>NW_026138085.1:13965000-16365000 GCF_025592945.1 Manacus candei | reverse complement strand
GGGAAAGTATCACTCTGCTAAATACCAGTGACCCAGGGTATCACTTTATCTTTAAAAGGAGACTCTCTAGACTCAGAAGGTCTTTGAGGGAATTACTTTCACAAGTGAAGCTGGCAGCAGCTGGAAGTGGTTTTAGAGGCATTTTAAAAGCAGGAATTCTCCATGGGATGGCCATGATTTTGCCTGGGACATGGTCCTCCAGCTCCTCAGTCCTTCTCCTCTTCATGGTCCTCAGCTCATGAAATTCTCCATGGGAATGGGATGGACATGCACATTCCTAGGACAGCTCACGAGTACCCCGAGCACCAGGCACAGAATCCATGGATACAACACAGGCTCCTGCTCCTGACCACTCAGCCCTGGGCCTCTTCCACACAATCCCTGCCCAGGAGGCACATTTCCAACATGGAAACCCCCCATTTGTATGCTCAGAGCCAGCCCACCTGCTCACCCAGCACCCCTCTCTGCATTACTAATGAGCAATATCACATCCAGTTTTCAGCCAGCTAATTTGTTCTCACAATCATGATTCCAAATATCACACCAGCAATTCATCAAGTTATTTCAACTGTAGTTAGATAAGCCTGTTAGCCATCATAAATTTAAATAAATTATCCTTTTGTCAGCCGTGGAGGTGCAGAGGCAGAGCACCCTGCCAGGTGAGATATCCCTCTCTGCATCTTTGGGGACACGTTTGGTACTGGGTGAGTCAGATCTGCCTGGAGATGTGCCCTAAAAAGCCCCTCTCTGCTCTGCAATAGGGAATGGGGCAGCCAGCCCTGGCCACCAGCCCTGGGTCACCAGGAGCCCCTCAGCTGTGCAGCTGGGAGATCCCAGTGTCACAAACATCCCGAGTTCAGTGACAGACACACCCCAAAGAGGGAGAGACTTGGCTGGCTCCTACCCCTCAGGAGCTCTTGATTTTTGCTCAGACACCTTATTTCATTTACAGAAGCCAAACACCCTCTTCCCTCACTTTCTGCTCTCCTTTGAAAGAGTGATTTTTACGGTAACTCGAGGTTTCAGGTGTACATCCCCCCTCAGGCTTCGCATTGCAGGATCCCACTCGGTGCTTTGAAAGTCCTCCTTTCTCCTGCATGTTTGTGAGACAACAAGGTGTATCCATGCCAGAGCCCCGGGGCTACGAAGGGAGAGGTACAGCCTGGTAGTGTCTGTCACTGTCACCACTTACTTTGATCATGGGGACTCACCTTGCTCTGGAAAAGAGGAATAGCTCAATGTGACCCTAAATTCCCCCAGAAGAAACCAACAGAGGAGGACGAGGTGCTGCAAAACAACCCAAAAAACTGCACAAACAACCCATGAGAGCAGCTGTTCTGAGCACTGGTTTCCAGAAAAGGGACCTCAGTGACACTCTGCAGATGTAAATCAGTGCTGGCTGTCACCACCCCGAGTGAGGGGCACCCCTGGGCTGCCACACAGAGTCCTGAGAGGGGAGGCCACCACAAGCCAGCAACTGATTTCTGCAGAAAAGCCACAAACTTGTTGCCTTTCTTGCAGCAGGATGACAGTAAACAACCGTATATAATATACAGGGAATCTAATTTTAGTAGGCGGAGGGAAGAAATTACAGCAGCCTTAGCTGAAATTGCTGGGATGAGGGGTTTTTTCCCAAGGATTTTAGCTGAAGGTTCAGACAATCAACAGAACTGAGACTTATAATTAAAAACAGGAGGAAACGTTACAAAGAGTATCAAACGTAGGGGTTTCTGGGACTAAGACACTGGCTGGTTATCAGGGGTTAGCATCAGATACTGAGAGGCAGAGGCAGATTATCTCACATCTGCCTATGATGAGGCTCTTTCAGCAAGTGGTATCCACCACCAGATGAGAGAGAGTCAACACAGGCTGGAGTGGAGTCAATCAGGCAGTTTTTAACATCTTTGCCTCGGCACGGATGCCACTTCCTACGTGTGAAAGATGCTTAGCTCCTTATTATCACAGATCTAAAGAAACAGTTTTAAATTAAATTGGTACAAGTACAGAAGGTGTAAAGAGTACAAGTAAAGAAGGAGAAGGAGTAAAAAAGGTAAATTTCAGTCTAATTGTTCAATTTATTTGAAGAAAAAGAAGAAAGCAACAAATAATATGAAATCTCTGTGAAAGCGAGTCAGCCTGTGGGTTTGGATTATTGTCATTTCTAAAGCAAACACAGAATGTCAAGTGCCTCATATCTGTGGGCTGCACAGACAGATTCAATAACCTGAAAAATTATGGACCTTTTCCTTCCCATTCATTGCTACATCCAAGACGTGGCAGCAACACACCCCCATCAATCACAGCAGGGATGTTCTTTGCCATAACTTCTCAGGAGGACAGGGAGGGCTCTGCTTCCTCAGCAAGGGCATTGTTTGGGTCAGCCTGTTGTCCTGCCTGGAGCTCCAAATGCCAAAGCAGGACAGAGCAGTGCCCAGTGCTGGGTGATCTCCAGCAGCTTCCAAAGAATTTGGGAGCCAACACCTCACTTAACCTAGGTGGAAAAATCCCCTACACCTCCTTAAAAATAGGAAAGACAGAGGGACTGACTCAGCCCCAACCCTCCTGCAGACAGAGAGGCACAGGGAGGGGTTTGCAGACACCTTCTGACCCTTCCTGGGAACTCTCCTTCTCCCAGACCATTATTTCTGTCAATCTTCAAAGGCCTTTTTCCTGCCCTTGTTTCTTGTCACCTTCCAGCTCCTGCTTTTACCATTCCCTTCTCACTCAGGTCTGTCCTTTCCTAAACTCTCCTGCTGGATCTCCTGCCCTTTCTCATTTCTGCACCAAGACACTTCAGTTCCCTCCACCTGCCCCGGGGAGCTGAGAGGTGGGACATTATTTTTGACCCTGCCCTCCACTTCAGCCCCCATTTTATCCTTCCACTGCACTGATCTCCACCCACAAATGTGTTTAATATTGCTGAGCTCCCTTATTTTCCTCCTCCTTAGGTGCTGGATCCAAAGCTTCTTTCCTTTCATTTCCACAGTGCTGAAGGCACCCAAAGGTGCTGGGAGCTCTGTCAGCAAACCCCATAGCACCCTAGGGAGAGAAATGGGGGTGAAGATCCAAAACAGGGTCCCCATGTCCTCACACAGCAATTGTGGAAGCAGGAGTTTAGGTTTTAGGCCAACCCTGCCATGGACTCACTGCACAATGAGAGTCCCTCGGATCTAAAATGAATCCAGACCCTGCTGGACTCTCACAAGACTCAGTTAATAAATATTAGTGAAATGCAGAGATCCCTGGATGAAAACTGGAGTGGAGGTGTAGACTGCCACGTTTCATTAATTTCTTATTATCTTATAAGGGCTTCACTGGAGCCTAGAGGACTGCATGAATAGTGCATGAATCTGAAGAGCTTGGCTGTCATCCTCACCTTCAGCTGGAAAACGTGGCTTGTGGGAATCCAGACCTGAAGGATCCCTGGGCTGAGGATGGAAAACATGCTCAGGAGCTGATCCTGGCTGTTGGGAGGGGGCTCAACAATCAAGCCTTTTGAAGTTCAGCACGATGTAAATAAATAACATTAAATTAAGGGGGAAACCCGTCCTGAAGTTGGAGTGAGGATGCTGGACTGGAGCAGGAAAGGGATGGAACGTGCAGGTAAAGCAGGAACAGTCACAGACAAGGCAGTGGCAGGAGAGGAAGGATGCTGGTTTTTAGAAGATCATAGAATCATGGAACTATTACAGTTGGAAAGGACCTCCAAGAGGCTACTCCAGAAGTCAGCATAGCAGCCACTGCCCAGCACCTCCAGTCACTCCAGCTCCATAAAAGATTTCTTCTGTCTTCTCACTGAGAAAGACAAGGCTTCCAGCCACCCCAGGAAAGCCCTGAGGCTGGGGTTTGCCTCTTCTAGGAAATCTGCTCTGCCTACAGATCAGATGGAATCTGGCAGGAAAACAACACCAGCACAACCCGAGATGCATCACACTCTGAGCAATTAACTCATCTCTGTTATTGCTTTACAGGGGCTTCCCAGCTACTCCTCTAATCAGCACAAGGTAACTCTCATTCATTTATAAGCACTTCCCCATGTTGTTTTAGAGGAAAATTATCTCTCTCCTGTTTAGCTCAGCAGTCTGAAAGTTCATTTGGCTGAAACATGGGAACATCTCTCACCAGGAGAGAGAGCAGCAACAGGGTTCTGGAAACAACATTTTAAATCACCACTGGCATTTATTTTATAAGGATAATAGTACTGGTATCAACTCATCTGCTGTGAAACACAGTGTTATTGCAGCATTCACATGGAGAGCAAGAGGGGACCTGTGTGTCACCCACTGAACCTCACTTTTCCACCAACTCCAGCATCCCTCTGGTACCCAAACCCACACCTGCACACACTCTGTACCTTGTGTGATTTACTCTCCGACCACCTGGAGAGTGCTGGGCTCCAGCTGATCCCAGCAGGAATGCTGGGCAGTGTGAAAGACACCAATGTACAGATCCCGGCTTTGGCTGTTCTTGGCACTGTACACTTTCTCACCTGTAATTTAAAAATGTATTGTATCAGGGATATTCTGACACTTATTCCTAAATACAATTGGATTCTTCCCCCTCTCTGTTCTCAGTCACTGAGCTCAGAATCACAGGATCACAGAATCATGGAGTGGATTGGGTTGGAGGGGACCTTAAAGTTTATCTCATTCCAACCCTCTGCCACGGGCAGGGACACCTTCCACCAGCCCAGGTTGCTCCAAGTCCCATCCAACCTGGCCTTGGACACTTGCAGGGATGGGATATCCACAGCTTCTCTGGGCAACCTGTGCCAGGGCCTTCAGTCACAATGAAGAGCTTCTTCCCAACATCTAATCTAACCCCACACTCTGTCAGTTTGAAGCCATTCCCTGCCTGTGCAGCTGCAGGGCTGCACAACCCACAGCTCATCTCCAGCTGCTTCCTGCTAAAACACACACCAACACCAACAACACTAACTCAGGGCCCAGGAGGTGTTTTTGAGGTGATGGTGGCACTGGTGGCACTGACATCTGGGTTTGAGGCTCAGAGAGGGAGCTGAGTGCAAGGGTACAGCTGGAGGAGGAGGAGGAGGTGTTACCTCCTCAGCAGACATCAGTAGAGCTCTCTTTGTGTTCCATGTGCTAAATCCAGGCAGAAATGTGTGTGTATCCCTCTACACAAAGCCCTTTCAGGTCTTAATGACTGAAGCATCACTAGGCTGGGCTTGGCTAAAACTCTTTTGCTGCTGCTTTCCCTCACTGCACTGCTGCTCCCAATCAGCCTCACGTTTTGTTCTGGCCCCGTGTTTCAGGACAAAGCTTTAGCATTTTAATAAATCCAGAGGCATCTCAGACCACAGCAATCTGTGAAATACAGGCATTGGTGAACTTTGCATTAGGGCCAAGGATAAACCTTTCATTTTCCTACAAGACCACAGGATCTTACAACCCTAAAAGAAGATCTGCTGGGCGTCAGCACTGCAGGGCCAACAGCACTGCTCTTCTTCCAGCTGGCAGAAAGCAACGGCCCCAAGAGAAAGCACCCCCTGATGGCACTGCCCAGCCTGTCTCCAGTGCCAGGCAGAGCCCTGGAGCCACCTCAGCGACTTTACATCGACTTTGGCACTTGATGCCGTTTGCTTTCCCAGCCGACATTGAAATAACTTTGCAGCAAGCAACTCACAGACACCCCGTGCTCCATTTACCTCCCCCGAAACAGAAAGACTGTGCAAAGCACTTTTCTCCATCCAAACATATCCTGGAGATGCAGTAAGCATCTTTGCTTCCTAATTGAAATCATACATCACTTACTTAAGTGATACTAAATCAGACGCAAACACTGCCGGCAACCCGAGCATTAATAACCAGCTCCCTGCTCCAAAGACAACAGGTCCTCTGCCAGCACAACCCTCACGGCTTCCCAGGGAGCCAGACCCAACCCTGCTCCTGCCACCCTGTCCCCACACCCCTGCTGTGTGCACTGGTCCCACGGAGGGTTCTTTGCTTCTGCTGTCATGCATTTTAATTCTGGGTGCAGGGAACGGCTGCAGCTGAGCCTCCTGTGGGACCAGGGCAAAGGGGCAGTGGCACATCCCTGACTACCCTTCCCTGGGGCTGGGAGACCTCCTCCTGGCAGTCCCAGGGCAGAGCAGACTGAGGCCACCCCGACCCATCATTTCATTCAGGCAAAGCACAGCCTGCCCCAAAAACATCTCCCGTGGGGCACAGAGCCAGCCCAGCTCCTGGGCAACCCCAGCCCTGAGAGTCACTGAATCACAGAATCTGTTTGGATTGGCACCTCAAAGCTCATCTAGCTCCAATCCCCCTACCATGGACAGGGACACCTTCCACCAGAGCAAGTCACATCACCTCCAAGGCCACTTTGACTTGTGGGAGCCATCCAAGAGATTTTTATCCAGGCTGATCTGAGCCCACAGCTCTTAGAAGCAACAACTGACTTTATTTATTTAATTTTTTTTTAAATCCAAAGAGATTTTGCAATGGACTTGTAATCTCACAAGTGGTAAAAATACTCTTTTGTGAGAAGCAGAAACAAGTTTTAACTCAGCTTTGAATGAGCTGCTTTCATGCAGCTCCTGGATCTCTCCTGTACTGCTTCTCCCTCAGTGCTGCTTTTGACAGATCACATTGAATCATATAGATCATATGGAATATAGATCATATAGAATCCAAGAATGATTGGGGTTGGGAGGGACCTTAAAGGTCAGTTCCAATCTGTGCCATGGGCAGGGATGGCACCCACTAGGTCAAGTTGCTCAGGGCCCCCTCCAACCTGGTTTTGAGATCTGAGTTCCTACTCCACACAAAAGCTCCATGGCTTTAGACATGAAGGAAAGTTCATTTCACTCCCATAAGAAGATTTTGTGTTGCTTTCTCCTTTAATTTGACTTCTCAAACCGCAGCAAGAAGGGGATCCCTGCACATGGTTAGGAATGTAGGTGAGCTACTGTGCAGCAAGCAATTAATTTAACAAACTTGTCCTCTTCAAAGAGGTGCAATCTCCCTCCCAGCCAGCCCCTCGTGACTGAATCTGCTGGAAGAGCTGCCAGTGGGAAATAGAGGGCTGACATCACTGAGCTCTCTGCTAAGAGAGATGCCTATTTAGTTTACCTGTCCTGTGTGGTTCTCCTCTGCTCGAGCCTCATGTCAATAATAATAATGGCTATTATGAATAATCTCTGTCAATTAACTAATTTACAAGACTACTCAAATGGTCTTACAAGCTGAAATGTAATTTGCTCATTACCAAGCCCACTCAACTGTCCTGCCCCTGTGCCAGAGGAAAACTGCTGCTGAACTCCATCTCTGCTGCAGAAACAAAGTGGTTTATCCCCTCACTTTGATTTTCATTTCCCATTCAGCCATTAGAAGAAACCCATTCATCAAAGCTATAGGTGTTCCCACCGAAAACCTTCAGCATTTAAAAGCTTTTGACTGAAATATAACATATTAATGGGAGCCGTGATTGCACAGCCCCTCTGCTGACCTTCCATAGGCTGAAATTGCTTATTTGGCCAAATTTATTTGCTACCCATTTATCAATCTAAATCTAAGGTGGCTTTAAAGGTCATAAACCAAACAGCCACTGAAATATGATTAAAGAATATGGAAATAAATTACAAACTCATAATGTTATCCCTTCCTGTGACTTAGTGGCAGAAGCTTGGATGAAATAGGGGAACTTTTTTAAACATCTTACGTATTTGGGGATTCATCTGCCTCCAGAGGGTTGCTGGAGCTCTGTTAATTCACAATGTGCTGCTTTGTGCCTGCTGAAAGGAGGATTAGAAGGGGCAAACTCCAGGTCAGAAGCAGACTAAGAAAAGGCTTTAACTTTCCTTAGAGGGAAAAGTCTCTCCTTGATGACCAGACACATTGTGCTGAGAACTCGCTTCCCATTGAATAAGCAGCACAGTCGTTCCCATGCACAGTTCCCAGATTGCCTCCAAAATAATTAATAGAGCATTAAACTGCCTTAACACTGTGGGGATTAGCGTGGAACCCACTGAAGGTTATGGAAAAAAAAT
This sequence comes from Manacus candei, assembly GCF_025592945.1. Classification (NCBI taxonomy): domain Eukaryota; kingdom Metazoa; phylum Chordata; class Aves; order Passeriformes; family Pipridae; genus Manacus; species Manacus candei. The sequence goes on along the minus strand of NW_026138085.1, from coordinate 16,356,992 downwards.
GAGCAAATCTTTATATTTTCCATCTGGAGGACAGCAGGAAAGGTGAACCTTCACATGAAGCTTTGAGGAACATAGAGCAAAGGTGGTTATGGTAAAATAACCAAAATAATTCAGTGCTGAGCATGGCTGAAGCTGGGGAGAAGCAGCATCCTCAAACTGCCCAGCATGAGCTGGAGGAGCACTGGAGGCAGCACTGGTGCTCAGACAGCTCTTAGATATTGGATAGCAATTAATATTAGCAATTAGCAAATACTAGCACAGCAGTGGTGCCACTCCCTTCTCCAGCTGCCATCCTGCTGTTCTCCATCAGCTGCTCCCCAGACCAGTGCCCTGCTCCTGCCCCAGCATGGGCAGAGCTTCTGGAGATGTTGGGAATATCCCATCCCTGTGAGTGTCCAAGGCCAGGTTGGACAGGGCTTGGAGCAACCTGGGCTGGTGGAAGGGGTCCCTGCCCATGGCAGGGGGTTGGAATTGGATGATTTTTAAGGTCCCTTCCAACCCAAACCATTCTATGATTCTTCAGAGCAAGTCAGACCAAGGTAGCCCTCAGGGCCACACACAGGCAGAGCCAAAACCTCCCTCTCCAACATGGGTTAAAGTAACTGGAAGAACTGTTTGAGGTCCTCCGGATTTTTCCAGAGTATGGCATGGGGGGGAAACCCGGACTGGATTTTTCCAGAGTACAGAATGGAGAGAAAACCCAGACTAGATTTCAAAAAAAAAAAAAATTAAAAAAACCATGAAAGGTTGGATTTGATGATCTCAGAGGTCCTTTCCAACCCAGCTGATTCTATGATATTGGCTTAAAAAACAAGCTGCCTGCTCAGAATTAGGCATTAATTCCTACATGTCACCAAAACAATTTTGACTTTATTACCAGAAGCTTCAGTGAAATGACTGTGCAGTCACAGGTGAATTTTAATTCTTGATGAACCTGGAATTGCTTTGCTCAGCAGACTGGGCTAAGCACACACCAACCTCTGCATCCCTGCAAAAATCAAACACCAGCTCCAGAAACATGGTTCCATTTTTACTCGACATCAATTGATTTCCCAGGGAGCATTTTTCCATGTAGCATGAAAGAACTTTTGGGGTTTTTTTAAGCAGATCTACAAAGACAGAGCTCCAGTTCTCTCTGGCAGGAGTATTGCAGGTAGTACTAGTGAATGATGCAGCCTGAGGTGCAAAATATGCACAGCACCATTCCCAAGCTGTGATCACCTCTAGCTGTTGGTTTTGGTGCCTTTTTTTTTTGGTCTCTGGTTTAAATTGATTAATGAATTATTAATAACAGAGAGACATGCATAGCAGATAGACACTGTTTCATAAAAACCTCTTTAGAGAACAACGGGATGAAGAGAAAAACAAGCAAGGCAGTAAAAAGGTAAGATGAACAAGCAGCAGCCTTGGGAGTATGTTATAAGTAACAATAAACCCAACAGAGGACCAGGAAGGCAAGTACTGCCTGGAACAGCCCCTGCAAAGGGGATTATTGAAAAAAATAGATGTTTACCAACACACTCTGCTGCAGCCAGAAATGCAACCTTGCACATCAGACCAGCAATATTAAAGTGTACACACATGGAAGTTTCAGATTGCTTTATCTCTGGATTGACTCCAAGGCAAAGAATCCAAAGATAAAACAGAGGATGTGAAAGATGTCTTATAGCAATTAAGAACAGGGCTTGTGACTCGCTTAACAAATCCAGCTCTTCTCCTCCTGATCAGAACAGGCAGTTCTGCTGAGCTTTGGGGCAGCTTTCTGCTCACCTGCAGCACCCCTGCGAGAGGATCCCCCTCCTCTGCTGATTCCCAACTGCTCAGCAAGGACTTGAGGCAATGCCTCAGCCTTCCCATAGCCTAAAGCTCTGGAAAGGGCCTTCCCTGCTGCCTCTTTATTTTCACTCCATTTGTAGGAACATCATCTCTTCAAAGCCTCTACTATCAGAAAACAGGGTTACAATGTGTTAATAGGTCCCAAATGGCAAGAAGGAAGGATGCAGCCCCACACAGGCATGTCCCCTGGCAGGCTGATACCACGAGTGTCATTTCTTCAGGAAACCAAGCTGAAAACCTCACATGGTGCACGCCGTGACCCCGATCACTTCTGTCCCTTTGAGCCAGTTTTTAATTCTGCTCTCTGCAAACCCAAACTATGCAGAGGCTATTCCAGGCTTAAGGAACTGGAAAGGGACCAGATGTCAGGCAATTGATTGCACTGACACAGATCCAGAGGAATGCTTCCGTGGATCAGCCCCAACTGCCATAAGATATTTCAGCAATTTCTCCAAGTCCAATTAGCAGCTGATGTGTAATGCATTGAGAAAGCCTGTGGTTACAGAGTGTTTTCCTATTAACACTCTTATTACCTGCAGGGTTTGACATGTTGTCAGCTTAAAATGAATTGTAAAAAACTACATTTTAAATAAGGGTCAAGAGAAAGAATGAATAGGCATAAACGGAATTTTACAGCTATCCATAATAGAGCCACAGCAATAAAAAATAAGTGAGTTAGGAAGAATACACAGCCATTCTGAATTATATGATCACAGAATTACATCTTGATTGACTCTTTGCCTTAATGCTTGCATTGGCTGGCACAGTTGGATCACAGAATTTCCTTTGAATATATTAACATTTATTAAAAAAATGATCAATTTTGAAGTTATGAAATGCCTTTCTAATTTACTACATTGCCATTTCCCGCTAAGGAGCCAACCATTTTTCCAGACAGACACCCTGGGAGATCATTCTGGAGCATTATTTTTGTCAATAAAATGAGTTGTTTGAGTTTTACAATAATGCTGCTGGAGATGGTGTAAGTTGGGCAGAAAGAGCAGAGTGGCTGTAAGAACTGCTTTGTTTCTTAATCCCAGCTCTATAACTCAAATAGAAAGGAATTATTCCACTGTGAAAGTTCACACCACAGAGAAATTGTTGCCCAGAGAAGTTGTGGATACCCTGCCCCTGGAAGTGTTCAAGGCCAAGTTGGATGGAGCTTGGAGCAACCTGGGCTAGTGGAAGGTGTCCCTGCCCATGGCTGGAAATGGAACTGGGTGAGATTTAAGGTCCCTTCCAACCCAAAACTTCTGTGATTCTATGAAAGTGCAACAATTTTAAGTAATTTTGGACACCAGCAGCCAGTGACTAAGGGCTAATCCTGACCTCAGAGACATGTGTCAGGGAGACACCCAAAATAAGGAGGTTTTCTTTCTGCTCAGCACCTGTAACACTCATAAGCTGCACTGGACACACCTGGAACATGCAGTGCCTCCAAGTCCTGTCCAACTTTTCCAAAATACAATAAAACCCTATAACTCTCCACCCTACCAGCCACCTGAGCCTCATCCTGTCCCCAAGGGAATAAAGATATGGACTCCCATCCAAGGCACCACTGGGTGAACTGTCAGTCTCTTAGCCCATAATGGCCCAGGAAAAATGGTTCCTATCCCCTGTGAGGCTGATGGACATGAATTAAGCATCATCACCATGAGCAGGTGGAGACCCAGCTCTGCCCTCCACCACAAGCACTTTGGGAACAGCTTCCCTCCAGCACCAGAAGAAACTCAGGTTTGATGAAGCTGGACCTAAAGCCAAAGGCACTGCCTAACCTGGCTCTTCTCTACCCAAAGCCTGCACACAGGCAGGTGGCTGATCTGCAGAGAAACAGCCCCCAAAATGTGTTTTTGGGGCTCAGCTAAATGGATGATGGCTGTAGGTCAAGATCCTACATGGTACAAGTTTCTTCTGCTTCGTGTAAGACTGCAGCCACCGGAATTCACAAGGCTCCTGACTAAAGGGTGTTATTTGCTAACACACCTTCTTTCAGGTGAAAGAACAGCCACATCAATTAAACATACAACTTCAGAAAATACAAGGTTCCAAGACCAAAGATCTTCTCCCTCCCTGCTGAGGTTTTCCAGGCTGCTAGTGATTTGATTGCCCAGATCTCAGTAGGACTTGAAAAAAAATCAATTATTGATGTTGCAATCCAGCGCTTACAGCAGCACTGCTCACCTTGCTGGAGATCTGGCAGCAGGAGAAAGCACTCCACAGCTCTGTGAAACATCTGGGCAGGGAGCTCTGCCCACAGCACCCCAATTCCAACAGCTGCTGACCCAGGAATGGGGCAGTTATAAGGGAGATGCTCCAAACCACGTGTTTTCAGCTTAATAACAGCAAGAAACTTGCAACACATTTGGCTCCCAATCAGGTGTATCCCAGTTGTCTCGTTAAACATTTTGTGTAAGTTTGGAGACTCAGCTTTAGCGTGTGTTGCTCCTAATTGCCTCACTCTTCAGCTGTGCAACAACAAACCACCCTGAAACACAGTTTTCTATTAGCACCAGACAGGGATTAACTAATTAGCAAAGACGAAGATTTTCTTGAGATAGCATTATGTAGATAATTAAAACTCAAAAGCTACGTCCAGGAAGCTTTTCCTTAGCTGAGCTCCAGCTCTTGGCTTGGGTATTCCCCAGTCACGTCTTGTCTTTTCCTCTGCCATGCCTGAGGCATAATAAATCATTAAAACTGGACATGTGTCCAATTAAGTAATGAGAGATTATTTAGTCTCATCTTCAGGGGTCAAAAAGAAAACTTACCTACTTCATTTACCTGCTAACAAATGACTGACCTGAACCAGCTCTTGAGCTGCTCTGTGCTCACACAGAGGACACGAAGCCATTTCTGTACCTGCTGGTTCAACCCACAACCTGGATTTTAAAGCAAAGGGGGAGGGGACAGAAGCCTTTTCCTGGGAAGGACATGTAGTTTGCCCAACAACAATTCCACAGTTCAATAACTCAGAGACAGAAGTGAGAAGTGGGAAGGGAGAGGAGGAAGGGAAAGGCAAAAGTGCAGAAAGTTAGAAAGAAAGTAAAGGAAGAGAAGAACAGTAGGAGAAATGTTTGAACTGTCTCTGAAACTCTCATGCTGCCAACTTAGGAACTTCCTGCAGGTGTAAGAGCATCATCTTGCACAGCTGGAGTTTCCACAGCAACCCTGGATAGGGCAGTGTGGCAGAGAGAGGTGCAAAAGCATCTGACGAAAACATTGTTGGTGCCAGCAAGGCAGGGATTTCTGTCAGATCCTGGTGTCTAACAAAGGCTCTCCTGGAGCAGAGCTACAGATGGAGGCATTACAAACACCAGCAACCCTCACCACTGCCACAGCCACACGACTTCCCCTTTGAACACACCTGGAAGTTTTGCACACAATCCCTCTTGTCATTCTGGCAAACAATGAGCTTGGGTTCCACCAGGCACAGAATATGCTTACTTGTTTTTACAAGGCATTAAGCAATGGAAACACCTCTACAATTGCAAGAATGAAGAGAGAAGATGAGACTGGCTGTGGGTGGGGTCTGTACTGGCACGTGCCACAAAGGAGGCAGCAGGATGGTTTGGGAAGGCAGGAAGGATTCCCTCCAAAGCTGGGACTAAAAGGAGCAACTAAAAGCTGAGGAGTTATGCTCTGAGCTAATGGGGTATACTCCAAAGTGAATGAGAAGATGATTGAGCTGGGCCACTAATAAGCATCAGTGGGTCTGTAACGGGCTGACTGCAGAGCCTGAAATCCATGAGCGACTGTTCCCTGACTCTGAGAGCATTTGGGATTAGGCACGGCCTCTCCATGCAGCCACTCACATTGTCGAGCTGTGAATCCAATTTCACAGACCACACTGACTCTTTGAAAGGAACTTGTCCATATTTTCTTTACACCAGCCTCTGCACTGATCCATTTGCCACAGCTCGCATTTTGTTTCCCAGATTCACCAGGTTCAGAAATTGGAGCCGAGGAAACAGAGTAATTCAAATCAAACGGACCTAAAATGTCTTCCCAAAGAGCAAATTAGTATCTTATTCCATCGTGGAAATCACTAGCACACATCTATAAGATATCAGCACCTGTCCACAGACAGGTCTGAGCACCAGGCTTCCTTCAGACAGCCAAAAAGTTCTCCTGACTCACAGCAAACCCCCCTCTTTGCTGTATTTGATAATATTTGTTCTGTATGCACAGACAGGAGAAGGGGAAAAAATGGTATTATCTCATTACTCACAGTGATCACAGTTCAGGCACTAAATCCTGCCTAATATGCCTCAAAATATTCATAACTTGTTTGCATGAAATGAAACTATGATCAGTCTGCAGCACTGGGAGCCTCTGTCCTGTGACATTCTGGAGAAGACCAGAGCATCCCCTTCTAGTTTCATGACTGAGACAAAAACTTTCCAGCATTTCATTATGATCTTATTAACACTGTGAGATCACGGGAAGCATATGGCAACAGGCAGAATTACTATGATTATTATTATCATTATTATTTTTTCAGCAATGTACCCATTAAAAATCAGCTCTGTTACATCCCAGGGCTTTCCTAATCTCATTGCCACTACATAACCTTCAGCTGGTTTTAAATCTGACTGCCACGTGCCACTTTCCTATTTAAACCTCCTTGCTTTTTTCTCAGCTTCATTTTTTAAGTACATAATTTACATTTTATTCCCAGTGGCTGTAATAAAATATCCAAGTGAGGTTAATTAGGTGCACACCCTTGAGTCCTGCTCTTCAGCAAAGAGCACCAAACCAGTAAAACACACTGAGCTGTGAACTGGAACCAGCAGCCAACGCAGCAGCCTCTGTGGGACACCTGTTCCTGAGATTCCTAATGCTTGGAAATCTGAAAGCTTGTTTTTTGCTGGGGTTTTTTCTCCCCCTAGGATTTAATTCCTTATCTCTCTGTGCAGCAATTTACATACATGTCAAACATATGCAAGACAGACATGAGGACTCACTGCTGCAGCTGCAAAGCCCCCATGATGGATCCAACCATTTAAAAGTTCCTTGAGTGCTCACTGATACTCCAGTATCTGTCTAACACCTGGGTTTTGTTAAGTTTTCTTGGTAGTGTGGCTTTTGAAACCCTATTATTACATGCTGGGGTATGATTAAAGTGTTTGGCTTTCCATGGTAACATTACCCATCTATAATCTTGTTTCTTAGTGAATCTGAGCCAACCCTACCAGTAATTTCCTTTAATAATAAGTCTTCAGGAATAAGTCTGCCCTTTAAACCGAAAATCTGAGGCAACACGTGATTGACAGATACCGTGGCTTTCAGCTAATTAAATATTCTGAATACTCAGCCGTGGGAGATTTTTTTTTCCCAAGGAAATAATTCCAGGTGCCAGGCTCCCTGTGGCAGCTCTGCCATCTCCAAAAGCTCTGGCACACCCCCCGGGGGTGATGCTGTGGAGCTGCTCTCCCTCTCTTTCCAAGGGGGGGGGCTCACCAGGCTCCCTCCACCTAACTGGAGGTAAATGGAACTCCACCCTCAATTGCACAAAGCACTTAAGCATGCTGTGTTAATTAGTTACAGCAAGGATGATCTTCTAGACAAGCAACGTGCTGTTCCTTGTAAATGATGCTGCCACTGAAGTGTTAATTCCCTTTGAAGATTAAGCTGCCTGAGTATAAATCAGATGCTGCAACCACCCCAAAATACCAATTGCTCTGCAAGAGCATAGTCAGAAGCCGGAGAGTGAAGTGCTGAATATTTTGCACAGCCTGAATAGCTTTGGAATGCTCATGAGATGCATCACATGGATGTGCTGTGTTGTGTCAGCTTAACTTTACTTTTTTTGTGGTGTGACAGCACGTTCAGCACATCACAGCTCGGAGCGGGGTCTGGGCCTTCAGACAGCACTGTGATAAAATTATTTGCAGGAAATTACAGAACTGCCCAGGCAGGGCACAAATGGCCACTTTGCAGGGGCCAGAGAGGACGAGCTCTGCTGCAGTTTGTCACAGGTTCAGCCCCACTGCTGTGACACTGCTCTGCCCCAGCAAACACCTTTGTCAGGCCTCTCACATACCTGTGTGCTTGAAAGCCCACCTCCAGCAGAGATGGTTTGCTGTGATAAATCTCAACCAAATCAAGCCTTTCGCCAACAGCAGTTGGAAGGTGTCCATGCTTTTATTGCATGCACATTCTACATATCCCACAGCTACTGTTCAGTAATAAATGTATTCATAGCTCATACCAGCTCCCTACCACAGATTCGGAGAGCGTTACAGCTGGAGAAGACACCTGGGTGGACTGGAAAACACATACCTAATGTAACAGCCTCTCTCCCCTCTCACGATACAGAGTAAGTCAGGTGTTGTGCACAATTTCGTTGTAAAGCATCTCATCTGCTCTGGAGCCTCCAGGTCAGCCACAACCCAGGGCTCTCCCAGGGCTCTGCAGATCCTTGGGCTGAGCTTTGAACAACAGGCTGCCTGGAAAGAGAAGTGAGCAAAAGGAAAAAAAAAAAAAGAAGAAAAAAAAAAGGGGGGGCAAAAGCTACGTTCTCCAGGAAACAAAAAGCTTTAAAACATTTGCAAAACTAAAACTGTTCACTTGGCAGTCGAGCCTTGGGAAAGTTTTCGCCGCTCTGCGCAGAAGGAAGTATTTACATCTTTTAGTCACAGGATGCAGGTGGTGATATTCTGGAGATTACAAACAGATTGTAGGCATCTTGCAGTTTTATTGCTGTGTTATTGTAAGGAGATGGAGGTACCTGACAGCACAGCTGGGGCCCGGCAATCACAGAGAACCCCTGAAGGCAGCGGTGCCAGGCTGGAGCTGTGGTCCAGCCCCTGACCCAGCCAGCATCTCACCGGGCTGTGGCACCTGCAGGGTTGGGATCCTGCTGCTTAATGAGGAGCTGGATCAGCTGCACAGGCAAAGGGAAGGCCCCTGGTGCAGTTTGGCATCGAATAACACACGTTGCTGGTAATGAACACACATCCCTGGCAGGGCTGCTGCATAATTTATCGCCACAAAACCCGTCCTTCTGCGGGGTTTTCATAATTCTCATATCTTTATTTATAAAGTGCTAATCTGCCTCACAAAAAAAAAAAAAAAAAAAAAAGAAAGGTGAAATTTCAAATGTAAGCCCTAAAAGGCAGTGAAATAATGGAAACTCTACGTGGAGAGGAAGGGATTCAACTCCATAATTTTGCAAGTTTCAGATGCCACACGTTCCTGAAATTCTGAGTTTTGAGGCACTTACACTCAGCACGTGGGGTTGATCAATGCCCTGAGCTGCAGCACTGCAGAAGAGGAGAAGGCTCTGCTAGAAGCAACAGGCTTTTGTGTGTTTTCAACAGAGGAAAATATTTGAGGGCTTGGCTTTTTTTCTTTTTTTTTTTATTTAAGAGGTTTGATGCTAATAGGACATACATTATGTAGATCATTTCTGTCATGAAGAGATCTATCCAGACAGCATTTCCACTACAAATGGTAAATGCCTGTGTAGAAATCTGTAAATGCCCCATGCAGTAAACAGAAGAAATTGTGATATTCAAATAGTTTCACCCAAAAGCAAAAAGACAGTCTTTAGCAGAGCAGAAGTGAAACAAGCAGATTATGTCCCCAGAGATGGGAGAATATGTTTGGAAAAGCTTTTAAGTATCTCAAGAGCAAAGGGCTATTTGAGAACCAACACGTCAGTCAGACATTTTGACATGAACATGCTGGTTCCATCAGCACCTCTACAGTAAATATTTCAAGATAATCTTGTCCCAAAATAGAAAAACTGCTTAGTTTGGATGCTGTCATTGCTGTTGGGCTCCTCACAGCAAACTAAGGCTCAGCATGGCCAAGCTGAGCATTCCTGGGGCTGAGGAGGGGTTGGCAGTGTGGGGGTTTGCTGGTTCTCCCCAGGAACCCTCAGACCCAGAGGCTGGGTGAGTGTTTATAGAAGAGCCACCTGCCCATCTCCTGCCCTGAACACTCCTGTGGCTCCTTCCCAAGAAGGAGAACACAGCCAAGCCCTTCCCTCAGTCAGTGGGGCATTTTGAGCCATGTTCTGCAGGAAGTGCCATGAATAGAAGAGAAAGATTGTTTACTTTTAGAGAAGAGACATCTTTTCCTCCTTTCATGCCAACAGCTCCACTCTCACCCCCAGTAGGGTCCTCGAGCCAAGGTGTCAGCAGAGAGAGGGGAGGAGACCACATTCCCCCTGCTCTCAGCCCAGGGCCAACAGCCAAACCTCCCCCTGGTTTTCTGCATTTGCTTTTCTTTTCTTTTCTCACTCAGACAGAATGTTTTCCCCCTGCTCCTGGCCCTCAGTGGAACCTCCTGCAGAAAGCGCTGACATTAATCCCAGAAGCAATTCAGACAGAGGGGGAAAGAGCTCTGTGAACCTAAACAAGAATGAGACCATCTGGCAGAAAGAAGCAAAGCCTGTTAAGAGCCCACTTTGTCCTTCCTGCAACTTCAGCACAAGCTGTCAGTGGTGGTTCAATGGGAACAGGTTTCCTCTGCAGTGCTGCACACAGGGCTCAGTTTAGCTCAGGCTTTTCCCTCCTCTTCAATATTGTTTTGGTTTATTGCACCAAAGCTGGTGGGATTGCTTATGAAGTGTAATCCAGCCTGAGTAACAGCATCAGAGCCTGGACCATCATCTCTAAAGCCTCAGCCCTCAACTACCCAAGCATCTGTTTGCATTTCAGTGTCGGGAGGGAATTAAACAACACTCAGTGCAACAAGAAACTGGTCAGAAATACAAAGACTTGTTCAGTCTGTGTTCATGGCACTAAACCCTTCCTGCAACAGTCACTCACACTCCTGTTCTGACTTCTGAACACAGCCTGTCTGGGGTGAGGTGTGGGCACCAGGGAGCTCTGCAGGGCCCCTCATTAACACTGTTAATATCAGGACCTGAGAAGCTTTACACGACCTTACAACCATAGAATATTTCAAGCTGGAAGTTACCTGTGAGGATCATCAAGTCCAACTCCCTGCTGCTTGCAGGATGGCAAAAAACATCCCCAGCCCTGCCATAAGCAAGAGGTACCACGTCCCTCCTTCATCCATCACTGGATGGGAACCAGTGAAGCCTAAAGGACCTGCAGCACTTTAATTAAATGAATAATATAAATGAATTACTTTCATTTTCTTCAGTCCAAAATTTCTGAGGATATTCAGCATATGCAGAGCAAATTCAGATATTGAAAACAAGTACTAGAATAATCATGAGTCACCATCCAATATTTCTCTGGTGCTGCTGAACTATCACTCCTTAAATGCCATGTCATGTCCAAATTATCCCAAAGTCTCATTGCCTTATTTTTTGTAAGAAACCACCTCTGCTAATGGTATTTCCACCTCTGAATCCTGCTTTATCTTCTAGGACTGGCATGTTACAGAGGAATAAAGCAGGAAGTCAACCAGAAGGCCTGGTGGGTGCCAGTGAGGGTAGTTTTTCTTTTCTTTTAGTGATTCTGATTAACATTTGCTAGGAAATCAATCACCTTAATCTAGGGGAAAGAAATTAGTACAGTTAATGACTGTACCAATCAAGTGACTGTTTTAACTTTTATATTCAATTTTTATTTTTTGCATGGAGACTAGAGAGGAATAAAAGGACTGCAAGGCTTTGGAGGGACATCAGAGCCCTCTGAACATCATCAGAGCTCTGCTCTGAGTACTCCCTGTTGGGAGCTACAATCGATTTTAAGAGAAGTTAATTGCTGCTTTAAACATGAAAATGAATCGCCAGGACAGGACTGACTCAAGTCTCTCCAGGACTGAGCACAGGGGTGGGAGACCCTCTCCTCTCTCTGTGCACAGAATAAATCACCTGTGCATCTTCTCCAGCCCTCAGAAGGGTTCTCTTGGCCTTTGGTGGCTCAACAGCCACTGGAGGACCCCCACTGTCAAGACTCAAAAGAAGGAGGATGACAAATGGATCCTGAAGGTGATGGACAATTCCCAGAGTTGCTTGTTGGTCTGGAGTCTTTGTCAGCCCCAGGCACTGCTTTTCCTTCAGCCCTGGGGAAGGAAGGAGGCCCTAAGTGGGGGTCACCCCACATAAAGCAGCTGTTTTAGAGGCAGAGAATTTTTAGATCTCTCCCAAATGGAGAAATTTCTTCCCTGTCTGAGTCTCTAAGACATTTTAGCCCTACATTGCAGCTCCATAAGCATTGGCAATTCCCACATGACGACTGCACACGTGTGTAATTGGGAGGAGAAATGGCTAAGCAAGTAATTAGGTAGGAAAACTATTTACAGGTATAAAATAACCCTTTTTCGGGCACCAAGTTCAACAAAGAAATGGGTATTAGCAGCGTGCATGTAATTAATCTATTAACTGCTGTTTTGGTGATGTATTTTTAAGTCTGTATTTACTCAAGCACGTAGCAATCATTTGGTATTGCTCAGGTAAAAGTCATCATGTAGCAATCCCATAAATAGCACCATTTTTTTCTTTGTATTAATTTCTCTTCCCATGCAGTAACATTTAGGGAGATTGGTGTCTTTGTTTTCCAGTGTTTTCCCCTTGCACAATAATAGAAATACACGTTGGGTTGAGGAAACAGATTTATTTTCCTCAGGGTTGGAGAACTCTGGAAGTTATTTTGCTGAGCCCCTCAAGAGTAGAGACAATTTTTATTCTTATAAACTTGTTATTACAGCTCAGATGGATTAATACATAAGAGCCCATGAAGTTAGGGACAGACATTTTTCAGGAGAAATGTAAAAAATCAAGGCCTGGGGATGCAGTGTAAGAAGGAGATAGAATTATTTAGGTTGGAAAAGACCCTTAAGATCATCGAGGTCATTACTCCAAGGTAAAAAACTCCATTTCTTAAGAGTTTTTTAATATTTTTTTTTTTTTAAAGTAGATAAAGACCCCTTAACAGCCCTCCACCTCTCGGCTGCTTTAGGGGCTCATTCTGTCTCACCGTGTCGGTTTTGTCCAAAGGGATCCCTCCTAACATTCGTTTCTGGACTTATTTTGCACTTTCCCAGCTCTTTGCTGGCTGGCAGGTGCCTTCCATGGCGCAGCCACACTTCCCCCTGCTGGCTGCTCCAAGAGCTGGCCAGCAGCAGGTAAAGCTGGGGAAAATGAATTATTTGAAAATCTAAACTATTATTTTTCTTCTGGGTATTATGCAAAGAACAGTTGTCCTCAGCAGCAACGGCTTCACAGCACCAGCAAGGGAAGTTTGCTTGCCACTTAAAATACCTTCCTCTGCCTCACCAGTGAACTTTTTCTGTAATAAAACTTTCATTTAGGGCTTTATCTGCTCGCCCAGGCCCAGGCAGGAGCAGGCAGCACTCCAGGCAAGTGCCAGGGCTGACAGCAGGGTCCTTTTGTCCCCACAGCCACCACCCACCAGCAGCAGAAGGCATCTTGTTTGTGCTGTGGTACCCATGATATTCCCACTGAAATGAGAAGGGGCGAGCACAGGGCTTTTCTGGGGTGGGGAGATAAAGAACCCAGCCAGTTCTTTGCCCTGGTTTTCTTTCAAAAACAAGCTCTCTCTGGAAAACAGTCCCAGCAGAGCGAGGACGGCGCAGAGGGACCGGCCGCGTTCCCCACGGGCACCCACAGGTCACTGAAGGGGAACTCAACTCCCAGCTTTGCCTCCACACACAGGGCTTGGACCCCTGGGACCCTCTGGATGGGCAGGAAACATCTCAGTTCACCAAACTCCCCCAAAGCCATCCCACTGGCTAAAGAAGGGGAAAGAGGAAGGCAACCTCCAGAGGGATAAATTAGGCATGGAGGTGACAAAAGGAGCAAGTCTGGGCTCCTGTAATGTCACATCCAAGAGGACTGTACTTCCAGCTGTTTCGTGGTGTAGAAGAACCTGTCCCACGGGCTCCAGCCATGAACACCTTGGATGAGCAGTGTGTTAAGTACCCAGAGCTGCTCCAGGGCTTTCCAGCCCTTACTCAGAGCCTCGGGGACATTTGGGCTCTCAAATATTTACATCTGCATGAGGACCATCCTCATTCTGTTCCAGGTAGGAGAGTTGATCCCAGCCAGACACCCCTGCACAGCCTGATGGTCCTTCCTGCTGCTGAAGGTAGTCAAAGCTCACCCCCATCCCAACAGCTCCTCACAAACCACACTGCACAGCAAAGGGCTGCAGAGGCCACCACCTCCCCCAGGGTCACTGCACTGCTCCCTGTGAGCAACCACAGCCACCCCTCTACAGGTTGCACACCTTATATTGAGCTAAAACTACAACAAATTGCACAAAAGCAAGCTGCCTCTCAAACTGCCCCCAAACTGCACAGATATTTTGTGGCACAGGGCCCTTCTGTCTGCTTGTGGCACAACCCGGCCAAACCCTCTGTACTAGACAGGATCAAGGATAGCTTTCCTTCTCTAGGGATCACCTATTCGAATGCAGAGGATCTTTCCCAGGAATTATACTGAAAATGTGGCATTACTGCTTGGAAGACTGTGGTTTCCATTTCTGCACGATGCCATTATGCCCTTCCCTCCCACCTTCTTTCCCTCCCCAAACGACGTGGAACATAATTCTCCTTTTCTGAACATCTGGCATTCCAGCTGTTGGGATCCACAGTCAGCAGGCATTAGAAATTAAAACCTATTCCAGATTAACTGGTAGAATTTGTCAGCTAACAGTAAAAGGGCTATTTTTAGATGTTGAAAACACTTTGCACCTTTATAAAGGATAATCAGCTGTTCCTTGCCTCAGTGACTGCAGCTCGAGAACAGTCACCCTGCAACAATTTAATTTGGAAATTTAACTATTAACAATAAGCATGAGTTAACCTTAAAAGATACATCCTAAACTGAGTCATTAGGGCTTGTTGTAGTGCAAAAACTGGGCCACGTGGGTACTTCTGAATGTTTTATTCGCTGTCCCCCACTTGCAGAGCAGGAACAGTTACGTGGAGAGCATGAACATGTTCCTCAGGGACAAACTGAACTTCCATCACTCATCACAAACCCCACTGCAAAATGAAAGGCAGGAGGAGGCCAACAAAAATACACAACATAATCCACTGCCTCGCAAAAACAGCTGATAATGAGGGTCAGCTGTGATCAACAAACACAAGGGTCTCCCAGTTCATGTAATCTGAATTTAAATTATTTCAGTGGCCTGAGTACACCTGTGAACCTCAACATCAGTTCTTAACCCCACCATCTTCCTTAAATAGCAACATTTCAGCATTGTTTACAGAACAGTAGAAAGGGATTAAATCCAGCTTCACTTAATCTCGAATAAAACCTCTATGGATGCACCTCAGTAAGGATAACATGACCTTTGTATTTTATTCTTAATAAAGATAGGAAATTGCCAAGATTAGTAATTTTCAGTGCTAATAACAAAGCAACAGACCTTGTAATTAAAAGTAACTTTTAGGAGGCTGCTAAATGATTTTGATAATGATTTAAGGACCAATTAGAGAAGAGGTGTCATTCTTCCCCTTTTAATTAGATCTATTGGAAACAGTGAAGCTGAGAAGTTCTCATATTAACCATTTTTTATTACACTGAGGGTACTCATCTGCTCTGGATGAGAAAAGTTTAACAAAAACCAGTACAGGGACTCCTCTTTAAAGGACACTCAATGGTAAAGGGTGTAAGAATGATGGTGTTAGTTCTGCTGCTTTGTGGTGGCTGGGATATATGGCCTCGAAGATTACTGCTCTATCAGCCTTACAGGAGGATTTAGCACACCCATAAAGCTACTCAGCCTTGTAGGAGCACAAAATGCAGCTTTGGGTTTGGATTTGGGACAGGAGAGGGAAGCTGCACAGCCAAGCAGGTGCTGTGGTGGTGGGGACCATGCACACACCAGCACCACCCTCAGCCTCCCCATGAGTCCACCCAGGGATTCCCCTGCAAGAAAATTACCACAAAGCAACCCAAAGCAAAAGAGACCCCAAATCCTCACTCTGGTTTGACCTCTCAGCAACAAAAGTCATTATGCTGAGACTACAGCAACCACTGCTCACCTGAGCTCTAGAGTGTGAAAACCATCTTGTTTTGGGCTTTGCTTTATGAGACAACTTAGAACCAGCTTTAGAATCACAGAATCCCAGTATGGTTTGGTTTGGGTTGGAAGGGGCCTTAAGGATGATCTCGTGCCAATCTCCCTGCCGTGGGCAGGGCCACCTTCCACAATGTTATGAGAAACCAAATTAAGAGTTTGCTGCTCCTGCACAGGGAGCAGCCCCATCTCTGCCCCCAACACTCCCACCTCTCACCTTGAGCCAGCCCTGGCACTGCTCTGGCTGCCCAGTGAAGCAGCTCAGCACCTAAAATGACAGGAATAAGATTAAAAAAGAAAGAGGAATTGTTTTACTGGGTTAGGAACCCACTTACCTTCCGGAGCAGCCTCCTCTGGGGTGTGGGGCTCTCAGTCACCCAGCCCCTGGTGCCACCACAACCTGCAGCCTCCCCAGGGCAGCTCAGGGGGAAGCTCTGCTGGGAGAACCTGCTCCTCCCCTTGCAAAGCAAGAACAGCTGCCCCATCACAAGCCCCTCCTGCACTCCAGCCCCAGGAGGCATCATTGCCTCAAATTCAGGCAGATAATTGAGACCCAAACAAGTACCAGCTGCCAGCCAGGTTTCTCTCTGCTCACTGTGCCAGCTTTCCACCAACAATAAAAACAAATAAAATGTCCCCCACTGTGGCTCATCACAGGTTTCCTAAGCTGGCCATGACTTGGAAAATCCCTGACCAATGTTTTTGTTCATTGCAGTCTGGGTTAGAGCCACAGAACTCTCTCTTTTCCCTTCCTATTATTTTTGTAGCACTGAAATTTATTTAAGGTATCCCATTTTTCATCTCCACCTTGCAAATTAATTTCCCGTAACTCAAAGCTCCCTGCTCAGATAAACCCTTCTCTGTTCACCCTGTACACAACTGAGCAGCAGCCAAGGACAGTTGACTTAGAGCTGAATAATATGCACTGGTGCTAAATGAAAATTAAACCATAAATATTTTAAAATACCTGATTTCCTGGATAGTAAAAGTGAAATGTATCATTTGTTTAAACTATCCTATTCATTATTTCTTTCCTCATTTCATAAAACCCAACCACTAACGAGAACCTACATAAATAGTTTCAACTTTCATCTTGAGAAGTTTAATCAGAAAACTCTTCAGGAATATTTTATTCCTTTTATCAGAATATTGATGGAAGTCATAATTCACCTTAATGTGAGAAAGTTTCCTTTCTTCACTAAAGAAATCCATCAAGGCATTTCTTGTTGGTAAGATCTGACATAAATCTGCTTGCTTTTTCCTCTGTTTGATCTCAGCACTTTATGAATTTTTGATTGCCTGCTCTTAATTTTCCACAAGCAAATTCAATTAAAGAAATTAAAACCCAGTAGTTCAACCCTGATTACCTCATCAGCAAATGGCTCTTTTATTGCACAGTGGATGACATATGCTGCACTCTCCTGGAGCTGCTGGAGCCCTTGTAAAACCGGATCAGGAAAAACCTTTCCCTCTTTATTGGCACTATTAGGGAACAGCTCGACTGCCCAGGCCAATTCAGCAACACTCCCCCTGCTCAGGCAACAGTCCAAGGGCTATTGAGAATGGAAAAATATCCTTAGGAAATAAAAAAGTCCAAGTCATTGTGTGCATGTCAGATCTTTCACCTGCCCTGGGTGAGGTCCCTGTTCCGTGGCAGTGACACACAAGTCACTGGAGAAGCAGCTCGGCCCAGCCCTGAGCCAGGGTGGAGCTCAGAGCTCACTGTTGTACAGCTTTAACTCTGAGACCATCTTGAAGGGACACTTCTCTCTTGCCACACAGCAGGGACTGGGAGGAAATGGCTCTTTTAGGACACATGTAACCAGTGCCTTGCAGGCACTCTGTCACACTGGCACTGTCAGCTGCATGCTGGGGCTCATCAGCAGGGCACGGGTTTTGGGAATAGTGATACCCCACAAACATCATCTAAATTCACTTGCTGTGATGCAGCCACAAACTTTGGTGTGACCAAACATCTGTCTCGATGGCCCAATTCACTGGATCAGTTGAAGAGAAACCAATACTTTAAATTAAACTGTTCATCACTGCACTTCTGCACAGCCAGGTCCTTCAGCACCTCCTTCCAGGTTCTGAGCAAGGCCTGTGGTACCATGGGAAAGGAGCACAAGCTTCTGTCAAGTGTGAATGTACTATTTTCTGCTGTCAAAATCACTACACTTTATGAATGTTATTCAAAGAGAAAGCTCCTGAACTTCTTGGGTGCAAAAAATCTCAGCCAACTCCTCAAATTCCAATATTTAAACACCCTAAAGGAGCTTTGCAAAGTAACCTTTCCTTTTGGATCTTGACCACAGCAGCATTACTTCAAAGCAGGGATGTTCAGGTAAGAATTTCAAGTATCTTCCACAAGAATTATTAAATAAACAACTTAGGTTAAAAAATTGCACGTTAAAAAACTTATTAACTCCTGTAGCTTCAAAGATTTCATTTAAACCTTGCTACACACCATTTAACAGATGCATAAAACAAACCTGCACACACCCAGTATGGGTGACAGAAAAGGTGGTTTTGAACTGGTTTCCAATTCCAAGCAAGTTCTTTATCACAAGGTACTGTATAAAAGGAGCGAAATAGTTCAGATAAAAAACACAAGCTCATTATTGTCATTTATTTTAAAAACCTTATTCAAAATATTAAGTGATACAAGTCCAAATATGATAAAAATTACTGCGAGAAAAGAGTTTTGGGATATTTTGTTTGTGCTTTACTTCCTGTAGTTATGAAAAGAATGCATTTAACAGTAGGATTTAGAACTTTTAGCACTTCATTCCTAAGACAGTATCATGCCTTCAGACTCCTCATGCCATCAGCTGGGAAGGTGATTTTTTTTCCCAAATGTTACATAACTACTTGAATACCAAGTCATTAATTACGGGGTTCTGATTCACCGTTATTTACATATTTCTCAGGTTGAAAACTAAATCACAAACAGAATGTACAGAAAACTAAAATTTTATATTTTACAACCCATAAAACCATAAATAATGGAAGTACAAAAGACAAAGTAAAAAAAAAAAAAAAAAAAATCAAAAAAACTACTGTACCAGTAACTTGATTTACACTAATGCATAAATGTTTGTCAAAAATGAGAGTGCACTGGCAGCCCCCACACCTTTACTCTCACCTGTCTGTTACCTGGGTCAGAAGAACAACCAAATAAATTATTCTTACAGTTTCAGGCCTCTCCCAATTATAATATAAGCACATAACCATTTCCCAACTGTCTTAAAATTCAACAGAAAGCTTTGATGTACAGAAAGCCTGTCAACTATCTATATTTTAGTAAGATTATTCAAGAAGGCTTATTTTCCACTCATTAATTACAAAGACAATGAAACAGTCATAAATACCATTAGAGAAAAAAATGGACAGTCAGGAAGCTTCATACCTTCACAAACACCTTGAGCATTTTAAGGAAATATATGGTATAAAACTTCTGAATAAAATAGGTTATACATAATTATTTTTAAATTATTTACTGCAGGAACACATATGGAAATTATTAAATTGCCATTCTAGCTATTTTGCCTAAAATAGGATCAAATTATGCAACAAGGAAACAGAAAAAAAAAAACAAGATAAAAGATTTGCAGCATCAGGATTTAAGCATAGAAAAAAGTAATTATGTTTTAAGTTTTCAATACAGTGGGATTTATGAGCCATATAAGTGAAGAGCAAAGAGATCATTAATTTGATTTAGTGATGCCAAAGTCATTAATTTATTAGACCTAAAATATTTTATGCTTATTTTTTTGTAATACGACTATTAAGACAGAAGGGATGTTGCTTAATGAATGGAAAGAGCACTAATTTATTAAACTCTGCATCTTTATAGTTGATATAAAACCCGACCAAAGTAGCAAACAGATGTGTCATGCCCTTGATCTTCCATGAGATTTAATCTCCAAAACATCCAGGTCACAGAGAGTACATCTCATTTCTGTACAAGCAGCTTATTTGGGATACCTGAATATCATTACATGACTGGGCAGGCAAAGAGTGATAAGTTCAGCAAAGCCCAAGCACAGTGCTCTCAGAACACGTAGTCGTTGGTTATTTTGAGGGAAGGCATGGCCTCGTTCACGTTCTGGTCCAGGCGATGATACTCCACCGTCCGCGAGCACAGCCCGTCCCTCCAGCGCCGGCTCTGCACCAGCAGGAAGAGCTGAAACACAAATCACACAGTTACATCTGCTCTCAGAACAGTGAGGGGATCGGTGGCATCAGGTTGAACAAGGCCAAGGGCCGGGTCCTGCACTTTGGCCACAACAACCCCCTGCAGGTCCAGGCTGGGCACAGAGGGGCTGGAGAGCAGCCAGGCAGGATGGGAGCTGGGGGGACTGAGTGACAGCAGCTGAACAGGAGCCAGAGAGTGCCCAGGGGGGCAAGAAGGCCAGTGGATCCTGGCCTGGATCAGGAACAGTGTGGCAGCAGGAGCAGGGCAGTGATTCTGCCCCTGTACTCGGTGCTGGTGAGGCCACCCCTGGAGTGCTGTGTCCAGCTCTGGAGCTACACATGTAGCTTTACTAAAAGATTTCCCCTCAGTTCAGGAAGGACATGGAGGGGCTGGAGCAGGTCCAGAGAAGAGCTACAAGGCTGGGGAAGGGTCTGGAGCTGCTTCTAGGAGGAGCAGCTGAGGGAGCTGGGGTGCTCAGCCTGGAGAAAAGGAGGCTCAAGGGAGACCTTCTCACTCTCTGCACTCTCTGACAGGAGGTTGTAGCCAGGTGGGGGTCAGGCTCTTCTCCCAGGAACCAGCAGTAGGACAAGAGGGCACAGTCCCAAACTGTGCCTGAGGAGGTTTAGGTTGGACATTGGGAAGAAACTCTTTACAGAGAGAGTGACTGGGCATTGGAATGGGCTGCCCAGGGAGGTGGTGGAGTCACCGTCCCTGGAGGTGTTTAAGAAGAGATTGGATGTGGCGTCAGTGCCATGGTCCAGTAGGCCAGGTGGTGTTGGGTCAAAGGTTGGACTCGATGATCTCAGAGGTCTTTTCCAACCTCATTGATTCTGTTTCTGGGTCTGATAGACAGCTCCACAGTCCTACTGATATCCCAGTTCCCCCCCCGGTGCTGGCAATGGCACTGCTGTTGGTATAAACCACAGCACTGGCAGTCAGACACTTGCACACTGTCCTTGTCACCCTCAGCTGCAGTTTGCATTCCACCTGGAAATCTTTTAGTAAAGCTACATGTGTAGCTCCAGAAGCACTGCATCTACTGACTATTCAACTATCCCCAGGTGGTGACATTTGTTACTTTATCCATCTTATCTATCCTGGCATTTCACCCTTGTTAGAAATAATTGTATTGCTGGTGCAACAGAGGCAACAGAAGCAGCACTGGTGTGATGTGATAAACTGTTTCTGCATCACAGCTGAGCAGTTAAAGAAGACAAAGAGTAATCAGATGTTTAAATGTCTATTATCTTCACCCTATTTAGCCTTGTTTCTTACCAACTCATCCAAGAATTCACTTTACACAGAGCAACTACACTGGCAAAAGAGGAAACAGGACAGTGGAAGTGGGCACAGAGAAAGAAGAACCAACTTGACTGTTGTTTCACACAAATACATGCCATTATCTACATACTTCAAGTACTAGTGAATTTTCTGTTCCCAAAACTATCTCTAAGTGTTAAAAAGTAATAATTACCCAAATTATACTATAAGCGTTATTTCACTTACGTAGCAAAGATGAGGCATTTTTAATCACTTATTTGAACTTCTCTCAAAGTTACATTTTCAAATGCAACACAGTCTTCAACATTTTTCCCTATAAAGTCTTGGCAATGCACATTCCAGATATGCCATTGCACAGGAAAGCAGAAGGTTTTGGGGTTTTAGCTCTGTTCAGAGTCCCCCACATCCTCACCCAAGCCAGTGTTCTCCACAAGGATAAACGCTAAATTTTCCTCATATCTAAAAACTAACCTGTGGTTTAATTGCAAATTTGTGCATGTACCAGTACTGGGTCTGGTTGGGCTGGAGTTCATTTTTTATGCTAGCAATGTATTTTGAAATAACACCAATCAGGCTACTTTTGAGATACAGAGAATTAATTTGCACTGAAGAAACAGTTACCTGAAAACAGTATCTCTGATCTTCTCTATGTAAAACTGGAAGCAGTGTTAAACATTTCCTAGAAGTTTGTAGTTAAGCCCTCATAGTATTTATGATATAAAGACCACCTTAAAGTGAACAATTATTAGAAGGATTATCACAGTCATAACATGAACATTCCCACACCATTAAGGATTAAACCTTCCTTAATTTGCTGTTTATAATCCTGTGCAGAAACAAAATCAGTTAATTGTTCACCTTCACTTGACTTGGCTCAGGTCTCCTTTACAGAACTCACATTGTGCACTGCCAGTGTCCATTACTGAATTGATTGATTACTGATGTTATCAATTAACTCATTTTCTAATTGAAAATGTTTGAGTTCATTTTCATTGTGCATATAAAATGAGAATAATGATATGCATATTAGTATCGCCACAAGGCTTAAGTGGACAAAGATTTCATTCTCCAAAAAGAAAAGTTCCTCTTATTAAAAAGGTGTACCAGGCAATGCAACCTCATTTTAAATACTCCAGCTGTTCCTCTCAACCTTTCAGAGCACACCTACCTTCCTCTTATTGTGATAGGTGACATAAACAACAGCTACTAAGAAGGCAACTACAACCAGATGAAAAAAGAAATGGCTGTCCTCTTCTTCTTCCAACCCTGAGACAGAAACCCCTTTTATCTTCTCATCCAGGGTCTTGATCTCCTCGTTGTAATTGCTGATGGTGTCGGAGTCATCGTCATCCGGCATCTCTAGGTCTGGGTTGTACCTGGAAATCGGTGTCATCTCGTAAGGACCATAATCATCTCCATCTGACTCCAGAGTTTCTTTTATGATGGGTGGGGAACTATTTAGTGTATCTTTCAAATCTGTTAGAAGATCCTCGTCCTCAATTTTAGTATCTTCAGAAGCATCAACTGGAGGTACCAGACTAGCAGGGAGAACAGATGAGGAAGAGTCACCTTTTGCTGTAGGTGCCTTTCCTGCAGTCACTGAACTGATTTTGGCTGTTGTTGGGATTGCCTTTTTTGTTGAGGTTAGGCTCTGCAAGCTGTCTGTCAAATTCTGGGATCTGCTCAGTGTTTCATTCTCACTTTTAGAAGAAATATTTTTCAGAAGCGTCTCCGTGTTCACGGGATCTGAGAAAAGGATGAGAAACAGTCAATATTAAGCACCAGGCAGTAACTTCTGTGGTACCCACCATTGCCACAGATTCCCTTTACAGACAAGAAATCATATGTCACATTGCAAACTTCTTACCAGTCATATGCAGAAATACATTTCCTGTACTTTGGCAACTTCCTAAGTCTTGAGCAGGAGAGGAGTTAAAGCTTGGAAGCACATCCTTTCTAGATTAGTATGCCAAAGTGTCCCTAAAAAATTCAGCATGCATGTTTTCCAGGCACAAGAACTTCAAAGACATGTCATCCCTCCCTCTGTGGATTTATGATGTCTTGCAGATTCACACACAATTAGTATTTTCTCCATCATCAAATTCCTTCTCCCACAGAAGAAGCTGAGCTCTACAGAGGAAGATTTTCTCAGCAAAGCTTTTCCTGCAGTTAAAAGTTTTTAATCTTTCACCAGCACATATTTTACCAACAAAAATGAGAACATGCTGTGAAGTCCTCTTCAGTCAGGACACAAGGTAATAGTATCTCTTCCCAGGCACTAATTTTTATTGAATTCACAGCTACTGAAAAAGATTTCCAACCTTTTGTTAACTGAAATGGAACCACTGAACCACAGGTTAAAAACAAAGCCAAAGAAAGGACAATCTGACTGCCCATGCTCCTGGAGGAAAGGCTACTGCTGACAGCAAATTATTCTAATAAAATAAGTCGGCAAGAGTAACAGTCACCCTCAGGCAAATTCAGCATCTCTCCAATGCTGGGACAGCTTTGCAGAACTCCCTAAGAAACAAGGTGAGCATTAAAACCACATGCACAGCCCATCCTCCCTCTTCTCTATCCAAAGGAAGGTAAAAACAGATGCAGAGGGAGTTTATAAAGAGCCAGTGTTTTTTTTAAATCTAAAAAGTAGCAAACTATTCATGTGTACAGCACGTCACTTCCAGAGGCACCTGGAAAACTGCAGACCACATTTTAGACTTTCAGCACACATCAGCACTGGAACAGGGGAACCACACCTGCCCTGTATCTTGGCATGCCAAACTATTTCTTCATTTTAAAAAAAGTAACAATACTTTCATTAAGCACTCCCAAGGCCCGCTGGGAAGTTAGGGACTCTAAAAATGAAGCATTCAACCAACTGCCTGTGCCAGGTTACTCCCAAGTAAAATATTACAGAGGGGACACTGAATCATGTTATTCATGAAATGTATATTTACTGAGAATCAGTTACAACAGAGCTCTTGTTTACAGGGCACACCTTTGCAGTGGAAATTACTCTTTAACCAACTCAAACACAGCAGACTCCACTCATCTCACGTGAACTGGACATCACGGTGCCTCTGCTGAGGTTCAAGGGCAACTGTTTTACAGTCGACACACTTGTTGTTGAGAAAACTACTGCTCTGAATTATATTAACCTTAACTTGTTCAGATCTTGTACAGGACAAGTTTAGGGAATTCTGATTTCCCCTCAGGAGTCAAGTCAGCTAATTGCATACATGGAGATAAATATGAGGAAATGCAGCTGCAAGAGTTATATTAATTTTTACTTATAGCTAGTTGGCATGTTGGGAAGGAGGCAGGTCAACCTTACTGCTCCCCTCAGACAGACAAAAAGTGTTAGAGAGCCAAATAATAATAGCTAAACTGTTTGAAATACAAACAAGCATATTTTCCCTATAAAATTATGCTGCTTACACTTCAAATCGTTCTTAAACTCATTCTGACATTCAAGTTTTAGAAGGATATATGCTTAAATGCAAGGGACTCCCACCAGCTAATGCTGTGGCTTCAGACTGGGAAATACTTTCCTATTGTTCCTAAAACACGAGGGGTTTTATTTTAATTGCAGTAGGAAGTTTAGCAACTCAACCACAGCTGATTTATGACATCTACCCAAAACTATTTGGCATTATAAACGGTGGCTGCACTGTTTACAGTTACACAACACAGTCAGGTGGTGTTACAGCAGTGCCTGGACTCCAGAGATGCCTCAGCTTCAGAAACAGATATTTATGTTCAGTCCTGGTGACAGAATTAGCAACACAGCCCTCTTAGTAAACACCACACATAAAAAACATGTGATGGTTAAAACGCCCTTCCAGGAGAACTGCTTTTAGAAAGCAAGTTATTTCATGATTTCTGAAGTTGAAAATTCTCGTTTTCCTACAGGTTTCTGTCCCAAATGCTTCCTGCCAACCCGTCAGACCAGGTGAGGGGCAGCACAAATAGCTGGGGTGGATATTCCCACTGCCAGGCACAGAGGGAACTGAGGGCTCAAACAGCTCCCTTCATTTCCTTCAGTAATTCCTTTCTCCTCACTGCCCAGCCAATACTCCACCTAAAACAAAGAGAAACCCGCTGCACGTGAAATGTGCATTTCTTACCAGCCTTGGGTTACAGCTGGTCTGAAAGGGAAGGACGGAAACACACTGAACTTGGAGCCAACTTGTAAAGTAACATAAGCTTAATTTCGCGGGCAGAGGAAGGCTAAACCCAGGCACAGAACTAGAGTACTTAGAACAAAGTACCAAGTCCGATGAGTGAAGTCACCACCCGAACTGCTCCAACCACCCAAACCGCTCTCGCAGCACCACGAGCGGAGCGCACCCGGCTGGGCCTCCCGATCCCCGCCCGGGCAATGCCCGTCCCCAGCGCAGCCCTCAGCGCTCGCTGCCCCGACCGAGGCCGGTTCCGGGGCCGGTGTCCACAAGGCACGACCCGCGCAGGCCGAGGCCGCACGGGCCCAACCGGAGAGCGCGGTGAGAGATGCGCAGGGCACCCCCGCAGCCCCACAGCCATCCCTCCAGCCGCCCCCCCCGGCGCTCACCGCGGAGGTTCTGCCCGCGGGCCGCCAGGGCCCAGCCGAGCAGCAGCGCCAGGCCGAGGGCACAGCCCGCCCGCTCCCGCAGCTCGCCGCCGCCCGCCGCCATCTTGGGCCGCTCCGCGGACGTGGCGGAGGCACCGCCCACGGGGAGGTGGCCGCGCGTGCGCACGGGGGGAAGCGAGGAGGGCGGGGTGTGAGGGGTGGGAGTCACGGAACGGCGGGGTTAGGGAATGGTGGGATCAGAGAGCCCCGGGGTTATGGAATGGGGGGGGTATGGAATGGTCACAGAGCCGTGGGATCGAGGGGTCACCGAGGGTGGGAGACACTCCTGAGGTCGTCCAGTCCAACCGCCCACCCGGCACCGCCACTGTCACCCCTACACCACTGAACCGCACCGCCCAGCGCCACATCTCAAACACCTCCAGGGGATGGTGACCCCACCGCCTCCTGGGCTGCCCTTCAGTGTCTGACCACCCCAGCAGGGAAAACTTTCTAATATTTAATCTGAACCTCCCTGTCTCAGCTTGAGGCCGTTTCCTCTGGTGCTCTCACGGCAGCACAGCCCCGTCCCACCTCCCTGCACCCTCCTGGCCGGTGGTTGCCCAAATGGCCCAGCAGGACGGGCGGTGTTGGAGCTGCCAGGGCCCTCCGAGCTGTGAGCGAGACAAATCCATGACAGAAAATAGGGAATTTCCTTTGCCTGCCTTCTGATGGAGGTTGATAAGAGGGGTTGGACACCCACACACACCCCCAGGGAAGTGCCCACTGGCCTCCTGTCCAGGCTTTGTGCTGTGGCGCTCATGGAACGCTTTTTGCAACATTGGATAGATCTATGCAAAATCAAGCTTTCCTGTTCTCACCCCTGGTCGGGTATTCCATGCCCTGAGAGAAGGCTTGAAGCTGGTCACAGGTGAAAAAAATACCAAAGCAGATGCCTCAAGGATGAGAAAATCAAGAGGAAGGAGCCCAAAGGCTTACAGGGACACCAAGAGAACAGGGGACATGCACAGCACACAGGATGTAAATGAATATTGAGCATTTGCCATGTCACTGAGCTCTTTGCACATGGTTCATTTTGATGGGTGAAGTCTGGAAGAGGACCACTTCTCCCAGGAGTGCTGGGAAAAGAATGTGAGATAGGAAACACTCAGGAGCAGCTCGTGGTAAGAGGGAAACAGCCAGTGTTGCCCAGTTTGTGGCTCTGCAGCCTCACATTGTTGCAATGCCATTGCCTCACCAGGCACATCCTCCTGTACTGCAGCTCTTGCCATCTGCAGCCACCCACAGCAA
The DNA here is from genome assembly GCF_025592945.1 of Manacus candei. Classification (NCBI taxonomy): domain Eukaryota; kingdom Metazoa; phylum Chordata; class Aves; order Passeriformes; family Pipridae; genus Manacus; species Manacus candei. Next base: position 16,329,841 of record NW_026138085.1, on the reverse strand, counting down.
CGGCTTACCCACGAAAAAATACAAAATATTACTGAAAAGCCACTGAAGTTGATCCCAGCTCATAACTGTCCATTGTTCACACTTACTTGTTTACAGAAAGGTAATTCAACTTACTGGATTCTGCAATGGAAGACAAGTGATGTTACCTTGTTTTATCCATGAGCTAAACACATGCATATGTGCAGTTGCCAGAGCTCAGCGAGCAGTAAGAACAGTGCCATGTCTGGAACTTAAATCTAGTAAGTATTTTTGTTTCATGTGGTACAAAATATGCACCAAGACATTGTCAGTCTGCCTCTGGGACACAGATTTAGATGAAACTGTTTTCACAATTAATATAAAGACAAAGTAAAAGGTGACATTTTAATATTTTATTCAAGTCGAGTTTGGGTTTTTTATCCATTTTTAGTAGTGTCAAGTACAGCATTTTGGGGTCTAGTTCCACACAAAATGGAAGACTCTCTAAAAATGTACCCATTTAGTTGCTAAAAAAAAGTGGTAATAAAACAGAACTTCCCATTTTAGATTTAAGTGATGCAACTGTGTGATTGCAGTCGCAAAGACTCTCCCTGATTCTGTCTGTTTTTTACAAGCTTTCCGGTCAGTGCAAGGGGAAGGAACCACAACACAGGACAGGCAGCGTTGGCTGAGTCACATCAAACCTCCTCCGTGACGGGACTTGGACAAGGCGGACAACCTAAAGCATTCTGGAGACAGCTGGAGGTGGGGGGAGGTAACCAAATAAGACAAACCATTGGTGGAATACAGAGCTAAAAAAAAAAAAATAAAATCTTAAAATCCCTTTTTCAGACAAGTTTGCACATTCCCCCGTCAGTTGAAACCTCGAGTGTCGGAAGGTTTTGCTCACGGAATTAACAGTACAACGGAGTGGTCTGCATGGCAATCCTCAGGGTTTACACCACATTAACACATTCCTTGTGCCATCAGTATGTTAGTAGAGGTAATCAACGCCTTCCTCCTTCCTATCACGTGGCAGCTGACACATGTGATGAGCAATTACATAAAGAAAAAAAGCCTGGAATTAGGATTTTTTTTTTACGCTTTTGTCTCCACTTCTTTAACAACATCATTTTTAAAGCTTAGCTGTCTTTAACCAGGACTAGCAGGACTGATACGTAGCAATACTTGCACCCCAGACAAAACATTGAAAGGTACACTATATTCTGAAGGTAGCTATGCTGTATTTTCAGATTAGCAACTGTGAAATCACTCCTTATGCTTCGAATTCCAGTCCTAGACCAAGTTTGTGACCACCTGCGTTGACGTTCTTGCCATCCAACAAAGCTGACAATGTCAGTTTGATACCTGCAAAACAGAGAAAAGTGAGAGAGAAGTCAATTTAAAACTTGGACTGAGCTTTAGGTTCGGTGTCTGTGCTACTGCTTTAATTTATTGGGTAGCCAGGTTAATGGCATTTGGCAGCTGGCCTTGTAAGGGCTGGGCATTTTACAGCAACTTGCAGATAAGAAATCCTTCTGAGTTATGAAATTTATAATAAACCATGATGATGGATTCTGCTTTTTATCACTCCGGGTAATTAAAGCTCTGAGTCAATTCGCTGCTGCAGGTCTACTGATTAATCTAATTTGAGAGTCTAGTATTATGAAAAATTGGGACCTTGATACATATCCACCTTTCTAAACCACTTTAAAATCTAGGTAGGAAAAAGCCCAAGCCCTGTCTGCTGTAATATCTCATGTCAATCTGCTCAGTATTCTGGCAGCAGATTTATTAGACTACATTAAAACCAATTTCACAGCAGTAAGATTGTCCTCTTCCTGGGCCAGGGGACCTTGAGAAAGTCACATTTTCAAGCAAAATAAACTCAGTAATAAGAAGCCTCTGAAAGTATTAAAAATGTGTTTACTTATCTGTGACACAACTAATTATATTTTGTATCAACATAAAAGTGTATCTGACTGGGCAGTGGACCACGGTCTCTAATAATTCTGCTTCCAACAGGCATCCAAAATTAACAGAGCAGTCCCTAGAAAGGTTCATCCCTGGCTTGCCAAGCACAACAGCAATCTTACAAAACCCATCACATTTTGTCATCAAAAAACCTTCTGGTATTTCAAGACTAAAATATCACTTTATTGATTCTGAATTTTTTTCTGCCTAGACCTACCTGGCTTTAAAGTCTGAGTGTATCCTAACCCGATCAGACTGGAGTTGTTCACTTTAGCCTTCAGGGAAAAAAAAATACAGCATTATTTAGTAATAAGTAATAAATTCAGTAAATAATTTAGTAGCTTTCTTCAGTCCTTCACACTTGAAAATTAAGCAACAGCTATTAAGCAGGTAAGGGATTTCAAGTTTTAAATCCCTTAAAATCTAGAGATAATTTTGCCATAACTTAAGCCCCCAATCTCAAAGTATCTACAGTCACTGTAGAAAACACTGGTTTTTATTGACATAGCTTTTAATTTTTTCCAGACTGACACGAAAACATTCTCAAAATAGTGCCCAATAACAGGATCAAACATTCCGTGTGCCTTTAAGGAAAATCCAATCGCTGTGCCCTCCGGCTGCCAAAGCCAAGGCAAACAGATCCACGTGCCAACTCCACAGCACAGGACTGCATCCAGAGCGTGCTCTGCTGATGGAAAAGTTGCTTCACTTACTTCCAAATGCTTCTAAATGTGCATGCACAGGACTCACAGAAAAAGAGGCATCTGGGTCAATCTGATACTTGGCGGCTATTCCGAAGCGAGTGTTGCTATTCCCGGCTGTCCAGGCCAGATTCACGGCTGTTTCCAGTTTATCATTCACCTTCTGGTAAATGGAGCCGCCAAATTCCGTCCCATCGTTCCTGGAAGGAAAATGCATCGGTGTGGTTTTCAACAGCAACGCAAAACAATCAGCTTTTATTTCTCCAGCAAGATCTCTATTTGCACAACATCCCCTCACACCTCATTAAGTATGACCCGTAACAGCTAAGATAGAGACATTGGGCCAGATTGGTTATGAAGTTATTTTTAGATGCTTCAATTCAGTGAAGATTACTACATTTCAGCAACTTCTGAAACTGAAAAAAAAAACAGGACAAACTATCAAAAATCAGACCAGTGATGACAGCTTCCAATTTTCCCTTCCCTGCAATGGGAGTCTTTGTAGTAAAGAGATTTATTTTTCCCTGCATGTGTCTGAAACAATTACTTTCCCTATGAATGGCTCCCTCGTGTCCTGAGAGGGAGTCACAGAGCCTGAGTCATCCCCAAACTGCCGTGTCAGCACTTTTACCAGACACAGAGGAACTGTATCAGAAGGGAAGATGCCAATTTAATGTCCAACTCTATTGGCTTTTGCAAATGAATTCCATTTGCAACATTCCTGATGGTACATCTGTGCTATAGTCTCTGGGCTAGAAATGGAAATGGAACTAATTTTGCTTTGCAGAGAGCACTGGCCCAGAGCTGACTGATGAGCAGCATAACTTCCAATTGCTACTGCCACCACTGTCATACAGGGAATAAAGTGTGGTAAATAAAAGGCAAAACATCAGAGCATGCAGAGCATAAAAACAAGAGCCAAAGACTCCTAAAGGCCTCGCACTCCTTGTAAACCAGTGAGCATCTGAATTTCCATTTTCACTCATTTTCTTAAGAGAGGATAGAAACATATTGCAGAGAACGGGCTTTAAACCCCAGGAAGACCTCTGCAAAGAAAGAGGTTTAATGATTAACTGTGAAATAATCTGGTTCCAACTATTACAGTATACCAGACCTTTAGGGATTAAAAACAGAGTAGATTTAGAATCTTTTCTCTTTTTCCCCTTTGGCCTGATGTTCTGTAGCTCATACCAGTTGCCCAAACAGTAGTGATACACCTATTTAAAAGTTCAAGCAATAGCAGCAGCCTTTTAAGTTGTTAGAGCAATTCTTCCAGAAAAACACTACAATACTTACTTCAGATAAGACTGAAGCTCACATTAACTGCATGTGCTTGGCTCTCAAGAAAAGGAAGGATTAAAAAGGACTGAGGAGAGCTGGTTATACAGGCAGATTTTGTGCAAGGTTCCCACACAGCTCTGTCTTGACCTGCAACATTAGGGGGGGGCGGTCTGAGCTATGCTTAAAAGATGAGGAAAGTCATTTTAAAACTAGAAATTATCCAGCCCTACCTCCTTTAAGTTATTATTATTAATAATAATAAAGTCAAACCTCCTTTTAACACTGATAGTAATAACAGCACATTTCAGATGTAGATTAAAAAAACATTAGCCCCCTATGAAAATTAATATATGAAGGCACCCTTAAGGAAAGTAACTTGCTAAAGTCCCCAGCTGGTCTGTGTAATGCCAGGAACAAAAAACAATGCTTTGAGCCCCACCTCGTTAAATTATCAGCTCTGCCACAGCATCCCTGTGAAACACTGACCTGTGCAGATATAACAACTGAGCAGGGGAGTGAGGGGAGTCCCACACACAACTCCTTCTGCCATTATATAAAAGCTCTGACACATTTCAAAGTAGGAACACATCAAACACCTAACTAACCTGTTATTAACAATAAATGGGATTTCTGCTCATATCACACATTTGTGGTTTGGTACAGTAACAGCAACCTGAGAAACAGACCCTCAGGAATTCAAGAAACAGTCAGATCCGAGCCCCTGCTGGTGTTATAAAGTCATTTTCTGCTGTTGCTCTAATTAATAGTAATAATAATCACAGCATTTTATAGCAAAAGCCAATAATACAATGTTTTGAACTGCTACAGCATAACAGAGAGTCATTGTACTTGAAGGAATAACTCCTAAGTCCTGAGTGAAGGGGACCCCACGGACTGTTTTGATGAAAGTTCTCTGCCCACATTTTTGTGCTTTGGCAACTCTTCAAACAGCCCGTCTGGGCTGTGGGGGTTCGACTGTTCTGAAAGGCAGCGGGGGCTTCCTAAACCACATCTCTGCAAACCAGCAGGAGACAGAACAGAAGGCCTTTGAAGTAGCAGCTCCAGGAAGGCAGAACAGTTGTTCGGCCCCCAGATGGAAACAGCCTGGAATAGCTCTGCTACATGCAAAATATCCAATTACCCAAGGGCACGGAAAGGGGGGGCTGGGAGAATGGATTAGGGATTGCCTAATCTTAAAAATCTGTCTTCCCCAAAGTCATAAATTGCTTTTTTAAGAGGAACAGGAGACAGAGAAATTAAGGTTTTCATGGAATTTGGTTCTGGTTTCCCACTGTTGATACATTCAGAAAGCACAAATGCCTGAGTAAATAGATTATTACCAAGTAATACCAAAAAACCTTTTACACCATATCACTTCCAGTAATAAAACAAACCCAGTCCCTGTCTCTTGCAGTAACTCCCTTTTGCCTGCTCTTGTTCATCCTGTGATTAACTCTTCCAGCTACAGATCAAGCCACCGTTTTGTTTGATGTTGACAGGTGCAAAAGGAAAGCACTGCTTTTATTTCAGCTTTCACAAAGAGTATCTTTATTATATTGTTTTTATTACTATATATCTTATTATATTGTTTTATTATTCTGCTAACAGATTCTAATAATCCTTATCTGTTAGACAGACACACACTGGACTCTAGGGTGCTCAGTGAGTTCCAATTCCTTCCATCATGCACTCCCTCACCACATAACTCAAAAGAAAAGTTAATGCAGCTAAAAAAAATGCAGCTCGACATCCTTAATGAAGACCCAGTTTCAAATCCACCATCCCCTGGTTCTCCACTGCTGACCCTCCATCCCTTTCACTGTTCCAGTAAATGGCAGAATCCCTCCAAATTCCTTTTTAATGCCTGTCTGCCAGTACTTACACGTTAGTATGAAGCTGGAACTCATCAGTCTTATAGCCAACAGCAAAGTTGCTCTGGGTTACTCTCGACTTGGCTGTCTCAAAAGTCATTTGGTAGCCTGCCAGCCACCCCTCGTAGCCCAGCACGAGGGCTCCGCGTATCGAAGGACCCGCGATATCGAAATCCATGTCGCAGCCCAGGTTGATGTGCTCCCTTTTGTATCCTGACTTAATTTTAGCGCTCTTTTTCCTAAAGAGGAGACAAAGAATCTCTTATTTTTGGAAAGGCACGCTTGTAGGCAGCAATCCCATCAAATCACTTCCTTTAACTCAGTGTAATAGTTTCTGAAGACAACGTGTACACCCCTGGAGAGCCACACGGCACGTCACCTCCCTACCTTCCACCTTTGCAAAACCCTAATTCAGTTACAGGGAATTATTTGCAATTGAGCAATAAAATGCAGCATGGTGCCCCAGAAAGCACTCCTGGGCTCTGTTCTGAAAAGCAGCAGCACACAGGTGGGAGGTGACAAAAACAAATCCTCACCTCAAACTGATCTGATGGGTTTGGAAGTCTGGCAGATGCAGGGCTGGAAGGGAAACTGCAGCAGTTTACAGGTTTGCCACCAAAAGTTCATAGTAGTTGGCCTGTCCCAAACAAACAATTTTTAGGCAATCCTGGTGAATTGGTAATTTTATTTACTGTGATAGACATTAAGGAATCACTACTTTGGCTGCAGTTTCCTCCTGTTTCAGTGGCTCTGACACCCCAATTACTCCTTAGGGTGCTTCATGAAGTTTAATGGTTACAGCCACCAGAAAGCTGCCAGGTTAATGCAGAAATACACTTTCCTGAGTGACCTGGTTTCTTTTATACTACTGGCCAGAACAGTGTTTTTTCATGGGTCTTTAGGGTGATTTACATCAAGGGTGCAGACCTTCACAAGGCAACAGAGTTACATCTGATATATTCAGCTACTCTTATTTAAGATTTTTTGCTTCTCTTTTTACAGGTGTCTTCTGCCTTTGACCAAATTTTTACTGAAATCTTTCTGGAAAAATCAGACTAATTTGAAATTTCCAATCAACCTTTCACACCAGCTAGCAAAAGCAATCTCCAGACACTGTATCAGTGCTTTATCAGACCCACACAGAGACTGCTCTCTTTTTTATTATTATTTCAGGCTCAGGAATTGCTTGTGTTTTGCAGAATCAGAACTAGAGTGCAGGAGTGCCAAAAGCCCTCATCTGCAACTTCTGTAAAAGTCAGTGGCACCTCTCCCACCAATGTCAGCAGGGACAGAGGCAAGAACACGGAGCGCTCCTAAAAATGACTTTCCCTGTTGAAAGACTCATCACAGTCAGTAATGTGGGAAGGGGAGAAGAGGTCTCATATTCAGACATGATGCATCCCTATCAACCTAAACCAGGTCACACCAGGACTCAATCTCACTCCATTTACTCAAATTTTAGTCCTCTAAGGCAACCTGTTAAGTGCCCAAGAAAGTTACAGAGCTGTAACATCATTCCCATAAACATTTTTTTTTCCTATTTCTTTAAGAATCCTACAGTTAAATAACTCTAAACAAACAAGATTATTCTGGTTAACAAAAATACCTCGTTAATCTAGAATTAGGAGTGGACTGGAAGCAGGTGACAATGCAGGACACTAAATCTAAAGGACAGGGTGAACCCCCCTGGGACTGTAACCCCCCATGGCCTGAAGTGCAGAGGGCAGCTCTGGGAGGCTGATGTGCAGAGTATTTTGACTCACTGGCAGCACTGCTTGCACCAAGATAATCAGGGGAAAAAAATAAACCAACATGTAGCCCTACAGCTGCTGCTTAATCCCTGTGGCCCACATAAAACATGGCATCCAATCGCCGTGCCAGGAACACCCACCCACCGCCACGGCACGCGGGGCCCGGCAAGAATTCCCAGGATAAATTCAGCCCGGGAGAAGAGCCCAGTTCTGTGCCACCCTATTAGAGCCCTGGCCAACTGGCTCCCAGAGCTTGTTAAGCTTTGCATCACAGCTGACTTGGTGGGTGCTTTTATTCAGGCAGCAGCTCATCCTCTGACACGGCCACAAACACACAACGGGAGCACAAACACAACCTTTTCCTCACTCCCCAATTCTGAGGATAATTTTCAAGTTACTGCATGTAAAAGTTTGCTTGCTATAGCTGAGGATTAAAAGGGGATAGTTAATGCTAAAAGATGTGCACCATTTCATTATACACAGGCTGATTATCAGCTGTCTCAGCATCTCAGGACAGAGAAATTAAAAATGCCTTTTTGTCACTTCAGCTCACTCACTGCTTACCCAGTGTTAGGAGAGAAGGTGGAGTCAAAGGTCAGCTTCAGGCCCCGTGCAAGCTGAACAGAAAAGAAATTCACTGGTTGGATTTCTAATTAGAGACTGGCATAAGTGAATTTGCAAACTGCATTTTTGGAGCCAAAGCTTACCTGATCTTCCAGAGTGATCTCAGTGCCTAGTGTGTTGTCGGTGTTCCACTTCTCTGTGAACATCAATCCATATTCCACCCATTTGTATTTTGTTTCCAAACTACCACTAACTTTGCTTGTTTCTGAGTTTGCTGAACCTGAGCTTGTAAATTCCTAGAAAAAAAAAAAAAAAGACCACATATGTAAAATATGTATTTGCCACTAATACACTGAGGTAAATACTTATACATCTAGAACATATTAGTCATTATAATTTGTTAAATATTAGTTCAGATAAATACAAAGGAACTTGCAAAGTTATATGTGAAACATGGTAAAGGGAGAGGGTAAGGGATGCATATTTATTTTTAAAAGAAATATACAGTAAGCACAACACTGTTGCAGTGTTTAGGATTTCAATGTGTTTCCAAACTCACCAGTCCATTTTCAGATCTCGTTTTCAAGTCAAGCTTTATTAACCCAAAACCTAGAAGGTGAGTAAAAAAATGTGAATCATATATATTCTGATTTGAAAAGCATTTCTGATTTATTTCTTTAAAATCCCTTCTAAATCACTACTGAAGAGTTAAACCAAGGGTACAGTTATCCAACCATGTGTTTTTATGAAGCAGCTTGTACTCACTTCAGATAGCACTTGACTCATAATCCTACTGACCTCAGCAATGTAAGTGGGACCAAATTAGGTAATAATGAATTTATTCATAGTGAGCAGCATTCTGTTCATAATCAAACTTCTGACAGCAATAATCCTACTCATCGATACAAAGGAACAGCCAAAACACAACACACAATTTTCTCTCAAGACAGACAACAGTCCTATGGGGGACAGGAAGAATTTTGTCAAAAGAAAAGTAAGTTACACAGTAAAGGCAATGTGAAGCTGTGATGGAAAACTCCGTGGATTCTAATGGAAATTATTGGAATACTTCAATCAGGTAGACAGCAAGAGACCAAACCCATTTTGGCTTTATTTACCATATCCCTTGGTGAAAACATCTCTGGCAGCTTTGCCCAGATCGGCATAAACAGGTGGAACAGCCATTTTCTGGAAGGGAAAAATGAAGAAATCAAAAAAAGGAAATTACAGTGTGCAGAAACTTACTCAATCCGTTTAAGAAACAAGAAACTTTAGCCCGTTTCAGCCACATTTATTTTGTATCCCCCACTTAGCACTTCAACACAGCCTGAGGAAAGCAGCTCCAGCAAACAGTGTGATTCCAGTTTGCCAGCAGCAGGAATGACTTGCCACTGAGGGTGGGAAACAGGCTGCAGAACAAATATATATTGGAAGAAAAGGAACTGTCTATGCCTTCCCAAAGAGGTAACTGTTGTTCTCTTATCAGTGTAACTGCCTGAATGAACAACTTCTGGGGTTTTTTTTAAACCCTTTTCTTGGAAACGTTTCTCCTGTTTCTCGTAATGGACCTGTGCATTCTGATGGAAAGCAGTAGGGCCCCAGCTCATTCACTCAGAGAATGTAACAACCAGGAGCATCTCCCATCAGGAGCATCTCTCACCCCCTAATGCAGAACAGCAAATGGGGAACATTTATGTCAGCAAAATCAATAAATGGTCATTCTTCTCCTTCAGTTTTCTTTGACTTTGCTGTTGCTGTTAATGGGTTAAGATGCCTCCTTAGACATTGACCTTTAAGTGTTTTTCTGTGCATCATCTGAGAAAAAATGAGAAAAACTGAGCCTGCAGGGAGGCCACACTGTGAAGTCGGGCTGGGAGGGCAACCACAACCCCATTTCAGCAGCCAAATGCAGAGTGGAGCTCCCTGCCAAGGCCCAGCCCAGAGGTGGGGACATGGCAGGGGCAGCTTTCTGCACTGTGTTTGGTTTGCTAGGGATGCCCACAGTGCCATGGGGATCCATTTTCCCATCTTCAGCAGGCCCTGACATTCCTAGTTCACTGCTCTCCTGAAGGCATCCCATCTTCTCAGCCAATGGGAAAACTGTTCCACCACATACAGAGGAGCAAACAGGATCCTCAGAGAAACCAACTGACCAAATCTCCTTTTTCACCCAAGCACAGTAATTTCTACTCCCTCATTCGAGCACAGTCATTTCTTCGAGGGAAACAAAAGTCAAGCAATCCGAAATTGCGTACACCTTCTGTCTTCACAGACAGGATTTCCTAATTTTAAAAAGCAAAGGAGATAAATCATACTTAGGCAGCTAATCCTCTCCACACCAGATGCTGCACTAAAATTCCATTTTCCCAAACTTTTTGGCTATGCAGAAGTAATAAGCAGTTTACTACATATGTGTGCTAATACTTAAAAAACTGCCTGCTGGTTCTCACTCCAGATTATTCAATGTTAGCAGAAGACTAGTCCTTTAAACCCCAAACAAAGCCACTAGAACACAGAGGTGCTTTAACAGTCTCCCTGGCTGCAGTCTGGGATGCAGTTCTTGGGAACATCACCCCAGGAAGATCAGAGAGGGACCTGGAGCAGCCACTCAGCGCCTCAAGCACTCCAGGCAACAAGCTGTTGCCTGTTAAAGCAGGATATTGCTATTGCATAAGGAGGAATCCCTATCCTGGAGGGAACAAAACAGATCTGGCGGCTAAATAAAAGCAGTCTTCTCAGAAAATAAATAACATTGGATACAAGGGCAAATACTATGATGTAGCTTCAGTTGCACAGACTACTTGGGTGCATGGCACCTCCTTCCAGTTATAGTTCAGTAGTAACGTGCAGCCCCAAAGACATAAGCAGCTAAAGAGTTAAAATACATTTTTTTAAAGGTAATTTAAGAAAAAAAATCATTCCAAAGCAGTTTTAGCTGCTTATATTGGACCTAAACTTTGGGGTTTTTGTGAAAACATGAAATTGAATTTCTATACACAAAACTAGCCTTCAAAAAGAGGGGGGAGGGAAGGGGAGGGGGAAAAACCCCATAAGCACCAAAAAACCCGAAGTAAGTACTACCAGATTTTGTTGAGCAATTCCTCTGCTCCTCATACAAGTCACTAGAAGCAGATACAATGCCCTGCTTGGAGATCACAGCCCAAAGTCAGGCAGCACTCAGGAGAGGGTTGGCAGGAGTCACTAAGGGCTGTACGTCTGCAGGAAATGCTCCTGCCCTGCCAGAGCAGCCCAGCCCCGTGAGAACCCCCTGATGGTAGTGCCATTTAGCATCATGAAAAATTAAAAATGTTACAAATCCCTCCACTTGAAAAGTCAAATAAGCATTGCTTCGAAAGATAATGGACTGCTCTGCCAACTGCACCTTGGAACCTCCCAGATCCAATTTCATCAACAGTCCCTTGGAGTCGCTTAGTAAAATCAAAATATTTTCCTGCTAAATGAAGGCTGTGTGGTTGGATCTTCTCAGGTATGTTTTTCCCATACCCAAGCCCATGAAGCCAAGCTTTGTTCCCTGATGCCTGCGTGTCCCTCCTGGACGTGGCCAGGCTGGCTGGGGGGATGAGCTGTGCCAGGCTGCTCCACTGCTGCAGTCTGGGCCCAGAACAGTGGGAGACATGGAGAGCTCCACTTAGACAATTACTATAATTAGGGGACAATGCTGAAAGCCAAATCCCTGCCGCTTGTAAGGCAAAGCATGGAACACACACAGAGCAAGGTGTTTAAAGCTGCTGAGTGCGGGGCACACTCCAGCTCTGTACCTGGTGCTTAACCTTGCTGTTGTCAGCGAGAACAAAACAAAAATAATGACTTCCCTTTGCAGTGGCTAATCAGAAGCCTCTTGTTTAACAGATGGAAAACAAAACTGATTACATCCTGTGCGAGTGCAGGTTGTAAGACAAGCATGCTTAGCAGGGATTCAGACTCTTAAAGGATCAAGGAATGGCCGTGGCCAAGTGCCCTTGCTTTTCACCAGTGCGATCCCCGCACATTAACTCAGATTAGGTTTGGACTGAAATGAATTCATTGCTTTTATCCTTGTCCAACTGTGCAAATAGCTCAGCGTGACGAGGTACCTCGACTCCCCCGCAGAGCAGACCAAGTACACGACCTATAACATGCTCTAAGTAGGAAAATATTTTGATTTTCTTGAGTAAGAAACACCACAGCACAAGTGATGAGTGAAGAAAACCTGAAGTGAGGAGTCAGCTCCAAGTGCTGCTGTAAGCACACCTCCAGATTTATAACAGCCATAGGGAGAAAACTGGGAGCTCCCCTTGGAGCTGCAGGACCCAAGAGCCAGGCCCAGGGAAGATTTCATTACAGCAGGCCAAATTTGAATATTTTCCAGTGTCACAGATGGCAAAGTTTTCAGTCTGTGATGCAGTTCTGGGCAATTAAATCAAATTCAGTCCAACAAGCAGCAAACCCCCAGGGTGCCCTTGGCAAACGTAAGGACTGGCTGCAACCAAAGGAAAACTCAGCTCTGCTTGGTAACTCTTGCACATGCCCAAGTTAAAGTTTCCCTGCACAGACTTATCAGCTTTGTGATATTTACATGGGGAAAGGAGCAATCTAAAAATTCAGGATAAGAATAAAATTCATTATAAGAATAAAATTCCCACAGGGACAATGGAAGTCTGTCAGATTCAAGGCTAAGAAAATAAAAAGGTTGCATTTAACCCTACTGCAGCCACATTTTTTCCCAATAAGTTTGAACTCATGTTCCATTTCTCGATGGTAACAGTAGTTCTGAACATTCCATCTCCCTGTCTCCATGAGCATTATCCCTGGAAAGATGTGAACTGCAGAAAAGACACATAACGGCTGCTGGGGACAGCTGGGAGGGACTGACAGCATTGGGTTAGAGACCAGGTACAGTCTGTCTGCAGGGGGAAAAATGCTCATGAAGGTCTCTTACCTCAAGATTAAAAATAAAGAATATTAGTCAGTTATGTCCTTCATTAAAGGAAAAATTTGTCCTTGGAATGAAGCAACTTTTAAGAGTCTTCCTGGCCCTGCAGCCTGTGCAGTGTCATTTCCCAACCTGTTGTATCAACAGACCATGAAGGACGGTGCCTTTTGCTCTCAGACAGAACAGGGCCCAGCTCTCCCCATATCCCACAGCAGGCTGGAGTCACCAGCTCCACGTGGCACTGGTGTCCCTGTCCCACCATCCGACATCCCAGTCTGCCGGGAGAGCTCGGCACAGGCTCCACAGTTTGGGTTTTATCATCCAGATCCCAAAATCCCTTCAAGTCATGCCCACAGTCTGCTCCAGATCAGGTTCAGCAGCCTCACAGGGCAGAGATTTAAGCACACACTCACCCATAAATGCATGCACAGTCATGCTGAGGTCAAACATCAAGCTGGGCACATTCATGAGGCTTTTGAGTAGCACGTGGTTTGTAAATACTCTGCGTGATGAGACTCAATATTGAACAACACTTTTTGCCCCAACTTGCTACTGTGCCAACATAATACAATCCATGCACCATTATGACTCAAAATTTAAGGCTTGGGAGTCCACAATTTCTTTTGTGCTGACATTATAAAGCCCTGCAGCCTCCCTGTGACACTCACAGGATCCCAGCCTTCCTGCTGCAGCTTTGCTTTGGAACTTCATGCATGAAGGAGCAGATTTAAAGCTTGGTTTATGCTCCATGTCTGTAGCCCAATAAACACAGGAGCATAAAGGAGATAAAACCCTTAAAAGCAAATGTAAATATTATTATTTAGGCTATACTAATTATGGAATTACAGAAAGAGACAGCCTGCTCTTAATTGTCTGGGTGTAAATTAAGAATTGCAATGTTATATGGCAACCCCTTATTAAACTGTCACATATAAGTATCAATTAAATGAAGCTGGGGGATGTTGCAGCCTGTTGTAGCTACTGTAGCTACTGAACTGCAAGGGAGGAACACAGGACCACATATCCTACATATTAAATTAATTCATGTTAACTGTTTCTGTGAAATGCCTGCAGAGGAGGAGAGGAGCAGTGCTGCTGTCCCAGCTCTGTCCCACCCCGTGCGTTCAGGAAGGGACATGTCCCTCACTCACAGCCCTGCTGCAGGAACACCCAGTGCCAGATCAATGGGGGTGACTAATTAAAATGGAATTTTTGTCTTCCAGCACAATGTGACAGCTCACACAGAAGAGGAGCACCCGCCACACGGGTGGTTGGGTTTTTTCCCTACCTGCAGCAGATGCCAAGCTCAGGAGGACCTGAGCTGTGTGTCCTGCCTGCATCCCAACACTGCCAGGGCTGGGGACCTCCTCCTGCTGCAACAGCAACCACCAGTGATGTCCCCACACCTTCACACCCCCAAATTCACCCCAAAATGTGGGCAGGAAGAAGAGGTGCAGGGTGTGGATCAACACAAACCTTTGATGGAGAGTGCTGGGGGAAGGATTATTCCAGAATGTCATTTTAATAGTGCAAAAGCCCGTTTTGGAAGGAATTTCAACAAAATTTCATAGGTGAAATGCTGTGAGACAGGTGATTATTCAACCATCCGCTGCATCCAACAAAACAAACTGCAACACACCTCTGATCCTCACTAAACCATCTGACAAACAAGCTGGGATCTGTTTCTGCTGGAATCGCTATAAATATTCCCCAGAGACACAACCCTGCCTTCTCGGTCACCAAGATGAGTCAGCCCCGCTTCGTTTTCAGAAAATTTTGTTACTTTTTTTTTTTTTTTTTTTTTCCCAAATACCCCAAGCCTGGACGAGCCTTTTCCCCCCCTCCAGCAAGAGTTGTTCCCAGCCGAGGGCTGTGACGAGGCAGAATGGAAGGCAGCCGCTGCCGCGGCCCCTCCGTGCGGGAGGGGACACCCGAACCCTCGGGATCCTTAAACTGGCATTATGCCGCAGAGCTACAGCCCGGGAATAAAACGGATGGGGAAAAAAAAAAAAAAATCAGTCCGGGTGCTCTCGGACCCCGCAGGAGGAGGTGGGAGGGATGTCAGATGCGGCCACCGGCGACCTTCGCTCGCCGGGAACGGGGAGAACCATCCCCGCCCTCAGGGAGCGCCGGGCAGGACCCGCAACCCGCACCCCGCGCCCGCTCCGTCCCGCGGGGCATCCCCGCACCGCCAGGCCCGGCCTTATGTAAGGAACAACCCTCACCGACCCGGAGCTTCCACTCGCTCCGGCTCCCGCACACGCGAGCCGGGACACGGGGCCTCTCTCCGCCCGCACCACCCCGAGGAGCGGCCGGGACACCCCCCCTCCACCATATCCCGGGGCGGCCCTACCTGCCCCCGCCGCGGCCCCGCCGCGCTCCCCGCTCCGCCTCGGCCTCCTCCGGCCCCGCTGCCCCTGCCCGGCGCCTCCCCGGGCTCTGCGGCGGCCGCGGCTGCTGCGTGACGGCGGGCGGGACCCGCGGGGCGGAGCGGCACAGCCGGGCGGGGCGGCAGCGAGGGGGAGCCGGGCACGGGCACGGACGGGGACCCGGCCGTGCCCGTGCCCGGCTCCCCCTCGCTGCCGCCCCGCCCGGCGGGGACACCGCATTCTTTCTAACATCCAACCTAAACCTCCCCTGGCACAGCTGAAGACCCAGCTCTCTTGTCTTGCTGATGGTTGCCTGGGAAAAGAGACCAACCCCCCCCGGCTCCCCACTCCTGTCAGGGAGTTGCAGAGAGTGAGGAGGTCTCCCCTGAGCCTCCTCTTCTCCAGGCTGAGTCCCCCCAGCTCCCTCAGCCTCTCCTCACAGCACTTGTGCTCCAGTCCCTTCCCCAGCCTCGTTGCTCTTCTCTGGACCTGCTCCAGCCCCTCCATGTCCTTCCTGAACTGAGGGCCCAGAATGGACACAGCACTCCAGGGGTGGCCTCACCAGCGCTGAGTCCAGGGCAAGAATCACTTCCTTGGACCTGTTGGCCACCCTGTTCCTGAGCCAGGCCAGGATCCATTGGCCTTCTTGGCCACCTGGGCACACTCTGGCTCATGTTCAGCTTCCTGTCCATCCCCACTCCCAGCTCCCTCTCTGCCTGGCTGCTCTCCAGCCACTCTGTCCCCAGCCTGTATGGTCCCCAACCCCTGCATGGGGTTGTTGTGGCCAAAGTGCAGGACCCGGCACTTGGCCTTGTTGAACCTCATCCCGCTGGAATCAGCCCAATCAACTCTAACGCCCCATTTGCTAAAATTCCCATTCCCAATATGCTCGTTGAGGGTTGGTGGGTCCCTTCCAACTCACAGCATTCTGTGATTTTCGGTTCTCTGTGAAGAATTTTTGTCAGGCTTGCAAACACGGGTGAGGGATTGCCATGCCATGTTCAGTAAACAACTCTTATAATTCTGTATCATCCTACTGGATTTAGATGGGCTGACAGAGAGAGGAATGCAACTTCCAGAGCAATTCTCATGTTTTCTCCCCAAGCTTACTACACTGCACCCCAAATCCCACCTAACTCTGCTCCCAGCAAAGCAAGAAGAAGGGTTCTGTTGATTCATTCCTCAAGGTACTGAGGCAAGAGTGGTGAGAGAGCAGGAGGGGAGGGTTTGAGAGAAGGTCTGTGAGCAGGTGAGGCCGTGTGTGATGGCTGGTCGTGTCCAAAGGAGCTGTCAGAGGGACAGGGGGCAGGGAGGCAGCAAATTGCCCCTGGTGGGGACTGTCTGCAGGGCGTGGAGATGTTCCCATGAATTAGGGAGTTCACATCTTTCCTAACTCCCCCTCCAGACACATGAATCAGCCCTCACAGCTCAGAGGGAACTGGGGCTGGGTCCAGAACAAAGCTCCCCTGGTGACAAAAGGCCAAGCAGGGACCGCTCTGCTATCAGAGAGGAACAGAGCTGAAGCCAGGCTGCTCTCAGGATGAGATATAAACCCAGAACTGCACTGTTGGAGGCCCCTGGGGAGCTCAGAACGTCACCCACAAGATAAACAGGAGAATCATCCCAGCCAGGAAATTCCTTCTGGTCTGGATAGTCACCCTTCTGCCCCCACCACCCAGGGGAGATTTGCCTTAGAAAAAGAATCATTGCTAAGAGTTCACATCCCACTCACAGGAATTCTTACTCACTTTTTTTTTTCCCTTTTTCTACAATTAATTCTTTCCCACTCTTTCTCCCTCGCACAGTGAAAATGGGTGGCAAGAGGAAGTAGTTTCCTTGCTTGTGCTCTTGCCTGGCTCGTGCCTTTGCTTTCCCAAGAGCATTTCCCCAAAGGGCACTGCTCCCACAGCCATCACAGGTCTGTACCCCAAGCAGGTGACTGGTGCGTGCCCCAGCACAGCCCAGGAGCAAGGTCAGAGCCATCCTGCTCACACACACTGAGCACAATCACACACAGCACTCGTGAGCTTTGGTCAGGGGTCGAACTCAATAAACCCTGCAAGGGACTTAACATTGAACTGAAGCGTATTCCATGAAGTGGCTCATGGAATTCAGTGAGATCTCAGAAATTTCTTGGCATTATGACAGGTTGGTAGAGGGGGAGGGGTTGTGTGTAGCCACACATCGAGCTTGGAAATGCAGCTGTGGCAGCAAAGGCTGAAGGAATTGTGCCTGATACCAAATCCATGTTATGATAAAGTGCACAGGCTGCCACCAGGGTAGAAACCCACAAGAGGTGTCTTTCAAATTTGGAAAGTTCTCTAACCACAGTCATTTGTTGATCCAGGCACCCCTACAAGCATGGGTTTCGTAAGCAGAGCACGGGGTTGCAGTCAGGGGGAACTGTTGGCTCTGGGCAGCCTCTCAGTTTTCCCTCTGGCAGTGGCTGGTGCCTTCTCTCTTTCCCTGCATCCTGAGGCCTGTTGGAGCCTGCCCTGGGCTGACTTCACTCACTGTCCCATGAAAAAACCCTAGTCCAGCAGAAAGAGTGGGCAGATTTCTACCGGGGTGCATTGAACCTCCTCATCCAGGAGTCAGAGCAGCAAGGGAGGTGAAGGGGCTGCTGGTGCCCCTGGCAGGACTCCAGAGGTGAGCAGGGACACAGGACATCCCCCATCACCCCTTTGGCTCAGCCAAAGGGGTACATTTCCTCCCTCACCAACAACTCCTCAACCTGCCCCTGTCAAAGTGCAGCCTCAGCTCTTTGTTTTCAGCGAAGGAAAATCTCCCCACAACAAGTGTGATTTGTAGAGCACTCTCAGCCTTGCTCCCTCCCCTCACATTGTCCTGCTGCTACCCAAGCTTATCAGTTATATTCTTTTATTACCTGCAGGCATAAAAAACTTCTTTATTGCATGCAGACGTGCAGAGATTGCAGCCTGTTCCCTACAGCTTTCTTTATCTCAGGAGATTTTCATACCAGGATGGAGCAGTGGCAGGGGCAGGACAGGAGATCCATCACAGCCAAACGTTCTGCTGGCACCTGCAGCAGCACTTGAGCCCTCACCGTTTTATTGCAAATATCCATTTTGCCCACGTGCTATTTAACCTGCTTTTGACTTTTTTGTTTTTCCTCCTTCCGGGATTTCGCCCCTGCAGTCTCTGCCTGAGCCTTTTCACTTCACCAGCAAGACCACAAAGAAACCAGCCTGGCCCCTGCCCTGCATTAACCCTTCCAGCCCTGCAGGCACCCACAGGGTTCTCGAGGGCTCATTGGGTATCACTGAGATTAATTTTCACAGGCTGCCCCTGCAATAGGGGCTGAGAGCACAGAATCATAGAACCGTGGAATTGTTTAGGTTGGAAAAAATCCTGAATATCATCAAGTCCATCTGTAAACCCAGCACTGCCAAATCCACCACTAAAGCACATCCCCAGGTGCCATGTCTTTTAAATCCCTCCAGGGGTGGATGCTGCAGGTGGGTTAAGAATGGGCAGAGCAAGAAAATGTTTAGTATCTGTGCACAGATAATTTTTCATTACTTTCTGGAATGTGCATCTACCAAAAGATGGCAGCAAATCTCCTCGGATGGAGCTGGGCAACAATGTCATCTGCTCTCCTGGGCTCTATTTTTCAGACAGGCTATGAACTGTAGATTATCCTGGTGTGTACCAGATGAACTGGAGGATTTGTTCACAAGGGAGGAAATCTGTGCTTGTGACTTCAGTTTCAATTTTAGAAACTCCTTCAACAGTGTAAGAAATCACCAAAATGCTCTAAATATCAGTTCCCTCTTTTATTTTGGCAGTCCGTGGTTTTTGGTAATCCCACATCTGCATTTATCAGGTTAAAATGGAATAGAAGGGAATCAATAGTAATAGATCTGACTAATGATAATGCCACAAATGGTTTGGATATAGGGTCTGTGTAAATGTTCCTTGCCATCACAAGCTTTGAGTCTTGAGCACTCAGAGGAGCTTGCTAAACATCAATTTGCTGGAAAAATGTGGAACTGCCCCATCCTTGATTACATAAATCTGTGTGTCAGCCAGAGGATTACTTTTAAGCTCAGTCCCGTATCAGTAATGGATACAGCCATGACCTTGGTTCTGACACTGTTTCATACCAAATTAACTGGGAATGAATCAAAGTCAGTAGAGCCACTGCAGGTACCAGTGACAGCAGATGATGGTCCTGGGGCTCCCACCAGCTCTGCCCTGTGCTCTGCTGGCAGGGCACAGCTTCACAAAGCAAAACATGAAACAAGTGCTTTGTACAGCAGTTAGTGGTGAAAAGGTGGAAGGCATGAGAGGATCAGCCCTTCTGCATTTCAAAGTGTGCTTCTGATTCAATTCCTTCCTAAAATGCAACCAGTAAATACTATTTTCATTAATCACTTTTGTATAGCTAAACTGTGCAAAACTGTCATTTCCTCCCAAAAGAATCTAACTGCCTCAAATGAAGCTGCGTGAAAAAAATTGCAGCTTGTGAATTCAACATGAACAGCTAGGTCTAATTCGACTGCAGTTTCATTCACATCACACAACATGTTTGAACAGCTGAAAAACTCATTAGCCAGACATCCAAGATGTATCTGTTCGGTGGAGTTTGATTTGGCCCTCTTTAATAACAAAAATGGTTTCAGCTTGTTAACTTGCAAGGAATCCATTCATAATCAGTCAAGAACATGCTGATGGAATGATAAAATAAGCAAGGAAGCCTCACTGCTGGATGAGCAGCAGAAAAGGCTCAGCTCAGAGAGGTCACTCATTGTTCCCATTCCCATTTCTCCAGTCCACCCCCCATCTGGAGTTTCCAGGCACTGCTCAGCTGATGCCTTAAAATCTAGGTTTTATAGATTTTAGTAGAACTCTTTTAGCAGCACTTTAGCTAAGTACCTTTCTATTATATTCCTGAAATGTTGTTTAAGATTTCTTGTCAAGAATTCTGATGGACAAAGATTGTAGCAAGATAAAGAACATTTAATTTGTATAAAATGTTCTTCGATTAAGACACAGCAGGCACATCTCGATATAAGAGAGTCTAAACTACCAGAGAAGGCCCAGAATCCTTGAAAATGATCCAAGCAGTTGATGAAGACTTTCATGGGAGGAAGATATGGAGTCTTGGGACCACCAACCCAGTTCTGGGAGGTGTGCCTGTGGGAGGACCTGGGGGATGGACAATTTTTAGGCTGGGTGTATCCCCATGAGGTAATAGTTAGATAATACAGTTAGATGATACTATAAGTTTGTGAAACCTGTGGGTGTGCATATGTCATCTTTGTGCATGTAAGATGTCTTATTAAAGAGCTTTCTTAACCTGTCCAAAGAATTATTTCTTTGATTTTAGGCAACACAGCTACTTAATCAAGATGTGGCCCCACATCTTGTGTTCTACCCTAGCCAGATAAACCAGCCCAGAGCCTGGCTTCCTCCATCTCAGGCTCAGTGCTTCATGATGCTGACAAAACCACCAGAGCTGGTGCAGCAGGAAAAAGATATTATTGCTGGAATTCTGGGGATGGATGATGATGGAGGCATTTCTAGGTTTCTCTGCTGTCTGCACCCAGGCACCCTTTATAACACAGCAGGGTGAGCTCTGCCAGGAGAGTAAACCCCAGGCCAAAACACAGAAGAAAGGATTATTTCAGTATTTCTACTGAAGTAGCCCCCAGCAGGCTGGCCAGCTGTGGGCATCCCTGCTCAGAGTGTGACACCAGCACTGTACCACACCATCTGCAGTGGGCTTGGGCTTAGCAGGGCTGGGGCACGTGGGGTGTGAGTAGCCTAGAGAGGGCTGTATTGATTTTTAAGAAAGGCAAAAAGCAGCAAACAAAAGGGGAGGGCAATAAAAGCTGAACTCCCCCAGCTTCTTTTGATCTCAGAGAATAACAAAGAGATTGACCTGACATTATTACTCCCCTCGCTCACTCCCTTTGGGTTATGTTTTTATTTACCCTGACCAGCCATGATCAAAGCCTCTCCATCGCTGGATATTTTTCTTTTCCCTCTGAACAAAAGTTGCAAAGGCTGCAATGCTTCCCCTCACCCTGTCCTGGACCAGTGGTCTGCTTCAAGCAGAGGTGTTTGCAGGAGCACCAGCTCCTGTGGGCTCAGGAACCTTGTCTTCACACTGAGGGGGCAAACGTGCCCCTCCCAGGCAGGGGAGAGGAAGGTGTCTCACCCCCTCAGCCTGGGCTGCAGGCTGCCAAAACAGATGGCATGGCTTTTACAACCTGAATTGTTTGGGAAGAGGTGGGAATGTGATATGTCAGGTGAGGCTGGCTGGAGTGGGTGTCTCTTGAGGACAGAGCTCATAGTGACAGGGCAAGGAAGAACGGTTTTAAACTAAAAAAGGAGAGATGTAGATTAAACATTAGGAAGAAATTCCTCCCTGTGAGGGTGGGGAGGCCCTGGCACAGGTTGCCCAGAGAAGCTGTGGCTGCCTCATCCCTGGTAGTGTCCAAGACCAGGTTGGATGGGGCTTGGAGCAACCTGGGCTGGTGGAAGGTGTCCCTGCCATGGTAGGGGATGGAACAAGATGAGCTTTAAGGTCCCTTCCAACCCAACCCATTGTGTGATTCTGTGATATCAGTAACCACAGGGAAGTGGTGAGTGGCACTGAGGCCTCGGGTGTGCCATCATTGCAAGGAGCTGTGCCTGCAGGTACCAAAGGGATCTTAGAATTACAGAACTATTTAAGCTGGAAAAGACCCTTAAGATCATCAAGTCCAACCATTAATGCAACAATTCCATGAAGTCTTCTTCAGGGAAGAGAAGAAGCAGCTGAAGCTATGCCCTCCTAGCATACATTTTTTTCTGCAGATGTTGAAGGATGTGGCAGCCCTCTTCACTTCTCAGAACAAAATCAAACCCAAGGTTTTCAGAAGCCACAGTATTCTCTAAATACGTGATTATCTTGATTAGAAAGCAATGCTAGAGAAGCAGTGAAGATATGGTATGTCAGATAAATAGGTGATAAATACATGCCAAGCAAAATGTTATTTGTAGGCTATTTAAATTCAGGTATAATTGGTATTAATTTGGCAGATAAGTTTTCCAGATTGTGGTTACAGAGTTGCAAACATGATTATTAGCTATTATACAGTATGACACTTCTTTTGCTTCTCCAGAAAAAGACTGATGAATAGAATTGGAAAAAAACTCTATTCCTTGTGTAAGGGTCAAGCAGTGGAAGCTGCAGTGATGGGCAGGAGGATTCAGGGGAGGAAGAAAAAAAAAAGGAATGGTCCAGATCTATTTAAGTGATTATCTAATAAGGTCATGTTTAGGTTGCCTGACCAAATAATCCTGCAAATACAGATATGTAACACTGTTTGTTTGAAAAAACAAAACTGTGAACATCTGTTCATCAGCTGCAGCATTCATTGTGTGCAGTTGAACCAAAGGCATGAGATCAAATCTAAATGTGGTGGGTTATGTTTGTGCATCCCAGCCATAAATGCAGCTGCACCTTCAGTACCCAATAAAACAGGACATGTAGGTTTAGGCTACAGATCTTAAAAATCCTTCAGGTAAAACTGACTGTATAGGGACCTTCTCTGAGCACTGTGACAACTGAATTATTGGATGTCCTCAATAGGATAGGAAGGGTGTGCACAGGCTGTCTGCTGGAGTATATATTATCTGACATACAGCTTTTCCACTGGAGCTTCCTCTTCCCATGGCAGAAAGGGGCATCTTTGTTCAGGGAAGAACAGCCCATGCCAATCAGCTGCATTTTTTGGTTCCCTGCCCCTGCAGAGAAGCAAAGGGTCCTTCCCACCTCACTCAGGGTTTAGACCCATCCTTGGTGTTACCAGAAGTAGTCAGAGTTCTCCTCTCCATTCCACAACACGTGAGTTTTCCTCTTCAAAAGATGCAAAATATTAGGACTGGCCAACAACTGACTGGCAAGAATAGGAGGGATGTGATACCAGAAACTGGAGAGGAAGGATGACATGGTCAGGAGCCTGCAAGAGAAAAGACCCTTCACAGCCCTTCAGGCAAGTCCTGGCATCAAATTAAAGATGGGTATCAGATGCACTTGTAATCCTACCCCTGGCAGAAATGGGAGGGCTGCTTAGCACAAGACAAATTGCTGGTTGCAATAGAAGCTGGGGCTGCTCTGGGAAAGGGGGGTTGTTTTTCCTGGAAGATGAAAGAAGATGGCTCAGCTGTGGAGGATGTTCCTGAGGGGACACGGGTCCTGCTGCTGAGAACGTCTGTCACCACATCTGCTCCAGGCTCCCCAGAAAGGGGCTCTTTATGGTCCTTACAATTCACACTTCCCAGCCAAGGATCTCAGGGAAGGTGCTGCCTGAGAGCTCTCCTTTCCAGCCTGCTTTACACTTACAGAAACGGCTAAAAAGAGATTTATTCCTAAAGAAATGTTTTCTACAGCTGGTGACGAGCATTGCTGGCTGCCTTGAGGTCGCCTTGCAGGGAGGGGCAGTGGGTAGTGACTGGAGCCAAAAATCCTGAAAATTTCTGGTTTGGTTTTGTACAAAAATAAAGGCAGGTGCAGGGTGCAAATGCTGCAAAATGATGGTGCAAAAGATTTTACAAATGAAGTCCATGTGGGACAGGTGAGGAGGGCTTCCCTTCCACCTTGGAGGGAAAATCAGGGCAAAACCTTCACCTACTTGGAGGTGAGAGAACAGTTTAGGTGCTTCACTGCACTCAGCTGAGCTCAGGGCAGCCTTTTTGTGGATCCTAAAGGAGTTTGGAGCAGATATTATTTCCTGAGCACAAGCCAAAGTATTACCCAAGGTCTGGCACTTCTGGGAGCAGCCCATCTCCCAGGAATGTCAGCCTGGGAGCTCAGCAGATGTTTGCCTTCCTTGCTGCATCCAGCCTGGATGAAGTGCAGAGAGCAGGACAGTAACAGCAGCTTGCAGAGCATCCTGTAAGGGTATGGATTTCCTCTTTGGGAAGGAATTCTGCTCAGGGATCTACTCCACCTTAGAGAAGGGAAAGCCAATTTCCCTCTTAGCCTGAGATACATCAGTCACAGCGTGGAAATGCAGTTAATTATGAAATAACAAGGTAGAAGTTGACAATAAACCCCAGCTCCCTACACACACATCAGTCTCTATTTCACTGATTGCAATTAGTGCTACCATTTTCTATTCTCTTTTGGTCAAAGTGTGTTACTTCTGTCCAAAAGCCTCTTTTTGATCTTTGGTCCCATACTTTGATTGAAAGCTTTAGCAAAGGAAGTTCCTGCACAAGTTCAACACTTGGCACACCAAGCCCTGAACAAGGCACCCAATAAACAGGATAATTCCTTGCAGTGGACGTGACAAAGGTCCCATTAAGCAGCAGATGTTAACACAAGCCCAGGGCTCTTTAGGAGCATGTTTGTCACTGGGTTTCAGCTGGTTTAGGCCATAACTTAGAGGTGTGTCACCCCTGCAGTGACAGCAGGGGGACAGACATCCCAGAGGAAGGGCACCAGCTGCTCAGGGCCACGTGGTGGGACAGCCACCACCCTGTCCCCTGCCAGCACAGACCATTAGACAACTGTCATCCTGTATTTTTAGGATTTCATCGTCAACTGGCAGTTATACAAAGACAGAATTCAAATTCATAAAATATGATAACAGCAATTATTTACAGAAATAAAGAATTCATAAAATATGGTAAAAGACCATCTTTAAAAATGTTGGGGTTTTTAATTCATTTTATGATGTTTCTTGGGTTTGTATTTCACTCTCCTGAAGGGTGGCAGAGTAACAGCTCTATCCTGAGCCATCCCTGGGATGCAGAGGGCAGGAACAGGGAGGTGGCAGAGCCCCACTGCATAACAGGACAGTATTTAACAGGGCTATAGGGCAGGTTTGGATGCATTAGATGCATCCTGCTGGCAGAAGCAGCCACAGAAGTATTTTTAAAAAACAGCAGTGAGGGAAGAAACCTCAGTGCCTGGCATATCCTCTGCTAGTCAGACAAGAACAGCTCACATGTGCCATCTAGTGATGTGATATTTCATATATTGGTAGTTCTCTGCACAGGACCAAAACTATTCCAAAATATTTGAGGGTCCATAGCCACAAGGGTCACAGGCAGCCCTGTCTGACAGCCCCAGGACAGCCCCCTCTGTGCACAGGCTTAGGAGTGATATGAACCCAGAGCAAAAAAAAAAAAAAATCCAAAGCAAGGCTTGGGTTCAAATCCATAAACTCCTTCATGCACATGTACAGAAAATATACCTGGCAAAAGTAGTGTAACTAAATACCTAAGAATAATATCCACTCTATAACTAAATTAACTAATAACTTGGAACTCAATAGAACAGAAGGCACCAATGCTTAAATCTGAAGAAAACCCAAGATCTTAAAAACCATGTTAATTGAAGATGTCCTGGGACCATGATCCCAGTGTGGAGCAGACGGGCAGATCAAAGCCCTGGCTTTGGGCTTGGGTAGGATTTATAAGGGCAAAGTAACAGAGGCAGCAAATGAAGGACAGACATTTACCATTTTAATTACTGGAAGTGGGTTTGAAGGGCACTGACTGAAGGAGGATGTGGGAATAACCATTAAATTAAAAATGGAAATGCCTTGTGCCAATTCACTTAGTGCTGCATTTGTCACTGGGATGGGGAATGAGGTGTGTGGAGTTTCCCACCCGGGTTGGGGAGGAGATGGGCCAGGAGAGGCCTCAGAGCCAAGAGCCTCTGCTGTGCCCACGGGCTTGAGACCCTTCCATGCTGCTTTGGGGAGGGATGGAGAACCACAGCACTCAGTGCTAAGTGCTGGGGAAGAAGCACTTCCCCAAGAGCTTATTAAAAATCAGTGGGGCTCACAGCGTGGTCCAGAGGGGCTGACAGCAGAAAAAATGAGATGGAAGGTCAGGGCAGAGAGTGACCAGTCAGGAGCACAGGCTCCAAGGGGTGCAAACCCAGCTGCCAGCTCGGGAGGTCTGGGGGTGTCACTCAGAGCAGGAACACCCCAGGGCCAGAGGGACTGACCAGGCTGCAGCCAAGGCTCTGCCAGTCCCAGAAACTCATTGAAGCTGTGACACAAGTATTTGATGTCCAATCTGTCTGAACAAGTTTCCATATCTACCTATAACCTCTCTGTCTGTCGTGCTCCCATTTACCATCCTTGATTGCAGGATATTTTCAACCCTTGTCAAGGCAATTACATCTCACACAGAGTTGTAGCCACCTACAGCTCTCAAGAAATACCTTCTTAAAGCGTGAGAGGCAGGGAGAGGAAGGGATCAGTGTTTGCCTTCACTGCAGGCAGTACCCCATGAAATCTGTTCTCTTCAGCCACCCCAAGGGCTTGGCTCTTGGGACAGTGGCTCTCAGGGATGTCACCTGACTTTTCTCTTTGCTGTTGCAAGTTCTGCAAGTTCTGTGCCAAGACCTTCCCTGGGATGTGGAAGGCACCCCAAGATCCTTCCCAAACTGTTTAATCCCCTGCTCCTTCAGCAATAAGATGAATGGTTCAGCTCACTTTCAACTCCCAAGAGATTGCCCTTTTCCCTGAAATAACTGCAGATTTTATCTCTCATTTCCCTATACACCTACTCCCATATTTCTTTAAGTTTATCCCTGAAAGCCCTGAGTTTTTCTTGCTCACTTTTCATGGCCTGCAGCTTTTCTTTTAACATTAAGAGCATTGTTTCTGGCAAGACATTAAGGTGCTCATCAAATGCCAACATGAAAGCCATAAATACCCCATTTGCATTCATATTTTTGATAGTCCCTCCATGTCTGCTGTGATAGTGTCTCTCCCTCTCTGGAAAGCCTGCCTGTCTCCAGTCTCTTGGCCCAGGCTGGGATCCCTCATCCAGGCTGAGATCACACCTTTCCTCTTCCATCCACCTGTGACACGTGTCCACTCAGGGCAGCAAGAGGAATATTGCTTGGCTTGGACTTAACCCTCTCTTTTTCACTTGCAAAAATCTAATCTCCTGGAAGAGATCCTGGAGGGTTTGTCAGGCTGCAAACTCAGAGCCAGTTTCTCTTTCATTTTGTGTGCTCCCATGAAATGGTGCTGCTGGTCCCCAGGGGTGGCTGGTGTTCCTCCAACAGCTGCACTGCAGGTCCCTTCAGCACCACTCTGAGTTAACTGCAAGGTTTTAAACACACTGAATGCATCACAGCCTGGCTCCACATCCACAGGCACCCACCAAGTGGAGTATTGCTTGAATGCTTTCAGCTGCAGACCATGTCTCTGCACAGGTTTAAATTCAGCAGAGCTGTTGTCTGGTCCCCTTTCCCCCCACTGATCTCAGAGCTGCTGCCCTCTCCCAGGTTTGCACCACCTTGCATGTTCCAGCCTAAGATTTGTCACAGCAGAGACAAAATCTCAGCCTGTCCTTATTGCCAAGCTATAGGAAATACTTTAAAGCAGGCAAACCCAGATCCCCACTGGAGGATGGAATGGGATGAATGGAATGACTCAGAAAACTTGTCATTATCAGCTGACAAGACAAAGGTCTTGTCCCCTTTTAAATCAATTTCAGGACTTCAGCAAGAAAGTTTGAACTTTGAAGTGCAGGAATGGGATTAAGAGAAGCCATGAAAATGAGCAAAGCCCTCAAAAGTTCTGGCCAGCACCACATATCCTGCCAATTAACAGATTCTTAGGCAGGGAGGAAGCATCACTCAGCTTTAGCTTTCCCCCATCCCTTGGAGAGATTGGTTGTCATAGCTCTCCCTCAACGCATTCTTAGTAAATAGAGACATGAGTTAAAGAAATTAATTCATTCCCATTTTAGGACCAGTAAGATTTGCACTGCCAGCTGCCCACATTTAATGGGTATCCCTGTAGCTGCTCTAAATTTAACCTCGTAATTCAGACATTAAAAGTTAGAAATTCCTCAAAGAGTAAAATTCCCATTTATCACTTCCAAAGCCACGGATGGCATTTCCCAGGTTGTGAACTCCTCCTTCTCTGAGCCTGCAGAGTGCAGGGGAACGAGGGAGAAGAAAGACTAAATTAACTTTTCTTTTTTTCTTAATTTTGCTGTGGAAAAGGCACTTTCTGAGACCGGTTTTGGAGATGGGTACCAACACCAACCCTCATGCCCCAGCCTTCCTGGAAGGTCTCCTGTTCACAGGCTCTCTCAGATCACCTGTGGCAGCAGCTTGGCTGTGAACATGTGCCGTGCACAGACATTATTGTCTGAACCCCAAAGTGGAAACAGGTTGTGAACCCAGCACAGATCACACCCGTGGCATTAACATTTGGTTCTTTGAATCCAAGTTCAACCTAGTTTAGGTCTTTCCTTTAGTTCCTGTGACCTAAAGGAGCTCATCTGGAGCAGCTCAGCAGCTCGGGGGTTGTCCTGTTCCTCTCATGCCTTTACCCTTCCTGTCCAGCTCGAAGCCTCAAGCTCTGGGGAAGGCTTTTGAGCTCTGCCACATCTCCACTCTTCACACCTCTGCCCACACAGCAGCCTTTAGCCTGAGACTGTGCCATGAGCACAGCCCTGGCTGAGCCTGAGCAGCTGAAGGGCTCAGCAAGAGCCACACAAAAATTCCCCCAAACCTCCACGAGCCGTACAGGCAGCAGAGCAGAGAAGCCAAGGCGCAGGGCACTGCTCTGCTGGGAGCCTCTCACGCCCAAGTAGGTCACAGGAGACAGAACAGAAGGTTTTCCCCTTGGTGAAAGAAGCATGGTGTGCTCTTTATGTGGGCAAGGAACTGGCAGTGGGGGTGGCTCTTGCAGCCCTGCTGTGCAAAGTCACACTCACGACCTTTTTCGGAAACGGTGTCATATGAAAACAAAGAGGCTCAAACCTTTCAGCTTTATGGAAAGGAGTTGGGGATTTTTGGGGGGGTTGTTTTTTGTTTTGTTGTTTGTTTTTTTTTAAGTCAGACTAAGAAAAAATAATTCATTTTAATGATGGCTGTTTAGTGGGTTTCCTCATCAAAGGCAGCAGTGTCTGTGCAGAGTTCCCTTAAAAATACTAGGTCTCTCCAGCCCCCAAATAATGCTGTGTTGGTGAAGCTCTTCCTCAGGCTCAGCCTGCCAACCCTACCCACATGAGCTGGGTGGCTCATGTGTGACTAAACTGGATCCAAACCCCTGTTCTGTGACAAAGCAGGCAGGGGCCAGAGGAGGTCAAACAGCAGAGCTGGAGCACTGCCAGCCAGTACCCTTCCCATTGAAGTTGGTTGTTTTGGGGGTTTTTTGTGGGCCAGTCTGATGGTCCCACAAGATTTAAAGACCCTTTTGTTCAGCCTCTCAGAAAAAAGTGACTTAGTGGCAGATCTTGCCCAGATCTCCCAGAGACTCACAAACATCCTCTAATATCTCTAAAATCAGGGAAATCGGTCATGAAGTCCTACTCCTTCACAGTATTGAAAAGGCAGCAACAACAACTTCTCCTTCCAACTCTATGCTGGTGTCAGCTATTAATGCTCTTATGAGCAGGAACAATGATGGGTTGAGCCAGGCTGGGATGGAGAGGGTTTGGGAAATGGCACTGACAGCAGCACATCCCAGGCTGTGAGTACAGCACCATATGGAGGGCTCTCCAAAAGAGGGACACCAACAAGCTCTAACAAGGTGCCCCCATATTGCCCAGCAGCACCACAGTGTTACTTTTTTTTTTCTTTCCTCTAATGAAACCAGAATTAATTCCACATCAACAGCCAGACTACAGGCAGCTATTCTGACACTGGTAAAAACCAACCTCGCAGTTCTTTGAACATTTGCTTGGCATCTTCCTGAAGCACTTGACCTACATCTTCCTCCTACTCTTCCTTTTGCTTCTGTACATTCAAATTAACTACTTAAAGGAGTTATCTGTTTTTCTGTGCTTAGCAGTAACACAAACTCTAATGATGTGGAGAAAAGCCTCGTGGAGCAGTCATGTGGTCAGCCCGTGGCATCTGCCCCACACCTCGTTTGTAAAGCAAATCCCCCT
The DNA here is from genome assembly GCF_025592945.1 of Manacus candei. Taxonomy (NCBI): domain Eukaryota; kingdom Metazoa; phylum Chordata; class Aves; order Passeriformes; family Pipridae; genus Manacus; species Manacus candei. Next base: position 16,299,541 of record NW_026138085.1, on the reverse strand, counting down.
CTCCCTTTAAGCTTGCTCATGGATTGCTGAGGCCCTTTTATAGTGCTCCAGTCAGACTGGAGATCTTAACTGAGACTTAACCAGTACATGGTCTCTGCAGGCTGTAGGAGCTAAGGAGCAGTTTCCATTCAATTTGATCCAGAAGTATTTAAGCAGAGCTGGACACAGCTGCAGTCTTTGCAGAGCGGGGCTGTGTATCAGGGTACAGCTGCTTCACCTGACTCAAAACATGTGTGCTAACAGGAAGATGACAAGGGCTCCTTTTTTACCCCCTTTATATGTTACATCAGTCAGAGTACTCCTGGCTATGGCTACGTGGGCTTGAACCAAAACCAGAGCTCCCAAATCCAGTGCAAATACCTGCTGTTACCAGAAGAGCTTCTGCTGAGTCCCATGCTGCAGTGCCAGGGTCTGTGTGCAGTGCTCAGCTCCCATTCACAGCTCAGCCATGGTCACTGCACCCCCTGCTTCCTGCATGGGAAAGGTGTAGGTCCTGTTGGCTTTTTCTGATGCATCATGGGCTTCCTAACACGTGTGGAGAGCTCCCAGCTCACAGGATGGCTTCTGGTAAGACCTGTGCTTTATTTCTACCAGCAGGGCATTTCCAAGGCCTGAGTGGTTCACTTCAGTGTGTGTGACAGTGACAGAGTGAAGACCAACCTCCACTACAGAGGGACTTGATCTTTGCAGCTTCATCACAGGCAGAAGAACCACGTTTCATCCTGTCTCTGCCCTGGACACAGCCTGGCTCTGTGGTTCATATCCAAGGGTGGCCCCAAGCACCAGCCTCACCACCACCTCCTGGGCTGCCCCTTTGCCCCTCTATCCCAAACGTGCCCGTGACAGCCAGGGAGGAGCAGGGCTGTGCAGCTCCCAGTGATGGATGTGGGCACAGGATCCCCCTCCAGCAGCAGCATCACGGGGCACTGTCCATGGGATCTCCTGCCACTGCACATCAGGAAAATACACAACTGCACCATGGCAAGACCTGCTTCCCACGTGCTCTGGGCAGCCAGGAGCCTGCTGGTGCTCACACTGGGGCCTGTCCAGTGCTGGTTCCTCCGTTACAGACAACCAGTTGGCACTAATGGTGTGCGTGGCCTTAAACAGCCTTTAAGGGTTCTAGGAGCATTTGGGCTAATTAGCAAAATCCACATCAGAAAGTGCAAGTTCCTGCTATTCCTCCAGTTTCATTATGAATACAAGATCAAGAGGTTAAGGACCAGTCTTTCAAAGGTGACCAACACCTAAACACCTTGGCAGCCTGGCCCCAAGCAGTTTGCATGGGGCTGTGCAGCACCAGACCCAGAGCCAGCATCCTCTTAGAAAGACATTTGCTGCAAATTCTGGGTTTGTTCTTGCAGACACAAACCTCCCATGCCTTCGGTGGCAGCCCAATTTGCTGATACAGAGAGAAGTGACCTTATCAGGTGCCAGAACAGGGTCACAGAGCCTAAGAAAATCAGATTTGATCTTCTGAGTACACCTGAGGAGTCCAACCCATTTCCACTGCTCAGTCTGATTCAAAGCTCAGCCAGGGCCGGGGGACGGGACTTAGAAAAAGACAGGTATGATCTTTTTAGTTATTTCTCCCAAGCTACTTCCACGAGATGGAAACCCAGGATACCACAAAAGCCATTAAGAGCCCTTACGTACGGCGGGAGAGCTGTTCCCATGAGAAGATCGTAGGTGTGCACACTGCTCGGCCCAGACACGTCTTCTGGGTCAAGCAGTGGATGTCATTCCCTGTCCAGTAAAGGTTTCCCATATTCCCCCTGGCCTTCAGCTCTGTGCATGACAATTCTTGCCTATGCCACCAACTGACCCCCTCTGGAGAACAGGTAAATCTTTGTCCCCAGCACAGAGTGATGCTGTTGGACCCTCCTCCTGTGCACAGAAGGGGCAGAGGGGAATTTGTGCAGCTGCTTTTGCAGACAGAAGCAGGAGGCTGGAGTTAGCCAAGCAGGCACTTTGCTATGCCAAGAACATTTTCATGTGAAAATGTTTCATGGTCATGTTAGTTTGAACTCCAATCACAGTGCAAGGGATGTGTTGTGCCAGGGTGGTGATGATCTCCTTGCCAGGTTAATTGTTATTCAGGGTCTTGGAGAGAAGAGCAAAGCTACCCACTGTTTCCCAAAGGAAAATATAAAAGTGCCCTTTAATTTTGCTGTTTCAATGTTCTTTTTTTCCAAGAGAGATGCACTTGGAAATACAGACTCCTCGGAGTTCTCTTTATACTTTGCAATTTGCCCTTTTGTGAAAGGATTTTGGATCTGTTACACAACAAAACAGATCAGCTTCCTTGGCCATCTCGATCACCTCCAGAGCATGGGAGCTTCCATGGCCACTGGCACAGAATCAGCATCCCTTGTAGGTTCTTCCAGAGATCCTGACACTTGTGGGATTACATGTTCAGTGGCCACACAGCCAGTTTGATCCTCTTTCGATCAGTTTGATGTGCTTATTAAAGCTTGTAAGTGCAGCTGAATGCTGGATAAAGTACATGAGTGGACATTGTCGTCATTTTGAGTCATTTTTCTTGTGGAAGATTCTTTCACAGGTATCCTTAAAAATGACATTTAGGTAATTCTCAGTAAGACCTCTATAAATCCCCTGATTACTTGCTCCTGGCTGACTTTCTCACTGCCAATAATTATCGTGGTTTGCCTGTCTCCCAGTAGAACCTTTCTTACTTTCCTAATTAAAATTCCTTTGTGGGCATCATCTAAGAACTCGTAATCCAAAAAAACTCAAGCCATTGCACAAACCAGATCCAGCTCATACCTAATGTAAGCCCATTGCAGTGGAGTCAACAGTTACACCCAAAACCAAAGAACCAAAGCCTGTGAAGAGCTCCTGGGCTCCTCCAGCCTGCCTTTCTCCCACTGGGATTGCTTTCCACCAAACCTTCCTGAGGTTTATAGCAAGGTAGTTTTCAAGGGACTAACCTGGGCTTTAAAGATCTCATTTTTGAGGGCACATCCTGATACTTCACCTGCATTTTGCTTCTCCCCAACCTTAAGTGCCACTCCACACACTGAACGAGTGAATGGTGGCATCTCCAACACTGAGTCCCACAGGAATCACAAGCCAGGACCACCTCAAGCATCTCTAGGCTAAGCTTGCCATGTTTTGCTGGTTTAACCTTTGTTCTCCAACACCCCAAGTATTTTTGCCCTTCTCACAAGTCTTAATTAGCTAAGGAAAAGCTCCAAACCCCAGTGATGCCCAAACCTGAGCACAGCCACTGAGGAGCATCATGTGGTGGTGGGTAATACCATGAAAATGCCCATTTGTCTGGATACCCGAGATTCATTCCAAAATCATGCCTAACATGGAAGCTAACACACCACCCCAATGCCAATTAATAGCTTCAAAGGCAGCAGCACAGACTAATGCTGTAGACAGATAATATCAGACATCCCTATATTAAAGCAAACACAAATTATTTAATTTCGTTTCAGATTCCCCTGGAAAATTCTGGCTCTCCCATTTCTTGTGCCAGTCCCCCCCTGTGTCATGGGAATGGCATCAGCTGTGTTCACACATCCTCGTTCCATCCCAGATGCCATTGCTGCCCATTTGGGAACCTGGGCTGATGGCACCACACCTTGGCCAACAGTCAAGGCCATCCCTGCAACATATTCTAACAGCAGTTCCTGCCTTTATTAAGGTGAAAATAACACTCTTGGGGTAAAGTTAATGATTAACTTCAGATATTAAAAACCCCAAACCAGTCTCTCACCCAAGTTACAATGGGGTTCTCGTCTGATTTTGGATTAATAAAATGAGCATCAGAGAAGTTTAAAGTGATCTGGGCTGTGCAGTAAAGTTGCAAGGTATCTTCTGGTTCAATCCATTTTTTAACAAGGCATTTTATTTTTCAGTTTAGGAGCGTTTTAGTAGCTCTCAGAGAGTTTTAACTAGCTTGTTTCGTGGAATAACATGTTGCAACATATGCTGGTTGCCTGGTGGATGACGGGCAGTCTGTACTGACTAATCCATGTGGGTCCTGTTGGAGAAACCACTCAGGTCAGTGGGAATTGTCCAAACTGAAACCAGCTGTTTGTGCAAGCTTTTATATGGGCCTGGCCCATTTCAAGATTTAACTCGCATTTACTCTCGCTGCTCTCAGATCCCATCTTCCCAACTCCTTGTGTTTCTGGATCTTTCTGTTCTGTGAACAAAACATCCAGGGAGCCTCTCCCAGCCCTGTTCCAGCCAGGGTGCCATGAGGAGCTACACAGGGTGATGAGGGTCAGTGCTGGAGTCCCACATGAGGTCCTGCACCATAGAGATTGTGTGGAAACGTATAGTGCAGTTAAAAGAGAATATCTGCATAATGCATATTTACCTTTAATTGCCAAGAGTAAATTCCAGGAATGCTTTTAGATGCCTTTTCCAAGGTTTCTGGCTTGAGTTCTATACAAAGTATCTGTAGGCCTTTCAACACAGTCTTGTGCATCTGGTTTCATTCATTAAAGAGTTTGTTTCCTCATATGATAAAAACAAATCTGGCAGTTGACGTATCTGCGCAGAGCAAGAGCAGTGCCAAGGCTATTGCAGTTTGAGGCTGGATCTAGACCTCACAAGGTACTCCACAAGCTTTTCTCCTCTTTCTCAGCTAAGAATTCATTGCAGCAGCCATAGCAGTGCCTCCAGGATGCAAAATCTGAGAGGAAAGTGCAAATTCATGGGAAACTCCAGTGGGATGCAGGCAGAGGGGTGATAACTCCATAAACTCATGGATCAGCTATCCAGCTCCTCAAAGCCAAAACACTGAAAGCCTCATACCATGGGGATGAAAACAGAGCTATAAAAACATTACAGGGCTGTATATAAAGTGCTGCAAAAACATGGAGTTGTGTTTGTATTGTCTCCTGATGCATCCTGTAGAATTCTGGGGGATTGAATGAGCCTTACTCATGCAATGGTTGTAACACCAGCAGAATCTTTGTACCTGTATTAAACTCTAAAATTCCCACTTGCATGCCAGAGGGACTCCTGGGGGTTGCAGTGTTTGTTAGGAGTGGGTAAAGTCTCTGTCTTTAGCTATAGGGGCTCACTTGGAATGAACCTCACCACTGGACAGTCAACACAAGGGCTGCATTTCACTTAAATACCCCTTAAACTGTGTGGGGGGAAAGGGTATTTATTGTGACTTCGGCAAAACAGCAAATTTCACTCTGACAGAAGTAAAACCAACAGCTAAAGGCATGTACAACCCATCACCTAGACCAGCCCATGGAAGAACTGAATTGGTATTTCCATCACTAACCTGATGTCTTCCCATCAGTTTCACAGCCATTTGCACTGGTTTTGTCCAAATATTTTGGTTAGAGGTTTTAGCAGACCCTCAAGGAATTACTCAGCCTTATCGCTTGGACTCATTCTAGAAAGGGTGGGTAAGGGGAATATTTCCATTATGGGGACCTTGCTCCATTAAGACCCCACAAAATGCCAAACCTAAGTGTAAAAGCCACCACTGGAATAGTCACCAAGACAACAAATTGTGATCCTATATTTCAGGAGAAGAGCAAAATGCACATTTTGCAGCTCATCAAGTTGAACTTCATAGCAGACACTGAAACCTAGAAATACCTGCTCCTGAAGAGGGAGAAGCACATTGTGCAACACATCCACCCAGTGGGAAACAACGTGGATTTACAGTCCAGAGACACCCATAAATTGCTCAGAAATAAATCACTCCCAGAACTGATTTAGTGGCCAGTGTGGAATAAGGACCACCCCACAAATAAGTGTTAGGACCTGAGTTAGGCTCTTGCCTGTGCCCCCTCCTAGAGATGGAGGAGAGAGCACGTTGTGGATCTGCTGGCCAGGGCAGCATCACCACAGCACAGGGCATGCTGGACCACTTCCCTGGAGCAAGAACAACCAGAGGAGACAGCTGCCCATTTCCAGACAGGCTGAAGTGTCAGCACAGACATGCCCCAGCCCTGCAGGGCCGTGCCCAGTCTTGCAGCAGCCCGGGTGGTGATCCTGCCCAGGACTGCAGCCCACTGCCTGTCCTCCCTCCTCTCCTTTTTAATTTCCCAGTAAATTGCTGGGAAGTCTTTAAAATAGATCAAGTCCATGCAGATTATTTTTAAACAAACATTTGGCAAAAAGCTGGACTGCAACTTAATTGATGGGCCAGGATTTGGTCAGTATGAAACCCTATTTCCAAGTGTTGGGAGAAAACAAGAGTCTTTTTTTTTTCCCCCTTCATTTCACAAGCACTGTGGCAAGAAAGCTTTCTAAAAATCATAGAGTAGTTTGGTTTGGAAGAGACCTTTGAATATTTTCTAGTCCAACTCCCCCTGCCATAGGCAGGGATACCTTGCAGGTTGCTCTAAGCCCCATCCAACCTGGCCTTGTGGGTGCCCCATCCTTCCAGGGTTGCCTTCTCTTGGCAACCTGTGCCAGGGCCTCCCCACCCTCACAGGGAAGAATTTCTTCCCAATATCCCATCTAACCCTGCCCTCTGGCAGTGGGAAGCCATTCCCCCTTGTCCTGTCACTCCAGGCCCTTGTCCAAAGTCCCTCTCCAGCTCTCCTGGAGCTCTGCCAGTCCCAAAAAGCAGCCCCTTATAACTCTCAGCTGCCAGCTGAAAGCATGTCACGGCAAAACACATCTCTTAACACATCTTTTGACAGAAGGGTTTGTTACGTGAACTCCAAAGCACATGAAAATGTTTTGCCTCCACAGATCTCAGCAGGAGTTGCCTTATTTTTGTTTCCACATCATAAAATTCTGCCAATTATTTTTAAACCGAAAATGAGCCCAATTAGGAGAATGAGAAAGGAGGAACCCGAAGACTGACACACTTGGGTTTGACCCACACTGTCAGAACTTGCATTTAATGGTTGAGGTCCATGACCCATCTGTGCAAGTCCTGACCGAGCCCTTCGAGCTCCAGCTCTCCAGGAGATGTACCCTGGCTCTGTGGCAATAAGATCTCAACTGAAACCAAACCAAAGCCCCAAACTTCCTTTCACAAGAGATATAAAACCAGATTCTGCAGAACACCTGTGTAAGATATTATACCCCCCCTTCACTTTGCTGTTCTCGTGGGGCACAAAGGCGGAATTTAAGTCTTTGTTTCTTTATATATGGATTTAAGACACACCAGTGAGAAGAATCACAAGCTCAGAAGCAAGTATCAGAGCAGGGGCTCAGTTCCTCTTTCAGATAAAGTCAGCAGAAGAGGTAAGTGGATTTTTCCCTATGCACTGGGTGTAAAGGGTGGCTGAGGAGAGAGATCAAAGCCTGACACATTATACAGAGGCATTAGCTGAAGGTTTACCAGACCTGTCATGAGATGCAAACCCAAGTTCCTGTGGTCACTGAAGACCTTATAACCTCTCACAGGAGCTGACCACAGCATCCTGGTCAAATACCAATCAGTTAATTACATTTTGGCTTGAAGTATCCACTGCTGTGGATCCAACCAAGGGAACCTCTCCTGCCGGGTCCAGAGAGCCCCACCAACCCTCTCTGCACTTGGCTTTCAGGGAGGAACAGTGCAAGCTGTTGGACTTCAGCTGATTAGCAGCTATTTAGGTATTTAAAGCAACCTGTAGGTAGATTTGGACCCCACAGGAACAAAGCTGCAATGGAGGATGAACATTCCCCTTCTGTGCCACTATACCCACAGGGCTGGGGATCATTCCTGTGGATAAACTGACCTCCATTTACTGCTTTTGAATCAGGACTGAGCTCACCAAATATTTTGATTGGCAATACCCCAGAAGCAGGTTTCCTGAACACAGTCACTTTCTCTTTTTTTAAGTGTGTTAATAAAGGGAAAATGAACTGCAAGTTCTTACTTTGAAGCTGAGATTTCGAGGTGAATAAATATGAACGTGCTATCAGTGCTGTTAAGACACACATTCCTCCCAAATATTATGGCTGCATAAGAAGAAAGGTCATTTTCAGGGTCCCTGCACCCTGCCCAAGCACAGGTCTTGTCCCCTCCCCAGATGGACACACAGCACCTTTCCCAGGGGACAGGAGGTGACAGCCAACAGCTTTCCCACTGATTTCCACCAGGTTGTACTTCCACCTCACACGGTGCAAAGCCTCAGCATTAACACCACAACAGAAAGTCAGTTGACACTCAAACTTTTCCTATATTTGCACATATCCCACTCTGGCTGAAGAGAAATTCATGCATATCCTGGGAAGAACTAGCATTTAGTGTTTTAGGCCATCCTTAAGACAAACTCCCAGCAGCTTATCCAACCCTGGCCCCAGGGAGACACCAGTAACACTATGAAAGGTCTTCATAGAATCATTTACCCTCCTCACTAACAATTTCATTTATTTATTTCCTTCCCCCCCATTAAAAATATGCTCATGCCAGAAATGTACAGCTGCTCCATAGAAAGATGTGTGCTACTATGTTCCCCTTTAATAAAAAAAATAAAGCACAGGTTCCAGCTCTTGGCCCTATAAATCATATATACAATATAGATTAAATTCCTAATAGCTCAGGTCTTATAGCTTCACTCAATTTTTGACCAGAACTCACACAATTCTTACAGTAGTTTGTATCAAGTGATCATAGAAGGAGCTGGGAGGTGTCTCTAAGGAAAGTATTTGCTGCTTCACTGTGCTTCATTAGCTCCAAGCCCCAGCCAGGAGTAAGAACAAATTTTAAAAAAAAGACTGAAGAAAAAAAAATACAAAAGAGCCCCACCAGTTAGCTTAATTGGTTTAAAAGCAGTCATTTTCATTTTCTGTTCTTTGTGAGGGTTATGCCCTGTGTTTTCAGATGTGGTTACCTTCATTTCTCTTAGCCCAGCTCCCCGTTTGCTCTCCCCTGCTCACGGGGCACTTGTGAACTGGAGAGGCAGAGGGATAGGGAAAGATAAATTAAATCCTTTCAATTTAAAAATAAGAAACTGCAAAACCACATGAGGTTTAGCTCAGTGCCATGGATGAGGCAGGAGCAGTGGCAGTGTTTGAGGCTGCAGGGCTGTTCTAAGCTGAGCCGGGGCAGCACACGGGCCCCTCCATGGTAGGATGAGGCTCTTCCCATGGTGACCCAACCACATCACCTTTGCCTGCCTAAAGCCAAGAGCTCTGTCCTCTGTCCTCCAGCTGCACAGGTGCTGGGAGCAGGAAAAGCTACAGAGTGAGGCCCAAGTGCCACCCAGTTTCCTGAAGGTCTCTCCTACACTGACCTACGCACCCAAGGGTGCATGTCCAGGGCTGCTGCAGAGCAGGGGTGGCTGGGGGTCTGCTGAGGCTGCCAGCTAAACCAGACTTTGTTAAAGAGACCAGTTTTGCCTTTTTCCTCACTGCTTTTATGACTCCTTCCTCTCTTAAGCAAGGAAGAGAGTGCTTTGCAAGCAGCTCAGCTCCACGGGGCTTTACCCCATGTCCATGGGAGAGGCAGAGCCCGGTGGATCCACCAGCTCAGGCTTTGCTTTCATGACACAGCTGATGGGTGGATTCCTTGCTGATGCACATGCTGTGGGCCACCAGTGACTTGCAACCAAGAAAAACTCAAACCAAAGCTGCACCGGGGGAAGAAATGCCCGAATATGTGAAGTGAACAGGTCTGTAGTGCTGAAAATCATTTCTGAGACACCCACGATGCCAGATAGAGTGCCACAACCCTCCTCCTGCCCAGTGTGCCTTCTCAGCCTCAGCAAGGGGAAATTTCTGCTGTTATTAATAGGTCCATGGCTTGCTTTTCTGCACAGAAACAACCCCTGTAAAACCAAGGCACCTGTAAAATCAAGTGGTGTCACTGTCCAGCTCTTGCAGGGGAGCAGCTGTGAACACATCACCCACCCGTGGGACACCACAGAAACCCACTGAGGGCTTCAAGGACACAGCACAGGGGGGAAATCCAGGACAAACACTCAGTATTGCTCATCTCAAATTTTTTAACACTAGGCAGAAAAATGAGAGCTGAGCTTTGATCCTGACAAGTGACTGTTTCACACTGGAGGGGATGGCACAGAGACCTGAGCAGCAAGTGGGGGGTTTCTTCACTCCACATTTCCTTTATAAACCAAATCAAAACACTAAATAACATAATCACGGCTCTATGATTAATGCACACACCCCCACACCCATCCACTGTTACTGCCAGTGATTATTTTATCTAGTCACAACTCACAACATTCCCACTGAGCGTTCAAGAGCACAAAACTCTCCCCCGAGCTTTTCCTCCCTCACTTGAACACCTTCAAACACAACCCTCCAGTCTTCCAGAGCCACCTTACCATGGAAATCCTCCGCGTTCAACCAGGCTGAGCTACTCCTCGACAGGAGCAGAGGGAAAAGCTGCCGGATAAAGCTGCCATCCCACCTGAAGGCTTTTTAACTTGCAAATTGGTGTAGCCACAATGATAAGGGGGTGAAATGAGTGACCAGAGGGCAAACCCCGCGGGAGGATAACGCGGCAGCTGCCCCTGCAAACCGAGAGTGAGGTGCCACTAGATGGTGACAGTGCTCACAGAAATTCAAACACCCGGGAGAGAACCACCTCCAGCACCAGGGCACCGTGAAACGAGCTGGAAATAAATGGTTAGTGCTTCTTGTTTGTAAGGAATGAGGATTTATGCCATCAGTACCATGGTCAAGAGAACCAGGAGGTGTTGGTCTAGTGATAAATAGAAAAGTGAGTGAATTCACCTGTTTGGTGCAAGTGTGAAATGAGCTTTTTCTACATCATCATCATCACAAGTAGATAAACCCTTTATGCCTGCTCCCCTGCACCTCCAGCACTCTCAGGCTGGGATTTAGTGTAATCTGGACTGAGGGGTCCACCCATCATTCCCAAATGGAGCTGATCATCTTCCATGGGGTGACTTTAGTTGCTTTGCCCCTTGTCCCAGCACAGGAGGAGCCCGTGCTGGTGACCTGCCTGGACACTGCCCTTGTGCTGCTTTTCCAACACTTTTCTGTTCCAACTTCTTGCTTTACAGCACATTCAAAGTAACACCTCTAACAGCATTTTTCCAGCCCACTAAGTAATTTTGGATTCAGTAAAAATGGGTGGTTGCAGATAATCCATAAAATCTATAAGAACTGGTAAACAGGAATTTGATTGTACCTTGTTTTGTTTCCTATGCAAACACTCGTGTAAGGGATGTTTTATACCTGCAAAAGGCTCCTCCATCACTTTCCTGAAGTCAGAGTTGTGTGAAAACAAACTATTTCGTCTGCAGGTGTGACACATCATAAAATACTGGATTTGTCTTTCATTTTTTGTTAATCCTCTAAATGATGCACTCACGGAAACTTAAGTTTTTCAATAAATGGGTGGCAGAGGAGAAACATTTTCCTGGCACTTAATTATCTTTGTCATCTCTGATGAAACGAAATCAAGAGCTCATTTACAGTTGGCTGGTTATCTTGTTGCTGTAGCACTCCCATCCAAAACACAGCTAAAACATGAGAGGGGCCCAACTTGAAAAAACCCTACAATATCCAGATTCTTAGAAAATCCACGTGCATGTTGTGACCTGCTCTTTATTAGACTTGTGCTGAGCAGCACTGAGCAAAGCTAAAGTGATCCCACAGCAGACAACAAATCCACTATTTTTTGTTCTGTTAAATAAATCCACAGCCTGATGGGAAGAGGGGGATGTCTGGAAAGGACAGAGGACTCACAGAAACAGAGATGAGATTTGCAAAAGTACAGGAAAAATAATGTTTTTTCACAGATGGAAAGATAAAAAAACCCTGTGGGTAATTCTGAAAAATGAGGGTTATTGACATGTAATTTATATCTGACTTTGGGCTTTGTTTAGCTCTTTGTTAACCCAGGAAACACGTTGCCCTTCTCTGGACAACCTCAGTGTTGAACTTGATGATCTTAAAGGTCTTTTCCAACCTTAACAATCCTGTGATTCTACAAGTGACTTTCTTGTAAGACGGGGGACCAACTGCCCAAAGAAAAAGCATTTACAAAACTGCAATTTAAGTGTCTAGGAAGGAAAAGAGATCCTCTCTGACTTGGCAAACAGCTGCTAAGTGTGCCTGCAGATCATCTGCACCATCCCTTCATGAGTGATGCTCAAACACCATCACCCAGCCTTGACTGTGTTTTGTCAAGCCAAGTTCTCACATGGGAACGTGCACACACATATATAACAGCACAAACTGAGATATTCCCATTGCAAATCCCCTTTGCTTAATGATAGGACCAATTTTACTCATTTATAAACAAAGCCTCCTCTCTTTATTCAAAAATCACTCATTTCTAAATGGAAAAAAAAAAAAGAAGGCTAGTGAATTTTTTAAATCAAGTTTCAATTTTACAGTGAATGTGAACTACCCAGTTCTGTCTGTTTTCACTTTTATTAGACATGGCATTAATTTGCACAGCCTTTCTCTTACCCAGGCCAGTAAGTGACTGGAAAATCAAGGTCTCACCTCTTCCAAGGCCATTTAACCCCTGAGAGCAGACACTGCCAATGCCCCAGTTCAGTACTAGGTTCCCTCCCTGGGAAAAGCCACCAAGGGTCCCCTTAGTGGACATGGGTGGGTCCCTGTGAAGGGGTAGAGGGTGCTCCAGGGGAGTCCCTGAGAATGGAGAGTGTCCTCAGCTGCCAACAGTTGCTCTGGTGGAACACAGACCTGGCTGTGATGGGATGGCTATGGAAAAAAAGCTGTGCTAGAAGGTGCAAATAAAAAGTATTCCTTTTCAAAGCAATGCTCTGGCTTTTTCTCAGCTGTTTTTTGTGAAAACCAGAGATCAAAAGTCCAGTCGTGTGTGGAGCCACCTTGGAAACAAAGGCAGCGAAGAAATTCAAATAGAAAAGCAAATTGCCTTCTGTTCCCATCATGGGGCCTTGCTGGGGGAGATGGGGGTTCCCAGCTATAATATTTATTTTGTGTTCCCCAGTTGGTGCCAGCCACGGTGGCATGGGCTGGGAGCTGAGAGCCAGTGTGATCCCAAACCATGGGATTCTCCAAGTCACCCCTGACTCCTGCTGTGCTACCTCTGCAGCTCATGGACCTCGACAAATCACCTGACTGCTGGAGGTGACACCCCAGCTTGTCCTCTGTCACAGCAAACATTGCAGTGGCTCTAAACCTGATGGAAAAATACCATTGGTACTAATTTACAGGTGGGTAATCAGTGCTGGGGGCCGAGGCTGCACCACCCTCCTTGGGGAGCCGGGGTGGGAAGGAGCTGGTGTCCCCAGGGGGGCAGCCAAGCCTGGGGCCAAGCAAACACCTCGTGGAGGCAACCAGGGGCTTGGGGAAAATACCTGCAGTCTTGCAAGATTAAAGGCAGGGTGTCAGCCAGAGCAAGCAGGTGCTCTGAGCATCTGCAGCCCCTGGCCTGGTGCCCCGGGCTCCCCCAGCCCCAGAGCCCACGGGGTCGGGGCTGTGCAGCCCATAACAACTGAGGTGCTTGAAAACAAACTGCCTGTGGTTAGTTGGATGGAAAATATGCAAGAATGTTCCCTTCCCCTGTGCACACTCGCCCTGAGCCCTCTCCACAGCCAGGGCTGAGCTGCTCCCACAGCGCTGGGTCCCCACGCTCCCCATCACCCGCCCGTGAACAAAGACTGTGGGGCTTTTATTCCAACTATCAATCCACGTTGCCTACGTCATGGCACACTCCAAACCTCGCTGCAGGACCACCTGGGTGCTGAGCAGCCATAGGAGAAGCCTCATTCCCACACCAGTGAGTGCAAACATCTCTGTTTTGGAGAAAATGCTTTCTGTGGTGGCCCAGGCTCACCCGCCGCAACGAGAGGGCTTCAATACTACAACCAGTGGCACCACGATGCCAATACTTTTCCAGGCTTATGAAAACCAAAAATCGTTTAAATATTGCATCATATAAACAACCTGATTCTCAAGCGTGGGCTCATTTATTCCATCCCAAACCAGATGCTCAGAGGAAGATGACAAAGCGAAGGAAAGAGACCACCAAACAAATGTTTTCTACAGGCAGAGAGTTTATCTAACGTTCACTGAAATAATCTGCTGTATCTCAGCACTGAATGCTGCAAACTGTCAATGATTTCCATGTTTCCCCGACTTTCTGGTATGCATATGGAAGTGTGTTGCTATAAAACATAATCAAGAATTTCAGACTAATTAAAGGGATTTTATCTGGTTAAAATCATATCTTTTCTTTTTTTGTTGTTAACAGACATCTCCTTGCCGTGTGTTCCAAACAGCATCTTAGATTATTAAAGTTTTACAAAGCTAATTTACATCACGCTGTTTGTTGTCTTCTGTGTATTTTTGCATGTCTCCCTGTACAGTCTAGTCAGCCCTACCTTTCTTCCCCAGCACTAGAAAGTGCAAATCAATGGCGTTTTCAGACTCTCTCGCCCCAAAGCAGGAGACAGGACGGATCAGTGGTTAGGGCACTAGACAGAAGCACAACTCCCTGCTGCCAACATCCCGTGGGATCCCGGGCAAGGCGCTCACCCGGCTCTTTGTCTCTCTCCCCATCAGTAAAACACACCATTTTCCCAACTCACAGGGCTGTCCCAAAGCGCACAGCGTTTCATTTGAGGGAGGTAATGGGGTGCAGACGTAGCTCGTGGCCACCTCTGTGCCTGCCACCGCTGTTTATCAAAAAGAAAAAAAAAAAAAGCTACAAAAGGACTGACGGGAGCTGCCTACTGTAATTGCAGGCAGGAATGAAGCTGTAGGTGAAATACATGACTTTGAAGAAAGGAGATACATGAAAGTGTGCAAGGGCGCTTCAGTCCCTGGGGTGGAATGTAAATACAGCTTTCCCGGCAAACACCCTGCTCCAAAATTGGAGGAACTTTATTCAGGCATAAATGCTGTGCTTTAAATAGCACAGCAGTGCCTTATCTGCCTATCTCGACTATTAAGGAACCCTTTGTTTTTCAGCAGACTGCCACTGGCCTGAGTGATGGGCTTGTGACTGCTGTGGTGGATATCAGCTGCCACAGGATCCACCACAGCAGCCAGGGATGCTCCTTTTTCCCGGGTGGAATCCTCACACCTTGCACACAGCCTGTCCAGGCGTGGCACGTGCCCATCTCCAGCCAGGGAAACCATTTGTTTTCTAAATGTTACAGAGTGATCAGGTCTCCTGTTTGCAACAAAACCCCTCAAAAAGCAGCAAAATTATCAGTCTTCTCCCAGATACACAGGCTGGTAGCAATGATCACTCACTCAAGTACTAGTAAGCTTTCATAACCATAAAAATACACCCCTCCACACACATACTGGTACCAGCAATGCCTACAATTACTGGGTAAAGCCCAGTTTGCCCTAAAACAGTAGTTGACTGTAATTACTTATATTTACCTAATTGCAGCTCATGACACCCCAGACTAAGCAGGGATCAGCAGCACTTTCATGAAGATTCCTCTGAACACAGGGGTGCACAGGGAGCGTCGAGCTGCCTTTGGGGAATGTGAGCACTGAGAACTAAAACCCATCCAAGCAGTAACTCAGGTGACACAGGCTGGCTCCCAGGGTCAGCCCCTCTCCTGCCACCCTGCAGCAAGGGAAGCCCAGCCAGCCACGTCTGCAGAGCCACGTTCATGCCCCAGCATCCTGAGACACCCGCTCAGCCCCAGGGAATCACAGATCCATGGATTCCATGGGGTGTCAACCAAGTGGACACACAGAGATACTTTGTAAAGCAGAAGGCAGATAGCTAAAAGCCTGTAAATGCTCTAATACTCATTTCTGATAGGAGCTGCTGATTTGAACCACGGGTACTTATTTATTCAGCAGGATGTTTGTTACAGCATGAACTCGACTTTAGCCATGTGCCCTATGTATGAGTTTCTTCTCTGAATCAGGCTTCTAAGTAGCCCATACTTTTTCCCACTGAAGTTTCATGAAACATTAAGACTTAAAAAGAAAATTAGAAAGCAAGCGTTTCCTTTACTGAATACAAATACCTCCTTTCTTCTTGCCACTGGTTCATAAGCATTTGGAGGCAGAGATGGGTTGAGGGAGTCAGAGGTGCAGGTCTTTCCAGGCCTGCAGCTGCTCAGTGGGAGCACACAGATCACCAGCACTGAGTGCCACAAGCAGCATGACAGTGCCATTTTTGATAGCAGATTTTATATAAAATGCTTTGGCTCCTGAAACAGCTACAGATGGAATCAAAGTAACTCAATCATTTGGGCAGAAATCCTACTGGAAACATAGAAATAAAGAGCAAACAAAGCAAATTACTGGAATGGTCTGTGGGATTTCAAGGGTGGCTGGTGGTTCCCCAAAGGCTGTTTTACCTGGTGTTCTGCAGGGCAGCTCGGGGGTTCCCACTGTCACACGCTCGCTGCTCCAGCTCGTCACCAAGAAATTCCGTGACACCTCTTTGCCTCTTCATCTTGTGAGCCTGTAACCAACATTTCAGCATGTGTCACTCACAGTGACTATTATCACTATTATACTATTATCCAGCTGTTTGTTTTGAGAGTTTTATTTAAAAAAAAAAAAAAAATTCAAAAACCAAAACCAAGCAGAAAATTATCACATGTAACTTTATGGACACTTCACTGTAACAAGACTTTTCCAGATGTTCTGCCCCTTGATGATGCAAAAGCCACAAAAGCATGTTTTATCACGACATAAACACAAAGCAAGATGAAAGTCATGGAAATGTCTGCGTGTTCTTTTCTTAACACAGCTGTATCTGAGAGGGTTTTTTGCATCTGTCAAGCATAAATCAAACGGGGGAAGAACAATCCTCACAAGTTGCCCGTTCCTTGACAGAGTCAGTGTTTTCTGTCACAAGCATTATCTGTGTCAAGGATTATTCTCTGTTGTTAACTTCCACTTCCCACATTCACAGGGAGAAATAAATGAAATTAAGTGAAATGAGAGAAATTAGGTGAAATGCTATTAAAGCATTTCCAACCCTGCAATGGAAAGTTCTGAAAGTTTCTGAAAGTTGCCACATTTCTTGATCAGCATTATGAAAGATAAGTCATGCTTAAGGGGGATGGATGTCAGCTAAAATTCCTAATTTGTATTCTCAGCAGCACCAAAACATTCATGAGTGGCTACAGCCAAATCTCTGACCTGGGCATGAGGGTTTTCTCATTCTTTTTGGAGACATGATAATTAATTAAGAGCTGAGATGTTCAGCTGAAAATTCCTCATCACCAAATACGAATATTTCTTCGGTTTACAAACTTTCCACATGACACCGTTGGGGCACTGGCAAGCAGGATATCAGAGACACGACAAACAGGCTGAAGTGACAAAAAGTGTTACTGTGTAAGCACAAAATGCAGCTGCACCAGGAGAAAGAGCAGCCAGTTTTGTCTGACGTTTCCCAAGCAGAGCAGCCCTTGCAGCGAGCCCCGGGCTGCGCATCACCGATATCCTGTATGAATGAATCCCTTTCTGCTGTGGTTGTTCAAAGCCAGTGTGCCCGTTTCTACAGAAGCACCCACAGGATCACCGAAAACCACACATTCAGTTCTTGTTAATGTCAGCAGTGACGTACCAGAGCAAGGACTTGTTTGTCCCGCAGAAATGCAGGACTTCCACCGCCCCGGGCGCGAGCCCGCTGCCGAACGCCTGTTCAGAGAGAGAGAGAGAGGGGAGAGGAAAAAAAGAGTTGTTGACATGAGAGGAAAAACCAGGTTTCCTGTTTGAACTCTGACAGGTACTGGAAGGTATGAGTAACATCAAATCTTGGTCTGCTCTAAAGGCAGTCTGTGGTCAGGGGGTTCTCACATTTGTTTGTGTGGAACAGCTTTGAATTGTTTGCAGATACCGCGCACAAGAAACTCAGAGATCCTTATCGGGGCGCAGGGCCTGTTATGAAACGTGTGCGTTTGTGAGCAGGTTACAGGAGATCAAAACGGCTCCAGATGAGATGCCTCACATGCTGTAAATGTGGTAGATGCTCCCGAGATACCTCCGAAAATATCACATGTCGAGTGTTGTCGAGTACAGGCAGTGGCCACCCCTATTTCCATTTCCCACTGCCTGGCAGGCGAAAGGAGTTTGGGGGATTTTTTTTTTTCCAGATCATTCTTCGTTTTTTTGTGTGTCTGAGTCTGTTTGACTGTTCAGGTTAAAAACTTCCCTCGGTTATGATTTTCACTGACAGAACTACCCAAATGATTTCTGAAGGGGAAACCTGCAGTGGGGACAGCCAGGAGGGATCCTGTGTGACTGTTCTGGACTGTTCTGCGGGAGGAAGGAAAGGGAATAGACTTGGATGGGGATGCTGCAGCAGAGCCCTTGGTGGGCCAATGGGACAGAACCACAGCACCCAGCCCTGCTCTGAGAGGGGCTGGGGAGAATTGTACCATTTGCAAGAGACTCCCCAAAGTGCCCTGCCAAGGGGATCAACCAAAACTGCAGCCAAACCCCCACATCCCTCACAGCACAGCCAATGGCACGGTGCTTCCTCCCATCTCAAAGATCAACCCCTGCAAATTCCTCTGTCCTCACCCCTGTGGACAAAGTCCAACTGGTTAAACCAAACACTTTGCCAGGAGCTCAGCCATCCCTGGAGCAGCAGCTCACCCTCCAGCCCAGGTGTGAAGAGCTCCAAGGGCCCTGCTTGGTCCCATCCTTGTGGACAAGCAGCTCTCCCAGCCCAACATCCACGTCCACGCTTGTGATGCCTCCTCCTTTTGTCCACCCCTGACACCACAGCACAGTGTCTTTGTATACAGAAAACTAAGCCTGGTTTCCCCCACATTCTAGTGCCAAACATCTCTTTCAAGAACTCTATTAAAATGAATAACTTAGAGCTGCTTTGGCTCAGTCATCGGGGAAAAACTCTCCTCAAAACTGTGGATCATGAATTCACGGCAGCAGAGCTCTTGCAGCACAAACTGAGCCCACACAAGGAGCTTCCACCAAAACCAGAGGCAGTTGTGCACACACCCCAACAAAGGGAACATTGGTCCTGCAGGAGGAACTCTCTCCTTGGAGAACATCAGCACCTTGATCCACTGCCAGGAAACCACCATGTCCCTTCCAAACCAAACCATCCTGTGATTCTACGATTTATATCTTATTTTTTCTAACTCTCATGTATGAGCCTCTTCTACTACAGTGAATGCCCACAGAAGGCAAGTTTTCATTTTGCAGGCTGTGATACACGTGGTAAATTGAAAATTAAACCCATTGAATCGAGGAATGAAACAATTCCCTGAAGCAGCACCAGCCAATTGCAGCTAAATAAGAGCTCAGATTTTGTATCTGGGCTAGACATAAATTCACTCAGCTTGCAAAAGCCTTTCTTGAGCTACTTGTAGGAACCCATAAACTTGAAGCAGAAAAAAAGCTGCCAGTTCCTTAAACACCTGATGCTTCCCTCAACCCCTCAGAGCACACAGCTGGAGCATCAAAAACTCAGCAAGTAATTTTCCCCCTGAAAGACTGAGTAGTGTGTTTGTCTTCATTTCCAAGTCAGAACCCTTTCAGAGAAATTCATGATTTTCTATATTAATCTTTGTAAACTTAGTGAAGTGAGTTTTTTTTCCCCCCTGAGCCTGGATAGACTTTGCCAGCTGGGTTTGAATTTGTTGTTCTGGCTCAGTAGATACAAGTGCAATATTAACAATGTGTTCCCAATTCTCTGACACTGAAATTCCCCTGAAGTCACTGGACACTAAGTGGTTAACTTAATACCTGTGCTTAAGAGCTTTCATGAATCATGTCTGTAAATCCTCCTGATACCAAAATCGTGACCATTTACTATTTATTTGAAGATATCAGGATCAAGCCATTAATTTTTTTGCAGTAATTCATACCAATGTCATTCCAAATGGACTTACATAATTAAAAAGTGCATAAGATAAAACCTAACAGCCTCAAGAATAAGAAAATCCAGTAGAATCATAATAAGAAATAATATTGAATAATCAATATTACATGACAGCAGTGAAAAATATTAAAAAATGGGAACCCTGGTTCTTCCCCTGCAGCACTTCAGCATTATAAATTTACAAGAGTGAAGAGTTTGTTTTAAATGAATGCTAATCTATGGCAGGGTTTTTTTAATAACTTTCGAAGTGAAAATGTTTAAAATAACACATTATAGATCTTTGTTCCTTTGAGTCTCCAAGTGCTGATGTGAATTACAACATTCAAAGTGCTGTTCCCATCAACTCAGTCTTCGTTTAGCAAATTATAAGGCCAGGTGTGCTCATAATCTTTGGATATTTTGAATATTACGGGGCAATCAGGAAGATAATCAAATTTACCCAAGAGAGAAGATTAATTCAATTGTTAAATATTACTTCTGTTCATTATGTTTCGTTTCAATAAGGAATGTTCCCTTTTTATTTAACTCTTCATACTTAAGTGCTGCTACCAAATGTTTTCTTATTTGAATAAAATAATTACAGGAGTCCTCTAAATCTTATTTAAATTTCTTCTTTCCAACTTCTCCTTTTAGTTTGGATTTTGAGACAGTCGATAAGATGCAAGAGGACTCTGTGTGCCCTGAGCAGAAGCTTTATTTCTTATATTCAGACTTTCCTGATAACAAACACATGATCCAGTCCTGCTCTGAAAATCCCACCATATCACTCAAATTCCAGCCTTCAAATGCCAAACACACTGTTCATTTCTGCAGCTCTGAATTATTATTTATCAGTAATTTTATCTGATTTTACGTTTTCAAACACGACATGCTGAGAAACTACATAGTTTGTCGGCTTATTAAAAACTTTTTTTCAAGAAAAAAAAAGCTCATTTTTAACAAAGCAACTCTTTCAAAGCGTCGAAATCTTTTTGTCTTTTTCTTTTTCTTTTTTTTTTTTTAAAAATTCTATACTTTCAGAATATCTAACCACAAAGCATTTGAGCAAACTAGAGAAAAGAAACTGTTGGTAATGTTCTGTACGTTTCAAAAGGCAGCAGGATATACACACCAGTTTATGTTTCTATCTATAGAGACCTGCAGGCAAACGTACAGTGGAACAAAGATAGACAGAAGAGATATATTTGTACCTGCCTCTCGTGTGCCTGCATGGAGAGAGATTCTTAATGAGATAAGTAAACAA
This sequence comes from Manacus candei, assembly GCF_025592945.1. Lineage (NCBI taxonomy): Eukaryota > Metazoa > Chordata > Aves > Passeriformes > Pipridae > Manacus > Manacus candei. The sequence goes on along the minus strand of NW_026138085.1, from coordinate 16,278,566 downwards.
TGGAAACTTTTAAAATTCATATTTTGAGTGTGCTCAGCTCTGTGTTTCTCTCTTACCTCTTCAACAATAAAATTGTCCCGCGCTTTCCGTGAGTTACAGCTCATCCAAACACATCCAGCACTGCTCTGGGTCTGGCTTTGACCTGCACCAAAGCACAGCCAGACATAGAAAAGTGAAATAATTATCTTTAATTCAAACGCTGCTTTGGCGTTTAGCACACGATTTTTTTTGATTTTGATTTTTTTTTAGCAGAAAAATCATTTTTGAGCCCCTGAGCGAGGCAACTGCAACGAGGAAGATCTGTAGCAGAACTCACTCGTAGCCTTCACATTCCACTGCTTGTCCCCATGGCTTTGGGGACTGTGTCCCTCTCTGCTCTGGGGTCTGAATCCAGAAGTCAATGAGATCCCTGTGCTGGTTTTCCAGCACTGCTGGAAGAGCCATCACATGTCCACAGAAATCAATCACTTCTAGCAAATGAAAAGTAATTTGCTTCTTTTTTAATCAAGATTTTTTTCCCCCTTTACTGGCAAGGCTTTAAGGAAGCAAAAGATACATATATAAAAAAAAAGAAATATTTAAGAGAACATGTATTAATTTGCAATGGTTCTGACATCAGGTGTTTCAAAACCCCATCTCTCTGGGAGTCCTGTGTTAAATATTCATCCCAATACTTAAACAATTCCAAAGAGGATACACATTTCTTTGCAAACAAACTTTAAAAATCAATTAAGTGAAATAAATAAATCCAATAAAATCTAGATTCACTCTAACTTCACTCTCTTAAAGAAATCCACTGGCTTCAAGAGCCTTCTCCTTCCCTCATGGTTGACAGAGTTCAGTTGTAAGCTGATGGTTTCTTGGTCTTTGTAACAAAGGATTTAAAAGCACAGCTTTGATAGTAAAACTTGTCTGCAAAACCAGAGTGTGAACCAGACATGAAGTAACAGGCTGAAGGCTTTCCCAGATTTATCCCTCCCTTCTCCAGTGAACATCCCCCAAGTGCCCAGGAACAAGAAGTGCTGTGTGGCAGTAAGTTTGGGAAGGGAAAAAAAAAAAAGATATTCCCAGAGAACACCAAAAAAGGGCATGTGAACTGAAACACTCTAAAATTATTAACTTACCATAGGTTAAAAAAAAAAATAAATTACCCTTCCTGGGGGTTTGAAGCACTACACAAACCCCAGTATTTCTTGGGCATCTAAAATAGCCCCTGAGTGCAGGAGAAAATCTAACACACAGGTAGGTGCACAAGTAAAAAGGTCAGATCTTTTAATATAGTACATATTTGTGTTTCATCTTATGCAAAATCCAAATTCTGAGTGTTCACTAGAAGGGAAAGTTGGCACTCCAGTGAGGGCAGCTCAGTATCCCCCATTTTATGCCTTTCCTCAAACTTCACAGGAGTCATAAAAGCTGCACAGATTTTGTGACAATCCCTCACTTTATTTTATTCCAAGGTGGAGAGACAATATAAAGCATGAAGGAAAAAAAATTAAGCAATGATTCATTAAAAAAAAAAAAAACCTTGCTCTTAAAAGCAAAAGGTTCCTCTCAGGTTGCAAATGTCATTTTTCAGTAGATGAATTTCTCATTCCTAGTAAATATTTCTGTGATTCTTTTTCACTTTCAGGGTCTACGTTGTGTAAATATTTTATTTTTGGCCACAACAGAGGCTACTCATAACCCCTTGTTGTGTTCCTGGGGCTGCTTTTGATGCCATTTCAAGATTCTCTGTAGTGACACATTTCTTGCTAATTTTACCAGTATCAGTTTTATCCAGCCTGTGTGAGGCTGGTAAACTTTAAAGCACTGGGAAATAACCATGGGATTTACTTCCAGATTTCCACACCGACTCTTCAGTAGCTCTGGAAATCCAGGCCAAGAGCAGTAATTCTGTCCCTGCAACACAATACAAATCTGTAAGTGGTTGTAAGTACCACTATTTTTAGCCAGGACAAAGCTTCTGCTTCCCCAAACCAAAAATAAAAGGCATAAACTAACGAGAATCATCTGCAAAGTGGGATAGTGCTCTGAGTGCTTTGTGAGTGTCAGGGTGATTCCAGCTTTTTGGTTAAAATCCACACCACCTTCATGCTCCAGGGTGGAACAACTTCCCCTTTTTAGCTTTCTGGTCACGATCCAGGTCCCAGCTGTGCTTCTTTCTTGGGATATCTGGAGTTCTGTTGACTTTCTGCTTTCAATCTCAGTCCTCACCTGACCACAACCACTGAGCCCAGTGCCCAAACCCAAACCATGCCTTGCCCATCAGCTGCTCTCTCCAGCACAGCATTTCCCAGGCAGTAATGGGCACATGTATATGTGCATCAGTGAAAAAAAAAAACCTACTCTGAATGCAAACTTTCCTAAACCCTTTGAAGACAGCAATAGAAAGTGGGCCTGCAAGTGCTGATGTGCTGCTCCTTACTTGCATTTCTCATTATTGTAACGAGCAGTCAGTCTGCAGGCTCTGGAAACCAAACCAGGGACTTATTCTCTTCCAATTGCTACCTGCTGCTGATAAAACATTACAGCACAGACAAATTCTGCCCTCAGACTTTATATAAACACACACACACGAGCTTGCAGGCTCACAAAAGGCACCGACAGCACTGCTTTTAACAGCAATTAGGAGGACAAGGCAAAAGGCAGAGCAATTATCTGTCTGGGGAAAACGCCGCATCCAACCTGCAGCACCTTTAATTGAATGGGAGGAAAATGCACAAGCAGAGGGAACAGGAAAGAATCTGCATGGCATTGGTGCCAAGGAAACCCAGAGCCCACGGTGCCAGCATCCCCCCTGGCCCTGGAGCTGCACTGGCAGCAGCTGGGCAGCTTTCCCTGTGGCACCCGTGCTCACCACCCAGACAGGAGAAAGTCTATTTTCAAAACAGAAACCCTGGAAGGTGGGCAGGGTGGCACACACACCAGTCAGAGTCTCAGAAAGCCAGCAGTTTGTTTGGTTTGATTTTTCTAAATTCGTTGTATTTCTGTTTTGTTTTTGTTCTGTTCCACCTCCTCTCTCTCTGTTTCAAGTCCTGTGTTATCATTATTATTTAACTCAAAAGGGCTTTCTCTAAACATTTCCAGGCAGCCTTTGGAAGGCTGTCTTCCCACAGCCCTCAAAGTTTCTACAGAAATGTATTTTCCTCTCCTATCTCGACAATCTCTTTGCTTCAACAGTACAGTTTTTCTTTCTATGCTCCCCTTCACCAGCCCCCCCACATGGCCACGAGCTACCAGTCAGAGAGTTTCCATTGACTTCACCCAGCTTTGGTTCACAATTTGTTTGAAAGTTTTCTGCCCTTTTTTATCTTCAGATCCCTTTACCACAACGCTTCCTACCCACACAGAAGCTGGTTGTACGAGCTGGAAATCTCGTGAGGCCGTGGCTCTCAGGCTGCTTCCAGTTCCCAAAGAAGGCAATGCTTCAGCCCTCAGGAGGGCTCAGTAGTTCCTGATCTGAGCTGTCTACAAACAAAAATTTTTCAGCCATAAAAAAGCCTCAGATTCAGTCATATTTAGATAAAACAGGTGGGGGTACTTGACCACTTTTAGCCCTATAAAGTTTTATTCTTCAGCTTCAACAGGGCGCCAAAGTGGCTGCCCCCATTCCCCAGTGCCTGGGGATCCACCCATAGCCACAGTCAACCAGCAGCTCATTATCACATTAATTCGTCAAAGATCTGCAGGAAACTCTCAGATCCAATTCTGTTCAATGTTTTCCCTAAAATGAGGGGTGATAAAACAGAAAGGGCACATTTAGATTTGCAGATGATGTGAACGTGGAAGCCTTTGCAGACACATCAGAGAACAAGATGAAGTTCAATGTGATCTTTGCAATAGAAATAAAAATGGATGAAATTCAGTATGGGGAAGTATCATAAATGAAAGGAGTAAGCACTAATATGCAGCTGCAGATAAACCTTGTGAAAGTGTGATAGCAAAAAAAACCCAGAAGGAATATGCAATATTTCCTGTAGGATACCCAATAAAATGCAACAGCTGTATCAGCATCAGTGTGGCCTCAGCTGTACCACCAAGCCATTCTAGGGATTCAATTTGGATTTGGAGCAGTTAGAGAGAGTGCAAGAGTACAAAAGCCAAAGAGAATAATGATCAGACAACCTGAATATATGGCTCAGAGGAGAGGACTAAAAAAATTGAGGTTGCAGAGGTTGCAGAGCTCAATGAATGGGCCACCAGCAAGGGAATGACGTGATCACAGTCCCTAAAAGGCATCCAAACAAGAAAATAGTTTATTTGGCACATCCACAGATGATTCAGTGATGAGGATGGGCTTAAGCTCTGGCAAGGAAGATTCAGGTTAGATATCAAGGAAACCTCCTAGTGAGAGGAAAGCACTGGAAGAGGCTGAGTGGAGAAGCTGTGGAGCTCCCACACAGGAAGTTGTTAAGAGCAGATTAAAGAGTTTTTCACCTGAACGACAAAGGTAGTTCTTTCTGGAGTGGTTCAGGGGATGGGTCAAAAAATTGGAGAAGTCCTTTCCTTGCTTATTAAACAGCTGCCTATGGTCAGATTCTCTGGGAAGATCAAAGTGAACACTTAAGCAAGCACAATGCAACTGCAGATTCAGGGATGTTGCAATGATACAATTTTCTAGATTTTTAAACCCTCAGCAACAGTTAGTGGCCAACCTTGCCCAGAATGTCCACAGGGATGATGCAACTCCACTCTGCTGAGAGACCCATGGTGGGAACAGAGAAGAATTCACCTCAATTGCTTTTCAATTCCAGACCAGCTGAGTTCTCCAGGAACAGGTTTGGCTTGGGTGAGGAGGAGGGAGCACTTTTCCACAGGAGGATCTCCATGGCATGCTTGGGCTCATATTTTCCTTTGTAGCCTCTGTCTAACAACAACAAAAGCACTGACAGAGTTCTCAGATCTTATGTCACCCTGTTCCCACTCCCACCCACCATCTGGCTGTCCCTTATCCTCTCCCACCACCTTCTGAGCTCCTCCATCAGTAGAACATCTGAGCATTGACAGGGACATCAAGGTTTGGTCATTTCTGAGATCAGCATTTCCAAACACTTAGGAGACAAGAGGAAAATAAGCAGGAAAAAGATGAGTGACAATAATTGCCAGCCAGGCAGCAGAATTGGACATCCTTTGAGCAAAGGCACTGCTGTCCCAGGAGCTCCTGCCTTCCACCCATCTCCTTCCCTTATTCTTCTCAGTATTGGTGAAGGCAAAAGTAAACTCAATAGAACATCCTGCACTTCAACCAGGAGCAGGACATTGTAATCATAAACCCTGGGCCAAATCCACACATTACACTGGTGATTTATCCCAAAGGAAGGTCTGGCCACCCGTTTCAGTCACAGTCTTATTGTTCACACACGCTGTGTGCACGAGGTTCACCCAGTTTTGCTCCCTTAACTAGCTTGATATTTACTTACACAATTATTTCATGTAGACTTAATGTTCAAGCCTTTTCTTTTGTTCTTGTAAAGATTAACTTCCTAGAAAGATGTTCAGTTGACAAAACACTTCAATATATACAGTTCTCTGGGGTCTATTTTCAGAAATTAAATACTTGGTGGTCACTGTATTTCACTACTAGCACTTAGTGGTTTTAAAAGTTGTTTTCTGTTCTACATACCAACATGGTTTGTTTATTATAAAAAGACTCCTAAACATATACTTCTCCAAACTTCCTTGTCCATTACAGAATGAAACCTGACTGTTATATCAGAGGCTAAGGCTGAGTCAAGTCCCAAAATGTTCTTACCCAAAACCAATTTCTCCTGCAGACTCTAACTGCTTATTTTCCAGATAAGCATAAAAGCCCTTAAAACAACAACACTGGCACATGTACCACACCCAGTCAGAAATCATAGAATCATGAAACAGTTTGGGTTGGAAAGGACCTTGAAGCCCATCCATGGGCAGGGACACCTTCCACTATCCCAGGCTACTCCAAGCCCCATCCAACCTGGCCTTGGACACTTCCAGGGATTCTGGGGCAGCCACAGCTTCTCTGGGCAACCTGTGCCAGGGCCTCCCCACCCTCACAAGGCAGAAGAAATCCCATAACAGCAAGAATGCCAGAACTCAGGAGACAGACACACTGCAAGCACAGACTCTGGTCTTCTGCACTCAGTAGATAATACTGGTGGAGGATAAATAGTGATTTAAAAAACAAGTTACAAGACCTGTAAGCTGTATCTCACTGATTGCTCCTGCCTACAAAAAAACCCAGGCAAGCAAAGATCTCAGACACTAGAAAAGTCCTCAGAAAAGGATTTTTAAGTCATCAGAAAAAAAAAAAACCCTGTCCTCTTCCCTCATCAGTCAAGCTTGCCATTAATGCTTTATTCCAGGTAGATATTTAACTGCAAGTAGCATTTGATGTGCCACACTCCTGTTTGCAGAGCAGATGGTTACGTGGTGGGACAGGGTGTTCTCTGGCTGTGAAAGCTTCCTTAGCTGAGAGAGAGGGATCAGCCAGGTCTGTCCCCAAAACATGACCTCGGTGGGTGGTGTGGACATGGGCAGGGGAGAGAAGGATGGCAGGATGAGCAGTTCCTAACCCATCATCAAATAATATTGATAAATGGGAAGCAGTTCAGAGCAGGGCTCAGAAAATATGAAGAGCCTGAGGGAACAGGTGGTAGAGGGAAGATTAGAGGAATTGCATATGTATATCTTTGACCAAAGGAAACAGTTCAGGGATGTCTGACAGGCACCCAGTCCACAGAGGGGAGGGCAGCAGGTGGGGTGGGATAGGATGGATAGCTGGGAGCAATTATAGCAAACTGAATAAAAAAAGAAATTTGGGCTCAAGATGAGGAAAGAAAAATCAAAGAAGAAAATTATAATGTGAAATAGTTTAGTGGTAAAGGGGTCATTTGTAGAAACTTTTGCACTGAAGAATTCAAAAGCCAGCACAATAAAGCCCTAATAATTGTTCAGCAGGGAGAATCATCCTTTCTGAAGGAGGGAAATTGCGTAGGTGACCCACTAATGCTTTGCCAGCTCTAAGATCCAGTGTTCTATTTACACCTGACCACACCACGGGACACAACGAGGTAAAGTCCAACACACTCACTTTCAGGGGAGACTTTTCTTGATATCTCAGCTTCCACACAAGTAGTGTTTGATGCAGCTCCACAGACTCGAGCTTTTGTTGTGCTCCAGGACATCAGAGCACTGCTAGCAGTGCCAGCAGGAGCCAAGTGCTGCTGTGAATGGCAACCAAAGAGCAGGGAGAGCTGCCAAACGCTGCCCTCTCCCTGGAAGGGTAAAACTCTGGAGCAATGCACGCCGTGAGGTTGCTCTCCCTGTGCCAGAGTTTACATCTATGACACAAACACAATAGTCTCACCCTGACATTTATTTCAATAAACACCGGGAGAGCTTCCAAAAGCCTGTTACAGCCAGTTATGAAAACTAACCATTGAACCATTATATAAATGATCTTCCAGGCTTTCATTATTATGGTTACTGCTGGAAAATAACAAGACTTTGAGGGGCTTCCACAATAGCAGAGTCTTGTTTGTGATCCCAGAGGCTTCTGGCTCCATCTCCTCTATTCAAGCACATCAGAACTAGTCTAAGCTCTGACTGAATTGTGAGACACTGTGGGGTTAAAACCAAGCATTGCATCAAGATTAAATACATCTGTTATGAAAACCTCCTCTGCTTTGCATACATGATTCAATAAAGACTCTTAGAAGGATAATTGTTTTGCCCAGGTTATTAACTAGGCTTTTTTTTTTATTACTCCTCAGAATAATGTTTAAGGTAAGCAACTCATAATTGTGCAAGAATTACATTAAGTGGAGTGCTCTATCCTGAGTGTTCATTCCCGGATATTATGTTCTATTACCAAAAGTCATCCTTGTATTGGGAAGTTAATTTTATATTTCAATAAACTGAAGCTGACAGTGCATCCATGAAAAACATTTTAAAAAAAAAAAGAAAAAGGCAGCAAACACTGGAAATTAAGGTCACAGAATCCTAGAATATGCTGAGTTGGAAGGGACCCACAAGGACCATCCAGTCCAACCCTCAGCCCTGCACAGGAACATCCCGAAGAGCCACACCCTGTGCTCCAGAGCATCACCCAAACCCTCCTGGAGCTCTGGCAGCCTTGGGGCTGTGCCCACTGCCCTGGGGAGCCTGGGCAGTGCCCAACCAGCCTCTGGGGGAAGAACCTTTTGCTGAGATCCAACCTGAGCCTGCCCTGACACAGCTCCAGCCATTCCCTGGCTGCTGTCCCTGGTCCCCCCAGAGCAGAGCTCAGTCCCTGCCCCTCCGGAGGAACTTGGAACCGAGGGGAGACCTCATTGCAGCCTCCTCTTCTCCAGGCTGAGCTGTGACTATCAGACGTTATTTCAAAGCGTGAATTAGGTTTGTACAAGCTCAGAACTCACTGAAAGCATCGCCAGAACCGGGGATCGGCGCTTTGCCCCGCGATCGGGGGCGGCTCCCGCACCCGGCGGGCAGAGCCACGGGTCCTCGGCAGGGAGGCATCACCCGAGTGCCCTCGGGAGCAGCGGGAGCCGGGCCGTGGCGCAGGGAGCGATGGCGATCGCCGCCGCTCCCCCGGAGCATCCCCGTGCCCGCTCCCGAGCCGGCGGTGCAGCGCCCGCCGCCGCCGCCAGACGGCACCGGGGACACCGAGGGGACCGACCCCGGGCGCGCCCGGGGGGAACGGGGTCACCGGGGTCAGTTATGGTCCAGGGGAACCGTGCCTGCCCCATCCCTGGAACTGCCCGAGGCCAGGCTGCACGAGCATCCTGGGAGAGCGGGAGGTGTCCCTGCCCGGGGGGGGGTGGCACGAGATGAGCTGAAAGGTCCCTTCCAACCCAAACCACTCTGTGATTCTAACCTAGCTCGGATCTGAGCCCTTGGAAGCCACATGACGCTCTCTTATTTTTCCTTAAAGGCTTGATCCAGGAGAGTAACTGGAATACACTTACCAGACCGGGTTCTGGCACTATTCCTTCCTTTTCCATAGAAGAATTTGGAGCTAGGACACTGGTTCGGGATGCCAGGAGTGTAGGGCCATGCCTCTCCCCTCCATAGGCAGCATCCTGGCTCCCTAACATCAGGCTGTGGGCAACAAAAGGCTCTGCATAAATCCTGCTCCCTCCTGATATTCCTGCCTTGTATAGAACATCTCCTATCCCCTCCTGATGTTTTTCTCCAGTAGGGAACATTTCCACTCTGATTGGGCTGGAGAAAGGGAACAAGCCTAGGATAAGACTCTTTCTTATTCCTGTTTATTCATCTTGGAGCTTTAAAGAGAGAACATCTCTCCCAAGGGAGAATCATACAAGGTGATTTAACCTCTGAACAACTTCAAACCAAAGGGCTCCAGGACCCTTCTCCTGGTGTTTGGGGAAAACTGCTATTTTGCAAAAAGCCCAAGTGTTGCTGGAGAAGTCCTACAAGTTTCAGCCCTTCCACACAGACAGGCAGAACTTTGCCTACTCTGCAGATCCAGCCAGGGCAGAGGTGCTAAATAACCACCTCAAACCCTGGTGTCGCAACACTCCCGTCCTTGCTCAACTGTCACCCGACCTTAGAGACTCCTGCTGATGCCTTTCTTGTCAAATTTAGCCTGTCCCAGAACTTGAATGACACAAGGAAGTGCCCTGCAGTGCTCTCCAGAGTCTGTTTCTGAATTTTGAGGGTCACTGTTTGAGTGGCCATAAGGGATGAGCCAGATAACTGGGAATGCCAGAGTGGAAGCCCAGTGACCAGTAGTCAGCATTGCAGCCTTCGACAGAAACACATTGTTTTCTGCTATGTGGACAAACAGGTTGGACTAATTACCCCATATAATCATTATTATTTATGCTCTACAGACATCAGAGTTTTGTCTTTAAATGAATTTATAGAGGAGGGGAAAAAAAAAAATCACAAAGCTGAATAATCCCTATAATTATATGCTTAAAAATCCTGAATGGAAGAAATTAAGAGACACAAAGGAACAAACATAAACTAATTATTCCTTGTTTTGCAGCTAACGTATTTCTATGGTAACCACTACGGTCTTCGAAGAAACTCAATGATTTTTTTAAAATCAGTTCATCAGGAAAGTCACCCAGCAAAGCCACAAAATAAAGAGCTCTCAAATAAGTCTAGAGATGAAGGAGGAAAGCATGTATTTTCCCAGCTGTTGATTATTAGAGCCATGAAACTTCATTTTTACTAAAACCACCGAGTAGATCCTCCCTTACATGCTGTTTGGGAGCTTGGTGGGTATGAGCACGGGTACACATGTGTGGGTATAAAGAGAGAACTTTCCCCTCTCCTGTGCACCATGGCCAGGTGAACAGAACCCAAGAATGTGTGGTTTGGAATAGCTGCATTTTCTGCTCACACTCAGGGTTTTTTGACATTGAAAGCTTCCAGCCTAATCCTCACAGAACCTCAGTTTCCTCCTCATCCTGTGGCTAAGTATTTATTTAAATGTGGCCCAGCTCTGCCTCTCCCATAGATGGAGAAGTACATCAGGAGAAAAAGGTGTACAGTTTTGCTAGATCCACAACACGTGGAAAGCAGTGTAGTACTCAGTAAAGACCAAGTTTGCAAGTTTTTGCTCTTGAAATGTAGCAAATTAATCAAAACCATGCATTTTAAACCTAAACCAGCCTGTCACCAGCTTTACATTATAAACTTTAGCTCAGGGGGTGCATTGCCAGAGGAATAATTCAACCAGAATGGCCCACGAAGCAGGCAGGCTCTGGCTCTGTGGGAGGTTCACTTCTTCAGGCTGTGCAGAGTTTGTAGCCAAAAAAGACAGTTCATGCACACACATCTCACTCTTCTTTGACCACACCACCAAAACCAGTGGCTTCCCCTATCGCATCTGTGGCCTTGCTGGCAGCTACAGATAAAGGAGTTAACTGAACAGGCTCCTCTGAAGGGATCCTCAGGGTTCAGTTAAGAGGAAAGTCCCTGCAGTTGAAGCTGCAGAGCAGGGTTAAACCTTTTTCACAGAATTCAGCATTTTTTTTCATCCCTTTCAGCTTTGCTTGGCACTTTTACTGCCAAGCTCTCAGATGCCTGCCTTCCCTCACTGCTGTGACCAAAACAGGAACTTTTACTGCAGGAAACTAAACTGAAGGCTGTACAAAATCTGCCTCTCTCTGCTGGGATGAGCTGTCACAAATAGAAGAAAAACCAAGAAACTTCAGTGTCTCAGGAACAGGCTGCCCAGTTCCCTGCTGTGTCGCTTCCTATGGAACAGTCATCAGCAGCTTTACCATTTCTCTGGATGGTTTTTGCCATAGCTTTGCAAGGATATAAAGACATGGCACAGATCCCAGGCACAGTCCAGCAAGAGATTCATCCCTGCCTTTGGTTAACAGAAGATTATTACTATTCTTAATAACAGCAGTAACAGTTCCTATTAAAACATCCTGCTGGCTTCGGAGAACAGGTTTCTATTTTCCTCAGGTTCTAATTTTAGAAACTTCTGGGGACTATGTAAACATGGGAGCTGGAAACAAGGACCATATAGATTATTTGCTGAAAGCTTGGGGTGGGTGATCAGATCCAAATATCCTGAAGTCACTGCCCTGGACTTTTCCAGAGTAGTGCAGCACAGGATTATCGTGGGTCTGGCTGGGCCACTGTTAAAAAGAGGAGCTTTCCCTTCTGCTTCCCTGGGAAATGGCAAATTTGGGACAGATGGGGATATACTCAGGGCAACCAACACCAGGCAAACGCTCTCAGGACTGGGGAAAGGCAATGAAAATATGCACAGCCCTGTCTGGAAGCTCATCACAGTAAGAGAAACCCACTCCTGTTTGAGGCAAAACTCCTCAGCTCTCTCTGCCGAGCTGGTTGTGGCCCCATTCTGCATCTGCTCTGCCAAATCTTCGTGCCCACTGCTATGTTTAGAAAAAACTGTACTGGTGAAATGCTAATTTTGCATTCGTAGTAACAGTTTTCTTCAAAAGATAAAGCAGCTTTTCACACACTGAAATGAATCTCTAAATTCAAGCTTGTTCACATCCCATTCCTTCTCATTAATCCAGAGGAAAAAAAAATAATCAAAAACTACATGACAATTTTCATCACACTTCTAACAGAAAAAAAGAACTGAAAAATCTTTGCAAGTTGGGTTTTTTGGCTCTTGATCTTACAAAGCACTTAAGCAGGAGCTTAATTGACTGTGTGTAAGCAGTACATGGCTCCAGTGGGACTATGTATCTGATTAAAGAATAAATGTAATTGTCTCTACAGATCAATGCCATAATTTATTCCTCATTGAGTATCAAATGCACCCTTATAGTCTCTTTGATAAACTCATGCAGTGCAAAATAATAAGTGATTCAGCTTATGAAACCAAGCACACACTACTGGAAATCTACAGCCAGATGCATATTAACATTATTGTTTAAGTGTTTAATTCCTATTACATTTCCTAGTTAAACAAAGTCCTTGCTTTTTTCAGAACTCTATATAAAGAGGTCATAAAAGCAAGCCCTCACCTTGTTCAACAGTGTCCACAAATTTTAAACCAAAAATTAATTTACAAAAATCCCACTAATCAGGTCAGACCCTACAGCAGGGACAGGCTTTCGAGACCCCAGAAAATAACTGCAGGTGTTTAAAAGAACACAAGGAATTTGTAAGCCAGCTATAGGGCATAAAATCTGATACTGGAGTTGCCTTTGTTGGTAGCTGGTGCTTTGGACACGTGTTCCTTCATCTGCACTCGAGGGACCCTCATTCACTCGACTCCCAAAGTTAACACATCCATCAGAGGGATGATTTAATGGCCTTCACAGCCAACAGTGACCCTACAGGAAGAATAAATGAGTATGTGTTGTTAGCTGAAGGCGAAGGCATGTTTTGCACACATGATGTCACTCTTGCAACTCAGGAAGAACTAATTGCTCGGCTTGTTGTAAAGTCTCCTACTCCTTGGGTTCACTTGCAAATTATAGTCGTCTGGAGAGCTCCAGCGTGTCATCAGCACACAACAATGTTGTCTGAAGCGTAATTAATATCTGCCTTTCTTTTCAAGTTCCTTATTTACCCTCTTTCCCCCATGACAAATATGTTAATGGCCTCTCCAAAACCCACAAGTTGTCATTTTCAAAGAGCCCCCGTCTTTCTGCCTTGAGCTGAACACTTGAGATTAAATCACAGAGAGCCTGTTCTTGCCCCCATTAAAGCTGTTGAGGGTTTTGTCAGTCACTTCAGTGTAAGCAAACTCTCACAGTCTGTGATGGCAGCGGGACCACAGACCTATTTGGCTTTGCACCTTCAGCTAGAGGAAAAAAAAAACAACCAGCACACCAACCAAACAAAAGGCAGGGATTGCCTTACAGTTTTGCAGGATTTGGAGCTGAATCAGGTGCAGGGATTGCCTTACAGTTTTGCAGGATTTGGAGCTGAATCAGGTGCCCAGAGCAACATAGGGATTTTTAGAACATCCACTCTCATGGGCTGAAAAGTCTTTGTTGGGTTACAGGGTCTTAAGGCCACTTGTTTTGCCTTTCATTCTGATTTCATATATCTGAGGCTATTTTCAGCAATATTATCTGCTTGCCTGATTCTCTTTAAATACTTACTTGCAACAGGTAAAATACTGCCCAGAGTCTAATACTGTTACATAGGAAAATAAATATACAGAAGATATAAATGTACTGGTAGCCTAGACATAACTGAGGGACATTTTGATATCAGCTTATGAAGCACAGCTCACACTCATAAAGGACTTGGATAATTCTGAATGTGTGCCCATTTTTTTGGTGTGTCTTTACAAATGAGTCAGGTTTACAAATAATAAATGCATTTACACTAAAACCAGAAATAGGATCTCCTGTATTTAATTACTCACATCTACATTCTGCTTTTCTTTCTTATTAAAAAAAAAAATCCCCTTATTAAATCATCTGCCATACAGCAGAAAACTCCATACAACACACAAAAAAATCCTATTTCCACCAGAGCATAGCTGTTAGTTTCAGATGTGAATAAAGCATTTCCCTTTCCAAGATTTAAACCCGTGGCAAGTCCCCATCCTGCATTTATCAAGTTTTCACACGTTTCTATCCTTCCACAATTAGCAAGGTGGAACTTCTGGAATTCTTACTGTATTACTGATATGAATGTACCTCAAGGTGGGAACTACAAGATACGTTATAAATTTCTTCTTTTGCACACAGAGCTGGAAAATAGAGGTTCAGACACCCCCTTTTATTTTTCCAAAACACTTGGTTGTTTTGTAAGTGTAAAACACCCACACAGCCCACACCTCCTCCTTACACTTCAGGCTGTGGTACAGAGCCTCAGTCCTGCTGACCATGAGAAGGAAGCCCATGGTCTGTGAGCACTAAAGCACAGTATTTTACAAGCCTCCTGCCATTTACATTTAAAAAAAATAATCTCCTATATTACACAGGTAGAGCAGCATAAAGGGAGCACAGTGTATAAACATTGCTGAGTGACAGGCAAAATCTGCTTCAGCAGAATTCTTTTTAATGACCTATATTGATTCTCATTCCATCATGGTTTAATGTGTTTCTTCAGCATTATGTTAAAACCCTCCTACATTCATCATTTAATAACGATAACCCCGCTGCATTTAACAGCATGCATAAGTTTATAGAGTCTGCCAGACAAGCCCAGTGGATTTTAATGATCTCCTCTCCTAGCAATAAATGGGCAGCTCATGGAATAGGGGCTGTGATTCAGGATTCTTAGGTTCTGGTCTTCATTTTGCAATACCAGTGCTGCCAAACTACACTTGACACCTCTGTGCCTCAGCTTGCCTGGTTCATAAATGGGCCCAGCAACACCTGTCACATGGTGTTAAAAGGCTGAGTTAATTGCTGCTCATAAATCATATTGAGAGCCTTGAAAAAGAGAAATATATATTATATATATGCAAAGCAGGTGCGATGTTGTAATAGAACTGCATTGCTTTCAGATACACTGTTTAAAATTAACTTCTTGGGGATTCATACCTCTGGTATCACTGTGCTCCCCATTAGCATCAGGAATTGCTTCCAGGACATTCAAAACCTGCCCACGATATTTGTGCAATTCCAGCCAACACTGCCATGACACTGGAAGAGGAACAACATTCCCTATCCATCTCCTATTGAAGTGGAGTGAGTTCTGCATTCATTTCAAGGGCTGTGGGACCCAAATCCAGTCACCATTTCTAATCAGCCTGGAAAAGCAACACTGACTCTTCATAAGACACAAATCCTACATTTAATAGCTCTGTCACAAACAAATGCTTCTCCTCCCTCCTCTGAACAAGCACACTGGGTGGCTGAAGGATTTAAAATTAGGCACCTTCACTTTGGGAAGTATTTCAAGATCTGCCAAGTACAAAGCAGAGTGTTAAGATTACCACTTTCACTTCATTTTTTTCCCCCTCCCCTCTCCATGATTTACTTGCCATCAGCTCCAGCTGCTTTGTGGACAAGAAGCAGATCAGGGGGTTAGGAATGAATACTGGACCTTTCAGAGTGTCAGGAGTGAACACTGCACCTTTCAGGGTGTCATACACAGAAATGGAGTCTGCAGTAGCAGAAATAGGGTCAAGCTATGAAATTCAGATTAGATGAGAAATTCTCTAGTTAGACTTCAATTATTTTCAAAGCATCAGTTTTCCTTCTTCCCACTAGAAAGACAAGGGAACATTACAAACTTTCAATCCATGCCCAGAATCCTACAGAATCCAGTAGAGCTGTCTGTATTTGGGCTCTGAGATAGAGCCAAAGCCAGTAATTTCTGTGCCTTTTCCGTGTTGAAGTGGCACACAAAGCAATAAGGGATTTGGGGATAGAGGTGCCCACAGAGACATGACTCCACTCCTCCACATCCCTCCCAGTGCTCCCGTCGCTTGGACACTCCCTGTGCTCCGGGCACTGCACGGGACCACAAGTGGACCTTGGGAGGAGAGAGGACTCAGATCCCTGCTGAGCTGTTCCATCCTGGGACGATTTCTAACCACACAACTATGACAAAACCCCAGACAGTGAGACCTTCAGAGCCTCCTCCTTCACCCCTACCCGGAGCACCAGGGATCTCCAGCTCAATTCCCAGAGCAGCTCATTCACTCTGTCCTACAACCCATGTTCAACAAGCAGGTGACAGATGAGTATTTTCTTTAACCCTTTCAAATTGAACTATTTCTGGTTCTTTCTTGCTTACCAAGGAAATGTGAGGTTTGCTCTGGTGTCCCTGCCCATGGCAGGGGGGGTTAGAACGAAATTATCTTTAAAGTCCCTTCCAATCCAAACCATTCTGTGATTCTATGACTTTTTTTTTGTTTTCTTAAACGTTATATGTGGGGGAAAAATATTTACTGACAAGCTGGAAATACTTAGTAGGTTTCCCAAAATGAACCTGATGTCTTGGTGTTAGTATGGCAACTTGCCTCTGGTGCTAAATTTCAGTTTAGCAGAAAAAAAGCAAGTGAGGGCATCTTAACATTTTAGTAGCCACCTACCACCATATGAACAAATCAAGCTACGAGAACTCACTGTAATTTATTTCTTGCTTGAAATCAAGAGGAGCATCAGTTACCCAGATAGCCCAAATTCTGACCCAGATCTGAAGCACCCAGATTTTACAAGGGGCCTGGATGCTGAATAGAGCCATCAATGAGCTAGAAAATGTAAACAGAGAGGCAGGTAATATAAATAATCCATGACTGGAGGATTCAGCCCTCGTTTGGGGGCAGAACACTGAAACTATAATTGTCCTTACGATGAATAGTTGATGAATGAAAACAATTAGTCATTTTATTTAAGCTGTTGTTAGTTCTGCCAGCACAAGTTTACAAAAGTCATTAGTCAGACTGCACGTAGAAAAAAAATAGAGATTTGATTTTAAAAAATGATGAGATTTAAAAGAAGCCCCACAACTGATAGAGATGTTGAGGCATTCTCCTCCTCTCTGGTTGAGACAACAGGGACTGAGAAGAGGAACAAGGGCAGGTCACAGACTGAGTCCAGAGAAACGGTTTAACAGGGACATGGCAAAAAGACAGTGGCATTAACATCTGTGAGCATCTGAGCCCTACATAGCAGATACATGTTTGAATGTGACAGATGCCAGGCAGAAAGGGGGCTGATTTGTTTGGCAGATCACAAGTTGTACTGATAAACACACACATTCAATAATCTGGAAAAAAAAAAAAAAAAAAGGCTTTTTGAAGGGGAAAATTTCACTCAAATTCTTTCCTCAGTTCACAGGTTAGAATACTGTTGCACTTCAAATGCTACTCCATATGAACAAAAATACATTGTACAGAATCCAGGAAGGTTCACACTGAGCTCAGGAAACGCTGTGCCATTAGCAATGGACAAACTCAACTTTCCCTTGCTTTCCAGTGGTGTGATCCAGTGTCAGACTGAAAGAGAGGCAAAAAAGCTCAGTTTTCTGCCTAAATTTATACAAGCAGTATCTAAGTTTCACTTTTTCAATATGTAAAATACTTACAATACCTTCCCTGCAAAGTACCTGAAGAGCCAGTGGGTGTGAAGAGCATCGTGGATGTGCAATTGAGGGAAAAACCCCAAGACTTGGACTGAAGCCTCATACACCACCTTGGCATGTGGAGAGGATCACGTAGTTCATCATAAGAGGTAAAAAACCTGGGATCCAGTTGTTCATTCAGCAATTAAAACTGCTGCTGAGGAAGAGGCATTTCTCCACAGCCATTAAAAATTAGCACCTGGATAGAGTCTGCATTCAGTACACTACGAGATATTCCTGATCTCCCTGACCCTCATGCACACATTCTTTTTGTGCTTCTGTTCAATGTGCCTCAAACTCCCATAACCTAGATATTTTTAATTCTTTTTAAGTAAAAGTTACAGTTAAATAGAATTAATAGCATGGAAAATTTAATGTGTTGAATGGTTCTAAAGAAAAGTCTTTGACAGAGTCTAAACAAGACTAAGTAACAAGTAAATGCAACTCATGAGTCTTTGCTTCAGCTAGACCATCTCAGATACCAGAACAAATGTTTTTCTTAAAGATGCTTCATGTTGTTCCAGCATTTCTAAATGGTGCCTAGTGCTCAGGAAAGTCACTCCACAGGTAATTTCCCTGGCTGGATATCTGTATGCTTAGAAGCAGAGAGGAGCATTTCTGCCACCCCTCTGTTTGAGTAAATCCCTGTGAATCTCTTTTGTCTGCTTGGATTGCCAGGAAGAAGCGTTGAATCTCCTCAGCAGTGTTTTAATTGGCACTGTGAGAACATGCTCTCATCACTCCCCTTCATTTTCTAATGTATCTTTCCAAAATCATAATGCCTATTTCTCTAATTACTTTATTTGGCAGCCTGAAAATAAGGGTAATTACAGTGTTCACTGTTAGCTTGTAAGGAGGACAGAGGAGTAAATCATTTGGAGGAAGGGAATAAAAAAAAAAAACAAAAAACAATCAGACCAGTAGGTCCTGGTTATACTCAAATAAGGATCTCCAGAGGAAATGTGTGGTTGTCCCTGAAGTATTGCTGGCAACTTTGAGAGCAATTTTCCTTGAAACCAATACTGAACCAATACCCCAGCATGACAGCAGAGGCACAGAGACAATGCCCTATTCCCAAATGAGATGTTGAACAAATGTCTTTACCACATGTGGTCATTAAAGATTTGATGTCAAGATGAAAGGTGTTAACCTGGGAAGCCTG
This sequence comes from Manacus candei, assembly GCF_025592945.1. Lineage (NCBI taxonomy): Eukaryota > Metazoa > Chordata > Aves > Passeriformes > Pipridae > Manacus > Manacus candei. The sequence continues at coordinate 16,259,908 of NW_026138085.1, read as the reverse complement.
GCCAGACTCCAAAGTGGGTAATTACATTCTGCCTCCCTAAGCAGTTCTCTGGAGAGTTTCAGGTGGACATTTTGGATCTTGAACTGTTATGTGGCCTTGCCCTGAGCAGCTCAAGGAAAGGACTGTGACAACTCAACAAAATCTTGTGTCAATGACTCGTATTATGAAGTTGCAAAGCTGAGAGCAGTGACAAATCACAGCACAGAAAAGCTGCTCAGGTCACTGTGCATCACCTTTTACACCCAAGTAGCTCCAGGAATGCCATGAAACCCACTGAGCAGATAACTCCCATGGGACAAGGACCTTTGGAAAAGGAGAAAGGAAAATGTGTCTTCACCCACAGTGTCTGCCTTGGAAGAAGCTCATAGGTACAGACTAGGGTTGTGTTCTCGTGGAATGAGCTGTTAGAGTTTGCATTGTGTCACAGTTTCCCATGGAAACAATCCTGCTGGGATCTGTGAGTGCTGGGAGAATTTAGCACCACTGCCAAGTGTGAGCATGGCATTTGCAGCCTGACCACTGGAGGTACCAGCACATTAAGTGCTGCAGCACCAAGACCTGCCCTGCCAGCAGAGCATTTACAACACCAGGCACTTCTACAGGAGGGTTCCCAAGAGGAAGGATCCACATGGCTGGGCTGGGCTCCCTGCAATCCATGTCCCTGGGTACATTTGCCATGCACTGTCTCCGTTTCAGGAGGGATCTGCAAGCACAGCCAACCCCACAGGCATCAGTTCCCTTTGGAAGGACGACAGGGCATGGCTAGGGATGGGAATGGAGCTGCACCCCAAGAGGTGCCCAGTGGGTTCAGACTGGAACCAGGGCAGCAGTGAACTGCAGCCACTGGCACCATCACTCAGAGGGGAAGCAGAAAACAGCACTGAGGGTATTTTGCACAAGTTTCCAAAATGTTAACAAGGCTGTTGGTATTGCCATCCTTGTTATTACCAGATGCATCTTTTCCTTACAAAAGGGAATCATATTTTGGCTCAAGCAGACATGATTCCTGCAAGTCCCACACCAAAAACCATGGGCTCCATGCAAAACCCTGATACAGAGACTCAGTGGAGTCTTTCAGATTGATTTAAATGCAGGGGACTTCAAGGACTGCAAACTCAGACATATCACGGGAAATTGTTGTAAAGGGGAAATTATTGACCATCTTACAAATACAGGAGTAGAAATAAATCCTTATTTATGTAAAAAACCCTAGGCCTGTCTGATCTCATATTGATTACCATTCTCTCTTAGATAGATTCATTTCATAAGACCTTTAATATAACTGTGCAATAACCAGAGCCAGGGATGAAATCCCTTCCATGTTAAGTTTCTGACACCGCAAAGAATAACGTGGATCATATTCAGAAATTTTCCCAGTGCTCAACATGCCACTTATCAAATTCCCTTCAAGTATTCATCACACCCATGCAAATAATTTATTCTTCCCCACAGAAGCTTTGTGTTTGATCACAATGACAACTTGCTGCTGGTGCTGCTCTGTATCACAGACATTATGGAGCTTCAAACCCCAGAGCAAGAGCTAAATCACATCGAGGAAACCTATTGAGGGGACCTTCCTATTCCTGCTGTCCTTGCACAGTCACACCTCAGGAACTCACAAAGATTTAGTTGTGTCAACAAGGTCTGCAGAACCAAAGACCAGGCTTTTGAAAAAAATCAGCTGTTAGTCCTGAAAAGGATTAACACATTGGGAGATAAGCAAATGCCTCGCTCAAGATGATTGTTACAAGAAAGGCACTTTGATTATGAGCTACATTTTTATCATTTAGGAGTCACCTGTCCTGCAAATACACACACATACTAATAATTTGTCTACGAAATCCCTGGGAAACCACAAACAGGTTTTAGAATCTGCTGATCAGGGTAAGTAGTCTGTCAGAATAGCTTAAGCAAATAAAAGAAATGCAAAATACCGAAACGTACCTAGAGGACAGAGTCTCCTGGCTGAGCAGGATTGCAGGCTGGGACCCAAATAGCTGGTAATTTGGGATGGAACGGCTCTACAAATCAATCACTACAGAAAGCCAACATCACACAAGCTACACATTTACCAGGCAGTGTTTGACAGCAAGAAACAAGCTACAGCACAGAAAATTTCTGTGTATTTTAAGCCTCCATCCCAAACTGACTCCTCATACAATTCATCTGCAGGCTGTAATTTACTAAATCCATCTGTTGTTCCTACAGCTTGCTTTCTGGAAATGCTGCATTTCAAGGGTCTGCTTGTTAGAGAAGGTCAAAGAGTAAAGCAGGCCCTTTCATTTTAAGTGACTTGAAAGAAAAGGAAAGGAAATTTATATTTAGAAATAGCAATGATTAACTAGGGGAAATATATTAGAGTATTAAAATAAACTACATAGAATAGCTTTTACTTCCAATTAGGATGACTTTACTTCAAGAAAAATATTTATATACAAATATAAAAAGCTGGGGAATGCTAACCTACACTAAGATGAAAGCATCTCATAACATAATTCATGTTTAGCCATTAAAATGGGTGATCACATTTTTACATACTTTTTCTTCTTATCCTTCTAAAGTCTCTACTCCTGTGCTTTCTTCTCTAATCACCAAAACTTTTCACAGCTCCTCTTTGTCTCTTACCAGACTGCCTATGGCAACTGCACACCTTCCACATCTCCATAGCCTTCAGAAAGGCATCATCTGCTGCTACTGCATCATTCTAGATCAGAATGGACTCACCTCAGAGTTAAGGACATAAAAATTCATACAGTTCAAAACTGAGGGTCTTAAGAGCTAAAGTCTGGACAAGGGTCCACTAAGATGTACCCTGACTGCACTCAGCTTCTGTTATCAGCCCACTTACTGGGCAAGATAAAGAGCACCAAAGCCACTTAAGAAAAACAGAGGAGAGCTGTAGGTAACTCCTGAGTGTGCCCCATGGACAGAGGAGTGCTGGTGGGACAGTGCAGAGCCACACAAGACAGCTCCAGTCACCCCAGAGTGGGTCTCCAGCCCCCATGGACACACACAACAAGTGAGCTCACTCACCACCAGTGCTGCAGCCTCGCCAGGGAGAGGAGGGAGTTCTGAGCCCCCTGCTTAAATACTTAAACTCTGAGCAGCTGATGCTGGAGTCACCCAGGTGTTCCCTTTCAACTGATGAGTTAAAGGATCAGCACAACCAGCTCCAGAGACACTTCAGGGCTGTGGTACTGACCATGGTCACAGCTTAAAGGGGGCAATAATTAACACCAGGCAAAGTAGATGCAGGGGGAAAACAAAATTAATACAGCTGGACTTTAACCAGGAGACTAAAATCACCACCTGTGTGAGTGCAGAAGTCTCCAGGACCCTCACTGGCATGAGTAGTCAGGCTATCAGTCTGAAACACGTCCTAAGCTGGGGTGTGCTAACGTCAGGCAAGAACACTGGTTCAGTCCTGACTCAGAAGAACCTGTGTCACCTACTGAGTCACCAAAACCATCCCTTGCAGCATGGGTTTCCTTGGAGTCCCCTTTGTAAGCCCTTCTTAGGCCTGACCCTGTTTTGCCTGTAAGATTTAACACGATGGGAGCCAAAAGTCATATGATGCAATGAGCTGCAGTTTGTTTGTTTTCTTAGGGGCTTTCCCTCCCTCCCTCCGACTGCAACCCTACCAAAAGGCCTTTGTCTAAGGAGTAGAATAAGGAGCATAACACAGTGTTTGCATTTACTTATGGAAGAGCTACTCCAACAACTCCTCTCAAGCCTCTGAAGTCAGCTCCAGTACAGTTACTTGGCCTAAGTTCATCTAAACTAAATGGGCTGACTTGGTTCAAATGTGTTGCACAACCAAATGATAAAATTGGAGGGGGGGGAATGACTGGTGATGACACATGTACTTAACACTGCATGTCTCCTCTTTCCAGATTAGGAGGAGCTGGCAAGCTTCACTCTGTCCACATGCCAGCAGCGGATGTCGGCACATATACAACACTTTTCAGAACAACATACTGTTGAAACATGTAGTTCAACTCCAAGGCACCCCTTCTGTTCAGCTAGCCCAAAAAGAGCTATTAGATTTGTCTTGCTTAATATGGTGGGATTTGTAACACAGCTTTTAATGCTGCTTTAATCTGGTTTCTTTATAGCCATTTCAGAAGCACAGAGAAGGAGGTAAGAGCAGCCCTGCCGTGCTCTGCACAAGGACCCCCACATCCAGTCAAACTGGAGGAAGAGATGAAACTGCTGGCAAGAGGGAAGTGGCAAGGATGGAGGGGATGGCATAAATGATACAGGAATATAATCCTCCCTTCCGCTTTTACACGTCCTCACTTTCCTTTCATTTTGCAGCCTGAAGCGCAGAGAAGCAGGATGCTGACAGGCTCACCCCGGCTTCTTGTCAGTGTGTCTCCAGAAAGTCATCAGTAAAGATCTGAAAGAAATAATGTCTGCAAAATAAGTAAAAATATATTCCAAGTAGTAAGGGAAGTGTTCTACATTCAGTAGCAGAAAGCTCTGCCTTGTTGGATTCAGATTTTTAAATAAGTTCAGTTCTTACCTCCTTTCCCTTTCGCTAATTTTGATGGGAACATTTATAAACTCAGCATCCCCCCTCATCCCATATTCTTTTCTATGCTTCACTTTCCTCCTCATCCTTTCAGTCATTTTATTCTTTCTCACAACAGGTAAAAATCATTAGGAAAAAAAAAAACCGCAAAATAAGGCAGGAAAAAAAAAACAAAATAATGCAGGAAAAACCACGCTAATAAGTGCAGAGAAAGGTGTCTTTTGCCATGGGGAGTGATGCAGGATGTACCTGAAGTGATCAATACCCCACACATCACATGGGTGGCTTTTAGACATTGGAATAATTTTCCTTTGGTTTCTGATCTGGCCCCTGTATCCCACCAGTACTATCCTGACAACTTCTCTTTAGTCTCACTTCCTACCAGCTGTTTCCATTTCATCCCCCTTTTCTTCCTGCGTGGCTCCAGCACTGGGAAGGAGTTGATCTGACTGCAAAGACTCAGGGAGGGCTTCCTGCCATGAGACCCAACTGGGTGTTGGTGTAAGGCAGGAGCCTGCCAAAGCCTCCAGCTCTGCTCTGCACAGGTTTGATGTGCTAATGTGGGGATCACAGGGAGAGCTGCAGCCAAGGCTGTCGTAATAATCCTAAACTCTTTCCCTTTTCCTCAGCAGCACCAGTCCCCGCAGGTACCTCTTGGTGAGGCAACCTCTAGTTTGGATCTTGTTCCTTTCACTGTCCTCTCAAGCATCCAGAGGCAGCAGTTCAGATGTCCCAGGTCCCCACAGCCAAACCCAGTGTCACTGTCTGCCACTCAGTCCAGCAGTTCATTGCTGCCACCTGACCCCATTGGCAGCAATGCTCCTCGTTCTGAACCACATAACCCAGACTTTCCAAGATGATTCTTAGAATCCCAGAATCACAGAATCAGCAAGGTTGGAAAAGAGTTCCAAGATCATCAAGTACAACTTTCAACTGAATATCCCCTTGCCCACTAAATTATATCTTAAAGTGCCATCTGAACTTGTTTTTTTTTAAACACTTCACCATTTCCCTCCACTAACTTCTTGTTCATTCCCTTTTACACAGTAGGGCTGTCCTTTAGAAATGAGCTCATTCAGACAGAAGCAGGTTGGGGAGTGCCTACATGTGAAATTATGCTGCCCTGTCTGGTGGAATATGATCACCTTCAGTGGGAGATACACAAGGGAAGAAGCAGCTGGAAGCTGGGTCTGGGTCACAACCTCATAGCCAGGCTCAACTGCAGCCTGGACAGCATGTCTGAGCAGAGCCTGAGCTAAAAGAACAATATTTGGATTTCTCCTGTACTTTGTTCCATTCAATGTTCAAACAGGAATCCCAGGACAAAGTGTACTTTATGTGAATTGGACCAAATGCACAGCAAGAGGCACCCGGCTTGGAAGGATTTGGTTAAAATGTCAAGGACACTGTCAGAGGAAAAAAGGAGCTCTGTACTTTGGTTTGGTAAAAAATAAAGCTTTATAGACCTGAAAATCAACATATTTTTCCCTATAGTTTACGGAAAAACGGTTGTGGAAGCAGTGAGTATGATTCTGCAAATCCATCTTCATGGATCCTTTTAATTTAGAGACATGAGTCATCAGAGCAGGGACTCCTTGGATGATTGTGTGACCACAGGATGCAGCCCTGGAAAAGTGTTTTTGTAAACAAATAAACATAGTCCTTCCTGTTGGAAACTCAGATCTTTCAGCATTGGGAAAGTGCCTGAGAACCCGACAGTGAGAGTAATAAGAAATATTAAATGTGATGCCAGTTGCTTGGTCCAGTTCCAACAGCAAGAGGTGAACAAAACACACAGAGTGAAAAATAGATTAGTCTTTTAAAGTCCTTTAATAATCTGAAGTGTTATTGGTATCAGGAACAAAGAAAAGCCTTGTTAAGTGAAAATTGCTTGAAGAGATGGTCTCACAGTCTGACAAAACCAAAACAGAGGGTAAAAAGAAACCCAAAATTGGGGGATTTGATGATGGCTTGTGCCACGTCGTGCCGTACACACAGGGCAAGATCCGAAGATCATAGGCTCCCAAATGGATTTCACACTGTGGCTTTTGACATCTGATGAAGTCTTTTGAGAGAGATTATCCTCTTTTCCTGGAGAAGGCAGGATGCTGGCCCCAGCCAGCCGACTGCAGTGCCTTTGCTACTGAACTCCCAGAGGGGAAAACCAGAGTCTCCAGTCCCAACAGCTGGAAACATTTCCAGAGAAGCACGTAGATATTCGAAAGCAACCGAAATACTGCAATGTCAGGGAGTCAATTTTCTGTTGGTAGTTTAAAAGCAAACTTTTGGCAGCTGTCAGGGAATCCTCTAAGTACATTTAGATCAATGCAAGAAGTCAAATAAACACTTAAAATCCCGCAAGACTGAGATGGGCAGAGTGAATCCAGCCAGGAAACGGCTGAGTGGCTGCTTGACCCTTTTTGCTGTCACAGACCAACAGAACTGGAGGATGCTCCAACCCAACCCCAAATCCTGCTGTACCTGGGCACACACCATGGAAGGAGAGGCGACATGGGAAGGAGGACACGAGGCTTTGCTCCTGCCTCAGCTGGGTCGAGATGTTTCAGTTGCAAACGATAGATCTATTTTATGTATTAGAGCTTGTCTAGACTAAGGAAATGTTCCTGCTATGACTATGCTGAGGTAATTACACCAGTGTAAACCCCTTTGGGCAAAACAGAGCTTTCAGTGGCCTGATTTACGCTGGTCACTTGCCAGGATTAGTTCAGCTGGTACCAGCCTGTCCTCCAGGAGCTCCTGCTCCCAGCTGGAATCCTGCACAGGAGTTTTCATCCGTCTCATCTGAAACGTTGGCACTGCCAATCTATCAATCAAACCATCCTTGTGGGATGGTTGTGCAAATGTTTCTCTCCAAAAGAATGGTAAGTATGTAGAAGACTCCTCTGTTAGTAGGTAACTGATTAATGTAGGCTACAAAAAACGTGCTGAAATAAATCTGAGTTTAAATTAAAGCATATTTGGATTTGTATATGGATGTCAGGGAAACATATTTGCTGCAATGAAATAGGAAGGCTGACGTGGGATGTTCAGCCTGCCAGGGATAGATGTGTCCCTTACCCACATTAAATGAAAATGTGTCCAAAGAGAGTAAAATGGGAGCCACTCCAAACTGATTAATGTAAATGAACAAAAAAAAAATTAAACTAAATTAAATAACTCCAAGGAAGCCCCTTTTAAAGCACAGAAAGAGGAACACTTGTCTAGGAGAAATTAGTGGCAATATTTACACTGAATTTAAAGGAGAGGCTTCACTTACCATAACGTGTAAAGCCACACAATGCTGCTGTGCATGGCACAGTATGAAATACATGTGCTGAGTTTCACACACGGCATTCAGGGAACATGTTGATAAATGCAGGATGAGGTACAGGCAGACTAATAGACAGACTTGGTTATATTTTAATCTGGTTTACTGTTACCTGCAGGTGTTACAGTTAAAATGTTCTAAAAAGTTACCATACACCTTTAATTCTAAACAGTTACTGGAAGGACAGCTAGAAACTCTAATAGTGAAGCAAATATGCTCCTTTAAAAGTTTCCTTATTAAAAAAAAAAAAAATAAAAAAGAGGGGGGAAAAATATGTCTGAAGCACCAAGATGACATCAGAAAAGTTCCTCAATTCACAGATGGCTGCACCTTTCAAAAAAAATTAAAACAGGAACCCTGGATTGATTTAATCACCCATACAAGCGAAAAAACGTAATGAAGATATTTAGTGCCAAATTGGTTTCTTGGGACCTTTTCCATGTAAATAATACAAATCAAACCTTGAAGTTCAGCGTAGATATGATCTGACAAGTAAGCCAGGCTTTTTGTTTTCCTTTGATCCAGCTCCAGAAATATTTTATCCAAGGTAAAGTTGTTTTTAAGTGTTTTCCATTTCAGTTTTTAATTTCGGATATTCATCATATAGGAAACTCGCTTATAATGCTTCAGACCTCAGCCTGGCTGCACTGACTCACGGCACCAAACATAAAGATTTCCTTGTATTTGGCTCTAAGTGTGGGACCATCAAGAGTTCCTGATGTGACACGGGATCGATTTCCATTGCTCGGTTATTTTTAATGGTACAGGGAACATGGACAACCCCAGCTGAACGTTTCCAGCATTGTTTGCACTGTTCCACTTCTCACAGCTGTGTTGGGGAATAATACTTTTGAAAATAATAAGATACACAGGCCTTTGCTTTCTAAGTGATTGCCCAAATTCCCCACGTGATGCCGTTCCCTCAGGATGCCGTGTGGGAGCAACAGTGCCTTCTCTTGAAAGAAAATCTCCATGTTAGGTTTACTTTGATTTTTTTTTAGTGTTTTACTTTTATAATTCTGTTAAAAATAAAATTTTAAATTTTTTAAAATCTCTATCTACTCCATTCTAAAACCAGGATGAAGATTCTGCAGTTCAGAAAACTAGATATATATATATATATATATATATAAACCTGATGTTCACAATTTTCAGTGTTGTGTGCTTAAATACAGATTTAGGCACCTTGCTGTAGGCACCCAGTTTTCAAAAATTCAGCTCTTGTGAATAATGTAAAATCCTCTGGATTCTCTTCCTTCCACAAATTGGAATGTAGTATATTTAGAATTAACAGGGCCCGTTTTCTCTTCTGACTCGAATATGTGGTGTAAGGTTAATGAAAATAAGATGGATCTTTTATTTTGGGTCTTAAATATAATATTATTAAATGTGCCCACCAGAAATGTAGGATAAAATATTTGCTCTGCTTGAAGATTATGTGATATTTGTATTCTAAGCCTCACCACAGTGGGTTTCTTTAAATAGAAGCTATACTTTACTCCTAAATTGCTTAAGGCAAAGGAAGCAGAGATGATGTTTTTATGAATGTTTAAATGCAAATGGAACTGAGAGTGAATGCTATGCTAGCTAACATCAAAGGCTCACCAAAGTCTCTGCATTAATGAGGCTCTTTGTTTCCTGGATCACAGATTACAACAGGTTTCCAACTCATTGCCAAGGCTTTATCTCCATTTGGGAGGGCTGTAAATCTCAGACGATTTTTTTCACATGCAAAACAAGAGGATCATCTGAAAGAAGAAGGGGGAAAAAAATCTTAAAGTAGCAAATATTTCATTCAAATGATTATTCCTCAAAGTGGCTGCATCTTGTTTTATTTTGGGGATGTTTAAAAGAATGGAAATTTGCAGACGGAGTTTCCTATGGGGCGGCTCATTCATTTGGAGGAGAAAACCGAGCAGGAAAAAAGCAAACAGCATCCTTCCCCCCTCTCATCTCCTTCAGCCCTGCATCAACTGTGCCCCCGAAATCAGAACAATAATTCTATGTCATGCAAAATCAGCAATTAGCAGAAAGACGGATTTTGCTTCATTTAAATATATTCAAGTACTTTTCAAAGTGGCTCCAACTAGTTCTTCTCCTCCCCAAAAAGTAATGAGATTATATCCCTAGTAATAATACCCTAATTAACAAGAAAAATAGGGGCCGAGATTTTTAGCTTCCTATTCAAGGGCTGAATGTGACAATATGTTGTATATTGGGTCATAAAAAACAATTTACATGGCGTCATTACAGTCTGTAGCAAAGTCTCCAGGACCCAGGGCTATCTTATGCAATCTTAATTAAGGAAAATAAATATCGGTGTGTTGTTTTAAGCTACCGGAGACATGCACAGGACCTGTCGTATGTGATCAGAAGAGATGGGGAGTTTCCTTTTCCATGGGAACTGCTTGAAAAACCCTCCGACGCCGACACACAAGTGTCTAGTGCCTCCGAAATTGGCTGCGAAGATGGTAATTTCGTGTTTCCTGACCCTCGGGGCCAGTCAGGAAAACTAATAATTTTCTGCAGCCCCACGTCACGTCTGTGCTGCCGAGGGGCCGGGGGGCGATGGTGTGCCCGCGGGTGGGCAGGGCACGCTCGTGTGACCCGCGTGTGTGCACACGTGTGTGGTCTGTGTGTGTGTGTGCACACGTGTGATCTGTGTGTGTGCACCCATGTGTGATATGTGTGTGTGCACACGCGTGATCTGTGTGTGCACAGGTGTGATCTGTGTGTGCATGCACCCATATGTGATCTGTGTGTGCACACATGTGATCTGTGTGTGTGTTTGTGTGTACACGTGTGATCCGTGTGTGTATGCAGCCACATGTGATCTCTGTGTGCACCCACATGTGATCCGTGTGTGTGTGTGTGTACACACATGATCTGTGGGTGCACACATGTGACCCATGTGTGTGTGTGCACTCATGTGTGACCCGTGTGTGTGTGTTTGTGTGCTGTGTGTGCCTGTGTCACATGTACATGCCCTGATGCGTATCAGCGTGTGCACACATTTGTCCTGATGCCACAGTGTGTGCATGTATGTGCTCATGTGTGTCTATCTGTGAACACATACGTGTCCTGATGTCTCTCTGTGTGTACGGGTACATGCCCTGATGTGTCTCAGTGCACACATGTACGTGCTGAAGTGTGTCTGTGTGTGCACACACATACATGATGACGTGTGTGTGTGCACATGTGTTGATGTAATAGTGTGCACACATGCATGATGATGTCTGTATGTGCACAGCTATATGTTAATATGTGCATGTGTGCACATATGCATGTGTTCATGTGTGTCTGTGTGCACAGATCCTGATGTCTTACTGTGTACATATGTACATGTGTTCATGTGTGTCTCTCTGTGCACACACACATCCTGATATCTCAGTGTGTGACTGTGTACACATCCTGATGTGTCTCAGTGTGCACACACATGTGCTGACGTGCGTGTGCACACATATATGTCCTGGCGTGTCTCAGTATGCACACACGTATGTGCTGATGTGTGTCTGCAGTTCCATGTACGGCCTTCTGTCCTCTGTATTTGTCTGTGTGCTGCTGACCTGTGTTTGCAGACTCACGGGCAAATGTGAGCGTGCAGATGTGTGTGTGTGTGTGCAGATGTGTGTGTGTGTGCAGGTGTGTGTGTGTGCAGGTGTGTGTGTGTGCAGGTGTGTGTGTGTGCAGGTGTGTGTGTGCGCAGATGTGTGTGTGTGTGCAGATGTGTGTGTGCCAGACTGTAGCTGTGCACCCTGATGGGTACAGTTGTATGTTCCTTTCTGCCGGTGTGTTTGGGGCTGTGTGTCGATCCCACGGCTGTGCACACACATGTGGGATCACTCCCGTGTGCCAGCTGTGTGTGCTGATGTGTGTGCACAGGTCTGTGTAGCTGTACACTGACACCTGCAGGGACAGTGTGGGCACGAGCAGTGTGTGCAGGTTGAGTGTGTGCCAAAGTGTGTGTGCAAGCACGTGTGCAGACAGAGGTGTGCACAGGCGTGTGTGCAGGTGGGTGGGCACAGGTGCACGTACAGGTGTGTGTACACAGAGGTCTGCATGGAGAGATGTGTGTGCAGGCACGTGGGTGTGCAGAGATGTGTGTGAGGGCCTCTCTGTATGTGCACAGAGGTGTGTTCAGGTGTGTTCATGTGCAGAGATGTACGTGCAGCACATGTATATGCACAGATGCGTGTGCAGGCCTGTGAGTGTGTGCACAGAGGCGTGTTCAGGCATGTTCACATGCAGAGATGTACGTGCAGCACATGTATATGCACAGATGCACGTGCAGGCCTGTGTGTGTGTGCACAGAGGTGTGTTCAGGCATGTTCATGTGCAGAGATGTACGTGCAGCACATGCATGCACACAGATGTGTGTGCAGGCCCGTGTGAGCGTGGGCTTGTGCGCACACGCGGGCACAGGTGCGTGTGCCCATGTGCGAGCAGACACGCGTGTGCACACCTGTGCGTGCAGCACACGTTACACACACCCGGGGGGCTGCACCGAGCCCCCAGCGCTGCCCACCCCGCAGCCGGGCCGGGATGGGGGTCACCCCGCCGCAGCATCCCTTTAAGGCAGGGACTCGGCGCGTGTGCGGCGGAGCATGTGTGCCCGTGTCCGCGCGTCTGTGTGTCCCTGTGTGTGTGTCCCCGCGTGTGCCCGCCCCCGGCCCCTCCCCGGCGCTGCCAATCACCCGGCGGCCGCTTTGATGTCGCAGCGCTCGCCCGCCGCGCCGCCGCGCTCACAGTCGGACCGGGCGCTCCGTGCTCCGCCAGCCGCCGGCGCCCGCTGCTCCAGCCAAACTTCCCGGGGCTCGGAGGGCGGGGGGGCGGCGGCGGCACGGGGGGGGCCCGGAGCCCGGCATCCCGCGACTCCTGCCCGCCCGCAGCCTGCCGAGCCCCCCGAGAGCCGCCGGAGCGGGGAGGGGAACGGGGGAAAGCGGGGAGGGGAGGAAAAGACTGAAGAAGGGGGAGAAGCGATTCTGATTTGTTTGGTTTTTTTTTTTGTCTAAAGAAAGGGTTTCGAGGGAATTTGGAAAGCGGGGAGCGAAATTAAAGGAAAAAGTTTAAAAGTTAAGAGGAAGGGAGGAAAAAACTTCTGGAAGAAAAAAAGAAATTCAAGAGGGAGCAAGTTTTTTTACATATAGGTTTGGTTTATTTTCCAAGAGGAGGAAAAAAAAATAATTGAGGGAGGGGGAAAAAAGAATAATAATAATTGCGGAGGGCTTGATCCGGGAGAACAATACTCGCCGGGAAAGTTGCTGCGCGGCGGGGAGGGAGCGGCGGGAGGAAAATGCCGCAGCTGGGCAGCGGCGGCGGGGACGACCTGGGCGCCACGGACGAGATGCTGGCCTTCAAGGACGAGGGCGAGCAGGAGGAGAAGATCCCCGAGAACGCTTTCACCGAGCGCGACCTGGCCGACCTCAAGTCCTCGCTGGTGAACGAGTCCGAGGGCAGCGGCAGCCCGGCCGCCGCCGCCGCCGACCCCGAGGTGGGTGAGCCCGGCCCTGCCCCGCGCCCCCCGCCCGGCCCCGCGCCCCCTCCCCACCGCCCCCGCGCTGCCCCTCTCTCTCCTCCCCATGCAGGCCCTCCGGCGAGTGCAGGATCCGCAGAGAGTTTACCAGGAGAAGCTCCCGGACCACATGGATGATGGTTAGTCACGGCAGTCCCCGCGTGTTTCCGTGTGTCCCCCTCTCCTCGTTCCCGGTTCCCGCTGGTCTTCCCCCGTGTGCCCTGTCCAGTGCTCGCCCTCCCCGGGGTGGTGATCCCCCCGGTCCCCCAGCCCATCACCCTGTCATCCCCCGGGAGGGAGGGATGTCAGCCTGGCCACCACAGCCCCCCGTGGGAAAGCTGTGTCTGTCAGCACCGAGGCTTCCCAGTGTCCCCAGTTTGGGATCCCACACCCATGGGGTACCTTGGCACCCCTCAACACCTTCTCCAGGGAGTCCAGGACAAAAAGACTCCCACAATATGCTGTAACCTCTTTGGGGACCCCCGACAGGCAGGGGAATCACCTGTCGTTAGGCCAATTTTGACAGGGCACGTTGATTTCAGCAGGTATGAAACATCAGGACCCAGGGATGTATAAAGGATCTGCATATTCCGGCTACCCTTTCCTGATGCTCTCAGATCCGTATCTGCCCAATGGATCTATGTCACCTCTGGTGAGTTCCTCCTCTCCTCGTGGAGAATTTTCATGGCCTCTCTCACTGCTGAAGTATGTTGTGGGTATTGTGCAGGCACCTACATGTGCTTTTTTCCCAACAAATGGGAGCCCAGTTTCTGCAATACCTGGGCGCTGTTCCGTCCGAGCCGAAGGGAGAAGCCATGGGAAGGGGCAGAGATGCTCGGCAGGAAGCGCCTGCTTGGCTCCGAGTTTGCTGGAGGAGCTGCTTTCCCGACCTCCCCATCCTCTAGGTTTGCCTTTACTCTTCCAGCAATCAAACCCTGATGTCTAATGGAAGAATGCCCCTTCGTTTTTCTGGGTCACAGGCTTTGGAAGGAGCAGCTCCTGGTGTTTGTGTTCAGGGATGTGTCCCGCAGCTGAAGTTGAGCTCGATGTGTCTGCTTGTTAAACAGCCAGATTCTGGTGTGCTGTGGGTTAGGGCTCTGTGGTGGATGATGGCCCAAAAAGTGGGTCTTGTGCTTTTGAAATGGCAATAGAGGTTTGTAGGAAAAGGCTTCACGCTGCCGGAGGACTATTCCTGACTTCTTGCTGTAAAGTTTTTCCCTCTGGGTTTAAATCAGCTTTAGTAATTCTGTGTGTCGTACTGTTTCTAAGTTTTGCTACGTGAGTGATTAAACTAAAGGCTTCTCTACACAAGCTGTCTTTTCCCGTCACCGCCTCTATCAGAACTTCAGCAAACACTGTCCTGACTTTGCAGCAGTCGGTTGGGGCTGGTGTGGCTCCTGGGGAGCCAGCACTGCTGCGTTTGTTTCTGCTTTATTCTGCATCAGCCGTCGGCAAGGGAGGACGGAACGTAATTTGGTTTATTTCAGGTTTAGATTTTTAACCTTTAAAGGGGTGAGGTTTAAAAGGATCTATAAAACCGTCCTTAATTCCAGGCATTTGTTCACAAGAGGGGGAGGGTGTTAAACTGGTGTTATTTAAAATTGGTGGACTGTGGGGTATGGAACTCAATATTTTATTTGTGGGAATCAGTGCCGTACCCTCACACCTGACCCAGCTGGCCTGGGCAGCAGGAGACGGGTTCCTGCGAGACCTTCCTGCACCCAGCTCAGCTCTTCCCAGGGAATCAGTTTCTCTGGCTGCAGGCTGCTGTGACTTTGCCAAAGTTTGCAAATACTGAGGCTCTGTCCCTAAATTTTGAAGTCTTCCTTCAGTTTACAACAGGAAAAGATGTGTTTGCAAGGCAGGGCCAGTGTAACCCAAATAAGCATTTCTTCTGGTGCTTCTCACCTTGTTTCCCTTCATCCAGGTATCAGGTACTGCCCCATCCCCTAAAATATGAAGCTGTTCACTTCCTGATAAATTTTAAATTATGTTAAATTTGTCTTATTGAAACACATTTAGTGTGCTCCCTGGGATAGAATCTGGGTGAGTTCAGAGTTACGTTAGTCCAGCAACTATTTGTTGTAGTGGAATATTTCTTTTAATCTTAAACTCTTCCTAGATGGGCAGCAAAGTGCAATAGCCTATTTATTAGCAGTTAGGCTGAAAAGTAGGTTGTGGTTTGGGAATCGCCTCTCCCCTTGATAATGGAATAAAATCCAAGTGATTACTGTCAGAGCAGCAGACAGGAGTAAGTAGACTGTGCAGAACTCAAAGGGGAGAAAACTGAAATAGCAGAGGAGGAATGATCCAGTCCCCTTGAGAGCCACCCAAATCATCCAGTGCCTCAGCCAGCTGCCCTTGGGCCTGCTCAGGTCCTGCCGTGGCTTATGTTGTATGACTTAAAGAGCTGATTTGATGTTTTCAGCTAAAAGTCTGTTACCTAACAGACAGGGGAAGATTTCTTCCTCAGATGAAGGCTGGTCTTGTGGTTTTTCAATTTATTGCAATAGCTATTCCAGTGTATTATTCTGGGCAATTTTGTCTTGTGTTTCCATTGACTGTGCAAAGGTTATCATGGTAAATTATGGATTGCTCTCATATAGATTTATTGCTGCTGTGTACATTATGTGAAGTGTGGGCTATAATCTGGTGGCTGCTTCCAATAATTGGGGAGGTCAGATCTGTGACCGAAGATTGCAGATACTTAACCATCCATAAAAGTGTGTTTAATTAACACTTTAGCACAAGTAGAGTCGGGGAGGAAGGTTGTGTGAGTGAATGGGATTACATATCACAGCCATGCGTGCTCTTGATAGTGGAGATTGTATTTTGGTTAATGAGGCTTCCTGGAAACGGTTGTTTGCAGTTGGGATTAATTTTAGAATCTTAAAAAAAATATATATAAATTAAAAGATTAACCCAAGAGTACTCTGGCAAACTTTCAGGGCTTTGCATTGAAAATAGTAATTTCCCTGATTGAGAACAGAGTATAACTCCCTGAAAGGCGAGGGGCAGCCGAGGCTGGGGCTGAGCCCCTGCCCTGCAACGCTCTGTAAAACCACACTTTTTTCGGTGGGCTCCCCACGAACCCCGTCAGGGCCCTGCAAGCACTGCTGGAGCAGCCCCGGTGCCTGCCTGGGTGGGTGTGTTGCTACCGGCAGTGCTGCTTTCCTATTTGCTTTCTGATTTTCTCAGCAGCATCACTTCTGCTTTGTTTCCCTCAAGGTGGTTGTAGCCACTAACTGTTAGGCTGCTCACCCCAGCATCCTGCTCGGCTCCCCGCATCTCCCAGCCAAAATTGCCTCTTTTTACCAAAACACACCCACTCGTGTTATTTACGAGCTCTGGTGCCGCTCCAGAGCGATGCTCTGGAGGTGTCTGGGTACCTGCCACCAGCAGCAAGGCCAAGCCCAGCTGATGGTCCCTGGAGGGCCAGCAGCAGCAGGAGGGTGGCAGGAGCTCCCTGCAGCAGGGTGGCCACCTCGGCCGCAGGTGGCAAATGCCAGTGGGGGATAATTCAGCTGGAGTGATGCTGCTTTGAGCAGGCACAGGTTTCCTGGACTGGCAGTAGAGCTTTCACAGGGGGTGCAGCCAAAGTGCTCCTGGAGCTGCTTCAAGGCAGTGGGCCCAGCC
Source organism: Manacus candei (assembly GCF_025592945.1). NCBI lineage: Eukaryota > Metazoa > Chordata > Aves > Passeriformes > Pipridae > Manacus > Manacus candei. The sequence goes on along the minus strand of NW_026138085.1, from coordinate 16,242,898 downwards.
TGGGTTTTGGGAGCGAGCTGTGAACCCCATCAGCTGCTGGGCTGGGGAGGTCAAGGGTGTCAAGAGCCTCTCAGCACAGCCCGTGTGCACCTGAAACCCCAACATTCTGCCAGGCCCCAGCAGAGCCAGCTCTCACCTGGCTCTCAGGTGCTGTGTGCATGGTGCTTCATGGCTCCACTTTCACTCTCCCGTCTCATGCAAAGTCCAGTTTTTTCCAGGAGTGAAATATATGGGATTTATGGGTTAAAAACCTGCGAGAAACTTCCAAAGAATATGAGCAAGTTGAGGAACTGTTTTTCTAAATTAAATATAAAATCATAAAACTATATCCTTTTTTAAATAGTACAAATGACTTTAAATCAAATTAAGGTACATCCTTAGTAAGAACATCAGCCTTTTAGGTGGTTACAAACATTAGAGGTCAGACATGGTCAAACATGTTAACACTTTGATCAGATTAAAATATTTTTCTTGCTACAGTTGTATAATTGAGTTTAGACCTGCGGGGGTTTTCTGAACATTGTTATATCTTGTACCATGTGGTAGTTAAATGGTAGAAGGAGCACTTATAAGTTCCTTTAAGTTCCTTTTGTAAATAGGTTTATAAAATAGGGGAATGAGCCATGCTGTCCTTATGTAGGGCACAAGTTCTCCCCACTCCCATTGATAGAAGAGATCCCAGGGGTGCTCCTCACACCTTCTGTGCACCTCAGGTGTGTGTGCTGAGCATGTGAGGTGAAGGCAGGATTAAAATGTTCTATATGTGAAGCTGAGGCGCTGGGCTTTCTGTCTGTATGAAAAACAGAAGTCCAAGAGCCTCCATTTCTTTGGAAAACAGACACTGCCTCATTTTCTTAATTATTAAGTTGTCTAACCAGAGCTTACGTGGGAGCAGAAGGGTGGGGGGACCTCCCCAGCCCTGCATGGCTCAAGTCCCCAGATTAGACAGCAGGACTCACAAATAGTGCCCCTGCTCAGAGCCTGGTCCCCGTGGTCCGCTGGGCTCCTGGAGCTCGTTCAGAGGGTTTGAAATGTCCCCTTGGGCAGGGCAAGATGAAAGTGCAGTTACTGCTGGCCTGGGGCCACGGGCCCCAAATGTCTAACACGAGGTCAGAAAGCACAGAGCTGCAGTCTGGAGCTGCTCTTTGCCGGACCGAAGCTGAGGCAGCAGCCCCTGAGCCCCGGGACACGGCTGGTTCTGCTGCATCCCCTTCCCCAGGGCTGCCCCATCCCCGGGCAGGAGGAGGCTGTGGCCCCCGCAGCAGCTGGCGGAAGGAAATCTGCAGCTCAGCTGCTTCTCTGCGAGGTCTCTCTGTCCTGACTTGCACTGTCAGGGCAATAGTTTAGTATTGCTTTTTCCTGTGTTGGGTTCTGATCTTGCTGAAACCAGTGGGAAAACTCCCCGGAGCCGCCGTGTGACGGGGATTTGTCGCTGCGAGGGGACTGCTGCATCCCTCTCCAGATGTGCGTGGAGGGAGGGAGGGAGGGAAGGCAGCTGGAAGCCAGCAGTAGCTCGGTGTGTTCCCAGCAGTGCCTGTTGCTGTGGGAGAGCAGCATCCCAGCCAGGTTCCCTGGCAGCAGGGTTTGCACTGCGGGACCTCGCCGGGACGGTGCTCTGTCCCCATCAATTGTCACATTCCCGGCAGAAAGCGTTAGGAGCGCGGCGGCTGCTGATGGACCTCCTGGCACACAGACAGATGAGTAATTTGTTCCCTCCTGACCAAAGCAAATCCAAATTCTTTCAGCTCCTCTACCTAGCTTGAAATAAGATAATAATGAAAATAATTTTTTACGTTAAAGCATAATGTTGGATAGGTGGATGTACCAAGGCACAGGGCTTCCGAGGTCATTTATTGCATGTCTGATTCAGTCTTGGTTCCCCCCCAAGGAAAATTCTTGTGTTAATTTCTGAGTTCATATCACACCCTCAATTTTGAAGCAGAACTTCCCTTTGAAATAAATTAGAGAGTTCTGCTTAAGAAGCAGTGACATGATACAGCACTGCCTGTGTGTGGTCTAATATAACCTTATTTTTAAAATTGTTTGGAATGAAAAAAAGAGAAAGAAAAATGTCACAGGGAAACAAAAGCAAGTTTTATGTAAATCTGTGCATGTGAATAAGTGTGCACGTGATTCAGACAGTTCAACAGTATCTGCTCTCCCACTGGGATTCCTTCACAGGCTACCCTGGAACTGGCTTCCCAGGCATGGGATGCTTTGGGGGGGGGAGTTGCTGTGAGATGTGTATGGTAAAGGCACCGTTCCTGCAAGCTTCCAACTGTTGCTGTTTGTGAAGTGTTATGAGCTCAATTGGCTGAGAATTTGGAGAGAAAAGCAAAAACTTAACATCAACTCAAGTTCTCGAAGCTCATCCATGTTAATGATTAGTATTTTTGAAATTTTAACTGTGAAGAACAAAGTGATTTGGGTTTGAGTGGCACGTCCGAGATGAAAGTGCAGAGCTGGTCTGGTATGTGGAGCTGTAACCCAGAGAAGGGAGAGCAGGAGGAGCTCTGCAGTGCACTCATGTTTTCCTCAGTCCTGCCATGGCTCCACAGACACCATTGAATTCCTGTGTTGGGGTGAAGCCCCTGACCAATCCATAGGGTGGGATGTGCTGTTCCCAGGTACCCAGCCCAGTAACCCTGGTGTGTTCCTGTGACTAAACAGACATTGCTGGCTCCGTAGGAATGACTCCCTTGCCTGCTGTCAAAGATCATCTGCAAAGGACCAGATCCTAATCACAGGCTGAACCCTCTCTATCTGTGGTGTGATCTGCAAGGGAAGCAGGATTTCGGGATTCAGGTGGTGTGAGCTGCACGCCTAAGATCCCAATCTGGCGTGGACTGTGTGTGTCTGTGTGTGCATGGCATGGTGGTTATTGGGAGAGCAAAGTCTAGTGCTGAGAAACACCACCAGTTTTGCCATTTTTGCCATTAATTTCGTGCCTGCAGTTCTGCCTTTTGGCTGTGGTTCATCAAGGCCAAATTTAGTCTTTGTTTCATAGGGGTTGACCTTTGAGCCCCCTTGGCAATTCACAGAGGAGGGGAGGAAGGACCCGAGCACCTGTGAGCACAGGGAGGCTCTGCTGGACAGGTTGGAGTTGGGTGAACAACAGTCAGGCACATGCTGCTCTTTAGTTACTAAAACCTCCTGCACCACGTCTGAGTCACGAGAAAATTTCTTCAACAAATCCTCAAGGATTGTCCTCTCCTCTCTGTTCTATTGATCTGAAGAGGGACTAGATGACAGACGTCCTCAGCACTGTCTTCTTGAAGGCATTGGTAATGTGGGAGCTTCTCTTCATCCCACTCCTCCGAGGTTTTGGGCTGGCCACAGCCACTGCAGCTCCCTCTCCTTTCGTTTGCTGCTCATTTCATAGAATCACAGAATGGTTTGGCTTGGAAGAGACCTTAAAGCTCATCCTGTTCCAACTCTCTGCCATGGGCAGGGATGCCACCCACTGGGTTGTTCAGGGCCCTTGGTTTCCCATGCCTTTGCCACTCCACCTCATTGCTCTGGGAGCCAGGAGATGGCTTAGGTCAGCATCTCTCCCAACCTGATGTACACATGCTCTTACCTCATCCTTTACCAATGGTGGGTGGAGGGCACAGCAATAGGAGAGTAGGTACAAGTTACTTCCTGAGCTCTTTGCAGAGCCACTGTGGCGGGGAAAGCTGCTCAGCCTGATCAAATCCCAGGCTGGTGCTGAGCTGGGACGTGAGTCCCCCCCCCCCCAGGCTCTTTCATGTGCTATTCTTCGAATTTCTCTTTAAGAAATAGGCTATAACATGATCCTTGCTCATTAGACTCTGTGTCTGGAGGATGAAACAAAGGTTTGGTAGGAGGACGGGTGACTCAGAGGGTTGGTAACAGGATGCAGAGCTGTTCTCTTCCTACTTTCCAGTTTCAATCCAGCTGAATCAGTGGAGACTGTTCCGCCTGCTGGCTTGTCCAGCGGTGTGTCCGGGAGGGCACGGCTCCCTCCAGCCCCTGGGTACTGTGGGTGTTTCATGGGGTGAATGATGAGGTGTCCTGAGAACCTGCAGAGTCTGGACCAAACCCTCCGTGAACGTCACCCAAGGTCCTGTTCTCACCGTGAGCCTGTCGGTTCAGCCCATGCTGGTGGCTCACAAACCCACCCACTCCATCCCTTAAAGGAGGGGATTGTAACCTCGTGCTCCTCTGAGGCTTGATTGCAGAGGGAACTGTTCCTTGGTTAATGATCTTGGACAAGGAGCTCTCACCTTCACCTCCTTGTGGAACAACTTAGCGCTGCTTTGTCACTGGTTTTTGCCTTTGGGTCTTTATGATTTAGGATCATAGAGTCATTTATGCTGGAAAAGCCCTGTAAGCTCATCAAGTCCAGCTGTTGACCCAGCACTGCCAAACCCACCACTAAACCGTGTCCCCAGGTGCCACATCTACATGTCTTTTAAATCCCTCTGGGGATGGTGACTTCTCAGGACAGCCTGTGCCAGGGCTTGCCAACTTTCTCAGTGAAAAACTTTCCCTGATACCCAATCTGAGCCTCCTCTGGTGCAGTTTGAGGCCATGTTCTCTTATCCTATCACCTATTACTTGTGAGGAGAGCCCGACCCCCACTTGGCTCCACCTTCCTGTCAGGAGGGAGTGAGAAGGTGACCTCTGAGCCTCCTTTTCTCCAGGCTGAGTCCCCCTTGCTCCCTCAACTGCTCCTCATCAGACTTGTGCTCCAGACCCTTCCCCAGCTCGGCTGGCCTGCTCTGGACACACCATTTATGACCATTCCAAAAGTTATAAAGGACTATTCCACCACCACTGCCTCTGTGATTTTATGGGGGAAGTGAGACACTTGTTCAGTACTGAGAATGATGACGGTTAGCAAAACCTGGCAAAATCAGCTGTCCCCATGCAGAGCATCCTGCTGGCTGGAAGTGCTGGGGAAGAGGTCACCAAAGTGTCTTTAAACCACTGCTCCTCTCCCGTCCACCGCCTCTGTGCTAAACACAGCTCAGCTGCCACGAAAGGAATCTGCTTCATTGTGTTTCACGGGGTCCCAAAATTAGTATTTTGTGAAAGAAAACAATAAACTCAACAATGCTGTGGTAAGTTTCTGAAACCAAAGTAAAACTGGATACTAGAATCTGGAGCACTTTTCCCCTCCGGTTATAACAACTTTGCATTTGATTAAATGATAGGCAAAAAACCGTCTCAACAGTATCTCCTTTGTTCCATTGAAGAATCTGGAACTATATAATATACAAAGTACACGTCTGCCTTGAAGAGCTACACAGTAATCATGGACTGACCAAAAAAAAGACCTTTTTTTTTTAAGTGATTCAACTTGTCTGCTCTGTGCTGAGTTTGTGGTTTGCTCCGAGGAGTAGCGTAAACTGAGGTTGTGCTCTGAGGGGACTCACACAAAAGTAAAACGTGAAGGCCCAAGGTTATAAAGTGTGTTTGAATGGGCACAAGAGAGATGTGATTATAAAGGCACTTGTGGAAGGAGTGCTGGGGAGAGTCTCTTTGCAGCAAAATGCTCAGAAAGGAGCAGAAATGTGGGATTTTTATTCTGACACTGAGGAGACGGCGCTGCGGAGGTTCCTTTCATGTTTAGGAAATAAACCATCGTAAGATCTACCACATGAAAATTTGTTGTTCTTAGCATGGAGAGGCTGATGAGGTGGCCCTTGTTAACATGCTGCTGCCCTGGAATTACTGGTGCAGGAGTGGAGATAGTGGAGAGGAGTCATTGGCTTGGGATTCTAACACGGGAGACACAGCACAATCCCTGACACCACCATACCCCAGGATGAAAATTGGCCTTTGAGCTTTGGCTTCCTGCTACAACTTACAGAGTGTGGCACTGCCAGTTTTGGAATCTCACCATCCAAAGGGATATGTGGATTCCGAAATCCAAGTGATGTTTTGCAAGATCACATCGTGCTGTGCTGAGTATTCCTTGGGAGTGCTTAGATAAATTAAATAAATAGATAAATTAAAATGTGTGTATTAGCCAAAATCAAAACTAGAGGCAATAATATAAAATAAGAAATAAAATTTAAAAAAAAAAATAAACACCCAAACCTTTTAGTTTGACTTTCTCTGATATAAAGCAATTTCTCCAGGACTGTGCACCATATGAAACACATTATAAATGCTCTTGTAAAATCCACATCATTATACCACATGAAAGGCTGGGTCCTAAAAATAGCCATTCAGAGAGGATGCAGGCTAGTAGCAATTTCGGTGATCATGAAATAGTTGTGTTGACATCTCTATGCATGCACACCCACAGAAAGCTTTGACTTTTGAATATTCTTAGCAACATTTGTGCTTTATGGAATTTTCCATGTTCTCGTCCCATGAATAGTCCTTTACCCAGTGGCATTCCTTTCTGATCTTATCCCCATGTTTCTAACCTTGATTTTATTGAGAAAATGGGCAAATTACTTTTTTTTTTTTTTAATTTTACATGAAACTCTTTGCTATCAGTTTGGCAGTGATTGGCAGCATCAGTTGTATTTCCCTGTCTCCTAGCAGGGAAATTATTTTCTTTTTCCTTCAACAGACACATGCATCCCTGGTATTTTGGGGAACTAAGTCTTAGAATGTAAACCTGGAGCATTAGGTGATAACACAAGAAGCTGCCACATCTCCCCAGCCTTTGTATCTGCTGTAGTATTCAAAAGAAAGTAAACGAGGTAAATCTGCAGTAATTACACAGCAGTGTATTCACAACAAAAGAATTTCTTCCTCATCCCGGCGATCAGAACTTGGATTTTGTTTTGGGATATGAAAGGCTGCAGCCTCCTGGCTTCGGTGTGTTCGCAGCAAAGCCCTGGCTGGGATCGACTGCCGTAGCTCTGGGACACACAACAGAGTCCTGCCAGCTGATATCGCTCGATATCTTTTTGAAGAGCTCATCAGATTTGACTTTACTGCTGTTGTGTTTCGGTTTTAGCTCGTTATTTGTTTGAAAGCATCACTATAGGGATGGTTTTCTGAAGAACGTTGGAATCTTCGGTGCTGATCTCTCGTTTGCATTTTTCTTTTATAAGCTACATGATTATGATGGGGATGTGCACCTTCACATGAGGGTGGCTGAAGGCTGTGGTTGGAGCCTGTCCTCGATTTTAAGTGTGTGGCCCTTCTAAAACCAGTTGGAAACAGTCTGTATCCTCAAAATAAGTTTGCTTGTGGAATTGGAGCAAAATCTGTGGAGATGGTGAGTGAAATAACAGGGTGCTGTAGAAAATTACATTGCTTCTGAAATAGCTGGCATGAAAATCATGAAGTCTGAGGTTTCATTCAAATCAGATGTATCTCTGGTTGTCGTGGGGCAGGATACAAACTCTCCAAGGGATTTACAGGGAGCCATACAGTTGTTCCAGGTTGTTTTAACTTCAGGGCAGCTCTTTTCCCTTGTCCAGGTCTGGAGTCCTCTTCCAGTGCAAACAGGCTCTCCAGTTTTTAGCTTGATCAGTTGATTTTCTTGCAGGCTGTTGGAAACTCTGAAGAACCAAATGCTGTAAAGTGACATCACAGAAGTGGGTTTGCTGTTGCTGACTTAGCTCCCTGGAACATCCTGGACTAGGGGACCTGGGAACACTTTGACAAGGCATTAGTTTTATAGAGTAAATGCATTGATTTCCACACTGTCAGTCATTTAAGGATCTATTTGCAACTAAGTACTAAGACATTTTGGCTCCTGTTGTCATCATGCTCTGTATAATGCAACAGACAGTGGGGTTTAGAAAAGCTAAAAAGTTTTTAATGCTTCTGGCTTGAAGCTGACATTGTGCCTAAGCCCTTTTCTTTTCTCTATGATTAATTTGGTGGCTGAACCTGAGGTTCTATCTGGCAAGTTAAGTTTTTCACTACTCAGGTAAAAGCACTAAATATCCCTCACTGGGACTTAGGACAGCACTTGAATACAAGAGCTGTCGTAGGGAAAATCTAATTTCTTGACTCAAGAGGACAGAAAATTACCTGATATGTCAGTGCTGGTTGTTTGGTTAATGACATTTACTGGAAATAGTATATAACTACATGCATGTATTCGAACTTCACGAAATAAGATGTTTTCAAATTATAATGTGATATTTGTACCGAGATGAGTTCAGTTGGTTTGAGCATGGTGCTAATAATGCCAGGGTCACAGGTTTGATCCCTGTACAGGCCATTCAGTTAAGAGCTGGACTCAGTGATCCTTCTGGGTCCCTTCCAGCTCAGAATATCCTGTGATTCTGCTCATCTTACACACGGATCTGCATATAAATGCACAGTGATGGATGAGGCAGGCTGCAGCGAATCCCTGAAAGATCAGTTCCCCTATCAAAAGGAATCACTATTGACCCAAATTTCCTTCTGAAACCAGTGGTGAGTGCCTGGGTGCTGGGTGGGTGCGTTGCTGTGCCCGGGGGCGGGAGCTGCCTGTCTCCTGCGCCCAGGAGCTCGTTTGATACGGGATCCTCTTCCCCGGGAGCACCAGGTGCCGTGGCAGACGGGGTGAGTAGCCAGATAAACAGACACGAGCAGCACCAGTTGTTTATGTGCTAACACAGGATGTTCTCAAAATCAGGTAAGAAGTGAGGCATGTTACCAAGTTTTATAGCAGAGGAACCGGATAGTCTTGTAACTGCCGTGCAGGGCTGTGGCGGAGGAAGCGTGGTTTTATCCCGGCTCCTGCTCCCGGTCCCGCAGGAGCTTGTTTTTCTGTGACTCAGTTTCCCCCAGGAGTGTTGTGGAGCTGTATCATTTCATGTGTAAGTGATGTTTGGAGAGCACTGCAGGGACAGCCACATGGATACTGAAAAACACCATAAAATCCCGCGCAGGGGACTGCGAGAGGGGCTGTGTCAGAAGCGATCAGAGAAGGACTAGCCAAAAACAAGTAATCTGTGCTGCTTGTTAGACCATTTACTTCAAGATATTAAACAAATTGCAATTTCATAACCTTCTAGGGAGTTGCAGGTGGCCTTAAGACCACAACTCCTTCAAGGCAATTGGCATCTTTTCTTGCTTTAAAAACAAGTCACCTTTTTGGCCTAAGCAGTAATTTCATAGAGTGGCATTAGTTGGATGGGAACAGTGATGGGATGGTCCAACATGTCTGAAATACACAAGCTGCACAAATCCTCCTTATTAAACCAGGGACAAAATGTCATTTATTTACCCACTTGTAATATGGTGATGAGAACAACCTCCAGGATCACACGGCGTAGCTTTTGGACACATGTACCAAACCTCTGGATGCATAATTCAAATTCCTTGTCATGAAGAATGAGTCTATTTATCTTGGAACCTTTTTTACTTAAACAGTAATCTCTAGGAAATCATTTGTTAACAGTAGTTCCCTGCCAGTTTGTCAGCTAATGGCTTGAGGCAAAGTCTGAAGTGGATGAAATCTTTTCCAGGGAGATGCTGCTGTCGCATGGGGTGCAGAAAGGTTTATAGCAGACAGCAAGTAGTGGAGGCGGTCAGATGAGTTCAGTCCAACTTCCAGAATCCCAAGGAAACCCGGCACGATGGGATAAAGATGACTGTTCTAGGAGTGCATCGTTTGTAGAATATTAAAGCCATCAGTTGTGCCTGTGTCAACTTCCACGCCTGAACTTTCCTTACTGGCGGCTCCAGGTGTGAGTGTGGGGAGGCCAAAACCACACGTGTCTGTGGTGGCTGAGGTTCTGCATCTCTCTCTGTATCCCAGGCATCTCTGCATCTCTGTGTCCTGGGCATCTCTGCATCCTGGGCATCTCACCATCCTGGGTATCTCCACCTCTGCATCCCGGCACCTCCGCGTCCCGAGGCATCTCCCCACGCCAGGTGTGGAGGCAGCCGGGCGGGAGGGCCGGGGTGCAGCCCCCCCAGCTCAGCTGGGGTGCCGCAGGGTGTCTGCCAGGGCAGCAGAGTCCTCCAGCTCGCAGATGTTATCGCCCTCTCCAGCAGTCTAGCAGCGAGTTTCAGTTAGGTAATGAGTTATCTGATTTCCCTTTAATCTGGGCAGCATCACTGCAGCGCGACAGCCTCGCATCGCTGTTTATCTCACGCTCAGGGCTGCAGGGAGAGAACTGGTAAGAATGGGTGAAAATTCACTGGAAAAGGAGCTAGGAAAAGCCACCCTGATCTCCTGGCCTGCACCAAATCCCTCCTGTTTGCAGCAGGAGCGGGTGAGAAATAACTGCCCTGAGCCGAAACTCTCCCGAAAGGCCACAAAATCCAGCTGAAGTAAATACCACTTCCCTGCAGCATTATCTCCCACTCGGTGCTGTCTGCCCACAGAGGATGGTAGGGTGTAGGAACTGGCAGGGGATTAATGGCAGCCTGGTTCATAAAAAACTCGGCTGCCAGAAGGACGTGGGACCCAGACAGAAGTAAAGAGGGGCTGGTTCTCTCTGCAGATGCCCCCAAGTGCTATTTGTCTGAGAGCAGATTTTCCCACAGATCTTTGGCCTTCATATTATTTGAAGAACCCCCTCTGCAGCTGCAATCCTTCCCTCCCCCGAGGGAAAAACAGGGTGGTAACTTTGTGAACTGAATGGTGTGGAGGTTTAGGAGTACTGCCATGGGAGGGGAAGATTTGGCTCATTAGCGTGGAACATTGTGTTGCCAGGAACAGAGTTTTGGGGCAGAACTAATAACATGGAAGCAGATGCAGTCAGCTTTTATTAAACTGGTTTGTAGATGACTCTAAATAGGCAACAGTTGTATCTGGGGCTTTCCTTGCGAGAGGCAGAATGGCAGACCCCAGCAGCAGCAGAGCCTGGCTTAGGTGCTGGATAAAAAGTACAGAGAAGCCAACCAAATCCCTGGATGTTAGGAAAAATTTCTCTCAAATGTATTTAAAAAAAAAAAAGAAAAAAAAAAGCAACAGAAGTCTTTGTGATTGTGTTATAATCTTTAGACTTTTAGAGTCCACACATGACTTTGAGCAAGGAGCAGCTTTAGAGCCGTGGAGTTCATAGTCTGAAGGACCCAATATTGTATCACCTTTGCTTTACCATGGTGCATCATCTCCTCTAGGCCATGGACTCCCGAGTTTCACTTAGTTACCCCAATAGCTGGACATGAACTGCTTGACAGTGCATTACAGGTAGGGATGGATAGATTAATTTCCAAGCCAAGTTTTGAAGCACTTCTCTCTTGAACCTCCCTTTCCATAGCACCCATTAACTCCACAGCTCTTATCAGCACCAGTGATGGTCGGGTGCCATTTCCTGACACATGGCATTCCATGGCCACCAGTAATGATGGGCTGAACTCGCTCTGTAATTGCCTTGCACAAGTACACAGCTTGGAATGACCACCAGCCAAATACAAACTGCCCATCTCAGCCACCTCCCAGAATCAAGTGAGACCGTTGATACCTCTGAGGAGTCACCACAAAGACCGTCCATCCTCTACCAGACCCAGCAATGGCTGTTGCTGTGTGTCCTCACAGTGTCCTCCTGGTCCTTCACCACCTCTGTGCAGCCATGAGGGTGTCGGGAATGATCAGTCTCCATCAACACAACCGAGCTCACAAAGCTCTGTAGAGGTGCCCGTTGGATTGCTCACATCTCCATAGGTACCTGTTGATTGTCCCCTCCTTCTGTGCCAGCTCCAGCCACCATTTCATGGAGCAAAGAGAACCTTTCCCTGCTCCACACATCCAAGAGCAGCCTGGCATACACACCGTGTGCTCCCTCCTGTACTCCCAGCAGCTTCATCCTCCCAGTCTGGCTGAATAAGGCAGGAAGAATCCCGCTTGGATGCTCAACTCCATCCTGCCTTGGTTGTGCAATACTTTTTTTCTCAGGCAGTTTCTAATCTAGAGATTTTCTGGGATCTGTGCACGGCATAGAGGGAAGTCTCCTCATCACCTCAGGTTCTGTCTTTCGGTACCAAGTGTTTAAGACATAATTCCAGGCGTCCAGGGCTTGCTTTCTCTTTGTGTCTCCTTTGCTGTTGCTTTCATTTGCTAACATGTTGAACTTCAAAGTCTATTCTTTCTCCTTCCTAATTTTTATGGAAAAAATGGTCTAAACCCCATTTGCATTTCCTCCCTGAGGATACTGGCAATCCTTAATCCTATATATTAAAGAATCTCAGTTTTCCCAGCAGCCTTTTATTCTGGGACTACTCTTCCACTCTGTTTTCTCCTTGAAATCCTCTCCTGTGGTTCAAAATTGCTCTTCACGGTGCCTGACCACTGTCACTTGCTGTTATGAGCTATTTGCACGGATGTTTGATCACTTTTTAAGCCCTTTTCCCTTCCCAACCTGTCCCTTGCAGGTAATTTGTGAAGGTTTCATGCCCGTGGCAGTAGGTGCCTGTTTGCCCTCGGAGGCTGTGGTGTGGGGCTGTGTGCTGTGCAACCAGCAGTCTCCAGGACCTGCTGGAATAACTATTTATAGAGCCAAGAGATAGCAGGATGAAAGGGTGAATAACTGGGTGCTGGTTTATTCAGGGTGATTTTAATTTCACACCGATGGTCTCCATGTTCTAGTCGAGGACACAGCTCCCAGTGACTGCTGCTTGAGAGGAGATTGTCACCCGTCCTTCCCCAGCTGTGATGTGGGATGGCACAGGGACCCTCTGCCTGTCAGTCCCTTGTCCCTCTTCCTGCTTTCACGCAGGGACTGCGGTGATTCCCTGCGTTCCCCAGCCCGTGGGAGCTGTGGGAAGCAGGTGGGATGCCGACTGGGCTGGCCGTGTGGATCCGGGGACTTAGATCACGCAAAGCCAGTGCTCTCTCCTACAAGCCATTCTCAGCGATGTGCTCGGGTAATTAGCATGTGCATAAACACTTCGTAATCTTGTGATCATGGCTTGCAGATTAGCTCTTTTGCCAGCTTTGCGATTTCTTTGCCAGTTTTAGTTTTAATTGCAAATCCATTACTGCCAGCTCCCTTGCATATTGTAGCAATAGGCAAATTAAAACACTTGGACACAGTTGGGCGGGTTTCAGTTAAGAAATTAATTGTTACTGCCAACCAGTGCTTTTTAATGTGAGGGTGGCATTTGAGTTTGTTTTTGAGGGCATAATCTCCAAGACTTGCTTTTTTCCCTTCTCCTCCCCCCTCCCCAGACTGCGTTGCCCTGTCGAGCAGCTCCCCAGATGGCACGAAGCAAATGCTCGCCTCTTTGATCTCCTAGTCAAGAAATTTGGAAGTCGTTCTGAATTTATGAGAATCCTGTCTGAAATAAATCTGTCTGTGCACAGGGCCACACTAAGGCAACCCGGAGCTGCAGGCAGGGCTCACCTGAACCTCCCGGGGAGGCACAGGATTACATCCCACAAGAGCATCGTGTGATGCTGCAGCGATAAAGAGAAACTTCATGCATGTTGTTGAACATGAAAAAGTCTAGACAATCTACAATTTACCAGTCGGGGTAATTGGCTAAAGGCTTAATCCACCCTGATAATCCAGTAATGGTATTGTTGGCAGGACATTGATGTAAATATCACTCAGCAGCGCTGGCAGCCGCTGTCTCCTGTGATTGCTGCCGTTCCCAATTCCTTTTCCACAGTCGTTAGGGAATTTTCAGAGTTCTGCAAACTTCTTGTCTTTGCTATTTTTTTGAAAAACTGTCTGTGCTCAGTGTTTGTTTTCCACTCCGTTTGTTGATTAAGTAACGTTTTTCACCAGGTCAGAACTTTCACGAAACCATTCATCAAGAATATTTTTTTTTTTCCTGGACGTACTTTTTTTCCCTGGTGTATTTTTCACGTGGCTCTCTCCAGCCTCCTGATGCTGCTGTTGCACAGTTTGCCATCGCCCTTCAATACAAACAACATCTGGTTCTGCAGTGGACCCGTGCCAGCACTGTGAGCCACCTGCCACCTGCGTGTCACCACCAAACCTGGTGGCATTCACTGAGACTTTGGTGGCATCGCTCTGCTCAAGCCCGAACCCTGACATGCCACCAGCTTGGCTGGGGCTGCAAACACTGGTGGAGCACTTTGAAGGTCAGTGAGCTGAGCAGGGTTTTAAAAATACATCAACCTCCCCATTTTTTAGGGGTGTTTTCGATGCATGTCCGTGTGGCCTGTGGGGACAAAGAAGGGGGTTGTGGCACCACAGATGCAGGGGAGGATGAACACAGTCTCTCCTCTAAACGTGAGGCTCCCACCACTGCAGTGCTTGTCCCCATGTGCTGCCTCCCAAGGCCTGTTGATGTGTCAGAGCATGGCTGGGCTTAAGTGCACACTAAAATTATTGTCTAATTGTGCATGAAGCCAGTGGATAAAACACCTGTCCCGTTCTTGTTACTTTATTCTCTTTAACTCATTCCCCCCATTTGCCTTGGTAAACAGGGTTGTTTTCAGCTGCCTTTACAGCTGAAGGACCCTGCTGCAAATCCACACAGCACCAAGCACAAATGGATCCTGCCAGGTGCTGGAGTCACAGAGTCCCAGAATCACAGAATGGTTGGGGTCAGAAGACACCTTAAAGACCATCTCGTTCCACCCTCCCTGTCGTGGACAGGGATGCCACCCACCAGATCGAGTTGTTCAGGGCCCATCACCCCTGGCCTTGAGTCCCCAGGATTTAATTTATAATAGAGTCATATTTGTTAACTGAAAAGCCACTTGATTGTTTCTGGTCACTGGCCTTGCATGTTCAATCCAGGGACTAAGATCCATTTTCTTCTTTCTGTGCATCACCACCAAATCACACCCTGAGTATTCTCTCTATAACTTCTCTGCCTTCAGAGAGGTTGTGAGTGTGTGATGGATTGAAGCTCAGCAGAGGATTCCCCTGATGACCGAAGCAGAACCACCCTGGGAATTCCTTTCCTGCAGGAGGGTTGACTCTGTGCTGCCAGCCAAAGTATTAAAAACCCTACACCTAATAATATATAAACTTATTTTGGTCACTAAACCCAGCTGAGATGGCTGTAAATCCTTGACAACATTTTTAAGGCAGCCTGTAAGGGGTTTTTTTGAAGATTGCCTTTTTTTTTCTTTTTTTTTTCTGCTCAGAAAACAATAGAAGCAGCACAGTTCCGCTGCAAACAAAACCTGAACATGCTCTGACTTACATGTGAAATATCAAAGAGCCCTCATTCAGCACACATCACCGCCCTTCCGTTCCACAGCAAACACCTTGTCACGGCCCAGAGGCTTTGGGAAAACTACATATAGTGTGTTGGGGGGAAATGTCACCCTGCTAATTGTCCCATAGCTCTGGCTCCATGGTGTTGTGGCTAACAAATCCAACTTTAATTGTTCGTGATCTCTATCGGGGCAGACATCGGGTTTGAGTTCAGTCGGTACAGAGTCAGGAGGAATAAACACAAACCTACAGTAAGATCAAAGCAGCAGAGAGGTGCACATGTGCTAATAATAATAGCTTATGAAAGCTCATATTTTCCTTCAACAACATCCTGTCATTTGTGTATCAGCTTTGAAAAGGGTAAAAAAAAAAAAAAAATTCAGTGTAATTTACTTCAGCAAAAAATGAGATAAGGCAGATATTTGATTGCAGCAGCTCGTGTGTGGTTTGCTGCCAGGATTGTACATGCATCACGGCCTCCAGTGCATGTGTGAGGGGAGGGTACAGAGGCTGAGCTGGCTGTGACCGAAGTACCATCGTTATCTGATTTTTATATACAGCTGGTGACAATGTGATGCAGAAGGGAGGATGAGGTAAACGGTCTCAAAGTCGGTAACCGCATCCACACCTGGTGCACCTCGATAAAATGTCTGTAAACAGTCTGGATAGAGTGAGGTTACGGCGAGGCTGAGGACGTCTAACGGCTCCCGGAGACGCAGGGAGAGGCACACGGAGGTTTGGGGATGGTGTTTTGGTCGGGGTGGAATTGCCCAGGGGATTAAGATGGGGATTTTGCCCTTCCGTGGCCGCAGGCAGCTCTGCTTTGCCGGCTGTGTGTGGGACAAGCGGAGCGTGGTCGGGGTGACCGTGCCCAGGAGGCTCTGCCTGAGCGGGGTCAGGCAGCCGTGATTTCCCCTCCACAGGACGTGACCTACTTAGGGAGGTCAGCCCTCAAAGCTGGGCACAGTGCTGACCATTTCCTCTGTCCTCTTACATCAGATTTTTGCTATCAGCTTCTCAATCTGGCACAGCGGCTTAAACTTCCGTCGGGGTTTTGCCCTGCCTGGCACGGGGATGCCTGGTGGGCTGTGGGGCACCAGGAGCTGGGGAGCTGTGGGAGCAGAGCCTTGATGGTGATGCTGCCGCCGGGAAGGAGATTCAGAGTGTTGCGGATCCGTCTCTCACACTGCTGTGGTTGTTGACGTTCGGTTGTGCCTGCAGTTCTCTCTGCAGGCAGGAAAGTGTTTGGGGTTTTGGTGAAGGGAGGAAGGCTGACAATAAAAGGTGACAGAGTGACCCACTTGAGTATTGAAGCTGGGCTGGCTGAGGAGGGAGAAGGTTGTTTAGAAAGAAAACCGAGGGGAAGAGGACAAACAGGAGCAGGTACAGGAACAGTCACACTTTCTGCTCTTTCTGCACAGGCGCTGTGTCTTTGGGTACCGCCGGCTCCTCGGGCAGGGCGTGGTGGTGGCCATGGGGTGACAGTAACAGAGAGCAATCCCTGAGCTGGGAAGCTGTTTTTCAGGGCTGTGGGGCTGAGAGTCTATCCAGAGTCTGCAGCGGCTGAATTGCAGCAAACAGGGACTCGTTAAGAAAGTGGAGCAAATAATAATGATCCATATGTTTAATGCAGCTGAAAGGCGTACTTCAAAGATAGTGTTATCCTAAAAAAACCCAAGTATAGAGGGGAATATACTTGATCACGGCTTCCAAGTTTTGATGGTAGCATTGTAAGTAGGTCAGCAAACGGTAATATTTAAATTAACTCCTCTTTCTGGCAACTAGATGGGAATGTAGGTCTGGAAATGGGTAGATGTAGATTCTCTTCCCAGCTCTGCCACTCTGACAAGTCACTTCATCTCCTCGTGCCTAAGGGAAAAATACACCTTTGGGCTCTGCCCAGTAATCATCAGCCAAATGCTTCCCCACCTATCTAAAGGGTTTTAGAATATGTGATTGAAAAGTGCAAAGTGTTATTAACGTTGAATTAATGTCTGCCATTACAATATGTAATGGAGTATTTCTGCACACACCCCACTTCCTCCTGCTCGAATGTTTTGTCAGACGAGTCCAAGTGTTTACCAGCTTTATAGCTGGCCTGAAAAGAGCCAGGGAGAGCTGGAGCTGCTGGTCGCCTGTGGAGCTGCTGGGCTGGTTTGATGGAGCGATGGTCGGGGTGCAGGAGCTGCCAGCAGAGCCCAGCTGTGGGCACACAGCCACGGCCCCAGATTTTGGCAGCAGGGTCGGGGTGCCCGGGGTGCCCCATCAGCAACCAGCCCGGAGCTGTGGGCACATCTCTTGTGAAGCCCGTGGCACCCTGCCCACGCTTCCTGCCAGGGCTGGAGAGGGCCAGGCTGGTCTGAGGGCAGGGGAGATGTGCTGCTGGAGCACCTCCCTTCTCCTGTTTTCTGGGAGCTGAGAGTCACAGCCTTCCCACTGCACGTCCCATCGACTGATGGCTGCATTTGCACTTACCCAGGCAGCACTGATGGCCTCTGTTTCTACCTCCTCTAAATATATTGATTTTCTCTGTGCAAATAACAGCTGCATGTTTGTTGACCCACAGATATATTTAAGGATTCCCATCCCTGGAAGTGTCTAAGGCCAGGTTGGACGGGGCTTGGAGCAACCTGGTATAGTAGAAGGTGTCCCTACCATGGCAGGGACTTGGAACAAGATGAGCTTTAAGGTCCCTTCCAATCCAAAGCCTTCTGTGATTCTGTGATATCAACCCAGACCTTTCAAAGCAGCATTCCTCCTTTTCGGTTGTCTGCTCATCCCAAGACAGACCCTCCCTGCCTGCCTTGCACACACAGCCCTGCCTTCTTTCTCATTATCACACCCTGCACAGACATTTCCCTTCTTTTCTAAAATATCTCAGCACATGGTGTGGGTTACTGTCTAGACTGCATCACTTGAACCAAATGTATTAACTAATATAATGTATTATTAGAGCTCGCTAAGAGTAACAAACAAAGTACATTTCTTTGTTCACTCTTTAATTGTTTGTTCATTAGCTCGCTTGCTGATTCATAAAATATGAAAACCTCCAATAGGGTATCTAGTCACTAGTGCAAATTAGCTAGTTTCTAATGCACATAAATAAATTATAACCCTGCATTTACAATTTGCCTTTAGTGTAAGGGCTGTGCAGAGGTGCTTTATCTCAGCACACAAAATGACAAGCAAAGGCAGAAGCTGGGAGTGCTGTATCCTACACTTGCAGAACACGCTAGTGGCAAAAATTATCCCTTTACTGGTGGGTAATTTGTTTTCTTTAGCTCTGAAGGTGGAATATGACATCCTTGGGTAGCTACCTTTGTGTCTAGGGCTGGATGTTGTGCTGGTGTGAGTTGGCAGGGGCATGCTCTGTGTGCTCTCCACAGCTGGGAAAGCCCTGGAGCTTTCGTTATCCCGGGGCTCTGCGTTTTCCCTGCTTTATCTGATCCACTGCTGTGCTCTCTCTCTCCAGCAGCAGCTCTTCCTACTTTTTGGTTATTCTTGTTGCTTGTGAATTATTCCCAAAAAAAGAACCATGTCATTCCCAAAAAAGAACCGTGTCCTCAGATTCCTAAGAAACTTACTTCCAGGTGGTATTGTGCCCGTGTGTAAGGCTCCCAGAAGGTCTAAGATCATCTTTTTATGGTGTTTTTATCTAGCCTGCAGATTTCTGTGGCAGGGAGTGTAATTCTCTAATACAGTTCAGAGATGGAATTCTTTACTCCTTTCCATACCATGATCAACATGCTCATGGCAAGAGGAATCATTCTCTAAAATCTGTGTAGGTTTTTAGATATAATTCTGCAGGCAGCTGTTTCATGATTGCATGTTATGTTGGTTTAATCCCTTTTCAGTTCTGTACTTCTCTTCAATAATGAATACAAGCTGTCAAAGTCCCAAAGTCACAGAATCACAGAATGTTTTGGGTTGGAAGGGACTTTAAAGCCCATCTCATTCCACCCCCCAGCCATGGGCAGGGACACCTTCCACTAACCCAGGTTGCTCCGAGCCCTGTCCAACCTGGCCTTGGACACTTCCAGGGATGGGGCAGCCACAGCTTCTCTGGGCAACCTGTGCCAGTGTATTAATTATTAAAAGCTTGGGTCTCATCTGATTTGTGTGGACACCAGAGATTTACAACTGTAAATACCTTGTGTTGCCAAATTGATGGTTGCTGCCTCTTCCATGGGCAGCGTTCCCAAAGTTTTCTCTGGGTGTAAGGCTCGGACCTGCAGATGCTCATGTAGGTAAATGGTTTCACATTTATGGATTTATTGAAACCAGCCCAACAAATGGTGCATAAAATTATTTGTATGTATTTGTATTTGCACGTGCTGGATCTATACCTGCAAGATCAAGGAATTAATTTGTAAACTTTTTTTGTTTTGCTACATAAAAGCTTTGCTGACTGGGTACCTGCAGGTCTCTGCTGTATAAGTCCTGTTGCATTTCAGTAACAACCACTCATATATGTGCCTTTCTTGAGCAGTCTCAGGCATTTATAAAATTTTAAAATTTGTGATAAATTGTAGGATATTCCAGCAGGTCAGCTCCCTGTAGGATGCAACATTTCCAATGATGTATTTCCTGCAATCAAGACCCAAAAATGTCTGGTTTTGACAGAATGAAATACAGACTTTTTTTCTCAGCCTCTTTCAATGGCATTGATTAAACAGAGATTAGTGGATGAGGGATTTGTATCTTCAGTTATTTTACCTCAGTGCTATACCATTGCTTTAACTGACTTTACCACAAAGCCTCTCAAACTTCCTTTTCTTTGCTAAATTACCTTGTGAATTCTCCACTTCCTCACATGCCCAACACCTCCACCTCTGAGGAGGTGGGAAAAGCCTTTTATCATTACATGTCCCAAACACTCCCAGGCAGTGACCCTGGTGCTGCCCATCTCTGCCACAGGCCGTGGCTTTTCCAGACACTGCAGACTGGCTCTTGGGAGGGGACTTCATCCACAGACAGAGTGGTGAAAGCTGAATCCCAGACCCAAAGACATTTTAGGACCTCTGTGGTATCAAAGGGGACCATTTGTCTTGCATGTTTTGAATTTGAGAATCCTGAGGCACGATTCATGTGGTCTGGGAGCTGGCAGGGCTCGTGGTGCCTTCTCCAGATGTACCAGGAGCCTGCAGTCTGCTGTGCTCCCAGTGTGGGCAGTCAGGCCATCACACTGAGTGAAATCTTGCTTTGGAGAGTCAGGGGCACCTTTGCCTCCCAGTTTGGCTCTGTCTGCATTTCACACGAGGTTTTTTCTTGCTTGGTCGGTCATGGATTTCTGTCATTTTGTCAGTATTGAGCTTCAACAATGAAAGAGAATTAGTTCTTCTACTTAATTAACCCACAAGTCTATAATCTCTAGTTTATGAAGGAAAAACACAGAAGTGGTAAAATCTTGTGTCCTGCTGTTGGAGCCAACCAGGCCGTGGTGCTGTGAAGGCCTGCAAGCGACTCCAAACGGCGTCACTCGGAAATTCTCTTTCATCTTCATCTCATTCTGCTTGAATTTCTGCATTTACTTGTTGGCATCGTTGGCTGCACTTGCCTTCTTGCATTTTCGGTTTGCCATGTGTGTAATGCTACCCAGGTCTCTTTGCAGATGACCAGATTAGGTGGAAGAAAATGAATTATGCTCATTTCTGTGCTTTAGGTGGTTTTTCATGTGCACTGCCCTATGCAAAACAAGGAATATGATTCTTTAATGTTTTCTTTAGATCCTGACTCTAATCCAGCCTCTCCAGCTCTACCTGAGTTCCATGTGAACGTAGCTTTCTTTGCTGGACATTTTTTCTACATGGTTGAAGCTCAAGGTTCTTGCTGAAGAGGTAGAAAACTCTAGATCAACATCTCTTTAGGTTGCAAACATCAGTACTTTTTCTGACCATTCAGTTCTCTGCCTTCCCCTCAGTGTTAGGAGCAGCTGTGGTGCTGAGATTTTCTGAATCTCTGTGACCATCAGAATTTGATTCCAAAGGCCACCACACAGTTCCCTGAAGAAGGAACAGCAGAGAACTTTCATTCTCTGCTGGTCCTGTCTGGTTTCAGGACAACAACTAAAGCAAAATATTTTACTGCAGATACTGAGGGTTTTAAAGTCCCAAAGCAAGCTTGCATTTATAAGGAAGAGTTGCTAAATTCAACATGCATAATTGACGTATAATTTGAAGTAATAGCTTTGCAGGAGTGTCTGCATAGAATCTGACCTATATATTCCTTAGAATTGGTGACCGGGTGGAGGAAGGAGAGAGCCTGACCCAGCTTGACATCCAGATCCCAGAGAAAGGTTGCATGACTAACACTGAAAAAACAGCCTTGGAATTGCATCATGAAATCACAGGGCTGACAACCTTGGAACCCAGTGTGGGCATTTTCCAGAGTCATTTCCTGATGCTCATCCACCTGAATTAAGACAAAATAGTTAATTACTTTATTTTGGAAAGCAGCTGTAAGTTTATCTCCTTTTAAGCACTTTGCTGTGTTAAGAGCACCTCTTCTGCCACTGAGGAGGATTTCGGATGTATCTTTGACTCACACTGTTGCCAGGTGGTGGTGATCCAGCCTTTTCAAAATGCTTCTACATAAAATTATCCCAATCCCACAAACCACTCAGTATTATTTCATTGATGTTCTGCTGGCAAAGAGGCCTCTAAGGCTTTAGAGACTTGAATGGAGGCAGGTGCCTTTTTTATCCTCCAGCCTTCCTGGAAAAATCTAGTGATGCTGTGGGATTTCCCCAGTCCTCAAAAGAATTCCCTCCTTGGGGGAAGATGGAGGTTAGAGTGGCAGTGGGGGTATTATTTGCGTCTTCCTGGGGCAGAGGATGGTGCCTGCAGTGCATCCTTCTCCTGCATCCCTGTGCCCCCTGGTGCTGAGCCCTCATTCTCCGGGTGCATCCCTGGGCCACTCTGCCCTCTCCATGTCCCCATTCCTGGCGTGCTGACAGCAGACAGATCACACACGAAGGGAGGAGGTGCAGCAGCACAGAGAGTGCTTGTGAAACAGGGAATTGCTCCAAGTGACACGGGTGTCCCAGGTACCAAACTCCCAGGGGAGCACACGAGGTCGGAGCCTGAGGACAGCAGCACCCAGGGATCCCAGCTGGGGCTCCGTTATTCCCGCAGCTCTGCAGCACAGCCACTCTTGATCAGCTTTATGGGAAGGGCTGTTTGGAATCAGCTCCTGTCAGTCTCTGTGTTTCACACGTGTGGAATGCCCTGACTTCCACACGCAGCACAAATGGCTGCCGGGTTTGTCACTTGGGTTGCAGGACGTGGGTGCTGTTTAGGGTGAGTCACTGGGGCGCTTTGCTCTGCCCCTCGGGGTGTTTGGTTAAGACAGAACACGTTCCATGAGCTTTGGAGCGGGAGGGAGCAGAAAAGGAGCAAAATGTTGCTGCTCTGATACATTTTTTAAAACTCGGCTTCTTAAATGATGAGCAGAGCACGCTGAGAGCTGCTGGGTGTTGGTCTCTGCTTTCCCGCTCCCTTCACAGCAGTTTCACAGAGATTTGGATTTTCCCTTGCAAAGAGGGTGGGTGGAATCAGCTGAAAAGGAGGGAGTCAGCTCTGCTGCCTGATGGAGAGAGCACGGGTGAAGTGTTCTCCTCCACCAGCTATGGAGATCCAAGCTGGGTCACTCAAAAAAAGCCCAGAGAGAGGGAGGGGAGAAGCTTGAGCTGCTGTAATCACAGGTAGGAGTGGAAATGCCTGGAAATAACCCATCAGCGAGCAGTGGGTCGCTCCTTGGAAACTCTGGGAATGACTCCTGTGCCCTCCCAGCGAGTGCGTGCTAACCTGGCCTGGCATAATACTTTCCTTTTCAGTCTGGCTAATACCCTCAGCAACACATTCAGACAGATATTTATATAAAAATCTCTCTTTATGTTTCATTTCCAAGCCACCACACATGGATTTAGCCGTGAGTAATGGATGAGTCGACAGGGTATGATGCTCATTACTCACAGGGAGCACGCAGGGAGGTACTTGGAGCGGTGGCGAGGGCCGGGTGTATCCCAAATTCATCCTGTCCCCAAATGCTGGGCATTGTTGCCTGGAGCTGCCACACTGCTGATGCTGCAGAAGCTGGAATGAGGAATTCAGCTCATTTTTTTCTCTGTTTTTTAGTTCACTTCTGTCGAGGCAAACAAAGCCTGTGCCGTGTCACAGAGTGCAGGCCAATGATAAAGTCTTAATTTCTACATCTTCTGCCTTCCACTGCTGTTTGTGGAAGGGAGGTAACAAGTGAGGTTGGACAGCCACAGCTCTCTTTTAAATGAGGATTACATTACCTACAAAGAATGTAGGCAAGCCAGATTCAGTGGCGCAACTTTCTGAAGAAAAGCCTGTCAGCCAGTGCTAATGAGAGTATCTGGTCATTCACAACTGGATTAATCTTCTTTTCCCTCGGTCAAATGTTTCTGCTTAAAGCACCTGCTAAAAAGGGAGCGATATAATGAAGTGTCTGGGTGGTAAAAAGTGTTTTTAGAGCCCTGGGTTTGCTTCCCATTCTTCAGGCAGTGTATAGAGCAAAGAAAAGGCTCCCATAGCATGGGAGGCCGGGAGCAGAAATGGGGAATTAGGATCTGGAGAGCCTGAAATACCCAACCTGCAAAATCTCATGCTGCGGGTTGGGTGGAAGAGAAGAGCAGTAATTGAAGCAGAGAGACTGAATTTAGGAACAGAGCAGAACAAATTAATGTGTGGTCCTGGAGGGTGATTATTCCTGCTCCTGTGCCTGAGAACGCCTGGGCTCATCCCATATCACAGGGATGCACAGGGGGAGGGTGGCAAAGGATTAGCTTCTCCTTCTGCTCAGAATACAGTCTAGACCAACCCTAGCCAGACCAGAAAGACAACATGGCATGGAAATCAAAACACAGGTTCCTATTTCTCTAATGGTGCACAGGATACAGTGGGGCCAGTGTGAGGTTTTTTTGCTTGTGGTTGAGAATTCAACTTTCTTTTTCTAACGTCAGATACTTTGGGGGTGAGGGTTTCAAACGAAACAGGATTCAGTGCATGCAGAAGTTGCATGTTTGCAAATACAGTGATGTGAGTTTAAACCCTGTGTGGTTTACCATGGAAAATACAGACATGGTGTTTTTCACCTGAACTTGGCTACACACAGACCAAAGAGGAGAGTGTGTATGTAGCTCAGGCAGTGAAGAATTTCAGATGTGAAACTAAAATTAACTTCCTCGGTGTGCACAGAGACAAATACAGATAAGCACACACCTGCCCAGGCTGCTGCAGGGTGATGTCCTCCTACCATTTTGGTTTGCAGAGCAGTTGGGTTGGAGTGAGCAGCAGTTTGTGTCTGCCTTAGGGCAGTGGATGAGTGGAGCTCCAGCCCCCTGAGCTGTGGAGAGAAGGTTCTGCACGGCAGGAGGGACTCAACTCTCATGGAGGTGACTTCAGCCATATCCCAACATACTGGGCACACATTTAACCTCTTTTTAGCCCTAAGGGTGCTCAGGCCCTGCCACAGGTCTCCCAGAGAAGCTGTGGCTGCCCCATCCCTGGAAGTGTCCAAGGCCAGGTTGGACAGGGTTTGGAGCAACCTGGGATAGTGGAAGGTGTCCCTGCCCATGGCAGGGGATTGGAACAGGATGAGCTTTAGGGTCTCTTCCAACCCAAACCATTCTGGGATTCTACAAATCTTGGTAGGCAAGGTCAAGTCTTTCTAATTCTTTAATTTGTAAGTGCATGAAAATCTTCCTTGCTTTTGCTCATACAAGACCTATACAGTTCAGCATCCCACATGGATGACACTGTCTTTCCAGCTTGGAGAGGGCAGGGTATGGCCCTTGTGCAGGAGCTAAGGGAGACAGGAAGGATTACTTGTGCACAGAACTCATTTAGGCTGCCTCTACTCCGCTTCCAAATACACTGAAGATCAAGATCCAGGTTATAATGCCCAAAAATGCAAGGAGGCTCAAGAGTCCTTTCATGCCTTTTCCTTGGGAGCACAGTTACAGCTGCTGCCCGTTTTCAGTGACCTGTGCCTGTGAAAGGAAGACCAGGGTGCAAATCTCGGTGGTGGTTTTATTTGTTTGTTACTCCAAAAAGTCAGGGGGGGAAAGGGTGGTTGACCACATTTACAAGGCATCATCTGGAGTGGAAAGTTTCCACCTTGGGAACTGGGAAAGGAAAAGAGACCTCCCAGTACAGAGCTGTGCAAAGGACGCTTGTGTGTGTTTATCATGGTGCATTAGTGGGGTGGGTGAGGGAACTGCCTTCCCTCATAATTGCTTTTACTTTTGATTCCTCCCGCAGTGTTGAGGGTTTACAGTCTGTAACACAACACGTGTGGGTTTCACAGGTCACTCAGCCTGCCCTGGAGGAAACAGGTTCCCTGGGTAGTTTCTCATTCTCATTTACTCCTCGTATTCTTAATTAGCACAAAGACCATAATGAGCTGGCTACAGAAAATCAGCTGGGACAGCCAAGACATCATCTTTTCACGTGGCAACAATTTTGTGGGGATTTGGCTTGAAAGTACAGTTTAGGAAAAAAATGAAATCTGTTTTTTTTTGAGTTAGGATGTGTTTTAGGGTGAAGGCTTGGGCTGGTAGAGACCTAAAGCTGGAAGGGAGCCTGGGAACCAGGACAGAGCAATGACCTGCATGGGAGTATGGGCTGCTGGGAGACACTGGATAGGAGGGGACAATTTTAGGATTAAGATTTGGGCTGAGAAAAGCCATGACACAGTGTAGGTGCTTCTGGATTCCCATGGTACACTATTCAGTTGGCATTTTCTCTCTGAGCTTTACCTACTGCCTTGAGCCTTGACCATCAGTGCCTTGCTGGCTGTGGTTGGAAGTGTGGCCCAGGGGCACTCAGCAGTTCTCAGGTTGCTTTAGTGATGCCTGTAGTACAATCTCTGTGGTTTCTCCTTGTTCAAGCCCTTAATCCTACACTCAGTGTCAGCCCCAGAAACCTCTCCCAGTTCCCAAACTAAATATAATGGCTCTAGATGTGGCAACACATTCAGAGCCCACTCTATAATCTGCTGGATTCAGACTCTAACCCTGACCTCAACCTCAACCTGTTCACTGCTCCAGTGACTCCTGGTGACCCCAGATTTCAAAGGAGTCACAGGCTGACTCAACATGAGCTTTCAATTTTGATGCTGTCTCCCCCAAATCCCTTTACTATCCTAGCCCATCAGTTCCTTCTGGACCTTCCCATGCAGCCATCACCAGTGCCAGAGGAAAATGGTCTCAAAGAGCTTCATGTCCTCTCCCTATGCTTTGCTCATCCTCCTCCACTGAACCTTCTCATGACCCAGCTTCATCTGTTCTTCCTGACCTGGATTATAATCCCAACACCTACTCCAGCCTCAACACCATCTCCTACCCCTTGCCAAATACTAATCCTGGCCAAAACTCTCACCCCAGCCATAAAGGTGGAAGCTATATGCAGCCTGCCTTAAATCCAGGGGAGTCCAGGTGGATCTGCTAGAATGTTTTTTCTGGGTAGAAACTACACTAAGATCCAGAGTGCCATGAGCTGGGACTGGAGTTGAGTCTGGGATTAATGTTATTCTCCAAATTAATTCAGGATTTAGTTTAGGCTCCTGTTTCACAGGAGCCATGAGCTAGGAAAACATGGGACAGTGCTAACAGTGTGCCATGTCTCCAGTCAGTAGTGCTGGTTTCCCAAGCGAGTGGGTTGTGAGTGTCCTGTCCCAGATTTCCCTGCCAGCTCTCACATGGCTAAAATAAACATTGGTACCATAGGTGCACACTCTGATGAAAGTCTTCCTTGGAAAAAACAGGCTTCAAGGAAGATTATCTGATGTCATCACTGTGAGATGACTGGGCTAGAACAGTTTCCTTAATTAACCTGTAAATAAGATGTTTGATGGACTGCAGCTCCACAGTGGTGCAAGGATCTGTTTCTGAGGAAATTCTTCTGAATTCCAGAAGAGATAAAGATGCTTTGACTAAGAAGGGACTGTATCCAATAATAGCTCTCAAGTTTCCAAATAAGTCTTTGATCTCTTCTGTTTCATGACTCCACATTGCTTTTGAAAGACAGCTGAATCTTCAACCCCCACAGAAAATTTCAGCTTTTTTTTTTGTTTGTTTTATCCTACTTACAGCAAACACAGGCAGGTGGCAGGTCCTGGTGTGTGACAGGCGTGAGGGAGTGACCTTCCCTTCCTTGCAGCTCAGTGACAAATGAGAGAGACAGAGGAAAAGAAGAACAGAACAGAACAGAATAGAATAGAATAGAATAGCATGGCATAGAATGGAATGGAATAGTATAGAATAGCATGGCATAGAATGGAATAGAATAGAATAGAATAGAATAGAATAGAATAGAATAGAATAGAATAGAATAGAATAGAATAGAATAGAAAGAATAGAATATTTCATTGGAAGGAGTATGACAGCTACTCCTGTTTTACATATAAAAAGAGGGGTTTGGATTTATGTTATCAACAGTTTGAAGACTCTCAGAAGAAGAGAAGCTCCAGGCTGCTTGCATGCTTGCTCACAACTGAATGCAAAGCAGCTTGAGGCCCAGGTCCATCCCAAAAGCCTCCCGTGCTGCAGAGCACCGCCACCGAAGCTGTGGGGATGCAGTGCTCGGTTCCAGCCCCGTGCCGAGTGACAGTCACCGGGCGGCAGGGGGGGTGGCCGGCCATCTGCACACCTCTGCGGGGAGGAGCACACAGCTGCGAGCACATCCCTTCTCATTTGATGCATCACCTCTGAAGGGGGGAGGCTGCCATTCCAAGCTGGCCCCGCTGTGCCCGTGGCCGTGGGGGACCAGAGCCGGGTACCCAGGAGCCAGTTCAGCCAAGCGCTCGCAGGTTTTTTTCTGTTGGTTTTTCCGTTCAGGCTCCCAAAGGTGCTTTTTCTCCTCTCCGTGTTTTATAAAGCGCTGCATACACCTACTTTCGGGCTATAAATAAGAAATAATCATGTGCATTTAACACTTATTAAAATTCTTTTTAAATTTATATGCAAACGAGGAGCAGCCACAGGCTCCTGGCAGGTTGCCGATAAAGCCCTTTGTTCTGCAAAGATTCTACACCACTGATGAGGCAGATAAATTTGTCTTCAGTGCCATAGCCTTGTCTTTGCTCTGAATCTTCTTTATAACTACTGGAAGGTGTAGGTTGAGAAATGCTGGTTTGATTAGCTGGGCTTGTGGTTGGTCCCTTTTCATGCCAAAATCATTTAAGTGTTCCAGACATGGCATACACCCATGGAATCTACAAATATATCTCTCCCCAGTGCGTCATAATTCCTGGGGTAGTAAGTGATGAATCATCAGGATCTAATGTGAAGATAAGCTAATTAGCATTAATCAGAGCTCCTGCCCGAGGTGGGAAAATGCTAGGTGAGCAGTCTGTTGGCTGCCATCTGACTTATTTAATTATTTTATTTTCATTTCTTTCGATTTTTCAAATCGGGCTCTTCAAAGCTTCCAAACTCGTAGACTGGTAGTCTTTTGTGCCGTGCAAAATTGAACAACCTTTTCGTGTCCCTCAGTCTCCATCCTGCCCTGATCTCACTTCTTGCATTGCCTGGAAGTCCACAGGCTGTGGCTGGGTCATGCTGTGGTGTGGGATGGCTGCTGGTCCTAGAGGTTTCTCCCTGCAAGGAATCTGCCTGCAGCCCCCTCCTGTTAAAAATGTTCAGTGACTACCTCCAGAACTGAAGTTAACTCTTACCTTATTGCAATATGACAGAAGAGAGAAGCCCCATCATGTGTAAGTAGGGGGTGATGAGAAGTGGTTCCCTTATGTTGTGGTATCGGGCGATGTTCCCTTCTTCCTACTCTGTAACATTTTGTTAGAAATACTTAAAATTATATTACAGCATTTTTCTTCTAGTAACATCCCTTCCAGCAAAAAATCCCATCAGCAGGGGTGGCTGTAAATACTTCCTTACGTGTCCCTACCCTGGTCAGGGCAGGGCTGTTGCAATCAGCGTTCAAGTCCGTGGAGCAGGAGCAGGAGAAATTCAGTCTCAGCAGAAAGATGCCATCAGGCCTCACCCTCCGTGAGTGCTGGCCCGTTTGGAGGGTGGTTTGTGACAAATTCCTTCAGGTGTTGGCATCTGCAGCATGGCTCTGCATTTTGAAATGTGTTGGCTTTGGTGGTGTGTCTCCTTGCTCCTCATGTTTGGTAGCAGGAATCCCAGCACAAAGGGAACCAGGATTCAGACTAATTCAGCCATTAGCATAAAGACAATTAGGTTTCAGTGAGATCCAAATTCTCTGAGGAAGTTTTTTTTGAGATGCTTGGGCACTCAATATGCAGTGTGGCACCTCAGGGAAGTCGGGGCTGTCCTGTGGCCCCACAGCCCTGGCAGCAACAGTCCATCCCAATCATAAAATCACAGAATTGTTTGGGTTGGAAGAGACCTTAAAGATCATCTTGTTCCAACCTCCTGCCATGGGAAGGGACACTTTCCACTAGACCAGGTTGCTCAAAGCCCTGTCCAACCTGGCCTTGACATCCACCTGATGTGGCCCATCCTCTCCTCCATGGAACAGCTCCTGTGCTCTGTGGGAAGCAGCCCCCAGCACAGTGGCAGCCTTGCTGGAAGGTAGGGAATGTGTGTCAGCAGACCCCCAGGGCAGGAAAAAGGAAGTTTGTCGGTCTGTGGGCCCAAAGTCCTACAGAACTCCAGTCAGTGTGGTCCTTTGCTATGCTGTCCAACACGTGTCTGTGCCACCCAGACAGAACTGAGGTTATCTTCCCTTGAAACTGCTGGAGATCTGCCACGGGAAATGCCTTGCTTTGCTCTGGATTTTGCCATGATCCTGTAACTTATAATTACACTAACTCTTCCACACCAGTGAAACCCACCCCTTCCTTTTTTTACCCGTGGCACACGGGATTTTTGGAGAAACCACGGAGGCTTTTCAGGGCAGTGCTGTGCTCCATGGGCTGCTGGGGTGGGTTGGACAGCCTCACCTCTTGAGCTTGCTCAGGTGTGGCAGAATTACTCCTTTTCACATAAATACTGTTCCATGGCTCTGGAGGAAAAAAAAATACCACAACAAACCCAAAAGTGCAGGAGCACATAGCTGCCTCTTTTATTATGATAAATGGAATTACCAGGGCCAGCTGAGGAGGTTTGTAGCCACCAGCAGATGTCATTGCAGCCAGCACAGAGTAGTACACGTCAGGTGAGAACAGAGGCACTGCAGGTGTTCAGATAATACCCAGTGGAGAATGAAAATTAAAAAAAATAAATCGTGTAATCACTGATTGCCAGGTAGCTCCTGCTTAGATCACTGGTAGCTCGTTTGTAGTAGATAGAGTAGATATGAGGGATTAAATTCCACGCTACAATTTGTTTTCTGCTGAATAATTAAGATTTATTAGTCCCAAGCACAAATTATAGTAATTTAAAATATTAATACTTTTTTTATGAAAGGAACATGCCGGTGGATTTTGTTTAATGGGAATAGTTGGGTCCTGATAACCCAATGAGCCTGAGGACTAATGAGGGGGGCTAGTGAGGGGCTCCCCCTCTTCTTTGTAGTGACTTGGGGTGTCCCTGCCCGTGGAAGGGAGGTTGAAGCTGGAGGAGCTTTGAGGTCCCTTCCCACCCAAACCATTCCATGATGCTGTGATTCCCTGGTGCAGGAGGAGAGCCCTGGCCTGCGTGTTTGTGCACGTGTTTGCCCTGGCATTCGTGTACGTGCACGTATTTATGCTCTTGCTAACCAGTTTGTGATCCTCTCAGCTTTTTATGCTGGTGGCTATAGAGAGGCAGACAATACACTCCTCTTGAAATCAGTGGCAAAATTTGCTGTCATAAAAGACAAAATAAGGAAAAGTGCTCATTTGCCTCTGCTCCTGGGTAGTTTCCCCACTCCTTTTTCTGGGGTCAGCAAGCAAACAGAGAAATGTCTCTGAGCTGCCTGTCAGACCTTGATCAGTAACTGGTAGTTATTATTACACTATTGTATCAAATATATAGAAATACTTAAATAAAGTCTCCTGTTACAAGCAATATTTACTGTTTGCTTGGTGAAGATCACAAGCAGAAGTGAGCCTGCTGAGCTGCACGTTGTTCAGATGCAGGAGATAACAAGTCTCCACCCTAAAAATACACTTTACAGTTAAGAAATGCAATTTCTGTTAAATTCGAATATAGACCCGTACACATAGAAACAGTCCCACTGAGGCAGAGAGATGTGATGGTAAGAGAGATGGACTAAAGGCAATGTTTTATAGCCATGTCACCACTCTCCCTGTAACACAGCAAACAAGTATTCATCTCGGGGGAAAACTCTGGCTCTTCCCACTTCTGCAGTCACTGGTGAGGAGGCATCTTGAGTTCTGGGTGGAGTTTTGGGCCTCTCACTCCAAGAAAGACAGTGAGGTGCTGGAGTGTGTCCAGAAAAGGCCAGCAGAGCTGGGGAAGGGTCTGGAGGAAAAGTCTGATGAGGATCAGCTGAGGGAGCTGGGGAGGCTCAAGCCTGGAGAAAAGGAGGTTCAGGGGGGACCTTCTTGCTCTACAAAGCCCTGGAAGGAGGTTGTAGCCAGCTGTGGGTTGGCCTGTTCTCCCAGGTGACAAGTGATGGGACAAGAGGAAACAGCCTCAAGTTGCACCAGGGGAGGTTTAGATTTAACATTAGGAAAAAAATCTCTTCACCAAAAGGGTTGTGAAGCCCTGGCACAGGTTGCCCGGGGCAGTGGTAGAGTCACCACCCCTGGAGGGATTTAAAGGCCTGGGGGACATGGTTTAGTGGTGGCCTTGGCAGTGCTGTGTTAACAGTTGGACTCGATGATCTTTGAGGGCTTTTCCAGCCTAAATGAGTCTGTGATTTAAGACCTGAATGGACACCTGCCAGCACTGGAGGCAGTGACATGTCCTTGGCCTTAGATGAGATAAACCAGTGGCAAAACTTTCTCTTTGGCATGAATTGTATCTTATTTTCAGTCCTATGCATTTGATTGTTACTCTTCTGCTAAAAGGGTCTGGAGATGCCCCAAACACTTCAGGTGGGGACTTATGGGATCACCTGTTCTGAGATGGGCTTTCCTTCTAAAGTCCCAGGTTGCTTTATGTCCTGAAACAGTGGAAAGAGACAGCCAAAAAATTAAAGGGAAAATATTATATTAAGAATGTCTCTTAAAAAGAAATTGCTTTCCTTGTGTAGCACCTCACTTAGAATGGAGAGGTGTAAAAAGGTGTAATCCTCTGTAATCTATATGCTTTTTACCTTTCTGAGGAGCTTAGATGACGGCCAGAAGATAGCTGAGTTTATTTTTTTAATTGCAAACTTTGCTGGAAAGAATGTAAATCCAAACCCAAAGGCAGTAGTGTTTTAATTGGATTTTTCAGCAAATGTACAATCTGTAGGTAATGAAGAGAACTTTTGCTATGAAAAAAATGCAATACTAGTATAGGATTTAATCATGTAGCAAAGTCCTGAAGCAAGGATTTCTTCTGCCTGTGGATCATTGTCCTGGTGGCAAGATAAGTTTTTCATTCCTAGGTTGTCAGAAGGCAGATGTGGGACATGTGGACTTGGAGCTCAGGCCCTAAATAATACCTAAGCTTAAAAATGTCACTGTAGGCATGTGGAGGTTGTATGCACACAGGTGTTTTGGGGTATTTTTAGTATGATCTATGTTCTCTGTAATCTCAGTTTCATCATTCAGCAAATACAGCTGCCAGTTATTGCAGTAGATCAGAGGCCGTGGCAAGTAAGCTAAAAAAAGGTCTGTGTTACAAAATGACCTGCAGTTAAATACCTGATCCCTGGTGGTGGGTTGAATTGGGTAATTATCTGGTTAGGAAAATATCTATGCCAGGAGCTTCATGTTATCATTTGCTCTTCTTCTTTCTTCTTGAATTTTTTTTCTTCTCCTTTTCATCCAAATGGGTGTAAATGCTGGGGAAGTTGTTGTGAGTCAGTTTGTATTCCATGGGAGCTGCTGGCACAGAACAGGCCCCAGATCAGTGAGTTCATCAAACTCCTCTGTGCAAACCCCGAGGTTTTTCTTGGGTCGCAGAGGGCTGCAGTCCCCACGTTCTCCTGTGGTGACCCCAGGAGCTCAGAAACCCCCTCCACTTCCCAGAAAATCCCACGAAATGAGCTGCCCCAAGGAAAACAGTCACCTGCCTTGGGGACACTGCTGGTGGCACCAGTGCCCTGCGTGGCGCGGGCAGACCTGGCAGAGGCACCAGAGCAGCAGTGACCTGCTTGCACGTCAGCCACCTTGATCCCTGCCTCCCGTGGGACCGGCTCCACACACACCCTTCTGTTTGCCCAGTTCTGCTTTGTTTGGCTTTTCTGGAAAACCTTTTCCATGGGGTGCCGTGTCACGGCTGACCGCGGGGCAGGGCGAGCTCCCAGGGCGAGTTGTTTTGGAAAACAAGTCTGACCTCAGCCAGAAAAGGTGGCATTTTAACATTTTCCCCCTCGCTGCCTCCATGAAATGGTGACACCTCCCAGCTGGGGTGATGGGAACAGGGGGGTGCCTCCAACCACCTCCTCGGGCTGCTCTCCCCAGTTGGGGACTGGCCACTGGGACCCTCTCCATGGTCAGCCAGGGGTACAGCCCTGGGGGGATTTACTCTCAGATGGGGTGAGGTCCTTGGGTTTGTTTTCTGTTTCTTCCAACCAGTGATGTTGCCAGATAGTGGGATCTCCCCTGAAGCTGAGCTTTGAGGCTGGCAGATTTAAAAGGAAGAGAATAGAATAGGAAAAGAAAAGAGGAAAAAGAAATAAGAGGAAAGAAAAGAGAAAAGAAAGAAAAGGAAATGAAAGAAAGAAAAGGAAAATAAAAGAGAAAAAAGGAAAGGGAAGGAAAAGGAAAATCTCATCAGAGATGGGAATCAAAACATGAAAATACAAAGAAAGGTTTGGGATGGACGTGGCTTGTATCTGGCTCTTCTGCCTCCCAGGAAGGCGAGCACATCCACCAGGAGGTGGCTCAAGTCTCTGTCCAGGACTTAAAACTTCTCCCAGCAAAGCTGTTTGATGCACCCTGCTAGGAGTTGTGGTTTCCATGACTTGGTTTTTCAGACAAAAATAAATGTTTCTTAAAATTCCTGACCCCCTGCAGTCCTGGGCCAGGTCATGAGCTCCCCCAGGAAGAACTAGATCATCAGAACTGTGCTAAGATCTCAGCCCTCGTGGGTCTGTGCCTGTGGCTTCTTGTATTCTGATGAACCCCGAACTCAAAGCAAAACCAAGTTGAAAGAGAAAAGTTTCATTGATTATTTTTCTCATGAAAACCATATGAAATTGTGACTTTCTCGTTCTTTCAGTGTGAAGCCTTTGATCAGTCCTGCCTTGTGAACTTTTGATTAGCCTGGGTTAAGGTGAAATCCAAGCCTGGGCACATTTTGTGTGGTCTCTGGTTTCGAGGTGAAAATTTTTCGTGTCTGTCCTAATCAGGTTATTCCTGGGCTGTTGTTCACAGTCACTTTCAGAAAGCCATAGCCAAAAAATGATGGGAGCTCTTAGTAAAAATATGCTGAGAAGGCAACCCAGCCATAGCAGGATTCATTTATTATTTATTATTTAGCATAAAGTTTGCTGCATTCATTACTAGGCCAAGTTACAATCCCCCGTTATGGCATCTCCTGGCACTGTATTTAGCTGTATTTGGAAAATGAGACTTTCATCCAGGCTCTGAAGTTTGGAAACCAGCTCTCTCCAACCTGCTTTCCATGCTGAGACACAAAGATGAAAAAAATCTCATGACCATCCACTCCCGTAGTAAAATCTTACACAATTAAATCCGTGAATCTCAATACCTGAAAAACAGGATTTGATGACACATGACAAGAGCTGAGTTAAAATATGTATGACTTAATACCAGCATGGTGGGTAATCTTTATCATCATGAGTGTGGAGAAGATGAAATCGAGGCATGGGGTGGGGATGCACAGCACTGGAGTTACCTCATTTATTCCCCCCCTCACCTGTAGTCCCATTCTGAAAAAGACCCCAGAAGTGTTGCTAAACAGACAATACTGAAAAAAAAACCATGGAAGAGGATCTGGAGAGATGCTTGTATGGAGTGGGGGGTTGCTGTGGTGCTTGGTGCATCCCATCTCTCCTGGTTTGCTCTCTCATTACCTACTTTGTCGTGAGGAATTAGGAGTCTGAGGCAGCAGAGCTGTGTGTTCCCCTTTAGTCCTAGTCCAGCTCACGGGATCAGACCTCTCCATCCTAAATCTCATCCAGGAGCCTTCACCCCGTGCTGCTGAGGCCACCAGGATTAGCTGTCGAGCCTTTAAACTGCTCCTTGTTTTACATCTCATAGGAGGTAACATTTAAGGAACTTCTAGAAGTCAAGTGGCAGGACAAGATTAATTAGGATTCCTTTCTAATCCTAATTACAATGATATTTGCTTCCCACGATAGGAGTTGTTCATTATCATATGTATAAGTTTGCTTCTTTAGTCTGTCTGCTTCCCTCCCCCCAACAAAACAAAACCAAACAAAAAAAGTTTAAATAATATTTAATACATTTTTACAGTCATTAAAAAAAATCAACTCTTTTTAATCTGGTAAAAACATCAGATGGGCAGAGGAGAAGCCCATTCAATTCCCTATTAATTTCCCTTGCTCTCTAATTATATGCAAATCCACCAAGCCCAGGTTTTAATTCAGCTGCTCGCATTAAGAGATCAGAGGAAGATTCAAAATGGGAAGGCAGAGTTTGACGTGTCGTCGGGGGCTCAGACGAATTCGACTGGAAGATAAATTCCACATTTTAATTAAAATGTTTATTCCGCTCTGCACAATAATGCTTGCTTGCTTTCACAGAGGGAAAAAAAAGGGTATTAGGCATTAAAGGAACTAATTCCTCCTATCGAGAAAATTAGGATTTCTCCCAGGCAGACACAGGGTATCATCCAGGATTAGCGGCTGTAGCATTCTTTGTAAACATGTCACCCTTGAAAGTGAGCAGCCAGGAAAGCTGCTATCGCCTTACTGCTGCAGGGTGTCCAGAGAGCGTCCCTGCGGCTCCACGGGGGATTATCTTCCCTCCACGGCCCCCGGGGAGCCGTTTGTCATGGAAACTGGGAAAGAAATGTGAGTGAGGTTGGGATACCGTGGGGGTGGCAGCGGGCAGCTCGCCCCTCTCCAGCCCGGGGGTCCCCAGAGGGGTCCCTATGGGGAGGGAGGGATGCCCCTCACCCCTGCCCTTCACTTCCCTGGTTGGCAGAGCCAGTGCCAGGGTGGGAATGACACCCATCCCACATGGGGCTGGCAGGGAGGCTGGGGAGGGTCTGGGAGGGAGCCCAGGGAAGGCTCGGTTTCGTTCCTGGCCATCCGTGTTGGAAATGCACCCCATCATCTTTATAAATGGCCAAGGACAAAAGTCCTGTGATGTGTCTCCTGCCCATGTCCCGGTGTGACAGGGGTGACACCAGCAGGATGGTGTCACCCACGGTGGCCTTGCACTCTGGCACTGTGATGTGGAGGGGCAGGTTTCACCCCCTCTGATGTTTGGTGAATCGAAACGCCTCAGATCACATCAGGGTTTTTTGGGGGGTTGTGTTTTGTAAACTCCCCCACTCTCTTTCAAGTACATGGGCTGGTTTTGTTTTTGTTTTACACGGGAAGAAAAAACGCAGCCAGCAGCCAGGAGCCCTCTGCTCATGCCCAGGGATTCTGTGAGCAAACATTTGCCTCCAGAAAACTGCACATCCCTGGCACCTGGAGGGTTCCTGCTGGGCTCGTTGGCTGGCCCATGGAACCAGAGATCTCACAGGTTTTTCCATCTGCTGCTGCAGAGCGTCCTTGGAGAGGAGGGGTGTTTTGGGTTGGAAGGGACCTTAAAGCTCATCTCATTCCACCCCCTGACATGGGCAGGGACACCTTCCACTAGGCTTCTCCAAGCCCCATCCAGCCTGGCCTGGAACACTTCAAGGGATGGGACATCCACAACTTCTCTGTGCCAGGGCCTCACTACCCTCAGAATTTCTTCCTCATACCTAAGGATGTGACAACCAGATGCCAAAGCCATCTGGGTTCAGATCCAAGACCCAGCTAGAGCTGGGATTTGCAAATGGCTTCTCCAAAGAGGTGAAAATCCTCCAAACCACCAGCACCTGGGACTGGGACACAGCTCTCCCAGTGCAGACCCTCAGCCTGTGCACCCTGAGGTCTGGCTGGTCCCGGCACTGCTGGGCGCACAAGGGAATGTCCCTGGTCCTTCAGGAAGTGATGTCTCAAGCCTGACCACAGGGTGAGCCTCACCTCTGTGACATACTTTTGTTTTGCTTTCCTGCCTTGCCCTCTTGGACATTTTCCTGATTAATTCTGGGTATTGGAGCGAGCGCTCGCCGTCGAGAAGTGAGGTAAAGGAGGTCAGATCCTATCAGCCCCCGCAGGTCAAGTGAGAGCCTTGGCATTCAGAGCCTCAGTTACCGGTAACTCCAGGGTTTGCAGCTCTTGATTCAAATTCTCAGAACCTCAGAGCACGACGGGGCCAGAAATGTTTTTTCTCCATAGCCCAGAACACGAGAGAGCCAATAACCAGGGGTGGGGTTTGCAGAACAGGGGGAATAGCTGGGGGTGGGGCAGCCCCTGGCATTATATTGCCCTGGTTTGGGGAGGAAACTAGCTGGGGTTTGGTGCTGTGGGGCAGCCCCTGGGCTATACTTGTTTCCATGAAGCCACATGTCACTGCTGCCCTCTGTGGCAGTGGCACATTGGGACTGGGGGGTGATTCTGTCCCCTCCTGAGCAGGTGCTCTGAGACTCACAGCAACAGCACTTCCCAAGCAAAGAGAGCCTTGCACAAGAGGACTTTCTGCAGGGTTGAGGAAGCTTCTGGAGTGAGGTGGCTTTTCTGCTGAATGGGACTGTGAACATTGGGTGGTGATGCCTAAATTTCTTTTTTCTGGGGGTACCACCTCTCTGGTATGGGGTGTAACTGCCCCTGTCACCCTAATGCAGCAGCCTCTGGGAGGGACTTTTGATCTTTATTTTTCCATGCCTTTTTTTCTTTTTTTTTTTTTTTTTGGTAATTTTCACGAAGAACCACCTACATCTTTCTCTTAGAACATAAATACTTGAGAAGTGAAACAGCTCTTCTGTGCCCATGAAAAACTCATCTGATTTCCCCTGAAGAGTTTAACTTAAAAATAATAACCATTATTGCTTAAAACCAGAAACCAGCAGCAGCACAGAAGGTCACTGAGAAGTTCTAGAAGGGTTTTAAGTTATTTCCCTGTGTCTCCCTCGTCGCTGGAAGTGTCCAAGGCCAGGTTGGATGGGGCTTGGAGCAACCTGGTCTAGTGGAATGTGTCCCTGCCCATGGCAAGGAGTTGGAACAAGATGAGCTTTAAGGTCCCTTCCAACCCAAACCATTCCATGATTCTGTGATTTGCCCCTGTCGTGTCTGGATCTCGGTGCTGGGACATGGAAGGTGTGAAATTCCAGGGAACTTGTCCCCTGAGGCACATCCCAGTCCCAGGGGAATCAGCACCAGGGGAGCTGAGTTTGGCTGCTAAGGAGAGCACATCCCCTTGAGTGTGCAGAGAATAGTGGGGCTGTCTGTCCAGGTGCCCCATCAACATTTTCAAAGCAGAGCTGCATTTTCATGAAGCTGAAAGAAAGCAGGGGGAGAGGGAAGAGTTGAGGGAATTAATGCTCCATCAACCACAAAACGTGGAGTGCAGGGATAAAAACCTGAGTGAGGACAATATTTGGATAAAAACCTGAGCAAAGACAATATCTGCCTGTGTGTGCACTGTGTCTCTTAAACCAGTCAGCTCCTTGCTGCGATTCACATGCAGAATTAATGCAAGAATTAAGAGCTGCATATTATTACTTTCCTCTTCGTCTCACTGCTGCTCATGAGCACTTTGGGGCCAGCCAGGGATGGGGTGCATGGGGCTCCTGTGGCCATGGGGCAGGTGTTGTCTGGTCCCTGGAGGAACCCTTGGTGGTGCTGAGGGTGAGGGCCTGGTCCAGCCCTCGTGCCGCAGCCTCGCTGGTTGGCCCGGGCAGGGGCCAGGGAGATGCTGATGCTGCAGCTGCAGCCAAAGCTGGGCTTTGCTGGAGGGGTGCATGGCTGGATGAGGGCGTGGGTGGCTTTAACTTTCCCTGTTTCCTCTGTGCTGCGGCAGCGGGCTGGGGCGCTGGGACTGCAGCAAAAGTGAGAAAGGAGAAAAGAGCGAGCTGAGGCGAGAAATGAGTCGGCGCTGCCGTCGCCCGCGGCTGCCGAGGGCTCCGGTCCCGGCAGTGCCACAAACGCCTGCAGCGGGTGTTTGGGGTGATCTGTTATCACAGCATCTCCTCCTGTGACACCCTGGGGCAGTGAGGGGTGAATGTGTCTGAAGGTCCGGGGCTCTGAGCTGGGAGGTGTTTCCAGAACTTAGAGGAATCCTGAAACTCTGCAGAGCTGGATGGAAGGTGTGAGCTCCGGATCCCTGAGTGCCCCAAATGACAGTATTCCCCTGGGAGTCCTGAGAGCCCTCTTGGGACATGATGTACCTAATAATGTCCTTAATAATAGCATAGAATCACAGTGCTTTGGGTTGGAAGGAACCTTAGATATCATCCAGTTCTAACCTGCCTGCCATGGGCAGAGACACCTTCCACTAGACCAGGTCGCCCAGGGCCTCATCCAGCCTGTCCTAATGTCCCTGATATGTCACTAATCACTTGCTAATTTGGATTGATTGATGGGCAAAGAGCACAAGGCACAGTCCCACCAGTCACAGGTACCTTCCCCAGCAGCAGTGCATGCTCGGTGCAACCTGACCTTCTACCTTTCTCTGGCACGATGACTAATTTTGCAGCTAAGAGGAATTTTGCAGCTTGGTAGGTTTTGTTTCTCGTAGACGATGCATTGACTCATCTCACCCCCTCTGAGAAGTGACGTCGGAGCAAACGCTCATGGGGCAGCTTGTTGAGGCTGGACTGGAGCTTGTGTGCAGGGCAGAGGAGCAGGGGTGGAGCTCACCCCACCCATCTGCCAGCTCTGAGCCAGGAACAGCCTCGGGGATGCTCCCAGCAGCAGGACACAACTGGTGACACAGGGCTCTGGGACTGCCAAATCCCCGCTCTGCCATGGTGGTGATGGCCACCAACACTGCACAGCTGCCAGCCTGAGTTCCCATGTGATGGCCACCAACTTGGCACAGCTGCCAGCCTGATCTCACGTGGTGGTGGCCACCAGCTCGGCACAGCTGCCACCCCGAGCTCCCATCCATTGCCCAGGCCCCTTGCCCCACACTGGCCATGGCCAGGCTGGCCCAGGGCTCTTTCATTTCTCTGTTTTTGGGGCGGGCCATGTGGGGAAATTTGAAAGTGATGTGACTCATCTCACCTGCCTGTGGCTCGGCTCCCTGGCGGGCTGGGAACCACAGCACTCCCCTGGCCCTGCACCCTGACCCTGCGTGCTGGGGACTCAGATCCTGCACCCCCAGGGTGCTCCAGCCTGCCCGAGGCTGGAGGTGCTGCCAGGGCCAGCATGACCGGGGTGATGGGGGCACCTGACTCTGGGATGCCCAGAGGGGCCCTGGGGCTTCCTCCTCTCTCAAGACTCCTGTGCATCCCTGGCTCCCACAGTGCAGGGCTTCCCAGCAGCCTCCTCCCTGCTTTCCTTGATTTTGGGCTGACCACGGGGCTTTGGGCTCTCCAGGGTGTTGGCTGATGCTATGGGAGCTGTGGTTCATGCAAGACAGGCAGCACCCTGTTATCCTCCATGGGGAGCACGGCATCTTCGGAGTCTTGTCCCCAGAGAAAATCTAACAGCATGAAATGTAATGTTTTTCACCAAACTGGGCACCAGCTCTTGGAAGGGGCAGTAGAATTCAGCTGATTTATTTTAGTTGTGAATTGTCTTCTATCAGAAAATTAATTAAAGTCATTCCCATCCACCAAAGCAGCTGTTGGGTTCCTTAGCAGATCCCCAGGAAGTTTGGTGTGACCAGTTCTGCCTTTGATGGCTGTGTTCATTGTAGCAAGGAATACTTTTCACAGGTTTCAAAATATTCTCTTCTTTTTTTCCATTTGTTTCTTTTCCTAAAGTGATCCAAGCAGAAAAAAAAAATCTTCAATTTTTTTTCTAATATTTTCACAGAGTTAAAAACTGAAGAATTTTGCTAGCCAGCAAAGCAAAGCTACTCATTTTTAGCATGTCATGACTAAATACATCAGTCTTTAAAAAATGAATCAAAATGCTTGCTAACACGAGGTGCTTTCCAGAAGATGTTTGATTATAATCTCACACAATTTTCTATTGAAAAACCCACATTTTGACCAAAACCCCCTCATTTATAGTTCTGCTCAACCAGCAGCTTATATAACCCCAGTGCTGCCCACAGCCAGAGCACGTGTGGTGTGGGATGGGAGTAAAGGCGAAGGATGCTGAGCCTGATCAGGCACCTTGGAGTCAAAAAACACTGGAGTTCTGATGGTGAGGGTGATCCTCGTGTGAAATACCTGCTGGGTTTGTGTGTGCTCAGCACAAAGAGATTTTTCTAGCTAGCCTGGAGCTCCCATAGCAATCAGACACCCGGGCGTGAGCGGTGTCTCCTAATTTTTTCTTGCCAACAATTAGTCTTCCTTAATAATTAATGCAACTGTGTTTTCTCTCTGCTCCTCCAATTACCTCTGGTTATTAATGTCACTTCTTGGCTTCAAAGTGGGATCTCCTTCCCTCACAACAGTGTTGGGAGTTTTTGGTTTCAGGGAGGGTGGTGGGGGTGGTTGGTCCCGGGAGGGGGATGTGCTGCACGTCAGTGCCTGGCCCAGCACACGGGCACCAAGCAGGCAGCACTTACCGAGGGGTGGGCACTCAGCAGAGCTGCAGATTAGCAAATTTGAGAGGGAAAAAGGCCCTCCAGGCTTGCAAACCCCATCCTGCTGCTCCAATACCATTCTACTATTGCTGTAAAGGTGTCTCTCCATTTCTATATGAGGGCGTGGCTGCACAGCTCATTCTCTGACCTGCCCTCAAAGGGCTGTGCTGGAGAGGTGAGGCAGAGCTGTCCTTGGAGCCCCTTCATGGCCCCCCATGGCTGCTGAAGGACAAGAGGTGACAGCTTGGGGTTGCCCTGTGATCTTGGGCACCAGCTGTGTTATTCTGGGGGGTGGGCAGTCAGCAGCTCTGTCACTGCAGCTCTGGGCTGTACTGAAACCCAGCTTTGGGGAAGAGACAAAAAAAGATGCTTCACCAAACCACAGCACATCCCCATGAAGTCCCAACCAGCAGCACCCCACGTCCTCCCAGGGGACCTGCTGGGAGGACACCAAACCACTGCCCTCTTGTTAAACCTCCACTTGGAAGAAAACATTTACATCAGGTTATTTTT
Organism: Manacus candei; assembly: GCF_025592945.1. Classification (NCBI taxonomy): domain Eukaryota; kingdom Metazoa; phylum Chordata; class Aves; order Passeriformes; family Pipridae; genus Manacus; species Manacus candei. The sequence continues at coordinate 16,200,578 of NW_026138085.1, read as the reverse complement.
ATGGCGTAAAACACTGTCAGCTGCTAAGTCCTGGCTTTGAAAAGCCTCTTCAAGGTTCAGGTGCTGCAGCTGATCTGCAGGAATGCAGTCTAGACCTTGCAAGAAAGAGGAATTGATCCCATTTCTCTGGCATATGGATTTCTATGAGCCAGGTGTGGTTTCACAGCACAGCTGTAGGAAGAAAAGGAGCTGCAGTCCTGGCCATGGACCTCAACCATTAGCAGCTGTGGTGTTTGAACTGGGGACCAGCACTGAAGGAGTTCTCTCTGTTTCTCCAGATGTTTGTGCAGCATTTCCTTGTTCCATTGGTTGGCTCGTTCCTGTGACAGACTCCTTAATGGAGGAAGGGGCAGGGGGATAAACAGCCTCTTGCAGAAATTTTTCTGGCTTCCTTCCTGAGCAACCTTCCCCACCAGATCTTCATGGCTTTAGAGAGCAGAAAAGTTTTTGAGTGAGGCAAGGGCAAATGTAGAAGGGCCATGGGGATGGCAGCTCTTGCTGGTGCAGCATCTTGTTTGCCATCTGAACCGATGGAAAATCTGAGTAGCCGAGTGCAACCTTCTTGTAACACCAGGTTACCACAATAACAGAATGATTTGAGTTGGAAGAGACCTTAAAGCTCATTTCATTCCATCCTCCCCTGCCATGGGCGGGGACACCTTTCACTGACCCTGTCCAACCTGGCCTTGAACACTTCCATGTTCTGCTTTGATGGAAAGCAGGACAGTCCATGCCTTTGCAGTGAGCAGCTTTGCTCTCTGCTTTTCCCTGTGGAGGTATCCTGTGGATCAGCATCAGGACTGTTCCTCTGCAGCTGTAGTGGTCTGTGTCTTCTGTCATTGCTCTGAGAGCTGTTCTCAGTCATCAGGCAGCAAGGCTGGCTGGTGGCTGGTGCTGTGCTTTGGATCAGGCACGAGGCAAATGGAAAGGAAAGATCTGCCCTGCTTTGAGCAGCAGAAATGCTCAAGTTTAGTTTTCAAAACAACCCATCACGGAGCTTGTTCTGCTCCAGTGTCATGTTCAAATGTACATGTAAAACAGCATATCCCTCATTTGGGCTTTGTGGCTCTTAAACAAGCTCAGCCAAAGCTAATTTTAGAAATATCACTGAAAAGCTATTCTTTGTCTCATTTCATGGCTAAGAATAGAAAAAGCTCAGAGCTCCAAACATGTATTTAAGTAAGCAGGAGCCAGCCCAGCACCACTCTCAGTGGGAAAACCACACAACCCATGGCCCTGCTGCAGGACAGGAACGCCTGCACCACACCAGTCTGTGTTGGGAAGGGGGGTTACATTCCCACTATCCCACTGTACACAGTAAATCTACCCCTGTTAAGCATCAGGAATTAGGGTATTCATTCATTCTCAAATGCAAACCTGCATGCCTCTTGGTTTTTATTTGCATGAGCAAACCTTTGTGGGAAAGACAGATGTAAAGTGGCTTCTCCATCGGCCTGTTTTCCTTTCCGCTTCACGGGTTTCCTTCTCAGAGCAGGGATGCAAAACACAGGACTTGGCCAGGACTCCCAATCTGCTGTGCAAGCAGCTTGGAGCAGCTGGGAGAGGTCCAGGACAAGTCAACCAGAGCCCTGTGTCCGTCTGTGCCACCTCCACCAAAGCCAGCTGGAGCTTTGTGCTCATTCTGCCTGAGCAAAATCACTACCAAAGTGAAAGGCACCAGTGAATCGAGTCCAGGGATCCTAAATGACTTGTCAAAAGTCACACAGCAAATCATCTGCAGTCCCTGGTGGAACCAGAGGTCTGACTGGCAATGCCCACAGCTCTTAGCCCCCGCAGAGCTGCCTGACCTGCTCTGTTGCCATTTTCTCCCCATTTTGTCTATCTGTCCTGTTTCTCTTTCTGGATTTATCTGGGACAAATCCTAACACTCCACCACCAAGGCTTTGCCCTGTCAGTTTGGGCTTAAAGGCAACCCTGGGCGAAACCAGACATGTAGGGAGCAGTGCGAGACGCTCGGGGCGAGGAGGCTGGTGTGGATGGCAGAGAGTGAGAGTGTGTGTGTGTGTGTGTGTGTGTGTGTGTGTGTGTGTTTGTGTTTGGTCCTTACAACTGTGCAGCTCTTTGGAATAGGTTCCCCTCTCTTTGCTCCAACACACAGAAGTACTTCCCATTATGTTCCCCAAAAAGAGCCTTTTACAAGGTGTTGGGCTCCGAAGGCCACACCGTGTTTAACCAGGGGCAGCTGCAAGAGGAGACAGGTTTTTCTTTGCTTGGTTTCCTGGGTTTGATGCATCCCCAGTGCTGCCTCAGCTCCCCCTGGTCCTTCTCCCTGAGCGCTGGACCTCAGTCCAAGGGGGATTTCAGCCCAAGGGCTCACTGGTGACCACGTCATGTTTTCAAAGGCGTTGCCCTCAGTGTTTAGTGGTGGCCTTGGCAGAGCTGGGTTAATGGTTGGACTTGGTCTTTATAAGGACTTTTCCAACCCAGATGATTCTGTGTCTGTGCCTGCATGAGAGCCCTGGTTAGGAAAGCCCAAGCATGGTTTTGAGTGAATGTGAAAGATGTGAGAGTCCAGATTTAGACCCTGTGGTAGCGCACAACAGAGAACAAGAGCACTGCATTGGGTAACATGCTTGTAGCATTCATCCTGGAATAAAAGGTACTGGAAATGAATTAAAAGAAAGTTCTGAATTTTGAAAACTTCATGCTGATTTTATCTGTTTTCCACCTATCCATGTAATCATATCCAGCTGTTGTCCCTGCTTCATTTATGGATTTTTCTAGCAGGGTGCTGTAATGTTGGTTTCGTGATTTGTTTAGTGTTTTTAGTCATTCCAAGCCTCACCTCCGATCACAGGACTGCAAAGGGCCTGGACTCGATTCACTGGCCCTTTTTGCTGATGGATCCTGATGATTTCTGAGTGCTCTCCCTCCTTGTGTCTTGCAGTCCAACAAAGTTCCCGTCGTGCAGCCATCCCACGGAGTCCACCCGCTCACCCCGCTCATCCCGTACAGCAACGACCATTTCAGCCACGGCTCCCACTCGCCCCACCTGCCCGCTGACATCAACCAGAAACAAGGTAGGGGCAGCGCTGGGGGCCTGTGTGGTGGGAGGGGGACAGTGCTGGAGACCACTGAGGTGAAGGCTGTCACCTTCCTGGTCCCAAATCAGTGAGAAAAGTCAAGAGCTGGGGTGTTGCTTAGCAGTAGGAGGTTATTTCGCTTATTGGCAATGCCTTGTAATCCTGGGCAAGGGCAGTGTGGTATCCAAAGTGCCAGCCCTGCTGATGGGGTGAGTTCAGCTCTCTGTACAAGCTGTCCTGTACCTTGAGACCAGAGCAGAGGCTGCGCGGTGATGCGCGAGAGTCAACCAGAAAATGGAAAGTAATCTTTCCTTTGACTCATACCCAGACTGTTGTCAGGTTGTCGTTTTGAGAAAATAAATGCTTGAAACAGGAAATATTTTGACTAAACAGGATCGGTGTCTGATAGCTGACTGGATTGTGACATGTGTGTCCCCGTAGCCGCACGTTGTGTGGTTGTCACACGGTTTGGCTCTTCGGGTTCCTGTGTGAGCTCAGGCCACGTCAGCTGGCTCTTGAGGCTGCAGAGGAAAGTACAGTAGGCAGAGGTTAAACCCTGAACTGTAAGACATACCCTGAACTGTGAAAGACAGGTATGTGCAGAGGAATTCACCCCAGTTTATCGTTCCATCATTCTTCATGGGTTACTGGCAAAGTGAGTGTAAAATCAAACTTTTCTCAAGCCTACATTAGTGCAGAACTTCTCTTCAGATTATCCAGGCTTTTACACAACCATGATCTTGATTTCGTGGGAAAGCATGCAAATTCACAGTTTTGTATTCAGGAAGGAGTTCAGGGCCCATCAGAGCCCAGAAATCAGTGCCAAAACAGAGGCACAAAACCAACTGTTGTGATTTGGGCAAAGACCTCCACCTAGGAGAGATCCAAACTGTCCTGGAGGCATCAGCTTCACCAAGTTAACACTGTTGATAAAACAATGGGCTGTCAAGGATGCTCTTGGCTGAGTGATCCCTGGTCTGAACCCAGAGGCCACGTTCTGGACTCACCAGGGATGGCAATGGGTAGGATTTAGGTCTGGTGTAAGAGATACCCAGGCACATCTTGGTTGTCATCCAGCCAACACTTTGCTTGTCAGCCACAAGAGCATAATAAACTCAGTAGAAAAATTGGAAGAGTTAACAAAATAAACCTGTTGAAGCTCAGCTAACAGCAGAGTTTGAGTCTCGAGAGGAAGACTGCAGATTTCTGAGTCTGCAGGGGTGGTGACCCGACACACCCTCCTTCACTCTGCCTTGGCAGTGCCTGGCAGAGCCCTGCCCCTCGCTGTGAGCTGCCTCCTGGGACTCACTGCCGGCCTGGGAAACCTTGAGCAGCACAAGAGCAGCTCACCCAAGGGATGAGCTGGTTGTGTCCCTCTGTGGAGGCTGCAGTTGGCACTGGGGCAGTCCCTGAGCGTTCTGTGGGGGGTCAGTAATTCTGGGAAGCTGTCCTTGGGCTGCCCACCCACGTGTGCCCTCAGTGCAGGCACTGTCCAGTCTCCCCTTTCCCGTGTATCCTGTGCATTTACAGACACAGAGAGTCTGTCCCTCCCAGAGACCCCCAGGTCCTATTTGTGCAGAGGTTCAGACCATCATCCTCAGCTGGGACCTGCCTCCATGGTGCAGCTGGGATCACGCCCCATCCCTGTATTGCTGGGTGAGGGTTTTCTTCCCTGTTCCTTCTGGATGTGTCCCATCTCTGTTTCCATCACTGAAGTAGCTCCCATTATCACCCAGTGTAAGCACTTGAGAGTCACCATCATACTCATTCTCCCAGCATGCCTTTAAAGTATTCACAGTAGCCCAAGGACACGCAGACAAGGAAATACAAGCAGGAATTCTGAGTCAGTGGTTGGTGCCCCAACCACTGGGCCAGCAAGAATAACTTGTGCTCTGGCTTATGCAACTTGCACTGTTGGAGGTGCAAATCTCAGGATATTCCAGCAGCTGCCTGACGTGAGTGCTGGTTTTGTTTGACCCTCAGAGGGCTGCTGAGTCCCACTTGAAGCAAATCTCATACTAAGTTATATGTTCCTTTCAGGTCAGTTATATATTTATTTTAGCTACCTCCTAATAAGATGCTTGGAATCTGTTGGTGTCATTCCTAATTAATAATTAATCATTAATACACCTAAAAAAATAATCCAGACTTCTGAGTTTGCAGCTGCTTGCGACTCATCGCCAATTTATTCCATGTATTCATCACCCAGGACAGCCAGTGGACAATCCCTGTCCCCAGTTTTTGTCTGAGGCTGGGTAGCAGCCAGCATTACACCCCTGTGCAGCAGAGCTCAGCCCCAGTGCCCCTCCAGTCTCCCAGTGCAGGGGTCAGCTGGAGGCTGTTCCTGCCAGCAGCTCCCTGGTTGTCTGAGTCCCACCCTCAGCCTCAGGCTCTGCAGGATGTTTTCCAGTCCAGGTGGAAAGGGAGCCGTGCTGGGCTGTGTCCCCTGGCCATGCTGCCCGTGCCAGCGGCTTTGAAGATCCCACAGGGATTCCCCGTGCGAAGGGTGAATTCCCAGCTGGCACCATACCCACCTCCACAGTTCCTTGGCACCCACAGAGCCCACGGAACAATTGTTTTGAACTCGAATTGTTTAAAATGGGGATAGAAGTGGTGCCTGCTGGAGCATCCCCACTGCCTGCTCACGGGGGGTCCCACGGGTGACTGATGGGGACGGGGCATAGGAACGGCTTGGACCATCCATTGAGCACCTCATGAGGCTCTCTGGGAAGGGCAGAGGGATGCCTGGAGTCAACTAAATCCTTGGCAAAGCAAGTTACTGCTTGTCCTCAGGGTGGCATGGAGCAGGGATGATGCTTGTACAAGAACGAGCTGCATTCCCCACCACCTTACCCGAGTTGGTGATTCTGCAGCAACATGAGTGACCCACCACATCCCCACGGAGAGAACCACAGCAAATAAAGGGGAATTGCAGTATCCTGCCACTTGCAGACAGATATTTCACATATATATGACCTGCTGGACAAGTGTCCATAGATGAAGCAGCCAGGGGACTGGGCTGGGAGTGATCCATGTCAGCTGGGGAATGCGGTGCTGGGTCCATCTGATCTCCTTCTCCCTTCTTCCAGGAGTGCACCGTCCTTCCCAGACGTCAGACATCCCTGGTTTCTACCCCCTGCCCCCCGGAGGAGTGGGACAGATCACGCCCTCGATGGGATGGTGAGTGAGGAGGGCTCTGCCCACACAGCCCCACCCGCTGGACGCTCCGCACAGACGGGTCACTGAGCACCCACAGTGCCCTCCCTGACCTCCACGGTGCTTCATCCCCCCACAGCTTCATCCCTCCTGTGTGCTGGGGGAACAGGCAGAATTTAGTCCTGTGTCACACATGGGGAGCAGATCCGTGCAGAGGCTGAGGGCTTCATCCCGGCACCCCTGGAGAGGTGTTACAACCTGCCTGAGCCAAAACTGTCTGCTGCCTTACATCCAACTGCCTGTGTGGATTAGGGAACCCAGGGAGAGGTTCCTACCTATTCCTCCTAATCCCAGCAAAAGCCTCTCTCTTGAGTGGGAGGTAATTTTCTCCCATGATGGAGTTTGCAGCACAAATAGTGCTTTTCCTTAGCCTGCCACCAGCACAGTGTAATCCTGTGGGATGATCTATCTGCCAGGCCATGGTGTTTCTTAGGGTCTGACACACAAGGAAGAAGTACACCGTGGCAGAGACCTGCCCAGCAAACGACCCCAGTACCCACAACCTGGCCACAGCACTGCTGGCTCGGTGGGAACTGCTGTCCCAGTGGGGATGGGGAAGGAGGGACCATGAGCTGGAGCGCTCCCAAAATGTCCCTCCTGCATGGGCCAGCCCTGAGGAGCATCCTGCAAAGCAGAGTCTGTTGGGAAACCTGCCCCAGGCACACAAGTTAAAAATACACCAGTGTGTGCTCTGTGGTCGTGTCCCCGGGCTGTGTCCCCGTGACCGCGAGCGCGCCGGGGGAGCGGGGCTGGCCGGGGGAGCGGGGCTGGCCGGGGCTGCCGTGGGGGCATCCTCACTCCTCGGGTTAATTTTTAACCCCCATTGAGGACACGGAGGCGTGGCAGAGGCTGACAGAAAGGGTGGTGGCTGCAGGTGGCAATTCAGGGTGGTCAGGACAGGGAAAGAGTGCAGGGAGGGTGATGGGGGCAGGTGGCCAGATCCTCCCAGTGCTGAGGGATTTTTATCAGCAAAGCCCCACAGATTGCTCCAGGTACAAGAACCAATTGCAGAATGGGAGAGGGGAGCTTTTTGCTTTGTTTTGTTTATGAATTTCGTGTTCCAGATATTTAACCACAAGGAAACAGGAGCTGAGGCCTTTGATACAGAGTTCAGCTTCAAAGAGATTACATTTCACCTTCTGTGCTAAATCTGCTACTCTTGGGTGATGATTTAACTCCTCAGATGATATGATTCATCCTCAGGGAAAACAAGGACTGGGGCGACTGTGCTGTAACATGAAAGAAATAGTTGGGAGATGGAGAGAAACGAGCCTGTTTGTCAAAAGGAAGGTCCACTCCTGGGATGGGATGGTGTTCAGGCAGCTCTGGGCGAATGGAGTTAGAGCAGTGTGGCTGTTGTGGAGATTTTGTGGGGTAGTTGGTGGTAGAGGGAGTTTGCATGGCTGAGAGCTTCTTCAGCATCCACAGGGTTTGGCATCCTCAGATGCCTTCATTAGTGACTAATAGAGCAGATATGGTAAAGCAACCAACGGCCTGACATGCAGAGAGCAGCACCTCGAGGCACGTGTGCCTAATAGAGCTTTTGCTCGTTCTTTTCCTTGCCTAAACTTTATGGAAAGAGCCTCAAACCCACTCCTGGAGTGCCCAGTTTTCAGCTGAGGCTCAGCACACCAGTGTCGGCACCAAATCCCATCAGGTTCATGGCAGCAGGGGCTGTGTGCCAGGGATGGTCATGCCAAGGATGCATCCCAGAGAAGCTGTGGTTGCCCCATCCCTGGAAGAGTTCAAGGCCAGGTTGGATGGGGCTTGGAGCAACCTGGGATAGTGAGAGGTGTCCCTGCCCATGGCAGGGGAGTTGAAACTGGATGGTCTTTAAGGTCCCTTCCAGCCCAATCATTCCATGATTCTGTACCTGTGCCAGTGCCACCAAGTCAGCTGCTGAGCCAGGATGGCCACACACAGGAAGCAACTTTTCCTGCACGAGCTGGCAGGCAGGAGCTGGGCAGAAACGGGTTTTGTTCTCACCGAGCGCTTCGGGAGGAGGAGCTGCAATCACTCTCTCTGTAATTATCTGGGATGACAGTCGGATAAAAGCCTCCGAGAGTCCAGTCAAGTGAGTTTTGCTCATGGAGCCTGGCAGTTCACCTTGGCCAGGAACCTGCACATGGTGTGACTCTCCTGTGCCCTGGGCAGAGAGCGTTGGTGCCACGGCAGCCCCGGCACTGCCATCCATGACTGTGTCTGAGCTGCCCTCCCAGCATCTGTGATAGTGTGCAGATACTGAGAGAGCTGGAGCTGTTCAGTCAGGAGAAGAGAAGACTCTGAGGAGACCTCACAGCCCCTTCCTGTACACAAAGGGAGCTTATATAAAAGGAGGTGGACTTTTTATATGGGCAGATAGTGATAGGACAAGGGGGAACAGTTTTAAACTAGAAGAGGAGAGAGTTAGATTAGATACTAGGAAGAGGTTCTTTACTCAGAGAGTGGTGAGGCCCTGGCACAGGTTGCCTAGAAAGGCTGTGGATGTGCCATCCTTGGAGGTGTCCAAGGCCAGGTTGGACAGGGCTTGGAGCAACCTGGGATAGTGGAAGGTGTCCCTGCCCATGGCAGGGGGTGGAAATGGATGAGCTTTAAGGTCCCTTCCAACCCAAGCCAGTCTGTAATTCCATGTCACGGGCTGCAGTCGTGCATTCCCAACCATCAGGGGCTGATTTCACAGCTGCACTCATTTGCACGTCAGAGGGACTTCGGATGAAGCTGCGAGTGCCCGACTCCGTTCCTATCCCGGTGTATCCCAGCCTCTGGAGTAACGCAGGTCGCTTCTGGATTAGCTCCGAGTGTTTTCTCGGCCCTGGGGCAGCCGCCTCCAACTTCAAAGGCTGTTTGGGTTTCCCGGTGCGGCGGCACTTGGCTGTTTGTTGGTGTGTTTATACCCGCCGACATCTAAGGGGTGGGAGAGGGCTCCTGCCTGGCAGGGTGTAAACAGCCCCGGCTCCTTCCCTGCACACAGATCCTGCAGATTTCGGTCAAGCCGAGGCACAGCAGCTCCCTGAGCTCCCTGGGCAGCTCCTTCCTGCCCAGCGTGGCTCAGGGGCATGACTGCTGCCCCACTGTCATTGTTCCTCTGCAGGGCACAAACTTGTCTTTGGCCCTGAAACATCCCAGGCACCCCAGAGCTCGGCCCTTTGCAGGGCACCACACTTGATGATAGTGGACTTTTGGTGGGGTTTTTAGTTATTAGAGCTGAAAATAGCTGGTGCTGGTTTTAGGCACAGCTCTGTGCAGCCCGGCCAGAGGAGCACAAGCACCAGTGCAGGTGTAAGCACCCCATCGTGCCCCAGGTTGGACAGGGCTTGGAGCAACCTGGACTAGTGGAAGGTATCCCTGCTCATGGCAGGGGGTGGAACAAGATGGGCTTTGAGGTCCCTTCCAACCCAAACCACTCTGTGATTCTATAATCTCAGTTTCCATGTGCAGTTTTAGGCTGGAAGCATCTTTTGGTGGGTTTGCAGAACAAGCCAAGGTATTTTTGAGCTATTTCCATATGAAAATGTGGGGGTTCCCTTGCTGGCAACAACAAGGAACTTCCTGCATAGTTATTTTACTATCTCAGAAATAATTTCCAGCTCCAGGTCTGGTACATGCCCAGTCCCCAGTATGAAAGCACTTTGAAAAGGAATGAGCTTTTGGCTGTTTAAAACTGATGGGCATCCTTGAAATTATATGCTGGGGAAATCAGAGTATCCCTGAATACAAGAGAGTAGGTACTTTTTCTCCAGACACCAGGAAGTTCCGTGATCACAGAATCACAGAATGGGTAAAGCTGGAAGGGACCACAGAGGGTCATCTGATCCAACCTCTCTGCTCAAGCAGGGCAATCCCAGAGCACATGGCAAAGGATTGCATCCAGATGGTCCTGGAATATCCCCAGTGAGGGAGACTCCACACCCTCTCTGGGCAATCTGTTCCAGTGCTCAGTCACCCACACAGTAAAGAAGTTCTTCCTCATGTTCATCCTCCTGTTGCAGCCTCTAGTGCACTGCACAGAGACTCTGACCAGGCTTTAGGTTTTTGGTCAAGCTGTGCTCTTTTTAGCAACTTCTTCTGTGCAACAGCAGCTGATTTTTCAGCACACACCTCTGCATTTTGCATTTTAACCAGATAAACTCAAAGCTGCAGAGCTGCTCAGCGCCAGGGTTGGAAGGGGGGTCAGAATCGAATCCAACCTTTGTGGGAAGGCCCAGGTTCTCTCAAAATAATGTCCGAGTCCTGCAGGGCCCCTTGAATCCAAGGGACAGCCTGAGCGTCCTGCCAGCCAGGGGCATCGGTGCTCCGAGTCCCCTTAGCAAAGGATATCTTTAGGAAACACCACGTAGCTGTGGATACTTTATAGCCTCTTTCTTCCTGATCCCAGGCAGAGCCAGTCTGTCTATCCGCTCCCGTCATGTGGATTTAGACAGCCGTACTCGTCCGCGCTTTCTGCCGGGGCTTCTTTCTCCAGGTGAGTATGAGCTGTGTGACACAGGGCAGCAGCTCGGCTGCTCTCGCAGCTTGCAGTGTGTGCAGCAGGAGCTTGCAGCAGACCACGGCCCCCAGGGACAGCCAGGCACCCACCCCGGGGCAGCCGTGGGGAGAGAAGGCGCTTTGAGGCAGTGTCTGGTCCAGAGGGTGCTCGGGGGAACATCGAGGATGAAGGATGCAGAGCAGTTGGGTTTTAACAGAGCAGAAGTCTAAACAGAGCCAGAAACCCCAGCCCTCAGCATTGGGAAAAAGGGCTGGAATCCATTGCTCAGGATTTTGTTCCGTGCCACTGACCCTAATTCCCTGCTGCCACCACCACTGAGCTTTCCTCTGCAGAGGCCCCTCTGTTTTCCTGGTCTCTGCTTTAAAAGCAGGACAGGCCATGGGCAGGGATTTGCTGCCCTCCCATCGGGCACAAGTCAGTTCTGTGAGACAAAAGCACAGCTTCTGCCTTCAGGTGAGCACAGTACATCCCCTGTGGATGGGCATGACAGAGCCCAGCCCTTCCAGGTGTGCTGCTGGGCAAAACCCCTGTGGCTCCATAGGGGTGTCTGGGCTCATGTACCAGCTTTTGCTTCTGCTTCATGTTGTCCTGAAGAGCTTTTAGTGGAGATTTCCCGCAGGAAAACCAGGCAAACCCTCACTCATGAGAGCCCTTAGCCATGCAGAAACCTGGAACCATGCAACCCTCAATCCATGCCATTCATCCCCCATCCATGGAGCCCCTAGTCCTGCAGAAGAGGGGAGGGAGTGCTGCCAGCCCTCCTTGCTCACGAGGCATCAGCCTTGCACAGCCTCGAAGGCGAAGGCAAGAGGAGCTAACGGTTCCCCCCAGAGCCCCAGCAGCCTCCCCGAGCTCCTGCTTGCAGGATTTTGGGGTGGATTTTGCAGCAGTGCTGCAGCCGAGAAAGTACACCTGGTCAGATAAGGATCAGACTGTGCTGGTGGATTAAATTAAACAGCTTTTCTTTTCGTGCCAGCATATCTAATGAACAGTTCATCTCCCATGGGCAATTCTGCCATCTCAAGCTGCAGTCATAAAGTGGCAAGCTTGGCAAAGCTGACTGTGCTGGCTTTACCCTCCAAAACTCCAGAGAGAGCTAATGAAGCCTGAGAGCGAGCAAGACCTCTCATGATCTCAGCCTGTGTTGTGGAGAGCATTGCTCAGGCAAGGTGCACCTCCTAGAGTTGCAGTCGGGTTCGTGTTCAGACTTAGGCTGTTTCTGTTTAAAGGAAGGTGTGGGGTGGTCCTCATCTCTCCCATCCAAAGCCCCGGTTGAGCTTGTTGTTTCTTTGTGCAGTGCTAATAAGATATTGCAGCAACAGAGATCTGAGTAGCTGAAGCTGAAGTTGGAAGTGCCCTGGACCTCGGCCAGGCCGGCTCCCGCTGCGGGCGGTTCCCTCGCCGTGGCACCGGATCCTTTCCAGCCGCGTGCCCACGGGGGTGACCCGGGGTGGTGGGCACTGCCCACCCCCCGCCAGCCTGGCAGCACCCACGTGCTTTCCGTGTCCTCTGCTTTCCGTCCGCTTCCGCCACGTCCGAGTGCCATCCCGTGAGACAGCCCTGGCACGGCACAGCCCTCCCGGCACGGCTCACCCGCTCTCTGTTGCAGGTTCACCCACCCGCTGATGCTGGGCTCTGGCATGCACACCACCGGCATCCCGCACCCCGCCATCGTGCCCCACTCCGGCAAGCAGGACATGGAGCACTATGACCGAAACATGTGAGTTGGCAGTGCAGGGCTTGTGAAACGGCACCTTGGCACCCATTGCATTTATCCCTCTTAATGCCCCTTTGGGGGCAGGGTGGGTGAACATCGAGCTCTGTCTGCACCTGAGGTGCAGAGCTCTGGCCCCCTGCCATCGGGTTGGTTTGGGGGGGAGTTTTCTGCTGAGCCAGGCTGGGGGATGGCTCTGATGCTGACAGCTCCTCCTTTGGTCCCACCAAGGAAACCTCAACCAGAACCAAAGAGAGAGAAGGAAGCCAAGAAGCCCACTATCAAGAAGCCCCTGAACGCTTTCATGTTGTATATGAAAGAAATGCGGGCGAAAGTCATCGCCGAGTGCACCCTGAAGGAGAGTGCTGCCATCAACCAGATCCTGGGAAGGAGGGTGAGAGCTCGTGGGGCCCAGCACCACCCCCCCAATGCCACATCCCCGTCCCTTGCAGCTGCTCTTCAGCACATAACAAGCATCTGCTTCAAGGCTGGGTGCTCTTATCCCTTAAACACGCAGGGTCGGGTGTGCCCCGGGGCGGGATGGCCGCGGTGGGTGGGCTGGGAGGGGGCAGCGGGGCCGTGTCTCACTGCTCTGTGTGTGTCCCTGCAGTGGCACGCGCTGTCCCGGGAGGAACAGGCCAAGTACTACGAACTGGCTCGCAAGGAACGGCAGCTCCACATGCAGCTCTACCCTGGCTGGTCTGCCAGAGACAACTACGTGAGTGCCCGCCCTGCTCGGGCCCCCTTCCCTTGGCATGGCCCCAAATGACCCCGGGGGTGACAGCTGGTGTTTGCCAAACAGCCCGCCGGGCACAGGCAGGTTCCTGGTGGCACCAGCGCTGTGAGAATTCACATTTGAGGAGTATTTGGAGCACCCTCCTGGTTTATTGCCTGTCTATAGGATGAATGGTACAGCCCCAGCTACCACAGGGGTTTGTCTGCTTATTGTCCAAGCAAATACAAGGAGTAAGGAAGAGGAGCTTTGAAGTGATGGGGATGGTCCTTGGAAATACAGTTTTATGGAAACATAAAACATCTTGGGCAGCAGCTGAGGTATCTGTAAGGATGGTAAGGGAGGGAGGTTGCCCAGAGAAGCTGTGGCTGCCTCATCTCTGAAAGTGTCCAAGGCCAGGTTGGACACGGTTTGGAGCAACCTGGGCTAGTGGAGGGTGTCCCTGCCCATGGCAGGGGTTTGAAACAGGATTGTAGGATATATTTAAGGTCCCCTCCAACCCAAACCATTTTAGTATTCTGTGGTTTAAAATAGTGGATATTTTTGAAAAGGGCTTTTCCTTGTGACTTTCTTGACTGTTGTGCCTAATGAGCTCGTTAGAGACCTGAAGAGGAGCACACGTAAGTCTTCAGAGGTCTGTCCATCCACTCAAGGACTCTGTCCCTTTGATCTAAGGCTCCATCATTTCCCTCACAGACAGTTTCTTTCCCCTGGGAGCTGCCCAGTGAGCTCCCATCCATCCCACACTGACCACAGCCCTCCTTCCAGAAAGCCCAAACTCCACCAAGGGCAGGAAAACACCCTTAAAGAGCCCAAACCACCCCAAAGCCCCCTAAAAAACAGAGGGCAGAGATGATGCAGAAAAAGCAGAGGTGAAGGGAAACCCCCAGCCCACATTTTGGTGGGCACACATCTGGAGGACATTAACACCTGGAGGGCATGGCACCAAGACCAAGCACACCCTCCGTGGAAATCTCAACCTGTATCATCATTCATCTGGTTCCTTGGGGAATCACGGGCTGGTTCCTTGCTCCAGAAGATGGATATTGGTCCTCCCAGCATTGCAGACCAGCTGGTTTGGGTGTTGTGGTTGTTGAAGAGATGCTTTTCTCTGCGGAGCTTGAGCAGGGAGGAGGAGGAGGAGAAGGAGGAGGAGGAATGTAGGTCACTTCTGCAGCACGTGATGCGGATATTGGGCAGGAAATACAGTTGCTCCCCCACTGAAGAAAAAGCTCACCACAGCTCAGAGCTTTCCACCTTCACTCAAACCACAAGAAGTCATATAAAAAGTCACAGGTCAAAGGCAGCCCTGTGAGCTGCTGCTCCTCACAGACAGATTTGCTCCTGCACTGCTGTGCCCTCATTAATCAGCTCATTAGGGCAGGAGGGGAGTTGCTGCGTCTTGTGAATCAAGAGAGGCAGTTTGGGGATAAAACAGGGCTTTCTTGTTAGTGAAAGAAGAACGAAAGATGGGTCCAGAGCTGCAAAAGCACTGAAATAGGTCAGTGTGATTTGAAAATAAATTTCTGGGGATTTCCTTAAACGTTCTTTCCCGTTTGAAATCAGGGAACGTTAAGGAGCAATTTCTGTTTGGGTATAAGGCACCACAGTAAAGCATGTTTTGGAAACAGGGAAGGTGCTAAAATGGGCTGAGGGTTTTTTAGAAACATAAAGAAGGAAAAGGAACAAGAACACAGCAGGAGCATCAACTGTTGATAGATAAACTGGAGCAGTTCCTTTGCAGCCTTTCCTAGTTCATCTCTCCCTGGAATGGGCTGAGCCAGCAGCACCAATCCAGCCCCAAACACCCTGCACAGCACCCTCCTTCTCCTGGAGCACGGATAACAGCCTTTCCTTTGATTTCCCAGGGGAAAAAGAAGAGACGAACACGGGAAAAGCAGCAAGATTCCAACTCAGGTAAACTCGCGTGTGTGGGGTGGCTGTCCCTGCATTCCCCCTCAGAGGGGATAATCCAAAGCAGTTGTTGTGTTTTACCATGTTTTCCTTTATTCTCCTGAGTTTAACCAGAGAAACACACATTTATTATATTTTTTAAGAAATGGCAAATTAACATTTCTGTGACTTTTTCGTGAACGTGTTTGAATTAGAAGATGGGGAGTGTGTGAAAATGGAAAAGATTAGATTTTGGTGAGTGTGTAACTTCATATAAACTATCACTAAACTTAATCTATTGAAAACATCCAGGGTGCATGTCCCCATCAGTGTCATCAATTAAAGAAAGCTCTCAAATGCATCAGGAGTGGGGGTGGGATGAAATGCAGTGACAGGATTGAAGATCACCCATGGGGCTACCCCAAGTTTGGTTTTCTTTTCAAAGTAACCAAGGTTGAAGCAAAGTCATACTAAAACCCAGTACCAGCTGTCTCCCTGAACCCCAGTGCTGATGAGGAAAGGCCCCTTTGACAGATTTCAGACATATCCCCATCATCCAAAGCTATTCCTGGGCTGATTTCTGAAGTATTTCTGCCATATCAGGAACAAATAATATCTGTACCAATAAATATTCGTTATAAGCCATCAAGAGACTGTCCTTGCCTCACTGTGGCAGCACTTACACATGAAGTTAGACTGTTTTTCCCAGTGTTTCCATTCTGGGATTGCCTATAGAGTCACAAAGAGCTTTTCCCACTCTCCAGCTCACCAGTCCATTACTGCTCATTGCTCTTACTTCTGGATGAAACTGTGCCATCCATATGATAAGCTATTGGCTGTCTAAGCAAATTTATTAATTTAATGAATCACCACTAGATGACGTCTTCAAATTGTCCATAAAAAGCAGTTCCATGACTGTGTCACAGTTATATCTTCACTTTAATTAACACTACTGATCTTACTCAGTGTCTAGACTGATAAAGGGAATACAAGTTTTCAGGCTTATATGTAGTGTGTATATATATTTATGTTTCCCCTATGTGTCCTGTCTGTGTGATACAAAAATGGTAATGGATTGAAACCAACTGCTAGTCACACACAACAGCCTGAGAGAGGGAGGCTGAATCCAGCACAGAAATATGCTGTTCAAATCCCATTCACAGCACTAGAGAAAAACAGGATGTACCTGAAAGCAAATAGGGCTTCACCCTAATGAGTCCCCTAATTAAACAGTAAAACTGCAACATTTTAGAAAGGCCATGGAGAAGAGCTTTTCCATTGAAACTGGAAGGGGAATGATGGGGGGGACAGAGGGGAATAACCTGGCCTAGGTCTCCTCGGTGCTAACTCTGCTTTCAGCTGCTTCTGCAACGTTTCCTCCTCTTTCTTCCGTGCGCAGTCCGAGCTCGCTGGCAGTCCTGGCAGTCACTGCTGGGAAGGCAGGGAGCAGGTAAGGATGCAGACACAGGAGCCGGGTAGTGCCTCTGAAATTTGGCAGCATCTCCAAACTTAAGAAATTCGAAGGTCCGTGGATTTCCCCGTAATTGCCCACGTTTCCCGGCGCTGTTTCCCAAACCTCCTCCTCCAGCTGCCAGCAGTGATCACCGATATTTACCTAACGATCACTTTTTTCCAGGAGAGGTGGTGCCAGCAGGAAAAAAAAATGGGATTGTAGTCTGTTAGTCGTGTGTTCAAGTGGCTAAAATGATGTTGCCTCTTTTCTTCCTCCTGCTCCTCCTCCTCTTTGTGCCTCTGCCTTGCCCATTCTCGCCGCGCATGCTTCTGTGTTCAGATCCTGCCTCTCCTAAGAAATGCAGAGCTCGCTTTGGCCTCAACCAACAAACGGACTGGTGCGGCCCGTGCAGGTGTGTATCGGCATCTCCTCGCTGCTGGGGTGCTCCTGGGACAGTGGGGGCAGCTCCAGGGTCCTCCCGGTGCCGGCGGGGGCAGCTCCGGCCGGGCGGGGATGGGTGTTCCTGGGTGTTCCCCGGGTGTTCCCTGGGTGTTCCTGGGTGTACCCTGGGTGTACCCTGGGCATCCTCCGGAGCTGCTGCCTGAGCTGCAGGGGTCAGGCTGCACGCTGGGTTTCTCACACCCCCGGGGCAGTGTTGGTGTAGTGCTGTACATATTCCTCAGCTGATGGAATTCCCTGGTCTTAAAAGCTTATTTCCAGGGTGGAGACCTCTGTGACCCTGATGTGGGGCTTTTTCCCCCCCGTTAGTTATTTCCAATCACATAATCAGCACCCTAGGGCCAGCAGTGAGGAGTTAGTGGGTTTCTTTTTCCCATTTATACTGGGCCAACCATGTATTTCAGGATCCAGCTCTTCCTGACCCTTAAATTTCGCAGTACCCACCATGGGTGGGGTGGACAGCCTCGAGCAGCAAAACAGTGCAGTGCCCTGACCCTCAGGCTTCCAGGGAATGGACATGGCCAGGAGATAGGAAAGTTCAGTGCATCAACCAAGTGCTGCCTGGCTCAGGGGGGCTGCAAAGGCAGCCAGGCAGAAAAAGCTCCATGGGGGCTTCTGGACCTGGGCACTGGAGCACAGGGAGGCTCCAGCCTGGACAGAGGTCTGTGATTCACAGCACATTTTTATACCAATGCATTGAGAACTGTAGGAAAAGCTGGAAGTAAAGTATTGCTTGATGTGCTTAATGAAGCTTGAAGTGACTGAAATCATTCAGTGCACCCAAATCTGGCCCAGACTTTGCTGCACCACGAGCTCTGGTCCCTGTGGCTGAGCCCCAGGTGAGCTCCCCTCTTGCACCTCGGGGTGCCACAACAGCAGAGCTCCCTGCTCATCTTTTACACCCCAGATAGTGTCATCACGCACCATTTTTTAACTGATTGAGAATCTGGACAGAGCTCCCTTAGTGTCTCATTAATACCTGAATGTCCAGAGGGAGCTGTTGGAGGCCCCCATCCCTCCTGCAGCCAGGCTGAGCACCCTGTGCCTCTGTGGGCAGTTCCTCCACCTTTGCTCTGCCTCCACTGCAACTCTGAATTCAGCTTCTCCTCTGCACGGCTTCCCAATTAACACAGGCTGCTGGAGTGCTCAGAGACCTTGGCATGCTCTTACTGTGTCCCCTGTGTAACCAAACCCTGGTCAGCCAGAGCTGCTCTGCAATTCCTGCACTAACACTCCAGGGCTCCTGTCCTGCCTGCTCTGCTCACCTGCAGAGAACAACTTCCCCGGGAGGGTTTCCATCCACAGGAGAGAGGTTACCTGGTTAAGACGGGGTGTTGCTGCTTTAGAGCTTTCACCCTCTCTCTCACACCGTGGACAAACACTCCAGAGTGCTGTAGTTCCTACAGGGAGAGGGATAAGTTGCTAAAAGGAGGGAGATAAACCCCTTTAGCTAAAGGGGTTAGATAAACCATCCACCTCAGCATAACCCACGGACTGGTCCATTACCAGCAGTCTGTAGTATCACACCTGCTCTTTTCTCCCCATTGCTGTAAATCAGATCAATGAATTGATGGACAGATTCGTGTCATCTCAAACAGGTCGTTGAAACTCCATCCTGCAGCTACTCCTGAGGTGTCTGTGGGGAGCACAGCTCCTCCTCAGGCCTGTCTGCCCTGGGGAATTACCACCCGTGGAAAATACCCTGCGAGTTAAAGCCAGGCCGTTGTGTTTCTATCGCATTAATTGGGTCACCACGGCTAACGATGGCACTGACAGCAGTAACAGCACTGCTCCTGTTCACATCCAGTGAAAGTCATGTTTAATACTGGACTAGTTCATACACATTCTCACACTGTCTGGTTTTTCATTAGGGAGATCAAAGAAAGGTGTGTGCCCGCATTAGCAAGTTCTCATTTGATCTGTTTTCCTCAAATGAGACAGCCCAGGCAGGGAGCTGGGTGGGAGGAAGATGTTCTTCTACCTGTTTTAGCTGTAAAGTCATTAATGCCATCTCCAGCAGAGGAATTGTCCCCTCGCTACTGTTAAGGTGACATCTTGAGGGCTCTTTTGTTTGAGGATCTCTGCAGAGGTGCTCAAGGACCCACAGCAAGTGACATGAGGGATCTGTCACATGGAGAGAAGGAAAACCAGCTCAACAGAGTGTGTAAAAGACAAAACAGTGTGAGGGACTGACTCTGGACAGCCAGGGGTAGTTAAAACAATCAGGTGCATGAGATGACACCTGGAGTTCAGGGTAAACACTGAACAGAACTGTCCAGGGATGTGGAGGAATCATGTCCTAAACCAGCTACAGCAAGAATGATTTGTGACTTGGATTTTTGAGACCCCCAAATCGTGACATCCAAACAAATGGGAAACCTGAGCATCTTCTCCAGGAGGGATGAGGGGAGGCTGGTCCTTGCTCTGAGGTGCTGCTGTCTTCAGGACCTTCCCAGTCCCAGTGGGCTTCTTGCCAGAAGAGCAGGGCTGGGGGAGGAGAGCTGCCATGGGGTACTTCCTGGAAAAACCCTTTTGGTCAGCGAATCCTTCCCCAGCTGCTGAGCTCTGTGTGTCACACTCCACAGAGTGGGAGCGTGGAACTGAGTCTGGCACCATTGCAGGGCCACTCAGGTCCTGCTGCCAAATCTGTCATTTTGTACCTGGACTGCTCCAGCATCCAAAGCAACACCTCAGACAGCCTCTGACCACCTCCAGCCAGTCCCAGGCCATTTCCTTCCCTCCTCCTGGATCTCTGTTGAGCACTTTCCACTCAGCTGCATCACTGAGTTGTTCTTGGAGGTGGGAGTGTCTGGGAAATACTTAGAGATGCACAAATAGCTGAGAGCAGGGGCTCCTGCTGCCAAAGGAAAAGCTGAGAGCTCAGACCGGGTTGGACAAGGCTTGGAGCAACCTGGTCTAGTGGAGTGCCCCTGCCCATGGCACGGGGTTGAAACAGGATGAGCTTTATGGTCCCTTCCAACCCAAACCAGTAGATGATACTGTGCACAAGTCTAGGAAAGTGCTGGGAAATGGGCTCTTGGAACCTTCAGATTTTGGGACGAGAAAAGCCAGGGCTGGTGTGAAGGGCAGTGTCCCACCCAGCACTGCTGAGCACAGGGGTGTGACTGACCCCTGGCACCAGCACACGTGTGTCCCGTGGGCCCTGGTGGGCTCTGTGGGGAGGGGTGACCCCGGGGGGGCAGTGCTTTGGTCCTGAACTCATGAGGTGGTCACCCCACACAGCCTCCCGGAATTTGAGGAGCCGGGGTGGTGGCTGGTGAGGAGTGACCTCCCGGGCTGCTTTTAATTCTTGTTTGGGGCTTTATTATTTTTATCGTGTTTAGTATTATTATTTATATTCTTATTTTATTATTTTATATTGTTCCGTTTTTTATTATTATTTTCATTTTGCGGGTTTTATTTTTATTATTATTTTGGGGTTTATTATTTCTCTTTTTTCTATTTTCATTTTTATTACTGTTTTTTGATTTTGGTTTCATGACCTCCTCCTCTCCCCACGTTACTGGCAAACCCCTTTCCCTTGGAACCCTTTTCCCTTCAAACCCTATTTCCTTCGAACTCTTTTCCCTTGGAACCCTTTTCCTTTGAACCCTTTTCCCTTGGAACCCTTTCCCTTCAAACCCTTTCCCTTAAAACCCTTTTCCTTTGGGACCCTTTTCCTTCGAACCCTGTCCCTTGGAACGCTTTTCCCTTTAAACCCCTTTCCCTTGGAACCCTTTCCCTTGGAACCCTCTCCCTACAAACCATTTTCCTTTGAACCCTCTCCCTTCGAACCCTTTCCCTGTGAACCCTTTCCCTTGGAGCCCTTTCCCTTCGAATTCTCTCCCTATAAACCCTTTCCCTACGAACCCTTTCCCTCGGACCCTTTCCCTTGGATCCTTTCCCGGCGCCTCCTGGCGGTGTCCCCGCAGCGCTGCAGCACCGGGGCTGCCGGTGACCCCCCCGTCGCTGACCGAGCCCTCTCTCCCCGCTGTTCCAGGAGGAAAAAGAAGTGCATTCGGTACCTACAAGGAGAAGGACGCTGTGCCAGCCCAGTTTCTTCCGATGGAAGTGCTATAGACTCGCCTCCATCCCCTCCGGACGCACTCCGATGCCTCCCCTCCGCCTTCCCGTCAGAGCAGCTCGCAGCCCCCGCCGACCCCGCGCACCGCGACCAGCCCGACCCCCGCCCGGTGCCCGCGCAGCTCCCGCCCGCCTCCGGCCCCTCCAGACCCGGCTCCGGCCCCTCCAGACCCGGCTCCGGCCCCTCCAGACCCGGCTCCCGGCGCTCCGCGGCCGCGTCCCCCGCGCACAGCCGCGCCCCCGCGGGGACATAGTCCCTGCCCGCCCGCCCGGCTCCTCCGGACAAGGACCAGGGGCCCGGCCGAACCCCCAGCTCACCGTCAAACACGCAACGGGATGACCCTGAGGATGATGGAAAAACTCCTCTGGTTGGGGTTGGTTGTTTTTGGAGGGGACGGGTGATAAAGGTAGAAAAGCGATTTCAAAAAAAAAAAAAAAAAATTCAAAAATAAGTACTTGCCAAAATTTAAAGTGCTGATGAGTAAACAAGCCTTTTGTCCCTGCCCTGTGCTGCTTTTTTGGTTTTGTTTTGTTTGGGGTTTTGTTTTGTTTTTTTACTGCATTATCTGGCAGCGTGGCGGAGAGCAGAGCCCAGTCCCCAGCTTGCTGCTGTAGGTGGTAGGTGCTGTCCATCTAACCCTGGCTTCCACCCCCTGCCCTCTGAGCTGCTTCAAAGTGTAGTCACTCACGGATCTCTCCCAGCCATTCCACCAGGGAGCTGGAAAAGCTGGAATAGGAGCGTTTTTTAAAAGCCCTTCTGTCTGAAAAGTAACTGTAGCGGTGCCAGCGCTCTGATCTGACCGGGTTCATAGAGAAATGAAATACTTCAACCAGCCAGGGGAATTTTTTACACTTCTTGTTTGAGAACAGGAAGATATTGTTTACAGGCAACACAGACATGTCCCATTCCACGGTGGTGCAGCACCAGCAGAAGGAGCATGGACTGACCCCGGGAAGGGCTGATGGTCACTGGGGGCACTGGTCAGGGGCAGGGTCTCCCTGGCTGTTAGATTGTCTTCTGCAGATGAGGACGGTCAGAAATCCCACCAGACAGGCTGGGCAAAGCCTCAGAAATCCCTGTGTTGATGCTGCAGGCCCTGGCTGACTGTGCCCCTCCACAGGGGGGGCCCTGGCAGGGTGGGCCATGGGCAAGGCCCTGAGGATCCCACTGGCCCAGGCGGCCCCTCCTGCTGAGCAGAGGCTCTGGGGAGAGGGTGAGCTCTGCCCCAGCACAGCTCTGCCAGCCCCGGGAGAGCAGCACTGCCCTGCCCTTGGCTGCAGGCCAAGTCTGTCCGTACCCTCGGTGAGATCAGAACCCTGCTTTTCATGATTCAGTGTGTAACTTTTTAAAAAACCTTATTCTAGCTTTTTCTGAAAGATTCTCCCTCCGCCCCCATGACGACGCCAAATGTTGATGTGTTCTCTCCAGCTTGAAAACGTTTGTCGGTTTCTGGTGTTGTATTTATATTTTGAGTTTGATAAACAAAAAACACTGTGGACGGATTATGATCTCCCCAAACTGGTGTAAATCCCAAATAATTCCAAGTTCTGGATTTACTTCAGGTTTACAGACTTCTCACAGAGGTCACAATCTAGTCCAGTGCAATTTTTTTTCCTGCTTGAAAGAAATATATTCCAGACTGCTGAAGAGAAAAATGACACCACACAAAGGAAGAGGGGGGTCTATTTTTTTCCTATTTGATAGATAGGTTCTGGAGTACTGAATACAAATTATGTAGTAATATTATTGTAGAACTGCGAGAAATTTAAGATGACCTTTATAATGTACAAAATATTTTTATATTTTTTTTCTTAACGCAAAAACACAAACCCTAATTTTTTACATTGGACTAAACATAACTTTTTAAACAAGTTTACGCCTCAAAGATTTAAAATTTAAAAAAAAAAAAAAAAAAAGCCAAACCTGATTAGTTTGTAGAGCAGCTTTGGGTTTATTCCCTTTATTTAGGTAGTTTTGCTTACAGCAGTGTAGATTTTTTTTTTCTGGTTTTAGTTTAGAAGATCTAATCCTATTGCTTTATTCCTCTCCTGTGTAAATGTAACTTCAGAAGCACTGACTGAAAGCTACGTGCACAAACCTGATGAGTTTGCAAAGAGTCATTTTAAAGTTTGAACCATTTTAACCCTCAGAGAAGTAGCATTACCTGACCCAATGCCACCTGTACTGACTGCACTCACAGGGTTAATTACATAGCACTAGATCAATATGCAATCTGCTCATTTTAAATTATTTTAGCAAGCTTAGCCAACAGCATGTTCCAGTGCTGAACAGAGGAACTCAGCAGACTTTTGCCAGATCTGACATGGTCTCTCCAATCACTTGATTTAAAAAAGAAACAAGACAAAGTGCTTTTTAAAAAAAATGGCCATGTCTCAGTTCAGCATCTGGTTGCTGTGAGCCCCTCTGCTGTAAGGTGCTGTACAAGGGAACACCACAGACAACAGACCAGCCCCACAGCGGGTGTAAAGCTGGTGTAACTCAACACCCCACTGGTACTCGGTGGTGGGGTGGAAGATGGAACTTAGCAGCAAAGCAAAGGCAGGTGTAAAGGAAAAAGCAGAGGGGTGTGAGTAAGAGCAGAGGGAGCTGAGGGGAAGGCCCTGATCAGTATTAACCTGGCCGAGGAGGAGGCAGCGCGAGCACCCAGAGCAGCCCTCACTCATTTCACACTCTGGGACTTTCTCCCATTATTTCAAGGCTCCTCTGGCCCCTCCTCGGTGCTGCCCCGACCAGCAAGAGGCCCGTCTGCATTACAGCCTCCTCTCATCGTTATTCCACCCCACTGCTGCCAAATCTCCTTAGTGGAAGTACCACTCCCCTCTCCAGGAGCCCCTCCTTGTGCCCTGGTGGCACAGAAGCATTTCCAGAGCTGGAGCACTTACACCCATCTCAGCCACGGCCTCGTCCTGCCCATGCTCTGCTCTGTACATACAGGTTATAGCCAGACTGACCCACAGGATAAACTCAGAACACCCCCTTGTGATATGCTGTAATCAGTTCATACTGGGGTAACAGAAAATTGACTTATTTTTATCCCAAAACACAGAAGAGATATCTTCTAAGCTGCCCCTTTCCAAGACAAAACAGCACAACTGACTTCTGTTCCATGCCCCACAGCTGATAACTGATGCCAAAACAAAGTTATTCTTATTAATACCAAAAAAAGTGTCTTTAGAACTGCTATATGAAGTGTTGCTATTTTGTGTTAATATTCTTTTTTAATAGAAGGAAAACTTTGCCCTTACATTTTTATCTCAACAAGAATTTTTTAGTTATTTTACAGCAATTTTAACTCTTCCTGAAATACACATTTAAATTCCTGAAATCAGTTTGAATGTAGAAGTCATGGAAGTACCACTTCTTTAAACCAAGTAAAATCACTGTATGTATGTAGCAGGGATAAATGTTTTGCAGCTGTACTTTCATTTGTCCAATGACTATCCATCATTTGTTGTAATTTTTTTACTTCACTGAGTTTGTATTTTTTGGCTTTTATGTTCAAAATATGTTTATAGCTTTATAAATAAAGTAATTGCCAGACTGGCTGTTCAAAAGAGGCCACTGGAAATTATAATCCTCTCAAACTCTCATATAACTATTTCTTAGCATTCAAGAGGATTCCTGCTTGCCATTTTTTTTCCCCTTCAGCATTTGCATGTATGAATAGTTTTTAGAATAACTGCCAGTAGTCTTCAATGGGTAAGACTGCAAGAGTAAAGCAAGAGTAAAAAGAAATACACCTTCTACAATTCCTATTGCTACCCAGCCTTCCCCCACGATTAATCCCTTCAGCCAAGAGAAGCCTGATCCCTGATCATGCCATGACTTTAAAAAAAAAAAAAAATAAAGTTAAGGAAGCACCACGCAAGTTAAACAGCAACAGAAAGTTTAACAGTGGGAAATCAGTCTTCCCCTCTCTGGAATGTCAGAGTTCCCAGGCAGTGTCTGTTGGAGCAGCAGGCAGGGAACAGGCTCAGCTGAAGCAGGAAACACAAGGCAGCCCAAGCTGTCTCAGCACCTCCCCAGTGTCCTTCTCTACAGCACAGCATAATGTCACTGGAGTGGGTGAGACAACTGAGAGATTTAAAAAACCCCAAAGTTCTCCTGCTGCCATCCCGGCCAGGCAGCTACAGAATGTGAATCTGGCTGAAGCCTGAGTCACTACTACAGGGGAATTTCAATTAGAGAAAATAACCAGGATGGAATCCTAACAACCTACTAAGAGTATTAAAAATCTGTCAAAGCTGCAGAATGCCTTGAGCACAGAGCAGCCCTATCCTGCACCTCCACAGCTGCCTCAGGGTCAACAGCCACCTGTCACAGCCTGGAGCTTCAGCAGAGGCTCCTGGGCTGCAGCGTTTGGCCACCACGGCTTGGGCTTCGGGCTAGCTGCTCTAAGAACTGCCAGCTTTTATCCAGGTGTGGTCATGGCATGGCAAACAAAGTACAAGCAATGCAATGAGGAAGAAAACTGCCTCTTCCTTATCCTACAGCACCCTGAGGCCTCGTGCAAGGCGGCGGCTGCTGACACACACGGACACTGTCTCATGACAAGCACCTGAAGGAATTCACACAGGTTCCTACCAAACACAATTACAGGACAGGCTTCTGCATGAGCCACACAGCACTCTGAGGGTGAACTGCAATACTCTGGAGCAGTACACACACGGATTTATTTCTTGTAAGAATCCAGGATAAACTGAATATTCAGCTGCAGCCACAGAAACGTCACGTGAAGGTTTTTCTCTGGGAGCACTTTTAAACTGAGGTGTATTGTTTGCAATACAGGCTGCTGGAGAGGCTTCAGCATGTCCAGGAGCAGCAGTGGAGTATTTTCTGCCCACTGACAATATCTAAGACACCCACACAATACACAGCAGCACAAAGGCAGGCCCAGCACCTCAGGAGTAAGCAGATGTGAGCAGCAGCTGCATCCAAAGCTTGGGTTTGAATGCTGCTTTAGAGAAAGTTATTAATGCTTTCAGAATGGTTACATCAAGGACTACTTAAAAGTTAGTAAGCATCAAAAAACATATCCATCTGGATATTTAACCATCACTCAAATTCATCTGAAAGTTACCCACTGTCCTGCATTAGTCATTTAACAGAATCTTTACATCTGCTTTATTCCAGTCACCCACTGCCTCAGTGTTGTTATTTGTACACTCAGAAAGAAGTGGCAGCAAGATTGTCTAGTTCCAAATAACTAGAACCGTTTGCAAACGAAAGTTTAAAAGCCCTTTATTAATTCAGAAGTGAAACACCGATATTTAAAGTGAGATAAGTATGTTTATTAAGGTTCATTCTACTCTAAGGTTTATACAGAGAATGGAATGCAATACAAGCTAAGAGCACACCTCAAAGATCTACCACACAACCATCCCCTACTCCCTATAAGGGAACTGTAAAAAAAAAAAAATAAAATAAAAATCAGAAAACCAGTTACTGTTTAACTAGTTGCAAGTGGCTTTGTCCAAAGAAGTTAAGCTTGATATTGCATTAGCTTTGTATGCAATAATTAAGTCTCTACAAGCTGAAGTATCACATACAGAGGCATAAGATTTCCTGTGGACACATGAAACCATGTTTTCAAGAGCTACATCACAAGGGTTCTTTAAAACTGCCTAAAAACCAGCCACTAATGGCATGCACAGGTCAATAATATTAACTTTGGTAATGTCAGTCATTTTTGGTCAAATCTGGGTTCCACTTTTAACAGTAACATGTATAAAAACACACCCATCCTGTGCATAAAGCAACACACTTTATTTGCTACCAGCTAGAGGCAGGTCTTCAAGACATGGCTGAAGTATTCAAATTTAGCTGTCAGGAGCTTGCTTAGTTCTAGATCACATTTTCACTAGTCTATAAGGCAAGACTAACAGGACAAGCAAGTGGTCAAATATTTAATTTTTTTTTTTTTGTTTAAATGCAGGACAAGAACCACCTTGAAAATTATATAGCTTTAAGTAACACTAATTTTTTCCACCATGTTTTTGGAAGAAATCCAGTAACTTTTTTTTACATTACCTAGTTCCCCAAGACACGCTCTAGTTTGGTTTTCTTTCTGAAACTATCAATACCCTGTAAATACAAGTGTTTTGCTCTTCTTGAGGAAGAAGTCATAGATGTTTTTATTTACAACGGAGTCAATCCTCAGCACTGTAACTGGACTTGAATAGTTTAAAAGTGTAATGAAAATGATAACCTTAAGTGCTACTTCCCATACAGAATCCACACTTAATTCAATTTTATTCTTTGCAAAGTAAAAAGACATCCAATTACGCTAGTAAAAACTCAGAAGATTTAGATTTGTACTCAAAAAACCACTACACATGCAAAGGGAACAATATCCTGCTAACACAACTTCATTTGCTGCTGCATTTGTCTAATATTAACAATTATGAACAGGGCAGTGCAACTAGTATTTGGAACAATCCTTACAGTGTTCGAGTATCAGGCACAAATACTTCACTTCTCTTCACACCACTGGTTCTCTTTACGTACCTGAAAGAACAGTTTGAATGTTAATATGTTGCAGTGAACTCCTAAGAGTTGGCTGTCAATTCCCATAAACATTCAGGATTATTTCCTGCAGCGAGGCATCAACTTGGAGCAGCTTTAACTCTTCATGCAGGGTTTGCAATTAGAAAGTCAGTCTTCCAAACTGACCTTTTTATCAGTGTAAGCCAGGAAACTTATGCCTAGATTTGAGCAACACTGGGAAATTTTCCACCAAGTAAAGCAAGTGGATTAGTTTAAGTCTAAGTTGCTCGTTTCATGACATAGCACTGAAGACAAATCCAAGTGTCCAGTCACTGCCTGTGTCTTTAACCAAGGCATCTTATTCTGCTCTTTCCCAGCTCTGCCATTTTGCAGTTGGTTTGTTGTTCAAGTTTTAAGATCAACGAGTTTGTTAAAGATGAGAACCCAAACATCTTACCTTTCCAGCCACACAGGGCAGTGCATCTCCAGCACTCCGACCACAGCTCCCAAACAGCCAACTAGGGCTGCCACAAACAATCCTATACACTTTCTTACCAGGTACATGTTGGAGCTAGAAAAATCAATATGCTGTTTTGACCTTTTCAGGCAATGGGCTGCAAGTGCAGTAGACACCAAAAAGTTTTCTACCAGTAGCAACCCAGTTATGAGAATTTTATGCATTAGTTTACATTTATCAACGAGTCAATTGTATGACATTAAATTCTGAAGCACCACACACTAATCCAGCACAAAAAACCAGCTCAATTGTAATTAAACCCAGATCAAGTACCTGTGCTTCTTCCTCTTCAGTGAAGTCATTCTTAATATTGAATGTCTTGCGAATTTCTTCTGGAGTTTTCCCCTTGATCATGTTTGCAACTGTCTTGCATGTGACATCAAGCAAACCTTTGATGTCCAAGTAATTTGCAGCCTGCAGAAGAGTTGCCAAATGTAAAGCCTCCATATCAATATTCTGCCTCTGCAGATGTACTACCAAAGTCATGCTTACACTGCAATTGTAGAACACTGTAACTGCAAAGAGATCATCTCCACTTTGAGAAGCTTCTAGCTACAACCTTCAAGTGACACTACCTACAACTTGTTTGCCAAACAAAAGGGAAAGTCATTTGTACCATGAAAAATACACACTCCTGCTGCTCCTTTTGCAAAGGGCTTTCAGGAGTCTGCAAACATCCAAGATCCAAGGGCTGCAGTCCTGTTAACTAGCCAAGGCAGGTAATGTGGGCTCACAGGACCATACAAGGTACAAATTTGTAAGTCCAAGCTGTATTTTAATTTGTGTGCAGATCTCCAGAACTCCATTACTAGAAATAAACCCTCAGCTCAGACTCAAGAGCCACAAGAATAAAAGACAGCAATATTCAGAAAACTGATTGATAAATGAGTACAATTAATGCCAGCATTACACTGACAAGCATTCCAACATCCTCAGCAATTCTAGTCAGTAGTTATCAGAACCACTTCCCCTCCCCACACCCCCCTCCCAATGAAGAAGTTACTCAAGAAGCACAAAGGCTGTTTCTCAAGTGCACTAACAGAGATCACAGGCACAGCCTTTGCACTTTCTGAACATACTCACCAGGATAAGTTCAAAGAGGGTTCCTTGGTCTACTTTCAGAAACTCTTGATCCCACACAGGGATGTCATCTGTTCTTTTTTCTTTGTTCTCATCATCCTCAGGAGGAGGTGGATCATCCTTGTGATGGGTGCACCACTGAATCACCTAATTTTTGACATTAAAGTTTTTATATTAGAGTTTTATCCAAGTGATTCTCCCATTAGGCCCAACTATAAAACTTAACTTCATTTAGGAAGAAATGGACATTTTTTTCGAGATTAATGTTAGAATCCTGCATGAACATGCTCAAATCAACAATATTTTAATTTTAGAAGAACTGATCCCCAATCCCCAATTCCCAGCCTTCAGGAATCTCAATGAGTCAGTAGCACATTAATTACTTAATCTTAAAAGCCAGCTGCTGGTGCTGTAAAGTTATTACACCCTGTTATAACACACATAGGACCATACCAAGAAAACTAAACTTCATTTTGCAGTGTTTAATCTGTTTGCAGAAACATAATTTTTATTAAGCAGGATACTCCACAGGGGAAGAGTGCAGCATGGTAACAGCTACCAGCAGGTCATGCTCACCCCAGAACAAAGTTCACCTGGCATGTTTGCCTTTAAAAAACAACCAAACAATACAAGCTTGGGAACATGCAATCTCATCACCAGACAATTAAAAGGAGAATGGATCTACAGCAAGCAAAATCCTGCTCCATTTCACCAATCCAAGAGACTCCACAAGTGTGAAGTTATTTGTGTCTGTTCACTAGGAAAGAATTCCCAACCCTGTATTTACCCCAAAACAGGTACAACAGACCAGTGCTTATTTTGGCACTGCACTTCCTATTTCAAAGCAAAAAGCATCTCAGACAAACACACACTACCCCACTTTTCTCTCGTGACTCAGTTCCATGGCCTGGCAGTGAATTTAATGCCACCAAGTGCACACAGTGTCCCTTGAGCTCTGTCACTGCCACCCAGGCACAGCTACTGCCACTGCCTGTCCTGAATCCTTTCTCTGAACACTTGCATCTCATGAACAGCCACCTCAGTGCACAGAATCCAGTTAAAATCAGTGCTTTAACACCATGAAATGCCTGTGTGCACACATGTCCATCACCCCAGCACCTCAGGAAGCCTGTCTGGCCTCCAGCTGTTGTTCCAGGTCACCCTGTGTGTCCCCTCTGCCATTAGCTCCTGCCAGCCTCACCCCACTTCCCAGATAACCCAGATCCCATGTTCATGCACATGGATTTGGTTAACCTTGTAGCCAGCACATGAAAAGCATTTTTTATCCAACAGTTCACAATACCCAACTCCCAAGATGAAGTTCACATTCCATTACTGCCATACAGTACTAACCACTTCCAGCATCTTACCTTTTTTAAGATAGCTGCATTAACATTTGGAAGAGGGACTGGGTCATCATCACCTTCATCATCCATTCCCAAATCTAAAAATGGAAAGATGACTAAGCAATTGGCAGACAAGACCATTTACTGAACTGGGATGCTTCACCAGTTATTCACTGTTTTAACAACACTGAGGCTGAATGACTGGTAGCAAAGGATCTCCAAATGGTGAAATCAGGAGCTTTTAGAAAGCTTTGTGGAGCTATGGTTGCATTATACATCCCAGGTTATACCAAGATTAGGCCAAGTGGCTAATAAAGCTGCCTCATCACATAGAGCATCAACAAACCACCACTCAGAAGCAGTCAGGTACTTGTTAGAGCAGAACTTGCTAGTTCAGTATTCTGGGAATAGGGAACATTCAACAATCTGATAAATGTTTACATATTTTTACCACTTACAGGGGTCAATCCACAAATTCAAACTGAGAGCTCCCATTCCAGTGATTGTTAAATAAGAATTCAGATCTACTGTGGTAAGTAGAGACAGTGCCTTGTGCTCTGTATGAGCAGTAAATACTGGAGCCACAGAGATGCCATTCTCTGGCTCTGAAGCCTTGCACTGATCCTTCCCAGCTGAAAAAGTTCACATGATAAGACAGCAGCACAAACCCTTTCATCAAAAAAGCATTTATACAGCACACTTCTGACACTCCTTGTTTTAAAAGCTTGTCAGCATGCTCCAGACAGTTTTGGATAAAATTTGTCACTCTACCCTCTTGATATAATTAAGGAATCGAAGTAAAAATTGAGAGAAAAGCACAATTAAAGTTTGGATTTGATACACAGAACAAATAGCACATTATCCATCTTTGGTTAGAGAATATGCTTTTTTATTATCCAAATGCCAACAGTTGGATGACACCCTGGCTGTCAAAGACATCTTGTAATTAGTTATGTAACGAACTATACAAAACTTCACTCGTTACATGCACAGATGAGCCAATTCTACATCACCAAGGAACTCCATTTTTAAGACCAAACAATCACTGTCACTGATCAAATTTGAACATTATAAAAAAAACCCATGTATTTTTTCTGTATTTAGACAAGTCAGTTGTTGTTACCAGTGGGACATTAACACTACTTTTTGTCTGAAATAACCAGCTTCCTCAATTCAGAACTAAAACCCTGCCACTAAAAGGTATTGCTCGTGCCCCCAGCTAATGGAGACTTCAGAAGCAGACTTTGAGCATGGTGGGGGATTCAGTGTAAAAAGTGACCAGTCCAAAACTGTTGGTACATGGAAATAATTCAAGCAATATCTCAAGTTCAGTCAACTCTGCTCGACTTGTCACCATCACCTCCAAACCAGCACTGTCACCCATTATCAGAAAATTGGTACTTTATTGGTGGTCCCCTGATACCCAACACAACCCAACCTTTCAGCTCTTCCTCTCTCAGCTGCAGCACCCAAAACATAACCTGCATTTCACCTGTACTGGGAGACTGGTTCTCCCCCAGTTTAGCAGAGGCAAGTTTATGGTGCCCAGCTCACACACTCCCCGTGTTTATCTCCCCCTCCATCCCCACCTGAGTGTCACTGGACACCAGCAGTGACACAGCTCCTGCAGGAGAAAACTGAGAGGAATTGTGCTCCCTAATGCATTCCATTTCCTGCTCCTGCTGCCAGTCATGTTCCACAGCATCTTATTAACAGAAAAAGACTTCAATGCCTGATGTATCTCAACCCTATTTTTACTGTTCTTTTAAGGTGTCACGACCAAAGATTTATAACCAAGAGCATCATTTGAACTACATCTACAGAAATATTTTTTTTCCTAAGTTAATTCAAGAATACATCAAAAAACTTG
This sequence comes from Manacus candei, assembly GCF_025592945.1. Classification (NCBI taxonomy): domain Eukaryota; kingdom Metazoa; phylum Chordata; class Aves; order Passeriformes; family Pipridae; genus Manacus; species Manacus candei. Next base: position 16,168,176 of record NW_026138085.1, on the reverse strand, counting down.
AAAAAAACCCCAGTAAACAATGAGGATTTGCACTGGAGGGATTAGACACAGTTTGCTCTGTATCTCAGCCATCTGGCACATTTCCCCTCCCCCGCCACGAGTTCTTTTGTTTCAAATTTATGTCAGCAGGAGATCAGAACTAAGTATTTATCCCAAATAATTTAACTGCTTCTACCAGCTCACAATATAGGTTTCACTTCAGCTCTTTATTGCATTATTTATGATCTCCCACTCCCTTTAAGTGATATTTACATTCTAAGATTGGTTTGGGTGATTAAATAAACCAAAGTTGTTAATATTATTAATGTTCTGTTTGCTCAGCTTTCGCAAAACCGTAGGCAGTGGGGTGCTTATATTTTACTGGCATCCCTGTAAGTACTCTTAACAAGAGCTTTTTGCAAGAGCACATCCACCCAGAACAGCTTCAGCTACAGCAGCAACTGTTCCAGCTGTTCTGGCAGGACACACCAAGCTGCTCCAGAGGGCTGGGAATCCTTTTCCAGCACAGTGCCAGTTTGTCTCCTCTGGTCACAATTCCTGCTCAAGAGGCCTCTTTGAACACACTGTGACCCCCAGGGTCTCACACTTACCTTCCAGCATAGTCTTTATGGTCACAGACTGTTTTGCAATCTCAACATCAACTTCGAAGATCTCTCCATCTGAACTCTGCAGTTTAATTGAAGGCATCTACAAGAGAATTTGACAGTTATTTCCACCCAACATTCAGCAGATGTTACAAGTTTAGCTGACCCAAAGAGGTACATCACCTTTGCTGTTTATATTGCTCCTTCTCAACAGCAGAGCCTGGTGCCACTTAGAGCACACTCGGATTATTCACTGCTTGAATCAACAGCCCTAAACTCATTAATCCTCACGATTAAGAAACACGGATTGATCAAAGCCTAACACTAGTTTAAGAGCTTTTTTCTTAATGTGAAAGCATAAAATACATAGAATTCATCAGTCAATAGTGCTTGTATTTTTATTTTTTTTACAGTGCAACACTGGAGCTATTTTCTCTTGAATTAATTTTCAACACTCCCCAAACACTACTTATCTCCAAATCCAAACAACTGCTACTCACTTTGCTCAAATGATGTCAGATCTCAAAAGCAGTTTCAAATGATAGCCTCTGGAACAGAATGACAACATTGAGGTTGGAAGGAATTACTCTAGACAACCTAGTCCAGCCTCCCCTGCTCCAAACAGAGTTAAACAAACCAGGTTACTCAGGATCAAAGGCTTTCCCTTCAGAACAGTGTTTGGTTTTCTCAGGAGATTAAAAAGCAATACACCCCTAGGAGGAAGGTTTCAGCACTCACTGCTGCTCTTGCAAAGCAGGAAGTTAGATCAGCACTTTGTTAGTACCTGACATGACCATGCACTTTAACAAAGTTTCTCAAACAAACTGTGATCATACCTACAATAAAAAGCAGCAGGCTTTGAAGATGTCATCAGCAGAAATACAAATTTTACAAGAAAACATCTTTCTGGATGTTTAACAACTCAAACCCAGAAGTAAAGCACATGACACAGCAGCCAGGACACTGCACATGCAGAGTGTGGGGGTATCACTGCACTGGAACCAGCTGAAGGACATGATAAACACGACTGTCTGCCCGTATAACTTTCATAAACTGATTCTCAACCAGCTAGTAGGATGTGTCCTAAGTTCCTTTGTTAGCAGCAAACTATTGCAACAGTTTCATTTTTTCCCTGGAGTTACCTGCTTCAAGATCACTGAAGCATGTGTTTGTACAGCCTGCAAGGCACTCAACAGCTCTAGGAACAAAGAATTTCAAATCAATCTCAATTTTCCAACGTCCTTCCCCTACCAGACTTAGGAGCCTTGCACACCAGTTCCTGGCAGCAGTACTTGAGCCACCAACAGTGAATTAGCTGGGCCACTTGCAGCAAACTTGCATTACCCCTTTTTGAAAGCTCATCAGTGTGGCTGAGCCTGACAGAGCTGCTGCAAAGCCAGGCCAAGGGAGGCTTGGCCAACACACGTTATTAAGCAGCTCACACCAGCCTGGAGCACTCATTGCTTTAATTTCCATTTGGCAGTGAGCAGCCAGTTAATGTTTACACAGCAATGAAACCCTATATGACAGTGCTACTTCTAATTAAGATGGGTGCTCTGGAGGGGCACAGTCATGATTGTTCCAAAGGTACAAACGTATAAATACACACACGTGCACAGAAATAAAACCTGGATTATAAATAAAATAAAATCTTGGGTTAGCAGTCTGAGTGATGCTCTGGAAAAAAGTGCTGTAGGCACACATCAAATTTGATGCATCTGTTCTTGCAGTGGCTGCCTGGGAGCTCTCCAGAACAAACCCAGCCTCCTGAGCCTGGCTTACATAATCCTGCTCAGCAGAGCCGGCCAGGGGGGGATGCTGCCCGGGGATTTCCAGCGAGACCCTCGTGTCACCCAAACCCGCTTCTAAACAAGCCCTTCAGCTCCTGCTGAGGGTCTGAAACAGTGAGAATGAAGTTAATCTACTGCCTTGTCACTGATAACAAATTGGGGTTTCACCCACATTTCGTTATTTTACACCACAGAGCTCAGTTGCGTGGAAAATATATTTAAAAGAGTCATTTTCAGCAGCTGCAGCAGAGCTCTGGCAGGTGCCGGTCCCTGGGCAGCAGCACCGCTGGGTGACTAAGCAGGAGAGTCCTAAAAGCTTTATTCGACAGCAGCAGAACAGGCTGGGGGGGCGGTCAGAGCCCGACCTGAACCACGGCGATCACTTACACGGATAATCCTGGAACGCCGCGCTCAGCCCCATCCCGGGTGGATCCCGGCGCGGTAACCAGGTGACCAACTCACCCCCAAGGCGCGGCCGCCCCGGACACACCGGAGGGTCCCGGGGGCTCCTCCGGCCGCCCCCGCGGGCAGCGCTCCCCACAATGACCCCCGGGGGCTCCCACATGGGACCCCTGAGAGCTTCATCCCCTCCGAACGCGGGCGGGTTCAGCCCCTCAGCCCCGCAGGGCCCAGGAGCGCCCAACGCTCCGCCGCGGCCCCCGCAACGACCCCACGGGCTCTGCCCGCGCCAGGCCGCTCCCACCGCCCCCTCACAGTGTCTCCCTCGCTCCCGTGGGCACACCCCAGGCGCCGCTCGGGCCTCACCTTGAGGAGGAGGCGGCGGCAGCTCCGTTCGCACCGTGAGGAGGCGGTGGCGGCGGCGCTCGGGCCCGACTGCGGCGGCGCTTTTATAGCGGGCGGGGGAAGGGCAAGGACCCGCCGCCTCGCAACCGACGGGCTGCCCGCCGCGGACGCCTGAGCGGAACGCCCCGCCACCGCGCTCCGAACGGCGCCGAGCGCGGCAGAGCGGTGAAAACGCGGGCCCGCGCTGCCTCCCGCGGGGTGCAGAGCGGGGAGAGGGGCAGGGGGGAAGGCGGGGAGCGGAGCGAAGGGTGCTGAGTTTGTCAGGCAGTGTGCGGCGGGCAGGGGGCCTCCATGAGCGCTCAGGCGCCGCCGCGGGGGTCCCGGGACGGGCCGTGAGAGGGATCGGGGCCCGCGGGGGTCCCGTCGGGGCCCCGATCCCTCTCACGGCCCGTCCCGGGACCCCTGCGGCAGCGCGTGCAGGGAAACCCCGTCGTGAGGGTGCAGGAAATATTTATCAGTGTCTACAGAGAGAGGACAGAGGATAGACCAGTTTCTGCTCGGGGTGGGGGGCCCGGCGATGGCACAAGAAGAACGGGCAGGAACTGATGCCCAAGATGTTCCACCTGGACACGAGGAAGAACTTCTTTGCTGTGCAGTGAACCCAGCAGTGAACAGGCTGCCCTGGGAGGGTGTGGAGCCTTCTCAGTGGGGATATTCCAGAACCTTCTGGACACAATGCCATGTGCTCTGTGATGGCCCTGCTGGAGCAGGGAGGTGGGACCAGATGGCCCTCTTTGGTCGCTTCCAGCCTGACCCACTCTGCGGTTCCATGAGGTGTCCAGGGCACTGTGTTGTGCTCTCACAGCACTTGCTCCACACTCTGGTGCTGAGCCCTCTGTGGCAAAGTGGCCTTTAAGTAGGGAAGATAGTTACACAGTGACAACCCTATATCACATACATAGAGTGTGAAGCCTCCAAACTATGTCTACTGAGACCTTGTGATTGTACCTTCGTCACATTTACCTCTTTCCCCCTCAATCACTCCATCTCCAATGCTGAGAACCACATTCACTCCATATAAACAACACTGCCTTTATTTTCTTTTTATTTTCCTTTTATTTATTTTATTCCTTTATTTTCCTTTTATTCCTTTATTTTCCTTTTTTCCTGTTTGTTTTTTTTGTTGTTGTTTGTTCATTTTTTTTAATTTATTTATATTAATACTCCTTGGTTTAGAGGATCAGAGAATGACAGCAGGTGGTCTGTGGAGAACATATCTGCAAAATCCTCAATCCCCTTTCCCGATGTTGCCAAAGCCCAAGGTTTCTGATTTGGCTCATGACCAGTGAGCACAAGCTCTCAGACTGCAAATCAGGCTCGGCCAAGGGGGGATGGGGTTCGCTCTCACCAGGAGACAAACCTCATGGAATCTCGAACAGGCAGAGAGCGAAGTTCCCTCCTTAATTATAGCTGCGGGTGAATTAAATTAAAAATTATACTCCTGATGAGTTTTATACTCGATACAGCTCTCTACAGCTTTCCAAAGGAGAGAATTCCATCCTCGGGGGATTTCGCTGTTGAATTCGAAGTCTGGGAAAGTCAAAGCAGCATAAACACCGCACGGCCCAAGAAGAGGCAGCCGGCTGGCACAGATATGCCAAATGCCGGGACGGCACCTCCCGCTGTGCCCCACATATCGTACAAAGAACCTCCCCGGCGCTCCAGATGCCTCCCGTTATCTGCCCCGCAAGAGCAGCTGCTGCGGCGCCGATAGCCCGAGTGCTGCCTGCGAGGCAGCGTTAATGGCACAAAAAACCCGTCCTTGGCTAAAGCTGCGAGGCAGAGAACATGATTGTTCCGAAAAGGGCCGGCCCGATTTCAATTGTGCCGCGCGCAGGTAACGACTGTAACGCAAAATAATCCTCAATGCGAGCATCGCCCCCCGAGCGCAGAGAATAGCACCGTGTGTCGGCCACGGGGACGCCGCAACTGAGGTAAAAACCGCTGCGAACGCAGCCGAGGGAGGGGGAAGCTTAACACTAAAGCAAATACCTGAAAAGACTGGAGCAACTGAGCTTGGTTTAACGCTTAATCAGATCCAGAAGAGCTCTGACCTACATACTCGCAGCATCCCCGGGCTGGGGCTCAGCCGGCTGAGCGGGGGAAGGGGTTTGAACGCGCCGAGCGGGGGGAGCAGCTCTCGGACGCAGCCCTGCCCCGGCTCCACAGCCCCGCATTCCCTTCCTGGCTGCTTCTCCCAGGCAAAAATCACGGAGCCTCCCGCCCCTCAGAACACCTCACACTTTGACTGAGAAACTGCCTTTTTTTTTTTGCTGCTGCTGGGTGATTTAGAGACTACGGAGATAACACACTGATTATTTTTCAATACTATGAGCGTGACATGGGATTGTCAAGGTCTAATGACAATCAGGCTTGAAAGGGCTCAGCTTTGCTCCATGAAACTGCACAGAACTCAGCCTGGATTCTCTGAACCAGAGAGAGGTTCCCTGAGCCAGGTACAACCATAGAATCTGAACAAAAACCTCATCTACATCTAGGGGAGAATGCTGCAAAAATCCAAAAATCCTCTTCCTCCCCGCCAGGAATACAAAAGATAAGGAATGGTTTTTTTAAAACAAGCAGCCACATCAACAAGTTTGAAAACAATTGAAGTGACTGATTCAGTGTAAAACCAGAAAACATCAGAATTATTCATGTTAGAGAGATGGTAGGAAGACACCACTGAGCTCAAAGGCCTGTGCCACTGTTGTTTAAAGCAGTCTTGCAACAATGCAGTGGCAGAAGAGGAAAATTCTTGTTCTCAGTACAAATCTGAAAGAGCCAATTATATGAAAGCTAATTATTGCATTTCCACTTCATTAAAACTTCTGTTGCAGCAGCATCCTTGAGAAGGAGTCACTTTTCATTCCCGTTGTACCCCAGCATGAGATGGTGGGTGACAGAGCCCAGCACTTGGATGAGAGTCCAGGCCATAGAATCAGTCACAGAAAGGTTTGGGTTGGGAGGGACCTAAAGCCCATCCAGTTCCACCCCCTGCCATGGCAGGGACACCTTTCACCAGCCCAGGTTGCTCCAAGCCCCATCCAACCTGGCCTTGGACACTCCCAGGGATGGGGCAGCCACAGCTTCTCTGGGCAACCTGTGCCAGGGCCTCCCCACCCTCACAGGGAAGAATTTCTTCCCAATATCCCATCTAACCCTGCCCTCTGTCACTGGGATGCCACTCCCTCTTGTCCCAAGTCCCTCTCCAGCTCTCCTGGAGCCCCTTTAGGCCCTGGAAGGGGCTCTCAGCTCTCCCTGGAGCCTTCTCTTCTCCACATGAACCCCCCCAGCTCTCCCAGCCTGGCTCCAGAGCAGAGGGGCTCCAGCCCTCAGAGCATCTCCATGGCCTCCTCTGGACTCTCTCCAGCAGCTCCACGTCCCTGTGCTGTTGGGGGTTCCCAGAGCTGGACCCAGCACTGCAGGTGGGGTCTCATGAGAGCAAAGTAGACACCAATGGACTGACCAAACCCAACAACCAAATTCTGCCAAGCAGACACCAACTGGCTTTTTTTCATTATCAGCTTCTATTTCTTCCTCTAACTCTGCTCACATTCCCCTTACATAACTGCAGGGATTCAAGATAGTTTAAAAAACTAAAGATGAAGGGGGGGGAAGACTAAAAATAGAAACACCTACCTCAAACCTATTTGCAGCATCTACTTCCTAACCTCATCCTCCCTCCACCTCCGCACACTTTAAACAGTGATTTTTGTACCAGTTGTGCCTTGGCATCCTCTGAAATCATCTGGACCGTTCCAGAGGAGCCCAGCCCGGAGACAGCGCGTGAGAGCCTCGCCTAAGCAGGGTCACGGCAGGCCGGGCAGTGCCACGCGGTGGCGCCGGGGCTCGCTCCGAGGGAGCTCAGCCCCGGGAGATGCGCTCCCGAGCATTCCAAGAACTCCGGGAGAAGCGCAGGCTCGCTGTATGTGGCCTTAAGAACGACGTTAAGTGGTAACGCATAGAACTGTGAATATCCTTGATATAAGCACGAGGGGAAGGGAACTGTGCTGGCTCTACAGGGCTGCCTGGCACTGGTGTCCAACCCTGGAGCTGTTCAAAGTCCAAAAAGCAGATTCCAGGCTGGCTCTGACGCCACGGATGATAACGAGCAGTTGCTTTGAGGTTTCAAAGTCCATGGGAATAAAGACAGTGTGTTTCAGAAGTCAGGCTAATTCAAAGCATTTTTAAAAGAGATTCCGGGGAAAAAGGGGCAGAGCTAAAGCTGGATAAACTCATGACCAGACAGTCAGAGAACCCATCCCCAGCCTCTCTCTCTCTCTCCCGGGAAGCTGTGGTCCCCCTCCCTCCCCCGGCACGGTCCCGCTCCAGCAGCAGCCGGCTGTGCTCCTCTTCCCCGAGGACAACACGGCGCTGGAAAAGGAGCAGAGCTGCCTGTAAAGTGGGTCAAGCGTGGAATGAAACACCACAGGATCCTCCCAGACAGGGCTTTTTCCTTATAAAACAAGGAAGAGAGCAGCAGTCACTGCCCACTCCTGCACTGACTGCCGCGATAAAGGGTTTCCCACAAGGTTTATGGTTAGGCTGGGTGTGGGGGGGTGTTTTTTTAAACTCCTGAAAAATAAAGGCAGTTGGGAGCCAGCCTAAAGCCTTTCAGCCCAATCGATCATGCAATTAGCAATGTAAACAAGTCACATTCCTCTTTGACAGTTCAGCGCTTTGGGTTTTAAATGCATAATCCAGAAAATAGGTTATAGGTTTAATGAAACAACTAAAAAAGCCCCAAAACCCAACCTCCAAAAATCCAGATGTGGTTGGGGGAAATCTGACGAGGAAGATGAACACAGAAGTCAAGATAACCAGATAGCAAAGGTTTAGTTCGATTTATACAACCTTGTGTAATGATATGAGGAGCTGCAAAAAGGAAAGTTTTCTCCTCACAATCATTTTCCTGCAAGTCTTCATCCAGGATGCTCCATCACAGTCCCAGATACTATAACCAACTAATGTTTTATACACCAGCAGCAATCAGTTTAATTCCCACCCCAAAGCAGTTCTGTTCACCAGAGAGTAATTAAGAGATCAGTAGTTCAACCCATCTTAGAGAAAAAAGCTTTTAAGCTGCAGCACAGGTTTTAAAAGGCTAAAACATGCAGCACTGCTTAATTTCAAACCTGAAGTGTTGTTTCAGCCTTTTTTTCCTGTCCATATGCCAAAGCACTCTGGTCCCTTGCTCAAGAGAGCAGCCTGCCTTTATTCCCATCCAAAAAGGAGCACAGCCAAATGAATTAGAGCACTGAAATAACTTTTTGTAAAACCACAGAAGGCTGACTCATGAACTGCTGACTCTGCAGGGCTTTGCTGGTGTGTTCATGGGTACTGAAAGATTTTTATACAGCCCAGTGTGACTTTTACTTGGCTCTCTACCCGTTTCCAACCTTCTCCTGAACTTGCAGAGCACCAATACTCCGTGTTGAGATTGCTGTAGCACACAGAAGGCACCCAATGCCTTCTACAGGGCTTCAAAAATCGTTGTTTGCATTTGGCTCCAAAATCCAAGCTCGTGAAAACCATGTACATGGCTGCCAAAAACCATGGAACACTAAAAAGCCACTCCTCTTGGGTAAAATTTGCTTAAACTTATGCAACAACCTCTAAAACACACCTCGAGTTTTAATGAGTGCTCTGCACTCAGAGAAAACAGGCAGTAACTCAAGTGATAAATGAGTGTGTGACAGGTACATAAGGAGGTGGGGAGTGGGGCCACACCTTCAACTCACTGAACTTGGAGAAGTATTTAATCTGAAATTCAAAGCTGTGATCGCACTTGCCTCTTCTTACAGACCATTTTTCCTGAATGAACATTTATCCTTCAGCCCCCTCCTGAGGTCACAGCTTCTCCAACAGCAGGAACTGCACTCCAGTATTACTAAGGAAACAAAGGGGTGAGAGGGGGAAAAACAGATGAATGTGTTTATCAAACTATGAAAAAAAGGCCCAAAATAAACCCAGCCCTTGAGTAACAAGGTTGGTTTTGTCTTTTACAGGAGGAAATTCTTTACCTTTAAGACTCTGGCTGAATTTTTAAACTGTCAAAGACTTTGTCCCAGGCTCTTAACCTACAACTGCTTTATGAAAATGCCTTTCAGTATTTCAGTTGACTATTACAAAAACAAAACTCCCCTCTCATGGAATGTGGATTGGCAGCTCTCAGCAGTTTTTTCTCTATTTCCAGATGGATTTTGACAGTAAGCAGACTAAGATACAGGCAGGTAAAATGTCCCAGCTTTCAGCAGAGGGGTGTCCCCTCACCACCTTTTCCCCAGGGCAGAATTTGTTCTGTTACCACCCAGACACATGGGAAGAAGGAGGCAAGGCTCTGTCTTCCCTCTCTCCCATGTATCCAGTATCTTTCCAAGGTATTATCAGACCTAAACCAGGTAACACTGCCCAAACACTTGGGATACTGAGTGTGTATGGAAGCATCAGCAGCTGGAAACAATCATCCATGAGCAGGAGGTGACAGTCACAGACACTGGTTACCTTGGAGAAACATCCCTCTCCAGAGGCAGCTCAGTCACAGACGAGCAGGGGCTGTGGCAGCAGCCAGCCCCGATCCCCAGGGAGGCCATGAGCAAGAGGGAACAAAGCACAGGGTGGGAAGAGGCAGAAGAAAGGGGCAGAAAGAGGGCAAAGGGGGGAAAAAACCCTGGCAAATCCACGCATTTCAAATCTGTCTCATTTTTCCTTTCAAAACCAAAGTTACTTAGATGTTTTCCTGTGTAGGAGTGTGATTTGGTCTCTTGATTTAATGGTCCCTTAGTTCAGGACAGGCCTCCACCAGTGCAGGGTGCTCACTTCCAGCTGATATGGCCAATTGTCTAAAGCAAAACACAACAGGGAAAACCCAAAACCCACACCCATCTGTCCACCAGGATTCTCCAGGCTCTGGCCAAGTTCTGAGAAAGAAGAAGGAGAAAGTCTTTAAAGTGGTTCACAGAAAAGTAATTTCATTCTCAAAACTAAACCCCAGTGTCAGCCCTGGGTGTAACATTCCTGCTTGAACACTGAACTACCACAATCTGGGATTCTCAGCTACTATTGTGCATTTCTTGGAATTCATCAGTCTTTGTCATGACAGAGGAAACATCACCACTGATCTCCAGAACAAGGACAAACCCTAATCATGCTCCTTTCTCTGCAGCCAGTGTCCTCACAGGCTGAAGTGAAGGAAGCCTTGCTCAGGTGAACTAATGGATCAGCTACCAATAAATAAAACACCAATTTGAAGTTTTCTTTCTCCTCTTGAATCTTCCCAACATGCTTTTAGCTGGTTAGTACTCCAGCAGGGTAACCAGTTTTTGCTCACAATGTGGTTTTCTCAATGGAATCTTCACACAGACCCTCACAGCATAATTTGGGGAAAGCACAAAAACTGGAGTGACTCCAACATTGTCCATGGACTTTACTAACAAGCACTTGGATTTGTGTACAGAAACTGAAGCAAGGAAGGGGCTCAGAGCAGATGAGTCACGCCAATTAAAGCAACAAGGAAAACAGAAAATAGGGCAAAGACATTCCTCTTGAAGGAATGGTGTCAATGAAAGCACAGTTCTATCTACACAAACACAGGGAATGGCAAGTGACAGGAATGGAACGTGAACTGCTCTCCACAGGCAAAGGATTGGTTTTCAACAGCAATCAAAGCAAAAGCTCCCAATATACTAAAAAAAGCCACTTCAGATGCACTTATTTTTAGCATGCACTTCTTCCTGCAAGAGATCAAACTGCAGCAGACTGAGCTCCCCAGCAGCCATTTGGAACCCAACCTATGACACGAGGGTGAGATTCTGCTGAAGGAAAAGTAACCCCTTGAGCCTTTCTGAAAGGGGGTGAAGGAACATTGTGAAATGCAGCACCTTTGTTGCAAGGTAAAGAATTAAGTGGGCCTTCAGCTTTTCAGAAAAGCAAGAAAGCCCCAAAAAGCATGTCTAAGACCAGGCCTCCAGGTGGGTTGGAAATCTGCAAAATTTCAGTGCATTCCCTTAGAAACAAGCAGTAGAAAACAAATCTCCATGTTATTACAGAATCTACATTGTGCCCAAAAAATTTAAAGTCTCAAACAACATGAATATTAAGAGTCCTCCATAAAGCCAACATCCCAGTGTGTCTTTTCAACATGCCCAAGAAGTTTGAAGCACAAGCTTTAAGAAGGTAAAAAATTTGAATTTCTGTTTTGAACAAAATTATCAAATTGGGATTCTAATTCTGAAACAAGTTAGTAGAAAGGAAATATTTGAACAGAAGTTAACATAAACCACATACCACTATTTTTCAGAATAGAAGCTTGGGCAATACACGTAGTACTAAACTTCACGTTGTTTCCTTTAATATTTAGAAAACTGGTTTTATTCTTAAGTTTTTCAGAAAAATGATTTTAAGTATTAGCACCTACATTGTAAATGACTCAAACTTAGATTTACACTTGAAAATAAGCCACACAATCAATTAAGTGATCCTATATTCTTCCATTTTTGAGTATTTCAGTAGAGCACCAAGAGGGAAAGAGCAACATGTGAGTAACCAGTGAGCTGTTCTCAGCTGCAAGACACAGGCCCAGGATTCAAAAGGTCAGAGTTTTCCAGCACACTCCAGATCACCTCATTTTAGTTACTTAAGGTGGAAATTTCTATGCAAGTTTATAAAACCCATCCAGCTACATGTTAGTTTATTAAACCACAGTTGACCTGAGATGCAATTAGGATTTTGACATTTTTCCATACTTAGTTCACAAGTTTATTATGAAAAACACTGCAGCTCTGTCCTGCAGTAACAATTGTTTTACAGAAAAAAACAGTTCTGTTCAAAGTAATTCACTATCCTTGGACAATTACAAGGGACAATATGGTAGGGCAGAGTGGAAAAGGGAACTGAGTGCAGACAAAAAAAAAAAAAATCAATACAATTAAATTAAACAGTATTCCCTGAAAATAAAACAAACAAACAGTTTCAGAACAAATATGAGGCCTTGGTACTTATTTTAAAAATGTTCTTTAAGCTTCAATGATTGTTTGCTGCTACCCTTATCTACAGTCATGCTGAATAAAGCTATAGCTAAATGGAAAGTTAAATGTATTCACGAGGTGTTAATGTCTACATCTTATTATTTGCAGTCTCTCAGAGAAAGCAAAAGTAACTACAAATAGCGCTATGCCAGAAACTGGTTTCTTGACCAACAATGTTGCTTCAGCATGCAATGAACTGGTTCATTCTAAAGTGGTCACAGTTGTTGACGACAAGAGGCTTTGTATTTGAATATGGCACGTCTTTTGGTCCATGTGAAAACAAAGTTTGAATGTTAAATATTTTCTGACACTTTGGAGTTACTGTTGCTCTTCCCATTTTCTTTAGGTCAACATATGGTTCATGGCAATACTGTACAGGTCTAAAATCTCTTTACAGGAAGTAGTCTGGGGTGCGGCGGGTCACATGCGGTTCCCCTCTGCGCGGCGCCGGGTCGAACTGCAAACTGAGAGCACACAGCAGTGAGGACACCAGGGCTCAGCTTCCCCTCAGGTACCTTCCAGCCCCGAGTTACAGCAGCAGTGGTTTACCCCAGGTAAGGCTTTCCAAGTTTTACCACCCAACTGAAGTCCTGCAGACCAAGCGTTCAACCTCTTCCACGCCTTCTATCAGTATGAACTTATAATCCCCACATTTAAAACTCCTCTTACTAAAAGGTCTGGAGAGATATTAATTTTAGCTTTAAGACTCAAACTGGTTAAACGTTAACATATATTTAGAAAGTTAAAGTCTCTAGTAATTGTCAAAGAGGTCAGTTTACACTAAGCTTTTCCCCCATTTACTAGTGAAGTTGTTGCTGTGGTAGTTAATTAGAAACCTCACTTAAAAAGCTGACATCCCAACATCTGAAGAATTCAAAGATTCCAAAAGTCTCTTGGCCTAGACCTACAGGAGAGCATTACCTCAGATGTGACAGACTACTCCTACTCTCAAATCACGTACCTCTGTAGTAATTCATTAAACTCCAATTAGTTATACAAAACAAAAACGAGGAGTCTCACTTTTATCTGACAAAGAAGATCTCAACAATTGTCCCAGATATTTGACTCCAAGACTTTAAATGTGACTAACCCAACAATACCACACTCACTCCACCTCCAAAAAGCACAGAGGAGGAAAAAAAACCCCATACCTTAACACAATAATTAAATAACTTGCTACAACAACTATATCTTAAAACCACAGGCAATATAATTCTCATTTTTAAACATACTTACAAGGAGTATTTTAGAGTATCATCAAGTTCCATAATTGCAGCCTGGTTGCCACAACGGTAACAATAGTTTGGAGCACTGAAAATTGTTACTACATTCCGATCATGGCACCAGTTATACCCCTGGAGAGGGAAAGAAAAGAATTATGACAGTCAAGTTCACTTGTTGTACCACACATAACCACCTGACTACTCATCGAATTTTTAATGTGCAAAGCCCTAAGTGGCACTTGTGGCACCCCATTTTAAATAAGGGTAAGGCCATGTCTTTATTTCACTTCTGGAGAGAAAAAGGAATTTTGGCCTTCACAGGTTGCTTCTTACTAGTAGATGTGAGTTAAACATTAAAAAAAAAAAAAAAAAACAAAACAAAGCAGCAGAATTTGCCATTGCATTAGTGTTAGAAAGTTAAAACAGCAATTCTGAAGCACACAGTCTACTCTGAACCTTCAGTTGTGATCACCAAAACCAGAATCCAGACATACATTTAAGGATCTGAACTGCCAGAGATAACTACAGACTGACAACAAAAGCACACATGTAGGATAAAAAGAAAAAAAAAACCATCTTTTTTCAAGGAACACATATTTAAGAACCTTTTTATCTACACAGAAAGCAATGCCACATCTAGTACTGAAGCCTGGTTTGGGACATTACTGTAAATTTTCAGAAGAAAAGGCCAAAATAAAGGTTATCCCACTGTCAAACTGAGAAGCTCTTTCAGTAACACATCAATACTGTCAAGGTTAAGTTTCTGGAAGACTCTCAGCTGGACCATCAGTTGTGACAGCAGCACGTGCACACCTCTGGTACACAGAGAATTAATGGACCAAGCTCAGAATTCAAGGTTGGAACACACAGGATGTCCTGCTCACCTCCATTACCAACTGATGAGCTCTTGAAACCAACGTAAGGCCATTGGCATGGTTAAAGGTTTCTGAAATATCCTGTCCAAATGTATAACCTGCACCTCGAGGAGAAATTCCCCAGCCACCACGATCATCTGGATCTGACCATAGCAAGTCACACATTGGACCCTGTAAGAGATGCAGAAGAGGTTTCAGAGGTGAAGTACAAAATACCAAAAAAACCCACAAAAAACTTGCACACACTCCCCTCCCACGCAACTTGTTGCGGCAACACTTTGAGACTTAATATGTTTCTTTCTTTAGGCAGGTGTCCCTCACCTTTCCTTCAAAAACCCAGAACAGGAAGACAGGCACTTTCTTATTGCTAAGCTGATCTGAATTTCATTTTCAGCCTGTGAACCCAACCACCCAACACATGCTGAATCATGAAACTCATTGGTTTAGAAAATGATTTTTCAGTACCTCGTGGGGAACTTCCTGCAAGCGATCAAGTGCTCTGATGTGATCCAGTGTATCTATCGATGGAGAGAGGCCACCATGTAGACAGAAAATCTGCAAGAGTTCAGACATATGAAGTTTATTTATTTAATGAGTGCAATTATAATGGTTTAGAATAAATGATTAGGAGAAAATCTGCACAAGATTCCTTTACAACTGAGAGCCAACAGAATGCAGCATTAGGAGCTCTCTTTACAACCAAGAACATTTAACTCTGTCAAATGTCAACATACCTGGCCATCCACCAAGGCAGTTAGAGGCAGGTAATCAAAAAGGTCTGTGAAGTATTTCCAAACATTTGCATTTCCGTATTTTCTTAAACATTCATCATAGAACCCATAGACTTGTGTGATTTGCCTGCTTTCGTGGTTCCCTCGGAGAATTGTGATACGTTCGCGGTAACGGACCTAAACACAGCAGTGCATGGGAGAGGCATCAAAACACGTGTGGCTTCCCAAAACCACAATTTGCACCCCTTAATCCCCATCAATAAAGCAATTAAAACCAAGCCCTTCTTAAGATTAAGGTTCACCTATAGCCTTTGAGAAAAAAAGGAATAATTTTTAACTGCCAAATATTTCTGGGATTAATTACAAATTATATTTACTATTACTAGTGGACTTCAGTACAACTGTGCATTAAGCTGATCTCTCTCAGCAAATTCTTAAAGACTGCTACTTAGGCAAGTAAAAAGAATTCATTTTAGATAAAGCTCAGGCTTGCATTGAACATTAATTTATTTTAAGGAGTGACTTAGAAAACTAAAGACAGCCAACATGTCAGTTTGTGTACCTCTAATACCAGCATAGTGAAAATCATAATAGATATTAAGTGTAGTCAGCAGAGTAATTGTATATGTTTATACAGAACTGTGCAGCTGAGAAGAAAAGTTACCTTAAGAGCTACAAGCAATGTGACTGTTTCCACTGAATAATAGCCTCTGTCAACATAGTCCCCCATAAACAAATAGTTTGTGTCTGGTGATTTGCCTCCAATTCTGAAAAGTTCCATGAGGTCGTGAAATTGTCCGTGGACATCTCCACAGACTGTGACTGGACATCGCACTTCTTGTACATTAGATTCTTTTGTCAAAATTTCTTTAGCCTACAAAACAAAAGACACATTCATTGTGAGTTTGTCTATGAACAGTTGTTTTATTCAAAGCACACTCTACCACTTCCTGCTCTCTACTACCTGCTCTCTTCAGGAACTCTTGTCCCTTCCTTGTCTGAGGCATTTGAGATAAGAGTTTCCCTTTACTTAAAATAATATTTTGCTTTATGCAGCCCTGTATTAGCAACAGAAATTTGGTTTGGTGGGGGTTTTCTCTCCTTGAGAATGGTATTTCAGAGGTAATTTCCAACTTCAGTGAAATTTCAGACTGTCTACAAAAACATAAAAAAATTATCATCACTGCTGGAACTTAAAAAGGTTTGTAAGTATTTGGAAAAATTAAATCTAAAAATCCTGCCAATGTCCTCCAAAAGCCCAAACTTAAGACATAGCTAAAACACTACCAACATCTTGACATCCATCTGCACAGACACCAACTCACCCACAAAGGCAGTGAGTCCTACATGAAGCAGAATGAGAACATAAGCCCTCACTGGTACCAGCAATTACAGAGCAGGTAATTACCTGCACAAGCTCTCTCAACAAGTTTTGTGTTTAAACACAGACTAATAACATCAAGTTGTGTCCTTATAAATCAAAATTGGGAAACATCTTTGTCATCACCATTTTTTCCCCACAGAATTTTGTACATAAAACTTGCACACAAAGGCAATTTGTATGAAGCAGCACAGGTTAAATATAGCATCAGAAAGGTAATTTTAAAATAGCCAAAGACAGTTGTTACAGTTTGTTCTCAGAACAGTCACCAGACACATGCCACAATAATTTTCTATATCAAGAAGGTATTAGAAATATAAATAGTAACAAGTTTACAAGTTACCATCTACAAAGATTTCCCTGCTTTTCAACCGTCAGTGCTCCTATTCAGAATGACAAAGAACTGTATTCTGTTCTATAACCCAAGGTATCTACAAGGTATCACAAGACAGTGACTGACTCTCCCACCCAAAAGCGGTCTCTCTGTCCCCTCACATCATCCTAGCTGACCACCATGGTCACCACTTCAAACAGAAGCACCACACAGTTTAATGATGGAGGTTCATGAGATGGAACATGAAATGTTTTACTGAACACTGCAAAAAAAATAGAAGCGTGTAACATGGTTCAGCACCCTGCACAGTACAGAGCTTGAGATGCCCCAGCACCAGCCCAGGCTGGAACCACTCTGCAGACGCATTTACAGACATATTTACAACAGAAGTCAACCCCCCTGTGACAATTTCCACTCGTGCTGTGCCTCCTACTAAAGATAGGTCATTGCTGGCTTGTGGTAGATGCTAAAAGTGTAGATTTATTTTAAGATAGCCTGACTTAAGTTCATTTTAATGCAGTGACACTCACCGGATGTTTTGAAGGTGTTTTAACAGCTTTAGCCTCTTCTAATACGCTCTTACATTCAGAAGCTTTAGCCAGCTTAATTATCCTTTTGACAGAGAATCTTACAGATGCTTATAGCACCCCGATAAAAAACCCTACTCTTTAATTAGACTGCTTCTACCACTGTATTTTCTTAACACACTTGAAGCACTGCACAAAGAATGCAGCATTCATTTTTCATCAAAGGTATGCAGCGTTTGTGCTGACTGAGATGAGAATGGCAGAACTTCTCAGCCATGGAGCTGTTGCTTCCTTGGTTTCTGAAATATTAAATCACTCAGATACTCACGTGACCAAACACGTAGATAACTCAGACAGCTACTCTGATGGAAAAAGACTGTTCCAGGTCAACTTGCAGAACAGCAATCTCTATTTAAATCCTGCAGTGGAGGAATGCTGGTGCAGGGATTCCAACATCTCCATGTTCTAAAACCAGTTTCATGCAATACTGTGTTACTAACTGCTTAGTCCATTTACAGCCTTATGTCCCACAACACTAAGAGTGGTACATATTAAAGTGATTAAGCACTCCAGAAAAGAGGTTTGGCAGAGCTGAACATGGGAAAAGTAACATCCTGAAAACAAACCACCAACAAGCATTCCATCAACCAAACCCCAAATTTCCACATTCGTTCCTATGGAAGGAACACAGGTTGGTAAAACAGCAGCACATGGAAGACTCCAGTTTCACAAAGGGAAGTGATCACTAACAACACCACTGCACTCTCTGTGCCCCTGACCTTGTACTGGATCACACACCACCCTGTGCAACCTCACCTAGTTCCACTCCCTCTCTATTGATCCTTTTGCCAGATCCATGATGATGCTACTTACTCAGCCACATCACACAACTCCCTCCCTGCCCATCCTCCCCTCCAACACATGGACTTCCCACCAGCAGCTCTCCTGCACTTCCTCATGGAGAGGAAGCAGCAGAGCAATCTTCAGCATCCTTCAGTACAAGGCAAAAAACAACTGATCCAAGCATCTCACAAAGGTGAACTAAGAAAGAGAAAGAAGCACACCCACAACCCCTTGAACTTCAAAAACTCAGTGACTTATTGCCACTAAGGATAACAGTGCAACACACTGCAGTATTTTGACATCAACATCTTGAAATGTCCAGGTTTCATTGTCTATCATCAGGACAAACAACTATACAATTCTGAAACAGATTTTTCTTGGACACTTATTCTTTTGTATTTCAGCCTTTTTTCAGTTTTTAACAATTCTTAACATTATTTCTGTACACCTTCAGCCCTTGTAAGTACCCCACACCACAGAAGTTTGACTTGTGGTGATATTCTACAACTTAGAGATTAATTAACTTAAGCAAAAACTTGTTACCAACAATCTACTACATTACAGTTGTAAGACCCTAAACTCCAAAGCAGTCCAACTATTTTTTCTCAGATTTCAAAATCAAGTGCAAACAGATACAAAGATGAAAAGAACACAATTACTTCAAGCTGGTAAATGCTGATTTTACATCCAAGCATCAATAAAGTCTAATGCAAAAAACCATGTAGCTGTGCAACACAGTTGCACAAGAAGAGCATAAGAACCAAGTGCAATGTTGTCACAACACTACTGCTGAGGTGGAAAGTCACGTATTTTACTTAGAACAATCTCAAAGTTCACACAATAAGCACATATCAAATACACCTCAGCTTAGTCACAGCAACTGGAGTTCATTCTCACTTGATACTGGCTTGCTCAGCCATTTTGCTGACATTGTAAAAAGACAACTTGTATGATCCCAAAGCATAACAGGAATAAAACCAATATTGGTTTAAACACACAAGAAAACAGCGCATTTTCACTTTATTGTGAAGCAAGCAGCACTGCATAAAAATACCTAAAACCTAGTGTTTCAGAATTAAACTGTTCCTGGCCTGCTGCACAGCATCTAAAGGGCCAGTGGAACAGTACCACACTGTTTGGGTGCCTCTGTTTACAAAGCACATCTATGCAAAGCACTGTTCTTAAAACACAAAGATCAGCTTCATTGTTTTAAGACAATGCAAGATCCAAGTGAATGAACAGCCATGGATGAGAATTTAAAAAAATGCATGACTACTAAAGTTATTACAGTATGATTTTCAGAGCCTCACAACATATTTCATGACATGCAGGGGTTGTGTGTATGCAGACATCTCTCTTATTTCCCCTGTTCCCTATATATAATTTTATCCTCTATGCCACAAATTAGGGCTCAGAGTTGTAAGTGCCACAAAAGCCATAATCCATCCTTTTCTTTCTTTCTCAACTCTCGCTACACTGAGGATAAGCGAGTTTCCCTCTTGAGCAGAGTACCTCAACCTTGTCTCAGAGAATTAATTTCAAGTGATCCATTTCTGCAAAATCCTCTGAATTAATCTGCAACCAAATTCCTCTGTGTTTCCAGAACATACCAGATATTTCTTATTACTCCAGCCCCTTCTTAGGTCCCTACATTGTAGCAGGAGCTCTGACAACTCAGCCCAGTTACCTATCCTGAAAAACTCTGGGGCACATAAAAGAAAAATAACAAGACCTAAATCAAACAGTGAACACCAGTGTGTCTGTGTAGACTTGTAAATCAATGCCTGAAGCAGCACTATGAAGCACTTACCAAAGATCACCACTAACTCAGTAAAGGATATACAACCATTCTTTTAATTAGACAACACAGCTCCAAAGCCATGGCTGCAGATGGTGAAGTGTCACTCCTGGCAGACCAGAATTCACACCTGCAGCCCACCACGTTGTCTAGTAAAGTGTGTGATGAGAGGCATCCACAGTAACCCAGACAAATAGTTATTGGGAGTTACCACAAAGACATTTTGATGAGATCGAAGCCTTCGACCACACCCATGATTTCCTGTGGCCAAGGTGCACAGGATGTGACTAAAGGCACAGTGATCAGCTAATTGGGATGAATACTGGTCTTAGCTGGCCAAACATCATGACCTGGAAGAGATTCCAGTCCCAAGCAAAGTCATCCATTACAGTCAGCAAGTTCTTCTGCAGAGTCCACGCTTTTCAATGTAAAGGTTTCCCCCCCATCACCCCTTTACTTGAGGAGGAAAGAGAACGTGTTCCAACAAAAAGTGGACTCATTTTTAAAACAAAAGGTATTTTCATTCACTGTCTGACATTTTAAACAAAACTAGGTAAATGAAGCCTCCAATATCACCCTTCTGTGAAGAAGCCATGGCAGCAGCCAGATTACACGACACAAATGGGGAACTGATTTCTGCTGAACTTGGCAATCCACTAAGGAGTTCAATGTGAATGTATAAGTAGGAACAAAATTAAAATACAAAGCTCCCTGCTGACATTTAATTATTTAGTATTCCAAAGTAAGTAAAACCAGGATTTCCATCCACAGAGAAGTCACAGCAGCAAAATACTCTTTTGCCAGGACTGAAACAGAAGATGACAGATCTGCTTTCTCTCCGGTTCTGACGAGCATCTAAACATTCAGTTCTCATCTCTTCTGTTTGGTTCAAAGACAGACCAGTTTAAATACAAGATGTTAGCCAGCCAGAAGAGCAATCCCAATGCCAGTACTGCAGCTAAGATTGAGATAACCACCTTCCTTTATCTCCTGTCAATTCTAGAAGGTCTACAAGAAAGCATGCAAGCACTGAACTTCTGCCAAATAACCCTGTATGCCTTTGTATCATGAAGTCATGACTGACACCACTTGTAGCCCTGACAGTCCCCTCAACACTTCCATTTGGAAAAATCAGTAGCAGTCTTACAAACTCAGTGTAACTGATGGAATATTCTTTCCCTCAGATGCAGATATAAGAGAAGGAGAACTGCTATTTAACAATCAGTAGTTGAAGGAAGGAGCCTCTCTGAAAAAATTCAATGTCCTTATTTTGCTTCATATAAAAGATCTTAGGGTGTTTAATTTTAAATTTTAAAAAAAGTCTAGAAAAGCTTTTTCAAAACATAGGGGGCCACATAGCTTGGGAAATCCAGATGCCTTCCTCCCCTCATGGGACTTCCAAGAAACGCAGCCAGGGCAGTAATGCAGAAGCTGACCACTTACACTGTTTTCAGTCCCATCTGTAGAACAAGCTGTATTCATTTTGACTCATTCCAGTTGTAAAAAAAGAAACAGGCTAAAGCCATTCCTAAACTAGTTGTGCCTGATATCCACAAGTCCAGCTTCATACAATGAACTCCAAAGGTTTTCAACCCTTTTGCTCCAACAACTCCAACCACAGCTTGGCACAGTGACGGTGGAGGTGCAGTCAGAACACCAGATGGAGGATGGGGCAGGCACGTGTGTCAAAACCCAAGAGAGGTACTTCAGAGCTAACCAGCACTGGAAGGTATTTTCAAATAGGAACTTGCTCTGACTTAGGAGTGCTTACTTCTGTTAGCTTAAGCTATCCCCAAAACAACCCAAATATCTCTCACTCCTATTTGATCACAACTAATGCTGTAATTAAAAACCAAAAAGCCAAAACCAAAACACCTCACTGCCAGCACAATTCAATTTTTACAGAATTTACTAGAACCGAAAAAAAGCAGAAAGCTGCTGATGCTACAATCACTGGCACACACAAGACTAAATTCTCACATGCACATCAAGGTGTTGTGAGTATAATCAGGACTAGGTGAGAAGACTGGAAGGCTGACACTTCAAATGCCTTCTGTTTAAAGAATTTCCATTTTATATTATCAACCACCACAAAACAAAAAAAATCAACAACAAACCAGGACACTGGGAGTAAAAGGACTGACTTTTTTGGTGAAAATGTTCTGGAATAATCGAAACCAGAGTTATTAAAATGTTACAAGAGGCTCTGTACACTACACTTGTAACTCTTCAGAGATGGAAGGTGTAACTACATAACCCCCATCAATGACTTGGCCCCTGGGGATGTTTCACAAAGCAGCAGTGAAGGAGATGTAAACCAACCTCTGGTCTCCCAGAGCCCCCTGAACAGCTCCAGAGGGGCCCTCCTGCCACTGGCAGCAGGTGAAGGGTTCCCTCAGTAGAGAATCCAGAAGCCAGTGCAGGAGCAAGGCAGAAGTGCAGTGCTGCACCTTCCTCTTGTGCCAGGGCCAGGCTGGAGGGACACACACCTTGCCCACTGCACAGCCCACCACACAGATACTCTCACTACCAGGGAATTCTGCTGGGGCAGCTTTTTTGGTTGATCTACAGCAAGTTCAGACAGGAACAATAATTGTCACAATCATCTTAGTCTGAAGAACAGTTATACGTGATGGATATGGGAAGCTAGCTAATGGAAAAGCCCTTGCAAATGCAGCTGGAGACAGTTTAAAACATTCACTTCTGGCCAAAAATAATCAGCTAAGAAAGGTGACTCCTGAACAGCAGAGGAGGCAGAAGGGAGCATGTGCCTCTGTCTGAAAAAGAAGTTGGGCAGACAACTCAGCTTAAAACACAGGAGTGAGATCCACAAAACATGCCAGTCCTATGCACTGGAGGAACTGAACTTTGATTGCAGAGGCTTTTCTTGACCCAAAAGAAAGCTTCACCAGTAACATACTTGCCCTCTCAGAATTAAGGCACTCAAGCTACACAAGTTGGAGCAGCTCACACAGCTGCAGTAGGTACAAGCCTGTTTGGTTAGAGAAAATCTAACTTGGAATATCAGGTGTTAAACAAATTCAAAATTCTGCAACAGGAAAAAAAAATCAGAAAAATACACGATGAACAAGGTACATACCAGAGAACAGTATGGCCCAGAAACGTATTTATTCTACGAAAATTAGCACTGATGACAAATCAAAAAGCATATGTAACCAAGATCATTGTTACAGATCAAAAACTGCAGGAGACAAAGCCTGAATCAAGGTTTCTTGAATGCCTTTCCCAATATCAGCCCTTTGTTTAGTTTAAAAATATTTTGGCTAGCAGCACTGCCCATTCAGAGGCATTTCACCAGTAATTCAAGAGCCCTGAACACTTTACACAGCTATATGACCCAACTGTCCTCTCTCTCTAAAAACCTGATGCTGTGCTCAAACCCAGTTAATCACAAACTAGTGTTTCCAGGGGAGACACTCTGACACCTCTGCCTCCACCTGCACTAGATCCCTTCTGCAATAACCAAAGGAAACTATCCACAAATTCAGCTCATTCCTTTGTGCATTTTTAGACTGTCATCCCACCTTCCTGAGCAATGCACCACACCCCCAACCTCCTGTCATAAAGGCCATCTATAAACGAGGCAACACCATTTCCCTCTACCCTCACAATGTATGGAAAAGAAATTCCAAACCAGCATCCTTTCATTCAAAATGGCCAGTGGAAAAACCCTCACCTGGCAATAAAGGACTTCCTTTCTCCTCTGTCAATAAACAACTCAGTGTTAACAGGACAAACACTGCTGACACGTAACAGTGAACTATACTGGGCATATTTTGACCACTTTTTCAGAACTTGCACTTAAATGCTGAAGCAAAGCACACACAGTCGGTCACTCAACTGATGCAACATTAAACACACAGCATGTATTAAGCCCAGAATAATTTAGCTGCCACTCAGAGGTTGATATTATTTCAAATCATCTGTGAATGTATTATGTATTATTCATGGTTACAAATTACTCCCAGATTTCAAAGACATTTCTGCCCAGTTCCCACCACCACCATCACCCAGGTAACCATGGCTGATGTAAGATGCACCAAGACAGTAACTGGGATGCACAAAAGGCCACACTTAATTATCATGCTCATAAAATGCTGTTATGTTCTTCAGGTATCAATACTGAAATACAAGAGAGCCCTTAGGCTTGTTCTCATTACACAGGCACCACACTGCACACATGAAGCCCCAGCAGATCAAGAAATACTAGTCAGGGAGATCATCCCATCCACATGTTATAGGGGAAAAGCTCTCACAAAGACATTTTTTATTTGTTTATTTTAACTAGCCCTAGCTACAATGAAATGTGGTGAAGAACAACAGTTCATACCCAGTAGGGTCTTTACTGTCCTTTGGAACACGAGCTATATTTGGCATTGCCCTTAAGACATTAAGCTATTTGTGGAAAAACCACCTTTTGGTGTGATTACATCCATGAAACTACTTAACTAGTCCAAATGAAGCATAACTCAGTGAGGGTTCTGAGAGTCAGTGCTGGAGACATGGAAACACTTTCAAGCAGGTGCTGTCCCTCAGCAGGAAGGTGCAGAACTCTGCTCATGCCCTGCTTCCACAATCACAGTTTCCCACTTGAGGGGCAGAGACAACCTGATGGAAAACTCAGACCTCAAGGGCCTGCTTCCAATTCCCTGCATCAGCAACCACGTAGAAACTAAACAACTCTGAGCAGAGAGTCCCAGTAAATCCATCTGTAGTTACCAGCAACAAATCACCTTTCTGTAACATCCCCAGGCTGTGGCTGTTCTCTGCACAGTGCTGAGCCCACACCCGGCACACGCAGGGAATTCCATCCCACTATCCAGAGAACAGCCACCTTTGGTCTGGAGCTGCTCACAGACACCCGACTTGAGACAACCTGAAGGTTGCTACTAAATGATATTTTTCAGGTAGATTTCTCTCAAACATTCTCCTGGTCTCTCATGTCAACACCCAGCAGGTGGACATACAACTTTCTTTTCTCCTTTACCATTAGCTTGGTGATGAGCATTACACATTTATCCACAAATAAAGCTCATTTCCATTCTTCACTGGGAAAAAATGAAAACGTCATCTCGTGCAACAATGATGACTGGGACTACTGTATCCTCTGTAAGGAATTTCTAGTGGCATGCCTGCTCCTCACTGAACCAAAACCCCCATGAACTGAAAGCTTCTTGTATATCCCTCATGGTCCTGCAAGTTACCATCCAGCCCCACAAAACGCACCCACTCCTGTGGGATTCAGGACTCTGCACCCTTCAGTTTAGAGATGATGGCAAGTGACACACTCGCCTCTGAAACAAAGCAATACAAGGAAGAAGCTGGACCACTGTCATTGGAGAAGCACATGGAAACATCCAGGCAGTGACATTGCCACTTGCTCGCAGCTCCGTTTAAAATACACAGCCTGGATCAAACGGAAAAAATGTTGAGTTGCTGGAATACAAGTGAACTAAAATCTGTACTGGAGCAAGAACCCGTCTGGCCAAAAGTTCTTTATTAGGTTCAAAGACAGTCCTCTGGAAACAATTTGCTTCAAAAACAACATGGTGTAGTATTTGAAGGCATGATTCCAAATTTAAAATATTCTAACTACTTTCTGTGGCAAGTGTGGAGGCTTCTTTAGAACTCAGTACAGTGATAACTCCCCGTATTCCTTAATGTCCAGTTCCCATACAATTCACAAATATTCCATCTTTCAGTTTAGGAATGTAAGAATACACAAAACCCTCAGTTAAAAAAAACAAAAAAAACCACCAAAAAAAAAACCCAACTCAGCTATTAAGTTACACCCAGAATTAGAATCCAATTGGAAAATGCATATGGATGCTACCAGAACAAAATTTTTCTTGAATTTCCAAAAGGCAACCAATCTATCCTGGGCTGGCTTTCCAACCTTTCTATGCCACAAATGCCTGAATCAACACAGCTCTCTGTAACATCCGAGTTCCAATGTTTACCATCCATCACCTTAAAAACACATCCAGTTATGCAGGATCTCGAACGTTTATTCTGTGAATTCCATGAAATCCAGAACCTCATTCAGAGAAACCACAGCCCTGATGCCAGTTTATTTTTCAATGAACTATAAACGTATCGGTGCTTATTCATATCATGAAAAACACAAAAAGAAAAAAAAAATCAAAGCAGCAGCTCTTTAAGGCGTGTGATTTCCACCCCATCACCGCAAGCTTTTATGTCCATTGTGCCCCTCTCGCTCCGGGGGGTGATTTACCGTTTCACCCGGGGGGTCTCTCGGGGGTCTCTCCCGAGGATCCATCGCGGCCGCGGCGCCATTTTAGGAGGCGCTGAGCGGGCGGGAGGCGGGGCCGCGGCTCCGGCAGCGCCGAGCGGCCGCCGCGAGCCCGGAGCGGCTCCCGGATCGCTCCCGGCCCCGCTCCCCGCCTGGCCCGGCCCGGCCCGGCCCCCGCATCGCCCCCGGCCCGCCCGGGCACCCCCCGCCCGCCGCCTCCCCCGCCCCAGCTCCCCGCCCGGCCCCGCAGCCCCTCACCTTCTCGCAGAGGCTCTTCACCTGCCCCTCGGAGAGCTGCTTGCACTCGTTGAGCTGCTCCACCCACTGGTCGAGCTCCTTGGTGAAGACCTTCTCCTCCATCCCGCTCTCCCCCTCCTCCTCCTCCTCTTCTTCTCCCTCCTCCTCCTCCTCACCGGCTGCTGCTGCCGCACCGCCCCGCGGGCCCCTGCGATCCGCGCTCCCCACAGCGGCGGCGGCCGCGACGCGTCAGGGCGGGCGGCGGGCGCGGGGCTCAGGGACGGGGCCGGCCCGGGGCGCTCCGGCTGCGGCAGCGCTGCCGCTCCTCGCTCCGCACCGTGTAATGGCCGCCGCTGCTGACGTCACCGCCCGCCCCGCCGCGGGGAGGGGGACGCCGCGGGAGCGCACGGCGCCTGCGCAGCACCCGGGCGGGGCCGCGAGTGCGCGCTGAGGGGCCGCGCGGGCCGAGGGGTTGGAGCCCGTGAGGGGCTGAGGGGAGTTGGCTGCCGGGGCTGCTCCCATCCCTGAGGCGGGAGCGGCGGTACCGCCGTGACGGGGTCGCTGCCGTGGCCGTGCTTACCCCTCCCGTCCCCGTGTGCCCAGCGCCGGCTCCTCGCGGGGCACAAGGCGGGACGCGGGTCTCCAATGGCTTTGTGCGGCTCCGCAGTGTTTGTGGTTCTCCCTGTAATTAATGCACATAAATATCTCCAATGAGACGGTGCCAGGCTCTCTTCAGCCACACGACAGGGAGAAATGGCCATAAACTAAAACACAAGAAGTCCCACCTCAGCATGAGGAAGAACTGCTTAAGGCTGAGGGTGGAACAGCTGCCTAGGGAAGGCGTGGAGTCCCCCCCTCAGGAGACCTTCCAAACCCGCCTGGACACGTCCCCGTGTCACCTGCTCCAGGTGACCCTGCCTGGGCAGGGCGATCTCCAGAGGTGCCCTCCAACCCCAGCAATTCCATGATTCCGTACTCCTGAGCACCGTTCCCCTGTCCTCCAGGGAACAGGGAAGGAGAGGGCGCTTGCTGGTGTTGGTATTTAAAAATAAAGCTTTTCAGATTTAAATCGTAAGCATAATATCAGCTCGCTTGTACCACCATGTAGTGCTTAGGTTAGAAAGGCTGTGTGGCGTTTCTTTAAAAAATAATTTATATTGAAAGAGTTCTTGGAAGACCGGGGTTTATTCTGACCTTTCTGGACAGGAATAATGCACAAAGTGCAGTGTAAGCTTTCAGTAAAGGAGACTAGTGGTGGACCTTTCAGGAACCTTTCAGGAAGGTGGACATTTTTCAGGTCCTTTCAGGAAACTAGTGGTGGACCTCAGCTACCTTAGTGCTCTCAGACGCTTCCTTTCTTCCTAATGGGAAATATGTCAGTAAGACAGGGATAAGATGCAACAAAAAGGAATGGAAGAAAATAGGCATCAGCGATTTGTAATAGATTATGTGTCTTATTGCAATTTGCATCTTAAATGGGAGAGAAATCAGTCAATGCAAGATTTCCCTCAAATAACTTCCAAAAGGCATGAAACGATCAGTAAAAAAAAAAATAAATTATTTTTTCACTTAATGGGTCAAAATTTAGACAAAATGTTGATTTGTTCATTTCAAGAGGGTACAGGGACTTTTCCTCGTTAATTTGCGCTAATTGTCTTGGTCATCAGTTGCCTAATACAGAGTCTGACTTGTTAAATTCTTTGCCTACTATTGAAGCAAATTAAGGATTCCATAGTGAGCAAGGGGTAAGGAATGTTTACTTTCGTAGGTCAGTCTCGGTTTCTTGGTGTCATACTCTCCTGGTAGACATGGGTTTGTTTGAATGACCTGACTCAGGTGCTCTGTTTTCCTTCCAGAATGTTGTTGCTCTTTTTAGATAGGTTCCCATCTTCAGATGTACTTAGTTTTGTGCTTAAATTTGTAGAAGGAAAAGTGTTATTCACTGAGAAGTGATAGGTTTCAAGAATTCACATCTTCCTTAGTAGTCCCAAAATAATCTTGAGCAAATAACATGAAGCAATAACATCAACTCTTGTGCAACTTGCCAAGCAAAAGTTCATTTTCTTTAATGACTGCTGACCTTCTGACATAGTCAGATGTTTGAAGAGCACATTTAGCTCTGTATTTTCCATACAGATACTGAAATTCTTGATGAAACTTGAGGCGATTACATCTTTGAACTCCTTGTGGTGTCAGTCAGGAGCTGTGGGGATGGTCCAGCTTGGGTGATCAGCTGTAACTCTGGGGCAGGCAGTCCATCCAGCTGAGAAAGAGGGTGCTGGGTACCAATCTTAGAGCTCAGAACGGGGCAGGATTGCATTCCCTGCACCCATCTGGGTTTCTGGAAAAGGAAAGATTGAGCGAGAGAGGAGACATAGAACCTTCTCAGCAGCAGGAAACTGTTAACCTGGCTTGTTTGCTGATGGAACTGCGCCTGAAGTCCTGCGATGTTTTATCTGGTAGGTGTGGGGAAAG
The DNA here is from genome assembly GCF_025592945.1 of Manacus candei. Lineage (NCBI taxonomy): Eukaryota > Metazoa > Chordata > Aves > Passeriformes > Pipridae > Manacus > Manacus candei. The sequence continues at coordinate 16,139,274 of NW_026138085.1, read as the reverse complement.
CACAGCCAGTGTGGATTAGCCAGGGCTCCTCACAGACTGAGTATCAATCACTGCTGTCTTCAGAGCAATTGTGCTGGTTCCCGGGAGCACAGTGTTAGAGAAAGGAACACTTTCTGTTTGAAAAGGCTCAGTCATAATCAAAAGACTCAGTGGCACAGTCACAGTGACAAATGCCACTTGGGAAGGGGAAGGTGATTCAGCACTCCCTGCTTGCAGCTGAAGCCACTGACTAGGGGAGAACTCGGGACTCAGCAAAGGAAATTCGGGATTCATTTATCTGGACAGTCACAGAGAAGGGGAAAACTTTGGTTTCCATCTCCATCTCAAGCATTAGCTGTGCATTTTCTCCTCATACTGTTTTGAATAGATCAGAAATCAGATCTCTTTCCTCCCTCGTGCCTGAGAGTGATAATCAATAGTTTAGAGAATCACAGTTGCTTTTCTCTTCTTAGATAGTTATCAGAGCCTTCAAAGGAGAACACAATAATGAAAGAATACCTGCTCTGTTGCGTAAGGTGGGGGTTTGTCAGTGCTTCAGATGCACGGGAAGATTAAATTGTGAACTGTGAGATGGCAGTAATAAGTCATATTTAGTATGTGAATATATGCCAGGCTTGTGTGTGTGTGGTTTGTAACCAGGGAGCTGCTGGGTGTGGCTGCCCTGATGACTCAGGGGTAGTGAGGCCACAGTGCTGTGCTGACACCTGAGTCAAACCTGTGTGTCACACGTGTGGCATTCCTGAGAGAGGTGAACTGGGCACTCACTGCACTGCTGTTTACACACATCCAGCTGTAGGTTATTCAGCTTTTTGCAAAGCCACCTATAGTGCCAACTAATTCTGTAACAGTCTGAAATTAATCCCAAACTCGTTGATGAGCGTGTTAGCAACTGCAATAATCCTATCAGTTAATGCAGTAACACCAACATTTCCATTGTACTATGAGACATCAGTGTTTAAACTATGCAGATTTATATCACATTGTCCAACTATGCAATGTAGTGTCAATTAAGCATTGTAGAGTAAGGAACACGTAAATCAGTTTTCTTCACACTTGTCTCTCTCTGAATATTTTACTGACTCTAAATTATCCGTCAATGCATGTCCCAAGTGTCTGTTGCTATGGTGTTTTAATACTAAATGCAGAATTAAAAGGCCATACAATACAAAGACTATACTATACAATTAAAAGGCTATACAATGTTGTAATAATGAGCTGCCACCTTTTGATGTAGGGCTGCCTTCTTTGATTAATATTTTTGATTAATATTTTTGCAAGCAAAGAGTATAGCCACTCATCCATCAGTATGGGAGTCAACTGCCTCTGTGGGGAAAGGGATTCTTCCTGGCCGAATGAAGTCAGAAGTATATATCATGTAATCTCTTGCATATTCAGATACTGGCCACTTACTGAGACAAAATACAAGTTTGGTGTCTTAACAGTCCCATTAAGTCAGACAAATCCTGTCATCTTTAGTAGAATGATTGCAAAAGATTGGAAGAAGAACACAATTTATATCAGATATTTGTTACATCACCATGAACAAATACTATTTCTGTGTATTTGACTCATGTCAGAGTCCAGATAGTACATGACAGAATCATTGACATCAGTAGTACCACTATCAGCAGAGGCCCACTCACTTGAGCTGAACAGCTCCTGTAAAGGATGGAATCTCATTATTAATCACCTCATATACCACAAAACATTACTGAGATCTGCTAGTTCATCCTCCCTGGTGTTGCAGATAAAGCCAGAAGAGCAGTGTCTTACTGAAAGAAGAAATTACAAAGTAACCATGAAAATCACATTTTCAAATCACTATGGTTACAGATATTTCATAGTCAAGAATCTTTAAAAGGCTGAGAACGGAGTGCTCGTTCTCAAATGTTAGGGGTTTAGTATTTTGCTAATATTTTATGCCCTGCTCTCTCCCCAGAGTGTGGTACTTTAACCTTTGAGTCCAGCCTGGCTGGCTGGAAGGAGCCTTGGGGCAGTGGGTACATCCCTGTGCAGCTGAGCACATGGTCCTTCCCATCCACCACCTAACAGCTCTAATCCATAGAGCGCTGGACAATGCTACCTCTGCCAGGACAAATACTGTCACTTTGTGGCCAGGTGGACAAACACGTGGCTTCAGCCCCGTGAGGAAACAGATCCTGAAGTTAATTCACTTTCCAAACATGACAGAAGCATTTAGAGTCGGGATTAGAGAGCCCAGTTCAATAGATACATAGGCGCATCCTTAAATTCCTTCCTCTTAAACAGATAAGCATCTGTGAAACGTCCTGCTAAGCTCGTGCTGGGAGGCTTTAGGCTCGCTGATCGCTGGTGTGACTCTGATCAGCACAGCTTGCCTTACAAGTGCTTGCTTTGGAAGAACTCCTATTATTCAGTCCTTCCCATAGGCTCTGTTTAAGCACACAACAAATTATTAATACACACAAGCAGTTGTCATGGAGATAATACGATCCAAAGTGGGTTTTTTATGAGTGGTACAAACTTGGCACATCCCACATGCCTTGTACAGACAATTCCTACGTAAAGCTTCCTGTGTCAGATATGGGATAGATATATTATATCTTGGCTTTTTGTGCCAGCACCCCATGGAGAAACCAGTTTCTGGCTTTCAGATGGTTGGCTTTAGGAATCTGAAAAACGTAGGACTTGTAAGAGGTGGGGCTTTTTAAGTTGCAACACCTTAGCAAGGGGCTGCTCTGCTCACTCCTGTGAACAATACAATGAGGCAGCCGAATTCTGGCTAAAACCTCTGCAGGATGCATTTTCTCTCTTCCTCTTGTTACACAGACTTAGGCCAAAATGCAGGAATTAATCCAAAAGAAGGCAGCTGGCTAATGTAGCTGGGGAGGCTTCAGGGACATAACGAGGATCGTTTTCCTTGGAATGAGACTGCTATCCCATTAAATGTCTATAAATCCAAGTGACGTTTTCCCTGTGATTATCATAACATTTCTGCTCTTTAACTGTGCCCCTGCAAAGTCGTTCCCTGTGCACTTAACCATTCTTACCTTTATTCTGTGCCTCTTGGAGATCCTGTTACACTTCAGCCAAGCAACTGCTGGAGCAATTTTGTACCCTGTTTATTTGGATGAATGCAGAAGATTCTCTGCATATTAAAGCTTTTTTCTTTTTTTTTTTTTTCAGATATTTACTCATCAGTTCATATTACATCACAGTTACTGTCTTAATGACCTTGATCTGGGCCAAGCAGCTAAGCTACAGAAACTGTGCAAAAAAGAATTGCAGCAAGAAAATGTGAATTATTCCTCCCTCACTTTCCTGCCACCATCTTGAAGTGAAGGAAGCATGAACCCAGTTGGGGAGAACCCATGACCTCTAGTGCATGTTAATGTAATATCCGTGTTGGTTTGGAGATGTCACAGGTGTCTTGTGTGACAAAACAGGTACACATGACCTGCTGAAGATGGCTTGGCTAAACTGCTGCCTTGCCATCCAGCTCTCAAGCTTAGTTCCAAGCAGTGCTGTGTCCTGGCTGCTGCTTAAATGCTTCCCCTGAATAGAGAGCCTGGGGAGGGGTATTTTCTTTTGAAATCTCTTTGTGTGTGTGCTAAAGGACAAAGGAGAAATGCACTGCACAGGCACACTTATTCTTAGGTCCTGATTTTGCTTCACTGTGGTTAACAAGTGTATTATTAGTAATAGCTAGTTACAAATAAGAACCTGACCTTATTTTTAACCTAATACTGAATCAGATCTCATTGTAACAGGAGGGTTCACTGCTGTGCTTTGCTCTTTAAATATTCTCATTCAGAATTTCACTGCCTTCCATCTTAGGTATTACAAATAGGTGGCAAGTTGTATAATTATTTTTATTGTTCCAAATCTCATTTGCAGCCTTACATAACAGCATTCCCACCAAAAGCTTTATTTTAAGGGTGGTCTGGAAGAACATGCTGTAGCAACCTGAAATTATTTGCACTATTATATAGAGTCTAGATAGAACTGTCTCCTCTTTTTTTGAGATGTCATTTTAATATTAATAAAAATAAAGATATTAATTAAAGTCAAAATGTGTGGACTGCCTCAGCTTTGGAGTTACAAAGTCCTGTGAGGTCAGCCCACCTCAGTCCTGAGCATGAGCATCCTTGGAAATCCTACCTTGCCTAAGCAGAAACTACCAGTCATTCCAACTCAATGACAGTCAAAATATTTGTGAGTGTAAGAATAGTAAATATATAAACATGCAAAATGGAGTAACAATGGTAAATTACTTAGAATAACCCCCAGGTGGATAGAGCTGCACTTGATAAACCTGAGTTTCCTCATTAGTAACACTGTGTTCATACACAAAGTACTGTCTCCATTTTTAGTAGCTGAGACATTCACCCTTCCATCCCTGAGCTGTGTCACCTTTCCCCACCTTTCCTCATCACATGTGACTTGGGAAGGATGAAAAATGTTGGGAAGAGGTAGTGATCAATCCTGCGAAGATTAGATGTCATAGATGTAAGATTACAGTACATTAATATTACAATTAGATGTGTTAGATCTATTAGATGTAATATTCAGCAGAAACAAGCTTCCCTGCTCTCCCTGTGATCACAATAACAACAAGCCCTGATCTCTTCTATCTGAAGAGCAGATTTTATTTTTTCATGTCCTATTTTGTTGCATGCTGTGACCTCCCTCTTTGATCAATGCCTTTATCACATCAAAGCTAGCACCCATTCTTCCTGATTACTATTCTTCTCCTCTATCCCTCTCCCTGTCCATAACTTTCTTTTTTCCCCTTTTCAGTCTCACAGAATTGGATTTGGCCAAATGATCCACAATACCTCATGAGCTCTGGAAATGTCATTCTAAACTGGCTTTTCTCCCTGGAGTTGAGCATAAGGCAAATATCCTGAAAGTTAAAAATACACTGTTGTGAATTTGACTGATGAAAATCTCACACTTGGCAAAAGAATGAGAAATGGCCACGAAGGGTGACACATTAATCTCACTGGAAGGTGGTAATGCCAAAATTCCTGGCATTTCAGCTGGGACTGGGATCTTACTGCCAGAGCATCTGACTTCCTCAGTGATGTGTATGGCAGCAGTGGGAACTGCTGAGCACTTTCCCTGGCAAAGTAACACTCCTTGTGTTGGCCCCAGGGTGCACAACTCCACTGCATTGTACTGCCTGTCTGTCATGCAGATGTCACCCCCTCCTCAGCTGTTGGAAGCCCAAACCAACAAATCCTTCAGGTTTGCAGGTTAAAAGCTGGGTTTGTGCTGGGCTGCCCAAGTGCACACTGACCCTGAGCTGAGTAACCCCCTGAGTGTCACTCACAGGCACTGAGGGCATCCAAAAGCTCAGTCTCTCTGCTCAAAGGCAGGAGCTCGTACTGACCTTGCTGCCCAGGCACACAGAGATGTACTCTCAGGTGTACATATCTAGCACAAGCACGATGTTAGTTTGTACACTTCAGCAGTGTGGTTTTCCTCCTCAGATTAGAAACTGAAAAGATCAGTGAAATTAGGACTGTTGTTTTCATTGGGTGAATAATTACTCCGTAGTCAAATAATGTTATCAGGTATATTATCAGGGAGAAGAACTGGTTTCAGAAAACTGTCATTAACTTGAGCAATCAGAATTTTTCAATTCCATAATGAATGCATATTTATCAGGACTGAGTGAGTGAGAGGCAGTGCAGGGTCTATCACAGCAGTGCTTGATCTCAGCCATGAAGAATGAGAGGGAGGAGTTCCAGCTTCACAAGGGAACAGAATCACTGGTCTCATGCTGGGGGGCACTGCCCAGCAAGTTTAATTTTGATTCACACTTTACTATAAAAAAAAATCTTTAAAAAATCCATTTGAACTTCTTCAGAAGAATGTTTATTTCAGAAACATCACCTTCCAGGCATCAGAGCTATAACACAATTTATTCTCAACAGCATAAGTGTTAAACCAACCATTCTTGTAATGCAGCTGTTTCCTACATGAAGTCTCTCAATGTACCTTTTCATAAATTTCTCTCTATATATTTACATTTCCCTTAACAAATTTTATCTCTTACACCAGAAAATCATTCATATTTATTCTTTTAGTAGTCAGAAAAACTTCCCTGGTATCGCTACTACAGCTCCATTTTTTTGACAGTGTCCAACTGGGGAGTCAGGAAATGCACCAAAATCTGTCAAGAATTACTCATGTGTAGATAATACACCAAGTGAAAGAATTTCCATAATAAAGGTGTGTACGTTGCAGTAGCCTTGAGATAGGGCTGACTTCTTCCAAAACAAGTTCTTCTGGTTTTATGTGACTATTTAATGCACTTCTGTGTTGAAGAAAATAACTCTTGTTCTCACTCTGTACTATGAAACCAGTATAGCAGGAGGTACCACGGGCTGGTGAACAGATCAGGAGACAGGAGATGTCTCTTGTATCTGTTTAAAATCTTCAGGGCCATTCCAACTCCCACTTCCCCTTCTGTGAAGTGTTACAGCTACTATTACTTTTGCTACTTATATGAGCAGATTTTTTTAAACTGAAATACACTTTCTTCAAAGTATGAGGTGTCTTTAGCAGAAAAGTAATAACTATTAGGAGAACAAACTCATTATTATGTCTGTGAAAAGGCTTCTGGGCAGTGTCACTGAATGCAAATACTTGCATTTTGTTCATCTGTTTTAAATGTTAATGCTCTCTACATATCATCCAGAAGGAATACATATATATACATATATACATCCCTTTTAGAGAGGGCAGCCTCTCTAAAAAAATACTGACAGAGGGTATGTGTTGCTTTTCACTTGCCCCAAAAGGTTCTGCAGTGTTCAATGGCTTGCAGACACAAAGGTATTTTCACTTGTCCTGAAAAGCAGCTCTGTCTAAGGTAAAGTCAGAACCACAGCACTGGACAATAAGATTTCTAGGCGAGGGAATGACTAAATTTATCCATTTGAAACTACTAATATGTATTTTTAAAGCAGGGGTGTTATCAGCAAAGTACATCTTATTGTCAAGCATGCAGCAGATGCTGGTAGTGCATCCAAATCACTTCTACTTCCCTTTTTTTATCATGGAATTGTGAATTGTGCTTTTTTGGGTTTGTAATTAAAGGGTAGAACAGATGGTGAGAACCTGAAGAGCTGCATCCATTAAATTAATGTAGAGAATGTCCCCACGTTATAATTTAATATAATGGGATTTTACTTGAGTGAAATAAAACTCCAGTCTAGTGCTTGGGAATGTTTACTATATGAGAAGCTTCACTGTTGAAAAGATTTCACTGAGTCATGCTATGACTCTCTGCCAAATACCAATCATATGACCAACCCAGCTAGAAAAGGGTGTTTCTCCATGCCAGTATAGTTCACATGCCACCCGACAGTGAATCTTTTTTTGACTGTTCACCTGTGGATTTTATGTGACATGAAAAGGGGACAATGTATTCTGCCTGTGTTTAAAAAAGGAGTAGATATTCAGAAGCACAAGCTTGCCTGTCCAGTATGAAGACTGGTGTAACAAGAGGGGTCGGGTTTGACGTGGTTTCAGAGGCAGGTTTAAGGCAGACAATCCAAACCAAACGTTGATACTGGTAAAAAAATCAGTGAGTGTTTTGCTAATCCCAGGAATCAAGATGCTACTCTCGAGATTTCAGAAGTTCAGAGAGCAAACTGTCTTACTTCTGTTGAGACAGGGTTTTTAACTACTAGAGCTAAGACAGAAAAAGAAAATCCAAAAGTAGGTGAATGAATTTTATAAGCAGCAGTGGACACTGCTAGATTTTCTTAAATCTCAGAAAATATTTATACTTGACTGTAAATATTTGAGCGAGACCTGTCTAAGCTACACTTGGGGAATCCTCTGTTTTATTACTGAAATGTTTTTATCTATGGAAAGCTACAGCAAATGTCTTGTATTAGTGATTCTTTACTCAGCAAGCTCCAGCTGTAGATACATAATACCCGTCTCCCACACAGCTCCACCATGGCCTGCAATCAATACATTGTCTCCTGCATACAAAGGCTATTTCTCTGATAATCAGACACTGGGACAGGGATGAAATCATCAGGGAAAATAATACTAGAAAGAACACAAAGGCTCACAATGGGCCCAAGTGTCTCTGCTGCAACCCTTACTCCAGCTAAAATACACTACAGATTAACTTACCTTGGTGACTATTGAGCAAGAAAGTTAAAGGGATGAGCACACACAGCACAGAAAGTTTAAATTGCACTTCCCCTCAGTGTGAAATCACTGTCACACTGTGTGGGAATAATTGAGAGGTCACAGGGGATTATGTGAGCATTTATGTTTCATTCTGGCTTAAGTGATATCAACCAAATTGTTTCCGTCTTCAGTAATGCTGCATTTGCTTCAAGGCCTTGAAAGAACAATACATTTATTAACTGCACATATTTATCTGTCACAGAGATCTCAGGTTTTCAAATGTTCAGCGTTCAACTCCTGAACACACTGAAGTTTCTCCACCTGGGGTAAGGAAATGAAAAACAGGATGGTTAATGGTTTCAGAGCACAACACATCCCACCTCCCTCAGAGCAAGGCAGAACATTGCTGTAATGGCAGCAGGTTTTGCCAGGGAACCTGATATGTGGTGCTCAAGTCTTCGCCCACCCCTGCATGAGATGTGTCACTCCCTTTTCCCTGTTTTCCTTTGTCTTCCCTGTACTTCCCCTGCAGCTCTCAGCTGAGGAATGGCTCCTGCACTGCCTGATTCTTGCTTTTCTACTTCAACAATTAGCTTGTCCTTCCTTCCCTTCAAAAGGCAGGGACTTCTGGTTTGGAGAAACGTTCACACCATTGAAGTAAAGCCTCTGGTTTTACGGAGCAGCCTCTCCTTTGGGTTCACACTGCAGCAGAACACATTCCATGAGGTAATTAGCAGCTGTATTCAGGGGACTCCAAGGAAGATCCAGAGTGCTGAATTTTGAGAGGATGTTTGTATATCTGAGGTAATTTTGTCTCATCACAGCCTGTGTAAGCTCCCTCTGCAACACAACAAAGGAAAGAATTATCCAATGAGTCCAAAATACTTACACTGGGAAAATGACTATTTTCTTTCCAACAGCTGGAGCAACTGTTCCTTCATTAGATCTAAAGAGTGCTGTTCATCAGAGGTGTGAGAAGTACAGCTCTTACCATCAGTAACCCCCCACAACCAACTAGAAAGGAAATCTGTTTGAAGCCCTTCAAAGTGTAAATAAGGTACTCTGCCTGACACAGTCCCTTAAAATCAGGCTTTTCCCTTGGAAAACGCCCTTCTGCAGTCAAGCAACTGCGACATGGTTCTTAAACATTTATCCACAGGGGCAATAAAATACTTAACAATTTTAATGTTAGTTCCTCTGCAGAAAATAATTAATCCCAAATAGATAGAAAGGGGTGGCAAAGAGCAGAAGCCTCAGAGCTGCTGGGTTGGTGTGACTGTAAAGCCTCTTGCACAGCCCCTGGAGGGCAGTGCTGTGACCCGGCAGTGCCTTCACAGAATCACTGAGTAAAACAGATGTCCCTGCACTGAGTAGTTATTTCCACCTTTTTCCCCCCAGTTTTCTTCCAGCAAGAAGGTTCCTGCTTGTGTCAGGATTTCCTCTTTCCATGATGTTCTCTTTGCTGCCTCTGCAGAGTGGCTGGAGGCATACAGCACTTAGGCAGAGAATTACTGATTTCCCAGGGCCACAGCATTTAACAGCAGAGACGAGTTGATTATCTAGTCTCCTTTGACCACCCTTTTAAACCTGATAATTGCTTTTACCTGAACACACTGAGCACATTTCTACAATAATTTAAATACTGGTCTTTTATAGGGAAAGTGCACATGTTATTACCAACTCCAGAATAGCATTTTCCATCAGTAGCTCTCAGTGGGCTTTGCAAAGTCAGTACCACTTCACAGAGGGGGAATCTGCCCTGTTTAGCAATGAGTTTATTTACCCCAAACCATCTCAGCCAGCAGCACAACAAGGAAGGAACATGATCCAGACAGCCAGGATAGTGTCAGATCCAGCTGGCCATTTAAGATGGAAAATATTTCATTATTTATTCTGGGAGGATTTGCTAGCTCAGCCTCCCTTTCACGCCTTTTTTTTTTTTTTTTTTTTTTTTGAGTGTCATAGCTACTCTTATTCTTCCTGGGACCTTCAAGGTGTGCTCTTCCTTCTCCTCAGCTGGGATGCAGTGGATGAAATCTGCTTTTCTGAGCTCTCACCCCGAGCCCACGCAGGCTTTTTCTGGATTTGGTGACTTTAAGCCCCCAGTTCCCTACTTACCCCAAGCCCTCAAAATAAATTTTTAGATGGGATTATGTGGGAAAACGCATTAAGAGAGGAAGAGGTTTTAAAAATAGCCTAGCAGCTAAATGTGGGTGTAATCTCCTCTAATTCCCCCAGTATCTGAGCACAGGGCATGGGGCTGGACTAGCCTGGTGTTGGTAAATTTGAGCCATGTGCAGGACATACACTTCACAAATAGTAACAGTTGGCAGCAAACCACAGGCCAGAGAGCATAAAGGAAAGGGCAGCACGATCCTAGTGCTTAAGTTTAATCAACAGTGCAAGGATAAAGAGGAAGAAATTAAGATGCGCCCAAATTATCTTAATTGTGATGGTGTGACTTTTAGTTGCCATGAGACGTTGTACAAAACTGTTCATATTTCAAGATTTTATATTGTAACTGCTGAATTTAAGTACTTATCATGCTATAAAGCCCCCCAATAAAGGAAATATTTATTTTAAACATAGTAATAGGGCTCTTTATTTTTTAACATTGTTTATTTTTGTCACATTCCAGGCTTTTCATAGCCTTTTACTGTGTCCTGCTATTAGGGTGTTTGTGCTTTTTTTCCCTAGCAACATCAGTGACCACCTGGAAAATGCACAGGGGAAAGCTAATGAAAAATTTTAAATATGTGACAATAAATAGGAAACGTGATTCCAATAAGAATTGGAATTTGCATCCTAATTGCTGTGATCAACAAAGACCTGTAGACTTCACAACTCATTAACTCTTCCAGTTTCCTTATTGCACAAGCTTTGCTGCTCAGCAACATTCTTTAAATACTCCACAGACACCTCCTGACACCAGACTATGTGATGGAGCAGAAATCACTTCTCCCAAAAAACCCAGGAAGGACAAGAGAGCTCCAACAACACTTCCCATGCAGCCCCAATAACACATTTTCTGTGTCACCCAAACTCCTTCCAGTTTCAGTCAAACACATGGGAACAGCAGTTTAATTCACCTCCACTAAGTATTTTTTTAGTCCCGGCTTCTTTTGCTGCCTCTGCAGGTAAATTATCCTCAGTTCCAGTCCTGAATCCCGCTGTGGTTACTTGGCTGTTGATGGGTAACTGCTCATCTTGCTCAGACCCACCATCAATCGAGGCTGCTAACAGAAAACACAAAGATAACTATAAAATACCTATTAATTGTGTTAGGAGTTTTTTTTGTTTGTTTGCAATTTATGTTCTGTAAGTCGATCTTCCTCCCAGAAATGCATGTTTTCCCTCATCTTACGTTACTGTGCAGATTCCTCATGTGTTACCTGTGTGTACTAATCCCCGTAACATGCCATTAATTCACAGTACACTCAGTTGGTTTAGGCATGGATATTGGAGAAACATAATTAAAACAAGACTGCAGTGTCAGAGCTATGCAATTTCTTTTTGTTTTCTTTAGATATTGAAGGGCTCAAAGTCACTGTAGGGGTTTCAGATTGTGAAGCCAAGCCTGTGGCTCCATGTCCTGGGTGAAGCTGCCCCCCTTTTCCCTGTGTCCCTCCCCAGGCCACTGTCTGAGCGGTGCCACAGCATCTCTGGGAGGCTGCTTTGCAGGAAAAGGATCCAAGTTCAAAATACCCATCTTTGGTCAGGGTATTTTAGTCCAGATCAGCCCCTTGACCGGGTTCACTGCACAACCCCCCCGTGCAATCAGGCCAGCCCAGCTTAGGGAAAGATGTGGGACTGCAAACAAACAGCACGACTTTTTGGGCTGCATCAGCCAGAGCTGCTGCCAAAAGAAACACTGATCAAGCTGTACCAAATATTTGTTTTGAAACAATTTTGAAATATAGTTTCAGAACACTTGTAGATGAAGTGTGTTTAGCTGGGATAAAAGGCTACAGCCAAAGCTAAATCTGGCTCTTGATTATACAGAATAAACAGATACAAAATTGGACTGAGGAGCCTCAATAGGTAATTTTGCTGTGCATATTTAAATACTAGCTATTTAACAACAAAAAAATTAAATTAATGTTTTAAATCCCTCATGCTTGTCATCCTCCTCCCCAGACTACAGCCTCTAATCAGTGTTTAGGAGTAAAGGAGGTTCCTGGGCAATGCTGGACCCCTCACTCAGGCATTTCCTCACATCACTGTAAAAGTATACAAAAAATAGCTTTTGGCTAAAATGTCCCTTCTCACTTTTCCACATCAGCTTTATTTTTTGTTAGTGATGCTGAGGCTGGAAAACTTAAGAAACAGCTGTAGTTGAGAAACCATACCTGTAAAAATGTGTTGTTTAGCAGGTAAGAAAACACCTTTTGTTCAGTCTATACGTAATGTTTTTCATCTGACAACTGTTTTCCCTTTAAATGATAAAACATTAAAACCTGAACTAAAAATAATCCTGTTGACTGTTCCAGTTCAGGAAATTTCTATGAGCCAAGTTTTGTTGTTTTTTTCCCTGGCTGTTATTCCAAGTTAAGTCAGCTCAGCAATTGCTGACTCCACAATCACAACTGCTTTTGTACAATCTTCATTTACTTTCTTTTATTTTTGGAAACTATGACAAAACATCAGCTGGAACACTCAGTCCAGTGTTTTCTTAACTCACCTGGAATAAAACAGCAGATGATCATCTGCAAGAGAAATATAACAACTCTGTAACAATGCAATGTAACCCTAAAGGATGTCTCAAATCCCTACCTGGAAGATGCTTTAACAAGTGAGGACATTTCTGATGCTGGTGTTTAAAATCGCCAGTGGGTTGTAATTACAATAACAATTTTAGGCAGCCATAAATATTTGAAGAAGGGCAGTTCTCACCTTCCCAAATCCTTGACCATTCTGGCAGGCCCTAAAACCAGCATTTCTCACCTTTTAGTAGTTCTACATCTTTGTAGTTCCCTCTGTGCTTTGAAGGAGAATTTAATTTTGTTTCTTGTAAGAACTTGGCTTTCAGCTCTGGTAAGAATCTGACAGCAAAGGGTGAAATGATCTTTTAAGTTATATTTTCTCTTAAAACTAAACCTGTTATTTAACAACTCAGAGAGACAAATCCCTCACGAGTAGTTCCAAGGATAACAGCAATTTTGTGCAGTGAAAATGGAGTTCGACAGCAAAGGACACAACTCACAGCTTTCCTTTGCAGCGACAAATCCCGGGGCCACATCAGTGCGAAAGACACGTGTTTGCGGTTCCCCTGGGAATTCCCAGGGTGACGGGATACCCTCGATGGAAGTGGGCAGGGTGATGCCACCTCCCCGCAGGCTCCGGACGGACGGGAGGAATCCCTGGATTTCGAAAGGCTCCACAGCCACACCTGCTGGCTGGAGAGCTCGGCACAGCACGGGCTGTGCTGGGAGATTTGGGGAGAAATCACTCCAAAACGACGCTTCAGGCCGTGTCACAGCGGGGTGTGGTGCCCCCGGTGTGCCACAAAGAAAAAGGGTCAGCATTTTAAAGAAGTGTCCTGTAAAAACCTCTCTCTGTGGCCAAGCCGAGCCACGACAAGGTAAAAAGCAGAAATCACGTTTCCTGAGCTCCCACAACTCATTGGCCTTTCTTTACATGTGAAAAGGTATCTGCTGTTTTGACTGAGGGGTTTGCTTTATTCACCCTCTGCCTGGGTGGCAACAAAATGGTTTTTCTCCACTGTTCACTGTGTGATTTCTCCTCACTCTGCAAAGGGACGGATCCAACACTTTTCCAGGATACATTTATGCCTTTGAAGGAGCAGGCTCAGCACACTGAAGACATGGCCAGTGTCTCTGAGTCTGTCTTGTGTAGGAGAACATATAATTAATGATTTGTGGAAGACCTTATAGAACTTTAGGGAAACACTTCCGGCTTTTGGGGACCCTTTGGGACATTCCTGGGCTCCTCTGATCATCTGCACAAGGACGAGCAGTTTACCACTGTGTACATAGCTATGAACTGATAACTGTTATTATAATTAGATAATCCATAAATTAATATCATTAGGCTATTAAGAATCTTCTCATCTGGTGCTATTCAGTGTCCGTTCTCTTCCTAAATTATCCCATCATTTTTTTGTCATTGCACCTCCTTCAGTAACATCTGGGGTGTCTGGGCCTTGTTCTGCTGCTGTGTAACCTAGTTCATGGTTTTTGGCTCGTCATTCTGAATTGGTACAGCGGGTGGGTGGAAGGTGAGTTATTATTTTAGCTCCCAGTTCTAGGGTAGGTAAGGGCCCCAGAGTTTTACCTAAATTATACTGGAGAAAATGTTCCCTCCAGGGCACTCTTCTGGCTGAGGACTGTCCCAAAATACTCCTCTAATTTGTTGGATAGGGGTTATGAATGGACTGTCAGGGTAGCTGTGGCAACTGTACATCAACTGAAGGCCGTCTCACCTCTCTCTCTCTTTATAAACAAGGATCTGTCCCTGTATCTTTATTCCCAAATTGCATTTACATGTGCTGCCCTACCCTTTATGTTTCTGTGGACACAATTCACAGCATGAACAGAGCCTGAAGTCCTTACAGTTTTTGAGCATGGAATAGGAAACGAGGCAGGCACCATAAGATCACTAATGTGGATCTTCTGGGCAGCCAGGACATGCAGCAGCTCCTACTGCAGAGTCTTCCCCCAGTGTGCAGCATCATCTCTGAGTGTGTCAGAAGATGCAGCAGGTTTGCAGCCCAGCCCAGGTGGGTTCAGGCTCCTGCCAGCAGTGTTTCCAGAGCTCATCCACATCCTCTTCTGCATTTCTCAGGGATACCACCCAACTTTAAGACTGCCAGCCTGGAGCTTCCTAAACTAAAGGGCCCAGGTGAGAGAGGTGGGATCCCTATTCCAATAAACAGAGGGTATTCTTCCACAAACAGTTTGGAACATCTGCTTTAATAGTTTAATTATTGCCTAACCGGGGTCATATCAAGCATTTTCTGAGGATTTCTGCTTCTCTTCCTTGGCTGTTGGGACGAAAAACAGATGCTTCCAACCTAAACAAATAAATCAGATGTCTGAAATGGATAGACTGATACCCCTCTAAATGCAGAAGAAAAGACCAACTTCCTGTATCATGTCCTCATTCTGAAAAAACATCCTCCATCCCTGCACTTCCATTTATCTTCCAGCTACCACAGCTGGGTGGTTGTGGCCATTTCCAAAGTGGGGCACTTCATATTATCCCTTTATGCTGTCTCTCTGGGATTCAATTATGTGGAAAATCTAAAAGAAAATCCCAAATAAACATACTAAGACAAAATAAAGCAAATCCTCCTGGAATCTCTCAAAACGTTTGAGAGATGTTTCTCAAAACGTGTAAGGATTTTGAAGGGTTACAAAGACCTTCTGAGGAATCCGAGCAGCCTAATGGATAAAATGCTTTCCCTTTCCTCTCTCATGCACTTCAAAGCTCTGTTTCATTTTAAGCGTTAAACTCAGTTGTTACAATTCGAAACCTTCTGAAAATACATCTGTAACACAGAGTCAACCCACCAGCAACAAATTCAGTGGCTCTGGAGGTTTCAACGATTTCCCTCGTAGAGATTTCCCTCTACAGCTATCAGAGGTCTGGAAGGACAGAACAGAAGCAGAGGAGGAAGGAGTAGCCCCTCTCAAAGCTCTAATCCAGCCATGGGAGGAAAACTCAGCCTCTGGTCTTTCCTTTTCCCTTCACGAGTGAATGAGATCCAAAGGATGAGTCAGAAGAGCCTGCTGCTGGTGAAAGCTTTGCTGGTCTGTCGTCAGGAGAGTGCTTCATCTTTTTTTTGTTTGAGTTTTCGTGGTGTTAATCAGTTATGAGAAATGCCTGGTATCACCACAAGCACCCTGAATTTGTAAAAGAGCTTTTTTTTGCTTGCCATTTATTTTAAGACTTAATGAACAAGCTCTCTTTGGGGAAGGAGACATTTTAGGTATGCTCTTAAAAATGAAATACAGCAAGCTAGTAAAAAAGAAAATGCATCTCAATTAGATTATTCTTCCTCCATCTGCTCTCTCAGATCTTTTTATGGCAGGAAATTGCCTATTGGATTTTTGATTTTGCTTAATGGAAATGGCAAAACTTAAATCCATTCCCATTCCCACTGACATCAGGAAAAACGAGATTCAATGTCTGAACAGAACACATTTTTTTTAAGCCATTAGTGTCTGCAACTGCATCTCAGTGAATATAGTAATTATAACATCAGTGAATTTAAATTAAATGAAATGCTTAGAAAACCGTGGATGGCACTTAAACTTCTGAGTCTCCTTGGCATTTCTGAAAATCCCAACTTCTCCAATTAACAGTTTCTGATGTGCCACATTCCTCCTGTGTGGACACCCCAATTAAACCCCCTGAACTCCCCATATGAGTTAGGGCAACAGACTGGAACTGAACAGGGTTTCTAACAGGAAATGGGGTTTCTGATAAGAAATAGCATCTCCAGTAAGGCAGTGAGCTGGGAAAACCTTTTCCCTGCATTTTTAGGATGCTGGGCTCCAGGAAGTAACATCCCTGAAAATCCTGGGCTCTATAAAAAAAATATCTCTGGAGAAGTGTCCAGCTGCTTGACAAACAGGACGTTGTGATCAGATAATAAATCGGCTGGTTAAAAGAGATATAAAGATTGAATACCATTTTCTTCTTGTACCCACGTGGGGATTGGTAAAATACATTCCAAACCTCTCCCCAAAAAGCCTGTTGTCTTCCAAACTGAGATGAATCCAAATGCCCTGCTGTGTTCCTGCCTGTGCTTCCCCTCAGAGAAGAGGGATGTGTAAGAGCAGATCCTTCCCGCTGACTCATTCTGCTCCATAAACCCTATCCAAGGTTTGAGACTAAGGGAATTATCCTGGCTTGTTAAGGAGCTATTTACCTCAATATTTATAGTTCAGCACTGCCAGAATAACTACAGCACGGCACTGTTGTTGTTATTATTACTAAGAATAATAGTAATCAATATCTCACAGTATGAATGAGAGCGTGGCTTATAACAGGAGTTATCACTCCTCTCCACAATTCCAAACCTCTACAGAATTCCATAAGAATAGGAGGGCAATAACGGAATTTTATAAAATACAGAATAAAATCTTCAGTGGGAATTAAGTACACACTTGGAAAAACTTCCAAGCTACCATGTTGTTACCCACGTGTGCTGTGTCTCCAAAGTTCCACACTGCTGTTTCCTCACTTTTCCAGCATTTTCTCTTGCATTGCTCCACAGGGCTCTTGTCACCGATAGTCACAGGGGCTCAGTGCCAGCACTGCTGGATGTTTTTGATATGGACAACATGGAAAACCATCTGCAGGGCAAACAGGCACAGGGTACCTGGGAATAACAGAGATTATCATCTTCTAGATACTCATAAAACAACTCTGCTGTTTGGTTGGTGCAATAACAGTGCTGTATTCAGAGATAAACCTTGCACTGCTCTGAATTTGGAACCAGAACATAATGGTAGCTCTGACCTCATATGTAGGCATATTGTATGTCACCATTTTAATTTAGCTTTTAGATGATTATTTTCCTTTTGCTAATCTGACATTGTATCCAGAAGTTCATGTGCAGGAGACAGCTTCTTCTGTACCAGTTGAATTAGAGGTGCCACCCCCCTCCAAAAAAACCCCTAATATATATTTTCCATGTCTTTTGAAACCAGTTCACGAGCCCTGTACCATCATGTAACCACATCATCTGTATAAACATCACCAGGGGTAGCTCATGTTTAAGCAAAACCTAAATCAGAAAGTTCAGTAATTCCACTTTGTGTTAACAAAATATTCTTGCATGAGATCATGGTGTATAACAAAGGAAGGGGAAAAAATAAACCACCAAAATAACCCCAAAACAGTTTAATAAGAATCAGCTTCTCTTGGTTTTAAAAGTTCTCAAGGCATGAAAGCATGGACTGAAAAAAACCCTCCTGCTCCATCAGAACTGGCTCTGAGGCACACAGTGCCCTCATTTCCCAAAGTCATCAATGTCCTGTCCTGCTGCAATTAGCAACTGCTAATGTAGGTGATGAGCAAAAGAGAGCAGGGCTTTGGCACAGTACCCAACCTACCAACGGGACAAACCAGAAGTGATTAGAAGAGATGAGACAGCACCAAGGAGAAGGACAAGGTGGGGAGGCAAAGTACTGAACACTTTTAACTCTTCCAACTTTCAGAGGAGGGTCCAAATTCTCTGCGGTGGCACCACTGCTACCCCAAGTCCTCCTCCCATCATCCATCCAAGGTCTCTTCACTGCCTTGTTCCAGTTCTGCAGGTCATTTCACACCAGTTGGAAGCCTTAAACTGTGAAACAAACCCTTCTTCTTAATAAAGAATTATCACTTTTGATATCTGTGTGACAAATCACTACAACAAAGAAAAGGTGTGATCTAGAAGTAATAACATTTTATTTATGATCAGTCTTTTCCTGAGTTCATACTTTATTGTTGTGAAGGTACTCAGATGCTTTTTCCAACTGGAAAAGGTATTTTTAAGCCCTTTGTTATCCAATCCATGGAAATAATGCTGAAGCTCCTCTGGAATTGTATGATGGATAAATTCCAACACTAAGTGAAGTCTTTTTTTCCTGCCTAAATACCCGAATCAGAGTGACAATATTCTTATGATGAAATCCTTGTTGGTAAAAAGAAGAAAAACAGTTTTACCATGGCTTTTTATTTCAATTCATAGAGACTTCCTCTTTAAAAGGCTGATAACAGGAACTATAATTTGCTTAATTAAAGATTTTCATTAATTTGAAAACATGCTGAAAGTCTTTGTCTCTGCTCCCTCAGCCTTCCTCCAATACTCACACACATTTACCACATTATTTTTCACAGTGCATCTCCAGTCTCTGGACTAACACAGCTATGCCAGGAATAGAGCAAAGAAGGGAGCAGCTCCTTTCATTAGCTTAAAATGCCCTCTTGACTGTGTTTTATTTACACTAATAAATCATAGATAGGAACTCCTGTACTAAAAGAATCACAGTAAAAATGTACTTTTTCACACTGAGGTCCATTTGCCACTTCATTTTTACATTACTTTCTGTTGATATTTTGAAGCAGCTTTAGGTTAAAACCAAAGCTAGTTTTAACCCAATATAAAAGTATCTGCCATTTTAATTACCCTTTTTTTTATTATTTTAATTGAGGGCTCCACTCTCCATGGTGCCACATCTCCTTCATGCCACCAAGAGCCAGGACATCAGTCTGCATTTAGAGGGAACCTCGAGAGAAGCTGAGGGACCCATATGGCAAAATGTGCCATTATGCCTAATTAAAAATTGATAAGAACTAAATTTTTAAAACATCCAGTTACTGCAAAGAGTGGAAGTGGGATGAACATACAGCACAGAAGCAAGAGCCCAAATTTATACCCTTATAATCTGCCTGCAAGTTATTGTTCCTGTACTTTGCAGAAGTTCAGTTAAATCAGAGCGAGCTGCTGTGTCTGGCAAGGAGAAAATCCAACCTCCCCCATGTCCAGACTAAAATTCCTGCAGACCTTTCATGGACAGAGGTCTGAACTCAAACTAAACTCTTAGAGGAGATTTCCCCACTGCACCCCCACAATGCTGAATTATCTTTGCAAGGCAATACTTGTCGATGATCCCTGTTGTGTTTGGGGCTGGCACAGAACTGGTGTAACAAATACACCACCCCTTTGGTGGCCAATGTGCACTGGGGATGCCGGGAAGGGAGCCAGAGCACAGTGATGTAATCCCCAGCTGACAAAAAGGGCACCTGGGGAGGCTGGGGCAGGGCAGGGTGAGCTCCAACCCCGACCTTGGACCTGCAGAACCAGGAGAAGCCCCTCAGCCAGCTCTGCTTTCCCTCTGCCACGGCCTGATGGAGCTGAGGGCAGGGGAGAGCTGGTATGGAAACAGCCACAGCAACACCCAGGCAGGATAACCAGCAACTCCCCACAGCCCACACCCCCTCCCGAAAAGATTTGAACTGAGATGCCCATAGTGACATTATAATGGCAGTGATGCATTTCAATTCATTAAGCAAGGTGGTACTGGAAATAATTATCAGCAGCTTTAAATCTAAAGTGCTTATTTAGTGCAGATTTCATGTTGAGACATTTTAAACCACCTCTGCAAGGCCAGAGCCTCTCTCTAATTGTTAGCTGGGACTGACAATATATATTAATTTTAAAACATACATGTGCCATGCAATCAACAGAGCAGAAATTGCAGGTGGTTCTTCAGAGTTAAAAAAAAAGCTTTCAACTTACTAATAAAACTGCAAGCTACACATGTTACTGCCAGGTGGGATTAAAAAGAAAATGTTCCATTAGATAATGTCAACACACTGTTCCCCAGTGGTGTCAGAGAAGAAGAAATATTGTCACTGATGAAATATGGCTGACAAGGTTCCCAAGCCAGGTGGGAACAACAAAGGATTTCAGGTTTAACTCCAGTTTGGTGCTGGTGTTTGGGCTTTGTTTATTTTGCTGGGCAGGTTGAGGGTGGCTCGAGCTTCAAAGGACAGAGAGCTGCCCTTGGGGCAGGGGATGCCCTGTCTGGGCACTGCAGCAGTGCCTGTTAATGATGAATTAATTAATGTTCTTAAATGACACTAATTATGTGTACAGGTCCAAGCTTGCACTTGTTTTTTTACAGTCTGCTTTAGCAGGAGCTAAATATAAGCTGTAGAAAGGCAGAGGAGCAGCAGTGGAATGTGAAGTGAAAATGTCTGTGTGATGGGAGGAGGAGGAAAAGTCCAGAGGGGGGGATTGCTTGGCAGGGACCATTCTTCACTAGTGTGGAGAGTAATGTTTTAGTGCCTGGGGAATGGTAGTTTCCTATTACCAAACCTCTTGGGAAAGCTTTCTCCCTGCAGTACCAGGCTTTACATGAATCCCTACACTTCTGCCTCACTGCTGGCAGCTGAATGTTTCCACTGAGGTGGGTGTTGGGTTGAAGTGTCCAGAGGTAAAGCCTTGCAGAGTTAAATCCCACCCTGTGTGAGGTACCGACTCCAAGCAGTGTCCGATCAGCCTCTCCTAAATCCCCCAGTCAGTGGGTGCTGCAGTGTGGGCCTGGCACAAGCTTTCTCAACAATCAGAACTGAGCTTTGTGCTCTGTTAAACCCTGCATTGATGCTGCTCCAGCACCCGGATGGCTGGAGGCGAAGGGAATGGGCAGAGGATGCAGACAGTGTTTTTTCTTGTCACTTCCTTATGAGTCTCATGATGATTTGACCTCCTAAAAATCGTCTGGAAGCAAAGCAGAGGCACATGAACCACACTGACCCCAGTTCAGGGATAACTTCCAAAGGCTCCAGGGAAGAACTGGGTCACCAATCCAAAGAGACCTGCTCTGTCTGCTGGAGTAATGGGATTAAAAGAAGGGCTCTGGGAGCCTGGACAGCAGTCTGCCTTTAGAGGGGACCTCGAGAGAAGCTGGGGGACCCAGATGGCAAAATGTGTCATTACCCCTAATTAAAAATTGATAAAAACTTGAATTTTTAAACCACCCTGTTACTGGAAGGAGTGGAAGCGGGCTGAGCACGCAGCACAGAAGAACCCAACTCCATACCCCCGTATCCGAGCGCAGTTTCTGCTGCTGTGCTTTGCAGAGGCGCCGTTACACCAGGCTGAGCCGGCGTGCGTGGCGCGGAGAAGCCCCCACCCGCTCACCGCCCAGACTGGGATTTTCTCAGCGCACGACCCTGCCGGGCGCACACGCCCGGGTTCTTTCCCGGACCCTTTTCCCGGTCGCTCTTCCCGAACTCCTCCCAGCGCGGAGCTGCGCACGCGCTCTCCCACCCCCCCCCCCCCGAACGCAATGGGCCGGCCCGGCCCCCCCCGCCCCGCCCGCACATGGGCCGGCCCGGCGGCGGCCCCGCCCCGCGCGGAGGGAGCCGCCATTGCGGGTTGTTTGTGCGGTCCGGCGGGCGCGGAGGGAGCGCGGGCCGAGGCGGCGCGGCGGCCGCGGACTCTTTGCCCGCCATGTCCACCCCGGCCCGGCGGCGGCTGATGCGCGACTTCAAGAGGTGAGCGGGGCACGGAACGGGGACCTGCCGCCGTCCTGCGCCTTCCTGCCGACCGCGGGGCTGGCGCCGAGCCCCCCGGGGCAGGGGCGGCGCGGGGGCTCCCTCCCGGGGAGCGGGGGATCGCGCTGAGGGGAGCGGCGTCGGGCTGAGGGGAAGGGGGGGTCTCTCCGAGCGGAGCGGGGCTTTGTTCGTGCCGCCGAGCCCCGGCGCCGACGGCTGGGGGCGTGTGAGGATAAAAGTTGGAGCGGTGGCT
This sequence comes from Manacus candei, assembly GCF_025592945.1. Taxonomy (NCBI): domain Eukaryota; kingdom Metazoa; phylum Chordata; class Aves; order Passeriformes; family Pipridae; genus Manacus; species Manacus candei. Next base: position 16,116,860 of record NW_026138085.1, on the reverse strand, counting down.
GCGAACGAGGGCACCCCGGGAATGCCCCGGGAATGCCCCGGCGGGGGACGGGCCGTCGGGATGTCGCTTCCAGGTGTCCGTGGGCACCTCCCGCCCCCCCCCGCCAAACACCCCCGGTATCCAAAGGCTCCGGCTTTTGGGATAGCTCAGGCAGAATTTAGGAGCCTTCCGGGCTCGCAGTGTCTCCCTGAAAAATTAAGGGTTTTTTTGGGGTAGGCTCCTAAAAAAACGAAGCGCAGACAAGCCGAAGTGCCCTTTTGGTTTGTACGTAGCAAAAGCCAAGGTGCCCGTCGGTGTTTTTAAGCACATGCTGCCCTCTCTGAAGTTGCGTGAGGAATCTTTTGTGTAATGCATGCGGACTCCTAAAGGAGCGGTTATTAGTTGCACTCTTTTAAATGTTAATGGCCGAACCACTGACTCTGGAATAAATTGTTTCCAGTCTGACACGTAAACGCACTGAGGGAGTGTGGAGGAGGGTGGGGGTTCCTTTGTGGGATTTACAGTGTGTCCTGGGGTTTCTCTGGGCTGGAGTTCCTCGGGAGTAGCTGGAGGTGAGTCAGCTTTGATAGTGTCTCTTTTTTTAGCACAGCGATGTTATCCCAGGCCCTGAAAATACATCAGCAAACAGTTGACGTGTATTGTAGTTGCTCGTAAGGCTGCAGCAGGAAAAGCCCAGTTTGTGGACTTCCAAGAAGTAGGAGGTTTTTTGGGACGTGGAGCCCTCCCCCGCTGTTGTGTGCGAGTGTTGGTGTTTGTTAAGAGGGTGTTTCTTGATTCCTGTTCAAATCAAAACAGGATATTCGGACTTTATTGTGTTTGGTTACACAGATGACACGAACCAGTGATTTTTTTCAGGCTGAGTGACTAAGTAATTTTTGAAGATTGCAATCAGATGTGGGTTTTATGCCCTTATAATCCTAGAATGACTGGTTTAATAATTTTGCTGTTAAGGCTGGAGAGAAGACTTTAAAGCTGTGGAAAAGTATAACGAAGTATACACAAAGCAAATAAAATTTATTTTTCATATATATGACACCCCAAAACTTATGTAACCTTTTCATGTCATTTTTTGTTTTACTCTGCCCTTTCCTAGTTATATATTTGTTTAGCCTCATGTTACTTGTACTTCATCACACTGAAACAACATCGTGTGCTGTGAACTCTTCTGATTCACGTCATCAAATACAAACTGCTTTCAGACACTGTGATTGTCAGGAGCAGTGAAGAGAGAACAGTTCAGCAGATTTTGTAGCTCCTCTAATTTGTTTGACTAAACCAAAAGGGAAAAAACCACAATCCAGTTTTATTTATTTATTTATTTATTTTTGCTGATAAAAAGGGATTACAAACACCACCTTTTCCTGAGGTGTTTAAGACTTCCAGGTGCCACTTGCAGTCCTTGCCAGACCCTTTCTGCAGTTAGCCCCTGTGACAGTAGGGTGCACATGTGCTTTAAAGTTGATTTAACCCCCCCCCCCGAGCCGTGTTCCAGATGCATTTGTGAGGCCAGTGCTCAGGCACTGCTGCTGGCAGACAGCCCGGCTGTCACGGAGGAGGGAGTCCTGTTCCTCCTTTCCCTGACCAAAATAGTAGGTGGTTTATGCTGTTGATCCTGAGCTGTCTGAACTGCATGTGCTCGGAGAGCAGGGATGTAAACACGGGCTTCAGAGGGGCTCTGGGGCAGCACCAGGGCTCAGCAGCCATGGACACATGGGGTTTATCCCAGGTGAGGCAGTGCTGGTGCAGGAGCATTGCCTGGCTGTGCTTTTGTCAGCTCTCAATAAATTTGCATTTGCACATCGACATTTAGTTAAAACTTGTCCCTTGGTCTGCAGAGCTTTTCGTGGCAACTTGTTCATAAGTTACTGTGATGTGATCAAACCTCATGGTAAGACTCCAGAATTCCTTATGAGGCAAAGGCAGTCACTGCATTTTCCTTATTCTTGCGTAACTGGAGGTAGAACACTGAGGGGGTTTGATCAGGCAAGTTGTTTGGGACTCACTGATTTGTGTTGTTCAGGGTCTCATGTGATGCTTAAGCAGGATCCCTGACACACAGAAGGCTGGGCAGAGGGGAGTATTTGAAACCTGTTCTTTGGCTGCAATACATGTTTCTGTCTGCTCCAAGTTTATGAGGCTTTCAGTAAGTAACATGCTTCAGGATTAAGGAACTAAAAATAGTTTTAAATGCTCCCGTGATTGCTGTAGAGATAAACACATTGTTGAACTGGTAGGAGGGAGCAGTGCACAGGTTTTCCCTTTGCTCCCCTTTGAAACAATCAGCTTGCCAGTCAAAATAGGCTTCTACCAAATTTAGCCACGTCGCATGCACGGATCTGAGAATGCAGGAAAAGCTCCACCGACGGTCTCTTGTGCTGAGTCCCAGCAAGTGTGTGCTCTGTGTGAGTGTCACTGCCTGGATCTGTGTGAGTGTCACTGCCTGGATCTGTGTGAGTGTCACTGCCTGGATCTCAGTGTGCTCTGTGTGTGTCACTGCCTGGATCTCAGTGTGCTCTGTGTGTCACTGCCTGGATCTCAGTGTACTCTGTGTGTCACTGCCTGGATCTCAGTGTACTCTGTGTGTCACTGCCTGGATCTCAGCTCCTGGTTGTGGCTGCAGCTTTTTCTCCTCTTCATGGTGGCAGCCAGCAGCAATTGCTCTTTCATAGTTCACTATGCAGCACTGTAAATCCCAGCTGTCCATGGTGCTTTAAGTTATTTTACAGTTAATCCTTTGTTCCCTGAACACTTAATCAGACCTGTTGGGCTCTAGGAGTGTCTCAGAGTAAAACATGAGAAAACTTTTATGTGCATTGCCTTGTAGGTTTGTCTTTGAGAGTATGGATAATCTGCATGTAATGCTTTGTGTATTCTCTGATTTGGAATGAGAAAATATTTACAAAATGTGGATGTTGCTGTTAAATTATACTTGCAGGTGGAAGTGTTTCATCTATATAAGACTTGTCGTTCTGTGTTTCTGATTTTAGATTGCAAGAGGACCCTCCTGTGGGTGTCAGTGGTGCACCATCCGAGAATAATATAATGCAGTGGAATGCAGTTATATTTGGGTAAGAGTCTTTGGTCACTAGGAAATTCTATACCAGAGGGCTAAATATAATAATCTGGTGTTTGTTTTTACAATTATTCTCTTTTTTTCTGTACATAAAGTCAGCAAACTGAGAAGAATGAGTAAGGATGCTGTCGTGGTAATAATTCGTTTTCAGGAATAAAGTGGAATGTGTAGGGAAGAAAAACTTTAAATTTTAAATTTGTTCAGCTTTCTATGTTGAATAAAGCCTGCATGTGGCTTAATGAAAGGGTTAGAGTGTGTAGGAGTTGGGTTATGAAAAAGCAGGACTCCTCTTTAAAGTACATAAGCGTCACATGTTCCAGGCCATTAAATCCAGATGTATTGGCAGTGATTGGATTGATTCCCAGTGGGACGAGGTACAGGTTCTGTCTGGGAAGCTACATGTATCCTACAGAAGAGGAGCTGCCTTAGTATCCTTTCATAAAACTGCAGTATGCTTGCAGTAATCTGCTCGTTAATTCCAATCTGGTCACATAATGGCACACGTATTGTTTGGGATGATGATAAAGTAGATATCCCAAATAGCAGAGTGACTGTAGACAAGTGTCTTAGATACAACAAAGCTCTCAGAGATTGCTTCTGCATGCTTCTCTAAATATTTAGATTATTGCCTCTACCTGTATCTTGGAGAGGATGAAGAAGATATAAATTTGTTGAGTTAATTTGCTTGTGTGGAAGTAGGTAATGATCACTTTTAACTGGAGTTTCTTTTCAAAACCTTTCAGGCCAGAAGGGACACCTTTTGAAGATGGTAAGCCACTAACTTTTATATTCTTTGTCATTCTTATAAATATTCCAGTATTAACATTGTTCTGCTCTGGAAGAATAATAGATGTTATCTGTATATAATCTGAAAGAAACCAAGCAAGTGAAGGTTTGTTGGCCATAAACATATGCATCTTGAGCTAAGCAGTGTCTTGTCACAGTGGCTGATGGTTAGTTAGGAAGCTGTGAAGTGATGCTGCCATCAAGCCTTGTTTGTACATGTACACCAGAGCTTTTAGCAGGGGATGTTGGCCTAATGCTGCCAGATGTGTTTTCACATCTCCAGAGCTGAGCTCAACAAGACTCTGCTTTTCTCGTTTCATCTTCCTGGCATGTTTGATTCATTGCTGTTCTCCTAATGAAGAACAGGTGAAAAACCTTGAATTGTTCTGAATATAGAACTCAATGAGGGCGAGGGAATCCCAAATTTGTACATAAACATGAAAGTTGGTGTGTAATGAACCTCCCTTAGGCATATGAGGAATAATGAGTTTAATAATTATAGTATTATTGCAGTAATTGGCAGCAGATGGGTTTTTCTCTGTGTTGGGTTGGAGGAGTTACAGTAAATTATTCACTGATCCATAATAAAGGTTTTCAGTGAATCAGTTATGAGCTCCAAAGACTGAGATTGCTGATTATGAAATTCCAGTGTTTTTTTGCTGGCACCACAGTGCCTTCTTAATGAAACGCCTTCAAGTCACCCAAGTCCACAGAACCAGCATGTTGGGTCACGGAAAAAGGGGAGGGCAGTGGGATAATGTTGGCTCTAGCTGCCTTTGCCATGCATACAGTGAGTCTCCAAGCTTCTACCCAGCTTCTGCTGCTGGGTTTATTACTCTTAAATTTCATTGTCACTCGAAATACATGAAAAGAAATCAGACTCAAGTGTTGTTTATGTAATGGTGAGAAGAAATATTGATCATGGAACACATACGTTAATTTCTTGTCTATGTTCCTGGAGATGTTCTTTTGTTGTTAGTTATCTGATTGTCCTTATCTTTGTTTGGACAGGTACTTTTAAACTAGTAATAGAATTCTCCGAAGAATATCCAAATAAACCTCCAACTGTTAGGTTTCTATCAAAAATGTTCCATCCAAATGGTGAGTGAATCATCTTTATTTAGCTGTAATACCCATTAAATATTATGGTGTGGTCATGTACTCTCCAAACCTCCAGAATGCTTAACAGCTCTTCATCTCTCTTCCATCTCCTAAGTAGATGTCTAGGACAGCAACTGCTTGATGAAAAATTAAGAGTTATGATGCTATTAAGAAGCAGCTATCTGCCTCTTTCTAACCAATGTGTACCCTCAGTAGCAAAGCCTGTGAGTATTTTCAGCAGCAGCTGCACTTAGGTTGGTTTCAAGAGGCAATTCTGGTTGCAGCTTCCTGCCCCTTTCCATTTAACAGCAGTTGTGTGTGTGCAGCCACATCGTGACTGCAGGGACCTGATGGAGCCAAATGTTATTTATTTCTGCTGGGCAAGATTTCAAGTCCCTGCTTTTGTCCTGTGCTTTGGACCAAGCTGGACTAGCACAGGGAGAACATGAGGATGCTCAGTCCCAGAGGAGGCAGCTGACCTGAACTCGGTGATGAGGGCAGCACTGGGAGGGTGTGCACCAGGGTTCCTCCCCAGCACTTGATGGGTTTGACTCAGTTATTCCTGCCTACATTCAGATTTTATTGAGAAAAACCCAAACCCTGCCTCTTGCCCCTCTGTAGCAACAATACATCATGTCCTGTGCAGGCCAGTGTGTCTCTGCCAGGGGGGTTGTACTTTGTTGGGTTTTATTGGCACAAACACCTGGAGCACAAGGGTGTAGGACTCAGTGGTGAGTCTCAGGTTCACAAAGGCTCCATTAATCCAGACAGAAGCAGGATTTCAGGCACACTTTCCCGTATTTTCTGTTGTCTGCCTTGGTGCATCTCATAGTGAGCACAGGGCATGTGAAAACAGGGCAGGAACTCCCCCACCCAGTGTGTGATGGCCTGGGTGGGTTCCAGTCCTGCAGTAAATGCCTTGCTGCTCCCTGGGAGGCCTCTCTGTGTGACAATATGGATCAGTCACACTGGAGGAGCAGCAAACCCAGCCTGCCCATTCCTGTGCTAATGCCAAAATCTTCAGACCTTCCTTCTTTTCCTCTTAAGCGTTCTGCTAATTTCAGTAATAAATCTCCAAAACACAACGTGTCAAGCTACAGAAGCTCGTGAGACATAACTGCTGTCCTTTTTCCTGAAGCATTAATTTATGCACAGAGTGCTTTGGAGCAATAACTCTGCCTTGAACAGTATGTAATGAACTCTAAATGTGACAGGTTCTGAATGCTCTCCGTTGTGTTCGCAGTGTATGCGGATGGCAGCATATGTTTAGATATTCTGCAGAACCGCTGGAGTCCAACATATGATGTTTCATCTATTTTAACTTCAATTCAGGTAACTTTGCATCTGTTTTACCAAACAGTGATGTTGTTGTTTGTCTCTATTCCAGAATACCCAGCTCAGTGATGGGGATAAGCCAGGCATCTCTATCAAGGGGAACTTCAAACCCCTGTGAGCTAAGCAGTAGCTTTTCAGATCAAATAAAGGCAGAGGTGCTGACCTACATAATTACTGATTCTGAGCTGCAAAACTGCCATTATATATTTTTGGACAGGAAAGCAGTTACTGATTTGGGTTCATTTTTAACTATTTTTAGTCAAGATAGGACATGAGCTGCAGAAATTTGCCTAGTGTTTCAAACACCAACCTTTATCATGAAGCTCTGCCCTTTGAAGCCCTCAAAGGACAATACTGCTGGAACCTCCTACTTGGAATGAGTGAAAATGGCCTGGCACAGCAGAAAAACACATTTCCTTTTCTCCTAAATGATTATATTTTTCTACAGTGGAGTTTTGTAGGAGGCATCTTAAGTTCCTCTTCAGTCCTGAATGACAATAGTAGTGTAATTATCAAATAGTCAATTAGCTTCATAGTGCTGACTGGCACAAAGGACCCTGTCCCTCTTAAGCTTGTGAACCTACAAGTGTGTGCAGCACTAATGCTTAAGCAGGGTGTAATTTGAGGTTCAGCAATGTAATTATGGGTGCCTAACCATGAGTTTAACCAGGTTTTATTCATCTGGCCCTTCTGAGTCATGTCTGCCCTGTGAAACACATTTGACTTGAAAGTTATAACTTGATTTTCCCTGATTTAAATGTGTTGGTTTGTCTCACATTATGTTTTCCCCTCTTTCCAGTCTCTGCTTGATGAACCCAATCCAAACAGTCCAGCAAACAGTCAGGCAGCACAGCTTTACCAGGAGAACAAACGTGAATATGAGAAAAGAGTTTCAGCTATTGTGGAACAAAGTTGGAATGATTCGTAACAGCTGCTGTGTTACTCTCCATCCTCATAATCCTTATGTACAATTTAACTCTCAGTAGAAAGGCTACCAGAAATTTCAAGTGCCACAGTTCTATGAATTTGCATAAAACCTCATTTGCAAACAAAATTAAGCCCTCCAGTTTAGGAAAGCTAAAAGCTTGTGTATCTCGATTAACGTCCTTTTTATTGCATGGTATGAACTAAGTTATTGCTACATAAATTTGTAATATATCCTGTTTGTATTTTTTTTCCAAGTGTATAATGTTGGTGTGGAGTTTTCATGACAGAATATACACATTTTGTAAATCTGTACTTTTTTCAAATATTGAATGCCTTATTTTTGAATTCTTTAGATTTTTAAATTGGAGAAAAGCACTTAAAGTTTTTATATATGAATATTTCATGTAAAACTGTTAAATACATAACCTTAGTGCAAGACATTCTGCTCTCACTCTGTATCTGTTTCCAAGGGCTCATTTTTAGTCCATTTTTCCTTCATCTATGCTGATGATACCACGCACTTTACAAACAGGAAAGTTAATCCATGATGTAACTGTCTCCACAGGATGTCTTTGCTTCTGCACCAGAGCTTGGCTTGATTCTGTGTGTCCTCAGTTGTATGAGGAAGAGTTTTGGTAGCTGCTAATGACAAATGGGGAAACAGATGTAACTATTTTGCTCAAAGTCCCACTTTAAACCAGCAGGGGAGTTGGAAACACCACCTGGATGAACGAGGCTTGGTGCTAATGTATTCTAATAAGTTTTATTTTTCAGGGAGATGGTATTTTATCAAGTTGTAAAATATTGTCATCTAAATCTGTCCTATATTCACACACTGTAATATAGTTTTGAATACCTTCCAGTAATTAAAGAGGTGTCCCATTAGTTTCCCTTGGGGGTGGGGAAAAATTAATCACCAACAGAAGAAAACATGCCTGCAGATTTATTGGAGTTATTCTTTGAGGCTTGGCTGTGCATTGCCTGGTCAGGTCTCGTGTCTGTATCACAGAGGTTCCACATACTCCTAAATTGGTGGTTTTAAAGAAGTTTGGCTTTGCTTTTGGAAGTGTTGATGTGGTGGTAATTTCTTACTGTATTCTGTAAATCAGGCTGGATAACTACAGTAAAGAATTAGGCCATTTTTTTTTTCTTCCAGCAGCAAAATTGTAACCCCTTTGTCATAATTCCAACCAACATTACATATGTATTAAAACCTCCAAATCCTATACCAAAATACAGCCCAGTGTTGCCTGGAAAGCAGTGGAAGTTTATTTCAGCTAGGAGAGAAAATGTTGTTTATTTGCAACAGTCATGACTGAAAGCCTCAATGCACTGGAACAGGAATATCAATTTACACCTCACACCTTGTGAAGTTCTGTGATTTTAAGGAGCAGCACTCTCAGGTTTAAAACCAGCACTCAGAGTATTGTCAAGGCTCTTAGGAGCTTGTGGAGTAAAACTGCTCTAGCTTAGACAGGAGTTAGTGTGCAAAGGCACAGTAACAGAAGCATCAGTGCTAAGCAACAACTGAACTACACTCCCATGAAGTCAGTTTGCTTTCCTTGAGTTGGTGAAGTTGTGTTTAAAAATTCTTCAATCTGCGTCTGATTAACAGAAGCCGCAGAGGATCCAATTTGCCTTTTGGCAGTGGTGGAGTTACAGTAACACTGGCAAAGTGGTGCTGTGTGGCCTAAAGCAGCATCAGGGCAGAGACTTTTTTTGTTCACAAACACAGTGTGGAAAAGCTTCCTGTTTCTGAGAATTAATCAAAGCTTTGAAGATTGTTTTTTTAAATTTTGCCTCCTGTTTCAGTATTTTTGTTCCTCTGACGTGTGCACGAGAGTCATTAGTGTCCACATTAATTTGATTATTCCTGAACAGCCAGTTTGGCCTAGTTAGAGATCGATGATGCACAGAACATGTTTGTGTGTCTCTGGGATGGGGGCAGTGGATGTCTGAGAAACATAATTGGAGCAGAAGGAGGTTTAATTAAGTGATCAAGCACTGCAAACTGCCTGAGCTGGGACCCACAATATGCAGGGGCATGTGGGTGTCTGAAGGTTTAGGAGCATCCTCTGCCGAGGGCAGAATTTGGAGCCTACACGTAGTAAAGTCTCAGTGGAAAATGTCCTGCTGGCCCTCAGACAAAGGTGGTGATTGTGAATTACTGTATTCCCAGTGTATGGTGAGGAGGGACATTCCCTTAATTCTCATTTTAACACTGTGTGATGGCTGTGGCAGCTGGATATGAACATTGGGAGGGTGAGATTCCAGGTTGGATGATAACCCCTGGGTAGACACTGGTATAGAGGAACCGGCATTTCTTGAGGTGGGATCCTGGAGCCCCTGGGGGCTGCACAGTGTCCCACAGGGCTGGGGAGGGGGAGGACTGGTGACTTCTGTGAACCCTCCACCAGCACATGGAAAATAATCACAGAGCATAGATCAAAATCTGCTAAAACTTCATAGAGAAACCATTTATTGCCAGGAGTCCCATGAAATTTAAGGACCCGAAGGTTCAAGTACATCAATTCACAAGAGCACAATCACAATAAACTTTGTGGCACAGTCACCTTCTTAAACAGTGCACTAGGATGCTTGATTTTTTAATTAATTAATTAGGAGATACACTAAGCTTGCTAGGACAGTGGGATTAATTAAGGAAGGATTGATGGGTACAGGGTGTGGGGTTTACAGCTTCTCACAGGGCTTTGGTTCCTTGATATTAAACAGCTCATGATCACATCTTTTCCATGGGATTCCATATAAAGATTGAAAATCACTGTAGAGACATCTTTAAATTATTCACCCCAGAGTTTTTGTCCTGTATATCCAAGTCATTCACCTGATTTTACAGGTGGACAGACAGAGACCTCCAGATCTGCAGGATTTTAGTGCCAGGAAGCCCCTGGCAGGGCTGTAGGTGCGAGCCATTCCTGGGCATTGCCCGCCCTGAGTTTCAGGTCCACCTTTGCCTTCAAGTTTCTCGTAGCAACATTATTCATAAAGAGGCATCAAACACTGCACTGCTTGTGCTGCTTTCTTCAGATCTCGGTTCCCTGAAGATGTCTCATCCAAACACAGTCCCAAGCCAAAACTACGGGACTTGGATCTTCACAAATGTGATTAACTTCAGCAGTGTGAGTCGTCCCATTGGGATTCCTCACCGTACTACAGATAAATGTGTGTAATTGCAGAATTGAGGCCTTAGGCTGTGAGAAGTGAAGAAATCACAGCTTGAGGTACTATATCTTCAGCTTCTTTGTGGGAGGTTTTGTATTAATAGTCAATTAATCCAATGTGTCAAACAAATAAAGCTTTAAATATTTAGAGATTAGGAGGTGCCTTAATAAGAAATTCACAGGGAAAAAGGAAGATTCCCTGATCACTACAGCAGCACTGAGTAATTCAAAATAAAATAGGTAGGATAACATAGGTAAATGCTTCACATTTAACATGTAATGGTTCTGTAAGAATTTTTGATGTATATAAAAATGTACCAGGAGAGGAAGAGCCTTCTCATCCGGCCAGACTTCCCAACCTGGGTTTTTGTTTGAGCTTTTTTACTGTTTGTGGAAGCTGTCCCAGGCAAACACTATGCCTTTATTTGTTTAGAGCTGTTTTTTGGAGGAGGAAAGACGTGATCAGCAGGCAATCTGCTGTAATGTGTGAGTTGGCAAGGCAGGTTCCCCACCTCTCCTCTGGACGGGAATGCGTGGTGAGTGGCTGGTTGGACTGTGAGTGGGAAACAGGGACCAGACTGTGGGTGAGTGGGCAGCCCCAGCTCCAGCACTCTGTTTAATTTGTTATTTAAGTATCAGAACATTTATCTGGCCTTCTCTCCCTGATTTTGCTAATCTTTCTAATGGAGGAGCTTCAGGTGAGGACAGGATTCCCGTCCTGTGTCATCGCGGTGGCGATGGCTCACAGATCCTCCTCAGTGCACCCGACTTCCTTAGAAGATGTAGCCTGTTATAAACCCTTGGATCCAGCCTTGGGCCATACAAACACCGTGCAGCCAGAGTGGTAAATGATTTAGAAGGCATTCTTTTTATTTCAATTAAGTTTTGGGGATGAAACCAGTCCAATGGGAGGCCAATGATGAACTGTGTATTACTGCACAAAAATGGACAGTTCTGTTAACATGAATCTTTTCAGAGTTAATATCTGGAAATCTCTTCATATCAGAAGAAGAGTGGTGAAAGAGGTGAAGAGGAAAGGAGCTAAATCTAAAAAAAAATAATTAAATATGTGGAATCCAAGAACAAAACCCATTAAAAACCCAATGTTGCTCTGCTGTTGCTGTGCATTCAAAGGATATGAGTCATTTTAGAAAAGAATGTATCTTGGATTATGGGTGTGTACACATAGGAGAGGGCTTTTTGAGCTATTCTAAAAACCTCAGTTAGATAGGAGTGTTTGAAAATAAATGGGATTTAGGGGTTTTTTTTGCTTAGCATTGTTATTGCACCTTGAGTTCATCTCATGCCCAGCCACCATGAGCAGAGGACAAAAAAGAGGCAGAACTTTTTAGACCCTGTGATAATGACTGTAATTAGCATGACAAACTATGAAAATTGCAATATTCCCTACAGGTTTCTTGTCATTATCCCATGTTTCTGCAGTGAAAATAAAGATTTTTAGACAGGGTATCTTCTGTGTTTAGCGCTGTCCCACTGATGGTAACGTTCCAGCCTCCGTGACGGCGTGAATCCATTCTTAATGCTTGTGTCTGCTGTGGTCTGTGTGAAAGCTGTATCCTGCCAGAAAGCAAACATGCTCCTGTCAAACAGTGGACGTTGTTCAGCATCCAGAATGAAGCCTTTTTCTTTATGATGTGGTCAGGGCACGTAGCGTGGGATTTTCCGAGCTGGTGCAAATGTTACTAGAAGAAAGTGTGTTTTAAAATCCCAGTTTGTGAATGTTTTAATTGGAAGTTCAGTGGGGTCATAAAATGAGTTATTTTTGCCCTTAAACACGTGCCAGGACCGGGTCAAACTACTGTATGAGGGCAGGGTTATGTCCTGATGGCACTGCTGGAACTGAGACCTGGCTGCAGAGGCTGCCAGCACTGAAGGTGGGCAGATTTCCCTGCCCAAGCCTCCACCTGTAGCACAGGGTGTTAGACCTCAGCCCCTAGAACTGAGAAGATCTTGAGTTTCTTCCCTTGTTTTTCAGTTTGGGTCGTTAACTGCCGTGTCTGATGCATTTCTGAGCTGAATAATTTTGACAGCTGCCAATTTGGTACACATACCATGGGCTGAGCTGGGAGCCACCAGGCTGGGGAGGATTCTGCTCTACCTGGCACAGCAACAACCTCGGGCACAAAGGGGGACCTAAATATGTATTCATGAGGGAACTAGTTGGGCAGAGAAAGGTCACCCCAAGCATCTGAGACCCTCAGTGGTTTTTATCCTGGATAAAGCTCTGCTTACAGAAATCAGTGAACACACCCATGTTGTTTTCAAAGCTGTGTTGAACTTTGGACTGCTCGGTCTCCGCGTCAGGTTATTACATTGTTCATGATTGTTACCATTTATTTATTATTTATATTTCAGTTCATTTTGAGGCTGATTTGGGTGTGAACAGAAGATTATGTGGGTGCAGGGGTTTGTCTAGAATTCTGACACACACTACAATGTCTAGTAAATGTAAATATTGTTATTTTATCACTTCACATTAGTGCTGTCTTGATGGGAATAGAATGATTTAGTTCTGAAATATGGTCCTTCACGCAGGCTGAGAGGCAAATTGTCTTCAATGACTGACCAGAGCGGGAAGAAGGCAGAAATGCCATCTCCTCTGAATTAATTATGAGCCACACAGCTCTTGCTATTATCTGTTTACACATTATTGGCCTTGTGATGTGCTGGTGAGAGGATTTTCTTTCACTGTCTGGTCCAAATGTACGTTAAGTCCAATTTCATTAAGAAGGCTGCTCGCCTGCCCTGTTGAAAGGGTCATTGTGTGAGTTATTACAGTGTTTTCTTTGTGCTCGCTTCCCCCAAATTCCAGTAACTATTTTGTAGAAAAGTTTGAAAGTGAACTTTTGATGCCTGTGAAAGCTGCTTCATTGACTTTATTGACTCCAGAGCCTGAAGTTCTTTATCCACAGAGATCTTTAAAAGGACACTAAAAAGTTTCAGCCAAAGCTTATAGAATTTGGTGCTTATAGTTAAGTGTTATAGACCCAATGCTGTTCCCATGGAGACCTAAAGGAATTTTTCCATTTAATTAAGTGGTAGCAAAGCATACCCTTTATTAAGTGGGAAAAGGAGTAGACTGGAGAACTCCATTTGTTGTTCCCAGTCTTGTTTGTGGGCTTGCTCTGCTGTATAAAGAAATAAACCCGGGGAAATTTTAGGTCTTTTCACTGTGATTCATCTGCTGCAAGCTCAGGGTTTGTGGGTAAGGGGGTGTGGGGTTCCAGGGAGATGACCCACAGGGCAAAGGCAGAGCTCTCCTTGTGCTCATTGCTGGTGTCTTTCCATGGAATCTGGGATGTGGAGAGGGTTCCAGTCTCCCAGGTCTCCTGCTTGGCAGAGGCCAGTGGGACAGCTGGCTGCTGTTCCCAGGTGGTGTCAGTGCCACCTGTTCCTGAGGACACTTGGGATGTCAGTTTGTTGAAACAGCAACTTGTTAGCACTGAAATGCCAGTTATTTACTAATACCCATAGAAATCCCAAGTAGACTCACATTCAGAAAGAGTTTTCCCACTCTGGAAGTTTGGGATGTTCTCAAGGGGTTGTTGGAAGACCCTGGTGAGCCCAGCTTCGAGTAGGGGCTCTGCCACAGGCACGTGGATAGATCCTGCAGCTCTGGGGTACAGATTTACAGAAAAAGATGAAACTGAGGCCTCAAACTGTGCAATATGTTGCTAAAAAATGTTTTTGGTTGAAGCTGTGTCATGAAATCCTTGGCTACTGAAGTCAACAGATTTATCACTGATTTAGCTGGAGTGAGGATCTTGTCTATAATGAAGTCCTTTCATTTTGTCTCACTGAGATTTCTCTTGTTCTTTCTCGGTGCCTTATGACACATTCACTCCATCCTTGTCTCAAACAAAGAGAAATTATACTATCGTGATCGCCCTTTAAATATTTTCTATTTGAGGACCTACTGAAAAGGCTCCAGAGGCAAATTCTTGGTTTAGAAGTTGCTATTTATGTCCAGACACATCTGAATGTCGTTACGCTTTGAATGTTGTAGTTTTCTTTGCAGAGATGGATGAGTCTAGAGAGGGAACACATTACTTTAAATTAACTTGAAATAAGCTCTAACCAGCTCAGGGTTCTACTTGTTGCAACTGGCTCCCTTGATAGAAATCCATAACAAAATAAGCGACACCACAAGGAAAATTCTTATTTATTGGTGTTTTAAAGCAGTGCAGGAACAGGTTCTCGATCTGTGACATTGGATTCTGTTGGCATATTAGAATTATTGTAGTGTCTCAGACTCCTGGTAGTGGCGAGGAGCCTACATGGGCTCTACACAAACAAATCCAGCATATTGTCTTTCCTCCAAAGGGCTTCCACCACAGGCAGGTGATGACAGGAACAGTCAGGCACAGAAGTAAAGTAAATAGCAAAATTATGAATTAGTGCCAAGAAAGCTACTGGTCTCCTATTGCTAATCAATTAACAAACATCATCATAAATCAATAGTTAAGTCTGGAAGTTTATACATTTCATAAAAGCTGTAATTACAGAGTCAGGCACACCTGAAGTAGGAACTGTCCTCAGCATGGGCATTTCAGCTCCAAAACCAGGTTACACAATGCAGTTTTCATAGACCAGGTGAGCTCCACCTCTCTTTTTCTGCAGTTCTGCATTTCTAAAAGTATTCTGAAGCACTACAAGTTAAATTGCTGCTTGTTTGTGGTCTTTCCTGCAAACTGAATTTGCTTACCAAGCAGGTAAGGGTTGTGGGGGTCAACACGAAGAGCAGCTCAGCTCTCAGCTGGCTCTCCAGCTCTGCTGGTGCACAGCCACCTAAAAAAAATGGACCCAAAGCTCCTGCAATTACACCTTCCTTGCTGTTTTGTAGGTATTCATGTCACAGCATTCCTGTGTGGGTTAAATTAGCAAATACACGATTTTCTAGGATTTTTATTTTATGAGAAACAGGTCCTCTGGGTCAGCCATGAGACTTTTTGTTTCTGAATTTGTTGCAGCCAGGGCAGGACTCACGGCGATGTCAGCAGATGGGCACGTGCAGGTACAGATCCCAGAACAGAATCATAGAACCACTCAGGCTGGAAAAGGCCTTTAAGATCGTGGAGTCAAACTGTTAAAAATCTCCTGGGTCTCAAGGGTGGAACTGCACAGACACTGAGTGCCTGGTGCATCCACACTCAGCTCGAATGGAATGTCTGTGCAGCACCTTCGGGGACATTTCATCCCTCAGCCTGGCCAGAGAGAGCTCGGGGTGTGCAGGAGGAGGGTGAAGCTCTCTGGTTTTACATCACTTTGAAGAACACAAAATGCCATCAAGCCTCTGTGTATCAGTTTATCCAGCTCAATTGTCTCACTGCTGACTGCACGCTGGTCCCATTCATTTTTAAAGGACGAAGCAAATATTTCAAACGAATGATCAAAAGAATATTTTACTCTTTTCACATGCCGAGTACGGAGTCTATGAAACATTTATTCAGGAAATGAAGTATTAGGGCCTGACAGATATCTCCAGCATCACTGAATAAGCAGGTTATCTGGAGATTTCCAGTGCAAACAATCCCATGCTTTGATGAATACACGAGTAATGCCATTACAGGGGGGTGGAAGCAAGATTAGATTGAAGGTACAGTCATTTCAGCAATTATAATAAACTCTGAAAATTAAGGTGATCACAATGAGAAACACCTTTTTTTTTTTTTTCATCTGTGTGTTTCTTAAGCAAAGAATAACAGAGAGTTTTGCTTTACAGTGTAAATAATAATATTTTTGCTGAGCAGGGGGCTGGATGTAATGGAAAGAGATTGATGGCCAGTATCTGAGGGAATTCTGCAGGAGGATCAGTGAAATGTTGCAGTCCTACATGGTCATAGCTTATGTTTGTCCTTGGTTTTGTGTATGACATTCATCTGGGATGTTGACACTTTATTTTCACTCAGTGTTGTTGTCAAAATGATGCAGCCCCTCTCTGTTAACTGAAGTGTTTGGGAGCTCTGAGACCTCAAATTGTAATTACATTGCCTCAAATGTCAGGTTCTTCAACAGCATATCACTGGTGGTGATAGAAACCTAAGCAGCTTAGGTGATATAAACCTAAGGAGCTTAATAGCTCCACGATGCCATATAATGTGTGGGGAATCTCCCTGCACAGGGAATCTGATAGGGGAGCTCTGAGTCACGGTGACAGCTTCAACAGGCAGGCAGGCAGGGAAGGCAGCGAGGGTGTGATGAGCTCAGAGGAGGTGAGTTGATGATTTGCTATTTATAGATGCACGGAGAGGCTCAGAGACAGGAACTCCAGGCAGAGCCACGAAAATGATTCCTCGTCAGAGCTGCGAGAGAAACACAATTTGTAGCTGGCAGAGTCTCAGGGTGCCCTGATTGTACGAGCACGTGGGCATGCCACAGCAGCAGCCTCTGATGAGAGCCTGAAATGCAGCACATTGGAGCAATTCACTGCTGGATTTCATCTTTCTGTTCCTTGGTGAGCGTGTTTTGTTTTTCCAGAGAAAGAATGGAATGGTGCTGTGTGTCCTTTACACCGAGAGCAGTCTCCTCTAGTTATTTTAAACTGAACAAGGGCCAATTTGGATTAGATACAAAGAAGTGGTTTTTTACAATGAGGGTGGTAAAAGACCAGCACAGGTTGCCCAAAGAGGTGGTGGATCCATGGAAACATTCAAGGCCAGGTTGGATGGGGCTTTGAGCAACCTGATGATGCTGAAGGTGTCCCTGCTCATTGCAGGGTGTTGGGCTAGATGACCTTTAAAAGGTCCCTTCCAACTCAAACAATTCTATGTTTATTATAGGATGTCATTCAGGAATTAACTTTTCCAGTGTATTTACGGGAAGATTTTCTCTCTTGTCAACCAGTTCTGGAAACTAGAGTTATATAGTACATAAATCCAGTAGTCTTCTCTTCATAAGAGACATTGATGATTGCAAAATCCAGGGAGGAGAGAGGAGAGAGGAGAGAGGAGAGAGGAGAGAGGGGAGAGGGGAGAGGGGAGAGGGGAGGGGAGGGGAGGGGAGGGGAGGGGAGGGGAGGGGAGGGGAGGGGAGGGGAGGGGAGGGGAGGGGAGGGGAGGGGAGGGGAGGGGAGGGGAGGGGAGGGGAGGGGAGGGGAGGGGAGGGGAGGAGAGGAGAGGAGAGGGGAGGGGAGGGGAGGAGAGGAGAGGGGAGGAGAGGAGAGGAGAGGAGAGGAGAGGAGAGGAGAGGAGAGGAGAGGAGAGGAGAGGAGAGGAGAGGAGAGGAGAGGAGAGGAGAGGAGAGGAGAGGAGAGGAGAGGAGAGGAGAGGAGAGGAGAGGAGAGGAGAGGAGAGGAGAGGAGAGGAGAGGAGAGGAGAGGAGAGGAGAGGAGAGGAGAGGAGAGGAGAGGAGAGGAGAGGAGAGGAGAGGAGAGGAGAGGAGAGGAGAGGAGAGGAGGAGAGGAGAGGAGAGGAGAGGAGAGGAGAGGAGAGCGAGCCTTCTCTTCCCCAGCCTGTCTTCATAGGAGAGGTGCTCCAGCCCTTGGAGCATCTTCCCAGCCCTGCTTTGGAGCCTCTCTAATAAGATATTTTCTGCCTTTCTTGCTGCAAGAAAAAACCACCTTCTTTTTTTCTTCCCCCTAAGCGAGCGACTGTAGCTCTGCCACTGCTCCGGCTTAGACCCGTCCAAGTCCAGGATCAATGTCATGCCTGTTTCCCAGACGCTGAACCGAGTGCTTAAGGCCCAGCTCAGAGCCTGCACACTGTGAAATCCTGATGAGCTCGGTGAGCACGGGAGGAGCTCATCACCTCCGCGGATCAGGCCAGCGGAGCCCGTGTCACACGCTCAGAAAGGTCAGCCCCATATTTACAAAAGCCCATCAGAGCTGAATTGTGCCCTGATTGAGGTTATACCGCGAGCAAGCCGTGGCTGTGCTGATGTTGACGCGATTTCCTGAGGAGGTAGAGCTCAGGCATTTATTTCTGATGGCTTTGCAGGGCTCGCAGCCTGATTTGTATTCAGCTGCTGCTTATTGAGGCTGGTCATTGCTCTTGTAAATGGGAGATAGGAAGAATTGCCATACAGAGAAATATTTCCTCTGTTTTAGTGTAGATTTTAACTGTCACCCTCTGACTCCCGATAACCAAAGCCAGAGTGATGTGTCTGGTGTTCTCTGCCCCACACTCCCAGTTATTTATTCCCTGATGTGCAGGAAGGAAGGAGACGTGCGCAATCTCCATTCTTGTTACCAGGAATTGTGCACTTAATTCTCTGTGCATTGTACTGAAAATGAACTAGTAAGATGTGTTCTGCATCAGCAAAAAGGCTCCCTTATTCAGCTGGAATGAGAACATGCACGCTTTAACTTGGGAGTAAAGAAAATCGCTGTAAACGATTTCTTTAAACAGAATCTGTTGGGTTTTGCCTTCAATTTTTGCTGAGAGCGAAGATTCTGCAGAGGTTTTTTTTTTTCTCCTTTTTTCCTACCCAATTGCTAACCTTGCTGTTGCATGAGTTTCTGCTGCTTCTAGCACTTTTCATTCTGATGGCAGTTTTTCATCTCTTCACTAGCTTATGGCTAAAACAGTCCCTGTTACAGGAATTTCAGTTACTCTCTGGAATAATTATTTCCATTTGTTCCCGCTCTGGTCCTGGGCACGGGGCTTCCTTGTGTCTTACCTTGATGGGTCTGTCTTACAAATTCCTATACTTCTTACAAATGTCTTCTCTGCACGTGTCAACACCAGGTGACAGCACGTCCCCGAGACATACTTTAAGTCGTTCTTAGCTAATACTTTGCCTTTACCTATTAGGACTTACAATTAGCACTGGAATTTTCCCGGTTGGCTACTCAATTAATAAAAATGCATCTCCACACACTGCATAATTATGGAAATGCCTGTAATTCTGTGACTTACTCTGTCTGAAAACTTTGCAGAATGCTTCGCAGCAGTGCTGTGAAGTCCCGCTAATCACAGCGCAGGCTCCAAACAAGCACGGGGAATGGGGCGGGTTCTCCTTGCACTGTTACTCAACAAGTCCCTAAAATAACCAGGAAAACACACTCAAATTGGAATCTCCTCACCCACTGTTCTCTGTGTTAGCCACTACCTACATTTGAGGTGTCGTTTCTGTAGCAAAAGATAGAATAGAAAATGACAACTCGGGGGTTTTTACTGAGGCAAAGTCATTTGTACGCCGGGTGATTGTCTGACAGCACAGACCCACGGTACCCTGAGCTTTTAAAATTACATTTATGGATGGATCTGAAGGTTCTGAAGCTGATAGAACTCAATTAATGCAAAAAAATCACTGAAATTAGAGGCTGCTTATCTGCTCCATCCACCCAGCAGATGAACACCATTCTGTGCAAGGTTTTTTCCCCCAGAGGTGAAGGTAAAACCACTGCAGTTCTGTACAGGCAGATGTTGGGGTACAGCATGAGCACCTTCACACCAACCAAACAGCCACATACCAGTACAGGACCAATGTTTGGAGCACAAGGCAAGGGGCTGCAGGGACAGCAGGGAATCCCTCTGCACCTCCCCGTGCTGGCACCTCACCGTGCTGTCCTCACCCACACGTCTCAGAGATCACCTGCAGGAGGAAGCCACCTGCTACAACTGATCTCTACATTGCAATCAATACGAGTAATATCAATTTTTCCTGGCTTGGTTGGGACCACACTTGACTAACCCATAATAAGCCACTTTACATGGAAATCAGTGTGGGCCCAGCCCTCGCTCCAGGACTGTGTTGGTTTATGGATTCACGTAAAGTTCTGCAGCAATACAACTTCATTCTGTGGAAAAGCCCTCAGAGAGTCATCAACCTCCTCTGGCATCAAAGTGTGGAAATGTAAAGTGAAGGCTTAGGACATTTCAACTGTATCAAAGTTATGAATTCTGCCTGAATTCATGAGGCTGTTGTATTATTTAATGCCTCGCTGTACAAAGACTCAGAGGTTTGTTTCAAAATTTATGTTGTCTGCTTCAAGTCTGAGCTTAAAGAGTTTTGAGAGGAACAACCCAGTGTCATTTACTGCAATAATCTGCTGGAGGGAGGTGAGGATGCTGACCTGGATGAAAGGCAGAGGAAATCTGGGCTTTGCAAGCGACTGACAGCAGTGGAAAGCCCCCAGCAGAAAGGAGTAAAGGCAGATGTGTATTAAGGGCTGTGAAGAGGGGACTTATCTGGTGATGGGAGAAGTGGTACAAACACACTGCAGGCAGGAATCATGAAGCAGCCCATGTCCAGGGAGCCCAGGAGGCAAATGACAAAATTAAAGCAGAAGCCAAGTGATGATGTGGGTTCTGAAGGACTCGGAATTGCCTGGAGATGTTTAATACACCACTTAAATCTGTGTACTCAAGCTGTGGGGGAGTAAATGCCTTTCGCCGGCTCTGAGAGCCCGCTCAGCCTTTATTCCTCAAGGGTTAAACTATAAACTGAAGTACCCTTGACTGCAGAGCTCAAGTGAGGGTGGTTTTGAGTATCCAGCAGTCTTAGAGGAGCTGGAATGCAGAGTCTCATTCCTGAGTGGTTGTGCCCGTGCACAGAATCGGGGCTGTGTCTGCACAGACCCGCTCGCAGCAGCTCCCGGGTTTATGCCACTTGTAAACCCTCCAGTATTGACAGGAGGGGTTTCAAAGGTATAAACCTGCATAAAAAGAGAAGTGGTCTTTAAATACTAAATAAAAAGAGCCATTTAGAGTGTCACCACTACGAGGATTTTCTGCTTGCTGGGAGCAGTGCCTTGGCACTCGTGGACTGTGGAGCCGCTCGAGGAACGAGCCACGATGTGATGTGCAGTTCTCATGTTCCTTCCTGTAGATGAGCACACACAAACAAAATACTGACCCCAGTTCAGAGCTTCTAAATTCTACCAAAATCCCTTTGGCTGGTGTTTCACGCTGGCCAGGCATTGCAGCCAACAGGCACAGGGACCAGAGCAGGTACAAGAAGAAACCACGTGAATCCAGGAGAACATCCCAAGAGCAGATGCCTCCTTTGGCCATGTCCAACCAATTAACATTGCACGAGACCTAGCTCAGGCATCTCAGGTGGGAGATCTTCCTGGGATGCAGGAGCTGGGAAGTGACCTCTCCACATCCATCAGGAGCCAGGGCTGTGCCCCAGCCTCAGAGCTCACCCTGCCTGACACAGACTCCTCACACAAACACGGCCCGTGACTGTGGCTCCACCATTCTCAGGTGGTTTTGTGACTAACTTCTGTCCTCCTCACGATGAAGGACATGTTGTTGCCGCCTTCTCCCTGGGGATTAGTCACTGACAGGGCTTTTTGTGAATATTATCAAGCCCCTTTATTGGCAGTGTTGTGTCTCCCATGAAACAGCAGAATGACCTTGAGTCAAACCGTGGATGGGACACAAAGAGCTCTTCCATACAGCCCAGCCTGCATCTCTTACCTGCATGAATTAAACACCAAGCCAACCTTTTCTGCCTCGTGCAGGGCCCAGGGAAGCAAAGCACAGCTGGATTGTGCTTTATGTGTGGTCTGTCACACCTCAGTAAGACACCAATCCAGAGGGATCCATAAAAGCTGACTTTCAGCTTATATTCAGTGAAAGGATGGTTTTCTTCACCCTCCAGGGTTTACAGTGGGATTTACACCCCTAGGCTGGAGGCAGCTGGTTGTGTGACCGTGTTCAACAAAACCATCCACACTCAGGGACCAGTTTTCTTTATTTTTGGCTGCCTTGTGGCTTTTATTTTCTCTTCGGTCTGGTGACTCTGTCCTGCAAAGGAAGTGTGTTTAGAGAGGTACCTCTTTAGTTGCAGCCTTTTCATTTTGTTCTCTTTCCCTTGTACAGGATATTTAACTGCTACTGCTGGAATGACTCTACAGTTGCTATACATTCCTAATTATTGAACACCCATTACAATTACTCTCTTCTTTGCAACCCTGGGGATAAATTTTAGAGTATTAGATTTATTTCCTTTTTTCAAAACCAGTGTAAAGCTAAATTTTCTGTGTTGCCCCTGGGTTTCATGCTGCAGACTTGGTCAGTCAAGCATGCAAAAATCTGGTGAAATAAACCCTAGAGACCAGGTTTTAAATGGGTCTTTCACCATCCAGAATTCTCTTCTGCTCAAAGTGGTTGCCCAAACTCAGCACACAAGGCTTAATAATAATTAATTACTCCAAGCCAGATAATGAAAAAAGTGGTATGGACAGACTCCATGTAAGCATAGCAGTAAAAGCATTAAATTTATTTTGTTCTGGTGCAAACCATCAGTAATCAAATTTCCATTACCCAGTGATGGGTGAGAAGAGACAAGAAAAATACTGAGTCAACAGAATTCCAATTACAGTTCTGTGAGTATCCTGCTTTAAATATGGCAAAGCAAGGAGCTGTTTTCCCAAGAGGATGGTCTTCTGATGAGTAAGCGTGGCTGTGAGTATTGCACTGTAGGAAGTATTTGGCAGGAACAAGAGCAGTGAAACAAACCTTTCTCAAGTGCCTCTGAAGAGAGGAGGAAAAGTGGTTTCCTTTGTAGATGAGTCAGTCTTGCTCTGGAATTGCTCTAGAAAGCATGGAGAAGCTTAAAAGTATGATGGGACTGTCTGTCAGATGTGATTCTTCATGCTGGGTTTACAGCACAACACTATTTCTTTCATTTATTCTGTTTTGGAGGTACTGCTCAGCTTTGGGTGGGTGGTTGTGCCAGGTGAAGGAGGCCATGAGAAGGTACAGAGCACAACCATTCCTTGGGAAAACATGAGCAGCCACCCTTGCAGCTGGGGAGGAAGCAGGTTTGGTCCCAAAAATGAGGGAATCAGGAGAGAGGAGGAGAACTGACTTCACTACAACCTTCATGCCTTTCACAGCCACGTAACTGCTCTGGGTTTTGCCTCAAAACTGTATGTTTTTGCTACACCACGCATGAGTTTGAGATGTAATTAATATTAATAAAGCCCATTATGTAAAATTAGCCATAGACAGGAGATTCTTTAAAAGGTGAAATCACAACAGTCATGACCAGAGTGTCTGTGTTGCTTGGAAACTGAGAGCTGTCCTGGGCTGCTCCTCAATATTTGCCTTTCATTACAGATCTTTCCCTCTACTCGTGGAAAAGGAGTTTTAAAGGAGAGAAATGACTGAAAAGTCTTTCTCTGAGCATTGGTGTTTTCTGCAGTTGGTTCTTGGGCCTGGAAGGTGAAGGACCTGTGGAGGTTCCTTAGCAGTGTTGCCCTGCAAGAAGCAACAGCAGCAGCACAGGGGGATGCAGGGCACTATGCTTGTTTGTTTGGGGAGTATTTTTGGGGGATCTTAATTACTGATTTTTCTAGTCTGCCTTCAGGAATTTTGGGATTGGTTCCCAATCAGATGTTGTGTCTGCCAACCCATCCATCCACTTGCTGCAGAGAACTTTGGCCACGGACCCGCGGGCGCGTCCTGCAGCCACTCCAACAGCTCTGCCCCCAGCATTCAGGTACAGCCTTCACAGAAAGCAGCCACATACTCCTGAAAAAACTGCAGCAAAGGAGCATAGGCTTAAAAATAATCACACGAGTGGCGTGTTCAGCTAATCAGGAGTTCCGATTGTCTCGGCATTTCTGCTCACAAATCAGACGTATTTCGGGGGCTGAAGCAGGGAGTCACCACTGGAGCCTGATTACATATTTTAAGTGCTGCCTGATTAGATTAAACTTGGTGCTGTTTATGGCTGATTTGGAGCAAATGGGAAAAATCAGAGACGGGATCCAGGCACTTTAAGCTGATCCAGATTTTGAGAATGAAAAATTCACAACTCAAACTCAGACCCAGATCCAAGTTTTGTCCTGAGGCCCCTGTCTTCAGAGCAGACTGATTCAAAATCTTGCAAGGAAGGGCTCTGGGTTATTCCCCTGTAGTAAACTTGTATTTGCTTAGAAATAACTGACTTAATTCTTAAGGACTCTGGAGGGCTTGTGTCCTCAGCGCTGAGTTCACCATAACAAAGACAAAGTGCTAAACCACAGAGTGGTTTACTTAAACACAGAAATATGTATCAGAAGGTATTTCATCAGTTCCTCCAGTCCAACCCAACATCTCTGCAGGTTAGCACACGTATTCTGTTTCAGCCTTTTGATTAATTGCATGGTACCAAAACCATACGTATTTATAGCTTGCAGAATTAGATAAATTCTCCAGATGTGGCTTCCTTTTAGTTATGCTGAGATGAACAGAGATCAAAGCCTTTGATCTTTAGCCTGACTGAAACCTGCTGCTGACACAGGTCTAGAAAATGATGCAGTGAGGGGAACTGGCCACTCTCAACTTGCTCCAGAAGCGTCTCAAGCAAAATGTATGGGAAGAAACTTGTGAAGGATATTTCTATACACACCATTGAGTCTCTGCTCCTGAAAGTAGGAGATGGTTTTCAATGAACCTTTTACTCTTAACAACATATTTAAATAGATTGATTTTCTGTTCCAGCTCAGAAGTGATTTAGGACCTTTCAGTGCATGGATATCCTCTATGATACACAGAACTGGCAGGAAATGTCATCATGAGCTAGTTTATAGCCTCAATTAAGGCTATTTCCATTGCTCCAGATGTGTAAAGCAGACTTATAGCCGAGTTCCTGGTATAGTGAACTCCCTGATGCATCCTAGGCTCAGCACTGCCAGCTCAATGATATCTTCTTCATGACCCTTGGAAAAAATGATGAATAGCCAGGGAGCTGCAAATTCAGACTGAATTCTGGCAACGTGAACACTTTATACAAGTCTTGGCCAGTTAGGCAGATAGCACAGTCTGAAAACTCTTATCTGGTCCCACAGGCTGTTCCAGCAGCCACAGCTGCAGAGCAGTGCAAGGTGATGTGTGGCCACTTCTGCCCCTCTCTGCAGCTTCCTAAGCCCCACCCCACAGCCATAAACCCACAGCTCTTCAGGTGATATTGGCAGGAGAGTTCTGACTCCCATGGCCAAAACTCTCCTGAACTGTTTTCTGTAGAAGAAGCTGATACTAAACAAAAAAAAAAAAAAAAAAGACAACAAAAAACCAAAAAAAAAACCACAAAAAAACCCAACCAAACAACAAAACAAACCCACAAAAAAATCCCCAACCAACCAACAGCAAAAAGAACCCTCAAAAACTTTAGGTTCAAGCTCGCCAATGAAAAAAAATCACTCAAAGGAACTACAGTACAGATGACCCACAGGAATCTGGAGAAGGGGTGAAAGAATAGAGAGAAAAGGATTACTAATAATGGAGTGAAATAAAAAGGAGAAAGGGCTGCTCACCCATCAAATACACTCTGAGTGTGCAGCAGAGTCAGGAAGGTCAGAGAGCTGATGCCTTTTATCAGAGATAGAGGAATCACCCAAGACCAAAGCAACAGTCACAGTAGGTTTGGGAATTGGCTGGGGCTGACTTAATCCTGCAGTCCTTGAAGAACTGGCTTCAGTAATCTCAGAACTATTAATGGTATCTCTGAATTCATGGATGGGCCAGGGTGATACCAGCAGACTGATGTATTGCCTGTCTTTAGAAGGTGGGAGAGGTGAGAGGAAAAAGAGCAGGAGAATTGAACAGTCAGCTTACCCTCAAAATCCAGAAAAATGCTGCAGCAAATAGACACATACCAGGAAAATAAGATGAGCAACAGCCAATACAGATTTGTCAAGAACAAATCCTGTCACAGTGCTCTAAGTTAATTTTAAAGAGTAACAGGCCATGGGGATAGAAGAAAAACAGGAGATATCAAATATATTGACTTCAGTAAGGCTTTTGACACTGATGGTATTTTGCTTTTTGTCCCTTGCAGCATTGCCCTTTCTTTTAAAATTCCTTTAAAAAATAACCCAGAGAAAAATGAAAACCTATTACTAACCAATTTAAAAGACCCTTTTAAGTTTAATGGCTCAAAATAAAGTATAAAACAGAGGATAAGCATTAGAATTTGTGAAGGGTGCCAGGGCAAACTTCTCCATACCTCTCAAGAACTCACAAGGGGGCTCAGATCCCCTCTCAGGCGATGAGGACTTACAACCCCTCTTAGGGGACGGTGTGTTTGTGTCTGTCCATCTGTGACTACAAGGAAAGACCTGAGGAATGAGATGTCTTCCCACTGCAGGCTCACTAGGGGAGAGCACAATGGGAAGGTCTCATTTTCCCTGTCCAACTCAGCCTTGTAGAAACACAGACCACCCTCAGGGGCCACCACCTCCGTGCTCAACCATCTGTTTGGGAGAAAGGAGCTCAGGGAAAGAAATGAAGACATTGTGCTGCGTGGGTAATAATATTTTAGCAGCCAAAAGCGTGATATTTTGAGCAAAATACATTATGTATTTGGGCATGAGGCAGGTGCAGTTGTACATATGAGAACAAGGATGTTGGACTGTTGGATTATGTCCCTTTACATTTCCCAGAAAACTGAGAAGTCTCCCTCCTACTTCGTTATCTCTGCACGTCAGCACTGTTGTAAAACACATCACACACATTTCTTTCCTTAACAGCAAACTTCTGGCCATGCTTAATTACTGCCATCACCTTTTATTCTGCTTTGTGATGATTGGATTGTTATATAGTGCAGAAAGATAGTCTTTCTTCAGATAGAATACAAGCTGCAAAATTCCATCTCCCTCTGCCTCTTCCAGAAGTTTCTTGGTCCTGACAGTTTTACTCTGCTGGTGCATCAATATTTGGCTTGTGATAAGCATCATCTCCCTTTCAAAACTTCTGTTTCCCCTCAAATTATGTTACCACTCCATTGAATGTCCCAGCTTAGGTAAAAGGACACAACCACCCTCTTTTCTTTCTTTTTCTTTATTTTTGTTCTGTAAGTCTGACATTCTTAACCACTCTGTTACAAACCTACCTAATGGAGACCACTGGAAATAGGGAATGGAAAATGGATGGGACTGTGGAGCATGAACAATCCTCTTGTTTCTGAGATAGGCACAATACAATAGTATGGAGGAAGCAAAGATGGGCACAGTAGAAAAAAATCAGCAGTAAACAGAGAGATAAATGACAAGTATACAGCTTACAAGCCAAAATACAGCCCTCTGGAGCTGTACAGAGTGAGTAATGGGCACTTGCACCAGGTATAGTGTGTGGTCTGAGCCCTCTCACCTCTCTGGGCTGCTCAGCTGAACTGAAGCCAAGCACAAGAGCAGCTTGTTGTCTTCTGTAGCACTCAGGTATTGCCCTGAGTCTGCTGTTCAGCCAGCTCTGTGCCTCTCAGTGGAGCAGATTTTGCCCTTCAGCCCTTATGTGATGTCCTGCTGTCACACCACACCCAGCAGCACACAATCACCTTCTGCAATTTTATCTCCCTGTATATTTTTATGGCATCACCCTCCATCCTGCTCCACCTGCCTGTCCTCATCCCTCCTGGCCTGCAGCTCTGGAGCAGGCAGCTGCCTCATCATTAGCTTTATCTGCAATGAAAAAAGTTTACAGTCTCAAAAAGCCCCAAACCCATATGGTTCAACATCTGATTTGTTTCAAGTCACTTAAGTCACAGGTCGAAAACCCTCCCTTTTGCATATGCCTTGGAGTCAGGGTGTGGATTTCTCTGGAAAAAAGCCTCCTGTCTGCCTTTGAAGGGAACAGCTTTGCCTTTGATGTAGCCATGAGTGAGGAGATGGCCTCATCTCACCGTGTGTTCCCTTCACAGATACCTTAACTGTTGGGCATTATTTACAGTTCATTCAGAAAACTAAAAGCAGAGTCTTAAAACACATTGCTAACCCTGGCCAGGCTGGATTTAGTAAGATTTGGAGTATGGTATGGATGCACATAGGTATTGGCACATATAAGGCACAGATATTGTCATTATTCTTTGCTTTCAAGGGAAGGGAGTGTTCTCCCTGGGACAGGCTCCAGGGTCAGGTGAGGCCACTGACAGGCACTGATGACCCTGAGCAGTTGGGGTCCCTCTCAGCTGGGACACACCCTCAGCTCTGCCCAGCAGCCCATTTAAGCTCAACCCAGGACCCTCACTCTCTCCCTGAGCTGAGTCAGGGAGGTGCTGGTCTCCAGCTCAGCCTGTGCTGCCCCTGGGCTCCTCAGTCAGGCTCAGCTCCGTGGACTTTCTGCTGTGATGGACCTGCTTGGGAATTGCTGGATGGTGTCTGACCTGGATTACCCTTCTTGCATCTCACCTTGACCTGTGGCTTGTCCTCTGACCTGCCCCATCACCACAGACCTGCCTGATGCTGCGGGCTCTTGGTTGAACCTGGCTGTGACCTGTGGGTCTGCTCTGCTCACCTTGCTCAGGTACCGAGGGCTCTGCTGGGGGTGTGACCAGGCTGGGCTCCTGCCTTCCAGCCCTGTAAGCACTTTTAAACCTTAAATATGTTTGTTTTAAATTCAGTTTGGTGAAATGACTCATGGTAGGGGCTGAAGAAGTCGGTAAAATGTGACTCTTCCCCAGGACTACAGAGCTTGTGCTGGGGAGATGGTGGTGCCCAGGGCTGCCTTCTAGGTGGTAAATGAAGGTTTATTTTGGAGGGGTAAATGGATTAAGTTTGCTAATGCAGTGTGGGGTGTGCCAAGTCCTTTTTTGGGTGCAGGAGGACAGTGGGGTGTTCAAAGAGCGATGTGGGGTGTTCAGGTGAGCCCATAGACTCCAGCTGCCACAGGACCACCAGAGCTCTATGCACCTGGAACCTTATGAATTACAAAAAAAAAAAAAAAAAAAAGAAAAAAAGGATTATAATGATAGGTGATATGAATGGTTAAAAACATAGTTTTGTATGCCCAGGTTATCAGTGTAAAATGCTGGTATCCAACCCAAGGCTGAAACTCAGGGATGTTGGTACTAACTCTGCCTCACTTCCTAGTAATACCACGTGTGAAGCAATCTTCTATGTCTGATACTTTCCTAAAGAAGTCTATGTGATATGGCAAAAATGCAGTTTTATTTTGGTGTATAATTGAACTGATCAATCCAAATACCTGCAGGTTTATCCCTAATTGAAGTTGAATCTAAATTCTCATAGCCACTGGCACCCATGGCTTGCTTTTATATTTTCAACCATTTCTGCTGCCTTTGCTTCACCTCACAGGCCAAGGAGTTCCCTGTGAGCACCACAGACCTGTGCTGTTGTCTCATGGTTAGTCATCCCATGCACTGCTCCCATGTTTCTGCACTGGTACAAACCCAATGTTTTGTTTGGATTAATCACAAGCTGTAAGAAACAGTTTCCTGCATCCCGACATTGGCACTGAGCTCTGTCAGGGGGAAAAAACCCCTCTTTTCTGGTTATTAAATTGTCTATCCAAAGTTGAAGAGTGTGTTGCAGCTGAAATGCTGATAAAAGCACTAAATGTGGAGCTGCTAATACGAAGCTATAGCAGCAATTTAGTTTGCTATCAGGCAGTAAATAAGACTTACCTGCTATTCTTTGATCAACCTTTTTTCTGTTATGAACTGCATGTGTTGACAAATTATGTCACCAAAAAGAAATTCGAGTCTTTGATGAAATAACAGGAAACATGCATGTGCTGGAAGTTTAAAAATGTGTTTTAAAAAGCTGCTGTAGGATTTTGGAGAGTGGGAGTCTTGTTCAAGGTGCATGAGGAAGGGCTGGGTTGGAGATGGGACGTGAGGGACCTCAAAGCCACCCTGTCCCACAAACAGGCTTTGAGGGAAGTTTTAACCAGAACACTGGAGCTGCAGCCACCAGATGTGGCCGATTCTGCTTTGGGTTTGTGACAATAAACTGGCAGTCTCTGTAAATGGGTGGAAATGGATATTTCTTTGGAGGAGAGGCCCCTCAAAGAGCAGCACTGTGTGGTACCACATTGTGACAAGCAACTGGTTTGGAGGTTTGGATCCATGGCTTTGACATGGTGAAACCTCATTATTAGAATGCTGACAGTGGTGCTTGAAGGGCCCAGTGGAGCTTAGACATGAGTCTCGGTCAAATTCCAGCTCCCTGAACCGTTTCCCAGAATGTTAGACAGGCCTGAAACCAAGATGTTTCCACGGCTGCTTCTTGAAAAACACGGCAGGAGAGCCAAGTGAAACGAGATCCCACAACAAGGGAGAAGTGTGAAGTTGGAAAGCGCAGATTTGGACCTGAACTCCCCCGGAGTCTGGAGGCTTTTCGATCCAAATTCTCCGCTTGCTCTGCCTCAGAGTGTGAGGCTGCCCCTTGCAGCCTCCCTGCTCTGAATTCTTCCCAAGTGCAGGAGGCAGAAAGACTCCCAGCCTTTCTGAGGTCAGGTTTTTTTCCCCTGTAACTAAAGTCTGCAGTCAAAATCTCTAAAAGCTGGTTCTTTCCTAACTATAGGCATGTGGTTGAGGTTGGCTTTTGTTAAGTGTATAAGGTCTCAGACTGTACCATGCTGGGGTCCAGCTGGCTCCTTACCCTGTCTCCAGCAGTCTCAGCCTCACCCTGACTCAGAGGCTGCAGAAGAGGATCCATGAGAAGTGGGGGACTGGTTTAAGTCTTGATCTTTGCCCAGGCTGTGCCTCTGGATATATAGAAACACTTACCCACACAGGACTTGGGTCTCTCCTTGACTGTTGCTGATTTATGAGCACCCAGACCTCTTCTAGCAAATCTAACAGCACACTTTATCAGCTTTGAGCTTGCCTCTTCACCTTAATGAACATTAATTGACCACTAGATTGGATAATAGAAAGAAATTCTTCCCTGTGAGGGTGGGGAGGCCCTGGAACAGGATTCCCAGAGAAGCTGTGGCTGCCCCATCCCTGGAAGTGTTCCAGGCCAGGTTGGATGGGGCTTGGAGCAACCTGGGATAGTGGAAGGTGTCCCTGCCCATGGCAGGGGGTGGAAAAAGATGAGCTTTAAGGTCCCTCCCAACCCAAACCATTCTATCATGATTAATCAATATTACAGTTAAATTATCCTTTATGTAGTAATATATTCAAATGAATAAGAATTAAGCTCAGAGGAATTACATGGGAATCTTTCATGTATCTTTCCAGTGGCTCCAGCACTCACTGATCTGAATTCTCATCCCCTCCTCCTCAATGTTTCCCAAGGGAATGGGAGCTGGGCAGCAGCTCTGCCAGGGTAGCACTTCAAATCGACCTTGTCCAGCACATTTCAACCATGGCTGCTCTATGAATAAATTCATTTCTCCTTCCCCACTGACTGGCACGTGCAGGATGGTCAGGCAGACCCCACAATTAACGGGGAGAGACTCACAATTCATCTTAATCTCTCTCACATAGATGGCTCAATAAATACATTTGATTGCAGCTTTGATGGAGCTCCAGCAGCCACTGGAGAGCTCACGAAATCAGTGTGTTCAGTCAATTTTTAACCTGCAGAAGCACCCAGTGAAAGGTGTAGATCCATTTGTTGGGAAAACAGCTGAATTGGAGGAATGAAACATCTCACCAGGAACAAATGTTGTTTGACAAGGTCGGGGGTAGAAAAATACTTTTCATGGTATTTTTCTGCCTGAGGCACCTCCCTTTTGCTGCCAACATAATATACAGGAGGGATGATGGTAACAGTGGAGAGATGGGATTATTGACAGCTTTCCCCTCTCCTTTCTTCCTGCCTCTCATCACAGCCACCAGCACAGCATAGGGAAAGAAAACCTCTATATGAAGTTCCTTTGCTGCCTTTTTGCTAAATTAACCTGCACAGGGATGATTGCCCTGGAAGAGGAAGGGGATTAGCCCTTCAAAATCCTCCTGATCCTCAGATCTGCAGGAGTCTCACAACTCCTCCAGAGACGTTTTTCACTCTTGGTAAGTGGAGAGGTGTCCATGTGCTCCTTCCAAAGGTCTGGAAAGAGTAACTAAGGAAAATCAAGCTACTGCAGCCCCTTAGGGGAAATTCTGGGGATTCCCAAAGCTGGAGAGGCTTCTGACCACCCCTTTGGGAGTGGAGATACAACCAGGTGGAGCTCTGCCCCTGTCTGAGGCTGCTTTCTCCTGGCTCGGGGCTGTGCTGCAGAGACTTGCCAGCTGTGGCTGCCCACAGAAACGGGCTCTTTAACCTAAAGGGAGGATTGTGATTCCAGACAAGCCTTGCTGCACCACCTGTGCAGGGGCAGGTCTTTCTCCTCCCTTCTCCCTAAAATTAATCCATTTGTTTTGTCTACATCTGCTGGATCTGGCAGGAGAGTCTCTGAGTCTGAGGAGCAGGAGGTCACAGCTATGCAGGAGATGAGCACCTTTTTAATTTACAAAAGGACTAGAGCTGCTGTGGGAAGCCTGGGACTGATTTCTTCTAAACCCTTTTTTTTACCCTTTGGGTGATGTGAAGGGGACTTGACATAACCTGACTTCAGGAGAAAGCCTAGAGTCCGATCCAAGAGCAGTAAAATGTCTGTGGACTCCAAACTTGCCCTAATTTGAACTTGAAAGTGAGCTCCAAAGCCCTCCTGCTTACATTTGAAACTATAACCTTCTCCTTGTGCAAGTGAAGTTTAGCCAGCTCGCAGGCTCTCAGATCCCCATCCCTGTAAAGAATAAACTGCCTTCCCACCTTACTGATGTGCCCTGCACTGCAGGGGGAACAGCAGTGCCTGTGGAGGAAGGTCTGGCAGGATTTTTTTTTTCAGCTTCCTGTAGTTATCTCAAACCTTCATCTCCAAAATGCAAAGGCTTTTATAGACTTTGTATTCTATTAGTGTAACACTGAATGCCCTCGTTCTTCAGGTATTTATAGCAGCTTCTGCAGCTCCCATAATAACTCTTGGTGGCTCAGCACCTCGCAACATGATGTCTTGTTATCCCCATTTCACAGATGTGGAAATAGGGCACACGGAAATTAAGTGACTTCTGCAGGATTTCCTATAACCCACTGCAATGCCTTGACTGTAACACCACTTTCACCTAAGTTTGTAGCTCCCATAGTGTTCTGTGGGCTTCAACATTCTCCTAATTTAAGATCATATACTAAGAGACATAAATATAAATTTGAGAATAGTGCCCTCATTTTCAGTGGTTCTGAGGAACCTCTGATGTCTCTGGACTCAGTGCAGACATTCAGGACCTCAGAAATTTAGGCTGAGGTTTAGTTGCTTAAATACCAGTGGTGTACTTGGAGGGATTAACAGGAGATGGAGGGCTTGGTTGATTCTTACAGCTACCCTTGGTCTCAACCAGCAGCTGAGCTGCAGAGGAGCCAGAGCCAGGCTCCTGTGAACCCAGGGCAGCAGTGGGGTCAGGGCCCCCCAGGAGCTGTGTGGGCACACATGGAATTGTGTTATGGAACAGTGAGGCTCTTCCCCCTGGCCTGCTGAGGCTGCAGGGTCTCTGAGATGCCAAACATGCTGTTCTCCCTCCATTCCTCAGCTTCCCCATCCACAAATTACGTGTGGTGATAGTTAACCAGCACACCAAAGTGGTAGACAGCTGGATTCTTTTCCAGTGAAATTATTTCTTGCCCCCCTAGACTAGACATGCCCCTGAATGATACTGTGCTCCTGCTGGACATAAGCTAATTCAAACCCAAGTCTGGGTGACAAAATGGTTCCTTCTGGGTGCAAACAGTTCCAGGTTCCACAGCTTTCACTCAGAATCTCTAAATCTGATTTTCAAACTCAGTCCTCTTTATGCTGGTTTGCCACTAGGGCAGCCTTACTCTGAGGTATGAAACTCTTGCTGACTTCCCCAGCATCACCAGCTCTGGTTTCAGGTCTGACTCTGATGGGAGTGTGATGTAGGGCTTGGACTATTTGGATACTTGATCACTGTGATGTTTTGCAAGGTAATATGGTGGTGACACATTATAATTAAGCTCTTTATTACTATTCCCTAATGATGGAGCAGCTTTGGGATGCATGGTGTATGCAGTCAGTGAAGGATGACATTTGGGCAAGGGACTGGTGTTGATACAGGGATCCTTCCATAAGCTGATGGATATACTCCTGCTGTGGGATGGTTTTATGCATCCAGAGATGTCTTCTTCCTTTGTTCTGCACAGCAGGCCACCACAAAGCTTGGGCATCCCCAAAGCACCTGCTTTTTTGTGCCACAAGGAACAACTCTGGCTAATCATAAAGAATCACAGAATGGTTTGGGTTGGGAGGGACCTAAAAGATCGTCTTGTTCCAACTCCCTGCCATGGGCAGGGACACCTTCCAGTAGACCAGGTCGTGAATGGTCCAGTGAGTGGCACTGGGCTGAGCTGGATCAGCAGGTGCTTAGCATCAGTTCCCATCCTCCCCCAAAAAAACATGCAGAGCTCAACCTCCAGCTTTGTTGAGAAGGAGAGCTTGCCTTGTCCTGAACCACATTGCACTTGAGACTGTTGGAAACTCCAGGAAAATGGCTTCTCCCAATAAAACTATACGAAGGCAGCAGTTCATACGGTTCTCATTAACCTTGCTCTGGGAATATCTATTACTTCCAGCCACAGTGTCTGGTACTGCTTGGTACTGAACACACATGGAACAAACCATTCCTGCCCCACAAGAGCCAGCAGTGCAAAGCTGTGCCTGCTTTGGGGAGGTTTTGCTGCAGCACATGGACATCAAAGGTCTGCAAAACCTCCCGTGTCTGTGTGTTACACAGATGGAATCTTGGAAAACTGGTAGGTAGGAACACAGGACGTTTTAAGAAGGATTACACTTAGTGCAGTACAATAGCCCTTTATAGCCAGGGCCTTAATGTGCTGCTGTTCATGGTGGTAATTAGTTGGATTAAGTTGTACTGATATAAACAAAGTATTAATGACAGTTGCAGTAAATGGAGTGAGCAGCACCCGTCCTGTGCCGGCTGCAGGGACACGGCCCAGCATTTGGGATGCAAAGCCTTGGGTGTTTGTGCTACTGGGGAGGACATTCACAGCCAACCCATGAACCTCCAGCTGCCTCAGGTGCTAAATAGAGCAGGATGGGGAACAGGAGCCCCTCTGGTATCCCAGCAGGCAAGCAGGTACCAAACCCCACACAGGCAATGGCAAATACCTCATGGTGTGAGAGATGGAGGGCTCAGAGGAAGAGGTGAAGCAGGAAGGCTAAGAAGTAGAACATGAGATCAGATTACAGCTTTGTTTTAATTGCATTGTTTAATTCCAGTTTCTAGTGCTCTGAGACTAGACATCAAATAGAGTGTTAAAATTATTCAAAACCAAGCTACAAGTCTCAACATCAGAACGCCTATTACACTTATCTGTGACCCTCTTAACATTAAAACCACCATATTATTATTATTGTACGTTTTTAGATTATTATTAGGCTTCTGAACTCTGCTGCAGCTTGATTTATAGAAACTGCTTAGTCACTGGCAGCAGAGCTGTGCTGGGAGTGGGAGAGATGCTCGCTGGTGTTTCAGCAGAGGCTCCTGCCAAGAAGCAGCCGCTGCCCTTGACAGATCATTGAGAGCTGGTGAGCATTTCCCTCTCATGTAGAACTTCTGGAATAGCTGCAAACCAAAACGACCTCCTTCCCCACGAAGAGCAGGGGTGAAAAAACTCCAGGCTCAGTTAATCCCCTCCAGTCATTTGGGGCACATTTATGTTGTGTTTTGCATGAAAAGTGATCCTCTGGTTTGCCCTGTGCATTGCTGGGAGCACTGCTCTGGATTTTGGGGAGGTTGTGATCCCGTGAAATTGGGATTCAGGCTTTGGAAGGAGCAGTTAGACAGGACAGAAGCAGCTGGCAGTGTGGGAAGAGCTGCTGTGCAGCCAGGCGGGGATGGGATGTGGGGGGGCCTGGCATGGTCTGGGCACTGGGGCACTGAAAAGCACTTTCCAAATTCAGTGCAGGGGCAGGGTGCCTGCTGCTTCCTCACAGCAATGATGGTGGTGGTGGTTTCTGTGACCCCACCCACAGCAGCAAATGCTCGGAGCAGAAGTTGCAGGACAGGCTCCTACAAGAAGGGTGTTTTCCCTGGGTTGTACACGTACCAGGGCATAGTAAATGCTAATAATTTACAACTGTCTGAACAAACCAATTACAAACCTGTTACTTTCAGTTATTTGCTGAGTAATGACTATGCTGAGCTCTTCATAAAGCACAGATAAAATCACAGTCCTCAGCCCTGTGTGCTCTGAATGGGTAGGGAGTGATGCTTTGTCCACCACCTCTTCGGTCAAGCTGCATCATCCCCAGTGCTGGTTCTCCAGCAGCCCTGCAGGTCTGAGAGCAGCAGTCCAGAGTCCTTTGAAACCTGCAACAGAATTAAACTTAAAAAAAAAAATAGGTATCAAACACTTCCATCCTGATTTCTTTTGTGGATATGTTTCAGAATCAGCTAGTGGAGTGTGCCTGTTTGCAATGTGCTGGTGTCCTGGAGATTTAAATGGGATAGTTCAAAGAACACACATTGGGTAAGAAGCTTAGGCTTTAGTAAGCCATTGCCAGACACTTTCAGGGAGCTAACAGGAGAAAAACAATGGCTCTATTTGGCAGAGTCCAGTGGATGAAAAGTACCAAAGGTATAAAGTCCAAAACTGCTGAAAGTGGTGGAAAAATAATGGATTAGTTCTTCTCTCCTGACTCAATACCTTTATTCTTTGACATTTATTTTTTTATTGCCTTTGCTCCTGTAATGCATCGTGGTGACTCATGTGGAAGGTCTGTAATAATGTTTCATTGCTGTTGAAAGTCACCAGATAACCACTAATCATCCTCTGGTCCTGCACGGTTCTGTATGCTTAGAATATAGCCAGAAATGGGCTGACATTGATAGAATGGGGTAAAATAAGAGAGAAAGAGCATTACAAAGCAGGTGCTGAGGAGTCAGAGACACAGAAAACAATGGTTTATGTATCTGCTGGAAATAAGAAAGGGCAGGTGATAGCCTGGTGATGCCCAGAGCTATTCCACGGGATAGCTGGTGCCACAGCAGTGCACTCCTGCCCTTCTGTTCCAATAACTGCGCTTGCTCACAGGCACAATGTTTGTCAATATTTTCAGGAGCTTTGCAACTCACTTAGCCCCACTTAGACCACATCTGGCATTTTTTGCTCTTTCAAAGAGCAAGGCTCATTCCATGTGGTCCTGCAGAAGTGCAGGGCTGAGGCTCTGGAGAAGGGACCTGTTTCAGCCTTGGTTTTGGTGTTGGAGGAGGGAGGTGCCACCTCCCTTCAAGTCTTTGTGCCTGGTTCCCAGTTTCCCAGCTCGTTCAGATGCCTGGGGGTGTTGCTCTATGGAGCAGAGAGCCTGTTCCCAGGGATTTGACTTGGTTTCCTCTCTTAGCAGGGACATCTGAGGGCCATATTCTAAGTAGAGACATCATGGCTTGGCCTAATAATAAACCTATTGACTCAGGGTGTTTGGGGGGCATAAATACAATAAATTTGTACTTTACTGAGCATAGTGTTGGCCAAGTCCCTTCTAGCCAGAGGCCATCTCTTCTGAAGCAACCAGACCCCCAAATGCAGCAAAATGGAGAATTTATAACAAAAAAGAGCTGGCTTGACAATACTGCACAGTCCCATCCCAGTCTCCATCCAGTTCTCAACTATTCTCTGCCTTCAGTCCAATAGTAAAGTCATATTTATTTCCTTGGCTCTGCTGTGTTAATGAAAAAGCCACTTAACAAAACAAATAGAAGGAAGGACATTTGCAACCAATTATGGTATTGCTGATCAGTCACATTGTGCTGGAAATTACACACTGAAGTTCAGCCCAGGCAGCTGATCAATGACCTGGCAGCTTGGCACCTGTGCACACTATCAACTTAATAAATCAATGTAACTTCACTCCCCGTGCCAGAATGTATATGTGCAGTCAATATGACATCAATATTAAATAATGATGGTTAAAACTAATTGCCCAAACACCGTGCTCTCTTACCTGCTGTGCAACCCCACTGGTGCTCCAGCAGGCTGGGTGGAATTTGACCACCTATTCCTTAAAGAAACCCCTGGGCATCATTTAAAATCATGTCTTTAAAGGCTTTATTTTTTTTTTTTTTTGCAACCACAAGGGAAGTCAGCACTCCAGGATATCATCCAGGGTTTGACCAAACTGCCAGCCAGCTCTGTGCCCCTGGGAGGACGTGGTGTGACGGCGGGTCCTGGCGCGGGCGGCAGGAGCTGCAGGAACGGGGTTTCTCCTCGGTGGCAGATGCACATCTTGGCTGGTTTATTCTTGGCTTCCTCTTCTTAATTAGCTCTGACATTTTAGCTGTCGTAATATGGGCTTGGTTTAGAAAGTTAAGGCTGAAAACACGGAGTTTTGCTGCAAACAAGTTGGGTTTAAAGTACAGGGAAACCAGGACGCTTCTGACTGTCTGGAAGCTTTGTGATGGGCTGGACCATGGAAATACAGGAGCTTCTGGGCATGCTGGTGGTCACTTGCTCCCACACCTGATAGCACCACTTTCAGTGCTCTCTGCTCTTGTATTTCACTCTACATAGAATCATAGAAATTATGCAGATTGTACTGATTTAAAAAAAAAGGCAATTTATGTAACTATTTAGAAATAGCTTTTTTAAGGACATTGAAGACATCCTAATGGGATTTTTGTAAGTGCCTCAGACTCTCCAGCCAAGTGACACACTCAGCTCCCAACATCCAATATTTTAGACCAGATATTTTACCTGGAACCAAAGCAACATCCACTCTGGCACATACTCCAAGCCTCTAACTTGGCCATGACCTCAGCCTTTCTGGGAACATACCTGGCCCTTTTCCACCTGCTGTTTGTCCCAGATCACGACAACAGGAGAAGGGACATTTGGGCACAACAGACTCACCCTGACACAGTCACTTTGGTTGTGTCCTCACACCTCAGCTGCATTTTTCAGATGCATCATGTGCTCCAGCCACAGGGAATACTTGCAAGAGATTTCTATATCCTTCCTCTGGGCTTTATTCTTATTAATTCAACTATATTACTATATGAAGAATATTGTAACTGTGATACGAATTAATCATCAAAGAATCATGGTAGAATGCTTTGGGTTGAAAGGGACCTTAAAGTTCATCCATGTTCTGCAGGTATTTATAACCTTGAGGATACAGCACGTGCACACACACAAATATATATATATATATATATATATGGCAATGATCTTTCTTTGGTAGCAATTTGGTTTGGCTAAAGCTTAGCTGAGAGCAGATGCAGAGAGCAAGGAAAGGAGGGAAGAAAATCCTGGCTCATCTGTTGCCCAGCCACAGTCAAAGCTGAGTTTGGCTGTTTTTCTGGCAGAAGGGAGTTGTAAGGACAGTTTTGGAGGAGGGAGAAAGGAGTGGCTGTTCAGATTTTATCGGGAAGGTTTTCCCAGGCTCTGAAGAAAAACTGGGCAGAATGTGAGTCTGTGCTTGGGGAAGGAGCTGACAGATGGATTATGGAGGCTGGTGGGGCAAAGGTTATGGGCTGGCCGTATGGTAGGTGGGTTATTGGTTCACCAGGTAAGAGGAGATGTGGAAAGGTAACAGGAATAAAGAGGAGAAGGCAAGAAGCTTGTAAATTATGTAAGAGGACTGGTATGGTGGTGGAGTGAATTGATGTGTCTTGAGGGTAGCTGCTCAAAGTGAAGATGGCAACAGCTGATATAAGAAGAGGGAGGCTTGGAGGAGATTATTTAAAATATAATGTTTTAGAGATGAGAAAAAGAGAAACTTTGAGACACCACTCCAAAGAAATCCAGGCTGGTATCACCTGGGTGAGAAGGAAAGGGGGGAAAAGAGGGAGGATGGCAGGAAACCACCTATTCCCTGCTTACTGAGAGGGGTGAAAAGCAGTGACCAAGCTGCTCTGTACAGGTCTTGCAGGGCTTTTTTGAGTTATCTGAGTATTTTTCCAATTTAATTTGCTTAATGGATTATTTTTATATCATTGCTGACAGTGTCTCAGAACGTTGGTGACTGCAGGTGTTCTCTGGCTACATGATCAGCCTCGTTCTTCCTCCACACAAACTTGGTTTCCTTTGCTGTTTCCAGAAATTTACAGCAGAAAAATACTCTGAGAAAGTTCTGACTTGTGGTGGCTTATCCCTTCTAACCCTGGCCATCACTCAAATAAAAAATGGCAGTGGGCTGTGGAAAAAAAGAAAAAATAATTGAAAAATAGATTCTTATGTCTTTCCAAACCACCAGAGCAGTTTACCCATTCCTGGGAAAAAAATGCAATCAAGCAACATTTCCCTCAATGTCAGAATGCAGGATAAAGCTTACGTGAGGCTTTCAAAGAAGATAATTTTATATTTGTCCTGTCAAATGGAGAAATAATCAGCTTTTTCTTTCTCTTACCCTAAATATTTACATCTAGGTTTGTTTTCCTTCCTTAGTTTGCTTGGTTTGAAAAAAAAATAATATTAATTTTGTTTGTTTGTTTGTTCACGTTGGATTAAAAAAACAGGATGTAGAACAGTTGGAGATGGGTTGGGGATTTATCAGTTACACTTGGAGGGTGTCATATCCCAGTATGGTATGATGGGAAGAAGGTATGAAATCCTGCATCCAGCAGCATCAGCAGCAATACTTCCTTTAGTTTTCATTACCTATATTAGATAGAAATAATAGAATAATTCATACTTTCAAGAGCAAACAAGGATTTCTCCAAATTGACTCAGTAAGTGATCCTCTTCAAACTGGAAGCCACCTTACTCTATTTGAGTCCTCAAACACCCCAGCAGCAATTGTGTTGCTATCTGGAGAAACCTTCAGCACAGCGCTGGCTTGGAATTCGCTCAGGTTTCCATGGGGAGATCCCGAGCTGCAGCTGGGGTGGGATGGGGAGGAGCAGCGAGGAGCTGTGCTGCTCCTGCCGCTCTGCTGGGGAGGGTTTGGATCACACCCCAGCTCGTGTGGCCTCGCTGAGGGGGGAGCAGGTCTGTGTGCTTGAGGCATCTCCTCCCGAGAGCTCTCCCCGAGGGAGCTGTGCAGCCAGGAGCTCTCCCGAGGTTTGCAGAGGTTTGTCTGTGTCCCTGCCCCCCTGTGCCAGCATCTCCTCTCAACAGAGGGCTGGAGGGCAGCGATGATGGAGGTGAAGTGATGCAGCCTCAGACTCTGGTACCCAGGAAGATGCAGCTTTGATGGCAAGTGAACCTGCAGATCTGCAGGACTGTCTGCTGAAAACACGGCCCCAAAGGAGCCCTGTGGCTGCCCTTGGTCTCAGGTGGCACACACACACGGGCACCTCCAGCAGCCTCAGTCCCAGCTCCTCATCCTGCCATCCCAGCACCTTTGCATAAGGAACAACCTGTGAGTAACAGCTGCCTCTGCAGACAGCAAATCCTGCAAGTATTTTGTGGTAAACCTGCTGCTGCTGTGGGCAGGGAGGATGCACTTTACTCTGAAAGCAGGGGATGAAAAGCCTCTGTGGCAACGGCTGCGCTTTGAGAGCGGCTGAGCCCAATCCTCTGCACAGGCAACTGTTTATTATCAGAATAACTGATCTCCCTGAGCACTTAATGCCCTGCCTGCACGGAAGGAGCCAGCACACGCTGCAGCCTCACGGCCTGTCGCTGAGTATATCTCGGTCTGACTCCAGCAGCATCGCTGTTAATTGCAATACAAGGGCATTTTAGGGATTTACCTGTTTCAGTCGCCTGTTCAGGGTGGTACACAGTGAAAATAACAACCTGAAACGGCTGTACTTGCCCAATTGCTAAGCTACAGGTGTGCTGTGGCAGATCTGTGCCTGTCAGCAGAGAACTGAGTCCAGGAATTAAGTAGATTTGCACCTTGCCTATCTGTTTGTAGATAAGAGCGTTACCTCAGAGCCAGGCAGTGGATATTGCTGATAGACTGAGCCTGGGTGCTGGGTTAGTCCTGACTTTGACCTTGGCCATTTATATCACTGGAGGAAAAATTTTGCGTGCTTCTGTTTGCTCACGTGGAGATAAGGACACTGGTCTCTGGATTAAAAGTGTCATTAAGGGAGGCACATTATGATTATAATTATTATTTTACAAGCTGAACAGCGTGCAGATGCTGGCAGGGCTGCTGCTGAGCTTCCTCAAGGAGCGTGTGCCTTTGCAAAAGGGTAGAGGAAGCCGTACGGGAGGATTTTCTCATTCATAAGCTGAGGAAACGGATTATCTGTGAAACAGCCAACAGTTTTTATTTACTGTGAAAATCTGAGTCTCACTCTCAATTTCCCATCAAGATAAAATGCAGGCATTTGGTTAAAATGGCAACTTAATGCTCCAGAGGTTTAATTACCACCACTCTATAATCAAAATCAACACAGAGTGCAGGCTGTAGCTCCCAACTCCAACAAGAAATGCAGCTCCCCACAAAGCAGTCAATAAAAAGAAGATATATAGCATGTGCTTGGATTTTGTGGTCCTTCCCACAGCTGAACTTGCAAATCTGCTATTGCTAATGGTTTTCTTTCAAACCTCAGGTTCTCCCTTAGCTTTTATCAAACTCCAGAGCTCCTTATTTCCACATTTTAACTTTCTCTGTGTAATACCTATATACACAGTACTGAATTAAGGGAGTTCCCTGTGCTGGGAGCTAAACCTCTGATTTTTTTCCTGTATCAACAGAAAGCACTGGACCAGTCTCAATAGTGGTGATTAGTGAAACTTTGTGAGGGCCTTGGTTGGAAGAAGTGTCAAGAGGCAGGTATGTTTGCTGGGCTGTGGCTGGTGTGACCTCTGGCATGCACCTCTATAGATCAAATGATTGATCCTCCTCCACTGCAATTCCTGGTGCTTTTCTTTAAAGACTTCAGGACTTGTTAGATCATAGGACCAGCTTGGGTCTTGCTTCGTACAGTCTTCCCTCTGCAAGTTCAGATTTCTTTTTTCCAGTGCATCTTCTGAATGAGGTGGTTATGCTGTCCCAACTGTGGATCCCTGTGAAAGTTGCACGTGCTCTATATTTTACCCATTCCTTTGCAAGTTGGGTTTTTAGGGAGCAAAGCCTTTACCTGCCTGGCAGCTATAGCCAAACAAAGCACAGGCACTGTCAGCAATGCAGTCCTCTGTCTTCTGCCAGAGGTTGAGCCCCAGCTTTACATCCTGGGATGCTCCCAGATGCTGCAGTAGCAACCACAGAAGTTGCTCTCAAAAAAACCCCCAAAAAACCAAATAGCTTTGCTATGGTTTCTGCTCTTTCTAAGGAAGGGTTAATTTTCCTCCTCCTCATCATCATCATCCCTCCATAAAAAGCAGAACATTTTGTATCCTGCCCCTACTGACTTGTGGAAATAAGAGATACCCTATTAGCAATCCTTGTCCAAACACAGTGTTGGCCTGGTTAGTGCCAGCACTTTCCATCCAGCACTAGTATTTGTTTTTCCATGCTCTTAATCTTAGAAATTGAATCGAGTCTGATAAAAGCGACTTCCTGAATATTGCATAACAGTTTACGTCTGTCAGGAGGGAAGACAAACAGACCTGACCTTGAACTTGGAAAGTTTCCTCCCAGCAGGTAAGAGCTTCCAAAAGTCTGTGCTGGGGCTCCTGGTCTCCTTGCTGTCCAGGGACAGCAGCGAGGCTTCCCTGGCAGCAATCCTCTCTGCAAAAAACAGCTTTGGAAAATGCTTTGGATCCTCCTCTGGGGACCTGAGAATCCCCCGGAAAGAGCTGCAGCAGGAAGGCAGCTTCGTGTTCTTGCTCCGAAAAGAAGGCAGAGGAGAAATCCTGTCCATATCTGGCAGGGTTTAGCCTCCAGGGATTAATTAAAGGCTTTTTCAGTTTTTCTTTCAAACCTCACAACATTCATCCCCGCCTCACTGAATAGGAAAAAGGGAGAGGCATTTTCTCTGGTGAAGCACCAGCCTGT
Organism: Manacus candei; assembly: GCF_025592945.1. NCBI lineage: Eukaryota > Metazoa > Chordata > Aves > Passeriformes > Pipridae > Manacus > Manacus candei. The sequence goes on along the minus strand of NW_026138085.1, from coordinate 16,072,902 downwards.
TTCAATTTTCAGTTTTACATTGCAGTAATATGCTTTTCCTAAGGGAACACCACAGGAAGGGCAAACTTTGGCTTCTCACCATTGGAGCATTACATCATTAATATGAGCTGGAAATCTGAGCAGCGGGTAAAACAAATTCCCTAAACTTAATTCCCTCTTTCCTTGGTGCTTCTGTCCCTCTTCCTTGCCCAGGGGTAAAGCAGGTGGAGGTGTTGGCAGAGCCAGGGGGTGGGGATCAGTGGACCAGGAGTGGGTGGTGATGCTACAGGAGCAGGGAGGTGTCCTGCATCCTCTGAGCTGCTGGGACTGGACACTGACAGAGCTCTGGGGCAGCAAAACTCTTTCTTCTGTGGCTCAGGTTTGTGGTGGTGGCTGCCATGGGGGAAGGAGCCACCTGGCTCTGGGGGCTCCCTGTGAAACATGGGGGGGTCTTTTCCACAGGTTTCCCAGTACCAGAAAAGTGCAGGGCTTGGGAGACTCTCGTTTTTGGGCAGCATCCTGAAAGAAGCACCACAGCTCCCAGCTCAGCCCACTCCATGTGTGTGTGTGTGTGGTGCTCTGCAGACCCCCCGGCTGTGCCCTGCCTGCAGTGTTTGTTTTCTGACCCCATTACTTATTCCAGTTTGGATTTCAGCTGCTTAGGCTTGATTATTTAAAACCCCCTCTATCTGATTATCATCAACCCAGCCAGGCCAGATATGAAGCTTCCTGGGGGATCCCCAGCAGTGTTTCAGAAGGATAAATTGCCTCTCATTCATGCTTTTGGGAGTTTGGTCAGCCAAGAGAGGAGGGAGCTACGGGGATATTCCAAAGGGGGGGGAGGCAGCTCCCCCTGTATTTCCTGTGCTACAGCCTCACAAATATCCGACTTTGCCGTGGGGTGGAGTTCCTTGCTGCCCTGGGCGTGTGGGGAAATGTGTCCTGGCAAGCACCCCGGGAGGTGTCAGTGATGGGCACACACTAACACTGGCACGGAAGGATGCTTCTGGAAGCAGAGCAGCTCAGGGACACACTGGCATGGCCGGGTGCAGCAGATTGGTACCCAAACCAGGCAGCCCTGTGCAACCTCCCCAGAGCTGCCTTGCTCTTGCTTTTCGGTTTTCTATTGTTATCCTAAAGCTGTCTTCCTCCTCCTCCCCCCAGCCCTCAGCAGGATGAGGAAGCCTCCAGCTGGCCTAGGAGGCTTATCAGCTCTGTCTGGCTGGGTGTTAACAGTTTATTTGCATAAGTACCTGTCCCCGTCATATGCCGCTTGCCTTTGTGACTCACTGGAGTTGTTTATTTTTCCTCCGGCAGCCAGGCTTGCGGCTGCTGCTCCCCGAGGGATGCCAGGGCAGATGCCACCACCCCCGGGCACTGCGGGATGCCTGGCACGCTCGGGACAGGACGCTCACCCTCCCTGGCTCACCCAATCCTCCTGCCCTGCGGGACCAGCTTGGAAATTAAATGTGTAACTGGTCGGGTCCTGTTTTCTCCTGGCTGCCAAGATAAAACGAAACTGAACCCCCCCAGCTGTCCCTGGCTGGGGAGAGCAAGGCTTCCCCTGGGACCACAGTCCCAGCTGCTGTTGCAGGGAAGGTGCCTCTGGCTGCAGGGCTGTGTGATGTGATGGGTATCTGTCTCCTCACCACTGTTAGCACTCCTGGACTCACAGAATGTCCTGAGTTGGAAGGGACCCACATGGATCACTGAGTCTGACTCCTGGCCCTGCACAGGACAACCCCAGAAATCCCAGAGGGGGGTGTCCAAACGTTTCTTCAGCTCTCTTCAGGCTTGGTGCCATGACTGCTTCCCTGGAGAGCCTCTTCCAGTGCCTGACCGTGCCCTGGGTGAAGAACCTTTTCCTGATATCTTTATTTTAAGGAGCTGAGATCCTTAAAGCCTCTTCTGAACTCAGGTCCCTGCTCCAAAGGCAGCGTGACCTGCCAGACCAACCCTCCTGGCTGTGCTGGAGCACCCAGGGTGCAGCTCTGCCCCAAGTGCTGGTCGTGACCGCAGAGTCACCTCCTGGGGTAGGAGCCGAGCGATCTTGTTTCTGCTCGTTTGCTCTGGAGGGTTTTTCCATCCATAGTAAGAAAGTCATTAATGTTAAACTTCCGCTGCCAGGTCCGATTGATTTGAAGATTATAACCACTCTAAAGGGGGGATGTGCTGCATATACAACGTGTTGAAGTCCTGGCAGGCAGGAATTGTTGCTCCAATGGTTGCCTGTGATCCGTGGAGCCCAACGGAGAACGGCTCAGGCAAACGTGGGGCTGCTCAGCAGCCTGGCAGGGCCAGCCAAGAGTGGCCAAAGGGCAAAGGTAAATTCAAATCAGCAGCTGGTGCATACTCTGCACAAGGGCTGTAATCCTCTCCCAGGAGATGACAGACTCATGGTTTAACAAGTCTCCATGCTGTTGTTGCTGTGACATTTTTCTAATATGGTGCACATCCACGAGGTCCTTGGTGCTCACAGGAGGGCAGTGCTCAGTCTGGGATCCTCCCTGCAAGATGCTACCAGGACTGAAGTATTTTCTTCTGAATGTGGCCCAGAAACCTGGGAGTTGTTGTGTGGTGTGTTCTGCTGGTGTGTTGTGCTTCCCCTCCGTGGCTGATGGGCCAATGAATCAGTTGTGCACCCAGCCAGCCACTTCTGGTATGTAAAAGTTATTTTAGACACGTTTCTGGTGTCCATCATATCATTCATCATATACCAGTTGACAATGTACCAGTTGAGCTGTGCCAGTTGTGTTTTGCTCCTCTGACTGGGAGACTGGATGGATGGATGGATGGATGGATGGATGGATGGATGGATGGATGGATGGATGGATGGGTGGGGGAAGCTTGGTGAGAAGAGCAAGGGATTTGGCTCAGCACATTCAGCCTCAGCTGTGACTGTGTGATGTTACAGGGCAGGTCAAAGTGTGAGAGAAGTGAGTGTGGAAGGGCAGATAACCAGCAATTTGCTGTGAGTATGGTCACTGAAGAGGATCAGTGGACTTGGTTTGTCCAAAGAAAAATGCAGAGAGAGAAAACAGAGGGAGAAGGAAGCAAACAGTGCATCACGTGAACCAAGAAGTGGCTAAAGGAGCAGAACCAGAGAAGGATAAATTCATGAAGCCAGGAGAGGGCTGCAGGAATCTCACTATAAATATCATATTAAGTTGTGTATCTCAAGAAGTCCCTGACTTTTCATCTTTATCTCTTTTCCTCAAGTGCATGAACAGCTGACTTGTCCTTCTGGCTGCTCTCAGGTCTTTCTGAGCCCATCCCATGTGCCTCCCTCTCTTCTGGCTGCACCCAGGCTGAGTTTGCTGCAAGGGAACACTGCTCAGGCGATGGAGTATCCATGTCAGCCCCCCTACGGTTAAAACCAACCTTGTAAGCAAACCCTCATAATTTTATTTATGACTTTTGGATGAGATAATGGTTTTCCACTTTGAAAAGAAAGCTTGCTACTTCAACATTTATTTTCTATAAATGCCTTGGCATTTATATTGCAACAGGAGACTATTCAGTGACATTATCTGATAAATATCGTGTTATACAGCTGCAATTTACAATGCATATATTTTTAACGGTGCTTCTAAGCTAAATTAAATGCTTCTAAAATATGGTACTTATGGAAAACAAATGTCTTTTCTAGCAATTTTGTTTTTCAGGGTACACTATTTTTTTAAAACCAGATACCATCTTTATCCTGTCAGGCAGTAAATTATGCACTTGCACTTTCATAAACTCTCCCCTTGGGAACTTAGTCAATGAAATGGAAATGTCTTTTTCACACCCTCCAACTCCAGAGAAATACAGGGAAATAGCCAACTGGGTTATAAACTGAATCCATACAAAATGTGGATTAATGCAGTCCTGATGCATGTATTGTTTAGCATATGTACCATTCACTCAAATGGTGCTTTGAGCTGTGACTGGGATCATTAATGTCTCTTTTTTTTTTATTTGGGAGAGTAATGGCATGTTCTGTGGTGGGATGTGCAGTAGGAAGACACCCACTGGCACGGGACTGTAACCTTCCTCCCAAGCCAGGACTCCTGTGGGAGGAGGAAAGCTCTGTTGGCCTGCTCAGGGGAGTAAAACACAATGGCTTTTACACCTTGGTGGATCTTTCCTGGGTTGTGGAGTGGGAATGGGCAGGACAAGGGTTTAGAATGGCCTGTCCTGCCTTTGGGATAGTCTTTCACGAGGGAGAGCAGAGGTACTGAGGCAGCTGGACTAGATGCTCCTTGTAGGTTCCTTCCAGCTGAATTATTATTCTAAATCTACTTCTGTTTCCATCGTCCATCACCCACTGAGTTTGCCTGTAGCAGTCAAATATCTTCATACAAACCCCCACGTGGTCTGAGGAGCTGTGCTATTCCCTCACTGCACTGAAGGTGGAAAGTGTGAAATGCCACCAAAAAGGAGGCAAAGGAATGAAAGCAGGGAAGGGTGGGAGGGTGTTGCAGGGGAGTCTGCTGTGATGCCCAAGGATCCCTCCAAAGCAGGAGGAGCTACAGCAGGTCTCCTGTCACAGGAGGGGCACTGGAGCTGTTCACCTCTCTACTGATGGTCCTTATTTTCCCAAATATAACTCACAGGCCCTTTGAAAGCCCCAGTTCTTCCAGTCTGGTGACTGCATGAAATGTGGGATGTATTCCATGCACTTGGCAATAGAGGCAAACTTAGAGAAAATGGGAAAAGCAACAACAACAACAAAAAAAGGAATCTTGAAATTTGGCAGAAAAAATGCAGTGCACAAACCCCACAGGAATGTGAGCATCTTTGCACAAAGCCACTTATGGATGCATTCCTTAAAGGTAATCCCTTCAGACAGAGTGAAGCTGCCATTTCTTTGAAAGATATTAAAACAGCTGTTGCTAGAACATAGAGAATTTCTGAGCTCTCTGTCAAGGGATGGACATTTGTAATGCTATATCTACTTTATTTACAGTTTGATACCAAATTTCCAGCTACTGAAGGTAATTGAGACTGCAAACAAAATCTCACTATCCACTGATCTGCCAAATCAAATTTCTTCTCCTGTAAGTATAGTGTTTTTCCTTAGCTTCAGAGAGGAAAAGAATTATGCAAAATGAATGAGAAAGAAAAGGGATTAGTTTATATAATGACCATAGCAGCCATCTCTCCCTTGATCTGTCATAGTTTATTCTCGAAGATGGGAATGATTATTATTGTAATTTAGAACAGAGCTTGTTCTCTTTCCTTCTGCTGCATCTGCTTACTACTCTCCAAATTAACACATATTTTAATAAAAACTAAACATCCCGATTATAGCTGGGGTGTTGGATGACCCCAGCTGGGATAATGGGCACAGCAAGATTTTCATCATCTCTGTGTTCCCCTCCTGGAATGTCTGTGCACTGCCCTGGTCTTTGATAGGAGTTAAAGCAGCCATGAGGCTATTCTAATGACTTCTGGCTACCAGAGGCCTCAGAAGAGGGTATCCAAGGCAGTAAATCAGTAGCCACGTGTCTCCTGTGCTGTTCTCGAGTTGTGTGGCGCTTCTGAGGATCTCTGGGAGCTCTCTGTCATCAGAGCAGCTCCCTGCTCCGTGGTGCTCCCCCAGCATCAGAGATGGGTGGGTGTCACAGCAGGAGCAGGCTGAGGGAGCTCAGCCTCCCTCATGGTCTCTCACTAGCTAATGTCAGAAAACAGATTGTTTCTAAAGGTCTTCAAAATTACACTGGATTTTTTTGCTGTATTTGAGGACTACTCACACTCCCATGGTCCTGTCCCACCCGTGTGGGACAAGGCATCAAGGGTTTTCCTCTTTCTCTCCCCTGTCTGCACCAAGATCTTCACTGCTCTCAACTCTGACTGAGAAATTTTATTAAACCAAAGCGTTGAGAGGTGAACTAATTGATACACTTGTTCTCCTGAAGTTGCTTCAACAGTTTTGTAGCTGTAACTCTAGGGATGAGCAGAGTCACCCCTAAAACCAAGGTGTTCACACCTCATCACCCCAGCACAGCGCTCCCCCAGCGTGTGGGGAAGCAGCCATGAGGCAACAGCTCTGCAGCATTTTGGGGACTCGTGGTTAGTGACGGGATTTAACTCTGCAGAACTCATACAAAACTTATAAAGACCCCGTCCTTCACTTCAAAACATCTGTTAATTCTGCTTGTGTGCTCGTTATCGAAAGGCTGCCTATATTTTTCCTTTCAGGTTTGCAAAAATAAGCACCGGTGAATGAAGATGAAAGGGAAATGTTGCTGGTTTCTTCCCTGGAGATCGTATTTCTTACTTGTTGCATAACTGCTTATTTTAGCATCAATCAGCCGAGCCTTTGTTGTGCAGACAATTCTGTCCTTTTAGAGGATTTGTGCAGTATTGTTTCTTCCAAAATGCCTTTTTTTTTTTGTTTTTGTTATTAGATTTATTTCTTCTCTTAGCAAATACCAACTGACAACACCCCATCAGAGCTCTTCATAAGTGTTACATAAATGTCATACTATGTAAACTGAGTGTTGGATGTATCATATACATGACTTTTCTTGGAGAACCATCCATCAGGTGCTATCTGAGTGTGTGTGTCACATTTATGTATTTGTACACAAGCCGTGTTTAAGTGTGCATGCATGGTAGCCAAAATTCTATTATGGAAAGTACTCAAAATGCAGAAATGTCTGAACTCTTCTTGTCAGTGCAACTTCACCTACCCCCTTCCGTTGAGGCAGAACAAGACTTTAATTTCATGTTCAGATACTCTTTTCCTTCTGCATCGCTGTGTGTGCAGTGAGATGGGCAGCAAGGGGCTCAGTGATGCCTATTGTTCAGCACATGAGCCTGGGCAGAGTACACTATTCAGCACATTATTCACATGTCTGACCACTTTTGGATTTCACAGTGATAGAAAACATGGCTCAAATACTTCTCAGTGCAGTTTTCAAAGCAGAGCCAGGTGCTGATGTTCTGGATGGCAAAAACACATTGAGGCTGGATCTAGGCATGCTGTGGACCTGCCCTGCCATGCTGTGACCTTCCTTAGAGATGTGGTCCAGAAATCATGGAGAAATGACCTCAAAGGGTGGGAAGGCTGCAGTGTGCAGTACAGGACCAGAGCAGGGGGACCTGCAGGTTCCTCAAAAGACACAGTTATTAATGTCCTCATGGTTCTTTCTGTAGCACTTTCCACTACACTGCCTCAGTGCTTCAGCACCTTCATTAATCCTACCCAAGCGCCCATTTTGAAGATGGGTCAGGGTGACACATGGATGGATTAAGGTCAGTTTTGACTTATTCAGGGTACTCCATCTGAAAAGCATAATGTCTGCTTTTTCAGAGCATTTAACATGATACAGCACTTCATACATGCAAGCACAGCACCCACTGCTTCCAGCTGCACGAAGATGGATGTCAGCAATTCAGGCTAAAGGTTTCCAGCCACGCACCCGCAGTGTGGGCACTGCAGCCACCAGCAGCTAAAAGTTTGGGTTAATGACTTTGTTAGCATCATACAGCCTGTGGCAAGGGCATGGAGGGAATCTGCTTCTTTGGGAGAGTTTTGTCCTATTGTCGCAGTCTCTCTGAGTCTCACAGCCCTTGCATTGCTCCCTGGGCAGTTTATGGTTCTGCAGATAAGATGGGAATCTGACCAGTGTTTTCTTTTTGACTTATACAGCAGGTCCGGGGTGTGCAGGTGTTGTAAGGAAATCAGACTGGGGCAGTGTAATTAAGAACGGCATTACAGTATGTGTGCACAATAAAATTGGTATGGAATGCCTCACTTTGGACACTTCTGATGTTCTCACCAAGTAACACAATGACCTTCACGATATCCCTTAAGGCAGCCTGTGCACATGGATGAGGTGGGATCCACAGGTGAAGTCCTGGCAGTGAGTGTTGCTGGATGCTGGAGCAGCAGTGTCAGCACCCACAGAGGTCCCTGGGGCTGCCGGGGACCGACAGACAGGGGCTGTGCTTGTGTATCCCACTACTTTTGTAATCCCAGCAAAGGCTTTTTAACCAGGGGCTGATGTTTCCTGTTCCCTGGGGGGGGCCTGTTGAGTGGATTCTGAGCACCTGGGGCAGCAGGTGCCCCAAAAGCAGCATGTTCAGAGATTTCAGCAGCATCGGGCTTTCCCCCCCCCTCCCCCCCCCGTTGTAAGCTGCTCTTCTTCAAAGCCCAGCAATAGGACTAATTTGGGTGGGGTTATCTAAAAGACCATAAAAGGCTGCTTCATGCCAAATTTCAAGACCCTATTTCCAGAGTTACAGTCAAAAAACCATGGCAAGCCCAAGAATGACCAAGATGATGCTCTTCTACTCTGCTTTCATCTTTGGAAGAGGCAAAGGATTTGGAGCGTTCAGAAAACATCCAGTACAGGCTGCCAAGGCAGAAAGTTGCAGACTAATTCATTCAAGTTTGGCAATTTATAAGGAGCCACAACAGGGATGTACGGTGGGGAGCATCTGGCTACCGTAGCTGTGCTTCCTAGTGGTTTATAACCGGTAATTCAGCGTTTTAGAGCTCACCAGCTTAACGAACGTAAGAGATGATGGCAGATTGTGACTGAAAGACCGTAAGAGATGATGGCAGATTGTGACTGAAAGACTGTCTTTAACCTGAATTTTAATCTTCTGCAGCAATGGTTTAAAACAGTGCGAGCCAACTTCTGTAGGGCCCCCGGGAGCTGGGGAAGATGCACGGTGTACACCCAGTTATTATTATTTTAATTCAAGAAACCGTTTCTATCCCGACAGCACCGCTGTCGTTGTTTTTAATCCGGGGGAAAACAGCTGGCAACAGGCAGCCCTGAACCACCCAGAGCCCAAAACACTCGTTTGGGCAGCGCGCAGCAGGGTCACCCCGCGGGGAGGCGGGAGGCGGCCGCGCCGCTCCGCACCTCTGCGCGGAAAGTCTGCGAAGTTTTTTTTGGGGGGAACACACACGTGTACGCACACAGGCGGGTCGGGGGGGGCTCTGCTGCCGCAGCAGCATCCCCAGCCCCGCCGCTCCTCGCCCCTCCGGTGCGGGCGCGGAGGCTCCGCTTCTCCCCCCCCCGCCCCGGCGGTTCCCACGCCCCGCGGCCGCGCAACTTCGCTCCGCGGGTGCGGGAGGGAGGGAAGCGGCTCCGCACCGCGGCCCCCGCCCGCCCCGCGATGGGCAAGAGCCGTCTTTTTGACGCAGGAGAAATGGCAAATTTTAAGTACGTCATTAATATGGCGCCAAAAGCTTTTTTTTTTTTTTAAGTATAAGCTTATTTTTTTTTCCTCCCCCCGCTCCCCCCCCCCCAAAAAAAAAAAAGGGAAAGAAAAAAAAAAAAAAGAAAGGTTGGCGAAGCCGCCCCGTGTACGCGTGTGCACAGCGCGGAGAGGGGGAGCGGGCGGGGGGGCGGGCGGTGTGTGCGAGTGTGTGTGAGTGTGAGTGCGTGTGCAGGGCCGGGCGGCGGGACGGCTGCGGGGCGCGGGGGCTGCGGGGCTCCGGGCAGCGCCATGGGGCCCCGGCGGCCGGCGGGGGGGTGACGCGGGGCGGGCGGCGGCGGCGGCGGCGCGGCCCGCGATGGGACCCGCGCTGCCCGCACCTGGCCCTGCCGCGGCGCCCGGGGAGGGGAGAAGGGAGAGAAATTGAAGATTTGGGGCGGCCGAGGCGGCGGGGGGGGGTGGGTGGGGGGGGTGGAAGCGCCGCCACCATTATCCGTCCCCGCTCCGAAAGTCGCTTCCCCGCCTCCCTGCCGGAGCCGGAGCCGGAGCCCGGGCGGCGGCGGGGCGCGGAGCGCCGGAGGAAGTGCGGGGTGAAAAAGAAAGAGAAACAGGCGGGCAGGGCTCGCCCGGCCGCGGCGGAGCGGCCATCTCGGCTGGGAGCGGGGCCGCATCCATGGAGTTACCGAGCGGGCGCTCCTAAGGAGGGCCCGGGCGGCGCGGCCCCGGCAATGACACCGGATTGAGCCGCCGAGGGGGCTCTCCCGGCCGGGGACTGCGGGAGCATCCCCCGCCCCCGCCTCCTCCCGCCCGTCACCCCAGAGACCGGCGCAACTCCGGGCGGACACTCTCCTGGCCAAGGTAAAGGCTCGGCGGGGTGGCGGCGGGAGCGGGCTGGGTTTGCAGCGGATGGTTATTTTGCAGCTCCCCCTGCTTTTGCTGTATTTCTGTCTTTTTTTTTTTTATTATTTATTTTTCACCCCCCTCCCTCCCCCGGCTGCCGGGCGGGGGATGTGCAGCATTCCCGGGGCGGATGGCGCACGGTGGTCACTCTCCTTTGGAAGTGCGGGAGGGAGGCGGCGGGGACGTAAACAAGAACTTTTCGAGGCTCGGTTCGCCGCTTCGCCCCCTTTATCCCCCCGAATTAATGACTGCGGCAGCGGCCCCGCGCCCTGCCCTGCCCGCCGGGAGGGGAGGGGGCGGCCCGGCGGCCCGCGGGGCTCGGGCGGGCTCCGCTCCCGGGGCTGTGCGGGCTCGGCGCGGGGCCGCGGAGCGCGGCGGGGCCGCGGGCGCGGAGCGCGGCGCGGGGCCGGGATGGCGGTGCCCGGGGGCGTGGCGGCTGCCGGCTCCCGCCTGCCCTCCCCTTCCTCCCCCCTTCCCTTCCCTCCCCACCGCGGGGCTTTCCCCGCCGCCTTCCCCCGCCGCACCGCGCTGGTGGGTCCCGGCGCTGCCGGCCCCGGGGAGGGGGGTACCCGCCGCTCCCCCCGCGGCATCACCGCGCTCGAAAACATCCCGCGTCCCGCCCTCCCTTCCCCGCGCTGTGGTCCCCGCGGGGCGGCCCCCCCTTCTCCCTCCATCCCCGGCCACCTGCCCCCTCCCCGGGCGCTCTCCCGCATCCTCCGGGGATCCAGCGGCGCCCCCGCCGCGCTCCTGCCCCTTCCCCACCTGCCGAGCCGCTTCCCGCCCAGGGTGCGGGGCTGGGAGCCCCCCGCGCCCGGGGTGGGAGCAGCGAGCTGGAAGTTGGGAAGCGCTGCAAAGGCGGGAGGCTGCTGAATTGTCAACCTCGGAGGGGGAAAAAAAGAAATAATTATATATTTATCTCTCGCCATACCTGCACATCCTGAGCGCTTTTTGAGTGGGAAGGGAAGGATGGCATGGCACTCACAGGGAAAATTCCCAGCGCCTTCTCAGCACCCACAGTGAGAATTGTTTGCTGAAGGGTTTGAGCCAGGACCCTCCGACGGCTGGGACATTTTTAGGAGGAGATTTTGCTTGAGGGAAGAAAAATTCAGTGATCTCAGCCTTCTCCCCGGGGGTAAGGAGCCCGGCTCTTAGGAATGGTGTTTGACCTTTAAGCATTTATTGGCTACTGGGGTTAAAATAAGCTTGAGATAGAAGTAAAAATAGCTTGCAGAAAGGTTAAATCGAAGGTTAAATTTGTTTTTCCTAGGAAAATTGAGGCTTGATGTTCAAAAATGTAGGCTTGGAGCAAAGGATGGAGGGTACATGTTAGGGGGTCTGTAGGCAGGGAGATGCAATTCCTTTAAAGTATCGATGGCTGCTGATAGTGTTTGACACCCAAGTTCTGAAAGCTGATGGGTGGGTGGTCCCCGAACTATTTAGATCTGGTCTTTGCCTTTCTGTGGGTGTTCCGTACAAAGATCGGAGTGCCCATAGCTCCTGTTGATTTCCTCTGAGCTGTGGATGCTCAGAGACCTGCAGGATGGGGCGTGGAGCCGTGCCCGATGTCCCTGCCCGGTGTCCCTGCCCTCACCCTCCCCCCCAAAGGCAGAGATGTTTCCAGTGCCCTCAGTAACCTTTCTGATTACCTGTGCTCTGCCTGGGCTTGCTGAAAAAAAAATAGATAATTAGAGGGTAACGAGTCAGAAGAGGCAAGTGGAGTTATAAATGTGAGTGGTAAAGAAAAAAAAATCCCCTTGTAGATGTGGAGAAAGGCAAAGCACAGGAAGTAAACGAGGGCTTGTTTTGTTTTAAATTGAAATGAGATTAAATTTTGCCCCAGGGAGCCAAGACAGCCAGCAGAGTTGGTGTGGAGGAGAGGAGGGATGCCTCGCTCCTCCCTGGGTACCTGAGTTTTTGCTGCAAAGTTGGGGCTGGCAACAACCTGTGGAGGAGGCGAGGGGCAGGCGAGCCCCGGCGGGCAGGGACAGGCTCCCACTGCCCGGAAAATGGGTGTTCTGGGTACCAGGATCCTGCCTGTCTGCTTTTACACTTCTGCAGGGTTTCCAGGGAGGTTAAGAAAAGCTTCCTCCCAGACGTCAGGGCTGTGCACCACGGTTTGCTGAGGGTCTGTTGGCCCAGCCGCTGCGCATCCTTCGGTCCAAAACTTTGTTCCTCTGTCACTATGATACTGGGGCTGGGCCAATTCGGGGGACGCTGCTGCTCTCTCAGAGCCTCCTGTAGCAGCACTCGGCTCCAGAATCGCTAATGGGAAAAGGCGATGGGAAGAGGACAACCCTCCCACGGTGTAAAGACTGGGACGTTCCAGCCCTCCACCCTTCTTATTACACTTTCTAACAACCGTTGTTCCTAGACAGAGGGGGGAAAAAAAAAAACAATTAAGGCAGAGGGGAAGCGTTGAAGGGGGTGCGTTGGGAGCAGCCCCGGGGCTCCACGTCCCCCGCGGGGCGCGGGCGGTGGGACGGGCGCGGGGGTCCCCGGCGCGGGGTCCGCTGGCCGGAGCGGTGTGTGTGCCGCTGGGGGCACTATGTTCCGTTTGTGTTCCTATTTCTGGGCTGGAAGAACAAACAGGGAAGTGGTTTTTCTGCAGTCTCATTGCAGCTCACAAACAGAGCACATCATTCAGCCGGTGTTGCTCACAGCGTCAGAGGTGACGGCGCGGGGACCGGCGCGGCGCATCCCTCAGCCTGCGGGGAGGCTGGGAGAGGTGATGAACAAATACTTCCCCCCCCCTTTTTTTTTTTTTTACTGCAACTTACGCAGGTTTCTGTGCCTGTTCCCCGTGGATTTCGGGAGCACAGGCGTGTATGAATTTCTGTCTTTGCTTGCCACAGTCCCGAATGGTTGGTTAATTCTTGCAAACAGCCCTTGCACGGGGTGTTGAGGTGCCGCTAAAATCTCCAAATCACACGGGGCTTGATGTACAGAAGAGTTTGCAGGGAGCTGGGAAACATCAGGGGGTTCCCCAGAGCACAAGGATGGTGGAGGGGTCCGCAGAGGAAGAGTTCTGTGCTGGCTGGAGGCTGGATAAGGCATTTTGGTTTAGTGTGGATGGGAGCTGGCACCTGTCCCTGGGCACTGTGCCCAGAGGAGACAGGAGCTCAGGACCTGGGCACAGGTATCTGTGCCAGGAGTGCTGCTGCTTTCACCTCTCCCAGGTTGCATGGGCAAAATTGCATTCCCGAGAGCTCCTCTCCAGCCCTCCCCTGCTGTGAAGCAGGACCAGCCAGCCTCAGACCATCATCTCAATTTTAACGCCAATCCTGGTGCTAATTTGTCCAAGGCCCCTGTGATTTACATTTGTTTAGGCTGATGGAGGGCCATCATTTTCCTTGGTTTAGCATTTATCTGCCTTTCTCAGCTTGAACAAAGGCAATGCTAAACATGTGTTGGTTTGCAAGCAATTCTGTTTTTTTGGTTTCCAGGCTTTAGCCAGGGCTGTGCCTGTGGATTTGAGTTGCAGACACTTCAGGGGGATGTTCATTTGTTTATAAAAGAAACCCACATCTGTTTCTGTTTGAATTTTTTAAGCAAGCCTACATAGAAACCTTTCACTTGGTTTCTGGCTCTGTAAAAACTAGATTTTGGGCCAAGTTTGACCTAAGAGTGACCTTTTCAAAGTATTACAAATTTTTTTGGTATTTGTTTATGACTTTATTAATGATGCCATGCGGGGAATGGGTCATTTAAAGGTGAAATTAACTTCTAATGTAAACAAAAGATTAATTTTGGAGCAGAGACCGTATTTTGTGGAGACATAAGTTGCTCAGTAGTTCACCAACTGAATTGCTCCTGAGAGCTTGTGGGAGCTGGAGCTCCAGCCCTGGGCAGGATGTGGGCAGTGGGTCCCCCCCGCGGTGCCAAAGGGGTGGTGGGAGCCCAGCCACCATCAGACTTTATAACTGTGATCCAGATGGGGAAATGGCCAAATTACCCTTCTTCTACAGTAAATTCCTCAGTTAAGTGCCCTCGGTTTACTACTGTTGGGCTGCTCCTGATGAGTCCCTCAGAAAACAGCATCTTCTTAGCATGGCCTGGAATTTAACCATTTTCTGGAATGGGCTGGTCTTGGTCACAAATTTTGCTCCCTTCAGGCACACAGTACCTTGTGTGCCATCCCCTGCCCGGGGGGTCGTTGGCTTTCAGTGCTGCTGTTCAGAGATGTCCCCACTTTGCTCAAGCCAGAATTTCATTCAGAAATTTGATGCAGTTTGGTTCAGAGGATGCTGTCCTGGATCCTGCCAAACAGTGGCAAAATGATTTACTGAAGTAGAGCCACTGTTTCACCTGCAATGTGAACCACTTCTGTATGTGAATATCAATCCATCCTGTTATGTAGTGAGCACGTTCAGGGGTGTTCTGTAGGTGGGTGTGGGACAGAAGCAGGATGCAGGGACCAAGTTCAGTTAGAGGGATGATCAGTGCATCTCCTCACATAAATATCAGAGCCAAAACCGGTCCCAGCATCTGATGCCTGTGCTGAGCATTGATTGTAAACCTTTTCCCTGCCCTGGAAGGAGAGTGATGTCAGTGATACTGTCTTGCTGTAAAGGCAAAGATGGGAAACCTGGGAAATCTCACTGGCTATCAATAGCATTCCTTTGCTTCAGCTCAGGTGGTTATTTTCCCTCCGTTGGCTTTGGCGTATTTAATCTCTGTGATTAGGAACTCCAGAATCAATAAAAGCATTGCTCTGTGCTCCAAATGCCTGTTTGCCACTTCAGACCAGTAGAAACCAGTTTAAAAGGTTCAGGTAGAATGTCCAGTAGAAGTAAGTAAGCTGCAGTTAAAACTGTCTTCAATTTCGTTTTCCCCGAGCAAAACCTAATGGCTACTTGGAACCAGGCTGTTTTAATAACATCTGTTTCCCCTTGAATCACTGGGGGAAAACTATTGATATTGCCATATTCTCAAGGAATGTTTTAAGTCACGTTTTGACAGGGCAATGCCTTACCACAACACTGATAGTTAAAATGTTTAGGATACTTTGTAGTATTTTCCCTGATAATGCTATGATAACACAGAGCACATATATTGTAAAATACAGATATTGCATGGGGTTTTTTGTGCTTATGTGGAACATTTCCTGATGTTTGGGGGGAATGTCATGTTCTAGCTTGCTATCCAGTGTGTGTGCTGCTTGTAGCTGCTGTGACCAAACCACACAAACCTGGTGTCTAATATCATTCCCACTTATCATCTGTGGAAGCAGTAGTGTGTATGACATGTCAACGCCTTTAGACTCTCGCAAAATATCTCAGAAAGTACTAGGAAGATGTCCATGAGATTAACATTGTTTTCCTGTGGATGTATTTTGGCTCACAGCCTGTTGGGTGTTGTCTGGTCCATGGGTATCCCTTTCCCTGCAGAGCTCCCCAAGCCCTGTGTTGGGGGCCACGTTCATCAGTCACTAGCCACATTGGTAAACTGAGGTATTTAAAAGTTAGAATACCTTTTTTCTTCTGTGTTTTGTTTTTTTTTTTAAAGCACCTACCAATACAGATACTTGACTTTCAATTCTGAGTGCTCAGTTCCCGAGGGGCGAGTTCAGGAGAACCTGCTGATTTCAAGCGCTTCTGTGGCTTGTTCAAAGTCACAAAGCAAACCAGCTGAGCTTGAAACGGGGTCTCCTAATCGGTGTGGTGGTACCTGCTGCTGTGATTTTGACTCTGAGAGGATGGAGAAGTCACAGCAGCTGTGCAGAAGCCACTTGCTCAGCCCGCGGGAGCTGCTGCGGGGCTGCCTGGCTGTGCTGGAGCAGGCAGAGCAGTGCAGGGTGGTGGGAAGTGTGCTTTGGGGTGGGCTGGTGCATGTTGCCTGTGTGACAGATACCCCAGAAGTCTTTAAAAGAAGGAGATACTGGCTGAATGGGAAGATGAGTCAGTGGGTAAAACCCCAGGCTTGTGGTACACAGGGGTTCTCTTCAGGTCTGGGATGCTTGTACTTCCCCTTGCAGACATACCGAGAGCATGCACAGTTTCCATTCTTCTGTCTTCACATTTCTCAACCTTGCAGCCCAGGACTGTGGTTCACAGGACATCTTTTGTCCCGTCCAACAGCACCACTGTCCATGGTGGGGCATCCTCTGGTCTGTGGTGGGGCATCCTCTGGTCCATGGTGGAGCATCCTCTGGTCATGGTGGAGCACCCTCCCATGGCAATGCTCTTCCAGAGGAAGAACCATTTGGTTGCAAATCCTGCCTGGACAATTTGCCATGCAAAGCTGAGTGATCCAGGTGTACCCACAGTAACTCCTGGGAGTGGGGAAGGCTGGCAAAGAGACACTCACACCTTAAAGTTTTCAAAAGCCCTGTGAGGATTGTTTTCTTCCTTTTTTTTCAGCCTCTGGGTAGTTTTCTGTCTTGAGGGTAAGGACTGACTGGTGCTGGGTTAACATGGTGTGCAGATATTTAGAGATAACAGTGATTTGGTGCTGAGGTGAGTTTTCTGTACATTAAGTATAATGTTCAATTTCTTTCGTTACAGATGGAAGAAAAACGACGCAAGTACTCCATCAGCAGTGATAACTCAGACACCACTGACAGTAAGACCTTTAATTCAGAGCTTTGAACAAGATTCACCTCCAGCAGGGAAAATGCTTGAATAATTACTTTGCAAAGATTGGAGGAAGCTGCATTTACTGGGAAGTCCCTGCACGATGAATTGTGTGCAGGGCTGGGTTTGTCAGAAACGCAGCAACAAGCTGATACCAATTTATTTAAACACTTGGCTGTGGCTCCTCTTAACTGATGAGAGTGTCTCCCTCGTGTGAGGAGTCTGGGCGAGGAGAGCTGCTGATTGCAGATCTGCTAACAAAGCAGCAAACACCCTTTGTAGATGAGTTGTCCTTTCCTGTGAGCTGCAGCCTGAGACTAGTTTGCTCTTGATTTGGGTCGTATGGGGGAAAGGGAAGTTTTTATTGGAGTCAGGGTAAAATTGGAGCCACATTGTTCCTTTTTGCAGGCTGAAGAGTGATGTGGGAAAAGGGATAAAGCTCAAGCCAGCAAAACTTGCAAGCCCACGCTTGCTTTTCAACATCTACCTCACTTCATCCTTGTTCAGGAAGGCACAGGAGCATGTGCTCAACAATAAACATGTGCAAATGTGCTGAATTTTGGCTATAAATAGAGCACTTTCCTCTCCCACTTATCCCAGGGTTTCACCCACTGCAGACATACCGCAGTGCCTCGGTGTTCAGAACCCTCGAGGCACCAGCCTAATCCCTTGTCTGGGCTCCAGAGTTTCTTACTAGTTGCTCTTGGTCTTTTACAAATGTCACAGTAATTTCATCTGGGCCGTGCTGGGAATTTGCTCTCCACACTTTACAGGATCTGGCTGCTGGATACCCGAGAACGAAAGGGACTTTGCTAAAGACACTAAACTTCTGGGCCTTTTCCTAACAGGATGATGGGGAGATTACAGGGGGTTATGGAAAGGCTGATCTTGCTGGGTTTGGCTGCTGTTCCCACAGCTTCAGCCAAAAAAATTGTCAGTGTGAGAGGAGTTTGCACCAGCACTGCCGACAGGAACCTGCTGTTGGGCTGCTGGCGGGGACCCCCATCCTGCTGCAGCCCTGGGGGGGCCTGGGAGCTGAGCTGTGCCTACAGAAAGTGTTTCAGGCTCTGTCAGCACCACTGGCTTCTCGTAAAACGAAACGTCTCTATCTCAGAAAGGGGTTTGTTTTGGAAGCTGTGCTTCAAACTTCCCATCTCCTAATCCCCAGATGCTCAAAGGCTTACGGAGCAGCTCGTTGGCTTCGCTGCCTTTCAGGGGTAAGGCATCTTTAATCATGGCATTAAACAACATGGCCTTATCTCTGTTGGGCTTGGATATTTATGCTGCAGGTGATATCTAAGCTGTTGACAAAATGCTCTCCTGCAGGATAATTGTAAACAGAGTGGTGACCATCTTTTTTTATTCTCTGCCAGGAAAGGGTGGTAGTGGTGTGTTATCCAGGTTTGCATAGTTGTAGCATCACACTGTAGCTTGAAACGAGGGGGCAAGGAGGAAATTAGTGGCTCAGTCTCTCCATAAAAGCTGTGGAGCTGCTGCTGCCCTCCTTTGAGCAGCTTACTGAGTAAAGCAGCATGTCCATGTGGCTGCAGCATAGGGATGTCTGCTGTGGGCTTTGCCTGCACTGTCCTGTTATGCACTGAAATGCTATAAAAAAGTCATTTATATGGAGCCCTCTTTAGTGACATCTATCTTGACACTGCAGTGAAAAAAACAGCTGTCTTTTGGGAACAGGTGATGCCCCCACATTTGGTTTTCATTTGATGAAGAACAGGAAAGTGTACTGCAAGTAAAGAGTGCAAGGTGAGCTGGTGGTGCCTCTTCCCCTGCCAGCAGAAATAGGCATGTGGGATTTATCTGGGCTCAATTGCCTGAGCTGGTGGAGGAACAGACATTTCCCATTGCAGTGGTACTGCACCCTGATCCCTTGGGTCAGCTCAGCTCCTGGCCAGAGCCCTTCCTCATGTGCAGGGCTCCATCGTGTTTGGTCATTGATTATGAGCAGTGTTGTTTCCTCCTATTCAGGATAAAAGGATAAAGTCAGTGGTAAACTGGACTGTCATAATTTTTATACAAAAACTCCAATAATTAGTTTGTTATTTATTATTAACAAATATGGGTTGGAAATAAAGATCAGTAATGTAATGGTCCCAGAACATTTTGGGCTTTAGCTACCCTTGCCTTACAGAGGTGGTAGCAGTGCTGATGATATTGCTGCAGTGAGGATGATCAGAGATCACTCATAATGCTCCCTGAGGAAAGTATTCCCAAATCTCAAAGCAAATACTCTCTTACTACTGAAAAGTGTAAAGTGCCTTTGCTTGATGTGTTCTGTTGTGTGGTTCCCAGTGGGTGCTGAACTGCACACAGCTGTGGGAATTCTTAGTCGTGGTGTGGGCAGAGGAGTTTGACCCAATTTTGTCAGTAGTTTTGTCCATGGGGTCTGAAGTCCATGAGCTGTTCAGATACCTGTCTTTAAGCATCCTTGGTAGAAAACTTTTATATCCTTAATTCCTAATCCCAATAGACTCCTGATTCCAGGAATGAGCCCTGGTTCATTCCCTCCGAAGCCTGTCTTACTTGTGACTCTGGGTTTCTCATTTCTGATGTCTGCATTTGAAAACAGTGTTTTTAAATTTCAGGGGCCTCTATTTCATCATCTACATCATCATCAGTAGCAGGAGTGATGTTAATGTGTTTTGGTGAGGTACCCTGGGGTGTGCACAAAAATAATGCCGTGTCAAGGTGTTATTGCCTCTTAGTGCTGACCCAGAGTGCTGGTTGAGGCTGTAGCAGTGGGGCTGGTGGCAAAGATGTGGAAAAAACTTTTTGACTCTTTTCCGGGTAACCTGTCTCTGTTGCCTCGTTGCAGGTCACACCACATCCACCTCCAGATGCTCCAAAATTCCGAATACCAAATCCCCCTGGTCACGGCAGAAGGAGAAGAAGCCCTCTGAGGTATGTGGGCTTTCAGGCTTTTGCCAGAGGGGGCGTTTTCCCATGGCACTGAGCTTGCCCAGGTGTGGCAACCAGCGTGCCCATGGCTGGCTGTGGGCAGTGGGTGCCAGGACAAGGCATCTCCAGGAAGGCAGAGCCACAGCTCCTGGCAGTGGTGCCAACCCCAACTCTGCTTGGAGGGAGCAGGGGGGGAAACCCGATGGGCATCTCTGATGAAGGGTGTGGGGTCCTTATGCCCACTCCACCCCTGTTGATGCAAGTAAACGTGGGTTGAGTTTGGTGGGATTGGGAGGTCCTACAGTTTTGGGGTGTCTGTGTGCCAAGGTTCCCTGGTTTGGGTGCCCGCCTGGGTGCCCTTTCATTAGTGGCACAGGTCACAGCACTGATGGCAGGGGAGGGTGACGTGGAGGCTCCTCCCCGTGAACAAGTGGGAGGCACAGGGAGCTGTGAAATGAGAGACAGCACAGCTGAGTGGCAGATCATGTTGTGTTGAGTGGCAGATCATGTTGTGTTGGTTTCCTCCTGTCACGGGGCTCAAGGGCATTAAGCCGAGGCCGTCGGTGTCTGACCTTGCCCACAGGGTTTTCCCTGGCTGGGACAGGCAGTGCTGCCCACCCTGGGGACACTGCCCAGGTTCCCCTGCCAGCTCTGAGTGCAGGGTCTGGGACTGGGGCAGGAGCAGCCGTGTGTCCCCGGGGCTGTGGTGGAAGGGACAGTGCTGTGCCCTGTTTTCCTTCGTGTGCCTCGGATACATTTCCACGAGCCATGGAAACTACAGCAGGCATGAGCTGCTGTTGTAGCAACCACGGTGTTTGGCAGTGGTCATCTTCATTTCAGCAGCAGCCTGAGCAAAGCCAGAGGGACATTGTTCTCACATTCCCTTCCCTCTGGACCAGGGTCTGGAGTCAGACAGAGCTAAGTTTAGAGGCAGGTGGAGCTGGCATGGCTAATGTGAACTCCTTCCCAAGCTCCCCCCGTTTCACCTCTCCTGATACTGTGGCCTGGTGAGCACAAACCTCTGTAACATCCTCCTTTTGCATCAAGCTGAGTAGAGATTTTTGAGGTTTTCCTGTGGTCACTGCCTGAATTACAGCTGCACTTGGTTTTTTACTGCTCTGACAGGTTTACATTGATACATCTTAAGTGTTGGTGAAGGACAGAGACTGAAAAAGTCCAAGTTGTTTGTGCCGTGGGAAAAGAGAGGGACTGGAAAGCTGTTAGGACCAGCTGAGGTAGTTGGAAACATTCCAGAGAGCAAGAACCAGGGGTGCAGATGTCACTGGCTGCTGACAAGGCTGTTAGAAAGTTGAACATTAGTACTGGTTATAGATGTGTCTTGATACAGATCAGGGGGTGATTTTTGTGAGGTGAATCCTCCCAAGGAAAGCAAAGCATTTAGGGTACCTCCTCCTCCTCTGGCACTGTTATCCCTCTCTGAAAAAAATGCTCACCCCTGTGCCTGATGTGCCCATAAAGGCCTGGGGTGAGCCCTTCAGGTGCTGTCAGGAGTCCCTAAGGTGGAGATGCCCAGGGTTAGACCTGGTTAGATGTGACAGGATGTGATTCATGCATCAGGACAGTGTGATATGTGCCACCCTGCTGCTGCCCAGTAAAACTTTCCTCCAAGAGTTGACGCATCTCTTTACCGCATCAGTGGTACAGACGCGCTTTTGCTTATAATATGAATCAGTTTAATCAGCCATCTAGGATTTTACCCGGCTGCTAATGAAGTTACTGGATATAAATCTAAGACTCCAAGTGAAAATGCTTCTGGACTTGCTGAAGGATGGTCAGACCTGGATCCAAGTTGCTGCTCAACAACAGCTGGAGTGAAAACTAGATCTTAGTCCATGGCACCCGGAGAGACGTCAGATGTGGTGCCTGTGGAGGGCCAGGCTCATCCCTCTGCTTCATGCTCTGTTATGCCCTGAGGAGGATTCTCAGTGAAATGTAGCTCTGGAACAAATAAAGTGGAGCAAAAGCTGAACAGTGCCCAACTTAGCAACAGTTGGGACAGAAAGTGAACCTCTGTGGCTTATCTGAACTGAAACTCCAGGGGAATTTGGGAGGCGATGTGTGATTGCTCAAGCTGGAGTGTGGCCAGGATGCTCAAGCTGACAAACCATCTTTGCAAAAGCGTGGTGGGAACACAAGCACATGGAGCAGTCCAGGTCTTGGCTGTGCTCCCCTTACCCTCCATCACCCCTGTGGCTCCTGTGTCCAGGTCTGCTGGAAATCAGCTCCAGGTGGAACCCGGGGATCGGGACAGAGTGTGTGAGCTTGGACACAGGATTGCCCCAAGATCTGCAGCAGTGCAGGGGGGTGGTTTGGAGGTCATTCCAGTATGGATTTCTTCTACAACAGAATCTTCCAAAATCTTCCACGAGTGACCCACCATCTGCTGTTCCTGTGATGAGCCGTGAACCCATCTGGTCCACGTGTGGGATCCACTGCCTGTCATCTGTGACACGCTGCAGGGCTTGGCACATCCTTGTAGGAACCCTGGAGGATTTCAGGCACAGACTGGGATGGGCATCATGTCCTGCTGGAGCAAATACTGAGAAATTTAAAATGTGAACCACACCACTGTCAAACTACTTCACGTGAAATGACGAAGTACCTTTCTCTTGTCCATCCCACTGAGGATGGAAACCACAGGAGGGTAACAGGGAGAGCAGGATGAATGTATTATCAGATGTTGAACCCCCAGGCATTTGGGTCTGGACAAATCTTTTCGAACAATAACTCAAACTCCAGTTTTACAGGTGTCTTTTAGATTTGTCAAGAGCTGCAGTGGGTGCAGGCGTGTCCTGAGGGATGGTGATGCTGGAGGATGGGCTGGTGGAGCAGGACCCACTGGCCTCTCCTGCCCCTCTCCAAGTCGTGTCCCCGTTTCTCTGGGAGCTGCTGTCCTAGAGAAACATGCATTCGCCCTGACAACCCAGGCAGGAGATAAAAAAATCAAAAGCATTAGTGTTACATAGTTATTAGTCAGGTCAGGGGGTGATGTTTATTATGAAAGACTCTGTGAGAAGGGATTAACTATACACATTAAAAACCACCCGATACAAGGCATCTGGAAAAACAAGCTTCTTACCATGGAAAAGTACTGAGCTGTTTGTAAACATCCGCGAAGGGGCCATTGCCAGGGAGGGTGATTATATTTATCTGTGCCTGTCACGGGGCTCTGCCCGGGCTCTTTCCTGATGTGTCCCAGGCACCAGGCCTCTGTCTTGGCTGTCTCCCTTGCAGAGGTGACAGCCGTCCTCTCGTGCCCCTTCCTGGGCAGCAGAGCCTTTGGGGCTAAGCCTGATGGTGCCCCGGGCGTGGGCATGGCTCTGCTGCCCTGCTTCTGCCTGAAGGCAGAGGATGGACGTGGGCAGCTGCCAGCAGCTTCTTGCATCTGCAGTGATAGCAGTCTACCAATCTGGTGATTTTAATTAATCTCATTAGAGCTTGGATTCAGACTGAGTGTGGTGGCTGGTACCCATCCCTGGGTCCCTGCGAGGAGACGCCGGTCGTGCTCCCTGCCCTGGGAGCTGGAAGGAGGGGGTGCTCGCTCAGGTCCTACCTGTCATGGCTCTGAGTCTGCAGCAGGGAGTAAGATGTGCCTGAAGTGTGCGTTTCTGCTTGTGTTGGTGGCACATTAGCACAGTCCTGCCCCCGGCTGTAGGGCTGCTGGGGACGTGAGCACAAGGCTCGCTGGTTTGACTGCAGTCATCAAGCCTCTCTGCTGTTCCTGACAGGGAACAGTTGTCAGTGTCTGAGGAGAGAATATAAGAACAAGGCAAGTGTGCAATGATAGTAGCTGGTTCTATCTGCCAGCTCCCAGCCATCAGCAGCCCGGGGACTCCCTGGGATGCTGCCTCTGAGTCACTGCCTGAACCGCTGTGTTCGTCATTAGCTCCTGAGCTATTTGAGATCCAAAATGCTCACCTGCACTGCAGGAATACATTGTGGAGGGACAAAAGCCTGCATTTTTGTGCAAACCACCTGCCTGACAGCGCTCCAGCCGTCCCCTTTCTCAGCTGGAGAGGAGAGCCCTGCACAGCCTCAGCTCTGCTGCTCATCCCACCGGACATCCTCATGGCCCTTCTCCTTTGCTCGGGACCTTCAGGAGGCGAGGGGACCACAGCTGCAGGCAGGGCTCAGGATGAAGGGGAAACCACAAATTTATACAATTTACATTATTTTCTGCTTGCCTTGTTTAGATGTTACTTCCGTGTTTTGAAAGATGCCTTTTCATATCTCTTATACAAGGTTTTAACTCATTTAACAAACATCCTCATTGTTTCCCTTCTAAAAAGTAATTATTCATGCATTGGATCATGGTTTTTCCCCCCTGCAGTAGGTATATAATGGCCCAGTGCAATGTGAATTTAGTTGTCCATGCTTGGAGAAGAGCTTTTGTGAGTATGGCCAAGCAAGACTGGACAAGCTTTTATTGGGCTGGATGAGAAGATCTGTCTCTGTTGAAAGGTTTGACTGCAGTGGCTTTGTCAGTTTTCCCATGCTGGCACGGGGATAACAGATTAATACCATTGTCTTCTGAATGCTGAGAAGGGCCAGACAAAAATGCTTCTTGTTCCTATTTTAAGTTCTGTTGTTCATTGGATCTTTAACATCCAGCATTTCAAGAGGAAACGAGACTAAATGAAGAGATAGGAGGCTGGCTCCCAAATGGACACAGGAGTTCAGGATTTTTCTCCCCACAGGCAAATATTATTGCTGGTTGCACATACACTCCAGGCACTGCCACATTTCAGAGCTTTGCTACCGAGTATCAACGCTTCTCTCATTTCAGAAGGGACTGGAAAAATGTGATATAACAGCAGGGAAGCAGGGCTGGGAGTCTAGAGGGGAGTGGGGCCGGGCACGGAGGTACCGTCTCAGGCTGATATGAAGACAGTTTGTACAACCAAAAACTATTCCCAGGGCTCCCATTGTTCCCGTTGTTTTCTCTTTCTCCAAAAAACCTTGTGACTCATGAGCTACAACAAACAACTTTGTGCTTCAGAGAGTGAAGGGCTAACAGAGCCCACTGGAAGTGAGGAGGGAGCTGGAGACTGCCCTGGTCCTGGTGCAGATGGAGGAGGGTGGTTGTGGCAGGGAGGGTAGCAGGACACAGCTGCCAGGGCTGCAGTCAGGGAGGAAAAAGAGCATTGAGCCAAAACCTGAAGACAACCTGTTATTTCACTGTTAGAAAGCACTCCCACATCCTCATGTGGTGACCTGCTGCTGCCCATCCTTTGGAGCACCCAGTGCCTGTGCCTGCTGTGGCAAGGTCACCACTGTGAGATCCCACACAGCTACTGTGTGTGTGAGGGAACTGGGGGAGCATTGCAGGTCCCTTGGGTGATGGAGGGAATGGATCAAATGTGAGATCTCGGATGCAGGCTGTGACCAGTCCCTTCCCACCTCTCCCATCCGCCCTCTCCTTAGTGACCTCAGTGTGTTTTCCTTCATGGACTTCATTTTGAACAACCAACTTTGCTTCTCTTACATTTTGTGCCACTGCCTTGCAGCGTGGAGTGCTTTGGAAAGGTTTCTTTTTGCTAAAACTGTTTAGCAGACAAAAAAAGAGATGTCAGTGCATATTTTTAAAAATACCATCCTATCCCGGGACTGGGAGGAGGGGCAGAGCTTGTCCCTCCACCCCAGAGAGCAAGGTCTGAAAGCTCCAAGGTCAGCTGGGTGCAGATGGCAGGGGAGAATGTGTAACAGAATTCCTGCCAGCCCGGGAAGCCTCGTGTGCAGGGACACGGCCTGCTGGAGCCCATCTGTGTTCTGCTGAGCTGCCTGGTCCCTGCAGAGCTGGTTTTCTCCTGGGCTGGTTTGCAGCAGGCGCCCGGAGCCGGGTGATGCCGCGGCCGTGCCGCCTCGGCGGAGCGATGGGCCACGCTGGGTCCAGCACAGCAGTGCCCGGGCTGGCTGCTGCTCTAAGGGCTAATTATACCCAGTGCTAGACGAGTGTTTCCTTTCGTTTCGATTTAAAGCCCAAAACAGCTCCGTCTTTTTGGCTCCCTCCCAGCAACCGGTTTTGTACGAGTGGAACGTTGTTACCACGGGGTCTGAGTTTGGTGGTTTTGGGTGGGTATTTGGGGCTAAGGGGATAATTGGCAGGCTTGGACCTACAGAACAGTCACTGGAAAAGCTGAGCCCTTGGCAGAGAACGTGGAGTGGGAGCTGAATGATGGGGAGATTGTCAGCCACTTCGCTAAGAGGGGTTTGTGAATGAATCAAAGAGCCTGGAAATCGATGCAAGGGTTGCGTGGAAAGGTGGTGGAGAGGCTCTGAGAGGGGCTGGATGGTGATGGGGAGAGGCAGAGGAGGAGGAGAAGGATGCTGGAAAGCGGCACAGCCTGGGAACCCTTTGCTAAGAGAGGGATGGAGTTTCCAATGCCATCATCCTTCCTGTCATGGCAAGGCACCGTGTGCCTGGGCATCTCCTCCCAGGAGTATGTGTTTTTCTCTGAGGTTGTCCAAGTGTTGGACAAATTGCTGCTGGTCCATGGAGGGCTCCTGGAGGTGCCTCACAGCTGTTGCAGGGCACAGAGAGAGGCTGTGTCTGGTGGGAGAAGCAGCAGATCCTCGCCAAGGTGGAGCAGCTGATGCACGAAGCACTGGGGGCTCAAGGAGGAGCCGAATCCAACCTCTGCCTTGCAGGTGTGTGCCATACCCACAGTGTCATCCTTCCAGTGCCAGGCTGGATCCAGGTGAAGCAATAGGCTGTCAAAATCAGAGGATGTGTTACATTTTATTAGCTATGGGTTTTTTTCTTTTTGAGAGATAAAATCAATACAGCTTTTGCCTCAGAACAGCAAATTACAGAAATAACAAGTGACACTGATGTATCATTTGGGAATGTGATGGCTTTGGTGTCCCAGTGACTTCTCACCTTCCCAGGCTACTGGGACTGTGGCTCTAGTGAAGCAGTCAGTCCAACACCACGAACTGGTGGGCTGAAAAGTTGGGGAAGTAGCAAAGATGGGTAATCCAGATGCCTGGCCTGTGAGATATGAGGGAGAGGGAAGTTTTCTCCATGTACTTTTTTTTTGCCTGGGGTCTGAGACTGCACAACTACGCTGACCCTGAGTCCATGTCCCTCTCATTTGGCAATATGAAGGCAAAAATATCTTGGGATTTTGCAATTTAATGTTCTTTTTCCTCATTTCTAAAGCTGACATTAGCAAAAGGGGAGGCTGGCCCTGGGCATCGGTGTGATGCATCTCTGAGCATCCCTAAACGTGCCTGAGATTTCTGAGCAAGCAGAGGCAATAAAGGAACATCTAGGTTTGGCCTTTCCCACTGCTGGCAGATCAATAGGCAATAACCTGGATCCTGCTGCCAGGCTGGAAGGGGAGGACAGAGCCTGGCCAGGGCTGTGGTGGTGGCAGGGGGAGCAGGGTGCAGGGCAGCAGACAATTCATCTCCCACGGCCGGGGAGAAACAGTAAACACTCCTATTGAGGGAAAATTGCTTGTTTTCTGGTACCCAACTTTTTCTTCACCGCCAGGTCCTCGGTTCATCAGTGCCCAATTTATCCTTTATTTGGTTTTCATAAATAATTCAGAAGAGTTTGAGTAGAATAATTGAGTCTTTCCCCAACCCTAATCCCAGACAATTCAAAACAAAAAGACATTTAGATTACAAATTGAGCGTATTAGCTGTTGGGAGATTTCCAGACAACTGATCTGCTTTCCTTTACAATTTCTGCGCTGTTCTATCATTTCTAAAGTGTTCTGCTTTGATAGTTAATAATTTGAGCATATCCAGTTCTTCATGAAAAGACAGAGGCGTCGCTGTGATAAAGTGCGGGCGCGCGTGCTGCCGTCGGAGGGGCGAGCTTATCTGTTTTCCAAGAAGGACTAAATAAATGAAGTAGTGAGATTGCAAATCCGGCCCGCGATGCTCCTTATCTTCAGGGAGATAGATACAATCGTGCTTATTTGGCTTAAAATTAAAACTAAGCTGCCTGTGCCGACGCGAGCTGAGAAGCCAGAAGGGATGAATTTGGGGGAGACTTAATGCGGGAAAACAGGAGCCTGGAATCTGCCCCGTGCAGAGGGGAGGAATTATACCGAGGGCTGGTCCCATTGTTGCGTTTTCCAGTGCCCGGGCTCTGAGTTTCTGGAGGGTTTTGTGTCTGCTGAGGGTGTTGGGAAGCATTGGTAAGGCTGAGCCTTGTTCAGAGCAGTGGTGAGCAGCAGAAGGCTGCCCCAGGGCACTTGGGCTGCTGGAGACATGACCCCAGCAAAGAGCTGAGAGCACTGAAGAAGTTTCCTGATAGCTGTAAGCAAAGGAAAATGAGTTAAGCTTGTGACATGAGGTTTGTATGGAGCTGTTGTGTTTCCTACCCGTGGATGGCAGCCCTGGGGGTGGCTGGGGCTCCCCAGTGGTGCTGTCAGCTCCTCCCTGGGTTGGTTGCATGACGTGTTCCAGGCTTCTCCATCTCCCTCTTCATCAGTAGGAGGAGGGTGATGGGCCAGCATTTTGGTTTAGAAGAGCTGTTGGGTGCCCCACACCTCTGGAAACCATTCCTACCTGGCTTTGCCCACAAATCCCCAGGGCACCTGTCTCCAGAATGGTGTTTTCCATGACACCATTGTGCTGGTGCCAGGGGAAGTTTAGGTTGGAGGTGAAGAAAACTTTCTTCACTGGAAGGATGGTTAAGCCCAGGGCTGTGGTGGAATCACCAACCCTGGAGGTATTCAAAGCACGTGTGGATGTGGCACCTGGGGACATGGGTTCGTGGTGGCCTTGGCAGTGCCGGGTTAATGGTTGGACTCGATGATCTCAGAGAGCTTTTCCAACCTGAGTGATTCTGTGGTTCAGTGGTTCTGTGGTGCTGGTGGCCAGGGCAGGGAGGTGGCACTGGTCCCCATGCTGCCCTCAGCCTGTGTGGTTAGGGCACAGGGGAGCATCTCATCCACCAAAGCCAAGTGCTCCAAGGAAGGGACACTAACTGGGGTTTGCATTGTCCTCATTGGAACTGGGCACCAAAACTGGGTTATGAGGTGGTGTTTGCCCAAGCTGTGACCTGTCAGTGCAGGGCTGGCAAGAACAGGGTGTATTTCTACCCTGTCTTGTAGAAAATGAGCTTCAGCAGGATTCCTGTGCTTGTTTGGATACTCAGACACAGCGCTGGAAGGACTGTGATATCTCCCATATCCCTTCTCATGTTTAATTAATGCCTATTTTAATTTTTTTTTTAAATCTCTCACACTGGCAGTGTATTAAGAGGTTACTGTAGTATCTCTAACGATGTTTTTGTAGCACACAGAGACTTAAAGGACCATGATCTTTCCCAAACTGAGCCTAATTCTGCCTGTAGTATATAGGCTGTTAATTGTGTTTGTTGAAGGATGCCCTGAGACTGTCTGACCAATTCAAATCAGGTTTATATAGCATAGTCAAAAATGTCTCCAAGCAGCTGCATCAGGAGGAAAGCACCAGGAAAATTCAAAGAGGTCCCAGTATAGCAAAGGTTGTTTATATATTGTATTTAATTCTAATTGGGTTAGCAGCTGAGACTCTGAGGATTAAACAAACTGACCTAAATACTGGTCTCAGTGGTCTTAGTTAATGTCTAGTTTCCTGCATCTCAGCCGATTTGGGTTCCCCAATACTCTCCAAAGCATGTTATTTTTGTATCAAAAATGTGAAACTATATTGTATTATTTCTTGTGGTTCTGACGCAGCAATACTCATTTGGAGAATAGACTCTGTGAAGAGATTAAACAACATCTGAAGAAAACATCTGATCCATCCCGGCCTCGTGGAAGGAATGCAGAAGTAGCAGGGATGGAGTGGATGGAGCGAGATGGTGTCCAGGCAGGATTACTGGCACTGGCAGTTATTATTCCAGCTAATAGCAGATGGTAGAGAGGAGAAATCATCCATTTTCATTTACAATTTATTTTTATGCTGCAAGAGGCAGGATTGCTCGAGTCATTGCTGTCAGGCAGCCCTCTGGAAGGAAAACCTTATTTACCGTGAGGGATATTTTTGGAATGAGTTTTTCATCCTAGTGTATTGGGAGAAGATGCTGCAGGGCCAGCAGTGAGATGGAAAATGAGCCCATTCACTGACTGTAGGACTGGATGATTTTCCTAAAGGAGGGGTCCAGTGTTGATCTGACAAGGGTTTTTTGGGGTCAGGACACATCTCGGTGTGTTTGGCTGTGGATGTGTGAGCAGCACCTAGATTACCTTTTAGCCAGTTATTTTTCACCTTTAGCTTTTGATTGTCCCTGCTCAGGACGATGAGGGGACATGATGGGCACACAGAGGTGCTTGGGACAGTGAGGTAACATGACAGGGACATGAACGTTCTCAAGGTGATGAGGTAACCACGATGGGGACATGAAGGTGCTCAGGGTGATGAGGTGACATGAAGAGGACACAAAAATGCTCAGGGTCATGAGGTGATGTGATGGGGACATGAAGGTGCTTGGGATGATGTGCTCTTTGTCTCCCACAGCTTCATTCGTGTCAAGAACATAATTTCCCTTCTCCCAGGAGGACTAAGTGCAGAGAAGCCCAGTTGCAGGACATCCCTTGGCATTTGGGCAGATATTTGTGTGGCTACACTGAAACCATCAATCCCCTAAGAGAAGGCAGCCCGTTTCTTTAGTTTAATCCTAGTTTTTTGATTAAAAACTAGGATTAATCCAAGTTAATGTCTCTTGGGAGCTCACACCTCGTGGCTGGATTTCCTGACTGCCTGGTTTGTGGGACCTCAGAAGGGTTGTGGCTGCAGGGCTTGGGCTCTCAGCACTGCCTGGCTGGAGAGGAGTCCCTGCCTGTGTGCCGGTGTTCTCCTGCCCAGACCTCACCCTGAAGTGACACTAAATGACACCCTGAAGCCATACCACTGGTGATGCAAACCCCCAGGACATTTCCCCAGGGCACACGTGCCCCCAGCCCCTGCCAGACCCCTTCACTCAGGATGGGTTTTTCTCCGGTGCAGGTTTTCCGTACGGACCTGATAACAGCCATGAAGATCCCTGACTCCTTCCAGCTGAGCCCTGACGAGTACTACGTCCTGGCTGACCCTTGGAGGCAGGAGTGGGAGAAGGGTGTCCAGGTGCCGGCGAGTGCCGAGGCCATCCCTGAGCCTGTGGTCAGGTAAGCGAGCACTGTCCCCTCTGCGGGGTCCCCTCTGCCTTGGTGGGGTGCACACCATCTCAGGGGGTGTGCAGAGGTGATGCATGGGAACCTGGGCTTGCACAGGGATTCACAGGGACCTCCCACCACACCCTGAAAAGTCCCTCTTGTGTGCCTGGCTTTCTTTGGGCGGTGGCCAGGCGGGCCAGCTCCCTGCTTCCTCTTGGTCGGGGAATTTTAAAAAAGATGTGATAAAATCAAAGAGAGGATAAAAAAGTACCAGCAGAAAACCACCCAGAACTCCAGCTTCTGCCTGGCTGGCTGATGCCTCTCTGCCTAGAAACACGTGGCTGTACTGCTGGTATTTCACGGCAGGGGAGCAGGAGTTGGCCCTTAAATTAAAAACTTCCCTCTTTACTATGTTTGTGTGGATTGGGAACGTGCTGGGCATGCTGAGATTCAGGGCTTGGGAAAAGGAGCCCAGCGAATTGAGAAGCATCTCCCAGACCTTGTAGAGACGACGTCTGTCAGCCGAGATCGGGGGCTCATTAGCTATTTTAAAATAGGGAACTGGGTTTTAAAATAGACACTTAAACAGCTGCTCAGACAAAAAAGAAACGTGGGGGAGCTGCCACCCGCTCAATGTGTGTGTGGGATTGTCCCAGGGCAGTGGCCAAAGCTGTGGGGGAAAGGCTGGTGCTGCTGCTGGGGTGAACCAGGCAGGTTGGGAAGGGACCCCAGAACTCTCGGGGTCAGACCCGAAACTCCCCGCAGGGTTTGCAGGAGCTTTGGAGCTCTCGTGTGTTCCCTTCGTGAGGTGTGACCGCGGGTGTGCACCCTGCAGGAGCACTGGTGAAGCACCGTGCCCGGGTGCTGCTGGGGTTGCTCGAGGGAGCAGGGAGGCTGCAGGGAGGGTGTGTTTTGCCCAGGGATCCCGGCAGGGAGCAGAGGCCGGCGGAGGCTCCGCTTGTCCCACAGCAACAGCAGCTGCTGCTGCAGCTGCCGACCCTGCTCCTGAAGTAAACTTTTGTGTACGCTCCCCTTCCTCCCCCGGGGAAGACAGAGAAAGAAATGAAACTTTAATGAGTCTGAACACATCAAAAGGGAAGTTGTAAAGGGGGCTGTTGAGTTGATTTAATCCTTGGGAAAAAAAAAAACCAACACCAACCCCAAACAGAAAAAAAAAAAAAAAAAGAGAGGGGGAAAAAAAAAACCCTGTGTGTGTGTAATATCGTTTTTTAGTTGTCTTTGATAGCTAACCACAGCCTGGCTTTGCCAGTGCTCTGCTCCCCAGCTTGAGGGCTCGTGCCGGGGCTGTTTCCAGCTGAAAAGTGATCTTGGTGCAGCCCAGGCTGGCAGTGCCCATTTAGATCCAGCCTGGCAGTGGCTGCCTGTGGGGTGGGGTTTGGCATCCCAGACCTGGCAGCCAGGAGCTGCCAGGGCACAGGGCAGGCTGAAAATGTGCCCTTCTGCTTGTCTCTAAGCTCTTGATTTTGGGGGTCCTGGGGCAGCTCTGCCACTGGCATGTGTTCCCATGCATGGATATTCCTAGAGTTACTCCTGGTGCGGGTCATCCCTCCCATGTCCCCATCCCACTCTGTCTCGCTCTGGCACCAGCCCTTTCCTGATATCTTTCACATTTTTCAGGCCACTCTTGTGTCTTCTCTCAGTCCTCTCCTCAAGACAAAGCAGATCCATTTATTTTAAGCTCCCATCAAAGGTTGTGTTTTCCAGAGTTGTGAACGTGTCTGTCAGTCTTGAGGCTTCCCCTGCTTTCACCCACACCACCACCACAGGGACATGCCCACGGCTTCTGGAGGGGACATCCTGGTGCTGCCCACTCACCTTGAGTGTGAGGTTTCACTTCCACCATCAGATTCTCCTCTGAAGAATTTCCCAATTCTTGGGGTAATTTTGCTTATGTGATTATTCTCAATCTTGGCACAATTCCATAATCCTTGATGCATTGCCTCCTGCCGTGGTTCCAGCTCTTTCTTCAGTTCCTCAATACCATTTGGTGTTCAAGCCTTTCTCTCCAAAGAGTTTGTTTTATTTTTGAAGTCTGATAATGTGTATCATGGATATTAGAAAGAAATTCTTCCCTGTGAGGGTGGTGAGGCACTGACATAGTTGCTCAGAGAAGCTGTGGCTGCCCCATCCCTGGAAGTGTCCAAGACCAGGTTGGACAGGGCTTGGAGCAACCTGGGCTGGTGGAAGGTGTCCCTGCCCATGGCAGAGGATGGAACTGCATGATCTTTAAGGTCCTTTCCAACCCAAGCCATGCTATGGTTTTCAGATCTGACCCATTGTCTGTGACCTTTTAGAGATACTCATTGCTGGCTCCATCACTCCCAGCTAATCCCAGGTGGATTTCTGCAGCCCCTCAGGTTTGCACCATGCCCTGCTCATCCCAGGCTGCTCCAGGGATGCTCTGGGGTTGTGCTGCTTACCCAAAGCCTTAGCTTCCTTGGAGTTCTTTCCTCTCTTGTTGCTCTGTCTGTCTGTCCTGCACCACATTCCATCTGCCTGAACCATCTCTCTTTGCTGGCAGGACATCAATCAATCCTGAAGGACTTTTTCCTCAGACTGAAGCCTGTTTGGGATATTTTGCCTTCACTGGTGTGATGTGAGTGGAACGAAGAGCTCATTTTACAGCAGCATTAATAGCTGCACCTGGTTTGTGGCCATGATGCACATCTCAGGGGGACAGGCAGTGACATTGCCAGATTTGTTTTGGTCAGGACAGCATCTCTGCACACGCTGCTGTGCCACACCAGAAGGCACAGTGGGGACAGTGTGCTTCTGCCAAGCAGCTCTCCCTCCAAAAGCATCCCTGCCCTCCGTGTTTTCCCACTTGGGTCACGCTGTGAGAGTTGGAGGTGGAGAGGGCAGCGTTGGACTGCCAGGGACGGTGCAGACTGCAGCTGTTCTCCTGTCTCCAGGGTTAGACAACTCCCTCTTGCAGCTTGCCCTGCGTTGGAGAAATGTCAAGTGTTTTTTCACAAGAGATGACTGTATTTCATCTGCCTAAAGAGAGCAGCCTTAAAAAGCTTTACAACTCCATTTACCTCCCTAGTTTAATTGCTTTAATTTACCCCAGTCTCCATCCCAGGTGATGGATGAGCAGGTACCTCTCTGGTCCCCCCTGAGCTGCTGCTTTTGCTCCCACACTGTAGCTGCTGCCCCATGGCCTCAGCATCACTTTCCCCCTTTGCTTCCTAACTTTCCATTTTCCCTATTCGAAACAAAAAAAATTCACATAAACCCAGCAGATCCTCCCTGTGTGAGATATGGACCATCCAAATTCCTTTAACCTGCTGAAAAAAATCCCAGCTGTGATGTTTTCTGTAGACTGGAAATGCTGAGCCCAGCAGTTACCTCTCTTCCTCACTGTCGGGGCAGCACTTTGCTGTCCCCCCATCTCAGAGGTGTAACACAGCACCCTGCCCTTAGAGAGGGATTCCTATGGTAATCCAGTCCTGATGTTGTCAATTCTGACAGCCACTTCCATGTGAAATTCCTAGAGGGAGGCAGCAGGGGGGAGAAGCCACTAGAGCCCCAGGAGCTGGCGAACAGGCAAGCGCTGCCTGCAAAATAATACCCAGCCCATCATCCTGGAGCCCAGGGGTTTGGTTCCTGGGCTGAGCCATCACCAGCCAGCGGATTGTGCTGCGGAGTGTGTGGGAATTGCTTCCTGCTCCAGAGGTGGATCTTGTTCTCCAAAGGTGCTGCCGTTCACGCAGCCGCTGCTGCTCTTTTCATCTCCCGCCCGGGCGCTTGGAAACCAGCTCTCCCTGCCCGCACCCTGCCTCGAGGTTTTGTGCCTCCGAAGCTGAAAATTAGATTTTTGAAACATCTTGTTTTACTGGAGCCTCTAAAATGTCAAAAGCTGGGGGTGAGGCAGAAGGAAAGAGCTGTATTTTAAGGAATGCTTTCCCCAGAAAGCAGCTGTCTCAAAATGCCTCCACTAAGAGCCACCTTAAACTCAAGGGTCCTTTCTAGGTTAGCACAAATCACGGTGCAGTTGTGAGGAAAGCGGTGGGGGAAGAGGTGCAGCATCCCTTGGCTTGGTGTCCCGGGAGGCATGGGTGCTGCTGGGGGCCACCTGTGTGCCAGGGTCATTAGGCAGTGCAGGAGATGAGCTGTTTCCTCTCCATGATTATTTCTGGCTCATTGCTACTGAAAAGGGTTTTATTTTGTATGGTAACATGTCTGAGAATTGCCCAAAGCTTGAAGGGCTCCAGCGTGGTGATAAAAGCTGCTTGCAGTCAGCTGGGAGCAGAGGAGTGAGTAGTGGAGGTGAGTTTCCCTCCCGACAGGCAGGCTGGCATCCTCTGCCCATGAGTCTCCTGGTCACCCACCTGGGATGTGGGTGGTGGTGACACTCCACCCCAGTGGTGACAGGACATTCCACCTGTGCTAGACCCCATTGCTGAAGGATCCCCACTGGCTTTCTGGGACCAGAGATGAGCCTCACAAGCCCCTGTGTGAGCCCTACAGTTATTTTACACTTGGGCAAAGTGAGGCATGGAGATTTACACCATAAGTCAGTGGTAGAGCCGGGTACAAGGTCCCAGTCTGGTGTGGGGTGCAGTTGGGTGCTGGATGCAAAGCTGGCCCATCTCAGCAGAGCTTGAGTTTAAGGATTAAGCAAGATAAAGTGCAGGTAAGAGTTATCACCAGTTTTGGAGCATCGGAGCTGTGGGTACCTCTCCTGTTGTAAATGGGAAGGAGATGCTTCAGATGAGCTGTGTCTACCCAGAGTCACATTGTGATAAACCCAAGGGGAAAGTAGGCTTTGCTGGTTTGCCATGAGTGCTCGTAGGAGGCTGTGAAGCCCTTTTTGCACAGGGGGTGTGCCGGGATCAGACCCAGGCTCGTCCCTTCCCACTGGAGGCGATGCCAGTGCTGATGCTGGCAGAGTGTTGAGCTCACACAGCAGAGCACCCCTTCATAAAGCAGCATCGTCTACGTGGGATTTTATGCACCTGTACAGGTTTTATTTCCTCCTTTATTTAATGATTTAATGCTTTTGGCATGTGGCTCCTTCCCCAGGCTGACAGGGATGTAAGCAGGATCTCGAGGTGGCTCTTGGATCTCGCATTAAGCCACATTAGTATGTGCTGTAGATTCTGTTTCCTGTGAATTTGCACACAGCGGGAGGACGAGCAGGAAGGCTGCTTCTTGCTGGCAGGCTTCCCAGATATTCTTGGCATTGCAGATCTATACTTGCATCGTCGCTGTGGCCCTGTTTTAACAGAAAACAGAAAGTGCTGTGGCAACAGGAAGGCACAACCTCGGCGAGTACCAGCTCGGCGATGGCGGCGGCACCGGCACAAACGCCGTCTGCCACGTCGCACGGGGGCTGTGTCCCTCCCCGTCCTCCTGCCTCAGGTCCCCTCTGCCCTTCTCCTCTGATGGCCACACACAGAGGCCAGGCAGCCCCTTGCTGTGCTGCTGGGCACACATCAAGGTGGTGGAGGGCTCCTGTGCCCGGATCATGATGGTGTGGGGCTGCCCATTGGTGTTCATCTCCTTCGAACTGTGCTGCTCTTTGCTGGACTCCAGTCTCCTTCACATCTCCAGGAGTTCCAGCAGCTCTTTCAGAGGGTACGTAGTTGTTGGCAGGCTGTGGTTTTGCAGTACCAGCATCACTGGAAGAGGATCCCCGAGGCACAGGTCTGCTTGCGAGGAGCAGTGCTGGAGATGAGTGCACTGAGGCAGGGAGAACTAACTGGGGCACCAGTAGAGGGTTAGGACTGGGACACATCCCTGCCCCCCATCTGGCAGTGAGGAGACACCTCTGCTCATCCCAGCAGGGCTGGGTGCTGCATCCAGAACACGTGGTCCTGGGAGGGAGCAATTCCAGCCAAGGGAGAAAATCCCCCTGGAGCAGCCTCTGCTGTGGTGTGGAGCATGGTAGCCCGAGGAGCTGTGGCCAGGCTGGCCTGGCAGCAGGGTGGCACGGTGCAGATGTCCCAGCAATGTCTGGACGTCACCTCTCCCTCTCCCTGGCGTGCAGCAGGAGCCCTGGCTGGCAGCCAGGCTGGATCCTTGCTGCTCCCAGCCCGGGGAGGGCTTTCCGAGGCTGCGTTCAGTGTGTACTGCATGAACCAGCACACTTTGTTCTCGAGTGGTGAGATTGGACTTCCTTTCCTCGGTCGGCAACGCAGGCTGGCTGTTGACTCATCAGCAGCTTCCCTTGGGCTTTGCTGCAGAAGGGGCAGGCAGGATTCTGCAGCAGTTTGAGTAGCTTTTGGAGCAGAGTTTTTTTTTTTTTAACATAATCCTTTTTTTTTTCCTTCCCCCCCCCCTTTTTTCTTTTTTCCTTCCCTCCAGCTCATCACGAAAAATGTGTGAGTTTGGAGCTCGCAGATGGCACGCTGGTGATTCTACAAAGGGCTATTTCTCGGGTTGGTTATCCCCATTCTGTGGCTGCCTGCCCTTAAATATGCCTGGGTTCTGGTATGCTCCAGAAATACATGTACGCTTCCCTTTCAAGATCTGAGGCTGTGCTCTGATCAAAAGAAGTGAAAATCCTGACTTCCCTGGGCCTAAATGTTTAGATCACAAGCCCTGGGACGGGGGAATGTGGGGAGAGGAAAGCTCGCTGCCTGCCCACTCCTGGGGACCCCCACAGGGACACCTGGCCACGGGGAGGACAGGCTGGCTGGTGGCACTGATCCAGGGCAGCAGAACCACCCCAGTGATGTAACATCAGTGAGTTCCCTCTGCCACTGGCAAAGGGAGGATTCCAGTCAGATCTGCTCAGAAAACCCTTGTCCCTGCAGGCAGTGGGGAGGGATGGGCTGTGCACAGGGTGATCTGTCCTGCTGCTGGTTTGGGATGGGGTGGAACACTCCCAGGACAGCAGTGGTGCAGAGGGTCTGGGCAATGCAGAGGGTGGTGCTGGTGCTGTGGAGGGTTGTGAGCTCATGCCCGGTGCCCACAAGTGCTTTAGAAAGGAGTAAGTGTGATTTACTCTGCCTCTTACTCGTCCTCAGCTCTGGTTTACTCTCTGCTTGACAAGTTCTTGTGTGGCCTTTCAGCAAGTCCTCACCTTTATTAGCTTGCTGCGGGAAATGTATTAATCTAGCCTGTTCTTACCTTGTTCTGAGCCACTTGGACTTTTATTTTGAATGTTTGCTAATCCTCCCAGTGGATGCCTGTGGTTTATACTGGATCCAGCACACAGAAAGTCAAGTGTATTTCAGCAGCAAAGGTATAGAATGAGTGAGCTTGATTTCCTACTGCTCTGTAACGAGGTTTACAGCTCTTGGGACCAACTCCAGTTTGGTACAGCTTTGGGAGCCTCCCCATCCCACTCCATCGCCTCTGCTCCCCATCCAGAACCATGGATTTAGTGTCTAGCCAGGCAAACCCCAGCAGCTCTGGTTGCTGGGCTTGCAACCGCAGGAGTAATTAAATCACCTCTTAGTGATTTAGTGCACCTTGGGTCCCCATTGAACTATTATTTTTAAGTGTTCTTCAGAGTGATGGGAGGAGCGGGACAGCCCAGCAGCAGGAATAGCTGCTGGGTTCTTGGTGCTGCTGCACATAATCCTGTTGAATTTAGGTGAAGCCTGTATTGCTGGGCAGTGAGCGTCCCTCTGCTCCCAGGACCTTGGGGTGGTGGAGGAGAGCTGGTGGGTGGGTTTTTTCAGTGCACTTGAAGAAGATCTGGAAAATCTGATCTAGTTGAAGGTGTCTGTGCTCATGGAAGGAGACTTGGACTTGGAGACCTTCAAAGGTCCCTTCCAACTCAACCCATGGTAGGATTCCATGAAGTGCACCCAGACAAGTGTAGCTGCACGTGGATGGTGCAAGAGGGAGATGGATCCCTCCTGGTTTTCTGGGATGGGCTGTGAGCTGCTTGGGGTGACTCGGCATCAGAACTGTTCTCATGTATTTCAGGGTTCAGCGTCAGTGCAGCCATCCAGAACACATTAAAAGAGTCTGGATGCTGCCTTTTCAAATTCCTCAAAACTTTGCTTTCCTTGGGCTGGGTTTGTGTCAGGAGACCCATGGGATGACACCGTGCTGAGGATGGGAATTGTCTTCTTTGTGCCCTTGTCTGTATTTTGAGCTCTCAGATGCTCAGCTCTGGGAGCAGCAGCGTCAGGGGCACTTGGCAGCGTCAGGGGCACCAGTTCCTGATCTGCTGTGGCTCATGCTCAGCCCATGGCAGGTGCAGAGCTGCCACCATTTCTCACATCTTCTGTCTCTGGTCCCCATTAGGAGGTGGATACAAAGGCAAGTGGAACTGTTTGCGTTACTGAAGTAATTGTGCGAACATTATCTGTCTGGGATAATTAATTCCAGATGCTTTAATGTTAGCAGCTTGGCTTAAGTTACATAAAGAAGCAACTTTTTTTTTGTCTTTTTATATCCAGAAAACACACACTCAAGTGTCCCTGGCTTCCCTAGTAGCAATTCCAAGATATATGTTGCTTAAATGGAAAAGAGCAGAATGCTAGCAGGCTGTGGGCTGGGTTTGGAGAAGGTTGGTGTGTGGCATGGGTCCCTGAAGGGCCACCAGGTAGGTCAGTGATGTTCTGGGAGGAGATGGAGGGCAGCACCCACGGGTGTTAGGGCTGTGGCTGGCTCTGCTCTGCTTGCCTGTGGGGAGAAGATGCTGCCTGAGCATCCTCTGCAGCTGCCCTGGGGCCGGAGGCTGCTGGGGTTTGCTGGGTTTCAGAGCCAGAAGAGCAGCACAGGCTGTGCTCTGTCCCAGCAGCGGGGCACAGTCCCCTCCTACTGCCTTCAGCATTGCTATTAAAACTCAGTGGCACAGAGAGAAAGGGGGGAAAGGAATATGGGGAAGATCCTTGCACAGCATGGAAGTTACGTGTGTACTTTGCTCTCAGCCCAGACGCCGCTTTTGTCTAGTCAACCAGAAAAACATCTGCATTTTGTTGTTCCAACCAGCCCACCAGCAAACCACTGCCCAGCCACTGCTGTGTCCCTGCAGCCGTGGTTTGCTTCCCACAGAAGTGTGGGGATGAGCCCAGCTGTGCCATGGTGCCCGTCCTCTCCCCTGCCTTGGGAAGGCAGACTCTGCTCTGCACCTGAGTGCTTCTGTTCCAGGTCCCTGCTCCCTTCTACATCCAAATGATTTTCTGGGCACTGAATCAGGGTTGCAACTTAAATAATTCATTTGTTGAGCTGAATCTCGGTGAGATTTAGGCTGGAATATAAACGTGAGGAAGACAGGGACATCAACACTCCGGTCTTTCTCTAGTCTGCTGGGTATCAGGCTTTTTATGTGGTGATAAACAGCTCAGAAACGGAATTGGAAAAGCTGTCTGGGTTTCACAAGATGGCTGTTTAGTGCCTCCTGTTCACTTGTTTTCCTCTTTTTATCACATCAAAGAAGAGTGAATCACTTTCTCCTTAGAGGATTACATTATTCCAGAGGCCTGGAAGGACCAACTATGGTTACAGGCTGTTACTGGAGGAGATTTTAGGCGGGTGGGGGGAAAACTGAGCATTTTTTTTATTGCACCTGCTAATTGTGATTTGGAGCTTCAGCTGCATTTCTGTAAAACTTCCAGAACCTACCTGTGTACATCCTAAACTGCCAGCAGCTTGGGAGGGGCCACCCTGCCCTGTCCTTAACATTCTGCACAGAAATGGGATTGTCACAGGGGGATTTCCAAGCCTGGAGGGAGAGACCTTGAATGGTCCCAGAGCCCAGAGGAGTTTCCCAGCTGGGACCATGCCGATGCTGTGCCCTGTGGTGCTGTGTGGTGCTGGTCATGGATCAGACACTCCTGATTGCTGGGGATGTTTTAAAAGCTGATAATGATAATTTCTGACATTCACTGGGTAGCGCCGAGTGTCGGAATTCAGCGGGGAAGGACCGGGGTGTCAGCTGAAGGGACGGTGGGTGTGCCTGAGCCTGGCAGAGGGCAGCAGGGTCCCTGAGACGTGCTGGGGTCCCTGACGCATCCCGTGGTCCCTGCCCGTGGTCCCTGCCCGGTCCCTGACGCATCCCCGGCGCAGGAGGGATGGGGTGGATGTGCAGCCTGCGCAACCACCCAGGCATTACGTCACCTGGAGCTGCACTCACTGGCTGCTGGTACCCGGAGGGCAGGACGCTGCTGCAAGCAGCATTAACCCCTTCCTGAACGTCCTCAGTGCCACTTGGGTAGCACAAAGGGACCTTCCCGGGGCTGAGCAGTGGCCACTGGCCTCTGTGCAGTCAGGGAGTGCCTTTTGGGGACGGCTGCTCCTGTTGCCAGAGCTTGGTGAATCCTCCCAGGGCCAAATCCAGCTGCTTTGTTCTCCCCAAAACTGCCACAAAAGCCGAGCGGGAGCTTCAGAGCTGAACCAGGCATTTGCTGCCTGCACAGGTTTTTGGGACAAGCACTTTACAGAAGGTTTAGGTTATACCCAAGGGCAGTGCCAGCCCAACCACGTGCTGTGCCCAGCAGCAGCAGTGGGGACCATGTGCACGGTGGCACTGGGCTGCTTGCTGGAGCAGGGATGTGCACGGCAAGGGTTGGTGTGATGTTCCCTCCATCAACTTTTTCTTGCAAGGAATGTGCTTGTTACAGCCCCTGACATGTGGACAGCTTACAATGGCACAAAGAGGGGTGACAGACGGGGCCATCAACCACCACAGGTTCCTCTTCCCAGGCCCAGCCCGGACCCCCTGGCTGCTGTTAATATATGTAGGAATTTTCGTGGATTTGCAGAGGCTGTTGCCAAATCTTGAGGGGGTTTTGGCTCCAGCAGCCAGTAAGGAAATGCTGCAAATGCTTTATTTTCTGCACATAGAGTGGTCCCAGCAGTGCCATCTGATTCTGCTCAGGTTCTTGTTTGTTTTAAAATAGAAGGGTTTGGTGACAGTGGCCTGTCGACATACTCTGTGTCACCTCCCTGGGACCAGCCACCTCCAGCCCTTTCTCTGCTCCATCTGCTGGAGGATGTGTTGGCAGACCCTGGGTACCAGTGGTCCCTCCTATGGGGTCCAGGGACTCTGGTTAGGGGTGACTTGTGCCAGGGGTGACAGCAGGATGCCCACAGGGCTCTGAGCTCTCCAGCACCCTGTGCTGGTGACCAGGGTGCTCCAGATGTTTCCTGGAGTATCTTCAGTGAAGGAGGGGAGGGGTGAAGTGCACAGGTACCTGTTAGCACCAAAACCTGGATCCTAAAGATGCTTTTAGGCTCGTCCGGCCGGTCCAGCCAGCTTGCATGCAGGTCTGAACATCAGGCCAGTTAATTTAAAACCTAACCATTTAATATCTTCTTGGCGTTCCCTTTCTTCTTTGAACCCAGCTTTGGGAGTATAGTTTTTGGCTCATGGTTTTATAGACTTTACTAGAAGCCATAAAAATGCAATAGGTAGGTGTAACATGGTCAGTAAATCCGGGTGTGGGTACGCTGAGGGTCACAAAATCTTGTGTGTGGGTTGCAGCTCATTATTGTGACCATCCACCACTATCTCCAACCCCATCCTTCACCCTTATTACCCCCAGGCTCTTTTCCTAACATCTTAAATTCTGCTCTGCTATGGAGAAGCAGTACCATCTATAAAATTTGTTAGCTTGAGTTCATAAGAAGATGGGGCATCTGGTCCAAATGGCCTGCTAGATACTATTTTAATAAACAGAAAGTGAAAATCATCCTTTAAATTGGCCTTTTAAAGTTGTCGTGTGCTGCAGGAGAATTCCCCTGGGAGCAGAGCTGGCAGTGGGAACAGTATCAGCATCCACTGAAGGTTGCTGGCAGAGTTATCTTTCCACTGACTTTCCTAAGCTGATTTATTTATGGACACTGGGCAAGACTAATTTAGACTGGAATGGAGGTAAAGAAAAGATGACAGACTAAAGCCTTTGCTGTAATAAAATTAAGTATTTTCAGATGAGAAACACTGTGCAGGATTAATTATTTCTATCTAGTATATTAAAAGAGAGCATATAGAAAAAAATACCTTCTCCCTTCAGCCAAGTGAAGCATTCAGTTTACAGAGATGATTAACCATGGGAATTTACTGAGTATATTTTATTACTGTGTAATCTTCTCCAGGGATGGATGTGATCCTCAAGAGTGTTGGGGTCCACTTACTCCTTTTCCTCAAGTGCCCTTGAGACCCACTTTCAGACTAATGGCCTCAGGTTTGTTGTGCTTTTTCAGGCTGATCCCAATTTTCAGCCCTTCGTTTAAATGAGCCTTTGACTGATACAGGTTTTTTTTAAAATGTCATGTCTCTGGCTGGATAAATAAAGGAGTGAATGCTCCTCCAGTGTGATGGAGCTCCTGCAAATGGTTTGGCTCTTGGTGGAGGCTTTGCCTCCATGATTCTTCACCCTGATGCTGTGGGGAATTTGGGTGTGTTGCTGGCATGTGTGCAAACTCCTCATCACCCAGCCTGGGTTTCTTTTTGTCCACTGAGCAACTATTTGGAAACTTGAGTATTTCCAAAGGAATTAAACCTTGTTCCTCCATGGAATTGGAGCCCTGATGACATGCCTAGCTCTCAGGACCCAACAGGAGATGGGCAGGAGACCCCGCTGAGGGCAGCCCCCATGGTTTGTTCCCTTTTTCTCGCTTTGAGTCCACTGCAGTGTGTCTGGGCAGCACAAAGCTGGCAGCTTTTTGGGCTAAGTTTCTTGATGCTGTTGGAGTTTAGGAGGGCTGCACAGCCTGGTCTGTTTTCTGTATTGCTGTAAGGCAGGGCACAGGCTTTTCCAAAGGACTGCTCTCTTGTATTAAACTGTAGGATCTCTTCCTTTCTAGCCCAAGGCACTGTCACTGCAGTCATTGATCTTTATACCTGAACACCAAGAAACTCTTTGCAGGTGTGTTAACTTGTGTCAGGAAGGAGTGAGCTGCTTTTTAGGAACATAATTTTACCCACTAAAGCAAATCCAGGAATTGATGGGAGGCTGTGCACCTCTGGGCATCACATCCTGCTCGGTCTTCCCAGAGGCTTGGGGTGTCCCATGTGAGCCTCAGCTTCTGGCAGCCTCCAGCTCCCCTGGGGATGGGAGGGGATGCTCATGGGAGCAGGCACAGCCTCTCATAGGATTTGCTGAATTGTTTGCAAGCCAGGAAAACCTCTTGTTTAAGTGCTGTGGATGAGTCAGGAGGTTGATCTGGACCAGGCTTCCAGCGGGTCTCCGTAGGGTTATACAAGCTGCTCACTGTATGAC
The DNA here is from genome assembly GCF_025592945.1 of Manacus candei. Taxonomy (NCBI): domain Eukaryota; kingdom Metazoa; phylum Chordata; class Aves; order Passeriformes; family Pipridae; genus Manacus; species Manacus candei. Next base: position 16,029,102 of record NW_026138085.1, on the reverse strand, counting down.
AAATAATTTAGCAGTTATTTCAGTTTGTTCATTTCTGACCTCCTCCATTTGCTGATATTTGAAATGGTGAGAATATGGCACAGATGTGTCCCAGCATCCCCAAGCCTGAATTAACTGGGAATCCAACCCATGCTGCCTGATCAGTGTGGGGGCGTGGGGTCGTGCCCAGGGAGAGGAAACTCCAAAAGTAAAGTTTAGTGGTTCTCTTAAGAAGATACATTTCATATTAATACTTATTCCTTGTAGGACCAATAACTAGTAATGGAAAGTGGCTGCCAAGTGCTGCAGCACCTGATCATCCCTCCCTGATCCGTGTGTTCCCAGATGGGGGAGGCACCTGCCATCTCTGCATTGGCATGTTTCAAACCTTTGAACAGAGTGCCAGCGAGCACGTGGAGCTTGTTAGATGTTTTTATCTTAATTACCTTGATCTTCATCATCAGTGACACGGTGAGAAGCAAAGCATCACTCTGTAAGTGCCAGTTCCCATTAAACCAAAGCAAACTCCATTTAATTAGTGTCAGGAAAAGCTGGACGTCAAGGGCTGGTGGTGCTGTTATCATCAGTGAGCCCCTTAGCTCCCTGTGGTCTCTGCATCATCAGGGGCTGTGCAAAGCCAGGACCTGAGAGTCTACACACATCAGGTTTGGAGAGGTTTGGGAGCATGGGGCAGGCATGACTGGGGAGGGGCACTTGTCTCCTGTCTCTGAGCACCAGGTTCAGCAAAGATCTTTACAAGGTACCTGCAGAAAGAAGGTGGAGGCTGCACATGGAGCTGACATGCCCAGGCTCAGGCAGGTGCTGTGTCCCTCACTGGCAGTGCTCAGCTCTCAGTGGTGTCGTGTGTCCCGTGTCAGTGAGAACCCCAGGAGGTTTCTCCAGTCACGTCAGCATCCTTATCACACCGAGGGCATTGCAGTGCTGTCAGTACAGTGAATGACCTGCTCAGGATACTCCTGTGATATGTACACAGAGCATTAATCTTTGCCCTTTTATGCCAGGGTAAAAATAGCAGCTCCTTCCTGCTGCCATCCCGAGCATCCCGGGCTGGCCGGGTGTCAGACCATCACCTGTTGCAGCCGCCTGTTGGGTGAGCAGCTTGTGTAACTCGGCTTAGGGGAGGCTTACAGGGCCAGCCTCGTGCTGCTCAGGCAGCTCTTTCCAGCCAGAACATCCATTGCAGTTGGAGGGTTGTTTTTTTCTCAACAGTTCTGAGGTCTCTCCTGTAAGACAGCCCTGTTGTCCAGCCTGGCTGCTGACCCTCCCAGGGCCTGTTTCTGTTCAGGGGTGAGCTGGACGTGGGAAGGAGAGGTTCAGTCCTCTGTGAACCAATGCACCTTACACCAGCAGCTTCTGCTTTTTTTTTAATAGTATCTTCCAGTGCCTAAAGGCTAGACAAGGGGAAATGGCTTCCTACTGACAGAGGGCAGGTTTAGATTATATATTAGAAAGAAATTCCTCCCTGTGAGGGTGGGGAGGCCCTGGCAGGGGTTGCCCAGAGAAGCTGTGGCTGCCCCATCCCTGGAAGTGTTCAGGGCAAGGTTGGACAGGGCTTGGAGCAACCTGGGCTAGTGGAAGGTGTCCCTGCCTGTGGCAGGAGGAGGAGGAACTGGATGATCTTTAAGGTCCCTTCCAACCCAAACCATTCTGTGATTCTATGATTTTAGGGGTTTGGGAGCTCCTTAGATGTCAGTCCTGAAGCGTTGGCTGGAGCATGCTTAGTTTCAGTGTCATTACTCCATCTGCATTAAATACAGACATTACTGAATCCCTAAGACCTGTTCTAGATTACAGTGAGCTTGTTTTAAGATGTGGGGACTGAGAGCTGTCCTTTCATGGGATTATTTCATTTCCTGACCTGAAATTTGGAGATGTACTCAGGGCATTGGGTCACATCTTTATTTTCAGTTTACTGGTGGGGAAAGTAAAGCAAAAGAGATGAAAATAATCCATGTCTTGATGTTTGAAATTGTTGCTTCTGCTGGTGGCTCCTGAAGCTTGTCCAGTGTTTGTAACTGCAGAAGACAGCAATTAAACTGCATGCCTGGGTCTGTAGAAACTCCAGGTTCTTTTTCCTGCCCTGCCACAGATTTCCTTCCTGACCTTGGGCAAGGCAGGTAGGATCCCATTCCCGAGGACAGCTGGGCACAAGTTTCTTCCCTTGGCACTTAGAGACCTTGGAGCATCTGGTACCACGATTCATCTGGTTATGTGATGGGCACGATGGCTTTGCCCCAGACACATCACAGAGCACGAGGCACTCAGTGCTCTGACATTAGCTTACACAGCAGGACAGAAGGCAGATAAAAGTCTTGCAGGCATCAGTGGCCTTCCCAGCTGGCTCTGGTGCAAGAGCAGGGCTGGGTCCTCCAGCTCTGCATGGGGAGAAGCTGCTTAGAAGGGGTTGATGTGCTGCAGCAGGTTGCTATTTGGTTGTTGTTTCTTTGCAACATCTTTCTGTCTCAGTATCTGTGCCAGGAGGTGGATTTTGTGGGAGGAAATGTGAGCTGTGCAAATACTGCAGCGAGCTCCAGCTCCCAACTTTGCCGAGATCTGTCAGCTGGCACCACGGGCTGCTTCTCATTTCCAGCTTGCCCTCTGCTTGCATGTCATTAGGCATGACACTGTTGACATGTGCATGGCAAGTACCAGGCATATTGCTGCAGAGTTGCCAAGGAGAGGCAGCAGAGCTGACAGCCAGTGCCTGGTCGCTTTCTGGGCAGGGAGTTTGCAGCAGATAAACTCCTCTCCCCACCCCTGTGGTTGTGATTAGACTCAGAACAAATGTCACAGGCCACCGTGGGATGTCCTCCAGTGCCAAGGCTGCCAAAGTGCTGCTCAGCACGGTGTGGATGTGGCACTGCAGTGGCACAGCACGCTGGAGGTGTTCATGGGGGAGGTAATGGCTGGGGGGGTCACTGTTGCTCTCAGTATTTGGACCATCATATCCATTGTAGCTCATTTTTCTCATGAAAAGATTAAATTTCCACAGGTGAATGGGAAAACTGTTGCTGTAGTAGAAGGAAAGTTGCCATGGACCTGTGCTGGGGCCACTGTCAGTGCAGGTGGTTTGACTTTGGTGCTTTCATTCCTGGAGTAGGGTTTGTACACGGCGTGGTCTCACCCTCCGGGGCAAGAAACAGAACTTTTGTGAGTTGTAGCTCTTTTTCAACCTCTCCTTCTTTCCTTCCAGGATCATCCCCCAGCTGGAGAGCTCCCTTTCACAGGTGTCACCGAGCAGCCTGCCTGGCTCTGAGATTTCAGAAGCCACAAGGACTTACTTGCAAGGAATGAGCCGCTATGACCTGGACGAACTCGATGCCTGCTGGTTGGAGCTTGTTAATATGGAGCTCAAGGAGATGGGTGAGTATTGCAGTTGTTTTTTTTTCCTTGCCTGGGTGTCCCAGAGTGGACATTTGGGCTTTTTGGGTAATCATGTGGGGCAGAAGGCCCTAAGGAAGAAATCTCAGAAACACTGGTCCTGATTGCCTCCTTTCCCAGGCATCTCTAAATACCACAGCATAACATTGCCTGCACCACTGCTGTTATATCACTGCACATTCTTCAAATCCTTTAGTGCATTTTGGTTGAGTGCAAGTACCTGAGCTTGGAATTTGACCACTGGCACTAAGTGCTTAGCATGGTCTGCTGGGCAGATTTGTTGGCACAGACCCCTGGGTGTGTAGTCCTGCCAGACCGTGGAGGGATTTTCCAGTCCTTGTTAGGTAAGGGTTGCTGTGATGTGGCTGCTGCTGTGCAGGTAAGAATAACACCTCAATAAAACATTCACCTTGTGAGGTCAGTGAAGGCTGAAGTGTGCCTGCATGAAGCATTCCTTGCAGTGGCAAAGGTCTTTCAAGGGTGGGGCAGAGTATGTCACTAAGTGCTTGAGCAGATGGGATCGTGCACTGTGGAGCAGGAGGGTTGTGCTCGGTCTCACAGGCAGCTGGCTGAGGGCTGCAGTGAGATTCAGGAGGAAGGCAGGGAAGATGCACTTCACTGAGCTTGCCTGGAGCATAAACCAGCTCAGAAGTTGGCCACCACATTGCCTGATCTTGGAAGATGTCTCTCTTCTGATGTACTCATGATTTACAAGTAAATTTTGTTACCATGACCTTGGGAAAGTTACAGAGGCTGCTTTGACAGTTGCTCTGATTATCTGTTATAGGTATCCTGTATATTGGAATTCCCATAATCTCAGCATTGTGGAACCTGTAGCGTCACTTGCAAATCACAGTCAGTTTTGCCCTTGTTAGCTGGTCTTGCCTTAGCAGCCTCAGCTCTGTCATGGGCAGAGGTTTGGCTTCTCCAGCTCAGTTTGGTTAAATTTGGCTCACTTTATTATTTCTTCAAAGTATTAGGTTTCAAGTGCAGTGTCCTAAATGGCTTTCAGATATGGAGCTCCTGTGCTGATGGAAGGTTGAGATAGCTGGAAGGTCTCAGCCCCAGGCCAGATGGGAGCTGGCTGCTGGTGTCCCCACGTCACCTTTGGGCCCAACCCGAGTGTACCAGGAGAGAGAGGCAGCTTCTCCAGTGGCACTGCCTTGGGAGGCAGCTGGGTTTAAGAAGGGAACTTAAGCTTCATCACAGCACTACCCCCTGGTAGCCCTGCTCTGTGCAGGTGCTCTGGGTGGGCTCTCACCTCAGCATCCCCATGGATCCATGTCAGGACACAGGTCATGCTTTGCCACTGACCCTCTGCAATTCTGAGCAAAATCCGTTCTTCTTCCTCCATCTCCTTGTCAGAGTCACACCCCCCATGGCAGCCACGCCCAGCACAGAGTCTTGGGGCAGTGGGCTTCTTTGGGGGGTGCATTTTCCTGCCCGTGGGAGTGGTGGGGTTTGGGTGCTCACAGAGGAAAGTTGTTGCAGCACATCTGTTGCTTCTCACCTCCTGGGCTGTGCCAGAGCAGAGGCTTTGCTTCCTCTGCTTCCCATATGGGAGAAGCCAGGGTGGGATCTGGGTGCCCTTCACCACCCAAGAGAGAGGATTGCTGTGGCCTGGGTTGGTCCAAAGGCAGTCCATAAATAGTGCTTTCTCCCGGAAGCCCTTGACATTAATGACACACCGAGATTTCCAAACCCGCTTTGCTAATCTCTGAGATCATTAACATGACTTAACTGGAGAACTGCAGCCTCCCCTTCCATTCAGAGGAGTCAGGAGTTATCTCCCAGCCTTAAGAGATAGGCAGAAGTTTAAATTCCTCCTGGGTGTTTGGCTGAGTTGTTGTCACTGGGCAGTCCAGGGGCACAATATGTCATTCCCAAAATATTTAATGACAGAGAAGGATCCTGATCTCTGACTGGCTCTTGAGGATCTGCGGGGAGGAGAGCTGGAAAACACCTATGAGATCATCCAGCTCTCCTTTCGTGGATCCACGTAGCACATGCCTTTTCCAGTCCTTTTTAGGTCACCCCAGGGATGGAGTTTTATCACTGGGATCAGATAAACCTCCAGATAGCTCCATCTCTCTGTGTTCTGCCTGCTGATTCCTCTTCCAATTAGGTGGAATTGCTGTGAAAAGCAAAACTTCTACATGAAGAGCAAAACTTTCAAACATAAAAGAGCTTTAAATAGTTTTAAACCCCCCAGTAAGATGCCTCAGGAGCTATTGCTGTACTTGGTGGAAATGTGCTGTTTAAAGAACCTCTGTGTGCTAGAGATGAAGTCAGTATTTAGGCATGCCTAAGTGTTTTATTTGTTGCTGCTGCAATATGAGATTGTAAAAAAAGTGGGTCTGAAGAGGGCTGAATGAAACCCTGAGCCAGATTTATGTCCATGCCACTGCAGGCAGCACAGGCCTTTCCTTTTAGATGGGAGCCGTGCCGTAAGTTTTTGGTTTTATATTAACATTTTATGCTGTATTTTGTGATCTCCACTAAATCCAGAGCCATTGTAAGAGCAGGGCTAGAGAGACTTCAAAGAGCAAGGCTGAAAGATCCCTTTGCAGAGATCGGCACTTCATAAACACATGGAAAATCCTGAAGAAATTGCTAAAATTGTTGTCGGAATCAATTTTGCTGAAGGCAGAGTTGAAGTTTCTAAGTATTCCCTTGACTTAATCCATATGGTGTATTCTGCTCACATATGCCCACCACAGCTTCTATCTTGGGAGCTTGGAGGTGTTCCTGGTATTTTATGGCAGGAACATGCAAAGGTCACATGGATTGCTTTTGAAGCTCTGGGGGGAATTCATCGCTGCATACTTGAGATATGTCTGTGTACTAATGAGATGATACCTCCCTCGGCAGAGGTGAGATTGGTCAAGTAGATGTGAAATAAGCTGAAGTCAGTGGAGGACCCCTGGGGAAGATGTGCTCTCTGGAGCAGAGGCTGCAGTTAGTCGTACTCCCGCAGACTGTTGCTGCCTTCCTGGCAGTGCTGCATGTCCCAGGCTGAGGCTGCTCCCATCCCACTGCATGCCTTTGGGATTCTAGGAGCCCCTTTTCCACCCTGAGGCAGCAAGTTGGCGTTCCCCAAGCAGAGCCTGTCTCCAGGCAGCTGCTGCCCACCCACGGGTGTCCCTCCCCATGTCCGGGCTGTGCAAGGCCACCCCGAGGTAGGATCCTAGAATGGTTTGGGTTGGGAGGGACCCTAAAGATCATCCAGTTCTAACACCCTCCACTCTCCCAGGTTGCTCCAAGCCCTGTCCAACCTGACCTTGGCCACTTCCAGGGACAGGGCAGCCACAGCTTCTCTGGGCAACCTGTTCCAGGGCCTCACCAGCCACACAGGGAAAAATTTCTTCCTAGCAGCCAATCTAACCCTGCCCTGTGTCACTGGGAAGCCATTGCCCCTTGTCCTCTCTCCATGCCCTTGTCAGAAGTCTGTCAGCTCTCCCATTATTTTATCAGCTTGAGGAGCAATGCCCCACTGTGCCGTGGCTGCAGCATCCACTGGTGCATCCAGCTGCAGGGATCCAGGGCTGCTGTCCCACCACGAGGGTGCTCCCCAGGCCAGGCTGGCAGGAGGAGGGGCAGAGGTCTGTCACACAGCCATAGGGTTTCCTTTAACAGCCATAGGGGACCACTCCCAGCAGTGGCCCTACACCCCTTCCCTGCCATGGCCCCACACCCAGGCTCACCCTGCTTTGCCACTCAGAGCTTGGGAAAACCCATTAATAACTCAGGGTCTGTTTGTTTGGATATTGTTATTGTTGTTGTTTTTAAGAAATCCTGCCAGTTTGGAGCTGTTTTATAACGTGTCTGTGCTGCAGCCCACAACAAACATCCGTGTGTAGCCTGGAATCCTGGAATCTTTGTTCTCCCCCGGGTTGGTGAGCTCATGGCACAGGTACCATTTCAGCAGCAGAAGGGTGGGCTGTGTGGACAGAGGAACCAGCAAACCCTCCACTACCTGGTGGTGTTGTACAAGCAGGAGATATTTAACAGAGGTACTGATGTACAGTGTAGAAGTGTTTTGGGAACAGATTTAGGGCCAGAAGCTGCTCTCAATGTCACTGTGTTGGTCTGGATTAATGCTGTTGCTGTCAAAGGGAGGAGGACTCACCTGAGCTGCCCAGAGGCAGGTGCCACTCTCACACTTTGCTTTTGGGTTGTTGCTCTTCGTGTAGGACTCCATCCCCCAATTTAAGTCAAGAGCAGAACTCGCCTTGTAAGCAGGAGAGTTGGTGGGCTCAGGGGGTGAAGGGGCACAGGACTGATGGCAGTCAGGAATGATGAAGATGAGAGCACACTGTGGCAGGTCCGTGGAGAGCTGCTGAAAGTATGGTGGGGGTCTTGGAAAGCCAAAGGTGGGTGTGTAGGGCTTCTGCCTCTGCTGGGCTGCTGCAGTATGGGGTGGCTGAAGGGAAGGGAGGGAAAAAGAAGAACCCAAGCACAAATAATCCACATGTGAAAATAACCTTGGCCTTTAAGCTTATCTTTAAGCAAGGAAATTCAGGAAAATTTTCAGGTGGCAGTTTCTTAAGTTGTTGGCAGAGATGAAAACTGCAAGCCTCTGGAAGGGGGAGCTGGGCTTATTTAGCTCCTTAGAGAAACAGATAATCTATACCATGTGTAGGTTAATGTATTAATTGTATGTATATGATGTATTGATGTACAGAATAGCAGGGTTGGAGATCAGTGGGAGACCCTTCAGACATTTTGCCTCCACATTTTCCAGCACAATCAGTTTTCACGTCAGGCTGTTGTTTTGCTGTTTCCATAAATTCCTGGCAGTAATTGCAGTAGTTTCCAGCAATACTCCAGGTTTTGCTGCTGGGTAGAGCGAGGAGGCTTTCAGCAGGAGTGCTCTAGGACAGCTCTGTCAGAGCCGAGCATCGCCGCAGAGAGGCAGCGCCTTATAAAGTGGCTCCTGAAACATTTTGTCATCATCTTAAATTTGAGCAATAATTGATGTCGGTGGGTGGCAGAAAGGGTGATAATTGGTTCCTGTAAATCTTTTAAGTGCATTAGCAGGCTGTGTTTGTAACAAAATGTCTGGAAGTTTTACTGTGGATGCTCAGCTCGCTGTTCTGTGCGTTGGCCGCACTTTACGTGCAGGGTCTGTTTATAAATAACATTGATGAAAGATTAATGTACGACTGCTGCATCTCCCAAGCGCTGTGGGCCTGCACATGGGAAAGTGGAGGTGCCTGGGGGAGTCCCAGATGACCCAGTGTGGTGTTCAGGTGGTTGGCTGTCAGTCCCTGACGTCCCTGAAGGAATCTTGGGACAGGATGTGGAATGCCCTGGGGATCACCCAGCCCGGGGTGATTGGTGTCCCCTCAGGTACCAAAGTAGGCAGGTTTGAAGTGTCTTGCCTGGGGCGAGCTGGAGGGGCAGTGAGCTGGAAGGAGATCTCTGGAGTCTGTGGTTCCTGTGCCATGTGTGAACACCCCATTCCCATCAGGGACCTGTCATTCTTTCACTCCCAGTTTTTCAAAGAGTAAGAGACAAGCCTACATCATCTCACAAATGCTTTCCCTTTTTTTATTGTTATTATAAAGAGGCAGTAATTTTGCTTGTTTATAGATATATTTGTACTGAAAAGTAGACTTCCAGGTTTATAGGCTGTGAATCAGCAAATGGCACAGCCTGCAGTCCTGATAGCTGTTTGTTCATGAGCTGCTTCCATCTCCATGTATTCTCCACAGGGGGAGAGGATTTATTGTTTCAGTAAATTGATATTAGTGGAGCACAGTTCAGTCAGAAATAGGTCTCGGTGTTGTGAAAGGTGGCTCTCCAGCTATTTTTTTCCTCCCCTGCACAGTGAATTGGCTCACACCACGACAAGGAGTAGCTGAGAATTCATTTAGCAGAAGAATATTGCTCCTTCATGCCACATAAATTACGGTATTACAGACACAATTATAAGGGAGAGCGGCGTTGTGTGAAGGAATGTGCCTGGTGCTTCTCCCAGACGTGGCACTGTGGCTCCGGTGCCAGCCCAGCCATCCCAGCCCCTTTGGGATAAAGCACTTAAGTTCTGTGTTCCAGGTGCTGTACAGGCAGCTGGGGGAGCTGAGTTATGTGGGGTTGGGGCTGGGCCCCTTGGAAGCCCCCTGGGATAAGTGGAAGGCTGGGTGTCTGTGGAGCTTCAGGGGTCGTGGCAGACCCCGACGCAGAGATACGGTGAAGAGTTCCTTGCTTGGAGCAAAGTTCCTTCATGTTTTCCCTTCCTGAATCAGATCTGGAGACCTCCTGTAGTGCATCATCACCTGCACCTCTTCTCCTCCTTCGTTTCTGAAGCGAAGTCCCCCTTTTTGATCCTTCCCTTAGCTGGGGATGTGCCAGCCCCCATCAGCCTGCCCCACGCAGAGAGAGGAGGGACATCCTTTGTCCATCTGGGATGCCATGGGAGGCAGCACTCCTTGGATAACAGCCCTTCCCACTGCAGGGTAATGTCAGGGTGTCTCGGGGAGGCTGGGTGGCAACATCAAACCCCATCATCATTAACACACTCAGTGTTAATGAGGAGAGGGTGCAGGTGGCCTCCTGGAAGGGGTGATGGGACATGGAGCCTTTTCCTCCTGTGTCAGTGTTCTGAACGTGTCTCCAAATCGCTGATGATTGTGTTGGCATGAGATGGAAGCCTCACTCCTGCCTGCATTCCTCTGGACAGAAACTCTTGAGAAGTTTGTGGCTACACTGCCCTTCTCTGTGGAGGCTCAGAAAGGCTTCGTTTTCTCCCCCACTTTTCATACAAGACCTTGGCATACCTTAACCAGGTGAAAGTAGTTCTGTTGGTCAGCAGGTAGAGTCCACTGTCCTGGTGATGGTCTCAAAAATGTGGATGTCACTGGATTTATTAATTGTAGCCAAGATCAGTATCTGTGTCTTTACTTTTCCTTCCTTGGGGACAGTGATAGTGTCACTTCTGCATGTGCACGGAGTGTTTTGGTGGAGAGGTTTTTTGTGTTTGCCATTTTGGCTGACCACAGTCAACAAAGAGAGCGTTTTGGCAGCCAAAAAGATGACAGTTTTGTGAATGGAGTTTTAACAGCACGAACGTCGTGTGATGCAGGAGGAGATAAATGGAGCACAAATGGAAAAAGCACTTCACCCCCAGGCCCCATTGTTTAGTGTTTCATAAACGATTAATCGCTTCATCCCCATCAAGTGCAATTGTCGATTCAATGAGCTCGGAGGTACTGGGAGTGACGCCTGGCAAAGGCATTCCCAGTGTAATTACATCTAAACGGAGCGGGAGAGCGCCTGCGCGTGCGGGACACGCGGGTCTGTATTCTCCCATCTAATGGTGCAGCAGCCACACGGCTCCTGGGCTGACAAGGAAACCCCGCCGAGGGGCTGGTCTTGCTCCGGCGCAGCAGTTTTGGGATCAGCGTGAACTTCCTTCCCGGGGCTGAGCAGGTGATGCTGGAAAGTGCAGGAGATAGGGAGGGGCGCTGGTTCTTTCCACTTGAGGCGAAGCGGAACGGTGGCAGTGCCAGCGTGATCCCGACCCTGTGGGCAGGTCAGGGTCATGATTCCTGTGGAAAACGCCCTCCCTTTGCTTCCTCGTGCTGCCTGCAGCTGCCAGCTCCTCTGAGCACAGGGCAACTCTGGAAAGCACGTGGGGAAAAAACACTGGGAACACCTTATTGCTTTCCAGAGAAGCACAGCCTGAAACGTTGGGAGGAAGGGAATAACTCCGGGCTGACACTCCAGTGCCCAGGCTCGTAGTCACAGACAGGGAGTTGAAACCCTGACCAAGAGGAGGATATTCTTGCTGGACTGGTTTGATGCTCACATAAAGTGTTGAGCAAGTGCACCTTGGGTGGTGTGTTTATGAAGGGACTCCATTAAGGAAAAAATAATGCTCTGACTTTCTCTGTAACATGCATGCAATGATAGGACAGGCGGGAGTGGCTTGAAGTTGAAGGAGAGTTGATTTAGATTAGATATTGGGAAGAAATTCCTCCCTGTGAGGGTGGGGAGGCCCTGGCACAGGTTGCCCAGAGAAGCTGTGGCTGCCCCATCCCTGGAAGTGTCCAAGGCCAGGTTGGACAGGGCTTGGAGCAACCTGGGCTAGTGGAAGGTGTCCCTGCCTGTGAAAGAGGGTTGGAAAGAGGTCCACTTTCAGGTCCCTTCCAACCGAACCCATTCCATGATTTTGTGCTTCCTGACCTGTTGCATCCAACCAACACTGCGCCAAGAGCAAGACGGTGGCTCTGTCCCATCTCTGGTGCTCAGAACTCGCTGTTCTAGAGCAGGATGCTTCACATTGCTGAGCTCCAGCAGCCCCAAGCAGGCTGTGCCAGCCTGGGGCTCTGCAGGGATCCCGCGCCCATCGCCGGGGCTGCTCCGGAATCAGACAGGTACCGGCAGGTTCCTTGGCGTGTTGCAGCACAGCAGCTCCAGCTCTTGAAAGGGCTGTGATAGGGAACAGTGTTGTCTGTCTTAGATGGTATCTCAGACTCGACATAGACGTGTAAAATGCCAGGCTGGATGTTTGCAGAGACTTGTCAAGCCAAGGGAAACCGTGCCAATGCGAAACATTGGGGAAGAGCTTAAAAAGGCAGACAATGGTGTGTTTGCTTGCCGAGCTCGCCTACGGGATGCTTTCCCCCTTGACAGAGTTTTTTTAGCAGGTCGGTGGCTGTGGGGGAATGGTGCAGCCTCTGCCAGCCCCATCCAGCCAGAGGTGCTGGGAGCACTGTCTGGGAACCCCTCAGCCCCAGCCCTCCCCACCCCTGGGGGCTTATCAGGGCTCCAGAGCTCAGTCCAGGACAGGACATCACACTGTGGCTCAAGAGATACCCAGGAAGTCAGATTTTTCACTGAACATTTAATTAGTAACTGCTCCTTATGAGTGCTTCCTCCAGCCTTTTTTTTCTCCCTCTCTGCTCATAAGTGAGGTGTTTTCTCCCATTTCTTTGCAGCAAGGAGGGTGGACAGCAGTACAGGTCATGCTCCTTCACTGTCTGCCCCGTTCTGGGTGATACACACTAATGAAATGCAACGTTTAATTGTTTTGTATTGCATCCTTCTGATACTTCTGTCCTCATCTCTCTGCCACCTTGGGTGATGGGATAGTGCTCGTGGGAGGAGACAGGGTGTGGTGAGGGCTTAACTCTGCCTCCAGCCCTTTGCAGAGGTCCTCACTCCTGCTGCTGCTGAGATTTTTTTGCTGCTGGCAGATCTTTTTCCTTCTTTTTTTCCTTACCCGGAGTGACCTCACAGTGTGTTTATGGCACCAGGATCTTTGTGTGCAGGTGAGAAGCATCACCTCTGGGACCAGCATTCAGTGTGGCACCATTTCAGTGTGGCTGAGCTCCTGGCAGCAGCATCCCCGCTCTAAAGGCAGCTGGGTGTCCCACTGCTGCTCTGAAAAAGCCTCTCCTGGTTATTGACCTTGTATTCCTGGTTGTCTCTGTGGAGAAATCTCTCCCACCTCTTGCCATTAAAGATCCTGGTGTGGGGGGAATAAAAGACGCACCCGAGTCCAACCTTCTGATTCTGCTAAACCCAACCAGGAAAAAACCCCCCTCATTTACCATCAATTTCCACCTTTGTCTTCAGTTTTACAGTTCCATTTAATTGGGTTTAAAAGGGTCAGTTTTCAGTCTTAACAATTAAAGCATTGACTTTGTGTTGCCAGAGCTTGTCTGAGCCCTCGCTGCAGAAAGCATCTTTGCAAAACTTGTCTCCTTGAACATTTAATCTGTCAGCCCCAATTATCCGCAGTGCTTCGGCTGAATGGGTTTCTTTCCTCTCAGCCAGCAGCAATATTTCGTTGCTGTCTATGAAATATAAACTGCATCCCGAGTTAGGAGCAGCCGTTTTCCGAATCGTCGCTTTTCCCGTCGCCGTGGATTTGCCTCTGGAGTCGCGATCGGAGGCGCTCCCCGAAGGCGCCAGAGCTGCATCGGTGGCTTCACCTTCATCCTCTGCCTTCTGCCTTGCAGAAAAGCCCGAGCTGGACGAGATCACCCTGGAGCGAGTGCTGGAGGAGCTGGAGACCATGTGCTACGAGAACATGAACATCGCCATCGAGACCGAGGAGGGCTTGGGCATTGAGTACGACGAGGACGTGGTGTGCGACGTGTGCCGCTCGCCCGAGGGGGAGGACGGCAACGAGATGGTGTTTTGTGACAAGTGCAACGTCTGCGTGCACCAGGTGAGCCCCTCGTGCTCTGGTACCTTCCTCTGGGTTCCTCCCACCCCCACTGTCCCCCTGCCCTGGGCTGCTCTGGACTCCTGTTAAGCTTTCCCGCTGGATTCCTAGGCGGCTGCAGTGGAGCGAGCATAGCAGTGGGGTTTTGGATAGCTGGCAGTCAGCAAACTTGCTTTTCTTACTTTCTTGCCCCCAACCCTTTTGTAGGTGCCCACAGAAATGCACAACCAGAGACTGAATTTCTCCTTCCTCCTTATTCTCTGGTCTCTGTGATGTTTTGTCTCCTCATCCATTACTATGTGTATTCTTCTTTTTTTATCCCATTTTTTGAACTGCAGTGGGACCTTTAGCACCCCAGCACTGTGTACAGGACTGGCTGGTGGCTTGGTGGGATGTAGGTCTGCAACCCTGCACTCACCAGAGGGGTGGGATTGCACAGACCCCCCAGCCTCCTCCTCCTCCACTTTGTCTGGGGGGTGGTAGGACCTTCCCGCTCCACCAGCTCTGTCTCACATTGCAGGGTTTCTGTCCCAGCTTCCCTGCTGCATGAGCGTGGGATTTCATTTTATTTTGCTGCCTGGAGGAAAATAATTTTATTTTTAGAATTGAATGCAAATGCTTCGAGCCCTTGCTGGGGGGGCCTGTGGGCTCCTGCTTTTGGGGAAGCCTTGTCAAGGAGGAGGCAGCCAAGTGAGGGTCTTCTGGGTCCCACGTGGGCCCAGGGAGGTTTTACTGGTCGTGCTTTGAGGGGAAGCAAAGCTGTCTGGTGGGGGACAGCAACTACTGGGCTTCAACCTCTGTGTGAAGGGTTTTGGGTTTTTTTTTTAGTTCTAAAGAGAGCCATTTGCTCATCTTTTGGGCAGGTTTTCCATCAGCTCTTCCTGGAGGTGGGAGAGCACTGGAGATATCTATAGTTGTGGGAGGTGGGTGTTTTGAATGGTTTCCATCAGTGAATCAGATCCCACAAAATACCGGAATGATTCAGGGTTGGGGTTGGGGTACTTTTTTTGTGTTGGGTTCTTTTCTAACCAGCCCAAGTGGCAATGTCAGGCTGAGGGCTGGCATGTGCCACAGCAGGGGCTCAGGGGGAGCTGTGGCACCCTGTGGGCTCCGCTCTCAGCAGCAGCCCCAGTGCTGCAGAAGGGGACACAGTGGGGTGGATTTCAAGGCTGTTGAAAGAGGGATTTTCCCTTGTTTTCAGGGAGCAGAGTCCAGCCCTAAGCCCTGTGCCAGCCCATAAGCTGCCCCTGATTTAATCTCTGCCCCAATTTACACCCTAAGCCACTAAGCCAGAGCCACAGTGCAGGGTGTTACATGGCATCCTGGTTCTTACCTAACCTGCCCCACATCCCAAACCATGCTTCCCTGTGGGCATAGGGGTGCTGGTGCCACAGGCTTTGTCATCCTGCATCCCATCGGGAAGGGGCTCAGGACCACACGGTGCTGGGTTACAGTGCCAGAAGGTATCGTTGTAATCATCTCATCTGCATAACAAGCCACGAGGCTTGCTATTAATTAATTCCTATGAAGCGTGGCTTTTAGGAGGCACATGCAGTCGTTCTAAAATTGCCAGTGAGGTGGAATTGTACCCCCTGCTGCTAAATCACAGATCACTGCTCTGGCAGTGACAGCGTCACACTTCTGTTCAGCATGGGAACGATCCACCTCCAGCTTCCAGCCACCCTGCCATGGTCCTGTCATGGCTGAATTCCCATTCCCTGGTGTGGGCACATGGCTGAGCCCACCCTCTGTTCTGTGGACCACACCAAGCTTGTCTGTGGCTTGGCATCCTCCCCAGTTTTTTGGCACCCCCTTCTCAGTGATGTTGCACCCGTGACAGACAGTGATAGCAATAGCTGCTCTGTTCCTGTTCAGCATTCCTCTGGCTCCATGTTCCACCTTTTGCCTGGTGCTGGACTTGGGAAAGTGTGTTTAGCTGGTAATGCACCTTGTTTCTAGAGCTACTCCTTGTCCAGGACAGAGGCCCTGTAGTATTTGCTCCTAAGGAGCAGAGTTGCACCTTCAGCTGCCCTAAAACCACTAGAAATAAATAACCAGGAGCCAAGAATCTGCTAGAGATGGACACCTGATCATAATTCCTGCTTTCCCCTGGATTTAGAGATCAGTCTGCCAGTTTGCTCTCCTGGTAGTACATATCAGGCTGAATCTTGTCTGGTTCTAAATCATGTGCTTTATAAAACTCTGTTCCAGAGATGATTTATCTGCCAGATTTGGAGGTGCTGTGAAACACACAGTTAAGTCTCTCTGAACCGTGTAGACTCACAGCAATAATATTACCTCCCTTAATTCCTTGTTATCCCAATAATCTGTTCATAAAGTGGCTTTTTCCCCTTGGAAATCACTATCAGAGTCAACTTATGATTTGGGGCAACCTAAAGTCATGTTCTGAAGTCTGTTCTTGGCCAGTAAAGACCGAAGGTATGTTTTTCTCACGCTCACACATCTCCGTGTGCCCCCTCTGTCCCCATCCCCTTTTGCAGCACTGTCACTCACGGTGACAATGCCCTGCAGCAGCAGGATGAAAAGCTGTTCTTTTTGGGGGTAAACTTGTAGAAGTGGAGCTGACAAATGCCTGGGCTCAACGTGAAGCCACCAGCGCTGGGGGTCCTTGTCAGCCCTGCCCGCTTGCCTTCTGCAGGGATGTCAGAGCAGCCAGATCTAGAATTAATTACATCTCCTCACTTTAAATAGAGACACAACCCTGTGCTAGTGCCCAAGGCAGTGTGTGTTGCCCTCTGAAAACCCTTTAAGTGCGAGTTATCAGGACCTGCTGGTTAAAAACTGTCTAGTTTTAGTAGTAGCTGTTTAATATAATCATGAATTATGGTCAAAGTGGAAAGTAGTTTGTCATTATGTGATACAGCTTAGCTTATCATTTGGCTCTTCCCCAAGTACAGAAGAGAAATGTTTATGAAACACTTTGGCTTCTCTGCCTCCTGCATTACCACAACAGGTCAGGGAGCTCCGTGGGCGACCCAAGTCCTTCAGTTCTCACTCTCTTGGCTGTAGATTTGTCCATTTGTAGATTTGCCTCCTTTAGATGTGTCATCCTTAAGATTTATCACCCTTTTTGGTTCCTCTCATCTAATTTACATTCATGACTATTGGTTTCCCCTTTTTACCTTTCCATAGTTATTTTTGCTTCCTCTTTGGGCTGCTCTGGGTCTGTAACCAGTGTGACCAACTTTCTCAATCATGGGCTTGTGGCTTTTCAGCCCTCAGTGACCTCAGAGGATTTCTCTGCACAGCATTTCTTACTTCCCTGAGTTGTCATGGGTGGGGAACAGGCAGGAGATGAGTGGGCAGATGTCCAAACCGCAGAGTTGCCGGTGGTGGGTGCTCTGATTGAGCAGCCTGGTTGCCCACTCCCAGCCTGGAATTTTTAATTAAAGCTCAGGACATATTGGTCTGCCGCGAGTATCCATGTGAAAACAGGGAAGGTAGTAAGGAAGGAAGAGCTTAACCTCACTGTCTGTGGCTTTGTCTGCTGTTTATTGGGAGGCAGCGGCGGTAAGAAAGGTGGGAGTGATGGAGGAGGTCTGGGAGGATGCTCATCCTAGCTGCTGGGACTAACCCTCCTCCCTGCTGTCTGCCCAGGCGTGCTATGGCATCCTGAAGGTCCCCATCGGGAGCTGGCTGTGCCGGACCTGTGCCCTGGGAGTTCAGCCCAAGTGTCTGCTGTGCCCCAAGAGAGGGGGAGCGCTGAAGCCCACGCGGAGCGGGACGAAATGGGTCCACGTTAGCTGTGCCTTATGGATTCCTGAAGTAAGATCTTCTGCAGCCTCCTCGTGGCACGTGGCTGGGCACAGACCTGGTTTCAGGTCTCGGCCCAGGCCATTCATTAATGGTCTAAATTGCAAACCCAGTTTGGCTCGTCAAGCTGTGCCAGAGCGATGCGGGGTAGTCATCAGACTGTGTGTTTAATTAGCAGCCAAGGGGCACCCTGTGGAGGGAGGGCACAGAGCTGGGGTGCAAGGGCACAGAGCTGGGGGGCATAGCTCTGTGTAGCGGAGTAAAGCTAATTTCATGTGCCCATTTGAGATACACAGCAACATCCACGGGAGGAATTAATTCAGAGGAAACACCAACATACATTTTTCCTCTGTTTCATCCAGATGTGGGTTTGGGTTTGGTTTTTTTTTTCAAAATTGCAACTGACCCCAAAAATTAATAAATGTAATCCATCCCTCATTCAGACCGCCACAGACACCCCCTTGTAGGAGATGTGGGATGGTAGCCGGTATTTACAACTTGTCTTCTATCTCATGGCCAGGTTAGCATTGGATGTCCTGAAAAAATGGAACCCATTACGAAGATCTCACATATCCCAGCAAGCAGATGGGCTTTGTCCTGCAGCCTCTGCAAGGAGTGCACTGGGACATGTATTCAGGTATGTAGCTTGGCACTGAAGACACTGAGACCTCCAGGGTTGTGCCTGTATCAGCCACTGGAGATTTTGGAGGTGCTGGAGGACACAGTCTGGCCAAAGGCTTATTTCTGCTCCGAGTAAACCTGACGACATCAGATGTTGATGTTGTTTGCAATCACTTAATGCATTGAGTGCTAGAAATGTAGATTAACTTTCTTTGCATAACACAGTGATGTTGCTGTAGTGACACTAATGACTGGGACTGCAAATGACCTTGATTTGGATCAGGAATTTCCAGCAGAAAGAGCTTCCTGAAGCTGCCAGGAAAGTGAGATGCTCGTGAGATACACAGCCCAAGTATTTCACAAACGCTTGGGGTTTCAGCTGGGGGGATCCCAGGGAACCCCGGGGTTGGAGAGTCCTCACTAGCCTGCTGGCTTGGAAAATAAAGTATTTACCATGTGCTGCATTTCCACATTTTCTGTTTTGCCACACCTAACCAAACTACTGCAGACATCTGATTGCCTGCCCTCCCTGCAGCAGGAGGGCAGGCATTCTCTTTTCAGATGGAAAGCAGGATGCTCTGGGCCTTCCTGTTGCAAAAGTGGGACAGAGCTTCCCACCCTGTGATCCCTCTACTTGGGGAGCAAAGAGTAGAAGCTCCCATCCCAAATGCAGCACACGTGGTGTGAGAGCATCTGGGGAGTCTTGCTGAACCCCCTGATTCCCCCTCCTTCCCCCTGCTTGGCCAGGTGATCCTGGTGATCCCTGGGGATGGGCTGGAGCATCTGCAGCCCATCAGCATCTACAGTGCCAGTTGCTTCCATTGGCAGAGCAGGCACTGGAGCAGCCTTGGCATGCAGGGGGAAATGGAAGAGCCTTTAAGCTTTGAAAAATGGAGAGAAAGTTTGGGATGTGTAGCAGTCCCAAGGGATCAGCTCTGGTACAGCAGCACGAGCTGCACCAGGGAGGTTGGTGTACACAGTGGTGCTGATGGGGGACCAGAACAGCTGCCTGTTTGCAGAAGGGCATCAGGGATAGGAGGTCTGCAGGCTCCACTGTGTTTATGCCATCGTCTTGGGTGTAATCCTTTAAAGGGAGCTATTTAAAAGCAATCCCCGTAGTTTGAAACGAAATTTCACAATACTCCTTTAAATCTGTAGCATTGACTCACTTCTTTTTTGATGGCTCTGGATGCTTATTCACCCTGCCAGATGGAGATACTGTGTCAGAATGGCAACTGCTTTCAAAGAACAGAGGGGCAGGGAAGGAGGCAAACAGGCTTGGCAGCATCAAAAAGAATTCAGCGTCTCTCAGGCTTCATCCTCTTAGCACCAGCATGACACAGGAGCCACGAGATCCCGGGGGCTGGGTGGATTTGCATTAAAGGTCACCTGAGATGGAACAGGAGCCTTCTTGTCTCATGTGCCAGCAGTTCACAGTTTATAAGTCTTCGTGAAATTGTCACTGGAGCATTTGCCGGGGCCACCCTGGCGGGTGCAGGCTGGTTTTGCTTCAAGGAAAAGGGGGAGAAGGGAAAAAAAAAAGTAGGCAGTGCCTTTATTTAAGGATTTATGGGGTAAATGAACACCCATAGATAAATAAATATGCTCTGTACTCTTCAGTGGTACAGAGGTCTATTTTGAAAGCTTGTGTTTATGTAGCATACTTTGTGCTAGTGCCTGTTTATGCAGGTGTGATCTACCTTTGTCAGCATTTTGGGTTTGTGACCCAGCTCTGAAAGGAGAAGGTTGTTTTCTGCAAAAGCACTGGGTGTTTATTCTTGGGAGCAGGAATCGGGTGCTGCAGGTGGGCAGGTCTGGGGAAGGAAGGACGTTGCTTCCAGGAGGGGGTTTTCCAAGTGGGCAGTGGGATCTGGGTTTTGCAAAGGTGGAATCTGGGAGGCAGACTGGAGGAGGGGAAGACTCATCCCAAGAGGGCATGAGATGCTCAGAGGCAGCACCACAGCTTAAGAAAACACCCACCTGAACCACATTTGCAGAGACAAATGTGAGAAATCTTTGCACAGGCACCTCTGTGCGTGGAGGTGTTTTTCCCCATCCAAATTTGTCCATTGAAAGGGAAACAAACCCAGGGAAGCCTGAGGAAGGGCTCCCCACTGCTCTCGATGCCTCTGCCCTTGCTGCTTGCATGTAACTCATCCCTTGCTTCCTGGTACAGAGCTGTGAGTCCAGTGTAATTTGGTGTGGCTGTAGCTGAGCCGGAGCTCCTGGACACTGTGCAGGGATGCAGTCCTGGAGACACCCTTTCCCTAGCTCCTGTTAAGGGGAAGTCATTATTTCATGGTGGTTCTTGTGGTCAGACATCAGGAGATGCCAGAGAGCTCGGTATGTAGCAGGAATTTTCTTGTTTGCATTGCTGAGGTGGAAAAGAGAGTGCCAGGAGCCAGGCTCTGGTGCAGCCGAGTCCTGACCATGCTTTTTTGGGACCCAGCTCCCTCCTCCTCACTTGTCAGAGAGACAGGAAGTGGTAACTGAGGCAGCATGGAATGCCAGGGCTCTGTTAGTTGCTGGCAGGCTTCTCCAAAGGGCACAGTCTTCTGCTGTCATCATCTTCAGGCTTACCTTTTGTTGTTTTTTTGGAGAAAAAGCCCTTGGAAATGTCCTCCACCACTCATTTGTCTGTCATTGCTCCTCTGCCCGCTGCTGCCCACTCCCCTTGAGCTGCTTGGGCCACTGGTCCCCATCCACTGGGGTAACTGGTGTGGTGGTTCCCAAAGCTGTCCTCTGGCTGTGCCTGAAAGCACACAGGGTGACACAGGGGGGAGAGCAGCGTGTGTGCCCCCCTGCCACCCCCTGCCCCACATCCTGGGAGGGTGTCTGGGAGGCCGACAGTGCCCGTCTCGGCTGAGAGGCTCTGCCAGCATCCAGACCATCTGTGGTCACAGAAAATCACATGGCAGTTCTGTAAGGATGCAGAAGTGTTGCCTCTGATGGCTTGGCCGCCGTTCAGCACCGGTAATTAATTTTTCCTTCCCGAGCTCCCCTCGCAGGTCTGTTGGAGGAGCCGCTTCCTTCCCCTCCGGCCCCAAACTGCAGCAGAGCACCACTGCAAGCTGCTGAACTTCTGTTTGAATTTCCTTGGCAACTGAAATCATCCCTCTGTTTCTTCCCAGTAAGAGTGATTTGCGGGCTAATTGACAGCCCACATTAATCTCTGGGGCAGTTCTCACCCTCTCTGTCTCTCTCTCTCTCTCTCTCTCTCTGGGAACTGTGTTTGGGGATGGATTTGCCTGGATAAGCAATATGCTGAAATCCTTGAATGGGAGGTGCTGTAAGATAGCGAAGCACGATCAATAACGAAGCCAGTTTTTGAGCCTGGTTTATTCTGGGTGGCAGATCCCTCCCTGCCATCACCAGTGGCTTCATTCCAGCGCCGTTCTGGGATGGATCAATATGTTTTTATTGTTAGTTTATCCAAGGTCCTTCAGTAGCTGTGGCCGACCGGGTACCTTTCTTTGTTGCCCTGTCAGCTGAGCTGCCTAATTATTTTCTGTTTGCATTTTGGGCACGGTTTCTGATGAGTGCTGCTTGCCATCTGTCACAGGAGAGGTCCAGGACGGATGTCACTGGATTTGCTTTATTCCTAAGGTGGGGTGATGGCCATTCCTGTTAGCAGGACATTGTCCTGGCAGAAGACACGGTCGTGTTGTTAATGCTGTTTTTAGCACTGGTGGCAGAAACAGGAGGGAAGGGACATCACTCTGTGTGCTTTAAAAGCCAGTAGGTGATATACTGACTGCCCTGAGTAAATCTGGAAGCTGCAAGTCAGGCTGGGCTCCCTCTGTCCCTCCCTCGATGCCAAAAATAAATACTGGAGAGTGGAGCCAGTGCTTCAGCCATGTGGGAGGCTGTGACAGGGCTTGTCCCACGGGATGGGCAGGGTGGCAGGGCAGGCCCCTGCTGCCTGCTGTGGTGGTGGGTGCCCCAGGCTGGCACGGGGAGCACCAGTGGGTCCCTCACAATGCCAGGCACCAGCAGCACAGCAGAGGGAGCTGAGCTTTGCAAGTTATCAGCTATTTTTGTGAACAATTTCAAACTGAAGTTAGGACCAAATGGCCATATTTAACAGGGTGTGAGAGTTCATAATCTAGTTGTGTGTGGTGCCTGCAGGAGTTAGTGCTCAGCATCACTGCCTGGAGCTGTGCTGGTACAGCCAGAGCTGCATCCAGCTCTTCCCACTGGTCTTGGAGGCTTTGGAACAGGGCCTGGAGAGCCCTGGAAGTGGAGGACTTGGACAATGCTTACCTGTGCTTTTCTTGGCCCTGGCAGCTGCATGAACACCAGCAGATTGATTAAAAAAAGCCAAAGGAAAATATCTAAAAGCAGCAATGTCAAAAGTTCACACCTGGATGCCTGAGCAGGATTCAGGGCTAATGGATGGGGTGGAGATTAAAAACTGTAAAACTTCTGCTCCTCAATTACTGCCAGAATGTATTTAGTTTTCTTTTTGAGAATTAAGGTGCAGTAAAACTGAGTGGTTTGTCATTGACATCCAGGAAATTTCACCTGCCTCCACCTAGTCCTTCAGGCCACAAGTGCATCTTCATCCTCCACAAGAACAATTCTTCTGTTAACTCCAAAATGGTGCCTACGGTTAATAGCCCACTTAAAATGTCTCATTATTGCAGTTTAACTGGTCATTAGCAGCTGGAATAGCCTGATTTCTTATGGGTTATGGTTGAAATAATTACCTGACACTCTGAGCCATTAAAAAACAGTTAATGAGTAGAGGGGGAGAAGGTGCTGAGGTGGACACGGGCTCAGTTCTGACTGGTGGGGGTTCCTCTGTAGGACACCAGGCTGAGATTTGTTGCCTGTGGGATCCAAAGTGTTTTAAGCCTGAGGTAAGTTAGAGAAATGGTTAAAAAATTAATCTGATACAAGTTTGATGACATTCTAGCCACATGTTTTGCTCTGGTTGCCTTTTTTTTTTTCCTTTCTTTTTTAAATGGAGCTAGTTAGAGTGTATAATTTCCAGAGGAGGAAGGCATTTGGGAGCATTGGCTGCTGCTTAGATCCCATGTTCACAAATAAACTTTGCCATGTTCTCTGTGCTTCCAATAAAAATGGCATATTGACTTTAGATGTGGTAAGAGAGGGGAGTAGCTTAAGGGTGAAATAAAGATGAGCATTTCTCCATCAGGAGAAACAAATTGACATTCCTGGGGCATCCTGTAGGCCGGTGCTGTTCTTTGGCTTTTGACATGTCTTGTTGGACAAAGCATCGGAAGCTCCTGGTTGTGGTGGGTGGGAGATGAGCAGGGCCTGTCACAGAGGATTAAAGAAGGTAAGGTGGGAAGGTGCCCAGTGGTACCTTTTGAACCCTGGGGTTCTGCTTGAGTTTTTGGTGTTGGGCTCTCGGGTGTCCCTGGCTGGGGCAGTAGCGGTGTTCTCCATGGGAGTGTGTGTCGTGGAGCACCCGTCCCTGGGACAGGTGTCTCTCAGGTGGCTCTCCTGGGTTCCTGGGAAGCACTTGCTGCCCGCTGTGTTGGTCGGTGTCCCCCTGCCCCGGTGCCTGGCCCTGAGCCCTGTCCCTGTCCCGCAGTGCTCCATGCCCGCCTGCGTCACCGCGTTCCACGTCACCTGCGCCTTCGACCACAACCTGGACATGCGGACCATCCTGGCAGACAACGACGAGGTGAAGTTCAAGTCCTTCTGCCTCGAGCACAGCACCGGTGCCACCAAACTGCCCGAGGAGGCGCGGACAGAGCCCGACCAAGCCCAGCTGGACTTGGAGAAGGTGACGCTGCGGAAGCAGAAGCTCCAGCAGCTGGAGGAGGACTTCTATGAACTCGTGAAGCCTTCGGAGGTGGCAGAGAACCTCGACTTGAGCGAATCGCTGGTGGATTTTGTCTACCAGTACTGGAAGCTAAAGAGGAAAGCAAATTCCAACAAACCGCTGCTGACACCAAAAACGGATGAAGTGGACAACTTGGCTCAGCAAGAGCAGGATGTTCTCTACCGACGCTTAAAGCTCTTCATGCACCTCAGGCAAGACCTGGAGAGGGTGAGTACAGCCTTTCCTTCAGTCGTGTACCCCACATGCTCCACCAGGGCTGCTGTAGTGTGTGATGGGGACTGTAGACAGCATAAGCCCTGTTCCCCCCAGCTCAGTCTGACCCCCTTAAAAGTTGTGTCCTTCCATCTCCATTCAGAAACATAACAGTGCTCAGTGTGTGTACATCACCCCTGCCAAAACACTGACACTGATGGAGTAAGTTAGTGTTGGTCTCCGCTGGGGGTTCAAAAGAACAAATATGTGCAGGGAGAGTGCCTTGGCTGGGCTGGGTGGGTGGGAGGCAGATGATGCTGCAGTTTATGTCCACTGTGTCTAAATAGTCTGAAAGCTAAAAATTACCTTGTGTTGCCTCTCAGATGCTTTCCAGCAGCAAGGCACAGGAACATGTCATTATTTACTTCCATTAAACATCCAAGACGTGTGAAAGGCAGGAGTGAGAGCAGGGCCAGTGGGACTGGGCATTCCCTGCCCTGCCGCAGCCGAAAGTGGGTCGGCTCCTCCGGGAGCTGCTGGCAGAGGCAGAGCCATACCAGAGGATGCAGACAGAGCATGCAGGCACCTGCAGGTCCCCGTGGTGCAGGGCATCCTTGAATCCTCCCATCCACAGGGGAAGGGAGCAGGTTTTCGGGTGAGGGCACTGGTGGAGCAGCAGGGCTCAAATGGTGCTGAACCCTCTCTCCAAGCTGCTGAGGGTCTGTGGCAGAGTTTAACCTATGGGTGGGAAGGTGGTGTGGGTGGGCACTGCATTCATGTCCAGGTGGGGTTTCAGCTCTGGATCAGCCTGCCCTGGTTCCTTCCTGCACCCACCTCCCAGGTGCATCCTGGAGCCCAAGAGCCTTCTCCCTTGTAAAAGCAATTGGATTTGAAGCTATTAATCTCTTTTCTGTGGTCCTGTCTGCCTTCATCCCTGTGGTCATTACTGCCATCACTCTGCCAGTCTGCCCCTCCTTTGTTCCTGCCTTTACCCCGTCACATTCCCCTCTCTGTGTGGGGCTGCCACTGTTAGTGGGTCTCCATCACCAAGCTATGGCAACAGGCTGCAGCTGCCCATCCGAGGGTGACAAGTTCAACTCACTTTTCCCCCTTCATCTGCTCCATATTGTAAATCTAAACCAGGCTGCTCTGCCTCCCACTGCTTCCCCTTGTTCCCAGCTTGGCTTTCCCAGCTGCACTGAACCACTGTGCACCCCTGGGTACCACACTTTGCTCACAGCGGCTTCTCTTTGATTTCTTTGTGTCAAAACTCAGTGTTTTACCAGATTTCCCGTTTTCCAGAGTTGCCTCCAGGCTTTGTGGGGTGTGCCCCTCGGCATTCAGCCTCTGCTTAGCAACTCCCTGCCAGGTTTCACTGCCTGGCCGTGGAAGAGCTGTTTGTTTGTTCTACTTCCAAGAGTGGAACAGTAAACACCAGCTGGATCAAAGTCCAGTGCTCATATGGGTGATACAGGTTTAAATCCAATTGTTTCCAGTGCATCCCAGGTGTCTGATCCTGCCTGGCAGTGCCAGTCACAGCCACCCTGCTTCACATCAGATTGGGATTGGAGACAAGCAGCATGGAGGGAGGACTTTCAGAGGGTGTCCGTGGGGCATCAAGTTGGATTTTAATGTTTTCAGCAATTAATCTGGAATTGGGTGTGATTTCAGGGCTGATAGTGGTCTCTGGATCCAGGACAGTTGTTGGGGAGGCAGAAGCAGCAGAACAGATGACATGGGGACATCCAGGGTGATGATGTTTCCATCTGCCATTTTTTAACCCCTGTCGTTTCTGCACTTCACAGTGTCAGCAAATTTAACCTATTGCCTGGGAATCCTAATACATTCCCCTTGTTTTCTTTTTGGCCTTTTTTTAACACTCTTTGCCTTTTTTAAAGCTTTTTCCCAAGGGCTGAGTGTTTAAATTAACTTTAACAAAAAGCTGTAGTTTCCAGGCTTTCACACCAGCATCTAAGCTTGGCTTGGGGAAGCAGCACTGGGTGGTGGTGAGCTGTGTAAGTGTGGGTAAATACCAGCAGTCTCTAAGCAAAGCTAAAGTAATGTTTTCTTCCAGGAATATCAAATCATAGAGAAGAGATACCGCCAAACACTTGGAGGTTCAGGTTGCCAGAGGCAGTTGTTTTCTTCATAAAGAAATTTTAGTTTGATGTTTTCTCCAATCCAGAATGAAAAAAAGATATAACATAGTAAAATACACTACAAAGCTCACTGCCTTGCATTTGCAGCTAGGGGATTCAACAGCAACAACAAAAAAAGAACAGCTTTTTCTCCCATATCCCTAAGCATTCCCAAATTGTCCTTAGGTAAGACCAGTGTCATTAAAGGACAGCTGCAGTCGTCCTTTTGCCCTCACAGCCTTAGGTGGCAGATACCAGGTAGGCATGGACAGTGTCACTGTGAGAGGCACAAAGCCTCCTGACCACGTAGGGACAGTCCCCCAAGCCTGACAATACTCTGCAGAGAGGGGTTTGGAGACTAGAGGGGGGAAGAATCGAAGACATCAGCATCACACATGGGTGTGGACGTGTCCACACACGTTCCTGCCGTGAATCCCACGCCCCCATTCAGGCCACCTCCTCTTTACCTTATTACAGGCAGCTTTGCTCTCTCAGAGCATCAGAAAGCTGAGTAAATGCTGTCAAATCCTGTTAGCTGCCATTAGCATTTCTGTCCCGCAGCCAAACGCCTCCACTTCCTCCCGGAGCCTCAGTGCCCGCCGCAGCCGTGGTGCCAGAGCCTGGCTCTGCAGCCACCCATGCTCAGGGCTGGCAAAAGCGTGGCACTGAGACTCGTCAGGAGGCAGGTGCCAGCAGGTATCAGCAGCAGCTCTGTCATCTTATGCTGCTGGGGTGTTTTTATCAGCAGCCCCGTGTGATAAGCAAGGTTTAGCCACTGCTGCGTGTGAGCAGTTGCATCTTGTGCTTTGCTGTTTGTGTTTAGAGCTTCAGGTAATCGTGGAACGGGTTGGTTTGGGTTGGAAGGGACCTTAAAGATCACCTGGTTCCAACCCCAGCACCGTGGTTAATGAAATTCCTTGGGCTGGGACAAAATGCAGCAGGGATTTGCAGGTAGATGTGGAGCAAGGGTGAGTAACCAAATAGAGGGGCCAGATTTGAGGTTGGGAGCTGCACTTGCTGCTGACCTGGGCCAGCATCACTGGGGTATTTTGCTGTGTTTTCTATGCTTTGCCCTGGTACCTGCTTTAGGGCATCAGACAGTTCTGTAAGGCTTTCAGTGTTCTTAGCCTGATATGGACACCTCCATCCCAGCTCTGCCCCTTCCCTGCACTGGCTGTGGGAAGAGGGTCTCTCCCTCCCTGCAGAAGGATCAATTTGTGGGTGAGAACTGGTATATTGACTCAGGGTACCAAGGTACTTTTGAGCATTTGGCATTTTTTGGTGCAGGTCTCTGTGACAAGGACGTGCATGATGCAGCTGCTGGGTGGGCTCAGCACAGTGCTCAGGGGCTTGGAGCTGGACCTCCAGAACTCTGTTATAATGGTCCTTCTACAGCATCTTCCTTCTGAGACTTCCCAGTGCCCGTGCTGGAGAAGCCAGCCAACCTTCCTTGCCCCCATTGAGGTCTTGTTTGTTGGAGCCAGAACAGAGAGGTTTAGGCTGGGAATCATTCACCACATGCTTTTTCCCATATGTATTCCACAGTTTGGATCAGGAGCCCTCACTGCTAGTCCTGGCTCACCCAAAGGGCCCTGGTAGGAGTTCTGGTGGAACACAGATGATGGTGAGGTGAAGAGGACCCAATCCCAGGCAGTGGGGATTTCCCTGGGCAGCAGAAGCAGCAATGCCACTTGAGGGGACCTGTTTTGACCCTGCCTAAACCAGACACTGTTTCTTGTGTTTCTGTAGGTAAGAAATCTCTGTTACATGGTGACAAGACGGGAGAAAATGAAACACACCATTTGTAAACTGCAAGAGCAGATCTTCCATCTCCAGATGAAGCTTATTGAGAAGGATCTTTACCCAGGTCAGTACTGCTTCCCAGAGCTTGGTTTGCAGCCACTGTCCCTGCCATCCTCTGAAGCCAAAGTTGGGTGCCCAAGCCCCCCACCCCAAGGAAGCCAGAGCTGCCCCCTCCCCTGATGTGTTATTTTGGAACACATGGTTCCTGTGTTGACTCTGAAATACAAAAATAAGGCCAGACCCTGGATGACCAGTGAGCTGGAGCTCCTGTTTTCACAGACCCCTCTTGATCCTCCTCTCCCCGGGAATCAGTCAGAAGGACCAAGCATTTGCTTGGATGGGGATGCTGAGGCAGTGCTTGGTGCCTTTCGTGGAGCTGGAGCTGTTTGGGAGGAGATGGTAAATCCTGGGCACGGGGCTGATCCCTGGCAGCTGGTTCCCTGGCCCGGTGGCAGCCCCGCTTTGGGCTCTTCTCATTTTCCTTTGGCTCTGGCAGGAATCAAGGGTTAAGCTGCTGGTGGGGGGTCTGTTGCTCCAGGAGACCAGCTCCTTCAGCTCTGGAGGGCTGCAGCTCTCTGCTCCACGTACCCATTAGTGGAGATCATGCTGCTGCATGCAAAGCCTCTGGCAACTTTTATTGAGCAACTGAAATAAAGTTGATTTCCTTTTGTCCTACTTCTTTTTCCTTTTGCACAAGCAGTGCCGGAGCCCACAGCTCCTGCTCCCTCCTCCTTCTCCTCCTTTCCCTTTGGTGGCAGGGCAGAGCAGACCCCATGGCTGCAGAACAGTTTTTCCAGCAGCAGCATCTGGCGCTTTGGCAGCCGCTTCCGACGGTTGTTGTGTTTGTGGCTTTGGAGTTGTGTTTGAAACCATCACATGGTTGGGGTTGCTTCAGGAACCGTCTGGGCTGAGCTTTCCTTGACAAAAGTCTCCTTTCACTGAAGTTTTGGAGGCTGAGGGATGTGTATATTGAGATGCCTGTGACTCAGGCCCGTGTGAATTCCTCTGGATGGCCAAAGCCAGGCAGTGATGGGGACAGGGGTGGCTGGACCCCAGGGTTTCTCCAAGGAGCTGTGGGACCTGTAAATCCTGGTCCCTGTGACACCGTGTGTTGCTCTACGTCCTCACTGAGCCAGCCTGAACACACACAAAGTGGTGTTCCCAGCTGTTCCCACCAGCTGGAGACCCTGCACTGCACATCCATTCCCTGTCACCCGGGATGTTTGTGCTGGGTGGTGCTCCCAGCAGTGATGTGCTGACTGGGGTGGTGAGGTGGGAGATCCAGCTCAGGAATACAGATAGAAGACAAGAGGAACAAGCTCAGATCTTGAAGGCAGGTGCCATGCACTGTGCTCCTGGGTTCTCTGGCCTTCAGGGGGATCTCAGGGGACCTCGGGGTGCTTTTCAGTTCAGCTGGGTGAACCCAGTTCATCATTTGCAGCTCTCAGAAGGAGACAGGTGCAGGGTAGTGTGCCAGGAAGGGTTTTTGAGCTCACCTCCCTTGCAGACAAGGTGTTAGATAGCTGGAAATGCCCCTGGGGACCTGTGTTCCCCAAAATGCCTTGGGCAGTCTGACCACCAGTGCATGCTTGACCCTGTCTCTGATGCAGTGATGGGGTAGGAACTGGCAAATCCTCCCAGGGAGAGCTGAACCAGGGCCTTGCCAGTGGGGTGTAGATGCCAACCAATGATGGGGAGCTGTGTTGGGGCTCTTCTGATGGTGTTTTGAGATTGTCTGCACTGCCCAGTGCCAGTGCTGTGCAATTGTCTTTCCCCAAAATGTTATGTGTACTTGAGGAAAAGCACGGCTGCTGTTCCCATGATGTTTGTTCTTGGTGAGTGATCAGAGACAAACCCCCAGTTGAGAGGGTGGCCCAGCTGGGAATTGATGTTCAGGGATCATTTCAGACTCTGGGATGCAGATGCTCTTCTCTCCTGCCCCACCTGGCTGGTGTTTACCCATTCATTTTCCACTCTGAACCCACTGGGATGAGCTGCTTGTCTCTCCTGGGATGGACTTTTTGGTTGAGCCTGAGCAGGGACTGACTGCTCCCTCTGGCACCCAGGTCCCAGGAGTCACTGCTGCCAGAGAAAGGGCCCAGCTGCCGGGATTTAGTCCTGGAATCTCCAGGTGGTTTGGACATCTGGGTCCTTCCTGTACCGGGGGGACATCAAGGACCTGAACACCTTTTGTCATCAGTCCATGGAGTCTCCTGAGCTTGGGAGGAGTTCCTTTGCCAGGTGATGGTACCTACAGCTGCAGATACTCAGCACCCAGTGGGACCAAAGCTTTGGATAACTCACTGCTGAATTTTCCAGCATTACAAAGCACTTACTGGTGTGGAAGCAGGGGATGGTTCCATCCCCCCCCACAGCTCCTGACAGGGCTGTTCTCCATACCTGGGGTTCCTTGGAGAAAGGAAGAAGTCTCAGTTATTCCAGCCGGATGAGGCCAGTTTTTAACTGCTGTTACAGTAGCCATCGACCGAGATCTGTTGGGGTTGTTCCAAAGATGGTTTTGGCACAAAGGTTTTTTTGGACTGGCTCCCACATAAAACTCAGAACAGGAGGGGTTTATTTTTCCCGCTGTCAAATGATCATTTAAGCAGGAGATTCTTAATAAAATCAGTGAGAACTGCCCGTGTAAAATGAACCCTCCTCTCCTCCCTGTATTTTTCTTGCACGGAGTGAAAAGTAAACACTGTCTGGCTTTGAAACACGGCTACTATTTTGACAGGTTCCTCTTCAGAAAGTGCTGCTCGGGTTTCTCTTCAGCCCCGTTGTGCTGTCTAAACAAAGTTAAGATTTTGATTTTGTAAGGGAACTGAAAAATGTGTCTGCCTTCCTCCCGTTACTTGGCAGGAACGCGGCAAATACCAGTTTTGCCTTTGCTTTTCTTTCTTCCTGCGAGTCCTTGGGTCAGGAGGGGTTCCTGGCTTGGCAACCCCAGGACTGTAAATCCTCTGTTAATCCAGACTCAGGCAGGTGCAATGCAAATTCCCTCCCCAGCTCACCCAGTACATTTCCACTGCCACAGCAAGGGGAGAGCTGGGGTTACTCCCTCTGACCCATCCACTCCTTGGCCTCTCTGCCAGGTCTGTTGAGGATTTGCTGCTGGCTGACACAATAAACCGATTTCTTCCTTAAAATCATTGCTCAGCCTATGGGCCAGCCTCTGAAAAACTGCCTGTCTCACATCCACTTCCATCAGCCACCCACATTTTGGTTTAAGGGCAATATCTTTCCCCTCTGAAAATTAATAGAACTTTTAGCATGGACTTCTGAGGGACATTGGCCTAATGGAGTAAGTAAAAACTGTTGTAAGTATTTTACTTGGCAATGCAGGTTGTACTTTTATAGGGCATTTGTCCTGTTTACCCAGGAGGAATAATTCCAGTAGGGCTTCAAAGCCAGTTAGGAAATGCTAATTTTTAGGTGAATGTCTGCATAGCTAAGAGTTTGCTCCCTGCCTTTCCATGGGCAATCCTGGTCATCTTTCCTGCTCCATGTACTTATGTAATTTTGGGGTTTTTATCACCCCTGCACATTTTGAGTGTGAGCAGCTGCTGTTGCTGAAAGGTCAAATCGAATCAAGGTCAGCCTCCTGGCAGGTGTCCAAGCAGGATTTGGGGTTACTCCTTTGTGAGTGCTCACCCCAAAACCCTGGTCCAGGGGGGCACCTTGGTGGCTGCAGGGTCTCCAGCGGGGCCCCTGCCTTCAGTGAGGCTGCTCCTGTGGCCTCTCCAAGGCCCAAACCTTTTATATAACCTACGGGATTCAGATTTTCTTGAAATACAGAGACCATAGCCTAACAGCTCTCCAAAAAGTGGCTGTTGTTCCCCCTTTGTGTTGGAGTTGCTTGCAGGTCTGCTCCAGGTCTCCACTGTGGGGTGTCCCCAGGGGAACTTGTTCACTGCAGCATCCCTGGTGCCTCGTCTCACACGGCGTTTTCCTTTTTTTCCTAAAAAATGCCAGAACAAACTGGGAAGAGGACAAAGGGTAAGAAAAGTGACCCAAGAAGGAAAGGAAGAGATGGTAGAAAAAATAGTCCTGAGAAGACAGAGAAAAGGAAATCAGTCAACGAAACTGTATTGGGACAACTGGGTAAGTCTGATTTTATGAGTGTGGAGCTGACTCGTGCCACTGGAGACTCCCTGTTTTGGGGAGCAGGGTTTAAGAGTCCCAGCCCCTGATCCCTCCTGCACGTACACGGTGGAGTTACACCTTCCATCTCTCCTTTGTAGAACTCAACCTGAATTATCCAGGTCCTGTGAGAGAGACTGGGACTGAAATGCAGTCCCTGGTGGGGCAGGGGGTGTAAAATCCACCCCCGTAGCCCCAGGATTGGGAGAACGTGTTACAAAACCTGTGATGTGCTGCTGGAGTGTGATTTCGCTTTTGGGGGATAAAATCAGACTTACCCAGCCCGTGGTAGGGCTGTTCCCCCGTGTCCTCTGTGCTGTGCAGCGATGGTGAGCACAGCACGTGGGCTGGGAGTTCTCATGGCATGTACTGCCCCTGGTCAGGTGCCAGGGTGGGGTGTTGTCTCCTCCAAAAGGACCATGGTAAGGTGCAGGGGGTGCAGGGTCACATCCCATCATTGCTCACAGGTGAGGGCGATGCAAAGCTGTCACCACAAGCAGCAGACATTGTGGACGTGACTCACCCTGCCCGTGCCACTGCTCTTTCCCTCTCTGTTGCCAGAGTGACTGCTTCAAAGGAAATCCAAAATCAAACCTCATTTTTCCTGCATCCATAAAACCAGCTCTGATGTTGAATCCGTGGGTTTCTGTTTCTGGGATTACAATGCTTGTGCCTGTGCAGGTGTGTGCCTTTGCTAATTAGACCCAGCCCAGCCCACAACACTCACTCTTGCTCTCAGAGATCATTATTAGGAAGTTTTTCAGCTTTTTCCATTCCAGTCTTAATCTCTGCTCCTCTTCTTCAGCCTCCTCACCTCTCAAGATGTTCTCAGACCTGCCTCCCATGCAGATATAGCACCAGTCCCATCACCACACTGGCTGCCTGGCTCTGGTGCTGGCCCACATGGTGGCCTAGTGGCAGCTGCTCCCTGGGGAACCTGTCACCCCTTGCCTGGGCACAAATCCTGCTCTGTCACCAAATTTTTCAGCGTATGCTTGGATTGTTTGTCTGCCACCTTTGCACAGGAATGTATTTGCCCCCTTGCTGGGATGGGTCATTGCTTGACGTCTTTGCTAAAGAAAGATGCTTGATTTGGATTCAGGGAGGTTCATGGAGTGTGGCATGTGAAGGACAGCTCAGGTTGTCGTGCTGTGATCTCAGTGAACCCCAAATTCAGCATCAGTGCTGGAGTAAACCCTCCTCTGTCCTGGTGTGGTGTGTTAGAGTTGACCTTTTGAGTGTTTCTCCGGTGCCGGGGAGTTTTGGTGAAGTTGGCAGTGGTGGTGGAGGACAATGTGCGTGTTCCTGGCTTCTGAGGCAGATCTCCCATTCTTGTTTTTTCCAGGCTTGTCAACCTCCTTCCCCATCGACGGGACCTTCTTCAACAGCTGGTTGGCGCAGTCGGTGCAGATCACGGCGGAGAACATGGCCATGAGCGAGTGGTCCCTCAACAACGCCCACCACGAGGACAACACCCCCGGCCTCTCCGAGGAGCTCCTCCAGGACGAGGAGACCTTGCTGAGCTTCATGATGGACCATTCCCTCAGGTCCCCGTTCCGGCAGAGCGAGGCCACAAAGAAAGTGAAAAGCAGAACGAGAACGAACACTAAGAAAAAGCTGCCGCGGAGCAGCCCCCCCGCTGTGGGCGGGGGCCACCCGGAGGGCTCGGAGCCCTGGACTACCAACGCCAGCAACTTGTTGGATGATCCCGCCAAGCCCTTCGCTCTGGATTCCAGACCGAGCAAGTCGGAGAAAGGGGCGGCGAAGCTTCCCACCGACCGCAAAGGGACGGGCGAGGCCAAAAGGGCGGCCAAGAAGGGCTCTCTTCAGAAAGCCAGCGAGCCTCACGCCCCTGCCGGGACACGGGGCTGCGTCAGCAAGGAGGAGGAGGAGGAGGAGGAGGAGGAGGAGACGCCGCGCTGCACTCAGCCCGAGCCCAGCCCCGCGGCCAAAGTGCCTGACTCCGTAGGTAGCCCCAAAACCATCGTGCGGTTCAAATTACCAAAGGAGAGCCGGGGGGCGCGGCGCTCGCAGCCCCCCAAGCCCGAGGGCGCCGGCGGAGCTCCCCTGCGTCGCTTCGACGCCGACACGGACGGATACTTCTCCGACGCCGAGATGAGCGACTCGGACGGGGAGTCCCGCGGCGGCCGGGCACAGCGGGGCCAGCTGGACGCGGCCGGCGAGGACATCGTCAGGATGAGCATCCTGGCGTCCTAACTCCTCCCGCCACGCCGGCTCCACGAGGCCTCAACCCAGTTCCAACTGCCATGTCCGATTTCTGCCTGGTATCACGGCGAGGGGGGTTTTTAATATGTGTATATAGTTGGAAGTTCGGCACTGTTGTCTTTCTCTTCTCGATACGCCTGAGATACAGCTTCAGCTTCACCGACATCGATGACTGTGACAGCAGCGGTCCCTCCCCGGCTCCCTGCCAGACCCCACTCCCCAGGAACGCAAGCCGGCGCCCCGCAGGACCGATGCCGAGGGTGCCCGGAGGGTGGAGGGTGCCGGTACCCGTGCTTTCTGCAGGGATGACAGTTCAATTAACGGGCATTATTTAATGAGGGGCAGGCTCCTGCCCGGGACGGTTGCCCTCAGAGCAGGGAGCGAGCAGAGGGTCCGGCAGT
Source organism: Manacus candei (assembly GCF_025592945.1). NCBI lineage: Eukaryota > Metazoa > Chordata > Aves > Passeriformes > Pipridae > Manacus > Manacus candei. Next base: position 15,994,425 of record NW_026138085.1, on the reverse strand, counting down.
GACCAGCTGTGGGAGGGGAAATTCCCGCCCGTGTGTGCGGAGACGAGGAAGCAAAATAAGCGATACTAAAATAATTAATGACTAAAGCACAAAAAGCTTGTTGGAGGAAAACGCTTGGGGTGGAAGAGAGCAATGTTACATTTCTATTTTTAGGAAAAAAACCCCCTCGGTCATTGTTTTTCCCCTCACCTTTCCATCTGGTCGGGATCCGTCCAGGGGCCAGGATGCAAAATTTCCCCCCCATCCCTGCCCCCATTGAGGTCAGGAAAACTGAAGGGATTTACTCAGGTGAATGGATCAGCTGGCAGCAAGCTGGAAAATGGAAATGTGGGGCAGGGTGGAGGAGAAAAGCATCCTTTAAAACCACCGTGGGGAGTCAGGGTTGGTGTAACCTGGGAAGTTGAGCGATTTTTTCTGCCCGTGCTTCTCTGTGATGCTGCCTTGGTCCCACCATGCCGGGCTGGCACGTTTGAAATCCCCTTTGCACACCAAAACAATGGCCCCAAGGCCAAACGTGCCATCACCGAGGGGAAATGGCAACCCTTGGCATCACCATTGTGTTTTCCTACAAAACGCTACAGTGGAAATGGTGAATTTATTCCTCTCCATCCTTTGGGGTTTGTTTTTTTTTTTTATTCCTTAAATCCTGGTTACAAGCTGTTGACTTGTTGTGGAGGGGTGATTCACAGAAGCTGACATTATAAATATTACAATAATTTAATGCATAAAATGTCCCCAATAAGCCTTAAATGTTGTTTAAAAGCCCATGTTACCTATAAGTCAGGCGAATTTCCATGTTTGCACTTAATTGCACCATTACTTCGGTTTTGGCTTCAAAGGTCACAGTTAAGTCATGCTACGTGTTTTATTGGAGTGACCCCAGTGTGAGCTCAGGGAACAAAAAAAAAAAAAAAAAGGAATTCACTGAAACTTTTGTTGTTGTTGTTTTTTAAAAATAAAAAATGTTAAAAAATAATAAAAAAAAAAATCACAAATAAAACCAACCCAAACCTGGGACACTTCTGCAACCGGTTAAACCCATCACTAAACAAAAAAAACCTTGCAATTGTCAAACCAATCAGTCAAAGAATTTTGTGGATGCCAAAGAAATATTTTGACAGTCAAGCAGCACAGCCAGAAACCGGAAACTTGTCACTATGAAAAAAAAAAATTGGAAGTTATTTAGCAACCAAGGACTAAAGACACACTCATACCACACTGCTGCGGCGTTAGGTTCCAAGCTTGCTCCGAGGGATGCTGCTGCTCCGAGACTGCATCCTGCCGTTTTGGTTTCCGATGCTTTTTGCTCATTTCACTGTGAGCTTTCTTTTTGAAACTCTGAGACTCTTTTCGATTGATGTTTTAGAGTAGATCATCTTTATCAGCCTTCCAAAAGTCCTTATTATTGGTAAAATTTGCAGCACAGATCAGCGCTGACAGCCCAGCTGATCCCGGGCACGGCGAGCGGCGGCGGCGGCTCCGGGTGGGATGCCCAGCCCTGCCTGAGCCCAACACTCACCCGGCTGAGACTGACCGTGCCTGGGGAGGAATCTTCCTCAGATGGGAAAAATGTGACACAGGTTATTAGTGGGGGGGTGGGGGGGAAGGAAAACAAAAAAAAAAAAAACCACATCAAAAAACCAACAGAACGGGAACCACCTTTGTTATAAATTAGCATAATCCACTGAGGTTGGAAATGAAAATCTGCTCATTAATTAAGGCTCAGTATGTTCAGATAATGTTAAATACAGTAAATAGGACTTAGTTTATCTTATCAGGCTTGCTAGCTTTAGCTCCAGTATCCTAGTATAAGAGTCATAACAATAATCAATATGCTGCCTTTTAATGAATCTTGCTTCCGTGTGCTTCACTCAATTATGGTTAAAAAAAAAGCAATCCACAAATTTCGCTGTACACAGCTCCATTCATCAGCTTCTGCACTACTTGTCTTCTCAGTACAGGAAAGCAAAAAGGGGGACACTTTAAAGAACAACCAACCCTGCACCACCAGCACCGGGCAATAAACCAGTTTGAGAGACTCCCAAAACATCAGGCATCGTGTTTTGCCATAAGGAGATGGCATTTAGGTGGGGAAAGCTGAGGGGGCTGGTGGGGCACAGGGAGAAGAATGGGATGGTGGGACTGGAGAGGAGGGGAAGGGGTTCTGGTGAGCCATGGGGCTGGGTGAGGGCTGGACCGTGGCGGGAGGGCTGTGGCCACCCCAGAACATCCCCTGCCTGGTGCGTCCTCGGAGCAGGAGAGTCTGGTGTTCTGGAGAGAAAATGCACAAGGAAAATATTTTTGATGTTAATGTAAATGTATTTTGAAATGAATAGAAAGAAGAAGAAAAAAAAAAGGTTTATTTTAGTAGAGAAATGTTGTCTTTTAAGATGTATAAACTGCAGGAATCGACATTTGCACTGTAAGAGCACCTGTTTCCTTGGAGAAGCAGCAGCTGTTGAGGTGAGGATGCACAAGGCATCATGCCCTGATGGAGCTCAGCCCCCCACACCAGCCCCAGCCCCGATGGCTGTGGAAGTTTCCCAAGGGCAGCTCCCATTCCACGCTCCCATTTTCCCCACACCCATCTTTCAGTTATTTTTCTTTCCTGTTTTTTTTTTTTTTTTGCTTGCACCTCTTTGATGGGGTTAGGATGCCTGCTGTCCCACGGAGCCCACCCCGAGGGGGGATGCAGAACAGAGCTGGGAGGGATGCAGGATGCAGGAGGAGGAGGATGCTGCAGGGCAGGACGTGAGGCTTGGTTGTTCTTTAAAGAAATCCCCCCCAGTTTGCACCATTCCACATCCAAAACAACCCACTTCACATCAGTTACAGGAAACGATATGAATGTCGCAGGAGGAGAAACCCTTCTGTTTTCTTTGTTTCAAAGAACGTGATGTGCCATTTGTTAATACAAAAGAGAAATATTGAAAATATATTGAAAAGAGCAATTTTAAATTATTTTTGGCTTATGTTGCAATATTTATTTTCTTGTATTAGAAATTCCTTTGTAGAGAAAAAATGTATTTTTCATTAATGCAAAAACCTATTTCTCCTTTTTGTACATTTTCCATGTTAGTTAATCCTTAAAGCAATATAATGTTATCAAACTCGTTCTGTGTGAGACTGTATTATGCATGCTATTTGTGTTGCCTTGGAATAGCTCTGTCTGCCATTATTTTCATCCTGTTTAGATACAGTGTATGCTTTAATACACATTGGGACCATGGCCCATTGCTTATGAAAAACCCCTTTGCATTCCTCAATGTGTTGGCAAATGCAGTCAATAAAGCAGTGTTTTCTGTGTACCTCGTGTTGTTGGAGTGAGCAGTCACACAGAGCAAACTCACCCAGGGACAGGAGAGCCCATGGAGCATCCCAGGGATGCAGCTCTGTGGGGATGCAGGGCTGGGTCAGCCCTGCTGGTGCAGCCACTCTGCCTGAGAAAAGCAAATTCCTGAACTTCTGTTGCATTTCCATTTACATTTCCATCGCCAGACCTCAGCCAGCCCTTGGAAAACGCAGCTGGAGACATTTGTCACAGCTGGAAGGGCAAGCCCAAGCAAGAGGATGTTCACAGAGTCCCCCATGCCCAAAAGTTTCTGTAATTCGAGGTAACCACCTTTCTCCTGGAGATTTAAGTCTTGTTTTGCAGATTTGGAGCAAAACCTGCAGGGGAGGCTCTGCTGTGAGCTGGGATGCTCAGAGGAACAGCTTCTTGCACCAGGAGCTGGTGTAGCAGGCAGGGAAAAACGCTGCTAGATTTGCTATTCGTGGGAGCAAAGGCAAGCTGTGAAATCCAAATTACTCCAGCAATGTGTTGCTGTTTGTCAGACACTCCTCGTTCTCCTGATGATACCAACCAGCAACCTGATCCAGTGGGTGGCATCCCTGCCCATGGAAGGGGATTGGAAATAAATCTTTCTAGGGTCCCTTCCAACCCAAACCATTCTGTGGGTCTGCTGGTGTGGGCTGTGGTTGCTGGGCCCGACCCTCCACCTGTGGAGCGTGGTGGGAGCACAGGGCTCATCACAGAGCTTTAAAAACTTGAATGGGATCCACATCTTCCTGTGAATACTTGGCTGGCTTGGAGGCCACAGGCAAGGGTGCAGCCCTGTTTCAGCAAATGCTGGAGTCATCAAAGAATGGCTCTTTTTTTCTGCCTTCTTGGCATTTCCTGGCACATTTTTCTTCTGTAAAATTGACCACGTGTCCAAGCTGCTGAAGAAAAATGAGCTGTTCAATAGGCATACTTGGTGCAATTTATTAGCCAAGTGATTAATCAGGGAAATCACAGTGCCTGGTGAAGACAGCACAAAACCCATCAATCTGAGATGGGTTTTCTGGGCGTTGAGGGGAAGAAGAGGGGGAAATTCACCTTAAACTCTCGTGGGCTTATATGTCACTCTTAAAGGAAAAGGCAAAGAATCAATTTATTGCAAATGAAGGATTTTATTACTAGGCTGTGTTATTGCTCACAGCTCTCCAGGCACCCCAGTGATGAACTCAAACTCCTGGCTGGTCCCAAAACCCCACAGTGCAGGCACAATGCCCACAGCAGCGTGCATGAACCTGCCTGTACAAAGCCAGTTCAAGAGTTGTCTTCTGTAATAAGTTTTTCACCTGTTTTAGGCAGGGAGATATTAATAGAGTTCAATTCCATAAAGCAGGGAGCGAGGCCAACCTGCCTGTCATGGCTTAACTCCAACCTTCCCAACTCCCAGAGTGTCTGAGGGGATGGATGATGCTCAGCCCAGACACACCTTGGAGATCTGATGCTTGCCCTTACAAAGTGGCAAGGATTTTGTCTTCAAAATATTTGAGGTTAATGGAAGAGGTTGCCAAATTCCTGGGAAGGTACATTCCTGCCTCTGGCACCTTAGACCAGAGATATCTGGGATAGTCTGGATGGATTTATCATGGGCAGGGATGGACAGACCTGGGGCACCAGTGCTCCACCAGCAGCACCACATCATCCTTCTCCTACAGCTCAGCCTGAGAAATGATTCCCCAATAAAGGTAGAAAAAGCCTTTCTTAGTAATAATCTATATTTATAGGCACTTGGAGCACATAGGGTTTCCCTGTGTTGCTCCCTTGGGGTTTGCCTGTAGTATCCTCATCACAGGTGGTGCTGAGTGCCTCGATCTGGAGTGAGCAGCCAAAGAATCATTTCAATTTAATTGCAAAATAAATGTTAGGCTAGCCCCTATATGTTTTGCAGAAGGATTGGAAGTGCCACCATAAATACTAATGGAGCAAATACACCCCGGTGTCAGTAAATCATCAGCAACGGATGTGGAAAGGAATTAATTTCCCTTCAGCTTCTCCTGAAAGAATTGCAGTAAGACCTTGTTTTATTGTGTTTGATTAAGTGCTGGTGGTATAACATAATTTCCCCTAACCATTAAAACCGCTGGTGTTGTACTTCTGCATAAACGCCTCTAATGTGATGAGAGCATATTTAATATTTACTCTTCCAAAGTTAATACATTTAGGGGAGACATTTTGTACTCTAAAAATAGTTCCTTGGCCTTGGATTTCCATGTAGGGCTGAGAAATTATGTGTCTGCTGTGATTGCAACAGATGAATAAGGAAAAAAAAAAAAAAAACAACCTCTAAAAAAATAAACAAACCTATGACTAACCCACAAAACAAGGGAAAAATCCCACTGCAGCCAATGCCCACCCTGGCTGATCCAGAGGGTTTCACAAGTGCTGTCTCTGCTTTGATGTCTTGCCCGTCCCAAAATCCACTTGACAAACTCAATTCCCTGTTCATTTACTGCACAAGTTAAAAATGGACCCGTGGAGGGTCTAACCAGGCATTTTTTTAATGGAAGATTTATCCAGGTACCTTTTCTCATGGAGGTTTATCTGGGGGATGGGATGGGACTGGCATTGCTTGCAGGCAGCTCTTTCTTCTCCTGTGATGGCCCCACATGGATGTCCAGATCCACCACAGAGTCCTGGTGGGGAAGTGCTCAGCCCCCAGCCAAGTTTTGGGGGGACAGGGGGGCAACAGCTTTGCCTGTATCCATCCCTCATCCACAAGAGAGTTCTTTGGGCATGAATCCTGGACCTTGCCTGCCATGGGGTATAAATCATGCAAACAGCAAACAGGTTATATGGGAATCAGGAGGTAAGAGGAACATAACTCCCTTCCAGAATCAGGACTCTGGTGCTGGGGGTGTTGTTTGGGCTGTGGGTGCCCTGAGAAACGAGCCCTGGGGGTGTCTGTGAGCTCTGCTGGTGTGTGCAGCAGTGGCATGGAGTTTCCCAAAGTGGTGGGATTTTGGCATTTCCCTAAGCCTTGGGATGGTGTTTCCCAGCTAAACTCACTCAGCTGCACATCAGATGCAGTGTTTTCCCTCAGGAGTAGCTGCCGTACATTCAGATGTAATAAAGATTAAAATAATTGACTGCCTGTGCTTGTATTTTAAGTGGTGCTTCATAATGCTGACACTGAGCAGGAGGAGGAAATGCAGAGGTTACAATAGTGCTGTTACACTGGGTCATTAGCAGCCCTGCAATGAGCTCTGGAGGGTCGGATCGATGAAAGAGAGTTTTTCCTGGGAGACAGGCAGGTCAAAGAACAAAATAACAGATCTGCAGCCATAACTCCCGGGAAGATGATTCTCAGGAGGGAGATGCTGTGTTTGTTCAGGACCCTGCTGCTGTTAGAGCAGGACACCAGCCATCCATGTGGGAATGGACCTGCCGTGTGCTCTGCCTCCATCCAAGCTTCTCCCCGTGCAGGCTGGAATGCAGCACCCTGCAAGAGAGAAAATTCCCTCCAGAAAACAAGGTACCAAAACCCCTTCCAAGAATGCTCAGCTAAAAATAGGTGTTTGTTGGATGGGATACCACAAATAACACTCACACTGCACAGAGGGACCGGCAGGCGGGGGATGAATTCCTGCCCTTAATAAGAAAGCAGGATCAATAAAGCACTTCTAAAAGAGGGAAATCAGCAATTTTTGCAGCTCCAGCTTTAAACTTAGTAAGTCTGGGGGATAAAGCACAGCAAGCAAGGATGCTCTTGTGCCCTGCATTCCCCAAACCAGCTTTAGCCAGGTGCTATGCTGGGGGACACAGGAGTCCTGGGCACCCAGAGAGACCTGCACACAGCCCTGGGGTGGGCCAGCTCCCTGAAGGGCTGCTTCTGGAGAGCCATGGGAACGAGGTGGTTCCAATCAGGATTTTAAATCCAGCACACAGAGAGCAGCTCTGGAGCAGCACAGGGCCAAGCAGCATCACTGTGTTGCCAGAGGCAGGCTGGGGACACACATGCCCTGTGCCACGAGCATCACCTGCTTGGCACCAGCTCTTCTCCAGTAGCAAAAGGACTCATGGCTGATTTTTTAGGCTTTCTGAGCCACGAGGATGCTGAGGCACAGTCCAGCCACAGGGCAGCAGCACATTTATTGGCGTGGTAAGAGCCAGACATGTGCCAAGCCGTGGGGACTCAGGTCACTGCTCTGATCTGAAGCCTGCAAGCATCTCCCCAGTCCTATGTGTGTGCTAGACAACAGCTCTAAAACTGGCTCAGACAAATACAGCAGGAGGAGGAAGGAGTATAAATAGCCAAGCTGCAGGAGCACGGGCTGGGAGCAGTGTGGGCATGGCATGGCACTGGCACAGCCAGAGCCAGGGGGGTGCTGAGAGTGGCTGTGCCTCCCCCGCACCACCAGCAACCACAGCCCCCTCTCTGCATCCCATCAGCCCACCTGACAGGCATCTGCAGTGTTTTCCATCCCAACCATTAGAAAAGAGTCAGTGACTGAGGTGTCACTGCTGCCCCTGGCTCAGAGCTGCCTGTTGGAAAACATGAGCTGAGATTTGAAACTCGGTGTAACTCTCTGCTTCCTCATGGGAGAACACAGGATGCCCCTATAATATGACTGCTCACTGCCTCTTTTTTATACTTTCATAAAGTCTTTGGCTTACCTGGGGATTTCCACCTCCTGACAATTAAGTGGACAACACCTGCTTGAGCAAACAGAATTGCCTTACACTGAGGAATGGGCCAGGGGCAGCACTGCCTGACAGCCAGAGGAAACGTGCTGGGACCCTCACAGAAATCACATTTCAGCTGATTTTTCAGTCTGAGGGTGGTTGCTGGCTGCTGGAGAGCTGAGATGCCAGGGGCTGGCAGCAGTGAACTTGTCATGCATTCACAAACTCATTTTGCCTTTTTGGTTTCTGTATGTATCAATGAGAGGAGTTTGTGGGAAATGAGGGAACCAGGAGAAAGGTTTGCTGGTTGGGGCTGTGTGGGCCTGAAGGGCTGTTCTGATGGGGTAAATAATAGGGGAATTGGTTCGTTGCTGAATGGCTGGAAAGAAACAGGAGTCAATTTGCAGCAGCAAATGAAACGTCTCCCAGACTCAGCCCTCAGCTAAATCCAGATGGAATGAGCATCCACAGCCCTCAGAAGGGAAGCAGCAGGAGCAGGGGTCTTGCTGGTAAAACATCCCCATCCCTTCTCTTCACTTTCTGCCTCTTTGCCTTTCCCAGGGGGATGTGTGGGGCCATGACTGTGTCCCCCCATAGGGCTGTCCCCCCCGAGGATGCTCCCTCAGGAGCTGGTACAAGTGGAAACCCAGCCACAGGCAGCAGCTTCATTTACATTTTGCTCTGAGAGTTTGACTCATCCCAATCTGAAAGTGAGAACTAAACCCTCGGCAGGAGGACGGGTGACACCTGAAACAATGAAACCCACACCAGGAGCTGGGGGCAGTAGGGAGGCTGTGGAGAGGCTGACTCTGGGTGACTGCCTGGGACCTCTGACAGGCATACCTCTGCTCCCAAGCCTGGCTTCCCACAGGTGCTGCAGCCCCTTTTAGGATGTTCTTAGCTCCAATCTGAGCAAGAGGATTGACAGGCTCAGATCGTCCACAGAGGAATTAGTTTTTCATCCTGTGACACCATCGAACATAAACCTAAAGAAAAGGTGGGACTGAAACACTGCTGTCCCCAGCCCAGCCCAGCCCTGCTCCTCTCATCACTGGCCCAAGTCCCCCAGCCCACATGCTGGTTTTGCTCCCCCCTCCCCAAGTGCCCCACACAGCTGAGTCCTGCTACAGTTCAGTGCACAGTTATGACCCAAATTATCAAGGCAGGGAACATAATAACTCCCTCCTAACTGAGACAAGGAGCCATGGTGCTGCCTGTTTCAGGGAGGGCTCAATCCCTGCCTTTCTACTCCCCAGGGCCATCATCTGCTCTCAGCACAGTTTTCATAGAACCACAGAATGGTTTGGGTTAGAAGGGACCTTAAAGCTCATGTATCTCACCCAACTCCCCTGCCATGGGCAGGGACACCTTCCACTAGCCCAGGTTGCTCCAAGTCCTGTCCAACCTGGCCTGGAACACTTCCAGGGATGGGACATCCACAGGTTCCCTGGGCAACCTGTGCCAGGGCCTCCCCATCCTCACAGGGAAGAATTTCTTTCTAATGTCTAATATCTAATATAAATCTACCCTCCTTCAGCTTAAAGCCATTCCCCCTTGCCCCTTCACTCCATGCCCTTGTCAGAAGTCCCTCTCCAGCCTTCTTGCAGCCCCTTTAGGTACTGGAAGGGTTTTGGCACCTTCACCTGGGGAAGGAGAGGAAAGCAGAGGCATCACTTGGCGGTACCGAGAGCATCATCTTCCCAGCGAAACACATGAGTCATCTCCGCAGCACACAGCCGGTGTCAGCCCGAGCCGCAGGATCGCACCCGCTGCCGGGGGGAGCCTCCAAAACGAGCCCCAGCCGAGCGCCTTTGGCTTCCCGGCAGCGCCCGGCCCCTTCTTCCTTCCTTCCCCCCCCGCCGCCACCTCGGCAGCCCCCGGCTCTGCTCCAGAGGATGCTGCCTTTCTCAAGGCTGGGGGGTTTTTTTTGCGGTCGATCTGGGCCAGCTGGCTGCAGGGACACAAAGCGGGGCTGATCTCGCCCTCGCTGCCGCAGCTCTCCGGGCAGCCCGTGTTGGGGCTGATGCCCTGCAGAGGGGCTTTGCTCCCCTCCCTGCTGCACGCACCCCCTGCGCTGGCTGCTGAGCACCTTCCCACCCCAGCAGCGAGGACAGCCACAGGGATGGGGGCAGGGATGAGGACATGGACCCGAAGGCATGCCAGGATGCCCAGCACTGTTACAGCACGGGGACCAGCAGCTCCCCTGTGCTCTGTGTGAGCAGTGCTCTGTGCTTAATGATGGAAACACTGTGAAGATGTTACCACAATAATTTTATGACTTCTTGAGTCTAATTTGATGGCAAAGTCTCACTCCAGGCCCACAGGCAGGTGATTACACTGCAGAACACACCGGACCCATCACTGCTCCTCCAAATGACATGTGCCCGTCCTGGTGACTCACCACCCAGCAAGCTGGTGGGTGGGAGACAGGCTGGACCCGGCAAAATAAACTCATAAATGAATAAAAACTTCATGAAAAAGCAACACTCAGCCTGCTGTGTGTGGCATTTGCCCCAGCCCACTCCAGCTCTCCCAGACCTGCCACCACTGGGAGGGACAGCAGAGGTGACCCAGGGGGACACTCGGCTGTGCATGGAGGAGCAGTTTTGTGGTAGCAGCACGTGGGAATTGCTCTTTCCTGCAGGAATATGAGGCCCCAGCAAGGTCACTGGCAAAGGTCCTGATGATGAACACCCCACTTGTGCATGTTCCAGCCTGGGCACTGCTGCCTCCAGGCAGGCATCCCAGTGCCAGCAAAGCATTTTTGGGAAGTGCAGTGCCACTGGGCTGGTTTGAGCTGCCACGTGGATCACACTGAGTGCCTGCAAAGCAATTTCATCTCCTGGGATGGTCTGGGAGCAGCTGAGGAAATTGTCCCACTGCCCATGGTGATGCTTGCTGTGCTTGTAGAAGGGCAGCTCTGACACAACTCTCAGCTTTGGCATGTTCAGTGAGCTCCACAAGAACCACTATTTCAGCAAACAATCCAGCAGAGCACAGGGGAAGGGTGGGGAGATGCTGAAATTCGTGGCCTCTTGTCAGGTACAAACCCTGCCTGGTTGCACAGCAGCTACTTCCCAGGTGGTTAATGCAAGGAAATGGTGAAAATAAATAAAAACCAGCATTTGCTGTAGAGATGGAGCAGAATTCACCCAGGGGACACAGAGCCCCCTGTTTCAGCTACCCAGGAGCTGCTGCATCCCTGGCTCAGAGAAAAAGATCATTTGGAGATCTTTTTTGGATACAGGCATGAGGGAAATAGGTGTTTTCAAACAGAGCTTGAACTTCTTCTGGAAGTAATTGCAGGCACTCGGTGTCGGAGCAGCAGGCACAGATGGAGGCTGGGAATAATCCAGCCAGAATAAAAGAGCCCAGCCTGAGCAGGAGGGGGTTCTACTGCATGTGATGCTTAAACTGTAAATGTCCCCCACCCACCTGCAATTCCCCTCTCTGGCTTTCCCAACACAGATGTGAACCCCGATGGGAAATGCCTTTAAAACACAAACATGTCCCAACACCTGTTCTAACGTTTCCTACCCTGCTCCTGCTGAGAGGAAAGCAACCAAGCCAGGCCTGATGGCACCAACCACAACCAAAAAGCAAACCTGTGGTGAAGCTGTTGGGTTAAAGAGCATCTCCTTATGCAGCTCCCACCTGCGGGCACAGAAACTGCTCAGGCATTACAGCTGAGCATCCCATCAATGCCAGCACCCACATTTACCTGGAATTAAAAAGGTTTTTAGTCCTATAAAAGTATCTTACAGGCATGTCTGTATTGAATAGCTTGAAATATCTATATATGAACATCTATATAAATAGATATCTATAGATAGCTAGCTATATAAATATAGTTTTCTGTCTATAGATATTCAAGATCTTGAAAAAATGTATTCCCAGAATTTAAGGTTGAAAAATCCAGTTCCATGTGGGAAGAGAGAGAAGCGTTGACTTGTCTCCTGAGTTGGACTCTGTGATCCCTGTGGGTACCTTCCAACTTGGAATATTCTGTGATTCTGTGGGGCACCAGCCACCACCAAGGCTCAGCCTTGGGCTCCTCACAGTGCAGGGGGTCCCTGCACTCCTGGGGCAGGTGCTCACCCTGGACAGGGACCATCCTCTGAACTCTGCTTCCAGGGAAATGTGATATTGGCAGCTACCAAGAAAGGAGGTTACACAACCGTGGTTTGAATAGTGGTTTTTGCAAATATTGTTGCCTTTTGCTGGTGTTCCTGGGTACTGGGAGCACTCCAGCTGGGTGCTCAGGACCAGTGAGGGTGATGGAGGCTGAGAGCTCCCCCCTTCCCCCTCGGGCCAGGCAGGAGCCCAGTGAGCACAGCCACTGCCTGGGTCATGCACAAATCGGCATTTTATGCTACAGCAGATGAAGAACCACTGTTCTCACAGCTGTCTGACATGGAAATCATTCTTTGGGAATTTCCCAGAGCAGGGAAGGTAAAAAGCCACCCAAACACAGGCAGAACACTGCAGAAGCCCCATTCCCTGCATGGCCTCCACTGCCTGGGCAGGACCCTTCTCCCCGACCCCCTTTTCCCCCTGGAATGCCAGCACCCCCTCCCATCCCACATTACTGCTTTCTAACCAAAGGCCACTGCAAAGGAGACCGAGATCACCAGCTCATTTTATGTTAGACACTAAACAGACATGAGATGATCACTTCAACTTAATTATATCATAATTACCCCTCATATTCCTGTCATCTGGAACTGTCAACGGCAGCCTGAGCTGAGCTGCTGCTCCTCTCCAAGAGCTGTCACTCAGTGCTTCTGAGAGGTGTCAAAATAAGGGTAATTTTGCCTGCAGAGCCAGCTCCTGGCTGTAAACAAGTGGTCGTGCTTCACTTCAGAGCAGGGGCTGTGGAGATGGAGGGCTCTCACTCCCCAGGGCTGTGGGATAACGCCCGGGGGGCACAGTAGCCCCAGGCACAGCAGCCTCGGTCCCCACGTCCCAGCGGTGGCACCGGCACTGCAGCCCCGCGGGGAGTCACCTCCCTGCCTCGGGCAGGTCAGTTGTGTAAAACATGTGGTTTTAATCATGTTATTAGGACAGTTAAATGTAAGTCAGAATGTACTCTTCCTTACAGGATCAGGCAGCGAGGCTGAGGATGGAAATGCAGGGCAGATGCCTTTCCCTGAGGCACAGCTGAGCACAGCGTCCACTCCTGCACATGCAGAGAGCTGGATGGGCTCTGTCTGTCCTGGAGGAGACAGGGAGGGGACCATGTCCTCTCTCAGCTCCTCTGCTCACCAGGCCTGATCCTGCTCCCTCATAGCCCCAGGACATTCACAAACCCAGGCTTTCTCCTTCCCCCTTGGATGATGCCTCCCCTCCGGGCCATGCACCAACCCTGTGCATACAGGCACTACTGTAACTACCATTTGATTATTATTTAATCTTACAATACCATGTTCAGCTTGCAAGGTTTTATTTAGGATTGCTCTGCTGCCTGTCAGAATTCTTGTCACCTTTGTGGTTTCCAAGTGAGTCATTACCATTGCTCCAGCAACACTCCACCAGCTACTGGGCAGGGGGAGAAGAATATCTCGTTCAATTAAAGCAGTGATTAATTTTTGCAGGAGAAGTATAATGACTTGTATGGAGAGTTTCCCTTACTCTTGGCTGGTGCACCTGCCACTTAGCTTTTCTTTCTCCATGCTTTAACAAATTCCCAATTAATCACCCTGGGAGGTGGCTGTGACTCATTGCCTCCTCCAAGCAAGTCCTGCCTCATCCTGCCCCACGAGGAGCCCTCTGACCTCTCAGCTCTTCCTGCAGCCAGTGTGGCTTTTGGCTGGCCCTTGTCAACACAGCTGAACTGTTTGTGTGAGCCTGGCATGAAACACAGGAAAATAAAAGGCAAACCAAAGAGAGAGTCACTGGAGTGTGCTGGGCACGTGGCACCAGACTGCCCAGGATGTGCCCAGCAGTTCTAGCAGGGACCCACAACCTAAAATTAATGTGAGTAGAAACACCATGGGGCTGACCTTCCTCCATCTGCTCCATCCTCAGGAGTGGGTTGGGATGGGGAGGCTGCAGAAGGGCTGGCTCACAGCTGAGCCCAGGGCAGCCAGAACGATCCTGCTGCAGGTGGAGGTATCAGGGTGGAGATCCCAAGGCCTGGAGGTCCTGAGCACCCCGTGGAGCTGGTGTTGTCATCACCATGGAGCAGATCATGCTCCATGTGCTGCTGGAGCACGAGCAGCCAACCTGTCCAAGCCATCCCTGTGTCCCCATGTCCTGAGCTGGGTCTCTGGGTGATCCCACCTGCAGCTGACCCAGACAGAGCCAGGCACCACCATGGCACAGAGAGGAGAGAGCCCCAACTGCAGGCAGAAGCATCCAAAAGCAAACTGGAGCAAAGCTGCTCAAATTTGCACTCACATACTTTTGTGAGGGAAAGCTGTAAACCACATTATTGTTCCTGAGTTACTTATCTGACAAAAATGCTGCTCTTTGCAAGGCTGTGCTGGCCCCAAAGAGGTGCCCATTTGCCCTTTCTTTCCCCTGGGTTTGACTTTCTACTCTTTGACTTCACGGAGCAATTCAGGGAACAGCTGCAAAGGGTGGTTCATTCCTGGAAAACAATCCATTCCCCTTGCACCGGCTCTGTGCACCAAAGTTCTGGAGATCGTTGCACAATTCCCTGAGCTCTTAAAAAACGTCGATGTTGAGAGGTTAAAGATTTTAAAGCCTGCTGCCACCTATGGATGGAAGGAAAGCAGTGAGAGCAGGAATCCTCCCAGGAGCATGCCTGACTGGAGGGAGACTCGAACTCTGGAGAAGCCCTTGGCAGTGGGGATGTGCCAGCAGCCCTGGGCAAAGACCCGAGCCTTCTCCTACTTCAGACAAACCCAAAAAAGTGCAGGAAATTTGCTATGCATCATGTGAGTACATGTAGTACAAGAGAGGAAATAAGCCTGGTTTTTGGCTTGCTGGATCAATCCGATTATGGTGTTTTCATTGACAGACTGTGGCTTGCCCTCCCTTTACCTAATTATTCTGATGTAATTAAATCCTTCAAAAAAAATAAATTGTGCATGTTTGCATTCAGCTTGCTAAGGTGATAATTTCTGCAGGAAAACTCTACAGAACACCTGAAATGGATATTTGTGGGGCCATGGGAACTACAGGGCAGCATATTCCACCCTCACTGGAGGAAACAGAGATACCTATACTATAGATAATGTTATAGACAATAACAGGTCTATAATATGGGTGTTATTTTTATAGCATCATACCTAGCAGAGCTCTTGGCTCGTGAAGAGGCTCTTTGGTCCATGGCAGGGGACACCTCCCATTCCCAGAGCATCCTGCCAGACCTCAGGGGGGCCAGGCTGCCCTCTGCCCAACAGCACCAACCTTTACCTTAAACTGGGCAAAGAGGAGAGGGCAGGGAGCACAGTGCCAACAAATTACCACAATTCAGTGTTATATGAGATGTTGTTACTGTTTTTTGCTCTGGTTATCCACCTGCACCCTCTGGAAGTGGAAAGTGAGCTGAAAACAGGCACAACTTAATCCCCTGATCTCAGGCATCCACCACCTTACTCTTCAGAAAAAGGTATAATACTTTCAGCACGGGGTTAAAGATGTCCTATTGTTTTATTCTTTTTTTTTTTTTTTTTTTTTTTGTAATTTCATCAGCTTCTTGAAAAACCTGTTTTTCTTTTATCCTGAGTCATTTCGCATGAAGAAACTATTGTTCTAAACTGTGACTCATCAGTCTGCATCACCACTTTCCAAACCCCAGGGGGCACATGGGCTTCAAAGCAGGGAATGGCAGCCAACCTTAATTTACCAATAAACAGGCACTTCATTTCTGCATTGACTCATCACTGGTTAAGCCTGGGTTTGTTCCTACTTCCAAGGGTGAACCTGGAGTGATCATTCCATTTGCTTTTTTAATCATCTTTCATGAAGAGCACTCACATGACCCCTGTCTTACTGACAGTCTGTCTGCTGTTTAAATACAAACACTTGGAAGGAGAGACAAGTATCCAAATGATAGAACTCAAATACCTGGAAATATCAAGTTTCCAGAAACTGCCACGAGGCAGAAAAAAACAACTGTTGGTTCCTGAGACACCTTTCATTTATGAGGATCCACAGGGGAAAGGAGGCCACCATCCAAATTATCCACTTTACTGAAGCTCTCACACAGATCCTAACTATGTCTGTTTGAAATCTGAGTCAAAGGAGCTCTTTTGGAGCTGGAATCCCCTCTGTCACTCAGAGGTACATCATTCCTGCCCAGGGAATGCAGTGCCAGCAGCGTGTGAGGGATGGACAAATTTTGCATGAGCAAAACTGGGCCTTGAGAGTGTAAAAGGTGCAAAATGAAAGGCTTGATCCTGCTTTTCTTACACACCAGGACCTGGGGGAATGAGCTGGATTTGGGGCTTGAGGGCTTTCTCTGGCTCTTGTGCAGCAGTAACACGCCAGCCTGGGCTCCTGATCCTGCCCATCAGGCACAGATTTCTACTGAGGACCTTCCCAGGGCTGTAGAAGGCTTGTGGGGGAAAGCTGCTCTTTCCACTTCACCTAATTTTTTTACTCTTAGCATAAAAACCCCACAAACTTTCTAAAAGGTCAGGACTGGGAACAGATTATTCCCTAGGGAGATAGAGAAATACAGGCTAAAGGGATCAGGTGCAGGGTTGCAACACATGCCCTATAGGCTGCATTACACAGCAGGGAGGTGAAGGCACGTGCTGCTCCAGGAGCTTGGGGGATGTTGTGTGTGAATGGGAGGTCACCATCTGCTTCTGAAAGGACTGTGCTCAGGCACTTGCTGCAAATGAGGTGGGAGTTCGATTGCCTCCTCTGCAAAATGAGAAAATCAGGAATTAAGTAAATAAAAAGGACACAGATCTGTTGGAGCAAGTCCAGAGGAGGCCACAAAGGTGCTCTGAAGGCTGGAGTCCCTCTGCTCTGGAGCCAGGCTGGGAGAGCTGGGGGTGTTTATCTGGAGAAGGATCCAGCAGACCTTAGAGCTCCTTTCAGTGCCTAAAGTGGCTCCAGGAGAGCTGGGGAGGGACTTGGGACAAGGGATGGAGGGAGAGGACAAGGGGGAATGGCTTCCCAGTGACAGAGGGCAGGGATATATTGGATATTAGGGATAAATTCTTCCCTGAGGGTGGGGAGGCCCTGGCACAGGTTGCCCAGAGAAGCTGTGTTCCAGGTCAGGTTGGATGGGGCTTGGAGCAACCTGGGCTAGTGGAGGTGTATTTGCCCCTTGCAGGTGGGTTAGAATGAGATGAGTTTTAAGTTCCCTTCCAACCCAAATCACTCTGGGATTCTATGAAATACGGGATCCCACTGGTCTTTTTTGCCCCTTGGTTTTGCCCTCCCTCCTTGCATGACTTTTTCACCCAGTTCCCAGGACAGGCTCTGGTTTTCCTCCCACCTGCCAGGACTCCCCTGCCTGCACAGGCAGGCTGTGCTTGTCCCAGCAAGCTCCTGCCCAGTGCAACCTGCCCACTCCTCCCCCTCTGGCAACGGGCTGGATCCCAAGAGCTGCCTGAGCCTCCCTCCTGCACTGAGCTCACTGAAGGGGGATGCTGGAGAGGAGATGCCATGGCAGGGCAGAACTGAATACTGGGGTGGGCAATATCACTGACCTTTGCACCTGGGATGCTCAGAGCTGGAGCTGGTGCAGAGTAGAGGCGCTGGAGATGGTCCCAGTGCAGGTGGGACACAACTCCTGGAGGAGCAGCAGGGAAGGGCACTGATGAAGCAGGATCCAGCAAAGGGCTCGGGGTAGGACCAGCTCCTTCCCCACCACAGCCTTGCACTGTGCAGGGGATCACTGGAGCCATCTAAGGAGTGCAAAGGCAAAGTATGACCCGTTTCCCTCACATCTTTTTCTCTTTGTTTTGCAGCCTTGAGACACACACTTTTTTAAATTTTGCAGAAAGGATCCAAGTCTCAGCCACACATCAGTTTTACAAAGAATGTATTTCAAATCTGGAATGTACAAAAGAAAACGTGTTTCTTGGTGATTTTTTTTTCCCAGATGTTGTCTTTGTGAAGTGCTCTTATGCCCACGAGGTGTGTAAGACATTATTACAGAAACTCTCAACACTTTCCCTCTTACCTGGATGGTTTCTTTGCAATATTGCTTGAACCTGCTTTCCTTTCACTACACATCTTCCAGCAGGACAGTGTTCTGCAGTAAGTTCAAATTCACTTTGTCCTCCCAGAGAGGTGCAAGTCCAATGACAGTTGACCAGGTCAGCCAAGGACTTCACCAGCCCCATCTCCATGGCATGGATTTCATAATTTCATGTTTACTGAGACAGAAATAGACTCATCCACAGTCACATGAGTGAGGATCTGTTACACATTCTTCTCTGCAGTCAGACTTGCAGCAGCTCTGTTAACTTCAACTAACCACAGAGACTGTAACTTTTTGGGCTTTCCTCGTTTCTCCCAAAATAATAACGGCAAAGAACACATGTAAACCTTGTACTAATTCTCTCTTGCATTCTGCCTGACAACAGCTCTGAAAACACCAGCAGAATTTCTTCTTTGACAGAGGCCTCTTTAAAAATTTCTTCCCCAGAATTTTAAGCATCAGAGTGTTGGAAAAAAGCTCCCTCCAAACCAGCCCGGGAGAAACAGAACCATACTGTTTTTTAAACTTGGGAGGCAATTCAAAATACAGGTTAGGAAACAAAAGGCTATTACAGAAGTGGTAATAGCACATAGGAGGGCTAGAGGGGGAGTGAAAAAATAAAATAATACTATAAATCAAAAAGCAGTTCTCTTTACAGACTGATTTTCAGGCACAAATGTCAAATCATCATCACTTTCTTTTGTGGATGTTCACTGGAGCTCCTCAGAGCCAGCTGTCACAGAGCAGTGAGTCAGAGCAAGTGGATGGGACACACTCCCTAAAAACATGCTCAAGTAAACCTCTCATTTTGTAGGAACACCCAAACTTCTTTACACCAATGTAGAAGTGTCTCTGACGCCAGAAACAAAACAGAAGCTCTAAAAAAGGGAAAACTACATTCCCAGCTCTGCCTCCTGTTCTGCTTAACTGCTGTTTGTCCAGGCAGCACCGAGCTCCAGCTGCTCTCCTGAAGCTGCACATCTGAATTTCTCTCACACCATCTCCCGTAATTAATTATTTGCCAGTAAAGCAAAAGCTTTTAATTTTCTGTACTGCAAACTCCTGATTTTTTTACCCTTTAAAACCTACTATGAGCAGAGAATTTCACTAAATGTCCTGTGCAACTTCATGCTAATGCATCTCAGTAACAATATTTTGCACAGGTTCATATTAAACCTCCTGTGTGTGTATATATATGTATATACATATACTTAGATCCTGTAGCTATATTACAAACACACAGAGCAAGGAATAGAAGAGTTAAGTGGCACATAAAGGAGTCTTCCTTTTACAGTTTCAATTTATTTGAATCTAAACCAAAACCTGCTCTAAGAATGCAGAGAGGAAACAACATTTGGGCACTGGGGCTGGGACCAAGAGCTTGGGCTGAACTCAAAATCCATCTCTGAGTGCCAACGGGCATGAGAGAGCTTAAAGTATGGTTTAAGTTCTGCAGCTTGTGCTTATGATCTGGTCAGAAGTGTGTTAAACCAGTGAGCTCAGCTTTGTCCTTGGGGAACAGTCCAGCAGTTGTCAGTGACTTAGCAAAGCCCAGTTTAGTTGTAGGACACTGGATAGATTTCAAAATATCCTGACAAACACTGGCACCACCACAGTGTGCACAGGCTGACTGAAACACTATCTGGGTGCTCTCCCTCCCTTCACAAGCACCAGTGTTTCCAAACCCTGGGGTCAGCCCCACACACGAGCTGTGGCACAGCAGCATCAGGAGCCCTGTTCTGAATTGCTTTCCCTCTTTACCTCGCTGGCAAGGGGACATCTGTCAACCCAACAGATTTTTCCCTTCCTCCATTGCACAGTGGGAACTTGCTCAGGTATTTCCTAGAGATGCTCATAGGACCTGGGGCTGCCCTTCAACAAAGATTTGAACAAACTCCAACTCAAATTCTGCCCTTCCTCTCGGGAGCCACATTCTGATGGAAATGCAAATCCCTTTTCTCAGAACCCCCATGAGCTACAAAACCTGAATTGTCCCCCAGCCTCTTGCCAGGGTAAGCTCAGGTTCTCCTCAGCTCAGCTCCCCCCTCAGCCCCTGCCCAGAGCAGCAGCCTGTCACACTACACCCCCTGTCAACAGAGCTGCTGTTCCCACCCCTGGGGTCGGGCACTCAAATATCACCAAGTGGCCAAGATCAGGTCTCCAACAGCTCATCCCTGCCCTGAGCTACTGCCAAGGGTTTGCTCCAGCTAGTGCTGCTCCTGGGAGTTAATCAAACCACTCTGGCAGTGAAGTACCACCCTTGTGGGGGAAAATCCACCCGAGTAACATAAATTCTTATTTGCCTGTGCCAAAACCAGGCATCTGGACCCAATACTGAAAGTATGCCTTTACATTCTCCTTCAATGAGGAGAGTGTTTATTATCACACATTTAGGGAGGAGAACCCAGGACTACAAGTGGATCCAAGCTTTGCACCCAGTCCTCACATTGCAAGTTTTTGTTATCTACTAAATCTTGTCACATTTGGGAGCAACACAGTGAATGGCTCATGCTCAGAGTGGCTGTGGTGCCACGAACACCGAGGAGGGGACCCAAAATGCCCTTGATTTACACACGGTTTGTGCAGGAGCTCCAGTAGTTTGCAGGTGAGGGAGGCTTCTGTCATCCCACTGGGACATGGGCAGACAGTGCCCAAGTTAGGGAGGCACTGCTTCCTCCGAGGCTGCTGTGAGAGCTCTTCTTGTCCAGGCAGGGACCAAGCATGACCTGATCCCTCCAGCCATCACCTTCGCCACAGGGAAAACAGGATGAGTGCCCTCTGCCTCCACAAGGATGATGAGGCAGCATCAGCAGGTTGAAAGCTTTGAGATCCTGGAATGAAAGGCATCAAAGGCTCCAAAATATTACTAGGAAATTTCTTACCATGACAGGACATGTGCAATAAGAACCAGGGTCATAAGGAAGACAAGGGATGTATTTTTGTTTGTTTGTTTTACCACACCTGCTCACCGAATTTCTAATTCTAATTCAAAAGCAGACAAGTAAGAAATAACTTGAAAAATGTAAACTAAGGAGAACATATGCTTAGGATTGGAAAACAGTTGTCTATCACAGTAGGTTAAGACACTTCCCCATGGGCTGTGTCAGGGCTGAGTTTATCAGTTTGATAATACTCCGTGGCAATCCCCACTCCACCAACAGTGCCAATCCTACAGGGCAGCTGGATTCTCAGGCAGCATCATTTGCCTGTAAGATCAGATCCTTCCACCTCATTTTAGAATTGCAGAAAAGGAAATGTCATTTTGTCCAGACTGAATTATTACTGTACCCATCTTAGAACCCAGTTCATTACTAGACCATGTGCTGAGCACACTTTTTTCCTGGTTTTGATAATTTTACAAGAACTCCCTGCTTAAAACTCCTTTTCTTCACATTCCAAGCAACATTTTATTTTCTATTTCTGATAGTTGTATTTCCAGCATGGGATGGGATAACACAACAACAAACACACTGAGAACATGTCAACAGACACTCTGGTCTTAAGCTTCTCTTCCGCAGTTTATTATATAAATTATGCTTTTAAACATTTAGAGCACTCACATTTCCAAACAGAATCCAGTTCCACACAGATACTGGTGCAAAGAGTGGTTTTATCTCAGTGTGAGGAAGTTACAAGACCCCAGTGACAGCCACTGGATGAGGCTGTTTTAATGTAACTCCTCGGCCCAAAACTAACATTTATGTGACCTAAATCTGAGCACGGTGCAGTCAATAGAAATACTGGACTTTGGTTGGTAACAATCAAATATTTGGACAGTACAAACAAGAGAACAATTCGACCTCAAGCAGACCTGTGAATTCACTGGGGTTGGAGACCACCTCCATCATTTTTCTGAACTGACATTATTATAAATAAATAGGTGCCAAATGTTCTATTTGGTGTTCAGTTGCAATCATCAAAATCCAATAAAGCTCCCATACATTCTGGTATTGTACTCCAGTGAATGCCACAGGTCACCTCTGGCACATCAAAGACAGGACCCGAACACAGAAATAATAATGAAATTATCTTGATCTGGCAAGAGGACAAATGAGAAAACTTGGAGATCCTTCCCCTCTCCAATGCCAATAATTGCTGAAAAATTTATTAAACCAAGACTGAAATACAGCAATCACCTCTCAGTTATACAGTACATACTAAACCCCAATTTTAACTAAATCCAAGCAAAATAAATCTTACTCAACCCAGAGATGCCAGCAACTGGGGCCACTGCAGTGAAATACAGGCCACTGTCACAAGTAGTTATGAGGATCTTAGAAATCTGCATTCATTTCTCTTAAGGAACTGTTGTAATGTAAAAACAAAATGAGACACTTCATAAATAACATCTTTATTAATGAGTTTTCTTTTTCACATTCTTTAAAGTGATGTTTAATTGAAATCTGCATAGTCAAGAGTGCAAAAAAAAAAAAAATCAATTCATAGAAGTCAGACCCAGATGTGAATGTTGCTTTTGTTTAAGCAAGACTGGTCACAGTCTTAGGAATAAAATAGAAATAAATGGCCAGGGAGATGTGGGGGGGAGTAGGAATGAGAACCATCAGGAAAACTCTCATCAAGTTATTTGTCTATTAATGAAGTCTTCACACAAAGACACACAACACTCATTCACATTCAAGTGCACAACAGAAGGTAAACTACAGAAGGAAGATCCTTCCTCTGCTGAATGAACAGAGCAAGACTGTTTGTGTACTTCACTGAGTGTTGATCAGCTGTTCCCACAGCAGGAACCATTCCAGCACCCAGGTGGATAAACACAAGGTCCAGATTTCTTCATGCCCTTACAGCAACCACATTTCAGGCAGCATCCCACAGCAGGAACCAGGAAATCTGAGTGTTTCCATAACAGTGAGAATTGTTCTTAACACACACTTTTCAAGCACTATCACCTCCCTTCTTTTTCAATTTTTCATAGGATTATCCCTTTCTTTGCTGCTGCTGCTCATGGTTGGTTGGAAGAGCAGGTGAAGAGGACCCTCTGTGCCCATGCAATGGCTCAGCCTGTGGAAGTGCAGCAGAACATCTCCACCTCCAGCTTCATTTCCATCAGCACAGGCAGCACAGTCCCGAGTCTCTCACATCAACACTACAATGTGACTCTGCAAGTAGTACCTTTAATATTTACACCATCTAGTGATTTAGCTGTTCTCTGCATTACAGCCACCATCAGAAAAAGTTAGAGAAAAAAAACCCAAGAGGCACATCCCCTACACAATGGCTGTAGGGAGTAAAGACTCACAACACACTGTCCACACGCTGGTGAGAGGCCACTTCTTACCTCCAGTTTGGATTTCTGCAGCAGAGACACTACTCTACAGCTGAGCACTGGTTTACATGCAGAATTCTCTTGTGCTGGTCATTTGGAAAAGCCATCTGATACCATCACACTGAACTTCACTGTGCACAAACTGGGCTTAATGCTCTGCACACGATTCTGCAGCAATAAACTTCATTTACAATTTATATTAGCTATGTTCTGAATTATTCATCTTATTCAGATGCACAGTCTAGGACTGTGGGGAACTGATCATCAATATTCAATCATACCAGTTCAGATTTGGGCAAGGAATAAGTCTCATTTATTTGCTATGAGCCTACAGGCTTTAAATCTGAGATTCCATCCCAGAGAAAGTTATTTATGAAATCAAACCAGTCAGAAATACATTTGCTGCCATGGATATTAGAAACATAAAGCCTAAAGTATTTTGGAGAAGACCTACAGCAGGAGGTAAAAGGGATCCAGTAAAACTTGCAGCAGTTTGTATTTGTACAAGGGGAAAACAAACTACAGAGTGAAACCCAAACCCATCAAGGTGAAACAATGACTTCAGGGATGAAACCCCACCTTCATTTCACAGTAAAATAAAACATCCCCAGCACATGGAAGCACCAACCACAGTTCCCAGGCAGCACCAACAAAATGCTGACAGACAACACCCTTTCTTCAAAGATAACCTGCTTTTTCCTTGGGGAGCCAGGGAAAACCAGAAGACTGGAAACAGGGACTGCAGATAACTGAATTTTACCCCAGAAATAAGTCCCCTGGGCAGCCAGCAGCTGCCCCACTGGCCAGGTGTCAGGGCAAAAACCACACAGAAGAATCCCTCTTGTCCCAGTCTAAAGTACCAAAACTAAAACTGGCCAATTGGGTGTGAGCTGATAAATTTTCACAAGCAGCAATGGCAACACTTTTTTTCCTGGCAATTTCACAGGCAAATCTGCTGGCAGACCCCAAAACTAATGAAATTGGAAACAGGATATTTAGTGCAGTGATATTCTTAATTTTTTCTTCACAAAGAAACTGTATTTCTTATGCCACATCAGGGGTTTAATTCCAGAGACCAGGAGATTAAGACCACTTTTGATATTAGTTTAAGATTTACTTTGGCACAGCTAATTTACATTATTTGTACTTGAAGGGCATCACCTTAGATTTTTCCTTTACTATGCAAAATCCTTAAAACAAATGCAATTTGGTAGTCTGAAAAAACCCCATCTTACTCTAACCTACAATGGAACTACTTTGTGGCCTGCTGTGTTTCAGGAAAATATCCCACATATTCAGATCACCAGGCAGCCTCACTACTTAAGACACATTAAAACGAAACATTTCCCATTAAAGTTGCCAAAAACTGGATTTAAATTTATTGCATGACGTTGCATAAGAAAGTGTGTTATTGAAAACTGTAAGGCATCATGCAATTATCCATCAGCTAATTATTTATTATTCCTTGAAAGATGGTTATATACTCTAAAGTTATAAAACCAGTTTCAAAAAAGTACATAAAAAAATTTAACATAAGCATTAAATATTTTTTTTTTCACATGTTCATCGTTTTTAGCTGTTAAAAAGTGCATTCAAACATACTGTACTGGAAAGTTGCTCTGACCAAAAATGGTGCTGGAGACTCATTAAATTAAAAGCTGCAAAAGGAGGTTGCATGGGATTAGAAAGCTCACAGGTTGTGGTATTTCAACTTACAAACGTGAAATAATTTTTCAATCCTCAACACTTATAATTTAGCATCAATGATATAATCAGCTAAAAAGGTGTATTTTTCTGACTTGAACAGTCAAATGGATTCAAGTTACGCACACTGAGTGATCAGAGGAGGAGCAGACAAGGTTCAGCCAGGGGCAGGGTGTGCTGCTGGGATTCTGGCATCCATCAGTTGATGTACTGGGCCATCCAGCGGAACCCCTCCCCATAGCCTTGTCTCTTTAGCACACTGCACATGAACACCTCCAGGGGCCTGGCATTCAGGTCCTTCAGTGGTGTGCTGCCCTGCAGAGACACAGAAATACCCCCAGTTATGGTCTCCTTATAAAACAACTCCTACTTTACATGGACAGCTGTTTCTATGGAATGCCAGTACTTAACTTGTGTTGGATACTGGAATTTTAGAACATAAATTCATCTCAAATCATAGAATGGGTTGGGTTGGAAGGGACTTTATAGCTCATCTTGTTCCAACCCCCTGCCATGGGCAGGGACACCTTCCACTAGCCCAGGTTGCTCCAAGCCCTGTCCAACCTGGCCTTGGACACTTCCAGGGATGGGGCAGCCACAGCTTCTCTGGGCAACCTGTGCCAGGGCCTCCCCACCCTCACAGGGAAGGATTTCCTCCTAACCTCTAAACTAACCCTGCCATCCTAATCTCAGTAACATGGACACAAGGAATACACAAAGCATATTTTCGTGTGCTGAAGGCATATTTTCATATTTTCATCCACACTGGAGAGGGTGAAGTACCTGAAGCCAGAATGGAACAGCAACATGTCCACAGAGAACTTTAGAGCTTTGGTTTTCAATCACAGTTCTCTGCTGCGTTTCCAATAGTTTTCCAGCCAGATAAAAAGAGTATTTTATACTAATTTTAGGACTGATCAAAGCAGGAGTGCAAGGTGCTTGCCAAGATCAGCAGAGTGCAATAAAGCTGTTGCTCAACTGGAGCTTCACAACAGTGTTCAGACCTCCTCGACTACGTGTGGGGGTGTAAGAACCCGAGAAAAAGAAGGTAAAGATTTTGTTCCTGCTCAGCCTAAACTCTGACTGGCACTGAACTTTAGGGGAGGCCCCTAAGGGTGAATAAGCAAAGAGGAATTGTGAGACCAGGGGCTCTCAGCAGAACCACGGTGCTGGTCAGCTCATGGGAGCAGGGATGGAAGCCACGCTGGAATGACTCCATCAGCTGCACAGAGGTGTCTCTCCAAGGGCCAAGGACAAGGGAGCAACTCCTCCCCAGTGCCCTGTGTCCCAGTGTCTCCTACAAGCACTGCACTGTATTAACTTTACATTAAGAAGAGTTGAAGTATCATGAAGACCCACATGAGAAATCTGCCTTGTTGCTACAGGTACCAGTAGGAACTTTTTCCTTCCCACAACCTACAGACTTAGGTGTAAATTTAGGTTCAAGCTTCAGGTAAACATTTTAAGTAGAAAATTATTAAAGCCTGTACTTCACACGAGAAAAGTCACTTACTGAAAGATTTTATCCAGTTTTTTTCTTATAATTCTCTCCAGAACTATAGCCTCTGAAAACTCAGTTTAAAAATACTGCATAAGAAACTTGAAGTATTAAAAGTTATTCTCTTTTTTTCTCTGAAAAATGTAGCATTAAATATGATGCTAAAAAGTTGTAGTAAAGATCCATTTAACACACACAAAAGCAGACCCCAGAACTCATTTCATATATTGTTATCATGTACTAAGTACTTTACAAATTAAAAAAAACATTTGTTTTGTGTAGCTAGAAGGAACACATAAATAAAGCAAACAAACTCCCTAACAAAAAAATCTCACTAAAGCAAAAACCTGCCAAAAAAAAAAGAAAAAGAAAAAAGGAGCAATACCTTTCCTGTTGTCTGGCCATACAGACCAAATGTCTCTCGTAGCCTTTCTTCACTGATGGCTTCTGGTCTGTCAATCTTGTTACCAAGAATTAGGATAGGCACATTAGCAATAGTTTCATCTGTCATTAGTGACTACAAAGGAAAGGAGAAAGAAGGAGTGATGAATTTAGAATACAGGTCAAATCGCTCCTCCTCATGTGAGGTGACAGCAGGGCTCTGTTGGACACTGGGTATTTGAGCTGAGCTCTTACAAGTGAAAGGTCATGCTTTGAAAAGCTCCTTTAAACTTACATCAAGTTCTTCTTTTGATTCAAGCAACCTTTCATGATCTGCACAGTCCACCAAGAACACAATGCCATTAATTGCAGGCAGGTAGTTTTTCCACACTCTGCGAGCTACAGGGAAAATGAGAATTAAAAATAAAAGGAAATTATCCCCAAATTCAGAGTGATGTATATTGGTCATTAAGGAGCAACAGGTAGAGTTTTTTATTTGACTTTTTTTAAGTCTTAGCTTATGTTGCCAGTGTTCAGAATGCAATCCCCTGTTTTACTTGAAGTGACAGAGCAAAAATATCATTCCTTTACTGTTATCACCCCTCTATCCCACCTGGATGCTGATGTACAGAACCTTTTTTTGTTTCCCCAAGAATTATGTCAACAAAGGTAAGCTTGAAGCATAAAGCTTAAAGGTAAATACAAGCAATTCAAAGTACATAATCCCCTTCACAGTATTAGACAAAAGTTTCTGCTCTACTGCAGCTCTTGGAAAATTGTATTTGGGATTTGTGGTAAGTGGTGGAGACAGACAAAAAACCAGCCAATGTCTTTTATGCTCTCAAAGAAGAGTGTGGGAGGTCAGTCTTTGCATTTCTGACTGGAAACAAATTCCAACCCAATTCACTGAGCTTAAGTGAGTCAATGGACACCCTTACCTTGAGCATGTCCACCCAGATCAAAGGTAGTGAAAGTCATGCCAGCAATTGTCAGCTCTTCTGAAGCTGGAAATACACAGAATTATGTTCCTGTGAAGATTGTGCAGTGCATTGGAACAGTCTAACCTTCCAGCACATACATTTTACTTTTTCCTCTTGGTTCTTTTCAGTATTTTGTTATTCAAGAAGCGAATGAGAGCAAAACATTCTCTCAAAATCAATGACACGTTCGTGTAACACCAAAATGTTATTAACCATTAAAGCATGAAATATCTGCAACACTAAGAACAGCAGACAGTATTCATACATTATGTATCCCTACATAATAATACACAAACAACAGTTGGTTCTGGCATCTGGTTTGCCAAAAAGATGGTATTTTGTGTCCAGTACTGTTCAAGGTTTCTCCTCTTCACATCCATTCCCAATTTCTCACCTCCTTACTGGACTTCACCAATCCACATTTTCAACCTGTGTTGAACTTTTACTCCTGCAAGGTTACCAGGATAACAATTACACAGCAACTTTTGAGACACAAACTCTAACTTTCCAGCTACACAGAGAAACTGTTCCCTAAAATTGCAGGCCCCTCTTCCCCCCAGTTTCTAAAATATAAACTCTCAGCTTCGTTGTTCTGCTTGTTACTCACCTCTTAAATTTAATGCAACACACTGAACAATCCTACATTTTTTTTTTAATATTACTTGAACTATTACTTTGTTTCTCCCAATTACACTGTTGGTCTCATGACATATAATCAAATCCTGCTTTTCCTGCAATCCTTCCAACACTTTCTAGTTATGGGACCAGCAATATTCACTTACTGGGGTGTAACGTGGGGACGTGTTGCCCCAGTCTGTCATCTTTGAGCATGTGCAGCAGTGTAGTTTTCCCAGCATTGTCCAGTCCAAGAAACACTAGTTTGCCTGATTTCTTGTACAGTCCTAGAACAAAGAAGGACCCAGTGAATAATCAGTTCAAGTGGTGGGAGTTCATTTCCAGCCCTAGAGATGATTTTGCTCCCAGGAACAAAGTGTTACAGTCCCAGTACAAAATACAGGCCAGTCAAGCCCCACCACACACTTTATCAGTGTCACTTTATCACCACTGCCCTTTATCCATGCTCTCCTCCTGTACAAATTACATTCCCACTTGCCACGTGGTACCATGTGCAGCTTGGCAGCAGTGGGAGAGGCACAAAACTGGTGTGAATGTGTCACTCCTGGAAATGCAGTTACATTAGCTCAGGAAAAGCACTGCAGAACAGGACTAAACACTGCCAGTGGAGCTTACTCTGCCCCAGCAAAAGGCCACTTTGCTCACAGGAGGTGAGAGGTGAGTGTGCAGGTCCAGCACCACCAGCAGGCTCTGGAGCATGGACCTGAACCTGCACAGAGCTTCGTTCAGCTGCCTCCAATTACAGCAAAAAACTTGTCTGAGGCAAAAAGAGAATTCAGACTTCAATCAGAATATTACAGAGAAATTGGTTTCAATGTCAATGCTCATAATTAGTGTATGTATGAATTCTTCAGTGTTGGTTCATTTGGACAAAAAGTAACTTCCACCCATACCCCCAGGAAAACTGGTGGCTACATCCTGAATGGCATTGCCAGGGCACTTCTGACACATCTGCTGCCATGTGACAATGCTTTCATAAAAGGAATAAGAAATCCTATTTTCATTGATTGTCATCTTTATAAGAATGACTTTTCCCCTTCTTCTCCCCTCTATTTGAAACCCCAGAAATGCAACAGTTGCTGTGAAGGAGTGGAAAGACATTTAAAACACGAACACCATATTTTCTTAATGTTGGAGATTATCAAAGGGCAATTCTCTAATAACTTGTCAACACTACATCCTTTGCCAGAATTAGTTTTCACTGCCTCAAACTGATTGATATTCAAAGTAAAACATTAAGATAAATTAAATTTAAAAACAAAATGTCGATTCTGTTCCATATTGAAAAAAAAAAAAAGTCTCATCTAAAGTGTCATCCTCATGTGTGTTTTCTGTGGTGGGATTTTAAGCCAGCCCTGCTGATGCCACAGCATTCCAGGGGCACAGGTGCCTCTGCCCAGACCTTTACACTGTTGCTGTTTGTTCACCTCTCCCTCTGCCTTTCAGCTAATCTCTGGGATCATGTTCCAGAGGGACATATTTTGTAACTTGCATAAATGGATATTCTCTCATATTCCTCATCTTATGTCATCAATGATCTTTATTACTCCAGGTCCTGTTGAATGTCTTCACAGTTCTTTCAAATACAAATAATTCTTACTTCCCAAACTCACCTTCTCACATGTCCATATGTATATTAACTACTGAACTACAGAGTGGAGGAGAAAATATTAATGTTTACAGAGAAAGAAAAAGTGACAAACATTTTCATATATTTTCTTACATCACAGGAGAAACTCACCCTGTGAGTTAAACAGAAGTCTATTAATACACAGTAAAACAATAACATTTTTGCCACTCTCAGCCTGCACATAAAGGAGTCTTTGCTCCCCAGTAACATGTTGCTGCTTTCTCCAAAACATTTCACACTTCCCAAGTGTCTGTCACATAAACACAAGAATAACAAGCAGCAATACTTCAGCTATTGGCTACACCAAGACTGGAGTTTTTATGTATACATATAAATAAAAAAGTATTCTTTGTGCATTCCAAAAGTATGTGTGCAATGATGTGCTTCCATCAGCCTGCTGACAGGACAGGGAACTGTGGGGAGCCTCCCAAGTGTTCTGATCACCCTTCTTCAGCTGTGAACATAACTGAGAATGAAAAGAGAAAGTGTTTCTTTTAGAACAAGAGGGACATATTGGAAGTAATTCTCCTTCCTGCTTCAAGCTCCTGTATCTTACACCAGAATTAGCCTTTGCTTGCCCAGGAATGGAAGAGCAGGGCAGTGTGCAGCAATCACTGCACAGCTAAGGAAGAGGAGATAAGAAGGATTAGTCAACTTAGTTAAAATTTCACTGGCTGGCTTTTCGACAGCAGGCCAAGGGTCCAACATTCAGCAAAAAACTTTAAACTTTCAACTGATAAAAGGCAGGTGGCACAGCCTGCCATGATTCCTTAGCCTCAAATGCTTTTTGACCACTTCAATAACATCCTTTGAACCTGGAAATTGTGCCTTTTACCTATGAGATCTGCAACTTCTGTTCCTTTTTTAGTGTCCTAACACATTCTCCTCCTGGTTGTGGGTTTTTTTCCCCTCCCTGTTAAGCACAAACTAATATTTCCCCTTGGACTGATCTGGATTGCAGACTCTTTTGGTCAGGGAATAATTTTCTGAGGTTCTTGAGCAGATACCAGTGAAGTTTCATGGTGATTTCTGTGACACCAGTCACAGAACAACACACTGCTGAAAGTGAGAAAGGGCTTCAATAGCTGGCACTACTTTTTGTAGACAGTCCCTCCTATCTGGATTCTGAAGTAACATCCTCATATGCAAAAGAACTGAACTAAAATAACTGAGTTCAGTTCTTTACAGCAGAGAAAAATCAGGAAAAGGTCCACAAAAGCCAACTAAACTACACCAGCTTAAATGTACTATGATTAGAAAAGTCCAACATAATATGATCGTGAAGGAAAACGTAATTTCTTTCAAGAAGTTAAGGCTTAATGTGAGATTGAGTGGAGAGCACACTCTGGAAATGCTCACTATTGATAAGTGAAACTTTTGTTTGAGTGTTACTGAACATACACCAAACCAAATATTATTATTTAACCAATGGCCTTGTTTGAAGATAACAGAGGTGAACAGACATTTTATACAAGAATGGCAGAAAGGAAAAGTCCCAAACGATAAAGACTTACCTAAAAACTGTAATACGCTACTGAAACCACTGTAAATCCAATCAAATAGGAACATATCTGAATCTTACAGTCTGAAATAAACAGAAAATATAAATGCATTTAAGATCTGTCAGAACAGCACATTAAGCATTGTAAAATATTTATAGGTAACAAAAGTAATCCAAAGTCCTGGGTTAAAAATAAAAGCCAATTTAGTTTTGGTAAACTGTATCATGGACCAATTAAGTGACCCCATAACACAGTAAAAATTAGTGTAGAAATAGAAAACAGAATCCAGACCTTGTGATTCAACATCAAAGACTCTCTCCTCCCTCAGGGAAACACTATGTGGACTGAAGTCTTTGAAAGAAGTAAAAATAACTTTATCCTCAGTATGATTTGGAGGAGATGTGTGATGATCCATTGAAGATTTCAAACAGGATCTTGACACATAGTTTTCAACTGGTAAAAAGCAGCACTTTGGAGAGGGCACTGGAGGGATATCAGTGCAGGGTCAGTGCTCCAGCCACCCCTGGGAGCTGCTGGAGTTCAAAGCAGAGGCAATAAGAGGTGAAGAAGTTTTGTGGATTTGAATCTGGAGAAGTTTGATGCCAAATAAATCCTTGCTGTCCACACAGAACCTGTCTGTTTGGCTTGTCATGGGAAACAACTACCTAGCACAAAGCTCTGGAATTGCCATTCAAAGGTGGTGACCTCCTCTACTGTCCTGCACAGGCTGCCACAATTTAAACCTTAAATGCAGAACTTATGTTTAAAAAAACCCCATCAGAACACCATGTTTCACACTGAGTTCCTTCAGCTTAGATTCAAGAACAGAAGGCTGAGCTGAGAGCCATCACTGGGTTCACTGTGTAGCCACAAACAATTAATTTCCTAGCTTTCATCCAAATTTCCTCATGATCTGAAGTGAGGATAATCAGACAGTCACTAAGGTTGAAAAAACCTCTAAGATCATCGGGTCCAACCCTCAGCCCACTACCATCGTGTTCAACACTTAAACCATGTCCCCAGGGGCCACACCCACAAACCTTTTGAGCACTTCCAGGGATGGCAATTCCACCACTGCCCTGGGCAGCCTGTGCCAGTGCCTGACCACCCTTTCAATAAAGAAATTTTTCCTGGTATCTAATCTGAACCTTCCCTGGCACAACTTGAGGCTGTTTCCTCTCATCCTGTCCCTTGTTACCTGCAAGCAGAGCCCAACCCCACTCGGCTCCCCCCTCCTGTCAGGGAGTTGTGGAGAGAGAGAAGGTCCCCCTTGAACCCCCTTTTCTCCAGGCTGAGCCCCCTCAGCTGCTCCTCATCAGACTTGTGCTCTAAATCACACTGAAAGCACCGGTTTGACACAGTGAACCAGCACCTAGTGTGAAAACCTTCTGAAAGACTAAAGACTATAGAAGCATTTAGGCAGCTAATTCCTGCTGGAATGCATGACCCCTGTGGACATTGGAGTCTGGGTGCCCTGCAGAAACTGGACTGCACTGCTGAGCACAGCTGCTCCAGGCTCCTGCCACACTCCTTTGGAAGCTGCAGGGGTGCCTTGGGGCATCCCAAGGTGACTTCAGGGCAGCTCTGAGCCTGGAGCACAGCACACAGGAGTCAAAACACGGCTCTGAACCAGACCAAAACCCAGGCACCTACCATAGCAATCACACTTGTGACAACCAAGAGTTTCTCTGCTATGCAACAACAGGTACATCACACAAAGATAACAAGGAAAGAGGAGGAGAGAATATTTAAATGACATTTGCTTGCACTGGAACAAAATCTGTTCAGATGACGAAGCACCAGGTGCCTTGGTTTCGCCACCACTAACCCTGAAACCTTTACCCATGTCTACATTGCTCTGAACAACTCATCAGCTGCAACAGGCACAGATTTGAAGGATACAAATCAAACACGCTTGTCGATGCGTAAACACCCAGTTACACAACGTCATGACTGAAACTGTCCCTCGCCTGGCTAAAAAGCAAAGGTCAAGAATAAGCAAACATGGCAGAACACACACGTCAGCAGATTTATTTATTGCTTGAGCAAAATACCAATGGAGAAAAGCCTCTGTGGGGCTTAGGAAAACCATCGACTCAAATAACCTGCAAATCAGGGCAAACAGCCTGATGTAAGAGAAGTGCTCAGGTTTCTGAGGTGAGAATAACTTCACAGTGTTCGGCTGCATTACCCTTCTCCATCTATTAAACTGATGTTTACAAAAAAAACCCCAACCAAAACAATCTTTGTGCATTACAGAAAAAACTTTCAGGGATGAGATTTAAATGATTAACGTGAGAACGGGATTACTCCACAAACACAGCTGAAGTGGCACAAATGTGGGCTCAATTTCCATCAGCACCAGAAAAGTGGTGCTAGAAACAGAGCTACCCAAATCCTCCCAGAACAGCCTCCGTATCAGCTGGCAGCAGCTAAAGGAAAACACTTTCCAAATGGGGAAAAAATGGGCCGCTAATTGTAAAGGCACACAGGCAATATTTGAACAGAGATATTAAATCTACTCTTATCACACAGCAAAAGTAACTACATAATTCACAGCTGTGTCAAATCAAAGCTCCACAAAGTGGCTCTGCACTGAGATCCAGAGTTATTACCAGGTTCCAGTCAGAGCTGTGCCAAATTTAGGGGAGAGCTGAGGCTGTCAAATATACACAGACTCAAACTCTGAGGCTCATGTTAAAAAACACCATAAAAGCAGAACAAGGACAACTCCAGCAATCGCTGCTCATGACCCACGTGAAGACAAAGATACTATTTTAAGGCTATTTCAAGGGTTCACTTGAAAATAATCTGCTGCAAGCAGACAGAAGCTTTGAATTAAAAATTGTGCTGGACCAAGTAAGTCTTTTGATACCAACTACTTTTACAGACATCACTGTGCCTCCTCCACAAAGACACCAAACCTTCTAGCATCAACAACAGATGGCTGCCACTGAAAAATGCCCCCAACAACCCTGTTGAACATTATTTCATCAGCAAAGTATCACCCAGTAACTCCTGTGGAGCCCTGTCCACCACTCCATAGTCCAAGGACAGGGGTTTGCTTACTGGAGACCACTTCTGACTGTGGGGAATGAGGAATTCCCACACAGTGGCTGTGATAACACCCTAAGCCAGCCTCCTGAAGGGAATGCTGCCGGACTAGCAAGCGAACTCACACTTCTTTTATATCCTGGAAACTAGGAATTTTTTTCTCCAACTCTCAATTGCATTTTTCTAGCTAAAAATTCCTCATTTCCCTTCCAGACCTCAGGACAGCGCTTACTTACGAAGCCTGTGCAAGTTTAGGTAATAGAGGATATCAGGCTTTTAAAGACAGTTTTAAATCCCTTTATGGGGTAATTAGGTAACAGAAACCAGTGACACCCAAGCTGAACAGCTCTGGCAGGAGCTGGGAACACACTGAGCTGCGCTTGCTTGGGGACTGTCAGTAAGAGCCAGGGAACAAACCTCTGCCCAGCCTGACTGCACCAAACCTGCACCCCAGCCACAGTTCAGTCCAAAACCAAAACCTGCAAGCAACAGCCAAGTCTACTGCCAAGGGTGTATTTTTAGTTTTAGTAGGATCTAAATACAATCACTCGAAAGTCATAATTTCACATGTGATCACTGTAAAACCACAAAACATCACCAAAGGCAACAAAAGTCAAAATCCAGAAGAAACTCAGTGAACAAACCAGTGCCTTCCACAGCACAGTTCATTCTACAATACAAAACTGCATCTGGATGTTGTATTTTAAGAGCTGAAAAAAGGGACAGAGAAGGAAAGCGAGGTAATGGCATGGAAAGGGAGGTAATGGCATGGACTTCCTTTGGGTGTTTTGATCAGCTTTTTGAAAGCAACTCATCTTCGAGACAGCACCACAACACCCAGAGGAGTTCCTAAGGCCAGAGGCTCGGCCAGCCCCGGCTCACAAAGCCCAGCTGTCACAGCACATCTCACCGCGGGGCTGCTGCACACACGCTTAGGAAAAAATTCCTGTATGTAACAACTCCTGGAGAAACGACACCACCTCGAACAAGCGCTGCCGGGTCGGCACAACGTGGCACGGGCTGCCCAGGGCGGCTGCGGGGCACCCCAGGTTATGGGGTCACTGAACACACACTGTCACATCGCAGAGCCCCCGAGGGGCCCTGCGGGCACCGGCACAGCGGCACGGCCCGGGCCCCACGGCCCGGGGGAGGAGAGGGAGAGCGGCAGGGGAGGGAAGGAAAGGGGGGACTGCCCGCCCCCAGCCCCGCACGCCGCACAGGCCGCGGCCCCCGGGGCTCTCAGGGACCCCCGCCCAGCCCCGGCCCGGCCCGAGGCCGCTGCCGGCAGGACACGGGCACGGCCCGGAGCCCCGCGGGGCTCGCCCAGCCCCCGCTCCCCGGCCCGTCCGCCCCGCGCTCACCCACCGCCGAGCTTGAGGCGCCTCGGGACCGGACCAGCACCGACACTGACACACACCGACACGGCACGGGCAGGCACGGACACACCGACAGACAGACAGACAGACAGACACACAGACCCGGCACTCACCGGCACTCACCCGCGGCTGCGCCCGCTCCGCCCCCGCCGCTCCTTCCGGCACCGGCGCCCGCGGCGCGCGCACTCGGCTGAACTCGGCTCTGCTCGGCTGAGCTCGGCTCTGCTCGGCTGAGCTCGGCTCTGCTCGGCTGGGCTCGGTTCTGCTCGGCTGGGCTCGGCTCTGTCCGGCGAGGCGAGGCTCGGCCGGGTTCGGCTGTGTTAGGATCAGTTCGGCTGCGTTCGGATAAGTTCGGCTATGTTCGGACAGGTTCGGCTGGACTCGGCTGTGTTCGGATCGGTCCGGCCCCGCCCCCGGCCCGGCCCCGCCCCCGGCCCCGCCCCCGCGGAGCCGCAGCGTTGCTCCCGGAAGTGCCACGTGTCGGCAGTGCGGCTGCGCGCGCGGCGGTTCCGGTGCGTGGTGCCCCCGCCCGGGCCCGCGGGCGGTGCGGGAGCGGCGGCCGAGCCATGGCCCAGCCCGGGGCACCGACCGGCCCACAACGGCCCTACACCAACGGTGAGCGCGAGGGCAGCCCCGGGGGCGGCTCCGGACTCGTCCCGCTCCTCCCGGGGCAGCGCGGGCGCGGGGCCGGTGCCCGCGGGCAGAGCGCGGGGAGGGGGTTCCGGGGCGGCCCGTTCGCTGCCCCGCTCGCTGGGGGACACCCGCCCGGGCTCGGCGGGGCCCTCAGCGACTCCCGCACACCCGCGGCCCGAGGGGAGCGCGGCGGATCGAGTAGGGACACGGGGAAGCAGCGGGAGCGGCGCCGGCTCCGTGTGTGAGCCGGGAGCGGGCCCGGACCGCGGTGTCGCTGAGACAAACACAGAGCGGCTCCTCGGGCACGGTAACCCTTTATTCTCACCTCTGTTCGTGCCCAGCGCCCCCGGTACGCCCGGTGCCGCGCGGGGTCCCCGCGGTGACAGCCCGGGGTTTGACCCTTGGAGCGGCGCTGTACGTGTGGCACCGCGGGTATCGCTGAGCTCAGCCTGCGCCACGGCCGGGCTCCCTTATCTTGTCCTTCCCGTAAAACCGGCGTTATCTGCTCCCCTGTGCTGCGAACTGGGAAGGTGCTAGTGACTTTCTTCCTCGCGAAATATACCTTTATAAAATTAAGATACTCAAGGTGAAACCGAACAGCTTATAGCCAGTGTTTTAAGCTAGAAATAAAGACGTACAAGGCCAGCCTTCTGTCTGTATCTGTTTTCGTTGTACGTGTGCAAATCTGTGCTGCTGTGTCTCCTGATTTCACACACACCCCCCACATCCTCTGCACTTGCTTCCTTAATTATACACTTGTGTGTCTCAGTAGCTCTGCTGCAGCATAAGCAACTCAGTTATAATGAGATCTTTTGATTTTTCTTTCCCCCCCCCTTCCCAGCACGTTTATTGCTTTTCCTCAAAGTCATCAGCAAAATGACATTTCACAAATAACTGTGGAGTTGCCTCTGGGGCCAAGGCAGTGGGAAGTGTGGGAGAGCAGTGTGGGGAGAGAGGCTCTGTTCTGAGAGCTGATGGTCTGAGCAGAGCCTGCACAAAGGGAGCCTTAGCTAATGGAGTGACTGAGTGGGATGATTTACAGGCTGGCAGTGCTTTATGTTTGCTGATTTCCCTGGTGTCAGATTAAGCACATAATGAAAGTTCTGGAGAGGCAGTCGGAGAAAGAAGAATTTCAGGCTACTCAGCTGTCAGGTGCATGAAAAACAAAGAACTGAAATGTAGAGCTATGCAAATGCTAGGTAAAAGAGTCAGACAGTTGTTAGAGTATGTTAGAGGTAAGGTTTGGGTTGCTGGTCTTTCAAATAAATTGGATTGCTCAAGCATGGACGGCTCTTAGCACTGTTTAAGATACATATTGAGAAGGTGCTGTGATCCTTGACAGCTTTATAAAACAGCGCTGAGAGTGCTGTAGTGGGGCTGGTCTGTGAGGAAAGAATGTCAGCAGAATGATGGATTGTTATATGGCTGTCAGCCCTTCCTCTCAGCTTGTTGCTTGCTGAGCTGTTTGCAGGTAACTCCCTGCCTGTCCACCAAGGCAGTGAATTATCAGAGCAGCACCATGTGCTGACCAGGAAATTGTTTAGCAGGAGCATCGGGTTGCTTGGCAACAACCTTCCTCTCCTTCATTCCTGTTTGGCTTTTAATAGGGCCAGGATTCTGCTCTCATTTAACTGCAGGTTTCTAGCTTGCTTTTCAGTTGACAGATCTGAAGTGCAAACAAGAAGGAGGAACAATTCTTTTAGAACTGCTTTGCTCTTCTTATGTGGTATCTTAACATGGCATTTAATGAGGTGCTTTAGGAGGGTTTGGAAACCAGTGGGTTGGAGTCACTGGTGGTGACTGATCCCGTGGCATCTGTTGGGATGTAACTTTTCAGAGTGTTTATCCTTGCATCTCCCTGGAGGTTGGAAAGCTTGTGGCTGGTGAAAGTGATGTGCTAAAGAACTGGCTTGGAGTAGGGGGCAGTGAAATTGTGTGTGGCAGAAAATATGACTTGGATCCTGGCCTTCTTCATTAGTACTTTGACCATTTTATAAAACCACCAGGCAACATTCATATATGTTCTGGTGCCATTCCTGAGCTCTTAGAAATGTTAAATGACCTTCTGTTGCTCTAGAGGTGTCTTGTGCTGTTAAGTAGGTGGCCTTTCTTCTGTTACTAACTCATCTCTCTGGTCTCTTGAGTGTCTAGTGCAGGTGAAGTAGCTCTTCAGCCTACACAGAATTCCTTGTTTGTTCTTGGCTTCACAAAAACCAGCAGCACTTGAGGAAAGCTGGGGGGCCCAGATGCTCTTTGATGGGCCTCAGTAAAGAGGTCAGGTCAAGATGGGAGCCTGGCAGCAACAAACCAGCGAGTCCTGAGCAGTTTTTGTGTGCTGTGAAACCCTCTGTAGAGCAGTTTTGCCCCTCAGTGCTATTTCTTTAGCTTTGTTGGCAGCTTTATGCAGGCTTGTCTTGGAAACATGAACTACACGAGGGTATCGAGACATTTTGCCATCCTTCTGATTTTAAAAATTGAAATTTGAAACATTGTGCTGTGGTGAATTATATTTTTTTAGTAGTAGTAGTGGTAAGGTGCCATAGAAAATATCAAGTTGGTCAGCTTTGGGTATCACCTCACTTCTGTTTTATCCTCAAGCAGGAAAACAGTGCATAAGAGAGCAATCCAAGTACTCTTGATTCCTGTCTGGGCTACAGAGTTGTGCCTGAAGGTGAATAATCAAGTTAGGAAATTAATTAGTATTTGTTCTGTATTTTTCATACAGCTTATGGTAATGCTGTTGCATCAGTGTGTGTGAATGCAGACAGAAGGTTTGGCATCACATAAGAATTCTCCATCATTTTTAAAGTTAGTGAGTTTCATTGACAGTGGGGTTTGTAAATTGATTGTTGCAAACCCATCTGATACACTGCAGGGTAATTTTTGGAGGTGAGTCACAACAGCATTTTCATCTTTGTGAGCCACCACTGATTGTAGAGAATGACTGATTGCAAAGATTCGTGAGCAGCATTGTAAGGACAGTAGGTTATAACTGGATTTCCTAACTGAATCACAAATTGCATGTTGAAATTAATGGGTGGGGAATGGACGGTGTGTACTTTTGATGCACAAATAACAGAGGAGTGAGGATGAGATCATTGGCACTGTAGTAGTGTGCAATATTCCCTGAATTACCACCTGTCTGTGACCCAGAGCCTAAGGCTTCCTAGGGATTGAGGAGCTGAATGACCAGTGCAGTGTTTGTCCTAACTGAGAATTTCAATGTATTCTGCATTTAGCTTAATTTATTGTTAGAATAGCCTGAGTTCAAAGTTGTTTTAACATGGAAATGTGAACTTGCTCACTTTTCAGAACTTAACTGGAATGTTTCAGTAGGAAACCAGCTGTCTTTGGTTTAATGTTAAATGAAATTCTGTGACTTCATTCTGGTGGCAGCTGTTTCCAGTACTCATATGATAGATATCTATATATCTATATATCTATATTCACTGTCCAAGCTAATATCTCTGACGTGTTTTTTTAAAATTTAAGAGTTGAATCCTGCAGGCATTTCTCGTCTGGAGAATTAAGTGCTTTTGTTTATCTAGGTTCAAAAAAATTGTTCAAATATTAACTAAATCTGGAAATCTGGAAAACAGTACAGGGTTGCAAAGAAAAGAATCTTAACTCTGAGCCATAAAGAGGTTCTTTTCTGCTCTCACATGTATAACTGTGTGTGTGGAATGTCTCCAGTATTCAAGCTGTGTGTTTAGAGGACAAGGAGAGCCACAATGTGACTGGCTAAACAGAAAAATACAACATTGGGAAGAGTTTTGGTAATTTTGAAGGAGTCGTGGCTGGCTAGGCATGCAGTATCTAGTGCATTGTGCTCAGAAGGATTTCAGAGAATTTATAGCCTCTCTTCAGGATGTTTTTTTTGTGGCAATGGTATGGACAACCTGTAGTAGTACCTTTCTTGATGGAGCTCTTACTGCAGTGGAAATCTCGTGGGATTCTGTATCTCCGTGTTCCCCGGTAAAGCAGAAATCGGATGATGCCCTTGCCGGTGTTGGTTACTATTTGAAGAGTTATTAACCCTTTTTTCAATTTTTTTTCTTCAAATGAGTAAAACTCAGCAGAGCTATACCAACCCACAAATGCATAAAGAGCATCATTAACCTATCAATTTTATTTCCCTGACTGGTGAATTATTTTATGATAAATTTACCCTTCATTCCATGTTGGTGACAGTAGGCCGCTCGCATGCGTATGAATAGTTCTCTTACTAAAATTAACTGCAGAAACTTTCATAGATTAACTCTGTCACTTGAGAAGTAGCGTGGTGACCTATGCTGGAGCTGGCTGGTGGTGTCTTTGTGGTAAGCTGAAGTTTTAAGTAGATGTCAATCGTCATGTGAAATGGAGTTATTACGCAATGGATCTTCCGCTTTCGGTCTGCTCATGTGCTGCTACCAGCTGTGTGAGAGTGCTCCTCTGTGGTCAGCTTGCTTTTGGGTGTTTCTGAAGATTCAAATGGTATCCTGGGTGAATTTCAGTCCAGGAGCACGAAATGCCTAGTGGTTGCAAGGCTACTGTAGAACAAAACAAAGATCTAAGTGTTGATAGCAAAATACTGCCAAATTCATGTCCCCTGTAGCAATACTTCTGTCACACCTGACTGTTTAAAGGAAAAATGGCCTGGAGACTCATAAAATCCCAAGGAAAACATCTCTTATTTTCAGAAGTGATGCACCACACTGACTTCCTAAAGAGTGTAGTTTTCTTTCTTGCAGGCCCTGTTCAGAACCAGCTGATGCATTCACCCGATGGCCAGGGATACAACCCTGCGGTTCCAGGACCGTACCCCCATCAGGCGCCGGCGAAGGTTCCTCCACATCAGTCTCCTGGACAGTATAACTATAGTGGCTCTCAGAATGTTCCTCAGTTAAACAATTATCAAGGACCTGGCCAGACTCTGAACAGACCCCCAGTGCCAGCTTTCTCCGGGTCACCAGTACCACAGACAGGTCCTGCTCCGCAAGTGCTGCCGCCGCCCGCGTTACAGAACTCAGCTGCTCTATCTTCTGCTGGAAGCTTTCCCCCTGGAGCCAGCCCACCGGTGCTTTCAAACTGGCAGTACAGCCAGCCTCCTGTGAGTCAGCCACTTGGGGCTCAAACAAGCCATTTGGCTCATGGGACAGGGACAGGGTCAGCTCAGCCACCGTCGTCGTTGTCAGGAAGTACAAATCCCCCAGGGAGTTACCAATATGCTGCTTCTCCGGGAGGTCCCCAGCTTCAGAACAGCTACATGAAGCCAGGTAACCATCCCCTCTGGATGTCTTAGCAATGTCCATTTCTCAGTGTCCTTTTAAAATAGAGGATAGAATTGACTCTGCAGTGGCACTTAGCTTGTGGAACAAGACTCAAAGCAGATACGCCCACTTGGAAATACTGGGGTGCTTTCTTTGGTGTACAAATGGAAGTTCTGTGCACAGGTTGGGTGTTTCAGTTGGCTGAAGCAGGTAACTCCTGAATGGTGTCTCATTGTTTTGGTACACTCTGTTTCTGTGACCTTCATCATTCCTTGGGGTGGCTCTTGGAGCATTAACATGTTTCAGTCCAGGACTTCACAGTTAAAAACTATAGTTCTGTTTAGTGAGCATGGTCTCCTTTTAGCATGGTTAGCTTTTCTGTAATCACTTGATTCAGGTTGTTTTCTGAGCAGCCTAAGTCAGGTTGATGCAAAAAATTGGAGCACAGCCTGGAAAGAAAACTGAAAAGCATTCTGTGCTGTCGAAATGAAAAGTTCAATGTAAAACTTCCTCCCTCCAAACTTGCAATTTTCACATTTGATGATAATTGTCAGTCTTTAGAAAGTACTCTAAAAGTATGAGACTTATTCCTGCTGCTTGACTGCTGGTATATGCAGTGGTAAAAGCTTTTCTAACACTAAATAGCTGTATTATGCAACTTGTGATTATTGTGGAAACATGGTTAATACTCAAGTTTCTCTTTGCCAAACTTCTGTCTGTTGTTACGGAGGTTTTTCTGACTGAGCATGCGAACAGGAATTAAGTACAGAAATATTTTCCATGTAAAAGCTAATAATTTTTCTTGTGAATTGTTTTTAGCCTCATTAGAGACTTTTCTTGATGCTAGTTTTTTTGTTATATGCCTGACTAATTTTGTTATGCTGTTCAAAATGTCCTAAGCTCACAAAATTTATGAAACTTTTTCTGGCACTGAATTGGAATAACCAGTTAGTACTCTGGAGTTAGTGAGGAAAATGGTGGGAGATTTTGGAAAGTGGCATATGAAATGAGAGCAAGTGTTTGGAATAATATCCATTCAGTGGTGAATCCTCTTGGTATTTTTTTGTAGAACAATGATCACTTTTAATTTAGCTCATTTGGTGATCACTCCAGACTCAGTTATGAAGTTTGAATGCTTTCTGTACCTCTTGAAATTCTTGCCAACAATAGCAACAAAAAGCTGACAGATCAACAGCTACAGGAACCCAGCCTAAGAAACAACCTGAAGTTGTGAGACCTTCCACACACATTAAGGTTTATGTCTCTCATGCTGTTTATCCTCTGAATAAGAGGAATATTTAGAGTTCAGCCCGTGTGTTTTCCTAACAAAACTTAGGTGACTTTTTTCAACTGGGTTAAACTCTCCCTAAAGGTTACTTTTTTTACAGGATCTGCACCTCCACCAGTGACTCAGCCTTTAACTCCACTCCACCCTCCAAGGCCACCTTTAGGACCCCCACCAGTTGGAGGTCCACCAAGGCCACCAACAGCAGTAGCAGGACCCCCTAATGCACAGTCTCTGCTAAATTCAGCTGCAAATAGAGAAGGTAAGAAATCATCTGCTCTTTATGTTGAATTCCAACATGGCAATTTGCTGTAATAGGCAACCTTTGAAGTCAAGCACATTGTTCTATTAGGACTCAAATTGTAAAATTGGTACTAATACAGCTAATAATTCAATGTGAAAGGAGCAGGTAAGGACCTGGAAGGAAGTAAAATACTTCTTGTAGACAGATGTTAATAAAATTTTAAGAACTAACTAATTTTCAAGTGCTGTTTAACATGGCCATGTCTCCCATGGTTGGTATTGTGTTTTTTCTTTGTCGTGTTCTAAAATGATAGTGAAATTCTGATTTCTCTGCACTCCTGACTGCTGTGGGGACAAAGTCTATGCATAATTTGCCATATTGTTTTTTCTGCAGGGAGAGCTAAAATGTGGACCCTGCAATCTCTTGGTAGCTGTATCTTATTCTTCCCCTCTGTGTAAAACCACTGAAACACACATCTTGGATTTGTTCATTTTCTGAAGGAAGTTACTGCAGGCTGTTAAGTGTCAGCTGTTGAAGACAGATACCTGACTTTCTGTGTCTCCTGTGGGCCTTGCACAAACATGCCATTGTTTAGGAACTCCTCAGGGCTCTGTATCAGACAGACTGCAGCTGGATGGTATTTAGTGCCCATTCTAGATAGGGCCACGTGCTAGTCAGCAGCTTTATTTTTACATATATAGTTTGTTCTGTCAGAGCTGTTGGTTCCTTGCATGTTCAGATTGAC
Organism: Manacus candei; assembly: GCF_025592945.1. Taxonomy (NCBI): domain Eukaryota; kingdom Metazoa; phylum Chordata; class Aves; order Passeriformes; family Pipridae; genus Manacus; species Manacus candei. The sequence continues at coordinate 15,950,126 of NW_026138085.1, read as the reverse complement.
AGTTTCTTGTGTGTGGTAGCTGTGTGAGTACAAGAATAGTAGATTCAGATTTAGCTTAATTTAGAATGTATTAAATGCATTAGAAACAGCTTTTGCTTAGAAAATATTTTCTTCATAATTAAGAAACATTTTCGTAGCCCTGGAGAAATAAAAATGTTTAGTCTAGGAAGCAGGTTGACTGCTGCATTCTTGCAAGATTCAGTGTATGATGTGAGTTCTTTTTATTGGGTCATCTTTGAAGATTTTAATGATAATAAAAATAATTTGAGAACCTACTTCTCCTTAGCGATAGATAATTGTGTTTGTATATTTAGACATAGTTAGCTTACCAAAAACTGTCCTTTAGGAGCACTCTCTCAATTTCAAGGTTTTCTTATCTCAGATGGAATTTCTGTCTTGACTGATATGTGACCATATCAGAACTGTTGCTGTTTGGTGACCAGTACTGGACCAAGTGTGTAAGTGAAGGGAATTTGGTGTTTCTGTGAATTATCAGTGGAAAAAGTTTGCAAGGGAACTCAGGACCTAAGCTGTCCCCTGACCCTTTACTGCGTGGAAAGTTATGGCAAACACCTGATGGAAAGGAATCGCAGAAGGTGGTTGAACCTTGAAAAAAGATTGTGAGGTTTTATATATGTCCTTTGTTGAGGTCACAAAGGAAGGGTGAGAAAGAGGCCAAAGTGTTTATTTAATTCAGTTTTGTCCTGGGACAAAACCGAAGTAGATCCAAATTATGCTCACCTAAATATTCATCCAGCAAGTAAAATTGTTTTGCAGTTAACTCATTAAAACATCTTCATAACTTGTGAATTTTTTTTTATTCTTTTCCTTCAAAGGTGATGCTGCATCTGCTGCCAGTGATGGGTCTGTGGTGCAAAACAGCTACGATGCAATAGAAGGTGGTGGCCTCATGGGTAAGGCTTGGGGAGTAAAAAACAGTTGCTATTATCATGTAACTTCTAAGAGTCTGGGAAAGATAGAAGTTTAAGCATTTATGTATTTGGTTCAATGCCTGTGTTGAAGCTAAATATGAAATTTGAAGCATTGACAGTTAGCATGTCTTTGCCTGTAACACACAAAGCAGGTGAGAGCACTTTGCAAAATTGACAGTAGTTGTAATATTTACACTTAGAAACTAAAGCAGCTCTCCAGCTGTACTAATGCCCTGAGTAAGATACAGTTCCTCAACAATTAAGTCTTTGTCTGCTCTGCTTTCAGCAACTCCACATCATTCTCCTGCTGCCCCGAATCTTAAGATGAATAGAAGTGTTGGGTATTCTTACCCTGCCTTACCCCCAGGCTACCAACATCCTTCTCCTCCTGGAGCACCAGGAATGCACGGAGCTGCTTTGCAATATCCAGATGGATCAAAACATTTCCACCAGGTAAAGACTGTCTGGTTTTTATCTCAGTACTACCTGTGGGGTGTGTGTGGGTAAAGAAAAGGGATGATTGGTGTGTGTTGTACATCTCTAAGGTGCTGCTTCTGTGGTTCCCTGTTTAAGCACCATTTGTTCTAAGAGGATGGATGTAGCCTGAATTAATGCTTTTGCCAGTGCCTTTCTGAAGTGCCAGCTCTATATGAAGTGTTCTATCCTCACATCTGTTCAGGATGTTTCTTTCAGCTGCTTTTGGCTTGTTTCTCTTCCCTTGTGTTCTCATTGTCAGCTGAAGTATTTGGGGTTTTTTTGCTGAACTTTGAAAGCAACCTGAGCAACATTTCAAGAGCTTTGTAGCAAATGTAACAAATTTTTACCTCTGCTGTGTTACATGCCTAAGTCCAAGTTTGTGTAATAAGTAATATTCTAAATATATCAATACAATGGCAGTTAATACATGAACAAAACAAACTGAAAGGGAAATATGTTTACTTTTGAAATGAACTGTGGGTTTCAGCCAAATAATTGATGTTAATTTCTGAATTTTTATTTGACTCTAGCCTGCCCTGGGCACTAATCACTTAACTGCATCAATGGGTGGCCTGAGTCTGCAGCAAGAAGGGTTAAGACCTGTGAATCTTCTTCAAGAAAGGAATATTCTTCCTACGACCCTCCTGAAGGCTCCTGTCCCAAACTTGCAAGAAGACATCCAGAAGCTCAACTGTAATCCTGAGTAAGATTGTCTGTTTGCTATAATTCATCAAAATAAATAGAAGTATAAATTTCTGCTTATAAACATAACTTTACAAACTATTTCCTTAACTCTGTGAGTAGGAAATATTGAAGTTGGGCTTCATTGTGTTAAGATAAAGGCAGTAAGTGGGTTTAACTTTGAAGTTGGGAAAATTATTTGTGTAGAAAGTATGAGGGAAAATATGTTGCTTGCAAGGCAGCTATAGATAGGTGGAGTACAAAAACATTATAGTTGGTAGTATGATTGAGAAAAGATATAAAATAGGAATTAAGTCATTCAAGCGAGGTACACCAAAAAGATTGTGAATGCAGAAATATGGGTGAGCTCTGTATTGAAAGTAACCTTTTAAAACAACAGAATAAATGAAATATCAGACAAAAGGCTGGCAGTTGGTTATTCAAGTCATGTCTCTGAGGAGACCAACCAAACTGTGTGTAGCCAGGTAGTCCTGCTTTGCAAATCTTTTTATGACAGAGGAAACAACAGTGCCTTTGGGACGCTGTTCATGCAAACAAGCTGGACTGGATTTGCAAACCTGCCATGCACATCTGCTCTTTGCAGAAACACCCGAGTGCTGAACCCTCAGAAAATGACTGTGGGGTTGTTTTTAGTTACTAAGTTTTAAAACAACTTTTTAAATTTTGCTGGTTCTGATTTATTCCAAAATAACACTTCATATATAAAGATTTGGTGCAACTTTGAACGTTGTTAGGCTTAACTTTGACTTGAGTGACTAAAATAACACTCAACTCGGTGTAAAGAGCATTTGTATAAAATAACATGAGAACTCAAAAGATGGTTTATGGGTCAAGCTCAGAGAAACAAAATGGTGTGACAGAGATGGAGAAGATCCTTCATCTGGAAATGGAAATTCAACATCACCAGCTCTAGAAAAATATACTGTACTACTGAAATCATAATTTATTTTCTGAAAGCCTCTGAAAATAACCCTTTGTCCTCCATGTAGGTTGTTCCGCTGTACCCTGACTAACATTCCTCAAACTCAGGCCTTATTGAATAAAGCCAAACTTCCTTTGGGGCTCCTGCTTCATCCTTTCAAAGACTTATCGGTATGACAAATATTCAAAACTTTTAACTGCTGAAATATCAACTGTGCCTTTAGCAGAGTCCAGAGTTGGACAGTGAATTATAAAACAAGGGCAGGTATCTTGGCCCAGAAAAATTACCATAGTAACTGACATTTCCCTGTTCCATCCAGATCACTGTAAATTTTCTAAATTATTTCTCCCTACCACTTCTTAATGAAAAAACCCAACTCTCAAACCTTAAAAAACCAAAAGTATAGAGACAGCACAGCCCTGGAACTGTGACAGAAGACAACACATCTAAATTCCAGTTTATCTTGTCACATATCAGTTGTAGTTATTGATTTCCTATACCAAACCTAGTACTAATTCTAAACTCAATTAAGACTTGACAAAGTTGAAGGGGTTTGGATGTCCTTGGATAGACAGAAGACTGTGAATTCAACAGTGCCTCTTTCAAACACTGTTGGGTTTTTTTACAATTTAATTAATTAGCTTTTCTGCCCCTGATTTTTGATCTATAGTGGGTGTAGGACTTGGTCTTAAACCATCATAAAATTTAAGACTTTAGAGGCTTGGAAAGGAAACCTACCCAATCAAATATGTTAGAGCTCAGTTCCTACCTGTTACACTAAGGAATTGTAGGGATGCTGTGAGGATGCAGAAGTGCTCCTTCCTTCCACAAGAGTGCTTTGAGCAGCTAGCCAGGAAGCAGAGTGTTGTTTTTATAGATGAATAGCTGCAGTGTGGTGATGCTTTAAAACAGGAAGCTTCTCTCTTCCAGCAATTGCCAGTGGTCACTTCCAGTATTATCGTGAGATGCCGTTCCTGCCGGACCTACATTAACCCTTTTGTCAGCTTTCTAGACCAAAGGAGGTGGAAATGCAATTTGTGCTATAGAGTGAATGATGGTAGGTTTTAAATGTGCTTATTGATTTAAAGGGTTACAGTTCACCTTTCCCACCTTGACCTTTGAGACTGTTACTTGTTGGCCAAGTCAGTGCTGGGGTTGTTGGAGTCCTGCTGGGGCTGTGAGTCCTGAGAAGTGTTTCCCAATGGCAGTGGTGTCACTAGAGAAGCACAGTAAGCCCAAGTGGTCCCCCAGAGTATCCTTTCAGGTGACAAAATAGCTGCCCTGCCTCGTGTAGTTCTCCAAGAAGTGTTGCCCAACAGCTACAAAAGATATATGTGTTTTAAAATGCAGCACAGCCAGTACCAGTGTGAAATACTAACATATAAACTTACCTGCATAGTTCCTGAAGAATTCCTGTATAATCCTGTGACAAGAGTTTATGGAGAACCTCATAAAAGACCCGAAGTCCAGAATGCTACTATTGAGTTTATGGCTCCATCTGAATACATGGTAAGGCTTTATTTATTTTTAGTTACTTTTAGTTAGTCTCTCCCTTTGCTTTGTTTTCAGAGGGAAGTCAGAAAAAACTTTGTTACAGAAGATGCTTTCCAGCTCAGTAGAACAGTTTTTGCTTCAAGTAGTGTATTAGAGAACTCTTAGGGTGAACTTCAGATAGTTCACTTCTAAACATTTATGATGTCAGAGTTGTTCTGTATTTAAATATGTAGGTATTTGTAGGTCTTCTGGAAGAAAACTGGAATTCTGTATTACCAAATGAGAGGCAGATGCATTCAGAAGTTCTAGCTGTCATCTGTGTGCTGTTTTAAGAGTTTAAACTTGCAGTGGAATGAACAAACCTAACGTAGTGAGTGTTATTTGAAAATTAAAGGTCATCTTTTCTTTGCTCAGCTGCGTCCACCTCAGCCACCCGTGTACCTCTTTGTGTTTGATGTCTCTCACAATGCAATTGAGACAGGATACTTGAATACAGTCTGCCAGACCTTGTTAGACAATCTTGACTTGTAAGTACTTTTTTTCTTAAAATCTCCTATTTTCATTCCTCTTAAGAAATTTGTAATAGACACCAACATGCCAGTCCTTCCTGTCTAGAAGAGATATATCCTGGTGTTGGCCAGTGGTGTGTTAAAATGGACCATAAAGCTGCAGTCTTTTTTCCCATCACAGCTGCACCAGTATAAAAGATAATTCTGAGGTGTGTTTTTCAGTCTGACTCTCCTATCTGCTTCACCAATCCCCAAAAGAATATAAACGTCATGTTTATGAGATCTTTTGAACTGTATTTTTTAAAAGCTGAAATTTAGATAAGCATTTGCTGAAAGAAGTCATACAGCTAATAAACTTTTCATAAAATACATGCTCTTTGAACATATCTAAATGCTGCTTGGTATTTTGCAGTTTATTTCTCCATTTCTGATTGCCCTCTTAAGGTTCCTGCATGTCTGCTAGGTGACTCTGCTATGAGCTACTTTTTTGTTGTTTGGTTTTTTTTTTTTTAATCTCCACAATGACTTAGTCAAGCTTTTGCAGTGTAGCTGTGAAGCTACTTTGTAATAACCATGGAGAGATGCAGTGGATGTTTAAAAATAAAAAAAAAGCCTGCAAAAATGAAATTTCATCTTGTTGAACACCATATGTCTCATTTTCAGGCTTCCTGGGAACACTAGAACAAAAATAGGCTTCATAACATTTGACAGCACAATCCATTTCTACAGCCTTCAGGAAGGTCTCTCTCAGCCTCAGATGCTTATAGTTTCAGATATTGAAGGTATGCAGAAATAAATTCTGTGATTAGTATCTACTAATGACTGCCTGTTATGACAGCCTTTAAAAATATGTATATCTTGTGAGAGTTTGTAGGTCAGATCATTAATCTCTCTGGTAATGCCTTTAGGAGTAGCACATGTGTGTGTTCCTTTATGAAGTCATCTCCCTGATGTCTCCCTGAGCAGTGCTGGGGCTGCTCATGACTTAAAACGTGCAGCCAGCCTTCCTAACTCCTGGTTTAATTTGGACAATTATCTGGATTCCTCTTGAGGTCCCAAATACTGATGCTGGGTACATTTCTATAGATTTCCTGGTGACTGGTGCTTAGTGCTTGTCCTGCTGCCTTTCGTTTCGAGTCACCTTTCAGCATGTTGTGGGGCAGGGTGGAATGAACACTGGAATTATTTGCTCTGTGGTTTTACTTAATAGTCTTGATTATCCTTCAGCCCAGTTGATTGCTACTCTAACACAGCATTCTAGCCACAGGAATGCTTATGAGAAAAAAAAAGAAATCCACATAATTATGTTTACATGGGTTTATACACTGACACCTTGTGCTTTATTCAATGGTTGGCAAATACAGTCAGGGAAGTGTTCTTTAAAGATAACTGAAATACTTTTTTTTCCCTTCCAGATGTATTTATACCAATGCCAGAAAACTTATTAGTAAATTTAAATGAAAATAAAGAGGTAAGAGCTAAGAACTATCTTAAGTAACTAGTGACATAGTTTGGGATATGTTTGGTAATTCTTGGATTACTTAGCGCTCTTGAACACCTACTGTTCAAATGCCAGGTTTGAGACAGAAAAGAGAGGTTTTATCTGTGTGACTGTAAACTTTGGCCAACTTCAAACAAGGCAGTACTTCAATTTTCTAGGACTTTTTCTTTACTACCTTAATATTAGAAGTGTTAATACACAGTTATGTAGTTCAGCAATCAGCTCTAGAAAGAAGAAAACTCTGAAGACTCCGAGACTTACTATTTGTGTTTCCTCACTTGTAGCTAATTCAAGATCTGTTGAAGACCTTGCCACAGATGTTTACCAAGTCCCTGGAAACTCAGAGTGCTCTGGGGCCTGCATTACAGGCTGCCTTTAAACTGATGTCCCCCACTGGAGGTAGAATCACTGTCTTCCAGACACAGCTTCCCACTGTGGGAATGGGAGCACTGAAGCCACGAGAAGAGCCAAACCAAAGAGCAACTGCAAAGGTTAGGAAGGCAAAAAAGGTTGAGGGAACTGGCAGCCCTGTTCTGTGCATGTGGGTGGTTCTGGGATTGCCTGTTCCAGGTTAATTTTGTGGTTTTCTTGGTAGAAAGAACAAAAAAGCCAACCAGGCAACAGAAACACAGATTAATTATCTGATTTTTTTTTTAAAGAAATTGCTGTAATCAGTGATGGAGAATCAGTTATTTGTGCCCCTGAAAACAGGCAATAAATCTGTTTGAATTTCCTTTGTATTTTTTAATTCTGCCCTGTATTTACAGGACATACACCTGACACCATCGACTGATTTTTACAAGAAGTTAGCCTTGGACTGCTCAGGGCAACAGGTTGCAGTGGATTTATTTCTTCTTAGTGGGCAGTATTCTGACTTGGCTTCTCTAGGTAAGTCATATAAAGCTTGAGGGGTGTGTAACTCCTGTACTTTTGGCAAATGTTTAGTGTATATTAAAGTTTAGTGTATGAACCTGATTTGAACTAATCTAATGTGTCAAGATGCAAATTCATCCTTGCTGAGCAGTGACAGTGAATAGAATGATGTTTAGTTAGAATAGAAGTTACTTTCATATCCTCCCTTAGTGAGTCAGGATTTTTGTGATACTGCTATAAGTGGCTGAAATACTTTCCTCCTTTTTATGCCTTTTAACCATCAGTGTAATTGTCTTTAGAGTAAGTTTTATTATAATTATTTTCTTCTCCATTTAACTAAACTATCAAGTGACCAAGTACCTGCAATTTCAGGTCAGTGGAAAATTATTTCCCACCTGAAACTGCACACATACTTAAAGATATAGTTGTGTTATATCTGTGTCTCTGTATGCAGGTCTATAACTGTGTATCAGAGTGATTTGCAGTTTAATAATTAAAGGGAATGTTGCATTCAGCTGGTATATTTAAAGGCTGCAGCAACTGTCTGCACTCTCCAATGTGTGCTGGTTTTGTTTCAGGTTGTATATCCAGGTATTCTGCAGGTAGTGTCTATTACTACCAGTCTTACCATCATAAACACAACCCTGTCCAGGTGGAGAAGTTGCAAAAGGAGCTGAAACGATATCTGACTAGAAAAATTGGGTTTGAGGCTGTCATGAGGATAAGATGCACAAAAGGTTTGAATTCACTTTCTTAGATTTTTGGGGCGGAGAGGAAGTGGGTGTTTGCTGTTTTTTGGGAATGTTTTGATTGGTATTTTAGCTGATTTGTAAGCTTAAATGCTTAAAAGGTAGAGATTAGAAAAGTAAAATTCAATACCAGAGATCAGACAATTTATTAAAGACTGTATATTTTCTGGCATCTAAGTTCCATTTTACAATGGTTAAAACTGGAAATTTTGTTGGACTGCTATTTCAGCAAGGGACCTTTTATAATCTAGAGACTTTCTACTATTGTGCATTGATTTGCCTTGCTAATTCCTGCTTTCTCTTAGGCTGTGTGGATTCTTTAGATTACTTGTGTGTTTGGGATATTTGCCTTTTCTGCAGATACTGTATTTCATTGAGAGGGAACATTCTGACACAGAACCATCTACACTGGTGGCACGTGTGTAAACAGTGTCTGTATTTCACAGCTATGAAACCCAAACTGATTTAATACTTGCTTATCTTGCAGGGCTTTCCATCCATACTTTCCATGGGAACTTCTTTGTAAGATCCACAGACTTGTTGTCGTTACCCAACGTGAACCCGGACGCGGGATACGCCGTGCAAATGTCCGTGGAAGAGAGTCTGACTGATATGCAAGTTGTTTCTTTCCAGTCAGCTCTCCTGTACACGTCCAGCAAGGGTAAGATGTACAGGTGGTGTCACCTGCAGTGTTCACGTGAGTCTTTGTGTCCATTTATCAGCTGCAGTTCAGCTGCAGTAACTTACTCAAACTGCCTTGTTTAATATCAGGATCACAGCTTGGGTATGTCATTGATGTCGTTGCTTCTTTCAGACCAAGAAGTTTCTTGGGAAACATAGTTTTGGTCTGAAAATAAATAGGCTTAACCTAGAAACTGAGAACTAATCATTTTAAGGGCTATTGAAAATGGCCTGATTCACCATCTGTATGGTTGAGCAAACAGTGGCATTTTAGTATTTCATAAAACAAGTATGTTGGGAGACAACGGTTTTCTTTTCCTGCAGGTGAAAGACGAATTCGTGTGCACACCATGTGCTTACCTGTGGTGACAACACTGAGTGATGTGTACCTGGGGGCAGACGTGCAGGCCATCACTGGGCTCTTGGCCAACATGGGTAAGTGTGCTCAGAGCCTGTGTGGGTATGCATGGACCCCATCCTTAAAGCTCTGAGCAATAATCCTCTAGGAGAAGAAAAAAAAAAAAGAAAAATCTTTTAGAAGAAAATATTCCCACTTTCTAAGAGTACTTTCTAAGTAGAAAGCCTAAGAGTATTGTTTTTAATGCTTAGCTTAAGTATCAGTAGAGCTGTGTGTAGTCACCTGGACTTAAGCTTAGTCTGGTGCATCATCACAGGCCCCTGGCTTTTTTTCTGATTCACTTCCTCTGGAATGCAGTGAAAGCTTGTTGGGATGCATCAAAGTATACAATAAAGTGAGAAGAGTTAACGTACATGACTGTATTCCTGCCAAGGGAGGAAAAGGCTCTTACTTGAGCTCTGTGCTCTGTTTTTAGCTGTGGACAGATCAGTGTCTGCCACGCTGAGCGATGCTCGGGACGCCCTGGTGAACGCCGTGATCGACTCCTTGTCCGCTTACCGGTCATCGGTGCTGAGCATCCAACAGCCCGGGCTCACCGCCCCCCACTCCCTGCGCCTCTTCCCACTGTACATCCTGGCACTCTTGAAACAGGTAAGAGGGTGATTGTTTGGCAGGTCAGCTCCAAGTAGAAGGACAGTTCTTCGGTGGAGAATGATTCAGTTCAGAAGTGTATGTAAAACCAAAAGTATAAATGTATTTGTTAATTGAATTTCTGTGAACTCATACTAGAAGTAATTTTAAATGTTGGACAAACTGGCTTTCTCTTTTAGAGAGAACTTTTGGATTCATACCTCTTGATTAGGAATTAACCAGCATGTTCACACCGAGCTTGTTCATTTAAAAGACTTTATAAGTATGTTACCCAATCAAGTGGGAGGAGTGAGCCCTTGTTTAATTTATAGCTGTTGTTTTGTCCCAAGAGACCAGGACTATCTCTTTCTTGTAAATCCAGACCTAAGATTCTGAACATTGGAGCCAATTGTTACCTGCTCCAATGTTAATTAAGTTCCATCAGGTAGCATTTTTAAGGTGTATGTTAGAGAGGCACATTGCAGGATGATTTCATCTCAGCTGTAGTGGATTGATGGTGCTGGGTCATGGTTAATTCTAGAATCCAGAAATGAGAATTGTATGATTTGTATGTGAAACATTGAAGAGAATATAAAATAGCAGCAGTAAAATACCATAAGAAAATACTTGCTGCACATCTCTACGACTTAAGCTGGAAATAAGCAATAGATGGTGTGTGAAATTCAGCTTCTCTGGCTTTGCTTTAATGGTTAAACTAAATGCCTGACTGTTTGCAGAAAGCATTTCAAACTGGGACGAACACACGTCTGGATGAACGGATCTTCACCATGTGTCAAGTGAAAAACCAGCCCCTTGTTTACCTCATGCTCATGACACATCCCAGTCTGTACAGAGTCGATACCCTCACAGATGAGGTGAGTCTTTGCATTGCTACATGATCTGTCTGTTTGATGGCAAAGACTTGTATGATGTGAAAATAAATTTGTGTTAAGAAGCTCCCAAGTTTCCCACATTAAAGCTGCGTAGCTAAAATGTAATGTTTCATATTCTCCCACTTGTTGCATTTATGCATTTGTTGTTTGGGACTGGATTGATGAATTCTGGAGAGAAGCTGTGCTCTGGCTATGGATGGATGAGGAAGGTTTTTCCCTAACTTTTTAAACTTTTTGCCTTGTGTCATTATCTTGCACTATAAATCACATGCATATAAAGACATCATAACATGCTTTAACCTTTTGTCACTCTGCAGCTTCCTTTATTTTAAAATGTCAAGCACTTCTGTGAACAGTGAATGTTTATGTAAAACCCTGAATAATTTTAGAAATCACATCTTTCGTAGATAACAAATCTGACATTCCAGTTCTAGAACTAATTAACCAAGATGTTGATTAAATACCCCCTCTCTAAATAAAACATTGGGATTTATTAGTAAATTATGCACTTGAAGTATGACTTAAGTTAAACTGAGAAAAAGGGCCCAGCTTCAGTATTCAGTGTAATACATCCTACTGTTATTTAACCTTCTGTTCTGTTTTGTTGCATCAAGATATGAACTGCTGGTTTTCTTCTTGCTTCTTCTTTTAGGGGGCTCTTAACATAAATGACAGAACTATACCTCAGCCACCCCTTCTCCAGCTGTCAGTGGAGAAGCTGAGCAGGGATGGTGCTTACCTTATGGATGCTGGCTCTGTAAGTTGGGTAGAGATGGAGATTTTAAAAAGTATCCAAAGTTACTTTATGAGAACACTGCTGGGGTGTGTTTTGTGCTGGACTAATGTTGTTATTGATGGGTATCTTTCAGGTGATGTTTCTGTGGGTCGGGAAGAACTGTGGGCAGGGTTTTATCAGCCAAGTCCTTGGAGTTCCAAATTATGGCTCAATACCACAGAATATGGTACGTGCTTGCTTTGCTGAACACCAGCCTTACAGTGCTGCCAGAATGTTTTCATGAGAACTAAAATACCACTACTCAAATATTAGCCCTCTAGTTACATAAATCCAGATTCAAGGAAAGAAATAATTGCTGTTACCTCTTGGGGTTTCTCCAGGCTGAAACTTTATAGAATATATTCCCATGAAAACGCAGTAAGAAGAGGCTGACAGTGATTGAGTTTCTCAGACCTGTGGGAGCAGATCAAGAACACTTGCAAACAGTGAGCACAGTGGGTTAGTGGGGTATCCTTATCTGCAGTAAACCAGGCATCAATCACAGCTCACTCATCATCATTCTGATAGCTAATTGCTGATAGCAGTTTAGTGCTCTTCACTGTTTGAAGCCCTTTCAAAGAAGACAGAACTGAAACTATACATCACAAAACCTATCTGTCTGGGTTTTCTTTATGCCCAATTAGTTCATTCTACTGTTTTTCTGAAAAATATCCTGTTTGTTTTAATGAAACCCTTTGCCTTTTAGACACATCTCCCAGAACTTGAAACTGCAGAATCCATCAGAACACGAGCTTTTGTTTCTTGGCTGAGAGAACAGAGACCTTTCTTTCCTATACTATATATAATAAAGTAAGTGGGTTTTAAGTTGTTGTGCTTCTTCAGGAACCTGTTAACAATACATATTTGGATATCATATACTGAACTTCCTTAATGGAAGTTTTAATGATGGTGTGTGCTGTGCCTGACAGATTTGACAACAGATATGACTTGTTGTGAGTTGTCTTAAATTAGAATTTCCACAGACTATAAAAGACTAAATGTCACAGAACAATCTTTAGGTAATGTCATATAAATGAAGTAAATGCTGGTAAGTGCTCTTACTAGGATTAATCACTATTAGGGGCTCTTTGGGATGCACTTTTCATATGTCCTTAAGCTCTTGAAATGTTTTGCCTGTAACTTTATCAATGTATTGCACTGTAGCTCTTGGCAAATGTTTATTTCACTCAAACACTATTTTCATTTTTAAGGGATGAGAGTCCATTGAAATCAAGTTTTCTGCAAAATATGATTGAAGACAGAACAGAATCAGCCTTATCATACTATGAATTCCTCCTTCATATACAGCAGCAAGTGAATAAATGAAACACTGGCCTTTGGCTCACTTCTTTAAGGAAAGATTTTGCAGTAAAGAATGATTGTGCTTGTAATATCTTCATTAATTCTGTGGCCTGAGGCAGTTGATGAGAAGTTCTCACTGTGATTTCAACGAACTAAAGCAAATAAAGGACCACATCTGAGAATCAAATGTGCAACTACATAAATATTGTACCTTAAAAAAAAAATCAAACTGTTGGAACCGGTTGAGCACCTTTAATTTGCTGCAAATCGTGTTTTTACTGTAAGTAGTTGCAGCATGAAGTACATTTACAAAGGCAATACTGAAAAGGTGAAATACATTTTGTAAAATAAAGAGTTCTTTGTTGTTCAAAATGTATATTTCTGTAACTTTTTGCCTTTTTTTTTTTTTTTTTGCTGCTAGATATAAAACCTCACAATACTGATCATGATTTGCAGGGAAATTCTTTCTAAGTGCATCCAGTGATTACAGACAGAGCATCTCAATGTTCAACTTAATGCTTAAAGTAGCAATGAAACAAGTGTTCATTGTGAAATGAACAAATACTTACGGAGTGTAGAATCCAGTGCTTGGATTTGGATTATGGCTAATAGGACTAAAGGTAAGCTTAACCTGGACGAGATGGCTGAATTCATAAAGCTTTTAATAAGTCAGTATTCTAATTTAAAAACTGGGGAGGAGTGGGCCCTACATGAGGTGGCTGAGTCAGCAGCAAGAGTAGACTTGGTAGATGGCAAGCTTTGCTTTTCTTCAGTAGAAGGAATAATTTTAATTTCAGTTTGTGGGAGGGGAAGGGCAAGGAAGGTTATCTCAGATTTATTGTTTGGGTTTACGTTCAGTAGACTTTTGGCTGTTGTTTACGTGAACTGAATGTTGGGCCCCTCAGATCTGGTGTTTGTGTGGCAGCGCTTGGGGCCGAATGTTTAGAGACAACACTGAACGTTCTGATGGTAAAACAGGAAATTATTTCTCCAAGAACAAAATTATTATATCGCATTTGAAGATTCGTGTATCATTGCAGACATGCCTGAGGTTGTCAAAGAAGGGGTTTTTTACTGTAGCTGTGTGATGAGCCCAGGTCCAAAGCCAGTGTGCACCAAACAAAAGCTTTAAATATACTCTCAGATCCTGCCAGAGCTGCAGATTGAAGCTGACATCAGACTTGAATCGAAAATTTATATACAAAAAGTATTTAAATAACTTTATAGAAGTGTATTGATAGTTGTTCTGTTTTGAAGATTAGGCTATCATTGATAGCTGCCAACATAGAGTATTTAACTTGCTGTATCTCTATGCCTATGGAAGTGTTGTGTATGGAGAAATCTTGGTTTGCTTTTTTGTTTAAGAGTGTAAACTTAAAGGTCTTGCAAAACCAGCTTCCTGGGGCAAGTAACTTGAAGAGGTTGTACACTTGTAAATGGTCAAACGTACTGTGCTTAGTTCACTTACATTTGGTGACACAAATGTCAGTGGGGTCAACATTTGGGTCAGCATTTGCTCCCATTTCAGGCTGTAGCTGCATGTGATTGTCAGGAGTTGCCTTACTTCAGGGGAGGAGTTCCTTGGGGGAAATTGTTCTTGTGGCTTGAGCACAAGAAGCTAAAGTTCAGAACAATGACTAAAATAGCATGGAAAGCCTATTATAGAACCAATTTAAGCTTCCCTGTCTGCTGCCTCCGTAGCAAACAGGAATATATTTACTTGAACAACTTTTCAGAGAATTGCACAGTTTCTAGTCATAGTGAAGAGGTTTTTTAAGTTTTGACAGTCTGATTTTTTTTTTCCAGGGGGGAAAGGGTTCTCTTCATTTAAATCATAAATGGAACCTCTGCACTTGCATAGGTTCTGACTGAAACCTTGTGTTTTGGGTATATTATCACCCAGATGTTGAAAACCATCCTTACATCTAACAGCCCACCCGAAGTCTGTTTGTTACTATGACTGTATTTTGCTACTATATCCCTTATTTTTTTTAAGAAACATAAATGTTGGAGGTGGCCTCATTGCTTTATGTACACCAGACTAATGGCTGAAGATGTCCGTCTTTGTGGCAATTAACAACTTTGAATTGCAGTCCCTAAGTTTGACAGAGCAAAACATGATAAATGAGTCCGATGAACCCTCTTGGAGTTCTCTTCTCTTTGGAAGAAATTCTGTATTAATTTATTCCCTAGCAGTGGGGAAGGCCTGCTGGTTCACTTGTACTGCTGTAAGGGCAACACAGGGCAGATGGACACACACTACCTAGGATTTCTCATTTTTACATAACGTTGAAAAATGAGAACACTGAAGATGAACTGCAAAAGTAGGCAAGAGTGGCTCTGGTACTTAGATCTCAGCATGACAACTCTCCCACTGCAAATGTGTGGTAGAGGTGTGTCTGTTTTTCTAGTTGAACACTTTTGTTTAAGCTGTTTCTGTATTTGACACATTAGTGTTCAGCGAACAACATTGTTACCATCCATTTTACTTTGCTTTCATTATCGTTTTTAATTTAATATATTTGAGTCTAAGTCCACATAGACTGTGTTGCAATAACTAGAATGATTCACTTTTATTTAGAATTAATTTCTTAACAGATTTTAATCAAAGATGCAGAATGGCTTTTAAGTTAAGGGACCATTAAATGTGATTTTAAGGTTCTGTTTACTATTATGGATGTAATCCTTATAGTAAATTTAATTTTGTAAAGTAGTGTATAATATTGTAATATTAAACCTTTGTTTTCTGAACTCAAACATTTGATCTTCAGTATGAAGTTATAAATCTCCCCCCTTCTGAATTTGAGACAGGATTTACTTGTCCTCCTTTTTACAGTTTGTAATTTTCACTGTTTTATTCCTGTAAAAAGTCATTTGTAACACATGCAAATGCTTATTTTATCTGTGCTAATTTATCAGATTTGGCTACTCAATAAAATTAATTGAAAGAACTCATGCAAGTCCATCACTCCTTTCTTATAAATAAAAATAGAGTAATGTATTTGATTAAGTGAGATAAATACCATGCATCAATCAAGAAGTTGGTCTCAGGAGCTGACAGTGATGGTTGGAATTTAGCCTTCAGCAGCATTCCAAGATGGTGATCAATTTTCTTGTAGGTGATCCTGTATCTTCATTTAACATCCCATTCTTTCAGCACCTTTTTGTAAAAGTCATTTCCATTTTACGCTTGCCAATTCTTTTATGGGCTGTTGTCACCGCTGCTTCTGGTTCATCGTGGATGAGTTAATGCATGAGCTTGGTAGTCAGATCTCTGTATTAAACTCTGTTTGAATACAGAATTCTGTCATTCAGTGTTGTTGAAATATTAATTGGACTTGTCAGCACTGGGTTTTTTTTCCCCAGTACACATCCCCCTGTCCTGCTGCTGCTGAGCTCCACCACTCCGGCTGTGGCTCTGGGCTTTGGAACCCTCACTGTGGGATCTCCTCTTCCTACTTGAGGTGTCTGGGGCGTTAAGGAGCAAAGTCGTTTGGTGTCGAGGATGTGGAGGGCAATTATGTGAAGTACCGATGGAAATGATCCCTGTCCCCGCTCCTTCAGTTTGGCTCTCGGGTGCTGTCGCCCAGTGGTTGTCTGTGGCAGTGTTCAGGGAGAGGAAGAATTAATGTGGTACAGCTTTATCACCTGTCACACAAGGAGAGGTGTGATGGACTTTTAGTGTGCATAAACACGAATATTATGCGTCTTGCTAGAAAAAACTGAATGCACTCCGAGTTCTTAATGTCACAGCAATTCTGGAATCCTGGAGCGTTCCTTGTGTGTTGGTTTTTGCTCAGTGTGCACAGTCAGTCCGCAGCGGTGCGGCGGCAGATTGGGGTGTTCCCCTGAGTGTGCTGCACGCTTGTGTGCGCTGCACAGCCCCTGCCCAGCCTGAGGGTGCCCCGTCATCCCGTCCCCTCAGCGCCGCCATCGCCCCTTCCCGCCCTCACAGCGCTGTGACGTCACCTCCGAGGCCGCGCCCGCCATCTTTAGTGCAGGCGCCGCGCCGTTAGAGAGCGCGGGGAGCGGGACTGTCCCCCAGCGCGTCCCGCCTTCCTCTTGCCCTTACCCAAAATGGCGGCGCTCGCTTCAGCGGGCGGGCAGGGCGGTGCCCGCGCCGGCGCGGGGCGCGGGGCGAGGGGCGGGCGCGGTACCGGGCCTGAGGAGCCGGGGATGGCGGACAGCGGGGCGGGCGCGGTGCCCACACCGCCGGGTCCCCCCGCGGGGCTCTCGGCGTCCCAGCGCCGCGCCGAGCTGCGCCGCAGGAAGCTGCTCATGAACTCGGAGGAGCGCATCAACCGCATCATGGGCTTCCACCGGCCCGCGGCCGGCAAGGGTGAGCCGGGTGGCGGGGGTGGTGTGAGGGCTCCGCGCGGGGCTGCGGGGACGCCTCGGTCTCCTCTCGCCCTGAGCGCTGCCTGCGCTCCCCTCGCGGGCAGGAGCGGCGGCGACAGGGCCCGCTGGCTCCCCAGGGTCCCTCAGTGCCGCCTGCCCTCGCAGGGATGCCCTGAGAGCAGCGCGACCTCCGAGGGACCCGCCCTCGGGTAAGATCCGTGTGTCACCGGAACGTCGGGTCTTGGGGCTGTCCCTGGTCATTTTTCTGCAAGTGGGTTTTCGTAGCTAAAGAAAGGGTGAGCCTCCCCTGCAAGTGGTTTTTCTTAGTTAGAGAAAGGATGAGCCTCCCCCAGGTTTCCAGTCATTTACTCCTGGCTTTCGTAGCTGGGTTTTTATAGCGGTCGGTTGTCTCCCGTTTGGGTAATGACCAGGCGTTGGACGTTTGTGGTTGGCATGCAGGATTTTCTTGCAGAATCATAGGTAGGTCGTTTATATTTCTCCACATGCTTCAAGCGGGCTGACCATCTTGTCAGGAAAGAGTTGTCATATTTTGGTTTACAGGGGTGCCCGTGAGCCATGAATCAATGTGATTTAACACTGAGAAGTTCTTCTTAAGCTCTCTGGTAGGACCAGACCTGTTGTGTCTCTTGGTTTGGCTTTTGTTCTCTGCCATCACCTCTCTTGCTCTAAGATGGGTCTTGAGGTTTCATACAGAGCAGATTAACACTGCTCTGCCGCTGGCAATAGAAGACAAGCCAAATTGTTGGAAATGATACAACTTTTCTAATTTTTAATAGCTTTAATTAACCTTTTGTTAGTTTTTTTAATTAATCATACATGCTGTGTTAGGCCTTAAATCACTTTTAGCCAGTGTTTAGCAGAAAGTTGTTGTAAGCTACTTTTGTGGGAACGCAGCTTGGGAAAAGTACCAAAACTGTAAGTTTTGTTAAAAGTTAACCTTGAAATACTTCAATGAACAAAGCCTGGGAGAGAGAAAGATGTATTGTTGAAGCTGGACATCTGGAACCCAAGATTTATGAACTGCAGGGACGTTTTGCAGAAATCAGCAGATTAAGAAGAGTAACAAAGACACAATAGATGTGATACAAAGTCCCTTCTGAGAGAAAAAGATACTAGAAAGACTGAAGATATGAACTAATTATCATAAAAAGCGAGAAATTAATGCCCAGTAGAAGGCAGAATATTAACTAAAGAGAATTATGTAATTAAGAACCAATGAACATTGACTTGTTTGCTATAAATGTAAAAATAGGTAGAAAAATTATTTATTGGGTCTGTGTGGGGACTGAAATCTGTCTTACACCTCTGGCTAGAAATGAAGTAATGCCTTGCTTTCTAATACTAAAAAGACAGTGTTAGAGAGTTTTATGTATCCTGACAATTTTGGAGTGTTTGGCAGCCAAGGTGCACTTTTTTTACCTGCTCATTTGTCAGGTTTCAATGCTCTCCTGGGTGATTCACCTTCTGCAAATCTTTGTCTTTTGTTTTATGTTGCTCTGTGCATTTGGAACAAGGTCTTTCCTCCTGTGCAGGCCGTGCTGTTGCTTAGGGAAGTGCAGTGTTTTAATTTCTCCACTGCTGACCAACAGCTTCACCTTGTGTCCCATGTCTGTCTGTGAAGCAGTGCCCTCTTTAGTCCTTTCTTTTCACTTGGGAAGCAGAGACATCAAACCAGGACGCCAATCCAGTTTGGCCAAAGTGTTGTTCCACGTACCTGCTGTGTGTAACTGCGTGTTTCTGTTTCTCTCCTTCAGATGACGACAGTCACACAGAGTCAAAGCTGCAGCACGAGCAGGATAAATCCAACTCCCTCCCCATTCCTTCGGTTTCCAAGCGAATCGTGCTTGGAGATTCCGTGTGCAGTGTGCCAGGCTCTGCTGACCACGCAGGGAGCCTGGCAGAGCTCCGGGGGGACAAGGACTTGTTCAGCAAAGCCCCCGAGCTGGTCACCGAGGGCACAGGGGAGCTCCGCCACCGGCACCGGGGCGATCTGCCCCCTGAGGCTGCACCACGGCCACCCAGACACGGGCTGGAGCAGTACCTGTCCAGATTTGACGAGGCTCTGAAGCTGAGGAACCAGCTGATGAGTGAGAAGCCGAGCCAGGAGAACGGGAGTGCCGGGGAGGAGTTTGACTCTTTCCGCATTTTCCGATTGGTGGGATGTGCTCTGCTCGCCGTCGTGGTCAGGGCTTTTGTGTGCAAGTACCTGGTGAGTTCAGGGGAACAGTCCTGCTCTGCAAATTTATTGTGAAATACCCTTCATCTGGGGCTGAAGTCTGTTGGTAGTGACCCAGTTGGGAACTTCAGACACACTACATTTCCACACAGCCACTGTGTAACCACTGAGAGCAGCACGTGTTTGGTTTGTAGTGGTTGAGCACAGATGCACTGGAGTAGTTGTTGCAGTTTAAGTCTCTTGCAAATTTATTCCCTTCTTTGTGAGCATATGAGTCAGCTGCTCCCCTAGTTTGGAGTGTACAAAAGAATAATAGAGTAAGAATAGTGTCCCCATCCCTGGAAATATTTGATGCCAGGTTGGACAGGGCTTGGAGCAACCTAGTCTAGTGGAAGGTGTCCCTGCCCTTCAGGGGGTTGGAATGAGATGGTCTTTAAGGTCCTTCCAACCCCAATCGTTCTGTGATTCTAGGAACAGTAAAGTTGTCCCAAGATAAGTAGATCCTACTCATTTATCAGTCTGAGAAAAGTAATTCTCAGTATTCCTGGTGCCTGCCAGAACAGCACAGAGATGTGTGGCAGGCACAACCTGCCACCTCCTGGATCCCTGGGCTCAGTTTCACTCACTGCTGCTCCCTTCTGTGATTTCAGGGTTTTAGGCTCAAAATAGGGCAGAACCTTATTTTTGTCATGTAACTTGTCTCCTGAGGTTTGTAGTATTCAAGAATACTGTTGCTGTGTTCCACAAATTATTTTTTACCTACTAGTTTTCTTTTATGACTTAGGAAGCATTACATTTCTGTGTTTCTTAGCTGTTACTTCTGACCAAGTTAATTTTTGTATATTCTGTTCTGTTTCTTCAGTCAATATTTGCACCATTTCTTACTCTACAACTCGCTTACATGGGACTGTCCAAGTACTTTCCAAAGGTAATTTTTTTTTTTCAGAATTAGATTAATTTGAAGTGTTTTAAATTTAAATTTGTGTTTAGATTGTATTAGGACCAACACATGTGAAGTATTCTTCTCTTGTTTTAACCTGTAGAGTTGTATTACCAATGCTGATAGTTTATACTAATTTTTAATCTTTCCAGATTTAGTCCAAATCTTTTTTTACAGTTTCTGTGAAAACATGGACTAGCAGCTTGTTTAGCTGTAGCCTAATTAAAAGCATCTGACCAGGAAATCCAGGTAGTTCTTTCATGTCTTCAGGAAATTTGCTTTTCTCCTAGACCACGCTCTTCTCTGGTTACTGTTTGCTCTGTCAGCAGCTGTTCTGCATGTAATAGCTGGATGAAATTTGTGAGTGTGTTTGCTAAAGAATGAGGCAGAACATGGGTTTTAAGAGCTCTGCATTCCCTTGCTGGTATCAGGTTGAATGGCAGCTTGAAATGAGACATTTATTTGTGTGTGAAACTTGCTGCTCATTAGCTAGATTTGCTCTATCACTTGATTCATATATTTACACCGGGCAATTGTGCTGAAGTATTTGTTAGGTTGATGATTTTGTCAGGTTTGTGCTGCAAAGTGGGATTGAATGATGTTCAATCCATAGTTAAAAGGGAAAATTTACATTTTAAAAGGAATAATACATTACCTGTAGGAAATCAGAATAAATCAGCAGTTCTTTTGTAGTTAAGTATATCGTAATAGTCACTCTAAGCTGATGTGTCACAACACAAAACAGTAGAATTAGCCTTAGATTTGCACCAGCTCATCAGCTACATCTTCTTGATCTTGTTTCTGCTGTATTTAAAATCAGCTCTTCAGTTTCAGAATTTAAAGAGGTGTTTCCTTTCCACAACGTGCTTTTACTGCACTTCATTGCATGAGGTCAATCTGTTAGTTAGCCTTCATTTTTCTCTCAAGAAACATAGAAATGTTCTTGAAAGCTTAATTTAGATTGGATTAAATTAAGATATCCAGCCAATATCATCAAATTACCAGAATTTTCAGCCACTGTCACCTTTTCCTGCCTGTCAGACTTCGTATTCTTGGGATTCCTCATCTCAAGGATGGAACATCTTTCTGAAGGTTTTGGGAGATTTTTGAGTTCAGAGGATGAAACTTCCAAATTAAGTTGTACTAAAATAGAAACAGTTGGGTTTTCGATTCTAAATAATTTTTCTGTTAGAAAACTAACAGTATTTATGGGGCTTCGAGCAACCTGGTCTAGTGGAAGGTGTCCCTGCCCATGGCAGGGGGTTGGAATGAGATGAGCTTTAAGGTCCCTTCCAACCCAAAGCTTTCTGTGTTCTATTTTTTGCCAAGTAGTGTAATGAGATTAATCCAGTTCTGCCAGTGGACCTGCCAGGCTTGGCTTCTTACACCCAGATTGCCCCTGTCTGGGAATCTTCCCAGTCCTGCACAGCCCCACCTCTCAGCCTGCTTGGAGGCAGAATATCCAGGATCAATTTTCTCTGCTGTTCTCCAGCCTCTCACTCAGCTCCGGGGGATCCAGCACAGCAGGAATCTGTGTCTGGGATAAGTGCTGTGAATCCTCCAGTGTGTCTGGAGAGAATCAATCCAAACCTGCTGCTCTTACCAATGAATTTGGAATGTGTGAAATAGGCACAACATTGGTAACATGTAAAGCAGAACTGGATTAGGAGGACTAACATGATACTGTGTTTTTATCCCTTTTAGTGTGAGAAGAAGGTGAAAACGACAGTCCTGACTGCTGCTCTCCTGCTGTCTGGGATCCCTGCAGAAGTGATCAGTCGCTCCATGGACACCTACAGCAAAATGGGAGATGTTTTCACAGACCTCTGTGTCTATTTCTTTACTTTTATCTTTTGCCATGAACTTACTTTGGTTTTTGGCTCTGAAGTACCATAATGGCTGTACAATTCCACACAGCAGCTACACTAAACCTCTCTGGACTGTGTTTCTTTAATGTCTGACACTGTGCAGACAGGTCTAAACCTTCACTAAAATTCCTACCTGTTGAAATGCTTGAAAGGAGCCTTAAATCCAGTCATTTTGGGAAAGGAAGAGCAGGGTCCCAGACTGCCAGTTGTATTGGTTCAGTTTATTTAAATACTGTGTCTGCATATTACAAATGTGAAGACTAGGGTGCAAGTGTCAGTGGATGATTTATTTGCTTTAGTTAGATGATGCCCCTCTCAACTTCCTTCATAAATATTTACAAAGCTGCCTTTGTTCTTTTCAGTGAGAACAAGAAGAGAGTTCCCTTCAGCAGAAGCATATATATGTGTATATCCTGTATGACTGTATCTAACCAGACCTGCTCATTTTGTGGTGTTCCCATTTTTTTAAAGAAAGCTCTAAATAAAAGAAATCCCTGTACTCTGTTCAAATGTTCAAGGTCAGAATGTTGAACCAAGTAGCTGCTTCTGGAGAATGTTGGTGAAACTTGCCACTTTGTTGTTATGATCCTTGCCTTGCTATACCTTATTTGTTGTGATTGTAATTAATTTCATTTGATGATGATTGTGGAAAAGAGCTAAGCAAAACCAATAACAAGAAAATCCTGGTGCTTACAAATGTCATTAATCAAAAAATAAGAAGAAACAAAATTAATCTCACCTGTTTATGAGTTTCCAGCAACCTAATCCTAGTGCAGCTCATCCTTGTGCTTTCTGATGCCTTTTCTTTATATTAACAGTTCATCTCATGAGGGAGTTGTATATATTGGCACCCAACCTGCAGTATCAAATCTTTGCTCTAGTGTTTGTAAAACTTACCAGGGAAACTGTTTTATTTTCAATCTCTTATGAATTTTGCACAGTGGGAGGAAGGAAGTGTCATTCCAAATAGTCCACTTAAATGGTGATAATCTCTAAAAATCTTTATTGAAGGTAAATTTGGTAGTTTCTTCATCTTGTAGTTTTCTGTTTAGAATCTGGACTTTTAGGAGATCTAGGCCGATGTCTTTTTTAGCACAGTAAAACACCTATTTAACTTGGTATTTGTCTGCAGAAATTTTTTTAGGGAGCAGAAGTGTTTGATTATACTCCTCTAAAGTGAATGCCCTGCACTCTGCCTGTCATTTTCTGTTAAAGCTGTAATTCTAGTGCCTCGTTTCTGACTCCTGAATTAGATACATGTTTGTTTGTGGCCTGAAAACAAGAATCTTACATTTTGATTTGACTATTTTTGTGGT
The DNA here is from genome assembly GCF_025592945.1 of Manacus candei. Taxonomy (NCBI): domain Eukaryota; kingdom Metazoa; phylum Chordata; class Aves; order Passeriformes; family Pipridae; genus Manacus; species Manacus candei. The sequence goes on along the minus strand of NW_026138085.1, from coordinate 15,926,669 downwards.
TTGTTTTTTTTTTTAACATTATGTTACAGTGAGTATTATGTTACAGATGTACAGGGCTGCAGAAGATTCTGACTTTTGTCTATGAGCACAGATACTGATTCAGAAGCTTTAAATTTGTTTATACTAGACAGGAATTTCAGCAAATGGAAATTAATGTCGAGATATGTAAATAACGAGTTTGCTCCGAAGTTACACGTGTCCCGATTCTCTATTTATATGCCCAAACGTGATACAAATAAATTGCAAAAACACCGTGTACCAAGACCTGCATAAAGCAATGGATGTTTAATCATAATTTTAACACTAATCAGCTCCATACCGTGGGGTGAGCGGGCAGAGCTCCAGGAGGGGCTGGATGGAGAAACGGCGATCAAGAAGCGCCCTTTTGACCAAGAAGCGAATCGCTTTTATTCTGCTCATGTCCATATTCTATTTACCGTGCCTTTCCCGCCGTTGTTTCCTCCGGAGCGCTCTCCCCCTCCCGGCTCTGTCCGCCGGTCCCGCTGTCTCTGCGCCCTCCGGCCGCGGGGGCGCTGCGGGGCGGGCGGAAGGGGCGGCGCTGGCGCGGGCGGGGCCGGGCGGCGCGGGATGGCGGCCGCCGTGTAGCGGGAGCGCCGCCGCCATGGGCCGCGAGTCCAGGTGAGGGAGCGAGGGCGGCATCGCGGGCTCTGCCCCCGCCCCGGGAGCGCCGCTCGCCCGGGGAGCGCGGCGCGGGGACGGGCACGGAGCGGGACAAAGGCGGCGCGGGCGCTGAGGGCGCCGAGGCGGGGCCGGGCCCGGCGCCGGGCCCGGCGCCGGTCTGAGGGCAGCGCCGGGGCCGCGGCGCTCCGGGACGGGGCTGAGGGGCCGCGGGGACGGCGCTGGGTGGGCCCGAGCTGTCCCGAGCCTCCCCCCCGCGGCCTTCGCGGGCTTGCTCTAAAGAGGCGTGATTCGCCACGTAGCGCTTCGAACGTGGGTTAGACGTTTCCCTTGTGCTTCTTGAGTTCCTGCAGGGTCACGCACGTTTTGCCCGATCGCAGCCGGTATAAACACCTGGTGGGCGCTGTGGCCAGCCCGGCAGTGATGTGAGTTTGTGCTCCGGCTGGTCTGGAGCTGCTCACACCGCTCAGGCTTTGCACCGACCCCACAACGTGCCGGTGCTGTCGGGCACGTCTCTGTTTCCCAGTTTGATCAAACCATCGGATTTTAACTCCAGAGCTGCCACAGCAGCCCCCGCACGCGGTCGTCAGTGCCCTGTCACAGCCCCCAGACCCGTAATGGGGGTTTACACCGACAGAGGCAGATGAGTTGAAATTTTACCAACCGGCTTGAACTCAAATTAGTGATTCAGTGCAGAGCTGGGCACTCCCAGAGATCCATCTAATTAGCTCCAAATGAGCTGGGGCAGCGGTGGGTGGGATAGGACACTGTTACAAATGTTTAGAAATTTAAAAGCTCTGAGAAATTAATTTTTTTTTGCTTGTTCACCTAAATATGATCAATATCCTTTAAGTGCAGATGGTTTTTGTGCTGACATTCATCTCTCTGAATTTGTGTCTCAGGCATTATCGGAAGCGCTCCGCATCCCGTGGGCGCTCCGGGAGCCGCTCCAGGAGTCGCTCCCCGTCGGACAAAAGGGGCAAACGTGAGGACAGGCGCTCCAGGAGCAGGGATCGGGATCGCAGGCGAGAGAGGTCCCGCAGCAGGGACAAGAGAAGGTCCCGGTCGCGGGACAGAAAGCGCCAAAGGTAGGACATGAGTTCCAGTCGAAGTAGATCAAAGTACCTGTCAGCTGGATGTTGATGTTCTTCCCTCTCATCAGGCACTTTGCTGATGGTTGTATAGATTTCACTGTGCTCAAGGCTTTTTGCTTATTAAATCCTTTCTAGCTGCTGGTGCTGGAGTCTGTAAGTTCTTAGTGGTCTTGATGATTGGTGGATTCCTTTTACAGCCTGTTCCTCAATAGCAGACTAAAGTCATACTGTGATCACGGGCTAAATAAATACAGTTTTGTTCCCTGTCAGACGCTCGAGGAGCAGAGAAAGGGAACGGAGCCGAGAGAGAAGACGCTCCCGGAGCCGGGAGAGGAGGCGCTCGAGGAGCAGGAGTAGAGGGAGACGGTCTCGATCCTCCAGTCCAAGCAAGAACAGGAAAACAGAGAACAGGTATTCTTGTGTTCCTGGCTCTAGAAATGTGTGAAAACTGCAGGTTTTGTTCCTTTCAATGTATGTTAATGGAGTCTTCAGACATAATTGCGGGCAGTGTTATAATTGTGCTCTACTGTAAAATGGTGGGAAGTCCATAAGTGGGAAGTCTGTACACAGAATAAGCAGGTTGGTGGTACTCTAGAAATAGTGAGAAACTGGAATCACAAAACCTTTTGGAATAAGTGTGTGTTCTGTATTAGAATAACCCAAAGAAAAAGGTGTAAAGAGGTTTAATTGGCTAAAGTGAATTTTAAATTTATTGTCATAAGTTAGCACATATTTCGTTTAGATGCATTTTTCTCCTTTAAATTGGAAGCAAGTTGGGGTAATAAAAGCTGGGATAAGTGGGTTTTGTATTCACTGCAAGTCTGCATGTTACATTTGTGTTAAATAAGTAGTTTTTCCCAGGGAGAGGTGTTTTTGTGTTTCAGTACCATATGCTCAGGGGAGTGTTCACACTTTCATGGCAAGATGCCAGATCACTTTACCTTTCTCTAGAAATTCCACAATTTTAGTATCTCCTTTCTAAATGCTGACTTCAAGGAGGTGTAAAATAAACTGCAGAACCACTCACGTGTCAATTGTAAGTGTTCTGGAAATGAAGTCTGTGAAGAAATGAGAAGAACAGAGCCAAAGCACATAATAAGCAATGGATTCTACATTTCTGGTAGTTAGAGGAAATAGTTCCATGACATGGAAAGATTGTCTGGGAAGCAGTGTGTTTTGTGAGGTGTTTGAAAACATAAACCTGTACTGGTTGCTCACATTTCTGTTTCTGTCCAGCACATGTGTATCCTCCCCCTGAGAAAAGCTGTAAGTTTCTAAGAAACCTCTGCTCTTATCTTTCAGATCAAGATCTAAAGAAAAGACAGAAGGAGTAGAAGTTTCCAAAGAAAAGAAAAAAGACAAGGATGACAAGGAAGAAGAGAAGGATAAAGATGCTACCACAAATGCTGTGGCCACTGAGGTAGAGACTTTTAACACTTACAAGTTTAAAAGATAAAGAATTTAAACCAGGGAGTTTGTGGATGTCCAGTCTTCTACAGCATGCTCATGCAATGGTTATATTTGTTTGAAGAAGCACAGACTAAAGTCAGTGGCCATTAATTTTCACTGTTTGGTTGGTTTTTATCACAGAATTTTGATCAGAACAAACTTGAAGAAGAAATGAGAAAACGAAAGGAAAGGGTGGAGAAATGGAGGGAAGAACAACGCAAGAAGGCAATGGAAAACATAGGAGAGCTGAAAAAAGAAATTGAAGAGATGAAGCAGGGGAAAAAATGGAGTTTAGAAGATGATGATGGTATTTTAACCTTTTATATATAACAGAATGCTTTTATTCCTAATAATATTTTTTTACATTATCTTTAAAGCATTAAATTATTCTTCAGAATGTAAACTGTAAAATAACAAAGCCTAAATCTGGTCATGCCTTCAAATGGTTTAAGATACATTTTTGATTAAACAACTGGAGAGATTTCTATGAAGAATAATTAGATAGTAATAACACTGAACTGTAATTATTTGGGTAGACAAATAATTTGGCACATGTGAGCACTTTTGTGTTTCCCTGTATTTTATCCTCATCTTTCTTGCTCATATCAGATGATGAAGAGGAAACTGCAGAAGGAGAAAAAGAAGGCAATGAAGTTGAAGATGAAGAGTTAGATCCTTTGGATGCTTATATGGAAGAAGTAAAAGAAGAGGTCAAAAAGTTCAATATGAGAAGTGTGAAAGGTGGAGGTGGGAGTGAAAAGGTAAAATCACCAGTTGAGATTTCTAATTTTTCAAAGATAACTTTGTGTTTTAGTAGCAAAATGGGGAGAAATGCAAAAAAGCATGAAATTAGATGCACTTAAAGCCTGTTTACTTTAAATTTAATTTCCTGGTGTTTTTATGAAGCTGTTTTCTCAAGCATTATTCTGATAGAATTTCACTGAGGGAAGTGGAAAAAAACCTCAGCATAATGCCTTCAGAAGTACAAATATTCTATATGTTTTATAGAGTATGGGGGTTTTTTTATGTAAAATGTAGTAACTTTCTTAACTGTTTTGTAGAAGTCTGGACCAACTGTTACCAAGGTGGTAACCGTGGTGACAACCAAAAAGGCAGCTGCAGAGTCAGAAAAGAAGAAAGGGGAGCTCATGGAGAATGACCAAGATGCAATGGAGGTAATGGACATGTCTTGTATTTCTGCTGTGAAAACACAACATGCCTCTCCTTTACTTCCTGAGGTTGTGTGTGGGCCTGAAGGGTTGTTAAGGGTGTGGGCACGTGGCTGTCTAACACAGGGAGGAGTACCTGTTTCTAAATAAAGTTCATGTGTAAATGAAAAACCATTCCTTCATACTGATGTACCCACAAATGGTGATCTCCACAGTATTCCTCAGAGGAGGAGGAGGTGGATCTCCAGACTGCCCTGACTGGCTATCAGACCAAGCAGAGAAAGCTGCTGGAACCAGTGGATCATGGAAAGATAGAATATGAACCTTTCAGGAAAAACTTCTACGTTGAAGTACCAGAACTGGCAAAAATGACTCCAGAAGGTAAAGACAAACACAACCAGCACACCTTGGGTACTGTTAAAGAAAAAAATGGTGTATTTCAAATGAGCAGCAGATGGGTTTGGAATATAAAGAACATTTGAAGCAACTTGGTATAGAAGAATATTGAATCAGTTGCATCACTGTTGTTGATACTTATAATTATTGATGAGGCTTTGATTGGAGGATAATTTACGTGAGTCCTTTCCACCTGCCTCCTGTGTTTACATGTAACAAGCAAAAAACTTTTTCTGGTGGTGATAAAATTAGTATTTCATGTTAAGGGACGAAGCAAGAATTTTTTAATCAAGGTAGTAGAGAAGTGTCAGGTTTGACTCTGTTGTAATGCAAACTCTTATTTCAGAGGTGAATGTGTACAGGCTGGAGTTGGAGGGCATTACAGTCAAGGGAAAAGGCTGCCCCAAACCAATAAAAACCTGGGTACAGTGTGGTATTTCCATGAAGATTCTCACTGCCCTCAAAAAGTAAGGAAGCATTTTGTGAACTATATTATGCTTGGTTTTGCTCACCGTGTTCTATGTTCATGAGAAAAACCTTTTTCTTTGTTGCATAATGCCACATGTCCATGTTTGTATATAGCCATCAGAGTGTTTATCACTCAGTGTTGAGTAATTGTTATTAACTATTCTCTGCCATTTGTATCATGGTTTTGCTGCTCATTTTAATTGATATTTTTTGAATGGCTCTGATATGTATATATATATATATATATAAATATGAATATGCAGAAAAATTTTGCATTACTTGGTGATTCACATCTGTCAAATCCTATTTTGTTCTTTAAATATCTTTTTTTTCCTTTCTTTAAGACATGGCTATGAAAAGCCCACTCCCATTCAGACCCAGGCTATCCCAGCAATCATGAATGGACGGGATTTGATTGGCATTGCTAAAACAGGAAGTGGAAAAACCATTGCATTTCTCTTGCCCATGTTCAGACACATTATGGATCAGAGAGCATTAGAAGAAGGAGAAGGTCCCATAGGTACAAAGATTTTGTTTTCAAAGTCACTGTTTAAATGAATACAACCTCAAGTATATGCTTTAGATGGTCTTCAGTTCTTCTCTTGGTTATAGGGAGAAGTGCTTACTACTGTCCATTAATTAGTATCTTTTTTTTTAGTTAATACTGTGTAATGTTGTTTCAAGAGCATTCCCATGTCCATGTGAGACCTTACTTTGATTTTGGCACTTGGACCAGAATTCCACCCCATTCTCTTATTGTCTTATCTTTTTCTTGAAATTACATTCTTTAAAATAGGAAGTAAATTGCTGTAAACATCATTACAAAAGATTAATTTTTATTGTGTACATTGCAACAGCACCTGTGTTACAGTGTATGATGAAAGTGCTTTGCTTTTCAGCTGTCATTATGACACCCACTCGTGAGTTGGCTTTGCAGATTACCAAGGAGTGCAAGAAGTTCTCAAAGACACTTGGGCTTCGAGTTGTCTGTGTTTATGGAGGAACAGGAATCAGTGAACAGGTACACAAAACACATACCTTCCTTGTCAAAGAATTCTTGGACTTTATTAGTTAATGTTACTTTTGCAGTGAATTTAGATCCTTTCTCTCTCCCATAAATCCAGGACATTTGCAGCCTTCATTATGGACTTTCTCTGTGGCAATGGTAGTAAAGCATTTTCAAGTAACTTAGCCTTAAACATACTGATTTTGAAAATTCTCAGATATGATCCTTAAAAGTTTCAGACTTTCTTTTGATGTATATATTGAGCATGGCAGTAACAGTTAGTGGGATGTGATTGTTTGAAAGGGAAGCTATATTTTTGAGAGTTCCCCTCAAGATAACAAAAGCCAGAAAATGGTAACGTTGGTTTATTGCATTATCAAATGCTGCATGTTAGAGTAATTTAGATATTAATTTCAAGGGTTTCCACACCCCCACCCCACCCACCTGCTTATGGAAACAGGAGGAGTATCCATCTGTGATGGAACATGGTGTATTTAATATAATTTGTCCCTGCTAGAACACATAATATTTCTTACAGGCTCTTAACTGTATAGAAATCATATCCCCATTATAACTCTTTCAGGTGGTAACTTAGGCTGTCAGAGGTGACTCTTCTGGGAAGCCAAGTTTTCCAAAGACTTAAAGAAATTGCTGAGTAAAATCTTTATTACAGAATTGGTTGTTTTCTTTTTTACAAGGTGATCCATGTTTAAAAAAAACAAATCACAAAGCAAAAAATTAATTAGTTTGTTTACTGTGTTTTAAAATCAGATAGCTGAACTCAAAAGAGGTGCTGAAATTATTGTTTGCACACCTGGACGTATGATTGACATGTTAGCAGCTAACAATGGTGAGTAGAAAACCTTTTCCTATGGAGAATTTTTTGTATTTGTTGTGTAATTCTTACAAATTCAAAAGATCATGTATTTTGATAAATGGTCTTATGGAATTTTCTTATATCTCTTCAGGCTGCACTATCTAGCTATTGAGAATATATAGCACTAATAATAGGTTTAAGCATATATTGGTTTGACTCTTTTTGGGAGGACAGGAAATACTACATTCTTGGAGAGTTTCTGAGAATGTTTATCATTGCTAAACTTAAAATGTGCTGGTCCAAATTTTTGAACTCCGAGTCCCTTAGGTAAAGGTTATATAACAGTTGGTTATTTTGTCTGCCCGTTGATCTGTTATTGTGTAAGTGTAGCTCAGCAGTTTCCCACTTTTACATAAGAGCATCTGACTCTGCCTTTATCTGTTGGTTTTAAAAAACAGAGAAGCCCTCCCTAAAAACCTGCTCAAAAGTAAGAGAACTGACCTTATATCAGATATTCACATTTATTAAACTGAGCCACTGCAGCTTTAAGAGGTTTTGTCCTAGTGTAACCATTGCATGCTTATTAGATAAAGTTTTATTATTAAATTATTCCACATCAAAACCTCTACTAAACTGTTGACATTATTTAACTTCTGTGGAAAAAGTACCTTCAAGACATATAGAACTGGGCTTCCAAGACTTAAATCGTCAAAGGTAGGTACATTAATGCTGTTCCCAAGTAATTTTACCAAGTTATTATTTGGGGATGAAAATGTTAAGATGTTAAATAGATATGTAGATTTTAAGAAATATTTATTTTGTTCCCTAATTATGAATTCCATATCCTAAGAAATGCAGCGCTAAATGTCTTTAAAATAATGTGAGGATTCAGCTACAATTTGCTGAAGCTGAGAGGACCAAATTCTACTGTAGTTTGATAGGCACAAGTCTGAGAGATAGTTGTAGAAAACGTGACAAATCTGTTCCATTCTGAGAGCATTTGACAGTGTCACTCCACAGCTGTGTGGAACTGAATGCGTTTATATCATTTGAGAGTAGGATTCTTAAATCCTTCTCATGAAAGGGAATCTCTTAGCTGCTTGTTTGGGAAGGGTGCTAATTATCCCGTCCATCATAATTCAAAATGTCCACCGATCCACAACTTATTGTATTTCCAGCTGTCCCAGAGTTTGGGGTGGTTCTTGATTTTAAATTCAGTAGTGTTACTGGGTAGGTTTTACTCTTTATATATTCATTTTGAAAGGACTGCTTACTCTGTTTTATGCATATTATTAGCAGTGATCTAGAACTAGTATGCTTATCCTCCAATAGTTACTCCTAGCTCCAAGGAAGCATTACAGATTGTGTATAAAGGAGTTTTCTGAGGCTGCAGCAGTTAGCACTGGGCTTTGCCTTCCACACATGCGCTGTAATCTCTAATATGTTCTTTTCTAGGTGCCGCTGTCAGATACTGGCTGATGTGGCTCCTTGCTTCAGCTCAGTCTTAGTTTTATGATGTGTTTTGGCGAGGGCAGTTTTCTGAATTTTACAGGTTCTTCTGGCCCTATGATGGTATGCAAGAGAAGAGTTTGACAAAATAAAAGGGCCTTGTGCATACTTACCCATTTGCCAGAATGTATGTGTGATTAAAGTGTGAACATTAAAATTCACGTTTAGTGAATTTTTTAAAAAATTAATTAATGTCTGTGTTAGAAGATAGCGAGACTATGTAACATTTAAAAAAAAATATTCCTGAGGGAAACCAGATTTCCATTTGATTTTGTTTCCCATGTGTTTTTTCCTCTCCTTTCACAGGTCGGGTGACAAACCTCCGTAGAGTCACGTACGTTGTGCTTGATGAAGCAGACAGAATGTTTGACATGGGCTTTGAGCCTCAGGTAACTCAGGACAGGAGTGATGTGGCCACAAGATGCTGTTTTCCACTTGAAGGATTTCGCAGTGCTGCATTATTCTTACACTGCCAGTGGGTGTTCAAAAAGATGTGCTGCACTTGGACAGCAGTTTAAACTGACTCTGTTATTTCTATTATCCTCACATCTATTATCCCATTACTGTAACATCATATATTATCCTCACATCTACAAGGTGTCCCTGCCCATGGCAGAGTTGGAACTGGATGATCCCTTCCAACCCAAACTGTTCTGTGATTCTATGTTTTGCTTTCAATAAGCTCTTGTATAGCTTAGATTTTTCTGTAATGTACAGGGTTTTACATCCACATTTCTAATACTTGTGGCCATGTTGTAGCCCTGTGTAATCCCTTGATACAGGTGTTGTGTTAGCACTTATAAAATCTTTGGTGTCTCTTGGCAATGTCGTGCAAGAGACAGGAACAGAATGTTGGAAATGCTGGTGACAAATCACTTGCTGGGAGCTTTGGGCATCCTGGACTCTTTCAGTTGCTATAGGCTATGTTGTTCTCCAAAAGTGGGAACATTCCTTTATTTCTCTCTTGAGCTGTAGGGTTTCTGCTGCATTTCCTAAGATTCCTGCTGGGCTGTTGTCAGATTGTGTATTGGCACCCAACTTCCTTTTGAATCCAGCAAGTTTTCCTGTCTTCCAATGCCAGCAGCTCAATCCCACGAGGAAATCTGTAAAGACTGCTTTGTAGTCTGTGTAGTGCAGATATCACCTAACCCTGAAGCTGAGAGCTCTGTGTGTGTGAAGTTCAATTCCAGCACCTGGATACTAACAGGGAACGTTCTCCTCACGCAGGTTATGCGCATTGTAGACAACGTCAGGCCTGACCGTCAGACTGTCATGTTCTCTGCCACCTTCCCCAGAGCTATGGAGGCCCTGGCTCGGAGGATCCTCAGTAAACCCATTGAGGTGCAGGTTGGAGGCAGGAGTGTTGTCTGTTCTGATGTGGAGCAGCACGTTGTGAGTATCACACACCTGCCTTGCCTGTCTTCTCGTTTGCTTGTTCCCGGCAATGTTGAATATAAACCAATATACCCACAGGGCTTTCATTTTATGAAGTTTAGTGATCTCATTAAACATGAACTCAGGATAAGTGAACACCCTGGTGTGCAAATGCAATGTGATCACTTTTTTTGTGAACCTGGTTTATATAGCCCTAAACAGCAGTTTGGCACTAACTGTGGAAACAGCCTGAAAAGGTCATCTCCTGTTCCGGTTTTTATTTTTATGCACCCTGAATGTGTTTAATGACACCAGATACAATTTATACTCTTTCTCCTTTGCTTTTTTATTTCTTTTTCCAGATTGTTATAGAAGAGGAGAACAAGTTTCTGAAGTTGCTGGAGCTGCTGGGACACTATCAGGAGAAAGGCTCCGTTATCATATTCGTAGATAAACAAGAACACGCTGATGGGTTGTTGAAAGATTTAATGAGAGCCTCTTACCCTTGCTTGTCTCTTCATGGAGGTAATCTGCAAATTTAAGGATTTATATTTGCTGCTCCAAACTAAAATGTTGGTATTCAGTAGCCAGAATTACTTAGGTCCTGTGTAATACCAATTACTATTTCTTCCTAAGCTGGTTTTGCTTTGTAATTGGGGAGGATAATTGTCTCTTAATTTGAAATAGACAGGATAGTTTTCTGTAATTACAAGTCATTGCTCCCTGTGAGATGTCATCAGATGCCAAATCTTATGTCTGTGCAACAGGACTATTACTGAGAGTTTACACCTCTTGAATATTGCTGAATGCCATTGGGGAGTATTATATGAAATTTTTATTTGAGATTCACAGTAATAGCAGCTGTTGCTTTACTTTTCTGCTATCAAGTAGTAATACAACAGAAGTAGCAAGAGGAGAAAAATCTCATTAGAATATTGTCCATCCCAGAACATCTTAAAACTTTCTATGTATAATGCTCTAAAAAAGCACAATCACAGTAAGTACAAAGAGGGAAAAATATTCCCCTTCTTCTGAAATTTCTGTTGCCTTTAGAGACCAACGCCTTCAGATGAGGTCTCAACTGAATATAAGTCATCAAATAGAAAATCATATCAAAAAACCTTTTGAGTATTCTGGTAAGGGGAAAACATCTTTTGGCAGCTGAAAAATGAAAAGTTTTCTTATTCTAGATAATAGAGATTTATTATTCTGGTTTATGTGTTTTGCCTGTAAAAGCATGATTGTGTGGACATTTTATTTGCTTGTGCTTTTGGTTGTTCGAAGTTGGAGGATGTTTTGACCTGTGTATAAATTCTTTTGGCTTAAAGCAGAGCTTAATAATCAGCTGATCTGTCTGGTTTCTGGCAGGTATTGATCAGTATGACAGGGACAGCATCATCAATGATTTCAAGAATGGAACCTGCAAACTTCTGGTGGCCACATCTGTCGCAGCAAGAGGTTTGGATGTTAAACAGCTGATGCTGGTGGTCAACTACAGCTGCCCCAACCATTATGAGGATTATGTGCACCGAGCAGGCCGCACCGGACGGGCTGGCAATAAAGTAGGTATTACAGTGGTCTGGTTTGGTTAGTACTGACATTTCTCCCTTCTTTATTGCTTGATCAAGTTGTTCCCAAAGGATAGTTATTGGTGGAAAGAGTGTTTTCCTTTAATTATATTCTGAATTTTAGCACTGTGAAACTTGGAACTTACATGTTCTGATGTACGAGTGTTCTTTTAAATCCCATTTGTGGCTGAAACTTTGGATGTTTTTCACTGTTGGAAATGTGCCCTACTAAATTGATAGGATTTTCATTTTTCAAGCTTTTAACCATGACAAAATTGATTGAAAGGAAAGATTTCAGCATCTACCATCTTTGGGTGTTACCTCTGTATCAGCTCCCTGGGAAATCACATTATTCATTCTACATTTCCACTAAAAAAAGTTATTACTGACTATCAGGGTTACTTTCACTGACCAGAACAACAGCATCTGTGCAAGGGTGCTTCAATAAATTTAAAGTGTCTTTGGAACTTTTTCTTAATTGTCTTTTAAATTAATGTTGCCCAGGGCTATGCATACACATTCATTACTGAGGATCAGGCACGGTATGCTGGTGATATCATTAAAGCTTTGGAATTGTCCGGGAATCCAATTCCTCCTGATTTGGAGAAGCTCTGGGCTGACTTCAAAGACCAGCAGAAGGCTGTGAGTAATTCTTTATTCTGCAGTGGGCTTTGGTCTGGGTTTAATGTGTGTTTTGTGCACGTGGGTCCAGTTGACCAGGGTACAAACATGGGTCATCTCACTGGCTTCCCTGGGGACACGGGTGTGCCTGGCTAAGTGTGTGAGTGTCTTCAAGACTGGAGTCTTGAGGATCATTTACAGGACTGAGAATTTAAATATTGTCAGCTGATGTGTGATAGAGAAACACCTACGGTATAAGGGGCACTTGGACTTTTATACATACCAGATAATGAAGCTCTTTCACAGAATCTGTGTGATTATTTTTAGAGCTCTCACCATCAGAGGGTCTTGCTCATGCTGTGAAGAGTGACTTTGGAATTTTTCTGATTTAAAAACTGGAGGGTTTTTTATACTGCATTTGAAAAGCATTTAAAATGTATATTTACAGAAAATCTCAATAGAGTATTGTCTCTGTCTGCTGAATTAATGTCATTTTTTATTACACTTCAGTGTAAAATGCAGTTTTTAAATTTGAAGAGCTTTTTGAATGTCTTAGGATTTGCTTTTTAAAAAACTTCAAAATTATTTGTATAGTCTTTTAACTATCAGAACTGGGATTTTGAACTTCTCAGTATGAAAATATGTGTTTTTATTTTCAGGAGGGAAAGTTGATCAAAAAAAGCAGTGGATTCTCTGGCAAAGGCTTTAAATTTGATGAAACAGAACAAGCTTTGGCTAATGAAAGAAAGAAGCTACAAAAAGCAGCTCTTGGCCTGCAGGATTCAGATGATGAAGATACAGCTGTTGATGTAAGCACCTGGAAACAGGATTTAAGTTGCTTAAGGATTTTCAATACATTTGGGTTTTTTCTCCAGTAGATTACAGAACACATTTTGTTACTCTGTGACCTGTGTTACCAACTTTGTTAAATTCCATGGGTAGATCTGTAAGTATTCTTCGGTATAAAGAGACACAGCTATGAAGATCAAGATCTTCAAAGTCTCTTTCCAACTTTTTGGTATTTTACTATGTGTAGTTATTTAAATGTCAGATATAAATTATTTTATTTGTGATGTTAATCTCGCATAAATGAAACAGAACAATTGTCCTCAATTGCAAACATTTTTTTTCTGTGCAGTGTTTTAAAGACATTCATAGTACCCTTTTCTATTTCTAAACCATCTTAGGTTCCTTTCCTAATGTTTGTTGGACACCTTTTTGTGACCTTGCAAGTAAACACTGTGTTCAGACTTTTTCCTGATGATTAGATCATCTGTTCCTTATGTTGAGTTGTAGTTTTGGACAGTGTTCTACCATTTATACAAGAATAATATCTTTAAAAGCATGTAAACTAAATGCCCCTTTCTTTAGGATGGTGGGATTATTTAGTGGTAAATGCAATGATCTAATAATTGTTATTTTCTTTAGATTGATGAACAAATTGAGAGCATGTTCAATTCAAAGAAAAGAGTAAAAGACATGGCAGCACCAGGAACTTCAAATGCTCCAACACCATCGGCTGGGAATGCAGAAAAACTGGAAATTGCTAAAAGATTGGCTTTGAGAATCAATGCCCAGAAGAATCTTGGGGCAGAGGCACAAGTAATGGTCCCCTTCCACTTCAAGGTCAGTCTCTTTACAGACCAATTTTTTTTCCTTTTTTTTAATAAAGGTTATTCACTTCTGTGTTCTGTGGCTGCCATTTTATTTAGTGTGTCTGCACACTGGTAACTTGCTGCTTTATTTATCTCATTTGTGCTGGGCTAACTCACTTATAGGATTTGTAAGTGAGCTAATATGATGATAAGACCTTGGTACAGAACTGTAAATGCTTTATCTGCCCTGGCAAAGAGTTAGTTCATTACTAATAACACTACACAGTTAGGTTTGTTGGCTTTGGCAGAGCTGCAGAACATCTTCCTCTGCTGAAACCTGTGAGATACAAATGGATTGAGGTTAATGTGTTCGGGAATGTCCAATGGTTTATATAGAGGTTTTTTTTGGCTACCTTGTTCTCTACATGGACCTGTGTTTTTACAGGATGTGATGCAGCAGGCTACAAATGCTATCCTGAGAGGAGGCACAATTCAAGCTCCTACTGTGTCTGCCAAGACCATTGCAGAGCAACTGGCTGAAAAAATCAATGCCAAGCTCAATTACGTACCCATAGAGAAGCAGGAAGAAGAAAAACAGGATGGAGGACAAAATGAATCCTTTAAGAGATATGAAGAAGAATTGGAGATCAATGACTTCCCACAGGCAAGTAACCATTTTGCTGTAATCAAGTGTAAATGACCATTATTTAACAAAACCTCTCTTTGTAGCTTAAATATGATTACACCAATAAAATATTTTGTCTGTATTTCTGATCATACCTATTGAAATAACTACATTATCTGTGATTACTTCTCAGCTTGTATATACACAGTGCTTTGGACTTATTCCAGAGAGTATCAGAAAAACAAGCATTCCTTATCAGACAGAAGTCTTTTTACCTTCTGCCACTGACTTCTCTTGTATCCAAATCTCTAACACTGCCTGGTGATTTTTGTAAAGGCTGCACTACTGTGACTGATACAGCTTTTTGTTCTTTTTTAGTACTTGAGTATTTTTGCCATTCAGAATATTGCTGCTCTGACCTACCTCATCTGTTACATTGAGGATTTATGTTTCACAGTATCGAGCACAAATTCCCTGTATTTATATTTGAGGTTCTGCTCAGATTGGCAGAACTAAGGGATTGCCATTTTGTGTGGTGCCTTTCTCCTTGCTGATCCTGCCATATCCTTGCCTTGCAGACTGCCAGATGGAAAGTTACCTCCAAAGAAGCACTGCAGAGAATCAGTGAATATTCTGAAGCTGCTATTACAATCAGGGGAACTTACTTCCCTCCAGGCAAAGAACCCAAGGAAGGAGAAAGAAAGATTTATTTGGCTATAGAAAGTAAGTATTCTTTTAATAAATGTTGCCATTAAAGCTACGAGTCTGATTTTCAAATTAGACATGGCATCTCTGTAGTCAGTGTTTGGATACTGAGTTACAGACCACTGTATTTATTTTGCAATTACTAAAAAACCACTTGTTTATCTTCCTGCACTTTGTCATATGATCTGTGGGGATCACAGAGATGCTTCTCACCTGCCACAGAACAACAGCAAACATGTATGGAATCAGTTTGGAGGAGAGGGAAAGAAAAGAGTAAAAAAAAAATAGAATAAGCACAGAGAGGTCTGTGCCAGCGTGAAATGAGGAAGAAAATAGAATTCTGTGGGTTTAAACTGTTAAAGGTATAAGAAATTGCATCAACTACTACAAAGAAAACTTTGCAAATGTCGTGGTGGTTGAATAGAATTTTTCTCAAAGAAATGTCTAATCCTGTGTATTTCTGAAAAGTATAATTTATGACTGTTTTAAGTATCTGCCTTAAAACAGAACACAGTGGAGCTGTGGCAGACGAGAGTGCAATACTAGAGTGCTCTTCAGCTGAGGATATTCAGCAAGTTTTGCTGTTCTTCTGAGAAGAGCCAGCAGTGTAGGCCTCACATACAGAAAGTGTTTGTGATTATAATACATATTTTTGTCTTCAGGTGCCAATGAACTGGCTGTACAGAAAGCAAAGGCAGAAATCACACGACTTATAAAAGAGGAGCTCATCAGATTGGTGAGTCAAATATCCAGAATGCCAAGGGAAAATGCCTTAATTTGTGCTTTTTAGGATTGACTTGTGCAAATGTTGGCGCTCTGGCATACGTTTTTATTCGTGTCAGGGACTGGGACCTACAGACCTCAAACACCCCGTTCCATTGAGCAGCCTCAAAATCTGTGGCTCTGTTTAATCAGCCAGAACACGGCTGTTATCCAGCCAGCAGATGGAGATAACACATTGACAGAGCTTTTTGAATGAAGACCCCTCAAAGAGTTGGGTCCCAAGAAATTTCCTAATTTCAGCACCTTCAGGCAGGGGAGAGGAGAATTATTCCTCTCAATTTAATATTTTACATGTGTCGAGAGATCTGCTTTGCTGTAGCTTTGCAGCATACCCAGCTGCTAATCTAGTGGGGGTTTATTGCAATTCATTGTCCATTTTCACTTTTAACTGTGATTCTCCTCTCCTTTATTTGCAGCAAAATTCTTACCAACCAACCAACAAAGGAAGATACAAAGTTCTATGAGTATTTGGAGTTCTCTGTCTGTCAGCAGCTGGTGCGTGAAACTTTGTGGCTTCTGTTGTTTTTGCTGTTTACATTGCTTATTGTAAATTAAGAATTTTTTTTTTTTTTATTTTGTCCTGAGGACGTTTTTTAACAGAAAATTGATCCTTGCTGAAACATCTTAATTCTCTCCACTGAAGTTATCAGTCTTAAAGCAGACCAGTTTGGGCGGAACGTGATTTAATTTAAAAGTGCATTTTATATACTTTTCATCAGAAGGAATATTAAATAAACAGATTTTAATTTTTATGACAGACAGTATGCTGTTAAGTAAATTAAACAGTGTTGGGATTTGTGTTGGGAATTGTTAGAATGTACCTGCTTCATTTTGTTGGGATGGTTCATGCCATATCAATTTATACTGGAAAAATGATAAAACACCAAAATAAAGGCAGGATTTTTCTCCTGATCCATAGATCTCTCTGGCTGGTTCCACACACATTACTTCCCTGTACAAATGTCCCCCTAAGGTCAGAGAGTCTTGCAATGATTAAAGAATCTTATGCAGAAATACTTGAGGTCTTGTTTTAAGATCTTCTTATCCCTCTCATGTCCCATTTTGTCTTTCTCATACATAATAAAATAACTCTCTGGGTTTTTTGTAAAGTGAAATGTTTTGTAGTATGACCGTAGTTTTCCTGTTTTTTTTCTAAACATGAGAATTTTAGGAGTTGATTTTTTTTCTTCCTTCTGTGACATAAGAATGAAAGCCTGATTAAGTTTAAAAAGAAATTTGCAGGAAAAAGAGAGAAACCTCTTTTTTAATGAAATACAACTTTGTCACTCTTTTATAGTGTTCTTATATATATGTTTAATGTGATTATTCCCCTGGGATTGTCATCTTTATTGCTGTTAGGACGTGGCTTTAAGTAAAAATGAATAATGATATTTATGAATGAATTCCACAGATATTGACTATCATTGCAGTCAATAAGCTACTGGGACAGGCAAGACCTTTCTTTTTGAGGTCTCATCCCCATAAGCATTAGTATTCGTGGTGGACAGTACTTGTCTGGAGAAGAAGCAGTAGCAATTTGAATTGTCTCATTCTAGCAGCTGCAAGACTTTCAAGATGATGATTTTCGAAAGGACTTTTGTAGAAAGCTTTTCTTAACTGACACATGGAGAAGAAATGTGTCATTTTAAACCAGCTGTGTATATACTGCTTTAACCCTGGTGAAGACAAATCATACAATCTGCATCGTGGCTGTATAAATTCACAGCTTCTATTTCCAGACTTCAGGTAATTCAAGTGACTCTTTCTGCCTACAGCTGTCTGTAACCCTGTCAGTGCACCTTATCTGCAATATAGGAAAGGAAAGGAATGATTATACCAGCTTTACAGTCTACATTTAGGATGAGAACACCCCTAATGTAGTACTTGCCAATATTAATACATGGAGTAGAGCAAGAGGAGCAGCACACACAGTAGCACTTCTCAAAACTTAAAATAGAAAGCTCAGACTAAAGCCCTGTGATGCCCTTTAAATACATCAGGTTTCCTTCCCTTAAGAACTGGGGTTTGATGTGTTTCATACCACTTGTTCTTTGAATTGTCTTAACTTTTAGACAGTGTCCCTTCCCAGAAGAGCGACAGATTTTGGTGTATTTAATGAAGAGCACTTGCAAGTTTGGACAGCCTGACACTTCTTTAAAAATCTTGTTTCAAAATGTTCATACATATATTGGTATCTCCTAAAAAAAGCATGGTGGAGACATTTTTGTTGAATTTCAGAGATGCAACAATGTATAATCTTTAACTTCCTGGGGTTTTTAAATGCAATGTCAATATTCTTATGTTTTTTAAATTCCAGCAAAAATAAAAAATAATTTCAATGTATATTTTTCAGAAACTGTCTTTCTGAATAGCTCCTCTGTTTTCTGCACTTGCACTGCTTGTGTGTTTTTTCCTCAGACAGTTAGACTGTTTGGAGTAGGGTGATGTGAACAGCAGTTTGTGCTTTTGTTTTTCTTCTGGAAATGGGACAAAGCTCACACTCAGTTAAGAAAGTCACAGTGAAGATCTTTGGATACATGAAAGCAGGAGCAAAATGCATATAAGCCAGAGGAAAAGAAACTCTCAAATTAACGAATACACAGGGAAAAAGTAGTGGAAACAAGATGAGAATAGAAGTTTGGAGGAGATACAACAAAGTGATGAAAAACGCTATATATAGTTCTTCACAAGTGTGTCCATGGATATAGACAAGATCTTTGTAAACATCCCAGTTTGGCAGCTCTCCAGGGAATCTGCCCTGGTTGGCTTCCTGTTGTCAGAAGAGCACAGGGATGCCGTATTTGTTGGGTTTTTTTCTTTTCAAATATACATAAGCAGAGCTTGTTCTGTCCCCTGCCCCAGGTGATCCACTGCCAGCTTTCAAGGTTGCTTTACTCTTTCAGTGTGTGAGTAAATAGTGGTATTTTGGGTGGATAAGTGATACGGGTGTTTGGTACTGGGTCCTGAATGAGCTCTTGGTTGCATGTCACAGCAATGTGATAGGAGGGAGAGCGAGACCCCTGATCACAGCTCCTTCATCCATGTGCAAGTGGCCCACCAGGGATGCACACAGCAATAATCCCCACCACGCTGTGAAGGGTTAATTCCCTACCTAGGAAAACAGGAGAGACTAAATCCAGTGTTTTGTGGGGGGGAGAAAATCCACAGCAAGATGAAAAGTGCCTGCAATTGCAATTCAGAATTTTATACTCCCTGAACTACCTGGTACGTTGTTGCCACCCTTTGTTTCATTAAACAGGCAGCTCGAGGCCTACTTTGCTGTTAGGTTTTATGCTATAAAAGTTGTAACCAAAATGTAATGAGTGTAGATCACCAGCCAGGCATGTTCCGTAGCTTTTCCCTGTGCTGGCTGTCGGAGATTTTACTTACACACTTAAAGCAGTGCAATCTATTTAAATGTGCATTTGGTTGCTAATTGAATAAAAGATTCAGAGGCTCAAAGTGCCATCTGTAGGGGCTTTTATGCCTCAAGTCTTCCAAGTGGAAGACAGAAAAAAATAAAGATTTTTTTAAGCAAAGTTTTGCTGAAATTCTGCAATTGGAACAGCCGAATATAAAACAAACCCCAAAGGCTGGATTGGGGATCTTCCTAAAATAAGAAAAAGAATGCTGGAGTCGAGGGAGCACTTTGGTATTTCGGTCCTTCAGGCTTGTGTACAGTTGTAAGAAGTGGTTACTTCAGCAAAACTGTTGACAGGGTTGGAGACAGGTACCTGTGTCTGTGAGGGTGGAGACTTGCCAGAGTTAGTTTTTAGCTTTCTTCTGTGGGCATAACACTGTCAGTGGCTGTTGAACCCCACCTTGCCGAGAACCTAAATTGGCTGGAGAGGCGGTTCCCAGGGTGAACCTGGTTTTAAACCAGCCCTTGGTGGTGTAAAACCAGCCCTTACCAGCGAGTTCCCGTGAGGGTCCCGCGCAGCCCCTCCGCTCCCCCGAGCGTGGGTGCCGGGCCCTGTGCGCGTTCTGGCCTCCTCACGTGATGCCCCAGGAATGCACTTTCCTTTGATTATTTTCCTTGACCCAGATCTCTTCCAAATATGGTCTCAGCTTAAACAAGTTTGTGTTCCTAGAGCTCGGGCGTTTGCAGAATAAATCCTGGCTTCCAGCTAACTGTGCTGTATGGAGGAGTGGAGGCGGAGAGCAGCCTAAAAATGCGAAGATAAAAGGGGCACAGCTGGACTCAAATTTGTCCCAAAATGTACATTTTGTACAATGTTTATACAGTGCTAGGCAGGAAGATTTGTTTTCATAGTTTTAGCTACAGTGGAAACAATTGTTTTTAAATAAATGACCATTAGGCTGAGTGATTGCCACCCAAACGTTGCTTCTCTGAGACTTCTCATCTGAAACAGATTTAAATATTTTTCTTTCGTCAAACTGAGAGATACAAAATTGTCAAGCTGACCAACTAACATCTCAGAACTGACTACGAAATTATTAATCACCTACTGTGGAGTGAGCATATGATTAAGTTATTTTATACTTTGGCCATTCTAAGTACGAAGTTCGTCATCACAAACGTTTCTCAAAGCAATAAATACCACTGGGCAACTGCTCTGAAATAAACTGCCCAGCAAGGAAAATGTTACACTGCAAGTTAAGATTAAGGGTTTTCATTAAAACCTACATTTTTTTTGCCTGTATGAGTTAGCGAGGATACCAAAAAGGTATCGAACTGAACTGTTCTTCCTTGGCAGCAACATTTCCAACAGGAGTTTAAACAGCAGAAAGATGAGCTTTGTAAATAAACTGAATCATTTGCTAAATTAAGCTAAATAAATGCTGCTTTTCCCTGCTGCTTTCTTATATTGCAAGTGGGGATTCCTGCATGTGTTAGGAAGCACTGACAAAAATATGAAACATCATCTTGGCAGGATGTTTCACAGCAATTTTCGACCTGAATAACTCCAAGTACTGTAGAAATGGAATATCACAGTGTTGGAATACAGTAGTTGGCTCCCCAAACAACAGCAGGAGAGGAAAATAGTTAGAAAAACAGAATTAGCCATTTGTAAAAGCTGCAGATTCTTTTTTTTTCTTGGTCTTTTTTTGCTTTTATTTTCCGAAACCTCATCTGAATAACACAAAACATCTTTCAGGCTCTCTCGTATGTCAGTGATTTAAGGACTGATATGTTCATTTAGACCCTGTGGTTTGAAGATGTGTTGTTGCTGAATGTCAATGGCCCAAGGGTGCTAACAGAGGGCAGGAAGGCATAAGGATAAAAAAATGTGTTGGTCCCAGCCCTCCACAAAGCTGGCTGTCACGTTGTTTCACGAAAACTTGACCTTGGGGACAAAATGTTACATGGTGAAATGTGTTGGGCACTTAAAATTCCTGTTTCTATGGGATCTCTTTGGAAACAGTTGAAGTTGCTGCTCCCACTTGAAGGTATGAAGCGTCATTTATAGTGCTATTGCAATACCAAACTCTTCAGAACATGGGGGAAACAGAGCAAAATATTTAACAACCAAAATGAGAAATATTTAATGTCCCACACTGTAAGACACCAGGGGCTGATGGTCTGTGCACGGACCCAACCCTGTGTGAAATGTGTTGGAAATGGTGCTGTTCTCACTGCAAAGTCATCAGGGAAAGAGAACTAATTTAATACATTAATCTAATAGTCCTAAAGCTGAACTATTCCGTAATGCGCTCTGTGTGCGGTGGAGGTGGTGCAGTTACCATCCCAGGTGTCTAAGGAAGGACCGGACGTGGCACTCCATGCCATGGTCTAGTTGAAAGGTTGTGTTGGGTCGTGGGTTGGACTCGATGATCTCAGATTGATTAGGTTGATTGCTTAGATTGAATCTGATCGATTAGATTGACTCTGATTGACTTTGTGCGTACTTTTGGGACAGGAGGCACCGCAGTCCTCCATCCAAACGACAGCAATGGAAGCACAGGGAATACCGCACCCACTTTTCCCGTGTTTAATTAATTACAGTGTTCAAAGCACGCAGGACATGTATGTCTGCACCGGCCGGGCGGGACCGGCCCGGCCTCGCCTCCTCCCGCCCGCCCCACAAAATGGCGGCGGGCGCGCGGCCCTCAGTGCCGGGCGGTGGGAGGGGCCGCGCCGGCTCCGCCCCGCGCGCGCCCCCGCGGCGCGGCCCCGCCCGGGAGCGCGCCCCGCCCGCGCCGCCGCCCGCGCCCGCCGCCGCAGCGCCGCGCCCGCCCCGCCGCCCCCTCCCTGCAGCGCCCGGCGCGGTGTGGGGAGGCGGCCGCGCCGCCCGCCCGCCGCCCCCCGAGCCCCCGCAGGTAAGTGCGGGCAGGGCCCGCGCGCCCCGGACCCCGCTCCGCGCGGTGGGGAGGCGGCGGGCGGGCAAGATGGAGCCGCGGCCGGCGGGGGAGGGGAGGGGAGCGGAGCGGGGAGGAGAAGAGAGGAGAGGAGAGGAAAGCCCCGCTCCGCGCCCTCTCCGGCGCTCAGGGGGATCCCGCGCTCCCCTCGCCCCGGGGTGCGGTGCCCGGCCCCGCGGGGCCGTGCCCGGGGAGCTCCGTACGGGGGGCTGTGCGAGGGGAGCTGCGCCATCGCCGCCCGGCCGTGCCCGGGCCGAGGGCCGGGCCCTGCCCGTGCCCCTCGCGCGGCCGCGACCCCCGGGCGGTGCCCCCGCGGCGGCCGGGCCGGGGCAGCTGAGCCGCCCCTTTGTCCCCTGGGCCGGCCCTTCTGCCGCTCTCCAGCTGCGCCCGGGGATTGTTCACTGCCCTCGGCACCCACAGCCCCGGGCGTGGGGATGGGGGGGGAGGTTGCAGGGCTTTTCACTTAGAGCGTATTCCCACTAGCGTGTGGGGTCTGGATGCGCTCGTACAGCCCACGGATGTATTTCCTGGCGTGCCCAAGTAGCGGATGCCTTGGATCACCTGCAGGTCGGGGTACCTGGAGAGCCTCGCTGTGCTCCTGCTGTGCCTCTTTGCGTTCTCACATAACGCGTGGCAGTGCTGTGTATTCGTGTGGATAGTTACGGATAGTTTAGTACAGCCTTGTTTGTGCATAGTCTTTCTGGGGCAATTAATTTTGTGAATAGTTGCACCTTTAATTTGCACGTAGTTCTCTCTGGATATCTCTCTAAAGAAAGTAACAGTTATTTTGACCCATGTGGGTTTTAGTTTTGTAAAATGAAAGAGTAGGAGGAGCACTCAGTTAATATATTTATTAAATTATTGCTTTTTTCTATTTCAGTCTTCAGATACCACGATTTCTGTTACAACTTTTTTGTGTGTGTGTGTGTGCTTGTGTATCTTTATCCATACTCTTCAGGTTTTAGATGTAACCTTAAACAAAACGAGCCGTGCGTTTGTCCTTTGACTGTTGTTGAACAGATTCAACAAGTGGATTTTGTCTTTCTGCAGTGTCACAAAAACGTGCTGCACTGGCTGTGTTTTTGGGTGTGTGGACAGGTGTCCAGAGCCCCTTTGCACTGTTGGGGGGTTTGCACCAGTGTCCAGAGCATTTTGTACCAGTCCTGTCACAGAGAAACACTGTGACAAAGCACATCAGGGAGGAGAAGCTGGATCCATCTCTTAAGCTTCTGAACCCTTTTGTGGGAGCAGGCTGGGGAAAGAGGAGAGGGTGAGAACACCCACTGAGATGAATGAGCAGCTCTTACCTCTCGGAGCTGTTGTTCTAGACTGCAGCAAGGTCTGTTCCCTGGGGAGAGAGCGGGTGGGCGAGAACACCCACAGAGATGAATAAGCATCTCCAGCTCCTCAAAGCCCTTGTTCTAGGCTATAGCAAGGACTGCTCCAGTTTACTTGGGAATAGCTCCTTGAGGTGAATGGACAATTCACAAATACTAATAATCCTTTCTTCATAAAGATATACCTCTACCTGCTCCATCATTCATATGCGTATTCGGTTTGCCTTGAAGTTTGGTAATTACAGAACCACAGAATAATCAGGGTGCAGTTTCACTGTACTCTCCACAACCAGTCTGTCTGGCCTGGTGGCTGCACTGCTCCATCCCCAGCTGTGGGGTTTTTCCCCAGCCCTCATTCCCTGTGCTGCCATCCAGGATTTTTAAGTCCATTAAGACCATGGTTTTGAGGCCTGTTTTTTTTTTTTTTTTTTTTTTTGAGTAACAGGGACCAGGGAATGGGTCAGTGGCAACCATTGGGTAATGTGGCTTAGGCTGACTTGGGACCTCAGTCTGTCTCTGTGCTAATGGAAATGTGTATTTCTGTTCCTTTCTTGCCCACAAACTGTTGCTTTTGCCTTCTTGTTGGATTAGTTTTCACCTGGATCAGATCCCTGGTGTTGATTTGCCCTGCTCTTGCACAATAGTTGGTGTTGGCACAAGGAATGGGAATGTGGGAGCAGAGGAAAGGGCAAGATTGTCCCGTTCAGAAAGTGTGGATTCAGAGTGGTTTCCATTGATTATGAAACCAAACTCTCAGTTGTGTCAGTGTAACTGGAGGTGCTCAGGTAATTAAATCATTGATACCATCTTCCTTAATTTTTGTGAAGCTGTCTTAACCCTTTTAAGTGTCCTGTTCCTCATCATCATATATGATCTTAGTTTTGGGGTGGGAAGAAGTCAGCTGATGTCCTTGCTGATGTTAGCATGGAGTGAAACTCTGCCCTTGGATATGACTTGTTTGTTTTTTAGGGTTAGAAAGCCTAACGATTACTTGTTTGCCTGGTTTTGCAATCAAATCATGAATGAACCCTAAAAGTTCAGTTTATTTGACACTCAGCCTTGCTGGTGCTTGCCAACACCAACTCTTTGTGAGAGCAGCTGAGCTCTGTCTGTATGACAAAGCTGGTGCTTAGGCTCTGGAGAGAATTGTTTCTCCAAGGGTGTCTGAGTCAAAACCCTCGAACTCCCGAGGGCACAGAGGAGCACCCAGGATTGCAGCTCTGGTGAGGAGCAGGAATCACAGACCTTGGTGAGGGGGAAGTCTCCCCCTCTGCCTGGCACGCCTGGGAAAGAGGAATTTGAAGGGGGTGGGTGTTTCAGCTCCAAATAACTCTTCCTTTAACATAAGAAAATTACCCTGGATCATAGGGGGAAGGACCATACTTGTAAGTTCTTGTATTGCTTGGGGAACTCTTAATTTCTTAGTGTTTTTGCACTTAGAGTAATTGAGATAGAAACTGTTTCCAGAACTGTATTGACTCTTCAATCTGCAGTCGCATGTTGTCACATAGTAGCTCTAGCAAGTCACTGCTCTGTAAAGAGATTATTTCTTATATTTTGGCAGTTTTTAATATATTTTACCTAGTGTCAGATGGTGAGAAAAATCATACTGACTTCGGAAAGGGCTTCATAAGCACAGTGTGGAGAAACTGGTTATCATGCTTCACAAGTAGATTAGATTTCAGTTGTAGGTTCAGGTGTTAGTGTATGTTGTGCCACTGATAAAATGTCATACTTAGTATTTTAAAAATATTTATATTTAGAGGAATGCTCAAAGTAAGGTGCAACTTCGTGAAAGCAAGCAGTTAGAGGGTTTTAAAAACTGGGTAAGGCCCTACTTTAGGTAAAGTGTAGAAAAGGAGCTGACAATAAAGGGGACACTTGAAAAAAACATTTAAATTGATAAATTCATTCATTCTTTTCAGTGAGTGACGAAAGGATTTCTCACACATACTGTTCTTCAAGGGAAGAACAGAACTGATGCCATATCTCTGTTGCAGTCTTGAAAGGGGTAATATTCTTGCTACTGCTGCTGCTCAACCCCCCCTGCAAAGCAGTGGAGCCCTTTGCAGTTCCCCAGGGCCTGCAGCCCCTGTGCCGAGGAATGGGGCACAGAGAGCCCTTTATGGGAGATCCCGAACAGAGCCCGGCCTGTGCTCGCTCCAGGCCTTCAGAGAACTGTGCACAAGTGAGACTTGTAGCTGCTCGTGTCGTTCTGTAGCTGTCACATACTTTGTGTGTGTTGGATGGTGATGAAAATGTACTGCTACAGCCTCCTGCAGCTCCTCCAACCCTGCTGAAACTATTGCAAGCTCAGCGCTGAAAACCTCTGAAAAACGAGTTAAATGCATTAAAAGCAAAATTGTCCTGTTGGCAAGAGGAGTTTACCTTTCCTGGTATTCATCATTTGGAAAGCTGTAATGTAGATGTACTTCCAGTTTTGTTCCATTTTGCTCTGATTCTCATGTGTTTTATCAGAGGTCAGAAGCACTTGCTGAGTCAGGCCTGCTCTGGAGCTCACCAGGCCACAGAGCACAGGCTGGGCTGGGTGAGAGCAGAGCAGTTGTGCTGCTTATGTTGGAACTGATTATTCTGCTCAGTCCAAATGATGGGTCACAGGTCCAGTGCTCAGTATAAAACAGCTACTCAGCAAGTGCCTGTTCTGGGGGGCTTGAGAGCTTCTCTGCTCATCAGAGGTTTCACCTTGTCTGTGCTGGCAGCTGAATTCTGCCCACGAAGAAGACAAAGGGCATGATGTTTGAAAGCCAAAGACAGCATCACGTTGCAACCTGAGAGGGTTGTGTAATGTAATTTTGTGTAATGTAATTTTATGTAATGTCATTTGAGTAGCTTTGATCTTAAAATTTTGTGTAGTGAACAAGCCATGAATGGGGATTTTCTGCAGGGTTTCAAGCCTAGAGAGCAATGGGCCATATCAGTCCTGGGAGCTTAGCAGCTGTAAGCTAGAGCTGTATGGTATATTAACCTGCATTTAGGGTACAGGGAGGGGTCACTGCCATGTCCAGACATCCCCCTGCAGCAAAGCTTTGAGTCCCACCTGGATGGTCCCCTTTCTGTTCTAGCTTCTGTGCTTTGTTGCATGGGAAGCTCTAGTGCTGCCTCTCTTTTCCCAAAGCCAGCTTATCCAGTGTCTCCTCCCTTTCCTAGCATTTCTGTAGATATAAATTACCAGACAGAAAAAGATCCATACAGAAAATCCTCTGCAGACACTTTCCAGTAAGATTCATTTCGAAATACGACTAAATTTCTTTCCTGCAGTGCCTCATCTTAACTATTTGTTTATTCAGAGAGTCAGTTGAATCAGTTTAAAAACTGATTTAAGTAAACTGTTGCAAATATTTTTATGTGTCTATTTACAGGTTTTAAAACAAGCAAGTTCTATTTTGTTGGAAACTTTTCTGGTGGGTTTTATTCAAGAATGCTTGCACACAAAGTTGTGTGTGTTTGGCTATACAATTTAGCTAGAGTGTGATTTTTAAATTGGCATAGCTTTGCATTTTATACCAATTCTCCTTTATACTATATATCTCCCTGCCAAGAAACCTGCTTCCACTCTACAGATAGACTCACTGCATTCTTTTATTCCCTGCTGTAATGTGAATGAAGTAAAGCTGTGCTGGAGATGGCCATGTTAGGGTAATTAAGCTCGATTACAGATTTCCTTTTCAAAACTTTTCCAAAAAAAAAAAGTCTTAAATCAAAAACCACAGAATAGAAACCTTGGCTACTACTTGAAATTTTCATGGTTTGATGAAAAATGGTGTCGGGAGGGGGGAAAGTATTAAAAAAAAATCCCATTGGCAGCTTTCCGTCGAGATTTGGGTTTGTTTAAGCTTCCTCTTGTAAGAAGTTTTAAACAGTTACTGATTTGTACATCTATCTTCGTTCATCCATTCCAGTAATACTGGTTGTTGCCAGATGGAAGGTAAACCAGCGTCAGCCAGGTCTTGTGTGTGAAGTTAGAGTTCCTTGAGAGCTCTCAGTGGTATTACAGCAGACACAAAACACATGCTTGTGGTGATGGAGCTCCAGCGTTTGGCAGTTGGAGCAGAATGTATTCCCTGTCTTGGAGTACCTGTGATGGTTCTCCCCTGGAAAGATTGATGCTATCTGTCGGAAAACTCACCCCCCACCCCTGAGTGGAACGAGGAGAAAAAGCAGAGAATAAGAATGTAACATAGACAGGAACGAGTCTGAGCAGTGGTTGGTCTCATGAGAAATACCAGGGGCCCCTGCTCTGTTCAGTGCCTTCTCCCAGCTCTGGTGTGTTCCTTGGATACTGGGCAGCTGAACTGATGCTTCTTTGTGGCAGTCGAGCTTGGAGCAGCATTTTGGGGCCAAAGCCAGTATTCCTGTGTTTAAAATGAGTCCTGAGACAAGAATGCTGCTCCACCACTCCAAGTGTCTCTGGAGTACCAACAAACAGCTGAACAGCCTTTCAGGGCTGTTGGGCTTCACTGTCTCCACAGCAAAGGACCTTATTAGAACCCTCATGTTTGCAATTACATATCATGAAAAATCTCCGGTATTTTTTGTGATGTTGCAGGCCCTCTTCTAGTGGGGTTAAGGAAACGTAACATTTTTTGGACTGCTAATTGTGGAAAACCTTAAGCTTCCTTTTTATTGCTGCATGGAAAAATCTGTCTGGTCTCTTGACCTGAGCTTATTTCCTTTGTCCTTTGCTAAGCACAGGCTTGCAAATTATTCTTAGTTGTTTGTTTGCTAGTTAACACCTGCAGTAACAGTGGTTTCACTTTGCTCTACTGTACCCTGTGCAACACACCAGCGTTGTAGCTCTTGGATTATCTCTGCTAGAACATCTAATATTTAAACTATATTATTATCATAATTTCACTATTTGACATACATTCATATATTTGCACAAGAGTAATGCACACTGTAATGTGCATTTGACAAGCCAGGGTAGATTGAGTGATCCAACAGGGAATGTATCCTTTGCAATCAGGAGAAAAGAGCACGGGGATTTACTCCAGGGTAAATAGACTGTCTCTGCTGTGTGCTTTCTCTCTGGCTGGGAGGAGACATTCATAACTGCCAAATAAATTCAGTAATCAATGGTAGAGTGTAAATGGTGTTGTTGTAGGTGCTATTCCAGAGCTGTTGCAGAGAAAATGTAATAAATCTTCCAGACTTTGTCTACTAGAGGAATTTACCATGGGAAGAAGTATTTGGTGTCCTAAGTGTGGCTGTAGGGCACAGAAATACTGTGATGGGCCAGATATTTATTGGCTTAATCTTGTCTTCAGCATGGGTAAATATTGCTATCTTAAACTGAGTATTTGCAGCTATTTAAATTGTAGAACCAATGTAGTTGAATAGGTGAAAATAAAATTTTATTTCCCGGAGTTGTTACCTCAGTGTTGGCATTACCAGCAATTTGTGTGTGCTCTCCTCACTAGGACAGCAGTGGCATTTTTGCAATCCAGCACCTTCTGCTTCGGTACAGATTCATTTCATCCCTCTGCTTTCCCAATTATGGCACCATTGCCTTGCTGAATGCCTTACCTGTTTCTTTCTCTGACACTGATTGTGACATGAGATTACAGAACTGATTAGCACTTTATTATTTTACTTCAGTTAAACAAACATAAAAATCTTTAGGACTCTATATTTAGTAAAACAAGAGTGTGATACTTTATCTCTCCTTGGCTGAGTCACAGGTTAATCTTAGAACTAGAACAAGTAAAATTTAGATGAGATTTGGTTGGAAAGGTTTTGAAATCACAGTGGGTGAGCAAATATTGTATATCTTGGTGCTAAAATGCTCTTGTTTTTTTTTCCACTTACTTCTTCTCTAATTATACCTACCTGAATAATACGTGGTTTAAACTGTCCTTTTTAACCACATTTAAAGGTTACTGTGCAAAACCTCAAGTGAAAGCTTACTAAAACTCATTTTAAAAAGTTATTTACTGGCATCAATACTAAAAATAGACAAAATAGTTTGGACTAATTTTGAGAAACAGGGGTAGCTTCTGAAAGATTCTCCCTCGTGGAACGCTGATTATTATGATAATAAAAAAATATTATTATATATTGATACATGTTTTTCTCTCTTATTTTTTGGTAGAAAATGATGCACCCTGTTGCCAGCAGTAATCCAGCTTTCTGTGGGACCGGCAAGAGCTCTTGCCTTACCGAGGACAATGTGAGAGCCGCGGATCAGTTCGACCTTTACGCCACCCAGCAGAGCAAGTACGGCCACGCGGTCGCCCACAAACCCATCGCCTGCCAGAGACAGGACGCCCTGAGCGAGGCGCACTTGCAGACCACGAGTGGCAGGAGTTTAGAGACAAAAGATGAACTGAAGAAAAAGAAAAACCTCAACCGCTCCGGGAAACGTGGGAGGCCCTCAGGGACCACCAAATCAGCAGGGTACCGGACCAGCACAGGCCGACCCCTGGGGACCACCAAAGCAGCTGGATTTAAGACAAGTCCAGGCAGACCCTTGGGTACAACTAAAGCAGCAGGATACAAAGTCAGCCCAGGCAGACCTCCAGGTAGCATTAAAGCTCTATCACGGCTTGCAAATCTAAATTATACTTGTGGCAGTGCAGCTTTTCCTTACCCTATGGTGCATAACAGAGGAGTACACGCTGCTGGTGAAACTAGTAGCAAAATCAAACAGCCTAATGAATGAAAGGAGGGAATTAGTAACTTCTTACTAATCTGCTTTATGCTGATTTTGGGCATGGTTCTCACGTTTTGTTGTAATGTTTGTCTAAGTCTGGGTTTCTAGATTTTATTTCTATTCAGATAATGCCATAGCCTGTGGGTACAGTTCATAACATTTACAGTCATGTTAAGAAGGCTTTGGTTTAAAGGGGCTTTTGTTGGGCTTAAATCATAATTGATAAGAAAGTCTGAAGTGATGAATTACGCCTTGGTGTCAATACTTAGGTAATGTCCATGTCCCTAATTTTACATCCAATTTCTCACAAATCTAGATGTGGTAATGCATTAAGTATTTGAAATAAGGAGGACAGAATTAGCTGGCTGATGGATCATGATGTGGCCTGTCCCAAAATAAGCAACTTAGGCAGTTAAGTTCCTACTTGATAAGAAAAATTGATAAAGAAAGCAGAGAGCTACGTTTTCCACTTCTGCAGGAGCCTCTAGGGACCTCAAATAGATACTTAAAAACTAAATGAAAAAACCCCAGCCTTTTCTTTTTAAGGTGATTTCAGGTGGCTTTTGTTTCCGGAGTTGTAGCATTAAGTGAATTACAACTAATGCTCCAAAAATATTTTTGAAGATACTAGAGAGACCTGAGCATTTGTACAGTGTGTTACAGCTTCACAGCCTTACTAAGACAAGTTAATTTGCCTTTGGGTGAGAGCTGTTCTTTTAGTTACACTGTCACTGCTGTGTAATTGTGAAATGCCTAATAGTACATATACCAAACCACAAATAATTCTTTGAGATTTGAAATATTTTATAAGAAATTAAGTACTGTTCATTCTGGTTAGGCACTTGGTTAATATTAAGCAGTAAGTTCTTAAATCTGTAAATAGCTATTTACGCTGGCTTTGGCCTTTAAAACCTGTGCTTAGATGGCGACAATTTAATAGCTTTTAAAGTATTAACCTATAATGTTTACAAATTAAACTTTTTAAATAGACACTGTTGCCAAATTTTTAGACTCAATTTTGCCAGATATTCCTGGAAATAAAACTATTTCGTTGTTTGACACTTATAGTATATTTAAGTTATGTAAGCTTATATATCTACCAAAGGACAGCATTTTCATGATTTATAAAGGCAAACTGTATAGCTGATGCAAACAGGATGCAGTTTACTGCACTGCTACACCCCAGATACAGAGTAATTCATCTATGCATGAAAGCTGGAAAAAAAATGTTGTTGGTTAACTATAAATACCTTTCTTGACTCAAACTAAAACCTTCCTTCCTCCCAAAAGAACTGCTCCATTTTTCAACTGGGTGTGTTTAATTTTTTTTTAAGCGTGAGAGAGTGTGTGAATGGGTAAAATACTTTCATCTAGACTTCAAAAAAGTCAGTCCTCAATGTTGCATATTCTTGGTCCTAAATTTATTTTACTGAAATTAAAGCTTTTTTTTTTAATCTGGAAGAAAGTTTACATTTAAGTCATTTCACATATAAAATGACTTTGTGATAAATTTGTAGCTTGAAATATCTGGGGAGGGGGGAGTTTGCAGATTTGGGGGAGCATAAAAATTTGGGTTAATTGAGCTTGTGCTAAATGGATAACGATGCTGATAAGTTTTGTTAACATAAATGTTATTCTGGCCTGCTGTCATTTTGATGAGACCTCTTGATTTCAGTGTTGACAATTTAAGAAACAGATGTCATGTTTCATACCTTTTTTATCAGGAAAAAAGCAGCAAGCCTTCAGGTGTTCCAGTGATGCCTAACACATATTGAGCTGGACTTTTGCTGTACTTTACAATAGGTGTGTTGAATGGTTTTGGGGGAACTGTGTATGCACTGGCAACTAAGACAATGAACCTCAACTTATACTGGATGGCTCCTTAGTCCATAGATGAACTAATGGCAGCTAAACTGCTACTAAGGAATAGTTTCTTCATGCTGAAGCTCTGAAATCCAGTTGTACCTTCTGTTCCTCAGCAAACTCTCCAGTCTGACCTTTAGCAGCCTCTCTCAGAACGAGGTAACTTCTGACACGTGCAAATGCTAACGTGAGCTCATTCACCCTCAGGATCTGTGTTGTGGTGGCTGTTTTTAATCAGATGATTTTTCAACTAAAGACTGCTTTAAGTTCTTTCCTGAACTCAGCTGGGCAAGCAGTCCTCTTCAGCTGAATGTATCACTGCAGGAGTGTCACACCTCGCTGGCAAGGAACGTGTTGCATGTCACCACTGTCCCTTGGAGAAACTCCACTCCTTACCTCCTCCTGTTTATCCTGTTGGCTCCTGCTCCGTTCCTCACTTGTGCATCCACTCAATGGTGCTGTGCTGTGTGTCAGGAGATAATGCAGATGTATTGCTGTTCTGCTAGTATAATTTGTATTCAAGTATGCTGATGAAATAATGAAATCACCTAAGCAATTTCTGTTCATTACAGTGTTTATTAATTATATCAGATGGAATATAATCCCAGTAAAAACTAATTAATGTTGTCAGTTGTGAAATGATGAGCATCAAGTAGAAAAGTGTTCAGAGTCTGTAATGGGCTGCTTGGCACTCCAGATTTAGGAAGGAGACCAGAAGTGCACTGCTGGGCACTTCCTAATCTGCTCTATTTTATATCTGACTGGAGTTTACTGGTGCCCTGCAGTGAGGGGAAGGAAAAAGAGGATAAGAGATTCAAAGTGACTAGAAATGGAATTTTCAAATACTCCTGCTCTTCCTATGTGTACCCTGCAGAATACATTGTGCTTTTTTCAACACTTTTCTTTCCATGAGAAACACTGAAACAGCATGTTAATGCCTAAACTTTATTAGTACCAATGGGAAAACTGGCCTTTTCCCCCCATAGTATGAAAACATTACTTGTAAGGTAAATTGCTTATTTTATATTATATATCATAATTCAGCTATTCATAAGCTAGGATCACTGTTGTGTGTTAACACTGTTCAGAAGACCCACATGTCAAGTTTGGGTTTTAATAATTTCTTTTAATGATCAAGTTTCTAACGTCTTATTTATACATAAATGAAGTGTATTAGCTTGCTATTATTCCTTAATGATGCTATACAAGTTCACTGTTTAATATACATATAGTAACTACTATTCATTTTCTGATTAAATTTACTTAAACTTTAAAACCAAATAATTTTGCTACTATAAAGTCTTGCACTGGACAGATTCAAGATGCTAGCACCATATTTTGGCAGAAAAAAGTCAGATACCATCAGAAGCAGCTGACTTTGATATCAAAGATAGTATTTTTGAAATCAGCACTTAGCTTTGTCATTAAAGCAATGTTCTTTATATCTTGGATTTAGTTTGAACTAATGGAAATAACTAGAGCCATTAAAGATCTCTCTTCTGAATGAATATATTTTCATTTTGTCTGAAGGATCTTAGAGTTCAGTCAGGACAAGACCAAGCATTGTCAGTGAAGAGTGATGTGTCTGTGAAAAGAATTACCTGGAACTACAAAACACAGAGTAATTCAGATGAGAATTAACT
Source organism: Manacus candei (assembly GCF_025592945.1). Taxonomy (NCBI): domain Eukaryota; kingdom Metazoa; phylum Chordata; class Aves; order Passeriformes; family Pipridae; genus Manacus; species Manacus candei. Next base: position 15,893,014 of record NW_026138085.1, on the reverse strand, counting down.
CCCTCCCCCATTTTTGAAGAGCTTTAAAAGGCAGAGCAATGTGAAGTCATTTGTGTGATGGTTTCATTAGCTGTGACTCTGCTGTTCTTTGTTATATGTATAATAATGTTTCACACTATCCTTAGAGTTGACAGTTGAAACAGCTGATAACAATCATAAATACTTGGAACTGCAAACTTCATTTCTGACCACAAAAGAAGTTTATTCTTCTCTATTTTAATGCATATATTTTAACACTGCTTAAATATATTTATGACTTTAGTAGAGATTAGACCTTTCTCCTTGTGATTTTTTTTTTTTCCCAAATAGAAAAATCTGTATTCTAAAATTTGAACCACTTTCTGATACTTTAATCTTTCATCATTTCCTTTTCCACAGGTTTACTTTGGGGGAAACAATAATCTGTTAAATAACTAGTATTATCAGCACCCTGTCCTCTGCTGTAAAAAGCCTGATTAGATACTGTGTATGTTTTTATGTCCATGAACTTGAGCTACTCGTGTGCAATTATGTGTATGGGAATGGAGTAGTGTTCATGATCTGTATTTACATCATCATATGGATGTATATTTATTAATAAAGTTAATACTTTAAAACCTAACCATTTTTTCCCTGTTTTTTTTTTTTTTTTAATATCTTATAAATTCTGGCTGAAGATCCCTGTTGACTGTTACCTGCTTGTTACAGGCAAGTTACATATATTTACATGAAGGCAAAAAGCCTCTATGGATGGCAAGATGTCAGGAAATGTTGCTCATTTTTTAATGAACTGAAAACACTGCAACAGTAACTTAATTGTTCTTGTCCTTTCTCTCAAATGGAAGAGGGGAGGAAAGGAGTTATAGCCATATATGGGTAAATAGGAAGCTGCTAACTTTTTTTTTTCCTTTATTGTACATGGAAATCAGTTTGCAAGTACTCAGAAATGAAACTTTTCATGGAATGGTGGTCATTAGTCATTATTCTGTGATGAATAAAATGTCCTTATCCCTGGATGGGAACAATATTCCAGTTTATCTCTGTTGGTAAGATGTGCTCTGCATACCACTCAATGCCTCTTTTTAATTTTTTTAATCTTATTTTTTTTCCTCTTCACTGAAGTGTCTCAATAACTTTGGGGCAGACAGACAGTGCTGCCTACCAGAATCCAGACTCCCAGGTCTGCATCCTCCCCTTGTTTTCCAGCACCCTTTTTTTCTTCCATGAACTTCAGAAGGCCTTGAATACATCTGGGGTTGGGACTTTCCAAATGGCAGTTGCAGTTATTTTGCAGACTTTTTTCTTTTACCTGAAAAGAACATCTGATGCCTTGTTTGTTTGTGTGGGTTTTTTTGTTTTGTTTGGGGTTTTGCTTGTTTGTTTGGCTTTTTTTTGTTGTTGATTCTGGTAATGCTAAATATTTGGCTTTCAAAGTGACTGGATGTGTTCAGAACAGAGTTCAGCTTCAGTCTGCTACATCCTGCTCTAAAAATCAGTTCCTGGATGTGATTCTTGAGCAAAATGGATTATTTTCTTGGTTCTAAGTATTAGCTATTAAATCACACAAATGATATCATAGAAGAATACAGGCTTTCAGCTCGACTGCTTCCCTGGCTGCTGTGTTCCCTGCCACGGAGGGAAGGATGGAGGCTGCAGGGCAGGCTGTTCCCTCAGTGCACACCTGGTGTGGTTTCTGATGACAGTTTATGATTTATTCATGCTGACAGACTGGCAGTGGTGGGGTATCAGCTACACAAGCTGGACATCTTCAGAGAGTCTTTGAGATGGTTCTGTCTCTTAATAATTTCAGATTTCTGTATGGTGAGACACCAGGGCTTGTTCTGGGGCTGGACTGGCATTTTATGTTCGGTACCTGGTGTTACTGAGCAGTCCAGCTGCACAAGTCTCAGCTGCACTAATACCCACCAACTTTTCATGGGTGCAGAAAGACTCATGTTTTGCAAATCTTCCTGTTTGCTAAATTTCAGCTCCTTCCCTAGCAAGCAGCTTTTCTAATGTGGCCAAGATTTTTGAATAGATGCAAAACAGCGTATTTTTTAACAGACTTTTTCCAGAAAACAGACATTTGGCATTAAAAATCAGAAAAATGCAAGCCACTGAAAATAATTTTGAAGCAAAACTACCAGGCACATTAAATGTGCCTTCTCTGTAATGCCTAAGCACTGGCAGACTATGTTGGGAGTCAGGTGTGGCAAAGCCTGACTATGATTCTGAGGAGTTCAGTTGTGTTCCATTGATAGATTAGAGTCACCATAAAAAAAATACCATTTTGATTTATGTATGGCAGGAAGGGTATTATGTTAGGATTAAATTCACAGTAAAATATCATTTCCAAGTTAAAAATGCTGCTTTGCCCATACTCAAGCATAAGGACAATGGGGAAAGGGGCAGCTTTTTCCTCACTAGTCCACACCACCTTGGATTCCTTTTGTGTTTTTGCTTTCAAGCTTGCTCTGTATCAGCTGGTCTAATTAAATATTTTCTTTTTATGTGCAAACCTCATGTTTTCTATTTTTAGGCTAACATGTCCTCAATATCGGTGATTATGCAAATAGGACTTTAAAGAACAAATTTCAAGCAAGAAAATGTGCGTTGTAAGGAAGGACAGAGTTAGAGCTGGAGAAGAGTCCCTAAGTAAAAACCAACCAAAAGAATCCTGGTTTTGTAATGAAGATTACACCCATCTTTATTTTACACATGTGCTTTGCTTTCCCTGCCTTTTTCCAGGATGTGGGTTAATGACCTGAACTCCTTTAAATCAACAGGGAAACATCTCCAGCAGCAGCCTGAGACCTGGGCTGGGCGGCAGCTCCGGGTACACGGTGTGGGCTCAGCCCTGCAAGGGGGGGGGTGTCACAGAATCACAGGATGGTTTGGGTTGGAAAGCACTTTAAAGATCATCTTGTTCTGCCCCCCCTGCCATGGGCAGGGACACCTTCCACTAGCCCAGGTTGCTCCAACCTGGCCTTGGACTCTTCCAGGGAGGGGGCAGCCTCACCTTCTCTGGGCAACCTGTGCCAGGGCCTCCCCCCCCCACAGGGAAGGATTTTTCCCTAAAAGATTTTTAGCAAAGAATTTTTTCCTAATATCCAGTCGAAACCTAGTCTTTCAATCTGAACCCATTCCCCCTCGTCCTGTCACTACACGCTCTTGTAAATGCTCTTGCCCCATCTTTCCTCTAATCTCCCTTCAGGTACTGGCAGGCCGCAGTGAGGTCACCCCGAACGCTTCCCTTTTCCAGGCTGAACAATCCCAACTCAGGGTTCAGCGGAACCGCGAGAAAACTCGGTTAAATCCACAACGATTCGTGTCTACCGCGGGCAGGGCCGGGCCGAGCCCCCACCGCGCTCCCGCAGGGCCCGGCCCGCGCAGGGCTCTGCCCGACCCTGCCCCGGCCCTGTCCCGGCGCTGTCCCGAGCGCCCTTCCCACGGAAATGCGAGCCCCGGCGGAACTGGAAGTGTCCCGGGGATCCGGCGGAAGCGATCGTTGTCCGGGGAGACGCGGCCGCGGCGGCCGGGGCCGAGGATGTGGCGGCTGGCGCTGCTGGCGCTGTCCTGGTTCGGTAGGGTCTTTCCCGCAGGTGAGACCGGGGGGCTCCGGGTGCGCGGTGCCGGCGCGGGAGGTGCGGGCACTGACACGTCCTTTCCTCCCCGCCTGGGTCCCGCAGGGGGGGCGGAGCGCGGCGCGGGCGGCCCCGAGCCCGTTCGGTACCGCACGGCCGAGATGGCGGACGCGATGCTGGGCAGCGGCGCCCCGGCCGAGCCGCCCGTGCTGCTCTCGGCAGTGCCGGCCGAGCCGAGCGGCGGCCCCTGCGAAGGGACGGCCGGGGCCGGGACGTGCGGCCCCACCGGGAGCGGCCCCGCAGCCCCCCCGGGCCCGCCCCGCGAGCAGCCCGTGCTGGAGCCCGTCCTGCCCGAGGAGCCGAACGGCACCGACAGCGCCAAGGCCCCCAAGGTGAACTGCGAGGAGAGGAACACCACGGGCATCGAGCGCTTCACGCTGCAGATCCTGAACGTGTCGCAGGTACCCGGGGTTGGGGTGAACGCCAGAGGGGGGGAAGGTGTGGGCGTGGTGCTCTCAGTGCTTCACTTAGTGAATGTTATTGTGTAACATCCTCTGTGCTACCGAAGAGAAGATATATCCGGGCAAGGAGGCCTTTCGGGTCATTCTGGTTGGAAAAAAATGGAAATACAGCGCACTCCATGTGCCTGTGCCTGTCATCTCTGTGCCTGCAGGGAACTGCCAGCTTTGCTGCTCCGTGCACTGGTGCTTCTCTCTGAAATCGTTAATGGCACTTACTGCCAGCTTGTTTCTTGCAATGGCTATGCCTGTGTATATTTTTAAATTATTAACTTTTAAATCAACCTTTGAAAATGGTTATATGCAATCCTCTACCTGTTGTAAAAAGATTAAGCACAGGTGCAGTTAACTTGGTAATATTGCCCAGTATCTAACTGACTGAGCAGTGCATCCCTACGTAGAATTTAACTCTGTGAAATATGTAGTTGTCCGTGCTTGTTCTTCTTGTTCTTTCTCCAAGGACCTGATGGAGTTCCTAAACCCAAACAGCAGTGACTGTACGTTGGTCCTGTTCTACACTCCGTGGTGCCGCTTTTCTGCCAGCCTGGCACCTCATTTTAACTCTTTACCCCGAGCATTTCCAACCCTTCGCTTCCTGGCACTGGATGCGTCCCAGCACAGCAGGTAACTCTCACTCCCTGTGCTCCATCAGCAGTTCAGTTCTGTTAAATTTGAGTTCTAAAAATAGCAGTGCTCTTTTTTCCATATAAGGTGACAATTTAATTTAGTGAGACTGACAATTCCTGTAACATGACTGTCTTTATTTCTTCCTTCAGTAGATTTAATTTCTTTCCTACTTTGTGTTTGCCTTATGTCCACCAGTTTATCAACTAGATTTGGAACTGTGGCTGTACCAAATATCCTCCTTTTCCAAGGTGCTAAGCCTATGGCTAGATTTAATCATACAGACAGAACGCTGGAAACCCTGAAAGACTTCATCTTTAACCAAACAGGTGTGTCAATCAGCCCTGATGTGTCAGTGGGAAGAACAGGCTGGCTTTTAACTCCAAAATTTCCTCTCCCTGTGTTTGTTCCTTAAAATGAACTTCATGAATACCCTGAGAGGACCCAGCAGAGGTTTATATAATCAGTTGCTGCCATGAGCTGGATTTCTGTGTGTGCTGAGAGCAGAAAATCAGTTCCTTGGGCTGCTGTCATAGAGCAGGGGGAACAGTGGGGTTTAGCTAGAGTGGATGCTAGAAGGTTGGAGCACATCTTCCTGCCCAAAGATTTAATTCAAAGTGAAATAAATTTAATTCTCTTTGCCAGCCAGCTAGTTCTCTTCTAATCTACACTGAACTGCTGTGTGGGTCTACATTTCCAGAAATGCACAAAAATAAAATTCCTGAAAAACCACTCTAAATTAAATTTCCGTGCACTGAAAAACCCCCACAAACTTACCCAAGGCTGTGCTGTGGGAGGACAGAACGAGCCCTGTCCTGCTATGAAAATACACATAAGAATCAATGTTTTTATGTAAGTAAATCCTTTGATAGATATATGTTAACACACAAGAGCCATCTCACCAAAATTTTAAGTCTACCTGTGCATAAGCCTTAGTCTGAGAACAGAAACAAAGCTCCAGGTAGAACCAGCCTCTCTGTATTTGAGGATTATGACCTTGCTCAGGTGATTTGTTTTTTAGGGATAGAAGCTAAAAGTGATGTGGCTGTGACGAAGGAGGACTGGGAAGGGCCCCTGCCCAGCGTCCTGACGAAGGGCATAGACTGGCTGCTCCTGTTCTCCGTGCTCTTCCTGGCCAGCTTTGTCCTCTACGCGACCCTTCGGACCGAGAGCATCCGCTGGCTCATCCCAGGACAAGAGCACGAACACCAGGAATAACCTCAGATGCTGAAACGGGGACAAGAAATCCCACTTATTGGTAAAGCGGGAATTTCTATGGCCTAGAAGCACCTAAGAACAAACTGCTGAATTTGTCGGTTGTAATTTATAATAACAGCTAAAAATCGGCTTTATTTATCCACTACTGAATCTGTAAAAAGCACATTGGTGGCGACTGCGGTGGTAAGAAAACAGATACGAAGAAACACGAACTAAAGTATTTATTAGGCTGCTCTGATTGGCCTCTTTCTCGTGGGCTCCAGTGTAATTAGTGATACAGTTCTACTTCGCTCTTCTGAAGAGCTCCCTGATCTACAAGCTCTCCCTTGTAGACCAAGGAAATTTTTAGAGCTCCCTGGTCTGTACATGGCACTGCAAGGAAAACACTGGTGAAGGGAGATAAATGATGTTTTACAAGACAGTGAACTTCAGATGAGCTGTTCCTTTGTCTGCCAGCAGTAACAGTTCCAAAGCTGTTTCATTCCCGTGGCTGACTGTTCCCACCTCTGGCACTGGGATGGTGCTGCTTTTCTCCTTCACTCTGCCCTGAGTTTTGACTTAGTGGCAGTTCTTGATGAGATTTAGAATAACTTCCCAAGCTGACCTCACTATTTTTTGTGTGTGTCTATACAGCTTATTTACCACATTCCTGGAGAATGAAATTGTATTAATTGTCCTTTTTAAAAAAAAATAAATGAGGTTTTTAGTGAAACCTTTTAAGTCACTTTCTTATAGGACTTAAAACATGCGATTTCTGAACTATGGCTCACCTGCCTAAATTAGCAAGACCAGTCCTGATGTTTATTTAAATTTCTACTACCATGTTTGCTGGTTCCACAGTCTCCAGCTGAGGCTACATAAAGAATTGATATTTTTTTAGTTATAATTAGTATGGAAGACTTTGGATAAGGTATGGACTGGTATGTTGTGTGGCATTTGGATTATTTGATTGCATAACATTTACCACAGTGGAGGCTTGCCAGAGTACCCTGATAGGAAGATTTAGAGAGCAAACTAAGCTAAGGCAAAACAAAGACTTATTGCTTCACAAAGAGTTGTATCTCTTCAAGTATTTCTCTGCTGGCTCTGTCTTTTCCTTTGGAAAGTGGAGGTCCTGTATTTCTGTGTCCAAAAAGGAAACTGCACTGGTAAAACGTCGGTATGACCGAAGATAAAGCTACAATGGATGTTATTAATAAAGATCCAAGATTTTGAGTGAGTGTTCTTGCCTCTGCCATCTGGTTCATTTGAGAGGCCCAGGGCTGGATTGTCCCTGGTGCTCATCTCCGCACTGCTGAAGAAACAGGGATGTGTTTACAAATGGAACGGGGCTGTTTCAGTGCAGCCCCATGGGATGGAAATGAAACCTGGCAGGATCCACCCACGGATGCATCCCGTTCTCCTCCCGGGTACCTGTCATGGAATAATGGAATCAAAGAGGTTGGAAGAGACCTTTAGATCGTCCAGTCCAACTGTCCACCCCGTACTGCCACTGTCACCCCTACACCACTGAACCGCACCGCCCAGCGCCACATCTCAAACACCTCCAGGGGATGGTGACCCCACCGCCTCCTGGGCTGCCCTTCAATGTCTGACCACCCCAACAGGGAAAACTTTCTGATATTTAATCTGAACCTCCCTGTCTCAGCTTGAGGCCGTTTCCTCTGCTGCTCTCACGGCAGCACAGCCCCGTCCCACCTCCCTGCACCCTCCTGGCAGGGAGTCTTACAGAGCCATGGGGAGCCCCCCGAGCCTCCTCCCCTCGTTCAAGCGGGAGGCGCGGCGGCGGAGGCAGCTCCCTGCTCCCGGCTCCCTGCTCCCCGCTCCCCGTTCCCTCCTCCCAGCCCGGTTCCGGGGCGGCTCCGGCGGGGGCGGTGCCGGGGCCATGCCGGGCGGCGGGGCCGGGCTGCGGCGGGCGCTGCTGGGAGCGCGGCGGGCCATGGTGAGGGGACGAGGGGACGAGGGCCGGGCAGGGCCGGGCGGGGGGCTCGGCGGAGCGCGGGGGACCCGCAGGGGCTCGGGGCAGCCCGGCCGCCTTCCCCCGGCACTGCGGGAGCCGCGGGATGGGTGGGATGGGTGGGATGGGTGGGATGGTGTGCCTGGAGCACGGGGGCTGCGGGGACACCTCGGTGCCACCGCTCAGTGCCTGAGTGGGGAGGGGCCTCGTACGGGGACAGGACAAGGGGGAACCGCTGGAAACTGACCCAGGGCGGGGTTAGGGGGATACTGGGGAGAAATCCTTCCCTGGGAGGGTGGGGAGGCCCTGGCACAGGTTGCCCAGAGAAGCTGTGGCTGCCTCATCCCTGGGAGTGTCCAAGGCCAGGTTGGATGGGGCTTGGAGCAACCTGGGCTGGTGGAAGGTGTCCCTGCCCATGGCAGGGGGGGTCAGAACAAGGTGATCTTCAAGATCCCTTCCAACCCAGACCATTCTGTGATTCTCCCTGTGTCCTGCCACCATCCCACTTCATGATTGATTGTTTTGTTTTACACGAAGCTAATAACGAGTGGCACCCACAGGGTTCAGCCCTCGGCCCTCAGGCATGAGATGTTTAGTACTAATTTTTTAATGTAATTAATGAACCATTTCCCCAAGCTTCCTCCAAATGAACAGTACCAATTACAGGTTCAAACCCACACCCGGTGCCTGTTCCTGCCTCTCTGGGGGCTCTGGCTGTGCCCGTGACGTGCTGCTGGGAGGTGGTGACTGCAGAAATGCAATTTGAATCTCCCACCTTATCTTCTTCCTTCTTCAAGCAAACTCCTGCTGCTTTCTGCTACATTTCTGAATATCGTGATGCATCAGGACGTGGCCTCCACAACCCATTCCAAAGCAAAACGTCTGCATCAAACCCAGTCTCCATATTCCTATTAAAACTGCCTGATCAAATTTCAGGTCACAGCACTGTCTTGTCGATGCCTGTGTGTCAGGTGAGGTGTTGGGAAGGCACCACAGTGTCCCCAGAGCTGACAGGACATCTCTGTGCCAGCAGGAGGAGTGGATTTTGTGCTGCCTCCTGGTCGCAATCCTGGACTTTGCTATCTCAAAAAAACCCACCCACCCCCATGATTTTTTGTAAATTAGCAGACTGACTTCATCCTGCACCAGAGAAAATAGTTCATTTTGAGACAGCCTTGAACTGGGGCGATTGTTGTATAGGCTTGGAAAAAACAGGAACGTAAGAAATTCATGCCTGTGACTGTGGTTATAGCAATGACAAATCTGAAATTTGTGTTCTTGCAAGCCCAAAGTTGTGTTTGAAGTGCAAAGAGCCTAAATTAGTTCAGTTTGGGACCTGTAAAACCCATCCCTTGGTTACATCTCTGGATGTGTCCCACTGAACACAAGCAGCAGCAGTGGTGCTGTTAGATTGATTTACACTGTTTTGGGGGTTTTATTCCATATTATTGATGAAAATGTTGCTCCTTGGCCCTCCTGCATCGTAAAGCCTTGCTCAGGTCACATTAATTGCGTTAATTCCTGCTCTGCTCAGACTCACAGCCCCATCTGGTGGCATCGGGGCTCCCGCTGGAGCAGCGGCTGGCAAAGGTGGAAAATCCTGAGCTGCTGAGCTGGCAGTGGGTCCTCACTGGCCTCCCATGTCTGAGAGAAGCTCTGGAGCAAAACTGCCTTTCTGCAGGTTCTGAGAAAGCTGTGCCAGCTGCTAAAGTAAAGACTAAAGCAATCTGAATTCAGCTGTACTGGGGAGAAAGGTTCTTCCCACCAAAGCAATGCCTTTGTCGTGTGAGTCTGAGACCCCTCTGTCAGGATATATTGTCCTTAGTCTCTTCTTTTAGGAGAAGTGTCAAACCTCTTCCAAAGGCCCCACTGAACGTTCCTCTGTGTCTGGCTCTGGCCTGTATCAGCCCCTGATTCAGATATTCAAGTGTTAGTCTGTCACATCTGTGCTCCCAGTGGCATCAGCAGGACAGGTCACTTCAAATAAACCATATTTAAGCATCAGTGCTTTGCAGAATCTAGTGCTTATAGCAGTAACTTCAAACTTCTTGTAATTGTGTCTGTATTGTCATTCTTTTTCTTTTTATGCAGTCAAAAAGCTCTTTGTTTCTTGTAGAACTCCACAGCGTGTGCTGTCTTAAAATCCATTCCTCCTTTCTCAAAATAGTAAACTACAAGCAGGGTAGAATACAATCTCCTGTTTTGCTTGTCTCTTTTGAAATAGATATTTCCTGATATCTCTTTTAGCCTTATAATTGTACCTTTAGCAAATAATGTAAATAATCCTTTGCTTATATGACAGAGTGGAATGCCTGAAAGTTATTTGAGGTGTTACAGCATCTGAATAATCCAGATGACCAAGGGTGCAGGTGTGCTGGTGTCCATATTCATTCCTGGGGAAAAGCCTGTTGCTTTTCCTTAGTTTTGTACAAAGGCATTTAGCCAGATTTATCTGCCCAAAGAAAGATGATGGGGTTTGGCTGTTTTAGGTATAACTGGACTGTGAAATTATAAACAGTAAGAAACTGTACCGTGAATATTCCACATCCTTACCTTTGCACAGCACATAACCACAATTTCTTCGTGTGGTTTTCTTATTGTTGTACAGCAGAGAACCTCAACCTCACTCCTGCCGTGCCTTTCTTTGTTTCCCTCAATAGTCTTCCCAGTCTCACTGGTTGACAACGGAGGAGAGGAACCAAGTTTTACTGGATCTCAAAGCTTCAGGCTGGTCTGAGTTGGGCGAAAGAGATGCCATCTACAAGGAGTTCAATTTCAAAAATTTTAATCAGGTAATTACTGTTATACACCACTTTTCATATAAAGGAAATGTAATTGCTTTAATTTCCATACGATCCCGATGGGAAAATATTTGTATTTAGAAATTTGGGAGTATCCTTGTGAGGCCAAATCCTCTTGGCTTTGCCTTGACGAATTCCTCTCTGATTCTGATCTCATTAGGTGGAGTAAATTAATTCCATTCCGTGGTTGATAAGTAGATGATTATAATATTAGGGCCAAGGTTGGTACTGTGGAATTAGACAAATAGTATTTGATCTCCATTTTTTTTGTTGTTTTCATTGCCAGCATGCGTAAATGAATGCTGGAAATACATAACTGATGGACAGTGGGGTTCGTTTTTGTCAGGGACAAACTTGAGAAAAATGGGTAAATACAAGAACAGAAACTTTAGCAAATAAGGTGGGGAAAATGGGACATGTTTCACCTCCTGAGCAGGAAGACAGAGCTCTGGTACATCCTTGAATGAGCTGTAGAAGATGATCTCGCAGTGTCTTTGGCACACAAACTGCTAGTTTTATTTGGAGGCAGGATCCTGAGCCACATCTCAAACCCACAAGAACTCGTGCTGGACCATCAGTTACAAACTTGCTTCAGAAACACTGAATTTGCCTTGAGATGTGCGTTCAGCCCCATTCCCCTGTAAATTCCCTCCTGAGGAATCATGACATTGCTTAGAAAAAGTCACGTTCCCAGAGTGTGCATTTCCCTTCTGTTTTATTTCTGAGGGAGGGGTGAGTGCTTTCTGGGGAGGGAGAGGATTCCCAGGGGTTTGTTGGGATGATGGCTCTCCCTGAGCCGGTTCTCTCCCTCGCTGTGGAGGGACATGGTGAGCTCCAGCCTGGGGATGCCAAGGGTTTGTTGTGTGTGTGGGGACCAGGAGCTGTTCTCTGAGCTGTTTATTTACATGGCTGTGCCTAAGCCCAGACCAGGATGTTTTAGGAAACCACAGTGAGCTGGATAAACAACAGTTTGTAACTGTGGCTCTTTTTTTCACTGTTTCAGTCAGCAGTTGTGGGGTAAGTAAAGCCCAGGCAGCAGAGAGAAGGTGAGTGAGGTGATCCCAGCCCCTCTGAGCTGGGTGAAAGCAAGAGAGAAAACCACTGCAGGAAGATCCAGCTCATGAGCAGGACAGGGCTGGTCCAGGGAGTATGTTTTTTTCTGGATTGCACTTCAGACCTGAAGGTTACTACAGAGCAAACAGAACCATGTCAGACCATGCAGAGGGCAGTGAAAGGGAGAAGCCCATGAGAGGGAGCTCACATGAGGCCTTGGTGAGATGTGCAGGCAGCTCAGGGCTCGAGCTACCTGCAGGTTTGACATGGTGAGAGAGAAGTGACCCTTGGAAGAGTTGAGATTTCCGACCTTTGTGCTTTGAATATTCGTGAGAGAGCATCTCTGCTGGGTTATTGGTTCAGCACGACTATAAATGCCTTTTGTTTTCCCCAAACTTAATTTAAAAGCAGTTTTGCCCACTGTAAATAAGTGGGTCAGTTTGATCAGATGGACTTGGGCAGTCTCTGCCAACAGGCAGGTTAGGAGACAGATCACAGTGTGCACCAGCAGGTATCTGGAAAACCCATTGCTTTGACAAAAATTCACAAAGCTGTATTTTTTCTTGATGGTGTACATTAGTCTTACAACATGGGTACATTTCCATGTGTCTTCCTAATGTGAAGATTGATGGAGCACATATCAGTATAGGAAGTTGAGTTTATTTAAATGTGCTTATTGATAAATGATGAACTATGCATTTATGCTTCTAGTACATGTTGTCTTACAAAAGGTACTTTAAAAAATTGCCACTTTAATTGTTTGGGAGATATTGGAACAGTCTCTTTCATTCTTGGTTCTTTCCTGCTGCCCTTTTGCAGATGGAGTAAAATCAGGTGCGGGAAAAAAATCACCCCAAAAAAACCAACAAAAAAAAGTAGAAAGTGGTTGAGCTGACATGAAAGGTATTTCAAATTTATGTTTTGCAGATGATATTGGTATGATTAATGTCTTCATTGCCTTTTTTTTTATTGCTTCTTGCAGATAGTGTTCATGATGCATGGAAAATTCTGTGGCTTCAAAATCTATGCCAGGTTTACAAAGTCTGTGTATGTCAACAGATGTTAAGAATATAAACACAACTTTTTATTATAAAGTCGTGCAAATGTGTAGACATGAGCTTGGTTTATGTATATTATTTTCAGCATGAGAATGAAATGAAACTTCTGTGCAACAAGAGTTATTTAGATTCCTGAAGCTTTCAGGCTGAGATTAACTTGGTTAAAAGCGATCAGCAGCGAGCTGCCTTTGTGAGGCTGACAAGCTAATGACACTTCTGGCTCAGGGAATTAGTTTGTAACCCACTACTTGAAAGCTCTGGTGCTGTTTGTTAGTCTGAAGATACATTTTCATGAAAGTGGGCTTTGGTGGTGAAATTCTCTGAAAGAAGCTGGAGCCCAGCCTGGGGGCCGTGCTGGAAGCCCTGTGTTGGTTGTGTTGCTGCAGGTCCTGGTGGGCTGGAGGATGTTGGTGCTGGATGCTCCCGTTGCCTTTAGTGTGAGGCAGGCTCCTGGTGGGTGGGTGTTCTGAATCTCCTATAAAATATAGAATACAGCAGTGTGTGTGTGGGGGGAAACAAACACAGCTCAGCTGTGGAGGAGAGAGCCTTGTCCAGAAGAGCTGTGCTGATGGCACCAGTGCACCCGTTCCTCCTTAAGCCCTGCAGTTCCTGTGGGTTATTGCCACTGTGGAGCAGCAGGTGGGCAGCAAGGATTTAAAGTTGGAGTCTTTCACCTCCAGGACTCTCACTCTTGTGCACTCACTCAAGAGCCCCCGTGTTGAGTCTCTTTTCCCAAGGAGCTTGTGCTGGGCAGGAACCTCTGGCTGTGAGTGGGGTCTTGGAGAACGGGTGGGCTCGGAGCACTCCATGGCAAGTCCCAATCCCTGCCACGCATCTGGGTGCTGGTGAGCCTCAATAAACCTCACAGCCACGTCAGAGAGCTTCTCTGGGGCCTCTTTCCCAGGCTGCAGGGCAGAGAAAAGCAGTGAGCAAGGCTTTCAGACCGTGGTATAGTGTCGTGAAGGGACACTCTTTTCATCCGTGTCTTTGTGCTACTGAAACAAAATGTTTTTCTTCCAGTGGAGCAAACTCTCTGCTTCCAGTCTGCTCAAGCAAAATTTGGAATTGGGATAGAAAGTTAATTTACACCTCCAGACCGTGCTGGTAACTTCTCCCAGCATTCCAGGTCAGTTCACCTTGGGAGCAGTGATCCAGCAAAGGGGACAGGCCTGGCTTAAAAATGTGAATTTCTCCCAGACCCATCCGAGCCCAGTCCCGGGCTGGGCAGGCTGTGAAGGGCTGTGAGTGCTGGGTGCCAAGTGCTCCCTTTGGTCCCTGTATCCAGCTACTCACTTCCACCAAATTTGCTGGAACATCTTAGCTCTGAGACTTCCATGTCTCTTGTCAAAGCTGGTTGGATTTGACCGGGGGGTTTAAGGGGCAACTGCCTGTGTGATTGCGTTTCCGTAGGTAATCACACCAAGGCAGCAAATGCAGTTAGGAAATTACAAAGGTGGGCAACTTTGCTGATGGTCAGGTTCAGCCTTTACAGCTGCTTTCTTTTATAGGGTAAGTTTTTAATTAAGTTTGTTTTTTTTTAAAAAAAAAATAAAAAATAAGATCATGTAGGAAGTCTCCATGAGACCTCTAACATCATTTTCTAAAATGACAGGAAATCAAACACTCTAAGAGTTTTAAAGCTATTAAATACATTTTGTGTTTTGGGGCTACAGGATGGAGGTGGAAGATGAGCCTAAATGGAGGGGATGGTATGGAAACAGTGTGCAGTGAGAGTAGAAGTACATGTGTTTCAGTTCAGTTGTGGAGTCTTGGCATCTTATTTAAAGATGCTCAAAAAACCTAGAACTATTAAATAAATTATTATTCTCACTTTGTATTTCCCTTCCAGATTTGCTATCTCTTTTGCTTGGAATCCAGAAGAAAAAAGTCAGACAGAGCATGTTACGGTAGATGCCTTTTTTCCTCCCTCCTCCTTCTGATGCCAGTTATTTTCCTTTGTTTGTAGGGAGACATGCTCAGATTTGCCCCTTTAAATTGACATCTTTGTTGTATGATCCCAATTACACATCCAGATGAATTTGGTAGGATATGCAATGAATGCTCTTGATTTCTTTCGATGGCAGTACTTGGTGCCAGTGTAATACAATCTGTCAATCCTTCCTTTTTCTACTCCCAACACATTGCTTTGTTTTCTACATTGATCAAAGGTTGGGAAATTTGTTTTTATATATACAGGCAGTGTATTTCATTGCTGCTTTTTTGTACTTAATCTTTTGGCTGTTTGGCTGAAATACGTCCACGCCTTTCATGTATTGAAAACATAATATCCTTTAACCTACAATCTGCAGAGTTAAAATGAATTTTATGGTAAATATTCAGTTGTGGACCACATCTCCAGCTTTTTATATGCCACAGTGGTCTTGTGTTTTTTTTCTTCTCCATTGTCTGATAGTGAGGTCATTTTCAGTCCTCTGAGAAATTTTATTCCCAGCCAGATGCGGGCCATATATTAAAAGTAGCACCTGTGGCTAATATCACAGCAGCTTACCATAAATTTACATGGTAACTAGGATTATATCTGTCAAGACTGTTAAAAAATGTCTAGATTTAATTTGATTTCCAGTATTGAAGGAGCTCTCCAACATTCTGCTTCATAACTATATTTTAAAAGTTAAAATCACTCCATTGTTAAGTTTTATAGCACTCCCAGTGCCCATTAAGTTGATTTGTTAAATGGGGGTCAGAATAAAGCAAGTTGGCTACGGGAGGATCGGAAACCAACTCATTTGTGACAAATTCAGTCCTCGCGTGTGAATCTTCTCCGAGCCCGGGGAGTGATTGGATTCAGGTGCAGCTTATGTCACTTGTGTTTAACCTCAAAGCCTGAGCAGCCTCAGCCCCACTGTCACTTCTGCTAATCAAAAGTCAGCCCCATTTCTGTACCTTTTGGGGGGAATTGCTGTTTTTAGTGCAGTATCACTCTGCTCGCTCCCTCGGCCAGGGTTTTGCCTTTGATTGCTCGTCAACCGAAAATAAATTATATTTTTTATCCACCTCGGTAGGTGCTGGTTTTCATATAGGCTTTCCTAGGCTGCTTCATTTTCCATTATCCTTTGAGTGCCTCTCCCATATGCGGTGATTTGTGCACCTGCAAAGTTATGAAAGTATTTCTGTTGGTAGTTATGTTGTTCACTGACTTCCCGGCGTTTATGAATACAATAACCGATTTGCCATAAATCAGGATTATTTATGGGTGGGTTTACAGAGCTGAGAAAATCTTTGTATCTGAAAATAATGAATTTCTGGCGTATCTGCCTGTTGACATTTTCCTTTATTAGAAACTGATAGTGAAGTCTTTGGGACTGGCAGAGGTTAACCTGCAGGCTGAAACTCAGGGAATGAACTGGATCAAGTGTCTTGGAGCAGAGCACAGTAAAAATATATGATTCTTGGATGGTCACACCTTCCTTGAGTTTATTCTTGGGATGGACTGAGTGAATAACACTCTCACCTCGCAGTCAGCAGGTCAGGGTGCAGCTGCAGGACCTGGACATGGATCCACTTGCCTGGCACTGCCCAGGGGAAGAGGGTAGTGCAGGGTCTGGGGGAAATGAAAGCAGAAATTCTAGGAAGACAGCCTGTTTGAAAGCTTATGAGACTCCTTCTTTGGCCTTAGGGGAGCAGGACATGACACTGGTGCTCTGGTCAGTGCAACCTGTGTTCAGTGATGCCTCCAGTTAACTGGCAGTAGTGAGAAATTATGGTAGAAATATCTGGGAGTGTCCTTGGTGCTGGGAGCTGGGAAATAAAGGATTTGTTTTCTTCCCAAGGCTGATGGTGTACAAAACCACAGAATGACAGAATGGTTTGGCTGGAAGGCACCTTAAAGATCGTCTCATTCCAACCTCCTGCCAGCTTTCTGCTAGTTCAGGTTGCTAAGTGATATTTCTCCCTATAATAAACCATTATTTTATAGTTTATAATTATTGGGGTGTGGCATTTCTACTTGCTGAGTTTCCCCCCTCCCCTCCAGTAGGGCTGCTGTATCTCCTTTTATTCAGGCCACTGCTTAAAATATGCCCAGCTGACCTTTGGGCTGCTCTCCAGTTGACTCAAATACAAATTGCTTTCCTTAAAAGATGGATTTATTATCACTCAAGTAAAAATTATTGCAGCATTTGCCTTATGCTTTTTGCATGCATTGATCTGAAAGCGCGAAAGAAATTATTTGTCAAAATGCCTTTTGGATCTCACAAGCTGTTTCTCCTTTTTTTTTTTTTTTCAACTGCACAAATTGATTGTTTGAATTAAACAGAACAAACGTTCTGTCAGCCATGTGGGCAGGGCTGCTGTATTGTCATACCCAAAGAGGGCAAATGGTCAACTTGATTTTAGCTACAGTTTGGGCACTTTCCTTGTTAAAACTCTTTTGGAAAATGAAGGGAAAATTCAACGGGTTTGAATTTAGTTGAGCAACTTCATTTGGGAAAATACAGGTCTGACTGCTGCTGCCTTTTCTGAAGAAGGTGGTCACTCAGCTGAATTTTTTTTACCTTCTCAGTTAAGGAAAACCGGTGCCTTGAAACTCTTTGTGCATTAAAACTTATTTTTATGGGGGTGCTGGGGCGATGCTGGTTAAACGCAGTCTTGCTCGTTTAACCTTTTGCATCCCCCTTGCTTTTGGAGCAAGGCCTGGGTACGGTTCCAAACCTTAAATTGCCTTTAGCAGCAGCAGCAGCTCTCACTTTCTCATCCTCCCACTGCGGAGCGCCACGCTCGGGGACGTCGCCCGCCGCCGCCGCAATTAAAAATGAACCGAAATGAAACTGCAACGCCCCCGCTTCAAAATTAACCATTACTCACCGAGAGCACATCAAACCCACTTAGCGGACATCCGTTAATCCCGCCGTGAGCCGCTCCGGGCTTTAATGCCCCCTGTTTTACACGTTAAGGGGTTTGAAGTCGCGGGCCGGCGCTGACCTTTCGCATCTGCTCCTCTCGCAGTAGGAATCTCCGCTCGCCGCTCCCCGTCAGCCTGGATTAGCGTGACGAAGTGCAGCGCTTCTGCTGGCTGCAATTTGGGGTTTTGATCAGAATTATTTCTTTCACAAACAATCACGTTTTGGCTAAAGCGTTACATCTGCTCTGCGAAGCCGCCGGCAGGGCCGCGGTTTGTCGGGGCGAGGCGAGCGGAGGGTTTTTTGGGTCCTCTTCTGTAAAGCTGCTTCACATGGTTTTTTTTTTTATTGTGGGGAGAGCTCCCCTTCTTCCTCTTCTCCCTGCCCTTTATTCCTTTGGTTTTGTTTGGCTGAGAGCAAAAAGTCGCTTTTGGACAAACGTCATGTTGGTTGTGATGTGTTGGAGGGGTTTGGTGGCAGCCCCGTGCTGAGTCAGCACTGTACTGTTGGGTTTATGGCTAAGGATGCTTTGTAGGAGGATATTGTTTATTCCTAGGATCAGAGGGAAAAGTGCTGATATTTCTTGTGCTGTGATGAGAACAACAGTAGGCAGTTAAATACATGTCTGTGTATGACCAAGGGTGTCCCTGGTTGAGGGAATCTTTACTTTGTGATACAGTGGATGGGTGCTTGTAGTGAGCAAAACACAAGCCCAGAATGTTGTGTTTGTGCACGGGTCTTGTAATGCCCAATTTAATAAAAAACCAGAGTTTTACAAAGGGTTCCCCTTTGTGGTGTGCTCATATGAATTTCTAAAAGAAATTGGATGTTCACTGGAGGACTCAGAATTTTCCTCCCCTCGTGAGCCCATCTCTCCTCTTCCAGATGTACCCATGTAAAAGCAGTGTGGGTTGCCCAGAGAAACTGTTGTGTTTTAGTAAAAAAACCCCATCAAACAAAAAAACTGTGGAGCTTCTCAAAATATTACTCATTGGACATACTCTGCCACTTAGGTGAACCTTGTTCTCAACAATACATTTTAACTGTGGCTGCCTTTGTCCTTTTCTCCTTGACCTGCTCCTGCCATTCTTCCAAATACCAGAGACAGGAGATGAAGCTCAGGTTGAGGTGACCTGCAGGTCACAGAGGGAACAGTGGGCATGGCAAACCAGGCAAGGGTTTGCACAGAGCTTCAAGGATGCTCTATGTTGTCTGGGAAGGTACTTGGTCTCTCTTATTCTTTTTTTTCCCCAAGGATCCATCACTTCTAGACTTGAAATGATTGACTGCAAAATAATATTTGAATTTTAGGGTGCAATATAAATTAGCAGCTTACCAGTGCTGGCCCAGGTAAGCCTCCTGCTGAGTTCACTGCCCCTGTGTATCATCTAAACTGTTCTACTGTAGGAGATGTCCAAACATTAAGACCCATTCTGACAGCACAATAGGACACCTTCAGCAGTTCAGTTTAGTGAAATAATCCCCTGATTGGATCTGCAGTAAATCCTTAGTTTGCTTTGTTTCACATCTTTAGGTCTTTTTAGCTTCTGGCTTGGCCAAGAGGGTGATGGAAAGACCTCTCCAAATTCCCCAAATCTCCATTGTGATTTCTCTGTTGCGTGTTTGAATCACTGAACTTGTCTTTAAAAAAAACAAACTAAACCAAAAATGCTGACAAGACAGTGGAAGATGAAATGGTCATGAGACCAGCTTCTTCTTCTCTTAATCCATCATAAAGCAAAGCCTTTCTTACCACTCTTTGATGTGTTCTTAGGATCATAAAGGGCAGAGCTTTAGAGGATTATCAGAGGCAGGTTATGATTGCCCTTGGACACTCAGCAGAGAAGATCTTGGATATTAAACTGATAGTATGTGTATCATCTTGGCCAAAAGACCAGGGAGAATTTTGTCTGAGCATTCCTGGTGTTATCAACAGCATGGATGGCACGTGAACTTCTCTTTCATGTCTGCAGGATGAAATCATTCCTTTGCATGTGAGTAAAAAGAAACACTGGGGGAAATAGTGCAGTATTTTGTTCTGCTCCAGCCAGATCTGTTTCATCCAAAATGTGGTGTGATGAGATAAAGAACTTCTCTGTTCTTCTGCACCATACCTGCACTCAGAGTCAGAGGGTTTGAGCACCTTTGAGAAGTGGAGCATTCACTTAAACTAGTTCTGATTTGCTCTGGTTTCCAGCACCTTCATGTCATGGTCTGGCACCGTGAATCGAGGAGGATTCAGGTGCCTGAATTGAGAGGGTTGGAACTGGGGACTCCCTGCACCTTGTTACTGCTTTATTTTTATAGTGGTTGGTGTGATGGCTTTATTACAGTACAGCCAGGGGTTTGATTTGCTGGGCCAAACATTTGCTTTAACAAGTCAAATTATCATTGTTCTTTCAGTTGTGCAGCCAAGAGAGTTTATTATTTTAAGTGCCTGATTGCTTTAGCAGGTGCTCAGTTAATGGGGGCTTCACTGTGTTATTTCATGTTTTTAGGTAGGGTGCAAAAAGCTCATTTTAAAAAGTCATGTTTCTTGAAACAGCTATTTTATTTGGTGTAAACCTCCTAAGTGCAACCTTTATATTCCATTTTTTAACACAAAGCACACAATAATGGCTTGGGAGGTGCAGAGCCACATTTAGCTGATGACGTAGCTGGAGAATTTATTCCACGTCCTAGTTCAGTTCTGAAACCTGGGATTATGTCCCTCTTTTTTTTTTTAGAATATCTAAGTTAGATATCTACATTTTTTAATAAATAAGAATATTTATGAGTCTTGGTTTACCTAGAATGTTAAGTGACTGGGAAAAAAAGGGGAAAAAACCTCATTTATTTTGAATATTCATACTTGAAATGATGCATCACAAATACCTTGTTCTGGGTTTGGTTGGAATTTAGGGTATCTACTTATTTTGCAGTAGTCTTTATGGACAACTATAACCATATTTATCTACTTATAAGCAAATGAATGTATTTTGCAATATGGTTGTATTGACACTGAAACTTTTATCACTCCCAGGAAGAAGTTTTTATGCTGCCTTAAGACACCTCCACGTTCTGTCACTTCTGCTCCACCAAGTCTATAAATCTTTTTGGTGGAATAGGTGATTAATTTTGGTGTGAAGTCTGTTCATTGAATCACCAAGAATATTATCTGTTGTTCTGTTCATGAAACCCAGGTGCAATCACTTACCATAACAAAGAGGAGAATAGGAAAAAAGATCCTCAACACTGAGGCTGCTGGAAAAGCCAAGATGTGATGAAGAAGGCAATAGGTGAAACATTTTGTATTATATTATCACCAGTGAGGGAAAAAAGGTCTAAATTCAGCAGTTATTAAAATCCTGATATAAGCTGGCTTTAGAAAAGATCAAGTTGAGGTTTGTTGTGCAGATTGCACACAAGGGTTTTTCACACTCTTGGAACTCGAGAGGAAGAGCAGAGCAAAGCAAGGAGCAGGATTTGAGTGCAGCTTTAGTGCCCTCTACCTTCCTCCCAGTCCCTTGCCCTGCCCTGAGCCGTGTCCCTCCCCTGAGCAAAATGCTCCAGTTTGCTTTTTGGACCAGTTGAATCTCAGATGGGGCAAATGGCACTTGCACCTGCTTGGTGACTCTTAATGGCTTTCAGCTGAAAGAGGGTGGGTTTATATTGGATATTAGAAAGGAATTCTTCCCTGGGAGGGTGGGGAGGCCCTGGCACAGGTTACCCAGAGAAGCTGTGGCTGCTCCATCCCTGGAAGTGTCCAAGGCCAGGCTGGACTGGGCTTAGAGCAACCTGGGCTAGTGGAAGATAGGGGCATTAGAACTAGATGTTCTTTAAGGTCTCTTCCAACCCAAACCATTCTGTGATTCTGTGATGTCATAGCTTAGGTCCCTGCTGAGCTGGGAAGATGAAGCCTTGGACTCAGAGAGTCGCATCTCGAGCATCATCAGAGCTGTGTTGTGTCAAGAGCCACACTGGGTCTAGATGGTGCTGAGTGAGTGTAAACCTCCCTTTGCCACAAGCAGCACGGGCTTTCCCTGGGACAGCATTCCTGGAATGGCCTTCTGTCATCTCCTGCAGCTCTTGACATTGTACTGGTACCTGTGAGAGAACCGTCCCCGCTGAGGCAAGGCCGTGCCTCCCAGCTCTGCTCCTCTCTGCCTCCACTTACTCTTCATGTTCCTCAAATTGGGAAATCATATGACAATAAACAGAAATACCCTCAGTGAAGAGAGAAGGGGAAACTGTTGTTTATCTGGTCAGGTGGTTTAGATTAACAGTGATGCTGGTCTGTATTATGTTACTTTAAATCATAGTGTCCCAACAGGACATAAATTATGAAGATTGTTACAGTATGTTTCATCCAATGTAAGATCAACAAATTGGAATAATTTTTTTAATAGGAAAATCAGTGCTTTGGCAAGGTTATTGTTGAAGAATTTAATTTAACTTGAGCTTTGCTTGCATTATTTCTTAATATATAAAAACTATTTGCATAATGTACAAAGTATAAACATTTTTAGAATCAAAGGCAAGAATGCCTTTTCCAAGATTACATAGAGTGGCAAACTACTTAGAATAGATCAGTGTTTGTGCTTTTGCTGTCAAAAATGTTTGATATAGAGCTGGCAAGCTGGTTTCTTCACAGACATAATTGTAAACAAGTGTTGGGAGACAGAAACAGCATTCTTTGGAGAACGTGGTGTAAAGGTTTGCACATTCACTGCTGCAGATCTAACACAGAGAGCAATGTTTACAGCCAGAATAGGAATATAAATAAGTAACTTTTTTTAGAGTGCAAAGCAGCATTACACTTCTGTGTAAATGAGGTGTGCAGATAAGTACTGGGGATGAGAGGGATCAGCTCTGGATTTTTAAAGAATATTGTAAACACAGAAAAGCACAGACAATTCAGTTGGAAATGGGAATTGTGGGGGTTTTCACAGTTTCAGATTTTGCTATGAAGACAGAAATGGCATCTCAGTCCACACCAGTATGTCTGATTATTCTTCTTCCATCCCTTCCCCTCATGAGTATCCTTCAGAATCAGGAGCACTGCTTTCCCCAGTCACGAGCGATGCTGGGGAACGGGAGGGTTGGCTCTGTTCACAGTATTTTGCTGCTTGAGCTATTAAAGGGGAGAAAACCAAATTTCTACCAGTGGTTTGTCAGGTGGTGTTCACCTTCAGACCCTGCTGGCTGCCTGTGACAGGATGGGGTGAGATGGAGGGAGTAGGGAGTTGCAGGCACAACGCCTGAACTGCCAGAGGGACATGAGTAACCTGAGTTTTACTCTATTTTGGGACTTGGTTTAGTTGCATTTTTAATTACTGTCCCACTGTTTGTGGAATGATATTAAAAAGGGGGAGAGCAATGGGAAGATGTTCATCTGATTTACGTTGTGGATGAATCCAGACGCAGCCAAAAAAGAAGAGGAAAATACCCAATGCCATGTGGATCCAGTGTCCCTGAGGATGGTTCAGGCAGACTGATGATGCCAACAGGGAAGAATCTCAAAATGGGCACATGGTTCTGGGAATGAATACCTGTTCTCCTGTGCTGCCATCACCTTCCTACATACTAGTTAGATTCCTCTTTTTTTGTGTGTTTTAACCATATTGTCAGTCTCAGATGAAGAGATGTGGCAGATGATCAGATGATGAAGATGCTTTCTGAGATGATTTTTGCATATTTATATGATCAAAGTCTTTAGTAATGGAGTAAATAGAATTAAAATAGACTAATTAAAATAAACCCTGCTTTTTTCATGAGAGCACAACCCTTGTGACAAGCTAAACCTCCTCATTAAAGAGCTTTTTCCTTTTATCTGCTGGCCCATAGCTCACTGTTAGGTAATAATGTCAGCTGGATGTGTGAAAGCTTCTGCAGTTTGGGAGTGAACCTTAATGATTTAACTTTATTGTTCTAAGTGTCAAACTGGTGAGGAGAACACGTGTTCCTGGGTGTTTTTTTACTCGGGTGAGTGGAGAGCAAACGTGTGAGGCGTGGTCATCTCCTGCATGACAGTGCCACTGTAACTCGACTAATTCATTAATTTCCCACTGATAAATGGTACAGATGCAGCCTGGGTGGGTGGGGAAGGGAAGACAGGTAGCCCTTACACTGCAGAAGGTCGAGGTTAATGCTACCTCCAGCATTATAATGACAGATGGGAGGCAGAAACCTTAATGTACTTGCGATTAGCACGTGCTTTCCTTGGCTGGGCGTCCGAAGGATTTAAGAAGCCCGAGTGCACACTTCATTTTAAAACAAACAAATAAAAAGGGTGTGTGGTTATATCGTGGAGCCTTTCAGCTGTTTTTTCTTAAATATCTCCACTTCTGAGTCAAGTACTGTCAGCTGCTTCCTCCCGGAGATGCGCGGGGGTGATCCATCACGGGGGGCTCGCGGTGGGTGATGTATGAGCACGACACAGCGACCTGTGGGCCTTTGATGTGTAACTCATCAAGATAATGTTGGCAAGCATTGTACAGAAAGCAGCATGTTTAAAAAGTATTAAGATGAATGGATTCCTCGCTTAAGGAGTGTGAAAGGAAGAATAATAGCAGATTAGCTCCGGGATCCCGCGGTTCTCCCGGAGCCGCACAGCGCTGCACGGAGGGGAGGATGGAATTTCATCTTTCCTCCCACTCCTGACAGCAAAGTGTCTGGCCCTGGTTTTCCCATTCTCAAGAAACAGGAGTCACATTAAGTCTTATTTTGTGATGGAGGATTTTATCACTTCCAAAAGCGGTTTGACCAAACATTCTGAGGTAGCTGGATTTTTTTAAAGTTTGCTTTTGGGTTTTTTTCCACTTCGTGGGGTTAACTTGTTCTTCTAAGAGTAGCCCTGATTTTTATCTCATGGAGACATATTATGGCTGGTAGTGTTTAACAAACATTTTAGATGTGATGTTACGACTAAAACAACATTATTTTTTAGTTCCTTCTGAAAGACACGAAGGGAAGAGATGTAGCAGTGCACCCAAGGCAGGATTGCTTCACTCCTTACTTCTTCTATTGCTCTTCATGGTTCATTGTAGGACTCTGCACTCTGCCATCATTTGGGTGATGTGATGTACTTATGTAGAATACCCTGTCTGGATGCTGTTTTAGCCCAAATGTCCTAAAAGGGTTAGTTTGAAAATGTCTGTGTAATATGCCTGTCACTGAAATACCAGAATACTTTATAATATTTAATACATCAAAGTCTCTTTTAATACTTTTTTGTGGCTTCTAGAAAATGCACATATCCTTTTTTTTTCTCCTCTCTTTTTATTTTTGAAGGAAAAATCAGAAAAAGTTCTCATTAGGGGCAGAGGGGCTGCAGATCCCTGTTAATAATATAGTGAAAGTCAAGACTTTGTTGGGTCTCACTGTCATGAGTGAAGTGCTTGTCCCACTTTCATCAAGAAATGTGTGATGGTCTGATAAACTCTGCCCACCAGTGCAGTCTTGACAATGATCTTGCACTGCAGACTGCATAACAATTTTCATTATTTTTAATTAAAGTTGAAGAAGTGCAGACTCCTGCTCAAATTAGGGTTGGTTGTGTTGCCGGAATGCGGTAATTACTTTAATTGATCACAAGATAGTTTCCTTGATCACCAATTAGACCAAATTACCGATCAAGTTTCAAGACGTGAAGAAATGTCCAAACTGATTTTATGTAATAGTGTTTTCATATCTAATCAAATCTAAATAACTTTTCCTTCCAGAGCCAGTTGTATTTTCCCAAAGAAAGGTTAAGGCTCTACAAATATTAAGGTGATTCATAAACAATAGCGTTCCAATTCATTTAATTAGCAAGGGAAGCATTTAGGACCTTAATGGAGATTGCATTGGTAGCTCATTTTCCATAGCTTGTTTCTTAGTGGGAGATGCTTTTTGTGTGTAATTAAAATAAAATGCAAGGAGTAAGTTGCTGTGGGTGCAAGGAGGGAGAACGTCTCTGAGCAGAGCAGGGCACAAAGGCAGGCGGGCTTCGTCCTTCGCTGGGACTGGGGCTGTCGTGGGCAGCTGGAGCAACAAGCAGCAGGACCTGTCCTGGGGAGGGTTCTCCATGCTGGAATTTATTCCTTTTCATGAGTTGGACAGCCTCAAGCTGAGCAGTCTTGGTAGGATGAACAGTTTTGAGACCGATGTCCGTTTTATCCAGCTGGAGACTTCACCGACTGCAGGGAGCAGGTAGTGGACTGGTGTGTTGGTGCATGGACTGGGAGGATTTGGTGGTCCACTGATGGGGAGGATTTGTCACCTGAAGTCTGAAGGAAGGTCTACAGAGCAGATTAATTTTGCAGACTTGTTTACTTGTGTAATTCTCTCTGTGAGCCTTTGCTGGATAGATGATTGCTGTCCCACAGCCAGTGACTGTTTGTGCAGTGCAACCTGGGTTTGTATCTGGCTGAGTTCCTGGGATGCACAGGCAGACCCCAGAAGAACATCCAAAATCTAGTAGGGGTTTTTATAGATTTATTCTTATTTTTTCCCTTGCTGTTTGCTGGCTGCAGACACATCACTAATTTAAACTTCTGGGCACATTCCTGTGTATAGATTGCTGTGTTGGAAATAGCATTGCCGTCAAGGCCATGGACCCTCTAAAGACCATTTAAATCAAGTATCATTCAGCACTATTAATGCAGAAGTTTTCCAAATCATTGCTAACATCTGATGCACAACTTGCAGCTTTCTGCCTCAAAGCATGCTGCTGAAACGTGGGCAAATTTTTAAAAGTAATTGTTCACTCCAAGTAAAACTAAACCGAGCGAGAGCTTCAAGGGAAGTTAGATTTTTCTGAATTTTGGTATGCTCCTGGGTCAAACTAAAAAAAAGCTTTTTAATTGCTGACAGTTTGGTGATTTCCAAATGACAAACCTCATTGGAGTGATTTTCTCTGATTATAACGTTTGCATTCATTTGACTGGCAAAGCGACCAACAAAGTCATACTTCATCCAGGCACCGATTCTTTTTCCTTTCCTTAAAGGTTTTTGTAATTTGTGAGAGGAAAAAAGACTTGAAACTATTATCAACCATTATATGTTATTCATGGACCACATGTTTGTTTGAAATGGCCATCGCTTGGTGGAATGCGGGCGATATACATTCTCTTCCATAAATTAGCACTAAAAAACTACCTAAATCAGGTAGGGTTTTGTGGAGCTTTTTGTATTATAATCTGAACCAGACTGTGATGTGGATGTTCCTCCAGCTTTGCATCTTAATTCAGGTCCTGAACCCCATGGATGGAGCTTGGTATGAACAAAGCTCGCTGCTGAGAGGCGTCCTGCTCACGCTCCCGGGCCCTTTGGGCCCCGCTGCATAATTGCATTCTTGATTTACATGGACATTCTAATTTTCTTCATAATGCAGTGATTTGCTCTTAAGTATTTTGGCAAGGGCCTGTTATTATTTTCTTTTTGAACCTGTGATAAAACCTGTGTCCTGGGGGAGTGTGCCGTACAGAACGTAGGGGCAGAGGATTGGAAAGCCTATTTAAACTCATTTTAAGGGAAAATATTTCTCATAAAGCAGAGGGTCAAACCCACCTGCTGCCTTTTTCTCCCCAGTAAAATAAATAGCAAAATAGTTAGGCAGAAGGATGTGTTTCTGGTAGCAGTGTTGGGAATACTGTGGCACGATGCTTAATTAGAAATGGTGCGTTTCTAAAATACAGTAAGGGAGAGGGGGTTGAAAATCCCTATTGGATGCTGAATGTAAAATCAGTGCTCTTCTGCAATAGCTTTGAGTCCTGGAGTGAATGACACTGAGCAGAGTGATTTACCAGGGTCTGCAGGGCATGATTTCAGCAGTTTTGGGAAATGCACCGGTGGCATGAGAAGCCGAAATGCTCCTTTAACACTGAGGTGCTGCCTCTGTGGCATCTCGAGGAGTTTTTGAGATTTTGGGTGAATCTTGCCAATCTGCTGCCAGTCCTGGCAGGTAGAAGAGTATTTTCCTCTTTGTTCTCTCTTTCCCTAGGCTTTTGGATTCATGACCCGGGTTGCTCTGCAAGCAGAGAAGATGAATCACCACCCAGAATGGTTCAATGTCTACAACAAGGTAACCTGTTCACCAGCCCTAGTTACTCACATGGCAAGTTAAGGAGACCAAACCACTGGTCCATTCTCTCTGCCTTGTTTGTAGCTTGTCTACAAGATACAGGAATGAGAAGTGTCATTATAAAGAGAGTTGAGAGTTTAAAGAGATGCTGAGATTTGCAGTGGTGGGGAATGGAGAATGAAGCTCTTTGCACCTTCTGCCAACTGTATGGTTTGGGCCTGTGGCTTCACCTCTCTGGGCTGAGATCTAAAAATAAAATAGAAGCCTTTAAGCTCCTATTTAGCCAACCTGAATAAATCACTCTTTTGAAACTACTCAGCAACTCTCCTTCCTTTCTGTGCAGCAGGTCGGGAGCTCAGTGGTGTAGGGTAGCAGACTGTTGGTGTGTTGGTACCTAAATGGGAGCCTGGCAGTCTCAGTTTAGGTGTGATTTTTTAAAAATTTTAGGCTCCTATGTCTGAACATAGCAGCTTATAAAATTTGTTTATAATATTACCTAACTGATGGTGGTCTCATATTTACAAGGGTCACAGGGATTACTGCAGCCCTCGAATGAAAGGTGCTGTGTGAAGGGGGAAATTATTGCTCTCCCTTTGGTTTTATTTTCTAATACTTCTCATTGCATTGTATCACTTTGTTTGTTGTAGCATTTGGTGAATATATGGCAATCCCCCTAAAAACATACTAAAAGAAAAGAAAGGACATGTGGATGAGCAGCCTGCAGCAGGACATCCCACCTCTCCACACAGCTGAGGCTCCCAGCACGGGCTCTTCCTCATCAGCCCCTCAGGTTTAAGGGACATTAAATGGTCACTGGACAAAGTCGTGATCACCAACTCTTCATGATTTTCGTGGCTTTCTAGAATATTCAGAATATGTCTTTTTTTCCCTCTTCTGTCTTCCAAAAGTCTCGGTCAAAGGCAAGACAAAGTAGTGCCCAACTTGGCAACTGGCTCAGTCTAGACAGACCCACGAGGCAGCCACGTCACTGCAGCGTGCACTGGTCTGGTTCTTGTTTTTTTAATTAACCTGCAACAAGCTTAACAATTTCTTCACCTTCAGGGTGCTGGTTTTTAACAAAACACATGAGCCCCTGACCCAGCTCTTGCAGCTTGGTCACTGGCCCAGGTTCTTCATGGAACCGATCCGTGGAATTTATTGTAAAGACCGAGTGATTTAATCAGACACCTCTTCTTGGATGAAGCCCAGGAATGTAAAGCCTGTGTTATTCTGTGAAGGGGCTCATTTTGGTGAGATTCCAGGCTCTGTTAAACCTCCTCACCTACAGCATCTTCTGGTTTGCCTGAGCAGGGAAGGTCCCGCTCTGTCCTTGCCAGTTCACTGTGGAGACACACAGCATTCCCAGTGAACTCTGCCTGTATGTCAGAGATCAAGATGACTTTATAATCCCTTTCTTTTGCTTTTTGACAGGTTCAGATAACTCTGATTTCCCATGACTGCGGTGGGCTGAGCAAGAGAGATGTGAAGCTGGCTCAGTTTATTGACAAAGCTGCTGCCACGGTTTAAACAAGATGTAAATTGCTCTAATGCAGTGTCCACCCATATTTTTTGTTTAAATGGTGTCCCTCTGTACTTGTAACCCTGATTTCACAAACCCCTTGAGACAAGATATTCTGTGAAAAGAGTGGCTTAGCTTTACTGACCTTTAAGGCCTTAGTCTTGAGACCCTTCTGGATGCCTGTGCTTGTCCTTTCCCATTGCTGGCTCTGCAGGAGGATGCAGCAGATAAACCAGCAATAAATAAGTTTTGAACATATAAATAAGTAAGTTTAGTAACTAAACCAAGCTGGAATGAAATTGGGAGCCCACCCACATGTGTCAGTGTTCCCCAAGCTTAGAGGAGATTGTGGCAGCTGCCATGTCATCTTACCCCATGCCTGGCCACTTCCCTCCTATAGATTTGTACCTCTCTGCACTTCACACAGGGTAAGAGCAGCTCAGCCAGGTCAGTCCCCTCTGGCTTGGTTTGGGTTGGGAGGAACCTTAAAGCTCATCTTGTTCCACCCCCTCCATGGGCAGGGACACCTTCCACTCTCCCAGGTTGCTCCAAGCCCTGTCCAACCTGGCCTTGGACACTTCCAGGTGCAGGATTGGATCTTGCAGTTGCTGAAAACCTCAGCTCTGGAACAGCAAATACAAAAAAATCCCGGTGAGCTCCCGGCACTCACATCAGTAAATGAAGCCTGCTTGGCTTAAGTGCTTGGCCAGGTCAGTGCTCAGCACCTTGCAGGACTGAGCCATTATTTGTGCTGTAGTGCTCCAGTACCTTCAGGATCAGCCCAGAGCCCTGACCAGAGCTACCGGCGGTGAAGGAAGCGGCATTAGCAGGATTCTGGCTAAGCTGGGCTCAACTGAACCTGGGCTCACCCTTCCCTTTTTTTTTCCTGTAGCTTTAATTACTCATTGCAAACATTGTGGCGGGAGCTGCAGATCCCACTGTCAAGGTTTAAAACCATTCCTTCCGTGGTTTCCAAGTCTTTGTTTTTATCCTGTGATCCTCACCCAGACAGATTCCCAGTGCGGGCAGGGAGATTTCACCCTGCTCCAGACTCCCAGGAGGGCCTCTCTCCCTGCAGTCCCACTGCTGAGTGTCCCCAGCGTGCTCTGTCATGCCTTGGGAGCAGCTCCGGGCTCGGAGCTCCCGGGAGATTGACACCTCCGAAATGCCGGAGCGCATTGCTGGGATGACCCCGGCGGCACAGCCACCGGCTACTGAGAGCTGAGGCGCGAGTGCCAAACCCCGTGTCGGGGGGATGTGCGAGGTGTGTGGTCCCTCGGGTATTTCGGGCCGCAGAATGCCACGAGCTGCCACCCAAGCGCTCGCCTCGATGAAATAAGAAAGGTATTTTTTGTAAATCCTCATGTGCTAATTAGTCGCAGGAAGCGAGATGTTGGGGTTTGTTGTCAGAAACCCTACTTGGGATATCAAGTTAGTACCTAAAAAGAACCCAAATTCAGGCTGCGTGCTCAGATGTCCTTCTCTCACAAGTGCCTTCCCCCAGTGGAGTGGAGGATTTCCCCGATATGGTTTGAAAATGGTCACTGTTGTGAGGAGTGAATAAAACTAAAACAAACAACCAGGCTGTGATGTCTCCTGTCACTGGTGGGGAAGTGAAATGAGCTTCACCCAAAGTTTTGACAGCATCTCTAATGAACTGTGAAAAGCCTGCTGTTAGGAATTGATATATAACTGTGTGTGCGTTGAATAAAACCAATAAAATCAAATTCCTCTTTTGTAATTTGTTTCTTTATTATTGTACATATGTGACAAAGCTGTTTAGTTTGGAGATAAATTTAAGATAAATAATATTTAGTTGCTGGGAGGTCTTTGGTTTAGAATATTGATATTTATTTACATACTCTGAGGAAAAAAAATCCCCATCAACTGATTCAGCTCGGAGAGCTGCACTGTCTGGCTATGGCACAGAGCTGTCCTGGGGGTGTTGACAATCCTGATCTGCAAAGAGGCAAAAATACTCAGGAAAGGGAAGGATGGCTTTGAAATGCTTGAAGTTCTATCATCAGTGCTTGTTTAACCATAATTTCAACCATAATTTAGTAATTTTTTGTTAACTTCTGGGGCATCCCACAGACCTGCAAGTGAGGTGAGCATTGCTGTGTAGTACTAGGGAATAAACAACTTCCACTTTCTTTTCCAGTGAGTGCTGACTTGGGAGGCACTCTCACAGTGAAATCCTGGCTCTGCAGATGCCATAAAGAGGATCTTTCCTTATACAGGCACCTTTTATTTTGGGGCTGGTTTGGTTTTTAGACAGGTTTCCCATCATATCTGAAGTGCGGCCCCAAAGTGCACTGAACTTCACCTCCCACCCTGTCTTGGCAGCATCCCCAACTTTCTGCAGAGCTGTGCAGGGGAGTCCTGTGATGCTGGGGAGCCCTGACCCACCTTCTTGTAGCTCCCTAAATCCACAGCAGGCAGCTCCCAGCCTCTCTGTGCTCCCACATCTCCCCAGCTCCTCCCCACCTGTACGTGTGCGGCCAGCACGGGGTGCCGGGGGCCATGGGGAGGGGAGGCACAGCCCCCCTGGCTGAGCTGGAACTTCACAGCAAATTTAGACAGCAAGGATTTAGTGACAGGTGCTGGATTTGGGCCAGGAAACTCAGCCTAAGGCTCCTTCTCTTGTGAAGAGCATCATCAGCCCAGCTCTGAACTGAAGCAGCCGGTGTGCAGGGGCTGGGTCCCTGTGCTGCTCTGGGATGTTACAGCTGCCCAAAATACAGCTTCCTCTGCTGTGCTGGCTTCTCCTCAGGTCAGCCTGGTACCTGCTCCCTGTGAGCCCACAAAGTTGCACCCCAAGGCATCATGTTGCTGCTCCTGCAAACTAATCACTAGTCACAGCTTCAGCTCACGGCTGCCAGCCACCAGGTTAAACACTCCCCTGGAGTTTTGGGGGTTTTTTTGCTTTAAGACTAATTGTGGATTAAAATATTTGGATAATCCATCAGAAACAACCTCCTTGCAGGCAACTTCCCTGCGTTGAGACTGATATAACTCGCTGTGTCCCCTCCACCAACCTTGTCCATGGTGTATGAGAAACGCCGTCCCTGGGAGACCCTCCAGTGGTGCTCTGTGGCCACAGGAAATTAAAATAGCAAAAACTCAAGGCTGAGAGATGCCTGCAGTGTGCTGTGTGGTTGGGATTGGTGCTCAGCTCCTGTGAGGCTGGAGATCAGACCTTCACAGGACCGTCTCTGAAACAGGGCCAGCAAATAATCCCTTTCTTTCCCCACAGTGGGAGCTCAGGTCCAGTAAACTGCAAAAGTCATATTGAAAGGAGAGGCAGTGGCATCAGATGTGCTGCAGGGCTCTGGGGATGGGCTCCCACAGCTCTGCAGGAACATGTTAGAAAGCAAAAGTCTATCTTGGTGTGTGAGTCACAGCTCGGTCTGGCTGCACAGGGATTCCTGCTGCCCTTCCTCCTCCTGCCTGCCCTGACTGCAGACCAAGGGGTGGTGGTGGAGTGGCTGAAGAAGAGGTGGGTTTTCTGTTAATTAACCTCTCTCATCTGGAGCAGTTTGGACATTAGAAGGCTAATGAGGACATGTCCTCACCCAGCTGCCTCTCCAGGCTGGAAGGACAGACTGATGTGGTTACTTTTCAGATTGTGACACGTCCCTGGCTCCAGGGTGGGGCTGGAGGGATCACAACATCCCTTGGAATGTGTCAGGGCTTCTGTGCTGGTGACCACTGCCTGTTCATTGGTCTTGTCTGGAACCCTGGGGGTTCAGCAGAGCAAAACCACAGGGTGGATCCCATGGCAGTTTTGAGTTGGTTTATGTTCCCTGGATGGGGCTTGGCCCAAGGTCAGGGGTTCTTGCAGCATCCCTGGTTTTGGGTGACGAGCACAATTCCTGAGTTTGCCCAATCCCTGCTCCAGCACTGACTCCTTGCTCAGTCTCACAGCCTGCCAGGTCCTCAGCCCTGCCCTGCCTTTCCCTCCTCCACGGGGCTTTTCAATCCTGCAAAACATAACTTCGAAAACTTTGCACTTTCTGCAACTTCTTACATGTGTGTGCATTTCCTCTGGCCCTTTAAGCCTCAGGTTAATGAGGGAATTGTCAATTAACTGAAGTTAATGAGTTCTTCTGCATGACCTACTTTCAGTTTTCACCATTGTTTGCTCCAAGAAACAAATATTTGTGGCTCACTCCAAGATGCACCTCGGGATTAACCAAACTCGTGTGTGTCCTGGAACAAGTGCTTGCACAGCGTCCAGACTCGCAGCACAGAGATGCTGACTCATGGAAATGGCAATTGTTAGTGCTCTTTCTCCTCAGGATCCAAGGAAAGGAGCAAACACGGACGTGAGTGTCCTGCTGACATCAAGGGCTGTGTTTATGTAAAAGCTGCTCACTCTGAAGGTCTGTTGCAGACTTTGGGCTGTGGTGAGGAGCTGACAACTCGTTTGCAAACGAACTTTGGAAGGAGCCCAGGCTGCCAGTGGTTGTCCAGTCAGAGCCAGCCAACCCACATGGACTGCAGGGATGCTGGAGCATTGGGAGAGCAGAGGTCTGTGCTTGGGCTCCTGCTCTGCTTCCAGACCTGGTGGGTGCACAAAGAAAGGAGGGTGACCCCCCTTTGACAGCTCAAAGTCACAGTTTTTGCTGTTGGACACTGGAGCCAGGTGATGGGGGTGTGATGGTCTCCATCCCACTGCTGGCTGCTCCCACCTTGGCACGGAGGCAGGCTGGTCCCTGGGATGCTGGGAGGGATCATACCCAGTGTACACACACCTACTCCCCCTGGTAGGAGCAGGTGGGGGCCTAAACTTCCACCCAATAAATTAAGAATAATCAGTGTCTACTTGTTATACTGCTAATGCTGGAATTTGATTTACCCAGGACTTGGCCCTGGAGCTTGCCTGTGTGGTTTCTTCTGGAAGTGACCTCATAAGGTGGTGACATCAAACAACAAGTTCCACCCTCCCACTCACGCTGAGAGTGACTTGGGGAAGGTAAGAAGCACCCAACTGTTCCATGGATCCATCATGCAGGTGGCACATGGAGCATCCAGATCCCTCCAGGGTGGATGAATTGCCTCCAATTTTGTTACCACATCCTTACATTACCTATTTGAGGCTGTTGCAAGGTGTGCTTCCATGTGCCTTGGCCAGGAGGGGATGGGGGTCTGGTACCCATGGCTGCTTGGGGTGGCTGTCAGGCCACTGTCCTTCCCTGTACCATTGCCTGCACTGGCTCAGAGTTTGGATAAAATGCATTTCAGCTTCAGATCCCTTTGCCTATTTGACACTTACCATTCTTAAAATGCCATTGTCTGGTCCTTTCCACAGCAGCCCTTTCCCCCTCATGGTTTTGGCTCAGCACCCTTTTAATACTCAATTTTCACATTGAAAAATCTCTTTTGGTCACACTCCTTGATTTCCTTGTCTTACACAAGGCAGCTACTGTAGGCAAACCTCTGAGCCTTTGTTATATATCCCAGTAAAATATAACCAGGCCTGGCTAATGTCAAGAAACCCAGACATGAGCATCAGAGGTTTCCAAGAGCTCTGGCTGCAGGACCAGGCTCCCTGCAGGGAAGTGAGTGGCACGTGCCTGGCACTCTGAGGCGCTGGCACAGGTTTCCCAGAAAACCTGTGGCTGGCCCATCCCTGGAAGTGTTCAAGGCCAGGTGGGATGGGGCTCTGAACAACCTGATTAGTGGGTGGCATCTCTGCCCACAGCAGGGGGTGAAACGAGATGGCCTTTAAGGTCCCTTCCAACCCAAACCATTCTGGGATTCTGTGACCTCAGGTGCCACCATCCTCCTCATTGCCTTCCTCCCATATGTCTTACCCGTGGACAGCACCACACACACCCACTGGAGGGGACAACCAAAGGTTTCCAGACCCTCCACATCCTCCAGCTCACCAAGGACAGCAGTGGGATGAGCGTGGAGCACTGCTCCACAGTTAAGTCACAGCAGAGAGGGGGGGATCCAAGCCCAGGACTCTCCTGTACCCACGTGTCAGGGGCTGACTGGCCCAAGAGGGGCTGATGCTTGTGGTAGCCCATGAAAAAAGGTGAAAATTAATAATTCCTGATTTTTTACGAAGCCCATGGCTTGTCCATTGTATTTCTCCCCAGTTTCTCTATCCCCAAAGGAGGGGAGAGATTTTTGTTTTTTACTACAGCAGAGTAGACACACACACAAAAAAACCCCCATATAAAACATAGGTCATGTCCTATTCTTGGTCTGTGTGTATTTTTCTCTCCAGCACACCATCTCCTACTTAGTTTTCTCCTGACGACTCTGGAGGTTTATTTTTCAGCAAGGAGCTTATGTGGGCAATGAATGCTCAGCCAGCATTTCTGCCTGTAATTAATTGGCTGGGTAGCCCACCAGAAGTGGGATGTTTATTGGCACAGGGCTCTTATAACGTTCACTTCTGAGCCTTCATTCCTCTAGTTTGGATCGTAAACTTCACTTATCACCAGACTTTTATATGTTAATTATTCTGTGTCGCTGGGAGAAGGGAGGACACGTAGGAGTGCATGAAATAATAAATAATTTAGGCACGGGGGATCAGATGCTCTGGTTTGGGCTGACTGATTATAAGAGAGAAAACTGATGCATGGCAAAATTGGGGAGATTTAAATCAGGGTAAGTGTGTGTTTGTTGGTTTGAGCCTCACGCCATGCACTCATGGAACTCACTGCCAGGAGATGCCTCGTCTGGGGACCACAGGGAAGAAAACCTGTAGGATAAGATTTGGCACCATTGCCCCCTGAGACACTTAAAACGTTGAGGTGCTTTGAAAAAAATCCCAGTCAGCACAAATCTGCCTGTTTAAGAGCTTAAATGCCTTTGAAAACCTGGGCCATGCAGCACTAGGGTTTGATGGAAGTCTGTGGGACTTAACACCTGAGGGACTGGGACCACTGGGAAATTGCATCCTGGCTTTGGGAGAGAATGCCTAGAATGGCATTGCTGGGGGAAAAATGCCAAAGAGAAAAATTCTTCAGGGTCTCACAGTCCCTTCCCATTCCAGGGGTGCTATAAATATCCTGCAAAGCCTCACCAGCTCCAAGGGCATTTGGTACTTGGCTTTGTGTCCTGACCTGAAGGGACAAGTGCCCTGAGCCACTTGGCATCCCAAGAGACAACACCTTTTTGCCTAAAATTTGTTTAAAATGCGATAGAACCATCTAAATGCATTTTGCTGAAGGTGCAGGAGGCTGTTTATGCCTCTGTGTGTATTGTTATTTATTAATTGAAGCCTAAATTAGCCCTCAACAGGTTAGCAGTATTTAATGCAGAGAGCTCAAACATGCAACACATTCTTGGCACGTTTCCCTTTATTAATTAAAAACCTCTTTAAAACACTCTGCCTTCCACCTTGGAGCAATAAATTTCCACCTTGAGGAAATAATTTCCTTGTTGTATTCCATACAGAGACGTTCTGTTAGCTGCAATCCCCATTTCAGTGTAGGCCCCATTCAGCCTTATTTCAATTTCAAAATAAACTTTCAAAATGCCAGGTTTTTCTATTAAAAAAAAAAAAAGAAAAGAAAAAAACTAAAAAAGAAAATAATCAACTTTTCTGCTTTTTAAAAAATATATTTGGGATTAATTCTGATGCAGTTTACTGCTTGTGCAGACTGTGAGCCACAAAGCTCCCTCTTAATAAGAGCTCAGAGGACTCTGCAGTGGTTCCTGAAGCAGGAGAAGAAGCTTTGCTGATCCAAAATGAGCTGATGGCCCTGCATGGGAGGCACTGGCCTGCCTGCAGTTGCTGGGAGTGTTTTACAGCCCCCCTGCCACCCCAGCTCTGGGTGGCTGGTTTTCTTTATGACCACGTGCCCCAGTCCAAACCTGCCCGACCTCATGACATAACTTGGCAAAAATGTCACCTGGTTTGGGGGGTTGAATGGCTTTTGTTCCCCTGCTAGTCCTGGGCTGTGCCTGCCAGAGAGACCTACGTGTGCAGGAAGGCAGGAAAACCCTCTGCTGTTTCCTCCAGGAATTCACACCAAACTCAGTGGGTTTAGAGATAAGGGATGATTGTGGTCTCTTGTCTCTCATCCTGCATGGCAGAGAAGGAGCAGCAGAGACATTATTCCACCATCAGTTTGTGCTCAAACCCCAAGGCATGGGGGTTAATTGCAGTAGTCATTTTTATTCAGCTAATTTATTAATGCAGGAGCTTGGGAACAGCTGCATCCCTTATCCAGAGGAATCCATTACTCCATTACTAACCTGTCCATATTTCAAAAGGCAGGGAGAAGCCCCTGTGTAGTAGCTGTGATGCTTCTGGGACCAAGCAGCCCTTGGTCTTCCCACTCTGCAGCACTTACCCATCATGGAGCCCTACAAGGGCTGTTTCCCAGTCCCAGAGGCTGATGCACAGCCACAGCCTCTGGATTTTGTCGTGCTTCCATGCATTGTGGTTATTGCCCCTTCCTTCTCCTTAACTCCCAGTACAGCCCTGAGGATGTAGGCAAGGGAGCTGGTTCAGAGGTGGTCCAGGGAGGCTGTCACCTCACACTTTCCCAGCCTTCATCCCTGCCAAGATCTCCCTCAGCTGCTGCCTCTGGCCCTTCCACAGCGAGTCTCTGGATGGAGCCAGGGCCAGCTGCCTGTGCTGGGGGAAAAGGGAAAATCCCATGCAAAAAGCATCTGCTCCCATCATCTATCAGCTGCCAGGCCCAAGGTGTCCCCCTTAACACCTCCTCCTGCTGCACAGCTCTGGGGCTGCACCAGGGGTTTTGTGAACCCCAAATCTCCTTGACTGATCCCTTGACCCCCCAGCTGTGAGTGGTGCTCAGGGGCTCGCTCACATCCCCGTGGTTTGGCACTGGCAGGGCTGGACTCAGAGGGATGCACAGGACTGCAGAGCAGTGTAGAATGTTGCTGTTTGGGCCAAGAAACAGAAGATCCCGAAAGGTCTTCTGGGGTTCTTCAGGGGAAGAACATGAGCAGCCACCCAAGTCCCGCTGCAGCAGATGGGCTCTGGGCTGACAGCACTGCCTGCAAATGTCAGATGTTGCTCATCAGGGCAAGACATGGATGAAAAGCTTTCCATGGAGGAAAAATTTCCTTTTCTTTCCAGGCCGTGTATCCTATAGGCCTTTTTGGTAGGCCCATCACACGTGCAGCTGAAAGTATTGCGGCGGCACAGAGCGCTTAAAGTATTACAGAGGTGGGGAAAAAGCTCTTAATGGGTTTTGATGGGTTTTGCCTGAGTTTGTTTAACTTCAAAGAGAAGTTTAAAAAGGAATCCTTTCAGGTCATGTCAAGCCAAGAGCCCTGTCCAGCATGGCTTGGACTCCCTTTCTGTGAGTGCTCGAGGGAGGTCGTGCTCCTTCCCGCGCTCTCGCAGCCCGTCCATGTGACGTATCCAAAATGCTACCATGGACTTGAAACACATGGTGCAGGAGAGCTGAGCACTGCTTGATGAAGGGCTTTTGCAAAGCTGACTTGAAATAAATGCAGTAAAGCTGTCACTGAAATGTAAATGATTAGAGCAATGTGACTCCCTGTTTCCCCCAACTCTTCTGCTCGTTCTTGCTTTTAGCAAATGTAATTTAAAAATAATCAGTTCAGGATGGCTTGGTTGAGAGTGTTCTTGCCTTTGGGCCAGAGAATCACTGGTTTCAGTCCTAGACTGAGTGGGTCAATGGTTGGGTCCCCCACAAGGGCAGGGGTGGAGGTCCCTGCGGGGCTGCAGGACCTGCCTGCCTGGGTGGGCACTGGGGACACCCCAGGCTGCCTCCCTTGGGACAGACACCCCCATCCCATTAGGGCCCAGGAGCTCCTGCACTGCCTGGCACATCTGCCTTCTCCAGAAGTGCACTGGGGATGGGGATCCCAGACAACCCCCCTGCCAGCCCACAGCTGGTGTGAGGCAAACAGAGGGTTCTGCAGGGTGACAGTCCCAAGGGTCACCTCCTTCTCGCTGGGAGTGTCTCCTTCCTGCCCTTGTTCTTTCTCACAGCACAAAATCACTTAAGTGAAGATTTCAGTGAGCTGCTGGATGACATCAACAAGACTTTGTGCCACCCTGATATCATAATTATGGGTGGGTTTTGTTTCACCATCCCATTTATTGACCTGTATTTGCCATTCCTGGATCTCCGGGTTGAAACACTGAGCAGGTCAGTAATGGTGTAATGGGTGACTACAGGAGAGACTCCAAGTCAAAAAACCAGATGCCCTTTTGAGATACTGAATTATTTTCTTGGGATGAATGGATATTTTGAGGCTGTTTTCCCTGGGGAAGGCACCATCATATGGTGCATCCTAGAAATGGACTGGATTCATCCCCATCAGGAGGACTGAGGTCTCATTTCTCAGGACCATGCAGTGCTGGTGTGGGATCGGGGTCCATCACAAATGGGATCAATATCCTGCTGGAAAATTCACTGTTGTTCCTTGTGCCCAACCCTGGCATGGCCTGGGGTTTGCAGGGTCCTGGGTCTCCTCTGGGTGCACAGCCCCAGGCTCCATCCTCATGGTCTGGCTCACATGTTCCATCCCTCAGCACACCTGGGAGAGAGGAGAGAGCACATTAAATGTTTATGGGGACAGTGGGGTTGGAGAATGTGTTTACATTGAAGTTTGGGAGTAAGAAGAACTTGCCTTCTTACAGCACTAGTCCAGGCTGACCTGGGCTTTCCCTCAGCAAGGAACTTCTCTGGATCTTATATGGGGAACAACTAACCCCAGGCAGCAAGTCTAAACCATGTAACCAGAAAAGCCTCCCACAAATCCCCCAAATGGAGACTGCTGAGTTTTACATATCTTGGGTTAACCTTAATGTGGTACAAGCCTATGATCACAGTGTGATACCTATTGTTTAAAAAACCCACAGTCTGGCCTGGAGTCCAGAAAAAAAATCCCTGGATATCAAAGATTCTCTTTTCCCTGGACTCCAGGTGACTGTGGTTACTGTCAGGAGTTTCTGTGTTATTTCCTCCCCACCACTGATCAGGACTAGGGCTTATGAAAACTGTTTTGTGTGCACATGGCACACGTTGTGAAGCCACCCCCGGGTTGCCCTTCTGCCATTGTCCTCTGATCTTTTGGGAGAAAATTATTTTCAAGGATGTGAAAGAAAATTTGCAGAGTCAGGAGGCTCAACATGATTCAAAATGCTTGGGATCTCTCCACTGCTCCTTGGCCTACTGGGTGGATGGGGGGGTGCTTGCCAAGGGTGCAGTTCTCCATGGCCCTTCCCATTCTGCATAGCATTTTGGGACCCTTTTACCATGCCCTTCTCTCACTGCAGGTTGCAGCATCACTACTGGGAACATCCTGGCATATTGGGAGAGACTGTGGAAGTCACGAAAGCAAAATCTTTGCCGTGTCATGAGAGGATGGAAAGTTGAAAGCTCCTCCGGCAGAACAGGATCCTTGGTGGCTGTCAGAGCCCTGCCTGCGACCTGTGCTTCCAACCTTCATTCAAATAAGCCAGAAACCTTTGTGACTGAAAATAATTCAGGAAATCTCTGCTCTCCCTGCCGTGCTCCGAGCGGGTGGAAGCGCAGCCGCCTCTCCGGCCCTGGAGCTGCTGATGGAGGGAGGAACATTGCCATTGAGAGCTGGAGCGACTGTGGGCTGGGAACACATCACAGCCTGCGTCCTTTTCCTGGAAACCTTGTGGCAAGGCTGGGACCAGAGCCCAGGCCTGCAGTGCTCTCCCTGCCAGCTCCCTCTTTCTATGATCGAGCAGCCTTGGCACAGCAAAAGGGCTGCACTCCAGTCATGGTAAACCAACCTGGCAAACCAACCGGCACTGAGGCTGCGATGCCTCAGAACAAAGCAGCTCGTTTCTGTGCTCTGATGCTCGTTAGCACCTTGGAACAACGCACTTGGCTTCGTCTGGCCGTGTCTGAGTGCAAACACACCCACCCGGTTCGGGGTAACTGGAGAAGGAAGGGCAGAGCTGTACCAGGAGCTGCTCCCCGCACAGCACGGGCTGTACCAGCACAGAGCTGCACCCCAAGGGCTGGGTGACCATGGTGGCAGAGCCTGCTGTGCCAGAGGTGATGGGGACTGAGGCACCCTGACCCCCTCCCAGGGATTAGCAGAGCAGGGCTGGCTGCACAGCTTTCCTTCGCCCCTGACACAGTCCCCTGTTATTGTTCCCGCTGTGTCAGGAACCCAGAGATAGTGTTTGGGGTGACAAAAGGGGGAAAAGTGCCTGGAGGGGACCCAACATCTCCCCTGGATGGATGATGGGGGGCAGAGGGGTGGGTGCCTTGTGGCAGAGATGCTGAGGGCTCACGGCTGCTCCTCTGCTCCTGTGCAAACGGGCTCCTGCCTTCCATGACCTGGACATGAGCAACCACGAGCTCTGCCTTTGATGGCACTGCTGGTGTAACATCAGGTGAGTTTTTCTTGGTCTTGACAGTTTTGTATGACCATTCCTCGTGATCCTGCACGGTCAGTGGGAGTTCAGCGTTGCTAGAGGAACACAGGATCCCAGAATGTTTGGGTTGGAAGGGACCTTAAAGAACATATAGGCACCTTTGACTAGACCAGGTTGCTCCAAGATGGTGGGCATGGCTGGGGGAAGGTCAGATACTCCCCATGCCCCACTGATTTTCCATCTCATTGGACTATATGCCACAGAGAAAAGCAGGTTTTCATCTAATCTCTCCACCAAATTTGTCACATCATGTATTAGAGCACCACATGTGTTTCCATCATGTTGGCAAAGTTTTAGGAAGTATCCCTCATAAAACACAAAATGATTACAAATGAGAACATGAAAAACAAATTCAGCGGGAGCTGAGTTGTCCCTGGTTTCTCCTTCACCCTTTTACAAGGAGCTCCTGTTAGCAGCTCTCAGCCAGCTTGGGTGAAGGCTTTGAGGCACAAAACCCCTGCAAATGGCAACCCAGGGCTGGCATTGCAAAGGCAGATTTAGGAGAGTGGTGGAGATGAGCTGGGGTTGGTGAGAGGCAGGCAGGACCTCAACAGTGACAGGGAGAACTCTGCAAGATCAACCCACTCATCTCTGTCAGGATGCATCAATAATTTTGCTTAGATACTGTTCATGTCAGGCTCTCATTTATTTCACTGCTGGAAACCACAGCATAGTGATGAAGAGGGCATTTTCTAGAAATCTTCCCTGTGAGGGTGGTGAGGCCCTGGCACAGAGAAGCTGTGTGTTGGGACATTGCTCGACTCCTTTGGCCAGGCTGGGCAGTGTGAAGCAGCCCTCTGGACAGTGCCCTTGGTTTTGGGAGGTGCCAGCAGCCTTGCTGGTGCCCAGCTCACAGTGTGATGCTGACCCTCAGCTCTGTCCTGGGGAGACTCACAGAGCAACCAAATATCGAGTGGGGTTCTCAGCAAAGAGGCTCCTGCTTATTAATGAGGGATGTTAATGTACTTTGTGAGTTGGATTCTCCTGCAATTTGGGCTGGTGTAGACTAGGACCAGGCCAAAAAAGTCAGGAGGGCTGCACTAGTGTGAACTGGGCTTCATAAAATAGAAAGGAGAGGCCCCTTTTGTCAGGCGATGGCTTTTCCTCAGAAGCTAAATGATACATAATGTTTATATAGTGTTTTGCCTCTCCTAAATGCAGGCTAGACATTAATTGATTCCAGGTTTGCTCTGTGAAGTAGGTCAGCTCTTTCCATGCTGCAGATAAAGGAGAGGAGGGGATGGCTGGGAGGTGCACGGGGGGTCAGCGCCGGCGCTGGGGCACCCACACTGGTGGCTGCCCTCCCTGCTGGACCACGCTGCCACCCTAAATATACACCACTCCTGATGTATGTGGAAATCAGCTGGGCCTCTGTAAACCCAGCTACATTAAGCCCGGTTCAAATGAAATCTGTTTATGTCTCCATCGCTCACCACCGGTCAAAGCAGGACTTAACCAACCTAACGCTGTTTGTGTTCAAAACCTCTTAAACCCCTGCTCTGACCGTCTTGAAGTGAGATACAAAGCACTCTCTGGGACCTGGCTGGAGGCCAGGGAACCGTTTCAGACCCCTCCTCCCATCTCTTTTGCTCGTGGGGCCGTTTAGAAAAAGCATCACACATTTCAAACAGTGATGGAAAAAAATAATTTTAATTCACTTCTGTTTACATAGCGTTGGAAGCTTGGGAGGGTTTGTAAAGACAACTATTAATGGCTCGAACTGGCACGGTTAAAATGTTGCCTTGGTCTGGGAACACGAGCTGCATCCCAAGCCCCTGGCCCTGGGTCAGCCAAGCACTGGCTGAGGGTTCTGGGGAGAGAGGATCCAATGGCTTGGTGGGTCCCACTGTTGGGTTCCCTTTTGTCATCTTGGAATCAGCTTCCTGCCCATTCTGCCGAGGCTGAACTGCTAAAACACAAAGCCTAGATCTGGGGAAACACCCGGCTGTTCCTGGTTGCCCCCATTTCTGGCTGCCCAGCCTGGAGGTGTTGGGTGACCAGATCATAGGGAAGTGGAGCATCTCCAGCCTCTCAGCACTGTTCCTCCACTGCTGTCTCACAGCTCAGCTTCACAAAGCTTTTTGGACCACTTTTTGGTCCAGCTTTTTGGGACCATGGCCCTTTAGTTTCGGGGCCATGATTCACTGTGTGAATCAGCTCCAGAGCAGGAGGAGCTGTTCCCCAATGTGCCATGGGTGGATTGGATCCCATGTGAAGTGCCCTGAGCTCCCTCAGGCCATCAGGGAGGTGGGATGAGCAGGCACTGGCACACCTGCAGCCTGAGCCTGGCCTGTGTGTTACACACAGCCCTGCATGTGTCCATCAGAAGACTCAGACACAGTTTTACTGGTCCATGGCACAGCAGGATCTTGCACCTATAAAACTGCTCTTAATTACTTCCCAAGTTACTCACCAGGGTGATG
The DNA here is from genome assembly GCF_025592945.1 of Manacus candei. NCBI lineage: Eukaryota > Metazoa > Chordata > Aves > Passeriformes > Pipridae > Manacus > Manacus candei. The sequence goes on along the minus strand of NW_026138085.1, from coordinate 15,848,979 downwards.
CTGATTTTGTCTTATAATCCAACAGGACTTTGTTTAGTATAAACCTCTGCCCACCATAAGTTCCTTGTCTGTCTGTACTGGTGTGTGATCATGCACTGAATGCACGTGTCTGTGGCTGGATTTTGGGCACCACTGGCCTGCTCATGGAAGCTGCCTGTGTCATTTTTGTTTTCCAGCCTGTGCCTTCCACACTGCAGCACTTCCACACAGAGCTGTGATGCTGCTGTGGGGGTCTGGCAGGTTGGGAGGTGTCTGCACAGGGGGTAACAGCCTGTGAGCCTGGGTTGGAGGGGGACAAACTCCAGGTCTTCCATCCCAGTGTGTCCAGCTCCCACATGCACAGGGAGGAAGAATCATCCCGTCTAGCCATGTCACTGGCTGCCTCTGATGTGTTTTTGCTCTGCTTTGCCAGCTGAGTTTGAAACAAGCTCTGTAGTAGCGAAGAAAATAGTAGAGAAAATTATGGTTGGGAACTAAATCCATGCCAGCATCAGTTCCTGCAGCATCTAGACACTGCTTTGAAGCTCTCCACTCCAAATATTACCTCTGTGATCCCTGGGATTACCGTGTACCATGGCATCAGAGTGCCAGTGTTACAAGATGCATAAGCACACACTTCATCTGCCTGCTTTGCAAGTCAGCCTTGCCCAGCAGATGATGGGGATGCTTAAAGGTATGTTGATGTTAGAGCCTGGATCACATACTGCTGCCACTCTGGCTCTGGCTGAAACCAGGCTAGGACTAACCTGGCCTCATTACCCAACTCTGATGTATTCTGCACCCAAATCTGCAATGTGTGAAATGTTGTATTTAAAAGAGAAAAATTAATTTGTGAAGATAAGGTTTTATATGCAGACCAGAGACTGATCTTTGCCAGAGGGCTCCCTTGAGGTGCTGTGATGTGTTTCTCCAAGGCTGCAGACCCTGAACAATGTGGTTGCATGACAGGGAGAAGTGGATAGAGAGGGGGTTTCCCGCTACAATCATTATTTTCTGCAGTACATTATTTTCCTGTGCCGGGAGAAAGTGTTGGATGAAAGATCTGTGAGTAACACACAGGCTGAGGAATGCTTTGTGAGCTTAGTCATTACCTGGGTGAATCAGGCAGGGAGAACAGCCTTTATTCTGCAAGATATCCCAATCCTACAGGGATTTTCCTTAAAAAAGGGTTCAAAGTTCATTTCAAAATTATGCAGCTGGGTGGAGCCCAGCTTCACCCTGCATGAGAGGTGATCTTTAGGTGGATGCTGTGTTTGATATGGCACTCATAGGTAGCAGCATGCTCTGACACATAGAAGTCACATTACCCAGATCCATCCCCTCTGCCTGTGCCAGCAGCAAGGAACATTGTAGGGGAGGGTTTGAACTCGGTGGGAACTTCCCTGAGTTTAAGGAGTGGAGAGTCCAGGTAGAAAGAGATTAAGAAAAGTCCTGAAAATGGGTTTTCTGTTATAATAGGGATCCTTACCTGGATCCTTCAGTTCCTGCTCCTCTTGCATGCCCGTGCACCAGGGTGAGTTCCAGCTGAGGAAATTATTCTGGACTGAAGTTATTCTGGACTGAAGCTGATGTGGGAAGAGAATCAGCCCCAGAGCTTTCAGACTTGTCATTAATGCTCACAGGCATGAGACACCACGAGGGGAAAATGCAGCTGGGGACAGCTGTGAGAGGCAGCAGCACAGCACCTCAAACCAGTACAGGAGCCATGGCAGTGAATGTTTCATGGCTTACCACCCTCAGCATGGGATGCACTCCAGGGCCTGCTTTTCTGTCCAATTTTCCATTTTGCACTGAAATTGGGCACTTCTGAACAGACTGTGTGCAGCTCCCCTGGCTTGATGAGCTGCTGCTTCACAGGGAATGCTCCCCACCAGGATACTCCCCTGCCAGGCTGAGCCCATGCTGGGTGCCTGCCTGTGGGTGCAGGACAGAGACTTTGTGGAGTCAGGTCCTCAGCCCCTGGGCTTAGATGCTACAAAGAGAAAAAAATGGTAAACCAAAACATTTGGAAATCTGTTTCTTATTTACTGTACTGCCAAGCTGCTGTGAGACTTGCTGGAATCACAGTCCCAGAAAAACAGAGTGGAAAGGATTTTCCTACTGATTTTCCTACTGGTGGTGGGAGAGACCTCACTGGCTGCTGTGGGATGGGACAGGTGAAGGTTGGAACAGGGATGGACCTTCTGCTTGCTTGTGAGGGGGAGGTGAACGTTCCTTGTTTCTGCTCAGCCCTTTCTTTTCAAGAGGGGAGTTTACTAAATATTGTGAAGAACTGAAGGCAGACTGGAATACCTGGGGAAGGAATACTTGGAGAGATGCTTCACAGGTTAGGTTTTGGTGGTGATGAAGGATAAACATGATGTCAGATCACAGTGGCAGGACAAAAAATGTCAGATGCTCCGGCCACAGCAGATTTTGTTGGATGTTTCCACGCTGGTGGCCTCGCCTGAGCGGATCTCCCAGCACTGCATAATTGTGGGCACACGGGGAGGTGCCAAGGCAGCCTCTGATCCAGGGACTGTGAGCAGAAGAGGGTTTATGGTACCAGGGAGCTCTTCCCAGTGCATCAAGGACTTGCATCTTCCATTTCCCACCACGAGAGCCGTGCCTGCACCTCTCCTGGGAATGTCACACATCATCACGCACACCGCGAGTGGGGTAAGTGGAGCAGGGAAAGTTTCCCAGAGGCTTTTGGGCCGTGGTGCCAGGAGTCATAATTGCCTTGGCAGAGGCAGCCACAGTTGTTCAAACCTGCCCTCTGCCCGTGAGTCAGAATGGAAGTGCTGGAGTCACAGGATGGCTCGGAGCAAAGATGCAAAGCTGGGAGTTGCTTTCAGAGATTTTTATTTCCTTGAGGGAAAGCCTGAAAAATATTAGTGAGGGAGTGAGAGAGACTCCAGCAATCTCAGAGCCTGCCTGCAGCCCACAAGGGCAGTGCTGGGCTCTCCCAGCTGGGATGGCAGGGAATGGTATCAGAGCTCCCACTGCCCACAGAGGGTGGGACCATTCTGTGGCCCCCAGGACAGCAATGCCATGGCAGGGAAAGCAGCTGTGCGGTTTGGGTGCCCGTGGGTTAGCCCTGGCACCAGTGACATGCCCCATGAGCTGTTCAGGGCACGTTTTGCAGAGGCAGCATTCGCCTGGCAGCCACCATCCTGCTCGGGGCACAGAGCCAGTTCCAGCAGAGGGACAGAGCCCCAGGTTGTATGGGAAGGTCTTGTGGAGAACCAATCCCCCATGTGTGGGGTTACAGATGTGAGTGTGCCCCATTCAGGCCAGAAAGCATGAGGAGATGGCTCAGCAGGGCTTCCTGAGGACTACTGGATTTGGCCACCCTGGAGGATCGTGAAATACTTTTGCTCTCAGGGTGTTGTTAGTCCCCCTCTGGTCTGTGGAATGGAGCAAAGAGCAGAGCTGAGGGGGAATAGACCCTCAGCATCACCAGCCTGGGCAGAAGGGATGGGAGCTGCTTGCCCTCCCAGCATCACGTCCTTGCCCATGGCACCCAGCTCCACCTGAGCACGGGGACAGGCAGCAAAAGGATTGGGGATGGAGGAGGTGTGGGATGGGTGCTTGTGGAGCTGGAGCTTTGCAAAGGCTCTGGGGAGGACTTGGCATGTGAGCTGCTTCCAACATGTGGAAACCGTGATGGGACAGAGTCAACCCAGCTCCACGGGATGGCTGAAGTGCTCAGAACCTGGGATGTCCTGAGGTTGGACCAGTTTGGAGGCAGATGGGAATGGAAACCCCAGTACCAGGCTCTCCCCAACCTTGGGGAGGTCCTGTCACCTCCACACTCCGAGTTCGTGGCTCGGAGCCATCTCTCGTTTAGCCCCAGTGAATTACTGAGCCCCAGGAAGCCAACCTTGCTGAGGCTTTTGTACAAGTCAGGGGCTCAAATTGAGCGGGAGCTTGGGGAAACCGTTTCCCTTGTTAAAATAAATGTATTAGTTTAATACGTACCAGGAGAGGACAGGGAGTTCTCCTTGTTAAATATTTACCAGTCAAACCCTGCTGAGGACTTACTTGGAGCAATTCAGCTTTAGTGATTTCCTTCTATTGTGGTCTCAGTCTCCAGCATCGCTGGGAAACCGCCCGGCGGGGCCAGGAGGGCTGGAGGCAGTGAAATTGTGGCTGGGATGGTCACTCGCCACTCTGGGGACACTGTGGGGCCTCCTGGGACCTCCATGGAGATGCTGGTACCTGCCTGGAGCAACAGAACAAACAGCCTTGTTCCCAAAGGGAAGAAGGTGCAGGAGGGATGGCCAACAACCAGGCAAAAGTAAATAAATTTTAAACATTGCTCTGTGCCTCATCTGTCCTGGCAGACCTGGGAGCACCCCAACAGTGTTTTTCTAGGCTCATCATGGTGAATTTTAACAAGGAGCATTATTTCTGTGGAGCTAATCACCTCGGGAGCGGGAATCATTGTAAAGAACCCAAATTGTGAATTACCTTCATTTCCCTAAAATGTCCCTCCTGCAACCTGATGGTGGAGTTAAGCCCTGTTCTGATAACCTCCCATAGCTCAAGATTTCCTGACGCAGATATTCTATTTATGGGACTAATTTTTATTTATGTCATTTACATGTATATATACCAACCTGACACACATTTACATAAACAATTCGTCATTTACAAGTTTATATTCCAGCCCTCTCTGCGGTTCTTAAAAATGGGAACACAATTTTTTTTTTAGTAATCAAGCTGAATTCAGATTATTTGTGTTGTGGGTGACTCCCACATTGTTTTGTAACAGCATTGCTTTCCCTTAAACTCCCCACAGTAAAATAGGAAAAGGGAGAGGATGAGGGATCCCTGTGGAAACGCCCATGGTTTGTTGGTCCCTCGCTCTCCTGAGTGCAGAAATCCCAGATTTCCAGGGAATCCCAGATTTCCAGGGATCCTGTCGCCGTGTGTTTTTTGAAGAACGACTCTATTAATAATGTTAAGAGAAAACAGATGGGTGAGGTTTGCAACCAGAACTGTGGATATTCCAGGAGACATCAATTGTTGGAAGTAAACAACAGCCCTGATTCAACAAAGCTCTTAAGCAGACGCTTAACTTTGAGCATGCACTTAGCCCAGGCTTCAGCGAGGCGTTAACATATGTTCTGCTATATAAGGAGGGACTTAAGTACCTACTTACAGTTAAGCTTGTGCTTAAGTGCCTTGTTGAACTGGGGCCAACACTTGAGCTCTCCCTCTGTCTCCCTGACATTAACTGTGCCTGACATCCAGGAAATTCAAGCAGGGGCTGCTGTAGTCACCTTACCAGCACAACTTTTCCCTTCAGACAGTGGCTGCACCTATTTCACAGCACGGCCAAAGTGCTCTGGGTGGCAGGGTCAGGTCACCCCCCCGTCACCCCCCATCCCTTGGGACCCCCATGACACCTCCTGGGGAGAGACCAAGAAACCAGCATATTTCTAAGTCTCTATGAAGGCCCCACCTAGAAGACTATTGTGCCTTTATTTTTATTGGGTTTTTTAATAAATATTTTTCCATAATGTTTTGCATGTTTATTAAAGATACTTGTTTTCTTTGTGCTTGTTTTCAGGTGGTTGGGTGGGTTTTTTTAAGTCCTGAGCATCAAGAAGTGCACTGTGCAATGATTTAGCCTCTCTGGTCCACCTTTATGAATGAAAACTTAATTTTGTAGCTTTTTCTCCTGTTACATCCCCCATCTGTTGAGTTGGACAGCAAGTGAATATGAATGGGAAAGGCTTCAGTGTCTTCACAAGTTACTGAGGACTTCCTGAACCAGCCTGGATGCTCTGAGAAGCCCTTCCAAGTAGCCTTAGACCCTTCTCTGTGGGGGCTGTAGGTGACCTTCATTTCAGACCCAAGTTTCTGAGGGTGAAGGTCTTATCCTGTCACTGCAACAGCCCTTTGACTCAGTATCACCAAAAACCTCAAAGCCCAGCTCTGAGTCGTGCCTTGGGATCAATTCATCATCATGTGTTGACTTTTATTTGCAGCTAAATATATTTCTCTGAAAACTGAATGGATCTTGTTTCATGAGCCAAGGAGAGTTAAGCAAAAGCAGGAACCAAAGCTGGCACCTCCAGACCCAACTCACACAAGGCAAATCCTGAACCAAGCATTCCCAAAGGTTTCCTGATCTCCTGAAGTTCTGCCCTTCTTGTAATCAAAGGGGACTTTTGAACTTGCTTCGGTGGTGCCAGGGCTGTTTTCTCCTCAGGAATTTATTTCTGGATGGTTTTTAAGCTGTGGGTACAGCAGTTGCCTTTTCAGTCCCAGCTTTCTGTCTGTGCCAGCCCTACCCAAAAGTCACAGCTGAAGAGTTGTGCTCAGTGCCAGAGAGGAGTTTAGTTTGCCAGTCAAAGCCAGGTGTGAGGGACATGTGGCCCTCAGTTAAAAGTGTCTCAGGGAGTGTCATCCAGGTACAATACCGAGTCTACTTGAATTAAAAAAAAAAAAATAGTAAGGATCTCAAACCAGCTCTTCACTGCCTATTTTCTTTGCAGATGGCAGCATCCAAGTTCCAGTTATTTCTGTCTTGGAAAACAAAAAAAGTCTACCAGAGGAAAAGGAATGTGAGTTTGCAGCTCAGTTTGGTACCTGGAAGACTCCAGGCTGGAGTGCACACTCCTGATTTATGGTGTACTTGTTAAAACCACTTGTTCTTGTCATAACAAAACAGACCGAGGCGAAGCTGGGTAGAAGGTCCCCTTCTAGTTGGCACTTCATCATGGCTTCCTACTCTGTCTTAGGTTCTGGGGGTTTACAGTTATATAAAACTTAATGAATCAGTATACTTCAGATTTCCTTCCTAATGCATATGGGTTCAATTAACTGCACTGTTTGCTTATTTAAGCGTTTTCATTAAATTGCTTTACTATATTTTCCCGCAATTGAAGGGGAACACGGTGGGGCTGATGCCATCTGCCACCATCAGTTTAGCAGAACCTTTCTCTTTGTTCAGGCCCATTCTTTTTTATTGGAAGAGACCCTCCTACCCCCAGTTCCCCGTGTGCCACGCACTTATTGCATTCTCCTCTCCTGGCTGCAGACTGATAAATAAAAGGCTTGTGGCAGAGCCTTCATGTTCGGTAGGGTCTCTTTTACAAGATCAGTTGTGTTTTGCTCCCTCCCTGCCTCTCTCCCCCTGATTGCAGATTCCTTCTTGCTCCAGCCTGTGAATAAAGAACTGTTGCTGTTACAACAGCCCAGTTCTTGCCTCCTGGCTCTAGGGGTGGGGTTGCTCTGGCCAGAACACCCGGCCGGGCTGCAGGCTCAGCTCAGGACAGCCAGAACAGGGCAGGAGAGGCTTTTCCCTTGATTTTAAGGAATAGCTGATCCTAGGCATCTCACCAAACCTTCCTAAAGATCTTCTCGTGGCAGGGGGTGGTCTCTGGTCTCCCTGCCTTCACCCACAGCTGCTTTTTTTGGATCTGGTGCTTTTAGGGCTTCTCACTCTGCTCTGCCCCCAGCACAGAGGGAGTGTTTTATCACATTCCTCCTTGTTGCTTTACTCCATCCTTTTCTGCTGCATCTTGCAGGGTGAGGGCTCTCTCTGAGCAGCCCTGTGCTTCTCAAAGGGCTGGTGGCCCCAGGAGGGCTCCTGCCCCTGTCCCTCCAAACCCTCACACATGACCACAGAGATGCCCATCAGGGCCTGATGGTGCCTTTCCCCGTTCACAAACTAAACTGAATAAACTCGATCTGGGATGCAATCTGCACCCTGTTATACAAAACAAGTCCTTTATAGACATCACTAATAGGAAAAACACCTCCTGGAGAATATAATAGAAGAAGGAAAAACATTCATCCTTGAGGAGTCTCATCCAGAGGTTGGCTTTTTGATTTGGAAATGCAGTGTTTGATATTGCATCAGTTACCTGCCACCTCTGGGTTAGGGAGCAGAGAAGGCATTTGTGCTCCTGCAGCAAAGGGATGTTTTGCAACAGTCTGAAGTGGAAAACACCCCAGCATTTTCTGTTCCCTGCCACAGGCATTTTATGTAAGAGAAGATGCAAAGACAATAAATAACTTGTCCTAAAGGTACACAATGAATCCGTGGCAAGGCCAGCAAGGGAAAGGCTTTTAACCAGTTGTGGTTTTGGAGGGGCACAGGATGATGCTGTGGGACTCTCATTGAACCTGTGCCTCCCTTTTGTAGAAGTTTGTGAAGTGTACCAGACTAAACCCTTCCAAGAATAGAAAAGAAAGAGAGAGAGAAAGAGAGAAAGAAAAAGAGAAAGAAAGAAAGAAAAAGAAAGAAAAAGAAAGAAAGAAAGAAAGAAAGAAAGAAAGAAAGAAAGAAAGAAAGAAAGAAAGAAAGAAAGAAAGAAAGAAAGAAAGAAAGAAAGAAGGAAAAAGGAAGGAAGGGAACAGCCTTCAAGTCCTTTTGTTTGCAATAAAGTGAAATTAAGAAAAAAGCAAAATGTGGAAAAATACATTTAAATTGGAAGGAAAAGCATCCCCCCCCCCCCTTACCAAGTGGTAACACTTTTTCTTCCTTTTCTTATTTTCAAAAAGATTTTCTGATTTCTGGGGGGTTTTTTCAATGAAAAATGCAACCAAGGCACCAAAGATTTTGCAAAAAATTCCAAGTTTCCAAATTAACCTGGGGGGGGAAGTTAGGGGGGTGGGGATCAGCTGGAAAAACAGTTTGTACCCTCGACTGCACCCCGGTACCCCCCCACTCCCTGCTCGATTCCTGCTGGGCACAAGGACCCCAACCTCTGCTAACAGTCCCACATGCAACAGCCTGGATTTGCCAAAATCATAAGGAATCACCAGAAAAACCCCCAAACTGATGCAGAGTCTGGGCTCTGGGAGACTTTCTGAGAGAGTGGCTTGACAGCCCTGCCAGCTCCAACCTCTCTCTGGTGCCCTTTCTTCTAGAAGTGAGGTTTAAAATAAATTTAAGCTGCTGGCTGTGGTAAACATTCCCTCCAAACATGCCTGTTCTTGATACCCCAAATGCAGATATTCAATTGTGGAAGAAAATGGAGAAAGAAAAAAAAAAAAAAGAAAGAAATGAAAAGAAAAGGAGAGAGAGAAAAAGCCCGACGCTTCCAAGACACTAAAAATAGACTCTGATCACTTACCAAATGGTAAAATGAAAATGATTTGCTTTGAATAGTCTCCAGAAAGGCTCAGATACAATGTCTTGTGGAGCAAAATTGAATCAGTTGAAAGTGCAGACGCCAGCTCAGCCTAATCCCTCCCAGCTGCTTTGCTTTCCTTTTTTTCCAACAAGCAGCCCCTAAAAGTCATCTCCCTAATCCTGCAAACTGAAATTCAATCTTGTATTTTTTTTTTTAAATCAAGTTTCAAGCCTGGGGCTTGCAGGGTGGGGGAAGAGGAGGAGGGAGGGCTTTGGGGTTGCCTCCTTCCCCTCGCCCTGACTGCAGTAAACACAGCCTTGAATTCAAGGAAAAGCTTTAGACTACAATTCACTTGGCTTCAGCCAAACACACAAATCTGATGCCTTTAAAGCCCCTCCAGCAGACGGTAGATAGCTTTGAGATGCTCACTAAATGGCTGTCTGGTTGCTGCCTTTTTGTTGTTGATTGGGGGCCCAAGGAGACCTTGTCTCTGGGTTGTTTTTTCTTTCTTTCTTTTTTTTTTTTCCTTTTTTATTTCGGTGTCTGCTTTTATCAGTGAATTCGGGTTGGGCATTTACCTAACGCAAAGACCAAGACAAACAGTTTCTCAGTGAGGCTGGTGATTGCAACCAGCAGTGCATGTTCGGGCTCTGCTATCTCAGGGAATACCGAGAGGTATTTATGACACTTTCCCAAGAGTTTCTCGACTCCTGCCCTCCACTCCCCCAGTTCCTGCCACGTGTGCGACTTGCAAGGACTCAGAAAAGCCTCCCCGGGCATCCCAGTCCTCAGCTCCCTCCGTGGCACCCGGGAGTGGAACTCCACACACTTCCAAACTTGCTTTGTCAGTCGTTGCCACCTGATGGTTGACTGATTCCAAATTTTTTTTGGCATCAAGCGATACTGGTTTGGTTTCGGAGAGTAATTGAGAATAGATAAAATAACAGCAAAGCATTCAACCCCAAATCCCAGGGGCTCAGCATCCTGATAATCCAAATTCCTGGGTCTGAACTATTCCAAACTCAGGGCTTGGGAGGGGTTTTCCCCACTCAGCCATTCGTGTTTGAACCCGGGGCAGGGTCCAGAATCTGAGCAGGACGAAAAAAGATGTCAAAGAGTAAGAAGAGATTTTACTGTATAGGTGCTCCCCCAGAAAAGCTGCAGGCAGGTGTAGATTGGCCTGGTCAGGGAAAGATTCTGAGTACCAAAGGAAAACAGGAAACAAAAATTATAAGGGGCTGGAAAGGTGAGGGGAGAACCTTTGACAGCACTTCTCTTACCCTGATAGACACGATGACAAAAGTGGTACTGACACAACACCCCTGCAGCTGCTGCAGCCACGGGGGTTTGAAGCTGGAAATCAGTCCCAGACTATGAAAATCACCCTTTTTATCAATGCAGAGATGATTGCTTTGTCTGTTCCCAACATCCACTTTTCTTCCTCTTGTTGGCATGATGGTCTTGAGCCCCTCACCACTTCTACTTGTTGGCAGCTGGTTGTTATTTCTGCTTTGGGACATGGAGTTACATGAGATTTACTCAGACAATATGTGTTCTGCCTCTCTGTATACTGTACCCCTCAGTCTGATACAAGGCTGGGTCTCTGAGAATGATAAAATCATTACTGCTGAAGTTATGTGGATCTGAATTACAGCTTATCTAATGAGGGAGAGCACGTTGAGCACCCACATCAAATGACCCTACGTGCTGCTGGCTGGCTTTTATGGTGTAAATTTAAGTACAGTTTAGATGAACATACATAAATAAATGTGTAGAGATCCACAGGTACATGGGGGATGGATGGATTAGAATAATCAGGGGGCTGTGCAGAGGGTGGGTAATTTGATATTAATGCAGAAGACATGATGATGGAGGGAAAGCACGTAAATTTGACACAGACTAGGTGGCCTAGCCAGGGGTTTGGTGTGGTAAGGGTGGTGTTGATGCATGTCAGGAGAAGTAGAAGAGAAGTGGGATGTGATGTGTTACAGCAAGTCCTGCCTGGGTGAGTAGAAAGTTTATTTAGCAGCTGGCTGGACAGCTGAGCACTGGAGTAGGGATGAGGTGGCTGATGGGCTGCATGATGAACCCACGGGATAAATAAGGGACAGAAGAGAGGGCTGCCACAAAATAGAAATATTTTAGAATGTAGAGTTAGGTATGGGAGAAGAAGGATGGAAGGAAGGAAGGAAGGAAGGAAGGAAGGAAGGAAGGAAGGAAGGAAGGAAGGAAGGAAAGAAGGCTTAGAAAAAAACTGAAATTAGTTTGACAAGAAATGTATATGGGATGGGTTGCAGCACACCTGAGCCTGATGGCCATGTTAAAATGAGCAAATAGGTGTCCATGTGTCACATATTGGTTTGCTGAATGGGTGTGGAACAGATAAATGTGGGAGAAAGAAAGCTGGACTGGGCACATAAAGTAATTGCTGAGTGGCTGATGAGTTAAGCAGAGTAAATGTAATATGGATAGATTAAAATATGGCAATGTGAACTATTGCAAGTAGGTATTTTAAGTATGTGGCTGTAACAGGTAGGAAGGAGATAAGTACAGATATAGGAGAAAACTTAGCGGAATGTAGGGAATAAGTGGAGACATGAATTGATACCTGTATCAATTAACATGTTCAGGTATGTAGGGATATGTTTGGCTACATAAATTAGAGTGACACGAGCAGCAGTGGCACCACCAGATCTAAAACAGGAAAATGGGTGTAAGGAAGAAGAGGTGATCCACTGGAAATACTGTGAATATTCTGGGGTTAGATCAGCTGGGTAGAAATTGGGTGGATGAAGAGATGGGTACATATACTGGCTGAAGAGATTATCAGCTGAGCTTGTATTAGCCAGAAAGATTGACTAGATAAACCTGTAGAGAACAGATTAATAAATTAAAGGCCAAAAGAGAAAGAGATTAGATTGAGATGGATGAGTTCACAGCAGACAGAACATGTGTTGTCTGGGTAAAGGATGGAAAGATAGCTAGAAGAATGGAATAAATATATGGCAGAAAATATGGGCTGATAGGGTGAATAGGGCATTGATTATGGGGACTGTGGATAGGGGGAGGAACAGATAAAAGAAGAATAGCAGAGTTAATAGATGAGTAATGAACAGAATAGTAGATGAGTAGCACCCACAGAGAGGGTGTCTGGTCACTGAGACCCCCTGCAAACACACAGGCAGAGAGCTGTGAAAAAGGTGATGCACGAGAGGGGGATGAGTGAAGGGAGCACTGGGTCAACCCACACAAAAAAGTTAAAGTGCACAGACATGAGAGGAGAATAGATATGGGAAAAAGCAAAAAAGCACTTAAAGAGGAGTGAGGTAAGACAGTAATGGAGCAAATATATTGCATACAAAATTCATGCAGAACAAAGAGATTATGCTGAAAAAACAAACTTGGAACAATTAGCGAGCTAACAGGTTGGACTAGATATTGGATAGATAGGGAGACAGAGGAGTATTCATGAGCTGGGAGTGTTGAGAAATTAGCCTGATGGTACGAATTAGGGGGATGTTTAATGGCAGAGTAAAGCCTGGACAGGATGATTGATGAAGAAGGATGTGGGTGCACAGACAGATGAGTGGGTACCAGGAAGTTCATCAGAGTGGGTACGAGCAAGCAGAGAGATGAATATGGATGGAAACAAGGAGGGAGATGAAAATATGGAGTTTAGGAGGTACTATGGAAATCTAGGGAGATTAATTGAAATTTGCATTAGATTAATTAAATAGCTAAGTAGTCACAGGCTCTAGTTTAATGAGTATGTATAAAAGAAACTGTGAAAAGGTATCGTTAATTGTGGCACTAGTTGCATTGATGTCTTGGGTATGACAGGTAAAAGCAGAAGGGGTGAATACATTAGTGTTGTAAGAAGGGGTGAGAATGATTAGTGAGATAGATTATAGATGTGTGAGACAGGAATACATGCAAAATAGGCAAAGAGGTCAGGTAAATGAGAAAACGTGGGGAAAATGGATTATTAAGTGTTATGAAACTCACGTACAAACACCTACAGGGGTGTGTGGGAGAGAGGGGAGGTGATCTTCAGTCGTAAGATGGACAGAAAGGGAACAGATCTGTTTACACAAGGAAGCAGCGTAGAGAGGTTACGTGATCAGGGCTGACATGACTCCCAGATCAATCCTAAAACTAACACTGATTCTAAATTCTGACACCAACCCAACTCTTAGCTTAAAGCTTATCCTAACACGACACTAAGCCAAACCTATCCCTTACCCAAAAATATCTGAACACAGCACTAACCCACAACCCTGACCCCACCTAAAACTGCACCCAATACATCACCCTAACACCAACTGAGACCTCCCACTGACCCTGACACCAACCATAATCCTCTCCTAAACCTAACCCATGCCTTACCTGAACCCAACCATAAACCAAACATAATCCTAAATGCTGAACCAACCATATCCCTAACTCTAAACCAATCTCCACCCAACCCTAACCAAAGCCTGACCCTAATTCTAAGCAGCAAGCCTTAACCCTGTCTCTAACTCAAGATTAACCTTGCATCTTAGAGGAAGGGGGAGAAATATGTGAAACATTTGTATTTAGCTGATACTAAACTGTGTTAAGACATAAGGAAGAAAATGAGGTAAAGATGTCAGAGATGGAGTTGTCAGGTTATGTATTATAAAGTTATAGGGTTTTTGTTGGCAACAGGGAGGCAGGAGAGTTGGCTGAATGGTACAAGGTAGAGATGAACAAATGAATTACATGCCTCTAAGAAAGCTATAGCAGACAGCTCAGAGTGTGCATGTACATAAGAAATTCACAGTTATGATTTCAGGTCAGAGATCAGACAGATGAAGATACATATAACAGAGTGATGTGTGTAACCAGTGGTTAAATCACACATCAGGTAGACTTGAGGTAGGTGTGGGTAATGGTATGGGATAGACAGGTGAGGAATGAGAGGGGGGTGGAAATGTGAGATAGGTGAACACACACAGAGTAGGGGGGAGCCCTGGATTGTGTGATGTCAGAGCCTGTTGGTGTGTATGGGTGGGACAAATGACGGGGTGGGATCAGGTCAGAAAGCAGACAGGACTGTGGATTGGCAGTTTCTGGCTTTTTCAAATTCTAGCCCCTGCAAATGTGCCCAGTGGAGGTGCCAGCCCCTGCCTGGTGAGCTTTAGCCCATGGGCTGCAGGAGATGTGGAGAGACCTGTGCAGGACATTCCAGCCCTGGCCTCCACTCCTGAACCCACCTTTGTGGGGATGCTCCCCAAAGCTGCTGCCTTCTACAGGGCAGGGAGGGGAGGCTGCTGCCTGTGTTCTCTGGTCCCTGGGAGGGGCTGGCCCTCAAACTTCTCACCTGCTTTTCCAGGTTTCCTGTCAAAGGTCCAAAACCTACCCCTGTAAAAGTTTAAAGAGCGGGGTCTTGCTTTGTGAGACCATAAGATTAAATTTAGAGTCTGACTTAAAACGGGGACTGTGAGAGCACGACTCTCCAAAATGCTTCCAGCACCTTGCTTAACTTTATGCTCAAATTTAAGCCACTGTATTTTGCTGACTTTAGCAGCAGAGTGGAGGAGTGGGGTGTGAGCAGTGCTGTGGGTATCCACCACAGCCCCCTGCCCCACAGCCAGAGGCAAATCTCCAGCTGGCCTCCCTGGGACCAGGGCTTCACCTCCCCAGAAGCATTTCTCTTGAGTAGTTTCCTTGAGTGCTTAAATACTTTCCTGAATTAGCTCTTAAAAGAGTGAACCCTCCTTTCAGACTTTCTGGGAAAAAAAGAAAGGAAGGGAGTGGAGGGAGAATGGGAATTTTTGAGGGTGCCCAAATGCCCAGAGCCAGCCTTTGGGAGGGATTTGGCTTCTCCCAGTTTCACCCAGGCAGTTAGAGGAGCCTCAGAAGGAGCCAGAGCAGATACCTCTGGTAGACACTGGTACTGGGTGCTTTCAAAGATCCCACTGTGTGCTTAGCTGTATCTTCAGACATCTAAATCCTTCTAAAAGTCTCACTCTTAGTGTCTAAATCCCAGGTGCCTAACTCACTTCTAGGAAAATCTCACACCACCACTGATTCTCTGAGTCTTTTTTTTTTTTTTTAAATCTGGTCCTCACTCACACCTAAGGATTTGAAAATCCCACTGCTAATCTCCTGTACCCAGGCGTGTATCACTTTGAAGACTTAAAATAAATTGCTCTGTGCTTCTGGGGGGCAGCCACTACTCTGTCCCTGCTCGTACTGGGTCAGATTTTTGTTTCTTGCATATTAACACGTAGGTTTTGTTGGGGATATTTTTGAGGGGAGGGGGCAGGTCTGAAGCTGCTCTGCGAGACTTGAATTAGCAATTCGGAGCTGTTTTACATGTGATTCCGGGGAGGCATCGCGGGCTGCCATGAGTTGTAGGGCTGCATCGGCAGAGGTGTCGGGAGGAGCTGGCTCTGGGCTCCTCATTTACATCGCTGGGGTTCGCCCGTGGGCACAAGCCTTCTCTCAGCTCCACTGATCTCCTGGGAAGATTTGTGAGCAAATCTGCTCATCCCTCGCAGAGACCGAAGGTTCTTACCTGGCTTCTTACAAGAAATTACTTGAGTGAAGAAGGCGAGGAAAGGAAAAAAAAAATCAAATGCATGTGTTCTTTCAATTTCCTTTTTTTATTAATTTTTTTTTTTTTATTTCCTGTGGGAATTTTTATTTGTTGGGAAGTTATTTGGGAAATAAAATTTTCGTGCACGTGTTTTCTTCATTAGAGAAATTGGAGTTGGGGATAAACAAATTATTTTTTCCTGTTTAAAAAAAAAATTAAAAAAAATAATTCAGCAAAAGAACAGACTGGCTGCCATCGAAATATTTTTGATAGAAAATCTGCCTGCAGCCCTCCTGCTTAATCAGTTTGGAGCAGAGTGTAGCCTGTAGCTTGTTAATAAGAACAGCTTGTCTGAGCAGTTTGCACAATGGTGAGCTGCAGAGAGAGGCTTGTTGCATAGCTGTGGATTTTATTTTGCAGCTCTGTTAATTAAAACATATTTTACTTTTAAGGAGTTTTTTACTGTTTTCTATGAGCTTGAGCAGAAAACTGTTCTCTTGGATAGATTAAAGGAGGGATACGAAGTTGTTTTTTTTTAGAAGGAATAACTTGGCTTTGTTTGATGGGCAAAATAAAAAATGGACAAAAAGAATGTGTAGTTTCATATTTTTATTTGTTCTCAGTCCTTGTGTACGGGCTGGTCTATAAATTAGAATATTTTGGCTGTTTTGATAATATCAGACTAAGTATTTTACATGCAAGTTGCCAGACTGAAAAGTCACAGATTCTTATTTAATTGATAAAGTAATTTTTTACTTATACAAGGGTATACTAAAATAATAAGGTCTGAAACTGTGCCACTGAAGTTAATGACAAACCCTTCATAGGTTTCATATAAACCCCATATTTTTATTATCCCAGTTCCACGGACTTTTGTTGCAAGACTGCAGCAAAATGTTAGGGCATTTCTAAGTGTTATTTTTATTATACAAACCCCCATTAAAATCAGTACTGAAGCATCCCATTAATTTAAATGGGACTTTGCATGGTTTGCCGAGTTCCAGGCCACAGATAAAGAGAAGTATGCAATTTGGAGTTAAACTGACCACAGCTTTTTATTGCAAGACATTTAATCTCGAGCGAACAGCGCGGGCTGAGGCACAAAGTCTTTGTGAACTTCATCTGGGCTGGTGCAATCGGAGCCTCCACCGTGTAGAAACTCCTGGGTTGGTCGTCTGGGACCTCTCAGGACCATACAGCATTCCCAAGCAAACCCAAGCAAAGCTCTCCCCAGGCAGCTTTGCCTTGGAAATGCTAATAGGTAAGCCAGCACACCCAGAACAAATGGAAAACTTGATGCGGGTATTTCTCTGGCTCCAAGTAGCTGCTTGCCTGGACAAAGGCAAGGCTGCAACCCGTAGCAGGAGTCTGGGGACTCCCTGCAGCACCCGCTGTAAGGCAGGATCCCGCCGGGATGGAGCAATGCCGGATTGAAGCGATGCAGCTTCGGAAATCTCAGTTTGAGCTTCAGGAACTGGGAGGAATGTGCAGGGCGAGGGATGGAAAAGCATCGCCTCCGGTGTGTGGGAACACCCACCAGCCAGACACCGGCAAGGGGAGCTCAAAAACCGAAGTCAGAAGGGTGATGGGGGGCGGCATTTCATACGGGGAACCCCCCTTTGGGGACTTTGGGGGCTGAGGGACCATAAATGACACTCCCTCCTGTGCTGCCCCAGAGTGACACACACCTGGGCACCCCCAAGGGCATATCCCCAAGGAAGATGTGCTTGGGCAAGGCAGTCCCAAGTAGTGCCTCCAACACACCAAACCCCCAAATAATTCGAACTCTAACCATTGTGGGGGAGACCTAAAGGCTGCTGGAAGCAGGGCATCCGGAAGAGTGCACAGGAAAGGTGTAGGAGCTCCTTTCTGCTCAGTGTCTCCTTGGAATTTTCCTTTTCCTGGGCCATAAATGTGTCGAGATGCCCAAATTTCGCCCAGCAGCAGCAGATCAGCTTTCCCTGGTCTATTCACAGGGCAGGGGACACGTGTGAGGGACACCAGCACAGAAGCCCAAGCAGGCTGTGCCCCTGGGCTCCAACTCTTTCCTAAGTTTCGGGAGGGGGTGGGTGGCTCAGGACTCTGAACCAACAACTGAATCTTAGGGCAGGGTTTGGCCAAACCTGAGCGCCGCTGCTCTGATTTAGGACTAACAGTGCTACCTCCAGGAACAGGAGAAAACGAACAACGAAAATCCCGGCTAAAATCCCAGCGAAGGCTGGCAGATCCCCTCTCACCTGGAAAGACTGGGGGAAAATCAGTCCTCGTGCTGCTCTGGGGACTCTCCCGTGGCTATAAGAAGGGATGGGGTAGCCGGGGAGACTCAGATCCGCTCTGCTGAGCCCCCGCGTTGGGAGCAAAGCCCCGGGACGGGCGCGGAGCCCCCCGATCCCAGGGAATGGGCCATCCGCGGCCGCGCAAACAGCGCGTTTGGGTCGGCGGAGAGCCCCGGCCGTGGCCATTCCTGCCGCCGGGTCCGGCTAATTAATTCATTCGTTATATTAATTACGGCATTTGGGGCAAAATATTAACAGGAATCGTAATAGTAAATATATAGTCATTAACGAGTAAAGAAATAGTAATTAAATAATAATGAAATCAGAGGGGTTTGTGCTTGCAAAAGCTTGGGGGGGGAAAGAAAAATAAATAGAACAACCTTTGATATTCAAGATGCCAGAGAATTTGGAGGAACGAGAGAAAAACGCACCTTAGGAAACCGGGACGAACGGCTGCGGGGGGAAGGAGCGGTGCCAGGGCTGCGACCCACCGGGGGTGCTCCAGGATAAGGGGATTAACTCTTTGGGGAGGGGAAAAGTCCCGAGCCACGGCTCGAAGCGTTGGGATTTGGTGGGAACAGCGATGCAGCGGCGAGGAGAGCCGGACTCCCAGCCCCGGCAAACAGCGGGAACAGCCTGCCATAAAATCGGAGGTGGGGAGGGTTTCCACTACCGGGGCTGCCCATGGGGGGCAGGGAATGGGGGTCCCTCCCTGGCTGGGCGCTGGGGGGGACACGGGGAGACGACGGAATTACCGGGGGAAGCGGGGGGAAGCGGGGGGGGCCCTCCCCAAAATGCCACCACGGGGCGAGGGACAGAAAAGCTGCTTTTCTTCTTGTTTAGTCGCTCTCTTAAACACAGCCAGAAAAGAACATTAAAGGCATTTCTAGATTTCGTTTTCGTTTAGTTTTTTTTTTAAGTTTTCTTTTTTATTCCCATGCTCTTAATTTTGAAAAAAAAAAATCACAAAACATAACTTATAAAACAATATATATACTGCATCCTTATCCACAACAGCATAATTGAAACATCCAGGGTAACGTTTACCACAGGTGTGAAATACACTGGGAAAGAAGTACCGGGTGCATTTTATGTTTCTTTGTCACCTACAGGTAATAAGTATCGACAAAAATAAGCAACAAATATGCCTGCAATTAAACTTCATATGCGTTTTGTATGCGTATTAATAAAAATCATATTTATAATTTCCACGTTTTGTATTTTTTTGTTTGTTTTTTCTTTTTTTTTGCCAACAAGCACTTGTAAAAGTATCTACATTTACATAATAACACCTTAAGATAATAACACCTTAAGATTTTTTTTTTTGATTCCTTGTTTTTCCTTCACATTTAGAAAAACAAGGAACTCTTTAAGCTTTGCTAAGAACCTTTCCAGACGCCGAGGCTCGCTGTTTCTCTAGCAGAGATGCAGTATCTGAAATCACTTCATAACAGACCATTTTTCGTCTTTTTTTTCTAGACTCTCTGAATGGGGGTTGGTTTTCGGTTTTACTTTTTAAAGAGAAAAAACACCCCCTGCACTTAAATAAAGATGAATGATAATTTCATTATCAGGATAAGACTTTGGATGGGGAGACAGATGAACAGTTTTTGCATCACTGAAGGGTTTCTGTGCTCTCTCACAGCCGGGGATACTGCAGTCTTTCGGAAAGGATGAAGAGGTAGGAACCTTGAGCTGCTTAGTATCAGGAATGACTGGATTATAGCTTCCAACTAAAGAAAAAACATCAAGAATCATGCATTTTAAAAACGGTTTATTCAACGGCCAAGGACAATGATCCGGCACAATGCAACTGTAGATATAAATATAACCTTATATAAGTGGTTGACCCTTGTCATTATTATTTTTAATAGTTTCATACCTAATATTTTAACCATTTTTTTCCCCCGCAGATTGCACTCTGCGATTTATATTTTTTTCCTCCCCTCTCCCCCCCCCCCCAAAACCTTTTCTTTTTTTGGTCTTTTTTTTTTTTTTTTTTTTTTTTCCGAGTGTGATTCTGTTTCTCAGTGGTAAACATTAACCAAACTCTTCCCGTGCGACAAGCGGCCAAGAACCGTCCCACCAGCTCTTACCACCGAGGCGTCCCCTCCTGCCGCCCTCCCCGCGGGGCAGCGGCCGCCTTACCGACTCCTGTGCAAGTTCAAGTAAACACATACAACCCGCATAATCCAGAGAAAAAAAATTGCAACTCATCCATGTACCAGATTTCGGTGTCTCTTGCAAAAGTTTTCTGGTCCGTTTACGGTTTTCGAGGGGGTTATTATTATTATTATTATTATTATTGATTTTGTACATTTTTAAAGCGCTGTTTTGTTGGTTGCATCATTAGTTTGCAATAATTATTTTTTTTTATAGACGGTCGAAGTCCGCGGAGCTTTTGGGTCTTTTGTTTTTGGGTTTGGGGGTTATTTTGGGGGTGGCGCTTTATTTTTTTTCCTCTCTCACTTGCTTGGGGTTTGCTTTTAGTCATAACCGTGTTTAATTATTTTTTTTTTTTGTCTTTTCCGTTAAACGTCGCTTTGCTTCTGCTTTGCTTTGTCGGCGGTGCTTTCTCGGAGGTGGTTTGTGTCAAGTCCGTCAACTGTTGTACTGACAGGCGTTTAGACTAGAGCCGGGGCTTTGCAAACTGCTGTAGCCGAAACTGGAGTGCTGCTTTGATTTCAGTCTGAGGCTGGCTAAGCTGGAGTTGCAAGTGTCCCGGTAGACGCTGTAGGGTGAGCCCGGTGGCCCGTAGGGACAGGCCGGCGAGGACATGGCCGAGTTGAGCGAGGAGCCGCTGATGTTGTTGATGTTGTTGAGGCCGGAGTTGGCCATGCCCGGCACGGCCGAGTGGCCCATACTGGAGGGCATGTTCATGGAGGGGATGCTGCTGGGCGCCGAGAACATGGACTGCGAGGACAGGGGGCTCATGGAGTTGAAGAAGGTGAAGCTCTTGGTGGAGAGCGGCGCCGGGGTGAGGCTCTTGGTGGCCCAGTTGTTGTAGGGGTACCCGGCGTACATGTCGTCGTAGGGCTGCATCAGCCCGCTGAACTGCGGCACGTAGCCGTTCTTGCACAGGTCCATCTGCTGGTTCCGCTCCCGCTTTCTCCACTTGGCTCGGCGGTTCTTGAACCAGACCTGCGTGGGGAGGGGGAACCGACACGACTCGATGAGTGCGGGGCCGCAACAGCCCCCCCCTCCCCGCCGGCGGTGCGGGGATGGCCCCCGCAGCCCAGCGCCGGCTGCCTCCCGGCCCGCACGGCCCCACCGGGATGCCACAGGAGGCTCCACGGCCCCGAACCGCCTCTCCCCGCAGCCCCCCCGCCCCCGTGGGACGAGATCCCGCTCCGCAGGGTGTCTGCGAGCACCCCGGGCTCTGCGCGCATCCCTCTGTCCAGCGGGATGCTCCGGCCGGGATGCGCGCAGCCGCCTCTCCGCGCTGGGTGCCTGCGAGTCCCCCCGGTCCCCTCGGTCCCCCCCGCCGCCCCTTTCCCGGAGCCAGGCGGGGGGCGAAGGCACGGCCCGCTCTGATTAGGGTCGGCTCGCCCCGGCTCTGCCGCGTTTCCGAACGCTAATGCCGTGTAATAAAAGCCCCCTGTTACAGATCATAAAAAAGGGGATTGGATTAGTATGTTTAGGTTGGGGGAAAAAAAAATCAATCCCCGCATCGCCCTCGGATAGATGCAGCCTCTGCCTTTATATCTAATGAGAATTTACAGCCCTGACTAGGGAACAGAGAAGCGGGGCCGCTCCTGGTGTTTGATGCAAAAACATGATCCCGTTTCTCTCATATTATTATTTTTTTTTTTTTAGCTCTCGGAAAGCCTTTGAGCCCCTCGTGATGGAAGTTGGGCAGCCCCAAAATTCTTTTTCCGGGTTAAAAACCAGCATCCTTCTGCCTGCCGCCTGCGCCCAGCCTTCGAGCCTCCCTTGCAGCATCCTCCCCACCGCACCCCGGCTTTCTCCCACCGAGCCAAGGCCCACGGGCTCCCTGCGGACACCGGGCCCCGGCCCCGGAGGCTCCGATCCCTCCGGAGCCGAGGAGGGGGCGGGGGGCCGCTCTTGGGGCCTCCCCTCTCGGCGCAGAAATGGCGCAACTATTATTAAACACCGGTCTCAAGGATGGAAACTTCGTGGGGGAACGGATGGCAGAGTCTATTTCAAAAAAATAACAATAATAAAAAGAATCCTGTATAAATAGGAAACGAAAGCCAACATGTTCAAAACCTGTAATATACTCCTCGGAAGGTGCTTCCAGACAGGAATTTCCTGAAAATGAGGGTAATAGTTTTAATTATGGCTCCTAGACATTTTAAAGGAAGGCCCTCATAGCAAATTAAGGTTAGATTTGCAATCTGCAATCTCCGAACATCAAACCCAAACATCTCCACGTAGAGGGAGAACGAAATCATGTTAATTGCAAACTCATATTTTAGTTTTATTTGCTCCCTGAAATATTCGACCAGTGTTAATGCACGGTCTTTGTTTTGTTTTAAACTCAATTAGGACAATGCTTTCAGACTCATTTCCCTTGTTTCAGATGGGTGTTTACTCTTTGAAGGTTTAAAACAGAATCTCTGTAATCCGATTTGGTCACTCCAGGTTTAATTGCCAAGAGAAAAAAAAATAAAAAAAGAAAAGAAGAAGTGGATATTTCGGGCGGTGGGCCTTCGCTCCGAGGTTGCCGTTTTCTCCCATGCTCAGCCCACTGCCCCGCGGCCGAAACAGCGAGGGGAAATGTCCGGGGGGGAAAAATGCAAAGGGGAGGTGGAGAAACCCAGACACAGCGATAGATCGATAGAGCCCGGACCGCTTCGGCCCGGTCGTTCTTTGACAGGATCGTTCACTCAAAGTTCTCTAAAAGGAACCGCCGAGGCTGTATATATGCATATGTGAATATACACAGAAACATATATCCATATGTCTAGATATATGTGTGGACCAACATCGCCGAGCCTCCAGTCCAGCTAAGAGGGGCGCATATATATAAAAATATATATATACTAAAAAAAAACCCCAAACCATATATGTGTACCTATATATATATATGGTGGCATCGGCTCCGAAGGGTGTAAAAACCAGGCGCCTTCGCGGTACAAGTTTGTGTCTTCAGCGCGTATTGACTCTGCGACCCCTCCCCAGCCCTTGCCTTTCGCTTTCGGCCCCCGCAAACATCCGCTCCGCCCGCGGCTGCGGGAGATGCGCGGCCGGGAGGGGCCGGCACCGAGACCCGCACCGCGGGCACTGGATCCCGCAATCCCGCCGCCGCAACAGCATCGAACAGCGGACTAGTAATTTTGCGATTATTGGGAATAACAAGACCAAGAGGAAATTGCTTGAATGAGGGTTGCTACTGCTCCGCGCGGCGTTTCGTCCTGGCTGGGGGGTTCTTCCCTGCACAGCCGGGCCCTTCCCCACCCGGCCTCTCGCTGTCCCCTGCACCGCTCGCAACCCGTTTTTCGAGCGGGTCCCCGGTGCTGGGCCGGCGGTCGCGGACCGCTCCGGGCGGCATCTCCCCGCGGCCGAGAGCCGAATTTCTCTTCTCCGGCCTGGGTCCCGATTTTGGTCACTAAACCCCGGGGCAGAGCGGTCTGGCACTGCCGCAAACGGCCTCAGCGCTCCCAGCCGGGGCAGTTTCCCCGAGCCCCCCGTTCGATCCCGATGGGACTGGCGCCCCTCTTACCCGCACTCGGGGCTCGGTGAGGTTGGTCCAGACGGCGATCTCCTCCCGCATGCTCATGTCGGGGTAGCGGTTCCGCTGGAAGGTGGCCTCCAGCTCCTGCAGCTGCTGGCTGGTGAAGTGGGTCCGCTGCCGCCGCTGCTTCTTCTTCTTCGCCGGGTCGTCGGCGGCCCCGTCCTCGTTTTTCTGCTCGCCGCTGCGCTCCTTTTCTGCCAGGGGGTCGGGATGGGGATGGTTGGTTGGTTTGCTTTTTTTTTGTTTTGTGTTGTTTTGCTTTGGTTTTTTTCCCAGCGCGGGCACACAAAGGCGGGCACCCCCGCCCCGCACCCAGCCCTGCCCGCTCCACCGGAGGGACGCGTGGGGGCACCCACTCGTGTCCTGCTGGCCCCTGAGCCCACCGAGTTCCCTGCAGCCCATCCCGGCCTTTCCCGGGGCGGCTGGGGAAGGAGCACGGAGCCCTACCGGGTCCAGGGCACCCAGGGAGGCAACACTAGGGACCCCCAGAGCATCTCGAAGCGGGCCCGAGGGGTGAGAGCGTTCGTGGGGAGCGGGGTCCCCGCAGCACGGGCCGCTCCACCTTTCCACGGCACCTTCTCGCTCCCTCCAACCCCAGGCGCGATCTTTGCTCCATTGTCTTTGTTGTGCTCGGCCGCGACAGGAAACTTTGGAAGGGCAGGGGTGGAAAACGCAGGAGCAATTAATTGCAAAAGGCCCCTCTCCGCTCTCCCACTTCATTCTCTTTTTATTAGTATTATTTTATTCTGCCTCTTTTAGGATTTTGCTGTTTATTTTAACACGGGGCTGAGCGAAGCCCTCCGCAAAAATCATATCGAAAGAAGGAAAGAAAAAAAACAACGGGAGGGTTTTCTCTGCCGGGATTTGCGCGGACTAGAAACAGGAATCGAGCCCCGACCCCACCGCAACGGGGGGACGAACCCCCGCTCCGCTTTCATAACGGGCTCTCTGTCTCTCCCAGCCCTTGTTTCGGCCTAGTTTGTCCCGGCTGAAGCGCTCGGAGACGGACTGAAGGCCCTGAACGAAATGTGCTCCCGGGCTGGGCCCCGGCGGCGCGGGGAAGGTGCAGCCGGGCGGTGCAGGGCCGGGGGCCGCGGCCAACCCCGGCCTCGGTCCTGCTGCTGCAGGAGGGAAACTCCGCCGAGAGTTTTCCCTTTTAGAGTTTTTTTGTTTTGTTTTGTTTTGTTTTCCCCCTCCTTTTAATTTCTTTTTTTTTTTTTTTAAACCCCTTTTCGAAGATTTTCTCCCGCCGCCGGCGGGCCCGGGGGCATTTCTGCAGCCCCGACCTCTGCGAGGTAAGCGGGAGTCTAAAAATAATCACGAGCTGGATCCAGAGCCGGGGAAGACTCGTCCTTGCAAAGTCACCCTTGAATCGCTCCTCACTGGGCTCCTTCCAAGGGGAAAGGGATGAGGGTGCGAGCAAACCCAAACGGCTCAGTGGACCCCCAAAAGGAGCCGATGGCTCTGCGGCGTTTGCAGCTCAACCGAGGCCTCTGCAGCACAGACCCCATCGCCCCCGGCCCCCCCGGCCCCGAGACCGGCCGAGCCGCACGGCCTGGCGGCGGCGGGGAAACTGAAACAAAAACAACCCCCGCCAAAACAAATCCTCCCACTTTCGGCTGGGAGCAGCTCGGGTAAACCGGGCCGAGAGGGAGCGGGGGGCGATCGGGAAGCAGCGGTGGTCCCGATGGGCTCCGGCCGCGGCCCCTCGCCCAGCGCGGGCTTTAACCCCTCCAAATCTTCCCTAAAAATCCGGCCTCCGCGCAGGACTGTTGCAGAATTCCAAATCGTAAAGCAAGGCATCTTTAATTGGCTTTTGTACCTTTTTTTCCATTTAAAAAAATTATTGAAATCTAAATGCATTTTGCAGCTTCTCGGAGAAGAAAAACAGGCAGGTCCTCAGCCCTCCTGCAGCACCGAGGGGTCACACACAGGGGTAGGGCAAAATGGAGCAAATCTCCCTCTCTAATCTCCAATAATCCCCTCTAATCTCAGAGTCCCTTCCAGACGCCGGTCCCTAACTTTGTTTGCGAATCAGGCTGGGAGGCACGACCCAAACCCTCTTTATCACCGGGTGCCACTTCGGGCCCGACTCTTGCCACAGCCACTCTCTAAGTTATGGGACCTGCTAAAACTCCAAAGAGCAACAACAGTCGTTAAAAATTTAAATTATATGAAACATAACCTGCCTCTGAAAAGGTCTTGCTGGAGAAGGGGTATCACGCTCCTTCTTGAAGCTTTTGTTCCCTTCTTCTACCTTTCCCTTGTCATTCTAGAAATGTTGTTATTTTAATTAAATACAATCTGGGAGACTACAGCGTTCCTTGAAGCCCTCGCACACGGTGGTCAGGGTGCGGGGACCCTTCCCTTTCCCTGCGGGGCTTCTTTTCCGCAGGGAAAGGGTGCAGCCTCAGCGGGAAACCTCTCCGCGGCCGAGCACATCCCCTCCGCGGCGGCCCGCGCTGCCTGCCTTGGCCCCACGCTGCCGCTCCGGCTCTGCCGGCCTTTTCTTTCTTTTCTTTAAATTTTTTTTTTCCTCTGACAGAGAGATCTTTTTCCATCTCTGCACCACCCGAGCTGGAAAATAAACCCGGGCGAAAGCTGACATTATTTCAGAAACATCCGGCAAAACCGCACTCCCCGAAGAGCCCCCCTTCCTCCCGACCCCATCAATTAATAACTGTGGTTTTTATTAAAAAAAAAAAAAAAAAGAGAAAGAAAAAAGAGCAGTTCCTGGGATGGGGTTGGGGAGGTTGGGGAGCCATGTGTGCCCTCCCGGCGGGCTGTCAGCGCCGGGCACGGCGGGGCCGGCAGCTCCAGGAGGGCCCCTGCCCCCCGCTCCGGCTCCCGGGGCTCGCTCGAGATGGAGCCTCCGGGATCACCGGCAGCTCTTGCTTCCCCTTGTCCCCCATCGCCTCTGGTTGCGCGGGGGGTGCTCGCCCAGCACCCGCGGCCGCCCCGCGAAGGGAAGGTGCGGTGGGGAGGGGGAGGCAGCGCGGGGGGAGCGGGCCGGGGCCGCGGGGGGCGCGGGGGGGGAGGGTTACCTGGCACCTCCGTGTCGGAGGATTCACTGGCTGAGTTGTCGATCGGGTCTCTGGGTTCCGAGGATCTTTGCAAATGGAAGCTGGAAGCCATGTCATGGGAGGGTTGGGGTCTCAAGCTCTCGGGCAGTCTCTCCAAATTCATTCCACCTTTAAAGGAATCCATGGCAGGGGCGCCGGGCTGCCTGGGGGAGTTTGCAGGTGTTTATTCCACACAGAAAGGAACAAGGAGGCTTTTTTTTTTTTTAAAGGCAGAAAAAAAAATCAACAAAAAACAAAAGCAAATCCACTTATTACTAACAGTATTATTTTAAGGGTGTCGGAAGCAGTCTGGGCAGCGCCTGGAAGGCGGTTGTCTGCTGGGGAGAGGCACGGCGCTCCGGCCGCATAGGCAGGGAAGTGGTAAAGATCCCTTATAGAGAAACGCGAGTTGCGAGTTGGACAGTTTAAAGCTAAAGAGATTAAAGTGACCTGCCCTAGAACAAATGCCTGTAGTTAAACGGGGCTCCTCCCCCTGAAGGTTAAAACCTCCCCGTCTCGCTCATGCATCACTCCATCTAGCGCTGGCCCAGCCCGGCCGCGCGGGACCTGCCTCCGCGCTCCCCGCCATCCGCGCTCCTTGCGCGCCCGCGCCCAGACCCGCGGCCCCCCGCGCCCCTGCCCGACCCCCGCCGCCCGGCCGCGGCTCCTCCGGGGGTGCCCTCCCTCCTCCTTCCCCCCACCCGCCGCGTCCTCCAAACTCGGTGATGTATTAAAAATATTCCACGAACGAATGGAAAGGTGGAAAATCCTCCCGGGATTTTTCCCCGCCCGCCCGCACAACCCCTCCAGTTCGCCCCCGCTCCGCGGTGCCCTGCCAGCGCAGATTGCGCCCCAGGTATCTCCAGGGGTATCTCCTCTCCCTTCCCGGCTGGGCCTCACGACCCGCGCAACCTGCGCGCCCTGCGGTGGATGCGCACCCAGCGCCCTCCTCAGCATCTCTGCGGGGGGCTGAGCGACCCCACCGCGCGTTTCAGTCCCGCGGGGAAACCAGTTGCCAGAGGGGTGATTTGGGCCGCGTCTGAGCTGGTTTTAACCTTTTTTAACATTTTGTTTCAGGCCGAGGGTGTTACAATAACGCGGCTCGGGCCCTGCCCGGCGGCCGGGGGAGCGCAGCCCGGGGAGCGGCGGCCGCGCCATCGCTCCCACCACATCATCTTTCAGCACACGATTAATAACAAATAATTTTCCTGCCGCAGCCGAACTCGCGGTGACCCTCGGGAAGGGTGTCTGAGGCTCTGCCAGTCCGAGGGCCGAGGCAGCCGGCGGGGAGGGGGTGGGAGACGCTCCCCCGGGAGCCCCCCTGTCCTGCAGCGGTCACCGGTGTGCCCTGTCCCGGTGCAGGGGCGCGTGGAGCGGGGCCGGTCCCCTGTGCTGCCCGCGCAGGCCGGGATACGGCCTTGAGCCTTCCTGGATAGCACCTCGGTGTTCGGTGAAGTGGAAAAACCCACGGGGGGGAAGAAGGTGGGTACCCGCGGGGTGCTCGCCGCACTGGGGAAGGGGGTGAGGGGAAAGGGGAGAAGGACTCTGGCTGTGACTGCCTGGGGAAAGGATCCCTCTCTCCTCTCTATTTTATCGACTCACTTTAACTGATCTATCCTGACACTCTATTTTGCTTTCAAATCAAGTAAAGATGTGGGAGAGAACTTTTGAACTGGTTTATGGAAAAGTGGAGGGAAGCACTGTTCCAGCCGCGCAGGCTTTTTCCAGCCCCTCTGGGGTGATGGAGCCGGGCCCGCCCCGCACCCCCCGGCAGTGCCCTGGGGGGCCGGGGACCCCAGGAGGGGGGAGTCCAAAATTCCCAGCCCCTTCACCTCTGGTCTTCAGCGCCTTTTGCAGTTCAGGGGATGTACAGGTGGGTGCTGTCAGGGTCAGCTCTCCCGAGCTCTCTCCTTCCTTTTTTTTTTTTTTTTTTTTTTTAGTGACATCTTAATGTCCTTCTGCCTGCCTGCCGCTCCCGGCTGAACTTCGCTCAGGAGTTTGCAAACGACTGGGAATGTCGAGTACCCGAGGTGAACCAGACAACCTCGGGGTTGCTAAAGACGGATGTGGTTTAAAATGCAAGTATTTACCAGGCCTCGTATTTACTGCTCAGCTGATGCAGGAGCCCACGGCACGGGAAGGATGGAGACCTCCTCCCGGGGCAGAAGCAAGAGGTGGGGATGGCCTTTCTCCCGAGAAGAGGGAAGGTGAATAGACTGCAAACGCGCACCACATCTGAGACCCTCCACAGTCCCTTTTTTCCCTTTATTTCCGTGGGCAGCAGCCCCGGGGATGGTCTGTGGGGGCTCCTCCGCTCTCCGTGGGAGCGGGACGGAGCCCGGCGGGCTGTGCTGAAGGGAGGCTGAAGGGACTCGGTAATCATAATGGTCTTTTCCAACCTGGATGTCTCTATGATTCCACGAGGCTGCCAACAGCCCGGCTCCGCTCTGGCTATTTTAAACCCACTGTCACTGCAGCCTCCGGACCAGAGGCAGCTTTTTTCGTTCTTTTTAATGTATTTTTTTTTAAATGCACTTAATTTACAGTTTTCTTTCTGCTCTATAAGATCTAGTTTTTAAAAATTCGTTCTAGGCTCAATTCCTACGGGCTGGGCGCGAGGAAAGGCTGAGCCCGGGCACCGACGCTATTCCGCCGCGGTAATGCTGAGTCCGGGTGCCTCCCAGGGCCACAGCCCCCCCGGCTCCTCCTGGCGTGTCCCCGAGGCAGATATCCCCCGAAACAGGCCTTAAATAGAGAGTAATGAGCTGGCCCTGCCTCTCCCGGCCCCCCCAGGAGCCGGAGCAGAGCCCGGTTCTCTCCTGGCCCCCCTGCCCGAGCCGTGGTGGGGGTCGGGCATTTACCGTGCACCGGGTCTGCGGCGGGGGGATACATCAATATCCTATATATACATCCAACCTGTATCTTAAATATATCTAATCTATATCATATATCTGTCTTCTGTGTGGATTTAAGGGCATCCTCAGCCAAATCCACCCGGTTATTCCCGTTGCTGGTCGTGACACATCTGGCGTGACAACAGAGCGCTCCCACAGAGCGGTCACCCCCGGATCGGCGCTTTCTCCTCTCTCCTCCCATCCAAGCCCACTCCGCTTAGAAAACCTTTCGGCTGGCAAACTCTTCCATCAAGTGCTACGTCACGGGGCCGTTCGCGTGACGTCATTCATTGCATCCCTAGCGTCACGCCTCACCTTTGAGCCAGCCCACGACCCAGGGCAAGCCTTGATGCCCCACTCGGAGCCGGCTCTGCTTCCCAGGACTTGGAAGCGACCTCACGGCCCCACGGGCCGGGTAGGACGGGGTCACCGAGCTGGGATCCCCTTTTCTCTCCCCACATCGCTGGGGGCCAGAGGAGTTGCGGGAAGGGAGGAAAGGCCGCAGCAGCCCGGCCGTGGGGACCCCGCCAGCCACCCGACCCTGCCAGGACACCCTTGGGGAGCCGCGACCTGCGTGGGCGTGGGAAGGGTCGGGGAGAGGCGGAGGGAGGGTCAGGACCCGCGGGGAAGCGGGTGGCGGGAGGGCTTTGCGTGGGAACCCCTGCGCGGGACTGGCCGGGGAGCATCCCCGCTCTGCGCCCGCGCAGCCACCGCACTCCCGGCTCCCCCCGGCTCAGGACTGCGCCAGGGATCTGTAAAAGGCTGGAAGCCCGCAAATAAACCGCTCCGCTTCCTCCTGCTATAAATAACCGCAGAACTAGGGATGGCTCTTAGAAATAAATCAGCGCTGGCCACGCCGGTGACAGCCCCGTGAAGAAGAGGAGACGTGTCTGACCGAGAGCAGGACTCCCGCTGTCCCGAGGGGACCGGGCCGTGTCGCCCCCCAGGTGCCTGGAGAGGGTCCCTGTTTTCGGAATGGGGCTCCCATTCCCGGCTGGCTGCGGTGGTTGCAGCCAATGCCAAAACACCTGGGCCGTATATCAGGTGGTGAAGTTCAGTCTCTGCCAGCTTTTCCTTTTCAGATTTATTAGTGTTGTATAGACTTAGATTCAGTCTATAAATTATTGGGAATTGTTACAAAAATAAAGGCATCTCCTCCCAAGCGCACCTCTGCCCGAGAGGAGAAGGAAGCCCTCTGAAAAATAGAGCTGTAGGGAGACAAGAGAGAAGGGAGAAGCTCTCCAATCCACACCCAACCAAATTCAGTCCAGCCAAACCCAACCAAACTTAGTCCAACCAAACCCAGCTAAACCAAGCTCAGTACAACTAAACCCAATCCACCTCAGCCAAACTCGAGTTCACTCAGTCAAACCAAACCAAACCAAACCAAACCAAACCAAACCAAACCAAACCAAACCAAACCAAACCAAACCAAACCACAACGAATGCAACCAAACCAAACCAAATGAAACCGCAATGAATGCAACCAAACCAAGCCAAGGCAAACCCAAACAGTGCAATCCCAGCCAAACCAAGCTCAAGCCAAGCCAGCCAACCTCTCCAGGTGTCCTCATCGTGGAACCCAGCAGATGGGAGCTGCTGCAGGAAAACGCTTTTAATAACGAAACCATCCAAAAAGTGCCCACCGACCACGCCTTGGCTGGTGCGTGGCTCTGACCCACGGGATTCCCACGCGTGTGGGAAGCAGCAGAGGCCGGAATGCGCGCAGGAGTGTGCGCAGGACAGCGCGGTGCCCCGCGGAGCAGGGAGCGCGCTGGGGGGGCGGTGGTTGTGGTTGCGGTGTACCGGGGGGGTGGTGTCTGTCGGGGCAGCGTTCCGGGGGTGTCTTGCCCCAAAACAGCATCACCCCAAAGGAAAAGCATGACCCTCACGCACAACATGGAGACCCACGTTTACGCCGCCGTGCGAGGAAAAGCTCTGCACTCTCCGCGCGACCGTGGGCTTGTCCTGAAGGGAAAACGAAGCAAACCCCAAAAACGACGAAAGGAGCCCCGGAACCCCCCGACCTCCACCAGAGACAGAGCCGGGTTCCCCCCAGGCCAGGCGGAGCGGGAAGCAGAGGGAGGGAAGAAACCCAACCCGAAGCGCGTGTTAAATCGCTCAGGAGGGGAAGGTGGAAAATTACGCTGGCTGCTGGCCGGCCTGTCCTCCTCTGCGCAGCCAGGACAGCAATTTTCCTAAGAAGTAGAGCAAAACGAAATTAGCCCCTTTTGGACCCGCAGCCTTCGTCCCTCCGAGTGTCGGCCAAGCCTCCGCCTTCCGCGGGAACGCAGGGCCCCTCCGCGCCGCGGATGCTCCGCGGGAGGGTTTCCACCGGTCGCTCTCGGTCCCCCGGCCTCCCACCGCCTCCCTGCCCCATCCCGCTTCCCTCGGCTCGGCGGACCCTGCCCCACCGCCTTGGCTCTCCCCGCCATCGAAACACGAAGGGGGAAATGGATTTTTCCTGAGCGGAGCCTTCCCGGGGCACCTGGGACACCCGGGGCTGCCCCCCACCCCCTGCCACCCGCATCCCGCTGCGGGGCTCCCCCGGGCGCGGCGGCCAGCGGCAGCGCTTGCAAAAACTCGGGATGAAAAAGTTGAAGGCTTAATGTTTTCTGACAGATACAAATGATACCCCAAGGCTTTCTTGAAATGCAGCGACTGACGGCTGGAGAAACGGTTTTCCTATTCGCGTTTCTGCAGCTGGAAGCGGCCGGGGGTGGGGTGGGACGGTGCTGGTTCCCTTCGGCCGCCATTCTCCTGCCCGCACCCCGAAAATAAAACAATCTCCTGCGCGTCCGACCTGGGACAACTCTTTTTTCCCCTCAAAATGCCTGGTAGCACAAACTCGCCCTTGCCCAGAGCTGCCTCCCAGCCCTCCCCGCATCCATCAGAGCACAGGCACTGAGCTCTGCTCTAAACCAATATGAATTTGCTGTTAGAAGCGGCTTGGGTTCATCTCTGATAAATCTGATGTGAGCGGGAGAATGTCAGCGCCCTGCAATAACAACGTCGGAAGATGGACAGCTCAGG
This sequence comes from Manacus candei, assembly GCF_025592945.1. Taxonomy (NCBI): domain Eukaryota; kingdom Metazoa; phylum Chordata; class Aves; order Passeriformes; family Pipridae; genus Manacus; species Manacus candei. Next base: position 15,816,371 of record NW_026138085.1, on the reverse strand, counting down.
AATACGGGGATTGTTTCCCTAGGTGGGGGAAAGAGAGGGGAAAAATCACAATATAGCCCCACAGTTCCCTCTCTGGGCAGAGAGAACATGCTTTTCTGATTAATTGACGGAGGAAGGGGCACCGGAGTTTGCGAGGCAGCCTGCTCATGTTACTCTGTGCATCTTTAGATCCCCAAATGAGGCTCTTTTGTGGGCTCAAAAAGATGCCTCTGAAACAGGATAATCAGAGGCCCGCGCACTCCGTTGGCATTTGCTGAAGACTCTTCTTCAGCAGAAAAAAAAGAGCCTGAATTTGGAACGAACGACATTATGTTTCCATGTGGGTTTCCCCCACCTTGTTTCGGCCGAGCAACCTCTTAATTACTCCAGCATTTGGATGGGGGAAACACATTTCCCTTCAACAGGACATTTCCTGAAAGGCTGAAATATTCTAATAATGCGCTGGGCTCTTTAACGTGCTTAGAACAACAGCGAATGTCTACAAGACCCTCACATTTCCTGCTTTAAAATACAAAATCAGAGAGATAATTAATCTTTATGTGCATTCATCTTCTTCTCTTCCATATTATTTTATTTATTTTTCCTCCTTTTATACTTTTTTCTTTTAACATTTTTTCTCTTATTTTGTTCCCTTCCCCCCAGTTTTTAATTTTTTTTTTTCTTTCCCCTCTGTCCTTTTCAATATTTTTTTCTGACTTTTTTTTCCCCTTATTTCCCCCCGAACGGCTGATCTCGCCCCACTTCCCCGGGCACCGTGCTGCTCCCGGCGCAGCTCCCGCTCGTCTCCGCTGCCCCAGGAGCAAACACCGCCGAGATAAAGGCACGGGACACTTTTCTTTCCAGTTTCATTGTGGGAACGGCCATATCTTAACTGGTACATCTCGGGGAGAGATAGGAACATACCGCCTTCCAGAGGGCTGTGCTAATCAGCGCGCTGGGTTAGATATAAAAGTTCAGGGCAAATAAAACGAATTAGTTTTATTAGCACGTTTAGGAGGCGGTCTAACGAAGGAATTTGGATTTACTAGAAAATGTTTTCTCCTCCCCTTTTGTTATTTAGAAGCAACGTATATCCGAGCTGCTCATCACGGGAGAGAAATAATTAATTGTTCCATCTGCGATCATTTTTTGGGAGAAAGGCGCTCCCTTCTCTAAACGCGATAAGAAGGATATATATATATATATACATATATATATTTGGAAATACACATTTTCACAATAAAACATGCATGAACAATAAAACGCACTGTAAAGGAGAGGTGGTGGAGCCGCCAGGTTATTGTTTGGCGGTGGGTTTCAGTAGGAAAGATCTGCCTCGATCACAAGAGCCTCTAACTCGGCTAAAACTTTCTCAGGGAAATGTGGCCACGGCTCCAGCGCGGGATTTCCAAGGACTTTGTTCATATTTCAGACAAATGAAGGATTTTTGGGGAAGTTCTGCCAGTGAAGTAGACCTCAGGGAATATTTGGAAGTCAGATTTTACATAGGCGGCTGGAGTTGGCGCAGGGAATAACCTGGAGAAGAGGGACTTTGGTTTGTTAAGTGGAAAGTATATCTTTTTTAATTGTTATAAAAACAAACAAACAAACGACGTCTTGGTCCTCGATTCAAGCACAACAGTATCGTTTTATGTTCAATTCGTGACTCGGATTTTGTGTTCGTCTGCAGTACGATTGGCAAAATTTGGGGGAAAGGGACAAAATAATAAGAAAAAAAAAAGAAATAAGAGAAAACTCGCTTAGTGGCAAAGTTTCTAACACGAGGCTAAAAAAAAATTTCCCGAAAGATATCAACCATAGGGAGTCCTCAGGTCCGTTTAAGCGGGGTTAGCAAACGGAAAAAAAGCCTTTTCCCTCCACTTCCAGGATTTTACTCCCACCGCAGGAGCTGCGCGGAACCCGCGACATATGTACTTCCCAAAGATGGTGCCTATTTTTTAAATTAGAAAAAAAAAAAAAGAAAAAGAAAGAAAAGCAGAGGGGCTGCAGAATATTATTTTCCTGAAAAGGAAAATTCATCGACGGCCCAGCGTCTCCCCGCCTGCCCGCCCCGTGCATCGCCGGGAGCAGCCGCCTCTCCACCGCGGCAGCGCAGCCGAGGACCCCTCGGCATCAGCCACATCCCCCGCTCGTCCCGGGGATCCCCCGCCCCGCCGGGGCCGCCCGAGCCTCCGGACATCGCTGCAGTCCCCGGCGCTGCCTCCACCGGCCTGCCCTGCCCAGGGCACCGGGGACGAGCCGCGGAGTGTCCCGCGCAGCAGCGCCCGAGGCTGGAAGTGCAGTGGTGCGTTCGGAAAAAAAATTAAATATATATATATATATATATATACATACACACATATATAAAAAAAATTATAAAATGAGGTAACCCCTCTGGAATTGCCTTTCCCAGCGCATTTGTCAGAGCTGACGAAGCGCAGAGGCCCCGAAAGAATTTATACACGGTATAAAGATGTCAAGGGCTGCGCGGGGAGCGGAGCGCGGGGCCGCGGCGAGGGGCGCTCCCCGCGCCGGCTCCGCTTTGTTTCCCAGCCCCTCCGGCCGCGTCCCCGCAGCGCCGGGAGGGCGCGGGGGCGATGGAAGCAGGACGGCTCGGCGGGACGGGCGCGGGGGAGACGCGCGTGGGGCGGGACGGGCGCGGGGCGCACGCGTGGGGGGCGGGCCGGGCCGCGGGGAGGGACGGGCGGCGACACGCGTGGGGCGGGACGGGACGGGACGGGCGCGGGGGGGACACACGCGTGGGGCGGGACGGGCCGGGACGGGCGCGGGGGACGCGCACACGCGTGGGGACACACACACTCACCGGGCGCTGCGCTCGGCGGCGGCGGGGTGCCGGGCCCGGCGGGCGCTGTGCGCGCCCCGGCCGCCGCTCCAGGGTTTTCTTGGGAGATTTCCCCGTCTCCTCCTGACGTCAGCCCCGTCCCAGGGTGCCGCAGACGGGGGAGGGCCGGGGGCAGGGCCGCCCCGCACCGGAGCCCGGCGGCGCCGGCAGCCCCGCACCTCCGTCCGTCCTGCCGCCCAAGGCATCCCCGGGCCCGGCCCCCCTCCCGCCCGGCCGAGCCTCCCTCGGGGGGTGGCTTCGGGCTCCTGCTTACACGGCCCCTGCCCTTTTCATTTCCTCCCGGTTGGGGCTCTTGTCCGAGGGGGCAGGGACAAGGAAAGGCCACTTTTCTCTCTCTCTCTCTCTCTCTCAATCTTCCCCCCCCCCCCCCCCCCCGCCCCGAATTACTCTCCTGTTTCAGGACCTCAGCGCAGCGCCGAGCACCCCAGGGGAGGCAGAGAACAGCTCCCCGAGCCGCCCGGGCTGGAGGATGCAGGACTCTGGGAGATGCTTCCCTGGGTGATACAGGCACACTGAGTTCACTGCTCATCCCCAGGGCCTTGGTTCACTTTAATTTCCCAGGGATGCTTTTGGAGTTTCAGACACTTTCCTTCTCATACCTACCCCCTGGAAGTTTCCCTCCCAAGAGAAAAGCACGAAAGTCCTGCAGTGACCAAGTGAACACGGCAGCAGGGATGTGCCTTGTGCTTCCCTCAGCAGAGCAGGTCACAAACTCATACACACACAGGCTATAACTAGTGGAAAACCAAGGACAACGAATATGGAAGGGATCAGAAAGATAAATAGCATAAAATCAGGAACAGTCCAGTCCCACACTTGCCATTTGTTATAGAGAGAAGAAGTAAATGGGATTCACATGTCGAGCATTAGCTGGTTGTTAGTCTGTAAGATAATATTAACTTCAGCGCTCGCTGGTTTACTCCAGTTTTCCAAAGGCAGTTCCAGGAGGCGCCCAGCCTGTAATTTAGGATGGCACATACTGTGTGAAAGAGGCATTGGCACCGGGGCCTACCAGCACATCAAGGTGATATGAACATAATAAAACTTTTGGAGAGGGAGTAGGAGCTCATAAATTAATGCATTCTACTGTTTTAATACTGGGAGCTAACAATGTGTTTCCTGTTCAGCTGATCATCCCCACTGCAGCCTAACAGCTGTTTTAAAGGTGCTGTGAAACTGAAGAGAGGGAAGATGATTGTCTTTAAATCAATGTTTAATGATGTGTTATTAGGAGAAAAGTCTTCCTCCAGCAGATGTTTACATGTTGAGGATGGAGGGAGCTTCCCAGCCTGCCTGTCTGGGATGACAGGGAGACCCCCTGGTGTCCCACTGGTCTTGCAGATGGTCTTGATGTCCCCAGCACTGGGACACAGCTCACTCAGCACCAGGAGAGGCATTGCCCAGGTCTTTGAGTGGGTGCTGAGGAAACTCCTCTGGGATGTTGAAGTGTTGCAAGGAGGGAGGTTGGACTAGAGGATCCCCAGTGCTCCCTTCCAACTGTATCCAGTCTGGGATTCTGATTCTGTGATGGTTTGCAAATAATTTGAGTCATGACTACGAGCAGGCGAATAGGGCAAATGTTGAGAACATCCTGCCCACATTCAGCATAGGTGAGGGCTGGCAGGGTCCTTCCTCCATAAAGATTGAGTGTGGACTCTGGAATATCCCCCAGCTCAGGCATCTCTTTCTGGAGGACAAGCTCAGAGTGATCCCCCTGTTAGAGGGGACCAAAAAAGCTCTGGAGAGGCAAACAACTGGTCAAAGAGCCCCCAGCAGAGGAGTGGGGCTGGCCTGTGGCCTCTGGGCTGCATGGCAGATTATCCACAGATTCCACCCCTCCTCTCCTAGGACACAGTCCTTGCTGCATGTGTGTTACGGGCTGGAAGCTGGACTGAGCTCCTCAGTCAGACTGAGACACCTCTGAACAGGCACTAACAGCAAGCTCCAGGCACTAGAAAAATACATGTAGCTTTGGGGCAAGATGTAGGGGTGAACTTTGAGATGTGGTGCCTAAAATAAGGTGGAAGCAGAAGCTAAAATAAGGTGGAAATAGAAGATGTGAATATAAATCTTTCTGTAGGTGCTTAAGTCACGTTATTTCCTTTGCACTTGATCCAGAGACAGATTAATTAGTCTCAGTGTCTATTTATTCAGCTTCCAGAATAAAAGGCAATTGTGGCAAAGCTTCTCCCCCAGAGATGGATTCAGATGTCAACCTGTGCCCAAGAGACACTGAGGAGTGTGCAGTGCTGCTGGGGGTTGGGAGGGAAGGGCACCTCATCACCAGGTGACCCTGCTGCTGCCCACCAAGCCAGCACCAAATCATCTCCAAGCCAAGCCAGTTTCCAAAAGTATTGTTTTCACAGCCAAGCTCATGTTTTGCATGATGGTGGCACAGGTTGTTCCTACACAAACAGAAGAACACTTTGCAATTGCTTTCTTAAATCATCAAAACATTCATTAAAAGAGTGTCTCTCTGTATTTCCAAATATAGTGAAAAAATGACTCTCCAAGCTCACCCATTCCTTTATTTTCAGCCTTCCCTGGTAGTCCATCCTGGGAATAGCGTCTGAAAGGCCACAGTGCTTCTTTGGGAGAAACTGGGATGTTTGGAACATGACTGGATTGTAACATTTCTAAACTTCCCAGAAGAGGCAAACTTTAAAGGGATAAGCTTATTTCTATGCACGCACATTTGTTTTGGAGCCAAATGGAAAGGAGAGCTCAGAAAAAGAAATGACAAATTGTTTGGAAAATATTGTCCTTCCCAAGACAGACCTAACCATATGGGGGGAAGGGAGTTAATAATGAAATTTTCCCTTTACATCTGAGCCCAGCAGCCCTCCCATCCACTCCGCTGGGAGGTTTGTGTGAGTCAGGCCTGCAAGATCATCCATTCAGGCTAATATTTCCAGCACTTCAGTCCCCTCCCTGCTTCACTCCTATTCCCCACTGAAAGAAGTCCATGTCTCAGATTTATGGGAAGAGCAGCGGAATGGGACCCTGAGCTGTCCCTGTTTTTCCCAACCTCATCCACAGCCCAACACTGCTCACGAAAAAGCCATCCATTGCAAAGGAAAAGGCAGAGCAGCTCCTTAAAAAACGTATCCATGAGTTTATGCAAGGAAAATTAATTATGAGGACTGGGAGAAGTCCTTTCTCCAGCCCTGCCCGACCTCCTGGTGCGACTCCAGCAAAGTCCTATGAGGTTTATGTGACTGCAAAGAACTACCCCGACCTCCCCCCAGGATGTGGGCAGGTTAAGGCAGGAAAAGGTGTTGGACAAATGAAAAAAGCTGTACAAGAGCAGAGTTTATTGTGTTTTGATCATGGTTACTAAAGCCTGTTGTAGCTGCACTGGATCAATAATGCTGGACCCGAATTCTTTGTGGACAAAATGAGGGGTGCACCACTGCCTTGCTGGTTAGGTGGAAGCACAGAAAACACTTGCTGTGGCAAGGAAATCCTTTCACTCCTTTTAAATCACCGAATTTATCATCACTGCCATCTTCAAGTAATAAACACACGGGCTATTTACGCATCCCCAAATGGTGACAGTTATGCAAGAACAGAAAGAGCTGCAGCAGTTGTGTGCGTCAGCAATTAGCAGGGCCTTGAAAGACGTTGGGAAAGAGGTTTCTTTTGTGCGTGTGGTTTTGTTTATTCCCTGGTGACATGCTGCTAACAAGCTGCAAACCGAGGATCACCCACAACAAACGGAAACAAACAAACAAAGTTTTGTAGAGGGTGGTAATACTTAGCTTAATTCTCTTTAAAAAATAATTATAGCCCTGTTTGGGACAACTGGGAAGGCCACATTTACTCCAATAAAACTGCTTGTTATTCTTCAGGACTTACATTTGGAGATGTTTCCTTACACGATGTAGACGTTAATGGGAGTAGATGTCCATCAATGAAATATTGATGTATTTCTTTGCACTCGCAGGATTCTGAGGCTTGTGGTCAGCTGTTTATTTGCCAGTTAAATCACAACATATTTGATGACTTTCTAGAGATCTGCCTGAGGAGTAACTGCCAAAGAACAGAATCTTGGGGATTCGGGCATTAGTGAAAAGTTACTTAAGGTCTAGACATGGATCCAAGTATCTCTACTGCAATTTATTCCATGCATTATAGATTCTGGGGAAAGTGATAAATGGCCCATATACTCTCAAACTAACACACATGCTCTCACAAGGTAGTTGTCACATCTGACTCCAAATACTCTGTTGTGCTCAGTATTCATCTGTGCTTTGACATCAGAGCAGTTCTCAGCTCAGGCACTGTGTGAATGTAACACTGGATCTGAATGTACCATGAATTAGACCTTGGCATCTCCTCAAACCAGCTTCTTAGACCCTGGCAGGAAAAAAACCCTATCCAGGTATAATATAGATGCAGATACTCCAGTCTACCTCCAGTTGAGAAGCATTTAGCTTTGGTCATAACAGGGTCAGAGCTACTTACAGGTAAATTTGTGCTCACTCCTGAAGAAGTGGCTGAGGGCAGAGCTGTGCGCTGCATATACCTGTCACTGGGTATGTACTTTATTCCTCTCTCTTCCCCAGGGATTGGCTTTGGGCCAAGGTGAGAGGCAGGAGAGGGGACTTTGGCCCAGCCAGTCTTCATTCCTGATGTCAAATAGTTCTGTGGAACAAGATTTTCTTAGAGCCAGGACTGCCTCCTCTCCAGCCCCACGGGACCTTCTCTGTCTTGTATTATTACTGCTGTATCTATCAAGATTAATGACTTCCAAAGCTGTTCTAAAACTATTTAAGTGCCTGATGATCCATCTGAAACTCATCTCCATTCTGTGCACAGGTCCCAGACATTAATATTTAGAGGTGACCACGCTGGTTTGTGATGGAAATGATGTAAATACACGTTACTTGGCAGGAGCTCTGCATCGGACAGAGCCTTCTGGCAGCAGACACAGGGCCTCATACAAATGAAAACTGATGGCTTGATATTTTGTTACATTTTTCCCACCAGAGTTATTACCTTCTAATTGCAGGGATGGATTTAACGGAAGAGTGGGCTCGTTCTGGGAGAGGCTGCCATGTGTTAGCCTCGAGCTGTCCCCAGGGGAGCAGGGGCCAGGGGGATCCCCTCCTGTTCCCAATCTCGGCCCTGGCTGTGCTGAGCACCAGCACATCCCACCACCAGTGGATGAAACTGGGGTTAAACACAGGCTGGTGTTGTGATAGAGGTGGAATTTCTGAGGGAATTTGCACTTTCTGTGTGGTTCCAGGGAGGATACAACCAACTCTGCATTAATTTTTCTGTATGCATCTCATTACTCATGGATCCACCACATGAAGCCATATTTAGATGATCTTTCAATTGCCAAACCTGTCCCCTAGGTCTGCTGAATTCAGTGATCAGGAAGGAGAGGTGCCTTCCAGAGGGAGCCTGAGAGTGGCTGGTGGAGCTGATGTGACATGTATTTTACAGCAGAGTGAGGCACTGGGGCGAGGATGCTCGAGGTGGGTTTGGTAGTTGCACATGTAAACACCTGCTGGATCTTATTGGATCCCTAAAGCTTTCCATCTTGTGAGCTTCCCCAAAGAACTCTCCTGTGCACTCTCAGTGCTGCTCCTGCCATCCCACCTTGGCTGTCCTCACATGCCAGAGAACATCATCCTGCCAGAGATCACAGAATCATGGAATCACAGCACGATTTGGGTTGGCAGGGACCTTAAAGACCATCTAGTTCCATCTAGTTTCACTGCAAATATTTGGTGCTTAGAAAGCAGATGAATCAGCCATCTGTATAGGTTACAAACACCTTTAGCATTTTTGTTCTCCCAGGGGGAACATGCACAGAAGAAGACTAACCTGGAGCTCTCCCAATGACTGGGCTGACCACAACATAATCAGCAAAACCAGTTGTAAGGTTAAAATGAAACACCTGCATGGAAAGTGTTTGCAGAAGAGAAGTACTCTTTTTGCCTGGGAGCAAGAGAATTAAAGGCATTCATCCAGCCCAGTGAAATACTGTGAGATCTATGGGTGGGAAGTGCTAAGTATTACAATTATTATTTACTATATATTAATATTTGTTATTCAGGAGGATTTGTGTGTGGAGGGAACTTGGAGGATCTGGTCTGGCTCTGTGTGTGCTGGGGCTCTCGAGGGATTTTTTAGTGTCTACCACAATTATAGATGAGGACTGAGTGAAACCTTGTGGTTTTACTCTACAAAACATTAAATTCAGTGACTGCCTGTGTTTTCAGAAAAAAAAAATAAATGAAAGAAAAAACTTTCAGAATGTATTTGAATGATATTTCAATGCTATGGCTGGAGTGAAGTATTTTAAAAGAGGGATCACATGTGGCTGTTTGGGAGAACTATAGGCTTAGGCTCCTGGTTGTAAGACCAAGCACTATGCTGGAGGGTGTGAGGTATTTTAATCCTTCTCTGTTTCCCCCAGCTTGCAGAGAAAACCCACCTACAAGTCCTGTTCACAGAGGTATTTTTGCCTCTGTGTTGCTCACAGTGGTTGGTATTTTGTGCAAAGATGTACCTGGCTGCAGCTTTTCTTGCTTCACCTTTTGGTACCTGCAAAGGAGAAGAGCAGAACAGCACTTCCCTGTGGACTTAGGGGAGCTGGATTTTGAAAGATGACACATCTTTCTGTATGAACTGCAAAAATTGCCAAGAAACATTTAAGGTGTGTTTGTACAATTGCTTACGGTACCTCTTCAGATTAGTGAGTGCATTTAGATGTTTAGTTTTAAAAACCAGAGTTTATTCTGCTTCGTTCTTAAGTAAACACTGGAAGTTCAGATCCTCCAGGCCGGATAAGACCTCTGGTTCCTCAGGTCTGGCATTCTGCCTCTGGTAGTGACTCACATCTGATAGTGGGAGAGGTGCAGTGGGATGTGTGTGCTGGGATGTGGGGACCAGCTGGGCACTGTGTGCTCCAATCCTGTCCCTCCTGAGCAGCAAAGCCTTTGGTTTCACATTGTCCCATTTTCATCAGCATTAAAACACCCAGAAGTGGTAGATATGTCTCTTCACAAGAGCCTCATTGCCTTCACCAACAATGCCTGCAGAATGTGGCTCTTCCATGCCATGGCCATACCAGTGTCTGCCATGAAACCTCCAGAGGTTTCTGCTCTTGCATCCCACCCTATCCCTGCTTGGCTCCTCCCTGCTGTGCTGGGGTCCTGGGCCATGGCTCACACACATAGAAGTTACTGGTATTAAAGGCTGCAGGTGGGAAAAGCATTCCCCAGGTTCACTTCAGCGTTTATAAGAGCTCCTCCCAGCGCTACGGTGTGACTGAGCCAAGCTGTGGTTTGTTTTCTTTAAACTTCAACCCTTACTTGACATATAATAACTCTAAACTGCACTACAAGCCAAGATTACAAGGTATAACATGAGGTGAAACAGTATATGGGAAATGAGGATGCATGAAAGATTTCGCACAAAGGAAGTAACCCACTGTACATAAACCGGGGAGTTGCTCAGGGCAAACCTTTAGGATTTGATGGATTATTATCCCTGAGATCCAGTGTTAAAGAGTGTTTATTTATTATAGCTCCCTAGTCCTCCTCCTCCTCCCATGTCCCAGCCTTGGGGCTCTGAAAGACTCAGAAATCCCACTCTTCCCTGACTGCCTCACCCCCGATGTTCAGCACCCGGGGATCTCCGTGTGATGCCCGAGCTCAGACCTGTGCTGCTCTCCTGCTGTCCACTGTTAATCAACAGGAGAAACATGGTGCAACTGTGAAGGTTCAGCTCTCCTGTCCTCAGGAAACATGTGCTTCCATCCTTTCATCCCCTGTGCCCTCATGTCCCAGCCCTGCCACCCCGCCGAGGGACTGTACCCGAAGCTTTTCACAAGAGCTGTGGAAGGTGATACTGTTCTAGTTCTGTCACCCAATGCTGCTGCTGAGCATTCCCAGTCCCCTAATTACAGATGTAAATGCAGTGAGTCAGATCTCAATGGTTGGCTCTTTCCTGATGCCTTCCTCTTGTTTGGGTGACTGACTCTTCCTCATTAAGGCTGAATGGAAACTCTCCTATGAAAATGACTGGAAATCCTGTTTTCTGGACAGGTACAGATTTTGTGGAGTACAAAAGCTTCCTAGATTTGACTGAAGGAGTAGTTTGATGCTGAATTGAGGCCAGTCCAGATCTGTCTCATGGCAAATGAGACAGCAAAAGGACAAAGGTATTTATTGTGAGCTTCCATTCCCTATTTTCCAGCACTTCTTTTGGGTCAGTTTGTTTTAAATGTATACATTTCATGCTATCTAACTGCAAATTTAAAACAAATGCAAAATAAACCAGCTCTACCTTTTTTCTTTCTTTCTTTCTTTTTTTTTTTTTTTTTTTTTTTTTTTTTTTTTTTTTAAAACCAAGTTGTTTTTGTTTTGATTGGAATTTAGGAGAAGTGACTGTGCCCTAAAGGCAAGAGGTGTGACCAGCAGAGCAGGGAGCATCCCTAATCCACTGACTGCAGTGACACTCCTGGCAGGGCTGGGAACTGGGAGGCTCTTTTGTCTCTGACAAAAGGAGCATCATGTTCAAAGCATGTATTACTTGATAAGTTATTCCTCCTGTAGAGATGGAAGGGAAATAACCTTGGAGGCCAGAGACAGAAATTACATTATCCATTATGCCTGGCAGCACATAACCCAGGCTTTAGTCATGGGTAGTTGTAACCATCTGAAGTGCTGTGCTCCTGTGGCTTCCCTGGAAGGATTATTCAGCAGCCTGACCCATTTCATTATTGGGAAATATTTCCTGATATTCAGCCTAAACCCTTCCTTTCTTAATCTCATCCCATTACTCTTAGTTATGCCCCCTGTACAACTGTAGATAATTCCTCTCCCTCCTTGATGTTTACAGCCTCCAGATACTTGTAGGCTGCTCTGTCCTCTTTGCTGTTCCCCAGCTGAGCAATATTTACTTGGCTCTATTATCCTCTCCTTAGAACACAACTCATGCTCTCCACCCCAGTTGCCATACTGTGGTCCTCTGCTTCCCTCCAGACATCTTTCCAGCCCCTTCCCTGCTGGTGTTCTGCCATGAGGGACTCTGACTGGCATGCTCCTGGCAAAGCTGGGTGGGCAGGGCTCTGTGGGGTGTCCTTCAGGATGCACTCGGGTCCCCATGCCCTGGCCTGGCTGTCACTGCTGCTCCTCTCCCACCTCCTGCAGCTTCTTGGACCAAACTCTGTTTCCAGCCTGCTTTGCCTTTCTTCTTCCAGAGCCTTCCTCAGCTCCTCTCCTTCATCCCAGGGAAAAGGGAGCCAGAAACCAACTCTTCCCCCTTCCCTAGGCAGCAGGACTTGCCGAGCTGCTGCAGAGATAACATCTTGCCGTGGCTTCCATTTTCTTGCATTTTTTTTTAACCCCAGTGGCTATTCGTAGGATTATTAGGGTCAAAACTGATGGTGGGGGAAGAATCCCAGGGTGTCTGCAGTTAGAGAAGCACCTGCCCAGCAGTGTTCCCTCGGGAGCCCTCCCGCAGTTTGCCCACGGGCTCGGTGGCGGTGGGAAGGTGCTGTGAGGTGCCGTGTCCCCCTTCCCAGCACTCAGCTCCCATCACCCATGGGCAGCCCTGAAACCCGAAACGCCTCCTCCCAGCCCAGGGCAGGCTGGCTGCTAATTCCTCCCAGTGTAAATTCCCACCCGGAGCTGTTTTCCGACGGCGGGCGGCGGGGGCTGCCCGGCCCCTACAAATTAGAGCGCTGAGTGGCAGCTCTCGCAGGGATGCTGCTCCCTCCCCCTGACAGGCTGGGCTGCCTCAGGCTGCAGGCTCTTGATCATCGTGGCATGTTCCCCTCGGTGTCCCGCCGTTAATTATTTCTGTGTTGGGTTGCAGTATCATCTTCCCCTGGCCAGCAGCGCCTGCAGCAACGACAAGAGCAAAGCCAGCAGGTGACTGGGAGCCCTGGGCGGTGGCAGTGGGGCAGCTGGTTCCATGCAAGACCTTTCCCTCCCTGATTGCTGTGCCAGTGCTAGGCTGTGAGTCTCAGCAGCAGGATTTTTGCCTTCCTCCTTCTCTGGCATGTGAGGAGGATCCAGATGCACCTTACCAGTGACAGGAGAGACGTGCTGGGGCAGGCAGATGCTCAAGGGCAAGATCACATATTGAGCTCCCATGGATGATGCTCTCTGTCCTCCAGCAAGTCTCTGGAGTTGAGATTGTTGTGTTCTGCATAAATGCAGTGGGGAGCTGGGCTGGGAGGGGAGATTGAGCCCTGGCTCAGAGCAGCAGTGGCCATCTCACACTCAAAATCACCCTGGTCATGACTGCAGGGCATTGACCTTCCTCCTGGAGGCAGAAATCTGGCAGGATCAGATTGTGTTGGAGTCCTCTGGTCCAATTAAATCAGCCTGGAAGGACTCACTGCAAACCACCACTTGCACATCGTTAAGGGGCAGCTAATGCCTGTGGTCAGTGTGCTGGAGAGGAGCTCCCTCCGGGAGAATCCATTCCTCCTGCCAGCACCTCCTCCCGAGGCAGGTGGTTACAAATACACAGCTCCTTCGAGATGGAGTGGCCAACCTCCCCTCCAGCAGGGCAGCCAGCTCTCCTTTGGGTGGTGGTGACACTGCTTGTTGCATTAAACACCCGTGTGAACCCCAGACAAGGTGTGCCCTCGGCAAGCCCCGTTTCATGGCTTTCCTTCCCTAACCCCTCCAGCGAGGGCAGGAGCTCCCTGCAAGCCTGTTCCTGCTGAAACACCCACCCAGGGCTGTGCACAGGGGCAGGGCACAGGGGAGGGCACTGCCAGGGGCACCAGGTGGGTATAGCTGCCTGGGCTCAGTCTTGTGGTGGTACAGGGGTGGAAGAGGAGGCTCCCAGCTGGACACAGCGCATTGCTCCTTCCTGTCATGCAGCCAGCCCATGGCAGAGCTGTGGGCACCACGGGCACAGCCGGGCACAGCCTGGCCAGTGACTCAGGCAGGTCTGCTGTCAGGCCAGAAAGCATTTACCCTTCAAAATACACTTTGACTAGCATGAAACTGGCACCTCCTTATAATTATGAAGTTGGGGAGTTCTGTTGACAGAGTGAGTCAGGCTGCCTTGTGCTTTGTGAAGGTGGTTGCCCATGTTATGTACACACATGTTCAAGCTCATGACAGGTGGGAAGGACGACTGTCACGCTTTTCTTTCCCTGATTTTAGCAAATTAACGTTATTAAGAATACACACAAGTCAATTCACTGATTTGGGAAATGTAACTTTGTATACTTCTGTCTACATTTGCTGTAAACCCATGTATTCTAACGTGTTTGTTATTTTGCTTGTTTCAGGTTTATGGTTTGCAAAGCAGCAGCCATTGGCAGCTATTGATCCTCTCTGTTTTGTGTATCTGGGCCTGACTAAATTTGAGACTTAATTACTGCTTTTCTCTTTTGTAGGAAAATATTTCAATTTCTTGTGGGCGGCATTATTGACACCAGGCAGTATCGTAAAGAAAATGGTTCAGTGTTGCTTGTGTCTTGCTCTTCCAAAGGTTTTGCTTGGCTGCATGTTTGTACAGCAGAATACTTTCTGCTGTTCTTCCTTGTACCTGTTCTTTCAATGAACACCGTTTCACTGTGATCTGACAAGCTCATACTGCTCCAGTGCAACAACTTGTCCATACATATTGTGGTGCTGTGTGAAAGAGCTCCCTCATTATTTCAGCACAGTGTGTATCTCCAGCATTTGTCAAGGCTTGTTTGATTCAAACGTTTTTGTCTTATCAGAGGGGAAAAAAACCAAAACCAACCAACCCTTTAGAACTGTCAATGGGGACAATTAATCATGTTAAAAAAAACAAGAAGAAGAATAGTGCACCCTAAGGAATGCCTGGCTGTTATGGCACCAATGAGGAAATCAGGTGTTGGAGCCAATTTGGAAATGAGCTCTGTGTCCCAGGCTCACTGCAAGCCCCAAATGGGGAGTGTCCAAATGGCTGGAAGCATCAGGGATGTGAAAGCTCCTGGGTGTCCTCCCTCAGGGACCAACACTGGTCCAGGCAGGACTAAGGTCACCCCTGCCCCTTGTCCAGGCAAGTGGATGGCTGAGAAGTGTGCACTTCTCCTTAGTGCCATTTCTGTATAATGGAGTTATTATACAGAAATTTTAAGTCATTAGTTAGCAAAAACTTAAAATTCCAGTGAAAAATCTCGAGCAGTCTTAAAAAATCCTCATGGCACCCAGCTCCATGACTATTTGGAAGACCTACATTAATCATTTAATAGTTATAGTATTCCTTACTCTAAATTCACAGCCAAAAGTAGCTAAGAAGCTGGATTTCATGCTTGTTGACCATTTTGTTTTTCATGCTGACAGGTGGATCAGAGATAAGAATTTCAAGGCTTTTACCTACAAGGCTTGACTCACATCTCTAATACTAATTTATACTGACATGGCCTCATTCCCATCACTGATGTCATAGAAGTTAACACAGGTGTCAGTTCTGCTCCACAAAACTTCCATGGAGCTCTGGTAAGGTGAGGAGGATGTGTCAATCTTCTGTGGTGGTTTTACACCTGCAAAGCCCCCAGATTCAGTTGCTCTCCAGGGTGAGTGTGTGGACTGTCATTTCTTGCCTTTTTTGCCTCAGGAGCCCATCAGTAAAATGGATGTCACTGTATCCCATTTCAAAATGCTCTGCACTAGCTGTTGTAGGAGTTGTTGGTAGCTGTCAAGAGTTGTTCCAGGCAGCTCCTATATCAGATTAATTTTATTTTCAGATGATAAAAGGAAACATCTTTTTATTTCTCAGGATACACTTTAATTTCTTGTTGTTTTATTCCACCCCCTGCCATGCCCCATATTTGAGCTGTCCCAGTGAACAATATCAGCTCTCACATCAGAGGATTTAAATACTTGTACAAGGCAATGTGAACAGCAGAAGGAAAGCGAGATGACTTTACTATTGCTGGGAAAAAGCAGGTCAGTGTCTTTTGTTTAACACTTGCTTTGCTCTTGCCATTCAGTGCAAAATCAAAATTTCCCTTCCATGTGAATTTGCAGCTTAGTGTAACTCTTGGTGTTTTGGAGGGACAGAAAACCAAACTTTGCCTTTGCTTAAATCAGAAAACTGATAAAAATTTATAAAGCTTGGCCAGTATGATTTGATGAGTGTTTAGAAGTGCAGAGGGAGGTTGAACACCCTTGACTTTCAATCTCTTTTGGACTTTTTACCTGTGGACTTCCGTGGAATTCCTCACTTGCTCTGCTCTGTGCTGTGTGGGAGCTCACAGGGTCCCTCTGAAGATAATGGGTCCCTTTGTTTGCAAGACAGAGAGAGAGCAAGACCCCAAGGAGAAAACAAAGATCAGCCTGTGAGTACTATGCTTCTTAATCATGAAAGAGATTAAAATATCTTGAACCAGAGATTAAAATATCTTGAACCAGATATTGCCATAGCATGGGGTGCAAGCATGTGCACGGCTTCTTTTGAGTCTCTCTTTCTTTTCCTTCCTTTGCCAGCAGAGATTCCTGGCAGTGGGATGGAGGGCTGTTTGTACTACTGATGTGGTGCTCTTCTACTCTTACTAAATGGAGCAGAGCAATTCCCACTGCTCCCAACCTGGATTGTGTTGCCAGCACTCAGTTCACTTGGAAAGCTTTGGTCTTATTGCACACATTCAGCACACACTCTTTTAAGTGGTTTCCAGCACTCTCCATAGAAAGAAGGGGGAAAGATAATGATCCTGTGGAAATTTTGGATAGAGCTGAGCATAACCTTGATGTCCAGGCTGACATTCAAGATCTTCAAGGCTGTATGTTTTGCTGCTTTTTCAGCAGCTCCAAGACAACAGACCAAGGCAAGGACAGTCTAAGGTAGATTAGTCCTCATTTCCAGGTATACCTGCTCACCCTGGTCCATCTTTTCATCCCTGTTTTTCTTATTGCCCTCAATGTGTGCAGAGACCTGTGTGAAAGCAACACCTGCTTTTATTCCTTTTCTAGCATTTCATTCCATTAAGTGCATTCTTTCCTGAAATGCTCCGTGACGGCACAATTCCAAACCCTGACACACTGGGGTTTTACTGGGTTCTTTGCACGTGCTCCTGGCAGTGATCCACAACCCCTAATTACGGCTGTTAGCAGAGGGTCGGTATAACTGAACTCACAACTTGAGCCCCAGAGCTGGTCTTCCTGCCTGGAACCATGATTTCATGACATTTTCAAGTAGCCTTGGCTGCCAAGGCTTTGTGCTTCTCCAAGGTGAGGCTGGTCCCCATTTCCCCACGACCACCCCCTTGGGGGAGCCACCAGGTCCACAAGACCCAGCCTCGATTAAACCAAATGAAGCACGAGGAAAAAATAGGGAGTTCATTCACATTTTTCCTCAGAGTCTGGGACATGACCTGGAAAAAAGGTGCCCCAGGGAGGCTGAGCATCCCTCTTGCAGGGAGGTGGCAGAGCCCAGGGCACGCTGACTGGGATCAGCTCCCACGCTGCAGCATTAGGCGCCAGTGCTGGATTACTCAACCCTCCTTTTTGATAACGAGCCTGAAAATTTTCCACTGTGCCCCGTGTGTGCTGCAGTGCTGGTAGGGAGCACGGCGTCACTGACTGTTGTATCAGAGCTTCCTGAATCTTTCAGGAGTTCTGGGTATTTGGGCTGATGCCCTGAGGAGCATTTCCATCCCTGTTGCTGCTTTTTGGTCCTGCAGTGGCACTGCTGAATCCTTTTCCAGTTCAGGTCACTGTTTCCAGGGAAATAACTTGCAATTGCCCCTTGCTTCCTCCTGAGTCACCCCGTGTGAGCTTTGAGTTTTATGGGAAACATGAGCAACTGCCATAAAATCTCAATCTCCTCTGTCCCCAAATGGCATCGTGGACGCAGTACATTGCACATCCTCTTGGATCTTTGGAGCTGTGAGGTGATTTGTGTCCTATCCTCAGAGACACCTCCATCAGCTTCACCTTCCTTGGGAGGTTTGAATAGCCGAGGCTGTCAGGCTCTCGTGGAGGATGGCCCAGGTTTGGAAGGCACTGTTCTCAAGTTCAACGGAGCCTCAGGCCAGGCTCTGCTTTGGAGGCTTAATTCCCTTTCCCACTAGACCATCTGATTATGAATAACCGTGACTGAATGTTGTATGTCGAAATCCATAATCCCCTGCAAATTGTTTAAAGTCTTGTCCATTGAACTGCAGACCTTTATCAGACAGCAATTTATGGGGTTCCGTGCCTGGCAAATGCAAATATAATATGTGCTGTGACATGTTTTGGTGTCAGATTCTCTGTATTATTGGATAATATTATATAGTTCCAGGCTCACGTGAATAATAACCCCAATTAAAATGTGATCTTTGCCAAAAAGTGTAAATAAATCTGTTTTAGGCAGCTCAAGTATTTCCTTGTCAAGCTATTTTATTTTTTAAGCCCCCATTTTTATTTTACAAGTTGCTCTTCTCAGCATTAATCCGTGAGCAGCACACTGTGAGCATCACAGGCTCTCCTTCCATTTTGCTCTAAGAGGCAAATGGGGAACAGCACTTCCATGGCCAAGAAAACCTCGTGCTGGATGACATGAATCAAAATTGTAAAGTTGCATCACGTTGTGAAAGAGATTTTCCGTCCTTTTTTCCTTTTTACTGAGGTTAACTTTGCTGCACTGGGAAAGACGTGTAGTCTAGGAAAGACATCTAGTCTGTGCAAAGGGTTGTGGTGCAGATACCTCCAGCAAGACCTACACAAGCAAACACCAAGTCAAAGGCAGCAAAGATGGACAGTTCCTGCTCTAAATGAGTTATCCCAGGCTCAGGGCTGCATTTGGTACCCAAAATACTCAGAGCTTTTGGTACCCAAACAATGGACTTTGGGCAGTGGGACATATTTTCTAGAGGCATCAGCTTGCTCAGTGCAAACTCACAGATCTCAAACAAAGTAGTTAATTTTCTTTTTCAGTGGAGATGTGCTGAGACGCTTAAAATAATGTTTGCAGCCATTAGGCTGTACTCAGAAGTGGTGCAGATCTTGGGGGTTTGCTTGGAATGGGATTGTGCTAAGTATAAGGGTTTACTCCTTTCCTCACAGTTGGATGCTATATTTTATTCTACCAGTAAATAATGAAGGCAGAAGAATCACAATTTAAAATCTCAGAGAAATTTGTTTCCTAACCTCTTACTGGACTTGGGGGAAAAACTTATTACTTGCCTAGGCAGCTAAAAGGTGTGCAATGAATGAACATTTCTAGTCATTTCTGTTTGAAGAGGTGGTTCACATAAGCATTTCCATGAACTTTATCCTCATCTGGAGAAGTGAAAACAAAGAAGAAAAACGGGGTCAAACACACTGTAATATGACTTAGGGCAGCTCTGGTTTAACTTGAGAGAAACTGGAGTGAGTTAAAATGTGTACTGTGGTGGTGAGGCTGTGTGTGTGGGGAAGATGCAAAGTCCAGCAGGATTGTATCTCTGCAGGGAAATCCCACCACTGCAGAGATGGCATCACTTTCCTTTCCTTGATCCCCAAACCAGTTCTGATCCTTCAGGGCCTGGCTGGGACTTTTTTTTCCTTGCTGTGGACTCAAGTAATTCCTAGCTCTTCACTTGGGTTCCTGCAGGCTGGGGAGGGTATATTTTTAAATGGTGTTAGTGGAAATTTTGATTCAGGGCTTTCTGAAATCCCTGGAACTGAAGGCTTGAAGTCCAGGCTGCTGCACCGTTTCCCTGGACACGCCTTCTTTTTTCTGCCTGGAAATTTTATACCAGTGGAATTAGGGGATTTTACATATTTATCCAGGATTTCCAGCATCTGGTGTGTGGCTGGAGCAGTAGCCCTGCCACTGACACAGACCCTGTGTGCTCCCACATGGCTGTGCAGCCCTGGGGCATCCCGATCCCATCCCTGGGTGGGCTGTGTGTGCCCATCCACCACGG
Source organism: Manacus candei (assembly GCF_025592945.1). Lineage (NCBI taxonomy): Eukaryota > Metazoa > Chordata > Aves > Passeriformes > Pipridae > Manacus > Manacus candei. The sequence goes on along the minus strand of NW_026138085.1, from coordinate 15,796,674 downwards.
GAGCCGTGTGGGTGACCCAAAGCTTGCCAGGAGCACGTGCTGCAAAGCACAGAGCTCACTTTGGGCAGCCTCACACCTATAAAACAAGTTGCTGTTGGATCAGAGCCTGAGCTCAGCTGTCCTGGTGGAAATCAGGAGCGATGCTGCTCTGAGGGGTGTAGTTTTTCCATGAGAAAGAAAGAGGAGCATCAGCTGTGGGAGTGTGTCATGCAGCAGAGTGACTGAGGGCACTAATGGCATGGGAATGGCTGGTTCTTTTATTCTCTAACCCATCATTTGCTGTAACAACCCACAGAGTGCTTTACTCTCAGGTAAATTCTCCAAGAGAAGTGGTTTCCCTGTTTGCCTCAGGACAGTAGCTCGGTCTGAGGGAGCTAAACCCAACCAATCAATGAGGGATAAGAAGAGAACTGGTTTCAAGAGAGCTGATGATAAATTTACACCGGACTTGGCAGAAGCCTGTGATGTTGGATCCAACCAAAAATTGGCTCCAGGGGTGCCGAGACATGGAGTTTCCTCAGCTCTTTGGCTCTGTCCTCATGAACTGATTTCAGCCTCAGTCAGAGAAGGTGGAAGGATTTCCAGTACTTCCCTCAGCTCTGCTCCTCCCAGGGCCCATCCCTTGGTCCTGCTGGCAGCTCATGGCATGTGACAGAGGAGGTGTTGTGAGCATTGGTGGGGTGGAACACTCAAGCCCTCTGTTTATGTGTAAAGTATGATCTGAAGTCTTCTGTTTCTGAAGTATTTTATTTTTTTCCCCTGTTTGCCAGATTTCTTTAATGCATTTTCTCGACACATTTCCAAGTTGCACGAGAAAGCAAGGAAGCCTGAGAAAAATGAGGGAGCCTGAGAAAAATGTTATTTAAATGCATCTAGGAATTTTTGTTTGTCAAAACTCTGTTCACTCTGTGAATTTGACAACCATTTCAGTAAAGTTTTTGTAAAACTGGAATAGAGAAACATGAAGCTTTTCATCCGATATATCCAATACAATGAACAAACTGAATAACTGAGTTTTACCCTTTTTTTTCCTCAAAATAGTGTTGAAAATATTGTGAAGGGACAGTGAAAAATTGTGGTTTAAGGTTATTTATACTTTGAGCTAAGGAAAAGTAAGAAGTGAGGTAGTTTTTATATAATTTCCACTTCCAGGAGAGCTTTCTGTATAAAAAAAATTATCCCATTCCCATGGTTCCATGAAGGGCCATTCCTTAACCTTTTGGGGGAGACGAACAAAATCCAGAGAGCTTTGCTAAATATGGGAACCGACAACTAACACACTGTTTAAGAGAGACAATAGAAATCTTTTTGATGAGGTAAATCTGACCAGAGATCAACTTTTTCAGGATATTTTCTAATAGGAAAGAAGCAGTGGGGTCATCCAGATCCCTTTGAAAATTTATTGCTGTGCTCAGGAATTCCTCGTACATCCCAGGACTGGGAATCTGAGCAGCAGGCTGCTGTGGCAAGTAAAAAAATAAATGGTGTTATCTTGATAGCCAGATAACACAGTATCTGCTCACATAAAGTCATTTGGAGAATATTGTTTGTGAAAACCTCTTTGCTTTGGATCCATTCCTTCTCCTTTCCGTTTTCTGATAAAAAATCCTAAACACCAAGCAGTTAAAGGCTGCCATAAAACTGAGAAGAAACACTGACACTGGTGCTTTATCATGCTCCATCTGGGAGGCGAGCCAGCTCTTCCTACTTCAAGTTTATTTCTCCTACTCTGCTTTACCTCAGATAATGTCTCATAAACAGTTAAGAGGGTCATTTGTAAATGTCTTGGAATGGTTATTGCTCTCATCATAGGCTTTGGATCTTCGTGCTTTCAGTTAGTGAACATCAAGGTAAAAATCAAAACAAATTCCCCAGCCCAGGGAAATGACTGTTTGGGAATTTCTTCTGTTCCTAGGACAGAAAAGTTGCTATTTTTCTCCACTTTGTTTTTAAATTGTGAGCTTCATCTCTCATATTAGGTGAGACTTGCTTGCTTTCTATATGACTGAACTTCTGCTAAACCAAGGACTAGAATACCTAAACCAAGAGCTCAGCTGGAGCATTTTGACAGAATATGGTCCCAAAAAAGTGGGTTACTGAGTAACAAAATCTCGAGGGGGGGCAAACTTCTTATTTCAACCAAGCCTGGATACATTCTACCCAACCATTTATCATAGCTTTGTTAAATGAATCAAACCCCTGGTAGCCAGCAGCAGCAGCATGTGTTGGGAGGGCACTGAGAGCTCCTTTCTCCTTCTCCTCATTTGTGCCTTGCTCATTGGTTCTCTTTTTTTTTGGGGGAAAAGAAAGAGCCCTGCCTGCAGGTATTACCTGGGTGCTTGCAGAACCCTGTTCCAAGGGCAGTGGGTACATGATATATCTTAATATATCATCACATATTTATGCCCTGGCTCTGTCCATCAGCACAGGACACCCACGGTTGGAGGTGCCCCTGGAGCCTCACAAACCAGGCTCTGCAGTGCCCCAGTCATGGGATGCAGGACAGTGGCAAGGAGCTTATAATGTACAACTTATAATGTGCAAAACCAGCATCTGTGCCCTGCTTTGAGCAGAAGCAGCAATGAGGGCTCCATCCCCACACTGCTGTGTGTGTCAGGCCGTGCTGTGAAAAATGGGTGTTTGACTAATTTCTTGGGACTGTGTTTGAAGAGGCAGCTGTGTAAAAAGACATTTACAATAATCTTTCATGTTCTCCAAAGGAAAAGAATCCACCTGTGTAATCTTTTAAGTTAAGCTTCCCTCAGGTCTTGTTTAACGTTATGAAAATGGCAGCTCATATAATTTTATTATCTGAGCTAAATATGACTCCTTCTCTGTCTTCCAGCTATTTCTCCTAATCCTTATCAATAAAACTACTAGAATATAATGATTTTATAGGCTGCTGCTTCTTTGTCTTCTTTCTTGTATTACTTCAAGTGTATTCTCTTCAAGTAAACCAATTAATCTCACAATTAGAAACCCAAAGCAACATTATGGAACCCACACAGCTACATCAGTCAGGAATGCAGAGGCAGAGATGACCAGATATTTACTTGTGATGTCCTAGTTCTCAAAGGATTCCTCGGGAAACAACAAAGAGAAGAATGTGTTGAACTGGGAGAGGAAATGGGGTTTCCTTGTAAGTTTGATTTGGATTATTTAAGGATGGGCTGTTTGGAGAAGTTCTGCTCTGAGCATCTCTGCTCTTCTCTGGCTGTAAGACAAGGGAAGATAAATTCCCTGGATTTATTGTGTACAGAGAGGGTGGTGGAGTGGTGGTCTGAAGCTTTGGAGGAGGCTGCATCTGACCAGAGAAATCAAACTGCAGGAGGTGCAACAAATTAGAAATCGTTATTTTCTGCCAATCCCAAGGAACTCATAACTGCTTTGAATAATGAGATGCAAGGCTGGGGCTTGTAGACTCAAACCTCATCTCTTTGCCTTGGGCAAAATGGGTATCTTCTGTGTCTTGACCCTCCATAAGACAGGAATGATGAGAGATACCTACTTCAAGCAACGTCTGAGATTCCAGCTGACGTTTTTAGTGTGCCCTGCAGCAATCACTAAGTAATTATTATGCACTAATTTTTTTTTTTCAGCCCTAGCCTGTAGTTCCTGCTCACTCAGGGGTAATTTTAGACTGCTGCAGTCAATGTGGTATCATGGCTGAAGCTGGTCTGAGTGGACGTATCGTGGTCTGAGCTTTAGCGAGGCAAAAATCTCTTTTTGTGCAGTACAATATATGTCATTGTAGGCAGAGTGTATTAGTTATCCTTTCATACATGGAAAATAAATGACCGTAAAGCTCCCCAAGTCACACTGTCTGTATCAGTTGTCTGTGTCTGCAGAGATTCCAATACTGGATGTCAGTGATTTAAAAACAAAATTAAACGCTCCAACTAATTATAGTTCTGTGCACATATAGTTACCTCTGAGTAGTTGCAGCTGTCAGGTTCAAATATTTCTAATAACTGTGGCTGTGACATTTGTTCAACAGATGAGGTAAGAATAAAAGATAAAGGGGCAACAGCCTGGGTTGAGGAATGGAAAGGAGATCGGGTACAGAACTTGATGCCATGAGCACTGTAACACAAGTTTGAAGGTGGACTTGAATGCACCAGATTTTGCAACTAAAATTATGTAGCAGGTGGTAACACTGGAGACCAACAGGGAGAAAACACCATGTGGAGGAATAGTTGAGAAATATGTGTTACTCCAAGCCCAGAAGTGAGGAGGCTGAACGTCAAGGTTTCTCTCAGGATGGGTTTAAGGTCCTGGAGCAGCTCATGCCATTTCTGTTGTGTTTTCCCATGGAAGGAGGGCAGCACTGTGCAGAGGGTTGTCTTGCTCTAAAATGCATAAGGACCAAATCCTCTGTGCAGAAGCCTTCACCTCTGGGCTTCCCTGCAGCACAACCTGGTGCTTGTGTCCACCCTGCACCAGTCCTGCATTTCCCTTTCCTTTTCCAAGCTGTACTTGGAGATTTCAGGTGTGGAACACCCTGCCTCTGTCTTACATAGCTAACTTTTCTCTTTTTTTCCCCTTCCAAATAATTTTTTACACATTTCTCTCCTCAACCCCTTCAATGTGCTGTGTGTAAGACATGAGATAACAACAGCAATATAGTTTTTCAAAGACTTCCACTGAGAATTCCTATCATGACATTGCTGACAGGAGATACCTTAAAGAGAAAGCACCGTAAGGAATAACACATGTTTGGGTTTTTATTTTTTTTTTTTGGTGGTAGGAGGAGTGGAGGGAGGAAAGATTAGTAGACTATTCTCAATGTGTACGACTCAGACCTGTGATCTTTGCTGCAGAATCCAACTGTGCAGATCTATCAAGTTCAGCCATGCTGGGGTATGCCACACAGGTGGATGGTTTAATCTTGACAGTTGAGCTTCCAAATGAAAGGAGACAGAAAAAATGAGATGAAAAAAAACATGCTAAAACCTGTTCAGCTCCCAGCCAGGCTTTGGAGCCGTACTGCTGGATAACATTGCTGCTCGTGGAACAAAGGCTATGGGTGGCTCTTTCAGCCCCTGGTACTATATTGGTTTTCTTAGAGCAGTTGTAAAACAGCAAGGACCCTCCCACCTCACAAAATAAAGGAGGTGGGGTGCAGTTCTGCTTTGATGAGGAAGAAGCAGCAACCTGGATATGTCCTTGCAGAGCTTACCCTGAAATGCAGCTGAGATCCCTGAGCAGAGCGTGTGTTTCACAGGGGAATGATGACACCTGAAAATCTGTTCATTTAGGACTGGGTCTTCAAAACTGCACATCCTGCATCCACAGAGTCCCTATTTCATTTAAATAGGACAAAACATCCAGTTCTCTCAGCAGGAATATTTCAGAGCTGCCTTGCTCACCCACCAGCTTCACACCCTGCTGCCTCCGGAACGCGGCAGGTTTGGGTGCATGTTGCATCTCTGCTGCAAACTTCCAGATGCACGGGCAGAGCTAGCATGGCTTGGGTTAGCATTAAAAAAGGGAAATGTTAATGAAATGCTTAAGCACATACCTATGACACAATCTGAAACAGGTGGATGTGGAGCCATTGAAGGGCTCATGCTTCACTCAAACCATATGTGAAACTCCTGTTGCCATCCTAGGAGCAATGATCAAGGGCAGGAGATGGCTGTTAGTGAGCATGATTTAAAACTGACTTTAGAAAGAGTAATTTATGCTCTGGAGCCTCCTCAGATGTGTACCCAGTAGGAAATTCTGTAGCTACACCTGTTTACACATCCTTCGGCTCTCTGAGATGCTAATGAGAAACCCAGCCCTCATGGCACGGGGAGAGACTGTAACAATTACTGAGCCCCAGAAAGAAAATGAGTGTCACTGACTGATTTATCAGCAAGCTTTCCTGCAGGACAGATAATTCATGCCAGGAGTTTTGAGGGGCCACCAGGCTGCACTCAGGTTTTGCTGGACAAAGCTGGAGACTGCATCCGACAGCACTGGTAACACAGTGCTCTGGAGCCAGGGACTGTCCAAGACAAACTTCCCTTTCACCTCTTTTCCTTTTTGCTTGTAACTACATTTTTAAATATCCATCTGCCCTTCATGTTTGTGAAGACTTTGAAACTTGATGGGGTTTCAGATGGTGTCACTCCTGTTGGGAAGCATTCTTCATTCTTGGCAACACGTGCACTTGAGGGCCTCACACTGCACCAAGATTCACTGGGGGCTCAGCATCTGTTTAACATCCCCCTGCCCTGCCCCCTGGCCATTAGTGCTGCTTGTTAATGAAGGTAGAGAGAAACCAGTGTCCCTGGACTCAGGATGCATGCAGGAGCAAGAGACCACCCCATCACACCCAGTCCCTGATGGTTCCCCTCCAGCTGCAGGAGGGGAGCATCCTGCAGGAGTGTGTTGGCTCCCTGGAGAGACCTTCCCTCACCAGATGTTGAGAGAGGGGCTTCCTTTGGCCATGGTCACCCTCTAGGAAACCACAGAGCTGTGGCAACTACTCCACAGGACAGAAATAAGGCTGAGTTAGACAACCTGTGTCCTCTTCCTAAAATCCCCAGGAACTTTCTCCTCCAAAACCTCACCATCTCCCCAGCAAGCTTCCCCAGAAAAGTGAGGAATGGGGGAAAAGCAGAGACAGTCTTTGAAGAGCTGGTGAAAACCTGCAGTTGTGCAGAGGTCCTTCTGTTAGAGATGCCCAAAACTGGGGCTGGATCACGGGGTGGCACCAGCACTCCTCTGCACAGCAGTAGGTGTCTGCACCTCTTCATGCCTCGGGAGTTTGGGCTGGGAGTGGTGGGAGTGCGGAAAACGCTCGGGGAGCTTGCAGAATCAAATGGGTTGTTTAAGCACTAGTCATTATAATTTTGTTTGTGAAGCACCCCTTTACTTTGTTAAAGATAAATAAAACATGGTAAAAGATGAACAAGGCTCAGTGTAAATGGCCTTGCATGTTTAAGAAGCCGCTCCTGCAGTTTTGGGGTGTGATTCCGTGGGGCGAGTGCGCTCCCATCAAAGCCACTCGGAGACTCCAACGCCAGTCTCATCATTCCTCTTCCTAAAATCAGATTGCAAACCAGCAACAAGACTTCTGCTTAATTACAGCCCGAGGAGCGATGTTTGGGCCGGGACTCACATCAGATTTCACACTGATAGATGAGGAGTACATGTGCTGATACCATCTGCAGGCTGGGCACAGCTCAGCTCGCAGGGGTGCACACCATGGTGAGGAGCCACCCTGCCACACCATGTCCCTGGCAGGTCCCCTGGGCTCAGTGGGACCCACACTGGCACCAGTGAGCACATTTCTTTGCTGAGCCAAGTGCAGCTTTCCTGTCGTGCAGCCTTGTGCTCGCCCCTCCTCTCATCCCTGAAAGCCTTGGGGGTTGGAAGACTCCTTTTTCTCTTTGCATAAGCAGGACATAAATTCAAAGGTTTCTGCTGAATATTTGTTAAGATGCATATTTATGTGCAAGACCCTCCCTACCCCTCAGAAACCGTTTAGTTAAAAGAGGATAAAGATGATTTACTTATGCCTTAGGGCTCTTGCTATTTAAACACTGTATATTTATGTCTATTTACTCTGGTATTTACTAAAAAAGCATAGTTAAATTAGCAGTTGCTGCCTCTCCTAAACCATTTCTGAAGGCTCTTACAGCACTTCTTTAAGGGAACAAACTCAGGGATGAACAAACCACGTCATTCTGGCTGTAGGACAGTGAAAGTAAACGCCCTTTTCCAGTGGCCACAGGGAAAGAAAATGATGTCTAAGGATTCCTCAGTGTGACAAACTGCTTGTTTTGGTGAAAAACCCAACTTTACAAACTGTGTTGTCACCACACGCTCTCTGCAGCATCCCTGGGATGGTTTGCTCTGTCACCCAGGTTCACACGCAGGTTCCTGCTGTCCCATGAGCTCCATAAATGGTGCATAGGGGCCAAAATCCCCAGGATTCTCCCCCTTTGAGCTTGCCAAGGTTCTTTTTTCTACTCAGGGGTATTAGCAGTAATGACACTGGTGCAGTCGATAACTGGCTGGCTGTGCTTAATGACCCGAGGCACGACAGCTCCTCTCAGCTGGCTCCCAATCCCCAGGAAATGCGCCCCGGCCTGATTACTGTCGCCTAAAGAGTCACACATGTACCCCGGGAACCTCCTCTTCATTAACTTCACCTGTGCACAGAGAGCCGCTGCACAAACATATTTTTTCAATCAGATAATGCATTTTCAATTAAATGACTTGGTTTCTCCCAAGTTTTCTCTTCCTTTCCTGCTGTACAGGAGCTATCTGTGTTTAATGCTGTAATGGGACCTTGCCATAAAGTCGGCCGTGCTCTTCCGAAGCGACGGCGACGACCATTAAGATGTGTTACAGTTTTCCACTGAGTGTATTTGTACCATATGGACATGCAACGTGGCTCAGAGCAGAGGCTGTTCCTGAAAATTCAGGGCAAGATGTGACAGATGAGAATTCTTAGTGAGGAGCCACTGGAGAACTCTGGGCAAGCAGGAAGCTCCGTATTCCCGTAGCTACCTGCCTGGAGTTCCCCTGCAGATGACTTTGGCAGTGGTTTTAGAAAGGAGCACGCAGGTTTTTTGTGAGCATAATGAATGATGTATGGCAAATGTTTGCAGAGCAGCTGAGAAGAAAAGCTGCTGGGGCAGGGCTTTGGGTTTTCACACCGCAATAGTGAGCTAAGGAGTGGGACCTGGAGATAACGTGGCTTTGGGGGAGTGCCAGCAGGGTTGAATTGAGCATGAAGCAGAAAACTTTTTTGAACAGTGAGGTGAGAAATAGGAAAGGGTTTCCACTCCAGAAACAACGTTCTCCCTCTAAATGAATGTTTTCCAGAGTTGTTGAACCATGGGTTCCATGACTGAGGCTCAGCCTTTGGTGGTAGGTGGGAAATTGCATGTGCTCCTTACTCCAGAATGAGGAACAAGAACAAATCTGCTCTTTCCCAGACAGAAAGAGGCCACCAGCACCCAGAAACAGACTGGGATGGCCCCAAGGACCAGGCTCCCTCCTGTGCAGCTCTGTTGGGAAGTGAGGGAAGGGGGTTGCTGCTCCAGGTATCATTCCCTGCGTTACTGGTGAGCCCAGGAATGGCATTTTGCAGGTGAGACAACAATCCTGTGGCAAAAAGTTATCCCTCAGTCTTGGTACCCAACTGGATTTGCTGAAACTGTTGGTGGTTTTCATCTCTCCAAGCCCTGTCCCAAACTTTGCAGGTTGTCACACTTGGCATTGCAACGTGGGAATGACTCATGAAGACCAGAGACATCTGGAAGTGGCAGATTCAGGCTGTGCTTTGCAAAAAAATGCCTTATTTATTAAGGTTTTTATTTTTCTCCTGAGCAGGCACCAGCTCTCCAGGACTGCAGAGTGCTTTGGGTGGAAATTCTGGTTTTGTTTTGCTGTGGTTGAAGGGTAGAAAGGGGGCAAATAAGTGAGATGCTTTTCCAGCCCTCAGGCAGGGTGGGCTGGGTGCTGGGGGCTCCCATACAACTTCTTTACTCAGGAAAGAATATGGGTCAATTTATTCTGTTTTCTTTTTAGTATCACATAAGAGTTAGAAAAGATCCCTTATTTTTAAAGTGGTTTTTGATTTGCTAATGTGGCTTCAACAGTCTTCTGAAGAAAGTGGTACAAAAGAAACGACGTTTGGAGCAATTTCCCGTGTATAAAATGTTAAATAGCTTTGCAATGAAAAGTGAAGTAAAAAACTTTGAAGCATACTTATTCCTTGTTCTTGGTGAATTCTTAGAGTTTGCATTGCATGGAGGTTTTTTTTTCAGGAAAAAAACCATAAAAAACCCAAACCCTTTGGCATGTTTAATGGAAATCAATCTGAACTGGTTTCAACTGTTGGTAAATCAATGCCATCCCTGTGCTCTCTGTGAATACTTCCCCGTTCCTTAAAAATCATGTTTGTATTTGTTTAAAAAAAGGCTGCTCAGTGTTTGGCACACAGTGAACTAGACATTGATGGTGCTTTAAAGTGATCCCAAAGGAGTGTGAGCTCCTACAAACCCATCTTTGGAGGACAATCATTCCAGCCTGCTCATCACCTCCCTCTGACAAGGTCCTGCTGTGGGATGCACTCGTGTCCCTGCTGATGGCTCTGGGCAGTGACATACAAGAAGGCCTCCATACATCCTGCACTTCCCAGAAAGCACTTTTCCTGTGGCCTGAGCCTGCTGGAATCAGGCTACCTGTGAGTGGTCCACACTGTGCACTGCAGCTCCACCTCTTTAGCAGTGGAGCTTGGCAAACTGGGCAGTTTGCCATCAGCTCTGTGTCCTGGGAGGTTGTCACTCATCCCTTGTAGCAGCCTCTGCCTACAGCCATCCATCACCGTGTCAGCAGCAAGCCCTCGCTTGCTCCTGTCCATGGATCAGAGTCAAAAGAAAGAGACAACCAGGGAAGGGAGGAACAGGTCTATGAGTCTTGGTGTCATACTCTCAAATGTGCTTTTTTTCTGGGTGAGTGGCCCCCAGTGAGTACCAGCCCCACTCACACTGTGTGGGGACATGGCACAGCACTAGCACACAGGGCACAGAGCACAGACAGGTCTCTCCAGCTGGTTGCACCTTCCCTGGTACCACTGGGTGCCACTGACATGCCAAGGCCCTTGCCAGGTGGAGGAAAGGCCATACAATAAATCTGCCATCTAAAAGTAACCTGCTGGTTTGCATGCTTAGGTTGCCTGTCTGCTTTTATACTAATTCTCCACATCCCACAGTGTCACAGCTCTTGTCTTAGACGTGTGCAGGACAGATTTCCAGGCTCTATGAGACAAGCACCAACTCTAGGAATTAGGAATCTGAATGCCCTTGAAGATTCCCGCACTTTTTCCCAGTCCCACATTATTGGGAGGATTACCCAGACGCTCCTTAAAGGTGCCATGGGAAGAGGAGTGCTGCAGGATCCAGTGCCAATGCCTTCCTTGAGGATTTTTCCTGCTGGAAACATGCAAGGAAAGGACATTTTTGAATTGTTTGTGCAGATATTCACAGGTCCTGAGTGTATAATGTGCATCCCTCCATGTTTGCACTGTGTGCCTTTGCCTTGTTAGTTGCCATGGGCATTTTTCCCTGTGGCACCTCCCCGTCCCTACAGACGGCACAGACTGGGGGACCTGCAGGAATAAAGGATTTTTCCCCCCCATCTCCGCTGCTGCAGGAGCTGCACAAGGGCTGCCTTGCACAGCGAGCACTCGCATTATCTGCCCCATATGCAGCCATCTGGTTCTGCTGAAGGTTTTGATCTCTCAGCCGGGTTTGATTTATGTGGCAAGAGCGGCGACATTCCCGTCAGAGAAGCCGAGCGCGATGGTTAACGTTGCCACTGCTTCAGGGTGAAGTTGGATCCCACCAAGGCTGAGTTTTAGGTTGCCCCTTATTGGACACATCTGGTGAGGGAAAGGCTCTCTCCTTGCCCCTGGCCCACTCTGGCTGGGTTTGGGCCAGGCAACGTGGAAGCCGTTTGCATTTTCAATGCCTCCCGTCTTGGTTTGCGGGAACGCCGCTTCCCCCGCCGTCAAAGTTTGGGAAAACGATACTGGAGGGTATTTTTGCACTACAAGGAAAAACGATGCAGGGGTTTTTGACTTGGTATAAAGAGGGTTTTGTCCCCTGCTGTGGGGGTGGCAGTATCAGGCTGTGAGTCCCTGTGATGAGGAGCCTCCATGAAGTGTTTTGTACGGACAGTGCTTCTGGGCACTCATTATGTTTTGTACAGAATGTCACAACACCACACACTGCTTATCTTACATCCTGAGTCCTCCCCATGGATACTGAGGGTTTTTCTCCTTTTCCTTCATCTCACAGAGGCTGCGAAACACCATATTTAATGGTTGGGTACTTGAAACTCCTTTTTGTGCTTGTTTTTTTTTTTTCAGATAATATGACTTATCATGATGCATTATCATAACTTTTACTATTTCCCTTATTGCATGACATTTTGCAAAGTTCATGAATGAATAATCATTAGGTCCAGCTAAGAGACCTGGTTTTTGAAGGGATTATCCCTGTCTAGGAGAATCCCAAAGAAAAACTGAAATATAAAATTAGTCTAATCCAGACTTCTTTATCTTCATTTCCCAGTGAAATCCAGCTGACCTTGGGTGAGATGCATTGACTTACATTGAATGAGCATTGTACTGGTACAAAGCTTTTTGGGATGGGAACTGAGAAGAGAAAACTTCAATTGAAATGTCATAGGAAAGTTGAGAAGGCAAAATATACTGACCCAATGTGGAGCAAGCACAGCCCTCCACAGCAGGCAGGGCTGGTAAGCCCTGAAAAAAGTGATTTGTTAAGGTTTGGGTGTGTTTCTGTGATGCAGATACTGGAAGGAATTTTTATGGGATCTGGCCCTGGAATTGAGAGGATTAAATAGCAAAGGAAAAACCAATGTGCTATTTGTAACTGATAGTGCACAGAAATGATAGTTCTGGTAGGAGCTGGAATTTGAGTCCCAGTAGCCTGTAGCCAGCCATTTCTAACCATCTGTGAACAGCATCAGCCTGGGAGTCAGGGTTGGAGAAAGAAGCTGTCCTGGATTCCTTCATGGCTTCAGGAAGGATGTCCCATGGTGGGGAAAGGGGACACAGCCTCCCTGGTTGGTTTTCTTTTTTTTTTTAAGCCATTAGTCCACTTGTCAAAATTATTATTCCATGTGTTCTGAGTTGTTGGTGCTGAAGGGAAGGTCCACAGTGCAGGGTCAAATCCAGACTGAAAATGCACAAGACAGGAAACAAATCACCAAAATCTCTCTGCAGCCCCGCAGCCCACGCTCCTGCCTGAGAGCAGCAACACGCCGTGCATCATGTGCTGCCATGGAACACTGAGCTGGGTTCCATCAGCAGGCTTTACACTTCTTCCTATTGGATTTAAACCAAAATACAGCAATGTTGTGGTCAGGCTTGCAGGAGAGAATAAAGGAGGTAATGTGGTCTGGGGGTTTGAGCACAGAACTGAAAGTCATTTCAGGGTTCAGTCCTGAATCCTGGTAATTCAAGGTGTTTTCTGGGCTCAATCCACAACCTGTCTGTGCTCCCTTTCTGTCCTGTGCATCATGATCTTGGACCATGGTGGGACTCAGGTAATTTCCAGGTGTTTGGGGGAATGCTTGTAGCCTGAGATGGAAGGTGGTGCAGAATGATCACCCGTTGATTTTGTATGTGCACTAACCCTGAGCTTGAATTTTGCTGCCAAAATGGACCCTTGAACTGGTCTATGGTGCTGTCTCCAGGTCCTGCCTATGCAGAGAAGCTGGAGTGTCTGAGACAGAGAGAGAATCAGGGACCAATTCCACCACATCCCCCTTGGCACTGGGACGTGTCACCTGAGCCAGAAACACTGGGATTTGAAAAGGCAACTGTTTGCTGCCAAGCATCTGGGAATTGCAAAGGTGCTTCCAAGGCTTTCTGACTTGTCCAAGAATCTTAATTAATGACTCAGCAAGTGATTCCCATAGTACTGAGAGCCCTGTGTCCAGCACCACAAGGAGCAGTGGCTCGTGTCTCCGGGATGGAGCGATGCAGCTGAGGTGGGTGAGGGGTGCTGGGATGGCAGCTCTGGGCCCTGCTGAGCCTGGGCTTCTCTTCTCTCCCACACCTATGGAGCAGCAAACCCATGGGATGCCTTTCCTGCTGGATATCTTGCATTTTGAGTGGGGCCATTGCCCCGGTGGGAGGAGGGAAGGAACGCCAGGCCTGCAAATTAGCATCAAAGGCTTGGTGCGAGGTTTATGGGGACATTTACTAGTGTTGTTTTCATTATTTGCACCAGTCTTGGTTCTAGGAGTTCTCATTAAAAGCGTAATAAATGTAAAAATATTTTACAGGCCAATAAAAGTTCCAAAGCAAAAATAGCTTTATATAGTGTGATTTTTTTTTTTTGCTTTTACAAAATACTGTGTGGTATCATCTCGAACCTGCTGATTGCTGATGGGATGAGGGAAGCACCTCCATTCTGCTGCAGTGTAAAGGGACAGGATGGAGATCAGGACTCCTTTCCAGCCAATTAATTTGTCAGGTAATGGGTAACTCTCACAGTCACTGACTTTGGTGAGAGCACATTAGCCCAAATATAACCTTTTCCTCTTTTTCCTGTGAAAAAAAGAGAAATCCAGATAATTTCTGTTATTGTTTTTTTATTTTTTTTCTGGTTTAAAAATATGAAATATATTCAGAAAGACAGTGAAATGGGACTGACAAAGGGAAAATAATGTTTTCAAGTTCCTGTATAAAATATTCTTGCATAAACACACTGTATGTAGTCAGAGCTGGCCTATAGTTTCTGGAAGTATGTTAAACAAGAAGAGTGATTTTTGCCAAATCTTCTGCTACATTTTGGGATGTGCAGTCCTCTGCAGAAGGACAGAACTAAACCAAGGAAACACTTTGGAATGAAATCAGCTTGGAGGTAATCCAAAAATCTTGTGGAATGGGTGGAGACAAAAAAGTAGAGTTTAACCATTAAATCATCCAGCAACTTGGTATCCACAACATTTATCTTCTTGTCCCAAAAATAATAACGTTCCAAAGTCATAATGGCATCTAAACATCTCTGATCATGGAGCAGACGAATTGGCCCAAAAATGCTAAATTTATCTGCCTCACCCGGGTTATCCTAATAAATACTGAGTTTTGCAAATGGAACAGCTTTAAAAAGTGTGGAATGAACATAGATGTGCTTGACCTAAAAGAGGCTGGAGGTGTCAGCTGCTGCAGCCTGTGGACCTCCTTGCTGGAAAGCCAGCTCATGATTGATTCCTGGTTTTTGGGCTCTGGCATTTGCAAATGCTGTGACTATTTTTGGTGTTGTTTTTTTTTTTTTTTTTCTTTTTTCAGATGGACTCTAAAAGCTGCTCTTGTAATTTTGCATGAACAGTGATATTTGCTCATGCTGGGTTTTAGTCCAAATTTTTTTTTGCACTTAGAAAATTTAACCCTGAATTTGGGGAGAGGCAATGAGGAGGAAACAGGTTTCTCCTCTTAGAAGGAGCCTCTGCCTTTTCCCCTGCCTGCTTACTGAGCTGACCCGTTGCCAGGATTAGGAGGGCATTAGCTCACAACCACCAGAAAGGTGCCATCACCACAAAGAACAGTAATGGCACGACCAGCTCAATGCCATTTGTGAAATCCAGGTCAAGAACTGAGTGATGCCAGGCAAAAACACTTAAGCACTTGCATCCCTTCTAGCAGGTATGAGCAGAAAGCTGAGGCAGACAGTGCAATTGCACCACAGATTAATCTGGGTCTTCAACCTGAATCTTCCACTCCTGTTTTTTTTTGTGTGTGTCTGTGACCAGAATTGAGAGTTTCCCTGCAAGGCTACTGGAAGGGGAGGCACGAGCCAGCCAAAAGTCACACAACATTTTTTTAGGAGGAAATAAATTTAGACCCTTGCCTTTTTTTTTTTTTTCCTAAAATGTTGGAAAGAAATGTGGGGCTTGGAATTGGGATGGTGGCTGCAAGAAAACATGGCTGGTTTTACTGCCCTTGCTGTTGTGCCCCAAGGCCACAATTAGGTCTGGAATCCCATTGTGCCAGGCATTGTCCAAACACAGAGGAAGGAACAATCCTCGACTCCAAGGTCTGCAGTATTGATTAATCTTTATTTGTTTGTGCAATTACTAGTTTGCAATTAAACACAGTTATTTGCTTTAGAAGGGAAATGTTCTCAATTTGGAAATAATGAGGCCAGGTATCAGTTGTAGCATAAGCCATCCACTGTCTATAGGCAACATGGGAATATTTTGCTCATTTTTGTGGGTGCCTCATTGAAGTTTCAGGTTTTCAGGTGATGTTGGGAAGTTACACTCATGGCCCATGAAAGCCCATGTGATCAGGACACAGAATTCCTGTCAGCCCCTTGGGAACCTGCATCCTAAAATAACATGCACTAAGCCCATGATAGACAACAGCAGAGCTGGGACTACTAGCATCCCATATTCCAGATTGATTTTCTTGAAATACCATCTCTTGTTTCTGCAAAAAACGGATATTCTGTGAATATGCCTCTACAAACCATTTTCCCGCAAAATACACTTGATTTAACTTGATTATTCTGGCAATTTATGTGTCTCTACATTGGCTGTTGGCTAAAATAACATTTTCTTGTCCACACACTGATCTGTCCCATTACAATGCTGTTATCTCCTTTGCAATCTTCTAATTTACAGGAAATTCAGAACTGGATGCGATCACAACTCATAATTTGAAATGCTAATCCTTGGCCTGTCACTCCAGCTGTAACACATACAGCCTGCTCTATTAAACTTTAATGTCTACCCTAATAGCCATGTGAGGCTAGAAATCCAGGGATTAGCTCTGATTCCAGTTTAACTACTGATAGGTGCCTGTAGTGTTACAAAGGGCTCTTTCTCTTCTGAGGAAAGCTGAGCATCTTTGGTTTGTTTATAAGCTACTGAAAGCTGGTCTAACATGGATTTTCTCCAAATAGGACCACTATAAATTTGGTTTAATTTACCTGAAGAATCGTGCACTCAGAGCATCAATGACTCGACTTCTCCCTCTTTGTGCATTGCAGCCTGCCTGCTGTAAATATACCATACATTGGGATGCCAGGGAAAGAGGTGAATTTTAGTTCATTCAGGACCATCTGGATTCTGTGAGTGGGTGGAAGGTTGGGTTATGAAGCAACTGGGTTGTGTAAGATGGGTAAAAACCTGGCCCTGTTGAAACCAAGGGTAAGATTTCCACTGATTTCAGTAGAGCCAAGGTTGCCCATGGTATTTTGGATTGGGCTATGGCAAAATAGCATTTGCATAGTTCAAATAGATGCTGTCAAGGAAGTCAATTAGTGGTTTGCCTTGTGTCTCTCAGGCATGTGAATGGTGCCTCCACGTCGTGTTGGTGGGAAGGTGTGAGATCAGAAACCTGATGGTGTTCACTCGTGGCAAAAGTAGGTATATGGTCTTCTGCACAGGTAGTGCTCCTGAGTTACTCACTGGAAGTCATAGAATCATTTAGTCTGGAAATAACTGAGATCATTGAGTTGAAAAGTAAACCTAATGCTGCCAACTAAGCCATGTCCCTGTGCCCCACAGATAGGATGCTGCCATAATTCTAAGCTTCTGTGGATTGTGGATTGGAAATTCTCTTGGCAAAAGTATCTTGTTTCTTCTGCAGAGAAAGGTCTGGTCACAGCCCCAAAGAGTGAGGTTGAGCACGGGGACCTTGCCACCCCTGTGGATACTCCAGGGTGTATCCCTGCCATCCATCCACCTGTGCAGCTCCTCCTAAAGACCATGAAGGACAAGTGAGGCAGGAGGAACTGCTCCTGCTGACACCTTCAAAGTAGTTGGTGAGCAGAAGAGGACTATGGAGGCTCAGCACATCCTTGCTCTGGCTGGAGGTCCATCTTTGGAAGCAGCTTGCAGAGGTTGCATTGTATATGGTCTGTAAAACCTCTACAGTTGGTTGGGAGTGGGGGTTTATAAGGATGTTCTAAAATTTGAAACACAGCAATGAGTTGAACCAGAAAGTTGTCTTTTTTTTTTTTTTTTTTTTTTTAATAAGAAATTTATTATTTTTTATGCAGCTTGCACTGGGAAAGATCTCTTGGGAACAGAGTAGCATCTCTTCTAAAGCATACAAAGCCCAGAAAGCTAAACAGCCTCACAGGGGTGGCACTTGTCTACCAAACCTCCTATTTCATAGATTTGCTCTGTGTGGCCTAGTAGGAAGCACAAGTATTGTCTGGTATTGTAGCTTTGAGCTGGAGATCCTCTGTGTGAGGCAGTTTCCAGCAGCACATCACACTTTCCTCACAGTTGTTCAGGGAAAGATTTTAGTGTTGTGTCAATTTGGAACAGGACCCATTACTGAAGCTTAAATTTTAGTGTTTGGCTTTTGCCTTTTTTTCCCCCCCCCCAAAAACTGAATTCTTGTTGTTCAGCCAGTCCTTGCTCTCTCAAGGCTACAGCAAACCCCAGTCAGCTCCAGGACTTCATTTTAATACAGGATCTACTTTTCATCATCTGGTTGCTCTTCTCTGAGGGAACACCTTGTCCCTTGTACTCCAAAGCAGATGGTGAGCTCAGAGAGGATTTTTGGGATAACTCACCCATTTGTTCCAATCCCTGATAATTTTCAAGGATGCCTTTTGGCTGTGAAAAATTCACCCCTCCAAATCCAGGCTTATTGGCTCTCTAAGTATTCTGTAAGGACTCGGTGTAAATTTTTCTTGGGCCTATGTTGAATGAGTACCTGAGTTGCTGATAGGGATAGGTGGAAAATCTGAATGACTGCTGTGTGTGGTTTATGGCTATTTTTGTGCATATTTTCTAGAGCCACAATGGTTACGCCCATAAACTGGAAAAAAAAAAAAAGAGAAGAAACCTCTTTCCCGTCTGTTGGCTTTTCTTGCGCCTCGTGTATATTCTTGTTTATTCTGCTGGGCTTCCAAGATGGAAGTTTGCACAAACATTGTAGAGTTTTGAAAAACAATGACCAGAGGCAAAAGAAGGAAAAAAAAAAGGAAAACAAGGAGCAGGGCGATCATCTCTCGAGTGGGTTTGTGCGTCCTTTGCTTTATCATCTGGAGCTTCAAGCTGGAGTTGATTTTTACAGAGCCTTGGAGATGCAGAAGCTCCTATTTTCTGCTCTGTAAATGAGTGTAACATGCTGTTTATCTCATGTATATTCTTTGGAATTCATCCCCTGTGTAGCTCCATGCTTCCTGCAGATTATGTACATATGAAGGAAATAATCACAGCAGATGCCACCCAAAATACCTGTGGGGGATCAGATAACCCAACCCGCTCTACGGCTTTTGAAAATCCTCAGTCAGTTGTTCTGCCATCCAAAGAAGTTTCCTGAAAAAATAGTTTCTGGGGCGTTGTGCACCCAAAATTGTTTTATCTCCTCTTCTAGTTTTTGCTGCAGAGAGATGATTTCCAGAGACACAAGGAGAAGAGGTTGAGGGAGATAGGGGAGAGGAAAGAGCCCTGCAGCTGGCACCAATGGCTGGGAGCCTTCTCAGGAAGAGATGGATTTTGTGCATAAAGGGAAAGCAAGTGGAGCTTGTTCATCTGGTTTGCCACTTGTGGCTGATGTAACAGTATTTGCAACATTCATCGTAAGTACAGTTAATGCTATTTTGTATAATTCATTGATTTCCATAAGATCTCCACTGGCCATACTGCCATGCAGGGAGCCAAGCACACCAACTACTTTCTGATATTAATTATAAATTGAAAATATAAAAAGTGTCTGATTTTCACACTGGTTCACCCCAATTGCAAGTAGAGGTTGCCATTAGCCAAGGATGCTGGCTTGGTTATGGTCCAGAGAGTCTCACTCAGGTTTTAGGGGACACTTTTCATCTTCCATGGGTTCCACGGAGAGGGAAAGGTGACTCGGTCTGGCTGCAGCACTGTGGATGGCACCGTCTGTCCCAACTGGGCACAGAGGAGCACCCACCACCTGTGTTCACCAAGCCCACAGCTGGTGCTGAGGGCACTGAGAGACCCTGAGCTGCTGCAATGGCCCAGGCAGAATAGCTGTGAGGAGCAGAGCCACGTCCGATGGGTTGCAGCTGTCCCGCTGCCTCCCCGCCGCCCCCGCCCCGCTCCAAATGTAAATCATCACTCTTTTCCCTTTTAACATAACAGTTGTGTCATTTAAAAGCTCAAAGAGCTGAGAAAAAAGTCTACTTGTTTAGAGAAACCATTAAAACAAATTATGAGCATTTAATAAATGGGGAAAACTGTCTGTTTGTCATAACACAGAATTTTTCCTTTAAATATCCAAACAGCCACCCAAAAGGTTCCTCGTAGATGGGTGTGTTGGGAGATATTTCCAGGGTCAATCTGCACTGGGGTCCTCTCTGGGAGCCTTTGGCCCAAATCCCTGTACAGATGGGTGGAGGGCTCAGGGTGGAGTAAAAAGCTGAGCTGAGCTCCCTTTGGGACTGGCAATGGAGCACGGCAGCTTCCCTGGCCTCGTGGTACCCACATGGGCTGGCACACAGTGCCTGCACCCTCACAGCAGAGGGATGGGAGCACAGTGCCCGTGTACCACATTGTGGTGGGCTCCATGGAGCTTGCTTGGCTGCTCCTTGGGGAGGAGGCTCTGCCTCACATGCCAATGGCATTTTTGCAAAACTTCGATGCATCCCTTGAATAAACAGTAGCTTGGCCACTGCCTTTGGAGAGCAGTTCAGTGTTTTTCTCCCTTCTCATGTGATATTCCTTTTTTTTCAAAACATTTCCTGATCCTGAGCTCCTTCCTCAGGTTGTGGGAACATTCAGGTTCGGATCTGCAGTGTGTGGGCTGGCCTCTCTCCAGTTGTTTAACAGATGATTGCTTTGAATAGGATTATCTTGGACAGGCAGAGAATCATCTCTGCAGTGCTGGGGCCGCCTCTGCCCTGGGAGGGGGGAGTGACCAGACCAAGCTGTGAGATGCTCATGCTCTTGCTGGCAAGTGTCTTCCCCTGACAGTGTATTCAGGCTCTGGAGCTGTGATCTGATCTTTAACAGCTATTAAGTCCTTGGTCCTTAAGAATGATTGATTACTGGCTAAACCCCCTTGTAATGAGCCTCTTTACCTTTAGAACCTTCCAAAGCTTGGGAGAAAACCTGCTGTGTGTCTTGCTGTTTGGTGACTCAGGAGACTGGAGGTAATAAAGTGCTCAGTTTTTAAGTGCCCAACACCAGGATTGCAGCTTCACTTGTCTGAAACCTGGCTGCTGCTCCCATGGGGCTGCTGCAGGCATGGAGACCCACGGGGTGCCTGCACTCCTGTTGTGGACCAGCCCTGAGGGCAGCAGACACTGTCTGAGCCAACCCCTCTGCAAATTAATCCCTCTTCAGCATGGCAGGCTGCTCAGGAAAGGCAAAACCAGATGGGCTCCAACAAACACGAAGCTGCTGAGCTCCTCCCTGTTGCCAGGTTGATTGTTGCATCCCTGACACTGTTCATCCCCTTCTGATGGGGCCAAAGGTGACTTGCTGGGCACTTGGGACACTCCTGTGACGTGCCCTATGTGGTGGTTGGCCAGCTTGCTCGAGGTATCTCAGTTTGTGGCTGGCATCCCTACAGGGTGCTTCCATATTTTTCTGAAAGTAATTGGAGCTGGCAGCTTTTACAAGCTGGTTGCCCAATGAGGGGAGCACATTTTGTGCTGCTGTCATACTGGAATTGGGTAAAAGTGGAGAGAAAAGGAAAAGAAAGACCTTTTTAGGTCAGTCTCCACTTTGGCTGTGGGTTCCAGCAACACATGAGCTCCATGTGGTGGAGCCTGGTGATGCTCGTTGGAAGAGGGTGCACAAGGTTTTGCTGAATCTCTGTGGATATGTGAATTTGGAGATGGTGATTTTTAAGGATTCAGTTTAGGACTTCTCTGTGGGGTTCATGAGGAACAAGTCTTGTGAAGAAAAAGGTGTGAAAACAGCATTTACCAGTGAAGGTGCTCCCACAGGGGGCCATGGCAGTGTCACCACTGGGAGCTGGTGCTGGTTAAGCAGATCCTTTGGGAAGAACCAGGTACAAGAAAGGCCAAATAAGTTGGGTTTGTGATAAAGAAGATGGCAAAAGATATGGCCTGAACAAAATCTTGGAGGTGCTAACAGAAGGAGAAAAGGAAAGAACAGGAAAAATATGCAAGGACAAAACTAAAAGGTTTTGAAACAGGCTCAGTGCGTGGGCAAGAGTGAGATGGTTATCACAGTTAACTGCTCAATTACAGGCTTTGTCACAGGCAGATAGAGAGGAGGTGGCTCCTCTCTGCAGAGGTGACAGCTGAGATGGGATCTGCTCTCCTCAGATGCTGCCAGCAGTCCAAATGTCTGTTCACAAAACATGGAGTAAAGCTCTTCTCCCTCACATCACCCTCGTGTGAGCTGAACTGGTTCCAGCCCAGCCTTCCATGTCCAGCCAGCTTGAACCTGGCAGCTGGGATAAAGCAAAGTGTGAGACAGATAAACTCTGAAGGGCCTTATCTAAAAATAAAAGGTCAGTTGAGAGATGATAATTCAAGGGGACAGGTGTCCCCTGTCCCCAGTGTGAATATTAACTCCCTTAAGGAGAGAGGTGCTGTGTCAGACTCTCCATTTCAGGTTGATAACAAGTATTTTATTACAACCCTATCATTGAAAAAAAATATGAAAATCCTTTCCTTTAGCCTCCTCAGTTCTTTAATCTGAGAGTCCTCCTCGGTCAGATGTGTGGAGACTTTTCTTTGTGAATTGGGAACAAATTCTCCGGCTTCTCTCCCACAGGTTTTAATCCCTTCTTTTGTTTCACCACGTGGTTGTGTAAGCAGTTCCCTTGAGAACAGGGCTCCAGGAATATATAATTAAATCAGAAGTTTGGCACTAATAAGTGATCTTATCACTTTGTTGGGCTTTTTTCAGGCCTTTGTGTGATATTCCTAGGCCATTTATTTGGAGTTATTTAATTACAAGGCCCCCACAACAGAGTCAAGGCCTTGGATGGCTTTTTTTTTTTATTCTTTTATTTTAGAATTTTTCATTATATCATGCTTCGTGCACCAGGTGACCTAGGAGGGGCTGGCAAGCCTTCAGGACTGTCTGTCACTGACAAAGCTGACTCTGCAGAGATTGTTTTTGCTATGAGTAATTACTAAGCAGGAACTCCTCTTCAAGCCCCAACAAAGAAGTGGTTGAACCCCAGAATACCTGCTGCCTTCCAGCCAAGTGTTGGTGCCCAGTGGGGACCGTGCCCCACTTGGGGTATGAATACAGTAGAAAGAAAGCCAGATGCTGTGAAAATTCCCATTCCCAATGAGTTTTTCTGTGTTCTGTGCTGATTAAAAGCACCTTGCCCTCTTCTGAGGTCTGAGAGTGGTGGAGGTGTGTGGCTGCTGTGACCTCCTGGGGCGGGACAGTTGCCCAACACTGATTTTTCCGTGGGTTGAACCTCTCCATTGTTCAGCTCTGGGGGTGATGAGGTGTCAGGGTGCAGCCCTCACCCTTGAGAAGCCTCAGGGCCTGAGTTGACTAGGTGTGAAGTTGTTTGAGTAGTTCAAGATGAAGATAAGATATGGAGATGTAAAAAAACCTCCATTAGAAACATGTCATCTATTGAAGTGCATTCTAGGCAATGTGCTCAGGATGGAGCTAAAATTGACAGAAAACAGTGTTTGTAAAAGTCCCTTCTCTAGGCTGTCTTCAAATCACTCGAGCTCCTCTCTTCACCTTTCAGTGTCTAAATAATTTTGACAGCTAACCTGCATCTCCTCCCCTAAAAAATGTGCAATGTGACTGAGAATGATGTGAAATGTGAGTGCAGTAACACCAAGGCGTGCACTGCTGTGGGGTGGTGGTGTGATCACATGGTGGCACGTCAGCATGTGCAACATGGGGCTTTCCAAACCCTGAAATATTTTTTTTTTTCTTAAGAAGAATATCCTTCCACCCCTCATCTCTAACATATCTCTTGTTTCACCGAGGAGGTGAGAGCTGGCCTGCCAGGAGCAGGGTGGATGGTCAGCTTTCAGTCTCAGGGAGGATCAGAAGGAGCCATCAGTCAACTGAAGCAGGAGCACAAGTTTTAACCATGGTTCCCTGCTAGACAGTATTTTCCCAAATGCAATCAAGCTGTATTTCCCCCTTTTGTTATTTTTTTGCCCCATAAAATACCAGAGAGCACTTGGCATATCCGAAGTTTCAGGCTTTCAAACATCAGTCAATCCGTGATGGAAACAGGCTTTTAGAATGATCTGTTTACTTGGAAAACCTCAATCTCTCAGCAAAAACTGCCCCCGGGGAGCCCTTCCCCCTCTTCAAACAGCCAGGCTGAGCTTCAGTGATGCTGGCACTGGCACTGTCCCTGGGCATGACAGTCAGTGGAAACCCCTCTGCTTTCCGTTGGCCATGTGACTTGGGGTAAGACCTCTCTGCTGGTTTAATCCATCAAAGAAAACCTGCTGATTGATGCCCTACAACTGGCCTGGCACAGTTTGCTGCACACCTGAGCCCAGAGCTGATCCAGGAGCTCCATCCCCTTGCTGTGCTCAGGCAGAAAACCCTCAACCTGAAAGTCAGGTGCTAATGAAATAATAAGTGAACAGAGATTAACGTACCCTTCCAGTGTCATTTTCTGGTCTCATTTTGTTGCTTTTCTGCCCACTTGGAATGCTGCTCCATTTACTAACTTCTTATTTGCTTTCCTTGCAGCTTGCTTACCTATCATCACTAATTACAGAACAAACAATTGCAGCAATACAGTAATGAATAGCAACCTTTTGATTTTTTTTTTTTTTTTTTTTTGTGTGTAGGTGCACCTGGTTCAAATATTTAAGACAAATGGGAGTGACTTTCCAACTCTCCTCTCCTTTGCCTAGCAGCACAATTTCTATCAGTCCATTCTGGGATGGTATCAGCAGGCAGCAGGAGGTTGTGCCAGGCAGGCAGAAGGAAAGGGTGTTCTGAGATCTCCTGCAGGCACAGAATTCAAGGGTTGCACCATCCCTTCCATGTTCAATGTTTTTTTTCCCTTTGACTTTGTGCTGGCACTGTTGGAGCAGTTCTTTGTGATCCTGTTGACACTGAGAGATGCAGGGGTTGGATGAGCTGGGACTGCTCACAGCAAGCCTTAGTGTGACCCCAAATTCACAATTTCAACACTAATTCAGCAAAAGGAGAAATTTAGAAGAGAGTCTAAAGCCTTTCCTATGCCAGTGCCCTAATGCAACACATCACTTGGGTTAAACACAAGCACAGCTTCATTGATTCTGCTGCTGCTCTGCATCCACGTAAGAATATCTCTTAGATCTGGATTTGGGATTACAATGGAACAAAAAGCAATGTCAATCCAGTATTAATACAATACAAATCCATCAATAAAAACATCTCACAAACAAAGCTTAAATAAGCTTTAAAATGTACCTGGAAGTAGAAAATTGCCTATTGTAAGTGAAATAGATGTTGATATAAAGGATTTCATTAAAATGGAATTAGTGTTTCAGTTAATCTTTCTGTATTTCCTTTCATTGTTGTATGAGGTTGGGCAGAGACCTGTCCCTGTCTGGACTGGGAATGGCTCTGACTGAGGACCAGCTTCCACCTTGGACCTATCCAGCCCTCTGATAGATATTTTGACCAATATGATATGATTCAGGAGAACAGTTTGCTTTCTGTTAGTTACCATAATTGTTTATTCTTTAAAAAATCCTCTCCTACTCTAATGATACCCAGGTTCTCCACCCTCTGGAGTGGAGAGCATTTCTGAAAAGCAGGTGTACAGTTCTGCTACAAACCTCCTTGCAGGGAGATATGATCTGTTTAATGAAAACAACCCCTGAGTCACCTGCTGAACTGGTTTGATATTATTCTGGTGTAGTGCTAACTAGCTGTGCACTGGGATAAAGCAAGAGTCACTTTTTGAGGATGCAAACGTCCCCTATTTAAGAGACTGAAATGAGTCACCCTCTCTGTATAAACAAATGGACCATTAAAATACTGATAACTCTAGAAATAACAAAACTAGAGAATTTGGTTCAAAGAGAACCTCCTTTAGTAGTGGGAGGAAGGTGTTTATAACTTATCTTTTCATTCCTGAGCCTTCTGCTTAGAAGCAGAGTGGCCTTTTCTGCAGTGGGTTTGGGTAGAACTGTGCCTTTGGAGAGAGGGAGTTTTTGCTTCTCCCCTCTCCATGTGTCTCCAGCAGCTGAGGATTTAAGAGCAACATTCAAAGAGTGACAGCAGAACTTTATATGTTTCCTTGGTGTGGTCTCCCAGTGGACTGATTCGGGGAGTTCATCCTTTTGTGTCAGACTCTCCTTTCATTTTGTGGTATCCATGTTGATTCCCTGTGTCCTTGACGTGTATTTGAAGGAGCACATCTGATATATCTGTACCAAAGTCCCTGTTACTGACTGTGTATGCCCTGGTCTTGTGTCTGTATTTTTCCTGGGGTGAGTGCTATGAAGTGACGCTCCTGCTGCCACTGGAGCTGCGGAGCACGTGGGGTAACTTCCAGCATCCTGTGCTTGCACGAGCCATGGAGAGATGCTGGACTACGCCAAGGAAATGCCTGGGATGAGGTGGTACCCTGGTATGCTGAGGCTGGGCAGGAGGAAATCCTGGGTGAGCGGAGAAGGAAGGACGCGCTTTAATTGGCAGCCGCTCGCTTTGCACACCAGGAGCGGGAACTGTGCATCATCCCCAGGTCACAGTTCCGCCTTGCAGGAGCAGCTGTCATCACCTGGCCCCAGTGTTTCCCCAAGAGTTAAAAACACCGACCTGCTGGGACGTGTCTGCAGCCTCCAGAGGTGAAGGAAAGACCAGGGTTGGGGTGGAGGCACCCGCACCGTTTGCCATTGCAGTGTTCCACAGGGCACGGCACTGGCCAGGGCTCCTCCTCCCCACACTGGTTGCTTGTGCTGCCAGAGGAGGGTGCACAGGCTGAGCCCTCCAAGGGTGCTCCCCTGCACCCTTGCTGGGTCCTGCAAGAGCTGCCCCCATGTCCAACCTTCCCTGGTGCTGCCGACCTCCGCTGATGGGATATCCTGCCTGTGATGGTGCACCCACATGGTGCACGAGAAGAAAGGGGTCCTCTGCATTTGGAGGAGGGAATCTCTGTGTACAGCTCCTAAACTTCACCTGGGTTTGGCACTGGACCTCAGGGTGCTCCTCTCCCATGTGAGGGTGCCTGCCAGGCTGGGCACTGCAGGGGCAGAGGGTGGAGGAACTTCCTCTGCAGATGCCGACACGGTTTACGTGTGAGATAAGCCCTGAGCTGCAATGCACACAGAGGAGAGAGAACTTCTGGGAATTTTAGACATCTGGAGAACTTTAATGCAGAAAACACAGATGTTTATAGATGCTTGCTGCAAGGTCATGAAGGTTTGAAGAGCATAATTTCGTGCTTGGGCATCTAAGTCCTTTTGCAGATTTCTTGGCTCTGCTGTTTGCCTCTGCAATGGCAGAGGAATGATTTGGATCAGAGCAGCGTGCAAGCTGCTCAGGATAAATGAGCTTGCTACATCCACATGAAACAAAGCTGTGTCTCACTTTTTTCCTAATTAAAATTAACATATTAATAATTATAGAGGTGTTGGGAGAACCACTAATGTGTGGCTGAAGTCTCAGACCTCTGTGTGAAGCTGCATAGGAGTTCAAAGTACTGTTACTGTCAGTTTATCACTCATTACATTAATCCAATTAATTCATGATTTTTTTTAATGTTGTCTGGCAGGTATTCTGTGTCTAATATGAAATAATTATAGCCACAGTACTTCCCCTATTATTTTGTGTGAGAGCAGTTCTTACCATTTGATCACCACTAGCACAAACAACATAATAATGAGGATATTCCAACAGGAGGCAAAGAGTGCAACCTCCTTGACCTGGATAAATTACATTGGGCAAAAAAACCCCTCCAACAGCTCCAGTGAGTAGCAGGGGGACTGGAGTGGGGACAGACATAAACTGGTTCCAAATGGGAGCTTGGAGTTAACTCTATCCCTATGCCATTTAGTTACAATGCTGCCTTTTGCTGTAAAATGAAAGTTAGATAGGATAAGTTCAAAACACTACCCATTAATTAGGTAAATATTCTAAGCCCTCCTTCCCCTCCAGGTCCAGGGGAGCTGAGAGCACCAGCCTCCCTGGCACATGGTGAGAGGTGATTTACTGTAGCCCCAACATTACAGGTATTTTCTGGGGCTGCAGCACATAGACATGCCATTGATAATTCTGCCTTTGTTTTGATTGCTTCCAACTGCAGAATGAGGGAGACTTAATTGGCAGAAATTACCTCATTCCTGGCTTGATTAAGGCCTCCATATGTGTTTTATAAATAAAGTAGTCTTTTCAACTGTTTTATCACTTGGAGGTTTCGGCAGACTAAATATGATTTATGGTGTTTTGCCTCCTTGCCCTAACAGGGAGCACTTCTGATCCCCCTCCCTCCCTGCGGCCGAGGACACTGGAGCTGGGGGGGAGCATCACCGGTGCTGCTGGTGCTGCTGGTGGCTCTGGAGGTGGCCAGGCATCATCCAACCCTCCCTGGGGTGTTTTGCCAGCCCAGAGCTCAGCTGAGTGCAGGGTCTCCATGAGGTTTGAGTAGGGCTGTTGGCAGCCCCAGCCCTATCCATGTGAGAGGTCTGGGCCAGGACCCACTGTGGGCATCCCCTCCTGGGGGGTGGTTGCATTGGCTGCTGCCTGAATTCTCCTGCTCCTTTTTTATTATAATCAAGGAATAAAGCAAATGTGGAAACCAGGTTTTCACTAATTGTTTAGGCTGCAGTGCACAGCCTCCTGCAGCTTTGGGAAAGGCTCTGAGAGGGAGCACTGAGGGGCACCTCCATCCCAACGAGCTGCTGGCTCAGCCCTCATCATGTCTGAGGCTGAAGATGAGCTGAAGATGAAGGACCTTGCCCTTGCTTAGTCATGTCATGTCATATAATACCTTATATCATCAAATAGTTTGGGTTGGGAGGGACCTTAAAGGTCCTCTTTTTCCAACCCCCTGCCATGGGCAGGGACACCTTCCACCAGCCCAGGTTGCTCCAAGCCCCGTCCAACCTGACCTTGAACATTTCTAAGGATGGGGCAGCCACAGCTTCTCTGGGCAACCTGTGCCAGGGCCTCCCCACCCTCACAGGGAAGAATTTCTTCCTAATAGAAATAATAATAATAATAATAATAATAATAATAATAATAATAATAATAATAATAATAATAATAATAATCCTCCCAAATCCACCCAGTGTTAATTCGCAGTCAGAGGTGGAGAGATGAGGAGTGGCTGGATGATGCCAGCCTGGTGCTGAGCTGCAAAACCTGGAACAGTGCTTTTAAAAGGGATTTATATGCAAAGAAGCAATGGAAAAAAAAGAATGACTAGAAATAAAATCAAGGCCTTGTGTGCCAAAAATCACTGCTTACTCTACTCCATATCGTTTCAAGTCTCTTTGTTTTCAAGTAGCTCTATTGCTTAATCCAAGCTTTCAGAAATCATGAGCTTGGCTTAAAACTGGAGCTGAGAAATGTTTAATATCAGCTTCTTTTATTCACTCTCTGAAGGCTGAATATTTTGCACTCGTGTGCCTTTCAGGAAGGCTACTGCTCTAAAGAAAAAAAAGAAAGCTTAAATTGTTGGGTTAAAAACTGATCCAAGATCTAAATCACCAGTAAATGCAGATGACTCATGATAAAATGATGAGAATTGAAAATACTGTTAGACATTTACAGAGATAAGGAGAAGAGGTATATTTAGTGGGATTCTTGTGTCTTAGCATTTGGTATTCTGAACTGTCTAGAGAGAAACATGCTGATTTCCTCGGATTACTTGATCATGGTTCACTGAGTTCAGGTTTTCTTTCCTTTCTTCTTTTGCTACTAATTCAGCAACAGTGAATATTCTTGTGAATGAATTCACACAGCAAAGCACGTTTTTCAGAGGAGGATATCTTTTCTAACAAAGATAATTTCCCATCTGAAGTGAAGGCTAAAAAAAAAAAAAAACCCAACCCCAAAGAAAAGAGCTGTGTTTATGTAATTGTTAGTTCTGAATTTTTTTAAAAAACAAGTGAAATGAGAAAATTGGCCTGAAACAGCTGGATGTGACATTCCAAAGAACAGAATTTGGGATTTTGTGCCAGACTGGATGCAGCTTGACGACAAAGCTGGAATTCAGAGCCAGCACGAGAAGCAGCCAGGAAGGCTGAGGGAGGATTGGGATGGGTGCAGGACAGACTGTTTCTACTTTGCATGCACAGGATGATCCAAATAATAAAAACGAGGTCCCCATCCTGCTCTGCCATGGAAGGCACTGCTCCTGTCCCAACTCCAGCCCCAGTTCTTTTGGAAGTGGGGGATCCACAGGAAGGATTAATGGCAGGGTGAGGGCATTGTGCAGCTGTCACGTGCAGAGGGACAACAAGGGCAGTTCAACACCATTCCTCCCCGGGCACACCCGTCGGGGCAGGACAGCCTGACAGACAGGCTTCTGCTCAGGTTCATCTGAGGAGTCCTAAGGTGACATAGCCAAAAGTGAGCCAGTGCTGTGTATGGCAGTTGGTGTCTGTGGTGACAAGTGCCATGTGAAGGTGGTGTTCCCCTAATTTCAAACAGGCAGAGGCTCTTCAGTCCAGTTTTCCACGTGCCTCTTGGCACAAGACATGCAGGAAGGAGCCCCTGGTATTGAATGAAATCCTTCCTTTGTGGCTGGTGGGGAGAGAAGCCCTGTATTGTTTCTGTGCTGTAGAAAGGTTATTTAGGTTTTAGATCCCCATCCCTCGAAGGAATGTCACTGTGTGGACACCCAGGAGCCATGTGAGACCAGAAAGGTTTTGGCTGGGGATGAAATGGAGCACACTCCTGCCCTGCTGAGGTGGGAAGGGAAAAACATCTAGAGAAGCCTCTGGTTTTGCCTCTTTTGGAAGTTACAACAGTAGCTTCCCAGCAAACATTTCAGGGCAATGCTTGAGCTGTGTGTCCGCCTGGAGCAGAATTCCACACACCACCAAAGAGTCCCGGCTGGAATTTTGCCTCAGCGTAGCAGGAGCTGCTGCCAGGGTGAGTGAGGGAGCTCTTCTCCTGAAAAACCACCGTGGCCACAGATCTTCACAGATGGTCTTTCACTGAGGACTGAAGCCATCTGCTGTTGTTTCCAAACTGGTTTCTCAGCACTGTCGTGGATGCTCAGTCCAGGGAATTGCTGGTCCTCTGGGGCCAGGGCAGATGGGTGTTTGCAGAGTGTGCTGGGGACATGTCCTTGGGGTGGGGCATGACCTGGCCAAGTGACAAACTGCCCAGAACTGCCAGTCCTCGGGATTGCAGGGAGGTGAGGGGGCTTGGCTCTAGGGGTACAAGCTCTGGGCTCTGACTGCCCCAGAGCTCCCACCCCCTTTGCCCCTGCCCTGCCCAAACATGAACCCCTTGGTAAAAGTTAACTGCTGGGGAAAGGTAAAAGGACTCTTGATTAATGTTTGCTGGACAACTCTCATGCCTGTCCCATGTGGATAGGAGAAATATTCCTCCTCTCTCCTGCCCTTCGTCTCGGAGCCGCTCTTTATTCAGCCCATTTCTCGGGAGAAATCCGGGGAGAGGGAGTGTGCC
Organism: Manacus candei; assembly: GCF_025592945.1. NCBI lineage: Eukaryota > Metazoa > Chordata > Aves > Passeriformes > Pipridae > Manacus > Manacus candei. The sequence goes on along the minus strand of NW_026138085.1, from coordinate 15,765,627 downwards.
TGTCAGAGATGTGAGCTGAATAACAATCACCAAATCCCCCCCTCGCAGCAACTTCTGCTCCTGCTCCCGCTGTTCCGTATTCTCTGTGGCAGAAACATTGGAAACAGATTTTCTGGGGGCAGAAAAAAAAAAAAAGCAAAATGGAGCAGCCGTCAAGATGCCAAACAACAGGACACATTTTCCTCGTGCAGACAATGTTTCTGATGTTGTTAATGAACCCCCAGGTTTCCCTGAAACCTCCAACCATTGCGGGGTTTTTATAATAATGTTTGCATTAGGCTTCTGGTGGGCTCAGGCTCGTGGAATTATATTTGAGCTTCCTTAGCTTTCAGCACCATTAAGCATATTTTCAAAACACATTAAAAGGAATACGTCAACTTGGTTTAGGCTGAAACTTACGCTGGGAAAAGAAAATCAGGAAAAAAGAAAGTTCCACGAATTACAAATGAAGTGGGAATGTTTTCATTAAAAGGAAAAAATAAAGGAAATATGCTATTCCAAAATAATTTCTTTTCTCTCCTTTTTTTTTTTCCCCTACCCTATAGGCTGGGCGACTCAAACACAATGACTTTGTGCTGGTGAATGAGGAAAATTAAGTGACCAGAACCCAAACTGCTCCAGGTGATGTTAAACAAAACTCCTTGGTTTTGGGAACAAAATGAAACGGGAACACCAAATGCAAAAATATGTTAAATAGCACCAGAAGCATCTACAAGTTTAAACAGAAACATTTAACTGAAACACAATTTGTTTCCTTGGAAGAGAATGTAGGAATTTTTCCTTTTATTGTGATGTTTCCATCATTTAAAAGACAAAGACTCTTCCCAAACTCCAGCCCATAGTCCTCAATCTCCAGGGACCATTACTGAAAAGCCCAAATTCTCAGTTCTTGCTCCACAAAAAGATTCCTAAAACAAGCCTCTGTTTTTCTTTCTGCCTTTTGTTTCCCTGAATAATTTTACATGCATTGTTTAGAAGAAGGAAGTACACGAAATGTGGGAGACCTGGATAGACCTGGGAGACTTTTGGGACAGGTTGATGTCTCAGGTGGTTGTGTCTGGAGTTGTATTTTCCATGAGTACTTGTTGTAATGGGTAGTTGTGACAAAGAAGGGACAACGGTAATGCCATTAATAATGGCACAAAGTCTCCAAGAAGGCATCTGGAAGCCTTGCTGCATTACTGTGGAATCATAGAATGGTGATTGGGTTGGGAAGGACCTTACAGAGCACCCAGTTCCAACCCCCCTGCCGTGGGCAGGGACACCTTCCACAAGACCAGGCTGCTTAAAGCTCCATCCAGCCTGGCCTTGAACAGTTCCAGGGATAATGAGCCCACGGCCTTCCAAAGGCAAAGTCTCCTTGAAAACCATGATGCACCTTTGTGTGGTTGCCCTGTACGTGAGTTTTTCTTAGAGTCTGGCAACAACTAATGAGATGATGAACAACAACCTCTGCAGTGTTGCTGCACTCTGCACAATGCCACTGTTTTTCTCTTGGCTTCAGCACCACTCAGGTCTTCCTTCTGGGCTGCTGTGAAAAGCAGAAAGGTAAGGATGTGATCATCAAAGCCAACCACGACTTTTCATCTGCCTCTGATTTCTGCCACAGCTCCCTGTTTGCTGCCCCTGGATATGGCTTAATATGGAAAACACAACAGGGTCTGCCAAGCTGTGTGTGCTACCATGTATGGTGAAAAGGACTTCCCCAAAGCAGAGGCATAAATTCTGCTTTCCAATTCTATGAAGAATAAAAAAGATAATAGGAAGCTCTGTCCTCTCCCTGTTTGGCTCAACAGTCTAGAAATGCCCAGTTATAAACAGGAGAAAATGTGCTTTTGGGTAGATAAGGAGAGCAGCAGTTTACACTGATTTAGGGGAATAGCAGCTTTTTCTGTGCAGAAGAGTCTGCAGCTGGAAAATCACATTGGATTCATTAGAAGTGCAAGAATAAAATAATGAAAAAGAAGGTGATACTTTTGAAGTCCCTAAAAAATTTATCCAATTTTATCTATCTATGTATTTATCTAATAATAAACATTCCAGACAAGGTTTTGTATTTTATTATTGTTAATAAAGTAGCCAAAATATAGTGGTCAAAGTATAATACAATACAATGTAATCTAATGTAATATAATATATAATAATTACTTATGTTGTCTATAATATGTGGTTGATATAACAAGGTGTTACATATTAATATATAACTGTTATATTGTCAACCTATAACTGACCAAGGGCAGGGAGAATGAGCCTCCAGCCTGGCAGGGGCAGCTGTGGGTCCAGAAAAGGTGCTCGAGGGGCCAAGAAATGAAGTATTATAGAAAGCTGAAGTATCTTCTTAGGCATGAGAAAAATCAGGTATCTCCACAGGTGTGATCCTCCTGATGTTTTCTTTTAGTTCAAATAGCTTGATCTGAATTTCTATCCAAATTTCAGCACAAAAAGATTATCCTGGTGTATAAACCTGCCAAAATGCAGCCAGAGGGAGGGGGTTTGCACGAAACTATAGCATTAGAAACCTTCCTTGGGGCAAAGAAAAAGGACTTACAAAATCCCCATTCCCATGTGTTTACACAACAGACCCTAACAACTCCTAGGGGGCCTTTTGAGTTAATTGGGAGAGTGGTCTCTGCTGTAAAAGGTCCCTAAATACATGTTTGCCTAATCCAGGCTTTGAGCACCACTCAGATGTTTGCCTGTGACCAGCAGGAACAACTCTGGGGCAGCAGGAACCACAGGGCCCCCCAAGAGTGGGGCCATCCCCTCCTGATGGCACCCTGTGGGGGGGTGTCCCCAGGAGCACCTGGTCTAATGGAAGGTGTCCCTGCCCAGAGGGGGGTTGGCACGAGATGATCTTTAAGGTCCCTTCTCCCCCAAACCATTTGATGATTCTATGATTCCAGTTCTGTGACCATGCTGGATCTGGCTACAGCAGCATCCTTTCCTGCTCCCAAATCCCTGCAGTGCCAGCAGTGGGTGGCTTCAGCAGCCAAACAGCCTTGGAGACTTTTTGCCCATTTCCACATGTAACTTCACTAGAGATGGTCCTGTTCCTGAAGGATTTCCAGGTTCACCTCGGGAAAAATTTTTCTTCAGCCCTCAGAAGTAGCTTTCTCTGGTAAATTCCAGCATCTTCAAGAACTGGAGTAGTTTCTTATCCTGGGGCTGTTTTTCTCTCAGAAGTGTCCCAGGTAACCCTTGCTGGTTGGATTGGGACAGCAGCCATCAAATCAGCAGTATTAGGGTTTTCAGCCTGTTAGTGTGGGTGCAAGGGGTGCAATTCCTGAGGATATGGGGTAAATCCAGCTCCTTGCCCACGCAGGGACAAGGAGGTTCCTTGTTCATGTTCATGGTCCCTTTGAGTGGAAAAGGATGAGCAGCATCACGAGGGCCACTCAGGAAGATGCTGCTGAACTGAGGTGGCAAACTTTGCTGAAGTGAACGTCCACCAGTATCACATCTAAATATAACACTCATCCAAATGATACAGGAATTAATTTCCAACTTTGGTCCAGACTTATTCTGCATAACTAAAATCCAAACTGAGTTAATGCCTCACTGCAGAATCTATAAAATAATCTCTGGTATGACCTTTATTGAGGACGCTGTTCTCTGAGAAAAGATGTATTCAGCAGCCAAGTGGTTAAATCAAAATAACAAGGGCTATTTATCTAGTAGCTTTCCATGGCTATACTCAAGGGGGGCATATCTACCTATTTGTCAAGTCATTGACAACAGCCTATTTCTTTCTTCCTACCCACATGCTTTATTAAAGAAACACTTGACCTACCTGTCATATCAAACTGCTTCCTTTATCCAAAACAGAATAATATAGACATTTCCCTTAAGGGAATCCTGATGCAAATATATAAGGACAGGTTGCCAATTTGTTGAGCGTATTAGGGTACAGAAAACTGTCAAGGGAAACAGCTGTAATACGGACTGTTCTAACAAGCTCATTTTTCCTTTTTTTTTTTTTGGTGGTACTTTTGGTCTCTCTTTAGTTTATATTATAGGATTTGTATGTTACCATTTTTATGGACAGCTGTCAACTGCAACTCGTCTTTTTCACTGGGAAAAAAAAAAGGAAACCTTCGGATTCCTGGCCGTGGCTCGGATCTATTGTTTGGTCTTGGAAAATAACTGCCACAAAACCTTCAGCTGCACGTAGCTGGGAAGAAACTTATGAGATAGGGGAAGGGAAAAGCAGCAAAGCTTGTGGTGGAGAAGGCTCTGCCTGGGATTTGAAAGGCGTGTATTTGCCACATGAAGCCACTTAAACACATGATGGTGCTTCCCATTCTCACCTGTCTGCTTCTGCACTGCAGAAAGCACCCTCTGTCTTGCCCTGAGTGAGTGGTTTGGGCAATAATTCAACTTTGAGATGATGCAGAAAGGTTCAAATGTGGCATTTTGCACAAGCAAGCTTTGCTGTGGCTGAGGGCCGGGAGTGAGAGCCAGGCTGCAGGAATTCAGGCTTCCCAGCAGCACACTGGTTAATCCTGAGCCACTCAGTCCCCGGCACTGGTTTTGGTGCACAGATCCAAAACATCCCCAGCTTTCCAGCAAGGCATTTTGGTGATGTTGCACAGACCCTCATCAGTTTCCAAGTGAAATCCATAATTTTCAGCAACTGGAATCTCCCGAGACCAGAAAAGATTAAGAGTCAAATCCATATAATTAGAGGTCTACGTCGACTCGTGGACAAGGCAAAGGCTGTGCTGCAGGAACAAAGAGCAGATTAAAGGTCTGTTCCACTTTGAGGGCTGCTCCACTGGAATCAGGGGGGGTTACCCGAGAGATTAATTAGTCAATTTATGCTTGTTTGCATAAAGGATGATACAGATCATCAGCTGGATGAACAAAAGTTCAGGCAGTGCAAGTCAGGGCAAAAGGAGAGAGAATTAACTGTGTCTGGACCGAGGTCACAGCTCGGGCTGATCCAGTTGCTGTGCCAGAGCACTGTGACTATCGTGTGCCTCTAACCAGTGACCTGTGATGAGAGGCCACCATGAGCTCTGGCAACTCTAATAAAAGTCAGATCACCCAAAGAAAATGTCTCTAAAGGGTCGTACAAATATTTGGGTAGAGAAGAAAAGGAGCGCCGGGATCACCGCGAGAAAAGCTGTGCAGGATGGTCTGGGATTTCCCCCTTGGTCTGAACTTCTGCCCTGTTCCTGCTCCCAGCAATGTGTCCCCCACACCCAGCCTTGGGCTCCTCTTCTCAGTGGTGTGAAAAACTCTGCTCGTGTCTTTTAGTGTGGGAGCACCCACGTGAAGATCAGGAGCAGTAGGTGGCATCCTGGGCCTGCTGAAATCAGGTGGAATTTTCTCATGACCCTTTTCGGGGCCAGGAGGTCACCCAGATGTTGAATGTTGGCACCATGGAGGGAGAAAGGTCTGTTGGTCTGGTGTCATTGCTGTGGGCCAGGTTGAGAGTGGCTTTAGGGGACATTTTGTTGGCACATGGCTTATGAAGAGACTGCACTGTGTGATTGCAAGGGTGAGGAGAAGAAGATCATAAAAGGATATTTGCAGCACTGACTCTGCCTTTGGAAAAGGACTGGGTAGTGTGAACTCATTAAAAGACTTTCCATAGCATATATTATCCTGCCTGTTCCCTTGGAATGCTGTGGAAAACCGGGAAGAGGGACCATCAGACACCATTTTTTTGTTCTGATATTGTAAACACACATACCCAGTGCGTGCTCACCAGCTGATGAGGTTTTTTTCACAGAAGCAAAAACATTGCCTCATTTTTTTGTACAGGTTTTGAATCTGCAATGCGTTTTCTGGAGCCAAACTGTAGCTCAGACATGGTGAGAAATGCATATATCACTGGGACTAGAGCAGAGCCAACAGCTTCTCCTCTTTCATCCCCACTGACACACTTGATGACACTTAATGATCTTTTGTCTAAATAGCTGGAGATGTGCTAGATAAAAGACTTGAATACCCAGAGGGGTGGAATTGAGTGTGTTAATGGTCACGGTGTATTTGGTAAATCCAGACCCCCCCAGTGCAGCCTGGTGTGTGCACCATGTCCCAAAAATTAGGGGCAGCAGGGCAACCCCAGTGAAGAATGGGGGGGGCTGCAGCACAACCTCCTGGGGACCAGCACCACCAGCAGCAATTAAACATCAATTAAATATTGTCCTGGGAGCTGCTTGCCCAAGCCATGTGAGATCCCCTGGAACAACCCCAGTGTTTTCCAGCGAGGATCTGAGTCACGGGTGCTGGGGAGCAACTGTTAATTAGCATCAGACAACTGTTTCCTGGGGGGAAGTTTGAAAAACAAGTCTGTCTCAATCTCACTTTTTGAAAAGCCACATCTTGCCAGCAGAGAGGAATTTTAACACTTTTTTCTCAAAGGGCTTCCAGGTATGAGTCCTGAAATGTTCGGGCAACACTGGTGTAAACAGAGTGATTCGAGGATTTTGTATTACGGAGAGAAATAGTTCAAATTTTGCAGCATCCTCAGCAAAATCCCACCAGACACTGCTTATATTGAAAAGTAGCTCATTTGGTTTTAATTCATCCTGTATCATGAGGTTACAGCCTGTTTTAGTTCCTGCTTGCTTTTTAGCTGCTTTCTGTTACTTTTTTTTTCTTTTTTCTTCTTCTTTTTTTTTTTCCCCTCGGAGCTTGAGAATTGCAAGGTCAAGCTAAAGTCAAACTTTACCATTTCGGTGATGAAATGCAAGCAGATGTGGCTGTTTCATGGACACTGCTCCTGGGATCCGTGGGTGGTGTCTGCACCCTGGGCCACGTCTGCTCCCTCCCAGCTCCGCAGTGCCAGTTCTCCCATCTGGATCCCAAAGTTGGTGCCAGCCTGGCTGTTGCTCATCCCAGAGAAATTTCTTTAAACCTCAGCACCTCCATGGACCGTGGTGCCCACAGCTGCTGTTTGCTTGGCCTTAGGAAGAACTGTAGGCAGGTGACTGATGGGTGGTGATGGTGTTTTCCCTCACAGCACTTCACAGACTGATCTCCTCTGCCACAGAGTGTTCCCTGCCTCCATCACTTTTTGCAGGTCTGTTTGCTCTCTGCATCTCTCAGTGGTTTGCAAATGATAATCACTTGAGTTGGCTGGGCTCTCCTACCTGAAATAAAACTAAATTAACTCTGGCAAACCCAGGCTGCTGACACTTTATCATGGAGGTGGCTGTGATATCTATCTATCTATCTATATATCTATATATATATATCTATATATATCTATATATCTATATATCTATATAAATACAACTCAGTGTTAAAATTGCTCATGTAAATAAAACACTGATTTCCTGGAGGTTTGGCACATGGCTCAGAGCAAAGTGCTTGGGCACACTGGAGGTCCAGCATCAGTCATTCCTGCTGGGATTCCTGCCCTCTCCTCCAGCCAGGGTCTTTGAAAGCCATCAATGGATTTCACCAAACATCCAGAATCTGCTCCTCAGTTGACCTCTAAGTACAGAAATAAAAGAACAGCCCACTTACACAGGGCAAGATGGGTTTGGCAGAGAGGATTCCCCTCGCTCAGCTCACCCTGGGTCTGGGTCACTCAGTGCTTTTCATCCATAGGTTTGAAAAACTCCTTTAGCTATTCTGCATGAGACTGGCAAAGAGCTGAACCCTCCTGGTTTATGTTCATGACCTCATGGTGTGCAGTGAAGCTGCAGTAATTTGGAAGATTTTTCCTGGTTGTTTTGCTGAAGTTATTCATTATCACAGCAGAAAACATACCTAAGATTGTTCTCATCTATGGTGATGGGGAGGAACACAGGGTTAGCAGCATTGCTGAGAAGAAATGGATTTCTTAAGAAATTTGAGAATGAACCATGGAAATTTTTCACCCTTGGTTTGTGCACACATTTTTCCTGTTCTTAGAACGGGATGTAAATCTTTGTACCAATGAAAACTACCCAAGCAAGGCAATGCAGAGTTTTCCTCCCTCAGAAAAATCACAACCAGGCAATATTTTTCTACCTATTTTCAGCCCTGTGTTTTTCTAGGTCCAGGACAAATTTTTCTTTCAATGTTAATTAAAAGACTTGTTCCCAAGAAAAAAATGCCAAACCCCAAATTCTTCTGAAAATTCAAGATAATTTCTAAATGGGGTAAAAAAAGGAGGCAGCAGTTTGAACCCTCTGGTCAGCAGGAACGATGCAAAGCCAGCCTGCTTCCCTCTCTGCATCCCTCTCCTGGTGATTCTCTCCAAGACCTTTACTTGAGGTTGTTTTGTTTCCATTAGGATTAGTGTGACCCACTTAGAGGAAGAGCTGGTTGAGCCCGAGGGATGGCTCTGGACACAGGGAAGGAAGGAGGGGATCCCACGTCTCAGGAACGTTTCTCTGCCGAGATACACGGAGCTGGAGCAGCTTCTAGACATGTGTTTGTAATTTCTTGTTTGGTCTGCCTGGGTTCTGGGAAATGGTGCATTTTTGGATTTGCTTGCTGAAAGGGTTTCACACTTTGGGGTAGCGGCGTTTGATTAGTTTTGATGATAACCACAGTAGTATAATTCTGACTTCCAGATTGCTTTCCAGAGTGACACTAAGCAGCCACCCACCTCCAAGGCTGAAGAAATTCACATGTGCATTTGATTTTTTTTTCTTTTTATGAAGGTAGAAAGAGTGTAACATACTTACCACCTCCCCCCCAAAAAATTAAAAAAATCCCGTTTCTCACCCCTCCATTTTGGGTGATGTCTGTGAGAGCCTATTCTAATAAACAGGATGGGATCTATCAAGAACAGAGTATCTCCTATTCCTTCTTTTATCATCTCCACTAGTTATCTGCCTGAGCAATTTTTTACAAACTTTGTTCAGTGAAGAGCTGCATTTGTCACACAGTGATTTAAAAGAGTTACTGGAGGAAAATTAGTGGGAAATCTTGCCCAGAGATAACATAATATGAAGATGGTAGAAAAAAAAGCAGGCTAGCATTTCTGTCACCCTTTTTCCCTGCCTACTAATGGTTTTGATTCTCATTATTTCTCAAATGCCAAGAGTAAAAACTCTCCAGGGTACCAATTAGCTGTGCCCAGTCTGGATACGACTGCTCTCATCCAGGACATATTTCGAGATGCTGAAGCTCTCTTTGGGAAAAGGCAATTTGTGTGCAGCTATGTTTGGTAATTTTCAAGGACTTCATCCTGTTGGGAAATAGAGATGGACTCGTACTTAATTTAATTAAAACCAAAGCTTTTTATTAATTGATTTTCAATAAAAGCAATTACCATAAATGGGAGCCTGGGATCTGTGTTTCGCAGATTATTTTTGTCTGCCTCACTTACATTTTATTAGGGGTTATACTTCTTTCAAAAAAGAATAAGTGACACTGAATTTATTTCTGAATGAGCTTCTTCCCTTCTCTACAACCTTTTCTGTCTGCTTTTGCATTATTTTAAATTTAGACTGTCGAACAATGACAGCTATGACAGCATGCAACTATTTTACATTTCTGTTGCTTAACCATTTTGTTTATTTAAGGCAAATTTTCCTGCTTCAAACAGAAAACAGAGATAATTCAATGGCTAAAATAAGGACATTTTGGGGCAGATCTGAGGGCTGATTCTGGTCAGAGTGCTGGGGTATCCGTGGCACTGGGCCTGGGTAAGGGGCACTGACAGAGGCATGTGAGTGATGCCAGGGCTCAGCCTTGCCCCACATCCATTGCTGCTGCAGCCTCTCCTGAGGTTGTGCTCTCCCTGCTTTGGAGATTAGGAGGCAGATCTGCTCAGACCAACTCTTTACTCACATGAATAGCTCCTTTGAGTCCTACATGGCTATTAAGTGACTTAGGTTCAATAATATACTAAATCTTTGCAGGGCCTAAGGCAACTTGGAGCAGGTTATTTAAGAAGTCTGCCCCAGCCTTTTGCTGCAGCCACAAAACCATCCTGCTCAGATCCTGCTGGTTTTTTTCCCACCCCTGTTTTTGTGTCTTGTGCATTATTTTGCCCCGTTTCTCTTGCCCTCTCACGAGCATCCTGCCTCTCTCTGGCAAAGACCCCCCACCTCAGCCCTTTGCACCTCCCCAGCCCACCTGCATTCCCCCGAATTTCATTTTTCAGGACTTCAGCGGCCACAAACAAAAATAACATCAGAGGAGCAGCTTCCACTGCCCCTCCACAGCCAAAATATCTCAGGGTTTTATAAAATTGCAATACTGGCAAAAGCAATAGAGGGAGCTGCTGCTGGTGGCTGGACTCCAGCAGAGTACCATGAGCTGTACTTGCCTAATCCCCGGTGGTGATCTCCCCCCCAGCTCCATTATTCAGGATTCCTTGAAACGGATAAAAAATGAAAAGGAAAAAAAAAACCAAACCAACAACCAAAAAAACAACCCAGTCCCAATAGGATTTTCTTTTGGATCAATATTTAAAGTGCTGGAAAAATTAACACAGAGAGATAATTGTAAAATTCCAAAATATTTTCTTAGCCTCAGTGTAAATATTTGTAGAGAAAGCAATTATTGTGCATAAGAATTTTCTGTTGTGTCTCTTTCGGTTCTTTCATTCAAATGATTGCTTTTTTGGCCCATCCCTGAATAACTAAGTAGAGGTGATTAAAAACCTTCAAGCCCTTCAAATTTATTGTCCTGTAACTATTTTTGAAAGCAGATTTAATATCAGCATGCCATTTATATTCCCCAAGAGCTAACATTTCAGATACCACACCGATATATCAATGCCTGATGCAAAGCAGATTGCACTGAAGATGTGGAAATGTATACAAGAAGAAAACTGCTTATATTTAATAAAGAACTGAGATATAAACATATTTTAATACAGAAATGGCTTTGAAATCGATGAGTTCCTACTGGTTTAGTCCATCCCCCTCCCTGGCCTTTCTCTCCTGCATCCCATGTGTAGAGTAGAGAGGCACCAACACAAAACTCAGCTGCACCTCTGGATGCAGCAAATGCAGGATTGATGTCTCCCCAAGAGATGTGCCAGACCAGATTCTTCTGTGCACATCAGGCTTATTTTTATCCCAAAATGTGTTTTCCCCCCCACATTCCAGCTGCCCATCACAGGGCTGCCTGTTGTCCTCTGCTCCTGCCTTCTCCTAAGCTCTCCCCTCAGCCCAGGGTTTCCTCCCTGTCCTGGGATTTCTCCAGGGGATGCCACAGGTTGCTGAAATGCCATCCTCAAGTTCTCCTTGTTGCTGGAGCATCCGTTGTGGATGAAGATCTGGTCGTCCCATGAAGTGCCAGGCTCTGGTGGGTGGGGAGGGAAGGGATGCCTGTGAGCAGTCCTGGCCCCACAAGAGCCCAAAAACTGCTCTGAGGCTGAAGGGAAGAGCAGGCAGGTAGCAAAGACAAATCTAGGAAGAGCAGAGGGCCACAGTCAGCTGTCCAGCACTGAGGGGTTCCTACTTCCAGGCTAGTTTTTGGGCTCTGAAGGCACTGGTTACCTCTATGGTAGAGAATAGAAAATATTCCTTTTTATACAAATATTTAGTTCCCCTTGGTCTGGTCAAAACCTGGTTGCTGTAGGGGTTTAAGGCCACCAGATCCAGCCTGGTCATGCTCCTCATGGATATTCCCAGTACCACACTTCATGCCTGTGCCACAGTAGAAAGCTGAGACCAGGCTAAAACCTCCCTGCTGCCCTTCTGCCCCTTTTGCATCTCAGTGCTGTGCCCCTGCTGCCTCTGTGCTGTGCTTTCGTGCTTGGCTGCCTCTAGCTGAGATAACCAAAGGTGCAGAAACCTTCTGGTCTCCTTGCTAAAACCTCCCCCACTCATCCCAAGACAAGGACCAGGGGCTGCAGAGTCCAGCCTAGCTGAGCTTAGCTGAGCCAAGCCGGGGCTGGGCAGCCCAGCAGCTGGCTGCAGCTGGATCCAACTGTGCAGCCCTCACAGCCAGGCTTGAGACATGCCTGTTGTCATCCCTCTGTTCAGGAGAGTGAGCCCACTCCTCCCTCCCTCTCTGCCTTTGATGGTTCTTCTGTATTTTGCTACCGGCAGCAGCTCCTGCTCTTCCCAGAAACCTTCTGCCCTTCATCAGCTGCCCCCTCCAGCCAAGTTTAACCACAGTGCTGCCCTATGGCCCCAGGAAGATTTCACAACTCCCTCTCCTTTGGCCACAAATGCTCTGTTTGTATTGATTCCCTCTTTATTTCTCACATTGTTCCATTTCTGTGTGGCCAAACAGTGAATCAAACATCATTGCCTCCACCTCTGCATCCCATCACTGCTCCCCATTTCTGAACCCTGTTACTGCTCCCCATTTTCTGTATCCCATCCCTGCATCCCATCATTGCTCCCCATTTCTGAACCCTATCACTGCTCCCCATCCCTGCATCCCATCACTGCTCCCCATCTCTGTTCCCCCTCTTCCACGTGTGCCCTGGCTCAAGTGTCCCCTCCTTGTCCCCAAAACCCGAAGAGCAGTGGAGACTCCAAAATCTCTCCCACCAGCCCATCCGAAGCAAATCCTTTCTTCAAGCCCCTATGTTCAGCCACAACCTGGAAGGGACAGGCACAAATGTCCCAAACCCCCACGGCCAGTGTCACCTCTCCCAGGACAGGTGGTTTCCACCTGGGAAACAATGATGTGGGCGCTGGTGGGATCTTCCCTCACTGCCTCCCGCAGCAAAGATATTATTCAAGGAGTTAACACTCCTGCCGACTTCCAGTGGTTTTTCCCTTCGTGCCACCTGGTGGACAAAGGGAACATTTTCCACCTTTTTATTTCACGGAAGAAGGAGCACCTGGGAAAGCTCGTTTTCTCTGAGGAATCTGGATGAGCATCACCCGATTTAAATTTTGTACGATGGGAAACACGACCCTACCATAGCACATATCCCAGGGGAAGCCCCAGAGCACCCCAGCATAAACCAAATGCCTATTTCTTACCCATTGCTGAGGATTATGCATAATACTGTGTTTTAATTGTACCTAAAGCTGCTCAATAAAACTCAATTCCTACAATCACCTTAACAAGAAAATTAATTGTCCCCTCCCCGAGCTTCTGACAAACTCATGGTTTTATTTAGGCTTGAGCAACTGCTTTCTGATATTTTAACAAATGTGCAGTTTGAATCCCTCCTGTGGCCAGTCCCAGACAGGCTGCAAGGGATGGAAGTGCTGGTAAAAAGCCCGTGGAAATAGAAAAATTAAGTAAATAACAGTGAATGTTCCTGGCAAGTGTTGTTTTTATTCAATTTATGAAGACAAACACTGCACGAGAAACTTGGTTCCGAGAGATATTTTTGTTCAAGGATTAGAAGTAAATCCCTGAATTGAGGTGCTTAATGAAATGAACCAAAATGGCTTTTGCTCTCAAATCCCTGCAAGAAGTGCCCAAGCTGAGCTGTGAAATAGCTCCAAATCATGGATAAATAGGGAGAAAACGGCCGGGTGCTCAGGGCACATTTGGGAACAGAGCAAGATGCTGATAGACGAGGAAGAAATTCATCACTCAGAGTTTTCTCCCACTATTAACAGTTCAACACCCCTCCGCTTTAATCCTCTGGGAGAAACCCTGCCTGTAAGTGAAGCCCACGGAAATTTTAGCTGTGACTTGACTTGGGCCAGGATTTTGCCCTAAATCTTTTCCTAAATTCAACAAAATGACGATACAAAGATCTACAGCACGGGCAGAAACCCTGTGTGGCAGCTGCTGGTGGCTGATGCCGGGGGGTAACACGGGGCAGTGTGAAGTCACACCACAGAAATGAAGAATTTCTTTGTGTGAACAGCCTGAAACCTCTGCAGGCAGAGGGAAGCTGAAATTTGGCTACAACCCTCTGACTGATACCCTGATTGCTGCAAAACCGCTGCCATTAAATCTCTCTGCCTACAATTACCTTGGACTGTGATTTTATATCTCACTTGAAAAGTGACACCTCTGTAACATCCCACAGAAACTTTTGGGGCTGTAAATGCATCTTCCCTGGGACATTCAACTCAGCCACTCAAAGCCCTGGCTTTGTTTTCCTAAAACAAAGGGAAAAAGAGAGCACAAATTAAAAACATTTTGACTCTAGATTGAGGAAAATCGTATGCTTTCCTTGGAAAAGAAATTAATTGTTTTCATTTTCTCCAATGGCAAAATCCATATAATTTAGTGTCCAGAAATGGAAAGATTTTCATTTTCTAAGGAAGCAACCTCCTTCCCTCTCAGAGATTTAATTTTTACCAGCTCAGAAAAACTTGCTCTGACTGAGATTAGATGAAATATTTTAGTTTATCTCAGCCTTTTAAAAACCGTCTGCAATAATTTACTTTTTTTTTAAATCTGGCCAATCAAAAATAATTAAAAAAATGAGACATGAAAATGTTTCACTGAAAAAATGAAGAAACAAGAACTCTCATCCTTGGACCTCCTCAGCCTGGTGTCCCTGGGGAGTCAGAGATGGAAGGGATATGGGCAGTGAGCTGGGATGGGATGTGGGAGGCATGGAGGGAGAGGGTCAGGAGTGACAGGGGACATTTTTGGGGTGGGGGAGCACAAGCAGCTTAAGCTGCTTTATCAGCGTGTTATAAACCAGCAATCAGCAGGGCTGAGATTTGGCAATCAGTCAATACTGGCTCAAAAACAACCTGGAGAAAAAAAAGTGTACCTGGGACCCACTTAAGGTGACCTTTGGAAGGAAGAAAAACAAGTTTCAAAGACAACAAATGTTTCACAGGGGTGTTTTAAACTGCTCCGTTCCACCGAGGGTGTGTAAGGACGTTGTTCCTCTGTGTGTGGGAACTCTTTGTGTGCTCGGAGCTTGTGGTGGCACGACAGGTTGGTGGCCCTTGGGGACGCCCCACCTGCCTACACAGGGCACCTTTTGGATCCTGGTGCTCCCTGATGGCTCTAACCCAGCCCAGCAGAGCCGGGAAAAGCTCTCCAGCCTTTCCTGGGACAACCCGGGGGCACGCGCCGGCAAAGAATACCTGGGGGTCTCCCTGATTTATTCTCCTCCCAAATGAACACGGTCTGTAAGTCAGGTTGAAATCCCAACCAGGTGCAGTGCCACGGCCTGAGGTTGCCTTGTCACCCAATGGCAATGTCACAATGCCACGTGGCCGTGGCACGAGGCAGCTCGGGAGCTGTGGCTGATTTTCACCGCCTTGAACCCCCCCCGGGCTGAATTCCCCACCAAACCCCAATCCCCCTCGGCTCCCCACCAGCAGATATCTGTTTCTTTCCCCCCCAAACTGGCTTGCAAGCAAGAACTCCACAGTCTGAAACCAACTGCCTTTCAACCTCCGGATATGAAGCCCTGCCTCTGCCCAGACTCTCCCTAAAATCCTAACAGGGAATATGAGGAACATTTGAAGGAGCTGCAGTGGCCCAGCCAGGGATGGCATGTAGCAGCCCCACTGAGATATCTGGTTTCTGTTATGTGTTTCTTTTCCTTGCATTATCTGTATTAGAACTTATAAAATGGATGATTTGTATCAGCTGTCCTGCTTTGTTGTTATTGCCATGTTCTGCTAAAATGATAACGAAGCGCTTGTCCCAGATCTTTCCCTCCCACAAAATATCCCAGCTATGTGAAATAAAAGATGCCATTTTATTACAGGGCTGAACAAAACTGTGCAAGAGGCAAAAAAACAAAGGGGTTGTGAGGAGCACGACTCCAGAGGAGTGGAGGAAAAAAAAATGGTGGAGATGATGGTCACAGGGAATGCAGAAAGCAAAAGCATTCATGAGATCAAAATTATTATAATGTCATTTTGCAACCACAGTCAGGAACCTCATACCTGCCCCCCACTGCAATCATAGCCCAGGACACTTGGATTTGAGAGGACAATTCCCAACTTCTATATGGTATTTCACACTAAAGCATTTTTGGGCAAACTTATTATTTGCTCTATGAATCTGGAAGCACCTGGTTAACCTGAATTTCCAGCTGCTGGGCAAAATTAATCCTCAAAAGTCCCTAATTTCGTGAAGTTGTGGAGAGTGGGATATTTTGGAACTGCTCAATCAAAAGGGTGTTCCTGATCTTTCCTTGGTGACCCTTGGCCATGTCACATGCACGACCAAGTGACTGCCACTGTGCACTGCTGAAGAATAACTCCCTCACTTATGAACTGGGAATTCTTGTCAGCTGGTGATGAGGATTTTCAGGAGAAAGACAGCAGAGCCTGCATTTGTGTGTCTGTGAGCTGAAAACCCTCCTGAGGTCAACAACTGCATGTCCCAGGCTGCAGCAATCCCTGTGGGAACAATGTCATGGATCATCTCCTGATCTCCATGAAAAGTGCAGCCAAATCATAAGGTTATAAATGACTTCACTAAACATTTGTGGTGTCCTCTTTGGTGGCACCAGTCTCCATAAAAATCTTTGAGATATTTTTATTCCTTCCTCACTTTATTTCTTCTTTCCACCACTTGTGTTGTGAGATTGGTACAAGCAAATATAATCTGGGTTTTACAGACTACAAAGAGGAAGCAGATCTGAGGTGATTTATTGTTGAAGGGACTGAGGTCAG
The DNA here is from genome assembly GCF_025592945.1 of Manacus candei. Lineage (NCBI taxonomy): Eukaryota > Metazoa > Chordata > Aves > Passeriformes > Pipridae > Manacus > Manacus candei. The sequence goes on along the minus strand of NW_026138085.1, from coordinate 15,749,197 downwards.
ATAGAGACCTACCACTCAGGAGAAGCTGTTAATACTGTTCCTTTGCCCAAACCATTGAGCCAAACCCCTCCTAACTCTGGTACTCCCACTCCAGGACTGCTTTTACAAAGCACTTGTCTTTGAATTGCAAATACTGTGATGGTTCAGATGAAATCTCACCAAGCAAATCTACTTTTCAGAGGAAATATTAAAGAACTTAACAACTTAACACCTCCAGAGTGATAAAAACATATTTGTCTTTTATACAGAAAAGGGCTGACAGCCAAATTCTGTAATCGAGAATACTTCCTTAAATATAGAACACTGAATGAACAGCAAAAGGGGCAATTCATATATCTATGAAAACAAGCAAAAATGACTGTTCTATTTCTATTATCTGTGCCTGGAGCAGGAGCATCCCGTCCTGTTCTTGTCTTCAGAGGTGATACGAGCTGTGGTATAACTTAAAGAAAAAGGATGGAATGTCTGGTGAAAAAAAATATACAGAAATTGATTTCAAGGTAATCAAAGTAATATTTTATCATCAGAAAAACTGCCAAGGTCAGAACTTTTACTGGCACTTGAGTGAGGCTACACCAAATCTCACTGGTGGGAGAGAGGGGTTTAGTGAGTATTATTTTAAGTGGTCTGACTAAAGAATATCCCCTTGCATGGCTTAGCAATGGATCATTAATTATTATTTGAAAATTCAGTAAAGCCTTTTTTTCTCCATCTTCCAGTTCTCAGTAAAAATGTACCTTATTATAGACCTATTATGGATCTTCTGCAAACAAAAAGCAATGTATTTTCTGCTTTAATCAGACATTTTCATTTGCATCTAACTTCCTCTTGAACATTACTGACTTCAAAGGATTAAAATTCCTAATTCTGGTCCAACAAGAATTTTTTTTTCCCCAGATGATCAGAATGAGAAAAAACCTTTCTCTTTTTGCCCTCTTCCCCTCCTTTTCTGCATATTTTAGGAAAGTCTTGCCTTGTAGACAACTTGGAAACACTTGTCACAATCTCGTTAGTAGATCCAAGTGCTAAATGCCCCAATAGACTAAAAATCCAATAAAAGGCATGGTTTGTAACTCTTAATTTTTGCAGCTGTTGGATAAAATCCATACATCTGTTTATGGTGATTCTTTCTTTGCTGACAGCATCAGTTTGTTCTCTAAATGCCAGTGTTCCTAAGCAGCTCTAAGTGTGCCCCCTCTAACTCATTTAAGGAGAGTCAAAGGCAAATCTTCCATTAAAGAAAACTGGGAATTGTTCCTTTGCAGCCATGCTGCTGCCTACCTGTGAAACTGCTGGTCCAAAATGTCCTGGTTGCCTTGCTAGGCAGAGGAAGGTGGCAAGGAGTTGGTGGAATTTGAAATGAAAGCTTTGCAGGTCAGCTGGGAATTGCTCTGCAAACTTGTCTTCGGCTGTCGACGGACTCCCTGGGTTGCAAAGACAGAGGCAGAGAGGAGAAACCCTCCTTAATCCAAATGCAAAGCACGGGTGGAAACCATCCAACAAAATAAGGTTTGGGGGGGATGGGTTGGAAAATTCTGTTCCATCAAACTGAGGTTGTTTTTGCATGAACATGTTCACTTAAAGAAAAAAGCTTTGCTAGGGAGGTTTTTTGAATGCAGGGTGTATCTCCCTGCCAAGGTTAGAAGGAGCAAGGACTGTCATTCCTTCTGCACTGCAGCCCATCCAAACCACCTGCCAATCTAATTTCCCAGAGATAGGGGGACTTAGGTTTCAGAACTTTCCTCTGTCCCTATTTTTCCCTTGAAAAGAGACAACCAAAACTGGCATCACTTTGGGCTGGAACCAAAGGTTAAGCCTTGATTTCCATCAAGAAACACAATTGCTTTGCAGCCATCCCAGTTTGGAGAGGTGCATGGGACAACAGGGGTTAAACTTTCATGCCAGATCATATGGTTCAAAACAAAGAAGATTCAGTTATCACCCTCTGCTCTTCCCAGCAAGAAATGCCTCCCAGCAAAGTACCCTGGGCTGGAATTTTTGATCAAAACAGTCACTGTGCATCCAAAGTTTGCAAAGAGAAAGGAGGCCAAAGGAGAGAGCTCTTTAAGACACAAGTCAGAGTGGGAATAAAAGTTACTGCTTAAAAATCCATTCCAGAGGATGGGAGTCAAAGGTGAGGGAGAACTTTCTGCAATGACTTGCTCCTCCAAAGGCTTTGTCCTTTTGGAACCCGACAGGGCTGCCTTGCAGAGAAGCTGGCCCAGACCCCAAAGACTGGTCAGACCTTCACACCAGCCAGGACCAGGTTTTGGAGTCTCCACATGCAGGAGAGGTGCAGGAGAGGCAGTTCTGGGGAGCAGCAGGAATAAGCTGCGTGCTCCAAGGTAACAATGGGGAGGTGGGGAAGCAGCAGCTGTTCCCTCAGACCAGGCTGGCTGCTGCTTCTCCTGCACTTTACAGGGAAAAAGTAGCACCAGGTGATTTATTGGCTCTTCCAGGTGACAGCAGGAAAAGGAGAGGCAGTGCTGGTCCTGCATGGCCAGGGGTGGTTGCTGCTGAGCTCACTGACTTTAATCATCCAATCATTCCTCCTTGCACCCGGGGAAAAGTGTTTTCAGGAGGGATTTTCCCTTTGGTGCTTAAAGGGAGACAAATTATTATATAAAATTCTAACATCTATGTGACCATCACTCCACATTCAGAGCCTCTCCTGAATCCTTCACTGTTGCCATTTGAATGTCCCTGTCTGTCTTCAGAGGAGCAAGGGGGACTTTTTAGAGCTGCTGTAGGATGAAACAGGGCAAGAACAAACTTGCTCTTGTGATGACAAGATCCTGCCAAAATATTTGAACAGAGTGAGATGGACATTTCTTGGTGCTCTGAACTCCATTTCAGGTGTGCTACAAAGAGTTTATCTGCAGATTGATTCATTTGCAGGCCATTGGATGCATGGCAGCTGCCCAGTTAGGAAAATGAAAAACAGAAATAAAGGCATAAGTAGGAAAGTGCAGGTACAATGGGTCCATAGGTGTCTGGCAAAAACTTGTTCCCAGTGCCGAAACTTCTCAGTGAGCTGCTCGTATCCAGTTGCCAACTCTTGACCACTCTCAACAAATTTGTTCCCTTGAGCCCCTTTTGAGCCCTTTTTTCTTATTTTTTTCCTTTAAAAAAGGAATACTTTGAGTATAATCATGGCCATAGAATTTCTTTTTCTTTTTCTTTTTTTTTCCCTTTTTTTTTCCCCCCTCTGGTTCTCTTTATTTTGGCCATCAAACCTGCTGAGAGAAGATTTGCCCCAGATTAAATGCTGCAGCAGATGCAGCTTTTCTGCCCACCAAATGGCACTGTGTCTTCCTGGACAACATGTATAACTCAGCCTTAAATATAACATAAATTAAGAAACCAACAAGGGATACTACTCCAGGAAAGGACAAGTAACAATAATGTTCAGAGACCTGCTGGGAAGAGCATTATCTATTATTTATATATAATTATTTAGTGTTATCTACCTATTTAGATAACAAAAAAAAATTGAAATGCTGCAAACCACTCTGCAGCTTCCCTTGGCCACATCCAGTTTTCCTGTAGTATTTCCACTTCCCACCACCACCACACATGCAGGGTAGTGACTGGACATTTTAAAAGCAAACACCCCCCCCCCCCAGCACTTACCAAAGAAAAGATGTTTAACAAACGTTTGGCGTCCAATGAAGTGGGGACAGCGGCGGCGCAGGCATGTCCCAGCCCAACCTGCCTTTCCAGGAATGCAGGTTTCCTGCAAAACTGCCCTTCCTGCCTCAGGGCAACACCTCCAGCACCTCTGCTGTGCCCTGCTCCGTGGTTATTGTGTGCACAGATGAATGGTACAGCCCCGTGTGTGCCGGGATGTTATTGCTGGATAAAGCAAATAAAACATTTGAGTCACGGCGAGGAAGCTTTCCCATCCCACTGATCCCCAGGGCCACCCGCCTCTGCCTCCTCACCTCTGCTTTGTGTGCTGTTATTCTAACCTCTTTCATCTTTGGCTTTTGGCAGTCTTTTCTGCTTTAAGTGTATAGTTATCTTAAGTTGAGCAAGATGTTTGGGGCTACAATAACTGGCTGATGTTTTAAATGGAAATCTCCTAATATGCGTTCAATTTACATGTGCTAAGGCTCTCATTCGATCCGAAATACCAACCGAGTATAAAATAATAGTGACACTTGACATTTTCACAGGGATTTACGACTTCAAAGGGCCCTACAATATAAACGAACTCTCTCTGTACTTATGAGATGGGTAAGCAAATACTATTAAGACACGGAATGAGTGAGGAGGGGCTGCAGGGCTTGCCCAAGGCCAGGCAAGGAGCTGGTGTCAGGGCTGAGGTCCTGGCTCTCCCTCCTGCACCCAAAGCACTACAGAGCTTCAGCTCTAAAAGCTGAATAACCAGCACGGATTAGTCAGGCAGGTCTTCATCCCAAGCAGATGTATGAGAAATTTAGGCACTGGAATGGAATGCTGGCACACAATCAAACACACCCACTCTCTGTCCAGCCTTGGGATCGCCCTGGTGTGATTCCTTATTTCTGAGGTGCACTGGTGATGCAGCCTCAGCACCCAGGCTGGGGACGGCTGGGATGATGGCCATGGGGCAGAGCTGCTTGTGTGGATCTGCAGGCAAGTGATGAAGCTGGTAGAAGGTCTGGGAACCGACTGCCTTTAGTAACAGCCTGTCTGTGAGAGAGGTTTCAGCCTGTTTTCTCATTTGCAAACATGGGCTGGGTCCTTCTCTTGCAACACTCCTCTGTTTTGGGGGAGGAGATGGGTTTTGAGCAGCGCCTGCTGCAGTAGCCTGAATTAGGAACCTGCACACTGCCTGATGGCTGCAGCTATTGTTAACACAAACGAGCTGGTGGATGTGCCATTAATCACAGCCCATAAACCGTTTTGACTAACTGAAAAAATATTTCCTCTGTCTTATTCATGTCACAGCTCCTCTGAGCCTTTTAGCCCATTTGTACGGGCTAGAGAATGAGTTGCTACCCGTTATACAGCATGTCCTGCCCTTCCCTTGCTTTGTAAACACCAGCAGCTCCATTCCATGATGTGTTTTGATGAGCTGCCAAGAGCCAGCTAATGTACTGTTTGCTGACAAGTATATGTTATTAATCCAAAAGCACTGAGCTTGTGGGTTGGGACTTTTCATTTTTTTTTTATTTTTTTTTTCAAAAGAAATATAAAAACTAAATTAAACAAGGGTGTGGGTACTCCTCAAATGTAGCTACTGTTTCTTCCGTGATGCAAATGTGCAGCTCCTCCAATTTCAGGGAATTGTTTAAGGCGTTCTACTCCTTTATCACATTTATCTTCCTGCAGAAATCACAAAAGCTTAACTGGGTGTCCCCTTCTGATGATCATTTCCCTCGTTGAGTTAGACTTTTAAAACAAATGCAGGGGGATGAAGCTGTTCCAGCACTTCCTTGTACACATCGTGCTGCTTCATGAGGCTCCCTGGGACCAACCAGGTGGTGGCAACAGGGTGGCAACTGCTGAGAGCCCCCAAACTCAAATCCACGTGACCCACCAGGGATTTCACACATCACCTAAAGGGTTTCTTTTGGTGTATTTTTTGACAAGACTCCACCTTAGAGCCTTCAGGGATTTTTGGGATGTGCTCTCAGCGCAGAGCCCAGGACACTTTGCTGCCTGGATGAACCCTTTTGCAGGGAGCAACCCATTAACTTGTTGAAGAGGGGCTTTCAGCACCCGCCACAGCCAGGGCCATCCCCATTCCATCTCCAGGAACGGCTCGTGGGAGGGAATTGTGTGGAGGAGGAGGGGGAAGACATGCTTTGAAAGGCTTCCCAAGCCAGGCACGTTGAGGTGTCTCCTCACCAGCCACTGCAGCACCAACAGGTCTGTGCAACAGGACCCCCCACAACGTGGAGCAGAAAGTGCCCCCAGGGCAGATCAATTTTAAGCTTGATGTAAAAAGATGACAACTATATATGGGCAGAAAACACAGGGGCTTTTCATTTTCGTGTGCAGGGCACCATTTACCTTCCAAATTCAACTGACAGCTTTTGAGGCAGTTCTTTCAGGGGACAAATGGTAATAAAGCTGCTGTTTACACTGGCTGTTGACTCATCTTAGGTGGAATTATGTACAGAAATAAGTAAACAGCTTCCTATTCAATGGGATCCATATACAGCTATGGGCCATGGTACAATGCAAAGCTCCTGTATGGACAAGACCCTTGTTTGTTGTGTGCTTTCCTAGGTCACTTAGCACTTTGCTTCACAAACGTGCTTTTTAGGGCTGAGACTGCTGGTGTGGATGGTCTTTCCCTTGTCCAGAGTAATTCACCCTTAAAAGCCAGCAAAGCTATGGCAGCCTTTTCATTTGCATTGTAAACACATTAAAGATGAGCTGAGCAAACCAGGACAACTTAGGATGCCTTTTTACACACCTGAATATGAGGCTTGGGTGGTTTATTTTGTTAGTGTCCATTTATCTCGTGAGTTTTGGGGTTGTTAGAAAAAACATCTTGGAGAAAGGGTCTCGAGGTAATTGCATTTCAGGTGGTGCAGTGGCTGAACTTTGCATGTGCACATTGCTTTTCATAGCTCTGCTTTGTGTCAGTCAAACTGGGAGAGGGTGACAGAGCCCATTTTTGTGTTAGGACAGTATTTCTCTGCAGTCTTGGAAGTTGTTTTTGGTACCTTTAATTCGGTTGAAAATGCACAATTAAAAATCCCTTTAAACAAAACAAAACAAACTCCAAGAGCAAATAGTCAACAACCTGGGGCGGGGGGGGGGGGGGGGGAAGGTGTTTAATGTTTTCTTTCTTAAAACACCCAGAATTTAACATAAGTATTTTTGAACTGGGCTCCCCCCCTGTGATGGTGCTCTAGAACTTCTGAATTGCTCCCAAAGCACAAGGAGGAAATCAGGAAAGGTAAAGGAACGTGATGTGAAGCAAACTAATGGCCACTGTGGATATCTCAAGGTACACAACATGCCTATGGGCATTTATCCCACTGATTTTATGCCTCTGAAAGACATTTCAGTCCAATTCCTGTTGAATTTTCAACTGGATGAAAGCATCTTTCTCTTATGAGTCTTGAAGGATTGTGGAAAAGCAGTGTCCTACCTTAGCTGGCAAACTATCCAGGGTATTTTGCACCCATGTAAAATCCTGGTTGGTTGGTCATTATCTCTAGAAGCTGCTAGAGATGAAATATTGTGATTTTTCATGTACATAGATAAGCTCTTATATCTTAGGGCAGAAGAATTTACTTTCCAACATTGATACACACCTACAAATGTAAAAAAGAATGTGATTCCCCACAACCCCAGTCCTCTTGTAAGAGATTAATTCACCAAGACATCTTTTATTACTAGTGTTTGTGTTATCACTCCTGCAGACCAATCCAGTGGAAAAGGATATAATGATGGAAACAATCATTATTTCACTTCCATCTCTGTTAACTTCTTTCTCCAGTGTTCCTGTAGTAGAAGCTGAAAATATTGCTCTGCAAAAATCACTGTCCAAAGAACAACCCAGGTATTGATGTCACTTTGTGAGGTTTTTTTGGGCACAGCTGAGGTGAATATGAAGCAGAGGAATCCAGGTCTTCCAGTGCCATTCCAGGACTGTATCCCACTGTCATCCCCTGTAAGAATCTTCCCCATCTCTCAGCAATTTGTGTTTCTCTGCAGAGAAGGTCATCCCTACATGCCTGACACATCCACAAATGCCCAAACATCTCTGCTGGAAGACAATAAACATTATCTTGTGTTGCTGGAGAGTAAAAAAGAAGTAGGGAAAGGTGTAGCAGTTCTCCAGAGTGCAAAGTGACCCACAGCCCCTCAGTGGGAGGCATGAGGTTATGTAGCTCATTAAACCTTAAAAAAGCAAGGAGAGAAGCTGCTTCCAATTATCAGGATGAAAATTAATGAAATAAAAACTACAGACAGGCTGCAGAATTATGCAATAAAAAGGGCTTTGCTGGCATTAACAAGGCGATGTGTAATATTTGTGTGGTTCTAGCTCAGCCTTGGCCTGAACACGTGGTGATTCTGCACATAAAATGTATCCAAATTAATGAATTAAAAATCCTTGATAATCCCATACCATTTTCTGTTCATAGTTAAGTGTTATTAGTTGGGAAATCTCCTCAGAAAGGGAAAAAGAGGTTGTGATCTGTTGTCTGAGAAAATAACCTCTTTATTAGCATCCAAGAGTCATGTGCTGGGATGACTGGCCAGAGACATGGAAAAGCCCAGCTGCTGTCTTGTTGTAGGGAAGAAAGGTCCAAAGTAGCAGGAACTTCATATAATGGGGTCCAGAGGAGACCTGCAGTCTGGGGGATGTGGGACTGAAGCAAAGAGAGCGTGGTAGTGAATATACATGAGAAAAACTGCCTTTAGGTGCAGGAACAGTCTTATTAAAAGTCTTCACATCAGCCCACAAGGTGAGGTGAGAGCTCAGCCTCAAAGGTTCCCAGAAATGAGGTTTGTGGAGAGCAGCTCTCCCCCTCTGCCTGCTTCATGCAAAGCCCCCTCTAAACCTGCTAAGAGAAATGACAGGAGCCCAATTTCTGAAATGTTGTTTCTCTCTCATCCCCTGCTACCTCCAGCTTCCTTATTTCACGTACTTCCAAACTGTTCATCAGCAATTCTTGGTATAGGAATCAACCCCAGGACCCCTGAAGGAAGCTGATCAGTCCCAGTTCAAGGCTGATAGATCAGACTGGGTGGTGAGGTTGGCATCAAGTGACTCAAAAGGGGCAAACTAGAATTTTTCCTATTTCACATGGCCATTAGCACTGAGCTCAACATCCTCTGCAAGAAAATGCCAAGTCATGAGCTGGGTACTCACCTGAGAGCATCTTATTTCTGCCCTTCTGCCGGGAACAACTTCCTTTTTCTTGTTAGTTGTTCTTGAAAGATGACAACAGCAACCCCCAAAACTCTTCCTCCTGGTCTGGTTTGGTGAAAAGCACCTAAATAGGAAATAATGAAAAAAAATAGAAAGATTTATGATGGTATTATATTGTTCTGATGGGCCATTCACCGAGAAATTATAATAAAACAGGATATCAAGGGATTTGAATTCTGATTTTAACAACACAGATTTTAACACTTGTGACAATTGGTGTTTTGTAGAACTTTGAATAAATCCTGGCTCTGAAGAATATGAATTATCATTTGGGTGTGCAACATAAGTATTCTCTCTAGGATGCTCAAGGAGATTTGTAATGGTTATTTTGTGTTTCCAAACCCATAGTGAAGAGGAAAGCATGTTCATTCAGCTTATTTCATGAATGATGCTTTTTAAGAAACCTTGTGCTGTATCAGGCTGGGGAAATGGGCATGCAGTGTCCCCCAGAAGCATTTTAATCTGAACCACAGCAGTCCTCCGAGTTATCTTGCACAGAAAATTTGCTTATTCTTTTAATATTAAGAAGAAAAAAGTGTATTTCAACAACAAGAAGAAAAATAATAAATCTGGTGACAGAGAAGGCACAAAGATGACTTCAAGGGACACAAGGGCAGTGTCTTCCTGGATGTTCTTTGACACTCCTTAAAGGCATAAATCCTGGTTATTTTATCCAGATTTTTCCTTTCTCTTCACATTTCCCCATCTTTTGCTGCAGCTGACATTTCAAAGCCACTAGTTAAGGAATTGCTGCAGATAAAAACACTTTATTCAAGATCAATATCCCAATAGCACAGTATTTGAAGGAAAATTGCAGTCTTCAGTTTTGATGTATATAAATTAGGGGAGGGGAAGCAAAGTGTCCTCTTGCTTGTGTTGATAGAATAATTTTTAGCAGTCTGGGGCAGAACAAGGAATATTGAAGTTTCACCTTGAATTTGTTGTGGTTTTCCACAAGAAAAGGTCACGTTTAAACAGTGTAAATGCCTCATCTTTCTAGGAAAAGCTGTTTTCACCTAATTCCTAACATGTTTGCAGTTCTTATGTTGGTAATGAACTGCACTGATTTCGCTGTGTAAGTAATAAATTCACTGACTAAATTTTGCAAAAATGGCAGCCCCAGCCAAATTTGCAAGATCTTGGGGAAGTCATGAAAACCATCAATCTTGGCATTCAGAAGTTTACAAAGCACAACTTTGTTTTACATGAGCGCCGTTGCAATAATTTATACATTTCATTTAGCATTTCTTTTACTTAATAAGTGTATAAGTCATACAGGACAGAAATTAAATCGTACAACACTTGGTTTCAATTTTGCAGTTCCTATTAGGGGATTTTAGTGTTCTATTATTGCTGCAGAGTTTTTTCTCTGCCATTGGTCCTGATCATCCGTGTGTTGGCCAGCTCAGATGAAAAGGCACATTGCACGGGCTAAACCTTCATACTAAATGCCACCAAATTAATCAATTCCTACTTTCTGACTTCTGAACCTACCCTAAGGTGAAGGAAACACGATCCACCGAGGATCATCTTGCAATTAAAACAATTCTCTATGAATCAGCATGACAATGCAGGTGCTAAGCAAGCATCTGCTCAATTAAGTTGGTTTAGCAGTTTTGGGGCAAGTCTATTTTGCTTTTTTTTTCACGTCATTAAGCATAGACTTAATGCTGGGAGCAAACAATAGCTCATTAGTGGATTAGGGGTAATTACCAACAGCAGTCATTATTCCTGAGGCTTAATGGACCAATTTGCTGCTGTAATAGTACCCCAGTATTGTGGTGCTCCGGCAGAAAAGCCAGGGGTGCTGGAATGAGCCATTGCCTTGAAGGCCCTGGAAGTGGCTGAGCAATCCCAGCCCTTCCCAGGACACCCCAGCACAGGGTGGTTGGAGACTCGCTGCCAGCTGGGGGATCCCATCAGCTCCCGGGCTTGCATTTTGGGAGCTGGGCTCCAGCTGAAGCACATCCACTGCCCGGTTTGCTGTCCATAGAAATTCCCATAAGGAAAGGGGGGAGTGCCAGAAGCTGTGTCAGCACTGCCCCACCTGGATTCTTCTTTTTTGCTACTGTATTTACAGAAATATTTTTTATTGTCTTTCGCAGCAGTAGCCAAATTAAATTCTTTTTGCACTTCGGCCCTTCTAATTTTCATCCTGCACAACCTCATGATGTCCTTGTAGTCCTCCAGAGTTGCCTTCCCTTTCTTCCAAAGGTCATAAACTCCTTTATTTTTCTCCCCCAGTGAGTTCCAGCTCTCTGTTCAGCCAGGCTGGTATTGTTCTGTGCTGGCTCATCTTTCAGCACATGGGCACAACCATAATGAAGACAAAAATTTGCTTCTGAGCTGCAAATTTGGTGCTGTAGGAATAAGGACAAATGACTCAGCTCCATTTTCAAATTTCCCAGGAAGTCTGAGCTGCCTGCAGGACTCAGCACCTCTGTACAGGCAGAGGTTGAGCAGAGAAGCCTCTCAGGGCACAGGACTGAGGGACCATCAGGGAAATCCAAGGATACAGAATTGTAGTCCTGTTTGCAAGCAGAGTCAAATGATAATGGCAGCTGTGTTTTTATATTTAGCATTATATTTTCAGTCACTCGTTTCAACCTGGAGTGCCATATCGTTTTTCTGCTTTTAGGAAGGGGATTAAGAAAGGGAAAGAAAAAAAAGACATAATGCTATAGTGGAGTTAAGTGCCACTTCTTCAGGCTCCTGTCAAATCTTGTAATTTGGAATAATTACCAGTGTCAGCTTTGGGGAAGGAGTTTGATGTAAATTGCCTCAACCTGTACTTGTCCTGTGAGAAAAGAAAAGCAGGGGGTTAGAAAGTAAAGGACTGAATAGGCATCATCAGGAAAATCACTTTTTAAGCAGCCTCACTTTAATATACATGACTGTATTTTATCTTCATTTTTCTTCATGTCAGTCAGACCTGGGCAAATCCTGCTCATGCTGTGACCAATGGTGATTTCTCATTTATTTTAATAGCCCAGCCTACAGACTCCTGCTTAGCAGGAGGTCTTGTGGGTTGCTGAGCATTGTGTTCATTACTGTATATGATCCTTTAAAAAGCAGGGAAAAACCAACCAGGCTCATTTGTACCTCCGTGCAGGGGAAAGACCAACCATCTCCTGCAAGCACCCTCAAAAAAGGTTTGAAGGAACCTGTCTGGGTTATGTCCAGCCCTGAAGTCAAGCCTTGGTGTCCTGACAAGCCCCAGCAGTGATATCCATGTTTTCTGTGTAGTACAAGTGGCAGTTTTGTGAGGAAAATTGTCCACTTCAGTTTGACGTCTATAGTAGTTGTGGAGCAAGAGGACATGCCCAGGCTGAAGAGGGAAATGAGCCATTCTGGCTTTGGCCTGTTGTCATCTCCCATCCAGTTACTTTCTTGCATCTGCAACTCATCTAAATTTTTAATTTAATTTTTCTTTTTTGATGGGGAAAAAAAAATGTCATTCTCGGAAGCATTCATGTGCTTTTAGTGAAGGGGATCCAAAACGCAAACCCCATAAAAAACTTGAATATAATCAACCCACTCCTTTGGATCACGCAGCAGAAAACGGAGCGTTTTTTATTTCTTTCTATTTTATGTGCATAAAACAACACACCTCATTTTTCCCTCCTTGCAATTTCTTTGGAGTTATGGAAGTAGTTTCTCTCTATGAATTGAAATAAATAACCACTGTAAAAATCACAGTGTATTGCCTTCTCCACTTCTTGGAAAATGGCTTTTAGACCCTGCACCTTCATCCGTACCGTGACAGGAGACCGAGTAGGAGCTTTTGAGTTTGGAGGCTTTGGTAATGTCCAAAAATTGCTGTCCCATTGTCATCCCTAAATCCTGGGAGACATAAGAGGGCATTAGTGATCCCAAGTGTGTCCATCCTCACCCAGTAAGGGGGTTTTGAGAGGAGACCACTTGCTGCAGCAGCTCCGGGGTGTCTGTCTGAAGGTGAGTCTGAGCAAGCAGGGAGTCACTGCAGCAGGTTTGCATGTGCAGATGATAGATGACCTCGCCAGTCACATGTGGAAAAATGTAACAAACTTCACAAAGTTGCTGTGAGAGGCTCCTAGATCTCAGCATGCTTTTGTGATGAGGTAGAACTGATGGCCAGTCAGTCGTGAACTAGGCGTGCTTGCAGCAGCAGCTCCCACAATTATCTTCTGCTCTGTTGCCAGTACTCAATTCCCATCTCAACTCTAAATATTAATGATTACTGCAGAGTCTGAGCAAGTAAAGAGTCCTTGAAGTGACTTGAAATTACAGAGACACACTAAGAATATTCAGATGCCAAATGTTCTTTCTTACTTTGAGAGGATGATGTTTTTGAGGATGATGATGGCACTGGTGAGAGCCTGTGGTCTTAAGAGTGCCCATCTCAATATTTCTTGTGCCTGGACTCTCTCTGGTTATCCCTGCTCCTGCCAAAGCATCTCTCCAGGTCAAGAAGGTGGAGACATGGAAAAGGAAGGAAAAAATTACCACCATTTCTTTGAAATGAATTGCATTCCCGTGTGTAGGTGTGAGGGCCAGGTTTGCCAAGGATCTGAGAAGGGCTTGGCACTTTCCTCAAATGTGTGATTCCCCCAGGGTTTGTGCCCTGAATGCACCCTGTACAAAGGATGTCCATGTTATCCTTGTTGGCAAGAACAGTGATGTATGGAAAGGATAGACAAGAGCACAGTATGGGGCTGCTCTAGTGCCTTGTGGAATTTAATATGCAATAAAATCAGGTTAGACAGAAAAATATATTCACAGATCGTTTAATTGTGTCATATTGCAATTATTATTGGTTGTATTACAGCAAAAGTGAGAGGCCCAGGTGAAGCCCTGCTGTCTGTGCAATGCTGAAATATAACAGGAGAGTTTCTGCTCTACAGTTAGTAATCTAAACTGAAAAAGTTACAGTGGGAATCTGAGACTCAGAGAAATCAAGCAACTGATCCAAATTAATAAGAAATCTTGGGAATCCAAGCCAAACCTGTGAGGTTCCAGTTTATAGTTCTGCTGCTCTTCATCTGAGCCTCTTCAAAGCTGTGAAAAGACAGTTTTAATCTTCTGTACAATGCTATAGAATTATTCAAAGATCATGAGGGAAGAAAAGTCTCCCATTTACTGCACCATTTTTTTTTCTAAAACGTAGGAAATCTGGTTGTCTGTATGGCTTCAAAATATTGTCCTGTAATATTTGATTTGCCACACGCTGCTGACCACAAACCTGCATGAAAGAAGATAAAATTAATACAGGAAAGTTAACATTGGGCTCAGTTTAGAAGCTCTGCACTGACATGAATCAAGCCCCAAGATCCAGCAGATGATGCTGTATTCCCATGTGTGTATCCTGTGGTAGCTTCTCACCATAAACTTGTCCTGGAGTTTACCAAAACACACGACACTTTGGTGGTGTTATGTGGGTTGCTTGTCTAAATATTCCCTTGTTACAACTCGTCTTGGGCGACAGATAATCTGATACAGTCATAACACACAGTTAAAGCAGAAAGGCAGTCAAAACAGCATTCATCTGTATCAGGTGTGAGTGGTGAGAGCAGGAGTCCTGCCAGGGAGTCACCTATGGTGAGGTGAAGGAGCTCTGCAGTGGCTAATCCTGTTGTCATCTGAATTAACTTTCAAATTGGGTAAAACCCCCAAGCAGTTGCATAATAAGAGGCTTAAGATCTCGAGCTGGGGAGCACTGTGTGTGTTTTGTGCATGCCTGCTTAGCAGTAGCACCTTGAATGTCATCTTGCTGTTAAGAGGATTGTTTTCCTGGGTAAACTGGGGGATGCTCTTCAGCTTGCTCCTGCCAAGCTGTGTGTGTGTGTGTGTGTGTGTGTGTGTGTGTGTGTGTGTGTGTGTGCTGAGAGCCTACAACAACAATCAAGGATCCCATAAACACTGGTCAGCACTAGACACCTCTGGGAGTGATCTTGGTGATGCTTCTCCTCCTGGGAGCTGGTGCTTCCCAAAGAAAGCCTTGGCAGAGGTCTACCTGCACACACTCATTACAGGCTGGAGCTGCCCCATAGGATGTGACATGCTTGGCAGGATATTTCAGGTATGTTTTCAAACAAAATAAACATTCATCACATCATGCAATTATTCACCTGGCTCTTTTAAGGCTCCAGTGGTCCTTTCCAGCAGAAGGGGTGAGTGGCTGGGCACCAGTTTGCTCAGGTACCCTCCAAACATCTACTCTTGTCCATGTGACTCTCACACATGGTGCTGTAGTTGCAGTTATTTGGAGATATTTTTCTATCAACATTTAACTTATGCAAACATTTAATATATGCAAATAAAACTGATAAAAGAACACCAAGGCTCACAAGGGAGGAAGATAATACCTACATTAACCTCACCTTGTAATGCAGCACTCAAAGAAGCACGAAGCTGGGAAGAGTGGTCTTGTTGCTAAATGTTTGCTGCTTGGTCTGGAGTGTTTTTATAAGATATAAACCAGAGAAATGAGTTGGGATTCAGCACCAAACGTGGACATTTACTGGGGCAAGATGGCATCACGTTCATGAATGTGTTGGGATCCATCTGGTTTTCACTCAGAGCAGAGCTCTTGGCTCAGTGCTTGTGTTCACAGCAGACAGAGGAGGAAAGAGCTTTCCTAGAGGAAAGAACTTTTCTCACAGGACTTGGGTTTCAGGTGAGATACCACTGCCTTTCCAAAGGGTTGATGTGCAATGCTTGGCCAAGTTAAGGTGACAGAACAGCCTGTTTTCCAATGGTCACCTCATTTGCCCTGGTGACTGTCACTGCAGTCAGAGTGTCCCTACAGGGATCTCATACAGGGGCTGAGGGAAAACCTCTGTCCAAGCTGTTCTGGGGAAGGCAGAAAACAATGAGGAGGCAGCATCTTCCCTTAGAGGGGCAGAGAGTCTGCTGAAAATGCTCCCTCACTTTTTCCTTTCTTATTTCTGCAAGCACTGAGCCCTGAGGGGGATCCTGCAGTGCAGCAACCCATTGCAGAGCCACAGCCACAGCTCCCCTGGCAGCTCTGTGGGTGTGCCAGCCAGTTCAAATGTTTGCCAGCATTTAAAGCATGCATTGTCATGGTTTAAACTTGGGGAGGGTTCTTTAGGAAAGCTCCACCTGAGGATAAATGCCAAGAAAAGCAGCCCACAGCTGGCCATGCACACAGTGCTGCAGTTGCTCTTGCTGGGGCTGTTTGCTTTGCAGCAGCAGTTTGTGCTGCAGGAGCTGCAGGGCACCTTCATGAGATGGGGAAACTTGGAGGGACTTGAACAGGGTGATGTTTTTGCTGCTCTGATCTATTTTGCAAGCCAGAAGTGTAGAGACTTGGCTGATGACTCCCATGGGTCCAGCCCTTCCACCCCCTCTGCTGGCTGCCCAGCCTGTGAGGTGCATGGCCCGAGCCCTGAGAGCTGTGGTGGGACCTCAACCAGGACAAGGAACTGGAGCAGCTCGGCCCCACTGCATGTCCTCAGCTGCTCCCACCTCCTGTTCTGTGAGAAGTGTCTGTTGGCAGAGGGTGGAGGAGGGAAAATGTTACCCCTTGCTTGCTTCCCATGGGTCTCCCATCTTTGGCTCTCTCATCCCTTGTGTCTCTGCTGCAACCTCTCTTGGTTGGATTGTTCTGTACCTAACTCTAAATGTTCTTTTTTTTTTTTCCCCCCACCAGTTTGGAAATTCAATAATTTCTCTTGCAGAATTTTTGTGTCTTAAAACAAAACTAGTCTCACACTTCTGTCTTTCCTGATGTTGTAAAAACTTCTGTGCCTGTTTTTGCAGAATTTGTGGGAACTCAGCACCTGTGAGACCTCTCCAGCTGTGCCACGTTTGGCTGACTTGGAGCCCAGGTTTGATACCAGCAAAACGAAGGAGAAATGGGTTGGCTGGTGGGAGGGCTGATGGTTTCAAACAGGGCTGGCAAGGCTGAGTACTGGGGGAAGAAAGATGAAACCAAAACCAACCCTCCAGAAAAACACCAACCAAACAAAAGAGAGGTATCTTGTCAACTTCCTGGGAAGGTTTGTGTTTCTGAAAGACTTCCACTTTAGAGTTGCTGCAGCTTTTTTTTTAGAGGTCTGGTTATTCACTCCCCAGCTCTGCTACTGCTGTTTCTTACCACCTTTGACAAGATATTTATTATTCTCTAAATGAGACAGCTGTAAAACAGAGAGAGAGATGAGTTGTGGGTTTTTTTGTTAAATATGCTAAGATTTATGTATCTAGAGAGTGTGGAAATTTTGTCTTTTTGGGCCTGTGCAATGGGTATTTCAGGAAAAGGGGGTCCTTGACGAGGAGCACCACTTGAGATTCCTGACTGACTCCTGTGCTGCAGATTGAGGGCACTTTGCTTCAATTTATGTCAATCTTTAAATTTGCAAATGGGAGCAAGTCCCAACCCCTCTGAAGACCCCCCTCCTCACTGTGGTGAATCACCAAGGAAGGCTTTGCTGCCCTTTCAGGAACATGATGGGGACTAAGCCCCTGGGTTTGGGAAGGGGAGGTGGAGCTCTGAGCTTCCAGGGCCGATGGTCATTTCGTGATAAAGTGATAATGCTAATAATCCCCAGGTCCTTTTTTTTTTGCCTTTGAACTGAACACTTTGCCTGTCTCAGCTGTGGTTGCCTTTTTGAACTGTCAGTTTGGGAGGATTAGATGCATGTTTAGGCTGGGTGAACTCATGAATGAAAATATTTTCCTTGGCAGTTTTTAAAATGCTTCCCCCCTTTAAGAGCTGAACCCTTTGGCAACAATCTGCTTTTTGCCCAGATTACCACTGTCATTTTGGGAGGTCTTTTCCCGCAGAACAAACAATGGAATTTTAATAACACAGTGAAATAGACTCAGGACTGCTTTATTTATATTTTCTTTATTTATGCTTGAATACTTAGTATGCAGCTCCAGCAAAGACAAATTTAAGCTTTGTATTACTTCAAAATGATGAATTAAGCTCTGGGAGATTTACTTCCCCAGAAAAGGATATTTTGATTCGCTGCTTTGAACACGTCTCATAAGGACAATAAATATCACAGAAATTGAAAATAAAAAAAAAGCCCCTCAGTAAAAATTGCAGATGCAGATGGGAGCAGGCATGGTACTGCTCTTTCTGCAGGGTCTGCCAGTGTCTGCACCACAGCTCCCTGTTTAGTGAAGGTTTGACTCAAATGCAACAATCACCATTGCAATGAGGTTAATGAATTTTGAGCTTTTATTCTGTATGAAATCCTGCTTGGATCTGGGCACTGAAGTGCTCAAGCCAACACCAGCTTTGGTCACCTGAGCAAACGGGGCTGGTTAAGCTCCCAGTGCCATCACCTGAAGGACTCTTGATTGCAGAGCATCCTTCAGAATTATCTAACTTTGTCTGAGGGCAAAGAAGTCACACTGACACGCAAAGTGAATTGGGGAGCATCTGAAATGAAGCATAAAATAGCATCTGTTAAAACTATCAACTGAATCTAACTATGACCAAACTGAAGTAAAGCAGCTTGTGTCGTGCACAAGCTCTTCTCAGAAACTCTGACAGGTTTAAAAATCAGCTTTTTCTGACTAGGATTGCATTGATTGCTGTGGTAAATATTATTCTACTTTATGATTCATCCCTTAAGGTTGCAATATGCTGTGTTTTCTCCTCAAGAGACTTCTCTGTTGTTTCATTTTCCCTGCACATCTCCTTCATTCCTGCTGTACCATCCTTCCAACTTCCCAAGCCTGAGCAAAGAGATGAGGAATGAGAATATTCCTGTACAACAAATCTGTTCCAGGGCTTTCAGTGTCAAATAGCTCTGTGTCAGATAAGCCATGGATACTCTGCTGTATTCAATTAAGATGGATGGCATATGGTAGGGATGGAAAGCAGCCAAAGGAACCAGTGCTCTCAGTCTGGAGACTGAGGGAGCCAGAAGTGAACTGGGAGGGTTGTACCGTGGGAGCTGTGCAGAAAGGGGAGGAATTAGGGTGATTTGAAGGGTGCACTGGGTATTATTTGTGCCTTGTTGGTCTGTTTTCAGCCCTGCTGATTCTATCCTGCTTCACTGAAATCATTAGGTAATTTTAGTGCATAGAAAGCACACATTGCTGCAGCCCAGAGGGAATCTGAAAAAGCCAGGGAGCAGAGATGAAGCAAAACAGGTCACTGAAATGCCCTTTGCTGAACACAACTCAGACTTTGTCAGCACTTGGTGGCACCCGTTCCAAGCTGGAGTGGTGCCAGCTTTGCCTCTCTCGAGCTGTGGGACCTGCTCTTTGCTCCCCTGTGCTGGTCAAAAGACTTCTAGGAAGCCCCATGTGTGTTCCTGTGGTCCCACATCATCTCAGCTGACATTGTTCAGGAGGAAACATCAGCTAAACCCTGTGAGAATCTCACTTGGCTGCTGCCAG
Organism: Manacus candei; assembly: GCF_025592945.1. Taxonomy (NCBI): domain Eukaryota; kingdom Metazoa; phylum Chordata; class Aves; order Passeriformes; family Pipridae; genus Manacus; species Manacus candei. Next base: position 15,729,951 of record NW_026138085.1, on the reverse strand, counting down.
ATCAACAGCCAAGGGGTTCAGCCACCTCGCCGAGATACTGTGATTTCTGAGCTACTGTGAAACAGCTCCTGCCAAGGATATTACAGCTGCTTTTCCACTTCCCTCCTCTTGTAAAATCAAGGGTGAAGAAGCTGCAGGAACATGGCTTGCATCCAGGAATGTGATAAAGATGCAAAGAAAAGCAGTGATTCATGGGGGAAGGAACCTCCTTGGCCACTGGCTGGAGCTCGGCGTGCCCGGAGCGGAGCTGCTGCTGCGCCTGCACTGCAGAGGGTGCTCCTCCCAGGGATCTGTGGCAGGTGGTTTGTGGATCTATGGATCTATGGCAGGTGGTTTTTACTTGTCTGAGGCAGTCTCTTTGTGCAGAGCAGTGGTTTGTAGACAAGGAAAAACACTGCTGGTTATAGGGGAACTTCGATCAGTATTTGAGCACCTCCTTGAGGGGAAGGGATTTGCTTTCATGCCTTGGAGGCCAGAGCAGTGGGAGCTGGTGGTGGAGCTTGCAGGAAGAAAAAGAGCTTCTCTGCTCCCCTGAGAGGCTGCTCCATTTCTGTCTTCACATCAAACAGTGGTTTGGTGCAGAGTGTGGAAATGCAGCGCTCTGCTCTCAGCCTTGGGAGAAAAGAAGGAAGCTGGAAGGTGGGAGAGGTGTCAGCTCTGCTGTTCTCATGGATCCACTCATTGCTCTTCCTCTGCAGCTGATGGGAAGAAATACAGCTGGCAAAGAATGCATCTAAGGAGTGCTTCAGTGAGACTTGTGTTCATTTGTGCTCATGATGGAAGCTGACAAAGCAATGGAGAATTGTGCCATATGTGCACATATTAACTTCCCGCATTGTCACCAAAGGAAAAATGTACAAGGCACTAAGGTGACTGAATAATAAGCTGTGAAGTCCTAAGTGGGAGGAACAGCACTTAATGAGTCATTCCTAGAAGCTAAGAGGGACAGTTTAGAAGCTCCACTGGTGGTGTAGGTCCTGGTGCTGTCAACCCTAAAACAAGTTTTCCCATGGTCATACAAACAGTTCCCATGGGAGTCAATGGATCTGCATCTGGAAGTAAAGATAATAAAGTGCCTGACATCTGCAGAGCTGGTGGTTTCAATGGAGTCTATGCTACAGATCATTTCATCAAGAAGAGGAATTTTTCTGACCTTAATGATAAACGTCCAAAAGAACAGTTTGGTAAAATCAAAGTGCCTCCACGCTAACAGGGAGGAGGAGGGTGTGTTGCCATGACTGAACTCTCCCCTTGGCTACCTGACATGTTCTTCCATTGCCAAAACCACTTGCAGAGCTCAGGATCAGCTAGGAAAAGGAGGAAAAGCATCTCCCTCCTGGAAGCATGGCTGGAGGCACAGGCACAGCTCAGCTGACACGTTTGTGACTCCCCCTGTCTGTGGCTACACCCAACTGCTGGGCAATTCCAAGAGAAACCAAGAACACCTAAATGAAACAAAGTGCAGTTTTGAATTTATTTAACTATCCATCCTTTAATTTTATCAGACAGTCCAGTAATTTTAATTAGTCAAGCCCATAGCTTTAATTTGGATAATGGTTTGATTTTTTGATTTCTGGTTAGTGAGGTCAATGAAAACACTTTGGTTTTTAGCTAATACAAAAATGTGAACTCAGTACTTTGTTTTCCTTCCAGCCTGCTGTACCTGCCTTCCACGGAGTCTCAGATGTCAGAGTTTAATCAACATGAAATCTTCCTCATAGTCTAAGTATTTGCTTATGTGCTTTGAATTGTTGCTTGCATCGAGAACAGCACTGATGCCCCTAATCTGCTTTCACTGGGCTCCCACAGACTCTAATTATGTCATTTAGAGAAGGACATTTCCTGGCAGCAGTTCCTCAATTCACTGCAACAGCCTGTCCTGGAATATGGACAGAACAAGGCTGTAATAGTTAGCACATGTGAACGATGCTACAGGGACAATTAACCTTCATTTAGGAGTGAGCACGAGTCTAGTTTATTTAATATTTCCATGTGATGGTACCTTACAAGAAGCAGAAGTAACACTGCACACCAGGCTCCAGTATTTACCTGTCTAGTGCTGTGCTCAGGTACCTCATTACCTTATGGCAGAAGTTATGGCAAGCTCTAGTGAAGGGATGCTCTGTAGATATCCAAAAATTCTGGATCCCAGGGGATCCTCCAAGTGCATGAAATTGTGCAAGGGCAAATAGTTTCTTTGCAGCTACAAGATTAGCAACAGGCTGTGGGTATTTCTGATATTATATGTAATTAATATGTTCAAATACATTGAACTTCTGTGCTTCAACTTGATTCCTAAAGGGTTAGATCAAAGGATGAGGGTTCTGGATCACACAAGAGCTTGGGACCACATGGTGGTGGAAGACACATTTGCACTAGAAAAATAGATCCTTTTGGGTATACTTGTTTTAGTTCATTTTGTTCTCAAGAAGGTTGTTCTGTGCCTGCAAAATGTGACTTAGGAGGGCTAAAATCATGCAAGAGGGTGAGAATAAAACCACTGCTAACCTGGGTCCACACCAATCATCACCACTCCATTTACTGGCAGAGTGGGCTTTGTGCTGCTGTGGGAGGTGCAAGGGACCATTCATATGGTTAATTTTTGAAGCCATATATTTTTTTCTCCACATTTGTCTTCCTTTCTTGCTAGTATACTTCTACAAAGTATCTTTCTGCTGGGAAAATGTGGAGCTCACAAGTGCAACAACAAAATAAAATATACACCGGATGGTTTCGCTTATTCCTCCTCATTTCTGCAGTTCACCTGAAAAGCTACAATTTATGAAAAAAAAAAAATCATTTGTCAGTCCTGATAAATAATGTTAATAGAGACTTTCATGGCTGCCTGCAGAGTACAAACCCCAAATATCTTTTCAAGGCAGAAGAGTTCCAGATGCTGCCACAGTCAATATTTCAGAAGGTGCCTGGCAGAGTTCCCTGCATTGATGATGCCCACAGTGTCACTGCCATCAGTTCCTAAAATCCAGATATTTCTTCTATTAAACCTTCTATTAGGTATATATATATATATATATATATATATATGTATATATATATATATATATATATATATATATATATATATATTTATGACTACAGGTTTCAAGGTAAAAAAAAGTCTGATCCAGAATTCCAGGTGATTGGTGGTTCTGGGGAAGCCAGTCTAGTTCCTGCTGCTGCTGCAGCTCTGGCTGTGCTGTCCCACTGTGGAAGGAGGGATGCTCAGGGTGTTGAGGAGAGATGACATAAAGCTTCCTGACAACCAGGACCACAAGTGCTGTGGGCAAAGAAACCAGAGAAAAAAAGAAAATAAAGAAAAAAGAAAAAAAGGGCAGATAAATAATTATAATATAATAACAAGGGATAATTTTTGGAAATGTACTGCCCTATGAGCACCTTTGTTTGTCTTTGGTGCATCAAATGTGGCCACAAATTATTGATAAATTTGTGTGAGGTCACAACCTCAACCAACAGCTTCCCCACAGCCAATACCAAGGGGTTGCTACTTTCCTGTTATTGTTTACTAAATAAATAACCTTGTCATTAAAGGTTGTAAAAGCCTGATAAGGTGCTTTTAATAAGCAAAACATCAGAGTTAAAAATTTATGTGAAATGTAAGAGAGACAATGAGGAATAAAATTGATATAGTTTGTGCATTGATTAAAAAAAATTCCTCATCTGTTTTACATTCACATATGGAACATATTCCCAGGGGAGAGCAAGCGACATATTTTTAGGACACTATTTCATCTTAGGAAATCAATGTACAGCCTATTAAAACTCCATTTTTCCATGAATGATAAGTGTAATTACATCTCTCCTGCAATAAAACCTAGTGCTTATTAAATGTAAATATTTAAGAATGATTAAAATACATTTGAAGGGAACTTTATAGCTTTATTTTATATGTTCCCATCTGGGTTGCCTTTCCCAAACCACCATACATTTTGGAGAGTTATTAAATTATTATTTGGAGAAGGACTAACACTCTGCGTGTCCCTCGCTTCAATTTTAATTTCATGCACTCTCAGAATTTATTGAAGTCTGGAGAATTTAAGATCCAATCAATGCTCTATTGTATTTGTGGAGCTGCACTGAGGGGAAAGTGGCTTCACGAGGTAGGAAATGCCACCCTGACATGTCTTTTGTGCACCCAATTTTGACAGCCAGCTACAGTTTCCTGACTCCACACGCTCCAGCTCTCATTTCTTTCCAAAGGAAGCAAGTTGGTTCCTTAAATGGGTTTCTTCAGTTTTATGCAGGACCCTTCTGGGGCTGTTTTAAAAGTGAGCATCAATAAATGGTCCAATCTTATAAACTGCAGATCTGCAGAAGGAGCATTCTGTGCATGGTTCAGGGCTGTACGTGCAGGACTGACCCCTCACAGAGCAATCTATTAGGATTACTCCAGAAAGGAATTCATAGGTAACCGAGGGTTTGTCAGATCCAAAAAATAAATCCTATTTCCAGCCAAAATCTTCCCTATGGAAGGTCCTTTCCACTGCCCAGGGAAGCCTCCCGATAGATTTTTAAGAGAGTTGAAGCTGGTTTCCTATAAAATCCTGCAGTTGATTTAAAAAATTGCATTGCAGGGATATAAACTGCTATGGAACAGCTTAAATACTTCCAGAGAGGACAGCGCTCCCTGTTAAATTTTTATAAGTTCTCGATATAATTTGTGCTGAGATGTGCTGCTTTCGCCTCCACGAGCTTTTAAAGGGCTGCACTTCCCCAGTGATCCCTAATTCCCTCTTATTGTTGGTTTTGGTTTTTTTTAAGGGACTTGTGCGGGGTTCAGCTTCATACTCGAGATCATTCCAAAAGGCTGGAGTTAATTTTTAATTTCACTGGTCACATAAGCAATGCCTCCAAAGTTAGTTGCTTGCTGGAGAGAGTGCTCATTAAAGCTCCTGATCCTGCAAAGAAGCAGGAGAGCAAACCACTGCAGAGTTTCTCCGAGTCACCAGGTGCTTCTCAGGGCAAAAATCAGGCTGAAAAAGTCACTCCTGCTATAATTAAAAAAAAAAAGAAAAAAAAATTAAAAAATAAAAGGAGAGAAAAACTCAGGATCTTTGCCCAACATGTTTCAAAATAACAAATAACTGCACCAGATTTCTCATTCAGGTGCAAACCAGCCTTGGAAAAACCAGTCTGGGGTGTACATTTAAAGCATCTTTAGGTTTCATTTCAGATTATTAAACTCCTTCAGCAGCTCCAAGATGCTGTGATAGACAAAGGCTCAATGTGTGTGTGTGGCTTTTCAAACAGTTTTCTCCGAGAAGGAAAATTTCTCTTTAAATAAATCTTCCTCCTCTCTCAAAACTGGTACTTAAAAAAAAAACCCAAAACAACCCAAACCCAAGGAAACAGCTATTTATTTCTGAAATAACACACAGGACATCGTTGTACAGCGATATATTTAGTGGTTTGATGAAAAGAAAATTAATTTAAAGCAGTGATTTTCTACAAGATAAGCCTTTGGAAAATAAGGGTTTCTCTCATAGAAAAATAAATACTAGTAACACAAAAGGGCTCGGGACTATTGGCATCTTTAATTGTTTGTTTCATTTAACCTCTCAACTAAATATTCATCTACTGATTTTTTAACACCTTTATGGTGATAAAAAAATCAAAGGTATATTTGTTGGTTTTAATTACAGACTTATATTTTCCTACAGAGCAAACAGCACCTCTTGCATACAATAACAACAGAATAACACAGGTAACCTTTCCCAGGGACTTCTGTGGTCTGTAAAAACAGGACAAATATTTGGGTATTTTTGGCTGGTCCTGTTGTCATTGAAGTCAGTGGGGCATGAACCTCAATGGGAGTAAGACCTTCCTGATATAGATGTGATGAAATAATTTCAGACCATCAGTTTTGCAGCATTTCTGAGCTCTTCTTAACCCATAATGAAACATATTGCCCAGTCAGATATGTATAGGTGTGTGTGTGCATGTGAGCTTTAACTTAAAACCCAATAATATATCACAGTTTCTCAAATGATATCAGGCAGTTGTGGAAAATTCTGCGTGTCTTAATAATCAGTCCTATCTGTGTATCTTACCTACACAAATAATTTCATTGAAGTCATCGTGTCTGCTTGTCAGGGGGAATTAAAATAAAAAAACACTATTTTGATCTTGGGCACATGATTTTATTATTTGCAGTCTCCATCAGTTTTAGCTTCTCAACACAGACATTTAAAATGCAACCTCTGCTAACAAATCTAGTTTCCCTTTAGAAAAATAATATTTCTTCTTCTTTTTTTTTTTTTTATTTTTTTTTTTCTGGCAAAAGAAAGTTTTATGTTTTTGGATTCATTACTCCCTCTTATAAACCAGACTCCTGGAGGTGCCTTAAATTTTAAGTACAAAATAAAAGTGTGCACATATTCTGCATGCATATATTGGAAATAAAAGAGCATTAAGAAGGGGAAATCATTGCCTTCACTTCTGTCCTTTGTTCCCACAATAGTTTCTTGAATTGAGAATACAGTTCTGGCTTTAACCTGGATGATTCACTGTAACCAAAACTGCTTTCATGTGTTTAATGACAAAAATTAAACCTCAGCCTGCCAGAGTTGCCAGGTACTTTTGGCGTGGCTGGGAATTGCACTTTCAATAAATCTATAATGGCAGAATTAGTACTGAATATATTATAGAGAATGTATAGAGAAAAAGATCTTGATCTGAATCCTCTAAATTTATGGCTATTTTTTTTCTGAATGCTGCATTTTCTGAACATTAAATAAACACAGAGCTGGTCCAAAGCCCATCACTGACACAGTTTTGTGCTGTGTGGATGTTCACCCTAATGTGAGGCTGGGGAGAAGCACGTTGTGCTTTAAAGGTATAAGGGCTGGAACTCTCCCTCCATATTTTCTTATTTCATCATGCACAGGTAAGGGTAAATGTGCCTGATTTAGGTGAAAAACCCGCTGAAGAGAAAGCTAACCTGTATTCTCTGTGCTGCTTTCTGTGTGGGGGTCAAACTCGTGATTGTGAACACGGGATTCAGGGCAGAATTAGCATTTTGTTGAATAAATCATTTGCAACAAGAAATCCCATGTCCAGGCTGTGACAGCAAAGCTGAGGACACCAAAACAGATCTACCAACAAGCAAAGGAATTCCACAGAGCCATTACACCCCCTCTTTCAGAGGAATTATTTCATCACTTCACTGTCGACCACTTTCTCTTTGCCCTTCACAGTGACCGAGCAGTTTAATCCGTGCTTTCCTCCAGCAGAGACCTTGAGGTTTGGTCTTCCTGCAGTGCCTTTCTATAAATCAGTTCTCTCTGCACAAGCCACAGCCTGTGAGATCTGCAGCAAGACTCGGGCTGCAGGTTTGGAGGGAGCCTGTACCTCGGGCTGTGACTGCTGGACCTGTAGCATCAGTCCATACCCCTTTGTGCTGAGGTTTTTTAGCCCCTGGCTCAGCAGCTCTGGTGCAGCACTTCAGGGAATGTAACAGGGGAACACGGCGAGCGCCGACATCAAATCACTCTCTTGACTCAACTGGTTATTTAAAAAACATGCCTTTAAATGCACTGAGATTTCTCACTTCTTGCTGGGAAAACATTGAAAGACCGATGCTTTAATCTTGCTGCATAGCCCCAAGTTCAGGGCTTAAAGCTGAAAGCTTGCATTTCCAGCTCCTGCTCTTATTGCAGGGATTCCTGACAGGGCATAATATAGCTCCCAGCAGTATTAATCCCCTCCACAGCCGCTCTAATAGTGACACCTCCTCATACCACCCAGGCTCAGCGGTCCCAGGGCTTGCGGCGGGCAGAGATAAGGCAGCCCCTGCTCCTCTGAGCAAGCAGAGCCCCTAATTGCTCACATTTATTGCCATTAGGAAATTTGGGAGAGGGCCTAGCCCAGGTCTTTCCTGTGCTTGGTTGCAAAACAAGGCCACTGGTTTCAGCGGCCCCAGGATCGGCCCCGAGATCCGCCGTCAAACCCGAAGGAGCTCCACGCCCGGGGAGGGACATGCAGGAATCCAGATTTATGCTGCTGCAATTAACTGCAAAATTTGGCCCTAAAAATCCCACTGATGTAAACAGCGGGGCTGCAGGTCAGCACCAAGAACACGGCCTGGGATTAACGGCAGCTCACTACTGGAGCAATTATCTCCTGGCAAAGCCAAAAATCTCCCTTGTTAGGCAGTTGTGGGGCTCTCGGTGCTCTGCCTTACACCTGTAAAATGTCAGGTAAGGCCACCAAACCAGAGGACTTTTTTTCCCAGAGTTTCACTGAGACAGCAACTCACTGAGCAGTGTCTTCTTAGTATTATTTGTAAAATAAATCTTACCAGCCTCTGAAGAGGAGTCGAGACCCAGAGGAGTGGCTGGACCTGTTGTTTACTGAGAGAGTTAACAAGCCTGGCAATAAAACCCTGGGTAATGATGGCTCTGAAGAGTTACATTCACTTTGGAATTTACTTTTATAAAAGCATGAAATTTTATGTAGGAACAAGATCTGTAACTACCTATATAAAAGTAAGGGGGTTTAGTACCTCAGAGAATGATGGGCTCAGTTCTGTACTGCTACTGCAGGACAGATCACATATTAGGGCTGGAGGATCAAAGCTCAGTGAGTAATTCAATACTGGTTATTTCAGAAACTTTGTCTTTGGTGAGCATAAAATATTTTTTTATTGAATCGATTTGCTATATTACTTTTTTTTTTTTTTTAATTTTATATTTTTAAAATGCCAGTCTCCCTCTGCAGGACTTATTCTCAACATTTACCGTTGGAAATTCAAGCTGTTTCGGTTTCTTTGTGCAAATACGATTTCAGAAATTTTCTTTGCCTTCTTTTCCCCCAGAGTTGTTTACATCCAATTCCATGACCGTGTCAGTCAGTAAGGGGACTAAGGTACAGCAGAGATAAGTTCACAAATTAACTTGCTGTAAAATTGAAATTTTTTTGAATTTGCTCAACCTCATAACAAACATCCAGCCTAGCCCTCAGACTCTGCACAGGGAAATGAGGTATTTCTTCAAATACCTCTCCCCTCTTCCCGCTCTGCTTTGTGCCATAATTTAACAAAAGCTCAGATTTTAACAGTGTATCCAGGCAAAACTCCTCTCAGCAGGGATACAAGATTTATCCCAGTGAACCTGGAAATTTTGGGGATAACAGTTGCCTTCTTCAAATCCATAACGAAAAGTGCAGTTAATAACGCCTGGTAAAACCCCAAATTAACTTAAATCGGGGCAGGATTCGGAGGGAACAGGGGGAATTCCTGATCTCCTCAGGCGCAGCCCGGCTTTCCCGAAAAGTGCACGCCAAGGAACTAACGGGATCAGCGTTAATTTTTCTAAATTCTCCCCTTCCACGGCTCCTGGCTGCGGTGGCCGAGCGGGACCCGCCTGTCCCGGCCCCGCCGCCCCGCTCCTCCCGGTCTCTCCCGCTCCAGTTTCCCGGTCTCTCCCGCTCCATCCCGGCCGCTCTGCCGCCTGCCGGCAGCGCTCCCGGGAGCCGCAGGATCGGGCAGCTCTATCCCCCCGCTCAGCCTCGCAAAACCCCTCTTAAAACGATTTTTCCCCTCCCCGTGGTTTTTTTCCCCAGCGTCGGAAGCCGGTGGGATGCTTCCTGCGAGCCCGTCCTTCCCCGGGAAGAAGGAGCTGCGCTTATGCCTCCCGCGCTGTTTAGATCGACACAGAATATGTGGTAGCAGCACGTTTATGTCAGACACACCACTGCAATGTTCTTGTTACTATAGGAGCAAAAGGAGTGTAAATATTTAGGTGGATTCGTTCCAAGCGCGAGGGGCAGCTGTGGAAACATGCGGTGCCCTGAGCCAGGACATGTTTTAGCACACGTGGAAAGCCCAGGTAGGTGAGTTTACCCCCAAATTTCACACAAAACACACAAATGCCAAGCTGGGCAGTGCTAAATGCACACCAAGGTGTCGCTGGGACTGATGTCTGACTGCTTAGGGGAACAATCCCACCCAAGTCCCGTAATAAATGTTTGTAGGATCATCCTGGGATGATCTGGGGGAAAGTTTCCCTGGTTTCTTTTGTTTCTTTTCAGTCTCTGAGTGACAGATGACGTGTAAGAATCAGTTCCTAAAGATCTCATGCATTTCAGACAGACAACAGCCATAAAATTGTCCCTTCCTTACAGGTCTCTGAGCTTTGCTTTTTCTGCAAGGCCTGATTTCATGTTTATGATGGTTGGGGAGAAGTTGTAGGAGGGCTGAAAGAGTCCTTCTCTTAACTTTGCTGTGTAAAGAAATGAGGTCTTGGAACTGCTGCTTAGCTGATAAACTATTATTAGACAGAAGGGGACATTTTAGGTCAGGAAAAATGAAACAAAGAAAAAATAATCCTAAAGCTGTATCAGTTATAAAAGAAACTTCCAATGTTTATGAAAAAGGGCTGGATTTACCTCCCTGCTTCAATGGATAGCAATGCTAGAACGTACTCTGAGTGATTTTAAACATAATTTAAATGGCTCTTTCTTCCTTGTTTTTACTTTTAAATGGAAGATAAATTGGTTGAAGCCATTTAGAGCACAGGGTTTCTGGTCTGACATGAGCATATGGAGTGGCCAGTTGTCTCTGTGCTGTAGTTTATGCATTGTTCTGGAGAAAAGTAACAAATATTGGCTACACACCAATAATTGTTTGAGAAAACCAGATATGTGCTGCAGATTTTGGCTATGTCACTAGTCCTTATATAAGCAAAATGGGTTGTTTCTCAAACACTGTGCTCATCTGAACCAAGCCCACAGATGGTATTTGTATTAATCCAGCAAATTCTGCCCTCCACGACATCTGCACAAAGGCCACTGCCAAGTTTGCAGCCAGACAGTGCAAATCTTCCCACTTGGGAAGCGTGGGGAAGAGGGAAGTTTTGGTTAGTGGAGGTGTACACCAGTATAGGTAGAGATCCTAATGTTCCCCTAGCCAAAGTTTCCCATTAGGGAACAGAAAGGCAACCTTATAAATCCTGCAGGGGCCTCACACCAACGCTGAGCCCTCAGCTCCAAACCCTGCTGCAAATCCCTCCAGCCTTTCTGACTGAGCCATGCTATGCACTCCCCCATCTATGTTCCCCCCTTTTTCATGGGAGGGGGATTCCCACATGGGATGAGTGTCCTCAGGGTTTCCTAAGGGCTGGTGTGATATCCAGCCCCCACAGCAATCACTGTGGCCGATGCACTGGCATGGCCCAAAACTGCCCACAGCCAACTTCAGAGAGAAACCCAACAATGGTGCACTGTGTTAAACACTGTGTGCTGTGGGAAATGGAGAGAAGACAAACGGACTTTATTTTACAACATAAAGAATGTTACACCCTTTGGTAATACGTAACTAATAACTTAAACCCATTAAAAACTGTGATCTCTACTCCACCGCTCCCGAACGGAGCCAAGGCTGTAAAAATTCATGAAGGAATCAGTAGCAGGCTGGCTGGGGTTACAAAATCTACAAGAACTGCTAGAAGTCACAGTTTGCTCCATGAAAGGCATGGCCATAACAAATATCCCACACAGCTTGCTTTCTAATCCATTCCCAGGAAGCTGCATTGTGTGAGGCGGAGCGGATCGGAACATCCAGCGAGGCTGGAGGCAGTGAGGGGCAGAGAGGAGGGTGTGGGGGACCACACGGGTGTGGGAGGGCAGGAGGGAACCCCAGAATGTCCCCAGAACTCTAGACCTGGGTTTGCCCCGTGCTGGGTGTCGCAGGGCTGGTAGTTGACTGATCACACTGGAAAACAAAAGCCGTGCCTGGAAGAAAAGGGCTCCTTTTCATTTCCGTTCCCCATGTCAGGCAGAAATTAATGACTAAATGCACCTTTCTCTGATGTTGTCCATCATGCAAATATTGGTGGGCAGGAGTCAATATGAACTTTAAACACACCTGACACAGGTGGCTCTTGCCTTTCAATGCTAAATGGCCACTGGCCAACAATTCATGGCGAGCATAAAGGAATCCTTGTGGCAAGCAGCCTTCCCTCTGTATATATTTGTTATTCCAGAATGAAGCTATTCATCGGGGCTCAGATGAAACTGCCCAGGTGAATAACTTCCTGAAACCCGGTGCTCCTGCAGGAGTGAGACCAAAATCAACTGCAAGATGAATGTGGTGTGTGAGTTTGAGGGCTGGGGAGAAGGCTCAGGAATTGGAGATGGTGGAGGGCAGGATGCAGCTGGCAGGAGATGCCCAGTTGTCCAGGATGCTCCAGCATCCTTGTCGTGGTGTCTCTCCCAGGCACTGGTCATGCTGAATCATTGCCCTGGGGATTTTTCTACAGCCAGTGGATCTTCTCCTTGTCCTCTGGATCATATCCCTCTGCCAACAGACCAACACCGATGGAAAAAAAATCAGTGAATGTTATTATGTTTTCTCATTTCAGCAGTCAGCCCGTGGGTTTTCCTAAAAACAGCGATATGAAATAAAATTCAGCCTGTTCTCAGAAATGTTCAGTGGCACATCTCTCTTCCTACAAAGCAGTTGCAGGGTATCTCCAGGAAAACAAACATAACCCCACGCTGGTTGTGCTTCATCCTTCTGCAATGTCAGTGCAAGCCTGTGAGTAAATTCTTTTGTCTTTTGGATGAAGCACTTCCTATTCTAATATCACTTAATCAAAATAAAAAATAGATTGCACTGCATCCAAAAAAGATATGCAGACTAAATATTTTGGTGTGTAGTCACCAAAATAACTGTAAAGAGGATTTTGTAAGCAGTTTGGGAAGTTTCCTTTCAGCTTATGCACACAGAAATCTTTCCGTACTATCAGAGTTGGGATTAATTTATCACCAAGCTCAGGAACTGTTCCCAATTGGAATTAGCCACACTAATGGCTGGAGCTGACAAGCACAGCTGCAGCAAGCTCGCTCATGTTTATTGTTGTAGTTTTTCTTGTCTTTTAACAGTTTGTACATTAATGGAAGAGAAGGAGATGAAACTGCTCATCTCTGCTCTGTGATTGCAGCGAGTTTCCTAAGACAATAAAGCACCTTAAGGGCTGCTTTTAAGCCCCTGATGGGATCAGTATTAGGCACAGAAAATAGCTGCATGCTCCTAAGTCTTTTCTGACTGTTCTTTTAGAAAACCTCTGAAACTTGAGTACATGAGATTGCATTTATTCTCATCTCTCTGCGTTGCTTGATTCCTGTTTAAAAGCCAGTTTTGGAAAATAGGGGTCTGTAGCAAAGGACTGAAGATAAAAGCCTTTACAGAAAGAGGAACACAAGAAAAAGAAAAAAAAGACCAAGTATACATAGGTTTCAAATGTGGTGAGTAGCAGAAATAGGGTATCAAGCAAGGCAGTTGGCAGAGATGGGATATTATTGCACCAAACCTTTTCTTTTCCTTGATGCTCATGCAGGATGCAAGTCATTCTGCCTCTGAAAGGAAAAGGTGTCTCTCTCACCATGAAAGCCTAATTTATTCAATAAGAAATTGTCATAGATCAAATGGACAGGTTATCACCTGGTACACTTAAAAATTCCTTAATCTAGTCCTCAGGGATTATTCCAGGGCTCCACCTTGGCTGTGGGCAAACCTCTGCACTGGGACCCACATTAGCTCTGTAGGGCTTTGCTGTGGCTTTGGGCTTGTGTCCCTATATTTTTCCCAGTGGAAGTGTGGGAGGAAGGGCAAGAAAGCAGGTCTGACATCTGTCTCACCTGCCACGGGAGTTGGGCGAGAGCCAGGAGAGGCATCTGGCCCGGGACGTGGAAGCAATTCCAGGTCCTGTATTTCAGGCATCATAATAGGTCAGACATGTATTTCTGTCCTCAAGTTCATCCTGAGCATCACGTGTACACTAATTCAGCTGGAATATGTCCAGGTTATCTATCCCTTTACACAGGACAACAGCCAGAGGCAGAGCAGGGGAGGAACAGGCAGTGCTGGTGACTGCCAGATGTCACAGATCCTGTGAGATCCTCCTTTGGCTGAGAGCCTTGTCCTGCCCGGTTGGACCAGGCACCTCTGCCAGGCACGGGCTGCAGGACCTGCAGGCTGGGAGCACCACCCTGCTCCCCTCTCTCCCTCAGGGCCATGTCCTCTCCAGGATTTAGGGAGCCGAGGAAGGGCAGAAGCAGTAGGGAGGGGTGGAGAAGAAGGGGGGAACGGATTGCTGAGGGACAGAAGAGGAGGGAGAGGAATGGGGACTTCTCCCGGTGCTTGCATCCTCCGGGTGTTCATCATAACCCCGGGGTATTTATCCTCTCCCACTTGTCTGGACCTCTGATGGAGGAAGGACCTGTGCTGGCAGTCTGGCAGTTTGGCTTCGAATCGCTGCTGCTCCCCCAGGTGGGAAAAGCCAGAATTAACTCAGGAGCAGCCGGCAGAGGTAAGGAAGGCACTTGACCAGCAGCCAAGAATTGAGAAAACACTTCCCCACCTGGTCCTTCTGACAAATCCATCCTAGAAGCTGGGTATATATATGTGTGTGTAAGCTGCTGTTACAGACTGATGCTAAATTTGCTCATCATTTTCCATCTTGTTCCCTTCCATACCCCGGGTTATCACTCATGGGGTTTAGGATACTCCATGGATATTGTTAATGAGCTTTCAGAGCCCTTTACCTGCAGCTCACCAGCATCCAGCTCAGCAAAGCTTAAAGGTTGGTTTTTTTGTATTTACATTAAAGCTCAAAGGTTGTTTATTTGTATTTACTGTGAGAGAAGAGGGAATGGGGGAAGGTATTGGTTCAAGCAGGGAACCAGCTGGAAGGGGAGCAGATTTTAACATTTCTTTTGGTTGATGTTTTTGCAGAAAAGCTGTGAGGGAAGAGGCATGAAGTACTCTGGCAGAGCAAGGAGATGGAAAACACCTAAATGAGGCTGCTCCTTAGGGAGATGGGGGAGGAAGTGAATTGCCTGATCACCTTTGCTTCTTTCCTCCTGCCTCTCACTATTCCACTGGATCTCTGACAGGTCCTGTGGATACAGACGTGCAGGTTCCCAGTCCCTGCAGGATTCAGGCAGCTGTTCTGTGCCCTGGGCTTTGCTGCTTTGGCTTTTCTTGCCTGTCAATGCCAAAAGCAAAGAACAAGCAGATGAGCAAATGAGCTGGGGGGTGGTTGGGATCCCGCATTCCTGCCCACGAGCATCACTAAGCCTTGGAGTGAACTCAGCATCCCCTGAGTGCCCTGAGCTTTACTTGGAACAAGTGAACACCTTGGGCTGCCTTTTCCTCTGTGCCTGTTGGAGGGAAGCTCTTGGGATGACACCCTGTGCTGAGACAGGAGCTGGGGTTCATGGGGAATGGGGGACTCGAGTGTCTACATGTGACAGCCCTTGGGAGGAGATGATATTGTGCCACTTAGAGCAAAGCCCTGGTGCTGTTTTGCTGCACAGACAGGGGAGGAAGGCTGTGTCCTATTCCTTTGCTTCCACTGCTGTGCTACTTTCCTGGAGTTATTTTCATTTTAGCTGTATGCCAAGTTAAAGGCTTGAAGGATTTTTCTGCGCTGACCTTTAAATCCCTTCAATGGTCAATATGATGCATCACCATTCAGTATAATATCCTTCTGTCTGGTTTGCTGGCCCCAGACTTATTATTTTATGTTTCTGTACATTAAACTGCATTTTCCATTCACTGGCCCAGGCAACCAGTGGATTGAAATCCCTTGTTCCTCGTTATTTGTTCCCTCTCCAATTTTGCGCCCTCCGCAAACTTTTGTGGAGGTATTTTCATTCAAGTCATTTGCAGGTATTATAAATGAGGGAAGTCCCTTGGTGTTCTCATTTGTTGGGCCTTTACAGTACAGGATTACCTTTTCAAAGGAGGACATAGGGGTTTAGCAGCAGGACTAGTGGATATTAATAGACACCTCTTGCTGCAGATCCTCTGACAGACACTGCTGCTGTCACGGTGCCTTTCTCACCTCTGCACAGATGAAGGCTGTAAGTCAGGCTTGGCTTTTGCTAAAATTGCTCTGGAGTGTAAGATCTGTGAAAAAGGGAGAAATAAAAGGGGAAGAGAGTAAGGCATCAGGAACAGCAGCTGATTAGGGAGTGGGAGCTATCATGGGAAAATAGGAACCTGAGGCATCTGAAATAATGCTTTGAGGAGCAAAGGGAACGTGTATGTGAACTATGACCAAGACTGGAAAGGAAATGTTTCCCCTCTATTTTGTGGTGATGTGACCATGGTATATGCATCACCCTTGCTTTTAGCCCTGCCACCTGCCTGTGGTCTCCTGGCAGGTATTTCCTCATGCTGGAGTTGGAAAAAAAAAAAAGGAATTGTAAACCCCAAAGCTGCAGAACTAACTGGAGCTCTGAGCCCAGCCCAGTGCCACTGGGGGAGGCAGCCCCAGCACAACCTGCCAGCCCAGCCCAGCCCAGCCTACAGTGACAACAAACCAGCTTCAAGCCCAGATTCCTCGTGGCTATTTACAGCCACCTCAGAAACACAAAAGGAAACAAAAATGTCTCCTCATCAGCTGTGCAGGTTTTATTAAGTATGTGTTTTGGTTTGAAGCCAGAGTGTGCTTGCTGTTTTATCACTGTTTATTCCTGTCTTTCACAGCCCTTATCAGTTATCTCCATCAGACCTGTGAGCACTTCGAGGGCTGAGTCACACAAATAGGACTTTTATCTGCAGTCAAATCTATAATCAGGCAACAAAACCCCCTCACCTTGCTTCTATTTAGAGTCCCAACTCAGGCTCTTACAGAAAAAGGGACTTACAAAGGAATTTCAGTAATTATGCTCTCCTCTCCATCCCCCAGATGTTGTTTGCATGGTATAGGTACCTGTGGGTACTTGAAAAGAGAACTCAGAACTGCCTTCTCTTTAATGGAAGACTTTTAGGAAAGTGAACTTTAACTTTTAAACTTCCCTATGAAAAACAGATCCATGTTAAGTTTGATACCATTTGCCTCAGGATGATCTCAGCTCTTAAAATATGATGGTTTTAGTTGGATTAAGAGCCTATATTGTTGCTGAAGAGAAAGAAGGGTGCCTCTTTAATTGCAGCCCAAATCTACCTAACAATTGCCACATGTTGAGCAAGATTTAAGAGTTATTAAATATGAAAGCCACTATTGCTCCTCCACCACGAGCAGCCTTTGTTTTTTGAACCTGGAAAGCACTAAGTAAAAGAGGGAGGGAAATGTAAAAAACAAACAAGAAAAAAAATAACCCTTCTGAAAACCTGAAATGAGGGAGGGTATGTTTGCTTTCTGTGGAGCCTGGTGCAATGCATTTCCCTCTGCTGCAGCATCTCCTGCCTGGACTGAAACAAACTCCTGGTGGATCTGGTGATCTTATTGCAGGGAAAATCCAGTGCAGATTCCCAATAGTCCTTAGGTTATTTACAGGCAGTGGGTTGATTACTTGACCAGAGCTGTGCTAAGCAAAGTCTCCTCTGATGAGGCAGCTGGGGCATCCCTCTGTGCTGCTCTTGGCTCTTTGGGACACTGATAGCTGGGCTGGCTGGATGCCAGAGCCCTGGCACTGGTCTGGGAAGATCTTCCAAGTGGAGTCCTCTCTCCTCACCCAGTTGTGCTCAGAACAGCCCAGGTCCTTCAAGCGACTCCTACCCGTTGCTCCTCAGTGTGAATTTTCCATTGATTCTCCCATGTTCTTTTATCTTTTCACATTAGGGATAAACCTCCCTAACATGGGACAGGAGCTCTACTGGGCTGTGGTGCCTCTCTGGGAATAACCTGCATGACTTGAGCTACCAACTTCAGTCCAAAGGAACAAGCCAGCACAAGCACTCAGCTAACAGAGAGCATCCAGCTGTGTAGGAGGGTAGAGCAGCCCTAAAATAGGTCAAGGCAATAAGGGATGTCTTTACAAATAATCTCTTGTAGCTTGTAGAAAGTTAATGTTGGGTCAGAAGGAGAGTTACAGCTACTGCCTCTTAAAAAAAAAAGAGAAAAAGAAAAAGCTAAAGCGTGATTTTCAGAGGTCAGTGATTAAATTTCTTTTTGGATATTAGCCCTCTACTCCCTTTCCACTGTGCTTGATAGCATTTCAGAGAGATCTTCGGCCTCCAGCAGCAGGTTTTTGCAGTTATGGTAATATAGATTTCACACAATACATTATTCATTTTCCTGGGTCTCCATTCAGCAGTCCTGGCAGCTAAGTAGGATGGTATAGTTTAGGGCAGGGACCACTGCAGATCTTTGCAGTCTGGCAGGAGAACTCAGCTAAGCCTCTCAGGTTACAGGGGAAAAGCAATTTTCATTTTCCCTCCTGCTCAGCAAAGTAAACCCCAGCTCCGAATTTCCAGCCAAGGAATCACAAGGGTTGGATTTTTCGTGTCCGATCTCAGACACACCCCTATAAATCTGGAGACATTTACAGAGCTGGGAACCCAGTTCCCTCTCTGGCAAGGTGGGAGGAAGGGGAGAGCTGCTGGCTTTATACCGTGTTTTCAAGGTTCCTTTCCTGTAGGGCTGACAGAGGTCACTTATTCCTCCCAAGCAGCTGGGACTGGCTCAGCATTGCCCCCTGAGATACCTGCTGGGAAGTGCTCCTGCAGTTCCTTCTCCAGCCCGTTTCCCAGCTGTCCTTGAAAAGCTTTTCCACACCCAAAAATCTCCCCAACAAATTACAATTTGTGCTTACAAGGCACAATTAAACCCCTCCGTTCTTACAGTAGGTGGAAGTGTTGTTTAGGGATTGCAGTCAGGATCCCAGGTTTTGCCTTTGTCCATTCTCTCCTGTGTCCTTGGATTGCACTTTCCCACACAATGATTGTGGTCTTGGCATTTCTTTGACCAACAGGACCAACTTTCAGACAGAGCCAAAAGTTTTGTCCTTTCATCCATCCTCACAACAAAGCTGGAATGCAAAGCTGGAATGCCAGTAGAGATATTTCTTGACTGGTCACCATTATTTGGGGAATAAACCAGCTTTCCTGAACTTTCACTCTTTGGCTCCACCCTTTCCCCCAGCAACAAAACAGATTTTCAGTTGTTGCCCTATACAATTGAATGGACATGAAATTGGCATTGTTTCCTCTTCTTTTTCTTCTTCTTCATTTCATTCTTTAACTTTTAAACTTTTCTTTATTATAAAATTCCAACTTGCAGCTGACCCCTGAATAATTGGTTTTGTTGCAAGGGTTATTTGAGGTCTAAATGAGCCCAATGACATCTGTTCAATTTTAGACACTTGGAAAATGTTCTGAAATTAATGAAATCCAAATGTACAGCAAACGAATAGAACAATTTCATTTATTAAGAAGACGGTTAAAAATAATGCTAAAACATTTCGAGAAAACAAAAAGAGGTGAATGGGATTTGTCATTGTTTAAATTGTACTTATTATATTACATTTCAGTGAAATACCCTCTTGACCTTCCACAGTTTGCTCCATTGCCCTGTCAGTCTCCTTCCAGCTAATTTGCTTTGACATAAACAAAAAGTAAAGGACTCAAGAATGAAATGCAGTCACCCAGTATTTGGGGGCTTGGTGCTGATTATAGCCAGATACAAATAAGAATGGATGGAACTTGCTAAAAGCAGGACCATGTTATTAATTCTTCATGAATATTTGGGCGGTCATGGGAAATGTATGGAGTGACACAAATCTTGAATGTGACACAAAATGCAGCTTGAGTGCTCATTCCTTTAAAAAATGTGGAGTTGAAACACGTGATTTGCCTTTTTCCTCTTTTAGCAAGATTCAGTCCACCTCTCTGGGCTGCAGAAATGTTGGGTGGCTTAAGTGAGCAATCCCAAATCACAGGTGAGGAAAGGTGATTCATCCATTTTATGCACTTGATTTGCTACTTGTATTCTTTTGAAAGGAATGCTTGTCCAAGGAATTACAGACATCAGGGATCATCCAGGAGAGAACTTCCACAAATGTTTGCAATATTCTTACTGCAGCCCGTGCTGGGATTCTATTTAACTATCCCCACTTGTGTGGTGTAAAACCCTCCAAAACAAATACAAATTACACTTTGTGGGAATCTGCATACACACATATAATCCATGTATTTTTATAGGAAATAAAAGAAGGGTTTACAGTCCTTTTGTAAACATGACATTGCAAAGCATATGATAAATAGGATGGGTGACTCTGCAGGTAAACATGATATTGTCAACGACAGAAGTGATAATTCTCACACATCTTCACCTTTAAAAAAGGAAATAAAAGTTAATGCTGTGGATAGAGTCCTCCTCAGCCTTACAGCACATCTCAGGGATATTTAAAACAGACTGTTTAGGAAAGGTTTTCCTACATGTGAACAGAATGTCCCCAGGATAGAATGTGTACTTGTGTTTCATTTACAGCCTGACCAGAAATGCTCATGACCTGGGTGTGGCACCTGGCACAGGGCAGAGCACCTGGATGCAGGGAACTTTTAAAGGTGCTTTCTCTTTCTGGGCCCCCAGCTGGTCTCCTGGGTCTCTTCAGAAGCTGAGTATCAACTCTTCTTTTGGAATACAGAAATGTGAAGAGGGTAAAGGTTGCCTTCAAATGGTAACTAGTTCCTGTCACTCAACAGCAAAAAGCAGTTTAACCAGTTCCCAAATTCTCTGAATTCTGTTGTCAGTTAGTTTGGTACTTTCTGTGGATATTTGAAAAGAAGACCCCACCTTGCATAGAAACTGCTGTCAGTTTTTCATGGCATTCCAAGATTTCTGTAGGGTTGGGCAGAATCCACTCTGGTGCCTGTGAAATCTCTCGAGTTCTTGGGGATCACCAACCGACTGTTAACAGTAAATTAGACCAAAGCTGACAAATACATAAAAGATTGGTGGAATCAGAGCAATCAGCACCATTCTGGAAGCTGGTTTATTTGCTATACTTATATCTGATAAAGAAGTAAAACTATTTAGCCATAGTTTATTGGACATTTCTCTGTAGTACAGGTGCTGGGCTCCAGATAACTGTGTTGTGTGGCTCAGTGCTTAACCTTATCATTCAGTCATTTTGAGCTCAGTTGACAGAAGGATCACTGGTGTAGCTGTAATTGGAGTTTACAATGTTTGCAAGTATTAGGTGACTTGTAGCTTAATGCCATAACTATAGGGACAATAAATTACATGGTCATTAGAGGGCTTTAGCTATTCATATAGTATTAAGCATAAGAAGGACAGTAACGTTTCTCTAATAACACATAAAATGTATATTCCAATTAAAACCATAATAGGATAGACCTGGTGTTACATTACAACCTCTCACAAATTTCACTGCTTAGAAATTATTACCGTTAAAATCACGGTTTCCAAGATTTGTGCACAGGGATAATAAATTCTCCCGAGCAGGTTTAGAGAGAAGCATTGAGCCCTCATGGAGAAAGTCTGTGCTTTAAAGCTGGGAAAATTCAGCCAGTGAGCAAAGGTTTGAGGGCTTGGATTTCTTGCTTTCCTTTTCCTTCTCCACGTTTGGCTGGCTCCCCAAACCAAGTGAAGCTTAATTAAAAGCAATTGAGCAAACAAAAACCAGTCAAAAATGATATTTAGGGGCTCTTATCTTCCTCTAGGAGCAGTTCTACCCCTGTATGTCACTGTGTGTTTTGCTGTGGTTTTGGGAGGCCTGTTTGAAGGGATGTTGAAACCTTCTCATTTTCAAATCCCAGTCTGTTTTCTGTCCTTGATATGGGCAGGTTTCCTTTTACCAAAAGGCAGCTCAAAAGAGGGCGGTGAGAGGTGGATTTTTCCTAAGGAACAGTGTAATGCAGTGTGTTCTTGGGTGTTCAAATACAGTTTTTGCTCTCTTTTCCCTCTCCACAGGTGTCCCCAGGGACAGCACACAGCTGCTCCCTGTGTGCACTCAGACTTCAGAGCTCGGGGAATTCATTATCCTGAGGGGATGTTTCATTTATGTTTCAAGGTGTTGAGTCCTGTGAAACTCAAGCATCTGTCTCCCTGCAAAGAGACAAGTATGTGCTTATGTGACCTTCCAGAAGAAGGCTGCTGGTCAAGAAAGGGACCCCCTTTCTTTATCTGAGATTAGGCCTCCTTGTTTGTTCACCAGTCACTTCATCCTTGTAAAGCTGGGAGAGATATGGAGCTGTTTGGAAGACAAACTGAACTGTACTTCCTTGGTCAGTTCTTTACCCCTCTCTCCCTGCCCATCCTGCAATAACCTTCTTAAGTCTTGGTCATTAAAACGGTTATAAATGTGCTTTGGGAGATTATGGGTTTGCATCACAGTTACACAAAGATTATTTGAAGTGTAGTTAACATGGACTAGGAGTTATCTCCCAAAGCTGTTTCACCACAAGCAGAACTACTAAAGACCTCATTCCAGATTGCTGGGAGATTGGAAAGTTAAGGGGGGGGGGCATTAAACATCTTTTAGAAAGAAAGAATGTTTCTTGAAACACAGATGCAAGAATGGTTAAGACATAAATTGACTCTTTTTTCCTCAGGAATCTTCAGCACCAGACACAGAACAACAACAAAGGAGCAAGGCTGAAGCCACTATCAAGATGAAGACAATATCAGACCCTGGCAACTGCTCCTTTCTCTAGAGTTGTAGCAGACCACAGAATTAGATGGTGAAAAGGACCATGTTGTGTCAGCAAGAGAGTGACTCTGCAATTCCTTTCCTAGTGCCACTGTATCCCCATCCTTTTTCTCCTGGGTGAGTGGATAATACCAATCAGCTGTGAGTGACATCCCTCTGGCCCACACCTCCAGAACAGACCTCACCTTGTACTTTGGGAGCTGAAGTGCAATGTGCCCTGCTCTGCTGTACAAACCTTTCTGGTATGTAATAAAAATAAACAAAGAATGGTCTCCTGTTCACAGGCCAAAGATCTTACAGTTGCTGTAGGAAACATACACAAGCATCTTCCAATGGAAACAGTCTGATGTCTTCTTGCATGTCCAGAAATTTTTCATTCTGTCATAACAGCGTAGTCTCTCCACTCTTCTTCATAAGCCCTTCATCCTTCTTTGCTAATGGTTTACAATATAGAACAATTTAACTGTATATATTGATGTAAATCATGTCACCTTCTCCGTGAATTATATAAAATAATTCATAGTGCAGAACGCATGGAAGGGTTTTTAAAGCTGCAATTCATCTTCTCTTTTCCATTACCCTGGGCAAGAATAAAAGCCAGATACAAATTCGGCTTTTTCCTTCAGAAAGGAAAAAATGTAGCTATTTAATACCTGAAACTAGTTGTTCCTCTGTGTTCATAAATTGGACTGTATAAGCTCTGAGGAGGGTGTGTTAGTCCAGACTCACTCCACTGACACCAGAGACAGCAGACAGCAGAGTTTATATTGTTTTCTAAGTCCCAGCTTGTCAATAATACTAAAATAATTAAACACAAACCCAGCTTCATATCCATTTTTGAACTTCCTACCCACTCAATTTTCACATCAAATCTAATCTCTTGGTTCCTGTACATTGGAAAATGGCTATTGGATGGTTTGATGGGGAACTGCCCCTTGTCCCATCCATCTCTGGCAGGGGTTGTAGAAGCTGCATTACCTTGGGAGTGGGGAATCCTGCCCTATGATCCCTCCCTGCTCACTGGATGCCCAGGGCTTGGATTGGGACCATGACCTGGCAGCCACTTCCCTCAAGTGGCGACCGTGTCTATAACCAGGAGTCACCCTGCAGATTCCCCAGGCTGGGAAGAAACAATTTTTATAATCTTCACATCCCTGGAGTTATTTGGAAAGCTTCCAGGCTTCTTTGAAAGGAGTCATATTTTCTTTGACTTGTATTTTCCCATCCCTGGTAGCCAACATTAGTCCACAGGGTGGCTGCTTTGCACGTAAGGTCTGATATTGCAGCACAGGCACTTAAGGGAGAATTGGGGATTTGGATGGTCCAATTTAGGTATATGAAATAAGACTTTCATACATTCTTTTCTCAACCTCACCACCCAAAAGTGAGATTCAGATATCCATTTAGGTGGCCACATCTGAGAAGCTGGCACTTAAAACATATACAAGCTCGTTAGGGATGCAATTATGGTCACCTAATTGTGGGATTGCACACAGGGGCAATTGCTTGGATTTCCTGTGGGGAAAAACGAGCATGAGTTCAGTATGGAAGAGGAGAACTTTCAAACTGTGTGCAGCTGTACTTGCATGCACAAAATGCACAAAAAAAATCCTTGATGTGGGGCATCTGTGTTAAACCCTGAGAAGGAGAGCCCCAGAAACTCAGGTATTAGGAGTTAACATCACAACAGCACGACTTTTGAAATCCCTCCTTGTACTGTCACTTTAAATGTTTTATTGATTAAGGCCTAGATTACTTAACCTAAAGCCCTATATTTATATTTAGCCAAGGTAAGTTATGAGTCACAAGTAATCCTTTTGATCCAGGGGTTGCCATGGGTCACCAGAGAAATGAGTTGAGTTATAATATCCTAGCAAACTAGCTCTGTGTATGGAAGAATAAATTAAATAAACTCCCCTTCAGAGAGTCTCAGTGATTCCTTACTCTGTTTCTGTTTAACCAGAAAATGTTGTGTTTGTTTTCTTTTCTCCCCCCATCTAAAGCCGAAATATATTTGTGATGACAGATGCAAATACAGTCCCTGATGTTTGTAGCAGCTGAACTGTCTTTCCACTCAGGGTGTCAGCACTTCAGCCCCGAGCCCTCAGCTGAGAACTGAAGTCTCTAAAAACACATGTGAATGAATTTGGCTCAGGTGACTTCTCTGTGTTGAACTCCAGGTTGAAGTGGCATTACGGGTGTGTTTGCATGGGTTGGATCAGTCTGCTGTTTACTACTACAGCCAAACTAAGCTGATCCTCAGAATTTTCAGAACCTGGGAAATACAAGCACTGGGCTGAGTATTCCCCTGTGTCTGCAGCCCAAGTGTAGCACCAATGCAGGGAGTTATTTCAGTTCTCAGGCAGGCTGAGCCTGCAGACCCTGATGAGAGTAGGAAATATTTTTTTTTCTTGGTTTTTTTATAGTCTTGGGCTCTGTTAAACAAGGTGGTGAGTACCCACATCTCCCTTTCAAATCCTGCAGGCCTGGGTTTGCATTAGCATCTCTGCCTCCCAGGGGCTGCTGCCCAGGCCAGTTGTGGATGCAGAGGACCCTGAATGGGTGCTGGGTGATGTGACTGCACACCCACCCCTCTGCTCACACAGGGTGAGAGGACCGAGGTGTCTGCATTCCCTGGGGAAGGACAGAGTTACTCCAGAGCCTGCACAAAGCTGTGCTTGCAAGTTCTCTCCCGGGACACACAGGAAATTTTGCCTAACACTGGCCTGCTGGCAGACCTTGAGCTTTAGAGCAGACATAGCCCAAGTCATAGGTCTGAATTCACTTTGAACTGAAATTGGTATCATAAAGTAGCAGAGCCTTTTGCTTTGTTTGCTTTCTTTGGTGTGGTTTATTTTTAAAATGTATGCATATTTCCAAGAAGCATCTTGAAAATTTATTTTTGTCGTGGAAATGGAATGTTTCTTGGCTTTCTGTGAGTCTATTGGTGTAAGCTTACATCCTAGATCAAGTTAGTGTCAGCAGCTGCATACCAAAACCATGTAGAGATTGAAACAGATGTGACTTCCCATCCAGAGCAGGTAGACCTCATCCATATGAGGCTGGATGACCAGAGGCCCAGGAGACTGTTCCCTGATTTTTTCTGACATAAACCTACTGAGGTTTACTGGGTTTGCTCAAAATCTGAGATACCTCATAGTCATCAGAAGGCAGATGATGAGTCCCAGATGTTCAACGCTCGTGGATTACTAAGAAAAGCAAATAGAGGGAACAACTTTTAAGGACCTAAACAAAAAAATGTCTGGTCTGCTTTAGGTTCCTAACTTGCCAAGTGGGTGAGTGTCTGTTCATATCCAAAGAAGTGTGGCAGCCCTGGGGCTGTAAAATCATTGCACTAAAAACTCTCTGTGAGCTGGGACTACAGATCCCATGCAAACGTGGCAGCTGGCTGTGTAATTACTTCAGCCTCTGAGTCTTCTTTTAACAAGTGCTCTGATTTTATAGCAGAAAAAAACAGATTCATGAAAGGATCTTCATCCCAATAAATGGGGGAGACTGGGAAAAGTGCTGTTTTCAGGGCTTTGAAGCACATAATTGTCAAAACTTCCATTTTTTATTAAGTTGCTCTTCCATGCATACCAATAGGTGGTTGTGTAATTTACTGGGCTTAGTTGCACTTAATCTACAAGGATAACTCAGTGAAAGACTTGACCTCGAGAGATTTCCTGTTTCACAAGTGGCCTGTTTCTGAAACAAGAGGATAATAAGCAAAGTCCTTTACTATCCCATCAACACATGGTTCCATATTGAAAGACTCCAGTAGCGAGCTATGGAAGGTCCACTTGCTTCTTCTTTTCATATACCAGCAGCATTTTCTTATTGACCCACAGGAATCCAGCTACCCATTTTAATCAAAAGCAGAGCTGGTCTGCAAAAGTGCCCTCTACTTTTGTATAATCTTTTTTCTCTGTATCTGATGCTCAGTTATTGATGTAGAACTCACAAAGCCTCTCACTCACCTACTGCAGTGAAGACCCCATCCCAAAGCTGAATTCCTCCACTGCAAGGTTCAGTTTTACAGGTTAATAGTTTGTCATCTGCTTGAACACACAGGAACTCGTTGGCAATTCATCATCCTGCCTCAGTTCCTTTTGTTGGAGAGGCAGGTCCCAGTAAAGCTGACCTTTGCACGGGTTTAATGTTTCCCCTTCACACCTTCAAGGCTGAGGAGCTTGACTGACATCAATAATTAATTTTTGAACAAATAGGGCGCACCTTTTCCTATGGTTCCTCTCAAAGGTGTGAGTCTTTGTGCATCACAAAGGCATGTCATGAATGGGGGAGTCCAAAGGACACTGGTGGGATCAAAGTCTAAGATTCAGCCCATCTCAGAGCAGTTGGTAGTGCTGTGACACCTCTGCTGTGCTGTCCTTCTGGGTGCCACAGACCAGACAGAAATATTTGTGTGTGCACTGCAAAGCTCAGTGCATGCAGGACAGGTTGGACCAGCTGCCCTGGACAGCTCTAAATTGGGCTTTGGGCACATGCAGTAACCACGAGGGGTTGTTCTGGGAGCAGGGTCACTTCAACTGACCCTGTATGTCAGAGAAATAATAATTAAAAAAGATCCTCACATTCTCCTCAAGCAAAATGTGCCCAGGGGCAAAAGAGGGCATGATGTGGAAAAACCCAGCAGGTGGCTGTGCCTCTTCCTTTGCTGTTCTGGTCTGAATGGAAGGTGTTGGGTTGCTGTTGCAGGGCCATGCAGGCACTGGAACATTGCACCAGGTCATCTGGCTTTTCTTCCTTTCCACCTGATGTAGGTGAGATGTAAGCCAGCCAAATGAGAGAGAAACTCAGTCTTCACTGATGGTCTGATGGGAATGAAACATTCCCCATAAAGTGATGGAGAAAAGTGGGGATGATTCATTAAAACAGAATATTTCTCTCTCCTGCTGTGGCTGAACCATTGCTGATCTCTTATTTATTGGTCTGAACTGGTCACCAGTGTTGGCACAAACAGCTTTATATTTTTGGAAAGAGAAAAGGTTATTGTGAGAGTAAATGATGCAAACTTGGAAAACACCTTTGCTAAGTCTGCCTTACCAACTTTGCTGTGTACATCAGCATCTGCTGCCAATTAAGAACAGTTAAAAACCAGTAAGTCATTCATGTGCACAGGTACTGTGTCTCATATTTGGCTTGCTGGGTGTTTGTTGTTATAATTTCTGTTCTCACCAAGGGCATTCAGACTAGACAGCCAGGTTACTTCTAGCCATTATTATTATTATTATTATTCCTCTATTTCTGTATATAAAGAATCTTTGAAATATCCACTGGAAAATTTGGGTAAGCAACCATTCCCAGTGCTTTCATCTTGCAGGGTCCTGTGACCTGAATCCTAAACCATGCTGGCCAGGACTCGACCTTGCAGGAGACTGATGTGGGGAGAAGGGAGGAATCTGGGCAACAGGTGCTCTGTCAGAATCCCTTGCCTTTGAGGGCAGCATAACTTACAGTGCAATTTGTGTTGCAACATAAATCAGAACTGCCTCGGGCTCCACCTAATTCCTCTGGTGCAGAGCCTGCAGCTCATGTGACACGGAGGGGGCTGAGGGCTGCTGCTGCAACAGATGTTGGTGAAGAGATGAGGTGACAAGTGACACAGCTTCCATGGCTCCAGTGTCCAGAAAAAGAAGTTTGGTGGACAAGGGCAGCTTTCTGATAGTGGCAATTCCTCCAAAGGATAGAGGCAAAGGGAAGGTTTGGGGAAAGTCTTTCAGTTACAGAAGGAGGTACAGAGATACTTCAGAACAGACTGTTCAGAGTTCTACCTGCTTTTCTCTTCTTGAGAAAATGGTAAAAGTCTGAATCAAAACAGAGGAAAACTGAGGTGAATGAGGTCTGTCCTTCTGCATGCAAGGGGGAGGAGGATTTGCTTTGCTTTTGAACATTTGACAGTGGCCCTTCTGTCACCTATAGAAAAGGAGCATCAGTGTGTTCAGACCTGCAGGCCTGTTTGCAGATGTGCAGCAGTGACATCACAGGTTCCTCTGGGAGGTGCTGGGTGAATCCTGCTGCAGGTGGCTGCTCATTTCAGCCTCCACGTGCAGGAAGCAAGAGAAGCTTTCCAAGTGGAGGTAGCCTGGGCTGAACAGGCTCTGGGAGGAGCTAGAGCCAGGTCTGGTGAGGAGATCTGGGCATTATGTCATTATGGGATTCCATGTACATGACTCTGGAGTGTAGCAGAGGGGTCCATATGACTGTGCAGTGTCTGTGGCTGCTCAGCAATGCTGAAGGAAAGGCATCTGCTTCCAAATATTGCTTTATAATTCCCTCTTGTCAACGAATCTGTGTGAGTTTGTAGATGCTCAGCTCCTGGAGAAATCCCATCCCCTTCATTCCAAGGATGAGCTGGAGCATGTTCTCCCCTTAAGTCTAACTCTGCAGTGCCCAAGTCTCCTTGCACAGCAAACTCAGCCTGAAGCCAGAACTACACTGGCCATTTATAATGTCCCAGATCCCAGTGTGAGGAATTCAACTCTCTCCATTGCCCTGAGTGTGACAATGCAGCTGTGCCATGAGCCCATGCAAACCAGGGGGCAGAAAATCCCCCTGAACTTTGCTGTCATGGTGTTTTGACCTCATTCTAGGGTAGCTCTTGTATGTGCTGTAATGTCCAGGCACCAAAAGAGCAGCAAAGATTGATATTTCATGGCCATTGTTGGACAAACTCAAACATATGGACCCAGGGTGGAGGTGGGACATGGTTCTCATCCAGCCATACTCTTAAGTAATGTTCTTGTCATAAAACTCTGAAAAAATGGGAGTCACCTGGCAGTAGAACAGATGTCACTGTTCTTCAACCAAACTCCACTTCTAATCCTCTTTTTTTTTAGTGTGTTTGAGACAGACTGTAACAAAAAAATGGGAGGGAGAAAAAAGTTTGGGAGAAATGTAGCTCTTTGCTGCACATACACAAAGAGGCACCACAGTGGAAAGAGCTGCTGAGCTTTGAGGGGCTGGCAGGCTTGGAAGCTTGTAGGCAGGGTTGCAGGCAGCTTCCCCTTTTACTGGGACTTGGAAAATTCATTAGGCCTGAAAATTGCCAGATCTTCTCAGAAGGGAAGGGAGAAGGGTCATGTAAAGTTTGGAGAAAAGTCAAACCACCTTTTTTTTTTCTTTTTAATTTGCAGATTATGAAAAAAAAAATGACCTGAGCTTTCAATTGTAAAATTTTGTCAAACATCAGTGCTGGGTGGGGTGGATCCAGCCAGGAGATACAGTGATGAAGTGTTGGACCTGGGCAGTTTCCACTGGCAGAGATCTTCTGGAACCAAGACTGGGTTTTAAAGCTCCCCACAGGAGCAAAGCTGGCCACTGGTACTTGTTCTGTTCTGCAGCTTCATCAACACCAATCCAGCAGCACCCCAATTATTTATAGTCTACTTACATTCAAAAGCTGGTTAGGACTGGGCACCAGAAAGATGCAGGAGGCAACCTGGAGGATGCCTGAGCCAGAGGGATGTGCAGGGTGTGTATCCAAGGGGTGAGGGCATGAGTGAGAGTGTGGAGCAAGGCTGATAATGAGCTCTGAAAGCCAGGATTTGTTGGCCTCTGATTAGCAGAATGAAAGACCGAGGTAGAGTGCAATTAGGAGGATTACTGTGAGCTCACAGCTCCTCCCCAGCTCCTGAGAGAGTGGTTTGTTCAACTGACCTTTTGTTGGGCTGGGCTGGGCTGGAAAGATATAAATTAGCTCATAATGCACGAATATTTTCATTTAATAAAACTGCCCCCAAATTTGTTTGGAGTTCCCAGGCTTCTTGGGAGAAAAAGAAAGGGAGCTATTATGTTCTACAAAAACAATGACATTTTACCCTCTATATTTACTCTTCCAATAGAAAATCTGCACTCAGCCAAGGTTCCTATCACAGCAACACTTGGCACTCCCACCCTGCATTCCACATGTCCTTACAAACACCAAAATATGCTCGGAAAAGCACTTTACTTCATTCACCAGTCAGTGCTTCATCTTCCCTGCAGCAAAAAAAAAAAACTACCCCAAAGTCTTACTGGTAGATAAACCCTCTGTGGGTCCCTTCCAGCTCGGAATATTCTGTGATTCTGTGAAGTTAAAAATAAATGGAGAGGAACAGAAAACCGCTCAAAGATGCTCATGGGGAACCCAGGAGCTGCTGGAGCCACATTTTGGGCAATCCCACAAGTGCACTGGAAGCAGGAAGGAAGGGCAGGACCTCTTGGTGCCCAGCAGCTGGTGAAGCCTGGGCACGTCTTCCTCATGCCTGCTGCTTCCAAGGAGGGCAGGGCCAACAACTCTGCAAAAACGTGGAGAAATAGAGTCTTTGAAAAGTCACTAAAATATCCACTTTCCTTTGAACCCTCCCCCCCTTGTGGTTTGCCTGAGTACCAAGCAACTTAATTGTTGGATGCATTTAAGTAATATTAAACTCTGCCTTTACCCCTTCATGTTCAAAGGGAAGGAGCCTGTGTCGGTGCGAGTCGGTTTTTAAAGCCTTTTAAAAGTTCTCTTTGGCAACACCCCTTTGAAGTCTAATCCAATCTGCAATATATGTCTTCCAACTTAATCCCAATTTTTTTCGGGACAACCAGCAATGTTACACAAAGACCTTCCAAAGAACAACAGGAGTGCAAAGCACAAATATAGTGAGAACTCCTGGTAAAGGGGGACAATTCTGCTGTTTACAACAGTTATTCTGCCAGTGGGTTGTCCACCAGCCCCAGCCCTCCTGGAAACCAATTTACTTCTCAGTTTTGCTGGGTTTATTCTGTGTTTGCCACTCAAACTGAGATTTAGGTTTAAAATGCTAATTTTTAATAGGGCAGCACTTTTATTTTAGAAGCTTCCAGGAACTGGTTCTGGTTTGTGTTCATTGCAGGGCTTTACAGCTTTCTCAGGATCTCTGGACCTTCCCCATGCATTTTCTAAGTACCTTCCTTCACAATCTGTGTTGTGTTATGTATGATCCCCAAAGAGTGAAACTGGGGACTCTTTCTGGTACAAAAGAAAGCACTGGATTAAAAAAAGCAGTGGAAAGACTCTTAAATGGAAGGGAAGATCCATAAGTGGGAATTAAATCCTGGGTTGCTCTACCAACAAATATAACAAATAAAAAGTCTGTTTAAGGTTGGCAGACAAAGCCCTCTGGCTTGAAGTCAGAGAAGGAAAAATCAAACCTGGAAAGAAGAGGTGAACTTTTAAACACAGTGTGAGTTATTAATAGAACAGCTTCCCAAGGGTTGTGATAGAGTGTTCAGCACTTCAGCTCTGTTCTTACTGTCCATCAGGATTTTCCTCACAAGGCCCCTTTCTCCAAGTAACCCTCCAAAAGTCCTGTGTCCCAGAGGGTTAAATCTGCCCACCTTTCTCAGCTACCAACCACCTTTTTTTGCTCAACAATGACTAGCATAATTACACACCACAGAGATGTTTTTTTCTCAGCCTGTGTTGGGCTTGGCATTGGCTGCTTCTACAAGGTTTTTTTGTGCCCTGAAGTTTCTCCATTGTTCTCCAAGAATATTTGGTCTAATGAGGAAGCATCTCCTCACAGACTCTGCCTCTCCAAACCATTTCTTTGGAAAAATCCACCGAGTGGCTCAGCCACGTGTTGTGGAGGTTGGTGCAGGAATATTGAGTGAAGAGAAGGGCAGCTCCTGCTATTTGTGTGATCCCCAAGACCTTCAAAACGGGCAACTCCTCACTCTGTGTCAGCACCAACCTGCCAGAATGAGTTGGGAAAGGCTTTCTAGCAAAGTTTTACCCCCAAACCCCTGAAACACTGAACTGTTACTGCTTCTTTGGCATCAGAAAAAACCCTGGGCCAAAGCAGTGCCCAGTCTGAGCTGGTTTGGGTTTGACTGTGGGGCTTTATGTTCCTGGATGGTGGGTGCAGGGATATGTTCCACTCCTGAGCCAGCTTTTCTGAGCTGCAACTGCTTTCCAGGACGTGCATTATGTGGCACAGGTGTTGTGCATTATGACTCATTTTTCACTCCCAGGGCTGTAAGGAGATAGGGCAGTAGCCCTCATTATTGTCTTTTTTTTTTTTTTCTTTTTTAATATATTTTTATTTTTACAAATGATCTGCATTGGTGTTCACAGTTTGCTGCTGGCTCATTTGTACCATGGATGGTGTTGATATGTCTGGAAATACGAGCCAGCAGATTTACTGCACAACTGGCAGCACGAGGGAACCCCGAGCCACCAGCCAAAAACCAGGAGAGATGAGGTAGATGAGTATTGCAGATACAATGTGCTTCTACAGCATCATCCTCAGGGGTCATTTGGGTGTGTTTAAGTGTGCTTGGTTATGGAACATAAATCTGTTTCCATCTGACTCCATTATTTCCATCAGTAATTCCATTATTGACCTTGCAGCGTGTCCATGCTGTCTGTGTGTGCACCTGGGCACACACATGTGCCAGTGTGTTCCCTGAAAACTCAGAATATTCTGGGATTCTGGTTCTGTATTTCTGAGTTTATATACATGTGTAAGTATGTATCTACCACTGGAATATTCTTCAGGTCAAGGACCTCTCACGTGTCATTCCATCTGTTCCCTTTTACTGATTTAAAAGACATGTTCAGTGAAAGCAGTTAATTTTCCCTTGTTCTCTTTCCTGGAGATGTGCTGTGGGGCTGCAGGAGAAAATGTAATCAAAATGACTGTTTATATGACGAAGGCATGAACGTAACATAGACTTGGAAAACAGAAAATAGTAAGTGTGGAGCTGATAAAGGCTTGGGCAAGATTTTTCTTGTGAAAAATGTGATGGAAACAAAATTTCCACTGAGAGCAACTCGTTGGCAGGAACTAACACATAAAATTTGCACTTTTCAGCAAATATATTTTGGTGTCCAGGTTTTCCTTTTTCCAGTGAAAAGACAAAGTTTTTAGCAGGAGGAAAATGCTGTCTATGAATTTCTTTTATTTGGAATAACAATTTTCCACAGAACCCCCCCTGATATTTATTTATTTATTTATTTATTTATTTATTTATTTATTTATTTATTTATTTATTTATTAAATAAGGTCTAGCTGTGTTGCACAATAAAAGGGCACAGTTATGATATAATTTTAGGCTGAGAAATCCCATCTTTCTGTCCTGAACTTGATTTTACCAAGTTCATATCACAAGCTGACCTGTGCAAACCTAGCAGTTTTAGGCAGGTTTGACTAAATTCTCTTTGAAGAGACCAAATTCATTTAGGGGGACAAATTGAAGTGAAAAAAAAAGGATTAAAATGTTCACTGTGGTAAATATCTGTGCCATTGTCACACCCTCCCCTAAACTCCCATGGAGGCTTTCCCGAAATCAAAATACCTACAGTTATGGGTTTCTTTCCTTCTGGCCTTGAGCAAAAAGCAGTGGAAGAGTTTGGGCAAAAATAATTGCTCTGCCTTTACCAGAGCTCTATTTCCAAGAACACAGTCCCTGAAGGAAAGGGAAAGCAACTTATTCTTTTAATATTAAACTGAAAACTGAGATTCTACTTCACAATTCCGGGTCTCCCCTGCCAAGAAAAGAAGTTAGAAAGGCCAGTGGCTTTGCAGACACACAAAATTCACCCTGAGCTGTTCTGAAAATAAACAGCATCCGAACTAGATAGTTTTGCTGAAATAGAATCCTGCAGTAATAAAACAAATGGCTAACACTTTCTATTGGTCTACATAGCATAGTACATGAAACATATATGTAAGCAAGTCAAGATGGATGAGTCATCTTGACTTAATAAAGCTTACAAATACTTGCTAAATATTTGAGAAGTCACATGCCAGGAGCCTTCATCACTTGTTTTGTTAGACTCCTGCTTTGCCAAGTCAAAACAGTCAGAAATCATAAAAAATAATCCCCACAATCTGTCTGAAAATGCAGTTTTCTCGCATTATTTTTCTTGGTTTGCGGCAGCGAGTCCTTCATTCTGCCATCGAAATTTTGCAAGGGAGAGCACGACTTCCTCTTCATAAGGTAAGCAAATGTTTTGCATTTATCAAGTTCCCAGAGCCTGAATGGAGATGCAGAGTCAGCAGAGCTCACATGATTATGTTTGTGGGCTGGAAAGGAGCCACGGGAAGTCGCAGTTAAAAGGCTGCTCTGTCTCGGGGTTCAAGGGACACAATGGGCTTCAAGGGCTTGGACAGTGCTGAACATCTGAAGCTCTGTTTGCCTTAAATATGAATTATAAGTGCTCAGGACCTCTGCAAGCAGGGCTGGACACCAGAAGACTACTTTTGCTCCTGAAGCCCGCTGCTAGTTCGTGTTGGTTCACAACCCTGCTTTCCTATTAAAAAAGTAATAATTGCCCTCACCCCTGCACCCAACCAACCTAAACCCCATCCAATCTGGAGCTGCTCCTACATCTGGGTTTCTCTGGATGCGTTTTCCATCTTCTCCTGGAAATTTTGTCTGAGTTCAATTTGGAGATTTTTTTAATTTTTTTTTTTTTTTTTTAATTTAGGAGGGGATATCCAGATGTTTGGCAATCCAGCGGGGCTTTTGTGCCAGTTAAGCTGCTGACCACCCTGGAAGTTCAGCTCTGTCTGTTGTCCATGAGCAGATCAAAGCCATCAGGGATGTGCAGCGAGCTGAGTGCTTTGGGGATGGTCAGACCTGCTGCTCAGGAGCTGCACCAGTGATAAACATGATGTGTTTGAGGTACTGTGGGCTCACTGTACCAAAGCACAAGGACTGAGGCTTCCCAGAAACGTCAGCCTCATTAAATAGGCCAAAAAGTGAAAACCTCAATTGATTTCTTCAAAGAAATATTACAAGGAAAGCCAGCAGTGCAGGAAAAGTCCACACAGGTGACAAGAAAATCTTGTTACTTTGAACAAAAGCAGGGAATACAACTGGGCAGGTGGAAGGGTTGAAGTTTCAGTGCCAGTTTCCCTCCAAGTTACCTGTGCAGGTTGAACCTGTTACTCACTGAGCAGAAATGTAATAATCAACAGTGAAAACTGCTCTTCCCTTGCAACTGCGCCCCATAAATCAGAGCTCAGGTGTGGCCCTTTGGCAACAGAGATAAATGAGTGATTGAATGTCAGGGGAACAAAACAAGTGATGGAAAGGGCTAAATGCTGTACACTGGGTTTCTGGGGAATTAAATCAGCTTAATTGACCATGATGGATAAAATGTCTCTGGTTACCTGACACTTGTGTTTCATTTGCTGTCGAAGGGCTCAGAGCAGCTTTGGCTCTGTGCTGAACACGTGCTCAGTGCCTGGGAGGAGCTGGTGCTCTGCTGAGCCAGAGTTCTGCAGTTATAAACAGGAAGAAATATCATTTGGCTTTTACTGTAAAATCTGTGTCCCACAGCCTTCCTGCCATCAGAATCCATCATTTGTCTCTGACAAGCGGGTGGAACCACAACTTCGCTGGAAAAAGGACAGAAGTTGCTCCTTTTTTGCAGATGGAGACTCTCCAGTTCTGCTCTGGCTCAGCCTTTGTGCCTTGCAGCAGCAGGCTACTGAACTCCAGCTGTGACTGGGGAAGTCAAATTTCTGACTGACTGATCAGCTTTCCCATGAATGTACCTGACAATAACACGTGAATCACCTTTAGCCACGGAGGTCATAGTTTGTCCCACATGACACACCTTTTTCTCTACAAATGAAGGTGGCACAGACAGCCAACCTTGTACAAACAAAAAACTTAAGGCTGTGAATCTCTATGATCATGGAGAAGTTTGTCTGAGCAGTGTACAGGGCAGCCCTGGTGAGAAATAACACCCCCCAAACCTTTATTCACAGAGGGCAAATCATATTTCCCATCCTATCTCCTTGCAGCCAGAGTGTCACTGTGCTCAACAGCTTCTGCCCATTTGCTCTGTGCCCTCAAGGAGGCCAATAATTGTGAATTCAAACTAATTCCCCATGTTCTGCTCTTCTGGTGCACACACAGAGAAAATCCTCCAGGTTAAGCAACCTGTAACTGGAAGAAAATGTATTGACCAGGTGAATTTTTTTTCCCAAGGTTAAATGAGTAGCACATCAGTGACATTTTCCTGTGGGGCTCCAGGGTCACCACGACTGTTCTGATCTGCTCCACCTCTCAGAAGGCTGTTTTCAAACACATCTTTTTATCAGCCAATGACTGATGAAAACTGTCGCTTCATTATTTATATTTTGGAGTGGTTTAGGCTCTGAAGGAAGAAATACAAATTTGTGGGTTTTATTTTTTTTTTTAATTTTTTCTGGTCAGAACAAGAGTAATGAGGCTGCAAAGAGGGCAGCCCTTTCCAGGTAGTCATTGTCCAATACATAACTTTAGTTCCAGTGCCCTTGAATCTTTCAGCACATGTGGGGTCTTTAGTGTACAAACCAGGTTTTTATTG
The DNA here is from genome assembly GCF_025592945.1 of Manacus candei. NCBI lineage: Eukaryota > Metazoa > Chordata > Aves > Passeriformes > Pipridae > Manacus > Manacus candei. The sequence goes on along the minus strand of NW_026138085.1, from coordinate 15,693,188 downwards.
AGGAATTGCTGAGTGCCTTCCTTGGGGGAGATGGCCAGTGACACAGAGATCTCTGCCAGTCACACCCATGCAAAACCCAGTTATACTGGAGGAAATTGTGATTGGTATATTTATGGATAATGCACAGTTTTTAATGTAATTTTTGGTGAAATAATGCCAATTGCAAGTACATATTAGAAATCACTGTTGCCTTAACTTGTGGTTGGCTCTCAGGTGAACTTTTTTCCCTGTGCCCACTGCTAATGCCTTGGTTCTTGTTGCCTTCCCAAATCTTTGCCTCAGGCCCTTCAAAAATTCGTGTTCCTGTATCAGTGGCTAGATGTTGATTATCTCCTTTTAGTTGTAAAATTTCATAGGTAGGAATGAGAAAAATCACAGAAATGTAGCAGTTCAGCACTATTGCCAGTGGAAATGGTGCCTAAGGCAGTTGTGTGTATGAAATGAAAACAACACAAAGCTCTTTTACAACCTATTAAAATAACTGAGCTTTAATTTAAATTAACACAAATCTTGGGGAGGAGGGGAAATGAGCATCATTAAAAAACCACTGTGCTGAAAATATCTGTGTGGCAATGCTGGTTAATTTTCCACAAAGTTTACAATCTTAATCATCAGCATAATCATCATCATTATTTAAAGACACTTGTATATCAGTGTACAATACCAGAATGTCTAGAAGGTGAAAAGATTTTATTAATTGTACAAAAACCTCATATAAGCCTGAATAGGGATTTTAGCAAAAAAGCCCAGAACCAAAGGACAAATATTTTAGTAGATCCACCAGCTGCCTGGGATCAGCTGGAACTTGCACAGGGCACTTTGGACCAGAAAGACACCCCGTTGCATAATTTCTGTTTGTCTTCAGGAAAATTTAAATCTCCCAAGACCACAGTGCTGCTCGTGTGAGGAAGGGAAAAAAAAACAACTCCAATGTTTTGGCCTCTTGAAGGAAAAAGAAAATGTGTTCTTACTTATTCCAGGCCCTGTTTTTCAGCAGTTAGGGACACCGATTCTTCTGACACCTTCAGTTATTTTTAAGAAGCTTGTGAGGAGAGTATGCAGGCAGTTATGAAGTCATTTGTCTGCTGCAACAGAAGATTAGGAAGGGTTTGATCTTTGCTCAGGGAAGGACGTTGTCTTTACTCATAAAAGCTTTCCTTTGAACATGTAGGGGTTCCTAACCTGGGATTGCACCCCCAGCCCTCTCCTGTTCAATCCTGAGAGAGCTTTTCCCTGTGGATTTTCCCATACATCATCCAGTCTGGAGGGCAATGTTTGCTCCCTCCTCTTCCCCCACCTCCGTCATTTTTAATTCCCTCGTGGACTGAACTGTGGTTCACGAGCTCCAGGGACCCCCTGGGATCCAGGAAGGCCTGGTTGCTCCCAGGACAGACAGACCTTTTTCTCCAGACCGTCCCTAGCGACTGGATGCTGCCACTTCCCAGCATTTCCCTTTGGATCTGACTGCAGGAGCTGCTCCCTGCACCGCCCGGGGGTTCCTCTTTGCCCCCCAACATGGAAAGGGAACAGAGGGTCACACGTGGGGTGGGGAAAAAACAGACCCTTCTCTTGGGAATTCCCTCTGGGAATTTTTCAGGAATACCCAGAAGCTAAACAATAGCACCCCACACAGCAAAACAAACTCAAAGCAGCGATTTATAAAGTGATTTTGGAATTCTTGTGGACTCGTTGGCTGCTTGCAAGGAAACCACTCAGTAGTGCATATCAGTGACAATAACTTCACCCTGTTATGTTTTTAACTGCTGAAATTCAGTGGCCAAACCATGGTGGGTAAGATTTATACAATTAGCTCTTTATTAGTGTTGAAGTTTGAATGAATAGGACTCTCTTTCCATTACTGGAATTCTTAAATGCAATGGCATTTTCCCTTTTTGATGGTACCTGCCTTGGTGTCTCCTGCACTTCATAAACAGGGACACATCAAAGAATTTATACCACTGTAAAAGGCTCTGGAATATAATTCAGTGCTCCTATCTGCCTGTTTTCCTACAATTTGCAGAATATGGAACTTATTTTCTTTTCTGAGTATCTTAAAGGACTTAGCACCCCTTCCTTTTTAGCAATCTTCTTTGCCTTTGCTGTGCACTATGGTCCACCCAATAAAACAAAATATTCAGACTCCCATTTTACAAGCTTTTAAAAGAACACCAGACTCCAGTGACTTGGTAAAACCTCTTTTTTTTTAAACCAAAGCTTAAAAAAAATAATAAAAAGGAGTAGATAACTTGGGAATGTGTGGCATTCTTATTTGCCTCAAAAGCCTTTGATTTGACAGCATTTGCAACCACATTTTGTACTCAGTGGTTCAAGACGAGCAGTCACTGGGTTTGCTTATCTGGGGCTGTGCAACTTCTTGGTGGGAATAACTCTCTTTATGTAAAAATCTAAGATATTTCTTTAGCAAAATGTGCCTTTGCTCCTGTTCTTTAGTTGCACTCAGAAAGCTAAGGAACTCTGGCAGTTTTTATAGAGAAGGGGGGAAATGCTCCGTTTTTTAATTCAATTTTAAAATCTTTATTTTTTGTGTTTGTGAGAAGGATCTTTAACTGGGCCTGAAGGGAGAACATTTTGTCACTATAACAATATTACTGGTAATATTTCAGGTTTTTACTTCAAATTCATTTAAGTATATTCTATTTGTAGCTTTGCAAGTCTCTAAGGTGACCTCAGAGGATTCTGAATCAGGTCCTAAAATTCTGCAAATTAAGTGAAAATTCAATATGAAGCAAAAAGAGACCCAGCAGCAGTCTAGCCAAAAAATTCTACAAAATCTGGTGGCTACATGACATTAAAAATACATTTCCTGTTTTCAAAAATTGCTTTAAGCCATTTCTAAGATCTTTCCATTATTTTGTTCCTATTTCTACAAATGAAAATGAGTCATTTCCAACCATGGGAGTTGTTGATTATTTCCACCAGAGTGATTTCCTCCAGTCCTACATTTCTGAAGTCAGGAAAAAAAATAAAAAACCCCTGCCCTTAGCTGATTCCATTTGTCTTATTTATTCCGTACCTACAGTCAAATAAGCTTTATATTTATAATAAAAAAAAATGGGAGGAGGTTTTGAGCGAAGGAAACGCTTTTTTCTCTGCATCAGCAGAAAGAACAGACAGAGAAACAGCTTAAATATCAGTGGTGGATCATAAGCCCCTTCTCATGTGCAGCTGAATTATATGAGAGCAGCTTGTTAGGCTGTAGGTTTTTATTGAAATGCCTATTGAGTAAAACATAATTCATGCTGCTGCTCGCCCTTAAAACAGGAAATAATATACCCATTTAGCTTAATCACAATTTATATTACATGTGCATATTTCTAAACAAGTGCTGTAGATGGAGAGTTTGGTAGCAATAATATTTATGAATTACACTTTTAGTTAGCAAAGGAAAATGTGTGACCTCTTACATTTTGTTTGACATTTGAATTTGGTATCCAGTATATGTGACATGGGTGATGGATGCTTATTAACACAGTGTATAAACAGGAAATGCTTCTAAGCTGACCATTTATTAGTGCAGTGTGTGTTCAAACTGAAATTTGAATTTTAGCTGCAGTTCTCTGACTGCAGAGCTGAAATATAAGGTGGGTTTTTCTCCCCCCTTACTTGCTTGCTTCTACAGAATGGACAGATTTAACAGCATAAATTTTATATTTTCATCAGTTTTTCCCATGGAGCTCAAGTAAGTATATGAACACAAAGACTTTTGTATGAACTGGAAAAAATAGGGACATAGGAAAAGTATCCAGTGGAAGGATTTTGTAGAATTCATAGTGAATTTTTCTGGGTTAAATAAATAAATAGATGCACCACACTCCCCTTTGAGCCCTGATGGTTGCCCTGAGCAATTCCCCCTTTTCCCTCTCCTGCAGAAATGCAGGGAAGAAGCACCATTGCCTTCCCCAGAAATCTGACAGCTGATCCACTTTGGATCTGTCCTTTGCAGGACTGGAGACATCATAATTTTTCATTCACACTTAATTGGTCTTTTTAAAAAACCCACCCTCGAATTCCTGACAAATATCTGAACAGCTCTGTCAGGGAAAGTTTCAACACTTCATTTTTTTTTTTTTCAAAGCAGAAGTGAAAAATTCCACATATTTAGGAGGTTCCTTCCAGTAGAGAACAAGAATACAGCTTTTCTAAAAAGAAGCCACTCCTCTCCAATTTTCCTGATGATTTACTGGGGGAAATATAGAATAATACAGAGAATCTGTTTCCTTTCTATATCACATTTAAATCCAGCCCTCAGGAGAGAGAACACCAATCTGGTTTTCCTAAGCACAGGCTTAATATTCCAAAGCATTTGGATAAAAATTATTTGTTTAACAACAGAACTATGATGACATGCTGAACTATCTCATAGGGAAAATTTCATTTTAAATATCTTTGTCTAAAGAGTTCTCCTCTATTGTACAGTGTTGGTGAAGGATATGATTCTGTCTGTAAAAAATCAGTAGAGAACTTCTGTCTAGATATTAAAAGTAGAGTATCTTGACTATTGTTACTAACATTAAATGCCTTTACAAAATGCATAGCTTTCCATATCCCAGGGAGGTTAGCAACCTGGAAATTGGAACTGGCAGATCTTTAATCTAACATTCTGCTTTGCAGTGGAAAAAAGTAACGTCTTTATAGATGAGAGTCAAAGGTTAAATTTAGTTTGTATCAAATTACAAAAATATGCTTTTGGTGAGGTTAGATTCTCATGCTCAGAGCAATTCAAACTGTAATGAAAGCAAACATTGAAAGAGATAATCCCATTAAAGATGAACTATTCACTTTAACCTCAAATATTTGGTAACTAAAATAAAACCATCCTAGTAGGAGGATGAAGTTCAGCTCTTAAGGGAAACTGGAACTCAATATTATACCTCATACTGCACCAGACAGAGAAAAAAAAAGCTCTCCTGTTTCTAAAATAAAACCTTATTTTGGGGGAACAAATTAATTCGTGTTCTCCTCTTGAGGTCTACACAAAACAACGGTGACCTTTTTGGCAGTGTGTGCTTGTACTCTGCAGGGGGGATCAGCCTCTCTCCAAAGAGCATCAGGGAAACCCTCCTGGTGCTGTGGGACGGTGGGAAGTGAGGAGCAGAGGGGTGGTGTGTGCAGTGACAAGTGGCTCAGGGTCACGGGTGGCATCGCAGTGCCTGCTCCTCCTCCGGGCCTGAGGTTCAACCAGGCCAAGGGCCGGGTCCTGCCCTTGGGCCACAACAACCCCCGGCAGGGCTACAGGCTGGGGACAGAGTGGCTGGAGAGCAGCCAGGCAGGAAGGGAGCTGGGAGTGGGGATGGACAGGGAGCTGAACAGGAGCCAGAGTGTGCCCAGGTGGCCAAGAAGGCCAATGGATCCTGGCCTGGCTCAGGAACAGGGGGGCCAACAGGTCCAAGGAAGTGATTCTGCCCCTGGACTCAGCACTGGTGAGGCCACCCCTGGAGTGCTGTGTCCATTCTGGGCCCTCAGCTCAGGAAGGACATGGAGGGGCTGGAGCAGGTCCAGAGGAGAGCAACGAGGCTGGGGAAGGGACTGGAGCACAAGTGCTGTGAGGAGAGGCTGAGGGAGCTGGGGGGGCTCAGCCTGGAGAAGAGGAGGCTCAGGGGAGACCTCCTCACTCTCTGCAACTCCCTGACAGGAGGGGGGAGCCGGGGGGGGGTTGGTGTCTTTTCCCAGGCAACCATCAGCAAGACAAGAGGGCTGGGTCTTCAGCTGTGCCAGGGGAGGTTTAGGCTGGATATTAGAAAGAATTTCTTTGCAGAGAGGGTGCTCAGCCATTGGAATGGGCTGCCCAGGGAAGTGGGGGATTCTCCATCCCTGGAGGTTTTTAAGATAAGACTGGATGTGGCATCAGTGCCATGGGCTGGGAACCACAGCGGGGTTGGATCAAGGGTTGGACTGGATGATCTTGGAGGTCCCTTCCAACCCAGCTGATTCTATGATTCTATGATTCCAGCACCAGCAAGCTCAGGATGCCTTCCTTTCACACCAGTCCCCTCCATCCTGCAGTTCTTGGAACCTTCTTTCTGAGTTTCTGAGGAGGTTTCTGAGACGGTTCTGATGAAACCCTCAAGTCTAAGCTCAGAATAAATTCTCCAGCAGCCCCACTCTGAGTGTCCCCAGCCTGTCCCCTGTGCCACCACAGCCTGGCACAAAGGGGGAGCACCTCTGACCCAGGGCTGGGCCCAGCTCTGGAGGTCCTGCTGGCTTAAAATGATCCATTTCTCTGAACAAAAAAGGGGGAGCAGGAAATATTTTTAAAGCCCCGTTGCTAAAGAATTGAGCTCTTTCATATAATATGACAAAGCTTTTGACTTTCAAGAAATACCAACCGGAGTCTTTAATCCCTGAACTTCTGATACCCCAGTGAAAACTCACCCCTAAATACAACCACAGCCAGAGTTTCTCTTCATTCCCAGAGGCCTGGATGATGATTTAAAGAATTCAGGAAGAGTCTCATATTCTTTCCTTTTACAACTTAAAATAGACTGATTTTTTTTTTTTAAGGTTGAAAAAAAATATCATAGACTGATATTTCTTTTTCATGCCAAGTTTCAGCCTGGAGAAAATTTTATGGCTGAGTTCTAATCCCCCCCAACCCCTGGTTTATACCAGAAATGCTGACACAATGATAACTGTAGCGTTACAAATGCTGGCTCTCTGATATTTATTGCTCCCTCGTGCCAGCTGGGGTTAATCCTTATTAAATGCATTCATTTTCTGGCCTGGTGGAGAACAGATCACTCAGTGATCAGGCACAGTATGGTCTCTGGGAGCATTAATGGAAGATATCACAGAAAACATGGTAAGTGAGGAGTCTTTCAGGGGCTACTGTAGGTGTTTTTGAGGATTAAGTGGCCTTCTCTTGGGGGGCTCGAGCTCAAATCCAGAGTGTTTGTGTCTAAGAAGTGTCTTTTTGCTGCAGTGGAACAGCACAGGCTGAGAACTGTGTTCTTTTTAGCTTCAAGGAAGGGTAAGAAAGGAGACACAACATGACCATGGATCTCCACAGTCAGCAGGGGAACAGATCCCACTGGGCAGGAATTATCAATATCCCAGGTGGGATATCCAAGTGGTGAAAACAAAAAAAACCCACAAATGTTACAAGTAAAATTTATATCTTCTTGAAAATGTAAAAGCAGTGGTGTGAGTGAACAGTTAATAAAGTTTCCACTCCAATAATTCCACAAGGTGGAATATCCTCTTCTACACCGGACTGCCCTGGGTAACAGTGGAGAGGAGGAATTACAATGTCAGGAATTACAATGTCAGGAATTACAGATCTCAAGGAGCACTTGGATGATGCTCTCAGGCACAGGGTGTGACTCTTGGGGATGATCCTGTGCAGGGCCAGGGGTTGGACTGGATGATCCTTGTGGATTCCCTTCCAACTCAGCATATTTGTGATTCTGTGATCCCTGTTAAATATCTACCAGTTTATTCTTTTAATATCTATCGGAGGAAGTGAAAATTGCAGTTTAATTGTATTCAAAAGTATTTCATATCCCACCCTCACACATATAATATATTTTAGCAATAAAGGAGCCAAAAATCTCACAAAAATTTCTCTACAAAACTACCTGGGATGATGGGTAGATTTTTCCCAGAGATTTACACACCAACACGGTGCTGGTTGTTCGTGTTTGACAAACTGGACAAACAGGAAGGAAAGTTGCAGATTTAGTTTAGAAAAGAGTAGGATGCAAGAGGCATTTTTGAATTTTGCTCTTGCTCTGGGTTCTCCAGGATGAGCCTGAGCTCACCTGCCAAGCTCAGTCAGGCTGCAGACCTAAAACAAGGGGGTTGCTTGCTATGGAAAAGAAAAAAAAGCAACCTATCTCAGGAGCAAAGGAGTGAGCATGTGTGCAAAGTTCACCACGAGTTCAGTGAATGATCATATTTTCCCCACAATAATAAATACTTCTATAATTTATAAATGCCTCGAAAGGCTGAGATATGTGGGGGATGCAGAATCAAAGTATCTTGACAGGAGAGAGACAAAGGAATGAGCCAGAGAGTGAACTGACTACTAAAATTCCTCGTCTCTGATTTGTTTCTTTTAGAATTTGTCCCCAGAGAAAAGGCTGCACTTTCTAGAGAGGCTTAAAAAAAATCAAAGGAAATCCTCTGGGCTTGTGAACAGCCAAGAAGAATTTAAAAAACCTTCAATTTGAACACAGAGCCAAAGAGTAATTCTTGCAATTTTCTCCGCTTCCATCTGATAATCGTTTTTTAAAATATGAGCAATGAGATGGAGAGAAAAGTCAGGCTTTTCATAAAAAGATTAAAATCTGAGATATTTTTTCTTCATTTCAATGCAATGTTCTGCCTTGTTAAGTGGAAGCTCTATAGTAAAAGAGAACCAAAGTAATTTTCATCAGAACTACTTAAAAGGAAGACAAGAAATGTTCAAGAGAACAGAAAGCCATGTTTTCAGTATTAGGAAATAACATGAATGTTTTTATTAAAAAGTCATTTTGAAAGAAAAGGGGCTAATGCACTTCCCCTTGATATTCAGAGGAGCTGGAAATCAAAATAAAAATAGCTTTATTTTTGTTTAAAATTTCCACAGGGCAAAATGCAGTGTCATGACCTCGTCTAACAGATGGAAAATAGAAAAATGTTCATGTGAAGAAAAGAGCCAGTGGAACATTCAGGAAGGTGCCTTTAACAAGGAGGGAAAATAGACTCGGTTCCATTTACCCTCTGCCAGGTACAAAGGTTTTGTGTTGTGGACTCCAGGGAAGCAGGACAGAGCAAGCACAGGGCTGCAAAGTCTGAGCATCCCCTAAACCTGTGGAGGTTTAATGGGAGTGTGGCAGAATCAACAGCAGGGAGCTGTGGTGGGACAGCCAGACATTACTGCTGGTTTGGGCAAAGATGGACATTAAGCAGCTGATGAAACATCAGGCACAGAGAAATTATTAAAGGGAGAAAAGAACAGTGTTAAATCCCATTGAAATATTTGCAGGGATGCCAGGAGCTTTCATAGAATCATTAAGGTTGGAAAATATATCCAAGATCCTCAAGTCCAACCTTTCATGGCCTTCTCTGCTGAAAGAAGAGGAAAATTCAGAGGTTCATTCCTTACTTGTAGGGCTGCTTGTCCTCCCTTGGCCGCTAATTTGTTCTCTGCCTTTGTTTAGAAGGATTGAGCTCTACAACTGGAAGAAATGTTTTCTCACCCATCAGCCATTTGACACAGAGAGGAATTCTCACAGAAATCAAACACAGCCTTTTATTATCTGCCCCACCAGCACAGGCTGGTCCAGCCCAGCTTTGTACATCTTTGAAGTTCTCAGCTTAAGTGAGCCAGGTCTTTTTACAAGGCTGCATGAGAAATGGGCAGGAGAACGAAACCATTTGCAGATGGTGGAGTGATAAAGATGGCACAGTATCTCACTTCTATTTGCCCCTCATTTCCTTGGGAAGAGAAGAAAAGGCAAAAGGGAGAAAGGGGAAAATGAAAGCGGTGGAAGAAAAGAGAAACTCCAACAAACAGAATTCTTTTGATGACTCGGTGTTGAAGGAGTAAGTGAGATTTTTGGCAAAACAACCGGGACTCTGAAGACAAGCTGGCTGCTGCAATATTTATTACTTTGCTTTCATGAAACCTCTGACATCAAGGACTTGGGGAGTGACTGATTTTTGTCAGAATAATGCTGCAGGAACTGGAAGTGACAGATGATTTTCTTGGACATGAAGCCTGTGTGTAATGGCATGAGAAAGAGGACATAAAAAAGTCTGCCCTGAAGCAGCTTAATGTGGCCCTGGAGAGCAGAGCTGTTATCACAGCTTAATGATGCAGCCACAGCACGAGGAACTGTTGCAAGGAAATGGATCCTGAAGTCAGACAGTTCAGCTTGGGGAAGATTTCCTGTGAGCTGTGCTCCCTTACGACAGCCTGGCAGAGGCTGGGACTGGCAGGAGGAGCTCCAGCTGAGGGATGTGCCTCCAGAAATGAAGTAGAAACTGGGTTTATTGTGTCAGGTCCATCCCCTGCATTGCAGCACCACGAGATCCAGTGCAGCAACAACAAATGTGTTGAGCTTGACAAATGTTGCTGGGGACTGGGACTGGTTTCCAGACCAGCCACAGCATCTCACAAACCTGTGTGCAGACAACTCCTCAAACAGTAGATAACATCTAATTATTACACTGTATGTAGGGTTATGTGAATATAGAAAAGTTGGGGAATAATTTAAGATGTAGTCAAAGAGTAGTGGAGGATATTTTCAAATTAAACTATCAATTAAAATATTAACCTCCTTTTTCCCAAGTCCACAAGTCTTTTAGATGGCAGTCTTGGAGAAACCTGCAGCTCAGTTTTTGGCTTAGAATCATGGAATGTCTTGAGTTGGAAGAGACTTTAAATCTCATCCACTTCCACCTCCCCTGCCATGGGCAGGGACACCTTCCACTATCCCAGGTTGCTCCAAACTGGCTTTGGACACTTCCAGGGATGGGGCAGCCACAGCTTCTCTGGGCAACCTGTGCCAGAGCCTCACCACCCTCACAGGGAAGGATTTCTTCCTTCCTATCATCCTTCAGGGGAGATTCCTGGTCTGATTTTCTTCCCATCAAAAGGTTCCAATTGGAAATCAGAGGTGGAGTCACAGTACTCTACTATTTTTAAACCTGGAGGCCGGTGTGGCAGCCACATCCCATAACCTTTCCTGGATATCTCAGTGCATTCTCTGTGCTGTCCAAACACACCTTTCTTTGCTCCTCATGCAGTGTAACCATCTTGCTTTCAGTGGGAATATTGTGAGGTGTAGAGTTGGGGTTTATATATAACAGTGCAAACAGGCAAAATATTTTCAGACTCCAAACTATGTATTTATTGAAACAAGATTTTGTTTTGACTTGCCTGAATATTTGGCTACACACTGGGACGTGGGCTTTATTCAAGGTATAAATCTACCTGAATGAAAAGCAGAGCAAAATGCTTTATATTTACTTATACTGGAAGTGTAGAATCCCTTGCTGAATAGTAAATATAGCTCTTGGTGACACAGGGAAGTGCTGTCACAGCTGGGCAGTGCATCACTTGGGGATGTGCTGCCACTCATTTTGGAGTAGGAAAAACAAGTAACCACTAACTTAAAACATCCGTGTGTGTGAGGCCGTTAGTGGGAACTGATAATTCATCTGGTCTCACAGAATGTGACAGGATTTCCAAGTGCTGGACTGGCAGACACTTGGAGCTGCTGCAAATTAACCCACACGTGAACTGCCCACTCTGTCCTTTCTGTTCCCTGCCTCATTTCAGCCGGATTGACAGGGCAGGATTTCTCCCTGGATCCTGGAACATCACACACACCTGTCAAGCAGCAGCTTCAAGTCAGCCCTGGGGAACATCTTTAAAAGACAGTCCTGCAATACCAATGAACCCTCCATCCACTGGCAGTTGGGTTCTTTAATAGGATCATTGATTTAAGAACATGCTCACCAACACTGGGATTTTCACTTGCATGATAATACCTGGGCTTGGACCTGCACCTCTTCTTGCACCAGTGAGGGCAGATCTCAGCACTGCCTTGTGTCAGAAATGGTGTGAAGGGAGGGACAAGGGTTGCCCAGAGAAGCTGTGGCTGCCCCATCCCTGGAAGTGCTCAAGGCCAGGTTGGACGGGGTTTGGAGCAGCCTGGGATAGGGGAAGGTGTCCCTGCCCATGGCAGGGGTGGAACAAGATGGACTTTAAGGTCCCTCCCAACCCAAACTCTCTGACTCTGTCATGAGCCCCCTCCCCAGGCAGTGGCTGCTGTGTCTGCACTGGGACATTCCCTGTGGGATGCAGGAGGTGACGTTTGTGCAGGAATTCTGGCTGTCAGAGACACAGCTCCAAGTCACTGAGGTTTTACAGGAACTCTCCCGAGTGTTGCTGAGATCTCCTGGACAATATGACAACATTCTGGCCCCACTGCTTGGCCAGGAGCTGGGCATACAGAGCACAGCCACGGGCTCTGCTCCCCCGGGGCTGCCATGAACAGCCTGCAGGTCACTCCCAGCAACTGCTCCCTGACTTCTTCCTCCCAAAAACTCATGCAAGAAGCTTGAGCGTTCAGCTGGGTCCAGGGGAGACCCCCTGCACTACTCCAGAGCTGGGGAGTCACTGAGTTTGCACATGCACCTCTCTAAATCCTGGTTGCCTCTTCAGGAATGTGGGTACCAGCCACCAGCCCAGCCACGGGCTAACAAAGCAGAGGAAATGTTGCTTTGTGCCTCAGAAAGAACTGTCTTAACCCCAGCAGGACCTTGCTGGCTGCTTTTGTGCAAAACCTCTTGTTTGCTTTGTACAAGGTGGGAGGATCCAGCTGAAGTTTAAACTGGGCTACAGTGTGTCACTGACTTTTTTTTATTGAATTTTTTCAGTGTATGCTGGCTCCTAAATTTACGAACTATTTTTAAAGGACTCCTTACACAAGCATATTTTGGTGGTTTAAAGTTGTTCTTAATAAGTGGAAAGATTTACTAAAACAGGCCTGATGTGATGACTTGGGAGGGATTATTCACCATTGATGCCAATATATTCCAGACAGCCTGAAGAATTAAGCACTCTGGGTGTCGAAAGCAAACTGAGTATCACCTAAAACTTGTGCTGGTGGAGCTCTGGTCTGCAAGGGGAGAGAGTGTCAGGAATCCAGTGCAAACTAAGGGACTGCATGGAGAGTAAAGGCAGGTAAGACCTAACTTTGCATTTTTATGGGAGCTTTTCAGATGGTGATGTAGCCAAGCTCTGCAAAGAAATCTGTTTGATAAAGCTGTGAGGCAAAGCCCAGCTCTGATAGATGATGTGCTGCACAACTGCATCCCTGCCAAGTGCTGCTGTCACTCACCGAGCAAATTTATCCTGTTTTATTCCAAAGTGCATCGGATTCCAGGGTTAGGAATTTTCCTCTGACCCTCTTACCCTGCTCGTGGTTTCACTTTTCTTTAAGGAAACAGACTTAACCACTTGTAAACAGAATTTGCTAACAGCTTTTAATGATGATTTCTCAGATGCAGATGGAATCCTGAGGAACTGCAGACCCTTCCAAAGGATCAGTGCATGCAGGTAGCACTGGCATGAGTCAAACCAGAGTCCTGGCAGGGTGGCACCTCCTGTGAGGAACATTTTCCAGTGAGATCACTCAGGTATTGATGTGCTGAGAAATAATCCAAAGGAATGCCAGGAATTATTCCCCAGGATGAAGCATTTAACAAATACTTGTAGGATGCTTTTTTTGTAAACTAGGCAGGCTCAGCTCCACTTGATGAACCTGCTTGTGTAAGTCTGAGTGTTCTGCAGAAGGCAGAGGTGTCAGCTTTTATCCTCCCCATGTCCTGTCTCTGATCAGTTTTCCTGAGGGAGTGTTTTCCCAGATCACATTCCACTGACAGCTGGCAAACAGCATGAGGCTTATTGTTCAGTAGTCCTGGCTTTCTTCCTCATGGCCACCTGTTATAATCTAACATAGCCTGTTAAATACCTATTTAAAGGTGAGTTTCATATATTAGGGGTTTTTTTCTGTAGCAGCTACAAGGATATTATATTATAATGTCAATGGAAAGAGAAAAGGCTCATTTAACTGCAAATGATGAGACTCATCCAGTGGCAGAGCCTTGCAAATCCTTTTGGACCCAGTGTGGATATTCCTTTATTTTACTTATGCTGGAAATAATTCTGTACATACCCCTGAGCTCGTGGAGTTTTCCCCTCACCCTCTTTGGTCAGGTGGCTTTGCCTTTCCAGACCACACCTGACCCTCAGTGTCACAACAACCCGAGTCACTCTGACCAGTCAGCTCATCTGTTCTGTGCTAAAGTCACTGTCAAAAATTCCTGGGAGTGTAAAGGTGGCTTCCCTCCCTTTTACCACAGTCACTTGCACATTTTATTAACAAGCAGGTGAAAGCCAGCACAGGAAGATATTGCAGAAACCAGACTTGGAAGATGACAGAAATATTTGTCTCCTGTTAAATGAGTGGGTCATAAAAGGGGGCAGAAATGTGAGTTGGGAGCATTACGTGGAGTTATGGCCACTGCAGCTGCACCATGAACAAGGCTGGGGTATCAAACACGTCCAAAAGTGCTGCTAGTGACATTGCTCCTTTTTAAGTCTGAAATGTGCCAGGCTGAGGTCCAGGTTTTTCTGGGATCTGCAGAAGGGTGTTTGCTGTGAAGGTTGTAGAAAGCTGCACTTGGCATGTCCTCCTGTATGACATAGCTGGAGATCAAAGCTCAGATTCCAAATCTTGCTTAACATCTTTCCTTCCACAGCTATAAAAACTGAGAACAGCATGAGGTGCTAGAGGCCTTACCTCAGGAAAACAGTTCTGTACACCAAAAACATGGATTTTTTCTCTTTTTTTTTTGGTGTAATTTTTGTTATTGTTGCCGTTGCTGGTGTGTTTGTGAGGAGTAATTCAAAGATGTCTTGACTACAGTGAGTCAGAGCTAACTGCAAGATAAACACTCTGACATAATTTGTTTTATTTCTATTTTTATCTATCGAATAGTCACCTTTGAAACCAAGGCCTGCAAAGTTTCAGCCAGGGAAATGCTGCCAATTCCAAGTCTGGAATATCACTTGTGCTACACACACACAGTTCCCCCCTGTTCAAAGTCAGGACCTTGCTTGGGCTTCCCTACAGCTAAACACCAGCCAGGAAAGTTGGGATACACGTGCCCATTGGATTACACACAATTTCATCACTATACAGAGTATAAGGATATCAAGATCCTGACTTACAGTCTGGAGGGCAGGCCCAGCTGAGGTAATTTTAAGCTGAACTCCCACTCCCAGCATTCCCCATTGGCCATGCAGCTGGAAGAGAGGCTGCCAGGGTCGGGATCTTCGTGTTTCCATGTGTAAGGACTCCCACTCTGGGAACTAAACACTTCAGTGGGACCTGGGTCTGGCCATAATTCTTGGATCTTCCTCTCTTCTTCTCCTGTGAGCATGAAAACCCCTTCTTACCTTTGCTCACCAGCTAAATTGCTTTATTCTATATTATTTCTTCGTAAGAAGTTACTCAGATCTGATTCACATTTGTAAAGCATCTCAAAGGGGAAGTAAATTGTGCTGCTATTTTCAAGTCCCTGGTGGTAAGAGGCAATCATCCCAACTTCTCCTTCCCTCTGCCCCAGCTCTTAGGTACTCCTGCAACCTCTTCCCTGTAGGAAAATGAATTGCCTAGATCCATATGAAGCAATTCTGGCAGGGAAAGCCACACTCAGCTTAAAGATATGCTTCAGCCTTTTGGATATAGTTTCAACTTTCAAGATAACTGTTCCTTTGAGGGGCTCTAACTCTAAATCCCAAAGTGCCCGCAAGGAGTTGAGTGGGAGCCAAAAATGCCAAGTCAGGGGAAAATAATTGTTTTCAAATGGTGACAAACCTGCGAGGTCGGCGGAGAACAGAGGGGCTGTGTTGCTGGGTGGAGATAGCCCTGGAACTCAGGGCTGTGAGCTCGGGACACTAAACAGAGCCCGAGGTCTCCACAGGGTGTTTGGCTGCTGCAAAAGCAGGAGGGAACTGGTCTGCACTGCTCTAACTCACACAGCAGAAATCAGATTGAAGGAGAGTCTGAAGCCGTCGGGTGTGCAGCGCTCAGGCTTTGGCTCCTTCTGGTTCCGTTTCCCCGAGGTGAAAAAAATGACAGGGTTTGTATTTTTTTAAAATTGTTGCAGTGAAAATAATTTGACAGCTCGGTCTGGAGGTGTTTTTTTTTTTTGTGTGTGTGTGTGTCATTGTGAAATGCTGTTTGAAACTGTGCAAAGCAGTACGATAATTATACAGTCAAGAAAGTCTAAGAACGAAGGATAATTCGAGGGGAGGTTGGGAGTTTGCCACGGGTGTGGGTCCAGGTTCCTTCATGGCCTGGACAGATTCCTGCACAGTGTGGGAGGGGTACCCAAGCTTCAGGAATAGCGCTGCTTTGAAAGTGCAGTTGCAAGTCATGAGGAATCAGCTTGAGGGAGCCTGGTGATTACTTTCTAAGGATATCTACATATAAAAAACCTCTGCCTGGGGGTATAAATCAGCATAGCTCTGCTGGCTGCAGCAAAGCTGCATCCATCTCTCCAGCTGAGGATCTGGACAAAAGTACTTAGGCAACACAGAGGACTGAAAACTACCAGAACACCTTTAAAGCCCATGTGCCAGCACGCAGGAGAGGCATTCAGCTGAGTGCAGTGGGCTTCTTTCATCTGGGGTACTTAAAGCAGAAAAGTGAACTTTAGATTCTCACAATTTTACTGCATCTGTTAAAGCAGTATTGGCTTTCAGCAATGAAATGAGTATTCAGGCCAAGTGTCTCTGCAGAATTTCGGGCACTCCACAAAGGGATAAAATTTCAATTGCAGAAACAAGAGAAAGCACCAAACACAAATGCACCACGTCTTACATTTAAGGAGAGGCAGTGGAGTGGGCAGGTTATACCGTGGGAATAGGCAGCAGCTGGTGGCTGACCCCGGTGTTATGACTAAGTCATCGCCGAGGCCACGAAAAAATTAAGAAAATTAGTAAGTCAGGGCAGGCTGCCTTCAAGAAACCCAGCAGGGCTGGTCTGCAGGCGAGCAGGGAACAGCTCTGCTCTGGGTTGGGCTCCACGCCGGGTCCCCCGTTCCCAGGCAGACGGAGTTGGCAGCAGCCTGTAGCACTCTCTGGTGGCCCCTTGGGCCAGAAGGAGGAGGTGTATTGGCAGCCCAGGCAGGGAACAGCAGCCAGCTCCCCTTGCCAGAACTCAGGGCGCTCCACTGGCGGCGAGAGAAAGGCTGAAGCAGGGCCCCTCCAGGGCAGCAGGGGCTGGGGCTGGGGGGAGACACCCCCAGAGGACCTGCAGCCGTGCTGGGGACACCAGAACACCCAGGCCAGGTGGCACTCACCTGTCCGTGGCACTCACCTGTCCGTGGCACTCACCTGTCCATGGCACTCACCTGTTCAGGTGGCACTCTTCTGTTCAGGTGGCACTCACCTGTTCAGGTGGCACTCACCTGTTCAGGTGGGACTCACCTGTCCATGGTACTCACCTGTCTGTGGCACTCACTTGTCTGAAGGTCCTGGGGGCTGGACACTGCTGTCTCTGGTGTGTGGCAAAGCCAGGCACTGGCAGAGCCTCAGAAGTGACTGGTTTTCCCAGCTGGCCACAAGTCTCCTGGGTGCAGAGTGGATATTTCCTGCAGACATCTGTGCTCCAGCAGCTCCCAGGTCTGGCACAGGCTCAGCTCTGCTCTCCCCACGCTCAGGGCTCACTGCACGTGTCTTTGCTCTCTCCACTGCTGCTCTGGACAGGCCTCCTGCTCATCCTTTCAGTTCATTAAAAGGGCCTCAGCCCCTCCTCCAGCATCTTAAAACACACTGCTGGGAAAGTCAGCAGTGGCAGGAGTGACAGAACTGGAGCAACCACTGCACCCCTGTGCTCACAGCCCCTGCCATCACCTTCTGTCCAGGTGGAGATCTCTCTCAGTGGTTATCTGGCCCTTCTGATTTTCATCAGCTGCATCTTTGGGATTATCCTCTCAGCATCTTTGCCTGCCCCTTAATGTCACAGGCTTTGGCCTGTCAGTCCACTTATATCTTGTCTCAGTTCCAGCCTCACCCTCCTGCGAGGGTAACTTGCAGATAAAGCAAAGGGGGAGTTGCCACATTAATGTGCTTTCCTTGAGCCCTCAGGGAAAGGTCCTGAACGTGATTTCTTCCGCTTGGATGGAAAGAGGAATTCCTGTTAGAGCCTCCATGAAATTACAGTCTTCTTTTTTTTTTTTTTTTTATGAAATGTAAAACAAAGTAAATATTACCTTAGAGTCTCCTATTCGTGTTGCAATAAAATGAGACACTTCCTTGGAAATAAGTTTTAAGACATGAGCCTTGTAATGTTGGGATTTATTGGAGTGGAGTTCAAGGCTGACCCGAGGTCTGGAGGGTTTGGAAGCAACAGTCTGTGTGAACTTCCCCTCCTCCAGCACATGAGGTGCAAAACTGGCCAGTTATTCAGAGACTTCCCCACCCTTTGTAGGCTCGTGTGCTCATATATCTCTCCTGGTACATAAAGAATGACATATTGCAGTGAATCTGCTAAGAATAGCTTGTAAAATACATCATTATATGAATCAGCCTCATTAGAAGTCTCCTTCTCTCATGATTTAAACCAGACACAGTACTTGCAGGAATGGAAACCAGTTTTTTTTTTTTTTTCTCTCCTGCTGGCATGTCATGCTCAACCAAATGTTGAAACAGAAGAAAATAATTCTCTGAACTCAAGGCCAGAAGTAGAAAGTAAGTACTGCATTAACCTGATGCCTCTCTGGCATAATTAAGGTCTTGGGTGTTTCCCTGGATATATGACTTTCCAGCTTCATTAATAAAATACTCTGTTGCCCTTCTAAACAGCACAAAGCTGCATTCCTTGCATACCCCCAATCCCCCTGACTCAGGACCCTGTAACACCTCACTTTCAGCATCCTAGGCCATTCCAGGCTTCTCTCCCACAGCTGCTGCTGTTTATGAAGGGGATTATCCAGCGTGGTGCCTGTGATAGCAGGAGACAAGGCTGGGGACCCAGGAGGCCTCTCTCAGCCCCTTCTGTGCAAGGGCTGGTGCACCAGATGCCACGGCTGCATGACTTGTTCCAATTGCTTGTCTGCTGGTGCAGCCACTTGCCAATTCCCTCACTGGAGCTGGTGTTTGACCCCAGACAAGACTCCAGCAGATGCCATCCAGTGGCACACCATGGATGGCTGCAGCTCCAGGCTGGTGGCCACGCCATGCAGGACCCACGGCAACCAAGGCATGGCTCTGTGCTCCAAGGCAATGAAATAAAGCCTTTTACTCCTGTTTTCAGAGCTCACTGACAAACTGCAGGTACAGCGAGTTTTTGGTGTTTCTCTCTTGTCACTTCAGGACCAGAGAATGTTGTGGTTTTTTGCTGTTATTTCTTTTAAACCCTGCCAACACACCCCCTCCACACCACACCCGCTTATAAATCTCTGGCTGCACTCTTCTGAATCACACTGATTTTTTAATTAACTGTTATAAGGTCAATTACTCACCAGCCTTGGTTGTTCTGGTCTCCTAATGCTTCCAGCCATGTAACCCCTTCTCTCTCCCTGCTTTGCTCTGCGTTGTGGTCTTGTCACCAAGGAGCCTTGTTGGCTGAACACTGTGCCATGTTTCTGTCTCCCACCCAAGATTTTGGGCCAAGGACATCACCAGGAGGCTTGTCACAATGAAGACATCATGCCTTTGCAGGCAAGCTGTATTTATCTTGAGCTTACTTGTTTATTAGACTCTGCTTTGGCTTTTGCAGATAGGTCAGAACTGCAGTCTGGATGAATTTTACTTGCAGAGGTGACAAGCAGCTTCTCCTTGGCTCATGTGGGCTCCACAGAAAGCACCACTGCTTGTACCCACAGGCTTTGAACACTGTCCTTCTACCCTGCAGCATCCTCAGGCTGCTCTGGGACCAGCTGTGCCTTTGGTGGCTGCAAGTCTGGTCCCTTCAGTGCCCCTGGGAGCATCTGCAGGCTGGATTTTGGTGCCAGGTTTGGCTGGAGGCAGTGGCCTACTGGGATGGCCAGAGCTGTGCTGAATAAGCCACAGAGAGACACGGGCTGGGAGCCCTGCACTAGGGAAGGAAGGTTTTAAGCTCTCCTGTGCTCTGGACATCTGCTATTTTTTTGTCAGCAGGAAATACAACTCCCTGATTTCCCTTCTGCCAGAGTTTGGCTGTTCTAGCTGGTGTTCCATGGACATGCTGAGGGCTCAGCATAGGCTAAAGATGAAGAAGTGTTTGCAAAAACCCCTGTACTCTTGTGCAGTTGCACCTCACTCAGGTGGTGGCATTTCAGGGCACAGAACAAGCACATTTCCCCTCTATTTCTGGACTTGGTCATCCTTTCCCACACACTTCCTACGTGCCACGACTTGGAGGAATTCTTTCAGACAGCAATTCACATAATCTTCGTGTCACTGCTGGTTTTGCCATGACAGAAGGAGGTTTCCTTTTCTCTGTCCCTCACTTTGTTCACCAATAACCATTTTACAGCCCTGGTGTGCTTGAGCTGTGAGTTTTGCCTCAGGACTGTGAATCCTTTGCAACACAAGCCTTGCCTCCTGCCCCTTGGATTTGACAGTGAGGATCTGGTTCCCAAAGCTGGGATTTCACAGCTGTGGTCTGACTGGTTTCCTATCACACACAAAAGGAGTGAGCACACAGCAGCAGCTCAATCCCCCCTTCCAACCTCAGACTCCTCAGCTGGAACAACTGTTGCAGTTTGAAGCTGTTTTGTTAACTCCTTTGGCTAATTGATAACATCTGCATCTCACCACCCTTCCCCGCCTCTCAGGCTGCTTTCAAATAGATGGGGCAGATAATCCCAGGGCAGATCTCAGTTTCTGTATCAGTGATACATCAGTTATGCTTTTGGAAAATCCTGTGAGAACTGGGGGGTGTCTTCAAATAATGCCTCCTTTATAAAGGTCCCTTTCACACAGTCACAGAAACAAGCCCAGAGACACCAATAAACCCTCGTGGTATTTGGCATTTCTCTTGTGATTGTGTCCAGATAAAAGATTTCACACTTTCCCCCCCCTCCTCTGTTTTTCCCTGCTACGTTTTCTAAGTTTGAAATTTACATTTGGGCTCCAAATATTGGAATTAGCTTTTATTTTTTGTTAGTTTTCATTTTTTTGTATTACAGCAGATGGATCAGAAACTGGTATACGTGATATTTTAGTAAATAAAATCCTTGTATTCAGGATCACTCTTGATGTCTGGTAATACACAGTGACACCATGTAGGTCCCAAGGAGACATTATGGTTGTAATGGAAATATCACATATCTCATATCCCAGGTCTGATATATCAGCTCAGCAATAAAAAGAAACAGGATATTTGCAACTATATTTTAACAGGGATTTTGCTGTTACCATGAGAACCTGGATTACTCAGAAATTTTGGTGAGAAAACTCTTTAATGGTTCCATCAGTGTCGAACCGCAGGAGATTTCAGTGCTCTCCCTGCTGTTGAAGGAGGTATTAATGCAGTGGAAATCAGAAGTGTATGTTGGTGTCTTCCTGGACCTCTCAGGGTTAGGTCTCAGGTCAGATGGTCCCTCCTCTCACTGCAGGATTCCCAGGATCACATTGGGGCTGTGCCTGGAGACACGTGGCCACTCTGAACTCCCTCCACCTCCACACCTTTCCAGTTTCGGCTGGGGAGAGGTTCCCTCTTCCATCTCCCTCCTCCTGGGATGGCTGGTGATGCTGAGCTGGGTCTGGAGGTGTCCCCAGTTCCTGGGATGTGCAGGGAGCTGATGGAAGCTGAGATTAGAAGGCTTGGCTTTGCTCAGCCAGCCAGGAGAGCCTCCTGCCTTTCCTTGTAAAGGGAATTTCAGAGGATTCAGGGAGACTTGTGTTACATAATCCTTTGAGAACACTGTTTGACACAGGGTAGGGCTGTCCTTTATGAAGTCCCCAACACACCACCACGAGAACTGTTGTTGTTGTAGTTCTTTTATTTTGTGCCCTTTCAGCATCACCAACCTCTACAAAAGAAGTCAGATAAAATCCCAAATAAAGATCTCATAACTTCACCTAAAGAAAACTCGACACATTTGGTCTTAATCTGAGTGCCAGGACTGGGATGAATTCTGCAGGGCTGTATAAAATAAATATTTTCCTGCACTGAGAATGGCTCAGCCCAGGGTTCAATGCCAGGTCAGCAAAGAGGAGCTCTTTAACCACATTTTGCTAGACATGGACCATATCCTCACCTGAGGAATTGTCAGAGCTCCACAGGGGCTGGTGGAGTGGAAGTGATTGAAAATATTCACCTTTTGGTCATTTTAAATGTTGGATTTGGTCAGCATTTGAGAAAAGCTGGGCAGTGGGTACAACCCCAGTTTCCAGAAATAAAAATGTTTCTACCAGAAAAATGAAAATAATAGTAAATGAAGGACTTCTGGTTGGAATTCCCTTTTCTCCTCTGCCCTGCTCAAACTGGATTACTTGCAGAACAAAGAGAACAAGCAGCAGAGCAGTCCCAGGTGAGTAATTGAGATGCTTAATAACTGGCCTTATAGGGACAACTCTTTTAATTTTTTTTTCAAACAAACCTGAACCACCTGTTCTGCCATTTTAATGCAGGAACCAAAGGAAAAATGAGCCACAGGTGCATTATAAAAGGGAAGGCAGAGGTGTCTGGGAAGGAAAGTTGCCTCCCTGCTGAAGTGGGAGACAGTGGTTGTGTTTTGTGTCACTGTACAAGTGGGGTGGGAATGACCTGAACATCAGAAGGATTTGTTAAGGTCAGTGGTTTTCTATTACTTTGCAGTCATGTTGCTTATTGGTAAAAAATGGGTGAGCAAACAAAGCCCATCTCCCTGCCAGGTCATTCAAAGCCCCTTCCTGAAGAGAATGTGCCTGTACTAAAACTCTTGGTAACCATACATTTATTTTCTTGTTGCCTTTTTTATCTCTGGGTACTGCTGCAAAGTCAAGATAGTTCCCTTTCCATTTGGTGGGAATCAGGTATTAACTTTAGAAATAAAATTCAATTCATTAGGTGGAGATTACTTGGATTAAACTGATTTATTGAGTAACTTTAGAAAAGTTTGATACTTTTCTAGTTTGAGAAGTGATTCACCTTGGCCTAAGCACTCAGTTATTGCATGTTCTCTCTTTTATACCAGACAGAAACATTTTTCTCATTTCCAGACTCATATCAGCCTGCATAAAGAACTCAGAGTTTTGACCAAACTTATAAGGAAGGCTGTGGCAGAGATGGAAATGAGTGCAGGAGTTTTGGTTCCAGGTCTTGTATCTCTGACTAATTAATTCTCCATTGATGTGATTCCACCTTCAGAGAGATCAGCCATGCCCCCCATGGATTATCTGGGCTCAGAGTAAAGGTATTGGGTACCCACAGGCAGATCTGGGGCAGAACACAGTGGGTGATGCTCCACACCTGGGCCCAGAGGTTTTTCCCCTCTTTTAAATCCAGCAGATGCATTCCAAGTGATCTCATCCCTCCTGGAAAAACCTAATTCTCCTTGTTCAAAGGAATGTGCATCTATTGAGGCACTTCAGAGGCTCCTCTAGGAAGAGCAGGTGGTTCTCATGGTTGGATTTACTGCAAAAATCTTCATTTGTGATGTGTTCTCAGCAGAGGACTTTTAAGGAGAGACTGATTGAAGTATCTATGTGTTTGTTCCTTGGTTGTCAGGGAGAGGTTGATGTGTCCTGTCCTTGCAGAAGCTGGTTAAGTGAAAGTATTTCTTTATGACCATTGCCATTTATCCTTTAATTTTGGAGCAGCACTAATCTCTCTCCTTTCAGGGTGTGTCAGTGCACTTACAGACCATGATAAGTTGCCCAGCATTGAAGGTTTTACAACCCTATGTATATTTTTGAATTTTTTTGGGACACATATAGATCATGTTAAAAACCAGAAGTCCATTGTTCAATCAATCAACTTAATCCTGGTGCTCCTTGATAACTATAGCTATCACATTTCAGAGTGATTTTATTGGATATTACTGGGATTACTTGTAGTAGCCACTCAGTCTAGACAGGGGTTTCTATTACAGTGAACACAGACAAAAGGGTAAGAAATATTAATGCCCAACATCCATTAACCATGCACAAACTGCATATCAGAGAGTGGATCCTGTTCCCTTGGCTGTGGGTCTCCCTCCTTTTTGTTTATCTCTCAGGAGGGCACTGGCTTCTTAATTAAAAAGAAGCAGGTTGTCTTAATAAAGGGGTAAAAAAAAAAGAGGAGCTGCTCGAAAACTTTGCTGCTTAGAGCTAATGGAAATTAGAGGTCTCTGATCAACTGTCCCACTCCTGAAAGGTCTGAGTATTTTGCCCCAAGAGCTGTCTTGAGGATGCCTTTCTCTTCCCATCTTTCTGTGGGATGGGAGCAGAGTCGTGGTGGTCTTGCTCAAAACGTGTACCTCCAACAGTCCCGTTGTGAGAAATGGGGTGAAGTGGATCTCAAGACTCACCAGGACTGGATAAAATTAACTGCCCGTGGCTTCTGAAACAAAGCCTTTCAGAATGCCAAGCACTCCAGGAATGCTGCTCCCTGAATGGATGGGATGTGCCAGTGATGGTGTTCCCACCATCCCCAGGAAGACAATTCTGCTGAATTAGGACAGTTGGCTGATTAAAATTAGACCTCGTTAACAAGGCACTGAGTGAGGTAATAAACCCAAAAGCATTTCAAAATCTCCTTTTATGCTGCTCCACACGTTCACAGGACCATAACACATGGGCAAACATCACGTTTGCTGCCTGGGCTGCTTGTTGTGTCAGACTGTATTTTGGATAGGGCATATTTCAGATTGCTGTCGAACTGCCCATCATAACTGGAGCTCCTCCAGCTCTCTCAAAGCACTCTGGCAGTCAGAGGAACAGTAGAAATAATTACTCAGCTTTCACATGGCTTGCTGTCCTGCATCTGTGCACCCAAAGACCTGGATGTCCTTCTGTTCTTCACATCCTCTTGGGATCAAAAGGTAATTAGCCTGCTGATGGGAAGGGTCTGTGGATTGTGTAGAAGCAGAAGAGTCCAAAACATTTTTTTGTTGGGAGTGGGGAATGAAAAACAAACAACTCCCCCAGTTATATAAGAAGCTTGCAATTTATTTCAAGATTGCTTTAAATCTCTGGGTCATGAGGCCAATTATGGATTATATAGATACATAAATCAAGGTTTCCCTGCGAGGCTTTAGCTTGGTGGAGGCTTGGAGAACATGCTCTGCATGCCAGTGCTCTCAACCTCATTTTATATGTGACAGCTGATGTTTGTGGGCTTGGACATGTCACAGTGGGAACCAGGGGCTGTGCTGCTGCTGCTGCTCTCACTATTCCTGTCATCCAGTTCCTGGGGCTGAGCCCTGCTCATCTCTGATCCTCCACAGCAAACTGGCCTCTGACTGGGAATCTGTTGGTTGGTGGAGCACAGCAGTGGATCCCAGTTGGTTTGGATCCCTATTTTATAAATGGAAACATTGCTATCCTGGCACTCCAGATTTATCAAAGTGAAAATAACTAATTCTTCTGGATGTTTCAATCTGCAGTTATGCTCTTAATGCAGTTATGTCTATGCCAATAAGCTACTTGCATAAAACCTGTGGAGCAAGGCAATGCAGTTGAGTTCCCTCAGATTTTAGGCTCCCCAATGAACATTTTTTTTCTCTGTGTACATGTTTATTTGATCCAGCAGCTCCAGGTCTGGTCTCCTTGACAAACCCCCTCTCTTAAACTTTCATTTCATGCTAATAAACCAGGAGTTTCCAGGGTATTTCTCTTTCCAGTGTCAGAAAGGAGAGGACAGCAGAAATTTCTGCCCTCATTTCCAGGAAGATTCTCTTCCAAGAAGAATTATTGTTATATAACTCGAGGAACACAGTGTCAAACTCTGTCTATAATTTGAGGCTGTTTCTAATAGGCATTGTCTCTGGTCTGTGGTTCCCTCTGGTTTAAATGTTCTCAGCTTTTTGGTCAAATAAATAACAGCCTAGAACAGTATTTTTAGGAAAAGATGATGTTTGGCAATGGTTGGGAATTCTGTGGCTTTCCCCACCCTTTTGAGGGTTTGGGTTAATGTCTATACTTTTCAAGAAAATGAAAAAACCCTCCAGCTTGGGAAGGCTGTAGCTGAAACACCATCCAAGAGAACTCACAACTTCTCCTTTGATTGTGTTGCTGATGTGAGGGTTCTTTTCTGAATATAA
Organism: Manacus candei; assembly: GCF_025592945.1. NCBI lineage: Eukaryota > Metazoa > Chordata > Aves > Passeriformes > Pipridae > Manacus > Manacus candei. The sequence goes on along the minus strand of NW_026138085.1, from coordinate 15,667,445 downwards.
CTGGCCTTTCTGAATCTCTGTAATCCTAGGTGGTTTTTTTTTTCCTTTATCCTACTTTCCTACATTTTTCTCTTCCTCCTTGCTGCTCATTAATTCTTTTATTTCTCTGTTTGTTCCTCCTCTGCTGTTTCTCTTCTGCAGTTCAAAATTACCTTGTCTTGAGCTGGTCCAACCAGTCCTGGAGAAAGTCAGTTCCTTGTCAAGGCCAAACTGAGCTTGATCTACACCAATGACATTAATAACTGTATTCATCTCTGTGATTCTCCTGGCAATACTCTTGCTTCAACATTAGCTTTCAGTAAAGCTCTGCCATTTTACATTTCACTTTAAGCAGAAAAAATGGTTTTTAAAGTTTCAGATTTAGCTTTTATAGAGCTGAATAAAAATAATCACATTTTTGAGGGGCAAAACACAGTAGACAAGTGTATTTGTACTGATGGCTTCTATTTAAAAACATGTCCCTTTCAATTTCTGCATCTTGCAGCTGCTGAGATTCTTTGTTTTGCTTCCTCTAAGTTTTTCTTACCATCTCAGAGGCATCAGAGAGGGGAGCAAATGCCTCCCACATAACCAAAGCAGAGAATTTGATTTTATTCTCTCTAAAATGACTCAGGTTTTTGTACTGGGGAATGATCTAGACAAGAACCAGGGATGCTGGGGAGAAGATGCTCTAATGCACATGGTAAATTGGGATGGTCAAACACTCCACTGTGCTTTTTAAACTCATTAAATATGTAGGCAGGAGGATGGACAAGAGCAGCAGACCTTCTTGTAGGAGAAATATAACCTTAATCCTCACCCCTGCTCTTTGACCACCGGGTAACTGGGCAAAGTGCTCCCAGAAAACTTGTTGGGATGGAGGTTACTTGTTTTAATTGCACACAAAATCCTGTAGAGACAGCAGTGACAGTGCCCTGGAAACCCTGCTCTTGGGTTTGGACTGGCATTCAAAGGACAGCAAAACAACCCACAGAGTAACAGGGACTATTCCAAGAGAATAATTCAGGGGGGGAAAAAAATCACATATGAATTTATAGAGTGAAATAAGTGTCTGGGGAGTCTGGGATCTGACTCATCCTGCTGTCACATTCCTGGATGTCCCTTGCATCTCTAGGAAGAAGTCAGCAAAATGAAGGGAAGGAAATACATAAAGTTAATCTCTTGCCTAGCTGGTAGCTGTATCTCTTTACCAGCTTAGCACTCCTGGGCCATACATCCGTGTAGGAACCCCAGTTGTACTTCTTTTTATGTGTATTGACTTAGTGAAGTGCAAACATGTTAAAAAGTTCACTCTCTCCTTTATACGAGTCTATAAAAAAGGCTCTTAAAACGGAGTCATAGTGTTTCAATGAGACAAATGAATGATCAGCTGAGTCCCCACCAGGCCCTTCCCACGGATTAGGTGCTTTAGTGTGAGAAATTTTAGGATGCTGATCAGCCTGGAGAATTCTCGTGCCTCCAGCACTATGTAATGACACAAAATATTGTGATGCCTCCAAGTTCTAATGGGATGCTGTAATAGGTATCACTCCTGATATTTGATTCCACTCAGAACTCCACTTTCAGAGGTCTCCAGGCAGCAGAGATTTCTTATGCATTTCTGGACACTGGAGTAAAACTAAACATGTACATGCACCAGCCTGGAAATTTTTCTAACAGCTATTTGGACACAGCAATGTCCAGAAATAATTGTAAACACGTGCACAAGTAGATCAGTGTGTGTGTTTTCAGTGCCTGCTTTTAGGAGGAATCACACATTAGCGTGTTTTCTGAATTTTGCAAATGCTCAATAAATGGAACTTTATGTGTTTGTCTGAGCTGATGACACCAGTATAACATCAAGATGTTTTCCTGTTGGGATTTAGGAAGCTGTAAGTCATGACAGAAGTGTTCATAATGAGACATTTCAGCACAAATTTGAATTTGCATGGAGTGGATCCAAAATCAGCTGTAGAGCAAGGGGTGTATCTGTTTAAACACTTACTGTGGAAGGGATTGATGCCACATCCAGGGCAGTAAAACACAGTTGCTGTGATAGCACAGAAGTTGGTCACAGTCTGCCAGAAGGAATCACTTACTGTACAGAGCTGTTAGGCTTTATTTCTGTGCATTAGGAATTCTTGAGTTATGCCCTGTCACAGTTATGGGCGTGTAAGTGATGAGTTTATTTTCTGCGTTAGTCCCTGAGAAAATAAAGGGAAAAAAAAGAGAATATTTCATCAGTATGAGGGTGGGGAGGCCCTGGCACAGGTTGCCCAGAGAAGCTGTGGCTGCCCCATCCCTGGAAGTGTCCAAGGTCAGTTTGGAGGGGGCTTGGAGCCATCTGGGATAGCTGGAGGTGTCCCTGCCTGTGGCAGGGGGTTGGAACAGGATTTCTTTAAGGTCCTTTCCAACCCAAATAATTCTATCATTCTATATCTTTCTAGCAGGGGTATTGTTGTTTTGGGGATAAAGAGTAAGACTGAAGTGTTTGAAAAGAATCCTCAGGATTGCTGGCTCTCTACAGGCTTCACTGAGCACCAAAGGATGCACCTGAGCTGGTGCTGAAATGGTTAATTAATAGTATGGGGCTGGGAAATCAGTGTTCTGCCTGGTACTACTGCTTCAGGAATCCTGCCAGGGGCCAAAAGCCTCCCTAAAACCAACAGGACAACACTATTAAATGCCTGGAGTCTTAACAGGTATGTGGTTTGTCAGGGTGACACACTTGTGGTCCTTGTGGCAGTGCAAGCTGAGAGACATCCCTGCTATTTACAGAAACGTGTCCCCAGTGCAGTTTGGGAGTTCTTATGTTGTGATTACAAGAACAAAATGTTATCTGCTTAATTACCAAGTTATATTCTGATAGGGATTCTTATTTAAGCCTGTTACATGCTCCAGCAAAGCAGAAAATCCCTTCCTGAGCACCGTTAATAATGGAGCATTAAGAAAACACTGTTTTCTTTTCTTGCTTTATATACATTTATTTATTTTTAAAACAACTGTTTGCTGCTGCTTTCTAGGATTTCTTTCCTGGTGGCTGGAGAGATCATTTCCCTGGAGCTGGCTACAAGAAGGAATGTCTCTACAGTCACTTCTGGTAACATTCCCTGTGCCTTGCTGGGACCAGCCCTCTCCCACCACAGTCTGCAGCAGGGCCTGGGACAGGGATTTCAGTGGGAATGGAGTGGGGAAGGTTTGCCAGCTGTAGGGAAAGTGCCTGGTCCAGCAGAAGCTGATAATGTTCATGGATACCTTTCTGTATAAAGATTAGACTGAAAATTTTTGTGCAAAAGGTAATGATATTTAGTGGTGGGTTGGCAGGGTTAGGTTAATGGCTGGACTTACCATCTTACATTTTTCAAGCTGTACAGACCAGTGAGGAGGCTGGGAAATATTAAATAACGTTCTTTGAAATGAAAAGGGAAGGGAAGGAGTGTGAACCCCACAAAAGGAAGCAGCTGAGAAGGAAAGCAAGAGGGAAGAGCAGATGGGATAACTCCTGGCAATTAAGCCTTTCTGGGTTCAGCCCCACTCCCTGGGCAGAGCCTGGATGCTCCTTCCACTGCTTGTGCAGGACAAAAGCTAGTGATAATCAAAAGTGGCCACTATCACTGAGGCTTTGCTTGTTGAGCCACTGGGAATTTGCATCTGGAACTGGTGCTGTCTCCAGCTGAGATATCATGGTCAGCAGTCCAAGGAACCCGATTTCCTCCAGGGATTCCCACACTGCAGAGTCCTGCAGAGGGAGGATGGTTTAGGACAACCCAGACCTGCTCCATGCAGCTTCCTGCTGTGATCCATGGATGTGTCTCCCGGGGCTGTGGGAAATGAGCTTGTCTTGCCAGTTTTAAGGCCCAGGAGTAAATTAAGCAGTGGAAAAAGGGCAGGATTGAACCCTTTCCTGGGCACTTGTGGGACTGGAAGTGGAACACTGGTGTTATGTGGCTTCACTGTGGGCACTTGCACTCTTGGATTCAAGGCCAGTGTCTAGACTGGGCAAATATTTAGTGTGGATGGGAGGAGGAAAACATCTATTTTCTTGTGTCAGTACAAAGGATGACTAATTGCCCCAAGAACAGCTGCAGTGCACTTGAAACTGTAGAAGACCAGCTGATCCCTTCCATGCTTCCCCAGCCAACTGGCAACACCTGAGCCCTGCCAGGTAAAAACCAGGCTCTGTGCTTTGTCCAGGTCATTAGAGCTCCACTTGGAGAGAAGTGAGCAAGGAACAAGCTTTGCTTCGCTGCTTTAACTTGCTCAAAAAAGGAAAAAAAAATGTACCTGGAAGAAATATTTCAATCCCGAGTAATATTTACTTGGGTGCTTAAAACTTTGTAAAATGCCCTGAAGGTCACAAGCCATTCATCCTGCTGTGTATTTCTCTTTAAGAAGGTGCTTGTAAGTACTACTGGAACACATGTGTGATGAGGGGTTGCCATGGCAAACAGGTTTTGGCACTATTTAAGACAGGGTTTTATTGCACAGCAGAATAAATAAGCATGTTAAAGCCACATACAGTAACTTGTTGGCACATACATTAATGCTCCCAAGGGCTGCAATAACTTAAGCACCCTCCCTTTAAACATTTTTCAGTGTTTTTTCTTTTTTATTGACTACATGCATTTAGTATTAGGGCAAGGAATGTCCCACTTCCACCCTCTTTTGAAGTGAGTAATTGAGGCAAAAAAGGAGGACTGTCTAATAAATCATAAAGGGGCATTGTGCACAGACAAGAGGGGCAATTTTCCCATTCCTGACATGCATGAGGATAAGCCAGTGTGAGACCTGTCTGTGTGCTAAATCCTGACTTGCTCCCTCTAGACCCAGGAGTAGATTGGTGTGGTTATATTTCTGATGGAGCCTGAATAATCAGAAATAGTTTCACCCTGTTTTCTGCAGTTTCTGTCTTGCTCTGTCGTGCCAAGCCAGGCTTCTCCCACATCACAGCCCCAAGCTCATTACTTGGGCTTTACCCATTCTGTGAACCACCTGCTCTGTTCCCAGTTTGGCTCCCAGTTCACACCAGTGAGTCCCATCAGGTCTGGAAACAGTCCCGGTGTTGAGGAAGTGCTGCAGGGAGGCAAGAGGCAAATCTGTGCCTGTAAGAGGGCTCAGGCTTGTGGTGCTCTTAAAGGTGAACATAAATTACACTTTATAATGAAAGCTCTGGTTTAAGAAGAGTTATTAGTGCATTAGTCCGGGCTTTATTAGCTCGGAGCTTTCGGAGCCATGTGGGAGGTGTGACACTGGCTCCCTCTTCTGTGGGAACCAGTAACTTTTCTGGGTTGGAGAACTTTGAAGCTGCCAAAAGAAGGCAAAGTCCACAAAACCTCCCCCATCCCTCCCACCTCGGGGCCATTGGTACAAACCCCACGTTGTTTAGATGGGATCAGGCAGTGCCCAGCTGTGAGGCAGGGGCACAGCTGCCTCCTCCCCGGGCAGGGGAGGGTGGCCAGGGCATTCAGCTGGAGCTGGTGGTAACTGTGGTGGTTTAAAACCGGGCAGCTGGTGAGTGTGATGGACCCGATTCTGTTTGATTAACTGGGGAGGAGTGACAGAAATGAAATGACATCTCACCCTGAAAGAAGAGTGCAGGCAGTGCTGGCTTCCATTATACTCAGAAGAAAAATCTGGTTTATCATATTATTATTATATTCCCTATGGTTTTAGGATGAAAGCTGGAACATATTTTATTCTTAGGACCCTTTTTGCCTTTTGCCTCATCACCAGGATTACCCCAAAGCCTTCAGTAAGGCTTGGGCTGATCATCAGAGCTCCCTGTTTCTCAAGGCCAGGTTGGACTGGGCTCTGAGCAATCTGGTCCAGGGAAAGGTGTCCCTGCCCATGGCAGGGGGTTGGAATGAGGTGGTTTTTCAGGTCCCTTCCAACCCAAACCATTCTGTGATTCTATTCTAGGATTCTAAACTTCTCTGTACACTCAGCAGTGGCTGAAGCTGCTTAAGCCTCGGGAAATGGGGGAGGAAAAAAAGAGAGTTCATTATTTTTTGAAAGGTACATGTTTGTAACGTCGCATCCTGATGGGTTCATTATGAATTACAATTTGCTGAATAAGGGGATTCCTGAGGGAGGGACAGCGCACGGAGGAAAAAGAAAGGGAAAAGGAGGGAGGTGATTTTTATGCCTGTAAAGGTGTCTCCTGGGCATAACCAGAGTGGAAGATGTACCACCTCCTTGGAGCTGTTTGGATTTGTTTGCAATTAAAGCCTAGTGGAGCTGTCAGGGGCTGTTGACAAATATATTATAACCAACTTAGGTTAAGCGAGTTACTTAAAATTAATCCATCCCTGCACAATCCTCCTGTTTCACTTCGGAAGAATGTGCCAGGAGGAACGAGTACAATCCTGACCATGTTGAGAGAACCTCCTCAAGGTGGAAATTTGCAAATAGGGCTACTGTAGTATGTAATGAGAAGCTGCAGGGCTTTCAATTATCCCACATAGTCTGTCTCTTTGCAACTTGACTGACAGCTAATTATGCCGGTGCCATTTTTTTGGCAGTGGAATTTAATCTCCCAGATGGAAAGCAAATCAATCTGCCCATTGCTGCAGCTGAGGCATACTTTGGCTCAAGTTTAATTTATTCTCCTAAGCCTGAGAAGGTTAGTCATTTCAAGGTACAAAAATATCAGATTTCTTCCGTTAACCAGGCCGGTGAAAAAGTGAGGAAGAGTTGGGATTTTCCGGGCTGCGCTGTGAAATGTTGTCGCTCCTTCCTTCGTATTAGGAAACAGCAGCATCATCTCCCCTTGATTCCTGGTGGTGGAATCTAACAAGGAAGGAGCATTTATGAGCAGGTTGCTAGTGATAATGGTTAAACATGAGTTGTGGAGGCATTAAGTGGGATTCTATGGAGGAACAAAGTAAATCTCTGAAGAACTCGACACGAAAAGGAATCGGTGGCAATTTTCAAGCACTTCAGCCAGTGTGCAATAGCCTGGTTCCCTTTGGGTTTCGTGCCAGGGATATAAATACAATCCTCCTACTTACCTGCACTCTTCAGGCCTATCAATTATGCTGCTCCCTTCGAGTTGCTGTTACAACTTCAGGCATTACTGTCCTCTGTAAAAGCAGCGCCGAGCAGAGTATGGGACTAGTTATCACAGGCTACAGTCCTCATCTTCCAGTATCTGCACCTGCAGCTCCTGTCAGTGCTGTCTCTCAGGCTAGAAAACCCAATTCCAGTCGGGATCAAGGGGAAGGGAGCTCACAAAAACTTGGTGCTAATGAATGCTGCAAAACCAGAGCCTTATTTTTCTGTAAACTTTTGCCTCTTTGGTTGTTTCAGCCTGACTGTGGTTCTGATGTCTTGTGTTATTTTCCCTCTTGGGGTGCTTTCTCTGAATTCCTAAGCCCTCAGGACTACTCATTCCTGGAGATATTTAAGGTCAGGTTGGACTGGGCTCTGAGCAATCTGGTCTAGTGGAAGGTGTCCCTGCCTGTGGCAGGGGTTGGAATGAGGTCAGCTTTTAAGATCCCTTCCAACCCAAACCATTCTATGATTCTACTCTGATTTTTTGGAGAGTTTACAAATAGAAAGGTTCCCAATTCCCCCTCTTAATGAAAAAAGCATTTCTGAAAGTGCTTTGCCCACACTTAATCACTCTAATTTCATTTTTCATCACACCTGTACAAAACCAGAGCCATTTCAGTGACTCTTCTGTAGAACATTTAGTGGCTGGAAGATTACAACCTCCCCTATCTAGCTATCAACACCTAACTCTTTATATTTTCATATTATCCTCATGATTATGTTGACGCTGCTCCTAATGAGCCCTGGAATGACATTGCACAATTGGGATGAAATCCTGGACATGGAAGCATTTTTTTGTGGCAAATCTCTGGAGAACAGATGTTCTGGTGTTGTCCCAGTGCTGCATCTGTTACCTGCTGCACATGTTTCTGCAATTTTATGGTTAAGAAGGGAGTTCAGGCAAGAATGGGCAGCAGAAGAGAGAAATCATGGAATAGATGATCAGAGTGCTAATTAATCTGTGGGACCATGATCAATACCTGGGAAAAACCAGTGCTGGAGCAACAGAATGTGGGCTCAGAAAGTAACATCCTGTGTGCCTCGTAGCTGATGTCTGAGGTCATAATCCCACTTACAGGTGTTTCTTTGGAAATGTACATGTATTAAACAGAAATCCAAAATAACCTGGAAATAACCAGCTGGATGGAGCACTGTGAGGAAGCTCAGCCCCCTCAGCAGATGTCAGAGCTCTTTGTAAGGTGCTGCAGAATACTGGTGTGTAATAATGGCCAGAAAATGGGAGCTGTTCCCAGCAGGGCTGGCTTTACCCAGGGGATGAGTTTGGGTGTAGCTGAGGTGTGAAGATGGACACTGCCCTCAGGGCAGGGATGTGGAGGAGACAGTGAGGCTCTGGGATAAACTGAATACCTTCTGTGCTGTGTGATCAGCACAGAAACACCCCGGTGGGGAGGGACCATATTTAGTACCCTGAGAGCAACAGGAGTGGTCAGTTTTCAGATGGTTTGAGTTATTAATCTAAAATGATATTATTTTAAAAATACATCCATAACTTATGAAACAATTAGAACAGCTATTAGTTCTCAACTGTGCTATAAGTTTAAATGCTGGTGATAAAATGGAGTGTCAGACCTGTGATCTCAGGGCCAAACGTGAGGAAGCAACACAATCCCACCTATTCCTTGCCCACTTGTCTGAAAGTGGGAGGCAACAGGGACCAAAACAGGGAAGGTGTCTGCCATGTGTCTGTACCTCCTGTCAGGGTGGTCCTTGCTCAGCGACCTGACTTTTGCTGCTGTCCCAACCTCTGCATTTATCAAACTGCCACATCTAAACTTCCAGTTCACATCCAGAAAGGAGCTGAAGGAAGTGCAGCAGGATTTGCAGCTGGATCTTAAATTAAATGTGAAGTGTACAGGGGATGGATGTCAGTGGGATGTAACATGAGAGTGGAAGTCTCACCTGTCCAGCAGCACATCAACCACCCCAGAAGACACATCCACTATGGGTAGCAAATGATCTGCCCTTCCCAAATGGTTTTAGAACAGTCAAGGTTGCACAAATGTTGTTTGTTGCTCCCATTTTCCATAATAATAAAAAAAAGGGACTTCAGGGAAACAAGGATTCAGAGGCAGAAGAGCATGGGAGGAACTCTGCAGAGGGGGATGTCTCCCAAACTTGCATTTTTGCTTTCACTCTGGGACATTGAAGCGCTTCTGTCACAGCTGATTGCAGCTACAACCCAGCCTGGCCATGGATGTGCTGGGATAATTAATTATCCCAGCTCAGCAAACCACACAGGCTGACAGCTTACAGTGGGGAAAGCTGCAGGAGGATGAAGGGCTGTAAAATCAGAGGGAACTTGTGAAGTTCCGTGATTTGGTGCATCTTAAGGCTGGTATTGCAGTGAATTTTCTGTTGTGGAAAAAGTCAGTGGGGTCAGAGGCTGGAAAGTAATGCAGAGCAGGATTTGAAACAGTAAATTGAAAATGCTACTGGCCACAAAATGCTTTTAAACTTTGAAAGCACCGAAAAAAGTTAAGGGGACAACATCTGTTTTTACCTGTTGTGTTCAGGTAAGATCCAGAATGGACTTAGCAGTAAGAGAAGCAGCTGTAAAGGCACCTCACCCAGATTTTTCCATCTGTGGCCTTCCCAAAGTGGGATCAGTATTTTTTTTTTCACAAGTGAAGCTTGCATGTTTGGCTCTAACAAGTAAAATGCCAGGGAGATTCCCAAAGTAATGTTGTCCCACAGCACAAATTAGCAGGACTTTCTCCTCTTGTTTTTCATGTTATGTTGTGTAACCTGATATGTTACTTTTTAGGTTCTTGACTAGATGCCATAATCTACTTGGGCTACCTGAGCTCAAGGTTTTTCTGGGATCTCTGGCTGGTGGGAGAGCAGCAGCATCACAGCATGCTCTGAACACACACAGGGCTCTGGGATGAGTGAGGAGGAAGAGGATGCTCTGGTGTTTGTACAGAAGGAGAAGATGGTGATGCCCCTCGTGAGACCAGTTCTGACACTGCAAACAACATTTTGGGGTTGTATTTTCTCACAAAAGGACCAGAATCCCAGCAAATAAAATGGCCCATCACAGGGGATCCCAAGGAAACCAGCTGAGCTATTTATGGAGCAGCAGCTGAACAAGCAGATGAGATGTGAGGCCAGAAGAAGCAAGTCCATGTGATTTGAATTACAATAGTTTGCTTTGGGATTTTCTAGCTGAAAGACAAAAGTTGGCCCTCCCAGCACGGTGTTACAGTGTAAGAGATCTGCCTAATGCCATTGGAGGCTGTACTTTTAACTACCTAGAAAATACCTGTGGAAAAACACTTCTCCTGTTGACACTAATATTTTGAGACTTTAAAAAAAGTGAGAATTTATACAGTATAGAAAATTCTACAGTGCAAAGAGATCAGAAAACTGCACTATGTACACTGTTTGATGTGCACTTTCCTTCTGGGTTAAAAATCCCCCTGTACTGAAAAAAATTAGGGCCCTTCTCACACCAAGTGTTTCCTCAGGTAGCTGCTCACCCGGGATTTTTCCTGTTTTCCAATCCTTTTAGTGACATCTAGTGAAATCTGGGGAAAGTGCAGGTTCAGTTGTCTTTAACTCCAAGGATCAGTGCAACTGCAGTAACAGATGCTACACAATTAAATGCTGAAGTACTGCACCTTATTGCATTTACTGCCCCTTGAGCTGCTGTCTTTGAGGAATGCACCAAATGCATTTTGGCCCTTGAAAAAATTTGAAGTTTGAGCCCATATTCTGGTCAAATACTTTATGTATTGAGGCACAAAATTAATTTACTCTTTGCTCCTTTTAACTTCGGGTATATATTTAGAATTACACTCTAATTTTATATTTTAAATTTTGGCTTCTGTTGTTGGTGCTGTTGCTCCTCTGCACCTGAAGGTTCCAAGTACTTGGATTTCTACACAAAACCCCCATTGCAGGAGTTCAAGCTACACATTTTCAATATTTGGTATTCCTGAGCTTACTGAAAAGTCAGTCAGATTTGCTCCACTCATTGCTCTGGATCAGCCCAGAGTGGGTGTGAAATACTCTTTAATCAGCAAATGAAGTTTTCACCAGAGATGGAAAACGTATGTCCACTACCTAGAAAGCAGCTAAAATTTCAAAGGAAGAGCTGCCTCCCTCAGAGCAGCATCCACATGCACCAGCTTTTAAAAGTGGAACCTCTTTTTTCTCAAAGCACAAACCCAAGTGGCTTCCATAAAGGTTTATGTTGGTATGGATTTCAGCTGTGCAAAGGATGTGGCCACCAATACAAACAGGGCTCATAAATATTTGGAAGAAACACGAAATGGCTTCAAACAGGCCAATATTAAATGACTGGAACCAGTTCAAAAAATCCTAGGCCTTGCTTGATCTAAAAGGCTTCAACCTCCCAGAGTGAACAGGCAATTAGGGCACATTCTGAACAGGAGGATCTGAAGCAATAACTGGGAAAGTCGGAACACTCTGTGGAAAAAACGCAGCTGTTTGAGTGTCACTGGGCACACACAAATGCAGCCAGCACAGGGAAGAGGCTCAGCATCCCCAAATTTCCAGGTAATTGTTTGTGATCTGCTCTCATCCCCTCTCATAGGTAACTTTACAGAATTTACTTAGAAAACGAAGTCTTCGGGGAAAAATTAATCCAAGTACAGCAAGAGCAACAGTTCAAACATTTTACTAAATCAATTCACACAGTTTCAAAATTGTAAATATAATTAAGGACAACAGGGTTTCTGTATTTTTTTTTCTCTTCCAGATTCATCATTAAGACAATAAACAAACACAAATTAGGTTTATAGCATCTGTTCTTTTAAAAAATGAAAGGAACGCCACTCGATGTATTGATAAAGCACCACAACACAGTTACAAAATAGGGTTGGCCTGTTTCTTTCACAAGTAAAAGACTACATACTCCTATAACAGCTTCCTGCTTGATCCATACTTCATTAAAATAAAACTATAAAATCTCCTAGATTACACTAAATTCAGACGATGCCTGGGGTACAGTGCATTAACAGCAGTAATGCCAACTATCAGTGCCAACATAAAACAGTTTAGAAAGTAAAAACAAAACAAACAGACAAACAAACAAAAAAAAAATATTCCCAAAACAAAACAACAAAAAGACCCCACCTTTATTCCCCCTAGATGAGCAAAATTTAAAATAAGGGATGCTCTGCTTCTTCACAATGAGTTAAGGATCTGGGGAGGAGGAGGGGTGGAGGAGGGGGCTGGTACTGCAGCTTTTGGGGCTTAGTTGGCATCTAGTTTGGCCATTTCCTGCACGTAGATCCCTATACTCTCGCTGTCGAAGAGCACGAAGTACACGGTCTTGATTGAAGAGGACATTGTGGACACAAAGTAGCTGGAGATGGCTTTCAGGATCAGCTGAGCAGCTGTTTGCTTTGGGAAGCCGTTTCTAGAAGGAGAGATTAAAAAAAAAAAAATAAGAAAGAAAGAAAATCAAGACTTGCTGAACCAGCCTTTGGTGGTTTAACCTTTAAGGCTCTGGCTTTTCTCTAAGATCTTGTGGTGAATAAAGCTGCAAAGTCAGTGTTTACAGGCTGAATTAGAACCTACAAACTTGTTTGTTTAGGCAAGACTTAAAATGTTCAAACAGAAGAAACACATTTCCAAAATACACCCACATTAATGGGTTGAACCCTATGATACCTGATAGGTCAATTATTCTCATTTAACAGACAAGTAAAACAAGAGCCTGATGTGTTCAGGAAAGCAGTGCAGATATTGGAGCTGCAGAGTTAAACCTGTCCTGAAAGTAAAGCAACCAATAAATAAAAAGGGACAGACAACTTGACATAGAAAATGAAACATGGAAAGACCCAAAGTACAAAATGTTCTTACCACTGTTAATGGTTAATCAAGCACAAGATTGTAAAAGTTACTTGTATGGCCTTGCTGCAGGTTGAAAAGGAAGAGAGAATGAGTTCTGCTAGTTTGGGGGTGAGAAACAGCACTGGCTACCCCATTATCATTTCAAATGTGGTAGGAAAGGGAAGCAGGCTGGATGATGGTGAGAATGCTCTCCTGGGTCACAGGGGCCTTGGCCAGATGGGGTCAGTTTGGCTGGACTGAGCTGGGGAAGCCAAAGTTGCTGTGTTGGGTCTGAGGACAGACTTCAGGGACGTTTCAGCAGCACTTCCAACACTCCTCACATCCTGTTTAGTTACAGGCTGCTCCAATACAAGTACAGTCCTAGGAAAATCACACTGACAGACATTGCTTGGTACCAACTGCACAGATGTGAAACCAGAGGCTTTCCTGCTCCTCTAGCCATGCCTAAAGAAGAGGCTCCCACCTCCTTCCTCTGGAGAAGCCACAGACACAGAACCAACCTTGCTGCTTTCTCAGATGCCAAAACTCTGTATGACTGAATTTCAAAGCTCAGCACCTAATCTGGCAACCCTCCTTACAAGCTTCTTCACATTTTTACCTAGCAGCCTTTGCCTGAAAGTTTCATCTAATCTTTAAAACAAGTCAAGCACAAGTAGGATGGTCTGAGCAAAGCCCTGACCTGAACTGTGAGTTTTACAGGTCATGGCAAACTGCTGAAATTACACCTGGTAACCTGAGCTTTGCTGCTGTGTTACACCTGAGTGCTGCTCACCCACACCAGGGGTTTGCCCTGGACAAAGTGTGAGCCCAGCCCCAGTGACATGTGGTGCACTAACCAGTCTGAGGGTGAGGGGACAAGGACACCCTTAGGAGAAGCACCCAAAAAGAATTTGAGAGAGCCTATTGAACAGCACCTGGTTCCTTGACATGTGTTTACAGATGTATGATAATCAATGCTCCTCATTATGAATTGTGTACCATTAATACTGCAAATAATTTACAGATCACACAGATGGCTGAGTTCCTCAGAGTTTCCTCAGCAGTTCAAAGAAGCTGGGCTAAATTCTCCTATGGCACTAACAGGTGAGCATCACTCAGCACTTGCTCACCACAGCACCACACTGATAATGAAGCACTGTTGGACTCTCCCTCTCATTCTGGGCCACAACACACAAAATGAGAAAGGCAACTGCCTGTGTCATGGCCCACTTCCTGCACATTGCCTTCCCAGCAAATACTCTCTGAGAGCAATTCTGTGCCAGTCCTGCCTGTAATGTGATATTATACAGGCTGCCTGAAGATAATGCTTGTGGTATTTCAAAAATGATGGCATGCAATAGCTCATGCTGTTTTCTCTGTTCTGAAAATGCCCCATTTTTTTTCTTCTCTTGAAGAAGTGAAAAAAACCTTGTACTCTTCCAAAGGCAAATGAGCTGGTCAGGGAGAATCAGCTGTGTGATAAGTTAATCAGCTGAGAGCAGTTCTGACATAGGAGCTGCTTCCTGCTGTCAGCTTACACAGAGGCAAAGAATCAGACTCAGCAGCCTCCACACCTGAGCACTTGCAGGTCACTTATCAATGAATAGAAATCCTGGCATACAGTGAAGAGATCTTTAGGGGTTTTGCTCCTGAGTAGAGACTGTGATGCAGCATCAAGGTCAGGGTATTCACTGTTCCTGAATCATTCTTGGGGAACTCTGAAGTCACAAAACTTCTGAGTGTTCTGGCAGGGTGGTCACAACAGGGCACATGAAAGAAGAGCAGCCTGGTGAAAGGAAGGCACATTCCCAGGGAAGCTGATGACAGTACATTGCTCAGGACCCCTTTCCCAAAAGAAATAGGATAGAAAAATCAGCAGAAAGGTGCTGGCCTGATGGCCACGTGTGGGCTGCAAGCAGCAGAAGCCTCTTGCATTGATCCACTGGTCTGAGTTAAACTCCTGTGAAAAGGCAGTTTGAGACTTCAGCCAAACCAGTGTCGATTCAGATCAAAGGCAGAGCCTCAGAATGAAATCCCTACCCCAAGGATGATTTCATGTTCAATCCCTAACTCTCCTTTCCCTTTTCTCCTGATGGCCCAACCAGACTGAACTCCAGGCTACCTCTGAACAGCACCCAAGCTGGGCTTTCCACAAGTTGGCTGTAGCTGAGCATCTGGCCCAGTGAATGCTGTTTTATTTCCCCCTGTGATTTATTTGAACTGCCCTCATGTAATCCCATTCCTCAACTATAAAAGAGAATGAAACTGTTTATGTGGGTTTATTGGGTGATGTCTGCTTGACAGATGTCTGTACTAGAACAGCTGCATACATGTGGTGTCTTTTGGCATTTGCTATCTTTTAAAGCTTTACTTTTATTTTTTTAATGCTTTAGACTTCATAAAAACAAGTAGAGAGTATTGTCAGAATATAGTCTGCTCCCTTCAAAATTAATTTATGCTTGAGTATCTCTAATTAAGAAAAAGGAGGGAAAATACATAGCCTCATTTATTACTCAAGGCCTTTTGAATCCTCTCCATCTTTTAAAAGCACCACTTCAACTGGCTCCAGTGAGAATGACGTGCACAAACCAGGCTGAGAGCTCACCACAGATCCTGCCCGTCAGTACCCAGATTTCATAACAGAATGGGAATCTGCTCATTTTATTCAGGGTTTCATCATCTTCCAGTACCAATCATCTACTTCACAACAAGGGCTGGGAATGGTTCCTTGCTGGGAGCTATCCAGGGAAGAAAGGGCTCTGTAGAAGATACTTTCCACAGTTCCACTTTTACATAACCAATTCCACAGTTCCACTGCAGTCCATGGAGGGAGTTTCTCCCAAAGAGTGCTTCAGAGCTTCCCTGTGTCCTGACCAGCCTGTGACCCTGACAGCTAATTCACCAGCCTACTATGAACCCTCTGCAATATTTCTCCATAAGTTATCTCCTTAAAATGACACCCATGTAAATCAACCTTAGCTGGAGATTTGTCTGATGCAAGCTGCTTAAATCTATTATCCTAATGAAACTTCTATTTCTTCATTGTCATTCACCCAAAAGCTCAAATACTGATTTCTGCTCTAGCCCTCAGAATATGCAGGAATTCATCTACTGTTGCAACACAGCACAATGGGAAGAATATTCTTGCTGTACATCAGCCAACTTCTTTCATGGCACATTCAAGAGGGGCAGTTGTCCAGGGTTAGAGATACAACTGTGTAATTCAGCCTAGATTGGGCCCTTGCTCTTCACACTGAGCCATCACTGAGGGCCAAGAGTTCCAAACCTTCCCCTGCACCCCAAACCCAAGAGCCTCACATTAAAGGTGCAGTCTCAGACCCTTAAGAACACAATCCAACTTTCAAAGGCACTGAGCACCCTGTACAAAGCCAGAGGACTTGAACTTTAGGCTTTGGCTTTCAAAGACCTTGGCAAAGGCTTTTAAGGTCTTTTTTTTTATTTTAACTGAAATAGTCCCATGATGTAAACTGCATGGAATTCAGCTTATGGATTCTGGGTGAAAGCTTCAAGTGACTCTGCAAATCCTAAGAATCAAAGCACTTCAGGTTTGCTGCTTAAACAAACACTAAGCCACGTCTTTGGCCATCCTAAGCCATAAAGTGCAGGAAGTTTCATTATGCACTAAAACTAGGCAAAATAGACCCCTTTGTCTTCATGTTCTCCTCCACAAAATCTTCAATTTATATGAAGAAATCGACAGTCTGAAGAGAGTCTTTTAATATTCTCCTGAAAGTTTGTTTTATGCTCCTTATCCTATTTGCATGCTTCAAGATTCTGCAGGGTAGAATCACTCAGGTGAACACTGCAGGCCCCACAAGAGAAGAAACACTTCTTTTAGGGAACTGATTTAAAGAAGAAAAGAGTCAGCATTGTAGCAATGGGTTTTATACATGAGAAGGGAGACTGGACCATGGGATGGCACTTAGGAAATGTGACCTCTTTGGCCCCAAGAGCCTTACCTGCCACTGCCAATGGAAGGGAAAGCAATAGATTTCAGCTTCTTTTCATCAGCCAGGGCCAGGCAGTTCTTCACTGTCTTTTCCAGCAGCTCCTCACATTTGTCTGAGCCCCAACCAGGGCTGTTACAGTGGATCACAAATTTTGCAGGCAGTCCATGGCCAGCACTGACAACAGCTGGGGAGAACAGAAAGTGAAACGTGAAAATTGCTCTTCCCTCTCCTCAGCATTAAAGGAGTGCACGTGTGATTAAAACAGCAAACAATCAACAGACATTCCCTCAGCCCCTGTGAATGGTTTGGATTACAAATCACACAGCCTTAAAATACAACATGAGGACAGAGACTTTGTATTTTCCATTTCCAGCTGCACTTTGCTGTGATAATTTATGAATCACAGCTATGATAGAGCTTATTTTAGAGAGATCAAGAATTCGTGGCTGCCATCAAAGGAAACACATTTATACTGGGGATTGTCTAAGGAAAAGGGCAGAATGTTAACCTGGTCAAGGGATGAACTTGCTTTGGTTTGGTTTACCCCAGGAAATATCAGGATGGTGGACAGGCACGTGGAGTTATGACTTGGGTCACCTTCAGCTACTCCTGGTAAATGCACAGATTGTTCAGCTCACTTCTGATCACACCACAGCCCAAACTGGAGCAGATCAGAGCTACCAGTGCTCTGCAAACCCCTAAGGAAGGCTGGAAATAAAGATTTTGGCTTTATTTCCACCTTTGTTTCTGAGCAACTGTAATGAAGACATTTTGTGTGATTTCAAGACTTTGGGCCTGGCCTTATCTGAACTTTTTTTTTTTGTGTAGGGGTCATCTAAGACCATTTGAACACAGCTGGGTTTAGTTTTGTGGTTTCTCTCTTTCATCACATTCTTGACAGACTGTTGGAGGGGACACACTTACAGATTTGCAATGTTTGATTCACACTGTTTATGTACCAACAGGCCAGGCCTTCTGTGTGCCACGAAATGAAGAATTTTTACCATGCTAATTGTATCTTAGCACCATGGACGTGCAAGGCCCAAGAAGATGGAGCAGAACCTTCCTACAAACTGCTGACAGCCAGGGATTCTCTGCCTTCCCTGCAGGACAACATGCTCTGGGTTCACCACTTCCCACTACAGAGCAACAACAGGCTGCCAGAAACCAGGGGAGGAGGATCTCTGCCATTTCCCAACTCACAGGGCTGTGGCTGGTTGCAAACAAAAAGTTGTAGCTTTGGTTTGTCAAAAAACAAAAAGAGGTGGGGAGGAGGAAGGAGAAAACCACCCTAATGGCAAGCTGAGGGCAGAAAAACATCCAGCTCCCATCTCACACAGGGAACCTTCACAAAGAGTCAGCCCCTAAAATACCCCACAAAAGGGTAGGTAGAAAATGGCAGCTTATGTCTTCAAAAAACTAAAATAAAAATACCAATAAGTCTTAAAAAAAATTAAAAAATCAGCTTTGCAAAGGTCTGAAAGCCTCCACTCCATTCTGGAATGTTTATGAGGCATTTTGTTATTTAAGTATAGTAGAAATAACTCTTGGCACATGATCACCACATATGGATACTATCCCATGGTTGCTGCAGGAAAGAGAAAATAGACTTTGTCATATGGCATCCTGACCAGGGGTTAACCAGAACATTCTGAAGGACAATGGAAGCACAAGCATTTATGTTCTTATGGGTTTGCAGAGTCCCAACATGTTGAATAGCCTCAGTGTTAGGCAATGTTAATTTGTCATAATGTGCAACTAAAGTGTTGGCAGATTCAGAATACATCATAAATCCAAGAAAAATCTATTAAAAGCAGCTGACATATCTCTAGTCAGATGTGAAATGTGGCTATCATCTTCATCCCAAAAGAATAGAATGCTGTATTGATACACATCACCAGCTTTAATATTTCTCAGGGATTGTTTTCTAGGGTAGTCATTAATTAAGTCATTAGGATTCTGATGAGGACAACTGTTCATTACCAGGAGCAGCTGTCCCTTACTTCAAATGCAAATGCTCTGGAAGGAGAAGTAGGAAACAGAAAGTTTGGACACATTCTGTGCTAGTTACCAGGTAGGGATCCTGGTTATTGGTAGACTAAAGGAAAACCCCTATAATTGAGAAATCTGAAAACTGGATAACCACAGGACTGAGAAACTGATATGCATCAATTCTGCTCTAGAGCCCTCCAACAAATCCCTCACAGCCAGTTTCTCCCAGTGCAACACAGAGCTCCATGGGGTAAGACTGGAAAAGCAGCCCCCAGATCTCAGGGATGCACTGATGCCTGAGAAAAACAAACTTTGCTTTCCAACTTGCCACCCATTTAGAGCAGTTTGGTCTGGGCTGGCAAGGAATATTGTAGAGAAGTTTTTTAAAAAAAAAAAAAACAACAACCCAAAACTGAGTAATTGATTCTACATATTTTTGCAGAACAAAAATTCCAAGAAAAACTTATTAAAATTTTTAAAAAGTTAAGGGAAAAACCCCCAAAGTATTAAGCAGCAGAAGTAAACAGTTGTAATTTTTCCTGTCAGAGCTGAATTCTTACATCTCCCCTTCGGCTGTAGTTAGGATTCGTTTACAAAACTGCACACACTGTATTTGTTTTTATAGCATAAACACAGATGGCAGAATCAGCCTTCTATATGAACAACATGGATCAGCAATTTCACAGATGGTGTAAAATTATATATTGCCATTATCAAACTTTATTACTCCTATAGTAGATTTTGCTCCGATATTACATAAATTTTGATAACTAGGCATCAAAAAGTCGTAAGCTTTTACAGTGATGGTTTTGGCACTGATGGAGCCAAGCACCCAAGCAGATGCTGAACTTTAAGCATGTGCTTAAGTTCAGTGAAAGTCAGCAGCATTTCAGCAAAGCAGATGTTTAACAGAGTTGGGCTCAAAAATAAGCATCTCATTAATTGCTTTTCTCAACTGTGCCCTTAATGAGCAACATTCATTGTGTGTGCACGTCCCTGTGAACAGCTTTTACTTTCAGCATTACATCACTGCCCCACTGCCCACATGCCCTGGTAAAGGTTATTTATGATGCCACGTGTGTATATGGAGAATACAAATACCATGGAACCCATAAAAGCTGCCTCAGACAGCAGGAGCTCCAGGGCTGGTGTAGAAGGAGCTTGGCTGTGTGAGCCAACATGGTGAAGGTTTGGGTTTGGGATAGGTTTGGGTTCAGGTTTGGGTTCAGGTCTAGGTTTGGGTTTGGGATGGGTTTGGGTTCAGGTTTGGGTTGGGCTTGGGTTCAGGTTTGGGATGGGTTTGGGTTCAGGTTTGGGTTGGGTTTGGGGTCAGGTTTGGGTTGGGTTTGGGTTCAGGTTTGGGTTGGGTTTAGGTTCAGGTTTGGGATGGGTTTGGGGTCAGGTTTGGGTTCCCGGATCGCAGCCTCACCTCCAGCAATGTCCAAGGGCCCGTTCTTTTTGCGGAGCTCAATGACAGCTTCCACAAATTCCTTCCCGCCTTTCTTTTCCAAAGTGCTCCCTGGACAGAGAATTGATAGTTTACTCCTCTCATCTCAGCTTTCCACAGACATGTGACTCATCATTAATTTTTATTACATCACTCTAGAGTTTTCTGCCCAAATGTTGTTTTTTTTTGGGGACTGCAAAGTAAGATCTAAACCTTTTGGGACTTGAGAATTAGCTAATCATGAAAAACAACAACGACAACAACAACAGAAAGAAAAAACCAAAAAGACAACCCTAACAACCCAAAAACCTCACCCTGGTATCCCTTGCAAACATTCTCAGACTTGATTTTACTGTCAAAACATCGGACATGACATCCCTACCTCCTTCCTTATCACGAGCATCTCTCAGTGTGCAACGTTCCAGAAGAATGTGCTAGCTCAAGAGTGGTTGAAGGTTCATAACTCCTTCACCTAGGATTCATTTCCCCTCTTCTCTTACAAATTGTTTTAAAGAGCCATTTGCCACAATAAGAATTTGAGACTCACCTGATCTTGGTCCCTGACCCCAACAGGTGGCCCCAGGAATGAAACAGTCTCGTGAGTGCAGCGGGCTGCTTTACTTGGTAACTGCCCAGCTTGTTGAGCCACCTTTAACCAAGAGGAAGAGCCTCAGAAATAAGGAGAATCTCTAAGGAACATATTCCTCCAATGAACTTCTCTAACTACAGCTAAGGAGCTGGACAAAGTCATTCTGGGAGGAGAAGAGCTGTGCAGTGTTTCAGGGCAACCCAAAGGTACGCTCTTTACAAAGGCAGTCCATCACTAAATGGTTTAGATCTTATTTTGCAGCTCTAGTTTTAAATATTAATATTAAAAAAAAAACTCAAACAAAAACAGCCCAAGAAAGCATTTTCCTAACTACATAAGCATCCCACATAATTTTGCACTGTGCATATTAATGATAAAGGTAGATAAGTACAAGCAGTGATATCATAAAGGCTCTGATTTGAGATATTGCTTTGAAAACTGATTTCCAAAAATTCCGAACTAGGACCTCTAAAGATCTAGACATTTATTTGGTGACACCCCTTACTTTCACTGATGAAGAAAGAAAAAAATGCATTTTCTGATGGAAGTGCACATACTGTATGCTCAAGGAAGCAGAGCCTCTCCTCCAAGGTTCAGGTTACTAAATTGGGTTATGGCTCTAAGAACTAAGATGCTTTTTGTTCTGCTAAATTTCTTCTAAACTGAAGATGAAAAGTTGAAAACAATGCGTTTGTTTTCCATTCAAAAACTGACTCAGTGACCCTGCCTCTATTTTTCCAGTTGGAGTTTATTGCTTTTGGGGCACAAAAGCTGAGGACAATTACAAAACTTATGCCTTTTCTTTGGCTTTTTTGTCATCAGTTCAACACAGGGTTTGCCAAAAGCTGGATTTCAAGGTCAGACTGTGTAGGTCAGAGTGTAATTTGCTCTTTGTGCTCATTTAAGCTCTTTTATAGAAATACTTCAGCCAAAGTACTTTGACTTATTCAGCCCAACTCCTCACTAGGAATTTTCTGAGACTTAAAGTCACCAATCCCACTGCACGTGAGTGGAAGGACCATCTTAAAATCTCTTAGAGGACACAGTAATGGCTTTACTTGTAGCAGCAAGGGGTCTTAGGAGAGGGCTGGGAAAGGAGATCCACAGCAGTACTGAGGGGTTGGAAGCCCCCTAGAACCTCAAAGGCAGAGACAGACCCCCCATGCCCTTTGCTGAGCCCATCCAGGACATGTGACTGAGCCTAGGGCCTTGTAAAATCCCTCTGCTGGAGAAGGGATGGGGAGGCAACAAAACAGTCTTCCATTCTAGTTCCATTCTTGCTGTATGTATTTCCATACCATTCCCATTGATATTTTTATATATATTCCAGTTATATTCCCCCTGAGTCCATGAACTCTGATCAGTCCTAAACCCCATGACATTCATAATCCTTAATTTCTCTTGTTTCAAGGGGAAACATAATTAAGCCTTGTGCAGAACCTAGGAACAGCAAAGATCTATTAAGTAGGTCATTTCTTTGCCATTGCAAAGCTGTTGTACATTTAATGGAATTTAGCCTAGTTTGGTTTAATTCAATCCAGAAGGATCAGCTTTTTCCCTTCTATTGGGAATTAATTTATAATTAAAAGCAATGAACAACCATGTCAGTTTATTTCACTGAGCTCTCTTCTTGGAGATCTGGTACAAAGAAGAGCAAAAGTATGAATCAGTGAGATATTCTGCATTTACTCCTCAATTATGCTCTTCTTCTGATTAATAGCGAGGGTTTATATTGAAATCATACTTGAGATCTATGTTGTAAATTAGCTTAATCTGGGAAAGGACAGACTGTATTTAACCATTTTCCACTACATTAGCAAGTTTCTTGATGGAAGTCTTGCTTCACAGCTTCAAGGTTAGTAGCTTATTTGCTCACAGGCATAAATATGTGTCACTCCCATGAGAACAAGATCATTATCTCATGCTTTCCAAGCAGGCATTGGTATCAGTGTGGAAAACAGCGTTAGCAGAAATTTAGGCTCTAAAATTCTCAGGATAAGCCCCCAGTACATTTAAATTGTTAGGGAAAAAAACCAACAAAAATAATAAAAAAAAATAAATTTAGATGGGTAAAAGTTAATCATTGGAAGCTAAGCATTTGTGCACTTCTATTCTTTCTTACAGCAGTCAGAGGCAACAGGAACCTACACTAAGGAATGAGCAGTCCAGCTTCGAGAGACAATTTTCTTTGCAGGGTAGCAAAGCACTTCCCTGTCACAGGGGAGGAGACAGGCACATTGGCTAAATGGGTCTGACAGACTTTGCAAGCATATTCTTCAGTTACAGGCTATTTAACACTTTTATTTTAATGTCTCTACATATTATTTAGCCAGCTAAGCCACAGTGCTCCTGCTCAACGGGCCATCCAGAGCTACTTTTCTCTGTGTGTTACTCAGGAAGCAGCTCCTTCAGGAAAAGCAGGGGGTGTAGGACGTGCCAGCACTGCAGCAGGACACGTGTCCCCCCAAGAACCAGGGCCTTGGGTGTGCAGGGAGCCCGTTCACATGGTGATGGGGAGGTTAAGATGAGATGCAGAACAGAGGCTGGGATCAGCTCACTCGATTTTAACAACTTCTGCATCCAGCCCAAACTGTCACTTGCCTTCTCAAGTTACCAAGGCAGTTCAGTGAAAGCACTGCTACCCTTTTACGAAATCCTGGTAAGCAGAGAGGGTACCACTTAGAGCAGTTACTCAGGGGACAGTTATGATGGCTGAATTAAGAGGTCTGTCCTGTTTTCTATCGTGCCTTCTCTCAGCAGTGTGGCTTAGATGACTGACCACCTGAAAAACGTGTCACACCACTGCGGGCTCGTGGACCATTGAGCAGGGCTGGGAAGGTCATCGGTCATCGGCTGGATCCAGCATGTGAATCCAGATGTGAACATCTGGCATGGAGAGGGTGCACTGCAACTGGTATCTAAAGACCAAACCACGTTCAGCCCAGGCATTGAACATGTCAGGCCAACCCTGTGGTGATTCCTGTGCCCTGCTCACGTGCCCGCATGGAACGAACCGTTCCCGCACTTCCAATTTTGGCGGCGCGTTCTGGCGTTGCCCCGATTCGGTGATAAAAACCAGAAATGCCTACTGGGTTTGCAATCCCTGCTTTCTTTCTCTGATCAGTCAGGACTGCTGGAAGTGAGAAATGAATGCAGATCTGCATAGCTACACCAAGCTTGTGGCTGCTGATCGACCATGCACACACATACAAACTCGGCAGCGCTGAACTTGCCATTACCTACTTCACCACCGGTGTAGAAGTCAGAGTTTGTCGGGTGAACGACAGCATCACTGTCGATCGTGGCAATGTCAGCCTGTACAACTTGCAACTACAACAGGTAAACAGATGGATATCAACCACGTTGGACAGAGACCCAGCACAGGCTCTACATTTACACATGTACCAACGTCCATATTTTCCTACCTTCACATCTCCAAACCTTGCGCCAAAATGCTGAGTTGTGTGTGCAGGTGTGTGTAGAGAAAGGGGTGTAGGGAACAGGAGGAGGAATATTGAGTATGACATGATCAAATAAATGTTAAAATGACAAGTCAGAGCAATCATATGAGATCATTTTCCAAAGTTTTAAAATCAGCTAATGCCCCATTGCACTTTGCAGAAACCTAGAACAACCAGTTCCCCACAGAGCATGACATTAAAATACGGAATCTGTTTAAAAAAAGAAATTCAGGATCATCAAGCCAAACAAAATAATTAGTTTCTCCATTTTGTCAGCATCAATAAGCTGACAGGTACTAATCTTCACATTCTAAAAATGCCAGTCTCCTTCAAACAGAGGAAACCTTGTATTTGCAGCAAGGGCTGTACTGAATTTGCTTTAAAAAATACAAGGGATTGTTGTTATAGTTTAAAGGTAAGGCATACTTTCTAATTATGTGTTGGAATGCCTGAGACACTTGTAAAGATATACATATTTCTGAGAAAGGCTGGTTTAGAAACCTTTTTTCTTGTTAAGTTACTTCTGTACATTCCCACTGGAAATGCAGCAGTAGTAGAATTACGGGTTGTATTCCATTAAGGAAGTTTAAAAAAAAAGACAACAGCATAATCAAACAAGAATATTCAGTATTCAAATGAGAAGGGAATGCAGTACATAATGCTTGAAAGGTAACTTTTCTTTTGCTGAAGAAGGAATTTTTTGATTTCTTTTCAATCTGGAACAAGACAGAAGCTTTAAGAGCAATTCACCATCTACAGCAGTTCACTGCTGGTATATCAGTATTTGTTTTCAGCTGAACCTGAGTGACAGGGAGTAACTGAAGCATAATGGAAACACGATTTGATTAAATTAAATATGAAATCGAGGCAGGAAAGATTTGAGGACAGTTAATTATTTAATAATTCCTTTTAAAAATTTTAAGCCTACTCTAAGTATGAGAAAAAAACCCTGAGATTGCAGGTAGAATGGAGAAACTGCTTATTTTGAAAACAACCTGACAAAAGAGTATTTTAGTCCTCAAAGTATCCAAATAAGAAACCCCCCAAAATAGCTAACAGTCACATATGATCATTATGGAAAAGAATTTAAATTTTTGGTTTGAACTGAAATCAGCTTGAAGACAAGCAAGAGCTGCAAGTGTTCGAATTTGGTGAAGAGTATTTTGAATATATTTCTTCAACAAAGCAAGATTTGAATTTCTGCTCTTCCTAAAGGTTTTGAAGGCCTAGAGGGTAAATTCTGGGTTCCATAATTTCCATGTGACCGTTAGTTGTGTCAACCCATGCCCCATTTACCTAGGTCATCTTTAAGGTCAATGTCAGCATTGGTAGGATTGATAATGGCCTCCACCTCGAAGCCGGCTAAATTACTGATTTCACTGTGAATAAGGTTCAGCTGAAAAGAAAAGCATGAGGTGGGAAATAACAGGACAGCTGGGAAATCACAGAGAAGCTGCAGAAAAGTGAGCTTTGCAACACAGATGGAGATAGCATCACTGCAAACAAATATGCAAAATAAAAGGCAGGTCGTAAAGGAGGGTTATTGTCCCCAAAAAACTCAAACGCAAGACTCAAACGCTGTTCACACAGGGAGGACAGCAATGTACCTACTAATGAGCTCTGTTGTGGTTCTGTGCTGATCACTGTTTGGGATTGTTATTATTATTATCTACGACCTAAAGAGGGTTTACAACAAGGCTGGAAAGGCACTTTCCACGAGGGCATGGAGTGACAGGACAAGGGGGAATGGCCTCATGCTGAAGGAGGGAAGGTTAAGATTTTATATTGGGAAGTAATTCTTCCCTGTGAGGGTGGGGAGGCCCAGGCCCAGGTTGCCCAGAGAAGCTGTGGCTGCCCCTGGATCCCTGGAAGTGTCCAAGGCCAGATTGGACAGGGCTTGGAGCAACCTGGGCTAGTGGAAGGTGTCCCTGCCCATGGCAGGGGAGGGTTGGAACGAGATGTTCTTTAAGGTTCCTTCCAACCCAAACCATTCTGTGATTCTAATTCTGGCATTAAAGGAAGGCTTTTGTTTCTCCTCCAAGTAGAGATGAAGGACACCCTAAGCATTCCTTAAGCATTAATTACAGGAACGTGCTGAGACCATTCAGACTGAATTGGGATCAAAGCTGCTGCTCCTCCTTCCTTAAGCCAGCACACACGAGCCTATCTCTGAGGAAGCACACACTTGTCTCCAGTGATTCCTCCATCCCAACAAGGGATGGGATTCTTTTTCTTTCCTTATCAGTGGTCAGCACATTCTGTATTGCAGCATTTCAGTTCTCATTACAGTTCTGCAGCCTTTGTTGAGCGCCCAGTGAGGTACCATAAGCAGGCACATAATATTATGTGCTTATTGCTTCTAGGTTTTATTTTATTTGCTTCTGTCCCTTAGGAAAACAGAGATTTTAACTCCACCCATTAATGCCCATTAAATCCTCTCACTGCACCCATGGATTCCTATTTCTTTCTTGTTACAAAATCAGGAGGATTTCTCACGGGCACACAGTAAACTGAAGGAGGTGGCACAGAGATCTAGAGATTAATTCACATCTGCACTACATGTTCTTAAAAGAACAGAAAGAATTAATGGAACTAATATGAGGAAGTGCAGACTTTAACTTCTGGTAATACATTTTGAGCAAGACTTACAAACTATTCTATGAAATTAGAAGTCAGTGGAAAAACTCAGACCAGCCACGGTGACAAAAGGATCCTGTCATGTCATTCCAGTAAGGATGTTTTTTTCAGTAGTGCTCAGGGGTGAAAAGTGATAGCACAGATTGCCTGCTGCTGATAGTTTGGGTGTCTCACCATAGGATGTGACCCCCACTACAGAAACAACTCCATAATTTGGGCAACCTGCTGGGAATGCCAAACTTGGCAAAGGTCAGAACTGCAGGGTTAGAGCAGGTTGTGACACTGCTTTGTAGCTCCTGTTGGGAAGTCTGATTTCACATGTACTAAGTTGACTATTTGAAACTTAAAATACTTTAAAAGTTTAAAAAGTTTCCAGACTCTTTCATCTGAGGAAACATATTAATTACAGCACGGTCTATGCTTGCCTCTACAGGTATTTAAAATGATTGTTTCAGGGGCTGATTAGGTGATACAGAAAGCAACTATGGAAGAGAAAGTTCTCATTTGTTAATGCAAGTCTTGAAACCAGCTGCAGTTAAGCCAGGCTTTCCTTCTAATCCAAAGCCCTCAACCTATGAAACATAACGTACACCTTCAGGTATGGCACTTTATCTCATCAATAACTCAATTTTTTCTCTTGGTTTGTAATCCATGTTCTGTAAACTTAACTCTTCAAACCATCTCTTTGTGTATGTTAATTTATTAACAGGGAATATGAGCCAATCCATGAAACCCATACACGTGAATGGGTGATTTAAGGAGGCCACCATCCACGTATTTAGGTTTTATGAAAAAAATATTTCCATTTCACTCATGTGATTCCATGAATTGACCTTCTTTCTCTTTTTAAAAGCCTGCAATGTCATATCATTTGCATATGTTGCTTGAGTAAACAATGTTCCCTCAAAATAGGGTGATTTTGACTAAAAATGAGTGTAATTCAGTGTTTTAAGTACGGGTCTGTTTGGGAATTTGTAATAAAATCTAAGAAAGTTTCCTTTCCAAATAGCTTGGAATCCTTTAAGACTTCACACGTGGCAAGTTATTCATACTTGAGTTTGAGTCTTGAGTTTGACTACAAGCAACTGCTGTTTAAAAAAAAAAAAGTCAAATCAAATCAAACCAAAAATGTTAAAGAAACTTTATGAATTTTAAAATTAAAAAACCCAAAACAACAACAAAACACATGCACACACCAAAAGACTGTTTTGTGGAGATTTTAGTCTGCTCCTAAGCATATTTTGTTCATTCTATAGATGTTCCTCTTTCACCCCTAATTCTGAGTTCTACAGGTTTTTGCCCCAGGTCTATTAGCTGTAGAACATTTTGGTTTTGTACCTTAAATCTAACCCTGAGCCCACCCATATATGGGATTTACATCATAAACAGCTGGTAATTAAACTTTCAGTTTAACAGCAACAACAAGATGCTTAAAAAGCTGCCCATCACTGATAGCATGAGTTGGCAGCTAAGTATTATTTTACTAAATTCTGCATTTAGTGCTCAATGCACTGTTAGACATCCAAGTGCCAGAATACAACTCAAAAATTAATCAGAATTAAATCCTCCAATGAGTAATTGCTTAATTTCACTACCAAATAACATGAAGCATGTATTAGGCAGGAGAAGTGATCCCCTAAAGGGCTACTTTACAAATATAAATAGGCACAATTTGCATATACATGTGCAACAAAGAATGGACAGAACTTTAGGTAACATTTCAATTAAATGTTAGTTGGATAAAATGTAGGTGGCATTTAGCACATCTGTGGGTATTTTCTGAGCCAAGCCTTGCATTTTTTATTTCAGATAAAATTACCTTAAAAGTCTTGGAAGTTTTTCTGGTATGAGTTTCATACTGAAAACTGAAGATGCCTGTTGAGGACCACAAGCTGAGGTCTCTTGCAAAGTCCAAACCCTAATGCTTAGGCTTGAGGTCTCACAACTCTGCCTCCAATCCTCTCAGGAAAAACAAACTACTTAATGTGCACAATACCACATTTCCATTGGCATGGCACTTGTAGCATGTGCAGTCATTTATATATTAACTAGATTTTAATATTTAATTAATGTAGCACTAAGACACTTGTACAGGTACAACTGAAGGGTTCTTGGCCATTTCCTGACCTCTAAGAATTTCTATCTGAGTGTCAGCAGTTACCTAAAGATTTAATGCAATAACAGGAATTTTAAAAAATGAACAATACCCAGGTTTGCAACATTCTCATTTGTTTTTTTAGCTATGTAAATCTGGGGATATTAGAAGGATGAAGAGTTGCTCTTGTAAATAAATCCCTTCCCTTCTGCAAACATGGAGCCAAGACTAAGATTTTTCCCATTAAACACTTAGGAATGGTGTGATACCAAAGCCAAGATTATTTTCTTCCCCCTCTGCCATCTAGCAAATGATTTTCTGATCTAGCAGACAATGGTTTTGCAAACCACAGAGATGTTGGAGAGGTGTTCAAGGATGTCACAGGAGGTTTGAAAGATCCTGCTTGATTGATCTCAGCAGCAATTCTTCAAATGCCTTCTCTAACACTCAGAACATGATCCCTTTGATTTAGAGTGTTCCCTCACAGGAGACAAACAGGTTTTCATTTTCCTTTCATTTTTCTTTCCATGATGTGTTACAACAAAAGGCTGCCAGCTGGTCTCTCTCACATGCAGGGCTAAGTGACAACCACCCAGTGCAGGGATGGACATGTCACACCAGGGAATGTACTCCCAAGGGAATGAGACAGCCAGGAAGTCCATTTCCCAGTACAAGGCACTCCCTGGGAAGCTCTAAAACAGACACTGGCTTTGCTCAGGACAGCTTAAAGCACTGCTGGAGTTCAGGATTCTCTTCCACTGAGCCCAGCAGCGAAGCCTCACTGATTTGCTGGGTTACTTCGCTGAACACAACACCAGGTCTTATCCCAGGTTCCCTCTGGTAACTAAAAGGAGCTCAAAATCAGCTCCAGAAGTCTGATGTTGCTTTCTTGAAACACTAACGTGGACTATAAATTTTAGGTTCTAAATTAGTCATCGAAATGCTTTTAAAGAACCACCCCCCTACTAGGAGTAAAATAAAAAACCCCTACCAACCCAGCAATTTAGATCCAGTTGTAAAACTAAATGTGGAAAATCAGAAGTCTTGCAAAAAAAATGTTACTCTCATGCATGTTAAACTTGGCAAACAAACTGTGGCAGGGTAAATGGAGAACAACCTCAGTATGAAATAAAAATGAGTCAGAGGAGTTACATTCCACAATGGACAATGGCTCATCTTTTATGGCTTACAACACAATGATCTGATTACTGAATGACAGAAGAAAGATGCAGCTTTACTTAACAAAAAATTTTGTATCATGAACTAAAGGCAGGATTCAGGATAAAAAACCAAATTGATTTAATGAATTGTCTCTTTAAATGGATCCTCTCTTTAAGCAGATATGTATTTGTTTTAAACCATCCCACGTCCCAGAGCATATTCACAGGGAAAAAAAAGGATTGTTGACTTCTATCTTTTCAAAAAAGCATCATTCATTATTACACAGTCTGTAAACCACAAAACAGAACATAACATAAAACCACTAGGATGAACAAATGTCTAAAATAGGTTTTGATAAAAACCTCTTAATCATTTACATCAGCAATGAAGTGGGCTGCCCATTGGAAAAAATACATATTAATCTAATAATAATCTTCTCTTTGGCAGATGCTGAGCTGTAACAATTATGCTGTTTATCAATAAGGTGAGATAGATTACAAGCACACAGGCTTTCCTTCTAATTAAGTATTTAATTACGTAGCCACATGAAAAAATTTTTTATGTATTTTTAAAATGTTCTAGAAGTTTGTTGTTTGAAATTCGAAAAGCTAATATCATGCACTCCCTCAAGTGCTCAGTGGGGAAATGTCCATTGTACCTGGATGTTTTATGGAAAGGGGGGTGGCAGGAGGGGGGGTATTCCCTAAGCAGCATGGAAAAATAGGTATTCATTTGTAAAAATGCAGGATCATACCTTCTGGCCAAGAAACAGGCTTTTGGTGGACAGGACTGTGAAACCATCTGCAGGAGTTCCCTCTGTTGTACTGTCAGCACTGGCTGATTTGCTCACTTCTCCCTGCTTCTTCTTCCAAAAATACAGTTAATTAGTTAACTGAAGG
Organism: Manacus candei; assembly: GCF_025592945.1. Classification (NCBI taxonomy): domain Eukaryota; kingdom Metazoa; phylum Chordata; class Aves; order Passeriformes; family Pipridae; genus Manacus; species Manacus candei. Next base: position 15,636,338 of record NW_026138085.1, on the reverse strand, counting down.
CTCTGAGAAAAACAGTTTAACGACAGAAAGATACATGACATGCACTAAATGCTTAGCAGGCAATAAAATGCCTGTGCAAACACTGGGGTTGGATTTTATCCTCCAGTCCAACCAAAGTGACTGATAACAGTGAAGGGATCAACAGGAATAACGACCTCGGCACCTGCAGATCCACAGGTGCCTTTTCCTGCCCATGACAGGGTACACTTGAGATGGGAGTTGTCTTAAATGCTGCAGGAAAACACATAAACAGCCCCAAAATATTAACAGCTTTCTGAAGGCTTGTGTGGACAAAGATAACGTATCTGCACGTGTGGGCAGACGTTCATTTTAAGGTAAAAAGTGACTTGTCAGAGAACAAATTTTCTTTCTCTGTGAAGGGAGGTGCTCCCAGGTTTCACAATCTTATTTTTAGAAATGCTCCTTTGTAATGTGTCCTCAGAGACAGAGCCAGAAGAATACACCTACTTTCTACCTGCCTGGTAGCAGGAAATGGGCTGAAAAATTTTCTGTCTTATTTAATATCACCACCCACTTTTATCTCCAGTAAAACTGTTGGGGGAGAAGGAGTTTCCCTCAACCACCATTGCCTTTTTCAACTCTGCATTCACTGCAGGGGAATAACAGCTCTCAGGAATGAACAAAAAAGGGAATTAGGAACATTTTGAAAAAGGCATTTCATGAAGACAGTGAACTGACTGCTGTGGTCATAAACTCAACTGGTGCCAAAAATAATTTCATATTTTCAATAAAATTACTGCTTAGGGTTTCATATAAATATTTGGTGCCTAAGCAATATCTATGATGAAGCTAAAAAGCACACCTGAAGTATTAAGCAAGCCACTGTCTCCCTATTATCCCTTTGCAAAGTTTAGTTTGTAGTTATATAAACTAAATCCGAGGGTGAACAACTGAAATGACTTTGATGCAAGGTCATATATTGGTCCTTTTAGAAGCTGTAACCATGCTTTCCTTTACACAAATGTTTTGAAAATTAGAATTTCATGGGTCCTATTTCAATTCCCCAAGAGTTTGCTGTTAGCCAAATACCAATATAGTAAGCAGACAATACAGTTTATTGTGTGGAAGAAAAACAGAACCCCACAACAGACTTCCTGCTTTTGTAATCAAGCAGGGGGAAAAAAAATTCCAGATTTAGGGAAATTATTAGTGCATGGTTATTGGAAGCACTGCACTTGAAATGTCAACTACTAGGTGTTCTGGGGGAGAAAACAATTCAACAGCTCAAAAATACCAAAAAAAATCAGCAGAGTGACCAAATAAACAGTAACAGAGACACACAATGAATAAAGAAGCTTTGTTTCACCCAGAGGCAATTTTGACATTCCTTGTCCACTTCATGAGAAATTCCTGTCCTTTTCTTCCTACTTTCATAACTTATTGCTTGACAGTAGTTGTTTTGCAAAAGAAAAAGCCATCCTTGGCTACACATGTGCAAAGATTCCCTACTCCTACAAACTGAAACCTGTAAGGTGTGACCAGCACAGCCCTCAGACACTTTCCTCTTCTATCTCCTGGTGCCTCCAGCCTGTGCCTACTAAGAATGTTCCTTACAGAGTATTTATGGCTTACCCCCCTGTCCTGCAGACTCGAGTGACCTCTGAGGGTTTTCAGACTCCCCCTTCCTTTGGTTGCTGTGACTGAAATCACTGTTGTTAACAACACAGGCACAGAAAGCTGCCCCTGAGTGGAGCTCCCTGCAGCTACTGTTTGCAAGCTCGTTGGGTTTAAAATAAACACATTACTCTACCTTGGATTTCCTCGCTCCTTTCTTGCCGCCTGTTTTCTTTGATACAGTTTTTTTCTGTGAGGGAGACTTTGCCTTCTTTGCTGGAGGTGGAGTGATGATGGCTTCCAGTTTTCCTTTTGATCCTCTCTTCTTTGCCAACAGCTCTGGGTGAATATTGGGTAACACTCCACCACTGGCTATGGTGACCCCTTTCAATAGCTAATAAAAAATAAAGAAAGTTGTAGAAGACAAATTCCAGCCTTTATTCACCAACAAATAGAAAATGGCAATTTACTGCAAGCTCTGTACGTTGCCCTGAGTTTCTCAACACATTTACCCTTGAAGAAGAGAGGCATGAAATGTATGAAAGGAAGCTGACCATGTAGGAGATTTTAACTAGAAAAGGAATGTGTGTCCTTCTTGCAACATATGCTTGGCACTGTCAGCATCTCCAGGGCTCACACAAGATCTGTTCCTCTGAAGCTGTGCCATGAAGGCTGTTACCCAACCAGGAGAAAACAGGACAGTCCCAGCCACACACATGAGGCAGCCTGGGAGAGAGAAATGGGACCCCAAAGTCCAGGGGGTGACACTGCAGTGGGTGCCACAACCCAGTGTATGTCCCCAAGTGCTGAATTCTCTTGAAAGTGCATTTTTAAAACAGATTTTTTTCCTGCTCCATCATAATACATAAGTTTGGAAAAAGTCTCTTTTGAGATGTGATTTTACAGCACCTCACACAAAGGTACAGTAATCTGCCCCTGGTACAGTACCACTGCCCCTGGCTGATGCCACAGCACTGTAATAATAATACCCCAGTTTTTTGTGGTACCTTGAAGTCTGCAAAGGACACAGACTTGCAAGAGTTCAGAGCTCTTCTGTGGTCACAATAACAGACTTCAGTGGGAACAGGTAGGGGAAAACAAAAACAAACAAACAAAAAGTATCTGAAAGATTTTCTCTGTGTCTCTGTAGAGTTTAAGACAACGTCCCACCCCAACGGGAGAGGATGTAAAGGGTGTGAGCAAAGGTCAGGTTACATCTCCATTGCATTCTCCCACATTTTAAGGGTGCTGAAATATAGAATTAAGCTGAGTGCTGTAGTTACACAGGCAGCATGTCAGGGAGTGATGGAGCTGTTTCCTGCTGTGCTGCTCAGTAAGCAGAGGCCTTGAGTTACAATTCAGCTGGATGGAAAGACAATTTAAAAAGCCCCTAAAGGAAATCCTGGCCCTCCCAGGGCAGGTTTTTCTTACCTGATTTAATTCTTCATCATTTGCTACAGCCAACAGGATGTGTCTAGGAGTGACTCGACCCTTCTTGTTGTCCCTTGCTGCATTTCCAGCCAATTCCAGAATTTCCGCTGGGGAAAAAGTAAACCCCTTTTAATTACAATGTGATCATCAAGAAAAATCAATGTGTTATTTAGCAAAAAGATATGGGAACTGCATCATGTTCCTAAGTGCTGTAGATACTCTCAACAGACATCTAACTCTAAAATTACCATCTTCTTTTTACATGCCTAATCACTGAAGCACAAATGCACCCTTGAAGTCCTGTGCTTTAAACCACAATTCTTTTTTTTGTTCTTTTGAAGCAGTTCCTTCAGATTCTTCACCTTTCAGTGTTCTTCTCAAGGCTACTGTCTGCTCATCTCTTAGGATCCCTCTCCTATCAGGTGACAGTACTAGATGTACAAATTCTATAGCTTTTTCTTTTCTCAAATCAGTCAAACGTGAGTCTGGCTTGTATCACTTCTAGTTTTTTATGACTGGAAAAGATGCTCTTCTCAGTGTCTCATTTTTAACATTATGGAAGCATTTAAGCACACACTAAGTTAGGACACTAAAAATACAAACTCTGCTTCTACAAACACTGAAAGATCTTTTTTCTCCGCCTGACAAGAAGTGTCTAATCCAAAAAAGTAATTGATGAATGAAGTTTATTTTTTCCTAATAAATTACCTCCTTAGAAGACATTTCCAGTCCTGACAAAATAACGTTTAACAGCTATGTATGGGATGGCTTTTACTGCAATTAGGAAAGATTACCTTGCTCCCCTGCAAGGATCTATGATGTGAAAAGCTGGAGTGTTATCTGCAAACTTATCTGTCTTCAGCTCAACAAGCCCTGGGCAAGGATGTAATTAATTACAACAGAGTCTGGGGAACAATTAAAAAATGACATAACATGTTTATCTGACTTTGCAATTATGTGCTGTTGCTGTCACCTTTCATCTCCCTCTCTACAATCTGTGTTTCACCATTACTTTCTGAATAATTCCTTTTGCAAACCTGGTAATGTTTGGAGAAAAAAAAAAAAGAAAATGAAAATGTCTTTTTTTACATCTATTACACACCAATATTAAAATGGAACATCACAATAAGGTATGAGATGCATTTCACATTTAATAACTGACTATTGCACGAGAGCTCTTCCATAATAGGGAGGCAAACAGAACTGAATTAAGACATTAATCTGGAAATGAAAAAGACTAAAATCAAAGTCCACATGACCACATAAGACACAACAGTACATCTTAAACAATACTGTACAGCACAGACTATGGCTTCTCATTAGACTGAATTTAACATGACTCTCCAATTATTTTTCATTCTGATTCCCATAACAATTATGATGCTTACTGGAAAGCTTACAGCTGCTCCTGGATGTTCTACAGTTAAACCTCAGTGAGGATTTTGGTAGGTTTTCACTATTTTTGTGTTCTTCAAAGCACTCAATTAACTTTATTACAGGGTGAGACAGAATATTAAGTCTAAGGCCGCAAAACTAACTCAACATTTCACGCTGACAACAATTGCTTTAATTTATTTTTAAAGCAGGATTAGCAGGGTAAGGTCAACCTGCCTATGCTTTCCACACCTCCAAAGAAGGGAATTAAGCTGGCATAATCCTTTCCATATACTTCCCCAAAAGGCCCAGCTCAGACACATGAGGTTTAGCTGCCTGTCACGACAAAGACCTGGCTCACATCCCTGTGGACACCCCAGACATCCCCACGGAGCTCGGCGAGGCTGAGGAACACCAGCATCTCCTCCTCTGAAGATCAGGAATGGAATTGTTTGTACTCAGACATTAGTCCCAGCTGAAAAGCCAGGCTTTGCTGCAAACAGCAGGCTGTGTTTCTCGCTTTGCCTCTGCTCCCCCAGTTTACTGCAGCAGGCCCTGGAACAGTCAGGCCGTGTTATTCCCTGTGACTGAGCGGCACAACTATGCAGACAGGTCATTTTGGAACTAAAGGCTCTAAGAAAAGTGCTATGCCTGTAAAGCACAGAGGAATGTTTTATTTGTTCCTCATAAAACTCAAATGTCTGCCTTGTACAGTGGAGAACTGTTCTGGTAAGTGCTAAGCCCTCTTCCTTGGACAGGAAACTCATTTTGAAATTACAGTTTTCTAATGGTCCTTTAGGGAAGTTGAGGTGCCCCACTTCCTCCTCGGGAACAGAACGCTTTGCACTGGCCTTGAGGACCACAAAAGAGGAGCTTGGGGAGGGGGAGAGACGAGGAGGAGGCCATGGAGGGTGGAATTTCTCTTCTGGCCTTCTCAGCTCTCCAATAATAACCAAGTATTGCTTGTGCACACAGAGAGACCCACAGCACAGAACAGCCAAACTCAGCCCTGCACACAAGGCTGGTCAGAGGGGCACTCTCCTGATTAAAAACAGAAGATCAGGAGGAATTTGAGCTGAAGCCAATACAGGCAATAGTTTTTTGATTTAGCACTGACCAAACCTAATCCAAACCCAACAGATCAGAGCACTCACAAATTCTGGAAATGAAGACTTTGTGGCTGTGGATGGCATTTGGAGTACTTGCCTTGAGTCTGCTTGCAGCCAGCTTCACTTTCACATCTGTTTTATGCTACTTTAATTCTAAAGACTTAAACAGCGTTTCACCCATGTTTTAAACTGATTTTAAATGAGATGAAAATCTAGTCCTTTCTATAAGGGAGCTGACTCGAATTTCCAGAAGAATCACTCTGGCTTTAGCTGGAAAGAGTAGTAGGTGGGAAAAGGTATTTAAAATTGAGACCGGCTCTGAATTCTTAGGTCAGACCCACCTTTGGAAGCAGGAGGCTCAAAGGTTTGAGTCACTGAAGAGTTCTGTCTCATTAAAGGTAATCTTCCCACAGTGGGAAAAAACAGACATTGAAAAATCAACTCCTGCAACTGAGCAGGGCCAAGAGAGAAGACTCTGCTTAGAAATTTTGAGGCAAAAGAAAGTGTTAAGAGCTTCCATGACATCAGGTTTCACTCAGCTTGTATTTATCCAGCCAGAAGACCAAAACATTTTACAAAAATGAGGCCTCACAGAAAGGATGGAAGTTGCATAATGTCTATTCCATTCGTTTCTTATATTCACTGAAGGCATTTCCCCCCAGGAGAATAATTACATCACCACCACTCAGGCAATAGAAAATGAAAAGCTCTATTTTTTAAAACATGAAGAAAATATACAAGTTTTTCATTATTCTATGTTTTTGAAGGTATATTTTTGCAACTACTACATACTGAAATCTTAGCTTAATATGAAGAGATACTCTTATTTGCACAAGTGACTTTTTCCATGCTTTTGGATACTTTCAAACAAAAAATGTATTGCTTTAAGTGCAGATATAAAACAATCCAGTGAAAAAGCTGTGAGAATATATAATTAGGAAAAAAACCCCAATTAAGTAGGAATGCCATCTCAGCATGTGATATATTCATGTATGGACAGCTGTTAAGTAGCAAAAAAAAGGGATGGAAGCCTCAGAAATCTATCACCAACATATCATTTCGATTTAAAAAGTATAGTTATGATTAATATTTTTCTTCTTTTCAGTCATTATTAAAGAAGGTTGTCATGAATACTTTTCTTCTTTTCAGTCATTATTAAAGTAGAAGGTTATGATTAATATTTTTCTTCTTTTCAGTCATTATTAAAGTAGAAGGTTAAAGTGGGAAGTGAAAGCCTTAAAAGTTAAGACATTTCCTCTTAAATTTTAACTCAAAGGTAGTTTTCAATTGAAAAACTCCTTTGTAACATTTAGAACCAGGATATGGGTAGTGAAAACTGGTTCAAGCCTGTTCTCAGCACTTGAACCAAAACCGCTTTTCTTCAGCTGAGGTTTTTAAAAAGTTCAGTTAAATATTTTTAAAGGAGAAAAGAAAACCGGTTGTACATCTTTGCATTTAAACCTGAGATAAGACCACAGGAAAAGCTGTTCTCAAGGTATTTCCTCCTCAAACACAACCAAGAAGTGTCAGAAGCGTCCACAGAAACCTCATCCTGAAGCAAGTTTTCAGGGTGAGTTCCTCATCCTTTCCTTTCAGAGACTCTGGTCATGTCCTGGACATCTCCTGAGTTTTTAATTCCCTACTGGCATTTCCCCGTTTCCCAGGGGGGCTCCTCTCTGCCCTCAACACCTATTTCACAGCACTTGCAAATTTTGGAACCAACACCACAAGGTTAAAATGAAATGAGTTACTATGAAGATGGAAACAAAGCAGGCACAGCAGGAACTGCAGACCTGGCTGGAAACAAAAGCAAATACATTCTTTTCCCACTCCTGGAGAGTGCTCTAGTTCATTTATCCCCATTTCCAAACAAAATATTACTGGTCATCACTGACTAAAACTCCTTTCAGGCCTTTAGTTTATCATGCATTCCAGGCTGTAATACTTTCTAAATGTTAATAGTCAATTTAACTGGTCTGAGTTCATCCCCAAAAAGGTTGGTTTTCTCTCTTTTTTTGGTTTACATCTCAAGCTAAACCACTGCTGTTGCATCAAATCCCCCTGTCCACCTTCTCTTCAGGGAGATGAAATCATAGCTTTGAAAATTAAACTCTTAACAACTAACAGGTGATGTGTTGACAAAAGGCCAAGTCCTGAAGACTCAAATTCCAACAGGAACAAGTCAGAGGTTTTTAAAAGAATGGTGAAGCCTCTCCTCCCAAGAAGATTGGTATCCAGAAATCAAAGAGAAATGAACGTTGACACAATTCCACTGAAAAAAATATGTATTTGCCACAAAGCCAACTACATGACAAGGAGTCTGCTTATTGTACTTTAAATTAATCATCTTCCCATCAGCATTTTATTGACCTGAGAACCATTTTACGTGATTCCAGAAGGTTTTAACCCAATCAACCCCAATCAACCAAGAGTGGTAAGAGTTTCCTGCATTCTTCTCTCCGTGTATTCCACCCAATCCCCCTGGAATCTGCAGTTGCAAGAGGGAAGGTAGAGTCATTTAACAACACTTTCCCTCTTATGCATCCCAATAAAACAGTTCTCAGCCTTGGTTCAAAGTCATGGAAATCTGATGCAGTGAAAATCAATTCAAGCAATTTTACTGCTTTGAACAAGCCTGGATGAAACCTCAACTCCCAGCAGGGCAATCATTCTCTTAGGATGTGATAAAAAACCCAAACCTTTCAGTCTTGAGTGTCTGAGCTGTATCAAAACTAGGCCCCTTAAAGGAGAAACTGTTAACTTTGCCAAGTTATTCTAAGTTTTGCATTTCTGTGAGGCAGATGACAGACTGATGTTTACATAAAACACAAGTTCAGGCCACAAAAGCCACTTTTCAGCTCTCTATTACACTTTATTACCATCCTTTTTTTTTCTTTTTTGGTATGAGATCTTCTGTTATTTAACTTCCTATTTTTTTATTTTTTTTTTTAGTTTCTGGGTGTACTATCGATCTGTAAAAGGTATGAGAGTTCAGTTTTCAGGGAAACCTGAATTTCAGCTCAAATGTTATTTATTACAGCAGTCACACCCTGAATAGCAATTTACAGAGATAGCCTAGTTCTTCTCCACTGACTTCAACAATCCTGATCTAATTCAAATCAACCTTTATTCTTTTCCAGTGGAGCCTCCTCTACCTGGCAGGACACCTTTGCTGTTACTCATAACAGCTTACAAATGCTTTAGAAATGCTCAAACGTGATTAATGTAACTGCTGCCAGACATTACTTGATCAAGTGGAGCATGTGGCACTTGGGGACATTGGTTTCCCATCTTAGAAATGCATCTTTTTGTTTAGTTCCCCAATGGATTTTATTTCCATGGATGTGTCTAATTGTTTTCTGGCCCCATTCAGAGTGGTTCAGAATCCATTTTTAATACCCATAACATCCTGAGAACACAACGCTCGCTACACCACAGACATTTTTGCAGTTTGGGAGAAAAGCACTTCCTGTTTGTTTTAGAAAGCTTGCATTTCACTGTATATCCCCTAAATTTATTTTTCCCCAATGAAGTTTTATATTGAGGATGGAGCATTTCATCTGACTGCACCGAAGAATCCACGTGGAATTTCATTTCTAAACGTAACTCGGGGATAAATGTACTGTGGAAAAAAAGACTGAAGACCAAAGACAGAACGTTATCTGAACTCAGGCATTCTAAATAATCCTTCCTCATGGAAAAAAAAAGGGGGGGGGAGGAAATTATGCTCACAATATTGATGTAACAACTTCTAAAAGTTGAGAACATCTGAGCTAAACACACTGTGCTGCTCTAGAGAGTTAGGATGTCTTCCTGCTTTCCAGCCATTTGTGCTGGCATTCCAAGAATAAAGGGCCAAAGAAGAAAAGACTTAAGCTTTATAGATTCTTTTCTTCTTCTCAACAAGGAATTCAAGATAAGGGTAGAAAAAAACGTGTAGCAAAATCAGCCATGTTTGTTTTACACTTCATTTACACTCCACTCTTCAAAACAAACGCTGACACCAACAGTAAATTGAGCAGCAATAGACAATAGAAGTCATTACTCTCTTGCAACTTAGCCCAATAAACAGATGAAATTACTAACTAGAATAAAAAGTATTTAATTCTAGAATAAAAAATATTTCATTCTAGACCTAAGTGCATTAAAATATCCCTAAAATGTAACATTTTCAAGGGATGAAATAATTTGCTGACCATGATGTAAAAAATACCTCGTGAGACCCTAATTGAAAATACAGCAGGACCCTGATTGGGTCAGTAATTTTGGAGTGGGGTTGCTTTTGTAACTTGGGGATCCACTGAAGTTTATGGCATGACATGATAAGAGGCACATGTGTAAGTGCTTACAGGGCTGGAGCCAAGGAGGGGCTTATCAGTGAAAGAAAACTCTTCATTTCTGTACATTTGAAACACACTGATTCATGCATTTATAATCAGAAAGTTGGTCATTCAGTTGGTAAAAATGTAAAGTTTTATACCTAAAGAGACAGTTCTTACAAGTAGAGCAATTTTAAATTGTGACAATCTCTCTTCACTTAAGAGCACGACACAAAACTTACGTAAAAGGAAAGTTACAAAGGAGCTTTGCTATGCTGATATATTCAAAATATTCTGCTTGTGAGGGTACTGCCATAAACAACTCTGCTGTATTTTAGGTCCAGCATTAATCCATATTAAACCCACACTGGATATGAAGAGTCAGCTTTGTGCTTGCTCAGGTAAGGCACAGGTCCTACCTGTCCCACCCCTAATTTATTTTAAACCTCCTTGGGACCCAGTTTGTGGCACAACACCACAAAAGGGATTAGTGCTTCAAAAGCTGCCTGTTTAAACAGAAGAGATGCATCTTGGTAGTGAGTATACATTTCAACAGCATCAAAAAGATACTGTCAATTAATTATCTTCTTAAATTTCATTACTCCCTAAGGACTGTTATTTAGAGCAGTCTCAGAATGCCTGGAACTCAATTTTAACCTAAAGCTTTTTTCCTGTGGACCCCTGAGCTCCCTCTGCTCCCAGGCAGGAGTTCAGCAGTACATCTGACAAAGAGGGCAGATCATGTCTTCCCCTGTGACCCTGTAAAGATTTTGGGCAGGGAGTAGGACACCAGAGGGGAATAGCAACAAAAAAACCCCACCTCACAGTTGAGGAAAAAAAACTAATGGAGAAAACAGACATTTAACATTTTCTCCTTCCTTCACTTTGTATATAACAAATATAAATCAGGGTCTCATTTCTTCTGTATTCCTGTGCTCCTGCTGTTTTATAAACTTCTCCTTCTTCTTATTTGCTATGACATTTTGGCAAATGAAAATTATTTACAGTGTAGAACAGATGATGGGGGACAGGGGGAGCAGAAATCACTTGCAGGCCTGGTTCTTGCTGCCTTTAAATATGCTCAAGAGACTTCTATTTTTCAAGGGCAAAGGAGTATCTTTTTCAGCTCATAAGAAAGTTTGGACTGTACTGTAATTTGGACAAGCTCTACATCTGAAAGGACCAGACCTGATTAGATGTGTGGCTGGATCAGTTCTGACAAATACAAACCATCCAAGTTCATGTGAGCGGCTGCAGTGCCCCAGATGAAGTCTGTGGCCATTCCCTTGCCTGACCTAGTGTTCTTTTTTGACATAAATTGATACTGATTCACTACTTTGCAGAGAAATTAAGGAGTGGATTGCAGTTTTCTGAAGTCCACATTAAGGAAGATAAACAGGCAAGGAACTATTGTGAACCAAGTGATGCAATAAGGAAAGGAGACAAAAGGAATTACCAACCCTGAACCTGCCAACATAAAACTGTTGATAATGCTGATAATGCCTGAAATTAGTTCTGCAGCATAAGAAGTTAATCAAATAATCTGATTATTCCCTACAAGACAGGCAGCACTGCATGAACTGCTGCTGCAAAGAAGGAAAAGAAACAAGAACCATCTATTATAGTTCTTCAGCATCCACATTATTCCTGCACAGTAAAGAAAGGAACTGTATCCACTTGCTTTGATATCAGTAAGACTCAAAGGTACTTTCTGCACAGTTCCCCACAAAACACACACTTGCACTCTGTTAAAGTGGACATAATACATTATTTCCTTAGAGAAAAAACAGGCAACTATAAGGAAGTTGGCTTAACACTGGGTGTGCTGATGAGACAATTACTTTGTAATATTATTTCTAGGTAACCTCTGGTGAAGAAGTAAGAGAAGGAGAATACTCACTGGGCAACCTGTTTCTGTGTCAAGTACATTGAAATCTAAGGACACAAGAAATGACAGAATGTGCACCTTTACTTTCTGATGAGTAGTGTACATACATGATAAAACTAAATTCCTTTCAAAGTACAAAGTGGATAAAGTCATAACTCCAGATGAATCCAGAACAGAACTCCAAGCCTAAACAGCTGGAAGCATTTCAAAAGTTCAAATCTCAAACTGAACAAAAAATCCCAGATCTGAGCACATTATGGGCTAATTTCAGATTTACATCAAAGTTAAACTTTAGCAAAGGCCAGCAGAATTTATCAGCTCACCTTCAAAAGGATTAAAGTTGAGTCCAATACTCTGCACTGATGAACAAGGTTTCAAACCTTAGTGAGTTCCTCTCTATTAGGTCACATCTCTGTCATTTCCCCTCTTATTTTTTTCTAAAGTTTCACTTTCCTACAACTGCTTTTGATATTTTACATTTCTCCTCTCTTTCCTGGATGCCAAGATTGCTTTTTTTCATTCAGCCAATTTATTAGCAGGCCACTTCACGTGGGCTCCTTCCTATTATGTCACGATCCTGCTTTTACTTTGAAATGGTTGAAATGCTTTGATTTAGTCTCAGACCATGTGCTGACATGATCATCTTTAAAAAAAAAAACTCTCCTGGAGAAAAGTCAGGATTTCTCTGGGTTTGTGAAGTAATAACTGCCAAGAGGTAAAAGGAACACAAACCAAAAATCTCCAAGCATCCCATTTCAAGGCAGTGTGTCTGAATGATGCTGGAAAAGATGAATGACCTCAACTTCAGAAAACCTACAGAGCACTAAAGACTAAAAGATTATACCAAATAGATTGGGAAAAACTTACAGAAAGAGAAGGGCAAAAAAGCCCCACCAGACTGAAACAGTCAGAGGACTGCAAGAAAGCTGGAGAGGGACCTTTTACAAGGACTAGTAGTGATGGGACAAGGGGGAATGGCTTCAAATTGAAACAGGATAAATTTAGATCAGATATCAGGAAGAAATCCTTCCCTGGGAGGGTGGGGAGGCCCTGGCACAGGTTGCCCAGAGAAGCTGTGGCTGCCCCATCCCTGGAAGTGTCCAAGGCCAGGTTGGATGGGGCTTGGAGCAACCTGGGCTGGTGGAAGGTGTCCCTGCCCATGGCAGGGGTTTGGAACGAGATGAGCTTTAAGGTCCCTTCCAGCCCAAACCATTCTATGCTAAAACTATTATTAACTCTGGAAAGAAAAGTGTATCTGTGCTTTTGAGGTGCATCTATGTACAAAAATGAAATAAACCCCTGAGGATATTAGGATTATCTACCCAGCCTTCATTGGAGACAAAAACCCCATAACAAAACTACTTGCAAATATTTAAAGGGAGAAAACAAGAAAGTACTTTTACCTTTAGCTCTCCTCTCCCTTTTTTACTTTTCCTAAAGCAACGTGTGTAACTTTTCTTGGTTTTTTTTTTTTTTTTGTGGTATGAATGTCCTCAGACAGTTTCCCAGGATCCACAGCAGTTAAAGAAACACCTTTATCTCCACAGCCTATTCTCAGCTGCCTAAACCATCCTTGCCTCAGTAAACACTTTAAATCAAAGAGTTAACCAGCAACATGTGCTGCTCATTAGCAGTGCCTTAAACTCACCTGTATTGCTCTGCTCCTTTAAAAGGGCAGCATTCAAAGCACCCTTCACCCTAAGAAACATTTTATTTGAGTTGTTATTGCTGTAAGCAGGAACCCAGCTGAAGGAAATGTGAATTTTTTTAAGGCCATCTATGAAGTTTAAAAGCATTCTTTTAAAGAAAAGGCCCAAATAAAGAAAACTGAATGTGAACAACTGAAGGGGGGGAAAAAAGGATATTTGATGAAAACAAGCAGTTTATTAATTATTTATTAATGTTACCAATCATCTTTAGGGGAAGAAAAAACTTCTTAGAAAAAAAAATCAGCCTATTTCTGTTCTTCCATGTCAATATTCACTATCAAGTGTATCTAAAACAGTCCCCAGTGTCAGGTTGATACAGTTTTAAACCCTGCCAGGAAAGTTAAATCACACCTTAGTAACTTTGTGCTTAAGTCAAAGAAAGAACTGTATCTCTTCCTCAGAGGCTTAGCACACCCTCAGAGCTTAAAGACTCCTGCCCCTTCAAACCCTTGAACCTGCAGCAACCACAACACTGACAGAAGCAGATGCACTGAAAAAAGAAACACTGCTGTGAGAAAAAAGATCCAATTCAAGCTTTTCCTTAGTCGTGCTAATAGACTCTGTCTCCAAACAGCAATCCACCTGGCACTTGTGCTTTTTGCTACACCCCTACACCACACAAGTGGTCAACCTGCCCACACAAAGGTGACTGAGCTGATGGTTTACTCTTACCTCTTTTTAATTTTTATTTTAAGCAAACCATTATTGCAAAAAGCCCATATGTTGATGCTGTTACAGCTGGGGTTTTCCATCAGAGGACTGCTTTTCTAATGCTGTTTGTGGGGTAAACCTGCAATGTCTTAGGTCTCATCTGAGAGGAGAACTGCTATGTAAAGATCTTTACTTGTATGTCTTTGGGCAAAGCATTTTCTTCCTTTGAAGCTTTTTTCTAAATGGAGGAAAAAATACTTTGGTCCTCCAAGAAGGGACTGTGAGGATGAGATAATTGTTCAAGGTGTTCTCATTCTGATGCAACGAGAGGAACAGAACAAGGACTACAAATGGAAGCAAATAAGCCACGTAGATCCAGGGCAGATGAACAGTGTGCATTTATACATAAACTCAACCAAATGAACTGCAAACAGCACATGCAGTCTCAAAAGAAATCTGTAAATTGAACAAAATGTATAAACAAGGCTGTAAGCAATCTCAGCCCTGTGTAAACACTGAGAAGCTCTCTATTTCAAATTAATGTATATGTTTAACAGGCAATTAGTGGGCAATTATAATCCAAACAGTCATCAGGCACAACATCAAAGCAGGCCCAGTCCACACACACTGGTGTCAGTGGGAACCTTGCCTGCCTGTGTGGAAGGAGAGTTTTTACAACAGGTGAAAGCAAACCCAGCACTGGAATGAACAAAAACCACCAGGGCTCTGAGGCAGCGTGGGGGTACCTTGATTTTGGCTGAGATGTGTGATCAGCACAGCACACACTTCCCTTTTTTTTAGTCATTTATCAATCAGAGGATCTTTTTCTGGGCTTTTTTCTGTGCAAATTCAGTTTGAGTTTTACCTTCCCCGTCGTTCAGCAACACCTACCAGTGAGATATTCCAGTACAGCAGCCATGTACACGGGAGCACCAACACCAATCCTGTACTTTGGGTGGCCCTTCTTAATGTAACGGAGCATTCTTCCAACAGGGAATATGACTCCAGCCTTGGCCGAGCGGGAAGTCTTGGTTGACTTCTTCTTTCCACCCCTGCTGGACATCTTGTCTGTCTCAGGTCTGAAACAGCACTCTACAGATTAGGAAGAAAAACAACCAAACAAAAGATAAAAGGTTATTAATAAGGACTGATGCTATAATATCTTATACTGAATTTCAACACAAATCAGTATTTTGGGGTAGGCAATGCATCAGAGTGCCTAAACATACAGACAAGTTGCCTTTTTAGAGTATACACAACAAGAACCTAAAATATTTTTCCACAGAATGTTTACCTGCTATTGCAATCTTGGCATAATTTTATGTAGGAAATATGTAAGACAAACTATTTCCTATAAATCCCCTTTTCTGAAATTCCTAACAGATTAAATCCAGTACCCATAATAGAGCAAAGAGTGAAGATCACCAGATATAAAAGAGAGCTCCTGCATTGAGCAGAGGATGCCTTCTGCAACAAGGAGGCTGACACAACCCTCTGCCCTCCACAAAAGACCTTTGGTGGGACTTTTGATGATTTGAACAGCTGTGGTAGGACAGTTATGCTCCTGAACAACTACATTCCTAACTAGGAAAAACCGTGTCCATTAAAGCTTTCCTAAAGTGTACTCACCCTCTTTAAAAACCTCATTTTTCAAGAAGTGTGAATTGACAGAACAAAAGCTTATGGATGGCAAAATACATCTACTGTACACTAAATGTCCTATTTTTAGAAAGAGCTGAAATGACCCCCTTGAGATCTGAATCTACTGAAGCCCAACAATCTCCACACCGGAGACTGTGTTGTTTCAACATGCCCTCCAGGAATGTGCTGAACTTCCATCTGCCACCTTTCCCTCAGAGCACAGGGGTCTGAACACCCAGCAGACATCTGACAACTGTATCTCAGTTTATCTCAGGGAGGAAACCTACTGCTGATACAGCTGTCAAACATATTCTGTTCTCTCTCTGATTTCTGCTCAGGCTGTAAATAGAAGCTGACAAACCCAAAGGGGTGGAGGGTTCACAGGCTCTCAAGGTATCTGCGCAGGCTTAGGCAATTCACTGGGTTCTGAAATTCCCTCAGGGGCAAGGAGACAGTGCCCATCTCCCCCTCCCTCCCAAACTCTAGGGAAACCAGTGGAATGCATCAGTGATACCCAGACCTCTGTGCATCCCAGCTCTTCCCTGGCTGCACAAATGCTGCCTCATACACATGCAAATTCACTGGTGTGTTCATACACTCCACAGTGAAGCCCCTTTAAGCCTGCCTTCCCATCACACCACTGCTCTGCTTCCCTTTCCATCTTCTCTTGTTTATCCTGAATTCTCTCCTTGCCCTTATGAACCTGACTGTATTTGCTACATGTCTGAATCCACAACTGAGGGAGCTCAGTATTCAGCAGAACAGGTTCACCAACCCCACTTTTAAGTTTTGCAATTTCTGTTCTGTGCTGACACATCCTGCAGTCCTCTAAATCTCAGTGAGTCACTGAGATTCAGACTCCTAACTGCCAAATGAAGACCACTCAGGAGAACTAAAGAAGCAGAAGTATCAAACATTTCTTTTCCTTTCCACTTCCATATTCCACCCATCAGATTCCATACCTGCACAACACATCAGGTAAATTAAATGCAACAGGTTTACTGCTTGTTAAAGGTAAACAAAATAACCCCCTCTCTGCAGCTCAGATGGAATTCAAACTACATTTAGGAAATTTATGTCAAAACCCAGCCAGGAATGTAGGGAAAGGAGAAGCCATCAAAAGGGCTCCTTCTCCTTTCATCTGCTGTGGGCTCAGCTCTGCAACCATCATTATTCTGTGAAGAAGAGGACAAAAGCCAATTTTCTTGCCTTGAGAAACTGTCTAACTGGAGCTCACCAGTGATTTAAAAACCCATCCGTTTAATTGCATTTCCTCATCTAGTTACCACTGGCTTTGTTAGCAGGAAGGCTGGGTGGGGCTTTGAGTTGGCTATGGACCTTCTGCCAGAGATTATTTTCATATTTCATAATCCATTTTCGTCAACAGCACTACAGATGTTCAATCTCACAAATGTTAAGCAGTTCATTGACTTGAACACCAGGGAAAAGGGTGTGAGAAATACCTGTGCTATCCCACAGCACCTTTGGTTTGTTACTGATGGGTGAAAAACACGCTTTTCCCAGAGAAAACCTGCAAGCCTTAAGCAGTAAACTTCTATTAACCATTCAGCTTATGAGTTTATGGGATAGTCAGAATAGCTGGGAGAGAATATGTAAATCTTTACTTCCTGATGTTTTTGGGAGAGTGTCAGTCATCAGCTGCTGTAATATTTAGATCAAAACATTACTAAAGTAGGTACCAATACAGAATAACACTGACCCATATACAAATTTTATAACCTTAGTTTATCACCTCTGCTAATTCTACAGGTTATTCTCTCCCTGTATTTTATACACTTGGTGACATTCCTTACATTAATATTTAGGATAACCCTGGACCTATCTTGACACTTAACCTGGTCCCTTCATACAGAACATTAAAGACCTTTCTGTCATAAGTTTATTTGTAAGGAAAAAAACTTTGTCTGAATCAGAAAGGTGGTGGTGAGGGGGGCTGCATATTGAAAAAACCAAGAACTTCTGGAACTTTTAGTATTAACAGTGAAATGTGATGATAAGTTTCAGAGCTTCCCATCTCAAGGATCCCATTCCCACACCTGGTGAATCACAGAATGTTCAGATGTTGGGGGTGGAGGGTGGGAAACTTAACTGGGTTTCAAGCACCACTTTTGCTGTTGCCAACCATGTAATTTGGGAGGTGAAAGTGAGAGCCTGGCATGGCAAACCTTTTTCAGAGCTTCGTTGTGTACTCAGCATCATTCCTTTGCAGAACCTGTTTGTCCTGCCTTTGAGCTGAGGGATGGCCCAAAGGAGCTCAGAACGTTCTCCTTCTCCACAGAAAAAGAGAAGGGAAAGAGATTTCACTTGCAAAGGCCACAAGAAAATGGACTGAAGTGAAAAGTAAAGAGCACGGCAACAGATCAAAACCCAAAGAAAGCCCTGTGCCTTCCATGCTCCAAAATGGTTTATCTTTGTAACACCAGGAACTCTGGACTGCTGCCAACACTAATGAACCAGAGCTGTTTGCTGAGTCACCGGGAGCCCGCAGATCAGAGGCAACCAAAGGAACCTTATCACATGAGCCACAGTTCACACGGGATTTGAGTGGCATAATAAGTAAATATATCTTTAAATGAATCACAGCCAGTGACAGTCAATGGACCAGTACTTTCCTTTCTTTCTTCTCTCCGGCCTTTGCAATGGAATTACTGAGAAACTTTACCAAATACGTTGCAAAGTCTCTGAAGATTTTGACAATAAAATGGTTTTGTTTCAATGGGACAGTTCACAAAATTATCACTGTGATAATCAGGGGATATCACTGAGCAGTCAAATATCTACGTTCACCTTTCACTTCAAATCAAATTTAACACTATATTCTTCAGTGGCTCTGCTGTGCTTGGACACAGATTGCCCTCGGTGCAGAATTTAGCACCTGATCCACAGCCTTTTGAAAACCCCTTAAGGACTGTAGCAAGACTCACACTGCTTTCTAAGATGTCCAAATGCACACAAACGAGATTTGGTGGTTACAAGATTCAAGTTACAAGGCTCCTCTGCTGTCACATCTTTGCAAGCCAGAAATACATATTCTAAGAAAACGTTAAGGTGTTGTGATGAAATCACCATAATTAACATTTTTCTGGTTGAAATTGGCTGTAGCAACTCTGGTTGGCCATATTTTCCTGCGTGAAGATACTCTGCTAAACGACACTTCTAAATACCATCCTCCTAAAATGCACATAGGCATCTGTTTTTCTGAAAGGCTTAACATCACGTAATTCTGCAAGTACAGGCTGCACATCCTGGCAAAGTGATACCCAAATTCCAAACACCGGTTCTTTATTAGCTGAGTCGATCTGCTACTTTGATCAAACAGCAGTAATAAAACCACCCTGCTATTAAGAGTTTTCAGGTACAGGTTCTTAATGACTAAACAAATTACTATGAATGCTGCTGCTGTCAGGCAGGGACTGTTCTGCTCGTGGGCTTGCACTGCTGTATTAACTGCACTCAGCAAAGAGATGATTAAATTTAGATCTACATCATCATCTCAGTAAGTGTAGTGGAATCCAGGAGATCATTACTACAATAGGAGAAATACTAAGACGTAGTAATTATTTTTCTCTTCTTTCAGCACAAAGACTACGCTGGGAAGTTCATTTTTGTATCACAAAAGAGATTAGCTGCAACGCTATTTTCTTTCCATTGTTTCAAAAGATTAACAATATAAGTGCTGCCATTCTCTCTTAAATCTCTTTATGTACTACAATAATTGCCGCTCGCTGAACTCTTTTTGAAAAGGTGCATTTGAATTTGCTTTGACAACCAACTTGCTCTGTTCTTGGCTAATCAGAAGCTAGTCTGGCATATTTATAAAATGCACTGTCCAGAGTGGGTATAAAATGGGCTCTAACAGTGCCTGCCTAGCAGGAAGGGGCTCAGCCTGGCACTGTGGGTTCTAGGTACGAGAGCACTGAGAAGAGCTCTCACTCAGTTATCATTTGATCTCATGTGATTTCAAACTTCAGCTCAAGATCTTCATCAAAGCAGGTCTGAAAGGGACAGAGGAGTGAAACCAGTTGTGAAACTGGTGTGAAACCACTGAAACATCCGTTCCAAAACTACATTAATTTATCATCTGAAAAGGCAGCACCAAACATACATTTATTTTCACTTGGCAAGCTGGGAGAACACTCCTCATCTAGGAATGCTCAATAGGTGCACTTGCTGTTGAAGATTAAGGGGACTATTAATTCCCAAAACATAAAGGATGGGAGAAAGAGGAATAACATTTTCATTAAATCTGTGTGCTAAACAAAACACTGTTGCACAATTGTATTCAACTGGCACAAGTCCCTCCCTCCCCCAGTGGGTCTGAAACACCAAAACAAACACCCCTTAATGTGCAAACCTCCCCACTGAACAGTGCTGGGAGCGTGACAAGAGTTTCAGCTGGGCATCCTGCCACCAATACTCAGGAAAACGTAAATACAGTTGTCTTCACTGACCACTGCTGGGAGAACCTGCCCAAAATAAGCCCATTTGTACATTATAGGTTTTTGTATACTTGACAGGAAGCAAGAAAAAATTGATATATGGCCTTAAAGCACTGGATGGTTTGTGAACTCAGTGGTCAGAAAAACTGTTTTAAAGAACATTTTGAAAACTCCTTTGCCCCTAGACATTTTTGGAAGAAAACAAAAACATAATAAACAATTCATGTGGATGTTTCCAGGGCAAATTCTGGATGCAGAATGAAATTTAAGATAAATGCTACACTGCTGAGGGAAGGGAGTGCAAGAACTCGACCCACTGAGGTCATGAATGGCATGATTCTCACCTCACTCCTGGAGCAAGGACCACGAATCCTGCCCATCCTGTCTTTAGAATGGGTCTGGGTAAGGAATTATAGCTTCTTTATGCATTGACAGCATCTTTCCCCAACAAGCAAGCAAGCCAGCCCTGCATTCTTTCCACAAGTACTGCATGATTCTTTTCCAATTTTACCTCTTGAGTGGACAAAATCTAATGCTCACAGCACTGCCCACTGGGCCAATATTCCCTCTCCCAGTGGAAGATCTACCTGGAGCCTCTTTTCTTTTTTCCTCTTGTGGCATCAGTTCCAGATTCCTCCTCCTGTATCCCTACTTTATAACCTTTTCTGGGCCTTGATCCCACTTGACAGAGTTGTACAAAAATACTTCTGAATTTCTTTGAGGGCTCAGGTCCATGATGATTCTTCCAGAATGTGATTATATATCACTTTTCCTATCAAGAGAATATCTTGTATCAAAGCTCACTGCTGTGCATTGGCAGAACCAGGCAACTCCTAAGGACAAATTTAAACACACCAATTTCTTTTAAGTCTAAGCTTGCAGTAGTGGACTTCTCTTTTTGCTAATGTTGATGTACAAAATAAGCAGTGCTTAAGTACTCTTCCTGTACTACTGTCATTAGGCCAAATTCTAGTCTTGCTACTAGTTTTCAGATCAGTTATGGTTTACTCTACACTGTCAACATTTGGCTTTGCTGGCAGTCAGAAGGGTATGCAGTACAAACAGCAAAGCAAAGTTACTCTTTAGGGACCCAGGAGATTTCAGTGTGAAAGGTTATGAATCATAATGCAGCAAAATAACCTGCAACCATTACTGAGTAAACAACAATCTAATTCCTTCCTTTCATAACACTTGGGGAAAAAAAAGCCCCCAAAACCCAAACACATTGGGTAGTTTTCTACGAACCACTTGATACAAAATCTCTGATACCCAACTGCAATAAAATCTAATTTTCAAAGCAACTCTAATTGCCTTGTTCCCACTTAAGTATTTCAACTCTGGGCTGTACCCAAGAACCCAGGTACTGTTTTTATTAATTGCACTCTTGCTCCTTAGCTCATTTATTTCTTCCACTCTTCAGAATGGGGGAGGCAGTGGATCTGCAAAGTTCCCTACAGACCTGTTGCTAAGTGACAGCTACACACGGTCCTGGGGGGGGAAAAAAATGGTTGTTCATTTGTACGGTCAAGAGACAAATAACGAGCCTCATCCAAATATATTTCAACAACAAGCCTCCTTCCATCCCCAGTTTTCCCACCACCCTGCTCGCACACGAGCTGGCTCCCACTGCCGGCTTCAGACGCGATTTCACGGGCCTTCCGCAACTTACTTTTAAAGATTACAGGGAAAACAAAAGGACTGGGGGAAGGTGCAAGTCGCAGGAGGAGTTTGCCGCCCTCGCTGTCCCCCCCGGCCCGATGGCAGCGCTCCTGTGCCGTGCCCGGTGCGGAGCCCCGGGAACCGCATCCACCTGCAGTGCTGGCGGTCCCCTCGGAACACCCACACCCGGGCGGTCCCCACGGGCTGCTCCGAGCCTGCAGGCAGACATATTGCGGGCTCCTCGGCAAGTGACACTTCCAAAAGAATAGCGAGACCCTATTCTTCTTCCAGCCGAACGTTTATTTATTTTATTTTTTTTTTTTTTTTTTTTTTTTTTACCGCTCTCCGCGTGCGGTTTTAAGAAGCGCCATTTGGCTTTTGTTTTTCATTAAGTCGTTCACACGCCGCAGGTAACTTTTGCGCCGCGGGTTCCTCATCCCGAAGTGAAACGCACGGGGGAAAAAAAAAAAAAAAAACAAAACAACAAAACCAACGCGTCCTGCTGCTTTTCCCTTGCGCTTTTCGCAGTGTCCCTCGATCACCCCGCGCTGCCCGGCGGGAACGCCGAGGAAGGAGCCCGCCGGTGCCTGGAGCAGCAGGGACGGGGGCGGACCGCGGCCCCGCACCCCCGCCGGGCTCCCCCCGGCCCCGCACCGTCATTCCATAGCGGATTCCATGGAAATACGGCCCCGCTGCCACCATTTCGCTGGGCGCGGGTGGCTCTCCGGGATTCACCCGAGACAACAACGGGAGGCAGCAGAGCCGACCCCCGGGTTCCCCCAGGGGAGGGGACCGGCCACCCCCGCGCCCCCCCCGCCGCCGGTGTCACCGCGCCGCGACAGAGCCCCCGGCGCGCCCCCCTCCCTTCCCCGCTCGGCGGGCGGGCGCGGCGGGCACTTACGGCGCGGGCAAGATGTCTCCCGTCGGCCGGCGGCGGCCCCGCTCCCTCTCCCGTTCCCGCTGCCGCTCCCGCCGCTCCGCTCCGCCCGCGGGGCCACCGGGATCGGCTGGACGGGCTGGCGGAGCTCCCACAATGCCGCGCGCGCCCGCGCGTCACATCCACCGCCCGCCCCTCGCGGCGGGGACGCTTCGCGCTCCATCACGGTCCGTCCCCTGACGGTCCCTCACGGTCTCCTGGCGATCTCTCGTGATCCCCTCACGATCCCCTCACGGCCATCTCCCCGGGGCTCCCGGGGGCTCCCCCGCCTCGCGGCGGCCGCCGGCGGCAGCTGCCCCGGCCCCGGTGCCTGCGCGGGGCTGAGCCCTCGGCCCCGCGGCCTCCGCAGCTGCTCCCGCCCGGGCCATTGTGTACAAAGGCGTTCGCCCCTCAACCTTCAGGGCCCGGGAGGACGGAGCGAGGGGTGCGAGCCGCGTTCCTCCCGGCGTGAAGTGTGTGGTTCGTGGAGGGGAGAGAACAGGCGGCCGGGTCGTCACGCGAGGCGCAGGCACTTTGTGCATCGTGCTGTACAAAAATGGCTCGGTGCCATTTTCCGGAGGCCCCAGATGGAGCCTTTGGAGGGGTCTGTGCGTGGGATGTCCTTGAGTTCACCTTGCGGGGGTGGGAGCCCCGCGTTGCTGCTGCCCCGACCAGGGTTCGGTCCCTCACCACCCTCCCCTCTGCCTTCTCCAGGTGCCTCGCCCGCCGGCTGCCAGTGGGAAAGAGGAGCTGCCACAGCGGATCTTGGCTGCAGGACAGACAGTTCACAGCAAACTGCCACTGCCTGTACAATGGTGGGACTAGGGGCAGCTGGAGTTCTGAATGTCCTGAAAGATTCCTGGCTTGCCAATGTTCCCAGAGTCTTCCACTGCTCCCACCCGAATGGAGCATCCTCTTTCTTCAGTGCCCAAAGCGGATGCCAGCCCATAACCTCCTCCCCAGTGTCCCTTGCTGTTCTTTCACGGGTAGAGCTGTAACAGCTGACAGTGACATAATATCATTGCAGCTACAAACAGCTACTGGAGGTCAAGGAGCTTCTCTCCTGCTCTTCTCATCAACCACCCTGCCCTCCAGCTCTCCTTATTTTGCTCAGTATCAGCACATCATCACAATGCCTTTGTCATACAAAATAGCAGGAAGAAGATGGTTTAAAGGAAGAATGAAAAACAGGGGTGGGGGGACAGCCTATGTAAAAGATGTGTGGCTGGTCTGAGAAGCATCCCTTCGAAAAGTGTTTCAGGCATTATAATTGTGCTCTCATCTCTCTAAACGGCCAGACTTGGTCTGTGTTTTAACGCAGCCAAACTCGGTGTCTCCCAGGACATCTCTCATTACCTGTCAGTGCAGCACACGGTCAAATGCAGCCTTGTCCTGGCTGTGCTCCCTGAGTGCTAATTACACCCTGAATGCCGTTCAGTGGGGCAGTTTTGCTTAACAAAGACTCCCTGCTGGGTAAGTACCCCATAGTCCCTGATTGCCCTTAACCCAAGGATATGGATACAGTCCTTACTAGGCCATCTGCCGTGGTTCCTCTTTCACAGCTGACACGCTCTGCTTTCCTTGTGTTCTCACCCACACACATCATCTCCCTCCCACCTCCTCCTCTGCCTTCACATCACAGTGGAGCTCTGCTCCCTTTTGCCTTGCTGGTGGTGCTACCCACACAAAAACCCTTCCCATGTGCTCTGCAGAGCACTCAACAGAACTGGTCCTCCAGTCCTTGACTCTTCCCACTCTCTTTTACTGTCACACACACAAGTTTTATATAAATACCCCCCCAATATCTCTGTTGATATGAGCAACAAAGGCCCCTGGGGCTGATGGAAGGTTACAAGGTGTAGGGAGCAGGGGGTTGGACAAGATGATCTTTAAGGTCGCTTCCAACTCAAAACATTCTGTGATTCTATGATTCTCCAAGGGCAGATAGAAGGAGCCATCTGGGAGAGCAGTGTAGGTATCTTTCTATGCTCTTCTACTATCATTGCTCACTTTGTCTGGTTTGAAGGGAATCTCCATATTTTGTGCTTTTGAAGAAAGCCTTCGAAACACCAGTGGTGAGAATTTCTGGAGTGGGAGCTGCCTGAATTTGCAAAGGGCCTGAACAATTTGTCCATGGAACAGGAGACTGCTGTTGATCATGTTTATTGTTGACATTGACTGGCTCACCTCCCACCAAAACACAGATTTATAATATTGCACATCTGCTGGGTCTACAAAGAACACCCATTTTTAAAGCACACAGTGTGTCACGACTGTCTAGAAGTTGCTACAAAAGCCTGAGAAACTGCACTACATGAACTACCTCACTGAAACAAGCCTTCACTTAGATTTTATTCCCTTTGCCTGCTTTGTGATTTATTTATTTATATGTAGTATAATAAAAAGCACCTTTTCAGAGCTCCTCTGTCTTTGTGATTAATGTAAACAGTTCATATTCTTACATTTTTGTACTCTTACTTCAGTTTGACACTCTGACTCTGTAATCAATTTTAGCAACCTCAAGAGACTATTTGCAGAAGATATTTCTGAGTGATTGAGAATATAAACACTTAACTTGTTTATGCAGCAGAGATGATGGAGAAGGAAATATTGCCTGGGAGGGGGCAGAACTGTGTGGGAAGGGTTGTGGCTGGTGATAATCCTCTTAAACTTTGATAAGTGTTTTCACTTTGGGACAGCTATCTTAATTCTGAATGCGTCACCCCATTTGTCACTGGTGTTTATTTGTTGTTGTGTGTTTATTGGATACTGAGAATGCATGTCCTTGGTTACTGCAGCCTTCTGAAATATCCCTGTAGGACGTCTTGTGCCCTGCCAGCAGGTCCCTGCTCTTTTCCTTCCACCTTCACCTGGTCAAAAGAAAGCACAGATTCCTCAGACACGGAGTTATTTCTCTGAAGGGTCTATCTGAGCCTCCTTCAGCTGCTCGGCCTCCTCTCTCTTTGCAGACTATATGACCAATCCATGCTTCTGAACTCCCTGCCCTCAGGGTACAGTCACACACACATACCTGTGCTGTGGGTCACGCTGTTGGCATTCTTGCCTTCCCCCTCAGATGGGCAGTGACCTCGTACCAAATGCACTCAGAGCTCATCTCACTTTTAATCCAACCCACAGCCCTGATAGAGTATTAGCTGAGTAGTCCCAGCAGAGTATTAGCTGTGATTCCAGAGGGCTGACCTGGCCCTCAGGCATTGCTGTAATCCACTGTCACTGTTCCCATCTGAGAGATGACTCACTGAGGGGGTTTGGGCCAGGTCTGTGCTTTCACTTGCTCTGGTTTCCAGCCACTAGAAGGATACTCAGCTTCCCTGTAATTCAAAATTAGCCCATCAAGATCAGGAACTTCTGAGATTGACCACAAACTGCTGCTGGAACCTGGAACCACGGTGTGTTTGATACCTGTTTCGTGCATTGATCTTACTGATCCCCCTTTATCTCCTTATCTCGACCACCAGAGACCTGCAGTTTGGTTTCAGCACAATTCAAAACCTGACTTGGTTGAACCGAGCTGCTGTTTTACACTCAGCCTTTATCTCCCACAGGTGAACAGGATTAATTCCATTTTCAGTCACTCTTTGCTTTGACATCCAAGTCATGACAACTGGGATATTCCCCCTCTTTTGAACATTTCTTTCTGCCTTGACATTCCCAAGGCACTGGTGACTCCATATTCTTTGCCAGGCATGTTGTTCTGTAGCAGAGGTGCCAGCTGGTGCTAATATGTTATGGGTGAGATTAATTCTTCCAGGGCACAAGAAGTGGATGTCTGGGATTCAGTTCCCAAACTGGTAGACAGAGATAATTTACTACTAAGAATTTACTTTGTTCCAAATCTTTCTAGTCAGGCGACCTCTTGTTTTCTTCCCCAAAATTATATTTCTGCCAACCAGCTTTTTCAAACATGTATGCCATTTTAGTCACTGCTTTCTTCTAGAGAAATGCCAACTATGGAAATTTTTATCAGTACTTATACCCCCTATCAGAAAATGTTCAATTGCTTTGAAAATATTTTAAATAAAGTGTCACTTTTTTTAAAAAAAAATGAAACCTTTTTATTTTAAAACTGGAAAACAAGAGCCACTGTGATAACTGCACCTTTTTAACCAAGTTGTGACATCGTTTATACATTCATAATGGATGCTGTGACAAAAAAAAAGCCAAAGTCTGCAAAATCATTATTAATCTGTAGATAAGGGATAGTATTAACCTCCAATACAATGCATTTCAAAACTTGCTTCTTCTAAATAAAATCTAAGTGCTGTTTTGATTTATAAAACCAGTAGCCCAACAGCAGTATGACACAGTGACATCAGGAAACATAACTGCTTGTTTCCCAGCAATACGGAAGAAACGTGATATAAAATAGGCCTGGACACACCCTGGAGCACCAGGGAACAGGCAGACCTGTGTGGCCACAGCTGCTCCCAGCACAACCTGCTTCCAGGTTGTCCATTAAGCAAATCAGGCCATTCCTTTCTGATATTCCAAATGGCCTCTTGCATTGCTGCATTTTTAATGTCAAAGTGGCTGGGGAAAGTTCTACATTATAGTGCAAAGAAAATATTAAATCCAAGAGCTATGATTTATGTTATTAAGTCCAGGAATTCAAAATTACATCCCGTGCTGATCAGTTCAATGGCTCCTGGTAGCTGGGGTAAAGCTTGGCAGATAGTCATGTAGTAATAACTTACATTTCTTATATTTAGTTATTAAATCCCGTTGCTCCCCAACATTAATTTTCCATGTAAGCAATAGCTGTAGTTGCCAGAGGGATTTTATGTAATTGCAGATGGTAGGAGACATAGTTGGTAATTGCAGAAATGCAGAGGGAGATGTCCAGGAGATGATCTTCTATTAAGATGTGGCCGTTGCTATGGAATACTTTCCTAACTGCTGTTCTGCATGGGAGTGCTATGATGCATCATTTCATATAAGAGGTTATTTTTAAAGCAGACCCATTTCTTTGCCTGCAAAAGCAAAATCAGATCACCTCTCTGGGGAATATTAATTAAAAAAGCTTCTGTGCTGGACAGCAGACATTATATAGATTATGGTTCATGAAGGAGTCAAGAGAATTAGAGTCCACCACAATACCAGACAGCAATGAAATCCGAGGCCTTCACATCCATCTCATGAGACAAACCCTTCTCTTCAAATTAAACAAAACTTCTCTGGCAGATATGAAGATCATGGGCTGTCATAGCAAACAAAAGCTTCCTGGAGGGTCATGTCCTCAGTGCAACCTGAGCTTCATAAATTTATTCCTATCAGAGGCAGCCCAGCATTCCTTCTGTTCGTTTGGAGGTGTGTGGAGAGAGGATAGAATGAGGAAGTGATGGTGCTGCATGTTTGTGATGGACACAGAAGTGTGTTCATGTCACAAGTGGTGCCAGCTGACGTGGTCAGCCTGGGGTGTGCTGAAGCACCCGAGGAGTTCTGGGAATGCAGTAGCTGCCCAATTGCTTTGTAAGAACAGTTTCCATCTCCATCCCTCTTTGGGAACTGTGGAATCATGGGATAGTTTGGGTTGGAAGTGACCTTAAAGCTCATCTTGCTCCAACACCTTCCACTAGCCCAGGTCTCATCCAGGCTAGATGAACACTTCCAGGGATGGGGCATCCACAGCTACTCCAAGCAACCTGTGCCAAAGCCTCCCCACCCTCATAGGGAAGAATTTCCCCCTAACATCCATTCTTAATGTTCCCTCTTTCAGTTTAAAACCACTCTCCCTTGTCCTATCACTATCTGCCCATGTAACAGGTTTCTCTCCATCTTTTTATAAGCTCCCTTTAAGTACTGAGAGTCCACAATAAGGTCTCCCTGGAGCCTTCTCTTCTCCAGGTTGAACACCCCCAGCTCTCTCAGCCTGTCTCCATAGCAGAGGTGCTCCAGCCCCCTGAGCATCCTCATGGTCTCCTCTGGAAAGGTTAAGAAAAGAGTGATAAATTATAAATTCGGTAATGCTGGCTCAACAACTACCATGTCACTGCTGGTGCTCTGGAATCCAATGTGAACACTGAATTCAGTAATAGACAGGGCTGACAGGTTCTGGTGCATGATTTGCTCATCTTAAAAATCTGCATGTCAGGAAGTGCCTGTGCAGTGACTGGAGCACGTGAAGTTTTTCCCGTGACATGGGCAGGAAAACTTTAAAATAAGGAAAAAACAAAGCAACATCTCCCTCTATGGGAATCACCTGGACTGCACTGCTCTTACTAATTCCTCTGATGACGTTTTTGTCCATAAAAAAATGGCTTATTGAAAGCACTGGGGTGAATATCAGTGAGAAATGGGCCAGGATATTTGTTTGGAAGTGCTTAGAGGGTTATTCTGAAGCTTGTGGATTAACCAGGCAAGCAGAATTAGTCTCAAGTGTCAGTTGACCTGCCCCACAAATTGAGCCACGGAAAGTAAAGCATTCTCTGGGTATCAGTTGTGGTGAATACTTTCCAAAGACTTCGTGTAATAGAAATATGGTCACAATAACTGTATATTGGGTAATAAATGAATATGAAATATGAATATGAAGCAAAATGAAAACCTACGTCTTTCTATGTACTCTTTTGGAAAGAAAATAGTGTTTGATGACTTCCTGAATGTACAGATTGTTGTCAATAACCCTCATAGCTTGGGAATATGCCCTCTTAAATTAATTTTTGATTTCCCTGTATGCCATGCACTTAATTCTCAGAGGTTTCTGTCTCATTAATATCATAACGTTTTTCTAAAGTCTGGCCAGTTTTGAGAAAATAAAAGATGTGTAGTTTTATGCTAAATTACCCTTATCACACATGGAAGCATTTACTATAGCCCAAGATTTCTCCTGAATGCACCTCATATTCTTAAACTGCTCTATAGATTGTTTTTCCACTGAAGTTGCTTTTCAGGTACTAAAATTAAAAAAAAAAAAAAAAAAAACCAAACCACAAAATCCTAGTTTTCTTTCAATGTATGGTTTTGTGAAAAGGAATCTCAAGAGAAGTAAATGTCAGCTCTGCCCCAATCCCATCACCCTCATTGTCACATGTGTGCATTGTGTTCTGTGTGTGTATGTACAGTTATTAAAGTCCACTCCTCTGCAATTACTTGAAATATATCTCTGGAAACTGGATTTGGGAAACAAAATACAACATCTGGTCGCTCAAACCCCTATTTCAAGCCTTCTTCATGAAATATATTCCCTTTCTTTAAACTTTTTTAACGTTTTTTTTGCTTCTCCTTAGACCCATTTGCTTTTCAGAATATTTCTGGGCTGTTGTGGCCAGCGCTCAAACGTGATTAGTGATTTTGCAAATCAGATCTCTTAGACATGTTTCAATTAAACAGAGCTACAGAGATCATTAATCACTTTAGAAACTCTTCTCTGGTATTTTTCTTAATGGGATGAATCATAGATCTTTCTTAAGCCCCTTACCACTGGAAGGGGAGCGTCCTTAAGCCCCTTTACCATCTGTGTGTGCAGACATGATGCCATTAAGGAGCTCAGCCAGCAGGTGGAGTTTAAATTGCATTTAAACAGCAGTTTTAGGCTTTGGTTAAGGCTTATCTGGAGCTGTGCTACTGGAAATGCCTCTTAGAGACACTTCTGGGAGAGCATTGGGTTGTTAAAGCTTCTGTCAGCTGTCAGACTGTTTGTACACAGAGCACACTGCAAGTGCAAAGGTGCCACGTACAGTTCATTAACTTGCTTGCCTCGATTTTGGAGTAATGTGGAGGAGTGCTAAATAATTGCCATTATGTGTAAATTAAAAAAAAAAAAAAGTCACCTGTCGTTTTTATATCTACCTGAAAAGACATGAAGAGAGAAGGAGCACTCAGATGAACCCAATTCCCAATTTAAACTTTTTTATTTTTTGCCTCGATGGCAAAAAATAGGATTAGGGTAGGATTAGGGTAGGATTTGATGGCAGTGCTTCGCTGGAAGCTGCATTAAGCACCAAAAGAGATGAAAGGGTCAAGAAATCTCTGACAAAAACCATAATGCTGCGCTGGTAGCAATGGGAGGTAGATGAGAGAAGGGTTTATTGCATCTGTCACTGAGCTTTATTATGAACCTTCTGCTGAACAACAGCCAAAGTGAGAGAAACTGGAGCTGGCCAGCCCTTCTGAGCAGGATCTGGCTATGGCTGGCATGTGTCTGGGAATGGAGCCAGGCTCCAGGGCTGGTACCTCCAGCTCAGAGATGAACTGTGTGGTCTGGCACCACTTTATCTTCCACTCTGAGTTCTGGACAATCAGATAGGAACTGATTGATAAATGCTACTATAATAAGTTGTTCTGCTCTGGAGGCAACTTCTGCTCTTACTCAGAAATCAGTGTAAGAAGTGTGTAAGAGTGGGAAGAAAAACAATGATGGGGTTTGCTTTGGCTGATAGAGTTGTAAGTGGTACTGGCATCCAGGGAAGTCCTTATGGCACAGTTTTCAGGGGGAAAAAAAAGAAAAAGAAAATGTTACACTATGCTGTGGTGATTTGAAGGGTGGAATTCTTGCAGTCTTTTGGCCAGGAATGGTTTGCAGAACTGGAGTCTATAAAATCTAGAGTCCTGCTGGACACAAACCCAGGCAGGAACACGCAGAGAGGAAAGGGAAAGCAAAGCAGACGGGCAGATCAGGGCCTGCCAGGTTACCCTGCCTTCCTCTGAGCTATGCAGGAGAAGAAAGGGAATTGGCAGCCACTGAAAGCACATGATGACACAACTCTATTGCTGCAGAGACAATGTGGATTACAGGCAAAACACCGCAGAAAATTATACAGATGGAAATTTCAGTTGTAGAGGCTACGGAAAAACTACAGCTTTAATCTAAACCAGGTCAGTCCTGCCCTGGTGACACTAAACCTGTGACAAAGGACTCAAAGGAGAGGTGCAAAGCACCACAAAAATCATGTTCAAAGCAGATGACACAGGCTGGAGAAAAACTGCTGGAAAATGCCCGTGTGTTTGGAAGCATTGAAATATTTTTCATCTGAAAACACGCTCATATGCTCAAATCAGTGAGCAGAATGCCCTAGGAGAGAGAAGGGAATAATGGAAGCTGTTAAATGAGTATGTCAGCACCCATTAAGGGATGCAGCACTTGGGAGCAGATGGACAAACTGCACCACACCCAAGTAACATTAAATACAGCCTGACTCAATTTGCTACCAAATACCCTCAGTGCAGTGAGTGCGTTTCACCTGGCAGAAAGGAGAATTTTCTCCATAGTAAATGCCAAAGAAAGGAAATTTGGCAACTGCAGCTGGAGCAGGAGGGCTGCTGTGGCCACAGAGGGTGTCATAAATAACTCCAGGAAGCGTTCCAGGAGTCAGGTCATCCCTGCCTGGGTGGGCTCAGACAGACAGCCCTGCTCTATTCCTGCCGTCTCCCAAAATTACCGGCGTTTTGCTGGCCCCCCTCAGCAAACCTCAGCAATCCAAAGGCCTGCCTGCTGTGCTTTCTGCCACAGCACAAGAGTGACTTTGCTGAGCTAAGGCTCAGTTCCAGCGCTGGGTCTGGCGCTGCAGTTTCACACCATCACCCTCTCGTGGCTCCCCCGGGAGCCGATGCTGAGTCAGCAGCTCGCTGCACAAAGGCTTCTCGAAGAAAAGCTGCAGAAAGCAAAGAAAATATATGGCATTCCACCCCGGGTATGCTATAAACTGCCTTTTCATGGTGCAATGCTTCATGCCTGATGGCAGTGTACTTGTGTGCTTGGGTGTTTGCAGTCCCAGCATCATTATACCTGCCAGTTTGGAAGGGAGTTACAGACATAAGGGAAGAAAAATATGCAAAGGATGAAGGCTGAGCTACTGGCAAGCTATAAACCTCCCTCAAATACAAGTGAAAAATTCTGCCAAGATCAGGCTATTTCTTTTTTAATTAAATAAACTTTTCTCATATTTCTGTTGGACTCGATGATCTTAGTGGTCTCTTCCAACCTAAACCGTTCTATGATTCTGTATTATTTCTTTTTTCTTCAGTTTCTAAACAAAATCTCGCTGCCAAGGTATGGGGTATGAGGTCAATGGGCTGCACCTGAAATCAGATGGGATCCCACGAGCAATGTGCTGCTTGGATTCCCACATACTAACTGCAATATTTCCAGCACAATGGTTTTTATTTCAGACATCAAAAGAAATGAACAGGCATAAAAAAAAAAAAAAGAGGAGAGGGAAGGAATTCAAAGTCAAGGACGGTGATTTGCTGTACAAGATAAAAGAAGGGATGGTGAAGTAACACAGGATTTCTCCTTTTGAGTTGCATCTGAACCTCAGACTGCAATGAACTCTGGATTTATTTGGATTTGCTGTGTGTTCTGTGTGATCTTGTCCTTTACTGCCAGCATATCAGCCACTGGGAGAAAAATTGCTGCTAGAGTATTGCAAAACTGGCTCTATTGTAATGTTTTTCAGTGAGGGTCAAACAAAGTTTGGGGATTTTACATTTGCCAGGGTTGAGGACTGTTTGGACTGCCACAGACACTGTGAGGAGAGGCCAGTGTTGTTTTATAGATGTGCCAAAAAAATGGCAAATTGCAGGGGGGCTGGGGAGAGCAAACCTTCACTTCATTAGTCACTGAATTACGACAGATGGTTTTAAAATGACTTCATCAGCAGTGAGGCTTTGTTTGGTGCAGAGATCCCTGCCATCACCTCAGGCCCAAGACAAAGCAGACAGTGAGTGCTTTATTGTTATGGTGTTTTATTGTTATCATGTTTTATTGTTATCACAGCTTTGCCGACTTCTGCCAGTCAGAGGGAATAAGGAGGGAGGAGTGTAAGGTGGAGAAACGGCTGTGGAAGAGGATTATAGAGGATCATCACCTTTGGCTTCTTGGAAACTTGTGGGGTTTTTTTGTTAAAGGACTGTTGTTTCTGTGCAGGAGCTCCTGCTCCTGGATCATGTAGCTTTAGGTGTTCAGGAGACCTGTATTTTCTCATTAGGCAGTACTTACTGTGTGTCACACGAGGCATTTCTTATTTTGCTTTATATTGCTATTTTGCTTTATATTGCTATTTGTCAGTGCTCTGGATTGTGTAAAACATGTTGGAGTAGCACATTCTCCCTGGCTCCTGGACTCCCATTATCCAGACAGCATTAGCTGGGCTACATCTATTTCTCCAGAAGGCATACAAGAGACATGGAACTATATTAAAACATTTAAATGTACAACCCCAATGACTGTACTTTGGTTATCAGAGAAGCTTTCAGCTATAAAAGAAGAATTAATGTAATTAAACAAAAATTCAGTATTAAGATAATAGAGAAATTTGCAGGGAGTGTAGCAGAATGTGAGGGCACGGGGCAGTGATGGAGTGTGATTATGTCTAGGACTTAGCCTGTACTTTCAAGAAGAAATAAATCCTGAATGTAGCTACAGAGCTGGCAGGGAAATGGGAATGAAGGGATGCTGGAACAGTTTCCACAGGGTCAGGCAATAAATAGTAAGAGGGTTAGAGAAACTGTGAATAAGTCCAGTATTGTACTGCAAGTTTAAGGGTGCAGGAGGGGACAGTGGCACGACACAAGGTCGTGTCCCATACACAGTCAACATGCCAGGACGTCTCTGGTTTGCTCAAGATCTTAAAATATTTGGGACCCACTCAGATCTTTCTCTTTTCCAATCCAGAGAGGCCTCACTGCACGAGGTTTTGAGTCTCACCCATTTCCTAGTTTGGCTGGTGCCCACATATGAAATTGTTAGGGATGTGAGATGATGCTGTCCACAGCCAGCTGGTGAGTAACAGAGGTGGGATTCTTATTTGTGGGAGATATCAGCCTTTCCTCATGAGCCAACTCAATCCCAAGCTGTGATTCCAGGAGATGGAGCCGGTGCCTTCGGCATCCCAGAGACACTCCTGGTTTTAGGCAGCTGATGGCAGGATAATGCACGTGCAGCAAAGATTTTCAGATGGCTGTCAGGAAAATACAGGGGCAAACTGAGCTGTTAAAGGAGCAGAATTAGTCCAAGTCTTCTCTTCACAAACCTCTCAGCTGTGCTGTCATCAGAGTGACAGTTTAAAGCAAACCTTTCTCTGAGGACAGGAGGGAAACCAAGCTGCATTTTCCTAATGAGAGAGTCATCTCCTCGGTGAATCTGGGAAAACATGCTGCAGTTCCACCTTGCAGGAAGCAATGGTTTCAAGACACAGCCTTTTTATTCACTGTGGCTTGACAGCCTTGCCACACATCATTGTGTTTGTCCAGTTTGGGCTCAGGAAGACTAAAGTAAACCAAAATAAGTGTAGGCAACAAAAACACTGTTTTTCCTTTTTTTTTTTTTTTTTTTTGTTTGGTTTGGTTTTTTTGTTGGTTTTTTTTGTTTGCTTGTTCTTGGTTTTTGGTTTTGTTTTGGTTTTTTGTTGGTTTTTGTGTTGGTTTTTGTTGTTGTTGTTTTAGTTTTGGTTTTTGGTTTTTGGTTTTTTTGTGGGATTTTTCCTTTGGGTTTTTTGTTTTTCTTTTTCTGTGTTTGTTTTAGTTTGGTTTGGTTTGGTTTTTTTTGTTTTTGTTTTGTAGGTTTTTTTGTTTTGTTTTATTTTGATTTTGATTTTGTTTTGTGTTTTGGTTTTGTTTTGTTTTGATTTGATTTCGTTTTTGTTTTTTTTTTTCTCATTCTTTCCCAGAGGCATCTACATGTTCCGTAGAAATGGCAAGTGGCAGCAGAGAGGTAAAATTGTTTCAACTTAAAACAATTAAAGGCCTTTTTGTGGCAAACCTGTGCTGCTGTACTGAGCAGGTATCTGCCTCTGAAAGGCACTTGAGTGTTAGCAGAGGAGTTACTTTATGATTTTTTTGCTTTACTTCAGGCCAAATTTTCCCTCCAAAGAGTCTACTGAAATTTTGAACCCAAACATGCCAAGGTTTCCATTAAATGCTGGAAACAAGTGAAAAGCAAAGCAGAATAACGTGAAGGTTCCCTCTGTGTGTCTGCAAATGAATGCTCATGAATCCCATGAAGGCCAGATGTGCTGTCCAAGAGGTGGATCTCTGCAGCTGGACTCCAAGGTTTGAACCCATCAAAGTCTAAAGCTCTGGTACAAATGGCAATAAAACCAGTTTACTTTGGCGTGGTCACATTTTCAGGCTGAGAGCAAAGAGAATGTACAGCGAAGAGGAAAGAAGTTCCAAACTGTCTTTGATCAAACTGGCTTCAGAAATACAAATAAGCAATTATACTAATTGGAAATATATGGCACTGGGTTATCCATTTGGGGTGAACTGGCCCAGCTCCACAAAAACAATAGTTCTGCACCCTTTGACACCAGAAAACAACATGCCCATGGTATTTAACCCCAGGGACACTTTGGAGGTTGCAAACCAGCCACGTTAGGGAGATGTTTTGTGCTTAATAAGGGGCAGATCATGCCTGTTCCCACTGTCATTTCCCTGTTCAGTCCCACTGACCAGTGCCTTGCCATGGGGTGAAGGCACCAGAACTGCTGTACTTTAGTTGCGTGACAAGAAAATTACAGCCGGGATTTTTATTATCACCTCGCCACAACCTCTATTTCTATGATTCATATTGCTTTAAGAGATTAGTTTTCTTTACCATTTAACCTTCCTCAATATTGCTGCCTGAACCAAATTTATGTCTCGGATAAAGCTATGTCCTCTTTTTATTGAATCCAGGTACTTTTCATAATGAAACCGAGGTCACGTGATCTTTGATTGCGGTACTTTAAATTCTTTATTGAAAATGTATATTACATATTTTTATGACATTAATGAAATGTCTCAAAATAAATGACAACATAAAAAATAATTAATGTCTCTGTTTGGCTCATTATCTCTTCGAGTTTGATTTGTGTGCAGAGCTGGAAGTTCATCTGATAAATATAGATTTAAGTATTTCAGAGCACTGCTTCACAGCAAAACTTAGGACTGAAGAGAGATTTCATGAATATGGCACTGTGTTTTTTTATTTGCTTGTAAGTTCCTTGGGTAAATTGCATTCTTGTCTGTACAGGCTGTTATTCCAACTTCATCACCAGAGGGTATCTGAGTGCCTTCCAGCCAAGCATTCTGTGATCCAGCTGACATCTGCCATGCTCGTTCTCTCTTTCATCCTCACCCCAACGTGTGTGTGTTTTGTTGTTGGGTTTAGATCTGCGTACTGCCATGTGTCAGTGTTACAGAAAGTCATCTGTGCATCAAACACTCTTCTAAATAACTTGCATATTGATCCTGCAAGACCCCTCTGGTTTATGGCCTAAGATTCCGAAAACTGAACTGGAGGTATGAAACTGTTATAATCTTGCAAGACAGAAATAATTATAAAATCCATCAGGATTTCATTATCTCTGTGTATATTTTTATATTATTCCAGCATCTTGGAGATCTTTAACCATGAATTAGACCATTTGTACTAGAAGCTGTACGGTCTGTACTTTCAAATCATTTACAATCTAATTATAAGACAACAGGTCTTGTCTTTTGATACATTAAACCATCTTAATATAGAAAAATGATGCAATTGACTATTAAATCTAATTGACAATTTCTGAATGTCAGCAGAACCAGATTTCTGCTAAGCCTTGCGAGTTAATTCCTCTACGGGTATTATTATTAATATTAATATTGTTGTTATTATTCTTCTAAACAATAATGTGCTGTACAAACGGTGCCCAAAGGGTGTTTAAAAAGCCTTTCTGGTGCACAGTAGGGAGTTCAGGTGCCATTCCAGTTCAAACCCTGCTTGGAGCTTCATGAGAGAAACCATCTGACGAGGCCTTTCGGGGGAATATGGAAGCACTTGAGAGACAAGTCCGGCGTTCGAGGAACAATTGACATTTATTGACTTCCTGCACCATCTAGTGGGGATTAAAATTAATTGCTCTCCTTTTATGAAGACTCTAAGCTGTTCAGGATGCCCGTGGCTTCCTCTCCCAGCGCTGAGAACAGCACTGGAGGACCCAGTCCTTACCCTTTGCAGGACTGGGCTTTATTGGGATCATCAGTGCCACCAAAAACAGGGAATAACCATCACATCCAGTGACACACAAGGATCAATCCACCTGGATTGAGGCCTTGGGGACCACTGGGAAGGGCAGACCTTAAGGAGCATTACTGGTGTGTCACTGAGCTGTGGGCAGGTCTCCTGGCCATGGGAAGCAGAAAGCACAATAAAAGACCTGGAGAAAATACCTGCCCACAGTTCTGATGGGCTCACTTTGTGCTTGGGGTGTTGGGGAGAATTTCAAGAGTGTGATTCCTCCCTCTCTCTCATGACCTGCTTGGATTTAAGCTCTGAGGCTGTCCTGAGTGAGTAGGACTTAGCAGTAACACTTTTCATCAAACATGAAGTTTTTCAGCTTGCTCTGCAAACCACAGAGGAGGAGCCAAGATCTGATCCTGCAGGTGGAGCAAAATCCACTGCTGTAACTTTAATATAAGGCATTTCCTTGACCATAATTTGCTTAATTATCAGTGAACAGGATGACATTAGGTGATTAAACTCCTAATTTTCTGTCCAGGAAACAGGAGCAGCTTTTTCTGTTGCTGGGCAACACAGATATGCCTTGAAATTTGGTTAATGTAATGAGTGATAAACGTTTTTAGACATGATATGCTGACAGAGGCAATCCTAATTGCTATAAACAGCCAGGAGGCTGGAAAATCCCACCTACAGAATATAGTTTATGAATGAAAAAATTGCTCAGGCTCACTGCAAGGGAGGAATCTAAAGCAAAGCTCAAAGAAGGGGAGAGAGATCTGCTCCCCTGAGAAAGAGCACTAATTGTTTCCATATGATCGTGTCTGTTGTTCTTGGTGCAGTCCTTGCTCAGTCCACCCTTTACCCTTCCCTCCTTAGAAGAGTGTTTGCTGGACAGGGTCATCCATGTCTGTGTGTGTCATCACACCAGTAAAGGAATCCCTCTCTGCTGGGAAATTGGTGTGTCAGAGGCTGGAAATCTGTCTGCGGAAAATGTTCTTCGCCACAGAATTTCTCCCTTTCCACACCAGGGCTTGTCTTGACCTTATTTCTTGAGAAATAGGGTCCAAGTGGATTTGAAAGGCTGCCCTTGTAGCTTGGCAAGTCTTCCTTTAGCTTCAGTTCAGCAAGGTCCCAAGTGGACCCAGAAGGAGTTGGGCCCTACAGAGACATCTGCTCCTGGAGAGGTGCCAGCAGGCCCTGGGAGATGTGATGGTGACAGGGACTCTGGGAGCCTTTCCTGGCAGTGCTCAGCTTTGTAGCACGACAGAAATCAGAAAGGACAAAGGCCTGCACGTGGTGTCTGCTTTGTTTTCTCCTTGTGAGTGCAGGACTCCTGTTTTTTGACATGAATTTCACGTTGGCAGAACATCATCAGTCCTTGCTCTAACATCCCATGCTGTTCCCTGGTTTGCTGTGGCAGAATTTCATATGCCTTTGCTGCAGGTTTTTTGGGGTTTTTTTTGCCTTCTTCTCCTTTTGGTTTGACACTGCTATCACTGCCACCCACTCCTCTGCTTTGTCTGAGAGTTTGGGAAGATCTCTGCTGCCTTTCACTGATCTTGACGTGAGAGGCAACTGGTGTGTCAAATGTGTTACTGAACCACTGAAAATACACATTGCAGCTGCCACGCTGTTGCTCTCCAAACACAAGCATTTTGACTGGTTTAAAATTGTGATTTAAAAGCCCAACCTGCAACACATCAGAGCAGATTTCTTCCTTAAAGATACTACTCAGTGCATTCCCACTGATCACCACAGCTCTCAGCAGTCTTCAAGTGTCTGTAGAGGCTGTCTAGCAAAGCATCTTCCTAGAATAAAGAATCCAGTTTTGGTAGGCATTTGTGGATATTCATATTTAGATTTACTAAGAAGAAAAAAAAAGGAATGTCAGCGATTTTGGGTGAATGTGACATTGAATTAATTTTTTTCCTTTTCAGTTCTTTTTTTTGTGGTAAATTTTGCCAAAACATGCTTTAATTGTGTGCATTGCTTTGACAGATCTGGCAGAACTGCAAACAGAAATGAGTGCAGATGCCGTGCTCAGCACATAGAAATGGAAACTCTGTGAATATCCCTCTTAAAAATCTGGCTTTAGGGGCTTGGTTTACTTTTATTTATTTGATTAATTAATCCAGGTGATGAGAGGCTGAAAGTGCTGGTTTGAAATGCCCCCTCTTGCTTTCCCCCATCAGCTCTGCCCACACGCCTCAGCCCTGACCTTCTTTTCTAATTCACGTCTGACCTTCTTTGAGGAATTGTAGAATCACAGAAAGCTTTGGGTTGGAAGGGACCTTAAAGACCATCTCTTTCCAACCCCCTGCCATGGGCAGGGAGACCTTCCACTAAACCAGGTTGCTCAGAGCTCAAACCAACCTGGTCTTGAACACTTCCAGGGACGGGGCAGCCACAACTTCTCTGTGTGTTTGTGCCAAAATCTGAGATATTTTTGCTGCTGAGACTGTTGACCACAAGGAGAAGTGAGCTTTGACACCTGGTCATGATCCCAGTAAGTGTTACAACCACTTCATAACCCAAAAATAAATAAAGATCCCAAACCTCCTCTGTTTATACTTCATGCTTGAACTCAGGGGGTTTCCTGCCTTTGTTGTTCACTGCTTTCCACAGTGAGATTGTCTGTGTAACCTTAATGTATCTGTCCAGCAAATACCTGCAGACATTGCTTTCTTTGCTTCTCATTTGGATTCTGATCATAATCATAGAAAAAAAAAGCCTTTCTGGGCCTTGGTTGGGTGTTAATAACTAATGGGACCCCAACAAATCTCCTGAAATACAAAGGTGGGTCAGATGAATGGTTTGTATATAAGTAACTCCTGGTGAACCATCAGGTGGGAATTAAAATTTAATTTAGAATGTACTATCAGTGCTGCTGTGGTGGTGGTGGTGATTTACTTGATTGACTGCTGGTTTCTTTCACCTTTGCAAGCCTTAGGTTTTTACTATCTGAGGAAATTAAGACTGAATTGCAGCAGGAAATTCCTTGTACCCAGGTGTTTCTGCTTATCCTGTGAATAACTCGGCTGGTGGGGAGGCAAGGATTAGGATGGGATGGTTTGGAATCTAAATGATTCTCATTGCTCAGTACCACACATTGACATTCTGTCAGCCAAGGATGGGAAAATCCTACTGAGCTGGGCAACAGGTCCAGCAAGCAGAGATAATTTCACTGTTCTTTTTCAGTATGAGGGGTGGGAAACTGGTTTTATTAGGTTGTCCTGACTTGATTCACTGAATTTAAAAACCACTACTGAACTCTGTTGGGTTGTGATTTGAGTTGCCTTAATAATGCAGTTGCTGCTCTACTGCTCCTGTTCTCCAGCCCGACTTTGTGCTAATTTTCCTTCCCAGATGAAAGCAGGAGAGGCCCAACCTCAGGTCCACTGATGTGCTGAGAGGTGGATCAGGCTGGAAGGTGTCCAAATGGCTGAGCTGCTCTTTTGTAAATGAACACAATCAAACCCAGTGTTAATTCAGGGCCTGATGACCCTGTGCTGAACCGTGGTGGTGGTGAAAGGCTTCAGGATTCAGCCAAGCTGGTGAGCAGAGAAACAAACACACCTGCATGAAAGTCATGCTTTCTGACCTTAAAATTCCTGGTGCAATGGGCACACCATGCAGTGGCAGACCAGCTTGGTTGGTATGGAACACACACACTGACTTCCCTTCCCTGGCAGGCTCAGGGAATGCAGCTTCTCCAGTGCCATGGTGATGTGATGGATGTGCCCTGTTAGCCAGTGCTGTGGCAGCTGTGACCTCTGCTCTGTGACCAGTTCCTGGGGTGTGCAAAGGTTACCCAAACACAAAATTTGCTGCCTGCCCTGGGCTCAGAACCCTCCAAACTACGAGACCTTGGTGAAGAGATCCCTCAGCCAGAGCTGAATAATCAGGGATAAACCTCCTGGAGCGTTGGTGCTCTTCTCAAAATGTAAATTACGAGAATTCCCACTCCATTCCCACTTCAACTACTCAGGAGAAATAAAGGGGGATTAAAAGAGACAGAAATGTCCTTTCCTTTGCCCTGAGCTGAGGAGCCCATATTTCATGCCCTGCAGTGCAGCCAGCAGCTGGCTCTGGGAGGCTGCTGAGATGGGCAAGCTGGCAGCCAGGCTTGGAAAAGAAACACAGGGAGTGAGTGAGAGAATCATTTCCCCAAGCCTCCAAAGCTCTAACTCCTGCAGGCCCCTGGGCTCGGTTGCATTGTCAAAGTGAAGTGGATGGAAGCAGGATCGTTTCCCTCATGCAGTCATTAAGGAAAACTGACTTCAGATTATTCAGGATTTCAGGTACTGCAGCAGCCTAATGGAGTGATAACCAGTTACATCTTCCTGGCCTGTACCAACAGACACAACCCGAGTTTTGTAAAACACCAAAGGTATCAGCTCTCCTCCAAACTGCAAATGAAATAGCCCCAGAGTAAAGTAAATCTGTGCAAACCATCTTCGGTGCCAAATGGAAATGTAATTTGCAGGCTATTTCTCAGCAGAGAAAGTCCTTTCCTACAGCAGAAGAAATTCAAGCAGCCACATGGAAATACTTTAATTTCAGCAGTAACCATCAGAGGAGATGGCTGCTGCAGATCATGGAAGCCAGGTAATTTAGCTCTGTACTTTAAATACCTGCAGCGCCAAGAAATACTGGGAGATGTGGAATGTTGAATGCAGCCCTGCACCATCAGTGCTGCAGAGTCAGGAGGGGAACCAGAGCAAAGCTCACACTGAGCTGATTGATGCCTTCATGGAGCCACAGCACGATACTCCAGCTGGGAGCTGGCTTTGAAAAACCTGAGCTCTG
The DNA here is from genome assembly GCF_025592945.1 of Manacus candei. Lineage (NCBI taxonomy): Eukaryota > Metazoa > Chordata > Aves > Passeriformes > Pipridae > Manacus > Manacus candei. The sequence continues at coordinate 15,593,859 of NW_026138085.1, read as the reverse complement.
CTCTTTGTCTCTTAGTCGTGAGAAATAAAACGAGCCTGGATGTTGCCACCTTCTCCAGGGGGTGATTCCAACAGCCAACAACCCCTGCCTGCCAGGGGGTGAGGCTTGGAGCTGATGCCCCCTTCCAGTCTTCAGCCCTCCCTCCCTCCCTCTCTCCCAAGTCTCTACCTCCAAACCTGTGAATCCAAATAGCTCCAGGGTAGGTGGATTTTTCCACCCTGTTCCAGCTCTAATTTCTCTTTCAAACGAGCACAGTATATCTTCCCCCACCTCCCACTTGTCACTTTATGGCTTGCTGGATCTGTTTCCTTTAATGCTTGAAAATATACAGTTAAAATCACCCTAAAATTTACTAATATGCCTTTTTATTTGAAAGGCTTATTTCCCTGAAAGGCTTTCCCAGTCTTATTTGAGGGCATGCTCTCTAATATTAAACATTTTTTTGTTAAAAATGGGTGCACATCTGTTTGATATTTAACTTGAAACAAATGGTGAGAGTGGAGAACATAAGCAAAATTATGCTTTAGATAGCTATAAAAGGTCATTTTTGCTTTAAACTACAAAGGATGAATAGAGGCATATGACACACATAATAAAGGCAGAGATAGGTTTAAAATGCCCTCAGGCTACTCTGAGGTCAGCTGCTAGCTCACAAGAAAAGACAGATTTTGCCCCTCTCTCTTTTTTTTGCCACCCAAAAGTGTGGATTGCAAGCTGGGATCTGTGTGCAAGGAAGATCACTCAATCTCTGTCTTAAAACATCACGTTTTTCGCTGTCATTTTCCTAAGGGATACCGAACTCTTAAGCCTACTGATTAAGTAATTGGTTACAAACTAACCCCCTCTCCTCCTCGCTGAAAATTGGAGAGGGGTTTTAGCTTGTCACGTTGAAGAAACCATTGCTTGTGCTCTGCCACATGATGAGAAATTTCTCAATGTTACACATTTAGGTGATCAGCAAAAAATATGTGTGCTCCTCTCTGGTGTGGACGGGAGGGATCCTGCCAGAGATGCTGAAAACAAGCCAAACTCCATCTCCCTGCAGTGGTGCCAGTGCAGCAGCTCTGGGCTGAGGAACTGGCTTTGCTCTGGGCTGCAGACTCAGCCTGTGCTGAGCTTTTTGGTCAGGGCTCGGTTTGGAAACTGCCAAGCACTGCCCGTGGATTTTGAAGGGGAAATGAAGCGGGAAATGGGCCATTTCTCATTCAGAGCTGGCACGGGACCAAACCAATGGGAGCAGATGAGATTTGCAATAAACCCTTCCTGAAAGGCAAAGGAGTGCAGAGACAAGACTCTGGTTGAAATCTGGCTCCTGCCATCTGCTCCAGAAGCGCTGGAAGGGCAGGGCAGGGCACGACTAGCACCTTGCCCATAAAAGAGAGATGGAAACATCAGCCCCAATTTGGTTATCAGGTGGCTTTTGCATCTGCCAGAACATCTTTTCTGCTATTAGAGACAGATTAGGGAAGAAATATGGAACATGAAGGTCAAAACCTTACATCTAGCTCCATCCCTCCAAGGCTTGTTTGAAGCCTTGTACTTGTTTCTGTACTGAAGGGGCAAAATTAGTCTTACTGTTTCTCTGTAAAGTAATGCAACATTTCAGTTAATTTTCTTCTTCTTCCCCCCAAAACACAAGTAGGTCCTTTATCCTGGTGGAGTTGTTTAAAGCTGATTAAATCCTATTGGCAAATCATGAGGTATTTCTTAATTTTAGGCAGGAGATATGTATGCACATCTAAAGCACTTGGAGCAGAAACTCAGTGCATTTTCTCATTATTCCTGAGCTTTGTACTCCAATCTGTAATCACTAGAAAGCAAATTGTCCATAGCTCCATCCTGTAATATATAGGTTATTAATGGGAACCAGGTATCCTTCAAAGAACAGGACCATCAAGAATCATATCTGTTTCTCATGTCCTAGAAAACTTTTCACAGTTTTAATGATTACTCAAAGGGGAGGGGGAGGAAAAAAAATCTGGACAATAAATTCAGGAGCTAGCTCAGTTACAGAGAGGTACAAACACATCCTCTGGCTGAAATTCCTCTTATTAAAGCCCAAGATGCTCTGCTTTAAACCACCAGGCACACGAGGTTCCAGCTGCCCACATGAGGGCAGGCTGGCAAACAGCCGACCCAGCTGCCATTGTGGTGACAGTGCCATTGTAAACTTTTATTTTTTATGCTCAGCGTGTATTGAGAGCGATCCCTTTGTTCCATATGGCTTCCATATAGTGACACTGCATCCTGTGTAGGAGAGGTCAAGGAGTGGATTATCAGCAAGTGTTTCAAGTCGGGAATGAAGGGAGCTGGCAGGGCAAACCCACACAAAGCCTGTTCTGTGCTGCTCGTCGGCGCTGTGACCTCTGGGGTTCGGTGTCTGTGCGTTCCTCCGCTTCTCCCTCCGCGTGCGAGCACGGCCCCGGCTGCAGTGTTAGCACAGCATTCCCCTGCCAGGCTTTTGGAGGCAGAAAGAGAACAAAAGCAACCCTGAAAGCCTGGCTGAAATGTTTAGCTGTAAGCAGGGAGGCCAGGAGCAGGGAGGGAGCAGTGCAGGGAAGGATATGCTCCCATCCCCATTTCCATCCCCACCCCACCCCACCCTACTGTCCCCCTGCCCAGCACCCTTGAGGTGGGCGTCACATTCGTTCACTCACAGTCCACCAAGACGTCCCCAGTGAGCCAGCACTGCTGATAAATGATGGAAAGTGGCTCAGGACCCTTGGGTGGATCCCATCTGGCCCCCTGGACCCGTGTGTGTCGTGGTGCAGCAGGTCCCTGCCCGTTCCCTGCACTGGTAGGTGTGCAAAATTCAGAACTGCATTTTAATAACTCCTGACCTGCGAGACCCGAGCGATCATAAACCTCACAGAGTTATTGCAGGCCAAGTAAAAATTATATTCCATTTGAACATTCTTCATGTAATATCCCCACTGCAGGCAGCACTGAAAGGGAAGCAGTGTTAGCAGGGCTGTTCCTCTGGTACCTAATGAGTTGGCTTTGGCTGGGGATCAGGAGCTTTTGGAGGCTGCAGTTTGCATTGACCACTCAAAGGCTTTAGATATTCTGGACCAAACCCTGTTGTTAAATGATGTGAAGTTAAATTGGGGCTGAGGGGAGGGTAATCAGCTGGTTATTGTTGAAGAAAGTGCATGAAAACCCTGTGCTCAGCCCTCCATGGCAGGGGCAGTGCCAGGGGGAAAATGGGTTGCACGTGGGTTGGGGACACGGAACAGCAGCCAAGGGGTGAGGACAGAGCCTTTGGCATGACCCAGAGTGCTGATGCTTCGGGGATGCCTGTGGGGAAAATGCACGTTGACACCCTCCCTCTTCACCCTCACATCATCTGTCAACAGGAAAATAATTTCTCCTTCAGTCTGAAAGTCCTCTAAGTTTGTAAAAAAAGGATCTGCAAAGACTCATCACCCTTGGATGGGAGCCTGGGGGGGAGAGGACAGGAGAGGAGGGGCTGTAACACCCCTCCTGCTTGAGCAGCTACGCCCAGGGGTGGAGGCTGGGAACCCCTCTCCAAGGAGAGATTTCAGGCTGGGAATAGTCTGGAGTGAGCCAGAGAGTCGGGAACATGTAATCACTGCCATGAAAAGACAGGCTAAACAGAAAGGCAGGGATTGCTAAAACTGTGGACACATCAAGTAAGGAACTATTAGTCCTTTCTGTCCTGAAACAAAAGGAGGGAGTGCTCGGGGAAATGACAGGACAATCACTCCTGGACAAATGAAAGTGCAGCAAAGTCTGGGAAGCAGTCCTGCAGCTGAGCTGCTTGGTGGGAAGCATGGTGCCCTGGCCTGGAACCTCAGGATTGGGAGCCCCTGCATGCCAGCATTCCAGAACCAGGAGAATCCTCCACTGTATTCATCCTCTTCCTCTTTTTTTTTTCTTTCCCATGAGCCTGAGCACCAGCCACTGTCAGCTGGCTCATCTTTGTGTGACCCATTACAGACATCCTTGCATACTCCTGATTTTGTTTCTATTTTGCCACTATTTCTTTGTTCACCCATGAAAACAGTAATTTTATGTGTCAGGAGGAACAGATGCCAGCAGTGAAAACAAATCCAGAAAGTTCTTCCTTCATGCTCTATTTACACTGGATCATCTTTTGCCTGGTTTGATTTCAGTATCAATATTTTTCCTTCTTTACCCTGGTGCCACACAAAAAAAATGGAGATAGAAAAAGGGATGGCATGATTATATTCCTGTAAATAATGTTATGTTGACTCTGCTGTGTAGTACAAATAATTTATTTGAGTTAAAAAGACGTATTATTGACCATTTCTGCCTGGCAGGTCTGAAGCTCGTTTAGAATAATAAAACCCTCTTTTCAGCTGAGTATCTTGGAGTGTTTAACATTTCAGTTTTAATAGTGTGGCAAATGGATCTCAGAAACTGCAGATATTCAGTGCCCAGGTGTGATAAAAAATCCTGCCAGTGGACTGTGCCTTTCCAAGTGCCCAGGTGGCTCACACGGCATCCAGGTTGGCAAGAGAATTAAGAGCAGAGGAAAAATGTCTTTTTCCCCTTTCTCTACCTTCTTTGTTAGATTATTTTTAAGTGATTATGGAAAAATACCTCACAGGTGGCATTTCACTCCATTGTTAAAATATATCCAATGTTGGATATATTTTACATCAACAGTGTTGGCTCCTTTCCTGTGGGCAGGGACACACTGAGTTGGCTGAGCTCTGTCCCTGTGAAAATCCACAGAACCAGTTCACCCTGTTAAATTAAAAGGAAATATTGGGAACTTTACCCTGCGAGGAGGATTCCTGCCTCACCCCCCTGCAAACGCACCAAAGCAAACACGCAGGAGACATCAGTCCTGCACGAAGGATTTGATTTGCTTGATTTAAGCAAAGACCTCAGAGACCTGATTTAGACCTCCTGGGCGAGACTCCTGGTGGATTTTTGCCAGGGGATTCATGGCACTGGAAGCTGGGAGCACATCAGACGAGGTCTAGCTCATCCATTACTGGCCAATAAATGCTGCCCAGCTCATTCCTGTTTGCAGCCTCGGAACTCCTGCTTTGCCAAAGCACATCTTTGCAGGAGGACCAAGAGAGAGAGAGGAAATCCAATTCTGCTGTTCTAATGTGTTAATCACCTCCATCACTCAGCCCCTCTGCTGTCCCAGTCCCATTTGTTTGCTGACATGCAAACAGCCATCAGGGTTTGTTAGCACATCACAACGGAGGGGATGTTGCTCTGGACTCACTTGGACTGGACTGTTCATTAAAGCATTTTTTGCACCTGTCATTTGTGACTCTTCTCTGTGTGACTCTAAAATGTTTACAAACTTCCAAAGGATGGTGAAAATCTTCTTCTTTTTTTTTTTTCTGGGAATACATGATTGGTTCAGACATACATCTTTTCTCTTAGTCATGGTGTGAACAAATCATTAAAATTTCCAAATTTTTTTTGCATCATGTCAGCATATCCAAAATCTGCAAGATCTTTATTATTATTATTGATGATTGCTTATTGTTTAACCTCCAAATGCCATCTGGATTCTGGTAATACTCTCACCTGTCGATACCAAAAGAACTTGATGCTTGTTTGCTATCTAAACCCGTGATTGTAAAACATAAGAATAAAATGGGAGCAATTTATTTCCCAGATCAAATTTTCTCTCAGCAGGATTAAAACTGCCACAGCAGTAAAGAGTTTACAAACTCACTAAAGAACTGTAATAACTTCCCTTCTCGCTGCTGGGTCAAGGAAAGGTAATACATGTTTCCAATCAGCTTTGAATTGAACTCAAATTGTGGGGTTTATTTCACTTTAATCCATATGTGAGTTCATGTTAAAGGTAAGAGAAATCGCAGGACTGCAAACATGGAGCGGAGTTAATTAAATTCTGCAGCTCCTTTTGGAAGAAGCCCTGGATCTGCTCATGTGTGGAGGCTTCCAGGGTGCTCCTGAGGGCAGGACCAACTGGGAAAGGGCTCTGCTGGTGCAGCGAGGGCAGCGACACAGGGACTCAGAGGGACCAAGCACATGGAGAAAAACCTTCCAATGCTTGGGAAAGACTTCTTTTTGCAGAGCTATACACCAAAAAACCCACTTCCTCCTCTCCCTTTCTCCTCCCTGGTCCAGAAAAAAACAGAACTTAGAGTTCCTCAGCTGACAGGGACTGGGGGACTCTGCAGAGACCCGGCACATTCTCGGCCCAGACCCAGGCGAGATCTTTCTCCAAGTCAGTCCCCACTGCAAATGCTGCTTTTAGAAATGATAAATGTTTATTAGTCTTCCTTCTCTGTTTCCCACTTACTGTGGGAATTGGTCTTTTTTTTTTTTTTTTTTCCTGGTTTCTGGCTTTCTGGCCCATCTTGTTTTATATGTGTTCTGGAAAAGAGCTTCTGCTAAGTGGGAGAGACTATTCATGTGCTTACAGTTAAGTCTGCCTTTCACTGTCTTGCAGAGCTGGGACCTGAGCTCTGGCCACTTTGCAGGATCAGGTGCACTAAGCCCTTGCTTATCCTCTGGCAGGTCTCATTCAGAGGCATGGTGTGCAGACTTGAGCCCCTGGCTGCCTGCACCTGGGAGGAGATTTGTCTTGAAGCCATAAATGCTTAGTTATGTTCCTTTTTTTCCCTTTCTTCCACATCTGAGCTGTATCTTGGAGCATCTCCAATACTGACACCAGTGCTCGGTGCAGGTTGAGAAGGAACAGGTTGCCCAGGGGGGTGACAGATGCCACACCCCTGGAAACATTCAAGGTCAGGATGGATGGGGCTCTGAGCAACCTGATCTAGTTGAAGGCTCATTACAGGAGCCTTGGACTAGATGACCTTTAAAGATCCCTTCCAACCCAAACTATCAATGATTCTGTGATGTTTGTGGCTCACCCAAGATCTCGGAGCACTGGGGACTGCCAGGAGCAGGATCTGGGGACAGGAGCTGGCAGGGAAGGCAACACTCATGTGATTCTGCATATGGGCATGGAATCATGTCCTTCCCAGTGTGCCAGGCTGACCAGCAAGGTGCAAACCTCAGGAAAATGTGGTTTGTGTGTATTTTGTTGAATGGTGGATTTCAGTCACCGTGAAAGGTTTAGAAAGTTGAATATTCACCAAAGCACCCAACAGAGAGAGCTCTATCCATGCTCTGTGTTCCTGTTGTTGATGCTTCTGTCTACAGTCCCTGCATCCAGGGAAACACAATTTTCTTCCCCTGCAAAGCTGGCAGTGAAAGGTTTTTCTGGTTAGAAATGAATTGTGTTCCAGAATGAGTTGCATGCCACGTGTGAGATTCTGGAAAAACCAGCCTTCCTCAATAGCACTAAACCGTGACATTTTTAAAATCTGAATTTAAAAATATTGCACAGTGCATTCATTTTGCCTCATGCAATGAAATAAAAGTCTCCCTTAAGCAAATTCATTTTTTCCTGAGCTTCCCACAGAATATCAATGAGAATACGAGTCACTTAAGAACCAAATACCAGATTCAATGTCTTCTGACACTTGGTGGCTTTAACAGGCCTCGGATCAGGCTCTGTAAGATCATCTACTATTGGCAACTGGCCTTTCTAGTCAGCTTGGAACTTCACCTCCTGCAAGCTTGGAGCTTCATCCACCTGACAAAGAAGAGCTGTGCTCCTGCCAAGGAGTTCTCCAGTTTGTCATAACCATTTTAATAGCAAACTTTCATTTTCCTGTGTTACCCTGCTCAGATCCTTGCAAGACTACTTGAAAGTTATTTGTCCTCAAGGCCACAGATATATGAAGAGGCTGTTTTCACACACTTGCCTAACAGCCTTTCCCATTTCTCATCTTAATTTTCCCTCTCTACAGAAATGTCCTTGGCTACTCCGAGGTTCTGTTCCCTGAAGTTTCTTTGTTTGCCAGCTCAGATGCTCAAGTGCTCTGTTCTCTCTGCTTAGAGGTGATTTCAAAGCTCTTCACTGCAATTCTCCCTTTACATAAACACTTCAGAATTACTTCAGCAAACTGAAATACTTGCACATCAGCAAAACAGTTTTTGATGATGATGATCTTGTGTTCTGTGCATCCAAGTACCTTCGACTCAGATGGTGTTCTTTTATATAACAAGCTTTTATCTCTTAATAATTTCCTGACTGCAAATTTAAGCTTTTCTCCTGGACAAATTCAGAGACACGAGCACAGTCCTGTTTTCTCTCAGAGTGTTTTAAAACAACAATTCTTTCCTTGTAAACTCTCATCTCAGACCTGGTGAGTTTTTAATGTTGCTTTGGTCTGTGCAATTGTCCACTCATGGAAGCAAAGCTGATACAGGTCTTGCTAGTCAAGCTTTTATTCACACATATAAATTTTGGGTTTTACCGTGGTTTACCTGCATTGATCTATCAAGTCCAGGTTTGAGGCAAATCAGTTCCAGGTTGGAAGCAAGAAGGCTCTTTTGTGAAAACATTCATCCTACTTGGACTCCAGGAATGTGCAGTTCACCACCCCTTTGCAATCATAGTCTTTATACTGGTGACTTTCCTTAGTCACATTTCTGAGGTTAAATACCAGAAAAAAGGTTACTATCAAAAGATTCAAGGCAAGAAGGCTGACTCCATACATTCAGCTGGAATCTGTGTGTGCTCTTGCAGTGAACAGACCATTAACTTTTGCAGTGCAGCTGCTGAGAGATGTCTTAAAATACTTCAGCTCTCCAGTCAGGGTGATAACAGCTCATTAAAGCCCAGTGTCTGAGCCCTCTGTTCAAAGGGGCTTTGGAGATCACTGCTGTTCCTTCCTTCAGTTCCATCAGAACTTCCATCAGGAAGGAAATGGAGCTGGGCTGACATTTTATGTCTTTGTGCAGAATGTGGTGACCTCAGAGTTGAGGCACTTGCACAGACATCCCTGTCCTGTACAAAGGCAATCAAGAGCTCCTTACCCAGCACAGGAACCTCAGTGCCCATCGGGTTCAACTGCAAATGGACTTTCTGGGAGCTGCATTAGGAAAATAAATCTATAAGATCTATTTAATATTCTGTAACTAACTGAGATTTACATTTAAACCAGCAAAATCCATCCTTTTTTCTTCCTTCTTCCCTACCACTGCTGCAGCCAAGGCACTGCTCCTGAACAAGCCACTTCTCATCAGTCTCCCCATCCAGGAAAAGCCACATGAAGAGCTGATGAAAGTCCACTTTATGAGCTGATTATAAGTTTTGTCATACCTCTGAGCTAAGTATGTTCATATTTGTGGCATATGTCTGATCCAAGTTGGCCCTGAATCTTTACAGATGAGAGTTAGATGCTGATGTCTGCAGTGTTTGCTCCTGAGCTGCTCCACTGGGAGCAGGAGACATTCCCCCACCAGTGGTCCCACACTCGTGCACACACTGGCTTTTCCCTGTTACTGGGTATGTGGCTTAAGAGGAGATTTGCCTAATGGTCATGATGGGTTCCTGGAGGCAAAACCTGAGAGGAAAATGCAGATATTCCATGAAGAAATATGGCAGGACTGTGTGTATGTCCAACAAGTCAAGAAAAGCCAGTGAACATGTTTTCCTGGGTATCTTCAGGAGTGAAATTCAGCCTTGTTCCTTCCCGGGAGTGTGTGAATTATCTGGGATGCAGCAGGTACAGCTTGGACACAGCTCCAGGTTGCCCATGCTCAGAGATTTGAGTGTGGTGCTTTGTGTCCAAAGGATCCAGCTGCCATTCCTGGGGGATGAGCAGCTCAGGGAGCAGGGGGAGCCCTCCCAGCCTGCAGCTGCCCCTCCTTAACCTGAATTTCATGCAGAGCTCTGAGATCAGTGCAGCTGCCAACAGGTTTCTGGGTGGAATTCCAGGTCTGGAGCGGAGCTTGCAAATCCTTAACCATTTTGTGAGCTGGGTAATAAAGAGAGGGATGGGAAGAGGGAAGCTCCTTCTCCCTCCAGGGACCTGCAGCAGCAGAATACATCGGAGGGGCTCCAGCCAAAATCTCTGGTGAGTGGGAGAGTAGATGGCAGGGTGTCCTCACTGCAGCCCCTGCTTTCTGAAATGTGCTTCCTCTCCCTTGGTCCATCACTTTTGTAAATCTCACAGGTAAGCTGCAAGGACCATCTGTTTTCCAGGGACTTCAGGGATGAGTGGAGCAGGGAGGAGGAGGAGGTGGCTTAAGGAGGTCTTGCAAGTGTGTCTGGTTTTCTTTGAGGGGAGAGTGGTTTTAGGCAGGCTCTGTCTACAGCTACAAATTAGAAGTGATGGGATGTATTTTTTATGCATTGTGGGGTGGTTGGATGTCATGGTAAGACCTGACAAGGCTTATTTCCCAGACCATGCAAAGACACAGGGCTGCTGCTGCAGCACAGGGCCATCGGGAACAAGGAGGGAGAGAACAGCCAGGAGAACAGCCCAAGGCTTGGCTGGGCACCAGGGAACTTGCCTTGAGTGGACTTTTGCCTTAAGCAGGATTTTCTCCTGACTTAGTTTCCCTCCCTTCCCTGCTCCCAGGCTCTCAGTGGTTTTAGAAGGAAGTAGAGCAAAAGCAGTTTAAAGGCAAAAAAAGTGACATGGTGCTGAATTGGAGGGACCAGATTAGACAGAGGGAACCTAAGACTCAAAGAAATTATGGCTTCAAAGGCTTAAATCCTATTTTTTCTATCTAGCCTGTTGCCTCCAAAGATGAGAGAGGAGCAGAATCTCTGTTTGATGAGACTATTGCCTTACAGAAGGTTGAAAACATATATTGTATTAATTTTCACAGCATTTTGTCTGAAATTCCTTGAAATATGTTTCTGTAACCAACCAAGCTCATTCTTAACTATCACTGCTACACATTCAGCAAGAATTTATAGGCAGTGTTAGAAGTGTTCACATCCTCACCTATTGTTTGTGCCAAAAGCCTCTGTCCTGGAAAAAAAGAGTTGCACTTCCTAATGCTCATCCACAGCACTGTAAAGCAGGAGCAGGGATGAGCACACATGCACCCTCTCCTGCACTGCCCAGAATGGTCTGGGAATGTTTATTTTTATGAAAAAGCTACTTCTCTTATATCAGTCCCTGAATCATCTGGGGAGGGATCTGGTTTGGTCCCTGGCTGCAGAGATCTGCAGAGCTGAGCAGATGCTGTGGGATGATTCCAGAGCAGACAGAAGCAGCAACTGGGATGCACTTTGGCTCTGCAGATGCTTCAGGCAGCAGGATCTCCATTTCTGGGTGGTGGCTTTTGAAATCCCTGAGGATAAGCTGAGCTGTAAGACCTCTAGAAAACATTATCTATGCACACAGAAAAGCCAAGTGAAGGCACACAAAAGGGCCTGCACACTCTGCTTGGTGCTGGGGCATCCTGTCTGATTAAAAATAGGGACTGAGTCAGTTTTGCTAAAAGATTTAACATCTTCTGTCCATTGCTGATTTACTTCCTGAGGAGTAAGTAACAAAACACGTGCTACTCTCCTATTTCATGGTAATCTTCACCCTTTGTTGTCAGAATACAAGCCAAAGGTGCACATTTTTCAAGGAATTGTTTGAATTACTTCCCTCATCCTGATTACTTTTCTTCACTTTTTCCTTCATCAGCCATCCTTTGGGTATTAACCTTGTATTTATGCTCACATTAACTAGGGTCAGCATCAGAAAATGCTCTTGCTCTTGCTTTTGCTCAGCCACCTGGAGAAACAGAGAAGGGAGACAGTACCAGACACACACTAATTTCTAACATGTGTTTCCTGGCCTCGGCAGCTCAGCCACATAAGTCACCAGAGGAATAATTGTCCTTTGAGTACAGTCTTTGGATGTGTTTGAGCCTGAGAAAGCTCTGCCATGGAGTGAGTGTCCTGCTGAACATCAGCAGGCTGAGGGCAAGGAGGAGGCAGACTTGGTAGAGAATAGCAGTTGGTGATGTGCAGAATGTTCAGTTTGGCTTCATCTGAGCTTCTTACATGAGTTGGTTGAATAATAAAAGGAAAGGGCCGTATATGGGAATGAATATTTATATTTGTGATAACCCTCCCTCTGCTTGAATATTAAAAGTGAAGCCTGGTAGGCTGGGCCTTCTGCTGAACATGCTGTTCCCAAAACCTCCAACAGCATCAGGAATGGTTTGGGCTGGTTCTGGGGTTTTTCTTTGCTTGCAGGGGACAGATGATGTTGGGCTTGTGGACTTCTGGGCCATGCTGTGCCCCGGGGTGGGCTGGAGCTGTGGTGTGTCCCTGGATTGGAGCAGACATGACTTTTGATGCCAATGGCCCAGTTCAGCTCAAGTGGTGAAGGCACCAGAGCTGCACACAGTGCCCAGGGGTCTGGTGACCTGGAAGAGATGCTGTCAAGGAGTGAGGTAATTCTGTGACTATTTATCTAACTTTTGTCTGCAGGTGGATAAATGCTACCTCACCTAAGAAAGCCACAGACATTTTGCCCCTCCTCTGGATGTCTGTAATTTTCATTGCTATGTGGAATAATCCCAACACTAAAATGGAGTGGGATTTTTCCAAAGTGTTTTGCTTTGTCCTGTTTTTTACCCCTCCCTGGGGCAGGTGAGAGTTTTGCCATTGATTTCAGTGTGAACAGAGTCTGGGTTTGGAAAGCCCAGCAGTCTCCTGTGACAGCTGGGTCACAGTGTGTGGTGGAGGCTGTTTGGTGCCTGCCAAGGGAGGGATTTAAGGAGGAGCCCAGTTCAAACTCCTCACAGGTCCCAGTGACTGCAGAGATGAACCTGGCCAGGAACACTGCTCGCAACTGAGACCACATTCCTCACAATTGTGGAAAGGATAATGCTGTGGAAACTTTCTGCCATTTGGAAATTAAGACAGAGCAGCCCCAATCAGCCCCTGATTTCTCATGGAAATGATCTTCCTCATGCTCCTCCCCACCCCTGCCCTCTCCTACTTCTCTTGCCCTCCTGGAACTCGTGAATCTGTCAATCAGTTTTATCCAAATTGAGCAAACAGTAAGAAAGCTCAGATATAATGAAATATTAAAAGTTTATGAGGTTTATACTGGCTGAAAAATGCTACAGCACCAGCTTTCACAGAAGATACTCTGGAGTTCCCCAGAAGAGACTGCTCCTACTACACCTTTAAAATCAATCACCGGAAAAAAAGTGTGGGGAGTTCCAGGCTTTAATAGTTTCACAGTTCACAGACTAAATCACTGTGTTAAAGCTCACAGAGAAGTTAATATTCTTATTTCTAGCTTTTTTTTTGGAGGGGGGGGGCACAGGGAATCTGGTTTCTTCTAAAGGCTCTGCCAGATCCCTGGAACTATAATGCCAGAACTTTTTCCTATGCCCAGCTAGGAAGCAGAAGCTTGTGGATGTATCCTTTGCAGCAACAGGAAACTCCCAGGCAAGGGATGCAGCACCCAGTGAGCCCCTGCCTGCCCCCAGAGCTCTCCTCACACCCGTGGCTCCCTCTGGAAACTCACTGTGTGGACCAGGAAAACCAAAGGCTGAACTTCTGGAGCTCCTCAGAGGGAACCAGCCTTGCCAACTTTTCCATTACGTTATTTGTTACATCTTCTCTTATTTCAGTGGATGTGAAACCTTTTTCCATAGGTAAAAGGATACTGTTGGCAACGTGGTATTGGAGGGAAGCCCTTCCCCACCCAGCTCTGCTCCCCAGGCCTCGGAGCAGAAGGGATCACAAATCACTTCTGACTCTCTTTCTTCCATGCAGTAATTCCAAAAGAAGTGTCCCTTCTTTAAGCTGTCTTTCCTGCCTTTGGAATTCCACTCCTCCTTGCCTCACTGCAGGGACCATGAAGCCATTTTGTGGCTTTTCTTTCTCCTAAGCTGAGTTTTGGCCAGTGCTGCTCGTGTGGCTTTCCCAAGGCAGCCGAGGTGCGAGTTCTGCTGTGGCTCCATCCCAGCTGCCAAAACACCATTCCTTCCCTCTCCACTCCCTTTTGCTGGGGTTGGGTGTTTGGAGGACTGAAGGAATGAGGAATGTAGATTAGGAGGGGACCTCAAACCCATCAGGTCTGCTCACACTTTCCATCAGCTTGCTGGGCTTGCCTGACCAGTGCGGCTCCCAGAACAGCTTCTTTCTGTGTTCCAATAAGCTGGGAGCTGCAGCCATTTCCTTCAGAGTTGTTGGAATTATTGAATGTGCTGGGTGCCTCACAGGAATGTAACAATCCTAAAGGCTGATCCTTGTGCAATGACCTTGACCAGCACATCTCCATGTGCTTTGCAAAAAGGGGTTGACATCACTGCCCTGGTTCTCTGTGGGGAAACTGAGGCACAGAGTAGGTCTGTGTTCAAAAACCTTGTGGATGTGGCACTTGGGGACACGGTTTTGGGGTGGGCTTGGCAGTGCTGATTAATGGCTGGACTGGATGATCTTAGAGGTCTTTTCCAACCTGAATGATTCCATGATTCTAGGCTGACCTGGAAAGAGAAGCACAGTCTCCTGCATGCTGATGCCAAACTCCTCTTAAGCCACAGTGCCTGGAGCGTGTGAGTGTTCCCTGCTGGAATGCACAAGCCTCCTCTGTAACTGGCAGGGCAGCCACTAGCCAAAGCTGGCAGTGGCCTCCTGCTCACTGAAATCCTCAGCCACTTCTTAAATGCTGTCAGTTATTCTTTACAGGCCACCAAGCAGGGTTTTCCCATGTTGGATCAATTCTTAATTAACAAGGTTTAATAGGACCTGGGTTATCAGAAAGAAATAAGGCTTTGCTTTCAGCAGGAGCAGGTACCCTGTCTGTGACTGCTGTGACAGGGACATAGGGCTGGCACAGCCCAGGGTGAGGCAGGGCAAAGGCAGCAGCATTAAATACACCCCAACTCCTTTCTCTTTTCACCTGCAGGACTATTAATGTACAGCCTGAGCCCAGGCTGTGCTGGCTCACTGACCCCAGGAAGGGCCGATACAGCTGCACATTCCTCACATGGGTTCAAGTCAGGATTTTAAAGCCCTCATTTCAAGGCATAGTCAAACCTACAGTCACTCTTTTATGTCCCAGCACCTGTCTGTGATATGGAAACGTCGTTTATCACTTCCACTGCACTTGGTGCTGCATAAATTCCCAGCACTTCAGCTGAGCCTTTTTCTGAAGACCTGGTTACCCAGTCCCTGCTGCCCCTGGGGCTGTGACGGCTCAGGGGCAGCCCCAGCCCTGCGTGTCTGGTTTATTCCACTTGCATTCCTCCTCCGACTCAGCCTTTAAAAATCCTCCTTCCTACTGCACTGGGAATGGGTGAGATTATTGCATTTTACCCTAGCTCTCTTTTCATGTTTCAGCTCGTTTTCACAACCAAATAAAATATCTGCTGACATGAGCATCTCCTTCGGGAGCGCTGTGCCGTGTCCCCTCGGTGACACCCACGCTCCTTTCCCTGGCTGTGGACGTGCAGCTTTGTTGTCCTGGCTTTTGTCTCACCTCCTAAGGCTGACCCCAGAAATGAGAGGTTATAATTATTCCCAGGGGTGAAATGTAGGGTCAAAAGCTGCTGATCCCCCCGGGGTGTGACGTGCCTGTCACCCCACAGCAGCCGTGGGGCGATGCTGGGGCTGCTCATCATTTGCTTTCCCTAAAGGAAATACATATATATACATATATACATATATATATATACACACACACATATATATATATTTGTGCATATTTTTATTCTTTAGCCTTTACCCAGGAGCAAGCAGATTTCCACTGCTGGAAATCCAGCCCATGGATTCCCACTGCAGCGATCCAGCTGGGAGAGGAAAGCTTCTTGCTAAAAATAAACGCAGGAAGGCTGGCTATCAAAACCTCTTCTGCCTCTCACTGCCAGCTTTAAAGGCTCCAGCTCGCGTGATCCTTTTCCCCCAGGTGCAGGAGCCGAGGGATGCTGCCCTCCGTCCCGCATCGCTGCTTCCCGTGCCTGCCATCCCTCTCTCCCGCGGTGGTCCCTGACACCAGGGATGGATACCAACGGCATTCCCGGTGTTGCTGCGGGATTTCTCGGGCGAATGG
Source organism: Manacus candei (assembly GCF_025592945.1). Lineage (NCBI taxonomy): Eukaryota > Metazoa > Chordata > Aves > Passeriformes > Pipridae > Manacus > Manacus candei. Next base: position 15,577,987 of record NW_026138085.1, on the reverse strand, counting down.
AGACACGGGGGCGTTGCGTGTGTGCTTTTGTGCCGCGCCGCAGGCTCCCAGATCGGGAGCACTGAAGTGATGACACAAAACTGGCAGCTGAAACGCCCTCGCTCCGGAGGATCCAGGACCTTTGTGCCGGCTTTCTGCACAGCCCAGGGATTTCCGTGTCGTTTTTTTGCTGTAACTACCTTCTGTGGTCCATAAACTATATTGGTTTCATTTAATTCTGGGAACATAATGAATTTCTGCGGGCTTGTTTCCTGCTCAGGGTAATATCTTTGCTAGATGTGAGGTTTATTTCACAAGCTAGTTATAAATTCGCTCAGACTCCCAATTGTTTCATCTTGGGAGCGATCAATAAAAAGAAACATGAGGGAGATTTTAGACCCTTCACATTCACTGAAATTCAGGGATGTAAATCTGCTGTCTGACCTTTTTTTTTTTTTCCCTGAGTGCTGAGTAACGCTGGAAAAATGTTAAACCAGAGTGTGAAATTCTCCCTTCTTTACCCCCAAAAGAGTCTGCAGCATAAAAAAGCTCATTGGGTGTTGTGAAGAGGCAAGGAAAAAATGCCAAAAATGGAGGATGTAACTGTGTCAGGGTCTGTTCCTTACACAGCTACACTTTGTGAGCCCTTACCTCAGCTCAGTCTGTTCTCCTTTATCACAGCATTGAATGGGTAATATCAATTTTTTCCTCAGTTTCCTGAAAACTTAGGATAAAAGCTAACCTCTCTGGAGCTAATGTGCAGCTGGCCCTTCTATGTCTCCTAGCTGAAACACCCAGATTAAAGCTAACATCTGGCTATCAGCAAATAGATTTCGAGCAGCAGATATATATTTAATTTTCTAGATTTATCCCCTTTATTTTTTTGCCAATAGTGAGCACTCTTTTGAAAAGTTTGCCAAAAAAGTGCCTAATTTCCCTTCTCACTTGTGCAGGCCAGTTGCAGATCACTGGTGGTGTCAGTCTGGTTGCTGCTTTTCTCCTGCCCCATTTTTCTTGCTGCATTTGCACAGAGCTGCTAATAAATAAGAATGGCATTGAGCCCGGGCTGAATTTTAGGTTTTTTGTTTTGTTTGAAGGTAGACCCCAGAAAGTTGGGCTTGTGCTTTTTTTTTTTTTTTTTTTTTTTTTTTATTCTTTTGCTGGAGGTTATTTTGCTCTGGATTTGAGCACTTTTCTTTTCCTTTATTCCTGTGGGCTGAGTGCAGATCCAACAGGACCTGCTCATATGTGAGAGACAAGCATGGCTTGTACAGCAGCAACAACAACTTGAAAAGTCCCTGTTCCCACTGTCTTGAGAAGCTGTGATGACTCTACAAGTGCTCTTCATCCATTCCAGTGCAAAGTGAACTAAATTCACACTAACCATCAGTGAAGAAATGATTAAGTGGGTGAGGAATTAATTTACAAGATCAAATTCTACATCAAGTGTATTGCCAGCCCTGTGATGCTTTAATAATAAGCCACTGAATCCAGGGATGATTTAGGACTTGGTGTCATTAATTACAAGTAGAAAAGTCTTTTAGCAGCAGATGAATGGCTTTGTATTGATTTTGTGTGTTTTTGCTATCTACTTCTCAGCTCGGTTTCAACCTCCCAGCACGAAGGCTTTGTGGTGGAGCTGCAATCTCAACTCACAAGAGCTGCTTCAGTGTTTCTAAAATTTCCCCCAAACAGCCTTAGGGGGTTTAGCTGAAATACAAAAAGAAAGGGCAGGGATATTAAGAGCCAGCAGTTAGCACTGGCTTCTTCTCTCCTCAAGATGGGCTCCAGACCCTCCCTGCTCACTCCTTTGGGTTGGTGCTGGGGTGGGACAAGGCAGAGTGACCCCACTGCAGAGCATGGGGCTGTCAGAGAGTGCAGAGGGAAGATGGAGCTTCAATCACAGGGTTTAGTCCTCCTTTGCCCCCAGCATGTGCTCCCATCTCCTGCACTGCTCTGCTCTCTCATCTTGGTGCTGCCCAGGAAGGTTTGAGGGTTATCAGTGAGGCCCTGCTGCTCTGTGTGTGTGCCAAGTCCCATCTGTGGATTGACACCCCTTGTCTGGAGAGCTGTGGAGCAAACAGCCCCCTGAAGGGAGATCCAGACCAGCTGGGGGCTGAGCCTGGGGGTGAGCGCGGATGTGGAAGCATTTAATTCTTATTTTCTTTTTATTTAAAGCATTTGTGGTCTCAAGGGGGAGGGAAAAACTAACAGACTCGCTGCTGATTTTATTTGTGCTGAGGAGATGTCCCAGCAGACGAGCTGCCATGGAAGCTCAGAGGAGCAGGAGGCAGAGCTGGCTGCTGGGCTGCATCCCAACCTCAGCCCCGTGCTCACCAGGGGCTCTTGCTGGGGACCTGCCCTGCTGTGGACGCTCCCTCATCCCACCCAGCTGGGGAAAGGGGGCCTCCTACAGCTGCACACCCTCCCCTCAGTGCTGCTCCTGCTGGAGAGGTGACAGATTTGTCAGTTCACTTAAAAATCCCTCGTTACCTGGGGGCAGTGGGACTCTCGTGTGCCAGGTCCAGGCGGGAGAATTTGTTCCGTGGTCATTTGTGCTCGAATTAAAATCATCAAATGACCAAACTCATTCCTTATGGTGAATCCAAGGAACCCAAAACCTGTAAGGAAGCACATTTGGAGGGTAATTCAGACCCACCTTTGTGCTCAGCTCTGGCTGTGCCGTCTCACCCTGTCCCATCTCCCAAAACGGGTTGGGAATGCAACGTGGATCCCAGGGCTTTGTTCTTCCCAGCACTTGAGGAAACTCCATGGAATAGCTTTTCACCTGGTGTTTGTTTTCCTGTTTCCATTTCCAGCTCTGTTCAAGACGTGGGAAGGAAGGTACATGGCAAAAGCACTGTGGTAACAGACCTGAGGCTGGTTCAGTTGGATGTTTCTGTGGATATTTGGAGCTGAATCCTTGTTTCCCACTCTGATGTAACTTGTCTTCTGGCTGAGTTTTCTCCAGCATTTGCAGCCTTTTTTTCTTTTTTTTTTTTTCTTTTTTGGCCTATTTTGAGGGGGATTCTGTGTAACCAGAGTCAAATCCCAGCCCCCTGCTCTGCAGAGATGTTCACACTTGGCAGTCCAGGGGAGCTGCTGCTCTTCATCACATCTCCTGCCCGGGGCCACCCACGGGCTGCTCCTCCACGAGCACTTAGGAAAGGTTTACTCATGGAAAAAGTTCTACCCCACCTGTAATAATTAGAGCTCAATTAAAGCTCAGAAAGGCAGTGATGGGCACCTTCCCTTGCTATGCCAATGATGGGCACCATCCTGTCCCGCACACCGGGGTCACACCCCTGGGTTGCTTCATCCCTGCTTTCATTTACTATTCCTCACCCAATCCACTAATTTATTAATCTTCTTTATTCCCACTTCTCTTCTGCCCCTCAGTGTGTTTGTTTCATGCATTTATGCCCCCAAGCTGGTTGTGCAAATACCTCTTCTGTTTGGAGTGGGTCCATGGTAAATCCAACCTCCATGAGGACATGGAAGCTTTGTATGGCAGCAGGAAATTTGGGGCCTTTCCCTCTCCCCCAGCCTCTGCCTCAGTTATATCTGCAAATCTGTGATCTTGCCTTGAAAGAATCTGTAATGACTCATTGGCTCTCCTGGACCTACTGCCAATAACACAGTTACTTATAACCAGTTAATTAACTGGAAAGTCTAATTACTTAAAATTCAGCCCTTTCCTGGGATTTTGCTGGTGCAGGAGAAGGCCAAATAATAACTATGCTTTTCAATATACCCTCGTTTTATTTTTCTTGGGCAACATACAAAAGTTATGTGTAAATATTTCTTTCTCCAGCGAGCACACTTTATTATCCCTTTTCCTTCAGCTTTCATTAAAAACTGCTCCCACCCCTTCTTTAGCTTGAACATATAAATAAATAACGCCTGATTCAAACAGCCTCAGCCATAAAAACCTGCTTGAAAAGAATCTCAGGCAACTACCACATCTGGAATAATAGTCAACATATTTTAGAGAGAGAGACTTCATTTTTCTCACACGGGATACTAAATCATGATGGCTCCATGTGCCAAAAATAACACAGTGGGATATGACTATGGGAGGACGTGAACCTATAATGAGGTTCAATAAAGTACTAATCTTATGGGGTAATGCAATCTGGTTTGCTTTTACTTAAAAAAACCCTCTGTGTGTGTGTGTGTGTGCCTTCATAGACTCTGGTGTGCTTTTTAAACAGGGTTCTGGTGTCTTCTTTCAAACTCTCGCCGCTGTTTTGCAATGCAAATAAATATTTCAAAGCTCATTAGTTTTGTCCCAAATTAGCCTCATTCCAAGAAGGATGATGGATTCCACCTGCCCCATCATTTCAGCTCGGGGAAACCCATTGGGATGATCTACTGTTGTGAGAGAGGAAGAGCTTTACCATTTACTGAGCCTCTTCAGAGATCACCAGTGGTGCAGCACGATCGCTTCAGGTTTGTCAAAATTATCCCCTAATTACAGGGCTGGGTATTAAAATCATCCCTGAACTCAGGGAAATGTGAGTCCCCTTTTACATCATGGAGGTGGGATAGAGCTGAAGGTGGCAACAGGGATGAGAAATACAGGAAACAAAACCAACCAAAGAGCAACTTTGAATTACAGAAAACTCTTTCTAATGCTGGAAACTCTAGTCTGGAGTTGCTAAAGGGAAAATGTTGTATTCCTTTTGATGTTCTTCTCTCTGTAGTGAAGGAAGAGTGGCAGGAGTGGTTTGTGCCCACTGAGAGCTGACAGACTTTGTCCCTGTTTTTCTGGAAACCCCTTTCCCTAGGAATACCCTCCACCTACTCCTGGCTCATCCAGCTGTGCAGGATCTCTGTCCCAGGAGGGTGGTGCCAAAGTGGGCACACACAAACCCAGGAGGGAGGATCCCACCTTCCTCTTCCTCCCCTTCCCTGAAGCTCTCACAGTGCTAATGGAGGAGGAACTTTGCTTCCAGCTGATGTGAAAACAGTGGAATGGCTTGGCCAGGTCCCCAAATCTCTGGAGTCTTGCTTAATGCATTACTGGACATTTTAATCCTGCAACATTTTTTCTTCCTTTCTGCAACTTTATCTGCAGGAGATTGGTGCAAATATATCCAGCACTTGGGCTTGTTGTGGTGCTAGAAAAGATGACACATGGATATTTTTACTCAGGGAACGCTGTCCCAGGGGGCTTTTATCAAACATAACTCAACATTTCCCCAGACATCTTGATCACCACCACAGTGCCAGCCCCTCTGAGCAGCCAATTTACTATGCTGTAAATAAATCAAGCTTCAACCCATAGATTTTTTGCCATGTAATCAGTCTGCTTTCATAAAAATTCCCCTCTCTTGGCATTCATTCACATGTGCCTTACAAATGTGCACGCTGTATTGAATCAGATGCGGGGGAAATATATATTTTTTCCATATGGATCACAATAAAAACCATAAAAGGTTTTTTTTTCCTTGCCCCCCCTCCCCTCCTCGCAGTCTCTTGAGGGCATATATTATAACAATTGAAATCTGATGAGAAAATGAAAAAATGCTTGGTGCTCATATCTTCCAGAGTAGTTTTCCAGAGTCCTGCTGCTGAAAGGGACATAAATCATTGGCAGCACTCAGGCAATGTTGTTACCTGAATATACAAAACAAAACACGACTGATTTCTTGCTACTGGAAAGAGGAAAGTGCTGCAGCCAAAATAATGCCCTCAAATTGTCAGTCAGGTTATATTTAACTGGAAAACTGCATTTTAGAAGGGATGGTAGCCAAAAAAGGGGGTGTAGCCCGTTGCAGGCATCCCCCTGGCATGAGGAAGGAAAGCTGGAACATTCTGATGGTTTTCTACCCTGGGTGGTGTCCAAACTGGTGCTTCCCCAAAATCAGCTTCTCTCCCTACAAGGAGTAAACCAGTAAGAAATCTTTCACAGAGATGTCACCTTCATTTTATTTTTTAAATGCTATTTTTGTAAGCACAACATCTGAAAATGGCAAACCTGAAGAGCTCTGCAGATAGACCAAAAATAGGTGATAACTGTTGTGAAAGCACTGTTCAAATAACTCACTGCCTGCCCCAAATTTTGAAGTTATACTGTGAATCAAAAACCCACGTGCCTTGAAAACATCCATCAGGTTACTACTGTGTGTGAGGAACACATTCCCAGAAACCATGCTCTGTTCTGGGATGTGCTGTCAGCTGGAAAAGAGGATAAAACCTGGCCCTGAGTTATAGTTTGTGAGTGACAGTAGAGTGCTCTGTGCAGCACCTCTGCTTTCCTCACAGGCGGGTTCTGCATCCCTCAAACACAGGGGCAGTGACTGATTCAGGGGCTTGTTCTGGCCTGGGAAAAATCAGCAGCAGGACTGGGAATAAAACTCCTGTCTCCCAGTCCCATCCTGCTAACCAGCTGCATGTTCTTCCTCTGCCATTTTGCAGAAAAGGAGGAAAACCAGATTCCTTCCAGCAACCGTGGGGCACCCACGGGTTCCCCCTTGGCATCTCCTCTCCCTGCTGTGCCAGCGGCATCGCCGCAGGGTGGCTCTTGGGCGGGAGCAGGGTTTGTGCATGAGCAGGAGGAGAAGGTGCCTTTCCCACGCTGCAGTAGCTACTCCCAGCTTTCTGGCTCCATCTTCTGGAAGCGAGACAAAATCGAGATTTCTCGGAGCCCGAGTTTGTAACAACGCCCTGCGACGTGGGCCCTGCGATGTGTCTGGCACGAAAATATCCCTTTTATAATGTATGGAGCTTGCAATTAATCTCTGTAAAACCTCTCTGCGAGAAAAAGAAAATATGGAAAGAGGACATGGCAGATTTTAAGGGAAATCTGAGCTCCAGGAGATGAAGCATTTCAGAGCTGAACCGTGAAGGGTGTCTGTGGGTTTTTTTGATGGATCAGGCAATAAAACCAACATGGAAATAACATTTTCTGTCTAATTTTTAAGTCATCCACGATCCCTATGGGAGGGCAGGGGGATCCAGTGCATAAAAACCTTTCAGTTAGAAAAATGAAGCAGAGAAGTACATGAGAAATTATTTCAGGGTTTGGCTGAGCAGCGTTTAGTGCTGGGAGCCAGTGCCAGTGACTCTGGGAGAGGTCTCTAACCCGTCCTCTCTAAATGAGCCAATTCAGAGCCAATTCCCAATACCCATGGGCTGATGGCCACAGCACGAGCAGGAGCATCCCAAGGGCGCAAATCATCAGGGTTTGTGGTGACATTTCCCCACCCAGTGTCAGGATGCTGCCTGAGGGATACAGAATGCTCCCATTTAGGATTTAGTAGGTTTTCTACAGCTTTATGCTCACCTGTCTGCAAAGCAGACTCCCCCTCTGCTGCTTGCATTTTGGTTTATGCTGCCAAATTTAGGTTCCTGTGCCCTGGCCCCCCTTTGGCCGTGGGTGCTGCTGCTGCAGCTGTGCCAGGCAGACACTTACCTGGGATGCTGCAGGTCTGGTGTGCACTGAGGGCAGTCAAGCACAGGTTTAAGGGTTTCATGTTGCCTTTTTGTCCTGGGGTGCATCTTGCCTGCAAACTCTAAGCCTTGCAGATTCTCTTAGAGGCACTAATTAATTTCCTGCAGGTGCTATAATTGCACAGGAGCATCTTTCCCCCTCTCAGAGCTGCAGGGAAGCACAATCCACTCCAGGGCACTCAGCAAGAAACAGTTTTCTTAGAATCACAGAATGGTTTGGGTTGGAAAGCACCTTGAAGACCATCTTTTTCCAACCCCCTGCCATGGGCAGGGACACCTTCCACCAGCCCAGGTTGCTCCAAGCCCTGTCCAACCTGGCCTTGGGCACTTCCAGGGATGGGGCAGCCACAGCTTCTCTGGGCAACCTGTGCCAGGGCCTCCCCACCCTCACAGGGAAGGATTTCTTCCTAATATTCAATATAAATCTACTCTCAGTTTAAAGCCATTTTCCCTTGCCCTATCACTATCTGCCTGCGTAAAAAGTCACTCTCCATCTTTTTGGTAAGCTCCCTTTAGGCACTGGAAGGGGCTCTAAGTCTGCCTGGAGTTTTCTCTTCTCCAGTCTAAACCCCCCCAGCTCTCCCGGCCTCTCTCCAGAGCAGAGCTGTTCCATCCCTCGGAGAACCCCCATGGACCTGCTCCAACAGGTTCACATCCTTCCTGTGCTGAGCACCCCGGACCTGGATGCCGTGCTCTGAACTTGTATTTCCCTTCACGGATGAAGCTCCTTTCCCCTCTCCCGTCCAGTTCAGCTTTGTGCCAGACGATGGTGCTCGACACAAGCTCTGCTGCTGCCGAGCTCGGGCTGGACCTGGGAGGGGGGTGCCCGAAGGGGCTCAAACAACTGCCTGGGATGAAGCATTTGGGGAATATTCATCCTAAATTCACCCTGACCCGAGATCTCTGAGTATGGCCTCTGAAGTGTTTCTAGACTTTTTACTTAACTTTCTATAGTTTACTTGTCATGATCTGCCATCTCACACTGATCAAATTTAAGCACTTATTAGGTATTAAATATGCTTAGGATTGTTATGTCAGGTTTGTAAACTCTTAAGTGGTTTAAAAAAAATAAAATCGTAGAATTGCAAAGTGTTTTGGGTTGGAAGGAAACTTAAAACTCATCTCATTCCACCCCCCCTGTCATGGGCAGGGACACCTTTCACTAGACCAGGCTGCTCAAAGCCTCGTCCTGCTTCTGCAGGATCAAAGCCTTGAGCAAACCAGAATAACTTCAAATGCAGAAACACTTTTCCAAATTTCAGCTGAGACAAAGATGGGCACAGAGTCTGACTTTTGGGGACAGGAGCCCTTTGTTTCCCATTTCAGTGGCTCCAGGGACATCTCCATCATCTTCCAGGCAAAAGCTGGTCATGCACCCTTATTATACCTAGCAGTGTAATTAAGCAGATTATTAATGGTTATCCTATTTAAAAAGCAATTCTTGCAGTGAAAAGATCAACACCCTGAGCAGGCAGCGATGGAATTCCACAGCTGCACTGCTGTTGCTTTACCTTGATGTTGGTCCTGAGCCACCAGAGGAGTCCTGTGAGTGAAGTGAAGCACATGTGCACTCATGCTCACTGCAAAAGCTGCAGAATTAAACGCTGAAAGTCCCAGAGATGCACAAAAAATTGAATTTCCAACTTTCTCAAGAGGCTGAGAATCTCCAATCCTGCAGGCACCTCATGAGTCTCGCCTCCCTTCCCTGCTTCCTTGCCTCCCCACAAGTAAATTTTTGTTTCTCGGGTGTGAGTTATGATTTTTAATGCTTATTTTGGCAGTGGGTGCTGGCAGGATATTTCAGCTTTGCCTGGAGGCTGGAGGGAGACTCTGTCCTTGGAGATAGGTAAAAATGTGAGGGACTTGGCCAAGAAGTTCCTGGCAGAAATGGCTCTTCTCCAAAGCAGGACTCTTCAAGGGAAAAGCCAGGAAGCCAATTTGGACATCTGTACGGGTTTTGACTGAGATAATTGTAACCAGGGGACAGTGACCTGAGCAAACAGCAAAGCAAACCACAGATGATCTGATTAGTTTTCTGCCGTGGACATTTTATCTGGATGTTCAACACAGAATGAAAGCCCATTCTTCAAAGCCCCCAGAGTCTTTGGGGAAATGTGCTGTCATTAGTCCCCATGGTGATGTCAGTCAAGCCATACCCCGGCTCCTGGGCAGAGAAATCCATACCTTGGCCAGCCAGCCCCTTCCAGAGGTGTGGGTGAGTGGCTTTCTGCAGGATGCTCACAGCAGATATGATTATATTGCCCAGCAAACATTCTTTTGCTGCCGGGAGGCACTTTGAAAGCCTCTCTGTATCTCTTTCCTCGCTCAGGGATACAAGAGCTTCCTTCTTCTTGTTCTGATGACATTCCTAGGCAGATTTGGGAGTCTCATAATCTTGGAGGGAGATAGCTTTGTTCATATGAAAATGCAAATAAATTTAAACATTCATTCTGGTCATTATGAATAATAAAGTGAGGTGATGGAATATGAATGCTGCCTTTTTCTATGTCTTTTCAGCACTTAGAGATCTGATTTTGACTATAGCAAAGAGTTTTTAATGTCTCTTAGGCATGGCAGTGTTACCCAACCCAAAGGGATGTGGTCTGACTGCAAAAAGGTTTGTACATCCTATGGGTACAGAGATAGAAGGCTGTGCTCTTCCAGCTCATCAAGGGATGTTACTGACTCCATTTAGCATCTAGTAAACTTAAATAGCTTTCTAAATTCCCAGTAACCCTTTAGCCATGTAATACATTTTATATTTAACACAGGCAGCATTTGCAACATCTAAATGTTTTCAACATTCAGGATCTGAAAATGCTGTGGGATTATTCTGCTCCCCTGAGCTGGTTTTAATCCACAAACTGTGAGTACAAGGGATGGACAAGAGGAAGGAAAAGGCTGAGCTTTACGGGCTGGCAGTCACAGACTGCCTGGTCTGCTCTGAGCATCAGCAGCTCCTCCCCTGGACAGGTTTGTTCTCCCTTGAAGGTCATTTTGCTCCTCATCAGCGCCAGCTTCACTTTTTGCCTTCTAGTTTGCCTTCAGAGGCAGTTATTACCAAATATTCAGGTTGGTGCCTTTAACAGCTTGTTTTGCAGGAGCAGCCTAAGGCCACCAGCTGATTTCCAGCAGTTTTCCACTTAAACCTTGCTCCCTTCATCGGTGCCTGTCCTCCATCCTGAACCACAGCTCTGGAGGTCACCCATTTTCCCTATCCTAGGGAAAAAGTTGGGTGAGAAATAAATTATAGACTCAAATTTCAGTGCCTGGAGAAGTCATTTGGTTCCAACTCATCTCCAAACCCACGAGCCCCTCTCCTTTGTGTGCGAGGGCAGGCTGGAGTTTGGTGTGGCCCCGGGAAGATCCCATTCTGACGGGCGCCCGCGACAATAAACATGTTAATTAAATTAATTAATTTAAAGGGGCAAAGGTTCAGGGGGCGGGTGGTGCTTTTGTATTTCCAAACCGGTTAACTCAGCTCAAATTCAAAGCTGACCAAGACAGATCTGCTTTGACCAGCAAACCCCAGCTCTTTGTACGAGCCCGGCCCCCGCCAAGCCCCGGTGGCTGGGATGAGGCACGGCCTCAGCTCAGCAGAAAATGCAGTAAGATATCAAATTAGCCGGGGCTCTGTGTTCCTTTTGAAACCATCGGGAGCACTGTGATGTGCCAGGGCGCGGGGTGCTATTCTCCCTATCTCCCGGTGCCGTGGTGCGGGGGCGAACAAAGCCGGGAGGTGTAATTTAAAGGTGCTGTGACCTCCCAGGAGCAGCTCTCCCCATTGTGCGCTCGGTTTTGTTTGCTATATGTGTGTTTTTTTTTTTTTTTTCTCCCTCCGCCGAGATCTCCTGATCATAAATATGCATGAATGAAAGAGCCAGGGGAGAGGAGGGGAGGGGAGGGGGAAGGGGGCTTGTAACCAGCTCGGATAAAGTCCTTTTCTGAATTTTCCACTCTCGGCTTCCTGACGTGGGATGAAATAAGGGACCACGCCGCCGGATTAGCTCAGCTCGAGTTCCTATTTCCAGTTGTAAAAGCAGAACCCCGGCATCGTAGCAATCATTATAATTATCACTTACAGAGGGGGCTTATCATATAACAGCTTCTCTTTATTCGGGCTGGGGTGGGACCGAAGGGGGCCGGGGGAGATAATTCCAACCACGGGGCTTTGCGTCTTCATTCATCACTTTCCAAACAAGCCACTGGAAAATTGAAGTCCCTGAGCAATTTACAGCTTACAGCTCTCTCCTGGTACAGGGACATGTGCACACACACACACTCACTCACTCACTCAGACACAGCCCAGGTACGCTGTGGGTGACCAGCGGAAAGAAGGATAAAATAAAAAAAAAAATCCCCCCCTCCCTGCTTTTCTGCTCCAAACTCAGGCAGAGACGGACGTAACCTTCCCTTTTAAGCCTAGCAACTCCAGCCTGGCCGCACAGCTCCTCCTGGATTAATCTTTCTTTTTTTTGGCTCAGTGAATTGTGGTCAAGGCCATTGTAACGTGAGTGCTGCCGGGGCGCCGATTGGCTGGAGGAGGCTCAGAGAGGCCCCTTTTCACAGGGGACTAATTGCTTTAGACCACCAGTATTTGGGAGCTACAGATGTCTTCCTTAATTTGCCTAGAGAGCACAATCGGCCCCATCTGTTGCATTTTTTTCCCCCCTCTGTCTCTCAAGTCACCTTCTTCCCCCTGTCTGCAAAGGCCTAAATTGAAAACTCATCAAAAAGTAATACAAGAGCAGTTTGGCTGGGAAGCTGCTGCCGTGGGGCTTTGCCTTTAATAAAGGCCCCCCTGCTACTTTTACACATGGGTTGGGGAGCACAGAAAGGAGGAGGAGGAAAGCAGAAACAACCTAGAAGGGGGAAAAGAAGAAGAAGAAGAAAAAAAAAAGAACTAAAAACTAACAGCCAGATGGGATATTTGGAGGCTGGATAATTTGATGTGTCATGGCTGGAGGAGAACAAGGGGCAGCCCCTTGTTTTCTGTGTGTACACACAACAAAATAGATGACTTCTAGAGATGGGGAGGGACAGGAGCCGGGGGCTGGCTGGGAGTCTGCACATCCCGGTGTCGCTGGCACAGGGGAGCTGTCAGGGCCCAGGGCACACCCCCAGGAACAGGGGAGATGGAGAAGGGTCAGAAGAAGGGAACAGGGAAGACAGGTGATGAGACTTTGCTCATGAGAAAGTTGCCTTGGCCCGGAGTTGTCTTGGCCCATTTGTAGGCTGTGGACTGGGGGTGCTGCTCTGCTCCTACCCACACCCCAGAAGCCAAAAGAGAGGGTGTTGCTTTCTTCTTGCTGGATCAGAGCTTCATCTCAAACTCAGCTCTGGGCAGAAAGAGAGGACAAGCCCCCAAAAAATCACTTAAAATATTAATCAGAAAGGCTGTGGGGGAAAATACGCCATGCCTTTCCTCAAAATTCCCATCAGAGCCAACCTCAGGATGCACAGCTCATGAGAGGGTCATAAAACCCCACATAAAATCCCACATTGTTTGATGCAAGTTGAAATGGTGTTTCCTTCTGGCAAATTTGGCACTGGTGCTGTGTGGGGAGGTGGTGAAGGCACCAGCCACCCCTGACCTGGTGTCTGTGCTTGGTCTCTGCCCCTGCAAGAAGCAGTGGATGTGCCTGTCTGAGAGAGAGTGATTGTTACCCCATCAGTGACAGGAGTCAGCCAGGGTAAGGTAGGAATTAAAATCTCGTGGTACCAACCTCATGGTGTAGCCACAGGGACATCTGACAACAAGTGCCTGGGCTGGAAGGAACAGCTCACCTGTGATTTATTTCATAGAATCATAGAATGGTTTGGATTGGAAGGCACCTTAAGATCATCTCATTCCAATCCCCCTCCCATGGGCAAGGACACCTTCCACTAGACCATTTAGCACTGAAGATTTTCCCCTACTTCCTTCTCCTGACATAAAATAACTGTGTTTGGTGAAGTAAGTCTAAGGGAACGTGGTGGGCTGGTGGTTTGCTCTCCTTTATGCTACAAGGGAAGGAAATTCCAGTGGTGGAGAAAGCTCCATGGATCTTTGTCCCTCCCAGCTGGTGCCTGCACCGACCACCCTGGCTCCTGCTTCACCAGGGATGGCTCCTGCTTCACCAGGGATGGTGCTGCACGGCAGGAAAACTCTTGGTTGCCCACTGCAGGTGAAGGCAGGGAGCTGCCCGTGCAGGCAGCTGTTTGGGCAGCATAAATGAGAGATGCTCCTTTACCAGCCCCTGTCCCAAAACCTGAGCCAGGGTGGCAGAGCTGTGGCCATCAGTGCTTGATCAATCATTCCCATTTCCTGGCTGTCCATCAGGCATCTCTCCCTGAGTCCTTGGAAAGGTTTTGTTTGCCTGCTCAGTTACAGAGAAGAAAAAGTCTTGAAGGACCCTCTGAAAACAGTGCAAAAGAGATTAAACCACAGGGGTTTAGTGCTGCTGCTGAGGGTCCCTCAAGGACCAACCTGTGGTGGATGGAGCCAGCAACTCCCATTCTGCTGTAGGACACCTTCCAGCCATCACCACCATCTAGGTTCATCTTCCTTAAACCATCAGCAGCTTCTTCTTAGCAGAGGTTTCCTAAAAAGAAGGGAAATCAGTGCTAAGCTTCCACCTCTGAGATGGAGGGATGGGACAAGGTGCTTTCACTGCTGGAGAGTGGGGTCCACAACACACCCCAGAGCCCCAGGGGAATGGGAGGGCTAATTGAATTAATGGAATTAATTCCAATATGGAATAACTAAGGGAATTAGTGTCCAGCAAGGGCACTAAGAGCTGGTTTCCCTGTTTCATGCACTGCCATTCTGCTTGGGAGTGAGGAAATTCTCCCTCCTGGGGAATGCTGAAGGTTTATCACTCTCAGAGGGGCTGAATGAGGTCCAAGATCCCCTGTGTAGTTTTTGGAGAAATACCCACCCAAACAGCCTTTATTGCTCTTTTCCCTTTTTGGCTTATTACTTTGCTTGTCGCTTTTTGCTTTTCCTTGGGTACCCCTGGTTAAAAAACCATGTGATTATTGCTTCTCCTAAGGCAAAAAATGTCACTTTATCAAACTGGGAAGGTCTTGAAGCAGTGATGGGGAACAAAGGCTGAGGGACTGGGGCTTCCCAGTGTCCTGGGAGCACATGACCTGCTCAGATGGAAAACCCACAAGCACTTCTCTGTGCTGGGGCCAGTTACTTCCCAGGGCAGCCCTCTCCTTGGGGAGAAGGTGTGAATGGCTTCCTTGAATAAGTCACTGGATAGCCTTGGCCAGGCTCAGGCTGGCTGCTGCTCCCTGTAGGTTGCTGTCTCACTGCTCAAAAACTGGATACTCTGTTGTGACATTTATTTTTCCTCTGATGCTCTGTGGAAAAGAAAGCAGCTGTGCAGGCCAGAGGTGCAGATGCTGCAGGCTGTGGGGTAGGGGTGAGCCAGGATGGTGGGCACCCGTGTTGCCTGCCTTAAAATGAGGATCAGCAGTTGAAAACTTTAAGAAGGAATATGGCAATGAAAAAGGGAGCTCTGGTTCCTGTTGTCGGGGCAGCCCAGAAACTGTTGAAGAGCCACTGGAAAAGCCATTGAGCTTTTGTCTCATAACTCCTGTGATAATAATTAGCTCAGCCAAAGCAGATTTTAAAGGGGCTTTAAAATTCTTGTTCAGCGGCTTGAAAGAAAAGAGGCAACCGGAGTCTCCTCTCATCTGAGCATCAGTGTGAATCCCACAAAATCCCATTATTCCTCTTTTAGATCAACGGTTTGATCAGTTCAACCTTTTGCCTCCCCAGGGCAACAACTGCCCCCCTTTGTGCATGTTTTTCCCCTCAAGATCTGAGCACCTCAATGTGTACCCACACAGCACCCACAGGCTCCTGCCCCGAATCCTTGCAAGTGGTAGTGACTTGCTGTCCCCACCCTGCCACAAAATGAACAGGTGGAGGCAGAGGAGGGAAATCTGTTTGCAAGAGCACCCACATTCACCAGGATGTTTTTCTGAAAAGGAAAAAAGACTTTGTTACGTTTCAAAGCTGATGGTCTCAGACTTTGCTTTCAAGACGCTTTAACACCTGAGAGTTGGAGAGGAAACCTGATGGTCTAAAACTCACATCTTCATCCAGAGCTAGGTCTGCTTACAGTGGAAGGTAAAATTCTGCCAATTCAGTGGTTTGGGTGATTTTTTTTTTTGAGGGAACTAACCATATAGGAGTGGAAGAAGAAATGCTGACACCCAGATCTGTGGAGCTGAGACCTGGCAGTGCTTTGCCTCTGCTGGAGAACTTCTTCCTGTCCCCCTTTCTGGGCTCAGTGAGACTTAGAGCAGCTCCTGGGCAGCTCTGGGGTGGATGAGACAGGCAGCTCTGCCCACATGACTCTTCCACCCTTGCAGCTGATGCTCTGGAGAAGGCACCTCTCTGAGACCTGTGTCTACTGGGAACATGCCAAGCTGGATACACTTAAAAACAGGGACTCAGAGGCAACCTGCTGCTCTTCGAACTCCCAGGGGACAGCAAGGCACCTTTCTCAGGAAAAATCTGTATATCTGCAAAGATCCACATCCATCAAAAGTACAGTCAGGGTTGTGGGATGTTTCAGCAAGACTTGAGGTGGAATCTCCACTTGGCCATGGAGCCATAACCCCTGGGCAACCTTTTACCTTCGTGGCTGAGTGCCAGCTGAATACAGCCATCCCATGCAGGTTGGACACCAGACCCTCATTGACACAGCTTTGGGCAGGAATACAGAGGCTGAACAGGTCACCAGGAGGGGTGACAGCCTTACCCCACATGCTGTGGTGCCTGGGAAGTCTTTCCAGGCTGGGAACTGGTGCTCCACATCCCCCAGTGTCTGTAGAGCCCTGGCCAAGCCATGGTCCTGCTGGCCAAGGAGCCTTCCCAGATTTAATCCCAGTTTGGAGCTGAGCAGTAACCCCTCCAGCAGGGAACACAAACCCTCCCCAGGCTGAAGCAGCTCGGGTTGCAACGCCTCAAGAAGCAGAGAGTTCAAATACAAACAAACCCCATTTTCTTTGCAAAATTTTCTCTTTAGAGTGGACTAGAAACGGCATTGAACTGCAAGCAAGCTTTGCTAGTAAAATATACTAATAAACTGCTTTGGAGACTCATAAACTGTGTTGTGTTTTTTAATGGCAAATAATAAAGGAGCCTAATAAAGTGTTGGTTTTTTTAATGGCAATTTTTTGAAGCGGCTGGAGCAGAGATCAGGAGTTCAGCCTCTTTCCTTGTTCTGTTTGTGGTATATTTATCTTCATGAAGAGAATGGTAGCAGGGGGATTTATTTTTCTGAATGAATGTCTCTAAGCCCCTCATACCTCCAGGGCTTATAGTAAGGTTGGATCCAATGACAGGAGAGTCAACATTATAAGCCCTTAGAGAGGGCTGAGTGCCTTGTAGATAGTCTCAAGTGGATGCGCTTTCAGCGTGCCGTTACCCCGGCTTACATTAGCGGCTGAAGAGACTTTGTCTGTCCCCGATGCCCTCGGGTGACCCGCGACCTTTGCGACTTGGCTCTGCCGAGATCTGACGCTCGCGCGAGCCCCCGGCCGAGGAAATGGAGAGGGGGCTTTGTGCCGCGGAGAAAGAGCAACACAAACACGGGGTGTTCTCAAAGGAAACAAAAACCCGGCGGAAAAAAAAAAAAAAAAAAAAAGAGAAAAGAAAAGAAAAAAAAAAAATACAACCCGCAGAAACCCCTCCCCGAAGTGGCAGCGAGGGGCAGCGCAGGCACACGCGCTGAGGGGCAAACGGCCCCCCAAAAAAACCCGCTGCTGGCGTTAGGGGGGGGGTCTGCGGCACATCGGGGGCCTGGTGTCGTGGGGTCTCTGCTGGGTTTAGGGGTGGCTGAGCGAGCCGGAGTGGGCCGATGGGAAGAACCCCGTGGGCTCTGCACTTCTGCAAAGCCACCCCAGAAAACTCGCTGCTGGGGGCGGGTTTGGAGCAAATTGGGGTCCTCGTGTTTGCTGGATTTAGGGGTGGCTGAGCAAGGTGGGGTGGGACGATGGAAAGTTGGTTTCACTGTGGGTTCTGCGTTTCTAAATACAAAAAGAAAATAGGCTTGGGGTTTTTTTTTGGTTTTGTGATTTTTTTTTTTGTTTTGTTTGGGTTTTTTGGGGTTTTTTTGGGGGTTTTTTTTGTTTGTTTTGGTTTGGTTTTGGTTTTTTCTTTTGCGTTTGGGAGTGCCTGTTGGATTTGGTGGCAGAGATACGGGGTGGAAATTAGGTGCTGCATCCAGATGTCCCAAAGGAAAACAGCAGAGCTCGGCCCTGCTCGTGTCTCTGCAGAAAAGGCTGAAACTTCGAGTTTCAAATGTCAAAAAGGGGCTGGAGCAGCCGAAGCCCTCACGCTGTGGAGGATGCCAAGCCCTGACCTGACCCCCCAGGAGAGTGCAATCACCCACATGTGAGCCAGACGGCCAGGCTGGCACTGTCCCTGGGGCTGGCACTGTCCCTGGAGCTGGCACTGTCCCTGGGGCTGGAAGCCTCGCTGGGGGGGTGGTGGGGGCAGGTAGGACGGTGTAGAGATCTGTAAGCTGTTGTTGTGCACAGCCGGTGCCTCACTCCGAGTTCTTAATGCCCAAGAGAGGCCACCCTGCCCCAAGCAGTGGCTCCCCGCGGGGAGGGGATGCTTGTGCAAACAGCAGCGTCCCTCCAGGGACCTCTGTGCTGAGTTGGGGTGTTGAGGGTCACCACCCTGCCTGGCCCCAAACCCGTGCCCAGCTGCTGCTTTCTGCCTGAGACAGCGACATCCCCACACAGCCTCTGGCTACTGCACAGGGAGCGTCCCAGAGTGTCAGATCTGCCATAAATCAGCGATGGCATCGTGTTCCCATCTCCGCTTTCGAAATCTGGGCTTCCTCCACCTGTGTCCTCCATCCCCACTGGCTTCAGCCCCTGCCCAGGTCGTGCACTTGGCAGCAGCTCTGTGAGGAAGCAGGACAGGTACTCCGTGTGCTGCCGCCTTGGCACCGATAGGGGCAGGGATGGAGAGGAGGCGACAGAACATCACCTTCTCCGTCACCTTAGGGAGGTGGGACGCGCCCCCTCCCAGCCCACCCAGCGCATCCAAGCCCGGTCCACGCATGGGAGCATTTTCCAGATGCCAGTGTGTGTTTAAAGTTTAAAAAGATGAGTGGAAAAGCCCATGTCATGGGGGCCTGAGCTAGAAGGAGGATTTCACCGTCGTGAGGGAGTGCATTGTCCCCGGAGTTGGCCAAGTGGATTTGCATGCTTAATTCCCGCTAAGTGTTTTTGAAGGAGTAATCTGATAAAATCTTCAACCCGCTGATAGCATAAACTTAATCGGGGGTCCTTCAGAAAAAAAACAGTGGGACTTCCAGTTCCCAAACGTGCAGACCAAGAGATGTGACCGGGCTGGGTCCACCCCAGGCCAGAAGCCAGCGCTCGCCCTGCGCCGAGGGGGAAAGATCAGCGCGGCTGGGGACAGACGGAGGAGAAGAAGACTTTTATCCCATTGTTTTTCCCTGTGATTAATCCATCTAAAGTGCTGCTCTGAGCGTAGCCAAGGGCAGTGTAAGAAAGAAGCAGTTTGAGCTTTGTGGGGCTTTTTTTTTCTTCTCCTTTTCTCCCCCCTTTCCAAGTGTGCTTTACAAACATCCTCTCCGCTCGCCCTCTGTATTTGCAAAACCGTATCCTTCTGCCCATGGCTCCTGATGAAGTCCTTGCAGAGCTCCTTGTCCACCTCCAGTCTTTTCAGCACGTATTCAAATTAACCCTTTTGTCCCATTCACACCCCCTTTCTTTGGCGGATATTGTGGCTTTGCCAGCAGCGATCCAGCAGCGGCTATTCTAATGTAATTGCATTCTGGCAATGCCTTGAGAACCTGATCAAGATCATCCCGCAAGTTTAATCCCTCCAAATTACAAAATGTTTACTATCAATCACCTTTATGCAGCTTTATTTCGTGGGCTTTCTTCAAGGAGCGAGCGGGACGTGTGTGTTGCCAGAGATGCCCCTTCACGTCTCCAGCTGATCACCTCAATGGGGCCAGAGTCAAATGGTCAAGGCCATATGCGTATGAAAGCCCGGGCTGCGCTGCCAGCTATTCTCTCTAGCTCTGCATGGATTTCACACTTTCTATCCTGTTAGGATGCCTACCATTTGCTTTAGCGTTGATTTTTTTTTTTTATTCCATTTCTGCGTCCTGTGTCATCTGGATTTAATCTAGTTAGCAGATTTTATGCCTAAAATTGCATTGTTAAAGGGAATTGTTTAAATGGGGACCGGTGGAGAACCCTGAAACCCTTGAAACAGGGGTGTCCCCCCGCCCAGCGCCGGCCACACATACCTCGACTGCTGCGGCCCTTGGCTTGGTGCGAGGGGCTCGGAGGTGGCTTTGCTTTCTTGAAAGCATCCATTGCTATTTTCAGAAGCACAAACAGATGCAAATGTCTCTGCAAACATTGCACAATGAGATGCAGGGAGAGGACAGCCTTTCAAAATCTCTGAATAGCCCTTCAAAGCAAGTCTAATTAGGGTAAGTAGAGGTAATAGGCCCACTTGCGTTTTTTACACTCGCATTTTTCCCCCCTCAAAGCCTGCAAGGCTCTTTCCCCCCTATGGCTGGGGTGGGGGGTGGTGGTATAGACCCTCTCCCATTTGTTTGCGCTAACAAATGTAGGGATGGAAAGAAAAGGGAGAGGTAGAAGGAGGGGGGAGGAAGAAAAATCAATCATTTGAAAAGTCTCCTCTGTTAGTTTTTTTGGTGGCTTTTCCTGGTGAGATAGAGAGCGGCGGAGCCAGCAGCATCCCGGCTGGGGCCGGGTGTGGGGCAGGCACCAGAGCAGAGCCTGCAGCTCGTGTCATGTGGAACTTCAGCAAGTGAAAAAGAAAAGCAGAAGGTATGGGCTGAATACTTGGGTAAATCAGTAATAGAGCTAAAGGGCATATGCCTGTAGGGAATATGTTGGCATAAAAGAGCTTTAAGAGGGGCCATTCATACTGACAAAGGGAGATTTGAATTGCTGCCTTCACAATAGCATGAAAGGATGGGCTTGGGGTGTTCTGAAACAAAGTGGAAATCATACTGCCCTGAACGGCTCTAATAAGCTTTTAACTATTTTACATTATGGCATTACCTCCTTTTTTTTTTTTTCTTTCCTTCTTGTGAGCCGAGTGCCAGCCCCACTTAGAAGTGTGATTTATACTTTTTTCTTCATGGTAACTTTGGAGGAAAATAGACGGGAACTCAAAGGCAGTAATTCAGCTTTTTCAAGACAAGGAGGGGGAAATGCCATCATTTCTGAATGTCCCAGAAAGCACACCAGCGCGCCGAGCTGCCCGGCCGCCTCGAGTCTGGGCCAGGGCTGCCGGCTCATCACCTACCACCCGTTTAATTGCGCTCATTAGCGGCCTTGCACTCGGATGTCGCTGTGCCCTGACACCTGGGTCACTTCGCTGTGTAACTCAGGTGGACTTCAGCGTGCTCTCCAAAAAAAATTGGTATTGCTTGGCAACCCCCCCCGCCCCCCTTTCACCATCAGCGGAGGTTCAGCGTCCCCAGCCCGTGTTTGGGGGGCTCGGGGGGCTGCAGCTCCCCCTGCTCGCCTGGGAAGGAGGCAGTCGCCCTGTCTGTGTGTGGAGACCCGCGCTGGCTTTGTGTGCGCTGGGGACCCTCCCCGAGCTCCCCCCAGATGGTGCGATCGCACGACTGCACTGTTAAAATAGAGCTCGTATAGACAATTAGCCAATTACTCACTCTGTCATTGCACTTTCTTCTGGTAACTGAGATGCAAACTGGACTATGTCTTCTTTGGTAGCTTCATTCATCGGCAGCATTATTTAATGACACTTTTGTCAGCTTTGGGTCTGCCCAAAGATTTCTGAACGTAGCTTTATGAACCCAGAAAGGGCGCCCCGCGGAGTGAAAGCGGACTTTGAACCTACAGACGATGCTAAAGACAATGAATTTCCCAAAGTCAGGGAAAGAAATCCAGAGCGTGGCTATCACAGGGCATGTGGCTCAGCCCCTCATTGTCAGCAGCGGTGGCTACGGGGAGAATAGCCCGGTAGCCAAAAGGGCTGGAGCATATGGATACACGGGCCACTCTCTCTGTTTAGATACCTCAGAAAAACTATTACTGCGAGTGCTGCTGGGCCTTTTTAGGATGGGAAGGTCGGGTGGCTGGAACAGCTGTTTTGGACGAGTATCTCACTCAAGATTCTAAATTTGGTCAAAATTAAGCTTCCTTTGCTTTGATGGGTGTTTGTCTCAGCCTTCGGTTTAACTTCAGTGCAGTTGTGCAGAGCTGCAGACACGGTGGAAATGGTAAGAGAGAGAGAGGTTTGGTTTTGCTCCCGGCATTTTTCGGGGAGGAACAAAAACTTGCCCACTGCCTAATGAAGGAAACTCCATCCTTCTACATATGTAGAAATGACATAATGCATTTATTATCCATAACTTTTGACACCAAGCATCACTAATGTCTTTTATTTACCTCTGAAGTTCAGCCCCATACAGGTGCAAGGATGGCTCCTGGGTTATTGGAAGGAAGGAAGGGAAGGAAGGGAAGGGAGGGAAGGGAGGGAGGGAAGGAAGGAAGGAAGGAAGGAAGGAGGGAAGGAAGGAAGGAAGGAAGGAAGGGATAAAGAGAGAGAGAAAGGGGGGAAAAGGGAGAGAGAAAGAAAGAATAGAAAGAAAAGAAAAAGAAAGAAAAAAAAAGAAAGAAAGAAAGAAAGAAAGTAAGAAAGAAAGAAAGAGAAAGAAAAAGAAAGGAAAGAAAGAAAGAGAAAGAAAAAGAAAGAAGAAAGAAATCCAATCTGTTTCCTTCTGGATGGTAGAGTTTCTGTGGGATTTATCTTGTGACTCCTCCGAGCTTGGTTATCCCGAAGCATGCACAGGACACACACACTCACACTCCAATCCAGGGTGTGTAGAGCCACCACCACCTTCCTTCAGCTGACAATTCCCTTCCTTGCATCCATATGGCTCCCTGCGTTTCCCGGCATCCCAAGCAGCGCTTCCCGGGAGAGCGGTGTAGGTGACAGTGGTGTAGGTGACAGCGGTGTAGGTGACAGAGGTGTAGGTGACAGAGGTGTAGGTGACAGCCGTGCTGGTGACAGGTAGCTCGGACCCTCCTTCCCTGAGAGCACAGACCTCATTAGCTGCCACTTGATTTATCAAGAGGGCATTATGGCTTCGGGAGCTGACATCTTTTTGGATTGCAAATAGGAGAGGAGGAAACTGTACCCTGTGAAAAGATTGATTAAATACTAATTAACCTCTTTTCTCAGATAATGAAAGCACTTCAGTGAGCTGGATAAACACGATGCGCATCAGTTGCTCTCCTGGCGAAGCGCGGGGTAATTGAGAGAGCAATATCCATTACTGGTGTTGTGACAGGAAGGGTTTTCCTTTCAGATTACAAAAGACTTGTTGCAGGAGAGATGGTACTCAAATAGGAAGGGGAAAAAAAAATATTCTTTTATCTCAGGAGTTAAATCCCTTCGGTTTGAAAACTTCTACCAGTGAAGTAAAGAAACGACTTCTGCATTTATATCTAGGGATTGTCGAGTGGAAAAGCAAAAAAGCAAATCAAGGTTTTAGGCTTTGAAGGGAGGGGTTGACTCAGATGAGGGTAGTTGCTGGTCTTTACTGACAAGGTCTCCAGCTTTTCTAGGTTCTGAGCAAAATGATGTATAAATAAATATTGCCTATTTTCTGTGGGCCTCAGGCACCAAACTGGGAAACCACAAGGGAAGAGATGCTTTTTCTGGTCCATGTTAAATCTACATCTGAAGGCCATGTGCCATTCTTCCACACAAACAGCAGCCTTGCCAAGGGGGACATTTTCTTCCTCAAAAATGAATATTTTCAAGGAGAAATCCAGGTGGGAAAGGACTGTTTAGTGCAGTTTGATCTATACCTACCAGTAGTGATTTTCATTCTTTCTGACTCTGCCTTTGAGAGCCTCTTTTCAGTTCATTATCCTGAAGGCCAACATGGAGAATCCAACATGAAAATGACCACACTGGGAATTTTATCTTCCTCCATTTGCTCTGTAACATTTGCTTTCTCTGTTTGGCCTCATTTATCTCAAGTGAAGTGTTCACCAAGTACCTCCAGACCTCTTGGTCCCCACAACAGGGACAGGGACAAACTTCTAAGTCCATGGTGTCCCTTGGGCTTTGTGTCTCCTCTCCTGCCACCTCCAAAAGTGAGCTAACACCATTTTAGGTTTGGGATTAAATCCATTTTAAGTTTGGGATTTTGTGTTTTCCTGTTTGCAAATGTTGTCTTTCTTCAGGCTTCTCGTCTCAAAGGAGGCTGGGTATGATTTTATAAAGATTGCTGACATCTGCCACACAGAGAGGAGCAGAACAAGTTGTTTGTTTGTAAAAATAAGTTTAATTAACTCCTACAGATGGAACTTAATCCGTTATTTTTGCAACAAAACATTATGGTCCCATAATCACCTTGGACTGCCATTAGACAGCTTTAAATGCTTTCCTAGAAGGCAATTCTGTGAAATCTTCAGGTTAAAAAAAAAAAAAAAAGATTATCCTGGAATGTGCAGAATGTAATAATCCCAGAAAGAGACAGTGCAGTCCTGAGGACTCTGCCAAATCCCTGTTTGGGAAACAGAGGCATCAGTTCCCTCACGTGCTTCAATTTGTAATGAAGCAACATCTCACAGTCACGAAGGAAGAGTGGAAAGGAGACCATGCTGGTCCTTCCCTGAAGCACAAGGAATCTCCTGGGTGGAAAGCAAGGGATGAGGGGGCTGAATAGTGCAACTAAATGAATGAGCTCAGAGCAGGGACGTTAGTGAGACCCTCAAAGCATTTTCTTTCCAATTGCTGCCTTAGGAAGCCCAATTTCAGGACTAGATGTGGATGCTTCCATTGGCAGAGTGCATGCAAGACTGTCTGTGGACCTTTATTCACTATTACTCAAGGAATAAAGCTAATCTCTTCTCTAAAAGTCTTACTTGCAGGTTTTTCACTCTGTGCAGAAGGATGCTGCCTGCTCTGTCCCATTGACCAGAGCCAAAATCCTCCTGGCCCTTGCCAAGGTCCTACTGGCAGTCAGTGACTAAATCCAACAGGGTAAGAGCCAAGCAAGAAAGATTTCTTGTACCTGTGGAGTCATGCCCATGGCACAGACAAGGATGGCATCTCTGTCTCAGCCTCTCTAATGGGGTATTCCTTTTTCCTTCTCAAACAATCAGAGTTTCATAAGATTTCCCATTGGTGTCGTGGGAGGTTTTAACAGATGCTGCTGCACAGCCAAAGGGAGGCACAAGTGGGAGACCTGACTGACAACTGGTGCTGTGCCACCAGCATTTCCACGCTGGCAGAGAAGAGCATTATCCGTTGGGGAGAGTCTTTTCACTCTTGTCTAGTAGATCTGAAACTGGAAGACTGACAACTGGAAAATAATAACGGCGATAAAAGAGGAGCAACGCTCGGCGTGCGAGCCTTGATCTGCACCAGCAGGGCCTCACGTGGAGCCTCTGCCATCCCTGCCCAGAGGACAATGACCTCAGCAGTGCTTCCCCCCCCTCAGCAGGGGGGAAACCCCTGTTTCCAGGGGGCTCTTCACCCCCCCAGCTCAGCCTTACACTCCTGGGGATTAATCCAGGGTTGGGTCCCACAGGGTTTTTAAAAGGCTCTGTTACTTCACCACGTCTCCACGACACCCGTGGGATCTCCAGCAGTTTTTCATATTGGCCATTCCACCTTTTGGTTGGGAGAACAGGGATTAATTGCTCGTGGGCACTATCACTGGGCTACTGGGCATAAAACTGGTTTTAATAAATCAGTTAATTTGCTAATCTAGATTTAAAAAGCTTCTAGTAGTGTTATGTGAAGACTATAAAAATAAGAGTTAGGCCAGGTATTTTATGCAGTATTTTTGCATCTCTGTTCTGCAGTCCTTGGGAAATCTGCTGGGTAAATCTTTAGCAGCTCTGCTCCTCCTGATGATTTCTTTTAATTGCACGTGCCACCAATAAAAATCTCCTGAAAATTAGTTCTCACCTGCTTCTGCTCTGATAATCTCTACCTACTATACAAATTGGTCTTAATGGAGCATTTGAGCCCCAGAGATCTATAATTATAGTATTAAGTTTCATGTGCTCAGAGGTAGTAGCACAGACTCTATTTTACAGATCATGTGCAGAGCAAAATCAAAATCTGCAACAGATTGACACCCAGTAATGAAAATCCTTCTGAGGATGCTCTTGTTAATAACTAAACATCATTTGAGCCTCACCACAGCAGGGATGACACTAAATAGGGCACCACATGGCATTGAAATCATAGAAAATACTTGTTATCTAAAACCTGCACAGAATTTTGGATCTTGCAGCTCACTTTTTGAGCACAGGTAATTCACAGAGACTCTCTAGAACTCCAAATCCATTGGAAAAGGCTGAAACAGAGTAGCTCCAGCTGCTGTGGGCCCTGTCAGCAGAGCACAAGAGCAACCTGTAGCTGGTAGTGAACTGTTTCCCCACGGGAAGTCTCTGCAGAGAGAAAGTGGGATAATCCCGGTTGTGTTTTGAAGCACAGCTCCCAGCTCCCAGGGATTCCCTATCAATGGAGCCATCTCACACTTTCTCTCTTCACTAAAGGGGAATTAAGAGAGACCTGAGGACTTGCAGGTCCTCCTGGCAGAGGGTCCCTAATGCTTGCATGCCCCGGAGGTGACCAAATGGATGCAGCAGGGATAAAGGATTACCAACACCTACCAGCAGTCATATGAAAAAATGCACATACATACATATAATGTGGTGCCAAGACTAAAAACCAAAATATTTCAGTTATTTCTGAAGTCAGTGAGGGTCTTGCCACTGGTTTCAGTGGGACTAAAACTGGTGACTGTTTATAGGTATTTTTTACCATGGGTATGAATATATAGATATTGTATATTCAGATATTTTATATTTGGCTATTTTTTATATGGATATTTTTATATATGAATATCTTTATATATGGATATTTTTTACCTGGTATTTCCAAAGGACTTGCCAACGATTTCATCAGCCCCAGTATTCAATTCATCTATTTTTTTCCCCCTGTACCAGTGCAAGGAGATGATTTTTTAGTGCAATTAAAAAAAAAAAAACAACAAAAAAGCCACCCTTTTGCAGTTGGGGAAGCCTGTTCCAATTCACCAAAGTATTCTTTTGATAGAAATAAATACAACCCCCGTTGTTGTAAGCGGGGTGCAGGTTGGTCCTGCAGCCTCTGAATATGGGCATTCCATCTGTCCCAGCGGCAGATTTGTTCAACTATGTCTGAACCTATCACTGCTCGGGGGAAAAACTGTTCCCTGACTCATGTTAATGTATGAATCTAATTGTATCCCCACGCAGTTTGCAGCTTTCATTGCCCATTAGGAACATTACCATCCTACACCGAGTCCTGGTAGATGTATGGTCTTTATACACTGCATAATGTCCACAGAGCTCTGCTGGCAGCTAAGAAAACACAAAAGAATAGAGGATATTTTGAAGTTTTGTGGAGTGGTGGTGTGTTTTTTTTTTTCTTTGAGATTGAAGTCCAGTGTCTTGGGACCCAGTGACTTTAGATGACCTTCCGCCTCCATGGACTGTACTAAATTTCAGCCCCTGGAGGCTCCTCCATACAAAACCTCCTGGCTTTCAAGGGCAGGTGCAAGCAAAGCTTCACTGCGTCACAGATCAAGACCTGTTACTGCCAGAATTAGATTTCACAAATCTCTTTTATTTAACAGGACCATCATTAAGGAACTGCCCCTATACTGCTGGATGGTGTCTTTAATTAATATAAGTATTATGCTGCTATTAGGGTTTCCAAACAATAAATTTCCTTTTCAGCAGTTGTTCTCACTGTGAAACAGAGGTGGGTGTGTGTCTGTATGGACAAGCACGTGAAAACTGAGTTAAAGAAATATGTATCTATATTGCAGGCTCAGGCACTCAAAAAGGAGGAAACGCTGACACTGATGTGTCTGTGCAAACTTAATTCAGCTCCTCTCCTTCTTTTTTTGTGGCAATTATATGATCCCAAATTATGTTTTTGATAATATCTCCACCTTCTTCATTACACAGGAGGGTTAGCTTTCAGGCAGAGGTTTTGCCTGTGTGATGAACAGCTTCTCAGGGCTCTGCCTGATGCTTTCAGTGTCTGCACTTTGCCTTTTCCCCTGCACAGTGTATGATCACGCCCTGAAGAATTCCTTCTTGGGCTTTTACAGCAGCCCCGAGAACCCGAGTGCTCTGAAAGCTCTGCTTAATTAAATCATTAAATTCACTGGTGATGTGAGGGGATGGTGGTATCCCAATTAAAGATGGGAAACTGAGGCATGGAAAAATGAAACTCAATTAATTTTGCTGATCCTGGCCTGTCCCATCAGGGATGTGTAGGAACGGACTTATTTGGGCTTGTACAACTCCATCTATCCAGAAATCCACCTTCTTTCCCCACAAACACCCTGATAACTGCCCATACAGCTCCCACTCACCCATGTTTTGGAGGGGGCTGTAGAGACGTGGCTGAGCTGTCTCATTTCCCCCATAAAACAGGACAAAGAGGATAAAAGTGTTGCTTTTCAGGGTGTCTGTGTGCCCAGTGCAATAGTGGCATTGAGCAATGCTAAAGAGGGGGAGGATGGAGCCAGGAACAGTAGAAGCCCTTCAGCAAGGTAGGATTTTGGGGGTCAGAGAGCTCCCCCATTACACACAAGTAAAAAAGTGTGGAAAGGTTGGGATTTTGCAACAGTGGAGCTGATTTCCTGGAGGGGATGGACCTTCTGACTCCCCCAGTCTCTAGTTGAGAGCCAGAGTTGTGCCAGAGCTGGTGCTGAGGCCATGAGATGCACCTTTGGCCACCCTTTCTCCTCTCCCTGCGTGAGAGTGAGTGGGAAGAGGATCCATCCCACCCTGTGACCTGAGGACAGGGGGCAGCCCAGGCCAGCCAAGCTCTGCCAGTGCTGCAGGTTCAGGCAAAACCACAAGCTCTGTACCCTGTTCAGGGGAGCAGCACCTTCTCCTTGCCCCAAATCCCTCAGAACCTTCCAGCTCCTGCTGTGAACCAGGGCAAGGACAGCCCTGAACACCAGCACTGCTGTGTCACCACTCTGTTCCTGTGCTCTGCCCGCACCTCCTGAACATCTCTAATCCCTTCTCTGTGAGACTTGGGGGCCAGCTGATGTCTGCAGGTAGCCACGTGTGTCTGTGGCCAGCGGGGTGTCAGAAGTGCTGGCTGCTGCCTTGGGGTGATCCCTTCCCTTCCATCCCAGTCTCCTTCTGAGGAGAGTTTAATTAAGAAACAAAACTCCAGAGGCGCCGCTGAAATTCAGTACAAACGTTAAAAATTTTATTTACAGGGTAAAAGTACGATTTCTTAAAACAAAAAAAAAAAAAAACACAAACAAAACAAAACAAAACAAACAACAAACCAAAACAAAACCAAACCCCACTTTGATAAGAGGTATAATAATAGAATAAAGCTCTTTATGTACAAAAATACAATTTTCATATGAATGAACATCTTGAATAAATTAACCCACTCTCTGGTCCAGTCGCTGAATACCCCGTGTCTGCTCCCGCTCTAAAGCAGCCCGGCCGCGCTGGGGGTCAGCATCTATAATGCATGAGCCCCTCCGCTGTCCGCCGGGTGCGGGGTCCCATCGGGGCCGGTGCTGGGACCCCCGGCAGGGGCTGAGCCGCCCCGGGGCAGGGCCGGGGGGACGCGCTGAGCCCCGCGCTGAGCCCCCGGGCCGCATCGGCCCCTTAAGCCTTTTCATGGCATTGTCAGGGCGTTCAAACCAAATTTTCATGCTCGTTTTTCTTCGCTGGAGAGCTACAAATTGTAAAATTGACTTTTCACCTCGTCTGCGGCAGCAAATCTGTCGCTTTTCTTCTCTCCCCGTTTTTTCGGAGCGGCGCGGGAGGCGAGGCGGGGGTCGGGGGGGAAGGGGCTGGGGATAGGGCGGGGGGGGGGTGTGGAGTGATGAAAAGTGCAACGGGCCGAGGCACCCCCCCGTCCCTCCTCCTCCTCCGCCGGGGGCACGGGCGGTGCGCGCTAGCGGAGGGGCGCGCCCGGGGCCGCGGGCAGCCCGCGGAACCCCCGCAGGCTGTCGGCCGGGGGGTAAGCGCAGTCCTCGGAGGTGGCCGGGCTGCTGGGGCCCGAGGCGGAGGCGCAGAGCGAGGGGGCGGACGGCGAGGCGCTGGACAGCCACGACCCCGCGTCGCTGCCGGGGCTGGGGGGCGCGGCGGCCCCGCGGAACGGGCCGGGGGGAGGGAGGCACTGCTCGGCCAGGCGGAGGGTCTCGGACAGCGCCCAGATGTAGTTGTAGGCGAAGCGCAGGGTCTCGATCTTGGTGAGCTTGGTGTCGTCGGGGAAGGTGGGCAGGACGCTGCGGAGCTCGTCCAGCGCGGCGTTGAGGTGGTGCATGCGGTTCCGCTCCCGGTCGTTGGCCTTGACCCGCCGGCTGCGCTTCAGCGTGTGCAGCAGCGCCTCGGTCCGCGCCCGCGCACGGCCCCGCCGCCTCCGCCGCTCCCGCGGAGCGCCCGCGTCCGCGCCCTCGCCGCTGCCGGGCGCCTCGGAGGGCATCCTGCGGGAGAGAAGCCTCGTCACTGCGGGAAGGATGGACGGGGAGCGAGGGGGAAGGTGCGAAGATGCCGGGGAAAGGGGGGGGGGGGGAAGGAAAAAATAAATATAACTAAGGGAGTGGCGGTGCGACTGCTCGGCAGGTGCCGGCGCTCCCGTACTCACATGGAAAGGCACTCCCGGGGATGATGTTAAGAGATAACGGTATGAAAACACAGAGAGGAAAAAGCCGCTGCGGGGGGAGGCAGAGGGGACTCGGCGCCGAAAAAAAAAAAAAAAAAAAGAGAAGGGAAAAAAAAAAAAAAAAAGAAGCCGAAGCCCTGGGAAAGGCGGGGCGGGGGGGACACGCGACCGCGCGTGGCTTTGAAGTGCTGCGGGCTGCGATCCGCTCGTGTGAGCGGCGGCTTTGGCACACGACGGCGCGGCCGCCCGTTCTTATAGCGGCGGGCGGACAATGGCCCCGTGGCCGCCCCGCGGGGCCGCGCCGAGGCGGCAGGTCGGCCCCGTGCGCCGCGCCCTCCGGAGCGTGCCCGCAATTACCGCGGGCGGCCGCGCATCTGCCGCGCCCCCGGGGGACGGGGGAGAGAGAAGGGGAGGGGGGTCCCCCCGCTTTGTCCCCCACCCCCGTGTGCGGCCGGCACAAAGCGGGGCAGGGGGGTCGGGGCTCAGCGCGGGGGGTGGAGGGGTCACCGTCCCGCTCCGGCCGCAGGGACTCCAGCGGGAGCTTAAACCGCTGGGAGCAGGGGGCTTAGGGGAAAAAAAAAAAAAAAAAATTACTCTGGACTTCCAGAGGGCGAGCCGTGGATTATTCTCCAGCCAGATGCGGGTGGAAGATTTTCGTCAGGTTTTCCTTGCTCCTTGTGGTTTTTTTTCTAAGTGAATACGCTCTGAAATGGTAAAACTCAAAGCAGGTATTTTTCTCTCCTGCGTTTCTGAGGCGAACGTGGACACGCGGTCTGGGTTTTGTGGGCTCCGCTTTGAAAAGGGGTTTGCAGGTGTTCAGAAAGTTAAAAGTTCCAAAGGACATTTATTTTATAAACTTCGGTGGCTGTATTCATAATACATGTACAATGTATAAACACACACACACACGTATATATACACGCACAATGTATATGCAATGTACAGATAAAATTCTTCTTTTTCGGGATAAAAACAAAGAACTGTGCTGTTTGGATTGTAAAGTTCTTGCTGCCTCTGCTAATCCCCATTAAGTGCCTGGGCATCACTACCTCACGCTTTGGGAAGCCACAGGTTTTTAAGCGGCTAAAAAGTTTCCCAATTCTGACATCTGGCTCTTTGCATCCCCTCGGTGCTGCGAGGCAGCCCCATTGTCAACACTCAGGTACTTGTCTCTCTGGAAGGTCTGTTTTTAGGTTCACCACCCATCAATAGCCATTTTCAGGTGCCTGTGCCTAAACTCACGTGTATTTACATGATTTCCCCCTACAAGAAATGTAGATTGATTCCCTCTCCTTTGATTTTCTCCTATCCCTTGGATAAACAGGGGAAAATGACAGCATGAATTATTGTCCATCTCTGCATTTTGAGTTCACAGCAACCATTCTTCACTCCAACCTGAGCGAGGAGCTTGCTATCGAAGTTACTCCTTCTGCTTCTTCCCACCCTCCTGGCTTTGAGATGACCCAACGACACCGGCAAACTGCCCCAAACAACCTCCTTTGTGCCAAGAAGATCACGCACAGAAGTGAGCAATCCAAAAAGCCCTGGGTGATGAATATTAACAAGTCTCAAACTAGAAGTAGTTTGCCAGCCCCGAGCCTTCAGGATCAGCTCTCTTTCTGCTTTTTAACATCTTTATATGCTTGGCTGTGCAATATACCCACGTAAGGCCAGGCGACGGGGGCCTGGCTGTTCCCGGCAGGGACTGGGCTCTCTCAATCACCGGACCTGCAATCAGGCTGAAGTTTTTAGGGCCTTTGCATACATAAATGACTTTCTCCGCTAAGTAGTTCCACTTCACTGAGCTACTCATGTCCTTAAGTGACGGCACAATTAAGAGGCCTCGGCCAGCAGGCAGAGATCGGCCGTGGAGTTTCCAGCGCCAACCAGGAGAAAGAAGGGACCAAAATTTAAAGGTTGTGGAAGCATATGGCAAAAAATGTCCAACTTTTGTTACTGTGCACTTTGTATATAGGGAGATAAACTCCAGTGTTGTCTGCAACACTTTGATTGTCTTTTGTTTAGGTGTCTTTGAGCAGTCAATAGTTTATTCATTAAAATGTTTATGATTCCCCAGAGTTTCACAGACTTTGGCACAACCGATCACTTGTCTGAAAGTTTGCGGTGAAAGCGCATTATTCATTAGTCCTTATCCATCATTTGCAGTTTGTCATTTGTTATTCTCTTGTTTTAAAAGTTTGTGCTCCAATCAAGGAGGGGAGAGAGCACCATGTGTCTCCGTGATCAGTCACAGCCATGAATAGCCAGGGCTGAAGTGAATGTTTCACAAACAACCCATAGGCTGAAATTTGTTTGCATAATCTATTCACTGCGTACTTATGAATAACGAATGCATTCACAGAACCAGAATTGTTTCAGGAAGCCTTCGCAAACAGAAAGAAGTGCTAAATATCTCGGATAATTTATTCCCGATGAATAATTCAACCACTTCTATCGCGGGCAGTCTACTAATTTTGCAGATAAATTATTCAGCCAACACAGATAATAGCTCTTACACCTTATGGGCCTGCCCCTATGGAAGTCGGTGGCTGAAGTTTCCTGAAATTTCCTGGGATTGGGAAAGAAAAAGATTCCGAAATGGAGCAGGACCATTGATTTCAAGGAACACAGAGTGTGCTCCCAACATCTCACTGATGACCTTATTCTGAGTTTTAGCCTTTGATATTAACTTTTCCACCTTGAGGTAAGTGCAGCTGGGCTCAGATGGACTCAGGGATGTTATTAGTTTCATATTTTGAGCTCTAAGAAAATGGTTTATCATTGGCTTTGAGACACTTTACAGCATTTAAATAAAGCGAGAAAAAAAGATTCAAACAGATTTAACACTTGTGAGGCCTCAAGCATGAAGCTCCTTCCTCTGCCCTCGTGTTGAGGCATCATGAGTGGATTCCAGAAAAATTAGGAATTCATGAATAAAGCTGGAGGAAAGGCTTTTGGAGAAAATGTGCTGCCAGGTGCCTGGCACTGCTTTCTGGATGAACTGTTTCCTTCATGGAAAAAGCCAGTCAATGAGAAGATGCCATTCCCTGGTAAGTGTTTGTTGGACCTCATAAAGGTAAATAAATCTCCATGTTAGCAATCAGCCTCTCATTTCTAAACAACCAGAATTATGATCATTAGGGCAGTGTTAGCATCACTCTTCTCTCCAAGTTTGGAAACCAGTGGTTCCCAGTAAAACTGCTCCCTCAGTTGGAAGATGCCTCAGAGAAGTCAGAGGCACATCATTTTTTTTTTCAGGTCTTAAGATGCACATCACTGCAGCAACTCAGCAAACTCTATCTTTTGTTACTTTAGTACTTGAGGGCTTGAACTAATGTTGGGATGAGTGTTGAAACAATGCATCAATCAGGAGAACACTGCTTTTTTGCTCCCTCGTGTTTGAAAGCATGGCCAGAAAGGGAAGGCAGAGCTGCCTGTGGAGGATGCTCGAGCTAAATTTAGAGAGGTGATGTGGCTGGTGGCAAAGCCATCACCTGGGAGCAGAAAGTTTGACCTTGCAGAAGGAAAGGAAGGATCAGGCTCACTCATCCCTGGGGATGCCCAGGTTGATGCAACAGGAATTTTGAAGACAGGTAGAAAACTAGAAGACTGTTCAGTGGTGCAGCCCAGCTCCTTGTGCTGGTCTGGATGTGGTGCAGAGCACAGTGGCTTCTTGTCCAGCCTGGGTGGGGACAGAGGTGTGGTGAGGGCTGGGAGGGCAGGGATGGACACGTGGAGCTGTGCTCCTGGGACACCTCACCCGGCTGGAGTCACCTCACAGCCCCCAGCCCGAGGCTCACAGAGGGCTCAGGGCTTGGTCCTGTGGCTGCTGACCAGTGGGCAGCCCTGGAAGCCCAATATTTGGCAGGGCTCTCAGCCTGCAGGGAGGCAGCGTTAACCCCTCTGGAGCAGGAACCGGCTCTCCTGCCAGGGAAACCCCTTGGGAGCAGCTCAAGGGCTTTGTCTCCAAAGGATTTGGCCTCCTCTCCTACCTGCCTGTGGCCAGGGTGAGGCCTCAGGCCGTGTTCTGGGGGCCACTGGTGGGTGGGGAGCACAGGGACATCACAGGGAGTCCCCATGTACTCAGGGATCCTGGCCCTGGGGAGCCAAATCTGCTCCAAAATCCTGCACAAGTGCCTGGGAGTTGCAGTCAGGGCTCAACCCCTCCTGGGGGCTCTGTAGAAATAGTGAGAATGTTTTATTTTCAGGTTTTAAATGTGTGATGTAACATTTTCCTTCTTTTTGGAAGGGGAGGGGGGGTCGAGTAGGTAAAGGATTGTTCCCTGCAAGCACAAATGTATTTTGTTTGTTGTAATTAAAATGTTTTAATGAGACAACCATAAAATCAACCATTAATTATTTTTTTTCAAACACTTCTGCTTCCTTTTGAGCTAGGTCTATTTAGAAATAGTTTAGATAGTAGCCTGCAGTTTTATTCTTTCTGTGGTATTATACACAGGAGTGGAGAAGTCATTTATAAATAATTACACAATGTTTTGGGTCTTTGGGTTTGTATAATATATCAAAGCGATTAGTACACGCATTGTTCCATTGTAAATGGTTTTTTTCCCTTCCTTTCAGTTTCACTTGCCTTGTCTTCTATCTAAACCTTTTTCGTGAAATCCTTTGTCTTCCTCATTCTTTTAGCTTGTTACAGTGCAGGGACATTCTTCTTATTCAAACACTCACAGCATGAGCAAAGAAAGCTACTTCTGTCGCATCTTAAGTTTTACCATAACTTTCTGGCATTTTCTTTTCTTCTGATTTTCCCAGACCACTGATAGGGTAATGAAGAATTATAACATACATCAATTATTGGTGCTCACGGTGTATTATGCTTCTGAATTCAAGGGGAGATAAAGAGGGAAAAAAAAAAAAGCCCCACTTTCTGTGGTTTTGAGGCACATGAGAGAGGACTCGGTGCAGATTATTTATAACATCTTTCTGAGCATCAATTATGTTTGACTCCTACAACCACTTCCTTGTCCCACTGGTTTTATGGCCAGAAGGAGTCATTTTTGTGTATGGTAGCTGTGGCATTTAACTTGTTTCTTTTATGAGGAGCCCAAACAATGCATCTTCAGGCCAAACAATCTATCTCCCCGAATAATAGCCCAAATGTCACTCAAGGGCTCCGGGCTGGGAAATGTGTGATCATGGTAAAGGGCCACGGGAAGGGGTTTGGGAGGGATCCTCACAAGGCTTCCCAGCACAGGGTACCCCCAGGGAGATGGGCTGGACCTGGGGTGGGGTGCCTGTGCTTTGGGATTGTGACTGGCTGCCTGAGGTTTTAACAGTCCTAATCCAAGTTATCCAAGGAAAAGGGCCAAACCCTCACGGTGTGGTCATGCACACACCCCGCCTGGCCTTCCCCAGCATCCTGGCTATCACATTAACTGGGAAAAATAAGATTAGGATGTCACCTCCGAGAAATGAGCCCTTTTCCCCCACACCTTCATTGTGCCAGAGCTTTTTCTTCTCTTCTTTTCCCCCCTCCACCTTCTCCCGCCCACAATCCCCCCCTCTTTTGTTGACTTGTATTTTGTTAATTGAAGCTGGAACACTTATCCTAAAAGAAAGGGACAAAATTCACTGGCTGCCTTGCAGAAGAAATCCCCCAACAACATCCCAAACCAGGAAGCTTAACTACATGCTGAGATACTCAGGTTTTCCTTTATGCTTTCCATATCAATAATTCTGCTTCGGAGTGACAAAAATAACCAGAAAGAATTAAACACCATAATGTGGGGGCGAAATATAGCCTGAGCTCTTTGGGAGGGGCTCTAGGGTTCCCCCCCCAGGTCTGGGGGTCCCCTTTGGCTCTGGTTTGGAGTCCTGCAGCAGGGGGAGGATGCTCCAGGACCACCAGCAGCCCGCGGGTCCCCACTGCCCCTCCGCGGGGGCCCGGGGGATTTGCTGCCATTTGCATAGCAGGTGTTGGGTCCCGGGCCATTCTTCCTTAAGGGAGTTTTAATACGGGATAAATTACTGGGAATTAGGAGGAGGCAGGCGACAAGAAAAGCGCTCCCGGAGTCCTCTCCCGGCCACGGGAGGGGAATTGGAGAGAAGGGCTAAAAAAAAGGGAGAAAAACACAAATGCAGCAGCTTCTACCCCCTCTCAGGGAGTTCGGGGTGCACAGGGTTTGAGGGGGGAACTCTCCTAATTTCTCCTGAAATTGAGGTTTGGACTCAGGAATGCAGTAATCCCGGGACAGAAATACGATTACTGGCCTGAGGATCTTTGATTGAGTAGGTCTGGAAGGGGAGTTTAAAATGTTAATCCCCTGGTATAATCCCTTCCCTGGCATTGTAGGGACAAGGGTTGCCCCCGAAGGGAATTGCCTGCTTCCTTCCCCGGGACTGGGGGCGGGAGGGCAAGGCTGGGGAGCAACTCCCCCATGGATGTGCAGGCACAGACACGTGTCTGGACGTGCCCACACCTGAGTGTGCCCACCATGTGTGTGCACCCCTGTGCCCACCTGGCCACACCCCCTCCTGTGTGTGCACACACAGCCACACACGTGCACACGTGTTTTACATGTGTACATACATGTGCGTCTGCACACAAAACAGGAGGGGAAGGCTGGGTCACCCGTGTGCTCAGGGGGTCTTGATCCAAATTCCCTGTCACACCTCAGCCACTGCTTTGCCCTGGCAATTAGAGCACACACACATGAAAGAAAATTGAGATGCTTCACGTGTTTTTAACAGGGAGTCATTTTGAAGTGCACCCACTTGCAGGCTGTTGGGGCAGGTGGGAAAGGTTTGTCTGTAAAGGGACATCGGTGTGAAACCATCCAGGTGCTTTTCACATCACAGACTGGATGTATTATACATAAATATACATATATATACATAAATAAAGGCCATCTATAGTGAAATGTTAGATCAGTGAGGAAGAAGGGGACACCTCCTCATTAAAAAAAAGCAGGTGAATTGACCCCAAAAGAGGTTTGAGGGCTGGGCAGGGACCTACTGGTGCTTGCAGGAGCCCCAGTGCCTGGACTGAGCAGGGCAGGTGGGAAAGGAAAGGAGACAGCTCCAGCTACCAGTCCTGGCACAGGGTCCTGCTCCCTGACCCCAGGGATGACCCTTTGGGGTGCAGGTCCTGCTGCTCTGGCCATGAGAGGGACGAGGGTGACACCCCAAGGCTCAGTGCTGCAAATTCGGCCGTGCAGGGCTGAGGGTTTGTATCTCACCTCTGTCATGTTATTGCTTTTATGGAACTAGTAAAAAAAAATAATTAATTTTTAAAAAGTACCTCAGTAAAGTAGTTACATGACCTTGACTAGAACTGTAAATATTTCTGAGTGAGGAAAAGCGATCCAAAGTTGTTCTCCTGGCTGAGGGTTGGTGTTTTGGGGTGGGTTTGGCTGCCATGGGTGCTGGGTTTGGAAGAGCTGGTGTGGGGCAGCGTTGGCTGGGCCACACTGAGCTGGGGCAAAATGGACTTTGCAGGTCAGAGGCCAAACTGGGCACTGGGGTGGGTAGAAGGAGGAAGAGATTTAGTTTGCCTTAAACAGAACATGAGTTTTAGAAAATGTCAAGATGGAACATTATGTGACTTCTGAGTTAAGGTGCTTCAGTGAGAAGTGAATGCACTTCTTCAGACTATAAATGTCTCTTTTTTTAAATCCTCTTGGGTAAAACCCAAGGTACTTTTTTCCTTCATCTCAGGTTTAATGCATGGCAGGTCTTGAGCCTGTTTCCATTTACTCCAGTGGGAATTAGAGATAATTTCTCTGGAGCTGGTGCAGCTCCACTTCTCCAAAGCAGCTGTTGGAGTTACCCAGGGCTCTGCACCTCTCACCCCACTGTGCAAACAGGGAGGGATCCAAAGGGGCTGGAAATTGCTGAGCAACATCGAGATCACTTTTTATTACTTGTCTTGTGGGTCTAATGTATATACAGCTGGTGCCTATCCAAGGGAATCTTTTTTCCTTTTCTTTATTTCTTCCCCCAGAAAAAAATTAGTGTATGGCTGAGGTTTTTTTATCGTTTTCAGTGTTTAGTGTTATTTATCTTCATTAACCTGTTGATGACCCCAGACCTCAACCCCACAGATGACGTGCCAGGTGCTGGGAATTCAGCTCTGCGGCCATGAACTCCACCCACTGTCTTCAAGAGAAAAATAAAGGAAAAGTCCAGCTTTCCTGGCTTGTAAGTGATGGGAACAACCACAAGGTGTCAACCTCCACCAAGCTGCGGCTCGGAGCCGGTGCTGCTCTCCCGGTCCTGGCTGGGATGGATAACCCGCGTGGAGGCTGTGCTGGAAAACCCAGAAAGTGGGTAAAAATCCCCTAAAACACATCCTGCATTTCTATTTGATTTCCATTATAATTTTCCACAACAAGCTTTAGCCAAATTCAGTGTCCTGCTCCATTCTTTCCTCCTGACCTTAAGATAACTTTTCCCAGACACCATGGCAAACCCAAGAATTCTTCCCACCCCCCCACCCCCCCCTTTAGAGTTATATTTGACATTTTCCCCTCGTCGAGCAACATTTCCAGCCATAACTGTCCAGTCTGTTGTTCTGTGCAGTCAAAGTGTTGGGTTTTAACCTTCTGGGCAACCCAAACCTGTGTTTCCTGGCAGGTGTTCCCTTGGTTGGTGCAGCGTGTGGGGGTCCTGTTTTGGCCTAAGGGGTTCCCCCTTTATCAAGTGCCATTGCTTTCTGCAAAAAAAGCACTGTCCCAAGTGCCTTTAGATTGAAAGCAATCCCAAGGATTTCCTGCTTTTCCTTTCATCCCTTGACTTCCTGCAGCCCGGGCTGGTGGCATCACTCACAGCCAGATGTGATGCTCTGACACTGGTTGCCATAATGAGGAACTGGATTTTCCTGGCAGAACTGTTTTAGCTGTTGTACAAAAATGGAGAGGGAACACCCTGCCAGCCACTTACACTTTGAATTTGAGAGGTAGCACCAGTTGTGCTGGGGAGGAGGGGCAGCGCTTGACTGGGAATTACTGGCCCGAGGAAGGAGCTGAGCTGCTCTGGGCTGGTTTGTTTTTCCTAATGTGATGGTAGAAGTGATAAGTCTGGAGAGTTAAGAAAGGAGGTTGAAGTAAACCCCAAGGAAAAATGTAAATGGTGCAATTATGAAGGTAACAGAAACAGAGAAGTATTTTTATGCAACACGATTGAATGGGCAATAATGAGGTAAAAAGACATTTCTTCCGGGATTAGAAGTGAGCTCAAAATTGCCAAGGCCTACTGGAAGTGGGGGGGAGGAAAGGGGAGGAAAGAAGCCTGTTGTAGCATTTCTTTTCCTTTAATAAGCTTCTTTTTCTGGGAGTCCTGAGTGTTCAGATGTAGCACACTTAGTGCCTAGTAACCCAACAAAGCTTCGATTGGTGCCTCTGCAGAGAGATTTTCTTTTCCTTGCAGGTTTCTAACCATGAAAAAAACCCCTGAGATCAGTTGCTTCAGAATCCTTAATTAAACACAACAAAGAAGGGCAATTAGAGCTGTGTTTTCCCTTTGTCATCCAACAAATCTTGCAAACCTCAAACCCCTTTTCTGGCTCCAAGATTTATGACAGGAATAAATCATAATCATCCCTGTAATTATCAGCCTGACGTGAACATCAGCAGGATTATTTTCTTTTTCCTTGGAAGAGGTTCTGAAACCCATCCAAGAGGAATTCACTAACCCCTTTTATTGTGCAGGAAGGAAACCAAAAACGCAGGCGTGGTGATTTTCCCAGGCCTTGGCTGCCTGCTTGCTTTCCTGTCACTTCATGTCATGTCATCCCTGCCTCCCGGGTCCTGTGTGCCTGCTCATCCAGCTCCTGTTGGGCTGGATGTCCTCCATGGGTGTCATCAGAGCCAAAGAGCTGATAAAATGAACGGGCAAAAGATGAGAGACAAATCCAAGGGGATTTGAGGACTTCAGAGGTCAGGAAAAGGACCAGAAACACAACCTGTTACCGGGTGTTCAGAGAATAAACACTTGTGCACTTTGCATCCCTGCAAGCATTTCTTCCAGGGATCTTGGCTTTGATTTGGTGGTTGGATGAATTGTGCTAGTGCCCAGTGCTCCCAGAAGGAGCAGGTTCTCCACTTGAGGCATTGAAGGTGACAGTGTGCATGTTTTGGCTGCTGGGAGGTCAGAGGGTCCTGCCTGAGTACAGGACCCCAGTGCAGCACCTGGGGAATGGCAGCCACGTGGGGTCCTGTGGGTCCTGGTCTCTCTGGAGAGCTGGGGACAGGAGGGAGAACCACTGGGCAAGAAAACCACATTGGGCAGAAACTCCTGATGTTCTTAAAGGATTTGAGGCAGGTGGTTTGGGAATGAGTGTCCCCAGAGTTGTGCTGCAGTCCAGTTTCCCACACTGGTGTGATGGACACGGCTCCTGCAGGCACAGAGCAGCCAGGTGTCCTCTTTTCCCTTAGTGTACACGCTCCAAACTGACAGGATAATATCACTCTGTAAACCTCTGAGCAGGTTTCCTAAAACACAGCTGCTTTGCTTTGGTTTTTGTTTTGTTTTCCTTTGCTTTGGGGGTGTTTCCTAATCCAAATACAACAGCTGAAGCTTTTCTTGCAGAGCTGGGGACGAGCATCCCCAGCCACAGCAGCGCAGTGAGCAGGCTCCAAACTGATTTATAATGCCGTTGAGGTGTCCCCCGACTGTCTGAGACGGTTTTTGATTACCACTAGATGGCCTTTCAGCCCTGCTTTCCCCACTGCTCCTTCAGAATAGTCATCTGGGCTGGGATCTGCTGGCCATGGCCCAGGAGCTGCCAGACACCGAAGTGCTGGTGAGAGCAAGGAATGGGGCTGAACCTCGGGCTGCTGGGGCCTCCCAACCATCCTTTTGATCTCACACAGCTTTGTCTCAAATAGCACTGGCTCACAGAAATAAGGAAGCTCAAAATCCAACTTCTGGATCTGTTCTGGGTATTAAAAACTTCATTACCTCTCGTATGAATCAGGAACTGCCCATGCAGGGCCACTGATTAGTGGAGGTGATGGTCCAAGGAGGCAGCCTTGGAGGGTAAAGAGGATGCTGACTGCC
The DNA here is from genome assembly GCF_025592945.1 of Manacus candei. Lineage (NCBI taxonomy): Eukaryota > Metazoa > Chordata > Aves > Passeriformes > Pipridae > Manacus > Manacus candei. The sequence goes on along the minus strand of NW_026138085.1, from coordinate 15,536,790 downwards.
TCAGTCTCACATGAGGACCAAGTGGTGGCCCCATTTTGTGCAGGTACAATTTATGAAATGGTAGCTCAAACACCTTTGTGGGCACTTTCCAGGGAGATGCAGGTATGTGTTGTCAGGGAGCACAGCTAACAGTGTCCTGGGGTTTTCCACATTGCCTGGATGCCCAGAATTTTGCAGACAATATTTCTGTAAGGTGTGTGTCGATACCTCTGAGCACCAGGGATCACTCAGAGCATCTGGAGCTGCTTGCAAAGGCAGCTGCATCTGCTGTCTCTCAGGCAATGGCAATCCCAGTTGCTGTTCTGGGGTGGGTTATGTCAGGTAAAGGAATTAGAGGAAATCTGCTTTGCCAGAAATGTGTGCTGGTTACAAGGATAGCTGCAGGCTCATGGGGTGCAGCTTTTCAAGGCAAAATGAGCACCTTCCAGGAAACACTCAGCTCTCTGTGGTTTAGGATCAGAGGGAAATCAATGACTAACAGACAGAGTTTCTGGCAGAGCAAACACAGAGCCAGGGAGAGCTGCAAACAGCAATCCTCAAAAATACCTGTATTTCCAATGGTGACCTTGCACACCTCAACCCATTGAAGGGAACAAACTGAACAACAAATCCCAACAGGAGTGCCAGGCATGGAAGATCCACAGAATGCCCTGGCATGAACTCAGTGCAGCCAGGGTTTTCAAGATGAGCTGCCCATCCTTCTGAATCTGAAGCCCCAATTCAGCCCAAGCCAGCTTACCTTTTTCCAAAGGTGCTGAACAACTGGCAAAAAGCGAGGTCTTCAGATGCTGTACACATCTGGATTTCAGTGCTTCATTTTTGAAAACTGGCTTTGGAGGAAAAATACCCCAAATGTGCCTGGAGTTTCATTTGACCTAATGGGAAGTGTGTTTTGGAGACTGCAAGCTCTGTCTGGGCTCATATAAAACCTGTTAAGTGATATCAGGTTGCACAGAGGCCCTTTACCCTTGGACAGGCGCTGGTTCTGGATCCCAGTGGGATGATGAGTCCTGGGGGTGGTGGCTTTTTTTATTCACATTCATTCCTATTCTCTGCAAATATGGGCCCAGAAGGGTCCCAGCTCTGCTGGTTAATTAGCTCAGAGAGCATTTGTGTTGCTGTAACACTGCCTTTGACTTCCCACTCAGGTCTCAGGGGTGGCCAGTGCAGCCCCCCAGCCCCTCCATGGAGCCCCACGTTTGCTCCCACAGCCCTGGTAAAACCTGGATAGTGCAGAGCCAGCACTTCCACCACGTGGACGTGGCCAGGAAAGGTCCCCACGTGTGCAGCAATCTGGCATGGCCTTGTGCCTTGATTTAGGGGGCCTGGGGGAGCTGGGGCACGGCAGGACCTGCCCAGAGCCACCTCACACAGACCACCAAGCAGCTATCACTTCTTAATAAACTTTTCTGGCCAGTGCTGACCCGGACCATACACGAACAAGTGAAAAGCAAGTGGTGAAAGGCTCTGTGTAACATTACTAATCCCATGCAGTGCTCTCACTGGAAAGGCCAGGCAGGTCTCCCCACTATTGTGTCCTCTCACTGCAGCTGGTTCACCCCTGTGCTTCTATTAAAATAAAATCCAATAGCCCTGTTTCTGAAGGGGTGCAGCCTGTGGATGCCCAATGCCCAGGGGAAGGATGGGCTGTGTGTGAAGATCTCCTTTGCAGGGCTTGTTGCTTCATTTCCATGTGCTCCTGGCTGCTGGGGAGCAGCTTTGCAGGCTGGATGGGGAAAGCAGTTGGCTACTGCCCTCCTTGGATGCTCTGGGAAGGGTTTACATATCTGTAATGCTTCATGGAGTAAAGGAACTGGGGGGTCTGCTACTCCTGCACCCCAGGATGAAGCAAAGCTCCTGCTTACCCTGCACGTGTTCAGGCTCTTGGGAAGGTAAATTGGGAACTGGGGAGCCCTCAGGGCTGGCTGGTGCATGCTCAGACTGTGTTCCAGTGGCTTAATTTTTCAGTCTCAGAGCACAAATGTATGGTTTGCATATGAGGGAGGCTGGAATGAAGGGTCTCCTGTGGCTTCACAGGCTGCTGGGGAAAACAAAAGCAAACCTTAGGGTTGCTGCCAAATCTTTGTGGAGGAGGTACCTACATATATATATTATATATATATATATATATTTAAATGTTTTAGCAGAGATGTTTCAGTCTGAGGGAAAGTGGCTGATTTGGTAATGTAAGTTGCCTTCTGATGCAGTATTTCCCTTTATAATTGTGTATCAGGGATGGCAAGGGATGCTCCTCCTGTTCCTGGGAAGTTGACAACCCTGCCTGGACATGCAGGTTAATAGGCTTGGGAAAACCAGCTCAGGGGTAGTTTTTGTCTCTTCATAGTTTCAATTCCTGTTTTTGAGAGTTTTTTTATTTAAAAGACGGATTTTGATTAAGGGACATACAAGTATTGAACCAAAGTTTTGGGGGTTTTTGGAGGTGTTTTTTGTTTGTTTTGGTCTTTTGTTTGTTTGTTTGTTTCTCATTCTGACAAGCAGAAAAACATTACAGTTGGTTTCCTCAGTGCTTAGTTTTTGCTGGTGGTTTTTGTGTGGCAGATGAACCCAGAGCTAAGAGTCATTTGTACAGGCTATACCCTGTGAGGTGTGAGTCATTAGGAGATCAGTTTGGGCAATCAGAGCTGTGCACAGCATTCCCAGCAGCATTTAACCACCTCTTATGCAACCATATCAATATTTTTTCCAGGAAATCCATTGCCCAGTAGTCGCTAAACAAGCATAAACATTTTTGAAGTCTGCTGGTATGTTGAAATCAAATCTTCTCAAGGAAAATCTACCGGCCCTGTTAACATGTGACTCGAGAAAGGAGAGGGGCAGCTCATGGGTCTGGGCTTGCCCAGAGATGGAGTTCAGATGCTCAGCCAGAAGCAGAGCCTGGTGCTTGATATCTCCAGAGATTTAATTTCTTAAATACTCTGGGATCTTCCTCAGGATTTTTACTCACAGGTACCTGAAGCTTGAGCTTCATCCTTATGCAGAATAGGAAAATACTTTGAAATCTAACAGCTCTTTCTCCTTCAGCTCTGCCAGGTATTAGCACAGTAATTAAGGATATATATATATATATATATTTATATATAGTGTATGTATATGGGTTTTTTCCCTTTTTTGTCTGCCTGAGCAGCAGGAAAGCCTTGAGCTGAGGCCAGGCATTGGCCTGATTGCACAGTTGAAGATTGCTGTGGCAGAGCTCTTGCTGATCCCGGGAGCAGCTGCCCTTGCACAGCTGGGAGCAGGCAGGAAGGCAAGAGGTGCTGTGCAGGGAGCACCAGGAGCTTTTGATGCATTGAAACTCTTGCTGGCTTTACCATTCCAATCTGCTGCTTTCCTTTTATCTGGGGAGTGATGGAGGAGCCCTGTGGGGTGCAAAGTCCCTCCCTGTGGGAGAGGGTAGAAACTGCGTAGGAAGAGGTGGTGGTGGCTCACAGGTTTTTGTTGTCTGATTTTTGTTGTTCAACCTTCCCCAAACTAACTCAGATCTTATTTAAATCACTTTTTTTACTTGGTTTTGTATGGATTGAAGTGGTTGATTTGTGTTCACTTGACACCAGACTAGTGGCTACAGGCTAATGGTATTGCCCTTATTTATGTCATTCCTTGTGTTTGGCTGAAATCCAAATCCTAAAATGAGGAAGGAAAGGAAATTGTACCAGAACAATGTTTTCTAATTCCAGAGTCATCAAGATGCCATATCTCTAATCAGCTTCTCTGAGTCACCGTTTTCCCCCCCCAAACCAATCCACCCACAAAAACCTAAGTGATTAGAAGTGGCTGGAGTTCCCTGATGGCTTAAGGGAATTTAAAAGCAATTGTCAGCTTGTTTTAAATATATTTTTTTATTACTTTTTTTTTGTTTGTCTTAGAAAGAAATATGAAATCTGCATGCAACCTTCTAAATATTTCAAACATTTAAATAGCATATGATAATTTAGCAGTACAGTACATTATACAGCAAGATAATACAGGGAGACTTCCTATAGTATATTTACAAATGAAAAGGTAGTTTTGTTATATTAAAAAGAGGAATGCACTGCTTAACATGGAAGTATTACATTCAAAATAATGAATATGTTGTATTGTGACTAAAACATACATAGGTATTTATATGTTTGCCCTATCATATTTTTCATAAAAAGGTACCTTTTAAAGGCTTTCTTTGTTGTTGTTGCTACAAATCTAGGAAATCATACACAATAGCCTCGAAGCTTAAAATATCTCAGTACTGAAGCCACAAACTCTCTGTAAGCGCTTCAGGTGAAAAAAACAAAAAAACCCCAAAAACAACCAAAAAACCCCAAACCGAACAGACTTTTTTTATTTTCTTAGTAATAAAAACAACCTAGAAATGCTTCCTAATGCATGAGAGGTTAAAGGGGAGACAGGGGGCGCTTCGCTTTGCAGCCAGACCTCGAGTCCTTTAGAGAAGAGGTACACAAGTGATGCCAGGCTCACTTGAGGTGCTGAGGAGGGACCTCGTTCTGCAGGTACAGCCACGTTTGGGTGGCAGCTGCCCCAGCAAACTCGTCTTTGGTCCCTGCTTTGCCCGGCCGAGGTGGAGGAGGCTGCAAACGCGCCCGACAAAGCCCGGCCCCGAAGCTTTCCCGCTGCCCGGAGGGCGAGGGAATGGCTGTGTGTGACACCGTCACGAACGCCGCTGTTTGCCCGATGAGCTTATAAAGCTCGATTGCGATCATAGTGCAGTATGAATGAAGAATAATTAAAAAGAAAAAAAAATTTTAAAAAAAAATAAAATCCCGGAACAACTTCTTTAGAACGAAAAGGACGTGTTTTTCCCGATTTCGGTACGGAGCAGACGGGTGTGGAATCAGGAGTGCAACAGATGCTTGGGAAATCTGGAAGCCTTTTGCACGTGGCTATAAAATGTAAAAACTGACCCTCGGTAAAAAGTGCTTTATAATAATATAGAATTTGTGTCTTATGCCTGCGAGAGAGAAATAATCTTCTGTAGAGCCCAGTCCTATGCCAGCCAAGGGAGTCTGCTCCAGTCCTCACACCACTTGCTCTTATTCTTCATAGACCCTAAACAGAGGAAAAACCAAGAGCAGGGTATTTAAACTATGAATTAAACTTCAAGTCCATTTCAAACAACAACAAGAAGAACGACAATAATAACAATAATAATAACAAAACCAATCCACAAATAATTAAACTCTAGAAACCAGATTTTTAGCCTTTGCCTAAGCAATCTGGAAATCAAGTTGCTGACTTTCAGCAATCTATGTCCATAAAGTATCTGGGAGGAGTGTTGGACTTTGACACTGCCACACCTTGGAGGCATGTGGGGAATAACACACTGGGCCACGATTATCAGGATAAATAATAAGAAGAAACCCACATCAGCTAATTCACTTCTGGAAAACCCCTATCTCTTATACAATTTCTGATGCTTATCATGAGCTGTCCATAGATGTAATAAATTCACATTATCTGTTCTGTTTGGGATAATATTATTCTGCCATTTTTCTAGATTGTGTCCTGACAGACCATATGATGGGCTTGTCTGTCTCCACATCTCCTGAAGGCACAAGCCCGAGGCTGGGCATCCTTGGTCTTATTAATGATGGCATTATAAGAAAAAAAGAAAAAGAAACAGGGGGAAGAGTGTAAATATGTGGTTATGCAATAGGGCTTCCCCACGTGCTCTGGTTGTGAAGCAGAGGCAGGGAGCTGGCAGGGAGTTGGGGGAGATGTTTCTCCCTTTCTGTGACTGATGACTTAGGAAAAAAAAAATCTTCTTTATAAGGGAGAAGGTGTCAGAGATTTTTACCAGAAAATTATTGCTTTTCTGGCCATGGTACACTTGCTAAAATTGGCAAATACCTGCGTCATCAGAGACTGATGATGCTGAGGTGGTGTGACTAAAGTGTGTGACAGGGCTCTCTCTTCCCAGCTCTCCTGACTGCTTTTCTCATGGCTGAAAATACCTCAGCTTTTCATCTTGGAGTTTTCCCCGTGGAAGGGAGGTGAGCGTATGTAAGTAAATGAGAACATCAGCTGATGAATATTTTGACCAAAAATAATTACTATTTACAGCCAGAACAGCCTAATCCTAAAATAGGAGTGAGAACTTCATGTGGCAGGAAAGAAATAATACCAAGAACACCCGTTTAAAATCGTAATTTGGGTAATGAAATACATCCTGGGTGCTGGATGGAGCACTTGCAGTGTGTGCACTTCCCTGGTTTCTCCGTGCCTGGGAGCTGCTGGTTGCCGGGTTTGCCACCAAGACCCTCCCCAGTTCAGCAAGTACTTACCTGCCTTTCTCCTTCCATACTCGGTACCACTTGAGCAGCCTCACGGTGTTCTGGCGTTTGGGGTTCAGGCAGTGCTGCTGCTCCCCCCTCACCTTGGTCCACAGTGTCACACTGCAGGGCAGGGGACACAGGTCATGGCAGGCACAGGCAATTCCCACCCCTGCTCCTGCCCCACCAACTCCCAAAACTGGTCAGGGGGCCAGTGTAAGGCTCTTCATTCCCTGTGTTTTCTGGCAGATATTTGAGTTCATTGGAATAACAGAGCAGCAGGTTTGTCTGTTCCCAATGCATTGCCCACCATTACACTGTTGTACCAGAGCAAGACCTACCCTCTGGTTTTAATCAGTGGGTTTGCTCTGCCTACCTGTTAGACATCATCTTTTGAGCCCAATGGATTATTTAATTAGGGCTCATTCAGGCAACAACAAGGTCTTTGCATGAGGAGACTTCCTTTATGCTCAACAAGAATTCATTTGAGAGAAAATATCACAATGGCTTCACTGATTATTTTAATTTTTGCTTTTTTCCCCCCTCTTAATTCTGCAATATTTTTAAATACTCGCACGTGGGAGAATGTCTTTGTGCCCAACAGCCCAGCTCTGAGCCTCAGCATGCAGCTCTGGGGGCTTCAGCCTCCTCTGCTCACAGCCTGATCCTGCTCTCTTTGCCAGGTTGGTGCCCCCTGATTATCACAACAAAGCCTGTTGGGAGACAAAACATGGCAAAAGTCTTCTCTGTGTTTTAGGTCCCCTCCTTGAGGGCTTAGTGAGGCCCTCATCACTCGGTCTGACACAACCAAGGTGACATGAGAGACCCAAAGATGCTTCCCAAAAGGATGGCTTTGCAGAAACATCAAGGCTGCCCCACCTCTCAGGGCTCAAAATGAAGCAGTTTTCTGGTTTTGCTATTAATTTAGGAAATTAGAAAGAAACAAACTCACAACCACAACTTGTATTAGAAGTATTGATTTTCTGGAAATACCAGCAGTTATTGATTTAACTAAAACACTGTCATGGAGTTATTGAAATGCTGCTAGAGACAGGAGTAAAATGATGACAGAAAACCAGAAATACCTGTGTACACTGATGGGTTTCTTTTATGGTTTGGTTCAGAAAGAAGCTGTTTATCTTCTAACACAAGAAATAGTGCAAACTTTCCCAGCTCTCCCTCCTGGTTCTGAGGAAGCAAAACGTGCTGCCTGCATGAACTGAGCTGAGGTTCTCACCACATTTCCAGGTTTGAGATTGCACAATGTGTTCAAATTGTTCTTTCTATTCAATTAGCCTTCCTCTCTGCTCCCCTTTCTGCTCCACCCCCATCAGGTCTAAGCTAAGGTCACAAGAAGTCAAGGTGTAATTTCCAGGTTGTTTTTCTGGGAGGAAGTGCCCCTTTCCCAAGTGCATGAAAAAGTGGTGGAAGCCTCCGAGAGCCTCCTTGGTGGCTGCAGGCAACAGAAAGGGCAGAGTCACTGCTAAAATCATGGACTATCTCTGTTCTAAGGGTGTTCTCAGCCAGCCCCTCTGGAGAGCAGTGTGTGCATGAGAAGTGGAATTTTCCTGTAGCTTTGGACAGGGGTGAAACCAAACTTTCACTGAAGGCACAGGGCAGGTGAGTTTTGAGGGACTTGAGGCCAGTTCAAAGTTTCTCCAGGCAGCAGCCACCTTCTTTGCACTGGCTGATCCACACCTTGGCTTGGGTTTCTCCTCTGACAGGACACACAAGTGTTTCCAGAAAGTGATGGACAGGCTGAATTGCAAGAGGAGAGGAGTAGAAACACCTCTGAAAAGCAGCAAATCCTCTACTTGCACCAGAAGCAGTGAAGGACACTCTGGATTTACTAGATCATCTTGTCTGAGGAGGATGAGATGCAGGGTTTGCTTCTCAGGTGCACTGGCTCTTTTCTCATCCTGGCATGCAGTGCTTTGACATCATGTGGAGGTTTTCTCTTTGGTGCTGGAGGATGGAGAGCACAGGAGACGTTCCCAAGGCAGCTCCACAGTCCTCTGCAGTTCTCAGGCAGTCCCTGATTGGCACAGGGTTGGGTGGCAGCATTTTTGGGCACCCTGAGCTGGGCTGGCCCTGCTTTTGTGGATGCTGGTCTGACAAATGTAAGGGGATGTGCCTGAGAGGCACTGTGGGAGCTCATACCCTGAGGGAGGAGCTGTCTGGGTGGGCTGCAAGAAGAGGTTGAGAGGGATGGAGAAGGGACTGAAGCACCAGAACTTTCACCTCCAGTGGGATTTGTCCCTTAGCCACCAAGGACTTGCTGTCTGGAGCCTTTACCCCTGGTGTCTGAGGGTCCCTGTGCCAAAATCCCCCCCAGTAGGTCGCTGCCTCCAGGGCTGTGATGAGCACTCTGGGTCAGTTTGTGCCCCCCAGCACCCCATGCCCTCACACATCTCATCTGAGGGATGGTGGGGCTGCTCCTCTGCCTACAAACACCCTGTGTCCATGGCCCCAAGGATCCTGGCTCTGGTCCTTTCATCCCAAATCAGTGTGGGGACTGTCACCTGCCTTGACTGCCTCTTGAGAAAGGTTCCCAATAACATCTATTTTCCATCAGCTGTTTTCATCCTGACACATCCCAGCTCTCTGGGATGGGGCAAAACATGGAACTGGGAAGGGAGGGGGTTGAACATTTGAGGCAGAAAGAGTTAAACTTCTCTCCTGTTTTCTGCTGCTTTCTCTCATTCCAAGAGACAGATACACTCACAATTACTGCTGGATGTACCATGAATCTTGATAGGTTTTGACTAAACTGAGGATTCAGTTTAACTGTCTCTTACCCTGTACCACAGCTCTGCTGGGGGGGGGGGTTATGGCCAAAACATAACTGCACCACCCCCATACCCACTGCTTTTTTGCCCAATATCATTTATACCAACTTTCTGCTGTATGAAAACATATGAGAGCTTTTGAGGAGGGCAGAAGGGAACACAGCTTCGACAACTCATTTTAGATGATCACTGCAGCAACAAAAACTCAGTTGCAGGAATTTAGCTCCGCTGTGCCTTGTCCAGAGGCTCCGGGATCAATTTGTTCTCAGAATATTAATTTCAGTTTGCTGTCAGAGCTGAGTTCAGGCTCCATTAGGGCAGCTGGAAAAGCAGGGATGCCGGTGGGTCTGCCCTGCCCCACAGACACCCACGGGGAGGGGAGATGATGGGACAATTCTGTCAGCCCTCAGGCTTGAATAGCATTGCTCGACATCTGCATAGCGATCAGGCTGGGAAAGCAGCGGCTCCTACACACAGTGTTCCAGCTTCCCCAGCTTTCTGGTTGGAAGTGAAATGTGGCATTATTGAGATTTATTTTATACCCCCTGGTCACCATCTGCTTTTGGGGAAATGCCTTGAGTGAAGAGTTGGTGTTCCTCCACACCATCGTTTTGCTGTTGAAGACTCCAAGAGAACAAGGTGAAGCTGTGAGGGACTGATTCAGGCAGGGATGCCCTGCAAGCATTCTTCTGTTCAGGTCACCATCAGCTGATCTGGGCTTCAGAGAAGTGGGTCTGATGTTCCCTGAGCTCAGCATTGCTCACAGTGATGCTGGTCTAGCTCTGGAGGAAGCATAATGAACCTCAGATCTCCATTCCTCCTCCACAAGCTCTCGCTGAGTCTGACGAGCCAGTTCTGTGTGAGAAGTCCGTGGTATCTCCTTCTTTGTGCCAGTTGGATGAGCAAGATTTGTCCCCAAGGGCATTACAGAGTGCCAGAGGTGGTACAGAGCCTGGCAGGACAGTGCTCAGATCCTGCTGTTGAATGAATGGCAAATGTTCCGTGAGGGAACACAAATGCTGGATCAAACCAGCCCTTGGTGTCCTGGGAGTGTGGCTGCTCTTGGGACCCTTTTCCCCTCTCTTAGGTGGCAGAGGAGCTTGGTGAAGTCTTCTTGGTTAATCCGTCCTTATCCAGCCACATGTGCTGGTTGGAAGGTGCTTTGTTGGGGGAATGTTAAGATATCCAAAACAGGACATGAAAAAACCAAAACCCACCCATATTTAAAATCTAAAAAAACCGTCCTTTTGAGCCAGTCATGTCAAAAATCCCTGAACCTGCCTCACCTTGGTTAGCCATTACATCACTTTGAGATTTCATAGCAGCACTGATCCCAACTTGCAGGGAGACTGGGAGGAAAACATTTTCTTAAATGCTGGGTAATCTCCGTGAATGAAGGGAATTGCTCTGGTACAACACAGGTGAAAATCTGTCTCTGGTCGGGCTAATACTCCTTGCAGAAACCAAACTCTGTTCATATTTATTCTGCATGCCCAGAATAACTTAACTAAATAGCTCTGAATTTTATATCAGGTAGCTTGGGGTAGGATTTGTCATTATTTTCACTTGAACTAATGATTATCTTTTTGTCGCTACCTGTTCTGGAAATACTGATTTTAAGGGGAAAAATAATTCTGTCGAAAAATAATAGATGGGGTTTGGGTCAGAATTGCACATTTTTTTTTGCATCAGAATATTCCCAGGAATATTCAATCTGCAAATGAATATTCCCAGGAATTAGCATGCCGGGGCATGAGGAAAACAAAGAACAAAGAAGGAACTTGCAGTATAAGGTAAAGCAGTTCAGCTGACAGGGAAGCAGAGAGCAATGAATGAAGGCAGACTTACATAATCATCTCTTCCACGCAAAACGGGTACCTCGGTTTCACTTCCAGCTTCCGTACGTTAGAGAATCTTATTTTAGGACCTTTCCTTGAGCATTTGCACTTCACGCCTACAAGAGAAAGCACTTTCTCACGCGCCTGCAAAGCCTCCTGCATACCAAACGTCCCTTCCCTCCAGCCTGGGTGCATCCAGGAAAACTTCAGTTTGCTCTTTCAAGCCTTGGTGGGAAAAGCTGAATTTTGGGAAGCTGCAGAACTTAAAAAAAAATTAAATTTTTTTTTCTGTGGTGTATCCCAGGAAAAGGTAGTGGCTCTCTGGGAAATATGTTCTAGAGCACTATATACGTTCTGAGGCTTTGTAAATATCAGATTTTTTTACAGTGCACCTGCCGCGATTAAATATAATTATATTTAGCAAAAGGAAATGAGAGTCAGAACTCTTTAAACTGAGAAAGCAAGCGCACGTCTCGGCTGCTTTCTCATTCACTCATGTCCCACTTGGACTTTGTAGGACTTCCAGTCATTTCTCCTCACATGGGCGTCGTGGTGCAGTCACAGACAGACAAAAGCTGAGCGTTTTTTAACCATCATTTTTGAGCACAGCAGAAAATGCAGACTGTGCCACAACCTCAAATCCAGCTCTGCTCTATTTTCCCTGAAAACCACCCTTCGAGTGTTCATTAAAGCAACCCTAAACCGATCTTATTTCCTGAAGCATTCCACATGCTAAACCCACCTAACAGGAGGTATTTGAGCTGTATTCCTGAAAACGGAGAGCATGGCATGACCTGCCACGCTGAGAGCTCTTTGCCCTCCAATGAAGGCACAAATGAAGACACAGCTGCCCCGTGTATTTTACCTCTGCTTCACCTTTAAAAACCTCGCGGCTCCCTCCCTCGCAGATTCTGCACATCGCACCTTCCCAACAGGCAGGGACAGCTCAACCCAACCCGGGGCTACCAGGAGGCAAACACAAATTACTGGAAAAGAGGTTTATGCGGGAATAGGCAGAAAAAAACCACTTTACCTTCTGCGCTGGCCAAGCACATCGCGATGAAGAGCAGAAGCAGAGCTGCTGTCAGGAGCTTCATGGTGAGACAGCGGGTACCCGAGGACACGCCGGGGGGGTTGATGTGTTTTCTCGCTTGGGGTTCGTCCCCCCGATCCCGCTGACCCGGGGCTGTGTCACCAGGGAGGGGACAGCGGAGCGGCTCCCGGCGGAGCGGCTGCCCGGCGCTGCCTGCGCTGCCTGCGCTCTGCCGCTGCCTTCCCTTCGCCTCCTTTAAAGCGGCTCCCGCTGCCCTCGCTCCCGGCTCATTAATATGCAGAGCAACTCCACGGCTCCCTCCGCTTCCTCAGCCCCGGCGGGGAGGGAGGGGACCGGCACCCCGGGGGGGAACATCCCCCATCCCCGCCCCGAGCATCCCGGGGGGAGCGCAGGCGATGGGGCGGCCGCTCCTGCCCCTGCCCAGCTGGGACAGCTCCGTCAGAAGGAGGTTTGCTGGGAGGGGGGGGTTATGTGAGTATTTGTATGAATTGGGCTGTTCGGTGGAAAATCACCCGCTTGTGAGCGCTCCAGGGATGCCCGCGCTCCGCAGAAATTCCCATGCACCTTGGAAATGAGATTTGGAGAATTTGGGAAGGGGTGTCGCCTTTAGTCACATACTGACTTTTTAATTTATAATTTTAATTTATAATATTAATTTTTTTAGCTTTAACAGGCTTCTAAATCTAATGGAAAATTTAGCGAGTTAAATGGGAAAAGAAATATTCCTAAAAGCGTTGTTAGGTGGGTTTGGCATGTGGAATGCTTCAGGAAATAAGATCGGTTTAGGGTTGCTTTAACGAACACTCCAACACTGTCCTGCTCCGTGAAGAAGAGGGTGGCAACACGCGGGAACTTGAGGGATGTGAACACATGTTCCCTCTCCCTTGCAGAGTGATTTCAGAAACAGCTAAAAGAGCATCTTTAAATCCAGACTCCAGGTTTTTGTCTAACTGAGGCGGGCGAAGATCAGAGTCGGGTCTAATCTCCTTCATAGCACCGTGTTCCAAAGAGGCTGCAGATAAACCCCTCTGCCGGACCCGGCTGGTCTCAGCCCATCTCCCAGCCCATCTCCCCGCTCGCCCACCAAATTAACCCCGAGCGCCACCCGCGCTCCTGGCAGCTCGGGCAGCTCGGGCAGGACCGGCCGCGCACTCCCGGCTCCACTTGCATTTTAAGTTTCCCACATGGCTCCGTTCCTGCCGGCTCCCATTGGCAGCGGCCATCCCGCGGCGTTCCCGGCCCGGGTGTTGGCAGGCTGCGAGTACAGCCCTACCACACACAGCCTGCACGTTGCGCGCAGGCAGCTGCCTTGTTCCTGGCTTTGGGATTCATGCGGGACGTGCCGGCACGCCGGGAACAGCCTGGGATGAGCAGGGATGGGCGGCACATTGCGGGGGACTGGCTGACGTGGCAGGGAGCTTTTGGGGTGAAAGATCTGTTTCTGGGCAGGCTTGTGAAGCTGTGATAGTTGTGAAGGTGTAATAGTTTTTGTTTTGCTTTGGTATTTTTGGTGTTTTATGGGTATTTTTGCTGTACGGCCCTAAGCCACCTCCTGAGGTTCTCCTTGCACTGCTAGGAATGGTTTGTGGGACTGTGGTGGTGTTTCACGACAGGGCTGTTTAATTAAATTCCAACAGGACTAAAGTGAGTTTTGTTCCAGAGCCTGGGATAGAAACAGGTACCTGAGGTGTGGCAGGTCTCAGTTCAAACCCTTCAAATAAATTCCAGTTTCTTATACAGGAAAGAAAAGAATAAACCTGCGGGAGAGTACAAAAGGCTCGTTTCAGAGTCACTATCAGCTGGTGGTGAGGATGTTTGCTGGGCACAGGGGAGAACTGACTTAAACTCATCCACATCCAGAGCTGTAATCCTGCCCTGCTGCATCTTTGGGTAATTCCCTCCTTGCAGCCTCCTCTCCACCGTGTGCAGGAACAGCCTAGGGAAGAGCTGTAGGAAGGCAAAGCCTTTTCCCCTCCCCCTTTGCTAACAGGAATTTGGGTGCAGCTTTAGCTGACGGCAATTTGAACTTTCCCCAAACCAGGAAAATCGTGTACAGGCTGGAGAAAAATTGAAGGAAATTCTTGTGCTTTCCAAAAGCAAATCCTATCTTCTTGTATGAGTCTTGCTTGTGTCGAGAGAGCCAAGTTTATTAGGTATTGAATAAGCAAAGTGTTGCTCTAGTTCCAATTTTCATGTACAAATGGATGTATTTGAGGGGTGTGCACACACATGGTGACTCTCACTGTGCACCTGAGCGGTTCAGCATCTTTATGCCAAGGGCTGGCTTTGACAGTAATTATTTCTGAGAGCTCAAAGGTGTCTCTTGCCCTGTGTGACAGATTTTGGTGGCCACATACAGCTGTCTCTGACACCTGCTCTGTCTTAAAATGACAATCACAGAAGAGGAAGAAGTTTCAGCAAAAGATTTGGCGGAAAAGAAACACATGTGGAATTCACCACAGTCTGCCCCAAAAGAAACCCTGAGAATTCAGATATATTTTCTTTGTGAAAGTGTATTCTGAATCAGCATCCACTGGTGCTTGTGTGCCTGTGGTATCTCCAGCAGCTCTGCTGAGCCTCAGCAAATGTGTTTTGGCAAACAGCCGGTGCTCCACGGGCTGGGGAGGGCTGGGCCGGGTGAGCACAGGGCTGAAGCATCCATTTCATCCCTCACAAAGCCACCCGACTGCAGAATAATTGATCAAGGCTTGGGTTTTGACCCTCACAAAAGGAGTGTTTCAGAGCAGGTGTAGTCTCCAAGGTCCTGCTGTTGTCTTGGGCCATGGTCAGAGAGCCGTGCTGTCCCCGGGGAGCTCTCGCTGTACCTGTGCACACAGCCTGTCACCTGTTCTGCCGGGGTAATTAGAGGGCCATTGTTGCTCCTGAAAGGGCTCTTGTTTCACCTCATTCTCTGCTCTTTCCAGGGCCCTGCCCCAGCATAAGGCTCCCGAGCAGACGGAGGCTGAAGCCTGGCTTTGCCTCTGAGGGTAAGACCCAGAGGGATCAGTGGTGATCTCCCACACTTGGAGAGTAGTTTGCAACATGGATAAGTGGTTGTCTCCTCCTAAAACAAGAAAGAAGAGTTTTAGCAATGGGGCTACCATTTGTACAGAATTGTCGCCCTTGTTGGCCACCTGGAAGCAGAAATGTTTCAAGCTGAGCACAACACATAGCTGAGCTGCAGCAAAATATTTTTGCTTTAAGACGTGAGGACAAGCCGTGCAGGCTGCCCTTTGAAAGGGGAGCTACTGGAATGAGGCAGTTCATCCCCAAAATAAATAGTGTTGGTAAAAAAATGGGAAGGCTCCAGTTGGGTCTGCCAGGGCAAGGACATCTCTGTCTTTGAACGTGATCCAAGCCCTGACCTGCCCACAGGTGAGGCTTTTTCTCCTGCTGTGAATGCACACAACCTCTTAAGCCAGCACACAGACAGAGTCCCTTAGGTATTCATCAGCCTCCCAGGACCCAGAAGACAGACTATTAGAGTTATCACCATTACTAGAAATATTTCAGTGTTTAGCTGCTTTTGGCTATGCTGGTTATTTCAAGTATAGGGTGATCCATGATTTGGATTAATTGCCCTTCAAAATGTCATAATATTTCATAGAAAGAAGATGAAGGTGCTTTTCATTGTGAGAAATCTTCACAAAATGGCCATGAAACTGAAGCTACTTATTGCTGTTGAGGCAAAATGATGTGAGTGGCTCATCCAAGTTTAATGTTTTAGAACATCCCCATCAGCCCGTCAAGGAGAAGATTAAACATTTCAAGTGACACGACAAAATCCCTGCATGTCATGTCAGGAATTTGGGGAAGGAATTAGACCTAAATGCTCTCTGGAAACCTCTACATTAAGGTGGAGGTAACAGATGTGATGCATGTTGTGTGGAACTTTTTTTCCTGGGTGCTGAACTTCCTTTTTTTACACCTTTTTGGTGTTGTAACCACTGTGCACGTAACCCTTGCAACAGAGGCACTATAAAACTCCATCCCGAGCTTGAAGTGAGGGGAGAATTGCCTCAGATTTTGGGAGGCTGTCCCAAGCCTCCCCCCTGCTGTGCTAAGCTTACTCAGTGGAGGATGTGCTAGAGCCTGTGGTCAAGCCCATGTTTTCACCTCTAGCTCTAAATGACCTTTTTCTTTCCTCAATAGCCCTGAACAGTAGTTGTGTCATCCTTGTCTATCGTTAAGTTGAAAGCCAAAGCTTTGGATTTCAGCTTTGGTCTCTGGAAATATGAAACATATTTCAGGGAAAACAGCTGTGGTCCCCTTCTGTGGAGTTTCACAACAGATGAATTCTGCAAAATAAGGCTTGTATTGTTGTTGCAGTCACTGTTTTCTTTTGATATTTTCTTTTTATTTTTATTTCCATAATGAGATTAAATTCTAGACGCTGCTTCTTCCCTTGGGAGTAGTTTTAAGGCAGCTTTCTTCCTAGACCTAAATTATTCACCAAGGAGGATTTTTTACTGAGATGAGAACGAGGAGGTCGGATCTGGGACTGTTGTCATGGCTTGGAGCTCTTTGAAGCTCTTCATCATGAATCATTAAAAAGGGTTGCAATAACATGGCAAAAGGGAAAACTGGCTCTTTGTGTAGGTGATTTGAGAGTCACCTTTAGACATCCACAGAAGGATTAATCCCAACTGTGGCTTTTTACGCTGAGAAAATAATAAATCGTGTTTAATTTCCTACTGACTCATTTCCTTGCATGCTGCAACTTACCATTGGTTTTTATGTGCAAACTCAGTTTACACTTTATACAATTCTCTTGATAGGCACCTAAACTGGGAATGGCTGCAGGTATTTATTTTGTGCTTAAACTCACAACGAGTTGGATGGCTTTTTTTACCATCTACTCCAATGCTTGCTACAGTGTAGGGGGAATAATGTGAGGGAAAGAAAGGCAATTTTTTGATCTGACTCCCTCCCTGACAGTGGTGGCCAAAGCCTTGAGAAGCCTCCATGGTGTTGGGTGGGATGAGAACTGCTTGGGACAAGGATGGGGATGGCATCAGCCCTGTCCTCATCAGTGTGTTCCCCCTTTCCCAATTGCTTTTGAATTCTTGGTGTTGGACTGAGAGAACTGGGGCAAGGATACTGCTTTACTGCCCTGGTGGGCAGTTAGAACAGCAGGATAACACCAAGGAAATGGGATGGAAAACCTTTCTTATTGCCCCAGCACTGGAAACACATTGTGCTGTCCTGATCTGCTCATCACATCTCTGTTTGTGTGGGGGTAATTTTAGGTAATCTGTGGGTGCCAGCTTTTCTGATGAAAGGCTTTTGGAGTAGAATAGGGTGTTACTGTATGTAATAAACTACAGGCAGCCTCTCTCTGTGCTATTAATGCCACTGCTCAGAAAAGAAGTGGCTCTGCTGCCAATCCATCCATATTCAAAAGCACAGACAATGTGAAAAACTGAACCTCAAGGTGTTTTATTTTTGCAAGAGAATAGGAACAAATGAGATCAGCACCTGAATAGTTTCTAATGTGGTCCCAGGTGAGCTCTTGCCAGGAGCTCTCTGTGACAGCAAGAGCCATAAACGTTCAGGCATGAGAAAACCATTCCTGACACTTCTCCTCCTTTTTGCAGCTTGGCAGAGCTGGGCATGATTTCAAACCCTTCCAGGAATGTCAGGAACATGCTGCAGCACATTCACCTTCAGCACTGGTTCCATGGGATGAGAGTCCCTTGGAAGAGCTGGCGAGCATGAGCCTGCTGAAGTGTCCACGTGGCAATGGCTTTGTGGGTCTCAATCCAAGGAAATTGAGATTTTGGGGGAGAGGGCAGGGATGTGTTTGCAGCTATTTGAGGCCTTCTGCAAACCCTGGAATGTGGATCTTTTCTGTTGTCTCTTAGGAAGGCCTTTGAAGCAAAAAGGTGAAGACATAAAATGTTGGATACGTGTGAAATTGCAGAGCTAAAGCCAGGAAGGGAGGCAGCTCCACCTCTCTGCTGCATCTCATGTCCTGGTCCATGACCCAGCTGGTGGCATCCAGGCAGGGAACTGTCCCCACACGTGAGGGAATGACCAGGAAGGGATGGCTGTCCTGCTAGGAAGAGATAATTTTTACCCTGGTGTGCTCTGTGGTTCTTCTTTCTTGTGTCTTCTGCCTTTTTTTTTGGACTTATGGCTTCATGTTTTCCCCAAAAAACCCCAAACCCTGTGTCTGTGGGGGTGTGAATACAGCACTCAAAGAAGGTCTCCTCTGGAGCCTTCTAGAAGTTTCTTTCTGTGCTTGCTCCCAGGTGACTGTGAGCTGTTTACATTTGCCCACAGTGCAACCACAGCAACAAGAATTAAAGCCATTAGATAAAAATGGCCGTAATTCAGAGTGATTAAGCATGGAGGTAAATCACCTCCTGGCATCTCCTGTGTGCCCAGGGTGCCAGGACCAAGCACTGAGATGGACCAAGCCTGGCTCAGGCACGAAGCCACAGCATCTGTAGGTGCCCATGGGGCTCTGCAGGGTTTCTCCCACCCCCTCAGTGCTTTCTGTAATGTGCAAAAATCCCTTGCAAGCTTAATGAAGCCCACTCTCCTGCAAACAGGAAGGGTGCTCCCTGCCTCTGCTTGTTTTCTGCTGAGCTGTGTGTTAGTAATGATGGGAATTTTTCATCCGTTGATTTTTTCCCTCCCCTTGGGATAGAAAACATATGTAGTGCCTTTAAAAATAAATAAAATGAATGGCTTAACAGTGCAGACTTTGAATGTTTGATGGAAGATTAGTAGGCTGCAATCAATCAAAAAATGATCCTTTTCTTTGGAGTAATAAATATGTTAATTATTTTATCTACTTGGATAAAAGCTTAATTACCATAACACTTGCTGGTGGTGGGGGGGAGAGGGAGATAGTTGTTATGTGCAGTGTTCCTAAGAAAATCAGCTTATTCTGCAAATAAACCAACCAGCATTTCTGCAAGCAAACTGTGTGACAGTCCTGCTGGCACAGCCTCCTCTCCCAGTCGTGGTATGACCAGGAAGGACTTGGTGAGGAGCCTTCCTGCTCTGAACCTTCCTCAGGCTGGATTTGCCCACTTTTCTCAGGTTTCCCCCCTGGTTACAGGCTCAAGTGTGACTTGTCCTCACCACCCATCTCTCCTTCCTGTGTGGTCTGGGTGGGCTGCAAAAAACCTGGGCCAAGAACTTCAGAGCCCAGTTTGCCAGGAAATACTCCAAAGTCCATCACTCCCTAGGAGCAGGGTGGTTTGGCCAGGCTTGCAGGTCATCACAGGGAGAGACCAGGAAGGGAACATCCCCCTACAGCATCCCCCTCCTTTCTGTACCCTGGAAACCCCCTCCTGCTTGGCCATGCTGAGGGGACCTGCACCAAGAATAGATAAACCCCAGAGAATTCATGCTGTGCTTTGCTGTGCTTTGCTGTGCTGTCATACCCATGAGTAGGTAGATGTTTAATTTTTTTCAAATTTTTTTAAAGCTTTTAATTTTTTAAATTAATAATCCCCAAAGAGACACTCAGAGATGGCACATTGCAGATCCACCGTGGTGAAGGAGCAGAGGTTTTTGTCGTGGAAATTAAATGAGAAATCAGCCAGAGAACAAGACAGGGCTGATACAGACTATAAATGCCAAGGGCAATGATGACATGGGGATGGACCAGGGACGGGGGACTGGCAAACTGGTGGGGTAGCCTCTGCTCTCTCCAAGTTGCTTTAGGTGTCTCCCCTAAATCCAGGGCTTTGCTGCTTTCACTCTCGAGGACAAAAATATGTCCGGCTGGTGATTCTTTCCAAAGGCCTTTGGCAGCCTCTCCTGGCAGTTGGCTGTTGCTGAAAAGGCAGGCAGTTGTTGCTAAAGTGATTTGGAGGCAGAAATGGTGCTCTGGAGCCCTAATGCTGCAGGAGAGGATCAGCTCCCGAGGTTGTTCCCATTGTGGATGGGGCTGGCTTTGTGCTAGCAGCTCATCTTTGGAAGGAGAAGCTGGGAGGCTCAAGGGTGTGAAGTCCCCCTCTGTCCTTCTTCATCCCCTGTGTCAGAGCATCTGTCCCCAGGAAAATGTTGGAGAAACTCAGCAACCAGTACTTCTTTGGGTGCCTGCTAAGGATTATGCAAGAATCTGTCCCATTCCTGAGTGCTCCCCAGAGCTCAGTGGTTCAAAAGAGAAGTTTCAAAGCAGCAGAATTTTCTAGAAGTGGATGTGGCTTTATGGATACTCTCAGAGATCAGGGTGCCTAAGAGTTAACATGAGTTTCAATCAAGAAGACATTAAGAAGAGCAGAGGGAAAACAGATTAGCTGTCCTCTTGCCTTGCTCTATAAGATGAGACGTAGAGAGAATGTGGTGAGATCAATGGAAAAATAAAAGGAAATGAGAAATCAAAGGAATTGCTGCTTTACAGCTTAATTCACGTGGTGAATTGGGAAATTTTCCCTTCAGGGGATCAAATATTCTCTTATATTTTTAACAGATTTGGAGAACTCAGGACTGCAAAGACGAAACCTGTGATAGAGGCTGATCCCCCGCGGGGATTCAAGAGGAAAAAACCCATTTCAGGTACAAGCAGTGGGATGCTGCTGGATGTCCCCTCCCCTGGTGCTTTTCAGAAACCATGCAGAGCTGTAGCATCTGGCAGAGCGTGGCTTCCTGCAGGGCTTGAGGTCCAGGTTATTGGAGCTGTAAGTCCAGGAACATCAGAACATTCATGGATCACCAACAGCATCCCAGAGGAAGCTGCACCTTCCCTTTGCAGGCTGAGCATAGCAGTGCTGCAGATGCTTGAAACCAAGGCAGAGAAAAGGATCTTCATCCTTCTCTTCCAGCATTTCAGTGATACTTCTGGAGTCACAGTCCAGAAGATCCTTTCTGGGACTTCAGGTTTGCCGTGGGCTTTGGTATTTTGTGTCCTGACTGGTTTGCCCTCAGAGAAAGAAGCACTTTCCATGAGGCATAATCCCAGCAGCAGCTCTGCTCCCTGTATTCCCCCAGGGCCCGGCTGTGGTTTTGTTTCTTCTTTTACAGCAGATTTCTGTTCACCCCCATAATTATGTCCCAGGATATTTAAAGTTCCAGTGAGTTTCTCAGATTTCTCCACAGCTCTGGGGCATTGCTGCCCTGTGCATGGGTTGTCTACTCCCATGGCTGCTTCTGCAACCACCAAATCTCTGCCCAGCTGGAAACCAATGGGAAAACTCTTGCGCTGGAGGCCGAAAAGATAATTTTCATGTTTTTGGGTAAACATGTCTGGCACCAGCAGTGAGTGATTGATGACCAACTCCAGTCAGCATTGGCCTTCCATGAGTAAAGATTCAAGGTTTTTGCAGCCACATGCTGCTGCCAAAGCCACCTCCTCTCTGGGAGAACACAAACACTCTGGTTTTTCTCCTTCCCTGATGTACAATCCCTTGATCTGATGTCCCAACTAGCTGGCTGGTAGAAGGCAAGTGCTATTGGAGGCCAAGATGATGATTTGTCCTTGTGCTACTCTCTGTAATTAACTCCTTCACCTTCATGAATTCTTCATTAGTATTTGTATCTCTGCTGCTTTTCATGTGTTTGCTGGTGATATCAGCTAGGTTAGGCATGGTTTCCCTTCCAGGCATCTCTATGGGTTTTTCTTTGCCCCATCAATGACTTTGACTGTGCCAGGCATCACCTCTTCCCCTTGGCATAGTGAACTTATAGATATTGCACTCTGATGACAAAGGAGCCACATTTTAGCAGTAAGAATACCTTGGCTTTAACAACAGGCAGTTAAAGCTCCAAAACTGAAACTCTCCACAAATACAGAGAACAACACACACACACACACACAAAAAAAGCTTTCAAACAGCACTGCTCTCCACGTCTGTGGGCTGTGGGTGCCAGCAGAAAGGAGGCCAGCTCCAAACAATCCCAGCCTTGCCCCACTCTCAGCTTCCAGCCTCTGAACGTGTTTTGTTTTGATATCCTATACTTGGGATATTCTAATTGCATTTAGTGCCTGGCTCGGGGAAGGCTGTTCTGCTGCGAGTGCAGCTGTGCCCCTGCTCCCTGCACAGCCCACCCCTTCACTCTGGAGCTGTCAGGTGGGACCACTGCCTTGCTGGGGCTGTTTTTGCCAAGGAGATGTTGAAATTATTGGCCGGTTCTTCAAAGATCTGCAGCAGCTCTTGATGTTCCTCACCGGAGCGGGGCAGCGGAAGAAAGTCGCCTGGGAAACTCTCTCCGGAAGTGAAAATGGAATTCTTTAACGCTCTTGAAGAGCAAATAAAGTTTCTAAGTATGAGAAGCAGCCCACACAGCCTTTAGACGTGTTTGTACCCAAACAAACCCACGTTGTACCCAACATATTAATGTCTTCAGCACGTCAATTGCTCCAAATGAGTTGTTGGGTAAGGCCGGATGCAGGAAGGAAAAATCCAGGACAGGTCTGCCTTTCCACAACACTGGCCTGATCTTGTATCCACAATTACACTACTTGGTCAGGAGGGTTATATCAGATAAGAATGTTATTACTAATTTGACTTGTATGTGTAGGACGGGGTGGCCTTATTTTTCTTAAAGAAACTCTTAAATTGTTCCAGTTCAAACTAAGGGACCATCCCCCTCCCCTTCTGTTCACCCCCAGAATTATGTCCCAGGATATTTAAAGTCCAATTAGTTTCTCAAAATTTTCTCTTTTATTTCTTTTGCAAACTCTGGATGCAGCAGCACCAGCCATTTGAGGATGTAGACACCTGTGTCACTTTTAAAGCCTCTTATATTCACTTTAATCCCCTCTGATCCTCTGTCCACTGTGTATAACCCACACCACGGATTTCCATTCCAGCCCTTTACTGCATCCCTGGCCTCCTGTGTAATTTGGTTGGGTGTATCACAGGGAGTTGCAGAGGATCTGGTTGATGGGAATAAATGGGGAAAAAGTTGCAGTAATTGCTTTCTCAATGTCAACCACCACAGTTTTAAGGTGCAATTTGTGCTTCTGTCTGCACAAATCCATCTGGAGCTAAAGCATGACAAGACAAGTTGCCCTTTAACATTCTTTAGCTTCTGTTTTTTGCTGCTAGGAGACAACTTCCAAGGCGAGGCAGCTGGATTTACATTTATGGAGGAAAGCTGGAGTGGGAAGAGAAGCAAAATGACAACCCTGGTGCAAATTGCAACAATCCTAATGGCTGAGGCAGAACCAGGGCTGCTTCTGCATGCCCAGACTGTGGCAGGGAGATCCTACCTCTGAAGAGCACAGGGAGCCCAACCCCTCGCTGCCACACAGGGTAGGACAGGCATAGATCCAGTGTGTCTGTGCTTCAAAAGGGTCCTCCAGGTGCTCTCCAGGCCCAGCCCTTGCTTTATGGTGTTAGAATCATACAATCATTTAGGTTAGAAAAGTCCTTTAAGATCATGGAGTCCAACTGTTAATCCAGCACTGCCAAGGTCACCAATAACCCACGTCCCCAAGTGACTCCTCTACACGACTTTTAAATCCCTCCAGGGATGGTGACTCCACCACTGCCCTGGGCATCCTGTGCCAGGGCTTTACAACCATTTTAGTGAAGAAATTTTTCCTAATATCCAATTTAACACCCCCCCCCCCAGCACAACTTGTGACTGTTTCCTCTTGCCCTGTCACTTGTTTCCTGGGAGAAGAGATTGACTCCAGCTTGCTCCCCCCTCCTGTAGGGAGTTGTAGAGAGTGAGAAGGTCCCCCCTGAGCCTCTTTTTCTCCAGGCTGAGCCCCTCCAGTTCCCTCAGCTGCTCCTCATCAAACTTGTGCTCCAGACCCTTCCCCAGCTCCATTGTCCTTCTCTGGACATGTAAAGATCCCTCATACAGGTCTTTACCAGGACTAAACAAAAAGATGCATTAAAACAAATTTCCTGTTTAGATATCAATATTCACCTCTCTAACGCCACCAGTTTGCTTGAAAGCTGATGGAAAGCAAAAAAAAGTAGATATAAAAATAGCTATTTCCCCTCCCTGATTCTTGTGGTGGATTCTACTGGATGTGGGATTGACAGAGTATTGCACATCGTTTGGAAAACGCCTTCAACAGTGTAAGCCCCACATGAGATCCTCAGGACATATAAGTCAGCATAATTCCATCAGCTGAAGCTCTGCTACAGAATGTTCTGGTTCTTTTCAGTGCATAGTTTCAACAAACTCACCAGCCAAAACTTGTGTCTTTCCCTAATTTATTCAAGGCGCAGGCTGTAAATCACCCCTGACTTCCACCCATGAAGGAAAACTAACTTGACAAATCCCTTTCTGTATTGATTTTTGTCAAAACATTGTTTATGACAAGGGGTAGGTTGCTGATAGCTCTGGCTATTGTTGCCCAGGACCCCGTGGGTTTGATGTATGTTCAGCCCCAGTCTGTGTGGATGCCTTTCCTCTGCTGCTTGCTTCTCGTGTTAAGACTTGTGTCTCGTAGTGAAGAATTTGATTTATTAAAATTCACTTCACAATATAGTAAGGCAGATGTCAGCAATGCTAAATACCTCCATAAATATTGCCTCTCTTGAGCAGATTAAATGTGCAGTTCTTTGAGGGATGATGAAGGTATCCTGCATCGAGGCAACGTTTTGGTAACCCGATAACGTGAGCGCTTCTTGCCACGTGCTCACAGAAATGAACTTATGGGATTGCACCGTCTCTCTCTTCTCCCACAACAAATATTTAAACTTTATAGATATGTCCAGCTAATTATAACTGATGGGTTGGGCACAGTGCTGGGCACGTGTATGTGACTGTTTTTTCCATGGCATGTTGGGGATGGCAAAGGTCTGAGATCAGCTGAGCTCTGCACGTGGGTATTTACCTCTCCAGCAGTTTGAAGTAGAGCCTGTGGCCCTGCCTGGAGCTTTCCTTTACAGAAATGGGGGCTGCAAGCACTAAAAAAAGCCCTAAGGAATTTTCCCCCAATCATTTATGATTTCCTGCCCCTGCAGAAAATTTTTCACTTTCTATTCCCAGGGTAGTGCCCGCAGCGTGTCTCTTTGCTTGTCTCCATCATGTCACTGCCAGGTTCCCAAAGCTCCTGGGGCTGTTTCCAGCCCACACCATGCTGGGCTGGCAGGACAGAGCCTGGGGGCAAACCCAGCCTGGAGCACAGCCTGGGGCCACAACTTCCCATCCCCAGCTTCTGGCTCAGTGTGGAAACTGTGTGCTGTTCATTTGTCTTGCTCTCCTTGTCTGTAAATTAGTACTGCCAATTAACTTCCAAAAATAGGTGGAGGGTTAAGGACTTCAAAGATTGCAAACTATTTTATATATATATATATATATTTTCTTTTTTCAATATAATTCAATCAGAATTAACATGAACCATCCTTGTACTAGAACAAGTAAACATTAGTTTTCCAAGACAGGCTCACAATACTCTAATACCCATGTTATTAGATTGTTTAGATTATAATAATATTATTATTGGCTACTAGAAAAAATTTCTTCACTGAAAGGGTTGTCAAGTAGTGGAACAGGCTGCCTAGGGCAGTGTTGGAGTCAACCATCCCTGGAGAGATTTAAAAGACATGCAGATGAAGCACTTGGGGACCTAGTTCAGTGGTGGTTTGGCATTACCAGGTTAAGGGTTGGACTCAATGATCTCAGATGGCTTTTCCAACCTGTATGATTGTATGATTAAACAAATATATATGCAGGTGTCACAACTCCTTTCCAATGCACAGGTCTGGGTTTCTTTCCCAGGGAGAAACGGGGTGCATGGGAGGACAGGACAAAGATGATATGTCTATACTAGGACTGGGAAGTGCAGACAAAATCACGGATAAATTTGTGGATTTTTAAGGCCTTGAAATGGTTTGAACAGGGTGAATTTTGCATGAGCAGTGTAACAGCCCCAGCAGACACTGCTTTGCTCCCTTGCCATGCAGGACTCACACCCGCTGTGGGTTTGCCCCCATGAAGTGCAGGAGCTGCGGTTCTCGCGTGCGGGGCTGGGAGGAGGCACCAGCCAAGGCAAAGCCTATCAAAGGTCAGCGGTGAGACGAGAGCCCCAGGGCCCAGTGGGTGCTGACAGCCATGATTTATCCCACTCTATTGTAGGGGGAGTGAAACTGGCCCCACACCCCTGTTTTCATGCCTCTAACACGGCCTCATCCAGCTTTGGCGTTTTGTGCCCCTGCCAAGCGCCGCGCGAGCCCCTGCCGTGCCTCGCTGCCATCAATCACCAGAGCCTTTCCCTGGCTGCCCCGTGCTCCCTTAGAGGCTAAAACCTCCTTATCAGTCACATTTAATCTTGTTACAGCTTTATACCTACTGGCATGATCCACTTATCAGCCAATAAATCTGAGCAAGACCAAACAGTGGATAAGGGTGGATTTGTGGTTCCTGGTATTGATTTTCCAGGCTCTACCTTGGGCTGTGGCACTAAGGCAGTTTCTAAACAATCTATTTCTGCAGTGATGCTTAAAGCAAACACACCTGTCCCCAGTTCTCCCCTTGTGGACCTGGTTAAGGTTTATTCTCCAGCCATTACTACTTGCTGTTTCCACCTTGAGACGTTTCCTGTGCAACCACCCTCCGTTCATATTCTGGTTTTGGGTAATAAACCACCCTGCCCTCTCCTTGAGCCCCACGGGCACAGGCAGAGCAGCTAGAGCAATCTGAATTCCAGATCTGCATTTCTGAGCCTTCCCACTTTCCTTTGCCTTGATGTATTTATGCCAGATTTCAGGACAAAGGTAGGATTTTATGAGAAAGTTGAGGGTTTTTTCTGTGCTTAAAAAAATCCGTATTAGGGGGGGTTTCCATCACCTGGGTCAACATGTTTAGCCATCAGAAAAAAAACCTAAAACAATCAAAGCAGGAAAATTTAGGTCTGACAGTTTTCTGTGAGTTGCAGGTGAGCTGGGAGCTGAGATTTAAGCAGCAGATGAAGGAGTTCATTTCAGTGGTTTTGAAATATGGACCTATAAATCCCCAATTTTCTACATGCACAGCCAAGCATGCTCCTGTATAGTTATTTTGTTGAATGTTAAGTGGTTCAATTTTACTGTGGCTGCTGTGATTTTTTTTTCCTCAGTGGAATTTAATTCAACATAAACCCTACTACTTAGTCATTTTGTTCATATTTCCTCATTTAGATGCTTGTGCAAGGAAAGGTTAGGAGCAATCAGAAAATACTGGAAGCAAAATAAATGGTCTCTAATCTCTCTTCAAGCCCAGACTGAAATGTTATTAGTACTTCTGGGCTTGCCTGGATTAGTTTCTTAAGAAGCTGAAGCTGAACAGATCTAACTAGATTATTAATTTAGTAAAACACGACCTCTCCAGGGACTGAGCCAAACGAGTATCACGTTGTTTTTTTTCTCTCCCATGTACACACAACTTCTGTGGTGGATTTGTCCCTCTTTTAAACAGGGAATGATGTGAGCAGAGGACTGTGAGCATCAGTTTTGTGGGCACCAAGTGGCAGCAGTGGGTGAAGAGGGCCTTCATCCTCTTCCCCTCCTCCTCACAGCTCTCCTTGCTGTGTGTTTGCTTTAAGAAATGTGGGCTGGAAACAGCTCCTGCCTTTGCCACAATGTCAACTTGGATCTTAGCTGATGGTGAGGAATATTATTACCCTTTTCGACCAGAGTAATTCCTTCATTCCTCTGAGATCTGCTGTCTTACACTTTCACCCAGTGAGGAGATAAGAGCAAACTGGCTCGATGACCCCCCTCTTGCTGCGAGGGACAGCTGGCCAGCCCCTGCTCTGGCATCCTTGGTGCTGCTCCAGCACGGCCACTGTCCCCCAGAGTGACCCCTGGCTCGGGTGTCCTCGGCCTGAGGAAACCCAACCTGTGAGAGTGGTGGCTCCTTCCCCCTGTTCTCTGACTGCAGTTGATTGCAGCATCTGGTTGTAAGTGTGAGAGTAATTCCTCGTGGGCTTTAGCATTGGTGGTAGGAAAAAGGTTGTATTTTGTGAGGTTTCCATAAGTGACACCTGCACTTCAACAGCTGAAGTGCCCCAAGGCAGCTCGTGTCTCATTACTTGAGGGGTTTTTGTTAACCCTTTCCATGGGGATGGCTGATTCATGATGGCAATGTTTGGAATTTAGGGCTGGGATTGAGCTAGATAAAACTGAATTTACGTCCCATTTTCCTCCCTCCTGCCAAAATAACCTGTTTAGGATGGATCAGTTTTTGAAGGAGTCTCTCTCTGCTTGTTGCCTGTTTAAGGACTGTGCAGAGATGGCTCAAATTCCATCATGCCCAGATTGGAAAAGTCTTATCTTAGGTTTCTCTCAGAGCCAAAGTTCCCACTGAGCAACTACTCAGTATGTAGGAACGGGTCAAAATCTCAAGGATTCAGGACACTTTGTGGAAAAGAAAACCTGCTCACTTTTGGGGACAGACAAAATAATTTCACAAGGGCGATGGATCTGCCAAAGAAAATACGTTTGAACTATTTGAGAGGAAATCAGAAACCTTCTTGCTGAGATCAGAATAGCAAAGCCTGGAAACATGAAGCAATTTGTCTCCTGCATGAACCATATCCAGAATCAGCAGCAACAAGCCTCAGTTTAAGCAAACAGCGATTTTTTTCTCAGTTCTTTCTCTGTTTCCATAATTTTTGTTGGGAAAATGGAGTTTACACATAACCCTGACACTGTTAGTTTTCTTCCAGCTGCTTTCTATTTGGGAAAGAGCGTGTGTCATATTTATCTTGTACTCTTTAAATAACCACAATTTTATTAGTAACTCCTTATAACCTCTCCAAACATAGCACTATTTGGGGAGGAACATGACAATTTCGCGTAAGAAAACATGAAGTGTTATATAAAATGTGAAAGGAAGGGAAGGCAACGATGATAAGTGGAGCTGAGCAGAATGTTTCTGGATAGTTTTCTGAAGGAAAACGTCCCTTTGCAAAATCAATATTTGCAATGGTCAAATTTCAGCGCTGTGAAGTATTTTTAATTTCCTTTTGGAAAAAATTAAATTGATTTCCTAACCCTGCCGGAAAGGCACTTCTCAATTCTCTTTCTGCATACTGGCAGGAAGAAATGTGGATAAAGTCTTCTAAGCAAGCATGTAAAATTACTAAAAACTCCTCACCCTAAGTGCTCCTATAATTGAATTGTTTTATTATATATCTATCTATCTATCTATATATATATATATCTTTGTTTGTGTTTTACTCTCTGTCCTGGTGTAGGAGGAATGTTATTTAAACATTATACATGTTTGTGGGAAAGGAGTTCCATGTTCTTGCGTTAAGAGAAATAAATAAAGATGCATAATAATTTCCTATTTTTAATAATTCTACCTCTTTGGGGTAACAGGGCTGGGCTACACACTGGTTTTTCTAAGCATTTAATCATCTGTACAACTTTCAGCATCCAAATAAACTCAAATATCTTTTTGTGCTTAGAACATCACAAAATGCTTACATGGCTAATTTTGGCCCCATTCAAGTGCTTTTCTGGTTCAGACCAAAATGACCAATCAATGGTTTGATTTTTGCCTCCCCCTCATATTTCTAGGCATAGTAACGGGGACATTGGTACTATTTGTGCAATGGGGAGATTATTGCCCAGTTTGGGACTTTTCAGATTTTTTTCCCTTTGGTTTCTCAACAGTCTTCCAGGAAAATACATTGACACTGCTGAAGGTATTGCTGTGATTCATGACTTCTTCATATTTTCCAGCAAAAATGGCTTAATCCACTTAAGTCCCTTCAAAATTAATTGGCATGTTTAGCAGTTTCCAGCAATAAATATCGTTCCATCTGTTCCATTGTTTCCTGCTGAGAAGTTGTTTTGGTTTTGATTTGTTTCTGACGATTCCCCCCAGCCTCTGTTTGGGGAAATCATTCCCTTTTAATTCATTTTTCATTTGGAAACTGAGCCCTCTGCCAGCGTTTCCCTGCGCTGGGGATGCAGCTTCCTGTGCGTCCACCAAAAAAAATGCACCTTGGTGCAATAACCTGATGGGATGGGATGATATGTGGAAGGGTCTGGAGCACCAGGACAAGGGGAAACGGCCTCAAGTTGCACCAGGGGAGGTTCAGGTTGGATATGAGGAAAAATTTCTTCACTGAAAAAGTGGAACAGGCTGCCCAGGGAAGTGGTGGAGTCACCACCCCTGGGTGTGTTCCAAAAATTGGTAGACGGGGCACTTCGTGGCACGGTTTAGTGGGCAAAGGTTGGACTTGATGATCTTGGAGGTCTTTTCCAACCTGAATGATTCTCTGATCCTTTGGGTTTCTGCAGGTGGTGGCAGAGCTGAGGGTTGTCATCCAAAACTGGTGATCTTGGAGCAAAGCAGCTTTATTTGCACGTGGTAATTTTTTGAATTCCTTGTTTATGGCTCCTCTCACCCTCCATACACCCATAATTGCTGGGTTTGTAATGGCAGCATGGCCAACATCCACTGCCCTGCTAGCAAAATATTCCCAAGGTTTCTTTAAATGACAGCCAGAAGGTATTGCTGAGGGTTCTCCTTGTTAAATTATGGCACAGAGGAAAGCTGGATGTGCTGTGCCTGGGCTGGTGACTGTGTGGGTTTTGATGGCGTGGAGCACACTCAGAAACCCAGTAACCCATGGGCTCATTTCTAGTGTTGAGGATCACCATAAATCTCTTTCCAGAAAAAACCAAACCACTGGTTGGACACAGCTTTCAGTCCTGGGGTGTGATTACCTGAAGCTACCCTTGATTTATGTTTTTCTTATTCATACAAATGTGCAGCAATAAGGGAGTGACTTTGTGTCTTCCTCCATGTGAAAGTGCTGCTGCAAACCCGAGTTACATATTGATTAACTTGTGATTGCTTTTATTTTACTACTTTGCATCCCAGGGCTTTCCTAAACTTGCCTGTGGTGAACTCAGAGCTGGAGTAAAATACACACTTTGCATGGAGGGTTTCCTCCCTCCATGTCAGCGTTTTAATTGCATTTCTCATGAACACAACCTATCGTGGAGTTTATTTTCATCTCAGGATTTCTGGTGAAATTGTGGATTGCTGAGAATGTGCTTGGGATGTTGCAGGCTGGGAAAGTCCCCTCTGCTTTGCTGGTGAGGAGCATGGGGAGGGTCCAGATACCAAGCCAGGCAAACACTCACTTCCCTCAGAGGAATCAGATCTTCTCCCACCCAGCCCGGGCTCCCAGTCTTAGCACTGCAGCTCTCACTGATGATTTATTTTTATTCCTGCTGGTGGTGACAGGTGATTTTGGGTGATCTGTGTGCTTAATATAACAAGGAGAATCCACAGGGAACGTTATTTATCTTGCTTTATAGATTGGTAAGCGACTTCTATGTCATATGGAGCACAACTGGTGCACAGCTTTGAGGAAAACCACACACACATGTATTGTCAGGAGCCCATTTCTAAGAATTTGGTCATATTATCTTTTCCCTTTACAAAGTTCCATACAGCTAAAGCAATCAACGTGGCAAAAAAAAAAATAAAATTGAAGCATCTATTGAGGCTTTTCTGGTTTTTTTTCTGGTATACTTAGAAGAAATTAAGACAGTTTATGGGAAGGTATCATGAATTATGGACTCCTGCTGTAGGATGACTGTCCAGTCAAAGCAATGTGGCTGCCAGGGCTGTGCAGGTGCTGTCCCTGTGCATGTCCACCCCAAGACAAGCTGCTGTGTCCCTGCTGGCTGCTCCTCATCCTGCCGTGGTCCAGGGCTGACCCTTGGACACCGTGTTACAGAGGTGCAGGGTTAGTCTCTCCCAGTGAACATCTGGGCCTGCTTGCTATTCCTATCCTCCCTCCAAAGTTTGCAAATGTCCTGGGGTATTTTGGAGTGCCTGTGGCTGTGCAGAAGGACCAGCACCTCGATGAATAACATGATGTGCAGTGGAGCAGCGGAAATGGCCAGTAGATGAGGCGAGTTTCTGTAGGGAAGACAGGAGCAATCCGGGTGGGAACGGGGAGGAGTGGGATTCCTGCAGATGGACACCGGCCCCTTCCGGACCCTGGGACAGCCTCTCACCCGTGGTCGAGCCGGGAGAGGTTTCTAGGACAACTGATGGGCTTTGGGAACAGGGAAAGAATGGAGCCAAATCTTAAAGTCAGATGAGGAGAAAATGAGTAACATCTGCTGAGACGTGTGAAAGAGCCATTTGTGCTCCCTGCAACCCGAAGCCTTTCTCCAGCAGCCACGGCTGGCGTGGGCCAGCCCCCTGTCCCCCACACATACTGGCCAGGGAGGGGTCATTAGGGATGATTTATGTGCTTGTTACAGCCACAGCTCTGGACACTGCCCTCTGCTTCACTGGTGTGTCCCCCAAGGCCTCAGCACCCTCACAGGGGCTTGGCTTCACCTCTGTCCTGTCCTGAGCCTGCAGAGAGATGAGGTCCTGGGGATGCTGCTGCTGCTGTACAATTATGATTTGTATTCATGGGTCATAAATAACAGGTTTCTGCCATTCTTTCCCTTCTGACACCACGGGTGCACAGAGCTGCACGTCCTCTGCATCTCCCTGCTGACGTAAGGGCAAATTTCCCCTCGGCTCTGATGGGGCAAATAACTCTCCCTGCTTCCCTGGCTGGTCCCTCTGCTGTTTTAACAGATCAGCTTTTTGCCTCTAATTAGGCTATTTCTGCAATGCAGAATGGAGTTGGAAATGCTGGAGCTGGAGGTAGGGAAGAGTCCAGAAGGATTGCACCTGTGGTAGCTAATCAGCGGCTGCTTCAGCGAGCTGAAATTAGGGAAACACACAAAAGACAGAGCAATTTCGAAAATGAGGATGAGCAGCCCGAAATTTTTAAGAACAATTATGTTTTCACAGCTGTGCTGGTTGCCCCAAATGCATAGAAATCAAGTCAAAACCAAACTCCTTTAACGCAAAGAAAATTAACCTTCGTAGCTAAACTCAATGAGAAGTGAACTTACTTTCCCTTCAAATGAATAATATAGTCTTGAAAAAACATAGCAGCAAGTTATGCTGTAATTACATTCTTTGAATTAAAGTTTGTCAGTCCAAACAAAATAAACAGAAACACAGGCAGGGCAATAGATATATTATACTTGGAAGAAAATTTGGCCCTGATATGCTGTTTTCATGCTAAAGCTATGCCAAAATTAATCTACTGTAATTGTGCCTATTGCCAGCTTTTAGTATAAATACAGGAGACAACCTGAGAACTGTTGATACAATTCTTTCATTAACATCTTGTTGCCACCATGGAAGGACTTGGCCAGATCTCATTTCTCAGGGATCAGGCCAAGAGTTACTGAATTACCCAATAACTGCACAATTTGCTTTGAAGGCACTCAGTGAATGTTTCCCTGTGGCTCCTGCTAATAAAGATCCACGGGGAGGGGAATGCAAGAGCCATTCCCTCTTTATCTGTGAGGAGCATTTGGGGTGGGCAATGGGTGCTGGTGGGCCCCAGCTGGGTGGGATGTGGATAAAGCTCTGGGTTTGCTCTGAGGGGGTTACAGGGGGCTGGGCTGGTCCCCAGGAGTTAGGCTCAGCAGTGCATGCAGCTCCTCTGCACCAAGGCTTGGCTTAGGCTGGGAGCTGGGTTTAACTGGAGCTCTTTCCTTACTCTAAGAGCATCCTTTGAGTAGTGAGGTTTAGTCTGTATTTCTGATAGAAAAAACTCCCTGCAGAATGATACAAGGAGTGAGGGGGAGCTATTTCTTACAAGGGTGGGATTTAATTCTATGGGTTTAACCTTCAAACGTGCCTTTAAGGAACTCCCTTTCCTCCTGGCTCTGCCCTGCCTGCCCCTTGCAGAAGGGAGGCAGCCTGTGGCTTGCTCCCATCCTGCTCAGCACCCTTGGGTGCCTGCTGTGCCAGCATTAATATCTCTGGGATATTAATATATATATACCCTCTGCACCCAAAAAAACAGGCTTTTGGGCTGACTTCAAGAAGCACCACTGTTTTGGGGGTGTCCCAAAATAAAGCTTGCCTGAAGTTCAGGCAGTCTAAAAAGATGCTGGGGAATGGGGCAAACAGAGCTCTCTGCAGTCTACATGTGTCACCAATGCAATAGAAGCAGAGAAAGAAATAGTTTGACCCACATTCCTAAAGTTATTAAGCAGCAGGAGTGAAAAAAAAAAATCCTCCCCTATGTTTGATACATTTTTCCCTAAGTGACTATTACTTCTTTCTTTGCATCCAAAATAGGAAATTATCAAGATTATGAAATCCGAAGGAAACAGGGAAAGTAAGTAGGTAGGACAGGGTATTGAGGAAAGGTTAAATCCTTTAGCAAATCTTGTCTCCTTACATATAATGTGAAATATTCCAGGGTTGATCATCTGCAGCTTATTTTATGTTCTTTATTGTTTGGTCCACTGGAAAAAGGTTTAATTTTTTTAGCCAGTCCCTCCCTAGGTGAGATCAGATGTTCAGCAGTGTTCCCCCCCTCTTTCCAAGGGCTGAGTTCACTTGGCTGTTTCCTGGGAACAGTGTTTAGGGGAGACCCTGCTCATTAAAAGGCACTTTGTGCTCATGGGCGAAGGGTTAAAAAATATTCCCTTCCCCATTAATTTTGTATGCATTAAAGTCTAATTTCTTGCTCCAGCTCATTCTCCAGGGCATTGCCCAGGTCACTCTGGCACATCCCTGTCCCCCAAGGACAGGCAGCCTCATCCCTCATCCCATGCACCCCTACCCTTTGCTCAGGAAGAAAAGCTGGGATCTGCCAAAGCATCTTGCTGCACAAAAGATTCTAGAAATGAAAAGAAAAATGTTGATGGTTCAAGGAACAACTGCCCATCTGTGGGTTGATCTCCAACCCTCAATCTCCTTAGGCTGGTTGATTGTATCTGCTCCCCAGTCTCTTCCTGCTTGAGGATCCTGGAAAAGAAACCTCAACACAAATTTACAAACTTCTCTGTCTCACCAACAGGCTGAGAAAAAGAGAGAGAAAGCAACAGAGCCCACAGACATTGGTAAGGATTTATTCTTGACTCTGTGTCCCTGGGGAGGTGCCTATCTCCTGCCATCCCACGGATTGATCTCCAGCTCCTTTGCTAATCTGGAATCAGGAGCTGGGTCCTCAGGCTTTTTCCCCCTGCCCTGCAGCAAGGGAAGGGAGGCTCCTTCACCCAAAATGTCTTGGGCAAGTGCAGGAGTCCTGTCCTGAGGGAGAACTCCTGGCACAAACCAGAGGGAACAGGATCCTGAGGAGCTGTGTTTGCTCCAGAGGTTCACTCCGGCAATGCCTGAAAAAATGCAAGCTGGGCAGAGTCTGCTGCTCTGGCCCCCTTTATGTTCTGGACCATTATTTTATGCATAAGCACCTCATGAAAACACAAAAGGATGTGGTCCTGCCAGTGAAGATCTTTTGGTCTGCTCTGAAGAACTTTCATGTGAGTGTAATGCAAACCCAAGGAATGAGGGTGGGTAAAGCTGGAACTGCACAGTCACATTTTGACTGGGAGTCTTTATTGCATTTGCATGGTCGCAATTAGGAATGGTCCATGAGAGCTTCTTTTTGCTGTTAGCAAAAGTGTGGAGTCCTTGAATTCACTTCAGGAGAATCAAACTCTCTGACTAAACCCAGGATTTGTTGCTCCAAGTACAGATTTTCAGCAAACAAATGCTACAGATGACCTTCAAAATTCCCCAGTTTTGTGTGCTTTTCTGTGCAGTAAACACAGGTTTTGTGCCTGTTTTCCTACATAAATATTTACAGCAAAGCTGGTGGCTACTGGTTGAATGGGAATGTTTGTTGTTCCCAGCATTTTCGGACATAATCTACCAAAGATTTACATGTGGTTCTAATACACAGTAACTTTCTACTGCTGGAACGTCTTGGACTAAAATCAACAAAGGAATTGTTTCTAGAAGAAGAGAGTTTAGACAGTTTTATGTGCAGAAGGTTCTATGTGGTTGTGATAAAGATGCATGGGAATAGAATCATAGAATCATAGAATGGTTTGAATTGGAAGGGGCCTTAAAGATCATCTAGTTCCAACCCCCTGCCAGGTTGCACATGGGGACATGACTGTAATGATTTCAGGTTGACTTGTGACTGTTCCTTTATTGGGTGTAGCAGGGATTTATGTAAATAACCCCAGTTTTCTGTAGATTTTGAAAAGGTTTTTGTCTCCCTGCCCTGCCTGCCAAAGCTCTGTGTATCAGTGCTTTCCTTTTATGCAAAGTGGATGACCAGAAGCTATATTTTAAATGGATCAAAGTCAGCAGCAACCAGCAATGTGTGTGGGCAGAGCTACATGGCAAAGTGCTGGACACCAGATGAGGTGACAGAGACTCCTGGGATAATTCTCTCCAAGCCACAAGGAGAAGAAGGAGAGATGCCATCATCCTCCAGGAATATGAGCAACCTCTCCCCATAAAAACCATTTACTTGAAACGCAAACAATTACAAATTGACAATCCATGTTCTGCCAGGAAAAAAAGAAAAAAAAAAAAAGAGTTTTCCTGGATTTGCCAGTGAGAAAATGGATGGAATTTATTTTAATCTGAACCAGATTTCCCAGATTCTGGAAGAACAGGGTGGACCCTGTTGTAGGCAGGCTGGTGAGGGGCTTGGGGAGGTGATGGCACGTTGGCATCTTGCTGCTTGCCTGGTGGCTCTGTGTGCAGACTGTGGTGCCACCAGCCTGGCCACTGCATGAGGGGCAGGAGATGAATTGGGATGAGCAGCTTAAGCCAGGCTTGAGCACTGGCAGCAAACATCATGTTCAACTCCCTTTTTTCCTCCATTTAGTGGGAAAGTTCCAGTCTCCACTTTCTCACAGCATTAACCCCTCCCCAGGCATTTTGAGGGATGGCAGTGCTTGGCAATGTTGGAGAACTTGTGTTTTAAAACCGTGTGGCCTCACTTGAGGCCTTTGAAGTCCCTGGCAAAGCTGTCTGGTAATGTCCTGACTTCTGAGAAAGCCTTGAGAAGGGCAGAAATCTGCAACATATGGAAGGACAGTATTTGTGTTGCTTTCCAAAAAAGAGGTGAAAAGGGGCTGTAACTCAGGTTAAAACATGGGCTTCATCTCACCGCTGTCACAGACAAAACCTCTTGTTATCTTCAAAGAAAACCAATCCATCCCCACTGCATTTGTCCCTCCTTCCCCACACCTACACTCAGGCCAAGCTGCTTTTTACAACTGCAGCTTTAGGACACTCAGATCCCACAGTGTGTGACATCCTGCTCATGAGGCACCTCCTTATTCCTCCTTTCAGGCTGTGACAGCAGAATGCAACAGGTAATGAATTGCACCACGTATAGAAGCAGTTCTTGCACTTTCCATAACTTGCTTGGGCTTGTTTTGATTGTCCACAGCCTCTCCACTGTATTGGCATGCATGGAAAATACCTGTTGTGTTTTAAAAGGAGTGTCTGGAGACGAGAAACGAGCAGTGTGGAGAAGGGAATTAATGCATCACGTGTGAACTGGTCTTTTTTTTTTTTCCTTTCTTTGTTTTGCTATTTGTTAATGGACCAAAAAAGTACCCTTGACAACAGATGGTAAATGAGTCCCAGTATTGACCAGGGGCTCCAGTGAAGATCATGGCCCATTGCACAGGAAGGATGTATTTACTTCCAGAAGATCTTACAGTCTAATTTAAGCCAGGAAACAGAAGGAAGGTAGATGAGGAGGAGGAGTGTGGGGGGAGAAGAGCTATGGCCTCCAGGAAAGTCATTAGGAACACATGCCTTCCTAACTTCATGTCTTTTAAAAGTATATTTTATCTCTCTCTGTTGGGCTTTGAACCTTTCCCAGTTTGTTTAAGCTATTGCAGACTTGCTGACTTAGGGAGTAAATAAGCCTTTGGGATCAAAGCAGCTGGTATTGTCGGAGGTATTGAGGGTGACATCACACATTAGCAGAAGGAGAGCTGAGAATAAAAATGGAAAGAAAATCCAGCTTGATATTTTGTTCCCTTTTGCTTTTAACCTCCATCCCAGCTCGATCCTTTTCATTTGAACAGATACTAATTTTCTTTTTGTTTATTCCAACAGTGTAAATATTTAATGGTCCTAGATTACAAAGTTGAAACGTGAGATTAGATCCAACCTTAAAGATTTGTGCAGGATCTCTTCCTCACATTTGGATGACTCCCCACATTGCAGGGAGGAATATCTCCCATCTCTGCAGGAGGAGCATCTCAAGCTCTATTTTGAGTTCATTTTTCTTTTTTTTTGGTCTTGTTTGAGGCTCAGAAGACACAAACACCTCTCCCACTCCCAGTCATTCCATCACTATTTCCCGGTGATGTGCTGTGACAGAACGATGGCTCCAGGTTACTGGGGGGACCAGGGCGTGCAGGTTCATGAGCCAGGATGCTCTTCCCTGCCTGGAGCAAGCAGGCTCTGGGCTTGGGAACTGTGCAGAGCATTGGGCACGGAAAAATCCATGCAAATATGGCAAATGTGGGTAATGCAACAAGGCAGGGTCAGTGCAGATATGGTGAAGTTACTTGCACCAGTTTTTGTTATGCAAGTAGGCAGATATTTCCCTTCTCAACCTCTTTCACTCTTAAATAAGACAGAAGAGAAATGCAGAGTAAAGGAGAATCAGCCAGTGATTTTCAGGGGGCTAATGGGGAAAGTAAAGGAGATTGCAGTACTTAGGTCTCTGAAAATCAGGCCATGACTTTACAAACCTATATATCAGTTTAGGTGCCTACTTTCGAGTCCATGGAGAGGAAAAAAAGTGAAAGAACTTAGGTATGATGATGTAAAACGGCATAACAGTTGGTAAAAGTTTGGGATCCAAGTGAAAGCCTGTGGGATATCAGATACAGTCTCTCATTTGGGGACAGGGGAGGTTTACCAAGGCACTCAGCAATGCTGGGGGAGAGGCCATCTCCAAGGTCCACATAAGGCTCTCCTACCTCTGGGTACATCAAAGGATCAAAGGAATAATGGAAAAACAGACAAAATTCAGACACCCAGATGCCCCCATCCACTGCCCATGGACAGAGCAACCCAGCTCAGCCACAGCTCACACCAGCAGAGCTCCATCTGACAGGGAGCTGACAGCACTTAAGGTGATTAATTAGCTAAATACATCAAAACCTAGAACAACAAAAAGCACCTCAGACAACATGCAAAGGGAAGGATGATCTAAAGAAGGGACTTGTGTGAACTCCTAAGCTCCAAGCCATGGAAACAGCAGGTTTTGCAGGACCTTGGCACTCGTGTAATTAGATGGTTTTGCAGCTCAAGTGATTGCAGACCCCGTCTGGATCCTCAGCTTGTCCTTTAAATCCGGTTCTGCCCTGGGAACGAGCGCTGCAAATGTCAAAGGAGCTTAAAATATTCATCACCAAAACTCGTCATTCCAGCCCCAAAACATTCATGGTGATTTTTCTCACTTGGTTTTGCTGGGCTGTGGGGAGCTGAGTTATGTGATAAACCACAGCCAATCAGTATTTACAGAGGAGTCACAAATAAAAGTGTAAAGGACTGTCCATTTTCCTTATCTTTCAGCCAAAACCAAGCCTTCAAAACTTATGTGCTCCGTTTGAAAATCCTTTTACCCAAATAACATTTAAATCTGCGTCTCACAAGTGTGATTTCACAGCATTAATGTGACACTGCCATTAGCATGTGGAAGTGTATGTGACATTCCAGTGCACGTATTTATAGCAAAAATGGGACAGATTTACAGCTCCTGTAAACCACCAATCCCTTTTTATGGGTCTGCCTTGATTTATGCCAGCTAAGATTTTGAGGCAAACTCAGTAGTCTGGTCTTCAGCCCCTTCTTTAAACTAATGATATCAAAATACATTCTCTAGAGAGTCAGAGTGAAGATGTAGTGACTTTTCCTTTTAGCTGAGAGATCTAAAACATTGCTGAAAAAATTGTTTCCAGGCATTTCAGCTGATAGGGCTTTTTTTCCCCCTTTTAAAAAAAGAAAGAAAAATAAGCATTTATTTCACTGAAAAACTGAATCTATATCTCCTAGAAAATGCTGAAAAAAAAAAAAAACCACCCATAGGCAATTTTGGAAATATTTTTACTTCTTTTTAGAAATACTGCCAAATGAGCATTAATATGTTATTTGAACATATTAATGTATTTTTGAGAACCATTTTAGAAGAGTCCAAAAAAAAACCTCCCTGCTGCTAATGAGAGGCTATTTACTGGCTGTTTCTGGATCACCTTGAGTTGAATTCTGTATGTTTGTTGTTTGGATTTGCTCAGTGTTTTAATTAATTCTGCTCACCTCAAATAGGCTCAAAGTGCAGCTTTCAGCAAATTCATTTTACTGCATCTCAACAGACAGGGCATTAATTACTTTGGTAATTAAGAAGAGAAGCGTTTGGGGACTAAATACACCTTCAGCCCTTTTGGATGCTTAAAAATACCTTCTTTTAAGAGGTGTTGGCAAAGCTCAGATCTGTGAGGGACACGACTGAGGACGTCCCTGCAGCCCTGGGATGCTGCTGCTCTGCCTCACCCAGGATGCAGCCTCAGCATATGGGAATTGCTGTTGTTATTTTAAAAATCCAGGCATTTATGGCCATATTAAGAAATCCTTTAAGGGCAATGTAGCCCAATGGATTGATTGAACCACATCAGTGTGTTCTCCAAATATGTGTTGGCCTTGGTGTGTAAATAAAAGCAGTTGGAGCCAGTGATCCATGAGCTTCTCCTCTCTCTTGTCCTGGTAGCAAAACAAACCATAAATATTAGAAATTGTGGAGTTTTGTCCTAATTGTCATGAGATGGGCTTAACAACTGTGAAAATAAATGGAGAGGTGTGAAGGAACAAGATTCAGGATGGGAGTGGTTCCAGGTGTAGAGAAAGACTTTTGATTTTGAGCCATCAGGCTAAGGAAGTCTAGATTTCCACTGTTCAACTAAAAGGGTTGGAGAATGCAGGTTCTAATATAATCTCATTACTTCAAATTGAGAAATTAAAGACATCTGTCATTGATTGCAATCAGAGCAGGGTCCAGGGAAGCAATGAAGCTGCCTACCAGTAAGGAGCATCCTCTGGGATTGCTCACAATGCTCATCAGCAGACTCTTCTACCTGGGAAGGAGGCAGCCTAAGGGGGCAAATGTGGGAAGCAAACAGGCATTTTTGTTTCTGTAATTTAAGATAAAAACATTACAGGCACTCACCAGGGCTTTGGTTGCAGCTCAAAACCCTGAGTCCCCTCTAGGATGGTCCATGTAGGAGCAATCAGCCAAGGGGTGATGGAACAGAGGAGAGCCTGAGCCTCTGTCTTTGGACTCAACACCTTTCCAGATAAATGGGGTAGAAATCTGACTTTTAATCAGTCCCACCCTGAGTTACTCTCTGTTCCGCAAGAGGAAAGGAGCCCTGCTCCACTCCTGGTTCCCTCCTGTCCCAAACTGTGGCCTGGGCTTGACCAGAGGAGCTATTGGCAATATCTCTTCTGGCCATTTACTCCTTTTTGCAGAGTCTGACTCTGTAGTCCAGATGTTAAGGCACAGCTGTTTGCCATTTTTTACTGGTCAATCATGTGAAATGTCCCTTGGTAGGTTGCTGCCTTTCTTTTTTTTTTTTTTCCTTTTTGAGTCTAACATCTTCTGGCAAAATATCAGCTTTTTTTTTTTTTTCCCCAAATTCTCATAATTAGTCACAGTGCCTGAGAAAAGACATGAAGTGCTCCAGCAAAAAGATGTGTATGTCAGCTGTGGATTCCTCCCTGTCACCTTCCCAGCGAGGAGGTGTCTCAGCAGCTGTGCAAGAAACTCGGGGCTTCTGGGCTGTGTGGTCCCTCTGCTGTGTCCCACATCCCAGCTTGGATCTGCATCCTCATTTTTAGCCCAGCCTGGTCCCTCCCCTGGGCTCATCCTGGTCCTGCAAAGAGGTGCTGGAGCTCAGCATCCCCTGATCCCCGTGCTGAAACCAGAGAGAACTATCAGGACATGAAAGGTGGGAGTTTCTCCAGGCGTTTGAGACCATTTGGGAATCATCATTTTCCAGGAAATACGTTTCAAATGTGGTCCTCCTGCTGATGTGCCTCCTCTGGCAGGCTGTGCTGCCAGCTCCCTGACACCCTGGGGACACCCTGGTGCCACGCAGACGGGACAAGGAAGTTGTGCTGTGGGTTATGGGCTGAGCCAGGTAACCCTGGGCATTTGGGAGACATCACAGTCCTGGCAGGGGTTCCTGTGCTTGGGCTCCACATATTCATAGATCCCTTTGATAGGGGCAGGCTGCAGTGTTCTCCCTCCCCTCAGCTTTCCTTGCCTGCTTTTGGGATGCATCTCCCAGACATGGAGCTGCAGGAGCAGCACTGCCTCTCCCCTACCCGCACACCACTCAAACCACAAAGCAGCAAAGGGCTTCAAAACATGCCCTGTAAATTCTTGAAAACCCCTTGTCCTTTTGCAAGTGTAAAACCCCACAAATCTGAGCAGCTCCCCTGGTTGCCAGAGCATCACTCAGGGCTTTTGTCAGTGTTTGGGTTTGAGATTACTGACCTGCACCCTCACAGGCTCCCAGCAGGGCTGTGATAACTGAGGGATTTTGGCAACTCACTAGGAATAAAGTACCCCAAAAGGGTTTGTTTTGGAATACTTCAAGTTGTTAAGAAAACATCAAATATTTCCACTCTGACATTCAGTGTGTTTGGCTGCCTATTAACAGTGACTAATTGAGTTCCTAGCAAAGTTCCTACCAGCTTTAAGGCTTCTCTTTTAAAGAGAAGCCTTTGTGGTGCTGTCCCTCAGTCACAGAGAGGACACTCACTCTGTTTAGGCTTTTCTCCAGCATCATCTCAGACCAGTTAAGTGCAGGCAGCTCCTTCCCTCCAGGTTTGGGAATAAATCATAGAATCACAGAATGACTTGGGTTGGAAGGAACCTTAAAGCTCATCTAGGGACACCTTCCACTATCTCAGGTTGCTCCAATCTCTGTCCAACCTCGTCTTGGACAATTCTCTGGGCAACAGAGCTTCTCTGGGCAACCTGTGCCAGGGCCTCACCATCCTCACAGGGAAGTATTTCCTCCTAACATCCAATCTAAATCTCCTCTTTTAGTTTAAAACTGTTCCTCCTTGTCCTAACACTATTTGCCTGTGTAAATAAAGTTCAGGCATGCAAAGAATTTTTCTCTGTCCTATAGTTTAATTGCAGAAAATCAGATTTACATCAGCTTGACAGAGAGTAAAAATTCAGGTCTCTTTCACATATCTACATAAGATAACACATGTCTGAGATTCTCTGTAGGCTGATACAGTTTTAGGTAAGCCTCTGATTGTAGCCACACCAAAAAAGAGAAAGGTTTTGAAAGACTTCTTTTGGTGTCCTCTTCCCTTGCATCCCTAAAGTGAAAACGAGCAGATAAAATCAACCAGATGATGTTTGCACACTCTTCCTGAAGCTGGGAGTGGGTCTGGGCAGTGAAGATTATCTCCAGATCCCAAGTGCTCTAATGGCTTGCAGGGATGCTGGGATGGGAGCTGCCTCTGTGGCTGTGCCGAGAGAGCAGCCAACTTCAAAGCAGGGCTGGGAATTTGTTCCCATTCCATACAAATCAATCTCCCCCTCCACAGTGGGGCTGTGTGTGAGCACTGAAGAGTTCAGGGCATGGTGATACAGATGAAAGGAGGCTCTGAACAAATTTCTGGATTTTATTGGGACATTTCTTCACAATTCCTCATCTCCTACCATTTTAAGTGGTTCCCGAGCATTTGCTCATCCTTTATGGAGTGTTAATCTCCTGTTGCCTGTTTTCCAAGTGTTTGTAACTGCAACGTGTCTGTAAACTGCCTCTCTTAAGCAACGACAGCCTTGACTAAAAGAGTGATTTAAAAATAATTCCTTGATTAAAAAAATATTGTCAGACAGATGATAAACACGTGGTAGCTGGAGTTTACCAAGTCTTTGGTAAACCAAAGTCTGGTTTGCCAATAAGTAATAAAATAGTTCCAGCAATCCAATGAAATTCTATGCCAGTGTTGAGGTTGTCCAGGGCACCAAGATAAAGGTAAAGATACTTGATTATTTTTTAGCAAATAAATGAGAATGTCCTTTCTGTTCCAGGAGATGGGTGAGGATGGGATTTGGGAGAGTTAATTACTTCATTTAAATGAAAGGAGAGAAGAGGCCCTGACTGGTATACCAGGCTCCCCATATCTGCCTGCTCTTCTCTTGGCTACTTTAGCTCCTCACAGCTCTCAGCTGTGGGGCTGAGGTAAATTTGGGCACCCCAAATACGGAGCTACTGACCCAGATATTGTAGTCAGAGGGGTCAAACCCATCTAGGGCTGTCCAAGATATTTATCTCACATTTTAGAACTTCTCTTTAGAACAGCTGAAAGTTCCTGTCCCTGCCCAGCTCAGTGTGTTTGAACCATGCTGGATCCCCAGCAGGAGCAGAGCCAGCAGCATGTCTGTGTGTCCTGTCTGTGTGTCCTTCCTCCTCACTGAGTCGTCCTGGGTGGTGCTCAGCCCCTCTGTGTGTCCCCATGGCTGCAGATGAGCCTCTTTG
Source organism: Manacus candei (assembly GCF_025592945.1). NCBI lineage: Eukaryota > Metazoa > Chordata > Aves > Passeriformes > Pipridae > Manacus > Manacus candei. The sequence continues at coordinate 15,492,510 of NW_026138085.1, read as the reverse complement.
TTCAACCTTGGGTGATTTTCCACTTTCCAGACCTCCTCCCTGCCATAAATTAAGTCGGTTTGGCTTCCCAGCTCAGCCCCTGCTTGGTGCAGGGATGTGTTGCTGCCTCCTGTTCCCGGCTCCCACCCAGGGCTCGAGGTCTCCTCCAACGTGTGTGATCTTCATGGCCACACCAGGAACGTGCCATGTTTCCAAGCAGCCCTGCTAAAAACACAACCAGAAATCACCAGCTGTGTGTCACCTCAGTCCACAGATTGTCACACCAGAGTTTGTCTTCCCTTTTCAAGAGAGAAACATCAGACAATCCAGATGTGGCACCTCTGAACTGTCAGTGAGGCATAAAGTCATGCTCTGTTCTGTGCAGCACCTTATAGCAAAGAATTTGCTAGTAACATCAACCATTTAGTTCTATTCCTTTGTTTTTCACTCTATTTCAGTTCTAATCTCCAGTCTAAAATCCCTGCCTCAGTTGCCTACTCCAACCTGGCCAGATATTTCAGGTGCTGCTGAAACCACCAAGTTGTTTGTCCCAATGGGTAGAGGGATTAATGTAAAAAGCAAAACAGGGGAACACTGTGGGTACACAAGGGAAAAAAAATCCTGAGAAAAATTATTGCAATGAACAAAGCTTCTGGTACCCATTAAAAGGTAATAATGCTAACCAAAGGGAGGGGGCTTTTCCCCATGTGAAATGAAATAAACATTCAGAAATGATTTGTGTGTGTGCTTAAATTTAAATGTAGAATTTTATTAAGTACGTTGTTCAAAAGCCCTTTTCTTCCCTGGGTAGTTTGGCTACAATCTTCTCTTAAAAAAAAGAAAATCCCTGCACAGAGCACGGGCTCAGAGCTTGCTTTGCTCAGCCCTCGCCATGCAAGCACCATCACGGCGGGAGAGTTGGCAGCAGATTTTTCCCTTTTTAAATTATTGTCGTGATCCTGGTAGATGCACAGCATTTCAGAGTTGAGTTTGAGAGGTTTTTAAGCTAGGTTTGTGCTGAAAATAAATATAGGTAGTCATGGGACAGATGAGGGGTGAGGGAGATCCCTGCCTGCTGCTCTGCCAGGGGGCGGGGGGATTTCCACACCAGAGGATCCTCAGTATCCAACTCTCAGACCAGTTTTCCATTGGAAATGATGCTTCAGCTCTCCCAGCTTTGTCATTTGGAGGCTGATTTAAGTCCTCAGGGTGTGTTTAAGTCCTATGTAAGTGCCTGACCTGCACCACAGCAGCAGAGCTGGGCTGTCACCCTACCCTGGCTCCGGGGTGCCCAGGCTGTCCCTGTGCTTTCCTGAGGTTTTTCCCTCTCTAAACCATATTATTGCACATGAGGTGCCCAAGGGCTTTTCATATAAGTCTAAATCCAAAAAAATTCCAGGACCTTTTCCTCTCAGGAGGTCAGGTTTCAGACAAAGCTGTCTGTATGGCAGCACTTAGGTTGGATACAGGTTTTTGAGATTGCTGCAGCGTTTTTTGTGCAATTATATTCAAGAAACTTTTACAAAGTGGTTATTTATGAAAGGCAACCTGGCTCATAGTTGTGGCCTTTCATCTTGCTGGCTCCTTGATTAAAAAAAAGGGCTTTTGTGCATCTTGAAACATTTTCCTGAGCAGAGAGGAGCTTACACTGAAACATGTGTATGCTGTGCTCTGAGGTAGCAAGGCTGAGGGCCCTGCAATTAGAAAGAAGGTATCATTTGTTAAAATGTTTGTGTTTGCTGAGCACAATGAAGACTCTGTGCTCTCATTTAAGCCACAAAAGTAACCATTAATTTTATCCTGGCCCCTCTCCAGGAGTAAAAATCAGCTCAGGTCTGTGTCATTAACTCAATGTATCATCTGAGGAATTTGTAGGATCTCAGGCTTTTTTCTTCCTATCCTACACAAATCTCTGAGTTTTAATATTCACATACATTCAGTGTTCCTGTCTGTGGTCCCATATTACAGTGTGGCCTTTGGAGGCCTCTTCCAGTGAGCAGCACAGTATTTTAATTGTGCACCAGCCTTCCTCTTATCTGCATTAATAATTCAGTGTCTCTCTTTAGTTCTTCCATTGATTCCCTGAGCTGACAGGGAAGAGTCCAACTTGCCTTTGCCTATAAACCCCTCTGTCACGTAAGCATTGAGTTCCCTCAGGAAATTCCTCTGGAAATCCCAGCTGGGGAGGCTGGCAGTGTCACTGTGGTCCCAACCATCCTGGGTTGCCTGAAATGCAACATAACCTCAGAAATACAAATTTAGCCCCGCTGATCAGGATCCAGATGGATAAATTCAAGCTGGGAGCCCATTTTTGACCCATGTCTGATTGAAATGCAAAGTATTGTAAATCATTTTAAGCCACTCCTGCCTGTGTTTAAGCTCAATTATGTGAAGTCAATTATGAACAATGGCATTTCTTTCTTCTTTATTCACTGCTGATTTCTGGTACAGGGTGTAAATGACTCTTTTGTTGCCTTTGACACCGAAGTCCCTCAGCCACTACAGGGACATCACACTAATTGATAAATGCTGCTTGATTGGGGAGGCTTTTAATTTTATAATCCTATTAAGAATGATAGACATGCCAAATATTTGTGCCTACTGGACAGAACATATTATTCTGCTCTGAGGTTTCCAGGTTAATTTTTTTTTTGAGCAATTGGGCAGAACCACTGCTGTAAGACAAACAGATGCTCTTCAGCTGTACTTTTCCATAAATTATTTTGTTCTGTGGTTCTTGTTTTTTTTTTTTTTTTGTTCCCCACCAGGCATATCAAGTTCAAAAGAAAACGTTGCCTCTCGCTAATGAGAAGATTAATCTCATTCACATAAGCAGCAGACTTTGTCAACTCTGTTGAAAGTTTGATGACCTTTAAGAGACAAACTTTTAGCGTGCCCAAAATAAATAATTCATCCTTCACAGATTTGCCCTCTGTATCCATCTGCTTAAATCTGAAGCGTGCTGATTAAAGCCTCTGAGTGCAATTATCTTCCTACTTCATCGAGATAAAAATCCCTATTTTCTTATTGTACTTCAAAGTGCAATTGCTCATTTAAGGATATTAACAATTTGATGTACATGGAGGCCAGTTTTGCTCTGACTTCTGCTCTCCACAGCATTCTCCAAAATCTCACAAAAAGCCATGAATCCCTCTCTTCCACACGATTTCCTTTTCCAGCAGTGAGAGCTGAAACGTGTAACTAATCCTCTTGCAAAGTCTTTGGAATTGTCATCTTCAACCACAACCAGAAAATCCATCTCTGTTCTCACACACAGGGAGAAAAAATACCATGTGTGCAAGTGACAAGGTGTGATTTACCTTGATTACTGCAATTATTGTCTCTGCTGGGCTCCTTCCAGCTCTGAGGGCTGCAGGCAGCTAATTGCCAGGAGAGCTCTTTGCCCCCTTCTCTCCCACTGGGCTGGTTTCTCACCCCACCTGTTGCCCTTTTGGATTTCAGCCCGACTTTTGCAAATAAAGTTGCGTGCAAATAACATCAGCTTGGAGCTGTACTCATGGCAGGACACTCAGGGGCAAACCAAAGCATCATAGAAACACAGAATATTCTGAGTTGGAAGGGACCCACAAGGATCATTGAACTCTAGCTCCTGGCCCTGCACAGGACACCAAAAGAATCCCACCCAGTGCCTGCCATTGGCTTCAGGGGGTGTGTTTGAAGCCTCCTGCAGTGCCTCCATGCAGGTAAAAAAAGCTGATTATAAAACAGCCAAGCAGCTGCTCTCTTTTGTTGCTACCTGTGAAAATAAGTACAGCCCTCTTGTTTCCCTGGGAGGAAGGAAACAACTCAGAGGACACCAAGCAGCTCTTGGTTTATTTGGGATGCTCTGAAAGAAATGCTGAATGAATTTTGCAGCCATTTCAGTGAATCCTTCCTGGCCCCATGTGAAATTAGACCAAACTGGCACCATATCACCTTGTTACTAGAGAGAACAAATATTCCCTCTGGCAAGAATCCTACTTCAGGCTTGAAAAAAAAAAGTTGGGATTTTTTTTTTTTTTGTCATGCAGAAATTGAAATTGGTCTTAAATGCTCTCTGGATTTAATGTTTGTTGTTACAGATGGAACAACGAAAATGAAAGAGGAAATAACAAGGGATTGCTGGGTTTTTAAAGGTGATTTACAGAAGAAAGGGAATCCTAGAGATTAGGAAGTGGTTTAAACACCAGCGACAGTCAAATATTCCAAAGTCAGAGATTAAGGGGGAAAATAAACATAAAAAGAACAAAGCCATGAGGAAAGGAAGGATGTTCAAAAAGGAAAGGGCATCCAGGGAAAGAAAAACAAAAAGCCTCTCAAAACCAGAAACAGGACACCTGCCTTCCTGGCAGTTACCAGCAGCAAGGAAGGCTCCACCTGCCAAACCAAATTCTTGACATCAGTAAATCACCATGTGGGTAAAGTAACAGGATGTTGGAAAGGAAATCATTTTCCCTAATTAGTGTATCAGACACGGCTCCCACACACTGGGAGCTCCCAGCACTGAGCAAGAGCCTGGTGGGTGCTGAAGCCAATCCCTTCTGGTCAATGAAAAGGAAATTTGAAGTAGTGGAGAAGGAATAATAAAATCTGCTGGAAAAAGGAAGAGCAGCTCAGCTGTAAGAAGATCACCCCTATTTGCACCTCACATGTGCTCCTACTCCAAAATGCTCAACAGCTCAACCCAGAGAGAGCATGAGACAGAAAAACAGCAGCACGTGGATGGGGAAATGTGTCATAAAATTAAGCACCTAAATTGAAAGCTGAATTTTGAACCTCTGGACCAACATAAAGTCTGTGATGCATGTGGAGGGTCAGTCTCATGCCTTTTGTTCAATTTAATGGGAGTGCTTAGCTGGAATCCCTTCCACTGCCTTGAGAATGCAGCACATGGTGTCAAGGTTGTCCTTGGTGACACTGCTGATGGCCAGTGATTTTAACTTATATTACCATGACCTAATACTGTCACAAACACTTCTGGCCTAGGATGTTTGCTTGTCATAAAGTGAACTGAGCTGTGGGTAAAATGATGTGGAGAAACACCCCAGAGGCTGTGGCCATCCTGGGATCTCAGAAGGAAGGTAAGAGGCCACTTTAGTTTTGCAGTGTTTGAGGGTCTGAATTGTTTGCCAGCATTGAGTTCAAGCTTATCTGTGAAAAGCAAGAAAAGATGAAAGAATTACCTAATCACAGTTATAATGTTGATGCAAATTTGGTGAAGGTGCCCAGTGAGAATCATGACTGAAAATCTCTGGTTAAGACATCCTTCAAATAAGAGTGTAAAAAATGAAGTAGATCTCCAAGGTGTGTGTAAGGGAATGGTATTTCTGGGCAAGATGCTGCCCTTCTGTGCCAGTCCATACTGGGATGAACAGGCAGGCAGCCAAGCTCCTTTGTTTTTAGGGATAAGCAATGTTAACCTCACCACACCTCAGTTCCTGCTCCAGTGAACTTGTGGCTTGATGTTTTAATTGACTGGTCAGGAACCAGCCTGGGAAAGGTTTCAAGGGCCCTCTGTCCTTTTGATCAGTGATCAGAATCCCCCCAATGTATCCCATTCCTGCATATCATCAAAGCTGCAGAATGAAAATTACAGCCCAGTTAATACATATTAAATAGTGGTTCTTTAACAGATGGGAAACCATAAACAGTTTCCTAAGATATATAAACAAATTAAAGAGAACTTCCAGCTCTGACATCCTAATAGGCTGCGATGGATAATTTGGCATCACAACAATCTCTCTGTCATGAGAGGGAGCCTTGGGATGAAATTGCTCTTTGAAGGAGTTATTTAGTAGCTTTCCTGTCAGAGTATCTGGTTTATGGAGGACAGTGAAAGGTCTTGCCAGGCAAGTTTATCTCACTTGGCTCCTGAGGCTCTGTCCTGTCACCAAGATCATTACCATGATACCGTGACTGAGCTCTGTTCCTCTGTTTTTCATAAAAAAACACAAGGTCTGGCTCATCTCCCACAAAATAACATCAGTACAACAGGGGAAGGGCTCAGTTGTGTGGTGAAGGAAAAAACTATTAGCCTCTTTTATTATGGCTTGGTTATTTTCTGTAATAACAATTTCCCAAAGCAAAGTGTAATTACCTGGGGAAAAAAAAAAAGACAGTTGTAATTGCCTGTTACTCACCAGTAATTAATTACAATCAGTGGCAAGAATAAATCCTTGAAAATGAGGCTTCCCTCACGTATGGACAGGATTCAGTTGCAGGCTGCAACTCAAATAAGCCGTGATTCATGGCACAGGAAGTTGGAATTCATTAGAGAATTCCTGGTCTGTGACAGCCACCCTGTTTTCTCCAGGCATCCAATTGTTTTGGAAAGATAATGGCTACAAACAGTGGTGCAATAGATCCATAGCCAGGTTTTTCCCCTTTCTCCAGAGACTGTTGCAACAGTGCAGAGCTTTAGGCTGAGCACCCTTTGCACCCCTAATAATTCCTGAAGATGCTGTCTTGGGAATAATCTAGCAATTTAAAAGAAAGTATTGGTATTTAATTAAACTTGTCAATCAACCAGAAATGAGTTTTCCTTATCAAGAGGAGCTGGATTTGATTTTCCCACTTGCAAACGAAGGTTAAAGACTCTTGTAGAATAAAATTTTAATTAAGAAAGGAGATTTGGATTAACATGTGAGGAAGAGAGAGAATGAAAGGTCCTCGAAAATCATCTGAGTATGATTCACAGGAAGAGAGGAACCTAAATATGGGAACAGATTTATTTATTTATTTATTTAAAGCAAAGAAAAGATATATGGTGCTAAAGCTGATGGGTAGGAGCACAGGAGGGATTTTTATGAGGCCAGGAAGCCTCTATTCAATCCACTTTCTCACTCTTGATATTTAGTCATTTCAGATACTCAAAGTCTGGTCAGAAAGTACATACATACACTGTGGGGCATTAAGAAATCCTCAGGATTTGAATGCTTGACTCTTATAAATTTAGACAGCAGAGGAAAAAAATGGCTTTTCTGAGAGATTTGAAAAAAAGACTTTCTGGCTGTGTTGGTGACACACCAATGTTGGTGTCTCACGGATTCACAGAAAAATAATTTTCATTTTTATTTTCTTTTGAATAGTTTTGTTTTATTCAGTGTTGTGTGGGAAACATATCTGTTGTCACTCCAAAATTCTTCCAGCTGGGGGATGTTGAAATCTATGTTCTGAATTTCTTGGGTATTTCTACAATGGGCCCAAAAATACAGTTTTCCATGGAGCAAACTGGCAAATACCATGAAATCTCATAAGAATGTACTGAATGGCCCATGTCAGTGGAAAGTACTTCACACGTTGCCAGAGGTATTTTGAGGCAGAAACGATTAAAAAAAATTCCAAATCCCAAACTCCCAAACAAATAATTTCCCATCCTTACTGCTTCCCTCTGAAAAAATGACAGGAATCAAACCCAACAGATATAATTAATCCCATATTAGCAACATGAGAGGATGCTGCCAGAGCAGGCAGGGGAAGGTGTGCCACCAGCACCCTGACCACTGTGACATTGGACTGGAAGGTTTCTGCCACACTGAGGACTTGCTTTTAAACTTTCTTCTTGTAGTATTCTTCTGCTCAGTCATTGGTTTCTCCATTGACTACATTGCCATACCAAAAATTGTGTTTTTTCCTAATCTGTCTGCCTGGACATATTTCTGGGTGTTTGTTTTGTATCAGTATAAAATTTGCCTGTCAAAAAGCTACAGGAAATATTCAGCTTTACAGCTGAGAAAATTGTTGGTCATTTGTTGTGATCTAACCTAGAAGAAGGAATTTTTCCCTGCATAAATTATGCTTTGAAATCTATCAAAATATTTTAGTGGTGTTAGTGGACACTTTATCCCAGGGCTGTTTTTTGAACACTTCCAGGGACGATGATCCCCCCATTTCCCTGGTCAGGGCATTCCAATGCTTGACCACCCTTTCCATGAAGAAATTTTCCCTAATATCCAATCTCAGTTCCCTGAGGCAACTTGAGTGTGTTTTATCTTGTCCTATCTCCTGTTACCTGGGAGAAGAGACCAACCTCACCTGGCTTCCCCCTCCTGTCAGGGAACTGTAAAGGGTGAGAAGGTCCCCCCTGAGCCCCCTTCCCTCCAGGCTGAGCCCCCCCAGCTCCCTCAGCTGCTCCTGGTGCTCCAGACCCTTCCCCAGCTCCGTTGCCCTTCTCTGGGTGCATTCCCATTCCTCTTGCTAGATGTTTCTTCTTCATATGTAAACCCTGAAATTTAATCCCACAGCCTAAACGACAGCCATTAATCTGCAGGCACATACAGACCTTCCCTCTTGACTCACATTTACTTTCCTGTGATGATTGTTTTAGATGCATCTGTGTTTGCTTTAGGACCCAGACCAGAGCTATGTACTCTTAGCATTCGCTGGGGCTCATCCTGAGGTCTTCCATGTGTTGTTTTCAGTAACATCCTGGTTGTATCCTGCAGAAAAAAATAAATATCCAGTATTGGAAATACCATGTGGCCAGCAGGATCATACATCTGTGTTATACAGCCCAGCAGTGGGGTTCCCTTTTTCTGGGAACTCTTTGTACTGGGAAAAGTAGCGCCAAGGCAATGAGATTGATTTATGTCACCAATAGAAACCAAACACTCGTGGCAACATTTCACAAACAACAAACAGCTCCAAGGGCCTTGGTATGGAGGTGACTAATGCTGCTGTCCCTGAGTCCCCACAGCTCCCTCCCTCTGGGAACAGGCACAGGGAACAAAGTCTGGACATGCTGTGCCGCCCTGAATGGGGTCAGGGACCACGTTGGGCTGGTCATCCCACCTGTAAATCTTAATTTTGAGTGTGGTGGTGAACGAAGTGACCCGAGATATTTTCAGGAAGCAAAGGAACACAACAGATTAAAGGATGTAGAGTTTTTTAAATAAAATAACTAAAAGAACCTCCCTGCCAGTAACCTGGGAAAGTAAATCTGGGGGCACACACTCATCCTGTTCCTGCAGTCAGGTCTTGGTGGTCCTCAGACGTGTGGTGGTGGCTGCAGCTGCCCACAGGCTCCCAGGGTAGCTAAACCCTCAGTGGCCACTGGAGCCTTTCTTACATTTTTACATTAATCCACTTTGTCTCACTGCCAGGATGATATACATTTTCCCCATTCTCATTTTCCTCATCCTGGCTGTTCCACCCTCAGAGTTTTAATCCCCCTGTTAGTCCCTGTGTTCTTTCTCTATATGACTGGACTCATGCAAGGCTTTTTTGAGTGGTTTTACCTCCTACTATTGATCCTAATCCAGCTTCCTGGGAAAAAAAAAACTCTGCAAGTCCAATGTGTCTGGACTTGCATTGCAACAAATGTCTCTGCACCACCAGAGAGGATGAGATCAAAGTGCACATCCCGGGCCAGGGCTCCTTCCCAACTTGCTGCCTGTGAATTAATGCACCGTGGATAGACACTGAGCTCTGCCTGGCTCAGCCAAGAGTGGTGTCTGCATCTCTGAGAACACCACATGTGTTCATTGCATTTAATACAGTCACATCTTAGCTTATAATATGAGAGATCAAACCCTTCCAGGTGAGCAGGGAGCAGCAGGAAGGAGCTGTTTGCTGGCGGTTTCCGCTCCCTGTGCCGAGCGGTGTCTGTTGTGCAGCCAGGGCTCGGATCTGCCGGGTCCCTGGAGCCTCTCAGCTCTGCACATGGAAGGGGTGGGCAGGGCTGTCTCCTCCTGGCCGGATCAAAGACCTGTGAACATCTGCTGGGGGGTCAGTGCAGCTCTTCTTCTCCACCTCGGCCCCGGCACGAGCTCCGTGTGCAACCACAAACCCAGCCAGGCATCAGGAGGATATCCCTGAGATGGGAAACATAAGGATTTAAGTGACAGGTGTGGGTTGGGGAAGCATTATACAGCCAAAACTTCAGAGCACAAAGAAGCACCTTTCTTCTCTGGGTGCTTGTACTTGATCATCTTTTTTTTTTTTTTTTTTGAGGTTTGAAATTCCCGCAGGATTTTCCACTTGAAGCACAAGGGTGAAAGAACAGCACCTAAACAATCCTTTTGTTTGCTATGCCTGTGCTGATGGAGAGGTCAAGGATCTAATTCACTGGATGGTGTGATTGCCACAGCTATAATAACTCCAGAAGGGGATGTAAGCTATTAACCATGCCGAGGTAGGAAATCCAGGGATCAGGAGTTAAGTGGGTGTATTAAACATTTTACTTGAGGTTCAGATGTCACATGGAAGAACACAGAGCCTTGAAATGACATCCAGACCAGCTGATGGCTTGGATGGGGCCCCAGGCAATCTGATCTAGTGGGTGGCACCTCTGCCCATGGCAGGAGATTGGAACTTTAGATCTTTAAGGTCCCCTCCAAGTCAAACCATTCTGTGATTTTATAATTCTGTGAAGAAACCAGTTTGCACATCCCTGGAACCACGTTGATCTCTCCAACAGGGAATGTGGCACTTCCAGGTGTTGTTGCAGGAAAGGAAAATAGCTGTTGCAAGAGGCCTATATTCAGCATTTCTGGTTAGAACAGCATGAAAAGAACAGATTTCCTCTCTCTCAAAAGCCTGAAGAGAACTAAGTGGCTTTTGCAAAATGGTCACCAAGAAGCCTGCAGAGAGAAATTCAGCTCAAGAGAAAATCCACAGGGGAAAATCATGACCCAGTGAAGGCAAAGGGACAGTAAGAGGAAGGTGTATTTGAGCAGTGTTGCACACTCATGTGCCAGAGGCTTTTCTTCACTTCTGAGGCAGCAAAAAGATGGTTTTAGCATTTTCTGACATTAATTGAAAATGCATTAGTGGCTGAGAGCAAACATTAGCTCTTGGTCTTGAGAAATTTCCTTTGCCACAAACATAATTGCAATAAAAACTGAAACACCCAGATAAATGTTAGAACGTTTAAAAATCACAAAGCCTTCCCTGTTTCCACTTTTCTTCTGCAACAAATTAAAAGCATGAGAAATTTCCCCCGAAGACATAAACATTAAGAAATCATTCGGCAAATGACTTTTTTTTTCAAGTCTGGCATCTCTAGCCTGGGGAGAGCTTTGGAAAGGTCACAGGAATTAGTCCCATGGACTGCCTCTCTTCAAGCCTAGGGGGGTAAATCTGTGGATCTGGGGCATGGTGGTTCTGGGCTGGCAAGGACAAGAAGGCAGATTGCAGGAATGTTGCCTGTTCTCTGCCAGGTGAGTCGTGCCACCTCCTCACCTTCAGCACGTGCAGAGATACCTTTGCTCCAGGAGGCACCTGAGAGTGTGTTTAAGTCTCATTGCACAGGAATGTAAATCCTTTTCCTAGAGATCTCTCCTGAACAGTGGCCAGGAATGATGACACGAGCTTGTTGTACTGACTTGGGGCAGAGACAGGAGCACACCCTGAGTGCCAGGAAGCCTGAGAGTGCCAGTAAGTCTGGCCCCTCAGGCTCCCGTGCTCTGAGGATGGACAGACTCTGCCCAGCAGGTCAGAAGGAGGCAGCAGGTTTCACACTCTGCCTTCTCAGCACACACCCCACAGCTCACAGCACCAGCCTTGGCACATTCCCCTTCAGCAGGACAAAATTGGATATACAGGACAGACAAGAACCAAGGTGTTCAAAGCTCACATTTGGCAGGCTATGTGCAGATCATGGAGCTCATCTTTAGGTGCCTGAATTTAAAATAAAATCATCTTTATGTGTACCATAATCTCTTCTGAGCACAGTAATTTCTTCTCAGAGGCAGAAGGTCCCTCCTGTTTCAGTCAGAGAGACCTGTGCAGATTCTGCATCTTTGTGCCTCTAAATTATCTCTCTCACACAATAAACATGGGGATGTGCAGACACATTTTTATCTTTACTTCTGGGTGCTAAGCTAAGGACCCAAGAGTATTGTGTTTTGTGAAAGATCAAGTGTTGCAGTGTGAGAAATAAAATACCCAGCCCTAAGACATTGCTCATTGTCCCCTTCTTGGTGGTGGTTGGCTCTTTGTTGTTGCTGCCAGAGATTAAAATGCTGCTGGGATTGGTGTCCCTCAGAATCCCAAACACATGTGGGGTTCCCTATGTTAAGTGAAATTTTTATGGGGAAAATACTAAGATGAAGTATTATGTGTCCAGCCACCATAAAGAATATTCCGTGCCCAGAAGGAAAAAGAAGGGTCATTTCAAATAAATAATTGCCAGACTTTGTATCATCCATAAACCCACACGTTCTCCACGGGACAAGGGTGGAACTGTAATCCCCCTGAGAGTGACAAGTGTGGTCTTCCCAGGGCAGGCAAACGTGGGCCCAAGTTTCCTAAAAGTCATCTGTTTTGCCATTTTGTGGCTTAGTGTGAGCTTGAAAAACTGTTGCAGCTGTTTTCACCCCCGTGGACTTGCTCTGCCACATGCTTAGGGAGGATGGCCTGAGTGAGGCTGAGAGCCAGGGGTGTGCCACCAGGGCTGCCACAGATAGCCACCAAGCCAACAAGGTGGAATATTTTCCCATAACCCCCAGCTTTGAGATTCTTTCTCATTTCCCCTCCAGGCAGGAGCTGGAATCTCAGCATATCACACTGGGTGTAACCTACAGAAACTCCCTCCCCAGCAGATGAAGTGAGTCAGTCCAGGTGTTACGTGGACTTCGAAGCCTCCTGGCCTAGGAGGACCTCCCTTCTTGACTGAACAGAAGAAAAACATGAAGCAGAACCAAAAAACCCCTGGCCCTCACTGCAGGCAGAAGGGAAATGTCACAGACCCACGAGTCACTGCAAAAAAACAGGTAAATAAAAAGTCCAAAGCTGCCTTTTATTTTCTGGTGGAGCAAGACAGAATCAAGTGTCTGTGCAACCAAAGAGTGAAATGGAGTTTGAGCAAAACTAGTTTTATATCCATTCACACTAAAGAAAGGATTTAAGTTCAGCCAAGGTCTTCCTCTAGCTCTCTAACAGCACTGATTTCCACTCAGGGAGAACAAATACAGCTTTGTTCACATAATAATAATGTCTCAGTCTTTTCTCGAGCAACTTTGCCACACATTAGCCAGAGGGAGGGAGCTAAAGCTTGTGATGGAAATAACTCTCATCAAGAACAAGTGCTTGAGGGGCTTAGAAATGTGATTTTATTAACTTTCTGTCAGTTTTCAGTGCAGGATAAATGTCCACTTAAGAGCATTAGCGATGCCTTCCCTCAGAAGAGACATTTGCAGGACTTTGCTCTTCCCAATCTTCTCACCAGCTGCTCAATAAAAGAATACCCAGTTGGAAGGGCTGTGAAAGGATGGAAGAGGGGGCAACGTGCACCAAACCTGTCAAGGGCTGTCTTTCAGCTCCATTTGCACCAAGATTTGAGGAGCTGATGCCCAGAGCAGGAAGGGGAACAGCATTCAGGGCAAGGAGAGGCTGTGAGAAATCCCAGGGTGGAGCAGGCACTCACTGGACAGTTGAAATGGTTTGTTTGGAGAAGGAAGCAGGAGCCTTGTTGGCACGTCAGGGATGCAGCAGCTCACAGCTGGGAGTGCAGGGTTTGGCACAGCACAGACAGAGACAGATCCCACCTGCAGGAACAAGAGTCAGGTGTGAGGAAAAAATGGTTTTAACAGACTGAGCTTAACACTGCTGAGTTAGAGCTTGTATCAAAGCTCACTGAGAGCCTGGACACTGGGAGATAGGGACAGTCTGTTCATTTATTATGCACTTAATTGATTCATTTCCTGGCTGAAAGAATAAAATGGGTCCTGAATCCCACTGGGGGTTCTGGGTGCTGTAACTGAGCTCAACATTCAGGACTTTCAGCTGGAAGATTGTGCCATCAGTCTGTAAAATTTACATTTAATTAATGCTTAATGCTCCCCACCTGGGGACAGGGTGGTGCCCCAGGAACAAGGGTGAAATATCTCCTCACAGCACCTTTGGAAGCAGGATCTGGGACATAATGTCAATGCACCTGATGACCTCCTGTGCCACAGTCAGGAGATCTCTTGGTACCAGCTCCACGTCCCCATCTCCTCTCAACAGCAGAGGTTTTGTATTCCCGGATGTGTATCTAGAAAATAAACCATCCTTGCTAAATTTCCAGAGGGCCCACTGTGATGGGAGAACCAGGGCTGTGGGGAGAGGACAATCCATGGTCTGTCCCCACACAGGGACCACAGAGGGAAGGGAGGGTTTTAACCCCCCGAATTCCCTTCTGCCTTGGTAGAACACCCTGCTTTTGAAATACTCTTCTGACATTCAAAGCCCTTCATCTGTTTATTTTTAACAGCTAACATTTTCTGAACTTAAATGTCATCTCAGCTGGATTCCCAGAGCTTAAATCATTCTGGTCCCATAACCACTCTTTTATGCTTTAGCACATATTTTGAATTAGCTAAATTAGATTTCACTGGGCTGTCAGTGACTGTCAGTTGTGATGCTTTTGACTTCCAGTTGCAAAATGTGTGCAGGTTCAAGGGGCAGCAGAGTAAGAGGATATTTAGAGTGTGAATTAGACTTTTAATAGACAAAAAATACTCAGAAGATGGGACTCATAAATGACTTTAGATATGCAGCCATAATTATTACATGCATTCGATTCCTGTATACATATATAGGGATTTTTAGGAGGCTGGTTTCCATGGTAACTTCTTTACTGCATAGTCCATATGTTGCTTCAGAAATTCTTTTTTCCTTAATGGAAAATTACATCCATGGACAAGGATGGCATTTGTAAATCTCCTAAAAAAGCAGTAATTTTCCTTTTCTTCCCAAATGTCATCAGCTGTGTAATGGAAGTCTTTGAAGTTTGATTCTCCCCCCTTGTCAGTTCACCAAGCAAGAGACGTGAACTGCATCCAAACCTTCCCTCCCTGCCTCCAAACCTTTGCCTTGCCTTGCTGGAATCCTGCCTGGCTGCAAATTCCCTGACTTTGCCACGGGTGAGTGTGAACTCACTTCTCTGGGCATGGATGCATTTGGACTGGAATGGCTTCACACAGCCAGAGGGCAGGGATAGATGGGATATTGGGAAGGAATTCTTCCCTGGGAGGGTGGGGAGGCCCTGGCACAGGTTGCCCAGAGAAGCTGTGGCTGCCCCATCCCTGGAGGTGTCCAAGGCCAGGTTGGAGCAACCTGGGCCAGTGGAAGGTGTCCTCATGGTGAGGGAGTTGAAACGAGATGGTCTTTTAAAGTGCCTTCCAACCCAACTCCTTCTATCATTCTATGAAAGGAAATCAAGATTTCCGAATGCAGAAAGGAAACTGGTTCTGAAAATTGCTGTGGAGCAGAATTGTTGTCTTCCCTGTAGCTCAGTGTGTGAAAGGTGTGCAAGCCCAAAGAGCTGGGGAGCAGAATCAGCTCAGCTCCAGGTGCCTGCACAGCTGGGAACACCAGCTCTGCTCCCAGGGCAGCAAGTTAGAGCCACTCATAGGCACACCAGTAATTTTTGATGTGTTTTTTGTTGGTTTTAAACCTTCAAACAGTTCTTTCAAGGTTTTAGCATTTTTCTATTCATCTCTCGTGGATGGGGAAAAAAAACCCAAACCCAAACTCGGCTACCTGCACTGTTGCAACCAATTGCTTGGCCTGGTCTGTTTTTGAAGTTTAAGACAAGGGATTAGGAATCCACAACAGAAAACTCCAGCACTGGGGCTGCTGGAGCAATTCCCTGAGCCAGGAGCCAGACTGGCCTGTCTGGTGTGTCCACGCTCAGACTGTGCCTCAGCATTTCATTGCTGCCACCAGCCACGAGCACAGGCACATCTGTAAAATATGGATTTCACCGAGACTGGATTAGGGGTGGATTTAACTTTGTGTATTTGAAGTTTACCAAAAACCCAGAGACATTTAAATGCATTTTTAACCTCATTTTTCCCAGCAATTTCTGATTAATGGCTCTGGCTTGGAAGCAACTGCCTTTATATACCTAAAGAGTCCATGAATGTTGGCTTTGCAGAAACCTTGCACAGCTGCACTTCTGTTTTACATTGGAAAGGTTTGACACCTCAGCAGTATAAAGTTATAGGTTTTATCCCTAAAACTTCCCAAATGCAGTTTCCATTATTAACACGATTGTGACAGCCACAGTTTGTTTATATTGCCTCACCTGGGGCACATAAACTTAAAGGACTGAAAATACCTCCCTGCAATAAAAGAATTTTATGTAATTGCTACCTCTTGCTGTAAGGGACAGCTGGCCTTTGAAAGTTGGGAACTCATTTACGTCACTGAAGGAAAATGTAAGCCTGGGGTTTAAATGACTGTAATTTATGTTTCTGAAGCTCAAAATATAAATATGGTTTCCAAAGGGCAAATACCTTTCCAAACAAACTAATACTCATAATTCATCTTGGAGAGTGGATATGTCCACAGTCTCCTTATGGGAGGCTTTCAATGGCTGTGGTTGTTTCCTTTTGATACTTATTTTCTTATTATCTCTGGTTTGCTATTCCCAAGGTTGAAATTTCTACTGACACCTTCCTAATTCAGCTGTTTTCAGTGTTTCCCATCCACATCCCTGTGCAGTGACCAGGGACTCATCCCAAAGATGCCACCCATTGTCAGGGGGGGCTCTGACCAGTCCAGCCCACCAGGTACATGTGGCAGTGTCTGGTCACCAAAGTCTCTTTTTAGAGCACTAAAAATGACTAATTTCTTGTGGCTGGACAAAAATCAGTGAGTGGAATAGCCAGAAATCACCCTGCAGTTCTTGTGCTGAGGATTTTTTTGTCACTCTCTCTCAGCATGTGTCTGAACATCATTTATATGTTTTGGGTTTAGGGCCCTATTCCAAACAGCTGTTCCTTGTTTAGCTGTTTAATTTTTTTTTTCCTTGTTTTTAATTTATAACACTGAAAATCTCCCTGGAATGGGCTGACACCAGAAATGTTTGTTCTAGTCTTTGGAGGGAAGCACCCACCCATGGTCCCTGCTTTTGTGATTTACAAATTCACCAAGATTTATTATGGCATTGCAAAACAACAGTGACAAAAAGAAATTCAACCACAGCTCCCTCACAGCAAATTCCAGGCTCTGCAAGCTTGTATCCCATCATCACAGGGGAGCCTGCATCCATTTGGATGGTTTATTTCCAAATCTCATTTCTGGTATGATCATGCTCTGCCTTGGCTCCATCCAGAGTTTGTCATTTGCTTTTAATATATGTTCAGATATAGCCATGACATAAAAACAATTAATCTCACTTTCATAGTTTTCAGGAGTTTGGTTGTGCTCGGTGGAGAGGAGCAAATGGCAGATTTTCTCAGTCTTGGGTTGTGTAAGTGTGAACACTGAAATCAGGTTTCTAGTGCAAGGAGACCATGGCAGGTGAATCCAAATTTCACCTGAGCACTGCGTGGGTGAACTGGATTCCTTCCCTAAAAGCACATTTTTGGGTGAAAGTGAGCACAACTGCAGACAAAGTACATCCAGCTAAAATGAGGCTGGATATTCAGGTCCTCCTTGTGTTTTGCTGGAGCTTTATTTAATGGATTAGCCCGGTGTTTGGGAATGCTGTGGCTCACCAGAGACCAGCTATGGGACAAAATGTTCCTTCTCCATGGAGGTTTTCCCCTGTCATGGGGAGATGTGGGCACACACACACAGAAGGGAGGGAGGCAGGTGGGATCCTGGCTGTGACACAAGCCCTCAGCTCTTCGCAGGCTGACCCTTGATGACGGATTATTGTCCCTTCAGAACCATAGTGGGAGTATTGAGGTGGGAATTTGGGAAAAACACAGAAGTGGCTTTAGCAAATGTGCTCAAGCCCTGCTCCCCAGCGAGAAGGGGAGCCTGAACGCAAGCCCAGTCCTTCCTTCCCAGCACAAGTGCAGCCCCCGGGATGTGCCGTCATGTCCCGGGAATGTGCTTCCTGGACACGCTGCATCCACCTCCCTCCAGCTCCATCCACCTCCCTCCGGCTCCATCCACCTCCCTCCGCCGCCGTCCCGGGGCTGCCGGGACCGTCCCTCTCTCCGGGCTGGCTGAGCTGCAGGGACACCCCGCGCTGGGAGGCACAGAAGGACCAGGAACAAGGGGCTCGACCCTTTTTCACGCAAATTTTTGGAGGAGCAGAGCTGCTGCAGTGGGGAATAGTGGGTGTGTCAAAACCTCGCAGCCTGACTGATGCCGGGATGCCCCGAGGGCAGCTATGGACCCAATTCCAGCTGCACCATCAGAACTCTGCCAGCGTTAAAAGAGCAAACCTGGGTGAAGACCAAATGTTTCAAGGAGCTGCTGCACCCACGGGTAGTTCCCTGGCAGGAAAATCACAGATGCCAAATCACAGGATCCCAGAATGGCTTGGGTTGGAAGGAATTTTAAAGCTCTCCCAGTTCCATGGGCAAGGTCACCTTCCACTGGACCAGGTTGCTCAGGGAAGAATATACTCCTTAAAATAAATGGAATGGTGAACTGAACCATCCAGTGTCAACCTCTGGTCACTGCCATGTGTGCAGAGAGGTGGTGATGGAGTTGGCAACCCAAAAAGCAATTTCCTTTCTCACTCCCCTTCCAGGGCTGGATGTCACAGGATGCAATGGAAATTTAATGTTTCTAAGAGGACACTGTAATGAGGAGGTTTTCCCTTCCCACTGATGGGACTGATGGAGGTGATTGCCACGATCAGGGACTGCTATCAAGGTCCAGACAAGTATTTTCCAGTCCTCTGGTACCTTTTCTTCTCTACCTGCTCGAAAACAGCTGCAGATACTGAGATTTTAAAGCCCAGCCCTTAAGATGTAACGTAGTTGAAATGTCCATAAACACCTTGAGTCTCTTTAGAGATGTGTGTGCTTGCCAAAGGCTGCAGCTCACTGGTGTGTCTCATTATTCGTGGTGCTTCCCCCTCCTGCAGCCCATGATTATGTGTGAACTGCAGGAAAAAAAAAGCATTTAAAGACTTCAGTACAACCTCAATGCCTTAACTGAAAAAGTAGTTGAAGAAACTCTAATTTAATAAAAAGGTTCAAAATCTTTGATATTATTTAAGATGACCTCAAGATTTGGAACCTGTCTTGAACTGCAGCTTTTTTCCAGCATTGGCTGGAAAAAAAAAATCAGATATTGAATGATATTGAAATATTATCTGAATATTTTTTCCTTATTCTTTTATATTAATAACCCAAGAGCACCAACTGCTCAGCTGAAATCTGCTGAACAATAATCACCAGATTCTGTGTTTTATGGCTGAAATAAATCTGATTAGAAAACAGGAAAAAAAAAGTCAATAAAACTAGCGGCATGATTCACCAGAATGAAAATTCACTGATGGAAATAGGTTGCTTATAGGAGTCAAATTCTGGTTTTGAGTAGAAATACATATTGCACAGCTGACCAGGGATCCACTAAAATGGATCCAGGCTATTAATCAGCAGATATCTTCTCTCTCTGTGTGCATATGTTAAGAGGATGACAAGGTACTTGATCTAGAAGAGTTCCAATGGTATATAAAAGGCAATATTTTCTTGGATTTTGACCATAACAGAAATTAATTTTCTCTTCTTTTTCAGGGCTGGGTGTCCCACGGTGTGCTTTGTCCTTGCTCTGCCCACAAAAGTGCTCAGGAGCAACAACCCACCCCCAGATCGTGGGCATCCTGTTCTCCTTTCTCCAGCGAGGTTATTACTGTCAGTACCAAACAAGAAGAGACACTTATCATTTTAGGGACTTTTCCACCATTTATCTTCCCACTCCCTCTCTCCCCTGCACAGGTGTACACTTGTTCCAGTCACTTTTCTCCAGGGGCAGAACCTGTTTTCCTGGGGGACAGGAATGCTGACCCGCCTGCCTTCTGCTTCGAGCATCCATCACACCCAACCTCTGTGTCCCCTGGAGTCTTAATTTTCCTCTTGACAGCAAAGACAAATGAATCCCCCAGGGCTGTTTGCTCATGTCTACTCAAGGATTCTGTGACATTTCTTGAAGATGTCCTGGTTTTTAAACACACAATGAGTTTTCTTTCCACTGCCACCTACTACTGTGAAGGTGGAGATTTGCTTCAAGAAAACCTTATGGTGCCAATCCCTGCCACATCCTCTCTTCTGCTTTCTGCTCTGGGCTGCTTCTGCTTCCCAGATGTTGCCAGCTGTAATGCTTTTCCTGTATTTAGGGTTGTCCTGCACAGATACAGTGACGCTTCATTTTGAGGTGGAACAACCAAAAGAAAATATATTTTATTTTTCAGTGTTTTTTCAATCCAGGCTTTTCCCAACTCACCCTGAAATCTGACTTTTGGCTTCCCCAACACCAAACCACCAACTTCCAAATGGTGGGAAGTATTCCCATGAATATTCTCCAGTCTCTAGGATTAGCTCACTCTCTCTGACCTCCATGACCACAACATGAGAGGCTGGGAGCTGCTGTTTGAATCATCAAACCAAAGGCAAGGGGTGGTTTGTGTGTTGTTTGGGATGATAGTTCCACTGGGTTGTTCCAGGTGATGCAAGGAAACACATGACAGGCACCAAAAAAAGCCTTAAAAGCTATTAAAAGTCTAAAATTAATTAATATGAGGGAGATTATCTGTCCAACTGTCTTTTGGCAAAGTGGGTGATTCCTATGTGCTGTCCTGACAGCAAATGTTCCCAGTGTCATGTGTTTCCTTGCATCACCTGGACACAAGGATTTTCCAGTCAGCGAGGACATCCTGAGGATGGGAAGCAGCACAGGACCACCTGTGTGCTGGCTGTGCTCAGCAGCTGACACGTCCCTCCGAGCACCAGCCTTTCCAAACACAGCCCTGAGGTTACACAAAGTGGTTTTGATCCCACCTCAGTGACCCCAGGGCTTCCAGGGGACCTTCTTCTGCATCGGAACGAGCTCCTTGTTCACATTAATAGTTTAGGGTGGAAGGGACTTTTAAAGGTCATCTAATCCAACCCCCAAATGAAAACACTGCAGTCTGGGCACGCTACCCTACAAACTCTCTGTTGAATGCAATAATCACACTGGATAGCTCTGAGTTACTCTGCAAAGGGAAAAAGAAACCTCTCTAAAACCCACTGCTTTGTCCTTTTACCGTTTCTGTACGTGGTGCTTAATATATATTGAATAATTTAAACAGTCCACACGCCATAACACGCCCTCGAATGTTTAGTTGAGCTTCCCCAAAATTTGCTTTGCATGTTTATCCCTCTATTTGTTTAGGAACATAAATGTTCCCTGACTTCGCCCTGTGCCTTTCAGCATTATTTTATGGAAATTCCGATTTCCTGCACTGAAAGAAGCCCTGATGATAATGAGAGGCTTGAAGTGTTTCAAGCAACAACAACAACAAAAAAAGCAGTTTGAGTCAATTCTGCGTTTTGTTCTTAATCAAAACTGGTTGTGTGCGTTTGCATCGACAATGAGCTGAGCACACAATGCTCCATATGGGCTTGGCTGCTGGCATTCTGTGAATGGCAGGAGCCACTGAAAGAGCTCCCTGGTTTTCAAAGATTTAGGGATGACCTTGTGAAAGTGTCATTTGTCACTGCCTTGTCCAGAATCACTAGAAAAATCCCTGGAAACAAGCTGTGGAATTGCAGAGCCCAATTCTCACAGGCCAGAGCAGCACAGCAGCACTTACTGACTGAGAAACAGCAGGAAATAAGAAACTGGAAGCCTTTAATGGAGCCCCAAAAGATTTTCTTTTCATGATTCTTTATCTGGATATTGCTCTTCCACTTCAGATGTTACTCATTTTTCTGACACGTTATTATACCAAGTCCACCGTCAATAGGAATGCAAACAAGCTATGGTCCATTAACCGGGACACCTATTTGCAATTCTAAAGGGTCTGAAACACTTGGAAACAACCCACAAACTTTTACTGTTCCCCAGTTCAGGCCTGATCTCGCACAACCCCCCGCACGGTAATTCCGGTCCAGTTGCACCCAGGAGGGGGGATCCACATCCATGCCATTTTAGGACCAGCTCCCCATTTTTGAGCACATTAACAGCACCCAGAAGGGCTGTGGTGCACAGACTTTGCAGGTCTGCTCTGCAGAGCATGAACAACTAGGAGAAATAGGGACATTGAGTCCCACAGACATCCCCAGACGTGCTGTCGTGAGTGACTGGACAAGTTCTGCTCAGGAAGGATTGATTTCCACTCATTTTGGTCTTGTGGCTGTGAGAGGCTTGCGAAACCTTTCACCTTCTTTCCCCGGAGTCATATATATTTTATGAGAAATTTAAGAATTACCTCTTATTAAAATGGGGATAGTGTAATTACCAATAAAAAGCAGATGTTATGGCACGACTAATGCTCGAAAATGTGTGTGCAGCAAGCACAACGTGCCGGCACATCCAGGCTTTTCACTGAGATAATAAACATTGTCTTTGTTGAAACGAATTGGCCAGGTCTCAGAGGTCTGAAGTCGCAGGGAAATCGCTGTGGAAAATGCTGAAAGGCTCCACAAAAGGCCAGCTTGGCTCCCACTGATCCCAGCACCAAAATGTAACTCCAGAAGGCTGAAGGGGAGACTCCCCAGCCCTGTCCACCTTGACAATGTCAGGAGGGGTCTGGAAAGGTGTCCTGTGAAAGCACCCTGACCCTCTGTGCTGAGAGCATCCTTCCCCTACAGGCTCTAATGAGCCATAATTAGTGAGGTCCCCGACACCTCCAGAGCCTCTCAAGGGTCCACAACCCACCTGCAGCAGTCAAGATCATTCCCTTGGATCCCTCCCAAGGATTTTGGCAAGGCGTGCCGGGAGCGATCCGCGTAGGCTGACTTTTGAAACAGGAACACGCAAACAGCATGGAAATGGAGTTCAACAAATCTGCTCAGGCAATCCCAGGGTTCACAAACTTCTGCTCAGCTCAAAACTTCCTCTCTCTTCCTTTCCTGAAAATTGCATTTGTTGCTCTCTACAATGAGCTGAAAGGAGGTTGTGGCGAGCTGAGGGTTGGCCTCTTCTCCTGGGGAACCAGAGATAGCACAGGGGGATACAGCCTTGAGTTGCACCAGGGGAGGTTCAGGTTGGACATGAGGAAAAACTTCCTCACTGAAAGAGTGGTTAAACATTGGAACAGGCTGCCCAGGGAAGTGGTGGAGTCACCATCCATGTGTTCCAAAAACAAGTAGCCATGGCACTTTGACTGGGGGTATTCAGTCGTTAAGTTGGACTTGATGATCTCGGAGGTCTTTTCCAACCTTAACAATTCTATGACTCTGTTACTTTTTGGCATAAAAGAATCTTTAAAGACACACTTGGTTTGCAAAAGAGCCTTTGCAGCTCAGGAGGAGTGTTTGGATATCGGGGTGTGGGTGTAAATCTGGGGACACAGGGAGGATCTGTGCCTTGGATGGGGGAGGTTGCCAGGGCAGCAGGAGCTGGAGGTGGGAGCTCAACAAGCAGGGGTGCAGGAGGGCATGCAGGGGGTGCCTGTGGGACTCAATGTCCCTATTTCTCCTAATTGTTCATGCTCTGCAGAGCAGACCTGCAAAGTCTGTGCACCACAGCCCTTCTGTGGGCTGTTAATGTGCTCAAAAATGGGGAGCTGGTCCTAAAATGGCACGGATGTGGATCCCCCCTCCCGGGTGCAACTGGACCGGAATTACCGTGCAGGGGGTTGTGCGAGATCAGGCCTGAACTGGGGAACAGTAAAAGTTTGTGGGTTGTTTCCAAGTGTTTCAGACCCTTTAGAATTGCAAATAGGTGTCCAGGAGGGCCTGAGACACCACAGCAGCCATGGGCTGGTGTTCAACCCTGCCTTCTCATCTTCAAATCCCAAGTTTTGGAGTCTTTGAGTCCTCCTCTGTCCCAAAGCCCATGCCCTGCCCAAAGCCCAGTGGTTCAGGGTGTGCTGGAGGCAGCAGAGACATCCCCATTTTTTCCTTAAGTCCCTCCAACCTTTCCTCTGCACACAAATGCCATATTTCAATTTACAGGTTAAAAAAAAAAAGCAAAGTCTCCAAATCCTCAGACTGTTGTTGGCCCTGTGGGAGTGTGAGCTCACTGGAGGAAGCTCCGGCCCTGGGCTGGGATGTGCTGCAGGCTGGGGGGGTTTGTTCATGCTGGTTTGTACCAGAATTAGCTCTGCCATTCTGAGGAATGAAACCAAGGCATGTGCATGAGCAGCCCTGACAGCAATTAGTTCTGGCAGAATCTTTGTGGCAATGAATTTCAATGATGTTGGGGTTTTGGGTGCCTGAACACTTCATTAGCTGCTGGTCTATCACACTGATGCAGCTGAGAAATCACATTATAATAAACCACTTTTTACTGCGGGCAGCAACCAGGATAATAAATGGGATGAATAATAATACAGGCCATTCAAAAGAGCTCTGGAATTTCAGTAAATAGATCAAATACTATGCAGGGATGAATCTTATTCTGAATTTCTCCATTACCCAGGTATTTATGAGCATTTTTAATGTATTGTCAGAGGAGCTGCTTCAATCTATTACACTTGCCAGTTAAACTCTTGCCAGTTAAATACATACATGTTGAGGCAGTAATAAGAAAAATCATCTATGATTTAGCAAAAAGATATTTTAAGTCTAAATGGAGAAAAATAGATGATAAGTATTTCAGTGTGAAATATCACTGTGTCTGTTTCTATATATTTACAGGATACATTCTTATTTTTAAAGTAGGGAAAGACATTATCTAGAAAATAACTTAAAAAGCACAACAATACATGAATTAAAAATACCTTAAAAGGCAAAACTGAGGCATTCTCATGCTTTCTTCTGTGTTTATAAACCAGAAATGCATTATTATATGGGCAGATACTGGGAGAGCAACTCAGTATAAGCTGATAGGACAGGGAGAAATGGTTTTAAACAAAAAAAGGAGAGATTCAGATCAGATGTTAGGAAGAAATTCTTTAGTCAGAGGGTGGTGAGGCCCTGGCACAGGTTGCCCAGAGAAGCTGTGGCTGCCCCATCCCTGGAAGTGTCCAAGGCCAGACTGGACAGGGCTTGGAGCAACCTGGGCTGGTGGAAGGTGTCCCTGCCCATGGCAGGGGGTGGGACTGGGTGATATTTAAGTTCCCTTCCAACCCAAACCATTCCGTGCTTCTATGATTATATCACAGTAAAATGGAATGTTCCTTACCCCTGCCTTTGCAGGGTTTGGTATGAAAATGAGAAAATAAGCACGAATCTGATGCTGTTTCTGTTAAAATTTATCCTCTGGAACGTGTCACTTTGGCTGCTGGTTGCTTGGTTGGAAGTCCTTCTAACAGGCTCTCCCTCACCAGTGAAGGAGGTGGAGGAAGGTGCTCTCTGCTGTACCAGGGCTGATCTCAGCAGTTCTTACCTCACTGGCAGGGATAAAAGCAATTAATGCTTCTTTAGAAAGAAGCCAGGCCATCTGTGAGCATCCCAGTAAAGACTGGATAGCCACAAGACTGTCCTGGGGAGCAGGAAAGGGTCAGCTCTGCCAGCAGGGAGCTGGGGGTGGGTGGGGTGTTCCCCCTTTGTGATGCTACCCCAGAACCCCATTGCCATGGCAGCCAGAGACATGGGATGATTCTCTCCCCTCTGGCTTTCCCTTCTTGGATTCTTCCTGAATATTTGGTAACTATAAAAATGTCTTTTTTTCTCACCCTGGTGAACAGGTGGGTGGCATTTATGTCACCCAATGTGGAGATTCAGGCCCATTTGAATGAGATATCTGTAAGATATCCTTTAAATGCAAAAAACCTCCTTAGAGACAGGGCTTCAGATAAGAAAAAAAGCAGAAGAAAATAAATGTGGATGGGGAATTAACAGCACCAGAGTGGCAAACAGCCAAGAGCAGATGAATTTTCTAGTACAAAAATATTCGTGTGTGTTTATCTATAACAGCAAGATGACCTTTTCTTCCCCAGTGAAATAGTGTCTTATGGCAGTGATGATCTGATAAATTAGCCTTTCAAATAAAGACTGACATAAAAGTGGAGTTGAACTGAAACATCAATTTCAAACTCTTTCAGGGACCTGAATTGCTTCTGCCTGTTTTTGTTGTGTGGAAAATCAAAAAGAATGTATCTGGAGGAGAGGAGGATTCTACAGGTTGGGGTTTTTTTTTCAGGCTTTACCCAAATTTTAATGTTCTTCCATTTCCAGAATGCTCACAAGCACTGCTGATCTACCAAGATTTTCAGGAGACCATAAATCACCCTAAATAGCCCAAGCCTGTGGGAGTTCCCTGTCTTTGGCCTGGAATCTGCCAAGGCAGCTCATGAAAGCTGATGTAAGTTAAACCTCAAATGAGGTACAAACACTGTCTCTGTGGGCCATGGTTTCATAGAGTGCCAAACTAGTAGGCTATGGAAAATCAGGTAGCATAGCAGGGTGTGGAGACTTTGTTTTTCAAGCTTTATTCTTGCTGCTTTTCATCAACACAGAGAAAACATCAAACATCATATTTTTCTGGTGTGAACTGCTGAAGCCTGCTTGAGAGGAATTAACTTGGTATTTACATTTAATTAAAAACCCTACATGAGGAAACATTTTAAGACTGAAGAAGAAAGACAATGTGAAATCCTTGTGATCCTCAGGCTTCTGACTGGCCTCATTCTCCCCCAGCAGTGGCCGAGGTGCCAGGCCCTGGGTGTGCAGCAGAACAGATTAACATTGGTGGTTGATTTTGCTTGTGGCTCTTGCCCATTGACAGCATCATTTTATCATATTTAATTAAATACAAATTCATTTCAGGACCTTCCAGGAGGATAAAACCACATCCCTGTCACCCAGCCCAGGCGTCTCGGAGCACATCCTGCTGAACACAGACAGCTCTGAAGGCTTCAATACCAACCTCCTGCTTTGCAATGAGCCATTCCCAGATT
The DNA here is from genome assembly GCF_025592945.1 of Manacus candei. Lineage (NCBI taxonomy): Eukaryota > Metazoa > Chordata > Aves > Passeriformes > Pipridae > Manacus > Manacus candei. The sequence continues at coordinate 15,465,863 of NW_026138085.1, read as the reverse complement.
CCCTGGTGCTGGATCTTGCATACCTGCCCTACTACAGAACTTCTCACGTCTGTATCAGCCCATCTTCCTGCTCTGCATCATCACACACCCTCACAGACGCAGAAGAAAGCTCCGATGAAGGCAAGGCTGACACCAAGCAGGATGAGAAAGTGAGTTATTCAGCCACCTCCACAGGATATTTTCTGTACTGCAGAGCATATGAAGAGCTTCTGGGCTGACCACCCACACGTGGATTAACTGTATGGTTAAATTGGGTTAAGCACCTGCAAATTAGGGGAGGTGAACTCCCCTTTAATGTTTCTCAAAGGGGTAGGAAGGGAGGAAGAGAGGCAGGCGCATCTCACACCACACTGTTCCTCAAAGTTAGGGCCTTAGGAACAAAGTGATGTCTTGTGCCCTGAAAACATGATGCAGGAGCAGAGCTATCTGCAAGGAGGAGATACCTAAGGCAGCCCTGGCAAGGTCCCTGTCCCTTGAAACAACCTGTGGACCCCAGACTCCTGCTGTGTGGGACACTGCTGCTCTGATGGGATCTGTCCCACTGCTGTCCCTGCTGTGTCCCCAGGGGCAGGGCAGTTCCCATCTCTTGAGCCCTTAGCTCTTGGTCCTGCACATATTTTTTTCAGAGCATCCCACCAAGTCTGGAGTTGAGCAAGAGGACAATTTCTCCTCCAACCCACGGAAAGAAACCATCCCAGCAGCTCCCATCAGGAGCCAGCACCTCCGAACTCTGCCCGCCCTCCTCCCCCAGCAGGCTCCCACCCCTGAGCCAGCCCCTTCCCCCCAGTGGGTACTTCCCTTACTACAGGACAGAGGGAGAGATCTGCACTGGCCCAGCTCATGGAAATGGGGCCTTCACTGGGACAGAAGGTCTGGAGACCAAGGAGGGAAGGCAGAGAGGAGGAGCAGGTATTTGGAGTCTTGGTGCCAGCTGCTTGGTGTGCTGAGAAGAAAGCAGGGGTGTTGTGAACAGCATGAAAATCTGCATGACTATGAAATATGAGTATTCGTGGATTGGATATGAAATAAAAATATTCATTCTCTATAACAAAGCAACAAGTGACAACCTAGACTGTGTAATGACAACAGAAAGAAGCAGAGCAGGAACTGACTGATCTGGGGAAATCCAAATAAATTTGCTCTAGAGGTGAGGAAGAGAAGTGTTTTGCTGTGGCTAATCCCAAAGGAGAGATGCTCACTCAAGGGATGTGCAGCTATGGGAAATGGCTAATGGGGAAAGAAAAAAAAGGAATTATTTAAATCTAAGCTGCTTGGAGGAATTAAGCAGAGACATAATTTCCAGTAGGGATTGGGAAATACATTTCCTTTCCTCCTCGCTACAATCCTTCCATTGTTTTACTGGCATCTGTTAGACCTGGTTACTGTGCACAACAGCCATACACAGGAGAAAAAAAAAAAAAAACAAAACATTTTTATTTAAATTCTCTGTCAATAAGATTTTTTGAACACATTTCCATTATGTCTGTCTTCATTTCACTTGCACAGTCAGTAATGAAAATCCTCCTGATTACTTTAATATGTGCAACTATGAGCTCCTATAAACATCGGTTTTGACTCTGGAAAACTGGGAAATAGCATCCAGAAACAATTTGGCTTTGGTGAATCTGGACTGATTTACACCAGATGAGGATTTGACCAAAAAGGTTCAGCTTGGTGTGTCCTTTGCAGTTGTGAAATCTTGCAACATCCTCTCCTTGTTGCCAACTCTGTCACCTCTTCGAGACACCACACCAGTTGATGAAACACGGCCCTTTCCCATCCCTGTGCTGTGCACAGTCAACTCCTGCTCAAAACAGAGGAGTTTATTCCAACCATTTAGTAAATCTTGGAGTGCTTCTGTAGGGATGACACTGGTGTGATGGGGTATGGATAGGCTGGATCTAAATGTACCAGTGTCACCTATTTTCTCTTAAGGATCAAAGGAGCAAAACACAGCATTTTTAGTTATTTCACATCTCCATAGTTAGACCAGTTTTCCCTGTGCTGAGTGTGACACTGAGACCAGGAATCCTACAGCCATGCAAGGTACATGATGGCTGGGATAATAATTTCTGCCCACACTGCACTTTTGTGGGTTTTGACCAGCTGGGAAGGGATTTTTGGCTGGATGCTAAAAAACAGCAAAGCTCCCAGACTGGAGCTTTGATCCCAGTCTCTCTGGGACTGCTCAGGATGAAGTGGTGCTTCACCTCCAGGTTTTTAGAAAACCTGAGTTCAGCCAAACTGGTGAGAATTCATCCCAGTGTCCACACACAGCTGTCCCAGCTGGAAATAGGAATGCCTTCTGCATCCCTGCATCCCCACAGCACCTCAGCATGATCCTGCCACCTTCCCACTGGAAAACAATCTGACTCTGGATGAAATAAGTCTGAATGTATGAAACAGCTTCTGGTTTTAAGCACAAAGAAAACTGATTGAAAGAAAGCCATGAAAAATACAGTGAGATTATCCAAACTCAAGGGAGCAGGCAGAGGAGGGAAGGAATTCTCTCTGAAAAGCAGGTGTGGTTTGTTCTGAGAATATTAAATTCAGCATTTCCATAAATTTGGCATATTAAAATAGCTTCAACTCTGGAGCATCAAATCCACAAATCTGCCTGACTTCTACTAGATAGAAAATAGCTGCTTTCTATTGGCTGTACTTGATAATTTATGGGAACAGTGAACATCAGAAATCAAGGATTTGGGAGATGAGTATTACAAGCTTTATGCTTATGGATCAGAGAAGCATAATTTTAATCAAAAGCTGGCAAATATCATATCATATGTTGCCATCTTGAAGTTGGAACCGAACAAAATTCGTGATTTTAATATATTTTCCATGCAGAGGTAAAAAGGAAGGGATGGAGGGCAGTGTTGGAAGCTTCTGGGTTTCTCTCTAAGGCTTATGCTGCTTTATTGCTTTTCCACATAGTTAACATCCTGCACACAGGCAGCAAAGGATTTTTCTCGAGCTGCTCTGGGGATCAGGCTCTGCCTCAGTGAGGACATCACGTCCCCTCCCTCCAAGAGAGGTCCCTGTCAGCCCCAAGTAACAAACACTTTGGTTCAGCCTTGTGTACTGGTAATGCATTTCCTTTCATCTCTCCGTTTGAAAAATCCATAATTATTGCTCTAAACCTTCAGTACTTCAATACCAGCAGCCCTCTGGAGTCTGAAAAACAATCTGCAATTACTTTGATGCCTGCTGTGTAGTCGTCATTGATCCCCTTTAAGCTTTTAATCTCGTGAATTCACAAACCTAATTCATAAAACAAACCAAACAAACCACAGCAAAATATCCCCTTTAACAACAGAACTGGTGATGATTGGAGATGTCTTTGGGGACTTCTTATAACGCAGGTTCTCCTTTCTCAAGGGCTGACGTCAGATTTCGTTTGGAAAGGGGGGAAAGGATTTAGTCACACTGTTTGGTAATCTGTGTACCCCTAAGGAAAAACCTGCTTCAAAGTAAATAAAAAGACTCACAGAGACATGGCAGGGCATAGAATTTATCTCTGAAATCGCACAGAAGATACTTTCTTTAGCAAAGCACTTCAGGCCTTAAGACCTAGACCCAGATATTCCTAAAATCAATAAGAAACCTCCCTCAGCCTCAGCAAGGTGGATCTTGGGGCTCCAATCTCCCTATCTGGGATAGAGCAGCAGGCTGAAATACTCCTTTTATAAACCTGAACCCCAGAAAATGCTGCTTTAGGGAGAAAACAAGCTCCCCAAAGTTTAAATGTATTGGAGTGCCCCCTACCCGAAGGACTGTGGTGGCTGAGCTCTCCTTTCTCTCCTAAATCCTCATTGCGTCAATGTATTAATTAATAACTTTACTTTGAACTCCTAGAAACTAGAAATTAAGCTTTTGGCAAGCAGAATTTATCTCAGAGCAGCAGAACTCAGCATTAAACAAAGAAGCTTAAACAGGTCCCTGCCCAGCAACGTGATGGGGAGGAATGGAAGTGAGTCATTAACATGAAACCACCTGGCTTCCTTTCAGAGCTGTATTTATGGACAATGATTAGAGAACACCTTGAATATAAACCTCCATGCAAATATCAGCACACACACATCCCTGGGTGAGGGGGGAACCACACGGCTCTCCTGCTGGGGCAGCCTAATCCAAGATTCTGGGGTTTGCCAGTGCAATTTAGGAACCACATCAGGGATGAGGGACCACGTTCTGCAGAGCAGGGAGAGGTTGAAGGTAGAGCCTGAGGGCTGTGCTGAGTGCTAATCATGAGCAGGAACACATGGAAATGCAAAGGAATGAAGAAGCAAGGGATGCAAGCTCCAGGGATCCACAGGGAAGCTGGTGCAACAGGAGGGAAGCAGCTGTGCTTCTGCCACACCTGCACCCTGGAAGGGATCTGATTAGTCTGTCCTGACAGACATATATCTGGGTCTACCTGGAGCTGTATCCTAATGAGTGTGTTTGGACCCCAAGTGAGGCACCTGCCCAGAACAAATGCTCCCCAAAACACGAAGAAAAGGCCTGGGCTGGACGAAGGCACAGGCTGGACTCATGTGCAGTCCTTTCTTGGATACAGGTGGGAAGGGATGATGAAAAAGCAAACAGCCCACTGGCCTCTGTAATCCCCCATAAATCCATCTGTCCCCACCCCAGTGCTACCAGTTCTCATTAACTCCCTCCAGGTTCCCAGCCTGCTGGGGACACTTTTGCCTTTCCCAGGAAGGTGAGTGATGGGATTTGCAGGTGTGGGCAAGGCAGAAATGCCAGCACCTGATCCAAGTTATGTAGTCTTTGGCTTCTGCAGCAATCATTAGTCTCACACATGGAAAAATGCATGTGCTGTGTGTTTTAGTTAGCAGCCTTTTATCAAGGCCGGTGTCCTTGGGCTGGTTCCTGCTACTGGTAGGTGTAAAGAGGGAAATGCATTCCCCAGGACAGCTGTACATCAGGATCACCTGAGCTGTGCACTCCTCCAGAATCATGTTTGAAATGCACACACTGTGCAGGGGAATGGCTGTGCTTTTCTGTGCACCTACCTCTGTGCACGAGGGAGAACTTCTGTACTGGGAGGGTGACTGAGCACTGGAACAGGCTGCCCAGAGAGGCTGTAGAGTCTCCTGGAAACACCCAAAAGCCTCCTGGATACAGTCCTGAGTAATCTAGGAGATCTTGCTTGAGCAGGGAGGTTGGACTAGATGAGTTCCAGTGGTGCCTTCAAACCTGAACCATTCTGTGATTCCTGTGCTTTGGTCACTGCACTGGTCACTGCACCACCATCCCCTGCACTCTGAGGGGAAACTGGGGCACCTTCTCCTGGTATTGGCTGAGAAAAAGATAATGCCAAAGCCTAGGGTGGCACATGGCTGCTTCTGCTGCAATTGCACCAAGGAACAAGCACACTCCATGATGGTTTGTAGTGAGCAAAGTTAACAAAGGCAAGCAGATAAAATGGAAATTCTTGTTGGAGCAAGATCGGAGGGAAACTGGTGACAGGAGCAGTGCAAAGAGAGCGTGGTGGAGAGTGAGGAGTTAAGGTTGCCTGGCTGATCAGAGCTGTGAAAAGAGACACCAACCTGCCTGGGAGGAGGCAGTGGCCTCTTTCCCACTCCAAAGCTCTGCAATGGCTGAGACATCAAAACCCCAACACAATATAAACCTGAACAATGGGGTCTGACAGCTGCAGAGTGTTTGAACAACGCCTCAGAAGGGGAAGCTTGTGAAACCCTCTATATCCCACTGGAGCATGGGAGCTGCAGCTTTTCCTGGTTTCTGTGGCTGTATTTTCCCTGGACAGAAGAGTTACTGACAGTGTGGGGTGAGATGGGTCCTGTCAGCATGAGGAAGCAGAGGGAATCACCCAGCAATACCAGGTCAGCAGCTGCACCTCCACTTCCTTAAACCAGAGACTGTGCCCCTTGCTCCTCCCTGGTCCCATCACATCCTTCCAGGGACCCAACACACACCCACAGCCACCAAGCTTTGGATTTGCTCCCCAAATATGTCCCTCTGGCAGCAGTGTGCTGACTGCTACCTTTGAAGAGCTCATTCTCTCGTGGCACCCTCACAAATGGGTGCTCTGGGTCGAGGTGGTGGAGTCTCACTCCAAGCAGCTGCCCCGTTAGCACCTGATGCTGGCTAATAATAATGATTAATGAATCTTCATCTTTCTGTCACAATTCCCTTTCATTAATATTAATATCTGGCAGATGTACCCCCATGGGGGAACTTGAGCTGCTGAGTATTAGTCTGCTATGTACAGCTGGTATTTTCTCCAGAAACTTTGAGGACATTCCTCTAAACAGCACATTGTGTGCAATTTTATTTCCAGTTGTTAATGCTGTCACATGTCAACAGAGAGAAGAATGTTTATTCTAGGCCTCCTCACCTGATAAAGCAAAAAAACTCTCTTAAATACCAACATTTTCAGGGAAAAAAGAATCTGATGTAAAGGAACAATTATGCACAAACAACAGGCATTGTCACAGAGGTCAAGCTCAGCCACGGATGTATCACTGAGCCTCCTAATTACAACAGGGTGTAATTTAAGGCATGTTTAGTCAATGATTGTAAGTGTGTGCCATTTGCCAGTTAGATGTATGTGCCATTTGCCAGTTAGATGTATGTGTTCAGCTGCTAAAAAAAAAACAACTATTGTGAAGCATTTTGGAAGCATAAACATTCAGTTAAATGATTTAGTTGAGTCCTTATAATTGGGCTGAAGTCTGTTTACAACTAATTCATAATACAGCATCATTAGCCCAATGATTAATTGGTAATTACTCTATGAAAACAAATTAATCACAGTGTTTCCCAAATCATGATCCTCTTCTTACACTGTTGCCATCATTTGGCTCCGGTCTATGATTGTCTTGATTTATGTCTAGCTATCCATCTATGTCCTGGTTATTAAATTTGGAGGAATCTCCTCCTGGCTCTCAGCAATGCACTGTCAGCTGCAGCAACAGGCAGCATCAAAAACATTTTCCATTTTTTTACCATTTTATTACCCTCCCCAGACATGCCTGAACCTTGGCTGGCTGGCTGTGATTTCTTTGACGGTGCTCCCACTTGAAAGCAGGAATGTGAATCTTGAGGTTATGTTCATGTAAAGACCAAGAAAATCAGCAGATGAGGATGTGAAATACAGGCAGCCTTTGTGTCTGAAACATTCCTCAGCCCACAGAGGCTTCAGCCTTGGAGTCAGAGGCTCCAAAATGATTTGTTAAACCATGTGGGCGCAGGGAAAGCATGAGCAGGTTGTATGCAAAAAAATATAAAATAATCAAATAGCTGCCTCCACAGTTGGGAGTTTTCTTCAGGAATTGATGGAACTGCCCTAGGACCTGGGAAATATGGCTGGCACCCCACGAAACTATTATTAAAAAAAAAAAAAATCTGAGCAGGTAAAAATATTCCATCTGTAAAAATGTCTCAAGTCTAAAGGGCACCATCACCCTCAGCCTGTTCAGACCAGTCTGTTGGTTGCATCTGTTATCTGGCACCACTGTGTTCTCGCTGAATGGAAAATAATTGCATAGGTGATGAGCCAAATGCTGAAAATCACAGTTCTCAAGGTGGTCTGGAGGTGTGGGAGAGCTGCCACTAGAGAGGCAGGATTAGAGGAAACCCAAGAGTAACCAGGAGCAAAACCATGGCAAGAATTTTAAGGGAAGAAACCAGCTTTTTAAACCATTGTGTAGATGATGACAATGAGCAAGGCATGTGCATTTAATGCCGAAATGAAACGGATTTAAAAGCTATCAAGAAAAAATGATGTCAGCTGCTGAGTGCTGTGACAGCTCCTCAGGATGTCCCATGGTTGAGGAGGGCTCAAAGTCCTCACTGTCACCTGCCACCCACATCCATGTCCTCATCTCTACCCCATCCTGGTGTCCCCTGAGAGCACCACAGTGAAACCTGTGTCATGCTCCTCCCAACCAGAAAAAATCAAAGCACAGGGAAGAAGGCAGCATTTGGTTTCATCATTATTTATGGCAAGAAGCTGCCTTTGGAAACAGAAAATGAAGTTTTGAATCATAGCAAAGGAGTGAATTACCGGCTCCTGAGATGTGAGGCTGCAGGTCTCAGCCCGAGGGGTAGGACTGACACAGCCTGACTGTGCCTGGACCATTCCCCGTGAACAAAGGACAAATTTTTAGGTGGGTAAAACAAATAACAACTGGTGTTGTCCCTGGTAATGAAATTAAAATGTTGGGAAGGGGACAAAGATCCTTAGAATGAAAATAAAGGATTATTTTTATACTTCATCAGTGCAGGAGGCTGAGCTGTGGTTTCCTCATCATCAGATTAAAAAAAAATTAGGGTTTTACATCTTTTCTCCAAAGCAAGGAAAATACAACTTGTGTGAAGCTCATTGATCCTTCCTGCTCCAAGAAATCATCCTGGTCTCACCAAACCCTCTCCTCTGGCTTTGTGCCCCTCAAACACACTGGTCTGGGGACACCCAGGGTGTGCTGAGACCCTGAAAGGAGCTGCAAGACCCTGTTGTGCTCCATATTGAGACTGGACAGTGTTTTTTCCAAGGTACCAACTCAAGGTGGGATGTGCAAACAGGACACGGATTTTTTCTGTCATGTTCAGTCAAAGTCTTCAGGTGGGATCGCAGAATTAAGGTCTGGGCAGAGCCTGAACTGACATCCCAGCAGGAAAATCCTTTAATATCCCTCTGAACGACACAGGTTCTCTCCTGCTCTGCAGAGTCCCGAGTACTGCAGGTGAACAGCACCCTCTGCAGCTCCCCCGGCAGCCAAGGCTGGGAAAACACCCTGGGAGCAGCACTGGAATCCATCATCCCCTATAAATGGAGACTGTTATTTTTGGCTCCTTGTTAATTTAGGAGAAACTTGCAGTTGTGATGTCAGCTTGATGTAAAGCATGTTGGACATGAAGACCTGACAGATTCAGGCTTCAGCTGGATCTCATCCATGAGGAGACCAGGATGCTCCAGCAGCTGTGGCCAGAGCCTGGCCATGGACCAGGACCAAAGCATCCTGGAGCAAAGTCAGCTACAGCAATCAGTACTTTAAAGATCCAGGCAAACTCTAAAATGTTGGGTTTTTTCCCTCTGGTAATGGCTGCTTGGAAACAAACTAATAAAAGTATTCCAAAACAAGTAGGTTGTTTTGCAGGAAATAGGGAGTATGTTATCCTAAAACAAAGAATAATATTTCTCTGTGTGAATTTAGCATTCAAGTAATTTTATATGATTGTATAGAGCTGGAAAAATCTTTAGGTGCCTGGCTAAAAGAGACTCTCCCTTAGCTGAAGGACTAAAATAGTCATTTCTCTTCCCTGGTGCCTTAAGAGGGCTGTGTGTTCTTCAGACAGAGATAGATGCACTGAACGGGGAGTAAAGCAGAGATCTGGAGGAAGGGCAGGCTGAGAACTGCTCCAAAAACACAGGCTAGAGGCATTTCTAGGCTGGGTAGTTTATCCCATTTCCTTTTGGTGGCACTGTCTGCCCAAATATTACCAGTCATCAGCTGCAGGTCGAAATCCCTCCTCGGTCTGCCTTCCAGAAATCCAGCTTTTGATGCCGTGAGAAATATATATTGTAGCAAATTGTTTCTACTGCTTGCACGGGTTTGGGAGGAAAGGTGGAATGAAGGAATTATTCAGCATTGCAACTGTGACAAATATCCACTGGGCAAACGCTGGTCCAGGCTGGACCTGAGGGTTTTGTGCATAATTTCCTCTTGGTGGTGGTCACATTGATGGGGTATCTGGAATGACAGCAAGGAATGAGCCACTAGCAAAAATAATACATTTTGGAGATAAGTGTTTCCCTGAGCTCTAGAAAAGATGCCACAGGAGCAGCACTCAGACCAGATCTGGGCTCTGCTCCACGTTCTCCCACCAACCTTAAATATGAGGAGCCAGCATGGGGACGTGGGTGCTGAGCAGCCCTGTGCCCCATGGCAGCACCAAAAACCAGCAGGGGATGTTGCCATGCAGGGAAGTGACCCTTTGGGGCACCCAGGCTGCTGACACCCTGGATGTGAGTGTGACCATGTGTGATGAGCAACTGCATTTGCCAGCCTGAACTTGATTTTATTCTTTGAAATGCTTGTCACAGGTCCTCTCTGTTGAAGCTCAGCAGAAGGTCTGGCTCTTTGCTTTCCCTGTTTGTCCAGGAGATGGACAACCTTTAATTGCACATCCCTCAGTGAGCACCAGGGCAGGTCCCACACGTGTCCCCGGGAAAGGGGACAGTTCTGGAGGCATTTCTTCAGTAGCTTGTGGAGCCCAAATGCACAAGGATACATCCAGCCCCAGCTGAAGGTGCAGCATTTTTCCCTTACTGGCCTCCAAGGAGCCTCCAGAGGGACCTTCCCAGAGTCCTGTTCATAATGTCAGATAATTGCCACGAAGGGGTTTGCAAAGGATAAGCTCACAACCACCAAGATTTCTCCAGCACGCCCCCACTCTGCTCCCCATTTTCCAGTCTTCTCTCTGATGGTTTTTCCCATCCCAGCCCTTCTCAGCTGCTGGCTTGGTTTTTCCCTTCACTACAGCGATGCTGTGAGTCCTTCCAGCAAGGATGAACACAAAATTCTTCCTATAGAGTCCACAGGGAGTTAATGGAGCTTAAACAGGACATTGTGAGCAGGGGATGAGCGAGACTGAGCACAAACAAAAGATGCTCCTCCATCAACAAACTGCCTCACTGTGCCCTTTAATCAAATGGTTGCCCACAAAGCAGTGGTGTTTGCTTCTCTCCTGTAAATTTTCCTGCGGTTTTCAAGCCCCCTGATTGGTATTTGCAGCTTCGAAGATCTCCACTTAACTGTCCTGTTTGCCATTCTTCTTCCTGGTGTCACTGACTGCAGAGATGTTTCCATTCAAATAGGGTGATCACCTTGAAAAATTAGCCTGCTCCTCATTCCCCCAGGAGGAGTTTCTACCCTAGCCCAACTGGGCCTGGTAACCTAAAAAAAAATCCCTTTTCTACAGTGGAATAATTGTAAAAAAGGAGGAAGAATTTTTGGAGGGGTGAACACAGAGGAAACTTTTTAACTGCAGACAATCACAAACACACACACAAAGCTCACAACATTTAAACTAAATTTTAGGGCTGAATGTTTTATTTACTCAATTACTGAGATTTTCAAGGCAATTTAAAAAAAGTCAAGGTCTAAATAGCCATTTTTTCTTCTAGAGGGTTAGATATCCAGCTTCCACCAGCTGAAAAGAAGGGTTTATTCTAGTTTCCAATTGCCAGTGGGGTTTGTGTGAGGAACTGCACCTGCACCTGCCTCCTGCCTCAACATCCTCTTCCCTTTGCTCCTGCTCCTGGCCCTGCTTTGGCTCCAGTGCTCTGAGCTTCCCTCCACCATCAGAGAGGGCAGCACAACAAAACTCCTCTTATATAGACACTTCTTTCCAAGATTTTCCCGTGTTTCTACTGATATTTTCCAATAAAAACTGGCTGAGACTCAGATTTTCTCATTCATGTTTGAGCAGGTTATTTGTTTTTTCGCTTGAAAAATTAACCACTGTCTGAGAAATAAAAACACAGAGAGCATGGTGAACTTCCAAGGGTATTTTACAAGGACCTTTTTTCCATCAGGAGTGGTAACACTTGATGGTCAGATTTGAAGTATTTTGGGGTTCAGAAAGAGAGTTTGGGCAGCCTGGGCGAAAGTTTTGCTTTCCACAACAGGCAGGCTGGAGGGCAGCAAAAACCCCACCTCCCCTGCAGTTTTCTGCAGTGTTTTGGTGTGGCTGTTCCAGATGCTTTGCTGATGGACTATGGAGCTCCCTGAGCTTGCAAAGTGCTTGTATCCTCCAGAGACATTCCTGTTTAACCATGAAGAAACTCCTTCTACATGTTCCAATTCCAATGTGGAGGGTCTGACGTGTATGAGAGAGGTCACAAGAACCAACATTTCCTACAGAGGTCCATGTAAGTGGTTTTCCCATGACCATCACATTGCTGTTTCAGCAGCACACCTTGGACTGTTAAATTCTCCTCTGGTTGAACATCAACCCATCCCTTGATCTCCTCTTTGGCAGCTCTCTCTGTTCTCTGCCTGTAATAAAACTAATATTAGATGGTGGTGCTGGTGAAAGTGTCCCTGGAGTGTTCCTGAAGGGAACCTGGAAGAGAGATGGAGAGAAACTTTGTACAAGAGTGTGTTTTACATGGGAATGACAGGACAGGAGGGAATGGCTTCCAACTGAGAGAGAGTAGGTTTAATTAGATGATAGGAAGAAATTCTCCGCTGTGAGGGTGGTGAGACACTGGAACATGTTGCCCAGAGAAATTGTGGCTGCACCATCCCTGGGAGTGTTCAAGGTAGGTTGGATGGAGCTCTGAGCAACCTGGGATTGTGGAAGGTGTCCTTGCCCATGGCAGGGGGTTGGCACTGGATGATCTCTAAGGTCTCTTCCAGCCCAAACCATTCTGTGGTTCTGTGATATGACCACGAAGTCTGGAGGGGCTGAGTTGAGCCACTGTGAGCTGGTGGCTGTTGATGGAACAGTCAAAGCTCAGAAACCTGTTCATGGCTTTGAGCAAAGTGCTCCACTCAGGCTCACTGGCAGTATAACCACATGTTCCTCACCCAGCTGCCTCTGCCAGGGAAACTTCCTGCTCTTTCAAGGTCTTATCAATAGCTGCTGTGTGGAAAGTGAGCTCGGGGGGTGGGAGCAGGGAGCATGACTCACAACTGGCTGTCTCCTGCTGACAGGACAGAGAAAAACACCTTTTCTGCCATACTGTGGCTGGTTTTACAGCATTGCTCTCCTCTCAGCTTCAAGCACATCCCTACTGAGCTGGCTCATCTCAGCCAAAACCTCCTCAGCTTTGCCTGGGGGGGAGCGTGGCTGCAGCTTGCCAGGCTCCAGATCCTGCTGCTCCTCCTGCTCCCCACAAACTGTGCCAGAGGAAGACCTTGGTGCAGCAGACAGGGCTGCTCGTGGCTCTCAAGCAAAGATGTTGGATGGTGCTTGGGAGCTGCTCATGGAATGCTTGCCCTGACTGCTGGTGCTCAGCCAGGCTGGGGGCTGGGGGGACATGTTGGATGGAACTGGGAAGTGTCCTGGTCCTTCAGGCTGAGGGCAGCCAGTCCCAGGAGGTCCAGCACTATGGAACTGCATCAGCTGGGTCTTACCTCTAGGTCTGGAGATAAATCTTCTCACGGGACATGAGCTACTGCAGGCATTTGTCAGAAGTGCTACCTATATAAAAAAAAAGATAGATATGATATAGATAGATACAGATTAGATATAGATATAGATTGCATATAGATAAATAGATATGAAAAGACTAGAGGATTCCCTTCACTGCCTCATTCTTTCTGGAATGCTGTTCCTCCAGTAAAACCTACCCAGGTCCTGGGCAAGGAGGGGCAGAGAAGAGCTCTGCAGCAATTCATAGTGGGGCCCTCCATGCCTGTTTCTGGGGTGTGTGTTGCCTCTAATTCATCTTCCACACACATTCCTGCAGAGCAGCACTCATGTTTTGCTACCCACAGAAACAGGCTTCTTTGGTAGCTCCTGGAGGGGAAAACTATTTCTGCTATGTGGCCCCTGACATGTCTTCCCACAGCCTGGGTGGATCTGTCTCTTTGCTGTAGCCATGAAGTTGACCTCTCATCACCGCTCACCCATTGCTTCAGGCTGGTTGTACATTGCTTTTTAATTTATTGGGCTCTGCTCGTGTGACTCAGCCCCTCAAAGACACACCATGCATTAGACCCAGTGACTCTGGCTGCAGCAGTGAGCTTTAATGTCCTTTTATTTGTATCTTGTACAGCAGCTTAAGCCATTATATGTCACTAACAGGTTAATATTTAAAGGGATTTTATCCCTGGATCAGCTGTATTTCCAGTGAAATGCGTCCTAGCCCAGAAATCGTTTACAGATGGATAAGAAATTCATAACCCTTTTTTATCTCTAACATACTCTGTCCCTGCTGAGTTGATTCTTTAATTCCCAGAGTGGTTAAGTGGGAATCTACCATGAGTTCCTGAGCCTGCCCCAATTCCTGTACTGCAATGCTCTCCCAGAGAAAATATAAAGCTCTGGGTGAGGTAGTGGGAAATTTCTTCCCTTTTATCAGTAGCATTATAAACCTGTTGTGGAAAGGATGTAAACTGGTCAAAGGAGTGTGGCACTGAGAGAGACAATGGGTTTGTTGGAGTGGAGGAGGCAGAACCAAGAGTGTCCAGGATGACACAATCTCCCTGTTCCCTCTCTTGGCAGGAGGAAGAAGATTCCTCATCCATAATCGAAACCACACTCATCTTCCTCTCACCAGCACTTGTGAGTGGCTGCAAGCCCAGGCTGGGATTCAGAGCAGCAGAAAGCATGGATCCCTTCCCAATTTTCCATATGGCACTGCTGCCTGTTAGCAGTAAGAGGAGATCCCCTGTCAGCTGGGAGCTGGAGGTGTATGCACAGGTCTCCACAAACAGCACTGTATCTGGCAGTGCCAGGGGGAGGTGAGAGCCACGAGCCCCTCAGCCCGTGGGCAGGACGTGGCACTGGGCTGGAAACTACTTTTGAGTGCAAAGATGCTCCTGCTTGTGCCACTGCCCCAAAGTAGCTTTGCTTCAGTGGTCCCAGCTCCCTCCAGTATAACAGCAGTTTGGCAAAATCACGTCCAGTATTCCCCCTGACTCAGCAGATGTTCTAAATTTGGCATGGAAATGTGTTACTCCCAGTTAAAGAGAATTCATATAATTCATGATTAATGCTGCTATGTGAATAATTACCTCATTCAGCCAGCTTTTCTTCTGGCTTTGCAAGAAAACGTGCATGAAAAATGAGGGCAACATCCTTTCTCTTTGTTACTGTATACGTGGAATAACATTTCTTCTAAAAAGGAGAAAGAGATTTTATTTGGGAAAACAAATAATTGACAAGTTTCCACAGTGCTTGTGTGCACATGTTCTCTCCAACATTTATCCAGGATCACAGTCCCCCCCAAAATCCATTAGAGACCTGGTGCTTGAGGAAAACTCCCCTCACGGAGAATACACATCGTTGTATGCATTGAAACATCTACAGTTTCAGGTGTAGATTATCTGAGCTGATAACCATGCAGGCAATATCAAATTTCTATAAGCAATTTCTAGACAAAAGCTCCCTTCAGCCAACCTGGTGATCAGGTTTCCTGTGTGTAAGTGCACGCACATAATGGAACATTGTTTCAAGGTCTTTTTGTGCAACCTATTAACTTATCCATGGAAATTAAAATATCAGTTTTAAAATCTCAAATTTTAAGGAAAAAAAAAATTAAATATTTATATTTGCAGCCAGAATTTTGGCACTCGGGATTTCTTGTTCACGAACTTCCATTTTCTGTAGTTACCAGAATATGCAGACAAGATACATTTCCACAAAACCCAATCAAGATGACTTTTCTGGAGCTGGTGAGCACAAGTTAAGGACCAGACCACTGCATTGAGTGACTGGGTGCTGATCAGGTGTAAACCATTAGATTTGCTATTTGAAAGTGCCACATAGGAGGCACAGCAACCAGGTTGGGCTCAAGATCAGGTATTTACCATTCCAGGAGCCCAGCCTTCAGTGTCAATCAGAAAGGTGTGTTAGGAATTCCCAGAAAAGGGCTTGAGATCAAAACTGAAAGTATATTTATGCTGCTGAATGTCTGGTTCTTCCCTATCACTTGTGGTCCTGGCTGCACAGTTCAAAGACTTCAAACAAAAAAGCAGCAACTTGCACGAAAGCAGAATAAAAGAGAACTGAGGTCTTGACTCTGGGAAAGACAGGACAGAGGGAGTAACAGATGGAGAAGGAATTGTGAATGCTACGTAGAGGTAATGGGGTAGGGGGCAATTGTTCACTGCTTGCCAAAAAAAAGAAACTGGGGGGAGTATTTCCCAAAAGAAATTGGGAGTATGTCCTGAAATGATGAGGCAGTGTGACTTCAGCAAAGCCAACAGAGATGTTTTTCAGTTGATTAAGGCTGGTACACTCTTTACCTCTGGACTTACATCTTTAATTTGCGAATTTGCTTCACACTCCTCAAATCCTTGTGTTTTTCACGTTGAGGTCGCCTGCCCACGGAGCGATGCTGCCCCTCGGTGCGACCACCCCCAGCGCGATGAACATCCCTCTCTGCCCCCATCCCTCTCTGCCCCCATCCCTCTCTGCCCCCATCCCTCTCTGTCCCATCCCTCTCTGCCCCCATCCCTCTCTGCCCCCATCCCTCTCTGCCCCCATCCCTCTCTATCCCATCCCTCTCTGCCCCCCATCCCTCTCTGTCCCATCCCTCTCTGTCCCATGTCTCTCTGTCCCATCCCTCTCTCTGTCCCATCCCTCTCTGTCCCATCCCTCTCTGCCCCCATCCCTCTCTGCCCCCATCCCTCTCTGTCCCATCCCTCTCTGTCCCATCCCTCTCTGCCCTCCATTCCCGGACGTCTCCCGCGTTCCCCCCGGGCAGAGCGGCCCCTCCCCGCCGGGCCGGGCGGTGTCCCGGCGGCTCCTTTAACTGCGCCCCGTGATGTCACAGCGGTGGAAGCCTCGGGCGGGCGCGGAGCGGCGGCACCGCGGGGACCCCCTGAGCGCCGGGGACCCCCCGAGCGGCGGGCCAGGTCTGCCGGGGCACAATGGGGAGCCTCCAGCTGCAGGACTTCGTGGCCGGCTTGGTGGGAGGTGAGCGATGCCGCGGGCTCGGGGTGCGGGCAGCGGGGGGACAGCGAGGGGACGATCCTCCCGTGTCACCCGCGGTCTGTGCCTTCTCCGCCCGGGCTCTCCCGCGGTTTGCTTTGCTTTGCTTTGGCTCGGAAGTGCCGTTTTAATCCCATTTCCACGGGCGGGATACTTAAAATTGAAGTTTTGGAGAGTGCGGTGCTGCGGAGCGGGAGCGACTTCCAGAGCCCCCCGCACACCCCCAGCCTTGTGTCTGACTAGAATCTCACCATTCTGAGGCTAAAAATTTGTGTGAGCCTACAGGAATGCGAAAGGGGCTGGTCATGGACAGGACACACAAGCACAACACCTCCTTCTCTTGCTCAGATGCCTTTGAGATGTAAAGCTGATGGAGTCCAGGAGAGCGTCCACAGAAGGATGTGGAAGTGTCTCTGCTCTGCTTTTGCCTGTTGTCAGGGACGGGGCACTATGCTGGCCATTACAACTGTGCCTATGGAAATCTCTTCTCCTCTGAACCCATCACACCCTGTCCTGTCACAAAAGCTTCTTCAATGTTTTGTGTAATACTTTGTTTCCGTCCCCAGGAATTGCCAGTGTGGTTGTGGGCCATCCCCTGGACACGGTCAAGGTAAAACACTTTGAAATGTGCTCTCCTGTCACCACTGACTCTCTCCCTCTCTAGTTGATGCTTCAAAGGACCTTCACTTACCCCAAGGGGGAATTTAGCCAGGGTAGAAATGTTCTCATAGACTTTCCTCCTCTCCAATGCTCATTTTGAATGAGAAACTAGAACTGGCTGATATGAGTGAGTTCTTCTGTGGAGGATCAATGCTGAAAATTAAACCTGGCCTTCCTTAATGTGTGGTTCACTGAACAGTTCTGCCAATGTTTTATTGAACTTTACCACAGACAACTATTCAAAGGGCAATGAGGGAACTGTATTTGTGTTGCTGCAGGCACATTTTTGTGTGTTTTCCTGATGCAGGCAATGCTGGAAGGACAGAGTGCTGAAATTCTTATCCCAGGGCTGTGATACAGTATTTACCATTCCTGCAAGACAATTATTCCTCAGAGGGAAGGGTTTAGAGAAGTAGGAAGATATTTTTCTGCATAGTGCAGACAAGCCCCTGCACACAGCAGTGCATCATGACTCAACCACATCGACCATCCCTACTGATGCAGAGATAGAGAGGAAGATCCTGTTCCTTGCTTGTTTTGTACAGGCATGTCTGGGCAGCTTTCATCACTTCAGCTGCTCTGCCCATGCTCAGCCTAGAGAATAGAAGGCTCCAAAGAGATCTTATTGTGGCCCTCCAGTACTTGAAGGGAGCCTAGAAGAAAGACACTTTTTAGCAGGGCCTGTTGTGATAGGACAAGGAGTAATGCTTTTAAACTGAAAGAGAATGGGTTTAGATTACATATAAGGAAGAAGTTTTCTGCAATGAGGGTGGTAAAACACTGGCACATGTTGCCTAGAAAGGTGAGGGGATGCCTCATCCCTGGAAACATTCAAGGGCAGGTTGGAGAGGGCTCTGAGTAACCTGGTCAGGTTGGTCCCTGCTCACTGTAGGGAGGTTGGACTAGATGGCCTTAAAGGGTCCCTTCCAACCCCAGCTATCCTATGATTCCCTGATTGTGTATGCCCTGATCCAGTTCCAGCCTGGCTGATGGCACCAGGCAGGGCTGCCAGTTGTGGCAAACCCAAACCCCACTGTTCCTGTTTGCACCTTAAAGCCCTTTGGAGGATGATGGGGGTGAGGCAGGGTCCAGCACAGCCCACACCACATCCCTTCCCCAGCCATCCCAGCCATCCCCTTGCACACAGCTGGCTCTCCTGGGGTCAGCTGGCCAGCTCTCTCCTTCCTGAGCTTCGGAGGTGACACCAGCCCCAGGAGCACCGTGCACAGATGGGTGCAGACCCCAGCCAGGACGAGCCACAGGGCTGCTCACACACCCCAGCCACTGGCAGGCTCTGCCCAGGGCTGCCAAGGCAATGCCCATCTCAGGCTGGTGGTCAGGGTGTCATGGCTGGGTTTGGAGGAGTTTGGCAACCAGGATCTTGCTGGGAAATACTGAGTTTCTGCATGCCAAGAAAGAGCAAGCCCATCCTTCAAGTGTTTATAAAGGCAACTGTCAGGCTGCCCACCCTGTTGCTGTGCCCTGGGAATACCAAGCAGGCAGACTTGCTATCTTTCCAAATTTAGGGGAAGGAAAGCGGAGAGGAGAGTTTTTACACAGCACCAAGCCAGCAGAAGGATTGCTCAGTAACATCTGTAGCCTCCAGGGGATGTGGGGGGTCCTTCTCCATCTGGGAGATGAGGCAGGACTAAATATGAGGCTAGGTGGGGTACGTGGTACCCACACCAGAGTTCCCATCAAGCAGGCTTCCTCCTTCAGCCTCCCCTTCCCAGCTTTGCAGCTTCCATCAAACCCCAGGAGCTCTGGTTTTCCCATAGCCTTGCAAAACTCTGAAAGTTCTGCCTCTACGTACTTTTCATCCTCCCCATTGCATTCATTTCCCCACAACTTTCTTCAGTTTCTGGGTGTCACCCAAGAGCCCTATCAAATCAAAACATAACAAAAAAAAGAGAATTTTCCAGAGGAACATCTGTACTGGTAGCAGCTGACTTTATCAGAGATGCCAGCAGGAATTTCAGCATTGGTTGTTAACAGATTAGCTAAGGAGTTTATGTGCAAGAAACAGACTGTGAGGACATTCAGTTGTCCTCAGTTACTCAAAAAATATATTAACTTGAACCTCTAAATACCTGGTTACTGTGTAAGAGAAAAAAAACAAGCCCATTGAGGTAAAAAGGCAATGTCTGGGCTGAGCATTCAGGTGAAGCGGGGAGGGAGTTCAGGGCTGGGCACTGCAGTCCCTCTGTCCTGGGGTGCAGCCCTTCCCCACTGTTCCTCCCAGCCCCCTTAACCCACAGAGTGCACAGTCTGCACCCCTGGCCCGGGCCTGCCTGTGTTGCACAACGTGTGCTGTGTGAGCTGTGGTAGCATCTTCATGTACCAGCTTGTTCCTGAGGGCTCAGTAAATATCCTGCTGCCTTTCCCGTGGCCTCTGGCCATGCAGGAGCAGAGCAGTGATGCTCCACGTGTGCAAACAGCTGCATGGAGCCATGCCAGGGTGAGTGGTGAGCCTGGGGTGAGGGGTCACCCCAGACTTTGGCCCCTCCTGCTCGTGCCAGGGTCCCACTGTGGCCCCATCCAGCCTCTGGCAGGGCTCTGGGCCAAATGATTGTGCCATTCAACCTGCTATTTGGCATGCAAAAGGTCTCCCCAGGCGTGAACTCTGAAGGACACACACTTCTTTGGGCTTTAAATTCCCAGATAATTTCCTGCTTCACCCTGGTGTCAGTCACCACCCTCACTCTGAGCCAGCAGAGGGGACTGGGCACTGTCCCTCCAGATTTCATCTCAGCATTGCAATTCTGATGGATATGGTCAGAAATGCTGTCCCCATTCCCTAAAAACATCCCTGACAGAGCATGTGTGAGTGTCTTCCTATAAAAAAAATGAGCTCTGGCCTCAACCAAGATGAGTTGCTGAAGCCCCAGGTCCTGTGAAGTGAACAGTGTTTCCATTTCCTTGCACACCTCTAAGGTCAAAAAATGCATCCTTCCATAGGATGTTTTTGGTGCAAATTTGTGAGCTGCTCGAATGAAAGATGATCTAAATATACATGTGTGTGTGAAGATATATAAATAGATATATGTATATGAGAAGGGGGAAGTATGTCAAATCCTACAGGCTTTGGCCATTTCTTACAGCTGTTGGAAGGCACACAACCAAACTGCTTTCCAGAAACAAGATGCCTTTGTTGGAAATTATATGAAAATGTATTTTTGAGTGAAGCATGGAGAATTCCCGAGATGATGCTGAATTATTTTGGCTCCATTTAGCATTTCAATGTCTTAAAATCCCCCTTGGATCAGAAGGGCCCCAGGGGTCTCCCAGGGGAGCTCACCTCTCCACTCTTCAGCAGCACATCCCAGCCTTCCCTGAGAGCCTCCAAACGGAGGAGACCACACCAGTCTCCATTTTCCACATAAATCAGACCCTTGGCAGTGACAGCCCTGCACACCAGCAGCCTGCTGTGCTGGGACAGGGTGGCTGGTCCAGGCTGGAGAGCAATTTGACAGTCATCGATTCCAGATGTTGCCAAGAGCTTCAGACCTTGGAGATCCCTCTTAGCCCAGATTCTGGCAAAGTTCAAGGGGGTTAATGCACATATATCTTATTTTATTGCTCTTTTCTCTTTATGACTAAGGAAGGACATGCTCTCAAAGCAAAGTGCACATTGTTTACGGAGCATGAGCTGTTGTTGGGCTGGAAACGGGGGATTTTAATGGCCTTTTATGAATGTCTTTTGCAGACTCGTTTGCAAGCTGGACAAGGATATGGAAATACACTCAAGTGTTTTCTCACTGTGTACAGAAATGAGTCTGTAAGTGCTTTATCTTACTTTAAATGCTGGTAGAAAGTGCAAGTCAATAAATAGATAAACACATAAAGCAATTACACAAAATCGCTGTTGGCACCAGCAGTTATATGAAGACCAATAAAGTTGGTGCCACTGAGCTGCAAATCCCTGCAGCCTTCTCCTGCTTACCTCTAAGGTAACCCTCTTGGTTACCCCTACAGGGAAAAGACAGATCCTTGGCATGGCATGATCAGGGTCTCCACATGGCTTTAACATCCACAGTGGCTCTTTTGCCTGATCCTGCTGGAAAAGGTCTCCCAAAGGGATCCTGCTGGAAAAGGTCTCCCAGAGGGATTCTGATGGCAAAGGTCTCCCAGAGGGATTCTGATGGCAAAGGTCTCCCAGAGGGATTCTGCTGACTCTGGTGAAGCCAGGACAGAAGCTGCCCGTGAGAGGGATTTTTATGTGGGTTCCTGTGCTTTCACCATGTCCTGTATTCTGCACAGTCTTTATAAGTCTTTAGCAGCATGAACTAATTTCCTTTGCTCAGCATGTGCAAACAGTTGGTTCCAGGAGACATCTGCTGCTTGGATGTGCATTTCAGCCCTGTCTATGGCAGGAGTTAAAACAAGATGACCTTCAAGGTCCCTTCCAACCCAAGCCATTCCAGGATCCCACGATTCCTAGCCCGGCAGACGAGTTGGGGCTTACACTGCTCAGTGCCGTTCACTCCCCTAACCCCTGCTCCCTTCCCTGGCTAGGTGACTGGCTTCTTCAAGGGCATGTCCTTCCCCATGGCCACCACAGGCCTGTACAGCTCGGTGGTGTTCGGGGTGTTCAGCAGCATGCAGCGGTTCCTGGGCCAGCTCCGCCACGGGGACGTGGCCGCCGCGCCCTCGCTCGCCGACATGACCGTGGCCAGCTCGGTGGCAGGGGTTGTCTCCGTGGCCATTGGCACTCCCGTGGACCTGGTAAAGATCAGGCTACAGATGCAAACACAGCCCTACAGCAAAGGTAGGAAGCAGGAGTTTCTCCTTCCTTCCTCTACCAGTCCTTGGTGCTTTAGGACAGCTTTGCCCCAGGGCCCGGCTCCCTGCTGACCTGTGCTGGTGCAATGGGGCTAAAAATTCACCCTTTTGTCTCCCCATCCTGTTCAGCTCATGGGGAGAGTTTTTATCCATGGCATTTCCAGGCAGTTGGGATCTCTGAGGAACATGGGACAGGTGTGCTCAGGACCAGGAGCTGCAGGAACTGCGAGTCCCTGGGCTGTGGGGTCCCCTGGAGATGCCAGCAGCAGCACCACAGCTGCCAGCAGCAATGCCAGCTCCCCATCTCTGCATGCTCTCAGTCCCACATTTGTCTGCCCACAAACCCCTCTCTGGTACTCCACCTCCTCTGTTCAACAGCAAAATTCTCCCATGTGCATTTGCAGACCACTGACTTATTTGGGGCAGGGTGCCAGGCAGCCAAGCGTGGGCAGGATGGGTCAGGAGGGGGCACTGGCAGGATGGCAGGGGGTGGCTCTACCCCTGTCCACCAGCTGCAGGCAGAAGGAGCTACTTCTGCTCTAGACAGCAGCTGAATTCCATTGCAGGCTGGAGTGTTCATTTTTAAAACCTCCATGCAGCTTAGCAACCTAGTGCCTTTTACAAAAGCAACTTGGTCTGCATGGGAAGGGCCAGACTCTGAAGACATCAAGGCTTTCAGTGATGCCACTTGGCACCAGATGTGGTTAAAATCCATGAAAATCAGGCACATAGCCTTAAAATATTTTAGAAATCTCACTGGGCACACACCTATTGGGAGGTATGCCACACATCTAAGAAAAATCTGACCTGAAGTGTCTAAACACCTTGTGAAAATGGACTTAAGTACTCTTTCCTAAAACTTTTTTCCCATACTACATATTGATCTCATGAGAAAAAAATGGGATGGTAGCAAGTTCTAACCAATGGCAGTGGGCTTTGGGGATGAGTTCTGTGGCAATGTATCTGTTCTAACTGTTGTGTCTTTTTTTTTCTTTGCAGCAGACGTTAAACTAAAGCCCACAGCTCCTGGATCTCCTGTGTACCGAGGCCCAATCCACTGCTTTTGGACAATCCTACAGAAAGAGGGGATAGCAGGAATCTACCGAGGCACAGTGGCAATGCTCCTGAGGGATGTTCCCGGGTACTGCGTCTACTTCATCCCTTACGCAGTTTTCTGTGACTGGGCAACTCCTGAGGGATGCATTTCTCCCAGTCCCTTCTCTGTCTGGCTGGCAGGGGGTGTTGCAGGTAAGCACCTTGACTTCCTCACAACACTGGCACAGCAAGGACAGGAAGGTTCTTGGAGTGATTCCGAGAGTGACTCAAGGGCCACCACATCCTCCTGAACGCCAGGAAGGGACGTGGGACTGAACGACCTTCCTCCCCAGGGCCAGGTCCTCTGGCACCACAGCTGCACCTCAGGGCTTGGCAAATTTTATGGAAGTGTTATCAGACCTTCATCGGGCTCAGTGTCAGTGAGGAGGAAAAAAAAACGGTGCCCTCATCTCCCTGGATGCCTCAGGGCAGCCTGGCTGTAACACTGCCAGTGACACGGCAGCCAAGATGCCACCAGAAGAGGACTTCAACCTGTTGGCTGCCCACCAGGAGGGTGTGCACCTCCCCACACGTAGCAGAAGCCAAGTTGGCTGTTACTGATCTTCTTCTTCTCCTTTTTAACGTGTGTACACCTGCCAGTAAGACTGGCTTGTCTGTCCCCTGCCACGCAGGAGGTCACCCCCACACCCACTCCCCATTTCTTGGCCCTTTCTAAATTGCAGAACCACAAAGGCAAGTCAATCCTTAGCTCAGGTAATGGTAACAAAATGCCTTCTCCATTTCTCCTCAAACAAAGAGGCCCCTGGCCCATCTGGACAGCGTTTCTAGAGTGCCCCAGCACTCATGTAGGTCCAAACAAACTCCTGTCTGTCCAACTGGGCCACAGATTGTGGTCATGTGCTGATCTTTCCAGAGGCAAACCACCCCACTCAGCAGCAGGCTAATCAATGCACACAGATGTTTCTTTAGAGCCCTGACAAGGTATCTGAGCTGTGTGGAGCCCAGTCCTGGCAGCCCCAGATGGACCTGCCTCTTATTGGCATTCTCAGCTCAAACTTTGCTTTACAACTATCAGAATTATCAGAAGACTCCGTTTTTCCTGAATTTGTCCCAAGTGGCAGCTCAGGCTCTTCCCACTGCAGGTCCATGTTCCACCAGAGGCACAGCAGAAGATGTGTTTTCACCTGGGGGAGCCCCTCCTGGGCTGCCTGTATCTGAGTGGCAGCATAACCTCCAAAATTTCAGTGCATCTTCCAGAAACAGGGAACTTTGCTCCCAGAAATGCTGTTTCTGTGCCTGAGCAGGGTGAATGCCCTGAAATGAAAATTGCATGAATATGATGTTGTAGATGAGAGGTGAATTTTTGAGTTCACTGACCTGCAGCCGAGCAAATATAAAGAGGGAATGATTCAAATACTTCTGCATTTTTCTAGGAGCCATTTCCTGGGGATTATGCACTCCAATGGATGTTGTGAAAAGTCGACTTCAGGCAGATGGAGTTTATTTAAATCAGTACAAAGGGACCCTTGACTGCATCTTGCAGAGCTACCAGAACGAGGGCTTAAAAGTAAGTGATATTTGAAGTAAAATCTGGTTATTAGGCATTTAATTGTCAATTGGAAAATACAATGGCTGTTACGAACCTATCTGCAGGGTTGAGAGACAGCTAAAGCCAGTTACTGCTAAATTATTATAATGGCACTATCAAAATAGTGAGTAATGAGTGCAATAATGTGCCTTACACAATGAAGAAATGAATGACTGGGGGTCACACACCGCTGGTGTAATGAACCTCAAATAACACTTCATGTCAGCTCACTTAATCATGAATATGATTTGACTTATGAGAAATCAGAGGTAGGAAATCTCACCTCAGTGTTTGCTTCTGCAAAATGCAGAGGTCAAATGTTCCCAAATGACTTCAGTGCCAATGAACTGACTCTGGTGGGACTGTGCTGGCACTCTGGGGTGTGTGCTCACCTTGGGCAATGCTGTGGTGGAACTTTGGCTTTGCACTGCTCACCCTCATTTTGCACCAAGACAGAGCTGATTGAAAACATTCTTAAACCAGAATTGCTTTGGTTTCAAAGAGGAAGAAGGGCTGCATGCCAAAAAACTTATCTCCTTTTTCTGACTTTGTCTATTGGTGTAATAAAAGATATCTGTTCTACCAGCAAACTTTGCTTCAGTTAAATATGAACGGCAGAGAACAAGGATTTGCAAATTTATTGTGTTGCTGAGAGAAACATCTTCTGGCATTGAAATAAATCTGTATTTATCATCGGAACATCATGTGGGCTCTTAGCTCCAAAGTGTTGATTTTCACATTCTGAAAGAAGCTCAACAAGTTACAAACAGAAAAACAACCTGCAAAATCACAAGTCGGTGTGATTTCAATATTTGCCAACATGCCTCTGTGTTATGCCAGCTGTCACAGGAGCCTGTGGTCTGGTTCAGTTTTTGCCACTGGGTGAAGAAAGTCACACTGATGTGAAGCACAAGCACCTGGAGAGATGCTGAGGACTGTGCTTGGACAGCCCACAGAGGGACAGGGTACCCAGGCTCACATTCCATTTGGTGTGCACTTACACTGTAAGCACAGGGTGGCTGAAAAGGGCCTTTCCACGTGTTCTCCCTTCTCTCTCCATCCTCATCACCTCCTTGTCCTGCCTGAATATTAACAGCCACGGTGCTTGGGGGTTTTGGCTGGAGGTCTGAGCTGCTTGCAGATTTTGTGCTGTCACACCTGGCACCCACATCAAAGCCAACAACAGGATTGAGTAATGGCTGATGGCAAGACTGGATCCTGCTCTTGTGAGGAAAATCTTTTGAAATGTTGGGAGCCACACAGCTGACAAACAGCCAGCTCAGGGCTGGATGTTTTCATTCTGGGACAAAGGAACACCACTCACAGTGCTCCAAATAATTGCCTGATGCACACAAAGAAATGTAAATATAACACTTGTCTTTTTCCATAGCCAAATGTGTTCATTCCGAGGAGAGAAATTTATGCCTCTGGGCTTTTCATCCTAAATCTTCATTATTATTTAACTTGGTTCTCTTTTGTTACTTCATGGGTCATTCCAAAAAATTGAATTTCCTCCCAGAAAATTCTCTCTCCTAGCAAAATAAAACATCCCAACAAATCGAATAATATCCTACATATCCCAGTGCTGCAATTTCACATTGCAAGGTCCATCCTAAACTATGTGAACACATTTTGATCCTGCCTCAAACAAGTCAGCACTGTGCTCTGGACTTATTGGATACAAGATATGATGGTGTTTAGTAGAGCTCAGTAATTTCAGGGGAAAGACTGGTTAGACTCTTAAATCCATGGGCTTCTGGTTTTGGAGCCAAGATCTTCAACAGTTCCTTACAGTAGCTGTGGGAATTTTGCTGTTGTAAAGCCTGGAAAGGGGCTGGATTGCTGATGTTCCTTTTCATGTCCATTCTGTACTTGTGATGTTTAGATCAGTGACCAGGGTGATGAGCCTGGGTGGTGATTGGAGTGATTTGTGAGAAACAGGTCAGCAGAGATACTCCCTGCAACCATCATTCTGTGACCAGGCTCACCCCAAAGTGGGCTGTGCACACACCAGGGAATGGTGTTTGTGGTGAGGGGGGTTCAAAGGGAGATGAGTCAAGGCCAGGAGCTAGGAGTGACAAGACCCCTCTCCACTTTCCAAAGGCACTTTACTGTTCAAGATCTTAAAAGCTGCAGGGTCTTTCTCTCTTGTACATGCCAGCACCTTTTAAAAAGTCATATATTGAGCAGAATGAGGAAATCTGGCTGATGGTATTTATTATCCTGATGAGAGAAAGCACTGGGCTGTGTGTGGGTACCAAAGGTTGACCTTAGGAACACTCCTGTGAAAATATCAGCTTCTACTGAACATTTTTCCCAAAGGTGGTGGTGAGAGCTGGTTCTCAGCAAGGTACAGAGTGAGTCTAGTTTTCTGCTGATTGAGAAATTCCTTCTATGCTCAAAGGCGAAACCTGAAAACCAGTCCCTGTGGCTCAATACCCACACCAGCAGGGCTGGCCCACGGCCACACTGCTCCCTGTCTGCCTCCCAAACACCTTCTGTGCCCACAGACCCAGCCCCGGGGGTCAGAGAATTCCCTGCAGGAAAACAACAGCCTTCTTGAACCCTGGGCTTTGCATGACCCCCACATGCAAAGGGAAGGAAGGCCAGGCTGGACAAGGCTTGGAGCAATGAGGTCTAGTGGAAGGTGTCCCTGTCCATGGCAGGGGGTAGGAAGAAGATAAGCTTTAAGGTAGGTCCCTTCCAACCCAAAACAGTCTATGATTCTGTCATTGTGTGACTGTACCAAGGTAGGACAACACTGGAAGATGTTTTAGACTTCTTGCTTTCTGTTCTACACCAGTGGCATTTTTTCACCCTTCAGCACTTGTAGATCTTGCTGGTATGTACAGATGGGGTCCGTGGGGAGCACAGAGAACAATGACACCAAACCAGGGACTTTTGCCATTGCGTTTCTACTCTCCAGTGCAGGCTTCAGCCAGGACCAGCAGTGAGAGTGCATCTTCCAAGCAAACCAAGATGTGGTGCTTCAGAATCCCACCGTGACTTCATTCAATGTTTTCTTCCCCTTCTTAAAATAGCCAGTTCGTTCCTATGCTCTAACCTTTCTCCATCCCCAACAGGTGTTTTTTAGGGGCCTCACGGTCAATACAGTGCGAGGATTCCCATCGAGTGCAGCCATGTTTCTTGGCTATGAACTTTCCCTCAAAGCAATGAAAAGAGGCCAAACTGAGACCAATCCCTAACTTCCAGGTCAGCACATAAAGACCCTCTAGCTTTGTTGAAATCACAGAATTAATCTTTGAATCAAACAGAGTTGCAATTGCATTGATCCTCTGACAGTCAGATGATGTGGGTACCCACACCTGAATAGCCACTTCTCTAACTTGGGTCTGTGGGATTCAGGGCAGACAACAGATGTGCTGATGGATTTTAGTTTCAGTCCAGTTCCCCTGGAACTTCACTGCAATATGTTCTGATTTTTGTGATTGTTTTGATTAATGTCAATCAGAAATGAAAATCTGAAGGGAGATTTTTCTCTAACACTTTATATGTTTTGAAATATTCTCACCACAGTCTCTGAACAGTGTTCTTCCCTCCCTTGTTCCATCCACAAAGACCTGAAATTAAGCTCTTTTAAAGTGTCCTGACTATCAAGTCACTGTGTCACTCTTTCCCTCATTAACCTAGGGTTGCACAAAAATATCTGATTAAAGAAACTTTTTTTACTCACGATTATTCTTGGCGGTCTTTGCTGTTTTCTGCAGTACTTCATAAATCTCCTTCTTTCTTATTTCAAAAGTGTTGCCAAGAAGAACCAGAAAGCCCCCTGCTTTCCTGAGCCAAATCAGCAGCGTGGTGTTGGTGTGGGCTCAGCTGCTCTGACTGAAGACTCCCATCCTGCACCTACAGCACCTGCTGGGACTGAGTCCGTGCAGGACTCCGAAAATGGCACCAGCTCAGTCAAACCCAAAGACCATTTTCTTATCAAATCTTTCACTCTGTTGACTAAGAACACCTCGATAATTGGTGGGCTTTTTCATCAGTGACATTTTTCCTGTCGAGCCAGGAAAACAACTCACCTCCCTTTCCCAAGGGATGTGTCTAAACCCAGCCCATCTGACATCACCGAGGGAGCATCTTTCATACAACACTGCAAATAATGCTCATCTTTTGTGTGAACAAGGAGAGGAGGAGGTGTGGTGGGTACACAGGTGCTTTTCCTGTAGGAAGGTCTGGATTCCTATCAAATCCTAGCTTGCTTTCAGGTTTAAAGAACTAGATGATTCCTCCTGTACAAACACACACTCGTGTTTTCCATCACAGTTTGCCACAATGCAACACATTATTATGAAAAAACTTGAAGGGCTTCAACAACTTCAGTCTGTTATCCAAGTTTATATATTAAATTGGAAAACAGGAGGATGTTACATTCAGAGAACTAAGCTCCTTTTTTTTATTCAGGAAACAATAAATCAAGTCTGCATTTCATATAGAAGTCTGGCTATTGATTTACACAGCTTGCCTGGTGCAGGCCTCCAGGGACCTGCTGGAGTTATCTCAAAAGACCTTCTGAGCTCCCTGACACAGTGATCCAGCTTGGCAACTGCCAAATCCTGCAGACATCACTTCCCAGTCTTGAAGAGACCATCACCAAAGGAAGTCTCTTTAATACATAGAAGACCTTCGGACCTCCAGCTCTTCACTGCACTCCCACCGAGAGCACTGGGGCAGACCCAGGTCTCTCTTTGGTCTACCTCAGCCTTTCAGTCATTCCAAGATCTTTTACATCATGATTATTTCTGTTTGTGCTGTTGAATATCTCTGTGATTTATTTCCTAACCATGGAGTTTTTGATGCCAAAACCCAAGAAGAACCAGCTTTGCTGGGAGAAGAGGGCTCTGGTGGCACTGGCAAGAGAGGCTGAGGGGTAGCTGGCTCACATGCAGAGGGACACATGGCATGGGGGAACAATCAAGGACAGCACTGTCCTCCAGGAAATGTTCTAGAACGACAGCTCTTCCTCTGGAGAGGGACTCTGGGGGAAAAGCCCAATGATTGCAGTTTTAGCTGATGCCTTCAATAAGGGTTTCTGAAGACAATGTGGAGCAGCCCTCTAGCTTTCCTCCATGAAAGGAGGAGAAGGAAAGAGAAACTCCTACGTCCTCTTCCCTGGATGAATGGAGGAATTGGTGATCAGACTTGAAGGTTTCAGCAAAAAGTGCCTTAAACTTTGAGTCTGGAGCAGCACTCAGGAATGGAGTCACCTACTTTGGGCTTCTCATCACTGGGGCCCAAATTAAAAACAGAGTGTTGGTGCCCCCAGAACTGGCCTTAAAAAGTGGAAGAACCAGCAACAG
Organism: Manacus candei; assembly: GCF_025592945.1. Lineage (NCBI taxonomy): Eukaryota > Metazoa > Chordata > Aves > Passeriformes > Pipridae > Manacus > Manacus candei. The sequence goes on along the minus strand of NW_026138085.1, from coordinate 15,435,812 downwards.
CTGGTGTTGCTTCATCTCAGGGCTCGCAGGCAAGGAGGTTCACAGTGCCTTTGACCTTGGTGAGAACACAGGGAACTGTTTTTGATAAACAATATGGATAAAATTGATGAGCCTTCACACAAGTATTTGTTGCTGGCTGCGTTTAAGGATTCATCCTTTCCATGTTGTCTTTTTATGCACGCATGTAAAACATGTTTTTTAGATGGATAATATCATGTGTCTCCAGGGATAATACTTGGGGAGACTGTTTTTTCGATGCAAATAAATGGTGTTGTTTATGTGCCTGCATTATGTAAAAATGGCCCATGAATTAATTAAACTGATCAGGTTCATGACAAGCTGTGTATCTGCACGATCCTGCCCTCGTGGTGCCCACATTCAGTCTGTTCAGTGCCCCCTGGGCATAAAGCCCTGATACCCACGTTGGAGTTGCATGGTGATCTTTCCTGTTATTATTCATCCAATTAAACCAGTTTTGAGATGGGTGCCCAGGATTTACTTGGACAAAGCTCTTGTGTAACACACACCTGCCAGAAGGAGCTGCCAGGGAGAGCTGTGGGGAACCTGGTGTGGAAAGGGAGCAGAGGACAGAAAGCTATTTGATATATTATAAATATATATTATATAGTATAAAAAACATGAAGAGCAGGTGGGAATTGAATATAAAGCTTTGGCCACTTGATGGCACCCTCATCCCTCACCAGGGCATGGCATGTGCTGCTCACTGGAGCTGCCAGGCCTCCTCTCTGTGTCTTGCTCTGTTCGACCCCAAGCCCAGGTTTGCTGGCAGACCAGCACACACTCTCTTCCCCATGGGCACACTGGACAGCCTCTGGGTGATTTTGGGGTGACTCTGCCCTGCCAGGTGGCTGTCCTGGTCCAGCAGCATGGGAGACAAGCCTTGGACACACTGGTTAATCAGTGCATCACCCCATCAGTGTTCACAGAGTGAGGCAAAGCAGCACCAGGCTAGAGCACGAGGTTCCAAGGGGGATGGCAGCCCTGGCCACTGTGCAGGAGGTTGAGCTGCCTCTGGGTCCTCTTGGTGACCAAGGACACCTTAGGGTTGGGCAAAGCAGCTTTTGGGGCACAGTACTTTGTGGCACCCATCGCTGTGACCAGTCCCATCCCTGGAAATGTCCAAGGCCAGGTTGGACAGGCCCCGCTCTAGTGGAAGGTGTCCCTGCCATGGCAGGGGGGCTGGAAGGAGGGAAGCTTTAAGGTCCCTTCCAACCCAAACCATTCCATGGTTCTATGATCCCTGCACATGGAGCCCCACAGACAGTTTGGTCTTGCTTTTGCAGTAGGGAGTGTGTGGCTGTGTCACAGTGAAAGAGGTGGTGGGGTGGGGTGACACCACAGGGGACATCACAGCCCCATGTCCCGAAGATGAGGGATGGACATCACAATTTATGCACACAGAGACTTGACAGGTCTGTGTCTTGTGAATGATCTTCTCCATGATTCATGCAAATGCATTAATTTTTAGAGCTTATATCAGTATCCATGGGTAGAAATTAGGATCTCTAAGGAGTTTTTGGGGGACCTGGTGCTGTGAGTTTAAAGCAGGCAGGCAGGCAGACATACACACAGCTGATGCAACGGGGCACTGAGTGCATGTGTTGGTGATTTTGTCCCTGAGCTACACAAAAGAAAAATCCCCCATGTCAGGACATGGATCAGCTCCTCTGCCAGTGCTGTGTCTGTAGTGACCTGCCATCAGTGACACATTCCACTCACATGCTGGAGTGGACAGAGCCACCTGCTTGATAGCTTGTTCAAGGTCCTTACAGAGCCGCTCATTTCTAAGATAAAAGCAGTAAATCCTGAAATTGTCAAAAAAATGAGAAGGGAGACCAGAAGGCCCAGGGATAGCCACTTCTGGTTTTGTTGCCTGGATTATGAAAGCATACTCAGACCTGTCATCCCTCTAATACATCTGTAATTGCCCAACTTTCATGTCTCTGGTGGCATTCCAGCTCTTACAACAGCTTTATTTAATGAGATGCTGGCTGTGTAGCTGTTTTTAACAGTTTATACACTATTTAGTGCTATGGAAGGAAAAAAAGGTAACAGCAGCTGATTTCCCGTTTGAAATAAACTGACCAACCAGGAACCAAGTGAAAAACCATTTTTCTAGAAAACAGCCCTGACCTGAAGGAAGGTCTCTGGGGCTGGGAGAAGCTTCATGATGCCCAAGGGGCATGGGGTGGGAGAAGGCTGGGGCTGCCCAGCAGTTTTAGCACTGACTGAAGCCCTGCCTGTAAAGGTCTTTTCCAACCTAAATGATTTTCAGATGGCTCTGAGCCAGGCTGAGATTTCCTCATGCCTTGGGAGTCCCTGCCTGGCGTGTCCCCACCACAGGGGAAGGCAAGATCACAGTCCCCATCTCAGTTTCTCTTTTTCTGTTGTACTCTGAGACAGAGGAGTAGTGTGACATCTTCACAGGCATTAAGATATGTCTCCTTGGTTTAATCTGAAGTTCTTGCTTTGTCATAGAGGCTGTTGTAGTAGAGATTCCTCTCCTGCACATGGCAGTCATGTCAGCCAAGAAGGCCAAAGCCTGTCTTGTACCTGTGAAGAAAAAAGGTGAAGTGTGGAGTCGGAAGAAACGGTGAGATCCAAGAAGACAAGTGGGAAGAAGTTCAAGTGCTAAAATGAATGTAAACTGCACAACAGCTCCCTCCCTCTAAAGACATTATCTTCCTACATATGGTCCCTTAGTGATGCATAGACTGATCACTGCCAACCTAGATAAGCAATATACAGAGTATCCTTCCAGACACAGGCTCCAAAAGGAATGAAACCATGCAGAGAGGGGAAATTTAAGTAGTCACACTGATTTTCAAGGCAGTTCTCTCTCACACTGATTTTCAAGTGACAGCTCCAGAGTCAGACCCTAGTGGAACAATCAGCCTGTTAGGAGCCATACATGCAGCAGAAGGAGAGTGTCTTTCTAAGGAGGTCTCAGAGGTCCCAAATGGAGTTTCACTGTAAAATGTAAAATGCTGGTTGCATCAAGAAATCTTTTCTTGGTATGGCTGAAATTCTAAGGCTACAGGGCTGTAGAACACATAAACTCTGAAAAGAATATGAAGGTCCTCTTGAATGATGGAGAAAGCAATGGATCCCAAGAGGAAACATTTGGAGAAACCAGAACCTTGCCAGCGTGGAAGGACACGCTGAGACTGCCCTGCCACTGGCACCTGCGTGGCCTCACCTGCTGCAAAAGCACCGGCACTTAAGGAGCTCATCTCCTGTGTTTCAAAACATTTTAGCACTAATGTAGCCTGCTTCACACACAGAACAGAAAATGCTGCCAATTCTCATGGAAAAGGGCCAGCCTGTTCTTACTCATACAGCTAGGTGGGAACCGGCCTCATTATCGAGTGACGACTGCCGTGTTCCTCGTGAGCGCTCCGCAGGTGGGTTGTCAGTGCTCCCAGCAGGAAAAGCGAGCTGTGGAGCAGGGCTGGCTGCTGAGGAGCTCCAGCCCAGCCACAGAGTGAATGCCTGGTGCTGCCTGTGTGTCCTGAGTGTTCAGCCTCTCTCTACGAGCCATGCTGAGTGGGAAATCCAGCCCGCGGGGTCATCACACAGCGGGACAAGCAAGGAAGGGTGAGTGGACTTGTGATGTGAGAGAGTTGAGTGTTTCTCTTTCCTCATGAAAGCAGTCAGGACACAAAAGAAGACACTGAAGTGAGAGCAATGGCATCAGGAGAAAACTTAAAATACAAGAGAGCAGGTGACTTTGTGGTCAGTTCCTGCCTTCTTCTGTCTCCTTCTGGAGATGGTTGGTTGTGGGAAGCACTTGCACTGTGCATGACACCCAGAGTGGCTGGAATGTTGCTGCCAGGGCTTTTTTGTTGCAGATGCCTCAGCTCTTGCTAAATATCATTGCAACATGGAGAGCTTGGGACAACCCAGGAAAGCTCCAGTGACTGTCCTATTGCATGAAGCAAGGAGGACTTGCAGCTCTGAAGGTCTCTCTCGTGTGCTCTCCCCTCTCCTGAGCGCCGCTAGTTTTTGTTAGTAAGCTTAAATGGTGTCAAATTAATTAACGCTTCTGAAAAATAATGAGAGCTCAATTATCTACAGTCCTGAGGACATCCCCTGGTCCATCTGCTAGGGCAGAGCACAGGGTGTGGCTCTCAGGGGGTGCCACTACCCTCTTCAAGCTGGCATATGAAATGTTCCCTGAGTTCATCAGGATTTGATGCCTTTCTGTCATAGGCAATATTGGTATTGCTGTACTATGGTTTACCCTTTCACAAAGGAATTAGAATGCCCCTACTTTCCTTCATTTCTACATTAGTATACGTCATCTTTATCTAAAAGAAAGGGAAAAAAAATACTCCAAGCTGCCTTATCTCTAGAAAATGAAACTATGAATTAGCATCTCTTCATTTGTGGTCTTTGCAGCCCTTCTATCTTGATCAGTGCACACAGCAAATGTAAAGCAGGCTGCTTTGTTATCTGGGTATTTTTACTCTACAGGCAGTCTTTTTTTCCACATTAGAAAACCCAAACTGAGCAGAGTTTCCTGGAAACTCTACACTGGGATGCAAATTCTCTCACGAGAACTCATATCTGGAGTTTTAGGCAAATGATGTTAAAATATCGATCTGGAAATCGGATGTTTGTGCAGCATTTTCTGTCATTCGACCTATCATCAAAGTAAGTGCATTGAAAGAAAATATATCCCAAAGTATTTACACATAAACCAAAAATGTATAGGACATTAGATGAGGATTTCCAAAGCAGCCAGAGCAAAGTGCCTGTAAGAGATCATAGAAATACCCTGGAGAGTTTTGTGTGTTCACCTTTTCCAAATATCTCTTCTGGGTTAAAATCCTGTCACTTGAAAATTGTTGGGCTGCCCTGGTGCTGGCAGTACCCCTGGTGATGGAGATCTCTGCCCCTTCCTTATTCTGCTCCTCCACTGCACCCTGTCAGTGGGTAGGGAAGCAGTAGGATATATGGGGATATGCCATCATCTCCTCTCCACATTTTGGTCTGTGTTGCTGAAAGAGAGATTAAAGGAGCAGAACAGAGGATGATCAGCCACCTAGACATGAGGACAGAAAATTAGCCCGCAAATGATACCCTAGTTGTCAAAATACATTGCTGCAGCTTGTCATCAGAATGAAGAGTTTTAAAATATCAAAGCTAAACGTTTGAAGATTCTATTACAAAGTTGGTCTTTCTGCTGGGATGGCATCAGATATTAATTTCTACACTCTTTAGATCAGCCTCTAAATGCCAGAACAGAGCCTAAGCTCTCTAAAGAGAAGCTGCAACTGGTGCCACTCGCTCCTGCACCTCATCCATCTCTGCTCTAACCAAGACAGGGAAAGTTCTTTCGCTGCCAGTTTGACTTCTGGTGATTTCTGTTTCAGTCTAAATTGAATGCAGCTTCTCTGACGACCCATTTGCCCTGCAGCAACAACAGTGTGAGTGGGATCTCACTAAGCAATCAAAGAGCAATGCAGAGATGTGGAGATAGCGCTGGCACTGCTGGCAGGGAGTGACTGCCAGGACGAACCGGGGGCTGGGAGCAGCTCCAGAGAAGCTCTGGAAGCTCTGCCACTCTGATTTTCAATCAGAAACAAAAACACAGACCTTGCCTTTTGGGCTGTAGGCCTGGGAAGAAGTTATCTAAACTGCTCACTGCCCGTAATTACACTACCCATACTTACATCTCATGTATGGAAAGGTCCTAATTATGTATCTTGCATATGATTTACACCCCCAATCGCTTTATGCCATCAATTGTTTTCACTTATAGAGCATGGCAGCTACACTGAGATATCATTCCTTAGGTGATGAGGCCCTAGAGACCCTGCTAAATATATCAGATTTTGTAACAGCTCTGCTAAGACAGTGTAGCAGTTCCTGGGAAAAACTGGATCTCTAATGAGCATAATTAAATAAAAAACAGACACAGTGGAACCTCCTGGCTGTTATGAAGAGCATCTTGCCCCTCTCTGCCATTGTTACCATATTCCTTGCACAACCTTGGTTAAACCAAAGATACTTGTGAATTCTTTCCTTTAAAAGAATGTAAAATAATTTTTTTCCACCTTCTGAGAAAAAAAAAGTGTCTCACAAATGTTACACATAATTTATTTCCTTCAGGGATTTGTGCTTTGGACTAATTGCTCTCACTCTTGCTGTGGCTTTACTGGCTGGAGAAACAGAGAGCAGCCTGCCCATTGCTTTGAGCCAGGAGCAGTTTCCTTGAAGGATATGTACCTGTAAGTGAAGTCTCTCTATTGCTTTTCAGGGAATCCCAGGCTCTGAATTGCTAATCAATGATTTTAGTCCTTCTCTAACAATCCAGTGCCTTGAAAGATGCCCCTGCCCTGCTCATGGATGCCAGCCATCCCCACGGTGTGTTTGTGCATCTGTTGATCATAACACAACCTGCTGCCATCAGCTTTAGCTGCCAAGGGAGGGTCTCTGGCTTTTTCTAGGTATTCCCTGGGGCCTGTGTAATGTGAGCTGTACCTGCCTAATGGGATGTGTACACTTTCCACACCAAATCCCCTACGGGCAAATTTAAAAAAAAAAAAAGGCAGGAAACATCCACTCCAGAGTGGAGCTGGTGCTGGGTGTGCAGGCAGGGAGGCAAGGCAGGAGAAGCAGGCAGGTCTTCCTCCATTCCCCTTGCTGGCAAGCAAAGCCATTCTCAGCCAAAAGAATCCCTTGTTGGTACACAAATGCCAGATAAAAAACAGCTACTTGCAACCCAATGTTTTCTCTTTCCAGGACAGTTTCCAGAGGGATCTCACTCATCCTTCAGCCAGACTGACCAGAAAAAGGCTCAAGCTTTTGGAGAAGACCTTTGAGGCATAATGGGACTTAAGGCAAACAGGAGGGAAGCTTAGAAGTCAACACTGGGGATTTAAAAGGAATCTTGCTTTGGCAAGGTGTGCAACTTGAAAGAAGGACACCTCTGTGGCCAGGGAGGGCTGTAGCCAACCTTCACCTCATTTGGAGACGCCATCTGAGAGGATTTTCAAGTTAATCACACTTTGGTTACCTAGGACTGGTAACCATAGGGTGGGATGCGACGCTGTTTGCACCCTGAGGGCCCCACCCTGAGCTGCACCCTGGGGCACCTGCTCTCAGCAGAGGTGGGATCACACTCCAGGACCATGGGATCACTCCTCGGATGCAGCAGCTGTAATTCAGTGTGACAGCTTGTCCAGGCACTGCCCCACCACTGTCCATCCATCTGTCTGCCCCACAGACCCCTCCAGTGTCACCTGCTTTCTCTGAACAAGGTCCTGCCCTGAATCTGGGGGGAAACCTGCAGCACATCAGTTGGCTTTCTCAGGGACTCTGGCAATGCTGAACATTATCATCACTTTGCTTTCATGGAACTATAACTTACACGAGTGCAGGGGACAAAACCCACATCTGAAAAAAAAAAAACGCTTTCGTAGATTTTTAACCATTGTTTCCTGCTGGGGTGTGATATCATAATGTTCAAATTAAGCACTTCTGAGGAGCATCTGTGAATTTCCAGAGTGCTGAAGAAAAGTCACTGCAGTAGGTGACTCAATTCCACGTTTGATTTCGTTAAAATGCTGTCCAAGATAGCAGGAAAAAATAGTGGGCACCTGGTATCAGTTTTATAATTGGGTTTTTCCATATTAGAATGGGAATTTTGTGAAGACTCAATTAAAAGGAGCCGTCCTCCCGTTCTTCTGTCACCCATCAGACTGAGCTGAGTGCCAGCATGCTGTCATACATACTCTTCTCTTGCCTGCTGCTCTCGGTGCAAGCAGAGCACTATTGCGGGGGCCGGGAAATTATCCGCTACACAAAGCGGCTGCTTGTAAGTGGCTCTTTAGCACCTTCCTTCTGCCAAGCTGCACCTTTGTGCAGGAGATGGGCATAAATCCTGACTTCTCACTTGCTGTTCTTCCAGGTTGATAGTTCCCTGAGTTGCCCCTGTAGGCAGACAGCTGGCAGCGTGAGTACACAGCTTTTGAGAATATCAGACTTAGACAAATCTGTATTTGTACACTGAACACTGGGTTTTAACCCTCGCTCTTTTCATTTTCAGTCATGTTCGTGTCTTCCCATTCCTGAGGTGAGTATATTTTTTTGTACCTTGTGTAGATGCTAAAGAAGTTTGGTATTAACTGAGTTTGCTAAGTTTGCTCACTTTGCTCCTTACATAACTTTTGCTTTCAGTTATTTTAAATGCACCAATAGCAGCAAAACTGATCTTGATGGACAGTGGTGGGGAGGGAAGCAGAAGCCCTCCCATTACAGTGCAATCAGGAGCAAGCTCAGAGGCAAAAGTCCTCTGTGGGCTTGATTTACATATCAAGAGATACAGGCTCTTGCTTTGAAAATCTCTGCAAGCCTTTGTTTTATGGTTGGGTGCCTAAATGCTAAGAGAACCTGGGCCAGACATGTCACCCTCGGACTTAGCTCTAGGTGTACCCAGTCTCCTCAGACACAGTGAAGCCCCAGCATCAGCTGAAATTATACTTCAAAGAGGTTCCTTTTACAGTTTGAGGTTTTCTGAGAGATGGGACAGGTGTTTCTCATGGCACACATGAGGATTCAGTGTTTCACAATCTCCCCAGAGTTCTTGGAGCAGTTTTCAATACACTGCAAAATCATTGCATTTAACTGTGACGTGCTGCCATATTGAGGCACACGGATTTCTTCTTTCTGTAGATAAATACAAAATGCATTCTAGCTTTTTCTAATTCCTTCTTCATTTACCAGCCTGGCCATGAACTGCCATGCTTTGTGGAAGGAACCAAACACATGCTGAAAACCAACATGTCTTCCAAACTAGTACTTGAAAGGCTTTACCAGACCTTCCAGGTTCAGCTGGACAGAAACCTCTGTGAAGTAAGACTTCCTTACTTTTCTACAGATCTTTATCTATCTTTTACAAAAGAGATATAACACCTGTAATGCCTAGTTTCAACATTTGTAGAGAAGTGTTTAATTAATTTCAGATGTGTTTTTAATGCCCATTTTGTGCAGGTATGATAACTGCAATAGTGGAAAGCTGTTACAGTTGGCAGAGGGAGGAGGGAGATGGGCTCTTTCTTCCCTTCTCCAAAGGCTTTTAGCATGAGGACCTTTAAACAAAGATCTCTGGGAGAGGAGCAGTATTTAAATTGCTTTTCTACTCTCCTTTCTCCAAATGTGTTTAGATATTAAGTAAAAACTGCAGAGTGGCTGTGCAGAAGCTGCAGGGCTGGGGCCAGGTGGGCAGAGCATCCTTCCCTCTGCAGCATAAATTCCACCTAAGCTGCAGCTTCTTCAACAGTTCTTGGGCATGAACTACTGCTGTGACTGCAGCATCTCTGAGCTTGTGGTGATGCTCTCTGAGGGCCCCAGGTGCCTTTTCTGAGGCAGTGAAACATCCTTTATTGTTGTGTAATTCTACGAGGCACAGAAGATGCTGACAATGCAGTGTTTCCAGCTCCTTTAAGCTGGCTTCAAACTTGCAAGGAAGGAATATTGTCAGGATGGCCTTGCAATCCCAGGCAGACCAGTCTTACCCAGCTTCTCACACTACCTGCCCTGTTTGCTGGGTTGGAACAGTCTGGTTTAAATGACTTCAGCTACAAGTATATGACAATCCAACTGTCACCTTCTTAGTCACCATGAAAAGCCACTCTTACACTCACTGCTCAAGGAACAAGTCTCTAACAATGGTTTTTTGAATTCTTGTGTAGCTCCAAATAACGTATATCTTTACTGTTTCATCTGAATTCTTTGTTTTATCATAAAATCTTTGCTAACCCAATCTTTGTTCTTCCCATCCCAGAGCCTGCCACGAGGGGATAAATGCCAGTACAAGACCAAGGGAACTGTGACAGAATTTCTCAATACAATCCTGACAACCTATCAAGCAATGAATAAATTCAGCCCTTAATTTAAAAAAAAAAAAAAAAAGCTTTAAAAAAACCCCAAACCCTTTAAAAAAGAAGGGGGAACAGAAAAGTTATTTATTGTATTTATTGTCCACCTGAAATATATAAGGTAGATGTAACAAATGATAAACCAATAAAATTATAATTTACCTGAGCACCAAAAGTATTTAAGAGTCTTCATTTATGTTTTGTACTTGGTGAAAGGTTGGAACATCCTGCTTTCACACCAGTAGGTATCAAAATGCATATAATTCCATTTCTTGTTTTCACTGGTGGGATGAGCATGTTTCTGGGATCAAAGCACAATGGAAATGCTCAACAACTACACTGTTGTTCTGAAGCTTTCCATTCATGGGCTTGGGGGAAAGACAGAACTAGATGATAGAAAATGCATCTGATACAATTATATAAAAGGAGTGAAACTCATGTAATATATCAAAAGCATTTCCTCGTGTGTTTCTGCCACCTGATTAAAATATGATAAGGAAATAATAAATATTAAAATAGAAAAGATTATTTCTGTGGTAACACCTATGAAGATGAAACCAAGAAATAAAGCAGCTATTTCACTTTTCTCGCATTTTTGTGTCTTCCTACATTTTCTACTCCACATTCAGCTCTCCTAAACAACCATTTTTTTTTTGCATTCTAGTGCAAAGAAAAATCAGCCACATTTCTGATCAATCAGCAGAATGCTTACACATGCTCCTGGCCCTGAGCAGAAGAAAAAGGTTCATTAACATCCATCCATCTTACTGAATCTATCACGTCAGATCTCAAATTTCTAAATATCAACTCACCAAATTGATACTCAGTCTTGTTAATATTTTCCAAGTGCAAATCCAAGCTATTTCAGTCTTTCCGTGACGTAGTGCTCATCATACCTTTGTGTGTGCAGCTCACCAGCACTGTGTCCAGCCATAATCTGTAGTAAGTGTAAAATCTGAAAAAAACTGATTAATTTTTATAGATAAGCAAAAGACTTCCCAGATATTTGCCTAATACTTTTATTCCTCAAAATCACTTCATTCATTTTATGAAACAAAGCAATGGTGAATTTGTGACATGAGCAGAAGACACATCATAAATTCAGTTTTGTCCAACAGAAGCTGGCAAGAGTGAAATGTAGTCAGTCAGCTTCCAGTCAAATCACTTCTGCAAGACAGCAACTGGAAACTCTTGCAGAGAATTTAAGTAAACAACCAAAGTTAGTAAAGTGCAGAAGATAGGTCTGCAAATATCTCCTCATCTGATGCCTCGATTTGCATCTGCGTGAGAGAAATGATTGTTGTGTGCTCAAACCATCTAGTGCAGGGTTGTGCAGCCTGAAATAAGTGCCTCCACTGCCGACTGCCATCGAGCTCTTGCATCTCTGAGCTCATGCAAAGTGTTTGCTTGCACTGGTGACCTCCCCAGACCCTTGGATGCAGAGTCCAGGAACGTGGCAGTCCTCCACCCTCAGGTATTTTCACTCCCCGCCTCTCCACAGGCACATCCAGACCTTCTCCGGGGGACTCTCATGCCCTGCAAGGCTTTGCAAGCCCCAGGGCAGCCTGTGGCAAGGGCTGGATGCCTCTTGGCAAGGCCAGAACATCCCTTCAGCCAGTCCTGGGCCAGTTCCTGAGCAGCTGGGGGAGTTTGGTTCACTATAGAACTGGGAAATTGTCAGATGAAAACAAAAGGCAACTAATCCATGGAGTTGCTTAATTACCGTAACAAGCACCTTCTTCTGTTATCTCAATTATCTTTTTCTTCTCAATTATCTCAATTATCTTTTTTTAACAGCTCTCTACCACGATGAGTCATCTCACACTGATAGAGAGGATGTGGCACAGGGCAGGGGGACAGGGGAGGTCAGATGTTCAGTGTACAAGATAACCTGTCTGCACAAGTCAGTTGTACCGTGGAATAGCTTTACAGTGACTAATTGATAATCAGCAGTGACTGTAGAAAAAGGCCTGTCTCTCAGCCATTCAAACCCGCCCAGGAGTCCATGGCAAGGTGCATGTTTGTTTTCAAGTACACCCAGTCCCACACTTGCCTTGCTCCTACACCTCACGTCAGGAGGCTTGAACGATCTCTGCTTTATGATTTCAGAAACAGAAACCCTCAGTAACTGGGGATGCAGGGCAGGAGTGGCTGCTTTCTGCAAACTGGAAAGTAACACTGTTCTCTCTGCACACAGCAGCTCTTTCTCCAGGAATGCTTGTCTCAGGAGAGTCAAGTGTTGGGAATGTGCACACAATTCCATATCACATACCAACACCACTCTATTATTTTCCTCATTAGCACGAAGCAATGCTAAACTGTATGTTATGAATGACCCAAAGGCACTGAGAAGCTCCTTTACTCCTCAGCAAAGAATTCTCCCTTTCTTTGGAAGGTTTGTTGCTGACAGCAGTCAGCCAGAAACCCATTCAGAAAATCTGTGGTTCCACAGCAGGATTTTCTTAGTTCAGGTATCCACTGTGCAGTGTGAATATCACATAACTTGTAATGTTGTCTTCAGAAACCTGGCTAGGGCAGCTTCATGTGTTGGAGTCTCTGCTATGTCACTCAACAGGGCAGAAGTACAGCAGCAGAGCCAAATCTCTTGTGCTCCAGTCTGTTATCTTCGATTTTACCTCGGACAAACCAAGCCCTAAGCAGTGCCAATGGTCTAATAAGAAGCTGTCTGTGATGACAAATAAGTGCACATTCTTTTTGAGGATATTTTTGAGAGAGAAGAACTGCCCCAGTGCATCCAGTATGTTGTTGTTTTTCCCTTAATCTCTTGCACCCCTGTAAGAACAAGTCTGGTAAATACCAAGCCATGGGAAGGAGAGGCACAGTTCAAATGCTTCCAGACATAAATCACACTTGGTAGATAAATGCAGCTTTATGTGCTCGTTAAAGAAAGCTGATTTTATCTGGCTAATACTCACAACACCCTCCTGAGGCATGTGGACAAGTCTCACTCTCTCAGTTTTACAAAAAGTAAGGAAATAAGAGTTTAAGGAGATGGAGAACTCATTTCTCCCAAAACTCTGGGTTTTACAATTGTCTGAAGACTGATAGCATAAATCAGAGTTTGACCTTGCCAAGGCTGAACTTAATAATGTCACATAAATAATATCATATTAATACTATCAGGTGGTGCTACTGGGAATCGTAAAGCCAAAGTAACTACCATTTCCAGTCCCAGATGAGCTTACACCTGCCCACAGCTGGTTACAGTTCCCTTTCCATCTTCTCTATTGGTCTCACACTTTTGATTCAGTCAACTGAAAAATCTCCAAAAGTTAGAACTAAAGATTCCCAGGACTTGTATGTGCAATCTCTCATGGAAGCAACCATGGTGGTCTATAAATTACAGCATCTTCATGGACACACGTTCTGCAGCATAAGCTGGACATGTTCAAACAGTAAATCTTTTGTTGTCTTACATGAACTTCTGTAAACAATCCTGAATGTTCACACCACTGTTATGAGATACAAGATAACTCCTGTCTTCTTCCTGTTGAGACACAGAGTGGATTGTGCTCAGCAGCAGCACAACTCAGGCAACAAAGGAGTGAAAGGACTGAAGGAAGAAGGCAAAAAGCCTTCTTCTGCTGTGAGTGCCGTAATTTTTGTTTGTTTTTTTCATGAATCATATATGAAAAATCAAACGAGCAACGTGTCTGAATTGCTTCTGCTATCTTAAATCTAGTAGTGAAGTAATACATGAAACAATCCTAAATTTATATCAGGTTTTAATTTAGAAAAAGTATCAACGGGTAAGAAATTACATCAAGACATTTTTCCATGTAAAATACCAGTGAGATTTCTTTCTACCCATGTCAGAAACAGTATCATCAAGAGATGTTTGGAACATGACAACAGATACCTTGATTTGTTTATTGCATTCATATTGCTAGTTTTTAGTTTGATAACTTTCAGACTAAATTTTTCCCACTAAGTCAACAAAAAGCCCAGGAGTGAGGGGAGTTTCCCCCGACTTCCCGCAATATTGGAATTGTAAAAGAGCAAAATAAGAGGGAAATCATGACTTGAGAGATGCAGATAATGATCAACCTAGTTCTGACTTTACAAGCAGCCTGTGGGAGAGGAGAGAGATGTTCTGTCTGACAACTTCAGGCAGGATATCAATCAGCCATTGAGATATAAGATTGTTCCACAGTGGCAGAAAGTTTCTCACTCTCATTTTGCCATGCTTCCCTACCACTGACATCCTGTGGGTAAGTAAAGTGCAACAGAAAGGAAAGTACAAAGACTGAAGATCCCTTGCGACCAAAAGGTATTTTCAGCAATATAGTGCAGTTAGAAATAGAGGCTGTGGCATTCACAGGGAAGGAAAAGTGCAAAAATGCATTTAATTGTTATCACTTATTTAGAAGAAAGCACCCTAAAGACTAGTTGCTCTAGCACATCTCACAAGGATTTAAGATAACAGGTCAAATGAACCCTTCAGTGGTGGCTGACTGAGGCAGCAAAAGTTGTACAACCATTGGGGGAACAGGGAATGGAGATTTAAGAGTTTTAAAGTACAGTCTTCCTGCTCCTTGCAAACTTTGTGATATTGATGGGCCAGAGAGGGCAAGATGGGCCAGTGAAGGACAGTTTAATGCAGCTTTCACCACTCCAATAATCCTCTTACTGATCTATGTGCAATTAAGAAAAGCTCTGAGTATATAGAATATATTCTGCATATTTCAGTATAATGCCCTCATTTACACAGAACACAAAGATGAGAAAGAAAAGAAGGAACAAAAGAAGTGGCAAGAGTCAAAGAATCATAGAACTGTTTGGGTTGGGACTTCACAGACCATCTTGTTCCACCCCCTGCCATGGGCAGGGACACCTTCCACTAGATCAGGGTGCTCAAGGCCCCATCCAACCTGGCCTTGGACACTTCCAGAGAGGAATCTGTCAGACTCCTTGTGTTAGGTGGGAGGTGCTACTCAGTGCTGCTGCTTGAGCTGTTCTTGCCACCCTGCCCCAGCTCAGCTGTGTCAAACCTTGGGACAGACCAGAAGGCCAGAGGGTCCTGCAAGCTGCTGAAGCCTTTATTCACTGCTCATTGACTCCTGCAGGTAGAAAATGCTTGGGCACTGGGACAACCAGGCTATGGGGAGTTATATCCTCTTGTCCTATCCCTGGTTGCCTGGGAGAAGAAACTGCCCCTCACCTGGCCACAACTTCCTTTCAGGTAGTTGTAGGGAGCAATAAGGTCACCCCTGAGCCTCCTTTTCTCCAGGCTAAAAAATGGGGTAAGTCTTAACAGCGTGAGACATGTTCTGGACTGTAACACCTGACTTGAGGTCTAACCTCATTAGTTCTAATTTTCTTGGACTAATCCCAGACTTTCAAGATCTTCAGAATTAGGTTGTGCAAACTCTGTTATCCCACAAAGGCACACGAAGAGGGTAATGGTACACAGGTGTGGTGCAGTTAAATGAATAATTAAATTGTTTAATAAATCAGATGTGCAGATTTTAGATGATGATCAGTTATACAATCCTGTTCTGGGGGGCACCAGGCACAGCATCACCAGCCAGGCAAGGGAGGTGATTGTCCTGCCCTGCTCTGCACTGGAATGGCCCCACCTGGAATATTGAGGTAGTTTGGGGCACCAGAATATAAAAAAAGACATTAAACTATTAGACATTAAGCCATGAGGATGGTGAAGGGTCTGGAGGGGAAGCCTTGTGAGGAGTGGCTGAATACACTTGGTTTGTTCACCCTAGAGAAGAGGAGAGTGAGGGAAGACCTCATTGTGGCCTTCAGCATCCTCACAGGGGGAAGTGGAATGAAGCTGAGTGGGGGGAGGTTGAGGTTGGATATCAGGGAAAAGTGTTTCACTCAGAGTGTGGTTGGGCACTGGAAAAGGTTCCTCATGTCACAGCACGGGTATATACATAAGTATAGAATTATATATGCACACTTACATATCTGGCACACATGCATATACTAATATGTCTTTATTAGTCTGCAGAGTCCTCAGCGTTTAATATAAAAATAAACCACAGAGACTGATATGCGAGTTCCCTCTTGTGACCGAGTGATGTTATAGCAACGCCTGAAAGTACACACAGAATATGTGTTTACAAAAACAGACCTTTAGGGAGCAAAGAAACAATTCAAATGGTAGAGAATCCATCAGTTTTGAATTTTTTTTGTTCACCAGCCATTGGTCTAATATTTAAAAAAAAATAAAAATTGCACCAGCTGTGCATAATACAGAAAAGAATTAGCAAGGATGTGTCTGTGAAGAAGATTATCAGAAAAAATGAATCAAAAAGGAAGATGAGGTTGCTAAGGCTAAAAAATTATTTTATCTATACAGGGATCCTAGGCCTCATGGATAAAATCCAAAGAGGGTGGAGGAAACTGGTTGAAATCCCTCGGTGTTAGAAATTTCCTTCCTGGCAGAGGAACTGCAGCAAGTCCACTTTTTTCCCCCTGCCAAGTGGGTGAATAGATTCCCTCAAATCTGTGAAAAAAACCCCCAGCACTTGGCAGTGACAGAAAAAGGAGACAGGGACATAAAGGGAGCGTGAATGATCGAAATATAGGATTGAAGGGGAACTTAGAGCATCGTTGAATCCCTTGCTCTGATCTGACCATTCTGTATGTCCAGACCATCCTTGCCTGATCTGAAGTCCTCCAAAGAGGATTCTGGAGGCTCCATAGGCAGCCTTTCCAAGCCATAACTCAGCTACAAAACTACAAAGCTTTTTCTGGTATTAAAACACAAAATGCTTGCTCCTACTCCAGGTGCTAACTTGTTATCAGGTATTTCTACTACCAGCTATTTTTTCTGATCAAATCAAATTTTCAGCTGTCTGCTTTGGACAGCCTCACCCCTCTAAGGTTTGTGTTTTCTCAGTGTGGAGGCCACCATTTGCTAAAGCAAGTAGAGCAAACCCAAAAGTATTACAGATGGCATCCTAAAGGTGATTTGTTGCGTGCTCAACTGCAAGACATTTATCAGAACCCAAGTGGCCATGGTCATTTCAGAGGATTTCATTACCCAGGTCAGCCACGCTGGGATCCACATATCAACACCAGTAAACAGAAGCTGGATTAGCTGCCGAGTTATTTTTAACCCTGCTCAGATAATATTGAGTCAGAGGATCAAATAACCTGTATTTTAGGGATTAGTGGGCAGACGTACCTATCGAAAGTGTCAGGGCACTAAGACATTAATAACCTAATAGGCATTAACAGCCCTAAGCAGACTGGGGCCTCCCCCCTACCCTGGCCCCAGGGCCCCAGGTGCCCATTTAAGCTCAGCCCTGCTCTGGCAATCCCTCCCTGAGCAAAGCAGGAGCTCTGCTGGACTGCAGCCACTGCCACCCCCGAGCCTGGCTTGGCTTGACCTTGGACCTGCCCCATCCCCAGGGACCTGCCCCGTGCCGTGGGCTCGTGGGTGAACCCGGTGCCCCCCCTGGTGACCCCTGCCCAGCCAGGGCAGCACCCCCTGGCTCCCAGCCAGCCCTCAGCGTGCCCCAGCTGAAATCTTGTTCAGGAAGTTAATGATTGAAAAACTGGTCTTTTGCCAGATAGAGATGTGTATATTTAAATTAGAGACAAAAACACGTTGGCCCAGCGGGGTTTGAATAACGTGCCTACAGGAACACAGCATCTCCACACAGTTCATATACTATTAA
Organism: Manacus candei; assembly: GCF_025592945.1. NCBI lineage: Eukaryota > Metazoa > Chordata > Aves > Passeriformes > Pipridae > Manacus > Manacus candei. Next base: position 15,418,237 of record NW_026138085.1, on the reverse strand, counting down.
TACAGCTTTGTGGTGGCCTTTTTCACAGAAAGTACAAAGAGTATGAGTAATTTTTCTTGTACTTATTTTGCAGTTTGATGGGCACTGTTAACTGTACCTATTAACAATTTTGTCTAAAATATACATGTCTAGTATATATACAAACCAACTGGAATATACCTTCTTATAGAATCATAGAACTAAACAAAGGGATTGAATTGCAACATACTTGGAGTTACTTCCTTTAGTGATTCATGCTTATTTCTGGAGAGACAACATTAGACTGTTTTTGCACTTCTGAAAGCTCATCTCATAAAGATTTGTCCATTTAAACCCACATTTTGACTCATTCTTATAAAGGAAAGCATTTGCAAACAGGATGTAAATGAGCCATTGTTTTCCCTTATTGTATTTCAGATTCAGTGTGGGCACTAGAAACTTTTACAAAGGAGTCTGGGTGGTGTCTAATGCTAAGACAGGTTGTTCCCTGCTGCCTGCCTGGCAGCAGCTGGTGTCTAACAGAGCAGCACACAAGCCTCCAGCTCACACGACATACTAACCCACTTTCTGGGCATGAGGGTCATTCACTGTTCCAGCCTGCTCAGTTAAGTTTAAATTGTTAAAGCTGCAGAGTTTGATCACAAAGTTTGAGTCTTTGGGGTTTCAATTTAGATTGACAATTAAGCTTTTCAAACGAGAGGCTACATACAACAGAGGAGGCCCTTGGCTTAGCACATGGATACAAATGCAACACTAGATTGAGCCTGAATATCCTTCAGCTTGGAAACGATGGTGCCCGTGTGAAATTCCAGCTGAAGTCCAACACCATGGCCTCCACTGGGATCTTGCAGGAGTTCAGGACAGCAAACATACAACCAAGAGTATCCTTGGGTTATGTGGATTTGTCAGAATCACTGGCGTGGTGACAATGAAGCAGAGCTTGCATTAAAATGTGTAAGTCCTGCTATGAAATTCAGCTATGCCAAAGTTGGCATGATAAAAAAAGCTGGCAGTGATTGCTTTTTGAGAAGTCTCTGTATGAACTGGCTTTGAACACTACAATACTGTATAGTTTCTGACTTGATCTGATAATAAACATCCTTGACTTTATCTCCTTAGATTTTTTTTTCCAACTCTCTTGTCTCATTTTTGGAGTACTTCTGTTAAAAACTGGTTAAGAAAAGGTCAATAACCAAGACTTCTCACATATTTTTTGTAAAGCTTTCAAGTGCATGGCATACTGATTCTGAAGCAACACATGTTCATTCTTTGGTTTCAGGAAAATTTTGATTTCCTGAAAGCTTTATTATTCTAATTAACTCGTGGTTTTACTCAAATTGTTTTTCTTGATTACTACTTCAAAGTCCAGTGATAAAAAAAATTGAATATCACACTTGATCAAAGTACAAAAGGAGTATATGTTACGAAAGCTATGTGAAATGTTATGCAAAGTATTCCTGTAATCACCATAAACATGAGAAATGATGTTTATGGTGATTACAGAAAGAATATATCTTTCTGTAAATCTGGTTCCAGGAGAGACAACCACAGGGGGAAGGCTAAGCTTGGCTTTGAGTGGCTGGATGACGTGGGCAGCAATGACTTGGATAAGCAGGAGGTGTATAAAGTATCCTGGCCTGTATCAAGGCCAAGCTGGATGGGGCTCTGAGTGACGTGGTCTAGTGGAAGGTGTCCCTGTCCGTGGCAGGGGGTTGGAACAAGGTGACCTTTAAGGTCCTTTCCAACCCAAACCATCCTGTGATTCTATGATCCAGTGCAGCAGTTTGCTTTCACCTCTGCATCTTGTGTGTGAGAGGGAGGGTTTGGAGACACAGGCAGCAGCTCTGTGCCAGGCACCTGGAAGATGAGTAGAAGACAGAACCTCCTGTGTGTGCCCATGTTTGTGCCTTTTTCCTTCCAGCACTGTCAAATCCACAACTGATCTTTCTTTTATTAATATACACCTGAAAGCATTTGAGCAATAATGAGTAGAGCTATAAAATGCAAAGGATCCTTCTATGCTATTTTATGCTTGTCCACTTAGGTGTAAAATATGCCTCTGCTAGGCTAGATCAAAACAGGAAACTCTTCTATACAGAGATTAGCCTATATGAATCTTTCTAAAGTACATCTGAACCTGCTCTTGCACAGCAGCCCAAAGGTTATTGGCAATGCACCAAAGAAACCCATGACTGGCGGATTTAGATACTAGCTGCAAATCTGCATTAATCTCTGTTTACAATCTATCTATCCTCTATTACCATCTGCAGAGTGTAACTCCTAAGTTAAAGATGTTTTCTGTAGCAGCATTGACTAAAAAAATAAATCAGTCTAAAACCATATACCAGGAACAAAATGCTTGAAAAAAAACTCTGGAATTTAATCTCCTATTTCCTGTAAGATCTGAATAAAGCAGTCAAGAAACACATAGGTGAGAGTGATTTTGGTAGATTTTCTAAATTATATTGATTTTAAATGTGCAGTGTATTTTGTCTCTCTTTCTGAGGAAATCGTGTACTTTGAAGATGTCACAGCCACTGTATGATAATTATTCTTTCCATTAGCCCTTCAACATGCTAATTTTCCATTTTTTTCAGGTGGGTTTGAAGAAACTGTATTTTGACATCACACAAATGCTTAGTCACATTTTGCCAGCTTTGGTTTTATGTAGGGCAGATGTAAATTACCTCAGAAACGCTGCTCATGTTTAGCATTACCTCTTGATAAAAAGATGATATAAAGGCTTGTTGTTGGTTAATAATTGCCACATAACAAGGCCAGGAAATCCGTGGCTGCAAGTGTTTTGTAGCAATTGGTAATAAAAATTCCATTGTTCAGACATAACCATAGTAATAAAGCAGCACTGACTAGTCACGAGCTGTTGTGCAGTGAGTCTGCATAGATAAAATCTGCAAGTTTTTTAAAAATTATGCTTTTGGTGGTAAATTAAAAGATATAGTTTTGGTATCTGCAGTTTGGACACGATGCAGAGCTCAGCCCTCTCTCCCTGGTGGGCTGCTTTGGGGAGGCAGGCAGTGGGGATACACACAGCAAGAAGGGAAAGCCTTGCTGTTCAGAATTTTTGGCCAACAGATAGCTAAAAATCATAAGAGCTGCTTGTCCCCCATCTTCTTTTGAGGTGTCAGCTGGGGGCTGAGCAGCCTGGGCTGGTTGAGGCTGCCCTTGAAGGGGGTAGGAATGAAAGGGCACTGAGAGGATGCTGCTCCTGCATCAGTTCTGAGCCTCCTGTCTGAAAGGACAGAGCAGGGCCCACAGAGCTGCTTCCCAGAGGCCTTTCTTGTCCTCAGCAGCAGAAGAACATGGACCTGTCAGAGCAGGCCCAGAGAAGGGCATGCAGATGATCCAAGGGCTGAAGCACCTTTGCTCTGGAGACAAGCTAAGAGAGCTGTGGGTGTTCAGCCTGGAGAACACAAGGTTCCGGGGAGACCTTGGAGACCCTTCCAGTGCATAAATGGGATTTATAAAAAGGAGGGAGAGGGACTTTTTATATGGGTTGATAGTGACAGGACAATGGTTTCAAACTAAAAGAGGGTAGGTTTAGATTAGATAGTAAGAAGAGATTCTTTACTCAGAGGGTGTTGAGGCCCTGGCACAGGTTGCCCAGAGAAGCTGTGGCTGCCCCATCCCTGAAAGTGTCCAAGGCCAGGTTGGACGTGGCCCTGAGCAATTTGGTCTAGTGAGTGGCATCCCTGCCCATGGCAGAGGGGTTGGAACTGGATGGTCTTTAAGGTCCCTTCCAACCTAAACCAGTCTATGATTCTATGCCTAGCTCCCGTGGGAGGAGCAGGGGATGGCTGTGCCTGAAGGGAATGGCCTGGAAGAGGCTCATGGGCTGTTTCCAAAGGCCAGGGCTGCCCCAGCTCAAGGATGACAAGGGCTTACAGGCACTTCCTGACAGGAAATGATGGAAAATACACGAGGCAGGAAATGAGCAGGAGATGAATGGAAGCCAGCAATGTGTCCAGGTGGCCAAGAAGGCAAGTGGCACCTTTGGCTTGTATCAGCAATAGTGTGGCCAGCAGGACTTGGGGCAGGGATTGTCCCTCTGTACTTGGCACTGGTGAAGACACACCTCAAATACTGTATCCAGTTCTGGGTCCCTCAATTCGGGAAGAACATTGAGGTGCTGGAGCATATCCAGAGAAAGGCAGTGGAGCTGGGGAAGTGTCTGGAGCACAGGTTTGATGAGGAGCAGCTGAGGGAGCTGGAGGGGCTCAGCCTGGAGAAAATGAGGCTCGGGGGGACCTTCCGACTCTGCAACTCCCTGACAGGAGGGGGGAGCCAGGGGGGGATCAGCCTCTTTTCCCAGGCAACCAGTGACAAGAGGAGAGGACAGAGTGTTAAGCTACAGGAGGGGAGATTTAGGTTGGACATTAGGAAGAATTTCTTCACAGAGGAAGATGACCAGACATTGGAATGGAGCATTAGACCTTGGAACTCCACGCAGGCAGGTGGTGGAGTCCCTGTTTCTGGAGGTGTTTAAACAGTGGACGTGGCACTCGGTGCCATGGTCTAGTTGGCAAGGGTGATGGTCAGTCAGAGGTTGGACTCGACCAACCTATCAGAGGTCTTTCCCACCCTAATCGATCCGGTGACTCCGAGGCCTTCTGGGGGGGTGAGGGGAGGAACAGCATCCCCTACTGCTCGGGGGGGGCACAGATCCGGTAGGGAGCAGGGGCAGGACTCGTCCCTGAGTGCCGGGGGGTCACCGCCGGCCCCGCACCCCTCACACGCCCACCCCGCCCCATTTTCTCCGCGGGCCGAGTCCGGCCCGGCGCGAAATGGCGCCTCTGTCACGTGCCGCCGCCTCGGGGCCCTCCCGGCGCCTGCGCTCGCCCGGCGGGGCCGCGGCTCCTCCCTCGGGCCGCGGCGAGTGCGGGGCGGCAGCGGCGGCGGCGGAGCCTCAGCGCGGTCCTGCCCCTGCTCTGCCCCTGCTCTGCGCTGGGCACGGCCTGACTCTGCGAGGGAGCCGCGCCGAGGCGGCGGTGAGCGGGGGGACCCCGGGGGGAGTGGGGGGAGCGGCCGCGGGGGCGGCCTGGGCTGCGGGACCGGCGGGCAGACAGGCGGACACTCCGAGGGACAGACAGACGGACACGCACAGGGACAGCCAGCCAGCCGCCCTCCGCGCCCGGAGCCTCCAGTCCCCCCCGCCCCGAGCTCCAAACCTCGGGAGGGGCTCGGCGCGTTGGGCCCCCCCCTCACTCCGGAGCTGGGGGAGCACCCGGGAGTGATTTTATAGTGTCAGGAGCTCTTAAACGGCTCGTTAAAGTCGGGTAGGAACGTTTCTTGAGAAGCTGGGAGAGTAACGATTTTTTAAGAAATTATTTATTTATTTATATTCCCGGTGTGTGGGAGAACCCTCGAGAGAGCTTTTCCGTGCGCAGCAGCTTCAGGTGCGGCCCCGGGTAGGACCGAGGGGTCCCGGGTGTCGGGCACGGTCTAAAGGCTGTTTCCTTCTAAAAATAGTGCGTTGGTAGAGCACCAGTATCTAAATTTCATCGCTGAAAGCGCAGTGCGTTTGTGTAAAGTTAAAACTAGCGCAGCCGAGCGTGGTTTATTTTTAGGTCTCTTGAGGATGTGTCATAAACATGCTAAAAATGCGATAAATCCCTCGAGAGGGAGGCTCAGAGGCGCAGTTTTGGGAAAAACGAGGACTGGTTAAAATAAAATAATAATCCACTTCGGAAGCAAAAATGCCACCCATTAGAAGTCTGCTGTGTCCTAGATGAAGAAAAAGCTTAATCTTGGAGCTCATCGTTCTGCAGGAGGAGATCTTCTGAGACTTAAGCTTAAAATGTGTTTTTTACCTAATTTTTGAGACGTGCTCAGCGATTGGATTTGAGGTGGTAGCAGCTTTCCGGGGCTGCCTGCCTTGTGTGCAGTGTGTCTGCTGCTCCTGTTCCCCAGACAGACAGAATTCCGAATTCCTGAACGTGGCCTCAGTGCTCTCCCTGGACTGGGATTTCTTAAAGACACTGCGACTAATGGGACCGGTATTTCAGCTGTTAAAGGCACGTCCCTAAACGTTCATTTCCAAGTGTTAGAAAGTTAAAGCTTAATTACCAAGATGCCTGCTTTATCCCAAAGGATTTCCAAGCTTGGTTGTTTGAAAGGGCTTTTATATCTCAGGAATTGCGTTTGGTTTTGGCTGTGTTACTTCAGTGGTTTTGTTGTTTTTTTGTTTTTTTTTTGTTTTTTTTTTATTATCTCGAAACCTGGTTTTGTGGTGTTTTATTAATTCCTGCTGACTCCTGCTGTTGAGAAGTGAAAGGGAAATCTAGAAGTCAGAGAAAACAGTTATTTCTTTGGGGCTTGAATCTCTCATATGTTGGGTTATAGTAGTAAAACCTCTTTGTTTTTTTTTTTTTGAACTGATACTGTAACGTGGGAAGCAGTGAACAGCTGCTTGCTTAACAGAGCCACTGCTGACCAATTCTCACATCCCCCACCGACCCTCCCCCTGCCATGGGAGAGGTTTTTAATGGCTTAATTTTAGCAGAAGTTTATGGTTCTATTACCGGGATAAATTGCAGAGTTATTTAACCTGATTTTTCTCTGAATCCCTGTTGCTGTTTGTGGATTTGAGGTAGTTTGAGTAGGACATTGTGCAGCTGTGCAAAGTACCTGATCACAGGACGTTCAGGTCAAAGAGCTTGTAGAGGAAAAGAGCTGGATGGGTAAAATTTTTGATACTTTGCTTTACACTAATGAGGATATGGACAGATTTGATGAACCTCATCAGTCATTGAAGTGTTTCATTTCAATGACTGTGTTGCTGCTGTTTATCTTCGATAACTACCTTAGATAATAATTCACTGTCATTTGCATAACAAGCTTGTATTTGATTGCATCTCTGATAACTAGGGCTTTTTTATTATAAAAATTACTGCTTACCTAAATTAACATGATTTAAGGTGCTTTGGATGGTTCTTGTGGCCTAGGACACTCAGATGTACATTAGGTATACACCTGATTTTATATATATATATATTGTTTTTGCTAACAAGAATTTTTTCGGTACCTTTTTTTCTAATGTAGTATCTAAAATTTGCTACCTTTTATCTGCAATGTAAAAGTACGAACTTCCTTCTGTACTGAGGGGTCTTTAGGACAGGTCTCTGCAAGAGAAGCTCCCTTCCTCTTGGGGATAGTCTGTGGTTATTCAGCTGTTACAGGTAACCAGTCCAACATTTGTGACATTCAGAAGCCTGCTGAGCATTGTAGGCAGTCTTTTTTGACTATCTATATTTGATACATTTATTACTATAAATAACTATTACTGTCCTTTTCCTAATTTTCAGGTGTGACTTTACTATTAATAATTACTTTTGCTTGCAGCCACACTAGGAAGTGTTGGGAAGAATACTGAGTTTAGGACAGGTGGAAGGGTTCCCCCACTCCTGTGATAGGCATGTAAAGTTCATCCCAACAAAGATTTCAGTTATTTGATATGTTTTTATAAAAGAAAATAGCGATACGTTTGAGGGTAAAGCTTGGAGTGATTGCTTATGCTGGAAGACAGCGAGACACAAACTTATTTGCAATGTAGTATTAAAATAGTGCAGAGGGACGTGGGGGATTTTAACGTGAAGCCCTTGCTGCGGTGCCTTGTGATCCTCCTTCCCAGGTGGTTCAGGCTGTTCTGGGAGCTCGTAAACAGGGAGGAGGCTGCGGTGGGTGGGTGGTTGTTGCAGCTCCTGCCATGTGACTGCAGCCGGAGCCGGGGCAGGTGCTGAGCCAAGGCTGCGGCACGTTTGGTGGCAGCAGCCTGTGTGCCATGTGTGCTCATCATCTCTCACAGTTCCCCTGGCCAAGGAGGAAAAACATTTATTGGTTTGTTGTTGTGTTTTTTTTTTTTATCTATGTTTTTTATTACTGCTAGATTACATTAGTAGTTACAGTGTCGTTTTCCAAACTTCACCACTAGTGGTGATGGTAAGGCAAATACTGAATAATTTACTGTTTGCCTTGTGCTGTTGACCAGTACAATGTAAATGCAGTTGCAACACTTGTTTCCTATCAGTTTTGTGTTTAATCTGATCTCACAGTTCTCTCAGTGCCAGTATTTGCAGTGTGGGATGAGCTGCCTTGTGTTAAGATGGTGCCCTCAAGCTCCTTTACTAAAGCAAGAAAATGTATAAATTGATGCCAACGTACTTTCCTATAATTTTTGCACTGTGTGTAGTATGAGGATTATTTTTTTCAAAACTAATAAAGGTTTTTGTGGCATTTTACCTGGACAGGAGGGGAAAGCAGACAGATGCATGTGAGTGCCCCATGGCTGCAGCTGCCTCAGTTCATTCACTTACTGCCAAGTGTAACTTGGAAGCATTCTTTAGGTAAGGAAGTTGCTTCAAAATACGTATTTTATAAACTTAATACACTTCTGTGTTGGATCTTTAAATTGCATCTCAGTGTTTTGTACTTTCAATCATAAGATTATTTATGTATTCTGTTTATATGTGTCCTGAACCTACCTTCTATTTGTTAGACACTGACAGCACTTGTGAAAATGAGTTCTGTGTCCTGCACAGACTCTGCTCCCTTCCCAGGAGAGAGAACACGTGGCACCTGTAGACTGTGCAGTGCAAGGCCACCATAAGTGACAGATTTCTTCAGGTGCCACCCACGAACAGAGTTGCTAATGAATACCAACTTTCTCATGCTAGACAAGCATGACTGTTCAGCTCTTAAATTCCCTGGTGTGTGAGCTGAGCAGCAGCATTCCTTGCACAGGTTGCAGGGCTTGAGTTGGATTTTGCAGAGGAGGTGGGAGCTGCTTCTCCCCTGTTCATAAATAACACATGTACTCCAGCAGTGTTACACTTTACAGCTATAAAGCTGATATTAACTGAGTAGTTTTCCATAAGGTGATGATATGATCTGGGAGAATCTTAAAGCCTCGTGTCCCATCTTTTAAAGAAAAATAAAGAAGTTCAGCATTGGAAGGTTTCTAAAGATGTTATTACTGGTTGAACACAATACTTGGTAAACATCTTGCATTTCTAAATCTACTTTTAAAATCTGTCATGATTTAGTGAGGTGTGTGTTGCTGTTCCTGTAGCTTTCCCTTAAAACATCTTCAAATAATGTAAAATGGGGAACTGAATGTGGAGGTTTTGGGTGTATTTTCTTATAGCAGACCAAGATGCTCTTTCATAGTAAGATACAGGGTAGTTTTTCCATATTAGTACATGGGAGGATATTCATATATATGAATCTTTTTTCCAGAAACAGTTTAACTGACCAAAGTAGTTTTTTCACTTTTAAGATTATCATGATGCAGTAAACATACTTTTGGAGTAAGACTGAGTAAAGTTGAAAGCCAAGAGTCTTTACATTTCAAAGTATTAGAAATCATATCTTTAACTCTTCTGATTCATGTGGTTTTGGTATACAGCAAGCTGAAAAAATAAACACTTCTTACCCAGGTTTGTAATTTCTTTAGGTAATATTCAAGAATCCAGAGGTGTATCTGTGTTGCATAAGAGTGCTCATGTGACTAAAATTGTAGTTCAGAACTAGATTTTTGCCAATAATGACACCTTCCCATTAGTTAAATGATATTTTTCAGACAGTGTTTGGTAAAACTAATCTACTTGGCACATATTGTTGTTCTGCTTCCACATCTGCCCTGCAGAGCAGTGTGTCCTACTCATCTCTGTTCCAGAATTGATTTTAGTCCTTCCTGGGGGTTTCCCAGACACTGCAGAACAGTTTTAATTTGGTTGATGGCTTCACAGGTCGGTTCATCTTCTGGAACCCGTCCCTGCCTTCTGGTTAAGGACTCCATGCACACACACAGGATGACTCAACAGTGGGATGGATGTTCAGATACCAGAAAGGTGCTGGTAACTTGACAGGAACCTCCACATTCTTTGGGGTATGTGTGCCTGTAAACCTCTCAGTGAATAGTGCCTGGATTGTATCACATGGAACTATAATTTAGTGAACTTCAGTTGTGTTTTCAAATATATACTGCTTATAGTTTCAGTATTCAGAAGGAAATAAGCATTCATATTTCACAGTAAATACTGGGGCTTCATGTTTGGTAAAAAACTTTGATACATGACCAACGGAACCTTTTTCTGGCTTTGCATCCCACAGCAAGTAAAATGAACTCATTTTGGTAGATTTAAAGGACTGCAGTATAAAATATAAAAAATTCTGGACATAACCAGTTGCTAAAGGATGTAGCAACAAGAACAAGTTCTGGCCATGTTCCATCAGGTCTTCATCCATCTGGAGTGGATGTGCTGCTTGTGGGCTGTAGCCTGACCTGTGGTTTAGGGGAATTCCCTTTCTGGTTGTTCTCAGATGCCAGAACTTCTTTGTGGGAGCCAAATCAGCACCCAAGTTATTTTTGAATAAGATAGCAAAAATTTCCATTTTTATCAGAAACTTATCTTTAACCAAGATGTCGCAGATCTGCACGAGAACAGCAGTAGCAAAGAGAAGCTTCTCAGCCAACAGAATTTGTTAAATTTCATTTTTTAATCTGGACTTCAGATATAGCAAACAGCTAAATTTATAGTTCCTCTGGAGGAGGGAGGAGGAAAAACAAACAACAGGTATTTGACTCAAAAGGTGTTTAACCTTTGCTAAATTTAGCAAGGCTATGAGCAACTGCAAGAGTTGTGCAATGGTTAATTACTACATCCACACTTAATGCTTTGGAATGCCCATTCATTGTGTGACTTAAAGCACTCAAAAGTCATAAAAGATGGTTGTGTGGATGATAATTTGTTGGTCTAGTAGCAAAATGTTTATTCATGCTGAGATTGCATCTTCATTCCATTAGTAACACTGTTAATGTAAACCACGTGTCTATTCAGGGAAGAAAACCTGTTGTTTAATATAATTTAAAGAGTATTGGTAGCTTAGCTTCATATATTGCTGATTCCAGTCATTAATGCAACTCTGAGTAGACTGAGTGAAGATTTATAACAACTGCTGAAATAAATTTCTTGGTGGTTGAGATAATTTGTCAGGAGGTTAAACAGTAGTAAAGCTGGTCATGTGAACAGCTCTTAATTAATTGGGTAGGTTGTTCTTTCCCACTTCCCTAAGAATGCACATGCTTTCTTTTCATGCAGGTGTGGGTTGGGTGTCAGACGCCTCATCAGCCAGACAGGTCAGGTTTTATAAGTTGGGGAAAAGGCCAGGGAAGTTTTTGATAGGATAGTATGTATTTTGGCAGCTGTTTCTGCAATACTGGGGACTGGGAGGGGGTGGATTTTTTTTTTTCCCCCATAATGAGGATACTATGGAAAATTTTCAGACCAGAAAAAGCATTCTGTGAGAGTTGCCATGGAAGTTTGTTCAGTAAAAAAACTAGATAACGTGCTCTGTTTGCTGAAAAACGCATTGGAAAATCCTTCAGACTGGTTGGGAAGAGAGAAGGTCTGGCTGAACATCTGATTAGTGGGACATTTGAGAAGGGGCCTCAACCTGCTGTGAAATGAAGTGGCATTTGAAACAAAGATTGTTGCTGAGAATTGAGTGAATCACAGAATTCAGTCCAGAATGTCTTGGGTAGGTTGTGCTGCTTCAGCCTGGGAAAGCAGAGCTTTTCCTTAGGCTGCTCTTTCCTGAGCTCTGGCTCGTGTGGCAGTTGGCCCTCAGTGAAGCAGATCCATGCAGTTTGCTGAATTCCAAGGTCACTGTCCTTTCTCCTGCTGAAAACCAGCACGTGAACTTCACTTACTTTGCCCTGCTTTGATAAGTGACCTCTGAAGTTTTTTGTTGTTAGTTGTACAAACATTTTCCCCCTGCCTGACATGATTTAACAGAAAAAAAAAAAGGCAAAGGGAAGGTGGGCAAAACTTTTCAATCTGACTCTGACATGCCTGTCCCAGGTTTATCTGTTTAAATAGAGTTTATGAATTAGGTTCTGTAGTTGATAAACTTTTTAGGAATCATTAGTAGATTCCGTAGTTTGGCTGCTGAGTTTAAATTTAAACTGAAACAGCTTTTTACTGCTAAATTAAATTGCTGTTATACTTCTTTTCTACAAAGTACTTTATGTACTGTGAAGTACTAACACATGAAACTACACCTGGTAAATTAACAAACCCAAGTTCTCCAGATTCAAATCAGGTTGTACAAAATAAAAGGTACTGAGAGAGAAGGTCCTTGCCAACATCTGTGCACTGGAATATGGACATATGGACATGCTTCTTTTCAGAGTAACATGCTATATTTAAACTTTATTACCTTGTTATCTCTTCCTGTGTTTCCACTGCCCTGTCTCCCTTCCTCCCCTAATATCCTGTATTTTTCTAGAGCCCTGCTGTGCGTGAGCCCTTCCAGGAAACTGCCGTTTGAACACATCGGATTGTTACAGCCCCTGAAACTTCCACGATGAAGAGAGCTGGGCAGAGAGTTGTGGTTGGAACTGAAGCTCCTCACACATCACAGACAAGCAAAAAACAGAAAACTAGTTCATATGGCTCAGTGTTTGGTGAATCTGCCCTATGCACCTCGATGGACTGGGGCAGCCTCCCCCACCACGTGATCCTGCGTGTTTTCCAGTTCCTCACTCTGGTGGATCGAGCCAGGGCGTCTTCTGTTTGCCGAAGGTGGAATGAGGTTTTTCACATCCCAGATCTCTGGAGGAGATTTGAATTTGAACTCAGCCAGCCAGCCACTTCTTACTTAAAGTCTACCCACCCAGACCTCATTCAGCAGATTATCAAGAGGCACGCTGATCACCTGCAGTACGTCAGCTTCAAGGTAAGCCTGGAGCTGCGTCTGCTCTGTCACCTTACTGTGTGCAGGGCATGCAGCTGCTCTGTGCCAGCTGCATTAAGGGTTGGACCTGGGAAGTCTTGCTCTTGCAGCAATTTATTTCCACATGCACAGGCAGCTTCCTTCAACTTTCTACACTCTGATCTCTACAAAGTAAAGAAAGAGCTGTTGTCATGCAAGGCAGAGGAGAGAAGGTGAGATGAAACAGAGACTTGTCCAAAGTCACTCTTCAGGCTAAGGAATTGAGAACCAGTTCATTATTTAAGATGCAAAGATGTTGTCCATGCAGATAAAATGGATTAAATCTAGACTTTGCCAAGTCTTTTTTGGGCTCCAAGAGTTGGCATTTAAAAAAAATACGTATCACTGCCTGTTGTAGCACCAGTACTGTTACAGGACTGTAATAACATGAGGTTATTTGAAGAGAAGGCTCAGATTTAAGGTCTCTGTTCATACTAGAAATGCCCAGCAGTCATACTCAGGAAAATTTTCCTGAACTTTCCTGGACTTGTTCTTATCTTGAAATTTCTGATTAATGCTGCACTTTGTCCCTGTGGTAATTGCAGGCTGGAGCAGCACAGCTGACCAGGTGTGGAACTTGCAGTCTTGGGTATCCATGGTGCTGTTTTTTCAGTAATACTGAAGAATGACTTCATTATTTTAAAATTGCTTTTACAGGTTGATAGTAGTACTGAGTCAGCAGAAGCAGCTTGTGACATCCTTTCTCAGCTGGTGAATTGTTCAATCAAGACACTGGGTTTAATCTCTACAGCAAAGCCAAGCTTCATGAATGTCTCTAAGGTAATGTTCTACAAACTGTAACGAGGTACTTTGGGCTCATCACTGTGTCCACTTATCCTTGTTTTATTACAGGGAAACAATAAATCAGAGTGGATGAGTTAATTACTGAGTGTAAAGTTGACTTCTGTCATGTGCAGCAGCGTGTTTTTAAACAAAGATCCCCTATGTTCATGTTCAAATAAGCCTTTCTTTGTTGCACAAGAAAGGGAATGACTAAGAAGTGATTATTTTTCTACTTTCTGTGTGTGCAGAATGTGAGGTTGGGAAGCTGAAGTTCTGCCCATCTTTTCATAAGACTTTTTTTCCTTCCTTCCATTTCTCCAAACAGGCTCATTTTGCTTCAGCACTGACAGTAGTTTTTGTAAACTCCAAGTCATTATCATCAATCAAGATAGATGACACACCAGTTGATGATCCTTCCCTGAAGGTTCTTGTTGCTAACAACAGTGACACTCTAAAACTGCTAAAAATGAGCAGCTGTCCTCACGTTTCACCTGCTGGTGAGTAGTGAATATATGTGACAAACGGAGTTGTAAAGTATCAAAACAGTAATGGGAACACACACACAAAATCCCTGATCCATGAATCAACTACTGCTTGGTGGGATAAAGGAGATTAAAGCAGTGTCAGTAATGGCTTTGCAAGGTGCTCTGAGTGTGTACAAATTGCACAAACTAGTGGTGAAGACTGGGAGTGTTTTCAGTTTCTGTAGGACCCTCGTGTGTCTGGATCTGGATCTGAACTCACTGGTTGGTGAAGGGCTCACTGCCTTTGGAATACTCCCTTGCTAGAAAGTTCAGAGGGCTTTTGAGTCCCACTTTCCTTTCTCCTGAAGCCTTAATGCTAGGGGAAGGGAATCTGGGACTGGTCTATCTCCTGTATTCTTTTCTGGAGTCCACAAAAGGTGATTTAATCTGTGTACTTTGTATTCCAGCAGATGAAGAGCAGTTATGTTGTTTATGTCTTAATTCTCAAAAGGTTCTGTTTTAACTGTTAAACAAGGTTGCTGGTGGTGATTTAAACAGTGTAGATGTAAGCTGAAGGAAGAAGGGAATAGTGTCTACTTCAGCTGCATCTGACCTAATTTCAGTTGCTACTTCAAAGCTGCATAGGGAAGGGCAAAGAGGAAGATAAGCAGATCCAATATGAGTATGACTAGTTAGACTTGGGTCTTTTACTCATAAATGTTGATGGCCAGAACTCTGTAAAATGCTGTGGATATCTAGAACTTCAGTATTTCTGGGCTTTTGGATATAAGCATGAAAACTCAAGCCAATAGAATTAGTACTTGCTTGAACTTTACAGTGAACAACTGTGCTTATATTTGCTTTTCATTTTACAGAGTTAATTTTTCTCGTTCCTCAGGCATTCTTTGTGTCGCTGATCAGTGCCACGGACTTAAGGAGCTGGCTTTGAACTACTACATCTTAAGTGATGAGCTTCTGCTGGCTCTGTCGAGCGAGAAGCACGTCGACCTCGAGCACCTTCGCATCGACGTCGTGAGCGAGAACCCCGGGCAGGTGGAATTCCACACCATCAAAAAGCAAAGCTGGGACGCTCTGGTCAAGCACTCCCCCAAAGTGAACATCGTGATGTACTTCTTCCTCTACGAGGACGAGTTTGACGTGTTCTTCCGGGAGGAGACGCCGGTCACACACCTGTACTTCGGGCGCGCCGTCAGCAAAGCGCTGCTGGGCCGCATCGGCATCAACTGCCCGCGGCTCATCGAGCTGGTCGTGTGCGCCAACGGGCTGCAGCCCCTGGATGCTGAGCTCATCCAGATCGCCCAGCGCTGCAAGAACCTCACGGCCATGGGCCTGGGGGAGTGCGAGGTGACCTGCAGGGGCTTCGTGGAGTTTGTGAAGGTGTGTGGGGGCAGGCTCACCCAGCTGTCCATCATGGAGGAGGTGCTGATCCCAGACAGCGATTACAGCTTGGACCGGCTGCATTTGGAGGTCTCCAAGCACCTCGGCAGGATGTGGTTTCCTGATATGATGCCAACGTGGTAAATTCTCTCTCCGTTTGTGGATAAAGGGGTGAAATCAGGGTGTTGCTTTCTATGCAAATAAGGAATTTCAAAAGGAAATGTGAAAACTTACTTCCAGATTTGAGTTTTTCTACCTTGAGAACCTCTGGTAGACTAACAGCAAAACACTCTAGAATATTAATTGTATATTGAAATAGAAGATAGATTAAAGTGTACTTAACAGTTCTGTGGTTTACAGGTGCTTCAAACTTCAGTGAACTTGGGCTTCTCTGAACTTCAGTTTAAATGTTCTGTTCACTTTAAAGTAGTTTTTTTCATGTCTTTGTTTAATCTTTCTGATATAGTCAGAAGAGGAATAGGGTAACTTTTTTCCTTTAGGAAATCAATCTTTATGGAAAGCTGTATACAACTTGGAGTACAGTATTATTTGTCATGATGTTTTATATAGCTTTTTTTATAAATATTCATGTTTTAATTGTAAAAGCTTGTACATTAAAATACACTAGCCCAGGTTAATCAGATGTAATCTAGTTTAAACTCATGGTATTATATTAAAATTTTAATAAGCTGAAACTGTAAAGTTTTTTTGTAAGCATTAAATTGCACTTTAAATAATTCTGTCACAGTAGTGAAGCTGTTGAGACTGCATTGTACAGTATGTTGGTTTTGTCCTATGCATTAAAAGGGAGAGAAAGAGACTTTGTTAAAATTAATGAATGTAAAAGTTTGTAGCTGGATTGACTGCTTGAGTGAGTAATAAGGCACTTTGGAAACTGTTGGGATATAAGGAATAGCTTTGGATTTGGTCTTTCAGACTGTCTGAAATGCTGTTCCATGTTTTCATAATTGAGAGATAAGAAGGATTTCATAAATGTGGCTGGTGAGAAGGAAGGAACAAATGGAATAGAGTTGTCTTTGATCCCTCTCTGTGTGGAATCCAGGATTTAGAGCACTTAAATTACTTGTCACTGACAGGCCAGGATGGCCTGTAGTGATCTTGGCTGTGCTGTAAGCCCTGATTTCTAGAGAAAGGATTGCTGGAGGTGATCCTGAAATATTTAATTCAGGACTGTTTAATACTTGTTGCTACTAATTGTTTTTTAAGAAAGAAGATTTTAATATATTTATTTTCTTAAAAGGGGAGAGGCATGGTGAGTTGATGTAAATTAGAGTCTGTATTTTTGTGTTGACATTTTGCTCACTGTAAACTAAAACTCATTGTATATAAATTTTGCTGTAATCACTTTCATGCTGTACCTGGTCTGTCTTCCTGTTGATAATGAGAATTCTACATTAATTAGCTGGTGGTGTTTGTCACTGTCATGGTTTAACCCTGGCTGGCAGCTCAGCCCCACACACCCAGTGGGGTGGGGGAGAGACTGGAAAGGGTAAAAGTGAGAACTTGTGGGTGGATATGAAGACATGAGGGGGTAGCTAGTTTGCATTTTAGCTGATTTTTCAGGCTCTTTTTAGAAAGCTTATAACTAATCATTGCTAATTCCCCAATTCCCTCCAACAAAAACTCAAATCTTTTTCCCTTGTGTGAGCCTCCACTAGAGACACTGCTTGTGTAACTCACAAAGAAATGAATCAGTAATAGCATAGACTTTTTCATGAGGAGAAAAAACAACTGTTGGATGCTGAGATGAATTTATTTAGAATTTGCTGCATTTCCATTTCACTCTCTTCGCCCTTTCCCCCTTTCGAGATTGCTTGTAGGATCCGAGTGATCGCAGTTCTCAATGTGGATGTGAGAGGTGATGCCAGGAAATACTCTTTGCATTGGCAGCATTTTCCCAAGGACTTGTCCCTTGGAAATTGCACCGTTGTATCTTATGGGATGGATACAGAGTAGTTTTACACAGAACCCTGGTGAAAGCAAGGAGGGAAAATGTCTGGTGAGTGATGAAGCGTTTGTTTTTCTGTACTAACTCTGTTTCAGAAATATTAACAATTTCCGTCTTATCCTTTCCACTGAGACAGCAATAGTGAAAATACCAAAATAGCAAAGGCATTATGGTCATAAAAAATAAGTAGTGGTTGAAGTCACTGACTTGGTGGAAGAGGGAAGATGGAAGGCAGGGAAAAGGTGGGAATTGCTGCTTTAGTAAAGGGTAGGGCTCAAAGACACTCTAGCGTTGTAGCAGGAGCAAAAAGTTCTGCGAGTAGGTGGATAGAAGAAGACATTTACCTTGCTGAAGTGCTTGGTAGCTGCAAGGTCACACATCCTGTGTGACCTCAGAGACATTAAATGAAGAGTGGCCGTTTACCTGAGCCTTGGATTTGGACTCCGTCATCGATGGCGTTTCCGTTGTGGAAGAATTTGACAGGCCCGGAGAGCTGCCCGGAGAAGGGAGCGTACACGGTGGCCCCGTCAGCACAGATCACATCCACTGCCCTGTGCTTCCCTTTGCCACTGCGCCTGGAAACAGGGATGGGATTAGAGACATCTCTTGTTAGAGAGGGAGAGCAGGCAGCACGGGGTGATCCCTGGAAATGGGTTGTTAGGATGGAAATAGTGTCAGACAGGCTGAAGGATCCGTAAAGGATTTTTGGTTTAATAGGGTGGGTGACCTGTTAGGGCTGGAGAAGAAGCCTTTCTTCCAAGTCTTAAATAGAACTATAGAGTCACAGAAAGTTTGGTTGTGTGAAGGACATCAAGTCAGGACTGTTCCCAACAGCAGGTCAGGCACAGCTTAGTTGGAGCGATAAAAACCTCCAAGCAGAGAAGTGTTATTAACAATGTGTGCGGCCTAAAAGTTTGCTCATGTCCAACCCAAACCTTCAAAGCTGTGATTCTTAAGTGACTTAAACAGTGTTCAACTCTTATTTCAGTGGAGGAACAACACAACCCCACGTGTTCCCATGGCACGGTTACCTCGGAGCTCCGTAGTATCCGCAGCCGTACTTATCACAGCCCCTTATCTCGTTGGTGGGATTCCCAGCACACACCGTGGCCCAGCCGCTGTCTCGTTGTGGCAGTGGTGGGACATCTTTGAAACACAGAAACACAGCACATCAAAGTTAGCTTTCTGATTGTTTTAAGCCTGGCATGTTTGTGACTGCTGTGTTTTAATGCAGTTGGGTAAGAACATGTTGGAATTACATCCCATGTGTGTGGTCGGATTTCCCTCCACAGGATTTGTCATCTTTACAGGAAATGTAAGTAGAATGTACAACTAAGCTGGATAGTAATATCTCAGACATGAAACATGCTTTAGAGACAAAAATTCAAAGAGAATCACAGGTCCTTGAGTGCAACTCTACTCCTGTTCTGGGCTGCTTTTTTCTTTGTTTGGGGTTTTTTTACCGGGTGTAAGCAGGTGGGTAGGATCGGAGTGGTCGCAGTTCTCGACGTGGATATGAGAAATAATGCCAGGAAACACTTTCTGCATGGGCAGCATTCTCCCAAGCTGTTGCCCCCTGCGGATTTGGCCGTGGTACCGGATGGGGTGAATGCAGACGAGCTTCACGCAGTAACCTGGAGGAGACGGGAGAGGAAGGGAGGTCAGGAAACATCAGCTGCCTCTGCTCCTTGGGAAAGCCAGAAGCATTCCCTGCCAGCCTCTTACTGGAGACTGTAAGGATGAAGCAGTAATGTCATCAAGGTACCAGCAACCGTGAAATCAAAATTACTGGATTTGCTGTGGAAAAGAGGAAAAAAGGGAGCTGGAAAACAGGGACAGGAAAACATCCTCTCAGCAAAGCTGAGGGTGTACTTCCGATGCTTTATTTTTACTGTTTCCTTTTTGTTATTATTATTTGGGGTTGTTGTTTTCCTGCTACATGTTTTCCAACTCCTTTCTTCCCTCCTCTCTGGGAAAAGCATAGGAAAGGACTGCATCCTGCTGATGTGCTGCCTTCCAAAATTTCAGCGTGCTAGAGAGGGTGTGACACTAATCAGCACTGTGCTTGAACTGAAGGAACCTTACTCAAGGAAATGGAGTGATTACTTTGATTACTTGTGTGCAAGCCTCACAGCATACCTGGTGTTCATTACTTGCCTGATCCACTGATTTGGACTCCATCATCAATGGCATTCCCATTATGGAAGAACCGGATGGGTCCGGAGAGCTGCCCGCTGAACGGAGCGTACACGGTGGCTCCATCCCGGCAGATGACATCCACCCCCCCGTGCTTTCCTTTGCCACTGTCCCTGGAAGCACAAATCCATCCTTAGAGTCATCTGTCAGCTATAATGTTGTGTATCAATATCAGATACACGTCTATCAGGGTTAATGCTATGTATCAATATCAGATACACGTCTATCAGGGTTAATGCTATGTATCAATATCAGATACACGTCTATCAGGGTTAATGCTATGTATCAATATCAGATACACGTCTATCAGGGTTAATGCTATGTATCAATATCAGATACACGTCTATCAGGGTTTACCTTGTGTAACCTTATCAGATAACTGAAGCTTGTCTAACAAAATTTTTGTACCTGCAATCAAATTAGAAAACAGCAGCTTTGGTCCATTTTTTTTTTTTTTAAATTGCAAAATGTTCACGTTCCTCTGGTCTTCTTTAAATATCAAATTTAAGCTTATTTTTAATTTTCCCAGGTTCACGGGGTATTTCAGGGTGTTATAGTGAAGTAGCCTTGTTCTACCCCAAAATACATCTGTGCCCATGTGAAATGGAATCTTATGTTTGGCATTTTCTCATTTAGAAGTTTGGAAGTGACATGATGAGGATGAAAACTTCTTACAGAGCCTGGGGAGAGGAGACAGCAGGAAAATGCAGGGAAAGCAGAAGACTTATAAATACTTATAAAAGCATTTTTCAGGGGCATATAACTTGCTGTGTTGTCAGGTCTCTCTTTAATGACAACGGTGCTGACAGACTTTTAGTTTGTATGAATGAAACTACTGGGCTGCTGCTGAATGTTAGTTAAATATCTTGTTAAATAACAAGGATGACACAAATCCTTGAAATACTTTCCTTTCCTTTGGCTGTGTGTCATGTAATGGTCTCCCTGCTTCACCCCTGCATCGGTTGCCAGCAGTGGTACCACTGCACTTCTGAGAGATTGCTGAGGAATATCCCAAAAACGGGTAAGAGGTCCTGCCAACAAGAGTCTTCCCTCATTCTAAGTGTCATCTCTATTTAACTGTACTCTCTCCTGCCTGAAAATTTCCTTTAGGAAAGCAGCAGTGAACCCCAGAGTCCCAGTGCCCACCGTGTTACCTGTCAGCGCCGAAATTCCCGCAGCCGTATCTGTCGCAGCCCCGGATTCGGTTGGTGGGATTCCCGCTGCAGATCGGGGCCCAGTGTCTGTGCTGCTGTTGGGGTGGGTGTCCATCCAGCTGCTTGGCAAAAACTTCACGTGGAAAAGAGAAAAAAAAGCAGGGAAAATTCAACCATCTTCTGCCCAGTGCAACAGAAAGTGTTAAGGTGCAAAATAGGGTGTTTAAAGTGGGAGACCTGAACTCACAGGAGTTTGGAATCTCAGAAGCTGTAGGTAAAAGGACATTATACAACTTGCTGTATAGATTTGATCCACGTTTCCTTGAGGTCTTACTTTAAGGTATATATACTAAAAACAAAGCAAAGCTATAGATAAAGATTTTAAAAAATAGGTTGGGAAATAAATCAAACCCGTGGTGCCTGGTTGACGGTTGGACTCAATGATCTTAGAGGTCTTTTCCAGCCTTAACAATTCTATGATTCTTCATGGCGCCTCTGATCACTTCAATATATGACTCTTAGTGCCCATCTAATTCCATATTTTATAATAGCCATAACTGTGCAAATCACCATAATCCTTCATACAATTGGATTGAAAAAAATTAGCATTATTTGCAGTGGAGTGAGTTTCAGTAATTCATTAGTGTCTGCCTAAACCCAGTCAAGACAAGCTGTAACAGAGCAATCCCAACTCACCAGTGGACACCAAGCTGACCAGAGCCACCAGACTGAGAGCTGGCATTTTGGGGCTGCTTCACCCGTGTTCTTTGATCCAGTCAAAGACATTGCACAGAAGCCACCCGGGGTATTTATGTGGTTTTGAACGAGTCTGTTGTCTTGGCCAATCAGTCTTGAGCAAAGTGTTACATCTCTGGGCTGGTGGTGTTGCCATATTCAGCACTGGGGGTGTCCGCGGGCTCTGCAGGTGTTGGAGCTGGTTGTGAAAGGCAGATAAAACCCTCGGGCTCTTGGCACACAGGAACAGGTGGAAACGTGCAATCCCACAGTGCAGGAAACTCTGGTTGAACCGTTTCTTATAACACCTTTTTTTCCCCTTCCTGAAGTTAAGGGCACACTCAGGCCAAAAATGGTGGGAACTCAGAGGACTGAGTGGGCAAAGCTCCAGGGTGGATGTAACCCAGTTTGTCCTTCACTGCTCTTTCCAGTGCCTCCTCCTGGGTGTTTGTGCCAGCCAGGAGCACATGGAACTGTAGTGTTGGGCACAGCATGAGCATTCACTTAGGCTAAGAAATACAGATGCTTTTGCATGGAAACATGTCTTTTGTTCTTGTGCAGCTGAAATTGTCAATTATGTCACTTAAATCCATGGAGTCTTTTCACTGAAACCCTAGTTTTTGACAGTAGAATTCTTATTTAAACATCTTCAAGTTCTGAAACAACTGTTGCAAACCCAAGTTCCGTGGGCAACACTGACGTGGAGTTCAGAAACTCTAGGTTTTAAGATGTTTCATTTAGTATCTACTTGGTTTCAGCTGCTGTGCTGTAAATCAGGCTCCTTAGTGCCTCTTGTAATTCTTTAATTTGATTTTTCTGCACTAGTTACAGAAAAGCAAAACAAACCTGTTTTGGTTAATATGAAATTTAAATAAGTCATGGCACTTTCACATAAACTATCTGATATTCCAAGGTACAGAAACCTCTGAAAGTCCTGCAGATTTTATTCAGAGGAGAAGCAGATGTGTCTCTGCCCCATTTCTAGTTTGCAGGGAGCATCTGTACATCATGTTTTCTGAAAACCTCCATGGAACAACCAGTTGGAGACAAATTTCTCACTCGTGGTTCCAAGCTTTTTATTTTTTTTCCCCCCAGACAATATTTAATCCTCAAACAATTTTTTAGCCCTCCCTGGAGTTATGAAAAGTGGTTTGGCTGGTTTTGTCCCTGCTGCTTTCTCCCTCATCCTGCCAGGAAGAACTGCTGGTTTCCACACTGGCAGCCACCAAACAGATATTTATAAAAGTGTTATGTCCTTGCAGCCTAGTTTTGGTGGGGCTTTTGGTTGTAATTTGCTCAGTATAACAGAGTCCAGGCTGATAAATGATACAATGTGCTGGTGAGAGCTCTCAGTGGATATTCAGGGTTTGGGGATGCTGGTTACCTCTGGACTGAAATACAGGATGTGTGGCTTTGTGTGACCCTTGCCAGAAAGTGATCCCACCAGAAGTTGGTGGGATCCTGTGTTGGGCAACAAGCTGTTCATGGACAGCTGGGAGGTGCAGTTGTGAAAGTCCTGAATTGGCTGCTTGGCACATGCCAACAGCAGGATATGGAACAACCCCCTGGCATTGCAGTCCCGGGAGCTGCAGTTGCACCATTTCCTTCCCTGCACAGGGGAGAGGGAGAGGACGTGGAGAGGAGCCAGGGTGCAGAGCTGCAGGGAGCTCATGAGAGCAGGGGGGCTGAGCTGGGAACTGCTGGCTCCTTTCTCCTGCAGGACTGGTGTGAGGTCCCCATTCTTTCCCTTTTATGTCAGTAGTAACTTACCTGGCTGTGTAAGGAGACCCTTCAAGGTCTTCTCATGGACTGAGCAACTGCTTAGAGGGGAAATGGGAGTGTTTGGGCTGATAGCATTGAATCCTTGAATCACAGACTGGTTTGGGTTGGAAAGGAACTCAAAGACCATCTCATTCTGACTCCCCCACCATGGGCAGGGACATCAACCACCAAGTTGCTCCAAGCCCTGTCCAACCTGGCCTTGGACACTTCCAGGGATACAGGGGCAGCCACAGCTTCTCTGGACAACCTGTGCCAGGGCCTCCCCACCCTCACAGGGAAGAATTCCTTCCCAGTATCCCATCTAACCTCTGGCAGTGGGAAAACATTCCCCCTTGTCCTCTCACTCCAGTCCCTCTCCAACACTCTGGGAACCCCTTTGGGGGAAGGGGCTCTAAGGTCTCCCCAGAGCCTTCTCTTCTCCAGACTGAACATATCCAAGTCTCTCAGCCTCCAGAGCAGAGCTGCTCCAGCCCTCAGAGCATCTTCATGGCCTCCTCTGCACTTGCTCCAACAGGTCCATGTCCTTCTCAGTTGAGAGCCCCACCAGGCAGTGAAGGAGTCGAGCCTGGTGCTGTCTGTGTGGGAACAACTCAGTGCTGAGCACTCCCCTCCCAGCTGAGCTGTGACAACAGGTTACTGAACACTCTAAGAGCTGTTCCCCTGAAAAATGAATAATATTCTTTGAGCTAATCATTACAAAATGAAATGTGTTTCAAGAACCGACTGCAGAAGAATTTACTTGTGCCACCAGCAGTGCAGGATTTGTGGTGAAAATCCAATGTAATCCAAAGTGCACTGGCGAATAATTTCGGGTGCTGATCATTGAAATAAGGGGAATTTTGCCCCAAAGATTAACTAAGCCTCGCGTACAGGGCTGAGATTGTAGTTCCGGTGGGATATCAGCAGGTTGCGCTCGCTGACCACCCAAAAAGCAGGGCTGGAAGCGTCATTTTAAGCAGCTCCCAGGCTGTGGGAGGCGTGAGTATCCTGCCTTTCTTCCTTGCTACGTGTGAGCTGAAGGGGAAGCTGCAGTTGGAGTCTTCCTTTCCTGGGGGCAACAACTTTATGACAAAAATTAAAAAAAAAATTGGTCAAAACTGGAGAACGCTGGGGAATTTTGCTGTGATATTTCTCCTTTCAGTGTAAAAAAAAATGAAAGAAAAGTGTTGGTTTTTTTTTCTCCAAGAGATTTTCAAACCTCCATGGTATTGAATTGCTTTCAACATCTGGTCGTATCTGCCCCTTCAGGTAGGGCTGATTTTTCATTCACAGCAAAACTAAAGTGGTTCCTGGGGCAGGTGAATGGGACACAGCAGGTTAAGCACCTCTCACAGGGGCAGCAAATACACTTCTGGAGTTTCTTAGAAGAAAAAAATCATGCCAAGACAAAAACAGCCCTCACTGAAGCAGCTTCCCTGCTTCTCCAGGGCTGGAGTTGCACTAGGAAATCCATGAGCCTGCAGCACTTCCAAAGCACTTTAGCCCAGGACACTCCCAGTAGCACATTGGCAGCCTTGGCCTGAGAAACCCTGTCCTATTAACAAGAGCTTGTTGTCCCAGGAAAGTCTTCAGCTGATTTACTAATGGAAAGAAATGCCTCACTTGGACGAAGAGAAACCCGGGTGTGCCAAGGCAATCCTGAGGCAGGAGCCTGGGGAAAAGGAATGAGTTACTTCATCACTGTTGTTTTATGGCTTTGCTGATGGGCCCTCAGGAAGATTTGGGTTTCAGCTTTATGCAGGTTTTTTTTCTCCCCAGCTGCCTTAAAAAAAGCAGAACCCAGCCCAAACCCTATAATAGCACCAAAGAAATTCAAAGCGATTTGTAGCGAGGCAGCCCTTTATTAATGTGATTTTCCATGTTCAGGCACAAGTGAAATTCCTGGCTTATTGAAGAAATCTTGTGGTTGGCTGCAAGGAGAGCAGGGCAGTCTGAGAGGAGTGAGCTGGGCTGCTGGGCTTGGAGGATCCATCCCCTGTGCCACTCTCCATCCCCAGCTGCTTCAGCCCTCACCCACCAGGGCACGATGTGCAGGGTGTGGGAACAGCTTTAAAGCAGGTGTTACACCTCACACACGCTGCACTCTCCTTTCCCCTTGGCTCAGTGAAAGGTCATCCCACAATGTCACTTGTGATTGTCACACAGAAACAGTGACAGGGCAGTGGTGTGGCTTGGACAGAGCCAACCCCTGAATCCAGCTGACACCAGCCTGGAGTGGACTTCAGAGCCTGGTGCAGACCAGGAAAGGGGTTTCAGCTCCAGACAACCCACTGCAGGCCAGCAGGGCAAGGAGGGGAATCGTGCTGGTCCTGCTACACAAGGGGTTTTAAGCCCCCCCTGCTCTCACATTTGGATCCCTGTGGGATCTTCTTCTCCAGAAGAAATGCTCTTGGTTTCCTGTTTTCCTGCTCATCGGGTGTCACACGTAGAGAGGGGAAAATCTATTTGAGGGGAAAATTTTGAAACAGTATATTCAGACAGAGTATGTAGGCGAAAAAAATGGCAGCAGCTACCTCTGTGTGATGCTTCTCGTGCCCAGGGCTCAGCTAAAACAAGCCAGATAAAATTGCATCAGCTCAAATTCCTTTTGTTAATTACTGATTTTATTAGAGAGGTCCAAAAGGAGAAGAGAGGAAGCAAAGTAATTTTGTGCATTTCCTCAGAAGCTCAGAAAATGAGCTTTTTATTTTTACCTAATTCTGTTACTAATAAATACCCTGAGGGCCAAATACTCTCTGTTTCAAGTTGCACACTGGGTCTAGAGCAGTGATAAAGATCAGGGTGGTAAAGAGTGATTCATGAAGGGTTTGTGTGAACTGGGCAGGAGCAGTGTGTGCTTTGCTCTCCTTCTTTGCACCCACCAGGCTGCGTTTCATGGGGGTCACAGCCTTATTCTGGGTCTGAACAACATCCCAAGGGCTGAAGCAATGCACAAAACCAACCAACTCTCTCACATTTTGCTTGTGGCTTGCTGGATCCAATTTAATTTGCAGGAAAACCGATTGCAGGAAGGTGGCAGCAATTGGCAATTACTTGATTTTGTATTGATGGCAGGAGTGTGGAAGAGATAAAGCAGGATGTAAAAGCAAGGACAGAGGGTGTCTGATGTTGGCAGTGAAGGGTCCCTCACCGAGGAGGAGAGGGGGGAACTTCGTGGGAGGTAAGTGAGGCAGGATGGGTCTTTTCCTCCTCTCACATAGTGCTGGGAGGGACTGAGATAGGTTGAAGGTGTCTGTGAGGGAAAGGTAATTCCTTTTAGCTGTGGCTGCAGAGCCTTGATAGTGTGTGTGTGTCTGGAGGGGGGGAAAATCACAAAAAAAACCCCCAAAATCACAAAAAATACCCCAAATGCTTCAGCTCTGGAGGCTTTGCAGGACACCCTGTGCTGTGAGAGTTCTCCCTGCTCTGTATTTGGGGGATCACACCAGGGAAGGTGGGTGTCTTGCTTGCATAAGTAGCAAAACTGCAAACTCCTCATATGCAAGGAAGCACCACAGAACAATCAAATTAAATGTAATTGGAGTAAGATTAAATTTAAAAGACAATGACATTAAGTTCTAGCTCTAAAACTCATAAAGCTGTCTAAAAGCTGTTTCCAAAACTGTAACCATGCTGAGATCTAATAAAGTTTTCATTAAAGAGGAAGTGTTTGACTCAGCCTGTCCCTTAGCAATAGGAGGGTTGTTTGCCCCTGTTATGGAAGGGATACAAATAGCTATAATAGTCTCCTTTCTGTTTTACCAAGTACCAAGGCACGACTGAGGTGGTTGGCAATGCTCTAAGGGCTGTGAATGCTCAACCTATGCAAAAAAATGTTCTTTTCTCTACCACCCACCCCTTGGATGCTGAGCTTTTGGTGACCCAGGTGTGCTGAAGCTCCCACCCTGCTCTGGGGTTTGCTGCACCAGCACAGCCCCAACAAAAAAGATCCTTCTTGCCTTCTACCAGTTAGTGCAACCTGATAGACCCCAATATGTTTAAAAGACCCTTGGAGTCAGAGTGAAATCCCTGGGTATGGGTGGATTGCAGTGAAGGAGAGAGGGCGGTTTGATTACCGAAATGTCAGGTTTTGGCAATATCTCGGTTTTGCAAGACTCTGGTTCAAATTCTAAAATGAATTTAAGGGAAGTAAGCCCTGAGTCATGGTACTGCAGATGCCTATTATCAATGTCTGATTTTCCCTCTTTTTTGTTTTTTATCTGATGTTGGTAAATGCCACATGAGCCATACTAGGAGATGATGAGCTGTAATCCCACGTGCTAGCACACTTTCCCTGAGTTGTGTTGTCCATAATTCCTAGAGGCTGCAGAGCAGAGGGCCTGAATTAGAAAAAAAAAATCTGTCTATGGGGATTACAACTTATTGCTTCTGCTAATTATGCATATAAAAATAATAATTTGGATGAACTAGAGGGCACTGTGGTGTCCAAAGGCATCTATTCCATGTGCTCCCCCCCTTCTCTGATAACACTTCGGACCTCCAAACAAATAAGAACTAGTTTAACACCAAAAAGTCATCTTTGAATATTTTTTTTTCAAAGGAAACGTTGTTGTTGTCATCATATAATGATGAAATGCTGCTGAAATGCAGCATCCAGCTTGTGTGATGGGCTCTGAAGGGAAGGATGGTAATGAAACCCAATTTAACTAATGACTGTAATTACTGCGGAGTTTCACAGGAAATAATTTAGAAACATTCTGCCTGTGGAAAAGAGGAGGGTTGTGGTTCTTCAAAAAACCTTGCCTCGATCTGCAGAAACACACAGTGGGTTTTACCAGTTAATGTGAGCAAGGGAAGGTGCTGTGTGTGATCGTGGCACTGCACTTGTCTCCCCTGCTCTGCCCTGGATGAGGCAGAGCTGCCCCCACTCAGCAGGATGTCCCACAGGATGTCCCTCCAAACCCAGCAAGGGGCCATTTGTGACTCTCTGCACCCCTTTGTTAATTCAGTCCATCATCAGCTCAAAATCCTGCAGTCTCCTGTGCAGATCTGGCTGTTGGCTCTTGCAGAAAGAACTTTCTTTGGGGTCCTGGGTCCCTGTCAGTGTGGCAGGGACAAATTGCACAGCCACGTGTCCCCTGTCCTGCTGTGGTACATCAGCCCCAAGGTGCCCCTCATGTCCCACCAGGATAAAGGCCACTCCCTGTGTTCTCCATCAGTAGTCTTGTCTCTGCCCTTGTCCTGTTGCTGGGCTTGGGTGTATTTTGGGCTGGTTTTTTGCTTTCAAAATACCTATTGAGCAAGATTTCATTTCGGCACAGCTGAAGCCTGTGGAAACCTGGTGCCAGCCAGATCTTAGCCTTGGAGAACCAGGGATGGGCAGCACTTGTGCTCCAGGGCCTGGAGGTGTTGGTGGGATGAACTGGGCTGTACAGGGACCGTGGGAATGGCTGGAATGCCACTGGCCTCTGATGGAAAGCAGATGAAGGCAGCCCCACTGAGCAGCCCATCCTGATCTCCCTGGATCCTCTCATCTGTGTATTTAGGGAGAGATAAAACATCTGTGTCTATACATAGATATTTGCCCCCTTTACTGCTCCTTCCCTGATTAAGGGAAGCTCATCAGCATCTGCCCACAGGGATGAACTGGGCTGTGCAGCCACTGGCTGCTCAGATGCCCTGTGACTTTTGTCTTTCCTTGTCTGCTTTGTGTGTTCTGTAGTGCAGAATGAGTCCCTTGCCTCCTCTGAGGACATGCTCTTTTTGTGACATGAAGTGATGACCTGGTGCCTGCTCATAGCAGAGGTTTGGGGGCAAAATAGAAAAGATGCTTTTCTTTCCCTTTCTTTTTCAATGTCTGTTTGTCCCTGTACCTCCTGCCACCCAAGGTTGGGCCCTGGCATCTTTGCTTTCACTTGGAAGAAGGAAGAGACATTTATCTTACCTCAAATAATTTACATCAAAATCCTCAAACTGGTCTTGTGGTGCCCAGGATCCCAAATCTCCCCTGTCCAGGTGCCTCAGCTTCCAGGATCAGTCCACAAACAACTCCTCAGTGCTTTGGCATTAGCAGGGTGGATGACTGCAATAAACTGAATACCTAATGATGAAAACACATAAAGAGGGCTATAAAAAATAAGTGACACAGCTGGAGTGGTGACTGCTACTCTTTTGTGTTCAGCAGATTTTCTTTTACCTTTTAAGAGGAGCTGCTGATGGATTTAAAAAAGCTGCAGACAGAAATGTGGGGCAGGAGTTGAGCTGGTTTTGCTGATAAGCAAAGGCAGATGGCACCTCTCCCCCTCACCTTTGGGCTGGCAGAGCCTTGTCCCCACTAAAACACAGCCTGTGTGGGGATGGCCTCTTGGCAGGTCTCTGAGAGGAAACCATATAATTATAAACCACTGTCTAGCCTGAAGTGCTGTAAGTGTTTAAGTTATCACATTTCCATGGCTCAGTCAAGGGTATTTTTAGTGTTGGTGGAGCAAGCTGCTGACTCTGGGTCAAGTATTCCCTCCTAAAGTTTGTGGTCCTGATTCAGGGAAAATTAACCATTTGTTTAAATGTTTGTTATGGTGAACCTTTTCTCCCTTCCTCTGCCCAAGCTTTTCCATGGATTGGAGGCATGAAGAAAGAAGACCAGTTTGCTTTGACACTCAAAGTAGAAAAGTCTGATACTGCTAAATGTAGACAGCTGTCTAAATATCCCCTCTGAGTGAGGAGACATTAAAACCACAAGCACTGGAGCCACAGAGGATTATTGAAGTCACCCAAACTCTGGTTTAATTAAAAATTAATTCTAGAAAAACCATCCCATTTAATTTTAACCTGCCAATGGGTATTCAGAAGCAACTCTTTCTTCAGGGCAACCAACCTCAGAGCTGAGGACACGAGCAGGGTCTCCCTTGATGCATTTGAGGGGGCACAGCTGCTTTGTGATACCTCAAATGCCCCTTCAGTGGCATCAAGCCCCTGCTGCTGAGCATGTACAGGTTTGATAACTACACTGCACCATTAAGAGAGGGGTTTTAAATAACTCCTCCTTGTGCCATAAAGCTCACTGTTCATTCCCTGTGCTTTTATTACTTTTGTGCTGATAACTTTCCTGTACGGCTTCTCTCCGAAAATGTTCCTTCCTGCTAAAGATTTTCTTTCCACTGGTGCACGAGGATTAATTAAAACATCCCCAGGATTTGGTGCTTTGATACAATGAGTGCTAGGGCAGCTTTCTTTTTTTCCTTTTAAGAAATAATCAAGTGTCTGCAGGTATTCTGCATGTTCCTGCAGCTCTGATCAGAGATTCTGACTCGTCTGCGAGGTCCTTCTTGGATGCACAGCTTTGGATTAGTCGGTTGTGTTGTGAAATGGGGGAGACCTGTGGCTCTGGAAAACCTCATGGACTAATGGTTTGTTAGGGAAACTAGGAGTCCTCTGTCTCAGGCCATGGTTATCCAACTCTGGAGCTGGATGATGCCTCTGTGTTGCTCAGTTGCTCCTCAGAAGTGTGGGCCATATCCCACCAAGAGCTGTGAGATGCGTCCAGCTCCCACAGGGCTGAGGATCCCCAAAACCTGCTGCACTGGGGAGGATGCCCTGGGCTGTTTTGGCTGCCTGGTGAGTGCTCCTTGAGCAGCAATGGGTGCTTGGCAGCATTTCTGACCCACACAAACCCAGAGCAGTGGTTTTGGATCCCCCCCGTTTGCCCCTGGGTGCTGCTGCAAGGCTGTCCCTGAGCTGCTCTGCATACCCAGGCTAAAAAGATGTTTAGCTTTAATTATGGCTGGAAGCAAACTTGTCTGCTGCCCAGTTCACTTGTTGTCATGGCTGATGCTGGATTTATCATTCCTGGTCCCCAGAGCACTGTTTGCTCCACTGGTCATTTCTAACTTGGCTGAGAACTGCTTTGGGGCTTGTTGTGCTTTCATCTGTGCTGCACGATTGGAAAGACACAGTCAGGAGAAATTAATTTCTCTTGTTCAGGACAACACATAACGTTTGCAGCTTGCCTGAAGTCTGTCTCGAGGGCTCCCCTGGGCAGGCTCCAGCAGAGGGTGCAGTGGCTTTTTGTGTCTGCCCAGCTGGTTTTTAGGAAAGGTTGTCGTCCTCCCTCACTTCTCTTTATTCTATTTTTTTTTTTAAGGCAAAAAGAGATTGTAAGGCCTTTCTTCTGTCTGAAGACTCGAGTTGTTTAATGCCCATATCAAAAACAATCTCTACTCGATTTTAGGAAGAAGTATAGCAGTGTTATGGTTCATTTAACAAGCTCTCTGATATCCAACTGTTTGAAACCTTTGTCAACAGGCAACAGATGGGAGGCTTACAAGTGTGCTTTTATATTTAATTTTGTATGTTTCTATGAAGCCTTTATGTATTAATTGTGTTGGGGCTGTTAAAATGTCGTGCTGCTTTTTGGGGTGTGCCATTCCCAGTGTTTGTAGCGAGGGAAGGACACTGCTTCCCTCATGTTACCAGTTCCCTGTCTCTCTGTTACCAGCAGAGCATTACTCAGTGGATCATTTGAACCTTTAGACTCCTGCTTTCAAAATGCACAGACTGTGGAAAACTACTGAAATAAGTAGGAAATCTCTTCCAGTGCTCAATGGCTGCTCCTTCCAGTGTCTGCATAGACTGACATGAGCTTTTTTCCTTGGAATAACAAGTTTTAAATGGTGCCTGTGCAATACTCACAGTTGGACAGGAGGAACCGACACCACAGTGATGAAACCCTCCTTTGTGACCCTGGTTATGATCCTTAACCAGTTGTGAATGATTCCTCTGCCACCAAGGGTCAGTCAAACCATGCTGGAGAATTGCTGAGTGTCAAGCTTTGGTCAGAAAAGTCTGGTTGGGTGCTTTTTATTTAAAAAAAAAAATAAAAAGAAAGAACAATCTCCCCTCAAACACTGGTCCTACAAAGGGTCAGCAGGTGTTTTGCCCCTGGCCAGGCAGGACCAGCATGGTGAGAGTTGGGCAGCCTCACCACACGCTTGCCCAGGCTTGGTGCTGCCCCTGAGTGCCAGTGCCTGGTGAGAAGGGGCAGAGGATAACTTCCCCAGATTACAGAGCAGGGTTTGATGCTGCAGGCTGAGCTGATCAGGGCCTTGACATTCTCATAGCAATGAGCTGCTGTGCCAAGTTCCCCCAGTGCCAAGCACCAAGTCCCCAGAAGGTCCCCGACCCCTCTGCAGCGGTGCGGGGGTTCATTTATTTTATAGTGCCAGTTCTGATTGACAGGAGTTGGCATGGGGATAATGAGGACTGCTGCAGAAATGATCCGTGGGTCTGTAAAACCTGCCCCTTGAACACCCAGCATGCAAATTGTACATCTCCAGTGGGATGGGGCTTTCAGGGGCTCTTTAAGATCCAGAACGTTGCGACTCAGTGCAGCCTAATTGGATTCAGCCTCCTAATTCAAGTCTATGTTCTCTCCATAATGAGCTACAGATCTTGCAGAGATTATTGGTGGGACATCAGTGAGTTGCTGTGAGCACCAAATTTATTCTTTTTGCAAAGGAAGAGAGAGCCAAGGCCTCGATGATGCTGCTAGTGCACCCCAGCAGAGCCCCCCTCCCTGCCTGGCTGCTCTAACAGCTCTGTGCATTGATCTAATGAGGGCCAAAAAGTGATCTAATTCCTGCAGGAGCCACACTGAGCCATTCAGTTTCCATACTCAGACCTGCTGCTCCCTCTGAAATCTTAGGGCCATGCCAAGGACATCAGCTCAGGCCTGGGTATAGCCTGGGACCACATGCTCTCCTGCTTGTGGCCATTTGATTCATCTATTTGCCTTGAGCTGTCTCTAGACATCACTAAACATCTTGCTAATGTGTTTGAAAAACCTGTTGTTTCTTTAAATTCCCTCATTTCAATGTGATATTTTTTTTATATTTATATGTGCCAATGTGATCCCTGTTGTTACACCAGGTTTGGAAAGTTTCCACTGAACCTGCTCAGATGTGTTGGGCTCAGAGGATTTGGCTACAAGTAAGGGGCACAAATTCAGCAGCTCCTTGACCCTGTTCTCCTGGTAGAAAGAGAAAATGAGTTAATCCCACTTCCTCCTTTCCTTCCTGATGAATGGTCTGAGAAATTGGATGAACTTCCCACATCTCTCAGAGAGGAAAGCAGCCAGATGCTGGTCAGTGTTCCAGCTTCCCCATTACTTGTACTGTGAGTCAAAGCTGATGCAGGTGAAGGAGTAACATTTTTGTTTCTGGAGGTCCTTTCTCAGAGGAAGGGCTGTGAGCCCCCATTTGCTGTTGAGGATGCCCTAGAATGCAATAGCAGATGATCCCTGGGGGACAGTGGTGTCAGAGCAGGTTGGGATGAATTGTCATGGAGGGCAAAATGAGATTATTTCACCCATTCCTTAAATTAAATCATAGAATGGTTTGGGTTGGAAGGAACCTTAAAACTCATCTTGTTCCACCTCTCTGCCATGGGCAGGGACACCTTCCACTAGCCCAGGTTTCTCCAAGCCCTGTCCAACCTGGCCTTGGACACTTCCAGGGATCCAGGGGCAGCCACAGCTTCTCTGGGCAACTTGTGCCAGGGCCTCCCCACCCTCGCAGGGAAGGATTCCTTCCTGATGTCTAATCTAACCTAACCCTGCCTCTGGCAGTTTAAAGCCAGTCCCTGTGCCTCCTTTGGCTCTTGGTTCAGCTCCACTCTGGGGGGGACTCAGTGACTGTTTCAGTAAATGACTGTGAGATGCTCTGTGTGATTTCAGCTTCCATGGTGTTCCCATGGAAAAAAGGAACCAAAACCAGTATGAATGCCCCTGAGAAACCTTCCTGTGAAACTTCATACAGCCTTGAGTAAACTCAAAATCTTAGACATGGAGGGCAGAGGAGGGGAGTTGCCAAGGCTCTTTGCAATGAACAGGAGGTGTGAGCTTGCCCCAGGCAAAGGCTGCCCACTGCTCTACTCTGCTGATAAACAGTCCTGAAAAGCCCTCAGCCAGCTCTAGCTGGTAATTAATAGGTGATTGATTAGTTGGAGTCCATAATGGGTGTTTCCATTCGGGTATTTAGTCCATTAGGGTATTTCCCTAATGACCAAAGCAAGCTGAAGCCGTGGTGTGCAAGCTGAGCTGCATCCTGTGCTCTGCATCCCTTCAGGGAAAGCAGCCTTGCTCCTCCAGCTCCCTGTGCTTCCTAGCAAAAAGTTCCAACCCTAACCTAGCTGTATATGTATCTATATTCTTCAAAAACCATGAGGTAATATTTTCCTACTGAAAATTACTCCACCCCTCACTTCCAGCGAGCCTTCATTTTCATTCTCCTTGAAAAAAGTACATCTTGTTTCAGCTCTGTCCTGGTCTCATTTTCTTTTTTGCATTTGCAGTTAATTTCCTACTTTAAAAGAAAAAAACAGAAAAGTCTTTGATTTACTAGATTGGCTAAATTCAATATTTTTCCCAGAAACAGTGGCTCAGTGTTTCCTAACAATGAAGTTCAAACGTTGGAATGATATAATTTCCTCACTTCTGACACTCTTCAAAAATCAGCCTATTGCATCCAGTCTGGGCTCCTTCATATCCCTGTGGCATGCTTAGCATAAATTTTATCCACTTTAAACAATAGCTGTGTTTGCCACACGGTGTCCTAAAGCTGCAAGGTCTGATTCGTGATACGAATAACACACACAGTTGGATACCTACATTAAGTATGGATGATGAGATCACTTCCAGTAAAATCCTGAAATGCAGTAATGTGAAAAACATCTGGTTGTTGTGCATTTGATTTAAAGTTGGAAGCCTGGGACAAAGAGACTATACATTTATTAATGAGTTCTCTGCTTTATGGAGGTTTCCGTGCAATTTACTCGTTAAAGACTTCAAAAGCAGGAAATTATACCACCTCTTGATTGAAATTAGCTTATTGGACATCAAAAGAAGGAAAATATATGATCTCTTGGTGGAAATTAATTACTGCATTACATTGGGTTTTGTTTTTTTTTAAATAATAATCTGAATTTAACATAGTAATTTCCTCCTATGAACTGATGCAATATGTCTGTGTTTGTTTATGTACACATGTGCCAAAAAAAAAATTAAAAAAAGGGGGGAGAAATATTTGGAATTCTGGGAGCTGGCCATCCCCAGCCATGCTGATTCCTTAGCTGGAGGTGCTGGTGCATGCACAAGGGGAAGCCCAGAGCAGGGACTCAGGGGCTGCCATGGCACAATCCTGTGGCCTTTGCCAAATGTTTAAAGCCACGTGAGGTGGCTAAATGATGTCTCCTCTCCAGAACAAAGAGAAGAAGGGATGCAGCACCATCCCTCCATCACTTCTCTCCTGGATTAGTGCCTGACATCCCCTTTGTGCCCTGGGCAAGGCTCTTGAGGGGGTTGTGTCTGTGTCCCCCCAGCAAAAATGTACAGAAAAGTTTGAGCAAGCTGTGGTAACCATGGAAATCCTGCTGTTTAGTGAATTGGAGAGAGGAAAATTCAACAGGGATGGCCAAGGGGATGAATTAGAGCTGCCCCTTGGCAAGCACACCAGAGAAACTAGTGGGGTTTGGTTGTTGGTTTTTTTAAAAAAAAACACATACACATATGAAATTTCTAATTTTTCATTCACTGCTGACTCTCTGCTCTGAGAAGTGGAAAATATTTGCAGAGGCATTGCAACTTCTGCCACGTTTCACTTGAAGTCCTGTCTCACCTCACCCCGTGGCCCCTCTTTGCTCCCTGGGTGTCCTTCTGCACCCTCCATCTCCCAGGAACGTGCTCTTGATGTCCCCAAGCTCATGTGCCCTGAGGTGGGATCCCCAGGGATGTAGAAAAGTTGCTGGAAATGCTGCCAAGAACCAAACTGGCAGGCAGAGAGGCTGCCAGGGTGTGTGACCCGTTCATTTGCCCACCACCTCTCTTTCTATGCATAAATCTTTGTGTTTGACTTCTCTGTTTGTCTCCTGTTGTGCCCAGTTCCTCACAAATGCCCAGTTCTGGTGGCTTTTTGACCATTTTTCAAACGTGGAAACTCTGATGGCAGATGAACTCTAGACTGGAAAAATCTAAGTCGTGTAGGTTGTGAGATATTAATGTTTATGAAATGGTTTTGTGCTGTAGTCTTTCTGATGCTGCCCAAAGGTGCATTTGCTTCTGTATTTGCCACTGCTGAGGATTTTGCTGCATGAATCCTTACTTTCTTACAAATTTTTATATATCTACAGAGAGAATTATGATTTAGTCCCTTTAACCTCTGGAGAGAAACACAGATGGCAAAGTGACACATCTCTGCAGCAGTCACTGTGCTGTCCTTAGGAATGTGGGCAGCCAACCAAGCAGAATTTAAGCAGTTTATTCAGAAAAAAAAAGTGATTTTGCTCTTCCCTCAGCCTGTCTTTTGGGGATACAGACACACAAATCCTTTAGCTTGGGCAGAGTGGGGATAAACAGGACCAGTTTCCACTTGATGTGCAGTTCCCTGAGAGAGAGAAAGATGCGAATGTCAGGAGTTTTTGGAGACCTTTTTCTGCCCAGTCATTTTTAACCCATTCTGTCCTGGCTGTTCATTTTTTGGATCCAGCAGTGTTTCAAACCCTGGTTGGCTGCATCCCTGGTTGGCTGCATCCCTGGTTGGGGAAGTGGTTGAGGAAACCTGTCCCCTGGATGTGCAGACCATTACAAACGACCAGTTACTGGAAAATATTCTTCTTGTGGAACAGACTGTCCACAGTCTGACTCATCTCAAAGCTGGCTAAGAAGCCAAGTCACCTCTGGTGTTTAAAAAAACTAGGTTAGCCCCATGTATAAATATCCTGTTCCAGTAGCCCATTACTGTATTCATCAGGCATGTTCTGCTGAGCCCACAGAGGGTCAGTTCCCAGGAAAGCACAACCAAGGCACAACAACCCCCCAGCACAGAACATCTGCTCTGGGTTGTCACATGATTTATGGGAACATGTTGCAAACATATATATATATACACACATCATATATATATATGAAAGAATAATACCTTAGCACTGATCAAAAATCCTGTTTATTGCTCTAATGCCAACAAAAGTATTTCTTACACTTCACAAATCACTCGCTGTCCAAATTCCTACCTGGCATATTTGCATAATGAAATAAGAAGAAAACAGCAAATCCATTGATTTTTCAAAAGCAACTGCACTTCATTTGTTCTGTGTGAAAAGGTCATGGAGAGATTTATGTATGATATTTCTTTATTCCTGCAGTTGCTCAAGACTAAGGTACTTGGTGGTTCAGCTTTGGAATCATTTATCTTCATGTAATACCAATGAAGGTCTCTAATTATTTAAGAGCTTACTGGGTTTATAACATTAGCTCAAATTCCTCTCATTAGGTTCTTCATTTGCTTTTTATTCTAAAAAAAAAGGTGGTAGCCTTTGGAAGAAAGGGAAATGTGGTTTTCTTCTAGATAAAGAGAAATCTGAGCTATGACTTGGCAGGAAATTTTCTTGAGGACTTTCTTATGGACTAGATTTCACTACTTTCATGCATTTGAGTTTGCTTGCCCCTCACCATGCCTTTCTTTTCTTTTTTTTTTTTCCCTTTAAATGAGAAAGACTTTTCTCCCTCCTTTTCTGCTTTTTATGGTCTGAACAGAACTCGAGGCAACAGAACCAGAGACTAATGTCAGTGCCAGACTTTTCCCAGCGGGCAGACGAAATGGGAAAAGTCGAATTCTAACTGCAAAAGAATGAAAAATCCTCAGAGAGGATGCCCGAGGGCCTGAGGCAGTGCTTGGGCCAGACAGCCAGCTGCCACCAGTGAGTGTGGATCAGGGAGCATCTCCACTCGTTAGTGCTGGGATTACCTCTGGATTTACAGTCTGGGGAACTCTTGGCAGGGAGCACAGGCTTGGCTGGGGCTCGCAGGTGACAATTTGATGGACTGGGTTAATTCCAGATGTTCCTAGCAAGCAGCAGCTGGGATGTTTTCCCCCCTCCTGCTGACTGGGGTGAGTTCATCCCCCCAGAGCTGCAGCCTCGGGTCCCCTCCACACCTTCTCCGACAGCTGGGAATGCAAAGGAGCCCTTGACAGCAGTGAGGAGCCTCCTGTAGGTAGCAGGGTGGGATGAATCACAGCCTGGGATTGTGTCAGACCCTGCAATATGTTTCTCATTTGCTGAACTAAGGCTTTTATGGGACAATAGTGCACTGTGTGCTGTGTGGAAGGCAGGGGAGCTGAAGGATAGCAGAGAAGTCAGAGCAATGGGAAATAAATAGCTCATGGCAGGTATGGACCCTGCTGCCTTCCCTGATTTATGGTTTAAACTCAGTCACTTCAATGGCATTGGGCTCACCCTCCTACTAAAATCAGCATTGCCCCACATCCTGCTTTGTTCCTTTAGATTACTTAGAGCCTTCTAACCTTTAGGGAAGACAAATATTTAATTAATCATTGTTAAAAAATAATAATTGGCAATTATTTAATGGAGTGGTTGATTAATCCATTAGTCAGGATCTATGAGGCTCTTCCTGCTACAATCCAAACCCTTTGCCTGGTGATGTTTTCAGTGCTGGGCATGTGCTGAGGTGTGGTGGAAATCTGGGGGACCATGGTCAGGGCTTCCACTGCTGGTGACAGAGGTCCCCATTTCCAGGCTGTCCCCAGGCCATGGGGCAATCACAGCCCACACAGGGCTCCCCACACAGGGGTGCTCTGACTTAAACTCTTCATGTAAATCTTCAAGGGCTCGTAATGCCATTTCTTTTGCACTGACTATTTTGGCCAAGAGCACTATAAACTTACTGGAAAATGAATAACCACTGTGACAAGTGGCAAAGCTAAACATTTTCACTGCTTCCTGCTTTCAGCTATTTCCTTTTTCACTCAGGTTTTCCGTCCTTCCATCCCACCTCGCTCCCCAGACCAGAGCCATTCCTGGGGGGTGCTGTATTTTCTGGACCAATTGTATCACTTACTGGAAGAGAATTGTGTGGTTTTGTGCTTCATAGGGAGGAATAAGGTGATGCTTGTGGTTTCCACCATACTTGTCTGCAGCCCAGAAGAAAACTGGGCTGCAGTCAGAGGCTGAGTTCTTTGCTCTCCATCACTGTGGGAGGAAGAGGAGGATGAGGAGGAGCACCCTGAGGTGATAGGAGGGAGCAATTGGGAGGCAGGAGGTGGCAGGTCTGGTGGTGCAGGCTTGGGATGCACAGGACTCCAGAGAAAGGAGCCATGCTGTTCTATTAGCACAGGGGATCCCAAATTTTCAGGTTTCTGAGGTTTTGGTGAGATTTCCTGTATGCCAATTTGCTTTAAGGAACAATCTCTGTGAGAGGCATGAGAGAGACAGAAATGAACCCACCTCCCAGGTGGGGAGAGGAGGAGGAAAGCTCTGGAGGAGAGGTTTCTCCAAATTTCCTTGGGGGAATCATGAAGCACCCCAGTTCTGAGTGCCCAGCAAATGAGTGCTGATGTGCTGGGAAAGAGAGACAGGTCTTGTTTTGGAGAGAGCTGGAGGTCCTCTCCTAGGGCCAAGGCTGTGATAGCAGTGGAGAAAACAGGAAATAAATCATCATTGGGAACTGTGGGAGAGCAATGAGCTGAGTCAGCACTTGTGGGCTCACTGTCACACAGACACATCTTGTAGTGGTTCCATCTGGGGGAATTTGGAGAGCTGGTTCCAAGTAATGCTGGCCATGGGGGACTCCCATGGCTGACCTGAATCTGGGAAAGGTTTAGCCTCCAGCTGCTTCTCAAATGGCTGTGAAGTCAGCAATCTTCTGCAAAACTCAGTGGGTTTGACTTAAAACGAGGCACTGACGTCTCTGAGGAGGAATCTGTGTGTTCTTTGACAGCACATGGTTGTGCTGTTTTGCAACCAAAGCTCTTTGCTTGGGGTTTTTGCTGAGCTGCTCTATTTTCTGCAGCGCTCATTTATGGTAGGTTGCTGTGAAAGTGATGCTGAGGGTGAAGCTGGTTTTCCACCAGGAACATCTCCACCCACAACAGCTCTGAGGCACAAAGAGGTGAGCAAGGGCTGAGCAACAGAGCAGATCACTGAGGGTCCTGTTGAGCTCCAACCCAGGCTGTGGGCTGGACCCTGCACAGGTCAGCACTGAACCCCTGACCGAGGAATAAAGCTCCAGGAGTTGAACATTTCATCCTGTCAACCTGGGAGAGATTTGCCCAGATGACTTACATTAGTTTTAATGGAAACTGTGTGTAGAAACCACAAGCTTAAATCAAGAAGATTATGTCAAAAGAGCAGACTTCATATTCATAAATCCAAATGACAGGCTCCAAGTGGGTTTCTCTGCTCACTGCAAAGAGCCCGTCACTATTTTCAGCTCCTTCAAGCTGACACAATGCCTGGCCTTCATGGGGATCAAGTTTTGGAATGGCTTTTGTGACTCAAAGGATAAAGGAAGAAATCTCCCCAAGTAGGGTCATGTTAATAAGCAGCTGCACTAAAAAAGCAGTTCTCAGAGACTTCAGCACAAGTTTTGGCTTGGCATCTCACTGCAGTCTCTGTGCCAAGGTGGGATGAGCTGCTGAATAACATTTCCTTGTGGTGGTGTGGTTGGGAGCATGGCAAAGGATGTTGCATCAGTCCAGCCTGCCTGCCCATCCCAGCATGGAGACTGGCACTTTCCATGGAAGAAACAGCCTTTCCTGGCCAACTGCACTTTTAAAATTCTATCCATTAACTGAGATGAAAGGAGGGAAAATACAACCAACAGGAATCTCCACAATGGATACTATTAATTTTTCTGAGGATGATTTAGCTTGGCAAAGCACCCCCTGAGCTTGTGTGGAGATGGAGGGTCTAAGACAAATCCAACCCAGCAATCCCAGACTGATCAAAATGCAGTTGAAGAAGGGTGTGAAATTTAATGTATTGCAACGGGTTGAGGAAACCACGGCATGTCTTTGGGCAAGCAGAAAGGAAAGGACCTGGCTGCCAGGCTTGGAGCTGAAATCCCACTGCATTCTATGCCTGAGAGAGCCCCTCAGCTCCCAGCCTGCTCCATTAGCCACACAGGAACATCACCACAGGGCTCTCCTTGCTTAGGTGGAAGAAACAGCCAGATGGTTTCCCTCTTTCCTACCCCGAGCTGCTCCCAGACAGCTTCCTACACGCTGGTTTACTCCAAAGCCACCCTGACCTGGGTGTGTGCCAGAGTTCATTCCTGGCTCCTTGGGGCTGGCAATGCCAACACAGAAGATACACTGTCTGATGCTTCCAAACTCGTGGAGAACCTCCCAGCCTGGGATTGTCCAACCCCACTGGCTGCACACAGATCCTAAAAAGCCCATGCAATGCTGTACCTTGTGCCTGGGGTGTTCCAGTGGCAGGTCCGGGGGGGCCCAGAGCAGCTCTCAACCCCAGTTTGGATGGGGAACCTCCTCACGAGCCATCAGATATCAGCCCTGTTTCTGGGAAAGGAACTAAAAACCCTCCCTGCAAAACCTGCTTGAGGAGGGGGAAAGAAAAAGCTTTTCAGCCAGGAAACAGTAGCCATTGCTAATGAGCAGGGAGCAACTTGTCATTAGGCTCCTGTCAGTGACTGACATGTTTGAGGCTCTGGACATCTGGAAGGGATTTAGCAGAAAGGTCTGGTTCCTGTGGCACTGCTAATCTCCCTGGCTGATGGATTCAAGGGGAATGAGGGAGAAGGAGAAAAGAAAACTGAAGATCCAAGGGCTGATTCTTGCCACATGTGAAATAAATAAAGGACCTGCTCGGGAAAGAGGGTAAACAATCCCATTCTGCAGCATGAACTGCTTTCTCTTGCTGTTCCCTTCTCCTGTTATTTATTGGAGTTGAGCACAATGTGTAGAAAGCAAAACACCCTCAGACCTGCAGGGTCTGGGTTTCTATGGGGTGGTGGAGGCTCAGGGGCTTTCCCCTCCCTGGCTCCTCAGCCACCTTCCCCTCTTGCACGGAGTGTTTGGGGCTCAGTGATCCTCAGGGGTGGTGAGCTGAGC
Organism: Manacus candei; assembly: GCF_025592945.1. Taxonomy (NCBI): domain Eukaryota; kingdom Metazoa; phylum Chordata; class Aves; order Passeriformes; family Pipridae; genus Manacus; species Manacus candei. The sequence goes on along the minus strand of NW_026138085.1, from coordinate 15,376,128 downwards.
TTGAACTAAACCCCAGGCCACCACCTCACACAAACTCTCACCCAAGTTTTGTGAGTGCAGTTGAGGGTCAGCCCTGCCTTTGGCCCAGCAACCTTCTGCATCTGCTCCACAGCACGACCCAAGCAGAGCCCATCAGTGACTTGAGACAAATGTGGGAGTCCTCCCCCCACTGCAGACCTGGGAACACAGAGGTTTTAACTGTTGGATTCATTTTGGTGTGACACAAGAAAGAAGAGTTCTGGAAAAAAAACTGGCAGGGAAAGAGAGATTTGCCAAAGCCAAATCTGGTGGTTGGAGCTCCCCCCTTGGGAAGTGCTTGGCTGCAGGTAAAGGAGCTGCTCTGGGTTAGTTATGAAACCTCTCAATCCTACAGAAAACTCCACACCTCAAGGCTGGTTCCAGGGGACATGATCTGCCTTACCAATCTCCTTGGCTATTGGCTTCTTCTGGGAGTGACCCAAATTTCATCTTGTCCGAGGTTTGGGAAACCTTCCAGCTGAAAATGCAGCACACAAAGTATTGGTTTTGTCCTTTCCCTTGGTTCAGTCCTGCCCAAGATAACCTCAGGGTGCTGCTATACATTGTGTACTGATGAGCAACATATTTGAAGTTGTTTCACTCAACATGACACAATATTTGGACTATTATCCTAAGCATGGCATGCCTAAAATATGCCATTGGATGCTTCATGGTTTTGAGATGGTCTTTTTTTAGTACCATACAGGCTAAAATAATAAGGGTCTGTCCGGGACCCATGAGCTCAGACCTTGGTAGGATTCACATACAATTCCTAATTTGGACAATTCCTGATCCAAAGAGTCACTGGAGGAAAATGGCCAGGGAATTCCCTGGTTCTGTAGTTTAAAGTGTAAATCACCAAAGGCCAGTGAAAGCTAATGAGCAAACCAAAGACACCTCAACAACCTAAAAAATTATTCCCAGCAGTAATCAGCTCAGAAGGCCTTTAAATGACCTGTAAAAAAAAGAGTCTTATCATATTTTTATTTTTTTTTTTTAACTTTTGAAAAGAGTTTTTGTTTAAAAGAGCTTTCAGGGAGTTGGACAACTGGATTTCGACAAGTTCTGAAAACTCAGAGCAACAGGTGCCCGGAGTCAGTGCTGGAAATTTAACATTGGTAGCCCTGCTGTGCTCTGGAGCAAGTCTTGGTGAGTGTTTGTGGGTGTGTATTTGCCCATCACTCCCCTAAACCCCTGCAGGTTGTTCCCAGCCAGCTCCAGGCAGGGAGAAGCTCACTCCATCTTCCACCTACCTGGCCTGGCCTCTAGAAAAAAAGGAGAGTTTGGGATTCAACAACCATGACCTCATCCAGGGAGTTTCACGTTCCTGCAAGGATTAGGACCATATGACTGGAAAGCCCTTCTGATAAATGTTTGTTCCTGCTCTTGGCCAAGGCAATTCTCCTGCAGCAGCTGGAGGAGGGAAGGTTTTCTTCCTTCTTCTCCCCACTCCTGGTGTAAATTAGCCCATCCCTGTGCTATGATAAAAGAAACAAATGTGCCCTGTTGCCAGCTTGGGAGTCAGAGAGAGATGAGGGTGGACAGTGCCAAACCATTGTGAAAAGCAGACCTAGAAGAATTAAAAACTAATAACGAAGAAATTAGTCGGTCTTGATTGTGTTACAGCTGCCAGACTAATCCTGCTGGAATCCTCCCAGGCCAGAGCACCACTGCCTCACTTTCTCAGTAGCTGGCAACTCTGCTTTTTAAAATTAGTGGTGGAAACTACATTGGTTTTAAGAAACTCTTTATTTGTAGTGGGGTTTTGCTGCATTTGAATTCCAGATTCTCAGGCACTTGGGGCTCGTGGAACTACAGACTCCTATTGTATCACACCAAAGAAATCACTTCTCTGGTTCTTCCTGTAAATGCCCAAAGCTGAGTTTCTGTTGACGCTGCCTGAGTGGGAAGCACCACCAAAACCAGAGCTCAGTTTGCCTAAAGAAGAGGAACTGGATTTAGCCCAAGATATCTTGCTTTACAACGTGCTATGTCTCCTATAAAAATCCACGTCTCCAGTTTCTCTCTGCTCTGCCCATGCCAAAGTCCTGGTGCATGTTCAGACATCCTCTGTGAGACCTATTCCCTGCACCTCTTGTAAAAAGCAATAACCCTACGTGCCTGTGAGCCTCAGAAATGTGTGTGTGCTTCCCAGGATGAAACAGCGTGTGCCTGCTCTGAATATTGACCGAGACCGAACAAAGTGCTGCTCCTCATATTTTGTGGAAAATAAGCGACGTGGACCTGGCTGGTCATGGAAGTGTTTTATCCAGGAACATGTGTCTGTACATTGAACTTGCATAAGGAAGGCAGTTATTTTCCATTCCACCCTCCTGCCACATATTGCAACATTCGTTCTCAGCAGCGGTGAGGAAACGGATCCAAACCATTCCAGCTCTGCCTGGCCCTTTATCAAGGAGCCTCTACGAGTGCTGTAGATTATATTATTAAATCATTCCCTCCTACAAACAATCACTAGCCTTGTCATGTTATCTACTCAGCTGTAACTAGAAAACCACTGCAACTAAATTAAGCCATATGTCCCCTATAATTCCTCACGGTGGTGATGGACTCACAGTCCCTAATGGGGAAGTGTGTGTCTGTGTGGGTTAGGGGTTTCTAGGGGCTCATGCATCAGGGACTGGGGTGAAGCTTTGCTTGGCAGACAGCAGAGAATGGCAGGTCTCTGTCTGAGGAAGCAGAAGGAAAAGGTGAAATCCAGACATGAAGGAAGTGATGAGGTATAAAATCACCTTCACTGAGCAGGGTCTCAAAGCTGAAGGAAAGCCTGAGAAGGTGTTTTGCTGCTGATGGTGTGATGCTGGGCAGGAGAGCACGTTGTGGGGTTGTTTTGCTCTTGTACCTCCACAGTCCAGCCCTGTGGGGATCAGTGTGGGAGAGCTGGGGCAGGCACAGCCTGTGCACAGGTCCCAGCTACTGCTGACATCTCTCACTTCCCAGTGGAGTCCTGCTCATCCTGCTGTGCCTCCAGAAATGGTCTTACTGATGGTGATGCTGGATCCCAGAGATCCAGCAGGAAGCTGGACCTGCCAAGGGGGTCCCACTGTGCTGGGGAAAAGGAGCTGCTTGTGAGCTCTGGACTGAGGGAAGCAGAAGAGAAAGCATGTGGGAGAAGGAGGAGGATTCTTTTTGGAGAAAGTCAGCTGTAATGTCAAACTTTACCCTGCAGAAACTGGTGTTTGCTGTGTAAGTGGATTCTAACACACGTTCAGATCACCTTGCCCATCTCCCTGTGCCAGGGCTGGCTCAGCACTGGTTTTCCCCTCCTAGCAGACATCTTTCTGAGCTGTTATTGAAACCAAGAGGGGAGGTTGCTCAGTTTTCTCCCTCCCAGCTGTGCAGTCCCTCCCTGGTGTCAGGTCTGCATCACACAGAAGGAAGGGGGTTGCTTGGTCTGATGCACAGTGGGAGAGGCTGTGCTTGCTTGGTGGTGGCCTGACAGGAGACAGGACTGGGTGTGTTATGAGATGTCCCTCTAGTGTCTTTGAAGTTTGCTCCCTCTTCATTAAAAAGGGAGACTTTCTTTATTAGGACCTAATTTTCCTTAAGTTTATTGCTGCTTGTTTGGTCCTCTGCCCTATGTTTTATTTTCTATCTGCTTCACCTTGGCTTGAGGAGGCCATTGTCTGAAGAACAGAGTAACCAGAAGAAAAACCCCAGAACTTCACAGAATCACAGATATTTCAGTTGGAAAAGACCTCTAAAATCATCACTTCCACCCTTTAACCCAGCACTGCCAAGCCCACCACTAATCCATGTCCCTAAAGTGCCACAGTGCAACATCTACATGTTGTTTGAACACTTAGATAACCTTACAGAACTGGGATATCAGTGATGTGCAAATACTACATGAAACAGATATTAATAATTTTTAAATTTTCATTATATGATTTAAAGCTCTTTCTCTTCTCTTAGATGCAGCATCTCTTCCTGCTGGTGCAGGTGTGACTCAAACAAGGCATTGCAGCCTTGAGAAACACTCTGCTGTTCTCCAAACAGTTTCTTGACTTCCCAGCACTTAGTGATTCTAAATATTTTTAATACTCTCCTAACTGCAAGAGCCCACGGGGTTTGTATAAACCCTGGGGGTTACTGCAGAGGTATGGATAATGTGCTGGAAAATGTACAGTCATGAATGTTCTGGCACTTCCATGCTTTAATGTCTCTTTTTCTCTGCTTCATCATCACAAGAAGTGCATTTGGAGAGGCTTGTGCACAGGCCACATTGCTCTATTTCACTGGAATTAATGAGTGTCTTGGGTTTTGTTGGGGTTTTTTTTTCTCTCTCTTTTTTTTTTTTTAAGGAAGTTCCAATATATCCCAATAAACGAAATGAATTCAGATTTCAAAGCTTAGCATCCCAAAATAACAGTCAGTTGTAATTTGGCTCAGGATGCTCCAAGGTTTGCTCTCTTCCTGCATTACAACGTGGCCCAGAGCCAACCTCAGCAGATTACTGTGCTGACGCTGGGCGTCTGTCAGACCTTTAAATCAGTTGAATTGGGCCAGAAAAAACTTGCTTTTATCCATTTTAAGGTCTGTAGACTCTGCTCATCGAGTGGTTTGCTCTCCAGCGATGGCACAGACTTTTCCATGGCTTATACAGCTATGCATGGAAATGGATACTCCCCAGAAAGATATGTCAGAATAAGATTTCTTAGGGTTTTTCTACTTGGTTGCTGGCTTGTTGAAAACAAGAAGATAAATTACAGGATAAGGAATAAAATGAGAACATGCAAGAGCTAGAAATGCCCTGTGGGAGCTGTTTTCTGTCTCTCTTTTTTCTTTTTCGTATATGGACGATATGACTAAGTGGCACTGAATTATTCCCTGAAAGTTCAATTGCTACATCTTGTGACTTCCTGCTCTGCAATTTTACTGTATCGTATATCTGCAATATTGGGCAGGGGGAAGGAGGGGAAAATAGGAAACAGATGAGGGGATATCAGCTTGGCCCACAGCACTCCTCCTGAGATCCAGTGGGTTTGTTTTGTGCGTGTGCCTGTCAGCGTATGAGAGAGCAACGGCACGGGAGAGGAGTTCTTAGAAGGATTTATCTCCAAGTATCGAATGTGGGAAGATAATTACAAGCTTATACGATGAAGTAAGAGAATTGTTTTGTTTATATGAGAGGAGATAAAGCACATATTTCTCCCATCACAGTGATATAATGAAAGGAAGCAGAATATTGTGTGTAATTGCCTTTTTGGCCGGCGCTCCCTGAGGCCCCTGAGGACAGGACGAGGGTGCCTTTCCCAGCTCAGGAGATAACTCAGGGCAGCAACCCTGCTTAAATGCTTGTGGGGAGGCACTTGAGCATCACTCACTGTAGATTAATTTCACCAGACCTAACAAGACCTACAGTGATAACTCCAATTTAATCAGAAAAGAGAGGCCAAACAAACGGTAAGTGTAAAAGGGCATGGAGTGACAGGACAAGGGGGAATGGTTTTAAACTCTCAGATGGCAGGGTTAGATTAGATATTAGGAAGAAATTCTTCCCTGTGAGGCTGGTGAGGCCCTGGCACAGGTTGCCCAGAGAAGCTGTGGCTGCCCCCTTGGAAGTGTCCAAGGCCAGGTTGGGCAGGGCTTGGAGCAACCTGGGGTAGGATAATCTCATCCCAACCCACCTGCCATGGGTGGGGACACCTTCCACTAGACCAGGTTGCTCAGAGCCTGGCCTGTTATGTTACTGCACATAATATATATATATTTTACTATTTTATGACTATATTACTGTGTGTAATAATAACACTTCACACATACAGAGGGCCTTTTGGACACAGTTTTGAGCGGAGCTGGGACATAAATCCTGTGAATCCGCCGCCGTGTGTGGTGAAGGCAAGAGGGATTAGTTCCCTTCCTTTTCCAGCAGGCTCTGGACACATCAGATGGAGCTGTCTGCAAAGGGAAACGAATAGGATTATGTGATCTTTATCGAGATCCTTTTACAAGAGTGATGTGTGAAAGCAAGGGCATGGTGTGAGGGAGCATCTGCCACGTCCTTAACACATGGGACAGGGAGAGCAGACCCAGAAGGCAAGTGCAGGAGCATTTGGGGTGAAGAAGTTGTTCTAAAAAGACCTGAAAAGACACAGAATGGAGATATATTCCCCTGATGTTAGAACAGATAGTGAAAGCAGGGAACCGAGTGTGTGGGATGAGATGGGATGTGTTTCATAGCAATACATGGACAGGCTCGTGGTTAAAGTCATTTCCCACCAGTTAACCGACTCCTCTGCTGAGCTGCCAACCCAGGCCAGGCTGTCAGCGCTGCTGCCACCAGGGAATATTGTTCTGTGATGCTCTGATTCCATCTATCTGCATCATTTGCTGTTTGCTTCAGCTCCATTTGTGCTGGAGCTGCTCCAATCCCGGTGTGTCCCACACAGGACTGTGTCTCCTGCCATGGCACTGATCAGAAGGCCGGGCACTTCATAAACACCCAGGTGTAAAGTGAATGAAGGATCATTTATTTATTCTTCTGAATAAATTCTGCTAAGTTTGAGAAAAATGAAGATACTCATTTTCAGCGGTTTTTCTCAGTCTGTGAAAATGAGAGCAGAAGTTACTCCAGGGAAAAAAAAATCCAACCTGAAATCACCATTAGCTACAGCTGGGAATAAAATGGGCTCTCAGCCTGTTGCAGGAATGTGGGTTTCACCGAGCATCACTATAACTTTTTATTTTGGGAATTATATCTTATATATATTATAGCTTATACTATGAGGATAGTAGAAATTTATTATGACAGACAAATACAAAAGAACCCACTTTTAATTCTACGCTGTTGATTATTTCCCCTAAAGCTATTACTGAAGAGTTGGAAAGGTGTTTTTTTTTTTCTCCAGAAGCTCTCCTTCTGGCCTTTCTGTGCAGCTCACAGAGCAAAGTGAAAAATATTTATGATCTTAATGGTTCGGTTATTTCAGCCTTCAGTTTTGTTTATATAGGAAAAAGCTTTTTCAATAATAAATGTTTATTATTGCTGAAGATCTCTTCGTTTGCCTTGGGGTGTGTCTTGCGATTCCTCCCTTTTGGTGGAGCAGCTGTTGTGTCTGAAATGTGTGCAGAGAAGGGTCTAGTTGTGTAAGTGCAATTTTCTACGTGATTGATTTTGGAGTATTTGTATGAGCGTGCACAGAGTCCACTGCCCGTGGATTTCATTTCAAACCAAACATCCGTCTGGAAGCAGAGGTTAAAACCAGTGCAAACCAAAGCAGTGGTTCTTCACAAATAGGTCTGTCACAGTCTGATAGCCAAGTGCATTTGAATATTCCTTTGCAACACTTGAACTGCTCTCAGACGGATTCACAGAAGCTAATTGAAGGCTTAGGCAGTACAGAAAGTCCTGCTGGAGAGGAATAATGAATAGGGATGCACTGGAGAAGAACGAGGAGGCAGCAGGACCGGGAGGGATGGGATGGGAAGGAAGTAAAGCAGCAGTGATAGATAAAAACAGTGAATTTGCCTGCGTGTCACTCAGGGGACCCAGGACACGTGTCAGTGCTGGGCACAGGGTGGCAGTGGGGCTGTCCCAACCCTCCCCATGCTCAGCCCTGACCCCTCAAAGCTGGATGTCCCTCCTCACTCCCTGTTTGCTCAGTCTCCAGGGAAACACTCCACTGGGAAAAAACTCTGTCATTTCCAGCATTTTGGAGTCAACAAACTTCTGGTGGATGCAGTGTGGGGTTTGGTGTCTCGAGGACGTCAACCCTCATTTTGGAAGATTATGATGGGAACGTGGTGATCCTGGTGAGCACTTCCCAGGACAGGAAGCCCTGTGCTCCCGGGGGAAGATGCTCTTTTGAGGATCTGGGGTTCCTGCTCCTTGGGGGTGTCCAGGGAGAAGCTTGTACCTCTATAAACCAGCTGTGTGAATGAAGGGGACCTTGCCATTCCCAAAATGGCATCTGGCACGTGGAGACAAGGCAGGAGCCTATGTCCAGGTGCTTGGCCCTGCCATCATGTGGGATCTTCACTGTTCTTCTTCACAGACAAATTAGAACTGGCTGCTGCTTTCAGAGGACTCAGCAGTTGGCAGTACCTTTGCTTGATCTCCCTCCTCTTTTTGTTCCATTTTTTAAGCCTTCCTCTGTCAAAAAAAAACTATGATAGCTGGTGGAGGAGGAGTTAGGTCAAGGGGTCTCACTCTGGCCTGGAAAAATGCACAACCATCAGATCAGGCTTCACAGCCCTAAATTTTTGCCCAGAGCCAGGGAACCAAGGCACCCCTTTCTGGGCAGAGTACAGATCACTCCTCCCTTTAAAACAGAGCATTGGAGGCTCATAAAATGCTTCCACTTTACAGAGGTGTAGCTGAGAAAGGCTTGGGTTAGGCAATACCTGAGAGGGCTTAAAACCTTACCTTTTCCTCAGGAACACATGAAATCTCTTTTTCTTGTCTTTTAGGCTGGAGGCATGAGCCTTTGCAGGTAAGATTTCATGATTTACCTACTTAGAAGGAGGTAGTAATGAAACACTCCCTGGGGAGAGGAAGCCTGACCAAGGAATGGTTTTGTGTATTTTATCCAATAAGCATTAACGTTGTTTACACAGATCAGATTTATTTACGGGTGAGGGGGGGAATCTTTGTAAATTCAAAGTGTTTATTATTGCTAAAGACTTCTTCTGTTTGGCTCAGTGTCTGCTCCTTGGATATGTTTCAATTCCCATCCCTTGCTGAGCAGCTGCCCTTGCTGGCCACTGCCCAGTCTGCAAAGCTGCAGGAGGGATTTGCAGAGGTCTGTCCCTGAGGGCAAGAGGCCTCAAAGGACCCCTTCTGCTTCCCAGGAGGATTTAGGGAGGAAAGAGCCCTTCAACTTTGATGTCAGTCCAATCAGAGCAAATCCTTTACAAACTCTGGGATGCTGTGGTGAGTCACAGAATTGCAGAAAGGTTTGGGTTGGAAGGGATCTTAAAGCCCATCCAGTTCTATGGCAGGGACACCTTCCACTAGCCCAGGTTACTCCAAGCCCCATCCAAGCTGGCCTTGGACACTTCCAGGGATGGGGCAGCCACAGCTTCTCTGGGCAACCTGTGCCAGGGCCTGCCCACCCTCACAGGGAAGAATTTTTTCCTAATATTCAATATAAATCTCTTTAAAACCATTCTCCTTTGTCCTCACACTATCAGCCCTTGTAAAAGGTTACTCTCTTTCCTTTTTATAAGCCCCCCTTAGGTACTGGAAGGGGATCTAAGGTCTCCCCAGAGACTTCCCTCCTCCAAACTGAACACCCTCTCAGCCTAAGAGCTCCTGCTTTCGTTGTTTGGTTTTAAAGCAACAAGAAACCTCTGGCCAGGGGTGACCCCTGGCAGTGCTGGGAGCGGCTGGGAGGGGGTTGATAGCAGCCGGCATTGGGGTTTCCCAAGGAAGGGAATCATCCCCCCCACGGCTGCGGGCTGGGCTGGGCTGGGCTGGCACTGAGGAGCCCCTGGGGTGGGGGGTCATGGAGGGGCCGGCGGGACACCCGGAGTTCTGGGTCCCGACTAGGAGGAGGACGGAGGAAAAAAGTCCAGACGAAGAAGAAATTGAGGATGAAGAAGAAATTGAGGATGAAACGCTTGGGCTGGGAAGGGGGCTAGAGGACACCCCTGGGGGGACACGGGACACCCCTGGGGGGACACGGGACACCCCTGGCTCCCGCAGCGGCGGGGCTGCGGGGCACGGCCGGACAGACGGAGGGATGGAGGGGCGGGTGTGCGGATGGAGGGACGGATGGATGGATGGATGGATGGATGCCCTCCCCGGGGGGCGGCCCCTCTCCCCTCCCTCCCCTCCCTCCGGGCCGGGCCGGGCCGGGCGGCTCCGCTCCCCCCGCGGGGCCGCTCCCGCGCCCGCCCCCGCTCCGCCGCCGCATTTAACGGGCCGTCCTACCCCATCCCATCCCCGGCCCGGCCCATCCCATCCCATCCCCGTCCCGTCCCGCCGGCCCGGCCATGGCGCGGGTGCCGCTGCTGCTGCTGGCGCTGGGCCTCGCCGCCGCCGCCAAGTCCCCGTACCAGCAGGTCCTGCAGCACAGCCGGCTCCGCGGCCGCCAGCACGGGTAAGCGGGGGGAGGGAAAGGGGGAAAACACCTTTTTTTCCACCCAAATCCCGGCGGGAGCGGGCGCGCCGCGGGGGATGCGCTCGGTGCCGGCTCCGCCGCGGGCTCTTTGTGCGGGAGCGCAGGCGGCGCCGAGCCGGGGAACCGCTTCTGTCCCTCGGGGAACCGCTTCTGTCCCTCGGGGAACCGCTTCTGTCCCTCGGGGAACCGCTTCTTTCCCTCGGGGAACCGCTTCTTTCCCTCGGGGAACCGCTTCTCCCATCGCTTTCTCTTTCTCTTTCATCCTCGAGTAACTTTTTTTTTCTTTCTTCTTTCCGTAATTGTCCTTTCGATAACTTCCCCCCTTTTCTGTCACGATGCTTGTTAGTATCGCAGATGTCACTTCAGACTCCTCAGTGCTTCTTTATCAGTCAGTCCACGTTAAGGAAATAGGCTATAAAAATCCCTGGATTTCGCACCATTAAATGTTTTGTGGAAGGAATTCTTGTTGTGAATTTATAGAAAAAGAAAGAAAGTTGCTTCGATGTGTCTGTGGAGTCAGAACCAGCTTACTCTTCGACTGGAACCCCCAGTCAGTCTTGAAAGTTTTCTTGATGAATAAAATCAGTTATTTACTCATAAATAGTACAAGATAAGACCTGTAGAAAAAATGCATGTAGACCTGTCTTGCTTGATACACAGTATTTCACAGAGTGAGTAGTTTGAGCCTTCATTGATAGGCAGAAAACTAACCCAAAGTTAATAGTTGTTCCCACCAGTTTTTAAATTTATTGGGAATTAGGAAGGGTGAAAGGATGACAGACCTTTCAGCTGGCTTCCATCTCTCAGCGTGGTGACAGTGATTGAGCCGAGGCTTCTGTTTAAATGGGTTGCTGGAAGCAAGGTCATGAAATGCTTTAAATAAAAAAAAAAAAAAGCCAAACAAGACTTAAATGTTGCAATTTGATACATTCTCTGGCAGAGATCCAGGTCAGAATTTATGACAATGGAGGTGTTGTTTGTGTCTGATCAGGTACACAATCCAACAGGCAAATTCTGAGCTGATGTCTGTTTGTAAAAGCTCAATAATGCCAGAACTACAGTGATTTATGTACATATAAAGTGGGTCTTGTTCATCATCTCTACATGATTTGAAACTAAGTAAATACCCAGTTCTGCTGATAGCCCTGAGGCCAAAGTTTGCTCAGGCTGGCTGAGTTAGGGCAGTCCTGGGATAAATCAGTGCACTCATCTCTGCAGAGAGAAGCTTGTTGTGTTCCTCCCTGGACAATTAACAGAGGCACAGGGTAAGATGTGATTGCGGTCCATGCTGGTGCCAGAGATCTTTGGAAGACACAGGGAATTGGTGTGCCAGGGTTTCCATCTGTTGCTGAGATAAACCCAGTTGACCACAGCACTTCACTCCCTGGTCCCATTCTGATGGAGAGAGTGATTTACACCAAGCTAATTTTTGAACATACACTGAATTTTGAGCATTGATTAATGATGTGCCAAGGAGATACAGCAATGCAAAACCAGCCAAAAACATCTTGGATATGAGGCGTGCTGTGTTGCTTGCAGGAGGGAGCTCTGGAGGGATGTGCAACCAGGACTGCCACCCTTTGCTGTGAGGATCCCCCACACCATCAATGCCCCTATTGAGCCCAGAGCGAGCTGGGAGGCAGAGCTTGGCTCTGCAGCAAGAACTTGTACATCTTAATTAACTTTTTAGAAAGTGAGTCAGCTCGAGTCAGTGAGAGGAGCTGAAAAGTATATCAGGAATGCTAGCATTTGAAGGTGAAAATGTAGGAGTGCTCTCCCCAAACCCACCCAGCCTCGTGGGCACTACAGCATGCTGGGGAGGTTCGTGGCCACAGTCATTGCAGGTAGCTGGGGCTGTACCAAGTCCTGCTCTTCTCAGCCTCTTCCCAGGGGCAGCCCCTGTCCCAGCAGCTCCCAGCTGCTGCTGCCAAGAGAAAGGCTTTGGCTGAAGGGGAACAATAGGCAGTTTTATCCTGGAGTCAGCGTGGCTGGCTGGGAACGGCATGGCAGAGGTGATGAACTCCAACGAGGAGAGGGAAGAGTGTTGACAAATTCATTTTAAGCCAGACTGGGCAAAGCACCAGAACATGCAATGCAGGGAGCCGCTACTACAGCCTGCCTGCAGGACCCATTGATAGCACGGCCCTGAGGGGGGATTTTTCCACACTGAGTTAAAACTGGGAAGAAGTTTTCCCCCATAAGTCAGGGAGGGAGCAGCAGCCCCAGAGAGCTGCAGTCCTGGGCAGGGAGGAGGGAGCAAGGCAGTTCATTGCTGTCCTGGAGGCACAAGGGTTTTCTTGGCAGGCTGCTCCCGGGGATACAGGGGAAGTGATCAAACAAGTCCTTCAGTAGCCAGGCTTGTCAAGATGAATATTAGAGGGATTGTCCACTGCCGTCAGCCAGACGCTGAAATCGAGGTAAGGCTTGGAATTTCCATGTAATTGGAACCACATTTCGGCTCGGCGGGGCCGGGTGGCCAAGGTGGGCTGAGTCAGAGCACAGCCGTCTCTCTAAGCGATGATCCGGAGTGGAAGTTGCTGAGCCTGGGCCAGTTTGCACCAGCTGAAAGTTTGGCTTTGTGATTTCTAACTTTTTTTTTTTTTCTCAGTAGATTCTTGCTCCTTGTCCCCTGCTTTATATAGAGAAAGGGGATGAAATGCTTTCGTGTGGAAACAAACTCCCTTTGCTGGGTATGGCAGTAACGAGGGCAACGATAAGCTGAGTCCCCGCAGGTCCCACAGGCCCTGTCTGTGCCCTCGGGGTGGGATGAAGGTGCCAGGGCTGTGTGGGGTCAGCTCTGCCCCCGCGGCAGCTGCACCAACAAAGGCTCATTGAAGGCAGGCCAGGCTCCCGCAGGGGCTGGCACTGGAGTCAGCCAGCACAGGGGAGACCCTCAGGTTAATTCATGCTAATGATGGGCAGGCTGGCCCGGGCTGGGATGCCAGGGAAAAGCAAGCCTGGCTGCTGGAGGACTCGGTGCTTGGGCTGCAAACTCTGCTTTTGTTAGTTTTGGGGGGCAAGGGGCAGCGCCTCGGTCAGACTCAGCATGAGACAGGCTGCTGTCTGTTCTCCTGAGCACATCAACAAGACCTTCACAAGAGCATCTCCGGGCCCCATCCTGAGTTTCATTTGTGCAAGTGAAAACTCTGCCTTGGGTGGCACAGAGCACTTCTGATGGGCTGAAGGGATGATTTATGTGTTTCGCTTAATTATTTGTTTTCCTTTTGTCTGCTTGGCAGCCAGTGCTGCACATACTTTTGGTGCTGCTACTCCAACTGGGACATGATGTTGGTGGGAACATGGTAGGGAATCCAGCCTTAGTTGGGCTGAGCATCCTCAGCTTTCTTGGGTGTTTGCTACACCTCTGCTCAAGCCCAAAGAGAGTCGATGGCCTTGCAACCCAGATCCATAAATCACATCTTACACTCTGATGTGTGTTGCCCAGTGGCCAGGGCTGTTGGCCACAAACCACAGAGATGGTGAGCCAGGCAGGGCAGGGAAATGCTGTGCTGGCCAAACCAGCAGCAAGTAAACTCCCAGCTCCTGCTTGACCACATGTTTGCAGTGATACCACTTCTTAGAAAGCTGAAAGGCTGCTGTCAGCTCTCAGCAGGGTTAGTCACACGTGGAACACCAACCATCAACTTTTCTGGGTCAGCGGGAGCTCTGGGGACCTCCTGGGCTGATACAGCCACTCTTGAGCTGTGCTGTCATACCTTATGTGCTGAAACAGGGCAGGGCACTGCTCATTGTCCCCTCATTCAGCTCAGCATCCTTGACCAGAATCTACTGAGTCTATCACACAGCAAAAGTACCCATCCTGGTTCTGGTGCAAGTCTGCAGGCTGGTAAATATCTGTGCTTTCTTATATCCTAAACACTAAAGTAGTGGTTTCTTTTGGAAGGATTTGAGTTATTGCAAAACTTGCTCAGGTTTTAGCTGGGATCCCAAATTGCAAGTAGCTGTTCAGCACAGAAACACTTTTAATTTACTTTATTTCTATTTTGATGAGAGATGGAACATGGGAAAATAAAGTCAAGAATTTGCACTTATTGAAGAAAAAGATGCTGTGACAGAGTGAGGGGAGATCTCTTTTCCTGCTTCCTCCACCTCATGATAGTCACTATATGCTCAGATCGAGTTGACTTGCAGCTCTCAAAGTTTCCTGCCCTGCAAGCCTTTTTGGGCACTGTCAGGTGGGGGGTGGCTCCGTGCTGGGGGTCAGCACTGAGAGGAGGGAGGCTCACGGGACCCTGTTGTGCTCTGCCCTCCCCCACAGCCCCAACGTGTGCGCAGTGCAGAAGCTGATCGGCACCAACAGGAAATACTTCACCAACTGCAAGCAGTGGTACCAGAGGAAGATCTGCGGGAAGTCAACGTAAGTACCCGGGTGCCAAGCCAGGATCTCCCCAGAGATGCCCCCGTGGAGGTGGCTGCTGGGTGGGGGAAGCAGCTGGTGTGGATGTCACAGCCCACGGGGTGGGTTTCAAGTGCTTCACGAGCTTTTTACTCCCTAGGAAATATTTATGTTTTTCTCCAATGGATCCTAAAACGCTTTGATGTTAAGAGTGGAAAGTACCATGTAAATACAAATGCTGATGGTTTGTTCTAATTGCATTTCTATATATATTTCTATAGCTCTCAGGGCTGTAATGAAGTGTGTACCAGATGTTTTCTAGTGCTTAGCCCTGTCCCTCTCCATGCTAGGCTCAGTGCTCCCTGGATTTAAGAAATAAAAAATGAGGAAAAAAAGACAACCCAGAGCTGATGGATATTGGAGGGAGCGTAAAATTCATCTCCATCTGTTTGCTTTGGAAGGGAAAACAGAAATAAGGGGAAAGAAGCGTCAGCTTTAGCCAGCACTCTCTGATGACTCCACCAGGAAAGTTAATCAGACTTGCAGGCCAATTCCACGTCTAAAATTGCAAACAATAATATTCAAGTAGCTGTTGCATAAAGTATCTGTGTAAGCAGCCTCGGGACATTCTTTTGAAAGATGCAGTCAGCAGATAATTAAGCCTATGCATGCTTGACTGTCTGCCAGGCTGGAGAACAGGAGCTGAGAGTCTTTTTCCTTGCTGTAGTCTAAACTGAGCTTTCAGGAGCGTTTGCTGGCCCCACACTCCAGCAGGGACCACCACAATACCCAGGGCTGGTGCAGAGATGCCCTGAGCAGTCCTGGCCTTGGGGATCAGAGCTGTGGGCCAGGTCTGGTCCTGGATCTGCAGAGTCAAGAGCAGACAGCAGAAAATCATCTCATGTGTTTCTGTTGTGGTCCACTGTAAATTGCAATTAGATCTATAGGAACCTGTTATTCTTTACTGCAGAATTTGGTTACCATCATCAGTTTAGCTGTGATGCCTGGCCATTGGGATTCATTTCAGGTGCCTGCAAACCAGATCTTGTCGCTGTTCAGAGCTTTTGGCATTTCACTGTACTTGCCATGAATTTGTCCCAAGAAGGAAAGTTCTGTACTTCAGGAGGATGTATTGCTGGATGTACCATGTATCATGGTTTTCCTTATGCCCAATTTTCTTTACAGCAGAAAAAAAAAAGAACAAAAAAGAGAGGCAATTTTGTAAAATCTCCCTCCCCTTGATTCTACAAACTCAACAAAGCTGGGAAGGCTTAACTTGAGTGCTTAGAGTTCAGGCTGTCATCTTGGCTGAATAATGGTGCTTTTTTTGACAGAAAATGGACAAGATGGTAATGTGGTATCATCACTGCCTCTTCTGATAACAGAGTAGCCTAGCATGTCTCCAAAGAAAACATGGCTCAGCTGTGGATGTGGGATAGCTTTGCTGCTCTCAGCACTGGAAGGCAAAGCTCTCCAGCCACGGATTCCTCCAGCTCTAAAGCAAATGAGAAACTAATCTCATGTAACCCAAGTGTGCAGCTGGATTTGGCAGAGACAAACTCACCCACTTATCTCCAGAAGGAGGTGTAACCACGGGTATCTGGCAACATTTTATGATTTCATTTGAGGAGATGGGGTAACCTCTTCTGCTTCCTTTTCTCTGCTTTTACCCAAGTGTCTGATCCAGTGATGCCTCGCTGAGAGAAAAGCACACAGAGCATTAACCTGCCTGTTAACCTATGAGATAATCTTTCCATTACCCACGGAATTTGCTCACTACTCTTTGCTTTGCATCACCTCCACAATGGGTGTTATTGTCTTCTCTCCTCCTAGTCATTCTTGAGCCTGGGCCCTACTTTTTCCTTTAGCAGTGCTGGTGCAGAACAAAAGACATGTGCCTTGACTCAGATTTTCCGGAGGACCCCGGGACAGCTCTGATTACACAAGTTTGCCGGTGATGGCTCCCACTGGACGTGGTGAGCCTGGCGTATGGAAGCAATCAGGAATCATTTGGGCTATAAAGGACATGATGCATTCTGCTGCAGCACTCAAATCCCTGCACCAGGGGCCTGATGCTCAGTGCCTCAGCACCCATCACAGTAGGTGGGCACAGCTAATGCTGCCCAGCAGGAACCCTCAAAACTGGCCCGTTGTGTGGGACTGAGCTGGTGCATGAGAGGTACCATATGCCTTTAAATCCCATAAAATTCAGGATTTGGCATGTTTGTCAGCATAACTGGGGGGATCCAGCCTTTGCTGGAGATCTGCAGTCAGCAGCTCATGCTGTGGTCCTCCAGCTCATGCTTGGTTCCTCCTGTGGGCAGAGGGATCTGCTCCATCAGCCCTGGGGAGGTGCTGGAGCTGGAGGAGCGTGGTCATTTCTCTCCTCCTCCTAGCAGGTTTTTCCCACCTGTGAGAACAGCAGTCCTGGGGTAGGAGACACTTGGCCCATCTCACCTACTTCCCATTGGACCTGCCTGTTGTCCTCCCTGCTTGCTCAGAGGGTCGGTGGTGCCACAGGTTGTAGGTGTGCAGCAGGTGCAATTACCTGGCTCTAGGAAGATTGTTTTGGCTGCTTTGCTTTCTTTTATTTCCCTTCTCTGAGCACTGTTTCAAACAGGTAGCGGGGAGGGAGGTCAGTGAGAGACCAGGTATTGTTGAGAATCAAAGCTCCACAGGGGTGGAGTGCTGGAAATTTCAGCTCATGCATCAGAAGATGACTCCTACCTCTTTATCTACCTTTTTTTTTTTTCCCCTGTTTTTCTCCTCTTTGCTGAAGTGTTGGCTCACACAGTTAAGGAGAAATTAGAGGATTTATGTACAGGTTTTATCATTGCTGATGACGTGAGACAAGACAGTTGGCAAGAAGTCTGACACTGCTTTGATTTTAATGAGCACTGAAACAAGATCGTTTTGGTAATTAGGTAATTTTCCACTGCTGGTGATTCCAAACTCAAAGAAACAGTTTATTTAGAGCATATTCTCATCGTTATGCCTGTGTGTTTTATATTTTTCTACCTCCCTTATGCACTGGGCTTATTCTTCCAGAATTGGGCTTGCAATGGAACACGTCCCCACACACTTTTTTGTCTTGAGAATGAAAAGACAACTTATACATTTTGGATTTGGATTATTTTTTGAGGAATAACCCATTCATAATTTCCTTTTTTTTTTCCTTTAAAATTAACTTTCTTTTTCATGTCCAATGTACTTTCCTCATTTTAGGAAAAAAAAATTACTCTCTGGCACTTCTTTTACAAAAACAAACCATATGAGCTTTATTACAGGAAATTATTACGAATGGATCTTTATTCACTAATGTATGCCTAAGCTTATTTTTATTACTTCTAAGAATGCACTTAAAATTTAATTTCAGCTCCCAAGAATGCAACAGCAGTGAAACAATGACTGATAAAAGCCAGGGAGCTTGCTTCTGCAGGCAGACACTGATAGACAGTTCAGAAATGCAATGTTTCAAAACCAGAGGCTGAAAAACCGTAGATTTGACTTGCAGTTACTCAAGGAGGAGGTCAGGAAATGGTGGTCAGAGTGGGTGACAAATGCTCTCTGTGTGAGGGCAGTGCTGATTAACCCACACCCTTGGCTTCCGCTGTGTCCCGGTGTGTAGTGGTTTGTAGCCACTGAGCAGACACCAGAAACTGGGATGGACTGGGCAATTCCAACGGCTTTTGTGCAGAGCTCACTGCGTGGGGCAGTGGCTGGGGGGTGTTCAGGAGAAATCCTCCTCCCTGGGCAGCAGAGTGTGGCTCTGACCCAGCTGGAGAAGGATAGATAAGAGCAGCCTTCCTCCCATATGGATGTAGGGTCAGGCAGCACTGGGGTGCAGAGTAACCTTCAGTCACAGCCGTGCTGCTCCTCCCTGGGGGCTGGAGGTGGCAGCAGCACCAACTGGAGGGTGCCCTGTGCCCACCCCAGCAATGCCTTTGGGTGGGCTGGGTGGTCCTGTGCTTCCACCGAGTCCACCAGCCACGGGAGGCCAAATGCCTGGAGCTGAAGCTGTGTTTCACAACCCTCATCTCTGGGTCCTTGTGGGTGCCATCCCTTGGCTGAGCACCTCTGTGGTCACCTGGCCCTTTGCAGCAGTTCTCTGGTGCTGGGGATGATGGCAGGACATGCTGGAGGAGACACTGAGGGTCCCCTTCAGTGGGCACGTGAAGGGGGGATGTGAAGGAATCCCTGTGTGAGTGGAGCTGGCCCTGCTACTTCCTTGGTGCTTCTGGCCATCAGTTCCCTCCATTCTGGAGATGCCACAAACCCACTGAGAAGCAGTCATAGGATCACAGAAGGCTTTGGGCAGGAAGGGACCTGACACACCATCCCCCTGCCATGGACAAGGATACTTTCCACTAGACCAGCTCCCTCCACCCCCTCCCAGTGCCCTCCCCTCCTGGCAGGAGCCTGGAGCAGCCCTGAGCTGGTGTGCCACAGACTGTGAGCATCAACATCCTGCCCCTTCAGTGCAGCTCATTAATCTCCAATTGGTCTATAAATAAGGCTTTTAAAACGTATGTCAGCACTTGGGAATTATTTATGCTGAACTTTGGAGTGATTTCTCTTTAATCAGCTCTTCATCTTTGATTACAGGTCTGAACCAAGGGAACTGTCTAGACTGGATTTGGTTTCTAGGGTGAAATAAAGAAAAATTGGAGGTAGAGGAGGGAAGTGGTTGGGGGGAGAAAGTGTGTGTTTCCAATGAACACGAGACAGGGGGGCTGGGGAAAGCAGAGCAGCAGGGTGTTAAGATCTCCAGTAGTCAAAGGAAGGGATTGCTTTAGGCAAGCTCTTTCCCACATGGAATATATAATGTCTAGACAATCAGTCTGGGTTTGCTTTGTAATTCTCTTAGGGAACCATGACACAGAATTTATTTGCTTCTGTCACAGCAAAGCAGGTATTTGTTTCACTTTCTGGCTCTTAATTACCCTGAAGAATTCCCTCTTAAACCCCAGGCATTTCCACTGTTTGTTAACAGTGTTAAAATGATGACAAATATCTGAAGCTGGAGGATTTTCCCTTCTCTTTGAGCGGATGTGCTGAGCCTGGGCCATACAGCATCCTGCTTGCCTCAAATCCAAGCGGGAGCAGAGAGGAAATGCTTGCCTTTGGGAGGAACACCTATTCCCTCACTCTCTCAGCCCATCAATCAGGTGGCCTTGCTCCTTTCACACCGAGCACGGAGCAATGGGTGAAGGAACCCCCTGTGAGAAATAAACTGGCAAATTCTGGATTGATTTTTTTTTTCCCTTTTCTTTTTTTTTCTTTTCCCTGTTAATATCAAGCCATATTCCCTCCAATGACCAGCTCTGAGAATCAGATGACTTCTGTTTCCCAGCTACAGATGATGGATGCAGTTTTCAGGCAGCTCTTCCTTATTTGGGGTCTGCAAATTTGTGGGACAGCCTTGAGTCCCCAGGAGGGTGTCTGTGACCCCTTTGGTTTTACTGGGGGAAAGAGTTTAATCAGGACAGCAGTTTGGTGGCAGCCAGAAGGAACTGCTGCCCTGAGGGCACTCACGTGGCTGTAGCTGTGCTGTGGCACTGCCCGAGGTGCCCATGGATGCACTTGGATGCCACCACTGGTGAAGTTTCTCCCTGCAGGGCTTTTCCCAAGTCCTTGTGCCAAGTGCACGCATCCAACACCGAGGTCGTCCTTTCCCTCCAGGTCTGTCCTGTGGATTTTGCCATAAGTAAGCAAATAATTTCTGGTGGTGGACAAGAACAGGGTGAAATGAGGGGGAAAGGCTTGGTTTGGTCAAGCAGTCACGTTGGAGTTGCCCTAAGAGTGATGAGATGTGACAGCAGCAGTGAGCCGAGGAGATCCCCAAATCCCATGGGAAACGTGCCCAGATGAACCAGCACTGGCAGCCTTGCACAGGTTATCTCCTGGCACTGTGGAGTCACTTCCCATCCACTGTTTGTACAAAGTCTCCTGGAAAGTGTAGTTTCGAAAAGAAATTGTGTCTGTTTTTGTTCTGTGGATGAACTGGCAACACGCAGCCCTGAAGGAGATAAAAACTGTGGTTTGTCTTTGGTTCAAGTCTGTATTTCTAATGAAGAGTCTGCTTGGAAACAGCCCCAGACATGGCTGGACCCAGAACTGCAGCAAATAGAGAAAAAGCAGTGAGACACTGTTGGTTAATCTGCAGTATCCCTCTCTTATTCCAGAGTCATCAGTTACGAGTGCTGTCCTGGATATGAAAAAGTTCCTGGAGAAAAAGGCTGCCCAGCTGGTAAAAATATGTTTGACATTTTTTAGACTCCTTAAAATTACACAGCTGCCTAGTAAAGGGAAATATTAGAAAATTGCTCGAAGAGGATTTGATTTTTGCAATTTGTGCACAATATTGCCGTGAACAAACCCAAAATGGACCCAGCAGAGCACCGGCCCAGGGCCAGATCAGCTCCAAAGCTTGCTAAATGTTCCAGACAACTCAGAACCTTGGATATAATTAAACTTAATCAAGCATGGGAGGGCCATAGGGAACTACTTATTCCAACAAGTGATATAGCTGTGTTGGAAATGCAGTGCAGAGGAATGACAGAGTAACAGACAGCCCTGCCAATCTCTGCTCATTTTTAGTTTTTATTTTCATAGAATTTTACACTGGTTTGGAAAGAAGCCTTAAAGATAATCTAGTTCCAACCCCCAGCCATGGGCAGGGACACCTTCCACTAGACCAGGTTACTCCAAGCCCTGTCCAACCTGGCCTTGGACATTTTGGCAAGCATGGGGTTGGCAAAATTGCATTTAGGAGAAAATTAAGTTCAGCCACTGGTGGGAGTTGGGAGGGAGTTAACTGGGTTTATTGAAGAAAGCCATGCTCTGGTTTTGCTTTCTGAACACTTCCTTCCCCAAAAGCTGGATGCTGCCCAGTTAACCATGTGGGCTGGTGCAGATGGGTCAGTGGAGACTGGGACCAGCAGTGTCCAACAGCAAATCCCAAAAGCCTGAGTGCAAACAAGGATTGGGTGAAAGCAATTAATATCTTTGTTTGCCTCAAATCCCATCTGTATAAATGCAGGGTAAGTCCATTCAAACCTGCAGAGATGCAGTCAGTCCTGGATTACCCTGCTGGAATGGAGGGTGAAGCTGCCAGGCTGTGATTATTTATCATCTAATTGATGAGCAGATCCCAGTCCCCGATGTGCTTCACCTCCCCAAGCATTCTCCCCTGCAGCTCTCCTCGAATTCAGCCAGGGGGAGGAATGATGTGTTGGGAACATAACTTTCTCTTCTTTCAGCACTGCCTCTTTCCAACATCTACGAGACCCTGGGGGTGGTTGGTTCTGCCACCACACAGCTCTACTCCGACCGCTCCAACCTGAGGCCAGAAATCGAAGGGCCGGGAAGTTTTACAATTTTTGCTCCCAGTAATGAGGCCTGGGCATCACTGTCTGCTGTAAGATGTAATTCCTCTGCTTTCCCCTCTTTCCCCTGGCTTTCTGTAATGGGGACCCAGCTCTGTAGGGGTCTGGATCCAGCCCCATCTGGCAGAATAGGCACGGTCCAGATAGAGGAGGGACTCTGAATTTCTAGGATGGGTATCACTGTACTGGTCCAGAAGCTCCAGAGATTTGCTTTTGAAGGATTCCAACACTGGAGAGATGTGGATGCCATGGAAGGCTTTCCATCCCTTTCAGTGTTTCATTTTGACCATTACTTTGCCACTCTGGTCGTTCTCAGTCTGTTCAAAAAGCCAGTCCCAATTAGAGCCTCAGTGACTCCCACAACAGTGTCCCATCCTCAATTACATATTTCCTTTATATTCATCCTGATTTTCTCACTCTGTGTCTTGTGATATTTCCACTCCTGAAATGGTCACTGCTGTCCTGCTGGTGCTCCCATCCCAGTGGAGCAAGGGAACAAGGGAGTCACAACTGTACAACCCCCTCTTTACAGCTACATCCCGAGGAGGGAACATTTTATTTGGCTCTCCCACTGCTAAGCCCTTGCCCCAAACCTTCACCAGCAGAGCCCCTTGCAGGGATGATGCTGCTGGGAAAGGTCTTTTTGTGTATTTGCCCTTGGCCCTGTTGCTTTACAGTGCAAAGATCCCACACTGGAGCTGCCATCATCCCTTTGTCTGCCGAGGATGGAGGGTGCCAGAGCTGTTAGCTGCACTTTTAAGGCAAAAGATAAAGATTTTTGAGAGCTGAGCTCTTAATTTGCACAGATGGTGTAAGGCTGAATGCATCACTTAGTATTCATGCACACCCCCCCACATACACTTTGGAAGCACCCTGGGTGCAGCCAGACCTCCTGGTCCCCTCTAAGCACTCAGGACTGAAAAGTTTATTTTCCTGATTTTCAGGAAACTCTGGATTCCTTGGTCAGTAACGTCAACATCGAGCTGCTCAACGCCCTGCGCTACCACATGGTGGACAAACGGGTCCTCACGGATGACCTGAAACACGGGACAACACTCAACTCCATGTACCAGAACCTGCCCATCCAGATTCACCACTATCCCAACGGGGTGAGGCATTCACAGGGTCACAGCGTGGGTCAGCCTGGGAGGGACCACAGGGCGACCATTTGCTCAAGCAGGGTCATCCCAGAGCACACGGCACAGGGCTGTGTCCTTGTGGTTCTGGAATATCCCCAGTGAGGGAGACCCCACACCCTCTCTGGGCAACCTGTTCAGTGCTCGGTCACTGCACAGCAAAGAAGTTCTTGCTTGTGTCAAACCTGTTCACAGCAGGCTTGTTTCTTGGCTGCCTTGCAACTCCTACACCATCCTTGGGCCTCCAGGGCTCTGTAATGCTTAGATTGACAACTACTGACTGAAGATACATATTTTGAAGGAGTTTGAAAAGAATGTTTATAGTTTCCTCGATGCTGTTGCAGGGCAGTTGTCCACATTGCTGTCTAACTGCTTGTCCAAGTCTTGGTTCTTGCATATTTTCTTAGTCTTGATGAATGAGGGTTGACAAAACCACTCGTGATTTTCAGAGCTCTTTAAACATGAAATGTTCCAAACATTCTTGATAGAACATTCCTGCTCTTTCTGTGTTTTCTCAGGAAACCACATTTCTGCCCTTGCTGATTCAATATTAAAGCACTCGCTGTGTTTGAAACAGAAATGGAAAAGCAGCAGAGGCTGCTTTATCTTCTGCTTTCAGTGCCTGTAACACCCCGTGGCTCTTTCCCTCTGCAGATTGTGACTGTGAACTGTGCCAGGCTGCTCAAAGCTGACCATCACGCCACCAACGGGGTGGTTCACGTCATCGACAAGGTCATCGCTACCACCACAAACACCATCCAGCAGATCATTGAGACTGAGGACAGCCTGGAAACCCTCCGGGTGAGTCAACCCACGGCTGCTCCAGGGCTCCTGAGAGATGCTCAGTCATCCCACTCCTGGTGAATCGTCCTGAAGAGCTTTGCCTGTGTCCAGAGGCTGTGGCCCCACAGCTGCTGGTGAAATCCTTGTACCAATGTTGCTCATTTTGCTTTAGGAAGAGAAGTGTTTGATATCAGGGCAAGTAGGATTTCATGGGAATAATTGTCACCCTGCTATGGCTGTTCAGAAAAGAGATGTAGACTGAGTGTGTCTCCTCATTCTTGTATGGGAGTCTTGGCCTTAGGAGACATTAACTGTCCCAACTTGATGTGTACCAATTTATCTGCCTTGGTATTTGCCAAGTTAAGGAATAACTCAAAATGTACAGGGGATTTGCAGTTAGCCAGCTGTGGGTTCTGATCTGAAATATTCCCTGGAATTACAGTGACCCTTTCCAGGCATATCAGGGTATTTGAACTAGCTCTCAGTCTTGCCAAAAAAAAAAAAAAAAAGGGCTCTTGTAATCAAATTTCTGGAACACAAGAGAACCATGGGTCAGGGTCAAATTTATAAAGAGACCAAAGCGCTGAAAGAAGCTATTCAGGATTTTTTGTGGGTCCTCTGAAATTTTGAAGTACTCAATAAGTCTGGCCCTTAGTACGTGCCTGGACAAAGCCTCTGACCTTTGTGCTCTGTCAGAATGTGTTTTACCCTCTCTCCTTGTTTCTCCCAAGGCTGCTGTGGCTGCGTCCGACCTCAACAGCCTGCTGGAAAGCGAAGGCCAGTACACACTCTTGGCTCCAACCAATGAAGCCTTTGAGAAGATCCCACGAGAAACACTGAACAGGATCCTGGGGGACCCAGAAGCCCTGAGGGGTGAGTGCTTGTCTGCTGAGTGCATTGAGAGGCTGAAGAGTGGTCTTGAGTTCTTCTGAATTCCTTCTCAAGGACCTCTGAACAGCTCCTTGATACACTCTGACAACAGCTGCAGTAAACAGATGTGACAGATTCCACCTTTTTTAACTGGGCAGCCCAGACCTCTCTGGTTGTAGACGTGGCAGAGAGAGTGGCAGCCAGATATGGAGGAGGGAGATGAAGCAGTCCCTTTTCTGAGTTTTCTTTTAGCACTCCTCTGTGATGGTGATTTCTATTGACACAGCAAGATGCAAGGAAAGTAGTGTCTAATTAGTGTAACTTCCCGTGACAAATGAGTCAAATATCAACATGAAGCCTTTTGAAGCTGGCAAAGGTGTTTAAAAATGACTCTTTTTAGACACTTTACTTCACAGGCTGCTGAACAAAAATGTCACATTTTAAAGTGACTGCATTTTATGGAGTGGAGCCCCGTGCAGTACACCCTGGCCACTGAACAGGATCCCTAAAAGCTGCAGTGCTTTCACAGCTGATTTTTGCAGTTCACTGAGACATTTTCCTCTCCCACAGACCTGCTGAACCATCACATCCTGAAGTCAGCCATGTGTGCTGAGGCCATCATCGCTGGCCTGACCATGGAGACTCTGGAAGGAACCACCTTGGACGTGGGCTGCAGTGGGGAAGAGCTGACCCTCAACGGGAAGCCCATCATTGCCAACAAGGACATCCTGGCCACCAACGGCGTCGTGCATTTCGTCAACGAGCTGCTGATCCCAGACTCGGGTACTGGGGCCTCTCTGCATCCCCATCTCTGCTGCCTTTCTTCTGTCTATTCTGCCAAGGAAATGCTGGGTTTAGAGGGAACAGCAATGGGTGGATTGCCCTTAATGTAAGGTTACTATGTGTTGCTTTTCTTTTCAGCTAAGACTCTGTTTGAGTTGGCACAAGAATCTGAAGTTTCCAAGTCAACAGAGTTTTTCAGACAAGCTGGTCTCAGTTCTCATCTAACTGGCAGTGAGCGAGTGACCCTCCTTGCCCCAGTGAACGATGTGTTCAAAGGTAAGCCAGGGATTAAATCCCTTTCTTCCAAGTGCTTGGGCCACAGACCTCCTTCAAACAGTCTTCAGCCAAGTTTCAGTGCACAAATACTCAAATCCTCTCTCAAATGCCACAGCCACAGGCAGTGGCATCTAGCTTTACAGTTTAAAACTGGTGTGGGTAATACTCTGTATTTGAATGGTTTTTAGTGTCTCAATAGTAACATTAAGTGAATCACTGGTTCTTCCCACACTTTTTGCTGCAGATGGACTCCCAGTTATTGACAGCAACATGAGAAACCTGCTTCTGAACCACATTGTTAAAGACCAGCTCTCCTCTAAGTATCTGTATCATGGGCAGAAGCTGCAGACTCTGGGGGACAAGGAGCTCAGAGTGTTTGTGTACCGCAATGTGAGTCCTTCCAGTGTGTGCTCTGTGTGCCTGAGGGATGAGGGGGGTTCTGATCTCACAGCTGTCACATACACAGTGCAAATGAACATCATGGAAAGTACAAAAATCCCTCTTTGGAAGCAAATGCTAATAAAGTGGGTTTTTTTCTGTCATTGTGTCTGCAGAACCTTTGCATTGAAAACGCCTGCATTGCTGCCCATGACAAGAGGGGAAGGTTTGGGACTCTGTTCAGTGTGGACAAGATGTTGACTCCACCAACCGGCTCAGTGATGGATGTTCTCAAGGCAGACCATCGCTTCAGGTGACCTTTCTGCTCTTCCCAAGTGCTAGTTAGGAGAAGAAGAGCTGCCAGAACAGTTTCTATTTGTTATGGGTTGTAGCCATGATGATACAGATGTTTTTTTAACACAGAAAGAGCATCCA
This sequence comes from Manacus candei, assembly GCF_025592945.1. Classification (NCBI taxonomy): domain Eukaryota; kingdom Metazoa; phylum Chordata; class Aves; order Passeriformes; family Pipridae; genus Manacus; species Manacus candei. The sequence goes on along the minus strand of NW_026138085.1, from coordinate 15,349,616 downwards.
AAACCATGGTCTCCCTAAATTATAGGGAATGAAACTTCAAATAACCCTCAATGAATTGTGAGCCAAGATTGTGTGGTTCCCTCAGGACAGTAAGAAGCTGGCTCTGAATCCATCTCTGCCCATCAGAGCCCCTGTGGCCAGACCTCTCTGTCTCCACACTACCACTTGGTCCCCAAGGAGTCAGCATTCCCAGGTTGCTTTGCCATTTCTCAGATGTTCTGGTCGGACCTCACAGGCTCATTTCCCAATCTAAACCTAATCAACATTTTGATTAATTGATTCGCTGGATCCCAGCAGGATTTCACCATTGTAACCCCTCAGCTCTCTCAGAACACGGTGTGCAACTGCTCTAAGAGCACCAAAGGAGTGTTTGCAGTGAGGCCTTTGCTGTGTGTTTGTTTTGCAGCACCCTGGTGGCTGCAATCCAGTCTGCAGGGCTGACAGAGAACCTCAACAGGCCGGGGACCTTCACGGTGTTCGCTCCGACCAACGAAGCTTTCCGAGCCCTGCCCCAGGGGGAGCTCAACAAACTCATGGGTGAGCATTCTGAGGGCATTCAGGTGAACTGCTGCTCTCACCTCTTGGTGTGGTATGGGCAGGAATGGCCAGATATCTCTGCTGGATCTCATTCTTTGACCCTGTCTGTTGCAAGGGTAAGCTTCCTGCACAGCCAGTTTGGAGAAGCAAAAAGCTGAGGATGCACAGAGTGACACTGAGTTCCCAAAGTGGGGTTTATACTGCCTGTGTTCTTGGAAGATGTGTTTGTAGTTCATGCCACAAACTCACTCTGACTTTAATCTGGCTGTGCTGGTGGTGTAAGCAAGATGACTCCCAGGTGTTTCTAAAGGAACCTGTGAAGTCTTTGCTTTTCTTGAGGCTGAGAGAAGTGAGAATTTCTTCTCAACCATGCAGGATCAGGGTGTCTGAAGTAAATTTTGCAAAGAGAAGACAGTGGTCCACGCACAGCCTCAAGTTACACTGTATGACATTTAAGTAGCAAAAGTCTTGTTTCTCCTTTTATTTACACATAGACAAAGCAGGAGGTTCAGTTTGATCCTGGGAAGACAACAAATATTCCAGCCTAGTTCAGATTAAGACCAGTCTCCTGAAAAGCACAGGCATGCAGTCTGGGTGTGGAAAACAGCACAGGAATATTTAATAATGCCCTCCTGGAAAAGCAGCACAATCTTTTATTTTCTTCATGTTCGAAACTGGCTGTGGTTGGAAACAACGTCAGGTATTTGAGAGTAATGTCTTCTGGTCATTAAACCCAAGCAAACATTGACATCATAATTTGAGAAGCTTCTGCCCATGGTAGCTGGTTATCCTTTTAAGTGCAGGGATGAGGGACCTGTAATATCAGACTGCACATCCAGTCTAGCACTTAGTAGATAAATATTTCAGAACTGTTTTGCAGCTCTGGTAAATGGCTGCAGGAATGAAGATTCCCAGATGTGGACACTTCAGATGTTCTTTTCTCACGCAAATATTTAGCTTATGCCTCTGATGAAGGAGTGAATCACGCTGGGGAGGACGTGCAGCATGAACCGTGGCCACCCTAAAAACCATCACGGAAAAAAGCTGAAATACAAGCTTTGGAAGCATTGAAAGACAAGGGAGCTGAGGGAGCTGCTCTGGTTTTGTACATGGAGCCACCTTTTGCACTAGTGGGGCTTGCCAGGGACACTGCATCCTCTGAAGGAGAAGCAGGACAAGGGCTGCTGGCCCATGTTCCTCTTCTGGAAAATAGATGGTGAAGGGGAAGCATCTTATCTTCCTCAAATCTGCTTCAAAGCATGACTAGATGAGTAGAGACTCAGTGGAGTGGGGATCAGGGCATCAACCCCTGAGCCAGTAGTGACAATTCTCCTGTACTTTTCCCTTTCCTACCCAGCTGTGAGAATTATTGCCAAGTGACACTGGCCTTGGTGACATTTGCAAATACCAGAGTGCTCCATCTGCTTCCTTATTTCACGTGGCTCTTTGCCCTGCCATCTCAGACTTCCTTGGGAAGTGAAAGCAGGAGCAGGTTCATGCTGTGCACAGTGAGAGAATGAGGGATGAAAACCCAAGAAATAGGAATTTCATGTTCTGGGCAGGTTTGGTAGGTACCGAGGTGGGACACTGGAAGAGCATCCTTTTGGACTTGCTGAGATCCTGACCTGCCCAGGCAGGAATGCCCTCAATGTCCTAAGCAGCTGCAACCTGGGTTTTATTTTGTTTTGGGTTTTTTTGTGGGGTGATGGTTTGTTTTTTTGGTTTTTTGTTGTTTTTTTTTTCAATTTTACATTGTTTCTTTGCACTTTCAGAAAACAATGGTATTTTCCACGTAACTCCATTCCACCACATGAAATATGGGAAGCGAGTGCTGATGTTGTTTTCTCCCTCCCCAGGTAATGCCAAGGAACTTGCCAACATCCTCAAGTTCCACGTGGCCGACGAGATCCTGGTGAGCGGCGCCGTCAGTGCCCTCGTGAGGCTCAAATCCATGCAGGGAGACAAACTGGAAGTCAGCATGGTGAGTCCCCTGGGATGGGGTTCTGTGCTCAGCAGGGCCATGAGTGTGTCTGTGTGGGAATCTCCCCTAAATGTGCTCACAGTCCCACCAAACAGAGTTTTCCGGGCTGCAGCAGAGGGACTGTTGCCATGTGTTCAATCCAACAAGCTGGGAGAATGAAATGTGGTTTGCTTCAGCTTTCCCCCCAGAAGGCCAATTGTAAATGATTTCCAGGAGCTGTTATAAATGTAACCCTGAGTCATGGGGGAAAAAGCATAAATAAACGAAATGAATAGCTTGTTCAGCTAACACATCTCTTTTTGTGTAACCAAAATGATCTCTGCATGGGCTCCCTTAAAGCAGCAGGATTTATTTAGATATATAATTTCGTTTCACAAACTCTGCGCTGCATTAAGAGATCGCAGGATCCTCTGTTGAGGAAAAAGAAAAAAAAACATTTCAGAAAATGCAGGACAAAAATGGAAGGAACAGTGTTTGCAAGTGCATTGAGTTGGCCAAAGTGCATGCTAGACTCTTCCCCTGTCCAGTCCTGCTCTGCCCTCCCCTGATCCCATCTCCACAGCCATCCCCCTTGGCACGAGTGGAAGTGCCTGCTGCCACCAGGTTGCTGGTGGATATGCTCTGCTGCCACGGGACAGCATTGCCAGCCAGAGCACTGAGAGAGCCTAAAGCCTGCCAGCCGTTCCAGGGCAGACTGCTCAGGCTGTAATTTGTTTTTATATCCTCCTTAATTGGCAAGAGGAATGAAAAGGGCCTTCAGCCATCCAGTAGAGGAATGAATGCAAAGTGAGGGCTTTTTTAAACGACATCGGAAATGACAAAAAGTTTCTCGTTTTCTTTTTTTTTATCTTTTCTTTCCCTGAACAGAAAAACAACGTGATCCACATCAACAAGGAGCCCGTCGCTGAGAGCGATATCATGGCCACGAACGGGGTGATTTATGCCCTGAACTCTGTCCTACAGCCACAGGGTAGGTGGGAAACATCTGAGCCACCCTGTGACAGCAGAGCTGCTCCGGGAGGGGTGGGGACACATGGCAGTGGCTTGGGTTTGGTGAGGAGGGTTGGGCTGCTGGGGGGTTTCCACCAGCAAATAGGGGAAGGAAGCAGCCTGAGTGCTTTGGGTGCTTCAGTGCTCTCCCTGTTCCACCCTCAGCTTCAAGGCCCCAGGAGAGAGGGGATGAGCCTGCAGACCCTGCACTGGAAATCTTCAAACAGGCGTCTGCGCTATCCAAGGTAAAAACAACTCTCACTGAAATCACACTTGGGTAACAGTGACTGCAAGATAATGTCTCATTCACGTGCTGACTTCCAAAATTGCCTGAAATTGCCATTTCAGGCAATGATCCATCCTCTCTCCTTGCATGATTTAATTATATAAGAAATAATACATTTGTCAACACGAAGCCTCAGTTTGCAGCAGGCAACCTTGGCATGGTGCTATATGTGTCAGCTTCCAGAATGAAGAGTCATTCATCCATAGTGTTTGGTGACTATTGACTATGTCAATAAATATATTGACATAATAGCCAATTATAGTCATAATAGTCATAGCAGTCAATAGTCATAATAGTCAATATATTGACATAATAGTGAATTATAGTCATAATAGTCATAACAGTCAATAGTCATAATAGTCAATATATTGACATAATATATTTAATATATTATATAAATATATAAACAACACATTCAACTATATATTTATATTATTAAATTACATTAGTTATAATAGAAATGAATATGTAATATATTTTTATAAGTTGAATGTATTTTATATAATAGACTTAATATATAATTATGGGTGTATGTATATATGTATATGTATATTTATGTATATGTATATTTATACATATATACACATATTTTTATATATATACATATATATTTATATATACATACATATATTTATATATATATATACACATATATAATTGACTATAAATAGTCAAATATATTGACATGCTGACTGCTCTTGTGTCTGTCAGAGATCTGTTGTATTTATGATCTGATCTATTCCACGCAGGTTTCTCAGAGGAATCCTCGACTAGGTAAAAAACCAACTTCTCCACCTCGTTTTTAATTTCCATTGTATGTCCCTGTCCCTCAGAGAGGTTTATTCTGTTGTCTTGCCCCAAGCATGGCAGGGAGGGGAGGGGACAGGGAGATGCTTTGTGTCTGTGCCACCCAACCTGCCCCTTCCCTTGGCAGCTCCCGTCTACTCCCGGCTACTGGCGAGGATGAAGGAGAACTCAGGGGGGGTCTGAGCCACGTCGTGAGCACCCACACATCAGGGCCTGCACCCCCCCAGCTCTGGCTGACAGCTGAAGAGAAGGACAGGATCGTTTTCAAGAACCAAATATCGCCCTTAAGTTTATTTTTGTCTCCAGCGAAATGGATAGGAAAAGTGGAAAGCCATATATATATATATGTATATATATTTTAAGACCGTTTTTTTATTTGGTTTTGGCTTCAAAGTTCCCAGACTGAGGAAATGTTTTGGGGTTTTTAATTTCTGGGGGTTTTGTTGGGGGTTTTTGTTTGTTTTGTTTTGTTTTTTTAATAAAAACTATTCACTACTTTGCAATTTTAAACATACCCAGTTTTGGGCTTGTTAAGTACATCCAAGGGCAGGTGCCTTTTTTTTTTTTTAAACAAGCATGTGCTTCCTTGTTCCCTTGGGTTTTAAAAGTCTTCCATGAAATTCTGAACTGAAGGCTTTTAACAAAAGCCTCTCCATGGACAATGAGAAAATTGCACAGCTATAAACTGTGGTTTGAAACTTTCTCTTTTTTTAAACCTTTTTTTTTTAAGCCTCTGGGTAATAACTGTGCTGCCTTTTGTTCACGAGATTGAAATGAGAGTTCTCCCTGGCTGAAGCCTTCCAGTAAATGGTTCGTTTTTGATAATGGTTGTTTTTTAATAAAAATTAAAAATAAAATGAAAAATATAAATATGAGAAGCGATGACAATGCTTGTTTTGTTTTTTGGTTGGTTTGAGCTGCCTTTTGGCATTGTTTGCCCTCCTGAGCTCGGGGAAGGAGGGGGGTCACGTTTGGCTGGGTCTATGTTAACAGGTTGAATAGTTACTGGGGTGGAATGGCAAAGCATTTCTCCCCTCTGATCCCGGCCTGGCATCATTTTCTGATGGTGCTTTCATGAGCAGTCACTGTCACACAATTCCAGGAGCACAGGGCAGCCACCCTCCCACTGCACATCCCTCCTGCTGCATCCTCAGCCACCTCCCCTGGCAGCTGGAGCTCAGCTCTCCATTCCGTGGTGCCAACAGCACTAACTCACCCAGCAGGGCTTTATATCCACTCCCAGTTAGTCATCACCTCGGTGAAACCCAGGATTATGAGGCAAAAGACAAGAAAGAGAGTATCAGGTGCAGAATACAAAAAACCCCCAGATTGTTTTGGCTGCTCTGGTTGAGGAACACCCTGATAGTTTTCCTTCTATTAAAAGCCCAGATTGAAATCCCACATGCTCAGAGCCATCTGCACAACTCAAATGTGTGAAAAATAACCAAGCCCTTCTTTTATTTCCCTTCTTCATCTTCCCATCTCATTTTCCTTTACTATTTTTCTGGCATGATGTGGTCCTGGTATTTAAGGCTGGGGAGGTGATGGGGAACCCTTGGAGCCCCCTATTCCCAAGGCAGATGAGTCCTATCAGGGGACTGAATTCTGGGGAAGGCTCAGCTTTTTGCCATTAGGGTCATTAAATATTCTTCCTTCAAAAGTCTGAGAGAGAGGGAAAGCTGCCTCACCTCTGGCTCTGTTACAGCATATACAATTGCAAGGGCTTTTTTTTGCTCTGCTTTGGGGTGTTTTTGTTTGTTTGTTTTTTTCCTCCTTGAAGCTTCATAATTAAGGGATATAAAGTCCTTTGCAACCTGGAAAGGTGGAAAGTAGATCTGCTCCTCATCTCGGTGAGTGCCCCTTGTTTGTACTTTCTTGATGCCTGGCCTGGTGGCCAATTAATTGTTTCATGGCAAAATGAAGCTGCTGGAGTCGATGGGAGCAGGGAAAACTTTGCTTAGATGAGTTTAATAACTACAAGAAGTCCCATCTGCTGAGACAGGAGTTTTCATCTGGGAATACAGCCTTGGCTTCCCACCCTGTGGTTTCTGGGCAGGCATTAGGACTGGTGGTGATCTCTTTTGTGTTTTGCTAGGCAGGGTTACTGGGTTTATGAGTCCCTCTGGAGTTCCTAGTAGCTAGAGGTGTGTTAACCTTGCAAACCAATTCCCTTTTTGCTCTCTCCCATTGCTTTTCTGGCTGGTTCTCTGGCAGTGCTCCTTCCCTTACTCCTCCTGCTGCTGCTCCATCCTCTGAGCTGCTGTGGGGTGCCAGCAGCAGCTCCCCACGGGGCTGTGGGTGCAGGGCTGCTGTCCCTGCTGTGTTGACTCTGTAATTTCCCTGGGATCCCACATCCTGGGAAGCTGTCCCAGGGTGCCTTCCCACAGACCCCCACAGGGAACCCCCCCCTGGTTTTTGGTGTTTCCAGATGATAGTTCATGTTGGTGGAAACTCTTGAGATTACATAATTCCCTCCCTTTCCCTGCTCTGAGTTGGTTTCTCATCCCCCTGTGCTCAGGGAGGGATACCCAGATGGATCAGATCAATGGCAGTGGTTGAGCTGCTTGAGTTGATCAGCAGGGACTGCATCCCCTGCTTTGACTCAGTGACCCTTTGGGGATGTCTTTCCCCATGGATGTTCATCCATGAGCCTTATCCTGTGAAGTGAGGGTGGGTGCTGGCAGCCCTTCCAGCAAGGGGAGTCAGATGTTAATGCTTCTTCAGCCCTCAAGGGGTGCACAGGGATGAAGCAAGAGGAGAGCAGCTGGAAGATTGGGAAATGAGGAGTGCTGAGATGATGGCAACAAAAACTTTTTTGTCATTTTCTAAAGAAATATTTTTAATTTTTTTTTTTTTAATGTGACAAAAGGTGGAAGTGAAAGTAAGAAGGAAGTTTCTGGTGCTGAGGCAAAACATAACTCCCCTGGGGAAGTGCTGGCTGAGGGGCACAGAGCTCCCATGGGTGTGGGAACCTGAGGGATGTCCCAGCCAAGGGCTGTGGTGGGATGAAGGACTGAGAGATCCCCTATTTACCAATCCCATCCCACCCCAGAGCTGCAGGAGTCCAGACAGCAGCACTCAGGGAAGGGAAGAAGCAAAACCTGATTTAGGAACTGCTGAGGGAGGGTCTGGGCAGCTGCAGAGTCCCTGGGGCAGCCTTGGGATGGGCAGCATTTAGGATGAGCCTTCTTGTGGCAAACAGCACTGGGGTGCTCAGCACACAGCCCTGTGGCATCAGGGGTTTGGGTGTCTCATGTTGTCAGAGTATTTCCACCTGAAACCCAGAGTGGAGGTGAATGTCACCATGAACCTGCACCAGGACTGGGGCAAAAGGAGCTGAGCTGAGAGCAGATAAGAGCCTTTTGGAGGAGAATCTTGCTTTTTCTTTCCTTTGAAGTCGAGAGTGTTTTTCTAATGAAAATTTGCAGGGATGTGCAGCTGCCCTTGTTTACTTTTTTTTAGAATAACGATCCCTTCCCTCGCAGTGGCTCTGGTTCAGCAAAATGATTAAATGTATGCAGAAATCCACTGAGGAAAAATACAGCTTTTAAGTGTGTGCTCTAAGTCCTGAAATGATGCCATCATGTCTGGGCTGCTGCTTGTGAGTCTCTTCTGTGCCTGTGGAGCCCCAGTGCTCCCCAGGGCTGGAGCAGGGAACAGAAAGTGGTGCCTCTGAAGGGCTGGAAAAGCAGATGTTGAATGTGAAATTCTGTGTTTTGGGAAGCCTCACGTGGTGGTTTTGCTTATTTACGTCTTGAGACACGAAGCAGAGTTGCTTTTCTTCTAGAAGGTTCTTTTCCTTTCTGGTGGCCTTCTGCAGAGATACTTAAAGCAAGAGGAAAAGCAGGGCTGAGCTTTGCCCTGGGAGAGATCTCACATGAAGTGCTGGGGTGGAAAACACGTGCTCTTCCAGTGCCATGGGAACCTTGGAGCACTGTTTGCTCGGCTTAGGAGGGAGGTTTGGAGCTGAGCTGCCCCGAGTGCTGGGGTGTGGGGGGGTCAGGCTGGGAGGTGGGTGATGGCAGCTCCCTGTGCCTCGGGACGTGAGGGGTGAAAAGGTAAAAGCCTTTGCCCCTGTCAAAGGCCAGGCTTGAGTGGAGCCAAGGCATCTCAGCCAGATGTGCTGCAGAAGGATGACCCCTGGAAAGGGTCACCTGGACACAGGGGTGAAGCCACCCACGTGCCATGGCTGGAAAACTGCACTGACTCCCTGCTTTTCTGTTGCAGGCAAATTCTTGTTTGTACATGTGATTTATTGGGAAGTTGTTGCACTGTTAGCTGGGGTCCCAGGAGGAGCAGAAAGAAAAACTAAGGGTAGTACTAGTGTTGGTGAAAGATAGGCTTGAAGGAGGAGCTGTGGCTGAGGCAACTCTTGAATTGTTATTTTTGTTTGTTTTGACTCCTTTACTGTGACATATTTGAGATACTTTGTAGAAATCTGTAACTTTTCCAAAGAAAAATATTTAAGGGGGACTTTCTTTCCAACAACAAACGATACCTCACTGTTTTGTAATACTTCTGTGATCAAACACTTTGCAAAAGCTCAGCCCATTTCCCAGGAGGGGTCAGGGGTGCAGGAGCTGAGGGGCAGCAGTGCCTGGTGTGCCATGCAGCACACTGTGAGGGCATCCTCCTGCTAGGGCAGAATAACCCTCCTATGGATTTGTTTTCATCTCCTGGAAAGGAAGGTGGCAGGAAAGGTTGGTTTGTTGGGTGCTGCCATTCATGATACACTGAAAAATTCCTTCCAGGATGCCCAGGCACATCTGTCCTGCTACACTTAACCTTGAATTTCCTGCAGGTTTCCTTGGAGTTTGGCTGTTTCTTCAGCTTTTGACTTGCCACCTGTCTCTTCTTTCTCACAGGACTTGATCTGACTTCTGAACTCGCACCTTCATTTCTTTCACATGCAGCTTGTGCATCAAACCCTTATTAGCTGGCAAATGCAAAACTCATTACATTTTAATTGTTACTTCTGGGAGAAGAATCAACATATCCTGTTTGGAAAATAACAGTGCACAAGCTGGAAGCCTTCTCAGGGCTCTTGCTGAATTTCTAGTTTTGCAGAAGGAGGATGAATTCCTGGAATTCAGGATTTCCACCAGTGCTGCTGTGTAGCTTTTCTAGCTCTCTGCCTTTGCTTCAAAGTTTGCAGTTGGGATAAAAGACCTTTCTCAGTGACCTTTAGGTGGAAATCCCAGATAATCCCCAAGTGTTACAATACTACCTTTGTCCATGCAGCACTTGGGAAGTTACCAACCTCCATAAAGGAAGAACCAAAGAAAGGTTAAGCATCCTGATGACCATGACAGCAGTCATGAAATTATAACTAAGGCTGTTCTAGTGTGAAGACATATCCATTTGCTATAAACTGTAGGCATCCTAATCCCTGTATTTAGCACTGTGGGTGTTCTCCTGCCAGTGCTGTCAGTGGTGTTCATGGCTTTGGACAACACACAGCCTCCTGTGGAGCTGGAACCTCAAAGTTCGGGCTGTGAGTCTGGCTCCAAGACCAAGTCTGGTCCTACTCACAGCCAAACAGATCCTCACCTTCTTATCACTCATAACCCAAAGTGCTCACACAAATATTTATGGACTCATCCCTGACAATGGTATCTCCATCCTGGTCTAGTGGAAACTGTCTCTGCCCATGGCAGGGGAGGGCTGGAACTATATGATCTTTCAGGTTCCAACCCAAACCATTCTGTGATTTCTGCACTGAAGGGACCCTGATTTTGCAATCCCTGCTCACAGGGATGGCAGTGCCACACCCTGCCATCGCCCTGCGGACGTGCACTGGCACCAGCTGGTGATTAAAGGAGCAAAAGAGGCTGGTTCCTTTCCTCAGCTCGTAACTAGAGAGCAGGAAAAAGTGGAATAAACAAAGCCAAGCTGCAGGACAGTCACGCAAAGCAAAGGGAACTGAGAGGCATCAGCACAAAGTGCTCCAGGACAACACCATCTGCGAGCACTTGAGGCGCAGGAAATGCTGCTCCTTAAGAAGTTGGTGGTGCTGCTGTGTCGGGCAGGAAACAGGCTGGGGTGAGGCAATGATTCCTTTCATTTGCTCAGCATATTTTGCCTCCTTTTACGTAAAACCAGCAAATGAGGAACTTAAAGTCGCTTCTCCCGTAGAAGTTTTCAGTTGTGGAATTTTTCCGTGGGCTTTCTTCTTCTGGGCTGCTCCCACCTCATGTTCCTGCTGGTGTTGACCCTGAAATGTAGGGAAATGGTAATAAAATGACCTGTGCTCTGAACTTCTCTGAAACGCCTGTGAAGCTACTGAGGCTTTGAGTGGAGGACCCTAAAGATGGGGCACTGGGGTGGGTCAGCAGTGAACTGTGAGCCACAGTGGGGTGGCTCACCCATGGTCCTGTGCAGGTTTAGACATGGTTCTGTGCTGTAGAGCTCCTGGTGCAGATTTGGGAGATGCCCTCTATCAGGTGTGCAGACAAGGGGGGCCCAAGGAGGGCAATGAAGATGGGAAAGGGCCTTGATTTGAAGCTGTGTGAGGATGCTGAGAGCACTTGGTGTGTTCAGCTGGAGAAGGGGAGACCTCCCTCAGTGCAGTTCCTTGGGAGGGGAAGAGGAGGGGCAGGCCCTGAGCTCTGCTCTGGGGGGACCAGGGACAGCACCCAGGGAATGGCTGGAGCTGTGTCAGGGCAGGGTCAGGTTGGATCTCAGGAAAAGGTTCTTCCCTCAGGGGGTGGTTGGGCACCGAACAGGCTGCCCAGAGCAGTGGGCACAGCACCAAGGCTGCCAGAGCTCCAGGAGTGCTTGGAGGATACTCTCAGGCATGTGGTGTGACTCTTGGGGATGGGCCTGTGGAGAGATAAGGTTGGACTGGATGATCCTGATGGGTCCCTTCCAACTCAGCATATTCTGTGATCTGAGCTCTTCCTTCTGCCCTTTGCTCCAACTTGCTTATCTTTAGGTCATATTAATGAAAATTAGAGAGAACTGAGCCTGGGTATACCCAGGGAGAGGATGCCATGGTGGGATGCTTAGCTTGGAGAGGTGTTTCTGCCCTGCCCTGCCCTGGGGATGCTCGAGGGGAGCGAGGGAAGCGCAGTGAGAGACGCTCGGGGTAGGTGGTCCAGGGCCTGCTGGCCAAAAGTTCCTCCCCAGCTACTATATTTGGACACCACAAGCAAGTGATTTCACTTTCCTGTTTAAAAAACAGACCCCCCAAAGCCAGGCTGCTGGCTGCTAAGCCTGGCCTTGCAGCACATCCAGCTCAGCCAGCAGCAGCCCCTCTTGTCCTGGGGGTCACCTCGGGCAGCGTGGGCTGTGCCTGGGAGGGAGGCAACTGCAGAGCCCTGGCTGCTTAATTGCAACCACATTCCCCCAGAAATGTCTGCAGAAATATTTATAAATACAGCCAGCAGCTGCTAATGCCAAACAGGAAATTTTGAGCTGAACAAACTTTTCCACGTTTCTAAGCGGGGAAAGTAAACTGTAGCTAAGATCTGTATTTAAGAGAGAGGGGAGGAAAAAAAAAAAGTCTAAATAGCAACAGGCTTCCACTGTTCCATATCCTGAGGGAAGTTCATGATTTCTTGAAGCCTTGGTTCTTTCAGCCAGTTTTCTATAAGCAGTATGTCTGCACAGTGATATAGGAGGTGGCTTTAAAGAAGAAAATTGGGTTATACCTCAACACAGACATGGTAAATATAATTTCAAGGGGAAAAGAAAATAAAATACACAACTTGAATGGAAACCAATGAGGCAGGGATAAGGATGGTGGGAGCCATGGCCACCTGAGGGAATGGAGGCCTGTTTTACCTTGCACTTCATGTTTTGGAACTTCTTTTTGCCCCCTCCCTTTCGAGTTCCTTTCTAGGATTTTCTTGTTTCTGCTCATTCATTACTTGGTGTTGAGACAATATTTTTGAGCACTAAAACATGGAAAAAAGTGTAACACTAAATCTTAGTGGAATTATCTGTTTTAAACAACTTCTGCCATTTATGAATTCATTAAATTCATCTTCAGGCAAGAAGCATTATTAGGCTTTTAAAAACTGATTCATGTAATTTCCTAGTCAATTATATTGAAATAGAGCTGGAATAAAGCAAATGTCCTTAGTGTGCATATGGAATCTGAAATTGTATTCTTCAGTTCAAGCATCTTCAAAATGAAGTGAAATACAGATCGAAAACCTGGAGTCTTTTGAAGAATGAATCCTTACAATAATAACTCAGTCTCTACTATCCCCACTATCACCTCCATATACAGATCTTTTTGAGCTGTTTTTTTCAGTTAAATTCTTTTTGCTGTGATACCTTAATGGGAAGAGAAGAGCTTTCTGATGCTGAGAATTTGTTTGTTTGTTTTTGACTCCTGGCCCTTGGTAGCAAATCCTTATCCACTTCCTCTGTGGGAGTTAATTTTCCTTGAAACAGGTCAATGGTTTGTGGCAAGCTTGGCTATGGGGTGCACAGACTAAATTACACTGCACTGTCTGGGGCAATTTTGGTGAGCAAAATCCACTTAAGAGGCAACAAGACTGTACAAGGAAATGGAGTTTTAAGGATTCTCGTAAATTTTAGAGACTAATGGCAGTAAGATCTCGGGGAGGCTTTATTGCAGTATAAAGTGTGGAGTTCAGCAGCAAATTTATTCATAGCTTTTCTACTTGGATGGGCTCTACCTGCTTTAATTCTGAGTGGGAAATAAAGCACCCAGGTGGGCAGCCCTGGGAGGACTTGAGTTTCTCATGAGGCTGTGACAAAGGAAGATCTCAGCCTGGTGTGGGATGAAGGGAGTGTTGTTGGATGGATGCTCAGAGACACCCGTGGTGCTGAGAGGTCCCTGCCAGCTTCCTTGGGAATGAGCAAGTCATAGATCTAAGTAGAGCTGCCCACTGCAGGTTGGGTTGTTTAAGGTCAAGGCAGACTGGGATGTCCATAAGGAGTGAGAGGAGAGCAGCAGCCAAAGCTCTGTGTGCCAGGTCACTGCAGAGGTGGCATCACTCCACCTTGCCTTGGGCACTGGAACTGAAGCACTCGAGGATCTGGCCTGGAATTTTTATTACATTTAGGAGCAAATTAGATCTGGTTTAGGAATTTTCCAGTAAACCCTCCTTTGCTGGGAAGTGTTGATTCACTGAACCCAAAACTTTGACACTATGAGAAAGATTTCTTATTATATCCTGTGTGGGATTTTTGGTAGGAGAGACAGAGACCATCACAGCACAGCTCACACCTGAGCTTGAGAAGCTGAGGCTGGTATTTCAGGCTGGATTTAGGCAAGAGGGAGCTCACTCACCCCTCAGGTGCTTTTTCCCACCTGAGGGAGGTCTCCCAGCACCTTGTGTGGACTCAGACAGAGCTGTGAACCACATGTTGGGCAGTACTTGAGCTGGCTGGCTCCTAAAAAAGCCTGAGGTGGTTTTTGGAGGCTGCAGGAGAGGATGTCCCCTAACCAGCCATACAATGCTCAGTAGGTCAGTCATGATGCACCTTTTGAGCTCACAGAACTTGCTGGAGACTTACAACAGGAGGAAGTTAATGGGTTCACATCTGCTCTTGGCTCCACAGTGCAGAGAACTGACTCACCAGGTTTAAGCATTTGACATCCTTTGCAGTTCCACAGAATCTTTCTGGTTGCAATAGTGGAAGGAGAAATACTGCCTGATGAAATCCTTCCATGCATTAAAATGTACCCTGCCTGCTTACACCCTGCTTCTGATGCTTCATCCCCAGAGCAGTGACTATTACCTTAACATTCCATTAAAACTGGATCTTTCAGAAGCATTGAGGTGCTGCTGCAGCTGGAAGCTGTGGTTGGAGCTACTCCCATCTGTGCCACACCCCAGAGCTCAGGATGGCAGCTCAGAGACAAGGGGGACCAGCAGCCTGAGCACCCCTGTCTGAGGAATTTTGGGCTTGTTCACTGTATGGGTTGAGGCACTCAGACCTTGCTGGGCTGACTTCCCCCTGACAGTCACACCTTTGGTGAGTTGGATGTGCCACACATTGATCCAAAAGCAAAAACTTGTATTAGTGCTGCTGTTCCAAAAGGGCCCCACCCACCAGGGATCTATTCATAGATGTACCCTTATCTACTTCCAGCCCACTCCTTTGTGGAAAGATGTCTTTACCTTCTGTTTCCTTTGTTATTTTTAACCATATCCAGGATTGAAATGTGAGATGTTGAGCTCTCAGCCCTTTTGGTGATGGCCCTGGACACCTCCCTGCCCAGTGTGGGTGTGAGACAAGCTCCTGGTTTAGTCTCTTCCTACCCCCATTGTTCCTGGGATGGTCACAGAATAGTTTGGGTTGGAAGGGACCTTAAAAATCATCTGGTTCCAGCCCCCCTGCCATGGGCAGTGACACCTTCCACTAGCCCAGGTTGCTCCAAGCCCTGTCCAACCTGACCTTGGACACTTCCAGGGATGGGGCAGCCACAGCTTCTCTGGGCATTCTGCTTCTTCATTTAAACAAACTGTTTAAATTAATAGACATATACCTTCCTGTACCTAATCTATGTGCTCCAGTATCTACTGCAGTACTGTAACACCACTGCTGCACCTACAGCAGCTCCATCCAGGGAACAAGTGCACGTCCACATCAGTGTGGCCTTTCAAACCATGGCACAAGATCTATTTGTGAACAATGCCCTGTCCTTCTGTAATTTTGTGCTGAAGGGATGCAGGCATCTGCAAAGACTTGTTCTCCATTGCTGCTAGCTTGATCTGGCAAAGGCTCTGGAATTTGTTCTGTGTTTCATCTCCTGGATTTTAACGAGGATTTTTCTCCACCGCTCTACATTTTGCAGGGGCAGATGCCTTGCATTTTATGAGCCTGATGTAGAAACCCCACCACCAGGGTAAGGTAGTGGTGCAATAATGTTTACTATAAGCTCCATCCACATTCTTTTGGTTCTAGTAATCTGTTTCTGGAGAATAGATGGCCAGTCCCTGGCAGTCAGATACGTCCTGGCTGTGTCACCATTCCTGGAGGAGCAGAATCACTGTCACTCACAGCAAGCCTGTGTTTTCATTTGTTTGAGGGTGACTATAATTGGAACCTCCTGCAGCCACTGAAGCCAGGAGCCTTTTTGGCTCTGACACAGTTTGCTGAAAAGGCTAATGCAATTACTTACGTGAACTAATCTGTAAAGGATGTTTTTGTGTTGTCTCTGCCTTAATTGTTTCCAGCTTATGGCATGGAAATGTTATTGGCCCTGGGAGGCCAAGGGGAGAAGGGAAAGAAGAAATGTCAGAAGCAAATGGAAGGTTCAGATGAATGTAGGAGGTACTTGAAGTTTTTCCTCCTACTCCTACATTCTTTAAATCATGGGGAAAAAGGTAAAGCTATTTGTTTAAGTCACACTTGGTAGAGCAGGCCTTGATCTGCCACAGGGAGCTGAGAAACTGTTCTTTAGCTGCAAAACTTTCTTAAAGTGGGTCATGTTGGTCTGCAGGCACCTCTTGCTGCCTGGGAACAGGTCCTCAGCCTCCCTTCTGTCCCTGGTGCAAAGAAGGGGCTCTAGTAAAGGTGTCTGGGATTCCCCTCCCTGAGGAGATCCTACAGAGGGACTTGCTGTGCCTGGTGGCTGCTCTGGCACCCTGTGGATTCCCTCAAGTTGTTCTGCTGCTCCACATCTGCAGTGTGGGTATTTCTAAGGAGAAAAAAGCTTGTAGGGATTTGTCCATTTTCAGCACTGGAGTCAGGAGGAACGTGGAACGTTTGAACTCCCTGTTTGGGAAGGGGGCGTTGGAAAGAGTGTCTGACTCTCTTGTACCTCTGAAGACTTCAACCATGCATGTCAATGCTTGGATCTGAGGGCAGCTGTGCTGGAGAAACATTCCCAGATCCAAGTGAGTCATTAAGCAAGGGCTGGGCTGAGGCCACGGCATTTGGAGTCAGGCTCCACTTGTCCCACCTCCAGCAGCCAGTCCTTTCCAGAGGCTGGATGGGCCAGACAACCTTTGCTCATTAACTAACACAAGAACATCTCTTCCCAGCAGTAGCTTCCACATACTCACTTGACATCTAAATATTAACGGAAAAATGTCTTTTTAATACTGAAAGCTCTTCCCTTCTTGCATTCGTGTCCAAGCTGTAGCCTTTTGGATAAGCTTCGGGCTGGTTTCTCCAAAGCAAGCATCTCCTGCAAATGCTAAGCAGCTAATGGAAAGAGAATATTCATCCCAAGCACTTGGAAGGAGAGGTCATGAAAGTGTTTCATATGAAAGTGCAAATTTTAATGGCAGAAAAATAAACTAGACTTCAAAGCCTACTGCTTTGCACTGGCTGTTCTTCCCAGGCAGTAAAGTTTCTCCCACAGAAGCAGAGCAGGGGAGGCTGCAGAACTGTGCTTATTGAGGGTGTTTTGCACATTTTTATGTAGTTTCCCTGGGATGGTCTCTCCCAGTACCTGTTGCTCTCCTCTGTTGCATTTTGAAAACCCTGTGCTCACAGGCAGTGCCACAAAACCAGGCAATTTTGCTAAAGAAAATATAAGCAAGTTATTTGCCTGTTTACATAAGGTTCCTTCAGGCATGGCAAGTATTTCAGTTGTGGAAAGAGCACGGTGGTTTTCATATGGTCAGACTGAGTGCAGACAGCCTAGGGATTTCAGAAATCATTTCCTTAAATTTATTGCTGTTTCAAGCTTTTGTTCTCTCTGTAGTATTGTGTGTCCTGGGTTTTCCTTTGCAGCCTCCTCACCATGTGCAAAGCTGCTTTAAATGTGCTCCTGTATCATGATCCATTTGCTCAATAACTAGTGTTTCATGCTCAGTAGAAGAGCCTTTGCTTTGCCCTGCAGGATCAGGACTGATTTCCACTGAGGCTCAACCAAGACCTGTCAGTCCCAGGCCACCACATCCCTTCCGCAGAGGTGTTGGTGATCTGGGCAGCATCACCTCTCAGCAGGGAAGAGACCAGGGCCAGGTTTGGGCTGTGATGTGACACCCAGAGCAGCTCACCTGGCTTTGCAGAGCAGGGGATGGCTGGAGGTTCCCTTTCCTGTGCACTTTTGGGAAGCTCCTTTTGAAGCACTGCCCCTCACAAGCAGGGATCTGCATCATCCTCCTCCTCCTGTTCCCTTTGCTCCCTGTGGATGTCCAAGCTGGGGCAGCTCTCCCCAACCTCCTGGAAAGAGAACTGGACCCCCTTCTTCCTGCAAAAGCCCCTCTCTTTCTTGCTGGCTGTTGGAAGCTGGAGGGATTGGAGTCTAATGCATCTGGATGCTGAAGAGAAATGGATGGTGAAACAGTGAGGTCACTGGGGTGATGTCAGACAAGACACTTTTTTTAAAAAAGTGATGTTTTTTGCACCACTTTTCAATGTGGGGTCAGTGAAAATAAGATGCAGCTAAATTTGAATGAAAAAAACCCAACTGATGGAGCACCACTTGAACAGCAGTTAATGGTCAAAACCAAACCCAGGAGAGCACCATCATTAAGACTCTTGGCTATTGCTCTACCATGTGCCATTTCTTTTCTTTGGTTGTGGTCACCCTGTTAAATTCTGAGCATCAGCCTCAGGTCTTGATGAAAGCATTTGTCTCTGATTTTACTCACCAAATATTTTGTTTCTATTGCAACCAAGAAGCTCAAGCCTTTGGCTGGGCCCTGTGGTTTTCAAAGGCTGTGGCTCTCTGTGTGGTTCTGTCATTCCACTCTGCACTCTGGAATGCTGATGCAGATGGAGAGCCAGGCGTGGGCCATGCACCCTTTGGCTCCTAATTTAACATTTCTAGCAATCACTGGAATGATGTTATAGCACATTGGAGCCTTCCTTAGTCCCTCTGGGACTGAACCTCTTCTGGAGCCTGATGGTCTTGTCAAGAATTCCTTCAAAAATCAACTGTGAATCTCAAGTTTCGATTATTTCTTTATCAGCTGTTAAACATCAGCATAAATATGTGTCTGTTGCCATGTAATTAAGATTGTTGCATAAATGAAAATAGTGTCAGGACTTGGTGGACTTTCTGTTACTCCATTGAAAAGTGGGACAATGTGGGTGTGGGCTGGTGAAGGGAAAAAAAATTCTTGGAGGAAAAGAGCCCCAAGGTACAAAGATCCTCAAGTTTTCTTGGTTTTTTGGTTTGCATTTTCTTTTTTTTAGAGCTGCTGCCTCTCCCCTGGGCCCTTTCACATTTTAACAACAGGCTTTTAGCTTTAAGGGCTCTTCCTGAACTTTCCTGTCCACATTAGTGGTTGCAGATTGAAAATACCTCTGCTCTGGTGTGATGGTGAAAGACTTATTTCTGTGGTCTTGTGTACTTGGTTTTTTTCTATAACCTCTTGGGGGTTTTTTCCCCTGCAGTTGCTCCAAATCACAATGTATTCCAAGGTTAAAGAAGGAAGGGTTCTGGACATCTGCTGTTCCTTTGCTCTAATATTCCACAGGGACTGAGGAACTGTCTGTTGGCAGGACCTGCTCTTGTTGTCCCTAAACTTTCAAACAAGAATTTATAGTAGGAGAAAGCAAGGAGAGAGAGTGAGAGAGAGAGAAACAAGCAAGGTTTCCTTAAAAATTAACTTAAAATTGAAATTAATGGGGTGCTAAGAGGATTTAAAGAGAAATGCCTGATACTCCAGAGCCCTTGGATGAATTCCTGGGGGCTGCAAAAGGTGAAAAGGGAATTAAGGAGGAATTTAGATGTTTCCCTCCAGGATGGATTTCTCTCCTGAAGCTTTTCCTCAGTTTAACAAACCTCCTTGCAAGACCTGTCTTATGCAGCCACAGTCTCTCCAGCTAAAAGTGATACCAAAACCTTCTACAAGACCTGAAGGAGATGCAAAATAAGCTTATTTCTGCATCCCCGTGCTGGTCCAAATTCTGCTGAAATTAAGGGAAAGCTTTTGTGTCAGTATTTTGTCTCTATATTTCTATAGTTTTGGTCACTGCCTTGTAGGAGGAATCAGAACTGTTAAAATACCAAGGGGACTGAGATCCTCCAGTCCTCTCTTCCAGTAAAACAATCTCATCTCTTATGTGACACTTGAGTTGTCCAGCCTTTTCCTCTGATGTGAAAAACATGCTGACAGCAATGAAATTTACTCATTTGCTGCAGGAATTATTGCTTCAGTTTGGTGCCACTGTAAATTCTGCTTTTACAGGGAAGATGTCTGGAGTTTAGTTTGTAGAAGAAAATTAACAATAAGCACGGGAGACTGATAAGAAGAGCTCTGCTTGGCCTTCAGCCAAGCAATTAAAAAAGCAGAAAAATTGTAAATGAAAGGGAATTTCCCTGCCTATCTAGATTCTAATTTTGTTTTTATAAATTAATTTAATTTAGTTTAATGGAATTTTTCAAAGCTGAAAATTACACTTAAGGGGGGAGAAAAAATAAGCTGTCAGTCAACCACGCTTTTAGAGGTAATATTACATTAGGGTTTATATTTTATTCTATTTTCCTTCTACCTGCAGAGAAACTCTGAGCTCTCGTCTTTCAGAGTGAGGGCAATTTAATTTCTAATACCAAGAAATGAGATGTAGAACAAAAGCACTGAGATGTGGAGGGGAGATGATCCAGGGTGTGAGAGCACACCTGGTTTCCATAGCCTGAAAAAATGAGTTTGACCACCTCTGGCATTAATGGTGGACCTCTGGCTGTAGCCTTTGAAAAATGTGGGAGTTAAACACCTTCTAGGATGACACTTGGCCAACCATTCCATCAAGAGGAGGGGTAGAGTCACCATCCCTGAGAGTGTTCAAGAAACAAGTGGATGTGGCACTTCCTGATGTGTTTTACTGGGCATGGGAGTGTTGGGTCAAAGGTTGGACTTACTGATCTTGGAGGTCTTTTCCAACCTTAATTATCCTGTGGTTCTAAGGTAAATACTGTGGGAGTGCAATGCAGTCAGGGAAGCCTGGACAGGTCCAGTGGGCAGGGGATTTGTTTCCAGCATGGAAGCAGCCAACCAAGCCCACCTCTCCTGGCTCCTGCAGGAAAAAACATCCACCCAGCAGATAAAGCTTTTTTATTTCTTTCATTTTTTGGCTGTGATCCTGTTACACCATCCAGAGGCACCACTGGCCACCCCCTGCCAGCATCCCATTTTGCTTTGGGTCTGTGAGTCTCTGAGGTCCTCTTGGAGCCCCAGAGAGGGGAGGGATGTGACTGGTAAAAGCCTTGGCTTTGATGTCATGTGGTTGAGGTACATGTGGGCTGCACACAGGTAGACAAACAAGACTGTGATATTTTCAGAGCACAGATTGTTTGCCCCTCAAAGTGGGGACCTGCTGTGTCTTGCCAGAAAGCCCAGTTTCTGGCAAAAAACATTGTTTATAGAGAGCCAGTCTGGGGATATAGAGTTGCTGCTTGTCCTCAGGCTTGTCCTATATATATTTGCCTTTATTTTAGTTGGATAATTGTTGGCTCTGGAAATGTTTCCTTCGAGTAATTACAGCTTTTGTTACTTCCTTTGTCTCAAACACGTGGTGTGAGGGAGCTTCATTGCTTCTTCAGGGCTTCTCTCTCATGACTGGATTTCTTTTCCCTGCCGGTGTGTTCAGAAATCCCGTCTTAAAATGCATCAGGTCCTTCTAAATCCCCTTAAACTGACTGAAGTGGTAGTTTGGGGAAGCAGACAAGAGTGGGTTTGGGTTTGCAGGACTTACTTCCCACCCATGTCTGCTTGTTTTTCTGGGTGTTCTTGAAGAGCTGCCTTGGTCTCACTTTGCTTAAACCCTTTTAACAGATAAGGCTGATATATTTTAAACATTTTTAAGATCTCCAGCGACAGAATTTACTCCTGGAGATGCCAGGGGAGCAACATTCCTCCTGGGGGCACTCCCTGGGAAGTGAGTCTAGGCAAGCATTTATTTTGATGACATCTAACAAAATGCTTTTACAAACTGGTGTTTTCTTCTGAAACCCTCTTTCTTCTTCATGGCAACGTGCTGTTTCAAAATGGAGGGAACAGGTTTGTGTTGTGGAAGGTGATGCTCATAAGGAAATAATGACATCAGGGGGGACCTTGTCACTCTTTACAACTCCCTGACAGGAGGGTGGGCTCAGGTGGGGGTTGGTCTCTTCTCCCAGGTAACAAAAGATAGGATGAGGAAATGGCCTCAAGTTGTGCCAGGGGAGGATTAGATTGGATATCAGGAAAAATGTCTTCTCTGAGAGGGTTGTCAGGCACTGAGCAGGCTGCCCAGGCCAATGGTGGGGTCACCATCCCTGCAGGGATTTAAGACATGTGGATGTGGCACTGGGGAATGTGGTTTAGTGGTGAACTTGGCAGTGC
Source organism: Manacus candei (assembly GCF_025592945.1). Lineage (NCBI taxonomy): Eukaryota > Metazoa > Chordata > Aves > Passeriformes > Pipridae > Manacus > Manacus candei. Next base: position 15,327,802 of record NW_026138085.1, on the reverse strand, counting down.
TGGGTTAACAGCTGGACTCGATGATCTTAAAGGTCTTTTCCAACCAAAATAATTCTCTGATTCTGTGAAGGAACAAATGAATTCATGTTCAAGCAGAAAGTCAGGAGGTGATGCCTCATGTTCTGCAGCCCACAGTCACCACCCTGTGCGTGATGCCAAGTTGTCTGGTCATTAAATTGTTGAGATGACAGAAGGACAGATCTCCTCACATAAACAGCAACGACAAGACAAAAGAACCACTGGAGAAAGGAGCTAAATTTGGCTGTATATATAGATGACTCACACAAATATCATCCATTTATAGGTTGTCTCCCGGACGGTGACTGGCCCAATTCCCCCTGGAGCCAGTGGAAACACTTACAGGGATTTCAGTGGGAGTTCAGCTTGGCCATAGGGAATATTTTCCCCTTTGTAGCTCTTTGATTTTTGTTGAATTGTTTCTTCCAAGGCTGCAGAGTGTTAATGGGCAGCAGTGTGATGAGGCAGCACCTAATCCTTAAAGCATCACTTCTTCTGCTACTGCTGAAACATGACTTTGTGTGGAAATCATGTCTGGGACACTGGGGAGAGCGGGTGTGAAGCAGATGTTGGTGCAGTGCTGCCTGGAGGTTGCTGCAGGGAGATAATGTTTGATCACCCATCAAAACAGCATCTGTACATGTGTGCCACCAAGAGAAAGCTGTGGGGCTGGAGAGGGACTTGGGTGGTGCCAGGGAGGGAGAGGCAGAGGCTGGAACATGCAGCAAGTGACAGACCAGAGAATGGGTTGGCTTGTAAAGGCCATTATTCCATGTAAAGGCCATCCAGTCCAACCTCCCTGTAACGAGCAAGGACACTTTCTAGATCAGGTTGTTCAGAGCCTTACCTAGAATGTTTCCAGGAGTGGGGCATCCACCACTGGTTCTCTGGAGAACCAGTGCCAGTGTTTTACCACCCTCACTGTTAAAATCTTCCTTACACCACCCTCAGGTGGTGCTGGGGGTGTGGGTCTGGAAGGAAACCTCTGTGCTTTGAGTGACTCCAGAGAAAGGTTTCAAAGTGTTATTCCTGCTAGAGCAGTGATCCCAGTGCTTTTCCAAGGAAGCCATCTGGAAACGGGGATTAATTGCAGACTCCTCATAAATATTTGTGTGTGTTTACTCACCCCTGAACCTCTTCTGCAAATATCATCAGCAATTAAACCCCGTCCCAGCAGTCCTGCTCTGAGGCTGCTCTGGTGACTGGGGCTCAGGGGAAGGGGGGCAGTGGGTGCTGTGGGTGTGACATGACCCGTGGGTGCTGTGGGTGCGGCTGGTTGGGGTTTGCTGCAGGGGTGTGCTGGCACAAACTGCAGCTCTGCATCCTCTCCTTATGTTTGTGGCTCTCCTGGGGATTTTGGGAGACAATCTAACCCCTAATCAATTGTTGTGGGAGCTTAACTAAACTCAGGGCCATGGCAGAGGGAAAGCAAATGTCCCACCCGAGCTGCTCCTGCCCACCCGTGCCTCTGCTCCTGCCCGTGCCCAGCAGGACCCTGGGCACGGGCAGGAGCTGCCCAGCAGGATGGATGGATGGAGCCCGCGCAGCTGGATGGCTTATCCCGGCTTCCCCAGCTCTGAGCAAGAGGTCCCTCTGGTGGGGATCTCTCTCCACAGCCAGCCCAGAGCTCTGCGCCGCTGGACCGACCCCACGGGCAGGGCTGGGCACCGGCAGGTTTGTCCGTGTGACCCCAGGGCGAACCCCTGCTCCGGGGCGGATTCCTGACACCCCTCTGTGCCCCTGCTCACCAACCCTTCCTCCCCGGCTCCTTGGGCTGCCCTTTCACTGGATGTGCCCGCTGTGCCCCGCCAGGCTGCCCGGGAAGCTCCCGGTGAGGATCCAGGCTCTGTGCCAGGGCGTGGGGGGTTGGCAGCATCTCCCTTCTTTGCAGCCTGTGCAGCTCAGGGGCTGCCCCAGGACCGGGCACGGGGACAGGGTGAAGGCAGCAGGGTTCCCCCTTCAACTGCACTTTCCTTGCTGCAAAAAATAACCCAGGAGGAAAAACAGGGCACCTGGCTTGTTTGCCAGTAGGAAAACCACCAGGGAGAGGTTTGGTTTACACTTCGAACGAGCAGTTTGTTGGTGGCACAGAAACGATTCCATGGCAGAGGTCAGCAGGGAAGCTTTTCCCCGGGAGAAATCACCTCTCCCCGGCTTTGGACACGCTGAGTGTTGTGGCTTGCCCGGCTTTGTTTATGATTCCTGCGATGTCCCCACCCTGCATCCAAGGGCTTGGCAGCCTTGGGGAGGGAAGGCAGCGCAGGAGCGGGGTGGGAATGCTGCGGGACAATGCAGGCACGGGGTACGAGTGCTCGCGCTGGGCCAAGGTCAGCTATTGTTCCCGGGAGTATAAATAGCTGTGCTGGAACAACGCAAAACGCAGCCTGCAAATCAAAGCTTCACTTCTGCTTTAGCTCTGGAGTGAGGAAAGTGGGACAAGTCACCGGGAGAGAAAGGAGTGTCTCCAGGAATGCCCTGCCTGCAGAGCAGGTCTATAAAACACTGTTATAAACTTATCCCTGAATTTCCTGCTCGTGCCAATAATAAGATTTTTTTTTTCCTTCCCTGCAAGTTACAAGAAGTAATTTTATATCTGCTCCGAAATGTAAAATAATAAGCGTGTTTTGCCCTGTTACAAATAAATGTGACATTTTTGTGTCACAAATACAAATGACAATGTTCCTTCAAAATCAGGTTCAGGAAAAAAAAAATCAAGTTTCTACTTGATGAATTTTCAGATGCAAGAATTACATAGTGATTTTTTTATTTTATTTTATTTTTTTAACAGCACAGTCAAACCCCAGCAAAATCCTCATCAGTACTCTTCCCTTGGGTGAAGATATTGGGTTTGCTACTTTGGAGAAGGACTGGCTCTGCAGGGTAGTTTTCTTCTCCAGTGCAAATTCAAGAGTATTAAAAGTGAAAACAGTTCTTGTTCAGTGGCTCCTGGTGCCCACTGGCAGCCCATTCAATGTGGTCTGTGGTTGCAATCTCATCCCCACTGATCCTGGCTGAAAGGGTTAATCCCTCACTAAATCTTTAAGTGGTACTGTCTGGCTCTGGACTTTCCACTCCAACATGTTGGGGTGGCTCTGGGACACTGGAAGAGCAGGATATCCCTTTTGATTAGTAGGATTCTCCTTTCAGAGAAGAGTCCTGAAATTAACTTAATTGAACCAAAAGCAGTTGTGAATCCAGTCCCCCCCACACTCCAACCCTCATTTCTCCATCTGAGAATTTCACTTGAAAATGAGTATCACCCTAAAACCCACCCATGCTTTGCAAATCATGTATTCATTGAAGGAAAAAGACACCACAGATGCATTTTCATTTAGGATGTGGGCAGAATGCATGTGCAGATCCCAAACTGGCTGGGAAAAGGCAGTTTCAGAGAAGCTGTGTAAAACTGTGACAGTGTGAAGTAGTTTCAGGCTTCTCAGAGCCTTTATCCACATCCATTGTGCAGATTTCTTTATTAAAGCATTTATTGTTTCTAGAAAGTGACTGAAAACCTGGACTTGCCTCTTCCCCCTTCTTGTGAGCCAGAAGCTGTCGCAGGGATTTGTTTGTGCCTGTCTAACTGTTTTGTGGAGCCATGAGAGGAGATGGTCTGTGCCATTCAGCACTGGTGCTGCTGGGATCACGTGTGGGACCCAATGGAAAGCTGTGCATTTCGGCTTCAAAACTCTGATTGCAAGAAAAATGCTCTGAAATGTGCTTTGACTGTATTGATTACAGCATTACTGCACCTTACAGCTTCAGTGCATGTGTTAGTTTATATCTCTCCTTCCTCTGCCTTGTGAGCCCAGGAGAGATATAATTACAGCACATCTTTCCTTTTTAAGCTTCCTACTGGGATATTTTCTGCTTGAAATCAATGCCTGCCAGTGTGCCTGTGAAATTTCCTGAGGAAGTTGTTTAAATGGTGCTGTAAAAACTGGGACTGATTTTAGTAAGCAGGAGCAATCCAACATTGTTCCCAGAAAACCCAGAGCACGGAGGGAAGCAGAGGGGCAGAGAGGGGCTGGGGAGTTGGTGCCCATCAGCTGCTGGTTGCATTGCCCTGGGAAATACCTGGGAATGAAAATAAGTGGGGGGGAAAAAAGGAACATGGATACGGAGTAATGCAGATATGGGGCAGCAGGAAGGATTGTCCTCTTCAGTATCAAACAGGAAGGTCTAATGAAACAAGGGAAACAGCATTATTGCTTCAAACTGCTCTACTTACAGAAGGTGTTCTTGTGTTCCATTAGCACGGTGTAGAGTTCCATTGTGGGAAATAGAAGAATAATTCCCTTTTTCTCTCTTCCAACTGTGTCCTGTCAGGATGCACCCAGGCCAGCAGCAAAGCTCTGTTTGCAATCCTGATGATCTCTGCCATGCACTTGGCACCAGCAGCAAGTGGGAGAGTGAGCACTGGTCAGCTGGGAGAGGCCCCCAGGGCTGTTTTCCCCAGGGAGAGTTCAAAGTCAAGCAAAAAAGACCTGTTCCTTCCTCTGCTGTCATCCTTCCCTCGCTGTTATGTTCCCAGGAGCAGAGGATGTCTCCCTGGCTGCAGCTGGGGGTGGTCCTGCTGTCTGCATCACTCACAGCATCCCCGAGGGGGTCAGGCTGAGCTGGGAGCACTGCCAGGCTTGGGGAGGAGGGGAATCCTCACACAGGTGCCAGGCTGCTGCCCTGGGGCTGTTGGGCTGGGGCCAGTAGTCAGGAGGGTCCCTTCCACATGGAGCTGTGCTGGGCAAGTTCATGACATCCCCTTCCTAATGCTCTGTGCTAAGAGCATCTTGGTGTTTGAAATGCTGGCTGTGAGCACTGGCACCGTGCTGTGAGCTGGTGTTTGGGCTGGAAGATGAGAGCAAAGGGCCAGCTTTTTGGCACCTCTAGGGTTATGGATATGCTTTACATCAATTCGCCATCAGATGGAGCAGTTTTGGAAGCAAAGCCTAGAATTGGTCCACTCTGCCTGAGGCTGGGATAAGTGTGCTATAGCATCCTGTTCTCAGCTTTGGTGAATCTTCAGTTATTTGTCTGTGTGCCTTTATCTGTGGGGTAAAACAACGTGTTCACAAATAACTGTCAGCAGTTTGGTAGCCCTGGTGCTTTTTTGGGAGTTGCAAGATACAGCTTTTGGTTTGTCCATGCAAAAAAATAGGAATTCAGCCTGGAGCACTGACTGGGAGTGCGGGGTGACAGGGACTGCACCTCGTGAGAAGCTGGGTCTGCAGGAAGGAAACTGGGGGAGGCCGTGCTGGTCATGGGAACTGTAACAATCTGGGGCAAGTGCAGGAATTGTGTAGTGATGTTTCAGTGAGGTGGTGAAGCAGTTCCCCAGGGGAGTGAGCAGGGCAGGGAGGGCTTTCCAGGCCACAAAACAAGAGCAGAGTGTGGGTCAGACGGACTCAGGGATGCTTCTGGCATGTTTTGGGATGCAGCCAGGTCTCCTGCTCCGTACCTCTAATACAAATCTGTCCTGTCTCACTTGGGATATCTCTCTGGTTTTGTTCCTGTGGACATTGGTTCAATTGAGCCAGTCTGTGCTGCTTTGCTCCAAGAGCAATAATCAGCTGGTTAGGGCAGATATTTGAACTGTGCTCCAGAAACTCACTTGTAGTATTTACTTTGACACTACAAGAGTAGTACATCAATAAGTGCCTCTATATTTAGGCATTGGTCCATCAAGGGAAGTTTGCTGGAATCTGAGCTGTGGTGAAATGCACAGTGAGGTGGGGATAAATCCTGGTCAAAGCAGTGGAGAGGAATAAAAATGCTGGATTATGAAAGAGAGACTGAAAAAACCCCTTTGCCTCTGGAGGGCTCTGGGGAGAAAAAAGAGAGTATTTTTCTTTCTGCCTGTGTGACTCCAGTTCCAGCAGGCACAGACTGCACACTGTCTCCATCAGCATCTCAAGTGCTTCACAGGAACACACCTGCTGATTCCTGTGAATAAGAGGAGTTCAGTGAGGTGCATTAAACCCGTGTTTCTTTGCAAAGAATCTCCAGGAGCTCAATAATGCTGTTTTGGCAGGTTAATCTGGTAGTGTTTGTAGTGATGTCTTTAAAGAGTCATTAAACCCTTTAGTGGCCTCTTGCTTTTTCTAAACAAAAGACCAAACCGAAGGTTTTTGTGAATAATAACCTGAGTAAAAAGACTTGATAAAGTACCTCATCATCCTTATGATTCTGGGACAAACATCCTTAAGATGTCTCAGTGTGGGACAGCATCCAATTGTTTGGAGCTTCCCCAGGCACTCAGCAGCTCTGGTGCCCAAGGTGTGCCCCATCACTGTAGGGGTTTGATTTGATGTCACTTGTTGGTGACAGACAGCTGTAGGTGTCAGGGGTTAAATCCTACCCAGCCCTGGGCACCCACCAGGAGTGAGGAGCTCTGCAAAGTGAGTTGGATTCCTCTCCCTCCTCCTTGCAAAGGCAGCTCCAGCTGAGATGCAGACAGGGAAGGGCCAGCACAGGGAGATGACAACCTCCCTCGCACAGCCCGGCCCTGCCCCCCCTAAATCCACTCCGTTGTTTTTGGCCACTAAATGAAAGCCAAGCTGAGGACTCGATCCAAAACTTGGTCCCAGGCTGTGTGGGAGAGTTTGCATATGAACCTACAAAGGACAGACTGTTTTGTTTGGGAGGTTTTTTTGGTGGATGGCTGATTTCCCTCCTTCCCCCCAATCAATTCATTGTAGGTTTCGCAAACAATATTAAGCCAATGATGTCTGTGCCAACAAATTGTGATTCTAATCCTGCTTCCTGATACTTGCAATCCTGATTGTTTGTCTGGGTGAGCAATTTGTGTCAGTTGGCTTCTTCCCTGCCTCCCAAATAAGTCTCCCACTTTTGGGAAGCCCAGGCCAGGCTCTCCTTTCCCAGCAGTGCTCCAGCTCCTCTGCAGAATTAGCAGTCATCCCACAGGGATACCCATCTCTGCTATGGGATAGGGGCTAAGGACATACTGACATGGATACTGGGATAAGGGTCTGGCTTTAGGATAGGGGCAATAACTGGAAATCCACTGCCCATGACAACCGGTTAATTTTTGAGCAGCCTGTAGCTATTTTAGTTACAGTCTCTTTTAAGGAGATCAACACTGAGGGCAAATTCCTTCCCAGATAAATCATGCTCATTCCACACGCACGAGAAAAGTGGGGAATTTTGTTTTTCAAGTGGCTGCTTTGCATGTTTCCCTGGCTGGCAGCTCCTGTGCCAGGGCCAGGGCCGGGCTGCCTGCGAGCGATGGCTGTGGCTCCCGGTGAGCAGGGGAGTTGGAGCCTCTCGGGGTAACTCCCCCTTAGACAACACTCTGAAAGGGCACAAGGTTCTCTTAAAAACCCTTTTAGAGAAGGTCTCAGCCCTACACTCTTGATAAGCTTTTGGGCTTTGGGATAAGTTGTTTGTTGTTTAGAAAGGAAGGGCAAGAGCAGCCTCAAGGCACGAGCTGCTTTTCCTTCGCTCTGCCAGGCTCCTTTACATCCCAAACCTGAGGCAGCTTCGGCTCCTCCACTCCCTGCACACCTTTGGGATGTCCCAGGCAGGAAGGGCAGCCAACAGCAACACCAGAGCTGTGGCCACCTCCCTGCCTCAGGACCCAGCTGTTTCCATGTCACTGCTGGCCTGAGCTTTGCTGTTCACCTGCCCCATTCACACGGCCCAGCAGTTCCTCTGCAAGATCCCAAAGGAGATCCATGAAGGCCAGGAGTGCTGCAGTGGTGAGCACTGTGGATGCAGCAGGTCTGCACCTCCTCGTGGGGACTCAGCATCACCTTTCTGTGCTTGATAGTGACAGAGGAGGAAAAGTTTTGGTCTTTGCCACCTTCTCGGAGCTTCATTGCAAATACCCTGGTGTGGGAAAAGAGGGGAGAACCTGAAATGTGGTGACCTGATCTTTCCCATTCCTGTAAGCAGCTGTAGCTGAGTGTGGAGGTTTCTTTCTCTCCCATCTGTAAGCTGTGCACATGGAAAATAGAGAATTCCCAACTGCACACACACACACAGGAAGCTCCATGCCTTCCACCAGGACCATTCAAGGAGAGAATTCCTCTGGAGATACTCAGCCCACATGGACACCACCAGTATTTGTCCATTTTATCTAATGAGATTTATCTGCCATCTTTTCGTGGTTGACTTATAAGTGTTTTAGCTCTAAATCAGTTGTAAACATGGCTTAAATTTTCCATGTCTGTTACTGGGAGTGTGGAATAACGAAAAGAATTAAGTTGTTTTAGTTGTCAGAAGCAATTCTGGCAACTTCCATGCAGCCTGCACAGGTTTGTACTGCATGAAGAGGCCAACATTGCCCTTGGATGCTTTTAAAACTCCTTGCATGTTGTAATTGGTTTATAAAACTATGGCAAACACTGTGAAAGGGGCTTCAGTAAATCATCTAGTCTGTTAAACTGGCCCAAAGCTAATTTGAGTCTCTAGCCAAGATAATGGATTTGGCACCTATTAAAAGAGATGGTTTTCTTACATTTGCATTAACAGTTCTAGATTTAAGGGTTGAATTGAGTTCACCTTTGGAGGAGTCAAAAGCATGTGGCTTGGGGGGGATGTGTCTCTGGGACCCTTGTGCTTTGTGTGACTTTTTAATATCCCATGAATGAGCACCAGCTGAAATGTTCTGCTCCTTGCTGTGGGTAACAGCATCTCCAGGAGGAAAGGCTGCAGAACTCATCCTGTGTTCATCAGTAGCTCTAGTTTCTGTAGCTGGCTCCTGTCTCCAAAAGGACCTGAACACATGGGCAAACTCAACCAGACTGAGTGAACTCAGGGGTCCTGGGCTTCATTCTGCCTCTCCAGTCTTCCCCTCTCCACTCCCATGAAAGTGCTCACATTTCCTGGGGTGTGTTGTGTATGTTAAACTTCTCAAGCAGGTCCTGCTTTGGGCAGCATCTGCTTTTCCCAGTTCCAGCCCTGCTGCAGCCCTGGTATTGTTTTACAGGGATCTGAAGGCCATGTGTGTTTGTCCCTTCCACGGATAATGTCGTTTCTGTTAAGAACCATCACGTGCTTTTTGTTTTGATCCTTTTCCCATGTGCTTGGGATGCACTTGGGGTCATCCTTGCTGCAGGCTGCAGATCACGTACAGGGCAGGGAATATTTATCTGCTGGATTTACAAGAAAGGTGTTGACTGCAGTTGCAATGAGTAGCTGTTAATCCTTGTCAGTGGATTTGATGACAAACTATTTTCTCTGCTAAGTCTTATTGCCGTGGATTTCCTTTGTCCACAGCAATAGGATGTTCAGAGATAAATACAGGGCTTCTGTTTCACTTAGCAAGTCTGCAAATTGTATTTCCACATGTGCACAGGCTGCCCTTTTATTTTGTTTTGGGTTGTGGTTTTTTGTTGTATTTTTGGCTTGTTTGTTTTTGTTTGGGTTTTTTCTTTTCCTTGAGTTTCAATGTCTGAAAGTTCCTCTTTGCTCACGTTTCAAATACCAGCATGGATTTGAGACCCTGCATGGAACTGCCAGTAATGCTCTTTTCTGACAGAAATTTGCTCAAAAATAAGGATTTGGCACATATTCTTTTTTACTGTGCATAGATGGGGGAGACACAGACTAAATCTACCAAGAATATTGAAGTGGGCTGGTTATGGGTGACTCTTCTGGGGGAAATTATGCTTCTCTCATCCCACCCACTCTGTCAGTGAGGCTGCATGAAAATATCCCCAGGGACAGGTCATAGATGCCCAGAGATTTAACTGGTGTCAGCTGAGCTCTCTCAAGAGAAGCCAGAAATGCTGTGGTCTATCAGAAGTACTGACATACTCTATCAAAATCTGTTATCCGAGTTTCTGATAGGATTTACTGTGGTGCCTTTCTCTGAACAAATTGCTGCCTGGGCCACGTGGGAGGCAACCCCAGGGTGATACTGTCAGTGCTTTTTCTGAAAAATCTCCTCGTGCCCCATCTATCACCATCAGGGCTTTCAAACCCCAGAAAAATCAACTTCTAGAAAACCGGTTCTTGCTGTTGTCTGAACTTTTCTGTGCTTTTGAAAACCTTCCTGTGTATCTTGGAGCCAAATGCTCTGTTGGATGGGAGTCTGTTCAGAATTTAGTTCAAAGGGGCTGGAAGGAATTCCTGGTATTGGAAAACAGGCAGTGCTGGAGGCCAATCACTGCCCCTCTGCTGCTGCACAGGACTGGCCCAAGCCCAGGGATGGCAAATTGGTGCCTTAATTCACTGCTTGATGGGGAATCCAGCAAGATGTCTTGGATCATTGCACTAGATAGGATGTTCTCCAAACATGGTAAGGAAAGAACAGCTAAAACAACTGAGAATTCAACGCATGCCTTAATTTAAGCGTGCCTTAATCTTCCTAGCAATGTATTTCCATGACAACTCCATCCATATTTCGAGAACAATCACTTCCAGCCATTAAACTATCAACTGTGTACTCAGTGTAACAAAATAATTCACAAACAGATGGACTAAGTGCCAGGAAAAGACGTGATCAAGCAGTCTTATGATCCCCTAGAGGAATACTGTACTGCTCCAACGTGCTTTTGAGTTTATTTTTTGTTAAAAATAGATGGAGATGAATGTAAACTGAAGACAGTGAATGTCTGAGATAACTTACAATAAATGCTGGGGGTGTGGAAATTGCAGCACCAAAGGAAAAACATCGTAAGATCTCACACTTGGATTCCAAGATACAATTTGGGGGCTGCTGAGCTCTGGAAGGTTAAACTCGAGCATTATTCTAGGCTTTAGGAAAGGGTAGATCTATATTTCAACGACCTGTGGCCAAGTGAGAGCTGACCCTGGGAGCTCCCCATCGCCCTGCTCCCTCAGGAATCCCTCATGGAAGGATCTACAGGCAGGAAGGTGGTTTGGCACTGGCCTCTCAAACACACACTTTGTAATGAAAATCTGACAGTTTGTGCCCAGAAAACTCGGGACCACCCAGCGGGGGCACACAGGTGACCCTGTGTGTTGGGCTTTCCCACAGTTAACAAGGACAAATACAACGTGATTTCTGAGCGATTTCCTCAGTATTTCCTTGGTTGTCTTTACCACAACTTAATCTCCTTAAATTTTTTCAGGGCATTAACTTCTCCTGCTCGTTGATAATTCCCAGGGGGTTTGGCTGGGTGGGATGAGCTCTCTCTGTGCTCTGCACCCCCAAACCAGCGAGGTCTGGTGCAGATGGGGCCACACCAGGGCACCCCAAAGTCCCATGGGTGCCTCTGCCATGGCCAGCTGAGCCCCAGCTCCACGGCCCAGCATTCCTGCCTGTAATCCAGGGCGAGACTCACCACCAGATGTCTGACCTCCTCACCCTCCTGGCAACACTAAATGTCCTTTCCTGCAAAGTTCTGCGGGGTTTTATTTTCCTTTCTTTTCCCAGCCTCCGACTGCTGGTTATTATCATTATTAAGCATAAATGGCCTCTTTCACACTCTGCAAGGCAAGTGCTCCTCTGAATAAAGCCTAACTAGCGTGAAAGGGTTTGCATGATGATACTGCACAGGATTCAGAGAGTGGCTTGTAACTAAATTAATAAGAGAAAGGAACATTATGAATGCATCTCCTTTCATAATTGAGGGGATTTTCCCATATGCTTGGATCAAGAATGTATCCCATGTTTCATTTCTGCAAAGCAAAAAAAAAAAAAAAAGACCAAAGCGAAGTTATTTTCTTAGAATAAGGAAGGTAGCAGAAGCACAGCTAAGAAGATTTCAAAAATTGAGTAGTGGGAGACTATTAAGATCTTAATCCAGCTCCCAGTCCAAATGAGCAGTTGTTTTTCAGTGGTGAGTGCAATTGCCAAAGCAGAAATCAGGCAGAAGGCATCCATCCATCCATCCATCTACAGAACGTGGCAAGGCAAAAAAAAATAGTATCTCTTTGCCACAGAACAGATGGGTCTTGTCCTTACGCCGTACTTTTAATTTCTCATCCAGCACATCTCTGCACTGAGGGCAATCTGAATGCAAATGGCACTTTTTATTTGAGTGGAGGGCTGGAAATAGCTGGCTGCAGGTTACAGTTACAGGCAGGGAGACACTAAACAGCCCTCAACAGCATCCTGTTACAATCAATGGCCTGTGCTCACCCCACCTCATGCTGTGATGCCCTCAAATGTCACTACCCAAGCAGAGCCAAGCAGGGTCGTTATGAGGAAAGGAGAGCTCTGAAGAATCCTCCTCTAAGCTGGCATTGTCCTGATTCCCAGCACAGCTGTGGGACAGGCTGCTGGACAGAAAAACTGGAAAATACTCAACTGAAGACTGGAATTCAGCAGTCTGAGATATATAGATATATGTGTATGTGTGTGTATATGTATATATACATAATTTTTAATTTTTTTTTAAAGGAGGGTAGATCTTTTGGTCTGTTCCCTTAATTATGACTCAGTGCACAGTTCCTACTTCCTGGTATTTCCCTGGAAAGGCCAGGCTGTTTTTCTACACCAGTGTGAACCTCATCCCTCAAAGAGCTGCTTTGCTCCTCTGCAGAGGGAGGTCCTTCTAGGCTTAAAACCCAAACCATCCCTTCCCCCTTCAACAGAGGGGTGAGTTGGGACACCCACAGGTGAAGGGCAAGGAGCACAGGTGACGTGCAATGACGTGCAACCATTTTTCCAAGAGGAATTGTGAATTTAAGTACACTTTTTAAAAATTGCCTCCCTTAGAAATGATCAGGAGAAGGCTCAATCCAGCCTCACAGATCTTTAACACCCCCAAAATTCAGACCAGAAAGCCCCCAGCCTGAGCTGCTGCACTTTGCTGAGTGCAGGGGTTTCCTCGGGGTTGCCAAAAGTCTCAGTTGCTGAGTGTGTTCTATCCCCCATTTTAAAACCATTTTGCAGAGGTATCAGGACATGTCTAATCCTTGAAAAAAAAAATGTGGACATCATGGTCATTTAAAAAGATTCTCCCTCTTCCCCTTTCCTTTTGTTAGAGCAGAATGAGGCTGGACAGACTCTTGTTTACAGTCCCTTACAGTGGGCTCTTTTGCTGCCAATGCCACAAATGATGTCATTTGTTTAGCAGGAGACTGACTATTAGAAATGCCAAATGTAATTAGGATCTTTCCTTTCAATTGGGTTTCACAGACACTGATGGTGAGAAATGGCTCCTACCTTTTGAACTTTCAGACTAGTGGTGGGATCCCTGCCCTGAGAGGGCTCTTGGCAAAGGTTTCAACCCCGGGTGAGAAAAGATTTCACACGGTGTTTGCAGTTCTCCTCTGAATTTGGAAAGTCCATAAGCTTTCAGCTGGGAAGGTGGTGATGTCACTCAAAAAACCTCCTCTCCTGGGTGAAAAAACCCCTCCATTAACCCCTGGAGATTGCAGAGCCAAGGCTCTGCCTGCTTCAGGTCCTCCAAGTCTGGGAGAAATGGGGCTGAGCCTGGCCTGATGCTGCCAGCTGGTTTGGAGCCAGAGCACTGGGATCCTACTCCACCCATGACACTTAGAGAGAAACAAAGGGTGTAAAGGGTGTGTTAGGGACAGGAAGAGGCGTGATGCTTGTGACTGTACTCCAGCTATTCTCCACTGTCAGGAGCCCCCTGAGGGAGGAGGTGGGAGGAGGCCAGGGGAGGAAGGCCAGGAGCAGATGGCATTAATTTAGCACAGCCCAAGGCTGCCGCACAATATGCCAAAGCTTGGTCCTGGTTTAGAACCAGCCTTAAAACCTGTAGCCCTGGCCTTGCAGGCTGCCCTTTTACCCATCATGCCAGGAGAGGAGCCCTGGGCATGTGAGCCAGTGCTGAAATTCTCCCCAGGAAGCTCCAGCTGACACCAGCCATGGCATTGTTACCACAGAGTGAAGCTCTGGGGGCCCATCCAGTGCCTGCTGACATCAATGGAAACCTTCCAATGGACTTCCATAGCCTCTGGATCAGGCCCCTGGCTTGTAATTGTGGGTGTACGTGGTTTCTCTCCTTCCTTCTTTTGACCAGAAATGGTAAAACAGTGTACGAGACATCTGCTCTTCAACAGCTCTGATTGTTCAAGCACCTTTCTTACCCCGGTGAAAGGAGTGTGTCACCAGAGTAACATGATGCAGACATTTCCAGACTCATGGCATCTGCTTTATTGTGGTTTAATTCCAGCACACTCAGCATGGAGAATGCTACTGGCTCTGGCAGCTGGCACTGCTGAGCACTGTGGGCTTCTCTGCCCTCCCCTTCTCCAGCAAGGGTCCACTCCTCAACCTGACCTTGGAAAGTTCACAGCCAAGAAAACCCAAAAGATCTATTTGCTTTATTAGGTCCTACCTGTTCTTCTGAGAAAATAGAAGCAGGTCACCCACCAACCAGAGAGCCCAGCCTGTGACTGGGCAGCTTTGTACTGATGTGAAGTTTAACCCAAAACGCTTTTGCTGCCTGTGATCCTCTGGCACCATCTCCATGCTCTCCTCAGACTGTTTCCTTCATCCCCCAGAGTCCTCCCAGCACGTCTTCCAGGGCTTTTTGTGCAGGTTATTTGAGGATATGGGTACTTGAGTGAAAATATGGTGATGAAGCACCTGTGTTTTGACTGTACACCCTCTTTTGCTGCCGGTTTTAATGTTCTGCACATTCCCGTGTGATTACTTTTCCTGCATTCCCTCTCTTTCATTGAGCTTGCAAATGCAAATCAGTGCATTTGGGATGTTATTAATTTTCTTCCAACTGATAAAATGTCTGTGAGGCAGGAGGGAGCCCCAAGTCTGGTCTGTGCCCTTCAGGCACAGGCTGCATGCAGCCAGCAATTTTATCCTGGGGTTCACAGTTATATCCAAAACAAATGGATCAGAAAAGAAATGCTGATTTTATTTAGAAAAAGTGGAAAAAAGGTTTTTCTCAAGATTCTCAGAAAAAGGAAAGGGATTTGTTATCGAGGGATTTGTTATCAACATTGTGGAACTAATAAAAAACCAAGCCACTGTTACCTTCGTGCTGCTAAATTTACTGAATTGCTTTTGCAAAGCCCAGCCACTTCGTGGAATTCTTTAAAAGGACAGCCTAGACACATGGTAGAGAACTTCCCCGAAATTTCTCCTTGTTTTGTGTAAAGATGCCATTATATTTTAGGGACCTCATTATTGCTTTCTTTGGGGTTTGAGTCTAATGCTTCCTTTCAACTCTTCCCTTCATAGTAAATGAATGATGATTCAGCTTGAGGACAGATCCAAAATGTTTTACTGCTTTTCTAAAGCTTTTTGGTATTATTTTGGTGCTAGTTTGCACATCTGTGCCACTGAATCCACACAGCCATCTATTTTAATCAGTCCTAAATCTTTTTCTCCCGGGTCAATAGGATAAATGTTGTGTTAACCAATCTTAGGATAAATTCCTAACCGGGGTGAAAAAAAAAATTCCCAGGTCAAGTCATAAGAGGAATATTGTTATGAATGAACTTTGCTCTTAGGACTTGCAAATCAGCACAGATCTGCAGAGCTTTAGGAAGAGGCTTCTCAGTTTGCAGTTACTGAGTGGGATGTGAAAGTCCAGTTCACTGCAATCTTTTTGAAGAACAATGGACTGATCTAAATACTCCTTTTCCCCCTCCCTGTTTTTTACTTTAGGGGCAGAAGATGAGATGTGAAGCCTGTCATTGCATTGTAACTGGTGCAGCACATCAGCTGGGGAGCAGAGTTTTGGTTTCAGTGGGGGGGTGGGTGTGAGACCACTGATTTCTGGAGGTCCACCCCGAGATGGTTGTGACTTCAAGGCACAAGCCAGCACTGCTACAGTGTCTGTGCTTCATGACCTTGTTTTTCCAGCTGCTGGCTACCAGCATCCTGGGAGTGGGGATGCTGAGTGAAATGAAGGACCTTGCACAGGGTGCTCGAACCTGGCCCAGGTCTGGATTAGTTAAGCAGAACTCTGGAGGAGCTCCACGCTCTTGATGCTCCTGATGCTACTGCCAGGAGCGGCACCAAAGTGAGTGGTGTCAGCAGGGCAGCTCTGTCCCTCCCCTGGGTGGCAGCAGGAACTGATGGGGCTGTGTGTGCAGGGAATTCCTTTCCTCTGCAAGAGCCTCGCTCGAGATGCCGCGGTGGGGCCACTCTTTGTTCCAGGCAGAAAGCTGGTGTAGGACCCACTTCCTGGAGACAGGGAGGAAGGAAACCCTAAGGAAGGAAGATTAACAACCCTCTGAGTCATGATCTAAACCTCAGCCTGCCTCCAGGCAGCACCTGTCATGCTCACCACGAGTGGGGTTTAGGGCACAGTGAGAACAGATGCTCCAGACTCGAGTACTGTGAAGAAATTGTTCATAGGTTTCCAACTAGTATTCTAGAATTTGGTGCCTAGACTGTGTTTAAAGGTGGACATCTGGGGGAACATATAATGTTGTGGGTTATTTAAGGAATGTTAACCATGAGCACAGGTCAGAGCATAAGTCAAGATACCAAAGGCTGTACTGCTGCTCGTGCATCGTGTCAGTTTGGTGGACCAGCAGAGCTGGTGGCTTTGGCCACCCCCTGAGATTCCAAAAGCAAACCCAAAAGGGGGCTGGGGTCAGCCAGAAGGACACTATCAGACTGAGAATACTTTGCAAACTTTTTGTGACTTGACTTCATTTTATGGGTACAAAATCCTTTGTTTGAAGGAGGTGAGGAAGAGTCAGGAATACTTCAGAATAACTTCTGGCTTGAACTGCACTGTAAGGAACTTTGAGAGGAGGAAGATGCCCTTTCCTCTTCTCCCTGTTCCATCCTTGACCTGTGTCACAGTCCCTTCCAGGCTAAACAACCTTCACATGTTTGATATCATAAAAGGAGGTTTGAGTGTTTCACTCATGCCCATTAATAAAAGGCTTGGTGCAGTTATTTACTGAATTTGGTAAGGAGATGAGTTCCTGTAAGAGTAAAAATGGCCTATCTGACATTTTCTTTTGTTGGAAACATAGGATTTCTTGACAGAAGTTTTAAGATTATCAGTAAAAGGGTACCAGTGGGGCTTTGACACTGGTTTGCCCCTTGCTCTTTCCATGCAAATTCTGACACATTCATCCTTCAAAGAAATCACAGAAGAGACAAAATTGTCACCATTTGAGATGAAATCAATACCCAGGTGAGATCAATGGAAATTTTTTTTAAAAAGGGGTAGCTCAACATCAAATGAAGGTAAAAACTCTTTCCTGAATTTGGCCTCAGACCCCTGCAAAAAGTTTGATAACTTAATACAGAGATGTTCTGGTTTGTGGCTTCTCTCCAGTCTTTCATGGTCATTTGAAAGTTAAAACAGATCCTCCAGACAGTCTAGTACAGAGAAAGCAACTTGTTACAAAACATGGTTAAGAATGTTTAAATAAAAATATGTAGAATAAAGAAAGAACTATTCATGATGCATCAGTCCCCTGACAGGCTGTGAAGTTATTCCACCCTTCAACACAAGTGCTAAAACATAATGGAATCCCTACTGAGTGTTTTCATGCCTACCAGAACACAAAAAAAAAATTTTAAAGAAAGCATAACAAAATGCCCAGTGTGCCCCTAACTATGAGCTTGGATGAGTAAGGAGGCCAAGAGAAAACAGTGGCACTATGGGAAATATTTGTGGCAAGGGAAGGAAACAATAACTGAGAGTGATAAAAATGGATGATTCCCCCACAACCACCGGGCAGGGCAGGGCTTTGTGCCCCTGCAAGGGAGGGCAATCTGCAGGCACAGCATCAGTGCAGACCAGAAAGAATTTTAAAAGCCAGATTCAGACTTTAAAAAGACCTCCAGTTGGGAGAGGAGGCCGGTTTTTTGCTTACAAAGAGGGCCATTCCGCTTATGAGCGAGATTATACGCGAGATACTCGCAATGCACCATTTTAATCTGTTCTTTTTGGCTTCTAATTTAACTGAGAACATGAAATGGGCACAGCTGCAGCACTGCAGTGGGCAAAAGTGGGGCACTACATGGGGCATTAACACAGAGCTGAATTCTGCTGTTGTTAATCAGGCCCTATTGAGAAGGAAAGTAGTGAGGCTTCTGCCTGCATGAAGAAACCCATATGATTGGCCTTTAATACACAAGATTTCATTTAAACTTCACTGAATTCGCTGAACTTTATGAACTCAGAGTGGTTGCTCAGGTCCACATTAGTGGTGATCAGGCTGTAAATGATGATATGCCCCAAAGAAGCTATGAACTCTCACTGCTTTTCTTGCTTTTTCTGATTCACAGTTCAGATGGTGAGTGCTTCTGAAGCCTGGCATGTTGTTTGATGTTTAAATGCAAGGAACCTATGAAGAATTGTCCTGAATTATTATCATTTACAACAAGGAAGTGAACTTTTATGGAGGTTCCAAAGCCTTTCTGTACTCAGAAGCTGGGGTGATTTAACTTTGTTCTCCCTTCACATTGATGTAGCTTCAAAACCACCCAACGGGAAGTGATGGTTATAGTGTTGTAAAACTGGTGGAAATAACAGGATTATTTTTGCCTAACCACAGGGTTTTCTGTGTCAGGAATTTGAACAGCCCAAAATCATTCTGCCCTCGGATTTGTTTTTCCTTTTAGAAGAAAGGACTAAATAATATCTGTAGGGCTTATACATGGCATTATGGTGCAAAGCCTGGAAAAGTAAGTGGAAAGGACAAAAGGCAGGCAGGGGGAGCAATCTGTCAGCCAGAGAGACCTCTTCCAACCAAACCCAGTATTTCTTCAAGTTAGGAAAAGGTATTTGTCAGTCAGAGGAAGGGCAGGACCTGGGGGAGCCATCCCACCCAGCATTATGCTGCCTGTAAATTTTGGAGCCACCAGCAGCACTGATATGTTGCAATTTGAGAGAAAACCCCTAAATGTTCTTTGCAAACTTCTCATAGTTTCACTTCATTATCAGTCATCCTAATTTCCTGCTGCAATACTGGCCTGGAGGAGGGAAAGTCCACTCTCCTTCCACCTCTCCAGGCTGGAGCAGCTCCCTGGAGCACAGGATGGGTATCCCCAAGGTGCATGTGCAGCTCAGGTGTTGGTTGTACCCCCAGCCACCCCCCAGTTCTTGCTGCTGGTGGCAGCTTCTCAGCTCTAAACCAGTCATGAATCACTCAAAACTCTTCAAAACACTCAATTGTCAGGTACCAAGTTTCCTGTCCGAAGTTCTCCCAATAGCTGTTCAGTACTGATGTAGTTTTTTCCTGTCTGTGAAAATAATGGCAGTGTTGCTCACAATATAAAAATGGAAGTGTGCTACATGCATTCAAGGTGTTCTTTCATACTGAGCCTTTGCTAATCTCATTATTCATGGGAGTCATTGTATGGAAAAGAGAAATTCCAATTTTGCTGGGCTTGCTTTTGATCTGGTTCCATAAGCACTGTCAGAAAACACTGAATGTCTTTTATTTAACGTTAATTGAAGTAACTATGACAACGTAACACAATCTATTTCCTTTAACGTTGAACAGTGGTAAAATTGGAATTGTTTTGGGTCAGTTCACAATTTGCATCAGAAATAACCTTGCCAGTGGTTTAGGCTGGTTTATGCTCAGGGCTTTCAATTCTTCTTTCACTTCTTTTTGAAACGGTCACTTCTCTGGTGAACAGATCAAGTGTTAATGACGTTTGAAAGGGGGGTTTTTTTTGGACCCACGTAAGACTTAATAAAACCATAATTTTGCATTTTATTGCTTCAGCGGGGAAAAACTGTTAATTAGGAGTGCCACGGTAAAGAAAACTGCTTTTTGGCTCTGCCTACCAACTGGTTTATTCTGCTTATAAACAATGGGTCCCAGTTAATGACTAGACCATGCTGTATTTACTGGCTACCGTCAGGCATTCCCAGACCTCAGAGTTTTATGTCTGTGAAACACTTGCACATTATGATCTCACCTCATGATACAGAATCTCTCTATTCAAGTTTATACATGACGTGGAAAGTCTCTGAGATGTACTCTGAGGTGCAAAATTAGTGTAATTCCCCTGGAATGAAGGAGACGTGCCAACTTATACCAAGTGGAGCTCTGGCCCACAATGTCTCAAAGACATTTGCTTTTGTCTAGAAAACAAGCAAACAAAGGTTCTTCATTTCAATGGAAAGTAATGCTTATGTCTGTCCCTGCTCCAGTAGAGGAGGAGATCAAAGATGGCACAAACTCTTCTTGCAAGGCAGTGTTTCACTTCCAGACAATTAATATGATAGTATCAGGGAAATGGAAATCTATTCCCTGCTTAGGTGGTTCCCCTCATGGACTGGAAAACTACTGGGTTTATCATTTTCTGTCTTTAGGCAAAAAAGGTAACTCATATTTGCATGTTTGTCAGTTTGTGCTTGAGAGTACAAGATTTACTTAAAAACAAGCTCAGCCAGCTAAATGAAATGCCAGTGGTCTTATTATCCTGAGAGAGCAAAGCACTTAAGCCTGTGATTAAAATGAAGTTAATTGAATTTAAGCGTGTGCTTAAAGTAAAACACAGCCATAAATACTTCACTGAATAAATGAGAGATCATTCTCATGCTTAAACGTAAGCACTAATCCCTATTTTCCTAAACCCAAAGTTTATAGCCTTCTATCAGCAGTTCCAAGTGTCCCACCAACTAAACCTGGCACCAACACCAGAATTTTTCTGAGGAATTTGTTCAACAGAATGAAAATCAAGGTTCTGCTCATATAATAAATTACAAGGGTAGGTTTGAAACAAGAACACAAATATTAAAATCTGGGTGTGATGAATTATGTACAAGAAAGGCAGGAAAGAGCTTATTTCAAGTTGAATTGTGTGGCTTTCTCAGAAACACCTCCTTGGCAATCTAGAATGGAAACACCTCCTTGCTCTACAAAACCCCAAAATTCAGTATTTAGGGGATAGTGGGAACTGCAGAGCAACTACAACTGCTCTGTGTTTTTACACCCAGGATTCTCTGCATCAGATTAGTCTTTGGAATTCCAAGTTTGAGGTTGAATTAGAAATCTCAGCTCTGAAGTTGCCACTGATATATCTGATTGATTTTGGACATGTGGCATTTTCTGCCTGAATCTTATTTTCTTTGTATTTCTAATAGGAATGCAAATGCCTTTCTCTTAGAAAGTGTAGTAAACAAATATTCATACAGTGTTTTGCTGTCCTTTTTAGCTGGACCAAAGAATTTCTGGCCTAAATCTGTTCCACTGGCATAGAAAAATTTGTTTATTACCTTGTGAAATATTTTTCACAGCTCATTTAGAGAAGGAGAAGAATGGACAAAAGAAAAAGTTCTGCTCATCCCATCTCTTCACAGTTAAAACTCAAGTTTTGGAAATTAATTTTCCATTAGATGTTCCTCAATGGCATTCCTGTTTCAAAAGGAATTTTTTCCTATCGAAACACAACTCTTCAAATGCCAGATGATCCTCCTGCCTCTCTTCACAGAAAATGTAAAAAAGCCCTTTTTTTTTTCCTGTTTGGCATGAAGGGAAGTTTCACATTATTATTATTATGCAGTTCTGGTATCCCTGGAAGAGACCAGATGTCCATTTCAAAACACAACATGAATTGTTGTACACAGTGATATAAAAATGTGGATGACAAGATGTTGTAGGGTTGGTTCACTTGGTATCTGCACTGAGCTCTGCACAGTTGTACTCTGCCATCCTGAAGCTTCACTGATTTGAAACTTCTCTTTTAATTATTTTTAATGTGGAATCTTTAGTAACAGTTTCTTAATGTAGATTAGAATAACTGATGCATTTTTGAGTTTAAACCCACTACTGACTTTTTGGAAGCTTTGCTTCTGAGCATATTGAGAAAGCCAGAGTGGTACATAAAAACAATTTCACAAGTTTTGAAGTTTTCTTACTATTAACAGATGTGTTTATGTGTGTAATTTATATATATATAATGATATTTGTAGTGTGGTGGAGAGGTTCAATTGGGCTATCACACAATTTGGAAAAAATGCAGAATTTGGGATATTATAGGCAATAAAATGGGACTGCAGTGAGAGATGAGCTCCATGAGGAAAAACAGTTCTCCTAACAGTGTGTGAAGACCATGAGTGAGTATCCAGGTGGGATCCAAGGCCTGTCTGGCCCAGTGTCCTGTCCAACAGACAGAAACAGGATGCCCAGAGGAAGGATGCACACCCTGGGCACACAGGAATGGCACAGAACCCTCACCCAGCAATTTGCAACCAGGGGATTTCCAGAGCCAGAGATCCATGTGTTTGTGTTTAATGACCTCTGATGGGTTTTTCTTTTATGAATTCCCTCTGTCACCAGTTCTGGGGTTTGACTTCATGTAAATATTTAATATCACAATGTTCAGTGGCAGAAATTTTAGCCCCTTATCTCACTTTGGTGAGGAACTACCTTTTTCTTCCCAAAAGCCCGCACTAAGTTTTCTTCCACCTCCTCCAGAACAGGAAGACAAGGTTTTCTTTCACCTTCCCTTTTCAGTTTGGGCTTTATGCAGATGTCTGTGATATCCCTCCTCAGCTGTTTCTTTTCCAGATGGAAGAGACTATTTAAAAATGCTCTGCATGGGACCCATCTGATGCTTGGGATCACTCTCTGTGGCCTTGTCTGCACCTCTGCCAGATGCAGCATTTCTTTCCTGAGCTGGAGAACCAGCTCTCTGCACAGAACCTGAGGTGCACCAGGAATTCCCAGCACCAGAGAAATCTTTGCTGTGTTTGCCATTCCTTTTGTAGCAATTCCTGATATCCAGTGCACTCCTTGGTGATCAAAAATTCATCCAACACCCGCATTGAACTATTACAGAATATAGTTCCTGAGCAAGAACATGTTAGAGAATGTCATCTTGGATGTGACTTCACTCCCATGTGTGCTACTTTACATTTACATTTATACCAATTTTCATCTACTTTTTTATTTCACACTCAGTATGGGGAACTTCTTCAGTTCTTCACATCAAGTCCTCATGTTCACTCTCCTAGATGACTTCTTCACGAAGAGCAAGGCCTAATGATTAGACATAATCAAAATAATCTCATTATTTTAGTAAGAAATGCTTTGATTCTGCGAGCATCTAATCACATAAATTTTATTTTCTGTTTTAAGTGGTTCCAGGGAGTGCAGCTGTCAGACTGTTCCTATTAACTGGACTTTGAAACCTCTGTGAGCTCTGTTGTCAACAAGACTAATCAGCTTTTACTCTGTTTAGCTCAGTAGACACACAGATAATGATCTTTTTTTTCCAGACTTGTACTCTCACTTACAAATGTTACTCTCCATTTCTGCCATCTTTGTTTATGCACACACAGAGTAGTGAAATGCAAACATAGAAGGCCTGGTATCAAGATCATTCACACTTTATAATCATAATTTTTACACGGAAAGAGCCATTATCCTAATTAATCTGCCCCATTTTTAGGTGTGTGTGTGCATGTGAGCATAGATATATCATGTGAATACCTTAAATATGTGTATATATACTTTATATATATATTTATATATGTGTATATATATTTATGTATATGTATTTCTATGCATATATATTTATATATATATTTATATGTATATATTTTTATATATTTATATGCGTGTATATATTTATATGTATAAATATATATAAATATAAATATTATATATAAATATATACATATATGTATATAATATATACACATATATTTATATGCATATTTATATGTATATATTTATATATATTTTATGTGTGTATATATTTATATATATATAAAAATATAAATATTATATATAAATATATACGTATATATGTATATAATATATATACATATATTTATATGTATATATATTTATATGTATATATATTTATATGTTTATATATATTTATATGTATCATACATGCATATATATATATATTTATATCCATTAAATGCATTCAAATTGTGAGTTTTCTTTCTGTGCAGAGAGATTCAATGCAAAGAGTCAATGCCCTGTGACTGCAGTTGTTCCCACTTTGCAAACTAGAGATAAATTAATCACCGAAAGGGATCAGCCTGCTCTGGCAAAGCCGGGATTTACACCGGGAAAACCCACGGATTGTAGGAAAGGCAGAGCACAAAAGATGGCTGCGTCGCATGGGACTGAAGGGAGTTATTCCAGGATGAAAAAAGGAAGCAAAACCAGACCCGACACAGGAGTTTTGCAGAGAGTTTGCGGAGCGGGGCCGGGAATTCTCCGCGGGCGGCTCCGGGGGTGTCACCGCCCGGACCCTGCGCTGGGCTCCTCCCCGGCCCCAGCACCACCATGAGAGGGAGAAACGGGGATCGCTTGGAAGGGAGCTAGAGGGAAAAAAAAATATAAAAAATCCCGGGGGAGAGAACATGGAGCTGCAGTAATTTTTGCTGGCAGGTAAAGCTCGTCCCTCGCCGCTCTGTGTCGCCTTGGTGGGTGCAGAGCCCGCCCGGCGCTGCCTTCGCTGCCTTTGAAGCGCCTTTGGCAGCGGGGGAAGGAGATTCGCGGAGATGGCGTCACTTCGTAAAAAGTTTCCAGATTTTACTGAGCTTCTTGTTTGTTTTCTTTCTTGCCTTTTCTTTTCTTTTCTTTCCTTTCCTTTTTTTTTTTTTTCTTTTTGGGTGTATTTTTTTAAAGGGGGAAGGGGGTTGAACTATTCGGAACGCCAAGTGGGCGATGTGGCCGGGATCTAAATATACCCCTGTGCAAACAGAACCCCTGAGAGAGCGACACCGAGAGCTCAGGCTATTGTTAACTTTTGGGATTCCAATTAAAGCCTGCAATGTTAAATATTTATTTAATTACTACAGAGAGAGAGCAGGAATTCTCTCTGATTACACTAATGGAGTCAGAATAGTGTGGTAAGGGAGAGATTTTCCTCCTGCCCCCCCTTTCCAAATCTAAATAGCTGTAGACAAGCACAGGCTGGAATATGAACATTAAAGGGGGGGAAAAGAATGTTTCAGCTTTGTTTTAGGGGTTATATTTCAGTCGGGTAAGCAAACTATATTGCATGTGTTTTTCCGTATCTACAGCTCACTCCAAACATAACATTCCAGAGGATAAAATCTGTTACAAAATAAAACTGACTTTGTGACAGCTGAACTTCTACGCCGAGTCTAAAAATTATCTAAAAGCGCCTCAAGAATCCTAAATGTCATTCCCAAGATGTGGTGAATTGTAATTAGGGCTGTGAACTATTTTGGTGGCAGTGCCTTACATGGGGCCCAGCTGAGCAGCTGGAGCATTTATGATCTTAGTTTTTACCCTTTACTCTGTGACATATGAAGGTGTTTAGACAATAATAATAATAATAATCCTAATTTGTTTCAGATTTGAAAAAAATGAGACCAAGTTTGAAAATGTGTTGTTTGCCTTTTGATTTTTCCTTCCTGTGTTTCCTTTTAAAACATATGTCATAGGGCAGTGCTTAAACATGGCAAGAAAACTCATTAACAATAGAATAATGAATGAGAAATACCATTATTATTACTGTATTACTATTTTGTGATTTTCTCATCTTACTGGTTTTTCCAAAAACTTTTCATTTTTGTTTTAGGAAATGACCTGGTTCCCTCTTCTCCTAACAAAAAGCAAAGAAAGGGGGAAAAAAAAACAACTTATGTGGAAATTTTGGGAAAAGAAAGCAAATAGCTTGCAACACACTGTCCAAAACCTGCACTCCACTATGCCCAAAAGCACTTTAATTTTACAATAGACATAATTATGCTTGTGTATACAGATCTTGATATGGGAGAGGAAATTATTAAACCCAACTATTTGGTCATGAGGGTGGGAGGAAAAAAAAAAAGTGTCCCTAAGTGTGCCACAACATTTAAATGCAAGTTCTAAAGGCCCAGCCTCCTGTAACTTGGTGAGTCTGCCAGAAATACACCCAGAAGGAGAAAGTCAGGTCCTGTGAGTTCCTGCCTGAGAAAGGCTCAGTGCTCTGCCCTGCCATCTCTAATTGCTTTGTGTTGGGAAATCCTGGGGTGATAAAAGGGCTGTTAGAAAGTTGGCTTGTGAGTAATTAAGTGTAGGTCTGGCTATTAAAACCTGATTTGTTACTCAGAGGTTACACTCATCTGCTGTGTCTTCTCTCAAGATACAGATAAACTCTGTTCTTTTCACTGGTCTGAGCCAAAAGTATCTGCATAATGAATGGAGAGATGGCAGCTCTGGGTAGGTTCAGCCATACACAGCGGGAAGAATTACCTTTACTGTAACAGGTACAATTATTGCCATAGAGCACTTCTGTTTCAGACCATTCCTTTTGCCTTTCCTTTTATTTATTTCCATGGGAAATGCTGGAGGATGTGTACCTTTCTTCATGTAAAGTTTCAAATACTGATTTTACCCATAAGCAAAAGCTTCTCTTTCTCAAAAAAAATTGAATTTCTGTTTTGCAGCGTCTCTGTTTATTATACTCAACCTTCTCCATAGAGTGGGTGTAACCAGGAGAAGAATTTGGCCCATGATGTGAGCTAAATTTTCAGTGCTTCCACTATTTAGAGCTCCGTTGTGCTAAAAATAGCTTTCCTGTGGTTTTGGCCACGGAGCCACAAATGCAAGTTTTCAGAGCAGAGTTATTGTGGATGTTGGTCCCTACTGTTGCTGCAAGGAATGAAACTCCAGCTCATGACTGTCAGCAGATGGTTATGTGGAGTGTGAGGCTGAATGTTAGATCTCCTCACTGTCCCAAAGTGAGGATGTGTCCCAGCCAAAGGCCTGACACATCCACAAGGGACCACGCTCAGAAGGCAGCATTTTGGCTGGGGGGTGAAGAACCCCAGGAAAAACTGGGTTTGTGCAGGAGATAACAGTGGAGAACTCACCCAGAAATCTCCATGTTTGGCTAACAGTGTGGGCTGTAGAACAAATGGAAGGGAAGGTGGAAACCTTTGAGTCAATAAGACACAAGTTTGCTCATTTGGAGCAGAGTTTTCATCGAAGGTAAAAAAGCTCCCAGTGCTCACGTGGTTATAGCACTGTAATGTCAGAGTCATCCTCTTTCTGTCCTGCATTTTCTGTCCCACTTCCATGGTCCAACCTCTCTGTTGTCCACAGGAAATTGGTCTGGTTGTTGCAGACAGCTTTTAGGAGGCAGGAGGTAACGTTTTTCTGAGCTTAGTAGTGGGTGTCAGACTCCAGAAAGTGTTCTCATAATGCGAGGTCATGTTCTGGAAATAGTCAAAAACCACTGATTTAGAGGAATGAGAGCATTCCATGTTTCTGTACTGCTGATGCAATGGGGAGGGCAAGCTGGGGATGGTCCAGAAAAACAGCAAAGCTGGAGGAATATTCAGAGGCATTGTGCCATTTAAAATTATTTTCTTTATCATTTCCTCTCTGAGAGCAGTGTAATACTTCGTGTTAATCAGCTGGGACATATTTTCCATTCCTCTGAGAAGGTTTCCACCCCCTGTTCCAAGGAGCAGATCCCATTTAGCAGAACTGTGCCCTGACTGGGCTCTGTCCACAGGTGTCATGGATGATGGTTCATACTCTGATGTGGACTTTACAACAATTCTCAGGAAAAGGCTTGTCTTACTCATAACTTCATGCACATCTTACTCTTCCTGCAGTCTCTTTCCCTTTCTTAAGATTTTGCCTTTTTTATATGCATTTCAGGCATTTTTTTCTTGAGCTGTGTGTTCAGTTTTGCATCCTTAGTTGACTCTCAGCTGGATACACCATCCCCAGTATATTGACAATTCTGTTCTGTAGAGTGTGAAAAGACAGAGTGAACTTACAAAACCTTTATATAATAATGTCTTTGTTTCCAGCATCCCATAGATGTACCATTATTTAGTTACATGTCTCATCCCATTTATTCTTCCAGTCTGGGAAGAAAAGCTTGCATCTTTAACCTTGCTGGGCATTATACCTTTGGCTTGCCTCCCCTCCCTCCCCTGGTCTAAATTTCACATTAACATCTTCTATCTGTAGCTTCAGGAAACAAGACTAATTCTTATTTCCTCCCTCTCTTTCTCTATACCACTCTGAGGTGCCACACAAGGTACCCAGAAGTGTGGCTGTAGCAATAACAATTTAATTTTAATTTAAACAATTTAATTTAATTTGAACAATTTAAATTTAATTTATTCTCTGGGAATTCAAAGGCTGTCACCAGTGACTGTGACCTCACAGGAGCCTCCACCCCCAAGGGCCTTGTCCATAAGCACTCTCCATATCTTTCCTCCAGACACTAAACTTTATTTTTATTTTCTTACATACGTGATGCAAGGTACACAATGTTTGTGTTGCCTTCTTGCTGTGAGGCAGCCACTTACCACCCAGTGCTGTCCTCAGCCTGCTGTAAATTGTGGGCTCATTGCAGAGAACCAAATGGCCAGAGCACCTCCCTCTCTGCTTGCTGAACTCTGCTCCAACACAACACTCTTTTTCTGCCTCAAAAATAAATGTAAAGGTATGTATAGTATGTTAGCCTCTCCTTAGCCTTTCCCACCCTGAAACTTTTCAAACAGGGATGGCATGTTCCTCTCTTCACTGCCAAAAAAAAAAAATAAATTCCTTTTGCAGCATTTCCCCCTTCCCCCATTTCTTCTCAGCTGACAGCTGTGAGAGTGGAACTTTCTTCAGCTATCCTATCCATTGCCCCCAATTCTGTTTTTAAGCTAGATTAAGTTTAAATATCCAAGCCATCTTCCACACTACAGGATTTTTTTAACATAAAGTGGCTTTGTAAATGCTTAATGTGGGTAGAGACATGACAACTGTTTTCATAGATATATATATATATATATACATATATATATATATATATTTCTTTTTAAAATTACATTTCTCCCTCTTCCCCCAGCAATTGAGAAAGCTGATAGGGAACTAAACTGAACAATACAGTCATTTTAGAAGTCACAGGAAGGCCAAAGTTTCATAATAAAGCAACTTTTTTTCAAAACTATCTCCTTATAACTGAAACTATCTATTCAGTTTTCAAACTGTTCACTTCTAACCAAACAAAAAATCTCATTAAGAAATACAGGCATCATATTCAAAACCTGGAGAGTAAAATGAAAATAGTGGAATTTAAGATACTTGTTGAACTTCCTGTTCTCAAGCATGCAAGGCCTGATACCTTTAGGTAGTTCTTCAGTTGGTTGTTGTGCACTTTGCTCAGACTGGGAGGTTTTCACTCCCTCTGACATAAACACCTACAGCACCTTTATGAGAACTTTACAGCTTTATGAGAAGGCAGTTTTCTGTCCTCATTGCCATCAGCCAGTGCACAAAGGAATGTAAGACAGGTACTTGTGCTTTAGTTGACTTTACAAGGCAGGACCCAAAGTATAAACATGTGCAGTTGCCTCTGCAGAATCCAAACACAATTTAATAATTAAAACATTCAGGGAAAGGGGGAAGGTTAGCTAGTCATTTTTCCATGGATTGTCCCAGCTGCTTGTCCATGTGTTGGGAAATCTGGGTTTGATGCTGCTAAAATAGGATTGATGGTTCCATGACTTGTGAAATTTGTGAATTCACAAAATCACGTGATTTCTGGAAAATGTGTTCGGGATGCTTTGAATCTCCCTGTTCTGAACCCTTTTTTGAACCTGATATGCTATTAGAGTGGACCCAAGGGATGGAAATCATGTGTGAACAGGTAGTGGTGAAAGTGGTGCTCATTTTCCTGTGACCTTAAGGATAAACAGACCTGAATCAGCAGATAGCAAAGTTCCTTCGTCCTTTATCTGTGTCATTGACTACAAGGAGATAACTTGACTTCAGACATTAGGGGTTTGCCCATTCAACATTAGTCTGTGACAAAATGGCATGAAAAAAAAAAAGGAAGATTATTTTTTGGCTGGTGTACCGTAGTTCTTGCTATCACACTCCAAAATAGTCTGTGTTTTGTGCTTAAGAATCCATGGTTTCTGTGGAGGGTGTGCTGCAAGCACGTCTAAATCGTTTTAAATCGAGAATGTTTTGGAAAACTTGGGTTTTTTTGGAAAACTTAGAGTTTTCCTAGTCCTCTCCCATACTCCTGCATGCACACCTTCAGCTTTCCTCATCCCTGGAACTCCAAACCCTCTGCAGCAGGAAGCACATGGGAGCTCTGCGTTGTAGATTCACCCCCAGTGCACAACTGTTTTGTAACTCCTCAATCAGAGAACATTTTGTTTTGCAGAGACATGATGGCTGGCACATGAACAACACCTAAAATGCCTGCTGCCAATTTGTTGTTTGTTACTTGGTTTATTAATTAAGTTACACAAAAGATTTGGAGAAAGGCCAACAGTTGTGTTTCTTTTTTTTTCTTTCTTTTTTTTTTTTTTTTGGTCCCATATTTTGGACTGCCTGGCCAAAGCAGAACAATTGCTGGGGCAGAGATACAGAGGAGTCCCCAAAGGTTAGCTCTGACTAAATTACACCAAAGCCTTGCTCCTTCACTGCTGCCATGAACTTTAGTAGAGATATCCTGTTGGGCTATTAATTGATCTCCTAAGAACCTCTGTTTACATCAAAAATGATGAGCCACGTAGTTTTGAACCAGAAGAAAAAGCTCAAATATATTTGAAATTGAAATTTCAGCTTGGCTTACTGGATATTTTTCCATATTTCTCTCAACTCCACGTTGCTTTTTCTTCATATATTTTTTTTCTTTTTGGTAGATTTTTTTACCCTTAATTTACACAAATAAAAGATGGGATTTCATGTGGTTTCTTTTTAGCTGAATTATATACGTATTTGTATATATACACATATATATATATAAATCACTTTCCATTATGCTTTCTTGTTTCTATTTTTTCCAAAAGGAATGTGATAGCAAGATTCACTTGGCATTCCAGATGCAATTGGCATGCCAGATTTCTAACTGCTACAAGATGGTGTGGTAACAGAGACACAAATTTATGTAGAAATGATGATTTTTGCCCCATATATCTGTTCCTACACAATTTTTTTTTGCCAGAGGAAGAAACTCTTTTATAGGAATTTCAGTAGTGGATCAAACTAGGACCCAGCTTAATTCAGTAGCATGTCTGAAACCAGCTCTGATCAGCCTCCCCTGAGAAAAGCAGCCTTTGGGTCATGAAGTAATCTTCCTGTAGGAAAAGTTTCCTCTTAAAATCACTTTGTGGGCTGAAGTGTGAAATACTTTCCTCTAATTGTGGATGTTCCTGTTGCCCGTATAAAGCTGAATTTCTCAAAGCCAGCGGAGTTCGGGCCTCAACAATACATCGTGGTGAGCAATTCCACCTGGTCCTGAACTGAAGAGCAGAGCTGAGCGTGGTTCAGCCTTGCACATTTTGCTCTAAGGCACCTCATCTTTGTAAGGCAAACTAGACTTGGCCAGTCCTTCCTCACCATGAGAGGCCTTTGCACGGACAACTGATTTTTATTACCGATTTCAATGGAAGTAAGCTCAGTATTCAGATTTAGCAGAAGTTCATGTGCTTGGAATTCCAAAAGTTGGTTGGATATTGAGGGCAATTTAAAAAAATTAAAAGGTTCTTACATCAAGTCATGGCGTGGAACCCAATTCTTCTTTAATTTACCCTCGAATCAATCAATTTACTCGGTTAAAAATGAGAAGAAACCCTTGTGCCTGCACTATGCTTAACCAAGGTCAGGCACTGCTGTTGGAGGTGTTTTTGGCATGGTATTTCTCTGAAATATTTCTTCTGTGCTCTTCAGAAATAACTTTGAGGAAACAGTGCTCTCTTCCACTTCACACGACGAGGACAATGAGAGTTTGTCCCATGCTGGCATTATATACAGTACAAAAATCCTCATCCATGCAATCCTTTCTAGAGCCATTCCTAACGCTGCTGACACATTTTTTTTAAGTTTTAAATGGGGTTTTAGTAACTTATTCTGATATGCAGCCCCCTGAAGGACCTCAAGTACACCAACCCAGTCTCACCAAAGAGAAGAGGAGGCTCAGAGGGGACCTTATGACTGACTCTTTACAATTCCATGAAAGGAGGTCGCAGCCAGATGGGGCTCGGACTCTTCTCCCAGATAAAAGGTGACGGGACAGGAGGACATAGTCTTTAAGCTGCACCAGGGGAGGTTTAGGTTGGACATTAGGAGGAATTTCTTCACAGGAGGGGTGATTAGACATTGGAAAGGGCTGCCCAGGGAGGTGGTGGAGTCACCATCCCTGGAGGTGTTTGAGTGCTCAGTGCCACGGTCTATTTGACATGGTGGTGTTGGGTCACCGGTTGGACTGGGTGATTTCAGAGTTCTGTTCTAGCCTAATTAATTTTGTGAAAACAACCCCCGAGCTGTGGGCCAGGGCCAGTTTGAGCCGCTGGTGGGGCAGCAGCGCCCGCCATCGCAGCGCGGCCTTGGGGGGCTTTCTTATCCCTCCGCTGTGCGGTACGTCACTTTCCGGACGCCGAACCCCGCACGCTCATTTGTTTACTCATTTATTTATATCCATTTATTGACTTCGCTCCCTTTCCCAGCACCCGGGTGCCCAGTTCCCCACGGCCGCCCCTCACTCTCCCCACACGGGGCCCGGGCCCGGCCCTTTTCCCGCTTCCTCCTCCCGCCGCCGCCGCGGCGCGCGCGCGGCCCCGCCCCGCGCGCACATCCGGGTCCCGGCGCTGGCCCCGCCGGCCCCGCCGCCGCTCCCGGCCCCGCTCCCGGCCCGTCCCGTCCCGGCCCCGCGCACAAGTTCGGCCGCAGGAGCAGCGCCAGCGGCGGCCGCGGCCCAGCCCCTCACCGACACCGCGCCCGGGAAGGCCGCTGCTCCGCGCCCGGTGGGTCGGGGGGTTGAGGTGTGTGTGTGGGGGGGGTGCGGGCCGCGGGGTTCCGGAGCGGGGCGGGGGGAACGGGCCGGGCCTGTGGGGACGCGGGGCCGAGGCCTCGCCGCGGGGCCGCCGGGACGGGGTGGTGCGGGGGCGGGCAGGGGCAGCGAGGGGACGGTGAGCGGCGTGTGGGGGAAGGAGCAGCGCCGTGAGGGAGAGAGCGGAGCGCGGGGCCGCCCGCGGGGAGCGCGGACACGCGTGGGGACGGTGCGGGCACCGCGGGGGTTGTGCCTTAGTTTTTGCTGCTGTTTTTTGTCGTTGGTTTTTTATTATTACTATTATTACTTTATTTTATTTTATTTTTTTGAGACGAGAGCTAGCTGTTGGCTGAAGTCAGGCCTGGCCGAGCGAGAGGAGAGCAGCAATCCCGCCCGGCTGGTAAAGGGGCGGGAGGCGATGTGAGGGCACACGAACACACACTCCTCGCACTCACACACACGCACACTTGTCCACCGTGGCCCTCCTCGCCTGACAGATGCCTGACAACAGATGCGCGGCCTCCGTGATTTAGGACGGCGATTTTTATTTATTTTGTTTTTTTTTTTTTTTGTCTTCTGCGGGTTGTAAAACTTAATAGAGGAAATATGGTCTTGCGGTTAAAAGCACAAGACTGGAAATCAAGTGATCTGTGCCAATTGTGGGGTTTCTGGTGTGACTTTAAGGTGATTGAATAGCATGTCACAGTAGATGAAGGGAAGAACTGATTTAGCAGTAGTGTGGAATATGTTGTTGAATAGGCTCAGTAATAGTTGTTGAATCTTTTGGTGGAATCTGTAGGGATTTAGAGATTC
This sequence comes from Manacus candei, assembly GCF_025592945.1. Classification (NCBI taxonomy): domain Eukaryota; kingdom Metazoa; phylum Chordata; class Aves; order Passeriformes; family Pipridae; genus Manacus; species Manacus candei. The sequence continues at coordinate 15,294,402 of NW_026138085.1, read as the reverse complement.
TACTCAGTGAATCACTGGGGCCCACTGCTTTAACAAAACCTCCAAGGAATAACTGTCAAAATTTGCATCAGCAAAATTTTGTCTGTCATGGGATATTAGATTGTCAGTGTGTGATGGTTCTACATGAAATCTCTTGCTGGTTTTCATTCCTGTATTCATTTCAGATAATTAACCTTCCATGGGTGGTTTTTAAATCCTGAAAACTGGAATGAGCATTGTTCTTACGTGTATCAGTTATGGAAGTTCTGGACAGAATGTCCTCCTGAGCAATCACAGAATTTGATTGAAGAGGAGTAAAGGAAAGGGTGCAAATAGTTGCAGTCATGTGCCTGTGCTCATCAAAAGCTGTAATGCTTTATGAAGTTGGCAGCTGGTGGTAGTGGAAGTTAATAGAAGCAGCAAATAACTTAATTGACAATGTTTCATAATTAGTGTGTTGTAACTTTTGAGAGTGCCCTGTCTGTGTTGGATTTAATGTCTTAATCCCTACCGTTTGATAGTGGTTTACTCCTACCTCTGATATTAAAATATTGTTCACTTGGCCTTGAAATTGCTGCTAAGTGCTATGCCACTTATATCTGCAAAACAAAACCCCAGCAAACCATGTGCTCACTGGGTTTGCCTTTGTCAAACCCTTCTTTTCCTTTCAGATGTGGAGGAAATACTTTTGAAGGAGGAATGTTCTTTTTTTTTTTTTTTTTCCTAAAGAGAGAACTTTCCCAGTGGAAGCCCAGATGGACAGTGGTGATGGGGCTGAAAGGAGGAAGAGAGAGGCTTCCTCTGCATTTCTTTCTCTGGATGACAAAAGCTCCCAACGGCAGGGCAGGGCGTGCTGCTGTGTACAGCTGTGGTGGGTGGGGTTTTTATTTGGAGGTTTGGAGTTTTAACCTCTTATGGAACTTGAAGGAACTGTAACTGTGGACCCTCTGCTGTTTGGTACTTGTTATGAAGTCAGGTTTTTAGTCTTGCACCTAGAGTGGGTGGTCTGTGCAGAGTTTTGCTGATCACAGAGTATTATTTGAGCTGGAAGAAGTTCTGTCTCCCAAGATGAAGTGCTCGTGCTCAGTTAAGCGACTTTTGGGGTTTATGTGAATGTTCTTTGCAAATTATATTGTGGTCTTTATAATTTCAGAGGACACTTTTAATTCCAGAAAAATGTCACGTATATTTTCTTTTTAGTTGTCTTAAGAAAATGCTGAGAACTCTTTTGTTGTTGCTCTTGGTTGAATTACATACCTGCAGAAATACTGCTGTCCTATATCATCTTTTACTGCCAGTTAAGGCCTTGTTTTTCATTTTCTTTATGTTTGTTTGGGTTTCTTAATTAAAGGACAAGTTCTTGTAGTATCTCTGCTAGATTGGCTGAAATGAATTTTAATCTGTTAATGTTTCTTTAAAGATCTTTATATGGTTTTTTGATATGAACAGGTAAGGAGCTCATGCCCAGAACGAAAAGATTTGTTCCCTTGTGAGCTGAGAGCACTTTTTAGATATCCCCATGGCTAACGATAAACAGCTCATTAAAACCAAGCTGAACAGTAATTTAAGACTTTTGCAGTTGCCTTTAGTCACAGTGCAAGTTCCTGCACAGTTTTCTGGAAGCCTTTTTAGCCCTGTTCCTGTGACCACGTCGAGAAGCTTGGCTGGCCCTGGAGCGTGGGTTGGCAGGGGCAGGACGGTGCCTGCCAAGGCTGTATCCCCACTGACCCACCACCAGGGCTGAGCCTGCCAGCACTGTCATCCCTGACAGAGGATCTTTGTCAGAGTCCCTGCTACTGATACAGCAGCTATGAAGTAGTGTCTCTGAATTCTGGGTCAGTGCATGTCACAAACTGACAAATTTAGAATACTTTGCCGTTCATTCATTCTGTGCACGGGGGAAAAAAAACCTCGCTGAGTTACTGTTGTCAGCGTTCCCTCCAATCCTGCAGCTTTTGTGAGCTTGTCACAGGCTTGTTGCAATTCACTTGGAGTGGAATTGTACACACACACACACACACACACACACACATCTTTATTTTTCTTCCTCTTTTAAAGCTTTATGAGAGTGTCCCTTCTTTCAGGTTATGCTTTTTGTTGCCAAGTTATAGTATGTAGGATCTTAGTCTTTAATGAGGGCCTTGCACACGAACATCAAAATTTATGGAAGACTTTGTCCAGCTTATTAATTTTTTAGCATACTTTAGGGTTTGTGAAAAGTGTAATTTTCCCATTTTTTTCCTCCAGCTGTAGTAGAGGTCATTCTTAATCACCCACTTGCTTGTCCATGTGCACCAGCCTCCCAGTGGAGGTATAGGCTTTTGTTGCTGTATTTGGTGAAAATTAGCAGTGCTCTTCTGTATAACTTTAATTAAGAAATGGATGCTAACTTTTGGTTAAAGTAGATCTTAAATAATCTTAAAAACATGAGGCAGTTTCAGGGCTGACTGCTGTGGATGGTGGCATTTTCCAGCATAATGCTCCTGTTGGAAAGTGCCAGTTAGCTGAAACAGAAGTGTGAGAAAATGCACAGTTGTGACAAAACACTTAGGGGAGAGGGATTTTGGTTCAAAGACAGAATTTGTAGTTTTTGAGAACTTGTACAAAAGCTAATTGCTCAGTAATTAGAGCAGCTGCAGGGACCAGGGCCATGGGAGCGCTGGATCTTTGTGTTCTCAGCGGGGATGCTTGAAGAAATAGATACTAACTTTTTTTAGGCTTTGGAGGTTTTGGTGTTTTCTCCCTCCCCCTGTATCACAGTTAAACTCAAGTTTTGCCATGATGCAGAGCAAATTCAGAACTCTCTGTTCTTTGGGTATAATTTTTCTGAGCTTTTCTTGGCATCAGATGGAAGTGAGGGTGCTTTGGAAATGCAGTGGAGCTTTATTTGTGAACTCTTTGACTGGACCTTGTCCTCTTTTGTGATATAAATCATTGTCACTAGGATTGTTTTTTTTAACAGTAATTTTTGAGAAGATGTTAAGAAAAACCAGAAACATCCCTTTGCTATCTGAGCTACATGGCTTTTGTTTCCACTTCTTGCATGTATATTGTATCTCTTGCTGCTTTTGCTTGGCCTCAGAGTTTTGTTAGGTTTCTTGTAAGAGCGTACTGGTTAAATACTTCTCAGCTGACAGAGCTAAATGCTTCAGGCTTTTGTTCTGTTATTTTTTTTTTTTAAGCTGTGTTAGATGGTGGACAGATGTGGAAATGAAAAGAAAAAGTATTGTGTGAGAAAGGCCTGTCTGAAATTGTCAATATATTTTTCTGTTTGGAGGGCAGTCATGGTTAGTAAAAGTTTGGAAGATACCAGACAGTTCTTTTCTGTTCTTGTTTACATGTATTATTAGTTAGACCATATTGCCTTACAAGGCATGTTTGAAGCACAGAAATCTAGTGCTGGTATAAAAGCACTTATCATAGATTCTGGCCAACTGAATGTACATTTAGCTCTGCAGGCCTAGTTCTGATGAAAATACCACAAGTTCTTTTTTGATACACTTTATAAAATCTCCTTTCATCTTTTACTTAGCCTTGAGGGGAGGAGGGAAATAAAACTGTATCATTGATGATATTTCTCATGGCTGAGATGTTGCAACTGAAGAAAACTCTTTTCTGTGGATTGGCTGTGGCATGCAGGCCCTTCAAGTTATTAACCAAGTTCTTTAACCAAAGTGTAATCTTAGGGTTTATTTTATCCTTGATGTGTTTGGAGAAACTGTGGAGTTCACTTTTCTTCTATATTTGTTCTCAAGAAAAGGCTCATTGCAGGGGACTGCAGTGTAAGAAAATGATAATAAAACCCAAGCACGGTCCTGCACAGTTCCTCTCAGGAAATCTGTAAGGAAAGAAGGATTTCTAATAAAACCAGGTGAAATTGATGTGTGAGGTTGTAGTTTTAAAGAAAGTATTTATAAGTGTATATGGCAAAATGTGCTGTAACACACTGCAGTTGAGTTTCTGAGCTCTCTGGAAGAATATGTAGTATGTAAATATGTGTATGGAGTGAAACGAGCATTTCTGAGCTTGCTGGGGCAATAAAGTTAAGCACAAGAGCTGAGTGCAGAACAGCTTTAGCTGCAGATCTGCAGCAACTCTAATGAACTGCCAGTTGTGTTGCTGGTTATAAGTGGTGCTTTGTTTATGGGATGAAATAGAGTCTCAAAGCAGCTTCTAATCATCAGCAGCGAAGTTCCTTATTTCAGTTGGGTATGATGCTACAGGAGGCTGCCTGAATTTGCAAACAAGTCAATTAAGCAGGAAAAGAATAGAGCCTGTCGTTGTGCAGCACAAGCTGAGTCCTGGCAGTGGGAAGGGATGAGGACCATGCAGTTGTTACCCATTTATCCTTGGGGACAAACTGTGGGAGCATTGTTCATTGCTCTTCATTGCCAGGCTGTTTGGGGTGATGGTTTGCTTGGTTAGTGGTACTTCAAATTTAAATTTTGCAGGTGGGAAATTAGTTTGGAATCAACGGCAGAACGTGTTACACAAAAAGTGCCTCTCAATAAAATAGTTACACCATATGTAATGTTACATTATTTGTTCTTACTCTTTTAGCCAAAAGAAGATTCCTTGATACAGAATCAAATGAATAATCTATTTAACTTGCCAGTTTAATGGAGTAAGCTAAGAAAGCTTCACAAGAACCACCAAAAGGTAGTGGAGTTACTTAGTATTTGTGATGGCAGGTGAAAGGTGATATATTTGTCCTGTCTTCACAAATCAAATGCAACTTGTAAGTTCTGCTGTTGGCCAGCTGTTTATATCTGGCTGGCTGAGGTATTAAGAAGGGGTTCAAACAATGGACCTGTTCACACAACTGGTTTCCTTCCATTTGCTGTAGTCATTAACAAGACCTTTCAATGTATAAATAATGCATGCCCCAAAGTCTCATTTTGATACAGTGATTACTTCCTTTTATACTTGCCCATTAAAAGCCCCCTCTTGCTTCTCAGTGCAATTCATTACAGTCCCTCTTTAAAGAGTGTTTGTAACTATTTTTTTTAAAGTACCAGCATGTTTTTCAGTTGATGTTCTCCCCTAGCTCAGCTGAAAAGTTATTTAATAAAAGAAGGTAATGCATAATGGGCCCTCTGCTTCTTAAGGAAATTTAAGAAAGCTTTTTTTCCCCCCCTGAAAGTCGTTCCCAGCTGTGTGTAGAGGTGCAGCAATAGGAGTAATTTGTGCAGCACTGAATGAAAATGTGACTCTTTAAACCATTTGTTTCTGTGCTCAAACCTTACAGTGATGCACTGTTGTGCTGCAATCACAGCTCATAACGGGCTTTTAAAGCCTCGGAAGAAATTGATTGTAAATATAGATATTCTGGGGAGGCTCTTCCTGGCAGATGGCAGGATTACTTAGAAACCTTTGGCAAATGAGATGCTGAAATTACAGCAAATGCAAGTAAATGTTCTAAATGTGGTTTGTGCCTCTCATTCAGAAATTTAAAAACCCTACATGAATTGCAGTTTCTACATCAAAATGTTAAGTTCCTACATAAATACCTGAACCTGCTACTTTGTGGCCTTAAATAGCTCATGATTCACTAAGTTTTTTAATTCTACGTTGTTTTCTTAAGAAAAAGCAAAAGCTGGAAAGCTTCAGGATTTTTACCTTCCAGAATGAACTTCTGAAAGGTGTGTAATGAGATAAATTCAGTGTCATTTGCACTTCTCAAAGTATTTTGTTGCAGAGTTTCTTTTTTGCCCTTGCTTTTCATGAACAGGTAAAAATACTCTTCAGTAGAAGTCTTGAAAGCTCGTGGGGGGGCAAAATGGAATTACAGTAAATGTTAAAATATTTTAAACTTCAGCCTTCTCCTTCTTCAGTGGTTACAGCACAAGTATGTGTGTAGAAGCTTCTTTTTTGAAGAAGTTGAAACAGTTTTGATCAAATCTGTTATGATGCTTCTGGAACACTTTTTGCCTTCCTTGATAGGCCCTCAGACAAATGTAAAGCTTTTAGAGTTAATTATGTTACTTACTCCAAGCAGATTGTTTGTAAAATCATAGTTTATAGGACAGAGTCATTTATCAAAATTCCCTTGACACTTGCCCTACAAATACTAGTTACTGCAAAACATCATTTTAGTAGAACTGTTCCAACTTCCTTTGCTTTGAGTTAGTTGTTTATTCCACGGACATACTTGTGGGTAAATGATGTTGAAATTATATGCAGCCACTAAAATTGCTTTCCTAGTTGATGCACTGCGTTCAGAATACTACAAAATGAAATATCCAGTTACAGATGATCATAGAACAGACTTGTAGGTCTGTAAACTTGATTACTTGATATAGATGTGATGGGATAGATCAGGGTGGCAGCACCAAGAGGAGTTTCTTAAAATCTCCTTTGAGCTCAGCTTAACTATAGGAATTTCTAGTGCATCTTCTCCCTTGATGATACTTTAGGTTCTTTGAAAGCATAGCTGAGAAACAAAAATAGAACTTTTGAATTGTCTTCTTTCTGCTCTGAGACTCCAGGTGGGTTCATTTCCTTTTTTAGGGCTGTGAGCAATTGCTGTTATCTTGAGATATTGAAGGTACAAGGCTTGAAAGTGAGTTGCAACTGTAAACAGCTTTTACTTTTTAGAACAGTAAACTTTTATCCTCAGTAAAAGAACAAATTTAGTCTGAGTTCTTGGCCAAGTTTCTCTCTCTTTATGTATTTCCTGTTGCTTTGAAGGGTGCAAAGGTTCTTCTGTGTAATAGTTCTGGGGAACTAAATTAGACTTTAAGTGCAGACACGTCTGTATTTCTGAAGAAATAAGGTGATACATAATTGATTGAGACTTTTTTCTTTTTTCAGTTCCTTCCAGGGACTTACTGAAGCAGTGGGAGACTTGTATTTTCCTAATTTCTTTTTTTTTCCAGTTTGTTTTTGCATAGGAAGCTTAGGAAGAAAGGTCTTCAAACAGTTGTTCTATTTGTTTTGGTTTTCCCACTTTTTCTCCATCTTACTCAAACCAAGCTGAATAATCAAAGAGGTACCAATGGGATTAAGCTACAGTGTGAAATAAATGGATTTTTTCCTGTCAGGAGACACCAAGTGTCCTTAGGTTTGTTCCCTCCTTTCCTCACCTTCTAACTCCCAGAAGAAAAAATATCTGTGGTACATAAATGCCTTGCCTAGGGATGTTTGCTGTACCTTTGCTACTTAGTATATGTTTCTGTTATAGAAAAGTATCTGTCCAGGTGTCTGAGCGAGCTTGTAAATGTGCCCAGACACTCGGAAAAGCCTTATCAGATGACTTTTAGTGAATCAAAGATGGGAGGAAGAAAGATCTTCTTGATTAAAGGTGGCAACCTAAGAGAACCAGCACAGAGGTGCTTAAATCTTGCTTCCCCCCCACCACCACCACCCTTGTGTCTCCTGTGCAGGTTTGGTGTCTGGGCATGTGGTAGGTGCTCTAATTCCCAGTGGTTTATCAAAAGCTGAGGGACAATGTTGTTTGGCAGTCTCTGTAGCAGGAGAGGAAGCATCTTTTGTTATTGACATCCTTTCTCTTAGACCAGCTCTTGCTTTTTGCCAGCTGCTCATTGTCTATACTTGCTTATTTAGTATTCACAAGGGATTTTACAAGTTCTTATCAGTTGGTTGCCACAGCACATCATTTCCTCTTGTCATCGGTAAATTGGTGGGGGGAGGATTTGCTCTGGAGCTGGGGAGTGGTAAAACACCATTCATGAGCTGCCCTGGGCTCTTCTGCTCCTCTCCTTTCTGACTTTGTAGTAAAGGTCACATTTCTAGTCCTTACTCTGTCATGCCTTCCCCCTCCCCTCTTTTTCTGGGGAAAAGAAAACAATTTTTTTTTTCTTTTGCCAAAGGCTAAAAATATCCTGCTCTTCAAATATTCTTCTTAAAAGATATAAGGAAGTGCAGCATAAAAATAGCTCCAGCTAAAAAAAAAAAAGAGTTGACCACCTTTCTGAGTGGCTGGGGAAGGGTTGGTTGGAGCTTTTTATTGGGTTGTTCTTTTAGTTGTGTTTGGTTTTCTCTATCTGCAGCTTCTTCCTAATTTTTTTAATACTCTTCAAAAACAAGAGGTAACTAATTAGGGTTAAAGCAGGAAAAAGCAGATGCTGTAGGATTTTCTCCTTTTGGGAAATAAAGGTCCATCTGAGAATGCACTACTGGCCTTGGAACTGCCTGTTCCACCCTCCCTCTTCCCTGTTCCTTCATAGCAAGTTTAGTCTTTTAGTGAGGCAGCATGACAGGGATAGACTGTTAGTTTTAAAGCATATTCCTCAAACTTGTCTTCTAAAGGAAAGTCATGGATTTAAGGAACAGTAACATGAACTATGCTGTTCCTATTATCCCTTATTGGTCCTTTTTCCCACTAATCATTAATGTAAGAATTAGAGACTGATCTTTTTGGGGGGGGTGAGTTCCTAGTACTTCTGGGTTTTTGTTTTGAGACAAAATCAGGTACAATGCTGAAACAGAGAGCCTTTTACTATCTGCCTTTTTGTTTTACTTGTTTTCTAATTCCTTGTTAACTTATCTTTTTGACAGAACTAAATTAGAGGAATCTATTACCATTTTTGATGTGAAGACTTCATCTCTGACATCTCTATGGTCACTTGGCAGCCTCCAAGAAATAATAGAGCTCAGCAGTGGCAGTAACTGCCTTGGGTATACACTGACAATTATTTGGGAAAAACAAAGAAAACCCCAACAGCCCAAACCCCACCAAACCTTTTGAAGACTTTGTGTCCAATGACGTCAATGGCCAGTTTGTTCTCCTTTACTAGCCCAGCTGTAAAGCGTCTGTTGGGCTGGAAACAAGGAGACGAAGAGGAAAAATGGGCAGAAAAAGCTGTTGACGCTTTGGTAAAAAAGCTGAAAAAGAAAAAGGGTGCTATGGAAGAGCTGGAGAAAGCCCTGAGCAGCCCAGGCCAGCCCAGCAAGTGTGTCACCATCCCCCGCTCCTTGGACGGGCGGCTCCAGGTGTCCCACAGGAAGGGCCTTCCCCACGTCATTTACTGCCGCGTCTGGCGCTGGCCTGACCTCCAGAGCCACCACGAGCTGAAGCCCTTGGATATTTGTGAATTTCCTTTTGGATCGAAACAGAAGGAAGTCTGCATCAATCCATACCACTACAAGAGGGTGGAGAGCCCAGGTACCTGGAAAATTACTGTCTTACAACTGCACAAAATCTCCTGTAACCACTTACTGGTCGCTCCCTCCTCCAGTCCTGTGGAACTGATTGGAACTGGTGTATGAGGGAGTTTGGGAGAGGAAGTTCAAAGGGTATATTGCTGGTGTGGTTTTGGGGAGGTGTGTTGTCCATTCTTTGGGATTAATCTCTTCAGCCTGCTACCCTTAAAGTTAGTAGCAAAGTCCTCATTTGTAGCAAAACAGAAAGCAGTGATAAAAAGACTTCAGTTTCTTTGACAAACTTCTTTAAAAATCCCAGTTCTCACAAGGAGGTTGGTGATGTTATTTTAATATTTAATTTGTGAGTGACATGACTTGAGGAGATAAAAAAAAAAAGAAATAAAATTCTTGGATGGTAGAGTTCCCCACTTGAATTCCAATCAACAGAGAGCAGAGATGAATAGAGCCAAGAGTGGTGATCAGAGTAAGGTTTGTACCAATTTTGTGTCAGGTTACAGGCCTGCTGTTCAGGAATTCTGCCATTGGAGGAGGGGAGGAGTGTTGGGATTGCAAGTGGGAGACATGAAGGATGTTGCTGTGGACAGCAGAGTGAAAAGTTCCTTCTGTTGTTCCACAAAGTGGTTGTAACTCTACTGCAAACTGCAGTGCTCAAACTGCAGCACTGGAATTCAGACTCCAGCAGCCCTGGGTTTAAAAGTTAAAACTCCAGCTTAGCAATACTTTTATATTGCAGTATAGATTTTGTTTGCCTTCAGTGAAAGGGGCAATATGTAACTATATAGTTTGGCTGTGGTACTACAGACTGTATTTTCATTTTCACTGTTTTGCTCCTGCACACAGACAGTGAGTTTTGCACTTCTGCATCAGTACTTCAGTACGTGCCACATGGTTTGTTTTGTTGGTTTCTTGTTTTTAAAAAGAAAGGTCATCTTCCAGTTGCATGAGATATATGTGTGGTTTTGTGATTTTTGCAAGAGTAAAGTTTGAGTCTTTCATGAAGCATAATTTAAAAAGTAAAGGAGAGAGGACAGGGTAAAGGCATGTCACATTAACCCCCTGCTCCTTTTTCCACCCCACTAGTGTTGAATTATCATGATGACCAGAACACAACATCATTTGGATCTCCTTCTAGCTCAGTTTTTAATGTGAATTCACCTGGTTTTCCTCTGTGTTTTTTCCAGTTCTACCTCCAGTGTTAGTGCCTCGACATAGTGAATTCAACCCCCAGCACAGCCTCCTGGTTCAGTTCAGGAACCTCAGCCACAACGAGCCCCACATGCCACACAACGCCACGTTCCCTGACTCCTTCCAGCAGCCCAACAACACTCCATTCTCCATCTCCCCAAACAGCCCCTACCCCCCTTCTCCAGCCAGCAGCACTTACCCCAGCTCCCCAGCCAGCTCGGGGCCAGCCAGTCCCTTCCAGCTCCCTGGTAAGTCCAGCCTGAATGTCAGTTCAATAAAAAGAATTGAAATGTCCTGTGCTCTTGGGATTTATTACCTCAGGAGTTTGTGATATTTGCAATAAATTGCTTTTTCCGTTTGCATTTCAGGGAGTTTTCTTCCTAGTTTTGTCACTGGTCAGACTTAATTATTGTAGCTTTATTTTTCCAAGTGTTTTTTGTCATGGATATAATAGTGGTGAGTTATTTTGCACAACTTCAGTATAGAGTAACTGATACATACTTTAAAAGAATGTCTAGCAATGAAATGAAAGCAGATATAAGAGGCAGAGCAAGAGGTTTATTGATGTCTTTCTCTGAATACAGTGGTGTTTAACTGGAAAAAAGTAGCAAATCTTTGTTAGAAACAGATGGGACTAAACTGATTCTCTTTAACTGATTTGGGTGAAAAAAGGGAAAAACAATTGATAGGGGCAAAGGAAAGAAGTCTTACTGATTGTCTGGCTCTTGGTGTGATTATAAAGCCAAGAAGTTAATTGATTAATGATTTTAATCATGAGGCTCAGTGGCCTCATCTTTGTTGTTTCTGATTGCTCAGTTCCCCCAAAAGAGTGTCCCAGTCAGGGGGATCTCTTGGCTGAGTACTGGGATCACTGGGATGGATGCATTAATGGGGCACAGTTGTGTGCTGCTGGAAGAACACAGAGATCCCCACTTTTAGAATGACCTCAGCCTAGAAAAGCAGAAAAAAACCCCAAAAACTGCTATAGACCTTCTTTCTGCTACAGCAAATAAAGTTATTTCTGCTACTACTTTATTTTTGAACATGGAGAAAAGGGGAGGCAAGAAAGCTAATGCTTGTGTGGCAAAAAGTGGAAACCACAGTCATCTTTCCCAGCTGCAGGAGTGCAGTTATTAAACTAAAAAAAAGGGGCAAAAAGAAAAAAGTACATTTTTTTAAGGTATCCAATCTTGTTGTTAGTCCCATACATAAAACTTCAGCTATTGAAGGAGTTTACTGTAAAGACAGCTGGCTGTTTTCAGATCACTTTGAAAATGGGTCCAAATTTTTTAACATCTCTTGTTCAAGAGGGTTTGGGGGTTTTTTGGTATGTTTACAACAGTACAATGAATAAATATTCTAAATTGTTGAGGTTTATTCTTATTTTTTCCACCTCTGTAGCTGATACTCCACCTCCTGCCTATATGCCCCCTGATGATCAAATGGGGCAGGATAATTCCCAGTCCATGGACACAAGCAATACAATGATCCCTCAAATCATGCCAAATATATCCACCAGAGGTGAGTTGTGGGGTCTGGGGTAAAATTACATAGTTTGGCTTCTTGCAGCTCACGACCAAACTGAATGAATAACTTCAAATGGGCCAGTAAACCTCGCTGGTAAGTCATTCAAGGCAAACTGGGGCTGTAGCAGAGAAAACTGAGAAATAAAACTTGCCTGGCTTATTTTCATCTCTTGTTTTCAAAGCCTGAGGGCTTCCAACAAGTTGAACTCTTTTTCGTTTCTTTTCTGCCACCTTTGACTGTTGCTGGAATTATATGTGAAATAAGGCTCTGAAAATTTGGGTCCCAAAATAGCCATTATAACAGATTTTTTTAAAAGTGGGCAGGAGACTCATGTTTCACCTGTTATCCCAGTGTTTTCGTGTGCGTGTAGGGGGGTTTTTTAGTTTAATATCAGACTTAAAATTGGAAAATAATTGTCAAATCAGCAGACTAGCTAAAATGCATGAAGATAAAAATCATGAAGATGTTAAACAGGATGGTCCTTGCCCATCCTAAGTGTCAGCTAAGCTTTTACTTATCTAGTGATGTTTTGGGAGGTAAAATGTTCTTTCTGTTTGCTTCTTTTCAGATGTCCAGCCCGTTGCCTACGAAGAACCCAAACACTGGTGTTCCATCGTGTATTATGAGTTAAATAATCGTGTTGGGGAGGCCTTTCATGCATCTTCCACAAGTGTCTTGGTAGATGGGTTTACAGATCCCTCCAACAACAAGAACAGGTTCTGCTTAGGGCTGCTCTCGAATGTAAATCGCAACTCGACCATCGAGAACACTCGGCGGCACATTGGCAAAGGTAAAGCTGGGCTTAGGAAACCAAGGCCCTAGGTTTGGTTCACCCTCTCTGCACTGCAGCAGGGGTTGTTCTCAGATGGGAATACCAGAGGTAATCTGAGATCTGATGCATTATTGACCTCTGCAGAATCAGAAGACAACTTCTTTGGGCATGGTTTAATTTTAATTAGTCAGGAATTGCAGACATTTTTCTTTGGTGCTAATTTAAAAGACTAAATTTTACCTCTTCCTTGCCAAACAAGATTATCATTTACCCTAACAAACAAGCCCCCATGACAATTTACCTAGAGCTCTTTTGTTTCAGCACCAAGAAACATTGCAGGACTCCTGATATTCTGCATTCTCTCTCCTCCTTAAATCATATTCTTCATCCCTCTGTACAGTATATCAAAGATTGTTTTATTTTGTTGTTGCAAGGCATTACCTGCTGTCTGTGTTCAAATATCTTGGTGAGTTGGCAGCAGGACTTTGAAGTGCTAATGCAAAACTGCAAGGGCTCATTTGTCTGAGTGAATCCATGGGGTGTGTTTGTGTGTGGGAGGGATTCCTGGAGACAGCAGGTTTTGCAAGATCTTCTAGTTTTCCTGTGCTGTTTGGCTGATAGCACATAGAGATGCACAGTTTTCATCTGTGATGGAATGTGCTTGGATTATCTTAAATTGCAGTGCTCCTTTTCTTAATATCTTCTCTTTTGTGACCAAGTCAGTCCTGAGAAGAGAACCCTCTTTCTATTGCACCTGAGATCATTTGGTAAAGTTGGTCTTGAGTTTTGCTTGATGAAAATTCATCCTGTCCCTTAACAGTCTTTTTAGATTAGAAACTTCTATAACTATGGCAAAATTTTGCAGATAATTTGGAGACCACAAGTTCTATTGATGTGTGTTGGAAACTTGGCTCTGCAATGCAGTTATCCAAGAAAATTTATAAATAAAACAATGTTATAAAGGAGAACAGCTGATTCCTGAGGTGTGAGTGGTTTGTCAGGTTCTTTTGTTTGGGCTCCCCCCTCTCAGTGGTACTGGCAGAGGAATCCTGTGCATCTTCCCAAGGTCAGGAGTGTCACCAGGATCCATCAGGTTGGGTAGGGTAATATTGGCTGCAATGAGCTTTGAAATGTCTACATACAGTTAAGACTGTTTGGGGATAAAATACCATGTTTGATTTTTAAGGTCTGTAAAGACTGATAGTAATTAAGTTGAGCAACTAATTGGACTTGCCTCTCCTTTGGCTTGATAAGATGCTGTGAAAATCAGAGCATGGATGTACTTCCTCATTCACGTCTGACCCTTCTCCCAGGACACACTTATTTCTGTTGGAATTGCCATAGGCAGAAGCTACCAGTTGTATAAAACTGGAGTTTTAAAAGGCACATAAATTCTCTTGAAAAACAACTTGAAATAGCAGTTGAAAGAAATGTGGCAGTAGGTTTTCCATTCTATTTTGTAACTAGTCAGAGAAGGACATCTAGTGGCTGGTGTATCATGAGCCTACTGTATTTTGAAATGGGAAAGTAAGTTATAGTGTGAGCAAAAGAGCTTTTCTGAAAAGCTCAGGCAGAAAGTTTACTTTAAAAAAAAATAGGATTTACTACAACCACCTCAAAATCAGAGACAACAAACTAATTTGAAGTGTTTTTATCATTGTTTTCAAGGAGTTCATCTCTACTACGTTGGTGGAGAAGTCTATGCTGAGTGTTTGAGTGATAGCAGCATATTTGTACAGAGCAGGAACTGCAACTACCACCATGGCTTTCATCCAACAACTGTGTGCAAGATTCCCAGTGGATGCAGTCTGAAAATATTTAACAATCAGGAGTTTGCTCAGCTTTTAGCTCAGTCTGTCAACCATGGATTTGAAGCAGTATATGAGCTCACCAAAATGTGCACCATTCGAATGAGTTTTGTAAAGGTAAGTTATTTTGAGGGCAATTTAAGTTAATTGTGGGTTTGGGTATTTAGGAGTAATTCCATCAGCACTGTAGCAAAGCTGTCCTGACCTGATGTGGGTCTTTTCAATGATCAGTGTATTGAAAATGCTTAACTTGGGGAGAGGGAAATCAGTGCAAGAAAGGAAAAGCACAGATTGCTGTATTGAATGTTGGCTGGGTATTTAATTACTTCAGTATCCAGGACAGGGATTTAATCATTGTGGTTGCTGTAATTTTATTAAAGAAGATTTGAGCTCATGTTCTAAATTTGAAGGAACAAAGTGAATAACAGGTCCATTAAAAGGAAGTGGAATTGATTACAGAAAATACTCAACTCCTTCCAATTGATTAATATTATTTTTAAAAAATGATTATGGAAAAAAGGCTTGATTTGAGTTTATGAAGTCAAGCTGTGCTGTTGTCTCACAGGAGTTTTCTCAGCATTGTCTAATGAAGATACTGTCATACTGTCCCTCTCGGATTTACTGTGGAGTCGAGGGGTTTTTTTGCATCTTGTCCAAAAGATGTCGTGTTGATTTTGTCACTTATGATAAATACTGCTCAGTTTGAGAGTGTGGGGGATAAGGGAGCAGGAGGTTGAAGCAGAAGAGAGATGTGGCCATGCCAGGAGCCCTCCTGGAGTGGGCAGAGAGCTCCCCAGGAGCCCGTGTGGTCACTCCAGCTCTGCAGTGGGCAGTTCAGGCTCCCAGCTGCCCCTCCCTCCTGCTCCTGCCCAGCCTCAGGTTTTTTCCTTTACATAAGAAGTGTTCCTAAATTGTGAATTACCTTCAGATAAGTATCTTCAGTCCTGCTTTCCTGCTTGTTGTTAGTGTTACTTTAGAAGAGAGCCGTGTCCTGCAGTTGCTGGCTAACCCTGTGTTCCCCTGCAGGGCTGGGGAGCCGAGTACCACCGCCAGGACGTCACGAGCACCCCGTGCTGGATAGAGATCCACCTCCACGGGCCCCTCCAGTGGCTGGATAAAGTACTTACCCAAATGGGTTCTCCTCTGAATCCCATCTCATCTGTCTCATAGTGCTGACATTCTATCTCCAGCCTTATTTTTAGCGAACTTATTCTAATTCTAGAGCAACTTCCAGTGGATACTGTGAGCTATATGGAGAATGGATCTTATGGTTTAATTGTGTTGGTTTTTTTTTTTTTAAATCCCTCTGTGACCAATTCCATTGTGTATAGCTAATCAGTTTTACATTTCAAATTGTTCTTGTGATGCTTAAGTGACAGTTGAGCCCTAAGGGAAAAAATAGTCTATTGAGAAATTCAGAACACTTTTTCCCCTCCTTCCCCTAGAACTTAAACAGACATATGTCTTAACTGGAAAATCTTTTTGTCCTGTAGGGACAAGAATCATGGAGACTGACTTCAGAAAATAAATACATATCATAGTTTGGGATTTTTTTTTTAATGTTTATGAAACTGTTTGAACATGTGCAGCTCCAGCTTGCAAGCTGTATTTTTAGCATAGTGGTTTAAACATCTTAAGGTTGACATCTGTCATAAGCAAAATTAGACTTTATTATGGCTAATTTGCCTCAGATTGAACAATGTGATTTTTTTTTTTAAGTGTACACATGAATATACTTTTTACAAATATTGGAGTGGTGTAAAAACACTTGTATTTTCTATTGGAAAATGCTGTCATAAACACACTGTATATTAATGCAGAATAGCAGTTCTTAGCCTTTTCCCACTTTGGTTTTGTAACATCTCTTTTAACCACCATTTAAAATAGTAATTGATACAAGGTAAACATCTTGCACGTTTCTGGAGTAGTAATTCTTGGTTTGCTTTGATTTACACTCATGCAGTTTGGATTTGGTTGCCAAGGCTGTCTCTTTTTAGGTACCCTTCTCTTTTTTAACATAAACACTACTATTTGTAAATGGCAGTGCTTACTACTTTTTGGAAGGAATAAGTTTTTTGTTTTCTTTTTGGTGTTCTAGCTGTTTATTTTACCTGTCTGGAATTGATCTGTGTAGGCCTTTTTAATCTCTCAGTAGACATTACACAGTATTAGTGATTACACTGTATTTAATTCACTTTCAGTATGAGTTTGAGTCTCTTTGAAGACTGTGAGTGGCTTAGCAAATGAGTTACTGAATGCAGAAGCTTTTACTTCCAGATAATTTAATGCAGACCTGTTGGTAATGACCAAAAGTAATCCCTTCTTTGTAGCCTACATGAAAGGATGGTCTCACTCCTGGCCCTCATGGCAGGGGTTCAATCAGGAGACTTGTAACTGTAGTTGGCAGCTTTGTGGGACTGAAGCACTGCATTAATATGATGAAATTCCTCCCATGTAAGGAATCACAGAGTCATGGAATGCTCAGGGGTTGGAATGGCCCTCAAAGATCATCTAGTGCCAAGCCCAGGGACATCTCCCTCTAGAACAGGTCACTCAAGGCCTTACCCAACCTGCCTTGAACATAGCTGGGGTTGGGGCAGCCACAGCCTCCCTGGGCAACCTGTGCCAGTGCCTCACCACCCTCACAGGAAAAAATTTCTTCCTGATATCTGAGCTCATTCCCTCTTCCAGTTTGTACCCATTACTGTCTGTCCTGTCACTGCAGTTCCTGACAACGAGTCCCTCTCTGGTTCCCTGGAGGCCCCTTCAGACCCTGGGAGGTGCTGTGAGGTCCCCACATAGCCTTCTCCTCTGCAGGCTGAACAGCCCCAGCTTTCTCAGCTGTCTTCACAGGGGAGGTGCTCCAGTCCTCTTGCCAACATTGTGGCCTCCTCTGCACTTGTCCTTAGGCTGGGGACTCCAGAACTGTACCCAGTGATCCAGGTGGGGTCTCACAAGAGGAGACCTGAGGGGGAGAATCCCCTTCTTGCCCTACTGCCCACGAGCCTTTTGAAGCAGCCCAGGATCCTGTTGGTTTCTGGGCTGTGAACACTCACTGCTGGCTCATGGGGACTTTGTCATCAACCAGCAGCCCCAAGTCCTTCTCCCAGGGCTACTCCAACTCCCTTCTGCACTCGAGCTGTAGGTGTGTCTGGGATTGCCCTGACCCGGGTGTAAGACCTCGGTGAACTTCAGGAAGTTTGCATCAGTGAGCTTTGGTGGAGAATTCAAACACTACTAAACACTAAAAGAAATCAGCTAAATAACTTATGCCTGTTTTCCCCCTTTTTATGATAAAAAGGAGGCTGAAATACTCTAAGAGAATTAGAAGTGAATTATATACAAAATGTCTTTGCATGCAGAAAAAACCTCTTGTATTTTTTAACTTCTCACCTTCCTTTTTCTCTTTCCTGAATATCTCTTCAGCAAAGGGTTCAGTGTTTGGAGGAGAGGCTGAAAACTCTAATATGCAAATAATTATGGAAAGATGTGTTGCAGTTAATTGCTGCAATCCTGAGACACTGATTGCTTACACAAGTTCTTGTGTCTTCTATTGAATGACATTTTCTGCTCAGATGTGGAAATCATGCATCGTATGGTACCTGCGTAACAAATGATCTTAAAGGATTCAAATTGTTTACGTGTCCTTAAAATGTTTCTTCTGAAATGCCTTAAAAGGAATAAACTGTAACACTTCTGCAGAACCCTGATGTTCTCCTGTACAGGAATTTCTGTATTACTTGGTGTTTTGGGGGGTGTTTTTTGTGTTTTGGGGTTTTTTTAAACAGTTTCTCAAGTGTGTTTAAAAACCAACAAGTGCATCTTCAGGAGAAGGGGAGGAACATTATTTGCTGTTTACCTTTGGGGTCTTCTCTTTCATTCTTTGGAGCTGCAACCCACAGACAGTTCTTTTGATTGAATGAGATGCCAAGTCAGTTGGCCACAGAATCCAGCTTGTTTTCTTCTCCTCGGGGCCTGACTTTTGTCAAGTAGCTGAATATGTATATTTGACACTACAGAGTATTATTTTTCTTGACTAGCTTTTGTAATAAATGCCATGGCACGTTGAATTAAGGAAAGATTGCAATTGTAGGTACAAGATTTTACTTTATCCAAGATGTTTTTCACCTGGCTTCATCTCTGTTCACTTGTGTGCTTTTATGTGGCCAACTGAGTGACTCAAGAATGGGTGCTGAGGTGGGTGTTTGTGAGCCAGAGCTGGTGCTTAGTGCTGGTGTTGTGGTTTGATTGGCTGCCCGTGCACTGAACCATAATTTCTGCAATAATATCCAGTTAACCCACTTCTGATGCTGTCATTAAGTGCTAAAGTGCTCTGGCATTTTTTCTGCTTGTGTCCACGTTCTGGAACTGTAATATCTGGGATGCTGGGATAGCCTTGTGACTGCTGGTTTGGCAGGGCAGGAGCAGGGGCAAACCCAGGAAGATTTGTCTGCCTTCTACTTCTCTGTTCCTTTTAAGCAGAGCTTTTTGGGTGCTTTCTAGTGAGCAAATTTTGTGTGCTGCTGGTTCATGGTGTTCCTAATCCTGTTTAGTTCATCTGTGCTGCTGGTACAAAATGAGATATCAGTGCACAGATGGATGGGATGGAGAGTTTTTTGACCCTAACGATGTGTCAAGTCCAGGGAGAGCAGGGAGTGCTGCTGCTGGGGCAGCATCCTGTGTATAAATCACTTCTGTATCCAGATGGAGAGATGGAGAAATTAAATCAGCCAGTAGTGTGGTAGTGGAAGAAGGAGCCTTTCCAGTGTAGCCCAGCTTGGATTGGGTGTTACCCTTCAGTGAAAACTGATTTGGCTTTTTTAGTGTATTTTCTTCTTTTTGGGCATCTCCTTTGCACCAACCACAGCATTGACTGGCAGCTTTGGCAACACCAGCAGAGCCTGGAGCAGGCTGACACCCATCCTTGCTGGGATTGCTCCTGCAGTCCCTGGGATAAGAGCTTGGATCTTGCTCCTTGGGCACCTCAGTGCTGGCAGTCAATCAGTGCCTTGTGTTTTACACCCACAACTACATCAGGCTGGAAGGGCTGACATTGGCTTAGAGTATCTGTAGGACCAAAACACAATTTTCTAGTGTGCCTGATGAGAGACAAATTAGCAGCCCAGTAGGCAAAACAATGATTCAACTGGTGTTACAATTCGGGGTAGAATTGTTTAAATTATTGGAATTTTTCTAGTTTTTTCTTGAAGCAAAATGATGATTTTTTTTTTCCCCCCACAGTATTAAAATGTGAAAGTTGTCAGTTCTTGGGTGTGAGATTAACTTGGATCCTTGCACTATAGCTCTAGAGGACATTAAAACATATCAGGCTTCCTCCCTAGTCTGAAATAATAATTTTTTCAGGATATTGTTTTACTTGCTCAAATTGCTAATGATGGTTTCTAGAAAAACAAACAAACAAAAACCCAAAAACCAAAACATTTTCTAAATGTTTTGCTTCAAACAGCAAACGTGACTAACTTTTTTTTCTGTAGTTGTGAAGTTTCTGTTTAGGAAGGTTTCCCCATTCTGAATTCAAATCAATAGACCAAACCATCAGATTTACAACAATATGTTGCTTTTTTGTGCTGCTCCATAAACCTGCTTCTGTGTTCGTTGCAAGCATAACCTTTATGCTTTTGTTTACATTGTAGGAAACACAGTTCTAGCAATGAGGTTTGTTGTTTTGTTGTTTTGTTTTTTTTTTCATTTAACTCTAAACATCTTTTTATTTTGTTAATTTTAAAATGATTAGGTTTTGCTATGTTATGTTTTTAAAGATATTTTTTGCATACTGCTGCTCATATTTCAATAAACGAAACAGAAAACCCACAAATTTGACTGGTCTTATTTATCTGTAACTCTGTATGTCTCAAGTGTTTTCCAAGGGTTAATTTATCACTTGTAACTCCTGCTGCTGATGCCTCTTCGTGAACTCCTTATACTGTAATATTTTAAAATACTTTTCTGGAGCTTTTTGGTAATGCAAAAGCTGCTTGGAAGCAGAGACTAAATTATTTCATTACCTTATTTAAGAGCTGTTCTTGTAGAATGCAGACAGCCCAAATGGTGTCAATTTCTTAGGATTTATAAAAATTATTTTGGGAGTATAAAAAAAATATTTATCTGTAAGACTTCAGCAACAATTTGATAAATATGTTGGGGGTGCTTGGTTTTTTTTTTTAACCATAACATTTTTTTTAACAACTCATCATTTCTGAATGTGTCAAGCTTTGAACTGCTGAGCAACAGCCTTTCATTGAAATGAAACTCAATCTCATGAAACTCAAGGATTATAACAATAAAGTATAAATTTAGGAGCAGTTCAGTGAGCTGTGTATTGGCTTATTTTTTAAGACTGAGGGGAAGAAAACTTTTCCCTTGTTTGTCAAGATACTGCAGAAACAGAGGCTGAAAAGTAATTAGGGGTTTGCATTTATTAAATCTCTTTTTTTTTGGCAGGATGAGTACAAAACCACTGAATCCCAATTCCACAGTGATAGATGGTTTGTTTAGTATAAAACTGAAATGAAAGTGTTGGTACAACTTCAGCTGGTCTGGGCTTCCTGCTTTGGGATTTAATTTGGCCACCTGCAGTAATACTCTCAAATTCTTTCATATTCTCAATAATGAGCTTTTTTCCTCTGAATATGAGGATCCAATCACTCAGGTAATAATTTATTTTCTTAATTTCTCTCTTGATGCTGTTTTGTATCAGTATCCCCTGTACTGTTTTGATGAATTTGCTTCCAAAACAATGATTGCCATGTAAAGTCCCCAGAAGATTTCCTGGGACAGTATAACCTGAATAACAGACTAATTTGTGAGCAAGATCTGAAAATAAGTCTTGCAGTGGCTTGTTGGCTTTCCAGCAACTCTATATGGACTTTAATCAATAGCTTTCTATACAAGTAAAAAGCAAGGAAACAAAAACCCTTGGTTATTAAAAGTTTTAAGTCGCTGTTTTATAGAAATGAAGAGGTTTTTGCTAATCTTGATGGGGAATGTAGAGGTTTAGTAGCAACTCTGTGAGCAGCAAAAGTAACCTCTGAAATTCTTCATTCATGGGGTTGTTTTCAGAGTTAAAAAAAAGCTTTTGGGTGAAACAGCCCTTTTCCACCCCCTCTCCAACCTATGGCAATACCCATATGACAGGTGCTTCAGGGTTTTACAATTTCCAAGTGGTTTCATCAGGTCCTTTTTGAATATCCTGTTGTTCTCACCTGCCTTATGGGGCCACAGGTTCAAGTATTTCTCTAAGCAACGTTCTTCATCTCTGGTTGAGTCCAAATCCAAGGGAAGCTCTGGTTTGGGATTCTCTTAATCCTCCTGTTCTCTAATCCTGAAGGTAAGTCTGCAGTTCCATCAGCTGGTAAAAGTGGTTGTAGGGCATGGGGGAGGTTGCATTTAAAACAAACCTTGCAGCCACTGGCAGCACAGAACGTTGGAGTTCCAAAAATCCCACCCCGTCTAAAAGTTCATTCCAAACATCTGGAGGTGGGAAATCTATCCCAGCAGAGAGGCCTTGCCAGGTAAGATAAATACATGTATTTTTCAGTGCTACCCCAAGTTTGTGCTGGAGTGATCATCACCTGCATCATCACCTGCTTTCCTAAGGATGGCAAGAAGCCACATCCCAGCAGTGTCCCGAGTGGGATGGTCACACCTGATCCAGGACAAGCAGTTGTTCTTGGCCAATCCCACAGGGAGTGGTTCTGGGGGGACACCTCTGTTAAAAATACTGAAAGTCTTCACTTTAGTGTGAGAAATGAAGACACAAATCTATAGAAAATCATATAAACAGCGTGTTAAATTCTCTTTTATCCAGAATTTTGATTGCTAGCCACAGTGTTTTCCTTAAATGTACATGGCTGGGAAGGGTGGGTCATTTCCATTCTGTGTTCCTGCTCCTTGCAGGGCTCCTCCTTTTTCCCATAAGACATAGAAAAAAACCCCCCAAACTCTTTAACTTAGCAGCTCTTTTGTCCCAAGGCCAGTTTTATTTTGTTCTTAATAAACACCTTTTATTCTCTTTTTGAGAAATAACCGTGTTGTTGGCAGTGACAGAAGCTATTTCCAGGAAATAAGAAGTGCTTTGTAATTCAACCACTCCTGCAAAGTCTCATTTTCTGAAGGGTTTTAGATGGAGAATCTGCTGTCAGCAAACTCCTGAGCCTCTCCAGACAGCTTCGAGCTGTGTGGGTGACTTCCACTTGAGACACAAAATAGACAAAATGGGCTCTTTTCTGTACAAGCCAAGTGGAGACCAGTTTTTCTGAGATTTGAGGTGTCTGGTGGACAGTCTCACTCATAGATTTTTATAGAAAAAACTCTCCTTAAGTTTCCTGTAAGAAATTAGAGGTAAATACAGTATATTAAACATGAGAGTGCAAGCTTAGCAGTGAACAGGTTGTGTCCATGAAGATAATTCACCAGTGGTACTTTATGCACTGCCTGGGCAGAGGCTCAGCCCTGCAGGGAGGAATTTGGTGCTACCTGGAGGGCAAAAATGAGGAAAAGAGGAAGAAAAAAACTTGCAAAGATGTGACTGTAATTTGCTGTCTGGGAGACTTTATGGATTAACGTATTTAAACCAAACCTCTCTGCTTGTACCTGTAGTTTCTGGAAGAAACAACCTCTTAAAGACAAATGTGCTGTGAACACAGACCAGATCTCTCTTCCTTTCCTCTTCTCAGTCTGATCTATCTGCCAGCATTTAAAATGTTTCAAATATCAGGTAGATAAAGCTCCTGGCTCCCTAAAGGTATAGGAGAACAGGCCCATGGGCAGAGCGTGGAGGGCACTGTGCCTTGGCACAGCAGAACTGAGCCCCTTGCCCAGCACATCCACTGGGGTCAGGTCTGGCCATGCTCTGCTGATGTGGAATATTTAGCTTTTAGGATTTATTCTTTTGCCTTGCTGTGCAGTTTGACTGACTTGTGGGTCCTCCAGGTGAGTCCTTTCCAGGCATCATGTGATGGCCATGTGGTGTGGGGTGTAAAAAAAACCCCTCAGCTCTTGGTTTTTGTCTGGGGGAAAGGGAAGTGCAGGAGGAAAAATGCCAATAGAGAAGCCCAGCTAGAATAGGAAATGTGAGAAGATGGGTATTGCTGGGTCCCCAAAATGTTAACAAACCCAGTATTCAGGCAGAGCAATGGGATGAGTGAGCTCCTGGTTATGGGATTCTCTCTCAGAGGAGCATTGTGCTGGTGGCTTCTCCTTGGTTACTCAGTGCCAGTGCTGCACTGGATGGATCCAAACCCATCCATGGACTAAGAGATTAGAGCCAACAGAATGAAATATAACAATATTAATAGTCCATTGGCATGGTGGCATCAGATGTAAAAGGTCTTAGTGCTTCCAGGTGGAAGTGATGGGTTGTTTCCCTGGCCAGGAGGAGTTAGGACCTTATTTACCAGGCAGGTTTACCAGAGCACTGGGTATTTTAAGTGTGCTGATGCTCCTCAAAGTGTTACAGGAGCTGTTCAGCTTTTGAAAGCAAAGCATGTCATCAGGAGTTTCTCTGAATTGGGGCCAGCCTGTCCTGTGTCCCAAATTTCTGCTGCTTTACTCATCCCTCCTGTTTCGGTGTGTTACCCACCTCTGGGCTGCCCTGAGGAGAAGCCACCAGGAGGAGGGAGGGCTGTGAGCGTGGAGAGGCTCTTTGGGAAGGCACTTGGAGAAAGTGGGATTTGCTAAAAGAGCCAGGGAATGGTGTGGTTGTGTCAGGGGCAGGGTGTGACTGGCAGAAGGGATGGAGAATCCACGTGGGACCCTGTGGGTGTCCTGCACTTCATGAACCAGCCCCAGCAAGGGAAGGAATCCCTCTGGGTTCCTCTCGTGTGCTGGGGGTTGGAAATGGTTGGTTTTTTTCTGGTCAACTTGAATTCTTAGCCTGCTGAAGCAGAATTTGTTGTGTTTTCTATGTGTGTGTTTCCCACATTGGTTAAAAGTTGTGGCTGCCCCATCCCTGGGAGTGTTCAAGGCCAGGTTGGAGCAACCTGGTGTAGTGGAAGGTGGGGTGAGATGGTCTCTAAGGTCCCTTCCAACCCAAACCATTCTGGGATTCTCTGATTCTGAATGTCATTAATAGAATTTCTTCTGCAATAGAAATAATTCTGGATATTGATGAGAGCAGCACAGAGAGCATAAAAGCTTTCCCAAAAAACCAGCTAACACTCTCAGCACGACAGGTTCTTCTGGAGTATTGCTCCAATCAGACTGTGGAGAAAAATGGGATTATTCCAGAGTTATTTTTGAACATTTAAATAAAGAGTGCAACACAACATGTGCTCTGTCAGGTTCTGAGGCTTTTGCCAGCAGAAATTCTTAGCCTCACCTCGTTATGGCTGAGAGCTGAAAACAAGCTGTTGTTGCTTAAAAATAAATAAGAAATGCCTGATTTGATAAAACTTGATTTATTCAAAAAGGGCTGAAACACACTTGAATTTATTCTTGCTTTCTACATTAGAGTAACTGCCCGGAATTACACCAGTTAAATTTGATTCAGAGGAAATATTGGCCACCTGTAAAGGAATAAAATATTAAAACCTGTTATTTAGTAGTTTAACTTGAGCAAAATAAACCATGGTAACCAAGACAATGACATGGAACTGCTATTAATTGTGCAATTTCTGTGTAAAAAAAAAAAAGCTTGCAAACAGACTCCTGTATATACACATTTTGTCTCTGTGCTTGAGTGCAAGCCCTATGAGTGTGTAATTGCATTGTAAAATCTCCTCTTCTGGATGAAATAAGTTATGTACATATATATTTATACACACACACAGCTCCTCTGTTGCACTGTGCAGGTTAAGACTGTATTTAGGGACACAGCATCTTATACCATTTGAACCCCATTCCACTGACAGATGATCCAATACCCCAAACTGGAGCTAAAATAGGGTTTAGGACTCATTGTTTCTGAATAGCTGCAATTCTGCTGTGTTTTCAGCCATTGGAATCAAAAAAAAAAAAAGGGGGGAAAAAAGAAAAGCCCTTAGCCCACTGTTTGTGGGAATTACAGATGCTGTTCTGGGGTTCATGCAGCTTGACCTGGAATTGTGCTGTAACTGCAGGTTTACAAGGAATCAGCCTCTATAAAACAGCGTGTCAGCTGCCAGGGTTAAGCAGAAGCTTTTAGAACAAAATCAGGTTTTTAATAATTTAAAAATGGTGGTGTTGAATCAAGCTGTTGCCATATTGATAACTCATGCTTCTAATTTATATAAAGAACAAGGAGTGGGGATACTGTGCAGTAAAGCAAATATCCCTCTAAAGCTGTGGTTTATGGCTTTCAGAAGTTCTCCACTTGGTGTGCTGAACTCAGAGCACTCTGCTCTCCCCTTTCATTAGTTTACATGGTATTAATGATATTCATTTTTCCCTCCCCACTTCTCCCCATCCTGATTATTTTGGTTTCATGCCGTGGCAAACGATTTCCTTTGTAGCTTATGAGAGTTGAAAACAAATTCCTTAAGTATTAAGTGTTTCACACAACTGGTCACTTAAAACCCGATGGATGGTGCATTCAGACATCGAAAACACCCTTAACAGAACGACAATCAAAAGTCTAAATAAACGTTTTTCATTTTCTCCCCCTGCCTGGCAGGCCTCCCAGGGCATCACCATGCAGCTCCAGCAGCAGTTGGGAGAAATGAGTCTGGAAAGTAAACTCATCTCCTCAGCGTGGGGCTGGGAGGTAAATCCACTCTGTTTGTTCCATTTGACGCTGTAGTTTCATAAACACGGGGAACAAGCTCCACCAGATGCCCAAATCAGAGATTGTTGTTAATACAATTATCCTTCTATGGCCACTGAATGGGTGGATGATGACATTTGCATACATATAGAGTTTAATCTGGAATCACGGGGCGGTTTTTTTTTTTGGTTGTTGGTTTGGGGTTTTTTTTGCACAAAACCGTATAAATTTGCTAAAGCATTCTCTGCATAACAGAGCTTTTTTATTTACAGCTGCTTGGATTGGCAGGCAGCTTATTTTTCAGCCGTGTCCTCCTCTGCCGGGGGTCACATCCCTTCGCTGGCACATGGCACTGACTCCTCGTGTGACAGGGAGCGCGGTGCCCGCTCCTGCCGGGCGGGGAGGTGTCAGACAGCTTGTGTCCTCCACGGGCTCCTCGCTTCCCTCAGCGATCTGTCGTAAGGAAGAGTGGCAAAGAAAGAATTTTTCAGCTGGCAGTTGATGAAGAGCACAATGAATGTCACGGTCAAGAGCAGAAAGAAAAACAGAATGATGTAAGTCACCAGGTCTGGCTTATTTATTTCCCCTTCTTTCAACGCCCTGGCTGTCGACATGTAAAGAGCAGAGGAGCTCACGGGTCTCGGGGTGCTGCCCAGGTAGGGGGTGTTGGTCTGAATGATTAGATGAGCTTCAGTGGCACTGGTTGAATTTAGCAATTCACTATACATGTTCTTGCTTAAATTTCCTCCACGGCAGGAGTAAAGCAGGAGGGCAAACGCAGTCAGCCTTTGGCATGGGAAAGAAATAATGGTCCTGCTTGCAAAAGGCTGCAAACCGGCCACATGTTGTCTAAAAGCAAATTAATTCACTTGCACGCCTCGGTGGCTTTCTTTGAAATCTTCTTGGCTCATATTTACAGCATTCATCCACAAATACGAATCAAAAATCGTACAGGTACCTCGTGTCCTGGCCCTGGTTCCCCCAGCACGCCTCCTTTGGGGGGGAGAGGTGCTGGCTCATCTGCTGGTCAGCCGGGACGTGCTGGGAGCTCTGGGAATCTGCTGGGAGCCCCTGGGATGTGCTGGGAGCCCCTGGGATGTGCTGGGAGCCCCGTGCCGCTGCTCCACCTGCATGGGGCTGGGGAGAGCCTCTTCCAGCACAGGAGCCCCGGCTGGGGCTGGCAGCTCTCACTGTCCGTGCAGGGGAGGCACGACGGCTTTCCAGCTGATTTTCGGGAGCGGGATGCTCATAAATCCAGGGTTAAATGGCATCTGCGGGGAGAGGCAGCTGCCGCCTTGAGATCCTGCTGGATTTGCCGTCGCGGTTCCTGCCTCGGGAGGCTCCGTGCTGCTGAAATCCTGGCGCTGGGAAGCATTAGTTGACTTTCTTAATCCCGGAGCCGGCGGGAAGAGGCTGAGCTTTCTGCTTCAGCTTTCCAGGTGCTCCTTTCAATTGCTCTGAGAAAAAGAAATTTAAAAATAGTAATAATAATAATAATTGAGCGATGTCCCTTTGTTCAGAAAAAAAAAGAAACACCAAAAAAAACCTCACTGGGAATGGGGGAGAGGGTCAGTTCTTTGGGAAGCTCCTCTGTGCCCTCGGCTCAGCCCAGCTCCGAGGTGGGAGCGTGCAGGGCTCTGTCCAACATGACTTTCCCCCCTCCAGGAGCTCCAGCGCAGCGTCGCTTCCCTCCGTGGGAAGGGGAGAAGTGCGTGGTGGTGCCGACCGGCTCCGCAGCCCGTGGTGCATCTGGCAGTGACACGATGCTAAAAAGGAAGAGATCTTCGGATAAATTCCCGTGAGTGCCTGAGGCTCTGGCTGGAGGTTTTGAGCTGGGGGAGGGTAGCAGAGAACGGGACAAAAAGAAGAAAATTGCCTCAAAACCTTCCTTTCTTCCTCAGACCTTTATTATTAAAATCTAGAGTAATCAATGTATTTTTTTTTTTTCCCTCCTTCTCCACGATCCCCAGCACCCTCTCCAGCCTGACAATTACCATGTTAATTCTTTTTTTTTTTTTTTTTGCAGCAAATTGCTTTATGCTGCTATTAACTGCTGGCTGCTTGCCAGCTCCTCTCACATCTCCCCTGCATCAGATAAGCGCCGTTAATACTTTTATTTTAACTGCATTGCAACTTGAAAAAGGGGAGCTGGAGGCAAGAGGAGCGAGGGAAAGAGGAATAACTGGGCAGAGGAAAGGGTGAAACACCATCTCCAGCCCCACAGTGTGGAGGCTGATCCCAGCAAACACTAAAGCTGCTTAGGATGAGCTATTGCAGCCAACAGCCCCAGTGGTTTAACATTTCACTAATGTAATAAAAGTTTCTGCCGGGAGAGAGGGGGAATGAAGAGAAATCTTCTGGTCAGTTAGATTTGAATCAAATCAAGTCAAATCCCTGCCACACCCCCTGAGGCCCTGGCCAGTGTGTTCCTCATCTCCTTCGAGCTCCAGGTGTTCCAGGTAAAGCCCTTGTGCCTCCAGCAGCTCTGCTGGGGTGGCTGGAAGCTGTCACATCTCTGTCACAACCCTGTTCACATCCTCCTGCATCCACCCTCAGGAAAACTATTACCTGCCTGCTTATCTCCAAGTCCTGGGGACCTTTCAATTCACAAGATTTTACTCTAAGGAAGGTTTTCCTGATTTTTGTTTCTCTCTCTCTCTCTCTTTTTTCCCCCCTTTTTTCAGCCCAAGTACTCTAATTCTTCCAGGATGGAAGGGGGAGCTTTTGCTGCCTTTACCCAGTGCTCCTCCTGGGGACACATCTCCTGCCTGCAGAGGCACAGTAGTTACTCTTATTTACTCTGTGTGGGTTCAAAGAACAGGATACCCAGGCAGGCAGCCATGGGGGCTGGAAAAATCAACAGAGCCATAAAAAAGCTAATAGAGTTTGCAACTGTCATGTTGCAATGTCTGCTTTCAGGTCTCCTTGAAGTAAGAGAGTCTATGAGCAGCAGCACCACAAGGCTGGGTGTCTTCCCAGCACCATCCCATCTTCAGCTCTCTCCTCCCTGAACTGTTTCTTGAGCATAACCAAACTTTGCATCCTTTTTTATTTATTTCCTTTATTGTTTTTTATTGGCCTGTAGGGAAAAAAAGGAAACCAGAAGGCATTTGGGGCTGAATCCTACAAATAGTGTGGGTGGTCTTAATTTGCAGGTTCTCTGCAAATGTTACCAACTCTGTAACAGGGGGTAAAATACTACAGAAGATGCACATGAAAGTCATAGGCGGTGGTGTGTTTTGTCCCTGCACAGAAATGTGTGTTCTTTGGCAGTCCCAGGGTGCTCCACTCGATGGCTTGGAGTCAAACTGGGCAGAGGTGGAGAAGGAAGGGCTCTGCCAGGGGCTCCTTGGCACCATCCACCTCCCTCCCACGCCTGTGGGGAGCGTTCCCCGGAGCTGTTGGAGGTGTCCCTGCAGGTGGGTGACACAGTCACGAGTATGGGACGGGTTCCTGGCTGCTGGGAGAGGGCAAAGGGGCTGTTTGCTCTGCCAGGGCAGTGCCCACAGACACGGGGTGCCCCCTGAGCCTCCTCTTCCCACCCCTCCTCACAGGCGGGTTGCTCACAGAACCAGAATCTTTAGGTTTCCCTTTTGCTCCTCCCAAGTGTTATCCCTTGTTCTGCCCCAGATTTCTGCCCCAAAGAAACAGTGGTTCAGCTCCAGGGCCAGCACTGCAAACTGAGGATTGTTGCTGATGGTCCTGGTCCAGACGCCCGACGTGGGGATAAATCCTCTGGGTGTTTTCCAGGCGCCTTGTGTGCAGCCAGGGAGCTCTGGGAGCACAGAACTCCTCCTGCTTTTTTGGCTGCCTGGCTGGCACTCACATAGAAACTGATGGGAAGCCTTGGGAGTAAATCAGATGTGTTTTCTGCAGCACTGTATCCAGGCTTAATCTCAAAACAGCTAAATTGCCATAAATAACACCTTAATTGCAAAAATAAGAGCTGATCCCTTCCCTTTGTTCTCCTTAATTTGGAAGAACATTTAAAGTCTTCTGTTCCTTGTAATTTTTCCTCATTAACTTATTTCTTATTTAGTAGTTTTGTTGTTGTCGTTCCTTGTTTTCTTTTTTTTAAATTCTTTCCCAAGGCTTGTTTTGGGACTTAATGGGCTTGTTTTGTTAGATTTTATGTGCACTGGCAGTAGCACTGTGAGGACAAACACAGAGCCTCTGACACTGGCTGGAGTTTAATGATAATAAACCTTGGAGTGTTGCAACTTCCTGGAGTGTTGGGAAGTTGGATCAGTGGGGTGGCATCTCAGGGACAATCCTGGGGCTGGAAAGGCTTCTGCTTCTGCAAACCCTGGACAATCCTGGGTTTGTCTTCTGCCTCTCTGGGTTTGTCTTCTCTCAGCTGCCTTCAAGGCCAGGAAATTTTGTCTCAGCTATGTTGGACCTTAAGGAGTTTGTTGATGGTGGTGGTGATTCAGTGGCTGTCCTGGTCCAGCCATAGTGTGAAATAAATAATGACATAAACTATCCAGAGGTGAAAGGAGGGAGAGCAGAGCTGTGACCCTCAGCCCCAACTGCTGTCACTCTCTGGCCTGGTAGGATGATCATATTTGCTCAAAATCCTTCAGCCACCACCAAACCTGACACGAACTGGGAGTTGCTCTGTGTTCCTGCACTCTGTGAAAGGCAGGAGCCTTTCCCCATTCCAGGCTGGTAAATAATGCATGATCCCTCTCTCCTACGCTTACACAACCCCCACCACGATAAATATCAACCCAGGGAAATGAAAGTGCAAAGAAACATTATCTTTCTCAGTAATGCAACCATTTACAATCTGTGTTACGATCCTCCTGCTCTGCAGAGTGAGCAGCAGTCAGGGGGATGTTTCTATTAGCACACCAGAATGCAACAAATCACGGGCTGGAACTTTCCAGTGCCGCATAAAAGCAGCTTAAAACCTTATAAAGGAAAGAAAATGAAGATAATATACAGGGGTTATTTCCTCTTTTTAATCACTCCAAAGGAAAATACTTATTTCCAGGTGCCTGAGATTCAGTTATTAGGGGCCGTATTTTGAAGTGCAGGGCCATAAAATTTAACACCAGACACCTAACGTGGGGATCTTGCCTTTGGTGCTTAAATGTGGGGCAGGATGCCCGAAGAAATTGGCTCAAGTGCAGAGAAGTCTTGAAAATGTTTTGTTTCAGAAGAGCTTGCGTGTGCTGTTTAAAACTAACTCCTACCATTAGGTTTCTTGGGACATGTTTGCACCAGCTGAAGCAGGAGCATCGAGGAAGTTTCCAGAGAAGTCTGAGGCAGTGGGGTTGGAACTAGATGGTCTTAAGGTCCCTTCCAACCCCAGACATCCTATGATTCTATAACAGGGAGCCTGTGTGTGTTTGATCAGTGCTGTGTCCAAATCCTTTGTTCTTCTCTCAGTGGTGAGGAACGTTGTGATTCATCGAGGAATGTTCCATTGCAGGATGGGGAACAAGTTTCCCACACCTCCTGCCATCCCAGTGAGCTTTGCCACTGCTCAAGTGGATGTAGGGAAATGACTCTGGCTGGTTTTGGGAGCATCCCAGGCCCCCTGCCCTGCCATCCCTGCTCCAGCACACTGGGCAGCTCCACGCAGCTTCCGAGGGGTTTTGCAGGGAGAGGAGCTTCACCCATAAGGAAAAGTCCTTGTGTGGAGTCATGTGGATTCCCTCTGTCCTGACAAAATCTCTCCTTTTGTCTTTGCAGCAGCTTTCCTGGTGTGTACAGAAGGCAAAGCACAACCTGATGGTTTCATGCAGCTGGGAGTGTGTGGGTGGGCACCCAGTGATGCTCCAGGGGAGGCAGCTTCAGCACACCCACACATGGAGAACATGAGCAGGAGGGTGTTTGGGAAGGGAAAGGAAAAGGTGTAATTGTAGAGAATGGTTGTCTTTGGTACCTCCTTTACACTTAAACTGATTTCTAGTCACACAACCCTGATTTGTGAACTGAGCTGGGAGCAGAAGGGGACACGGATGCTGTGCTGGGCTCTGTGGCAGGAGAAAGGCTTCACCCACCCCCAGGGGTGTGTCAGCTCTTGGACAGACACCTTCTGTGCTCTGAGGGCTGCCTGGATGTGTTGGCTCAGGACTATTAGTCCTGTCCCTGTTTCTGGCCCAGCCTGTTGCTCTCCAGGGAGGTGTGTCCAAGGACAGGTCTGTGCATTAACCGGGCTGTGTGTGCTGTTCAGTGTCTGTGTTCCCACTGTTTAACCCCAATTGTTGGGGGTTGAATCTGAATTAAGAAAGGAAAGGATGAAATGTTACAGCTCACTGTGAGGTTTCAGTCTTGAATACATTTTGCTTTTGGTGCCAGCAGTCCCTTACCAACCTACAACATGAATAAAAGGCAATGTCTGTCCTGTCCTGAACAGACTCTCTGGGGTTCAGAAGCGGATTTAGGAAGGCTGTGAAAAACTGTGCTTTTCTTTGCCTCCTATTCATGTCTCTTCTCAAAGGGAATGAAGTGAGTTTGTCTCCAGGCTGCTGCACAAAACCCATCCCACCTGCATGTGTAGCCCTCTTCCTGTTTCACTGGTTTGCTGTAAAGCTTCATGTTTAACCACAGTATTGGCTTCATTGCAGGGAATTCAGAACAGAAGGGGCTTGGGGGTCCCTGTCATCTTTTGAAGTGTTGAACTCTCAGGTAGGAACCCTTTGGCACTGCCCTCCTTCTCCCCACCTTAACTTTACTGGTGTTTGGGATGAGCCAAGGATTGCTCGTGAAGCTTCACGGGGTTCTTTTATTGTCATTCTGTCTTTATTTAGGCTTCTTGCTTGTCCAACTCACCTGTCTGGTGTCAGAAATTTTCCTCCCCCCTTGCTGGACTCTGGGAATGGTCTGTCAGTGGTGGGAAGTCATGGCTGTGTCTGTCAGCCAGCAGATGACAGGCTGGGGAGATGGGATTCCTCTTGCTTCTCTGGTTATCGATTTTTGCTTCATTTTTCTCAAGGCTGACATTAATTGTAAGTTTTGAGGGTAATCAACACGAAGCAATAAGGTGAGTTATTAAACCAGGGTGATCCCCTGGAAATTTCTTTCATAGCCCAGGGGTGTTCCTGCCTCCTTGCAGACCTGGGTATCTCTGATCGTGTTCTGAGCAACAAGATGTTTATCCTGCAACCTCCTTCTTGGTTTGAAAAACAGATCTGATAATATTTCCTTACCCTGCAGGGATCCAGAGGATTAATTAGGGGAGGTGGCAAGATGCTCTGATGTGGTAAAAAAATTAAAAAAAAAAAAAAAGACTAAAGAACCATCTAAAACAGGGTGGAAGAGGGAGATGAAACCTGGGAGTGATGGAGCTGAAATCTTAATAAGGCATTGACACTCTCTGGACAGTTGAACCTTCATCCATTGAAGTGCCAGTCTCTCAGAGTGACTGGCTAATGCATCAAAATATATTTCCACCTATGACTGTGACAAAAATTAGAGGAAAATTGAACATAGTGTTCCCCAGCAGGGCCAGGGAACTGGGGAGCTTAATTGTTTGTGTGCTGCTTGATAAAGAAAAAGCAGTTTTGTGATTTCTAATTTGACATTCAGAACAGTCTGACTTGACAAATCACGTTGTTTGTTTTTAACTCAAAGGTCTTTTGTGTGTTAAGGTAAAAACCTTCTCTAAAACACACAGAGCATCTCTGGAAGCAGGTGGTCTGCCCACGGCAGGGGATGGTCAGTCCTCAGCAGAGCCAAAGTTTCCATCAGCTGAACTCTTGTTTTTCTCATTAGCTGAAGTAAGACATCTGTAAGATGGCAGAACAAAAGAATTTGTCTTTTTTTTTTTTTTTATTAACTCCTCAGTTGAGAAAAGCAACATCATCCCTGTTTTTCTGCTCTCCAAAATCACCTGCAGGTGCACAAGGATGGGATAAAGTTGCCATTTCTGTTCTTACAGCAGAGCTCATCTGAAAGATTTTCACTGTTCACCGAAGATATTCACCCAAAAATGGAGGATAAAGGCTCCTAGACCTGTACATCAGATTTTTGTCTGGTTATTCCTTGTTCTGTGGCGGAGTCTGAATCCTGGAGAATTTGATATATATTATCAGCACTCTATATTTTGGATCTATTTAATTACAGAAGTGACAACACAACATCCCTGCCTGGAGCAGACCCAGCCTTGAACCAGGTGAGATCAGTCCATTTTCCTGGTGATTCAGATTTCTGAGTCTTCTCCCCACAAAACCAGGAGCACCCTCTCCTTGTTTCTGTAGGAGGTTGCTGGTCAGACCTTTGTGGAAAACCAGAAGAAGGGAGAAAGTCCAGGGAGAGATAGGAAAAGAGATCTATGGGTGGCAAGCCTGGCTGGAATGTCTGCCAGAGGGGAATCCACTCTTCCTCATCTCCTTGGTTGGCAAAGCTTAACCTTGAGAGTCTCCTTCATCCTCTTCAGTAGCTCCGACACCTCCGTGTCCTCAGCTCTTACTGCCTGAGAGATAATTGTAATTAGTGTTAATCAAGGCGAGGTGTCCTCCCACAGTTGTCACATGGGATGGGAGTGCAGCCTCCTGGAGCAGCCCTTGCCATGGGAAGCCTTGGAGAAGTGCTCCATCATAGGGGTTTGGCTCATCCATGAGCACGTGGCCATGGATTCTCACTGGGCACCCCCAGGGAAGCTGCAAAATGCCCTTGGCAAAGATGGTCTGAGGCTTGTGCTTGTTGAATCTACCTGGGAAGAAAATCCATCAGCACGTGACAAGGGTAATTTTAATAACCTAAAATCTTGTTGCTCGTGGAGCAGCTACTCTTCCATGGAGCAAACAAGTTGGCTTTAATTTCGTTGCCACAACTTCATGGAAATAAGTTTGGAAAACCCAGTACCAGCTAGAGAAACAACATTATATTTTTTACATCTGTACCAGTGCTCATAAAAGGCAAAATGCATGAAATAGAAAGAGAATAGAAATATTTGCAACTAATTTGCCCCCTTAGTAAAGTAAAACTTCAGCTGACTTTTAACTTTGCAGAGGAAAGCTGGGTTAGCAAATGATGGTTCTTTTGAGATAATGGAAGAAGATGATGTTACTCAGTCGTGTTCCTTGCCTAGATGGAGGCAAATACATCCCTGCTGTATTTTAATTAGTTCCCAACCTATGCTGCTGAGGAGTACAGTACAGTACTGTTATTAAAATTCATGCTTTACGATCAGAACAGTTGTGAGAACAGCAAGGTAAAGAGCTTTAAACTTTGGTTAATAGTGGAATTATCTAATTCCTGCTATCACTTAATCCATTGCTAAGTTTTTAAGTAGAAAGGTGGTGATCATTAAGTGAAATTGTTGCATTAAGATCATAAAGAAAAAGGCTGTGATCCTTCTCAAAGGTTATATCAGGCCAGCCATTAATTATGAATGCTCATTAATTATAATGGATTTTCTGCCACAAAATCCCTTTAAACTGAACTTTTGAATGGAATTTCAGTAGGGCAAGTGTGACAAATATGGGAGGATTGCCCCTTTTAACAGGCTGGGGCTTTCTCTCTGGTGGAATCTGCATTGAAACTAAAGCACAATGACTAATGAAGTTAAGAAACTCATTCTTCAGAAGATCAAAGTCATAAAATTTTGTTAATTCCCTTTGAGACAAGGCTATCAATTATAGCAAAGAGATTTTCCCCTGTATCTTTTTGTTGCATTTTAAAACTCCCTAATTGTTCCCCAAGACAATCTTCCTCTGTGTTTTGCTGTAAACTAATTTGCTGAAGTGTCAGGAACCTAAAAAATGTATCTCTGGGATAAAACCCTGTCATATATTCTTCTTATGAACTGAAGTAACACCCTGTTCCTCCTCAATAGAGCCCAGCACAGGCTGTTTGGTTTGACAGAGAGCTCTGCTGGCATCCAACAACACAAGATCCATGTTCATAGAAAGAGGGGGATAAATTTGGTATTTTTGTTCAGCCTTTAAACTTCTCCTCCTCTCCAAGCTGCCTCCATCTTCTCTTCTTGTGGTTCAGGCCTCTTTGCTGAATTTTTATGGGGTAAAATTTCAGCTGAATGTGTTAAAATCACCCTTCCCAAGTGTATTTTTGTGTCCCCATCCAGTTTTGGGAAGCCCTGGAAAGGAGGGAGTGCCAGAGACATTTAACCACGTGGTTGCAATACAACTAAATTTGGCTGGAGTTTTTATCTCCTTTCAACTGCAGATTTTAACTCCTCCAGTGCCAGGTTATCCCTAGACCTGCTGCCAACCCTTTTCACTGTCTTGTGCTGCATTTGGCTCCAATATCCCAGATCTGTGGGGTCCCCACTCTGGAGCCTAGAAAGGGCTCATCTCTTCAGATACTGAAGTATTTTTTTACCTTTGATATTTTGGAAAAAAAAGAAAAATCATAGGATGAAATTTTCCATCAGTATTTTTTAATGGTTATTTAGAGAATGAAGTGTTTGGACATGCTTGAAAATACTGCTGGGCACCTCTTTGCATGTGTAGGTGCCTAAATATCTGAGAAAAGCAGCCATCTGCTGTCTCTGGACTTGGATCCTCAGAAAACATGGAGGCTACTGAAACAAAGAGAATTTAGGCACATGCATTTCTTTTGATGATTTGCTCAACTCTTAATGCCTCTGTGGAGGAAGAATTCACAAAAGGCTTTGAAAGGCTCTGATGCCTTTGTACTATGTGTCTTACAGATAATGTTATGGGAAATTAGCAGGAAAACCCATATGTTTTATACAAGTACTCTGCCCTCCACTTTCAACATCCCTTAGAGCTCTTGCTTTATAAAATAAATAATTCCCTACCTGGTGCCTAAATGGCATTGCTGATTACTTCAAAGTCAATTAATTTCTGAAATAATTTTGAGCTGCCTCAAATTGCTTCTCCTCTTTAAATATTTATTTCCTTCCAATTTTTTTTAGTAGAATTTCAGATTTGGACTTTTAATTTCCTTGAAACTCCTGGGTTGGCTGTAAGGGAGGATTTGGCCTCAGCATGTGGAATACAAACCATTCTGGTGTTGGAAATCCTGATTTGTGCACCCCTTATCCTGGTGCAAAGGACAGAAGCTTTATATTTTCTGGACTGTGCATGGTGTCACTGCTGCAAAGCAACACAAAATCCTGCCATTCAGAGCAGGAGACCTTATTTTGCCAGATTTTGGAGGAAGTTGTCCCTGAGATCCAGGTAACTCCCAGTGGGTGGCTGCCAGCAGCGTTTTGGGGTTCTGTGTGTTTGGTTACTGCATTAAATGGACACTGAGAAATGCTGGCAGAAAAACACCCCCACACCCAGAATTTGTTCCAGCATCTACAGGGGAAAGTGTGGGATAGGGAATCAAAAAATTTCTATTAATTTGAATGCTGAATCTTTAAATATAGGGCAATGTCTTGATTCTGAATCTGTTACATGACTTTCTTCCTGCAGTGTTGACAGTCTTTAATGCCAAAATTAATGAGATCCTCATTGATGCTGAGCCAATTCCCTGACTTGCACGTTGTCAATCAGGTAGAAATCCAAATGTTCACCCACTCCCTAAACCATTTCATGTCTCTAACCCCATCAGGAGCACATGACCCATCTTGTGGATCATGTGGAATAAAATCAGATATTCTCTCCTTTTCACTCTGATGGGGAAAAAAAAAGCGCCCCACAGTTCTCAACTGTGTAATAGTTTCCTATAAAATAAATTACTTTATCTGTCTGAATACTGTCACACTTCTGTTCTCCAGTGATCTACTTCTCCCATCTGTGTGCATAACTGTAATCTTCCCTACACCTACTCTATGTATGCTCAAGTGTCAAAATCCAGCCTCAATCATTCCTGTCATTAGTCTCTTGTTCCTGGTGGGATAACGAGCAAAACACCTCAGCTCCTCAGGCTTCTTGGCATGATTTCTGGGCTCACCCTGCAGAGTTTACATGAGCCATCAGAAACAGGGCACGGCTGAGTTTTGGGTTGGTTTTTGTCACCTGAAGTTTTCCCCCCGTGAGCCGACAGGGTGTTTTCCTTGCTGATGTCTCGTTTCCCTCCTGACTGACGCTGCAGCGAAGCGTAACTTCGGGAGACATCCACATTCCCCAATCCTCTGAAAGTTGACTCGCTGTTTCTTATTGAGTAATTCTCCGTGACTCATCCTTTGTTCCCCGATCCAATTTTCCTCACTCATTGGCAGAGCATTGTTCAGACAATTGAGCTCACTCAAATCCCCATCTTTTGTAGCCAGGCGGTGCAATCACTTCCCTCTTCCACCGAGCCCTTGCAGGAACAATGAGCTGACCCATAAGTTACCACGATCTTGTTTGCCTTAAAATACAGATTATTAAACGAAATAACTGCAGGCAAAAAAAAAAAAAAAAAAGAAACCCTCTTGGAAGCTCTGCATCTTCGTGGTCTGACGTGACAACGTGCCTCTCCTGCTGAGCCGTGACCTACTTTGCTCACAAAATGCTCTCATTACCTTCCCCCAAGCGTGAGGCTGCGGGAGCCTCAGGAATTCTGCACCTCGGGACCCGCGGTGTCAATCACTCACTAACAGCCCTGCGCTGGTTTCCTTGTGAATCAGAGTGTCAGGGATGCTCTGCTTGTCCTGTCTCATGTAAATAACCCCTCTTCTCCTACAGCTCTTTGTATCACTCCTTGTCTCTGCTCCAGATTCCGGGCTGCCCTCAGCATCCAGCCCTCAAATTCACAGCTGGGTAAATTTTGCCTTCTCGTGAGAGATTTTGATAATTTTTGGACTGATTTATGTGTCAGCTCAATTAAAATGTTTTGCTCTGGTAGTTCAAAACATCCCACTCTCTTTCGCTTTTTTTTTTCTTCTTTCCTTTTTTATTATTTAAAAGGAATCCTTTTTCTCTGCCCAATCTATTATGTGCATCAAAACTTGGTAGGATGCCTGCTCATGGGGAAAGAGGAAACAAGAGTTTAAGCATCAACAGCTGTGGGAATGACCCACAACATATGGAACATTTGGTGATTATCCAGTCTATATTGTGTAAGGCATAAAATCATGCAGTTCTACTAAAACATGTAAGTAGAGAGGAGGAAAATGATGGCAAATGACTGGTTGCAAAGATGAAGATCCTTAACTGCATGTTCATATTTTCTGGATCTTCAACAAACGCCTAAAAATTTGCTTGTTGAATTCGAGTTTGTTCCACAGCAGAGACTTGGCTTTGAAGGGTGTTTATTGATAAAAGAGGAGATGTTTGCATCATAAATATTCACAGCTGAGAGTGATTTGCAAACGTGTGAGTGCAGGGATTGGCTGTCAAAGGAAGGCTGTGCTGGGATTTCTGTGCTCCCGTTGGAGTCAGGGGAAGGTTTCTGATGCACGTCAGGAGACAGAAGGGTGAGCTGTGGACTTTCCAAACTCTCCCACCCTCCCTGCCTGGTGTTGGATGTCCAAACAAGGCAGGTATTTATTCTTCCAGAGGGGTGAAGTCATCAGAGCTGAGGGAACTTACAGCAGGGAGATCTGTAGAGTTATGAACTGAAGAGATCTCAGCAACAAAGAATTAGGTCAGTCTATCCTACCAGTGATGGGTGTTGAGTTGGACACTACAATGCAGGGAGTGGGATGGGACAAGTGTGCAGATGATGTCACATGGAGCTGTTTCCACTCTCACAGTTTTGGTGAGGATTTCTATTATTTAAAGCACCTGAAGGTTTTTTGACATGTCTTAGAAACCTGCTCTGCAGCCACAAACACGTGTTCCAATTCTCATGACTCACATGGCTTGAGTTCATCCACCAGGTTGTGCATTTGCAGCTCACAAAAGCCTTTAAAGGCCCCTTCTAACCCAAAGCATTCTATGTAATGCTTGTATTGTAGTTAAATAAGATGTGTACAGAAGTGAAGGTGTTTACAGACCCTGTGTTTCACAACACAGCCCAAAGGGTGAATCCTGGAGTGTTCTGCTCCAATAAAGCACAGCCTCCCAGGTCTGAAATGATTAGAAGTCAATAATTCTCAAACTCTTTACTTAGTACTTGTGAATTCATTTTGTGTTATGCTTTTTGCCTGCTTGTGGTATTGCTGTACTGGGATTTACAGAACTCATCCTTGTGCAGAGAAAGAAGCTGTCTGGGCTGTGTCTTCTAGGAATAAAAGGCTGTACTTGGGTTAATACATATTTTATTATTCACAGTTGCAAACATTCTCCTGCTGAAGCTCAGCAGCTGTGCTTTCTGAAATTAATGCCTGAATCAATGATGAAAATTGTCTTTCAAATTAGGAGGAAAAACACCTAACCCAGCACTGCCCTTCCCCAAGGAACCCCCAAACAACTGCAAGGGGTGGGAGACAGTGTAGGAGAAGGAGGGTGTGTGGGAGGTGAGGAACTTCTTCCCATCATCATCCAGGGCCATCTTGACCTTCAAGAAAAATCGTTCCTCCAGCAGCCAGTAAAAACAAAAAAATCATTTGCATCAAAAACTTTGGGCTTAGATAAAAGGTTTTAGTTGCTCTTTAAAAAAAAAAAAGATATGTGAAATTACCTCTCAAAATGCTGTGGATTTGCTTTTCAAGGATACAATTTTGATTCTATTGAATTTTTTGACATATGGTTATGTAAAGCATCTAAGAGCAAACTATCCATTTACACCTTTCAGAAGGCAGTGACTTGAGGAGTTAATGTGGGATTATTTTTAGTGTGTATTCAAGTTTATTCATGCTGAAAGGTGGTACTTATCTTTTGTAATTTTAGAGTAGCTATTTGAATAAAAACATGAGTGTAGTTCTATTTTAACTGTCATGTGACATCTGGGAGCTGGTTCAAACCTCTCCCTCTTGGCGAGGTGAAAATCTCAGCACCTTTTTTCTTTCCAACATCTCAAGGGTACACACAGTACCTGTGCATGTGTTTGGACATATGTAAATGCATCAAATATGAGTAATCTCCTCTGCACTGAGAAAATATTATACCAGAAACAACAAAAGCATCCATCGGCCAGAAGAAAGTGCAATTTTCGGTGTTCTTTGTAGGAAAAAGCTTGTTGAAGTTAAATTACCCCTGTGAGTACAAATTCCATGTTAAACTGTCACTAGAGACACTGTTAGATAAAAATCTGTGGCTGAGTGTTTTCCCTAGAGCCGGGTAAATATTTCTCTTAGCCAACTAACTGAGCCCTTTTTCAAGTTCAGAGATGATCTGTGCAGAGGTTGCAAGTTTCTCATGTTTTGGGGTCACTCTTTTATATAAACCTTCTGCTGCTTCTTCTCTCTAAAGGAACAGTGAAAAACAAGGGCTCTGCAAATTCAGTGTGGCATTTTGGTGGAAGGAGTTTAAGTGTTTGCCCAAGAGGACGTGCAGGGCTTGGGCTGGGACAGGGCTGAGGCAAAGGCAGAAAGGTCAGCAAAATGTTATTTTGGCAAAATTTTATTTGTTCCAAGTTTGATTTACAGGAAGGGGAATATAAAGCTCTTCTTTAGGAATAGCTGTGGGTCTGACACACGGGAGAGCTTTGCAGTAAAAACACTAATTGAGTCACGATGATAATGAGTTATGCAATGCCAAGGGATCCTTGCTGCCTTTGTGATATTCAAGATAATCTGGGTTGCTCCTATCCATTGATAGGTCTGTGCTGTACCATTTTGCAGAAGATAATATATAAAAATATTTACAGAATAATGCCTTTCATAGTCTCTCTCACAAGCAAACACACCATGAAAGTATTTGTATTACTGGGTTTGTTGACAATGATGTTCAAAGAGTCATTTTATGGTGTATTTCTTCTCCTGATCTGTATTTCTATGCAATGCATTTTGAAAGTATTTTGCAGCTCTGAGTCCTAATGAACCAGCCCTGGATGTGCCTGTTTCCTTGATGAAAAGCTCTCCAAACTCTCACAGAGCACTGGGCAGTTGATGGCACGGAGCTGTGTCCATCAGTGCAGAGCAGATTCCTGGCACTGCCTCAGGATGGGACCAACTCACAGGAGCAAGAGAGAGTGTTTGACTCTCCCCTCACAGCAGGGAAGTGTAACAGCCCTGTTGCTGTGGGATCACACTGTTTTGGTTGTGTTTTGGTGTTGGAGCAGCCACGGCAGAACCGGGGGCTCTGATGGAGGAGGTTGGACCCCACGTCCACCCGGCTCCTTTCCAAGGGCTGTACCCACCTCCCAGTGGGATCCCAGTCCCTACACGTGCCTTGAGGTCTTGCAGCACCTGGTCTGACCCCCAGCAGAGTGGGTGTCTCCTTCAGCATTCCTAAAACCTGAAACATCCCTCAATTCCAGCTGGAATATTCAGGCTGAACCCATTGCTGGCTGCAGTTTTGGTGACAGGGCAGAGAGGAGCTTTGGGTTTTGCTCGTATGTGCTGCTGATTTTCACACTGAGAGTGTAAATCTTCTCCTAATCCTTTGCCTGAATGGAATATTTCCATGTTACTCTGTATTGTACCTGTTTTCCTCAGGAAGGTGTCAGTGCCACCCCTCCTGCCCCTTCACTGTCCAAAGGTGCCATTTCATCCTCAGGCAGAAAGTTTGAACAAAAGTGTTCCTTATCCTGCAGCCTCTGTCACTCAGCCCAGTGGTTTGTATACACCAAGAGCCAGAGAAAGATCTCAGTAATCTGAGTAGTTGCACCTTTCATCCCTCCTTGAGGGCATCTCTTCTCCTTTCCAGCTATCCCATCCCATCCCATCCCACCCCGTGTACCCACCTGTGTCCTTGCCGAGAGCCCATTCCTGACCTGCTGTGCTGCCACTTGATTCCCAGCAGGGACAGCAGAGCTCAGCACCAGCCAGAGCATTATTATTTACCCCTGGGTCCTCCTTATTTCGTTAATCTGTTCACTGCCTTAGTAAATGATGAATTGGGGCAATCTCCTCTCTTCCCTTCCCACCTGCATCCTTCCTTTCCCTCAAGGACTGCGTCGCTGCTCCTGCATCACCACTCACAGGAGCTGCTCTGCTCCCACTGCTGGGCTCTGCAGTCAGTTCTTCTACATTTCTGAGGCAGAGTTTTGAGTGGAATTGCTCAAATCTGGAGAAACACCCACCTGAATCAGCCCCGTTTGTTCCCTGGTGTTTTATTCTTTTGTTCGACTTATCTTTAAATCTGTTTGGTGACAAGTGACGTGGTGAGACAGGTCCAAAAAGCCAATATCAACGTGTCCCCTGCTGCAGCCCTGTTGCAGCATGTGAATTATGCACACACTGGGAAACAGGCCCCCTCTGCTCCTTGCTACTGGCAATTTTCAGTCTATCAGCAGTGAAAGCAAGGCAAGAGCTTGTGCCTGACCCTGTTACAAAAGTCTTAATACAAAAATTCATGTTTTTATCCTGGGTGGGCTCCAAGGACGTGGCACTTGGCAGGAGCTGCTGGCAGCAGGTGGATGGCAGCTCTGGAGCCTTGGAGAGCTGTGTTGCTTTGTTTTTGAGCTTCAAGAAAGCAGGAGAACAGCTCAACTTCTGCTTTTGCAGTAAGAGTGATAGGAAGCTCCTGGCAGTGCCTGGATGTTTCTAAATTGATTCTTACTCCCTCTGCCTTTTAAGTCTCATGTAAAATAAATTGGTATAACTTGTTTGTGAATTAACATAAGGTGGCTTTAGAGATATGAAAGGCCTTTGCCAGGCTTAATCCATTTACAGCTTGTGAGCAAATAATTTAATTAGTGGGAAATAGTTATAAGTGCATGCAAAGACTGTTAGCCAGGATCTTACTCCAAGCTGTGTGGCAGCCCTGGAAAGCCTGGAGTGGCCTGATACAGGATGAAGGCCCATGATGGGTGATGGGTTGGATCCTTCCTTGGATACTTTCACTCCTCTGTGAAAAACCCAAACACCTGAGAAGTTTTAGGGCAGACAGAGCTGATGGCTTTATTCACATGCCTCCTTGGTAAACTAATTAAAATGAGGAAAAAAACCCAGCTCTCCTTTTGGTTTTTTTTTTAATCTCCGTATCTGGCTTTATTTGTACAATCCATCAGGAGGCATCTCACCACCGACATTATTTAAGCTGAAACGGGAGACTCGCTATGAGTCTTAAAAATTCACGAGATAAACAGATTCTGACATTTCATTTGTTGTAGCCGGTGAAAGAATAAATCACCGAGCAAACACCACGCAGAAAACAGTTAAGCAGAGAAGAAATCAGCGTTCTTTCTATGGGAACTTAAACCAGGGGCATATATTTTGCGTGCTGTGTTTATTTTTGTGCTGGCTGAGATGAAGTGTGCAGTTTGTATTGTTTGCTCAGGGAATAATTTAAGCAGAGCTAAGAACGGAGCATCTGTCGGTCAGTAAACAACATAAGATATTTTTTATTAAACACAGCCCAGCCCTCCCCCTTTGCATCCCCTTTGCTGCTGAGAACAGGAATTATGTCCAGGAGAAGGCCCAGGCTGAGCTGTGCAGGGAGAAATGGCTGCTTTGTTTTGGAGCTGAGCAGGCACCGGAATGATTTGCGCTGTGAGGAGGAGAAATGAGGGGTAGAGCAAACACAGCTGGGCTCCAGAAAAAGTAATGAATGTCAAATAAGCCAATGCCTGAGGTACCATCCTCCAAAAGAAAGCAGGAGTGGCACTGGGCTGGTGGATAATAGGTTTTCCATCGGTTTACTCGGGCTCGTCGCTTGGCTGAGCTGATGTTGGTGCAAAAAGGCCAATCACGTTCAGAGATCTGCCCTCACCTGCTGAAATCCAGGAATGGCCAGTGCAAAGGTGTGGGAAAAGGTATTCCCCAGGGGTAAACACATGGGCAACACTCGGGAAACACAGCTGGGTGTGCTATCAAAGGGCAGTTTGGGGCTGTTGGGATTTCACCCTCTTCATCAGACAGTGCTTGGGGCTGCCTCCTCCTGCCCTGACCTCCCTGAGGCCAGAAAACACCTTGGCCTCAGTGTTTGTGACAAATCAAACACTGTGGTTAAGATTTTA
Source organism: Manacus candei (assembly GCF_025592945.1). Classification (NCBI taxonomy): domain Eukaryota; kingdom Metazoa; phylum Chordata; class Aves; order Passeriformes; family Pipridae; genus Manacus; species Manacus candei. The sequence continues at coordinate 15,249,485 of NW_026138085.1, read as the reverse complement.
AAAGCACTTTCTGTAAAATCTACTAAGTGTTGAGAAATTCTCTTACAAAAAAATGAGTAAACCTGATGGAGGTGAACATACTGTGATTATTTATTTTCTTTAAATTTGAAGCTTTTTAAGTGTTAATAGTGAAAACCACACTCATGTAAGTGTTATTCAAAGGAATGCTTGGTATAAACCATGGAATTTTTTCTGTCTTTCCCTGTTTTGCTCTCCTGCCTTTCCATTTATTCATCTGCATCTCTCACCTGCTTCTGACCTGCAGAGAGGAGCTCCCAGGGTGAGCTGGGGATCCTGTTTGCTGCTGCCCTGCAAATAACAACTGTGATGAGCTGACACAGTCAGCAGATGTTCCCACACAGAGCAGAGATATTTTGATTATTCCTAACGATGCACACGGAACTCTCCAGTTCGGGTACAAATTAATTAATTGAGCCTTTCATTTGATCTAATGGGAGCTGTGGCACAAACAAGGGGGATGAGGCTGGGACTGAGCAGCCTGTGCTGGGATCCAAATATGGAACAGCAAATGCTGGAGATTGTGCTGAGAGATTGGATTTGATTAACTCTTCTGCACTGAGTGCTGTGAATTTGGGGGCTGGGTGGGCCAGACCGAAGCAAAGAGGTGGCAGATGGACAAGGGGAACACGATTAATTGAAATATAAGCCTTGTATTAGGTCCTGCTGTGTGTTTTGAAACATAGGACTGAAGGTGGAAGGAGCAGGAGGTGGTGCAGATGCAGCACTTCTCATTTAGGGTGTGTCAGTGCAGAAGGAATATCCCAAATGGAACCTGAGTGCTGATGAAGGTTCAGGAAGACTTTGGCAGTGATGTGCTTTGAGAAGGGTTCAGTTTTTAGGGGGTGGGGGAAGCAGGAGGGCTGTTGTGAGGATCAGCTCTGGTTTAGGGGTAAATCTGCTTCTCTCTGGTTGCCTGTCCCTTGCTGGCCTTCAGAAGCACTTGACTGTCCACACTGCTTGCCAAGCTGGGAAGTGAAGCAGGAAAGGAAAGGGGAAACCAAACAAAAGGATAAACAGGATCACAGTCCCCCAGTCCCTGTAACAGGCTGAGAAAGAGGGACAGGAAAAGAGGAGCTACAGCAGAAAAGCATTAAATAGAGACCCAGAGGGGCATAATGACAGAGAGAAACTTTTAGATCTGTAAGAAACTGTGAGGACAAGCCTGTTCAATAAAAAGCTGATGACAGGGAACCACAGGGAGAGTATCCACTAAACTACATCATTTACCACTCTGCTTGTTATCACTCATTATGCTGTAGATCCTATTATGTGCTGCTTAATGCGAATCTGGCCCCTGCTGTGTCAGGCACAACACACAAAAAGAGGGAAAAAATCATTCCTTGCCCCAAGGAGTTCGTGATGGAGAGTAAGGAGTATTTCTGTGGAAGATTCAATCACCAGATCAGTGTTGGAGGCTGTGGAAGACAGTGATATGTGGACAGTGTGTTTCTCAGGGTTCATGGTTTTATAACAAAAGAAAATTATATATATAAAAAGCAGAAATTACAGCTGGCTGAGAACACTACAATAAAACCTCAGAGGTACAGCAGTTTCAGTTTGTTGAAGGGAAATGAATCATTTTAGAAAAGCTGGATTTTTCATTTGATCTTGGATTTTAGTAGGCTACAAATCTTCACCCCTTCTAACTCCTGTGGGATTTGGTGGGATTTGGGCTTTTGTTTGGAAGTCAACAAGCCTTGGTAACCACTCTTGCTTTGACATGGTTGCTACTTCTACTGAAGAACCCAAAAATTCAGCAGGTGATAAATGTCAGAAAAGAGAAGAATTCAGGCAAAGTCTTGTGATTCAAAATGATCTCTTTTTTTAAACAGCTTCAGGAATTCTGTGTAACATCACAACAGCCTGAGAGTAAAGGAGGGGCAAGAAGGATTGGCCAGGAGGGGGCTGTGCCCAGCCCAGGAGTATCCACAGGTTAGTTGAATTTAGGATAAATAAGAGACTTTACTTACAACCCTTGGTAGGGGGAAGCAAGGAGGTGAGTTGTTGGTTTTAAGCAAAAATTGTTTGGTTTGGCTGGCAAGGATCATTGTTTCCTAGTTGTTAATTGGGATGTATTTGATGCTAGCAGGGAAGTGAATTTGTGAGGGAATGGTTGCTGCCAGCTGGCATGTAGCTAGAGAAAGATGCATCCCAAGCTTGAGGTGCCCTTAACTACCCCAAACAACTCTGTAAAGCACAAAATTATCCTGAGACTCGAGAGAGAGGAACTTCTAAATTCATCTCCTGGTGAGTGGGGTTGGGTGCTCTTTGCAAGAATGGCAGAGTAAGAGAGAAAGCTCAACAAATTTCAGGGTGTAAATTAAACTCCACAAAGCCTTGTCAAGCTTTTCCACGTGTAAATACCTGTTTAGTTCATATGTTTAATTGGGCAAATTCAGGAATGTGTGACAACACAGGACAATGTTCTGCCCTGGGCTCTGTAGGGACTCTCTGCTACAAACTCCTGGAGGGAAATCCAAGCCTTAGGCTCTGCCATTTGTATTTAAAATGTGTGTTGGAGTTCAACTACTGAATGGGTGTAGAAAAGGTGCGAAAAAAAACTTTTATGGGAACTTCAAACCAGCCCTTTTGGGCCTGATTAGAATAAAATACCTGTTCAGGAGGTACAGGCTGAGGTCAAACGAAACCCCAGAGTTTAATTCAGTCACAGGGACATTGCTCTGACTCAGTTCCCTCAGTTTAGGGTTAACTGGTTTCATTTTGAAGAGCAGACCTTATTCCAACGAACTTACAATATTCCATTTATTTCCAGAAATCCCCATCAGCTGCAGAAATTTCCTCCTTTGTTTCACTGCCTTTGACAATAGAAGAGAATTTTCCTCTCTCAGCTGGCAGATTAACCATTATAGTTAGTGCAGAATACTGTCCAACAGGGTTAAGCCATTCCACTTCGATGGCTTTGACTTTGCCATGCCAATTACTAATTTCCATTAAATTCAAAATATGTTTTATGCTGATAAAGCTTCTTAAAGCATTTTCTCTAAAGCTGTATTAAGGAAAGTGATGCTTACATAAGTCCTTTGGAATACCTAATGTGCCGTGGCTTTTGCTATAAATATGTGCCAGTTCATTATCTCCACTGAAGTTCACAAGTGGGTAGGTATTGATTACTTTACAGTTCCAAGGGAGAAAACTTGGATACTTGCATACAGCCTGGATAAGATTGCAGAGCAATCTGCTGCTTTCAGCCTGGCCAAGTGGGCGATTATTTTCCTGGATTTCCTGCCTTCTGTTTCCTCTTGAGTTTTTGTATTTTTCTGCTTTCATGCTGGGCATTAATTTGCTGCCTGTAAAAGGCACTTTCCTGATAGGATTCGACTGGAAAACTCTCCCCCAAGTCCAGAAAGATTTTTAACACTGGGGAAGAACCTTATAAAATGTGAGGGTGGGAAGAATCTTAGAAAAATGGGAAGATGAGGGAGGGGGAACATGATTCCTGGCAGCTGGGTGTGGGTGAACTGCCCCAGAACGAATCCCTCCTCTGTGGGACAGACTGGATTTAATGGCTTCATCTGCACAATGGAGCAGCTCCTCACAAAATTTGCCCAAATTTGTACTTGTTGATCGTTGTCTCTGCCTTCTCCCTGACAGTGCCTGAAGCCTCAGGGTGAAGAGCTGCTGGTCCAGCATCCACAGCGGGCTGAGAATTGCCAGGCACGCTGCTCTGGGGACACACCATCAGCTCTGGGGCACCTTGCTGCTTGGCTTTTCCCTGTCATTTTTATTTTTCCCCACACAGAAATAATTTCCAGAGTCTCATGTTCTGTTATGAAAGCCTATGCAATCATCTTTCCCTGACAAAAATGATCCAACAGTGTGCACAGCCTTCTCACTTCCTCCATGGTCACATCCAGCCATCCTGGATGTGACCTCCAGTTAATCCTGAAATTTCAGAGTATAAGGTGTCCCTCATTTCTGAATATCAGAAAGGAATTTGCTCATTAGGGAAAAAACAAGGTCTAGCACACGGGGAACATTTTAAGAAATCAGAAGAGTCATTTTTCTATGCCAAATGACACTTGGCAGTGATAAAATAACGTTTCACAGCAGCAGATGTTGTTTGCTGCTGGTGTTGCAAAAGTCTGGAACTTTGAAGGACTAGAAGAACTTGATGTGTGTTTTCAGCTTCATAAGAGAGAAAGAGGAAAAAGTAAAACATGTGATTCATTACTTAAAATAAGAGAGTGGGTAGGAAGTGAAGGAAGATGACACTCCTGGCTTCAAAAGGAAATATGTCCAAGGACCCATCTGGAATGTCTGAAAGAGCAGGCAGAGTTGATACTGCCAGGTTGCAGCTTTTTGCACTAATTTCCATCAACACACCTTCATCTGCTTTGAATTTATCTCATGTCCCTGGGCCCAGTTCACTGTGGGAACTGGGTTAGGCTGAACTGGGAGCAATTAATTGTAACGAGAGCAGGAGGACTGAACACAAACACTGGTGGCACTGAAAACTCACATCCTGATCGTTCACATCCCTGCTGGGTTCTCAGGGGAGACAAGCCCTGGGGGGCTGACTTTGGTTGTGTGAATCAGGCAGTTCCAGATTCCCTCAGTGTGGTGCTGACTCCATCCAGGATGCCCATGCAGGAGGGTGATTCCCTGCCCAGCCCAGGTTGGATCAGCTCCAGGTGCTTGCTGAAATCCTGGGAAATTGCCTGGTCTGGTACAGAACTGCCCCAGAGCAGACTGGAGCAGCAACATTTGCTCGTGATGGATGAGCCTTAATTCATTTCTGCTGCGAGAGGTTTTGGTGACAAGGTTGCCCTATAAATAATGTTTAAATTGTAATTTTGTTAAATACCCATCTCCTGGAGGAAAAATTATATTGTTGCCTTCTTTCATTATTCCAGGTATTCAGTAACCCATCTTCATGTCCAATGCTATCATTTATTTTACACAATATATCTGCATTTTTGTATACTGTCTGTATGAATCTGTGTGTATGTGTATTTATATGTATTTGTTTATCAGGGGAAGGATAATTCACGGAGTGATGCTTGATCCAGCCAAGATCTCCACAGGTCCATCAGAGCCACCACAGCTGTACCTGCTGCAAGGTGACATATGGCACCATCCCTGGGGGACAGTGCGTGACATCCTCAGGAATTGTCATCACGGCATTTGCTTTTAAGAGGATTTCCTGAGGCTCACAAGAAATGAAGAGATGCTTCTTCCTGACACACCATGGACAAGAAGTGACTGAAATGAGACATCAGAGACATCGGTGTGGAGAGGGAAGAGGACAGCTCTGGGGTGTGTCCCAGTTTCCAGGCAGGATGGAAGCGCAGGGGTGCAGTGCTGTGTGCTCAGCATGTGCTGTGGCACATGGAACGAGGGAATTCCTGCCTGAATCTCTTCCTAGAAAGCCTCCAAACATGGTTCTGGCCTGATATGGAGCAGAAGAAATACGGACAGATAACTTCCCATCCTGACTCCCTGACTTATTCTGATTCTCTTCAGCAGGACAAGGGGCAAATGAAAAATGGGGGCTGTCGCTGACAGATCCTGTGGCATGTGCAGCACAGGGACTGCTGTTCCCAGAACTGCCTGTCACTTGGATTCTCTGTGTGCTGGTGATGGGAATGGCTTCATTACTGAGTGACTGACCTTTTCCAAGCAGCTTGGCAGCAGCAGAGCTTTCAGCTTGACAGTGCTGGCTCCCAGATGTTACCTGGTGACTGGCTGGGGGAAAGGCAAAGCTGCAAATCACCTTTGGAAATCCTCCTCCTTATGTAGGGGGTGTTTGGCAGAGTAGCTGCAAACTTTTCTCTGTTGATGCTTGAGACTGATGGTTTCCCCAGCAAATGGATGGGACATGACTGGTGTTTGTTTTAAAGGTTTAATTTTTAATAGGGATTTGGCACTTGATTTTAAGAATAGCCCATTGTGGGAAACCTGCATATATTTAAAAATAATTATTCTACTCAAAACCCTTGCTCTTCTTCTGTAGCCTCATTAGGGATGTGTCATCCAGCAAAAGGCTGGCTGATGTCTCAGATCCAGGCTCCTTTTCTAAAACAAGGAGAAATACTAACCAAAAATCAGGAGATAACAGTGTATAATTTGAAATAAACTAAGAAGAAAAAAAAAAGTATTTTTTAAGTCTTCCTTCAACAATCTGGTAGACAGGTTAGGAACTTTTCTGTCTCTGAGCAGCTTTGCTGGAGCATCATGTCCTGCCAAAAGCAGCATCACCTGTTTTACAAGTGGGTGTATTGCAAATGCTGTCTGGAAAAACTGTTCTCAGGGGGGTCATTGGAGGTGTTTCAGGCAGGATGACACCTGGGGGAGCCCAGGGCAGGTTTGGTAAGGAGTCACAAAGCAGCCCAGCTCGTTTGCTGGTTCCTTCCAGGGATGGCTCCAAGGAACAGCCAAGCCCCCCCTGCCCCGGGCGGGTTGGCCCCGGTACCAGCGCTCACCACGGCACCTCCCAGGCCTGGGCTGGGCCAGGCTTGAAGGTAAGTCTCCAGGGGTCATGGCCCCTCGGGGGTTTTGGCAGCTGCAGCACAGGGTACCTTGCAGTGGTGCAAGTCTGTCCACTTTTCCGAGCTCGGGGCGGTGTCTCCCTTTCCCCGTCCCTGCAGAGACGGAGGCACGAAGTGCTGGATGGGTAACTCCAGAGGAACACCAGGAACTGGCATTAACAATTGCTCAGCACCTCTCTAGAAGCCTCCCCACTGCTCAGAGGACATGGAGATGCAGGTACTTGGTAGGAAAATATCTCCAGTGGGTTCATTGTGTGATGATGGCAAAAGTGAGGCAGCCCAGCTACTCCCCAGCCACTGGGAATGTACATTAGTGTGCTTGTCCAGGCAGAGGGAAAGGCAGTGGGCTGGTATTTACAGCCATTAACTAGATTCTCACTGCAAGAGATTACTTACAATTTTACCTCCAAAAAATCCCCTTCCAAACAATCTAAAAACCTTCATGGGGAAGCCAAGGAGTTTATAAGGGCGTGTTCAAGGGGGAATGGCTTCAAACTGAAAGGGAGTAGGTTTAGATTGGATATTGGGAAGGAATTCTTGGCTGGGTGGGGAGGTCCTGGCACAGGTTGCCCAGAGAAGCTGTGGCTGCTCCATCCCTGGGAGTGTCCAAGGCCAGCTTGGACAGGGCTTGGAGCAACCTGGGCTGGTGGAAGGTGTCCCTGCCCATGGCAGGGGGTGGAACTGGGTGATCATTAAGGTCCTTTCCAACCCAAACCAGTCTGATTCTATAGTTCTCTGAGGTACTGGTACTAAGAGAAGATCCTTGCAAAGGTTAAACAAGTGAGTTGTCCTCACCTAGGGAGTCAGAGGAACTTCAGGTTGGATCCTACTTGATTTTTGCCCATTGAGGATGCCTGAGACAGACCCTGACACAGACATCCTGTCTGCCCAGAGACTGGGGAAGGACTTGTATCAGTCCCAGGATGTAACTGCACACAGGACTGAGGGCTTGAGCTGCCTGGTTCACTGCAGTTACCTAATGGGAAAACTAATGTGAGAAGTGGGAAGTGTTTTTCCATTTCCAGTTCATTTGGCTTAGTAGTGCATTCCTGCCTCTCTGGAGCTCTGCTGCACATCAGACACTCACTGAGGAGCAAAGAGCACAAGTTTTGGTTGTGCAGGTCCCACCAGGGCCAGGTTAGGAGCCTGGAAAACCACAGGCTGCAGAAGCAGACTGCCTTAACCTTGCCTCTGTAATTAGAGGTGCTGTTTATGTGCAGAGCCAAGTCTGTTGAGGGCCATTTTTCTCAGCTGGAATTAATGAAAGAATCCAGCAGCCTCATTGACAAATCAGGAGTCAGTTCAGTCAGTTTTAATACCAGGCCAGTGGTCTATCACTAATTAAAATAAACATTTGTTACTTGGGTTTGAGATTCTTTCCAAACTACAGTTTGGAAAGGTTTTCAGAGCTGATTTCTTTCCCCAGCCTGGGCTGTGTTTGAGACAGACATCAGGAGGATCTGGGAGTGGGAAAGGAAGAGAAGGATGGGGAGGAACAAAAGTTGTTGAAATCAATGTCAGGAATTAGAGAAAGAACAGGCAGGGAGGGAACAGAAAAAGGAACAGAACAAAACCAAAGAAGACAGACAAAACATGATTGATTGGGAGGGAGGGTGGCAAGAGACAGCTGAGTGACTGGCAGGGTGACAGCACAGACATGAGGCTGGGGAAGTGGGGCTGGAGACACTGTCACTGGGGTCTCTGAGGGCTGGGGAAGCATTTGCCAGGCATGGAGTTGGTGTGGTCTTTGGGGTGGAGATGGCAAAGAGGACCCTGGAGGTCTCCTCCAGCTCTGGTTGTGATCAGGTGTCCCAGGGCCCTCCCTGTCTGCCCATCCCATGGCATCCTTCAGCCAGAGGGTCTGCAGGGGGAGACTTTACAGCTGAGCTAATCCAGAGTGGGATATTCCAATTAATTGGATGGACATGGGATCATGCACTGCATGACTGGTGGGCAGGGGCTGTGGCTGCACCATGGACAGCTGCCTCCTCCCTGGAGGTGGGCATGAGGTGTCCTGAGAGAGTGTAGGGCTTGGCATGTTCAGTTGGTTGGAAGACTGGTGATCCTACAACCAGGTGCAGGTTTCAAGGACCTACAACTCCCAGAATGGCAGGTTATTTCATGCCTTCCAATTTCCACCTGCTCATTCTTGTTCCTGTAGCCCCTGGGACCTCCATGCCCAGGGAATCCCATGTCGTGCATGCACCCATGTCACAACTGAGGAAGTTTCCATCATGTTCCACAGCTGCAGGAAAGCCCTCAGGGATCCCTCAAGATTCCCAGGTGAGTACAGACACAGGCAGAGCCTGAGCTCTGTGACCCATGCACCATGTGATAAATGCTTAAATAAATTCCTCGATAGTATTTAACCCCCATGGGGTTTCTAGCTTTTGATGTTGAAGCTGACAGCCAACAGTGGCAAAGAGACACCACAATATCAAATGTGACATTGCTGGTGTGCTGCAAACTGGTGACTTCCCTCAGAGCATTTGCTCAGCTGTCCTGTTTTGGGGAATGTTTTCCTCATTCCTGTTACTATTTCACACTACAGGGAAATCAAGATCTGCTTCTGAAGCAGATACTGCCTGTTTTCAACGGGGTGTCTATGGAAAGATGCTCAGCACCTCCTCCGTGGTTCTCTGCTCCCCTTGAGCACCAGCACCGTGCAGGATGAGGCCCCGTGTTGGCACCAATTCCTGAGGAAACTGTCTCTGTAGAAGTGGAGCATCTGTTTCTATTAGCAACAGCAGCTTCTGCATTTAAGAGTGTGTTGGTGCATTTAAGTGCCTCATTATGGAATTGTGTTTGTTTGTGGACTTCGGCAAGTTTGGGGGCTGCAGAGTGAGGGGGGGGCTGCCACAGGAAAGTAGGGGGGAGGTGAGAGAGGGGAGAGCATTATTCCTACATTCACCTGCGTGAGAGCCAGGCATCCTCTCCAAAACTCCTATAAAACCTCCTATAAAACAAGGTGGTTTTTCAGCCAGAGATGTGCTGTGAGCAGCAGGGGTGAGTGTGACTGAGCACTGTGCCCCAGTGACCCCCCAAAAGCCCTGCTGTGTGTCCAGAGAGCTTCTCCCAGCCAGGCAAGACACACTGTGGATAGCAAAGGGGGAGGTACCATGGGAAAGTTCTCGTTCAGAACAACAGGATGCTGCCAGTGTGTTCCTGTAGCTATTCCGGGTAGGTACAGGGAGAAGGAAATGTTTTCTGTCCTGATGACTAAAGCAGAGAGTGAAGAGCCACCGGCTTTACCTTTCACTGCCACCAGTGCCGGGCTCAACACGGGCAGGAGGGGTGGGATTGAAGCCAGGCTGCTTGTTCTCTCCAGCATCTGCTCTTGCTGGGATCTGCTCGTCTGCCGCCCTGCACCCGCAGCAGGAAAATAACCCCACACCCCGGAGGGGCTGGATGTGGGAGGGTGAAACACTGCAAAGCAAGAGCAGCTTCAGCAAAGGACAGCTCTTGTTCACAGTGCAACCAGCCCGGCAAAGGGAAAGGCTGAGGCAGCCCCAGAGCAGCCGTGAAAGTGGTTCCCCACTTAGCTGCGGGAATTTTGTTGCACGTCTCAAGGAGGCTTTTTCGTTTCCTTTGGAAAATAGGCTGCAATCACCCGGAGAAATGGTGTGTGACAAGATTAGGGCAGGGACCACCGGTGAGAAGAGCATCCAAACTGAGCCAGACTACATGAGCATGTTTCATTAAAGGTGTGAATATTTTGTTCTGCTGTGATAAAGCATTAAAGTATCAGTGTTTTCCCATCGAAGCAAACAAACCCCTGAAGCTGAGAGGGTGCACGAGGTGAAAATACATTGAGGTTTTCTCAGGCTCTGACTTCCTGGAACACAAGCTTTACTACCAAGCAGAACTTATCATTTTCTGCAACAGAAAAACTAAATTCTTCTCACTGAAAAAGTTATGCTGGAATGACTAAAACTAATCAGGGTTGTTTAGTAGCAAGACCTCGGCCAACCTTATAGCAATTCAGCTAAGAAGATTAACACGCATGAGCCTTTAAAGCTGTCAATCCCTTGCACAGGATTTGTGTTGGGCACTTTGGACACTCTTGGCCAGTCCCTCCCAGCTGATATCCCCTGCTCACTCCAGAGCCACTGAGCAGGCAAACTTTTCTGTCCTTGTGCCTTTGTATTTCTGCTGCTTTCCTTCAGAAGGGGGAAGGGAAACACATTTCCATGGTTGCAAACCCGGTCATTCCAAAGGCAAATCAGCTCCCTTTGTGTGTTATTGGGTCAGCTGTGATGAAATGAGGGGCGAAGAATGTGCCTGAGCCCTTCAGCTTTTGAATGTTCCGTGAGAGAAGCATTTAAAGGGCACCAGGAGGTCGGCTGTGATCTTGCTGAAGCAGCTGCAGAAAACATCTCCACTCGGTGCTCAGAATCCTCAGCTGACAATGACCACTGTCATAGCCAAAGCTGACAAAAATTGCATAAAGGCTGTTTCTGCACAATTTTGACAACCTACATCAGTACAATTGGTGACCAAAACGCCCTGAGCTGAGCGGGAAGGTGTGCTGGCTGTGTCTGCTCCTCCAGGTGACACCAAACAGGGCTGGGGTGGAAGGAGGGGATGCAAACAACTTCTTAAATTCCTCCAGGCCAGTCTCCTGTGGAGAAGTATGGCCAAAGTTTTAAGGTGTTTTAAGGAGTTTTTAAGGTGTTTCAGCCATCTTTTAAAAGTGATCTGCTGGTGCAAAGCCTGGAGAGAGCAGCCCCTCTGCTGTTTGGCTCCTGTGGGATTCCTGGGTCTCTGAGGTTTGCTCAGCAGGCAGCTCAGGGAATGCTTTTTGGTAGGATTGCTGAAAGATCTATCTTTTGCACGATGTTACAAAGCAGTTTTGAAAAATAGGAAATGCTGCTGAGACTGCTCATTGCACTTCTCACGTGCTCTGGCCTTGTTGCTGTTTAAAACTGAATATTTGCTGCTTTTCTCTTCCAGCACTAATATTATGCCTTAGTGCTGCCATGAACATGAGTTTTATCAACAACCCCTCTGATGGGTGCTGTTGATGCTCTGCCCAACACAGCAGGTGGCAGCCAGGAAAACACACTCCTGTGAGCCCCTGGTCCTGGAAATCCCAGCACAGAGCTGTGCCAGTCCCCAGGGTGAGCAGTGGAGGGGCTGCCCTCTCTGCTGGCTGCCTACAACGCTCAGTGAGCTTGGAAGACAGTGTTTCAGGTAGGAATACAGCTGGGATCACTCCTCCCAGGTATCCATCTCACTTTCCACAAGTGAGAGGGAACTAATGTTGAAACCTGCCTGCCTGGAAATGAGCTTTTCCTGAGCAGCCTGATGCTCTGCTTCCTGGATGAATTACTATAAATGAGTTTATAATTATTTACCTAATTGCAAGTGCTTTCACTAATGATTTTGTCAGAATTTACTGGGACTAGAGCAACATCTGAAGCTACAGTAATGAAAATGTAATGCAATATGATAGCATGATAACGACACCAAAAAGACTCATCTGCATGGGATTAACATCTCAGGATCCCAACTGTGGGTGGGTGGTTAGGATAGAGAGGAGCTCTCAGTGCAGGAACTGCTCTAGAGTTGAAAAGGCAAGGGGCACAGGGAGAAGAGAGATGGTAGGGACATTGTAGAAAAGAGGAGAATGTGGGACACCAGGAGATAAGGACCCTTTTTAGAATGGTCAGGCTCAGGGGCATGGGCACTGACAGAAAGAAACCATTTTTTTTCAACTGACAGGCTTTTGTATTAAATTATTGTAGTTTCTTTTTTTTTTTTTTTTGCAGTGGCAGGTGCTCTGAATAAGACATCCTGGTTTTCTTTGTCTTTCTTCTACAGTGATGTGAGAATTGCAGGGTAGTTCTTGCTGAATAAAGACAGTTTCAGTCTAGAATATGGAGTTATATGAAGAAGGAGTAGAGGAACATTTCACTACTGCAGGACACAGCCCATCCCCAGCAGGTAAGGTTGGAGGCTTTTCCTCTGTGGGGTGGATTCTGAGGGAGGGTGGAAGGTGCAGAGGTGACACTAAGCAGGCAGTGAGGACACTTGGCCTCTGCCTGAGAGCACTTTTGTTTATAAAGCAGTATCCACTTCCCAGGAAAATATTTTTGATGTTGACTTCAGACATCCTCTCTGGGAGACCGGCCCAGCCTCCTGGCTTGCCCAGCAGACAATAGAAGGAAAACAAGCACAATAGGTGCATGTGCTAAACACTTTAATGAGCACTTCCACACCATTCTCCTGGATTTCCCCACATCCCCATGAGTCAATAAGCACCTCATGCAGCTCTCCAGATAGTGCCTAATAAAGCACGGCCCAGCCCAAACATCAACTCTCATTCACTGATGGAGATGGGAGCTGATTTTGTGCCCTGGGTGTTGTCTCAGTGGCATATTCCCAGTAATCCCTTTGCCTGTGTGAGCTTCCCACGACGAGATTATGCTTCAAATGCCTCAGACACGATTATACCCGTTGGTGCAAAAGGCACGGCGGCGATTTTTGCACATGCCCTTAAAAGCCAGAGAACAACAAACCCCCAGCTGATTGATCTGCACCTGCAAAAAGAAAAAAGCCCTCGAATTTGTTGCCCTGTGGCTCTGGAGGATGTGCATCCCTCATTTGGCTCTGGTTCCTGGTGAATAGCAAGTTAATGATAGTGCACAAATCACCAGTGATTATGCTCCGGTCTCCATTGTCACCCAACATAATGTCCTCCTCCAGTGGCACTTTGTGATGGTGCTCTGTGATGCACAATAAGGAGTGCTGTAAGTTCTGTATCAGAAAGTCAGCTTTTATGGTAGTTACTTGGGACAATTTTATCTCCTGGAGACAGGGTTTTTAAATTATGACTAATACGTGGTATCCAGGAGTCTTTCATCTCCAGCTCTCTCTCAGGTAGTTAATCCAGATACATTATTCCCAAACCACTCAGTCTTCCTCTTCCAATGCATGCAAGAGAAATTTTTTTTTAATGATTTATATAAATGAAAAATTATCAGGCTTCAGAAATATTTTTTTTTTTTAAATATTGTTTACAGGCAGCCAGAATCTGAATCAAGGGATGTGCATCCCAGAGCCTTGCAAAGAGAGAGGAGATATGAGCAGGGAGGACTTAGTTTTCATTCATTTAGGCATTAATTAATAAGAAATACACTGGTTTGGGTTGAAATTATGCCTCTATGTCCAATGATGTAAATCCACCAAGGCCAGCTACTCCAATAAGGTTGACCTGACTCTGAGCTCTGTGTTGGTTGCAGCAGCTCAGGACCTGTTCTGGTCATTCCTGCCTCTCTGCTGACTCTCTCTGACAGCTTATCAACAGCTTCTCTATTACCTGAGCCCATGAAAAGCTCATATAAGAATCTGATTTCATTTAGCATTTTCCATCATGCTCTGGGTTATACTCAATGCCCATTATCTTTGCATGTTTTGCAAGTGTGTGACTGCAAAAATAAGTTAGTGTGAGTCTTCAGAATTAGGAGTTGTTGGGAATTTTTCAATGAAATAGCTTTGCAGAAGAAAAAAAGTTCTTCAGTTGGGAATGCAGCACTGAAACCAACAGTTCTCCTGGGAAAGGTGATTGCTCAGTGTGGGAGGGTAGGATGCATCTTTCATACTTCCTTTTCCTCTCTCCAGCAAACACCCTAAATCTGCTTTTGCATATCTGGGGTTAATTTCTCAATCAGCTGAACAAGTAAGAGTAATTTTATTATTTAAACGGGGATTTTAGCCTCAATCTCTCAGACTACCTCCATGGTAATAAAATCAGCAATGCTCCCTGGTCTGGGCACCCCACCCTATCCTTTCTCCTCCCCTCTGGGTGCTGGTTTTCTTGCAGAGGCAACCCAAGGCTGTGAAGAAAGAGCAGTGACAGAGTTTTTCTGCCCTCAGTGGGTGTTGTGATGTATCTGGTGCACCCTCAGCCACGTCCCACAGCTGCTGGCCTGGCCCTGCTGCTGCTGACACAGAGACTTTCCATTAATTTCTGTTTGGGAAAAAAGGAAAAGAAAACATTTTTAGGAAGTTCTTAATTTCATCCCTTTGCCAAATCACTCTTCTGAGTACTTTTGATGGCCAGAAGACTTTGGCAGAATGAGGCTATCCCTCATTGCCCTTTAGAGCTTTAATCATTGTTTTCCCTGTTCCCATGATGAACTCCAAGCTGTAGCTTGGTTGGCAGCTCAATATCTCTTTAAATTACTACTGGTTTCTCCCGTGTCATTAATATTTTATTTATGTTGTATTAAATTTCGCATCAGTCTCCATGCCAACAGTTCATGCCAGGAGCAGTGTCTGACAGAATAATTTAAATCCTCAGAGATATGAGCAATTTCTTTTTGGATAACGTCATGGAGGCAGATTTGTTGTGTCCTTGTTTTGCGGTGTCAGAGAGTCAGGGCTGGACACAGAATGGTTTTGGTTGGAACTGACCCTAGAGATTATCTAGATCCATGGGCTGGGACACCTTCCACTAGCCCAGGTTGCTCCAACCTGGCCTTGGACACTTCCAGGGATGGGGCAGCCACAGCTTCTCTGGGCAACCTGTGCCAGGGCCTCCCCACCCTCAGAGAGAAGAATTTCTTCCCAATATCCAATCTAAACCTACTCTCTTCTAGTTTGAAGCCATTCCCCCTTGTCCTGTAATTACATGCCCCTCTCCAGATTTCTTGTAGCTCCTTCAATGCTCAGAGGTCACCTCAGACCTTCCTCTTCTCCAAGCTGAACAATCCCAATCCCCTCAGCCTCTCGTGTTCCTCCTCTGCCCCTTCCTGCAGTGGCACCAACGTGGAGACCCCTCTTGATGCTGAGGGAGTTGAGGACTGGCACTCCTTTAAGCTGCCACCAAGTGTCACCTATGACTGACACCAAATCCTCAGGGACAGGCAGAGCCTTTCACTGGACCGGATGAGAATTCTGGGAAAACAGAAGGTTTGAGCAGAAAATCCCTTTTTCAGGACACTTACAAACTCCTGCTTGTGGACTTGCACCATTCTGGCTATACCCCTGTTGCTGCCTTCATTCCCATGGAAGTGCAATCCATGTAATTATTTTATTATTTATCTGAACTGTAGGTTCTTATCTGCTTTGCTGCTGGCAAGCAATTCTCTCTGACACTGGACTGGAGAGATAAAGCCACTGAGAAGGAGGACAGCAGCCAGCTTAACTCCCTCTTCACCACATACAGGGTGGTCACAATTTGAATTTATTCATTTATTTTTGTTATTTCAATATATGACCAGTAAAGAGCAAGGAATGATTCTCAATCCCAGAGGTTCTCCAGAGGGCATGGCTCTGTTGGGACTGCATGACATCCATTCTGTCCTCTCTGGGATGCTCACACCCACCAGAGAAATGCAAAGGCACTAAAAATCCAATGAAAAGTTGAGTAGAAAAAAAAAAAGTAAATTATTCAGGTTTAAGTAAGAGAAGAATAAGCAGGAGGAAACAGCCAAAAATGGATGGAGACTCAAGGGAAAGAGCAGCAAAAAAGCAAGAGTGTGTTTCTTTGTATTTAACAAAAAATGGATTCCAGGAACCCCTAAAGAATTGCTATTTGAAATGCAAAGTCTGCATAAAATAATGTATCAATGAGGATAGTCTAATGCCATACAGGGAAGATTTGGCACTCAAAACACTTCAGACTCCTGGGGCCTGACAAATTCAAATTTCCTCCCGCTATATTCGTAAAATCCCAAATCTGCAGGACCTGGGGAATGGCATTAATCACAGGTGTAGCCAAAGGCAGAGAGATCCTGGAATCACAACTGCCTTCGCAAGGCTCTGCACCAGAGGGGATTAAAGAGAAATGAGTTTAGTGGAGGAACTGTGGAGTTAGCACTTATCATCCCGAGCTGCAATTTGTCAGGATACAACACGAGGGGAGGGGAGGGGAAAGAAAGACCCAGGCGACAACCAGGGCTTATCCACGTGACTCTATTGATTTTCCATGTCAATTAATGCCAGAGAAGAATCCTTCCCTGGAGAGCCCACAGCCTGAACTACAGGCAAAATTACCTCTCCTGAGACTGCAGCCGCCTTTGCAGCCTCGTGGTATCAACCCTCCCTGTTTGCTTCTGCTTCCTTTCTTAAAAACCCACAGTGGGAAGGGAACTGGTGCGTCTTCTTGCCCTTCAAATGTAGTTGAGGGAATATCCATCTGTTTCAGAAAGGCACATCTATCCTCTACCTTGTTATTTTCGTGGTTTGTTTTGTTCTTCGGGAAATATAATGACTGGTCTTGCTTATTTTCCCAACCAGCAATTACTTTAGAGATGAAATCACAAGCAGCCCCTATAACCTTCTGACAGGGCAGGATTATGAAAGGCCTGCAGAAGTGTCATGCAGACTCTGCTGTGAAATCTGACAATTTAAGAGCTTCCTTCCTGGTCCAGACAGTGATGATTTTTGATACGCTTTTAAAATGCCCTTATTTTTTTTTTTCCCCTGCTCTTACAGGTATTGGAGAAATAGATGAAATGTGCAATCCTTTCTGCAGATGGGAGTGCATTTGGTGATTCACTGGAGGCTTGGAGGGTGCTAACAGCCATCCTTTACATGTCTTGTGTTGGTTTAATAGGTAGTTTGCAGCTGTGGGATCATTGCTGTATTTCGTAGATCTGTTCTATTATTAGCTATTAAAGGGATATGAGACCACAGATAGTGATGTATTAAACCACCAGTTCCTGCATTTATTGGCAGCACCTGGGGATTAAAACAGCTGCTGTCACTCTGCAGAGTTCTCTTCAAAGCAGGGGAGATGTGATGAATAGGTGATCAAAGCACCCTCACCCTGCCCATTGTGCAGGAATCACAGATGGGAACGGCCCCAAACAGGCACAGTGGGCTCAGGGAACCAGCAGAGACTTTGCCCCAAAGGCAGAGGATGGTGAGGGAAAGCAAAGCCAGTCAGAGAATCACAGAATATCCTGAGCTGGAAGGACCCACAGGGATCACTGTGCAGGACAAGCCCAAAGATCACACCCTGTGCCTGAGGGTGTTGTCCAACCACTCCTGGAGCTCTGGCAGCCTTGGGGTTGTGCCCACTGCCCTGGGGAGCCTGGTCAGTGCCCAACAACCCTCTGGATGAAGAACCTTTTCCTGAGATCCAACCTAAACCTCCTCTGACCAGTCTTCATGCCAGTCCCCAAAGACTTCAGTGGTTCAAAGATGGGAAACTCTCCATGGTTGTGGTGGCCTCTTCCAAGGAGAAGGACATGGCAGGAGGGTCCAGCAGTACCCCCTGTGGTTCCCCTCTGGGCAAGTAAATCCCCTGGGGTTAACATGACAACTCTTTATTCACAGTGACCAGAACCACATTTATAACAAAACCTCTTCCAGTGACCTTTTGTGGCAATTCCAGCTCGTTCTGCCGTGCCTGCTGGGCCTGCTCCTGCCTCTCCAGAGGTTAGTTGGGATCTTTTCACCTAAGGAGAACTTCTGCACCCAAGGGAAAACATATTTACCTTGAAAATAGCATGGTAATTTGTCCTCTGGAGGAGAATGGGAAGGAACTATTGGAGCTAGGATGGAGTATGAAATCTGCGGCAGAGCCACTGGCTCATGTTCCTTGCACGTGTAGGCAAAAGGGACACAATAAATAATGCAGCAAATCCAGAGTAAATAATTTAGGTACCATGAGGCTTGGATGAGATCCATAAGAACCCCTCCTAAATTTAAAGTGCCTCTATCTTTTTTGCCTTGCAGGATTCCACTGTATCAGTGACATCCTGAACCTGGCACTGCCCAGCACAGCTCTGGCTGCAGCAAGGGGCACCCTGAGGGGCAGCAACTCCAGCAAAGGTCTGAGTGAGTAATTTGAACATTAATTTGCATTACTGTGAAGTGCAGTTCTGTCACCTGGCTGCAGCCCAGGCTGGAGGTGTGTGACTGGTGGCTCTGGGGCAGTGAGTTTATGGTGAATCATCTTCTCCAGGGCCAAGGGGCCTTCGTGGTGTTGCAAGTTCAAAGTCTGATGATAAGATGGTGTTGTGGTTCATGATAAATGTGATCTTCCTCCTCCAAAAAATGTGGGAGCCACCAAGGGAAACAAGAAGCAGGGAAAGGCGAGGCAGATGCAGGAGCTGGATCCCTGCAGCCCTGGTGTTCTCACGGAGCCCTCGGAATAACGATGAATAAAGCACTGCTCTTCCAAACCACTTTCTAAAATAAACCATCCAGATGGCTGTAAGGGAAGACCTAGTCATCAATCTGAGTAATGTTTATTTTGAGTACATTAACCAAGAGATGTGCACAATTGTGCTGGGTTGTGCACAGTGAGGCTCAAATGGTTGCAGGAGCAGGAATATCACACACGTCAGACAGTGCTGGGCCACAATGTCAGCCTGGTCCTGCTCTATGGGACAGCCCTGAGAGCTACTTAGGGTGTCTCACATATTATGTGTAGAGAGGAAGAATGCATTTTCTCTTCTACAACTTCACAGGTTCTGGGATCACCCAAAAATATATAAGAGGAGACAGTGCTAAAAGCAGGTAAATGTTCTCTCTTTTCTCTTTGAGAGAAGGTGGAGAGGACAGAGAGATTTTCTTACAGTCTGTGAGAACAAGGTCATTTGGCTTTTCAGGCAGTACTGGGGTTCTTCCTCCTCCTTTCCCCCAGCATGTCCAATTCAAACTTGATAAAAATGAAATCTGAAAAGCAACACTCAGAGAAAGACACAACCCAGGTGCTCTGAAAAGGCTGCCAGTGTCTGCTGTGGCATAATAGAGTGAAATATAAATACACAGAGGTGTTTTTCAGCCTGCTGTGCCCAAGCCAACACCTTGTTTAGTGCTTGTACTGCAGTGCAGAGCTGTGCTCGATGGCTTTTCATGGGTGCACCCAAGGGGGGGTGGCTTCCAGCAGCATTTGCTGCCCAAGTGGTGAGGAGTTATCTCTAGGTCTGTCCAGCTGAGAATACTGGAGGGGTCCAATTGGCTCCCATCACTGTTTTATGCTCTCTAACTTCACTCCTCAAACCTTGAGTGCAAAGTTCTCCACAGGGAGCATCCCCCAGCACATTCTGGAGGCTGCTGGGAGTGCCCCCCTGGTGCCAGGGCAGATGGAAGGGGCTGCACAGAGCCCCTGCCCTGCTGAGCCAATGTACCTTTGCACATTGCAAAGCTTCAGCTGAGAAAAACACCACCTGAAACTCAGTTTGTCCACTACACACCCATTTGAATCACCAAAGTCTGCATTAAAATACAGCCTGAGTAAGAGCAACTGCTTTATTTATTTATTTTCCCTGAATGCAGTTTTTATTAGGTGTGAAATCCAGCCCCTTTCCTTAGCTGGAAGTATATGAGCAGCCTTCATGTGCAGGAAGATTGTAGTGGTATAGTAGAAAAATCCAACCATTAGGAGCTCTCGAGGCATAAATTCAAACCCTCATTAATCTCCGTGGGCTGCATCTCAAACCTGAATTTTCGCAGAACGTGGGTGGTGTTTTCAAAGTGAGTTGCTGGAATGGGTTGGCTGAGAGGATTGACTTAGATAACAATATGTTCCTGAACCTCTGCCTGAACAAGGTGCAGGCCATGGTTTGGGCTCTGTGTGGCACATCCAGGGGGGTGTCTGTGGTGGCCTGGGGGTGGCTCCAGGTCCTCCCAGCTCAGTGCTGGGCTGTGGGGAGCACAGGGAGCAGAGGGAGTGGCACACGGAGCTGTCCATGGGCTGGTTGTGATTGTTCTGGTGTTCACTAATTCACGTACAACATGCTTTTACCTGTCTGCTTCATTCTTTTTTTTATTTCCAAGAAGCAGTTGAACTTCCTTACCTGGGCCAGTTCAGCTTTTTTTACTGTGAGACCCCAATTAAAATTGAAGTGTGGTGGATGTGTCACCCGGTAATTCTGTGGAATTCTGTGGAATTCTCTGTCTCCAGAGCATCTGGAGACCTGAGTGTCAGGAACAAGGCTATGCTGGTTTGGCACAGGAGAGCTGCACTTGGCTCCTGAGCTGTCTCCTGTCTCTTAATTGCATTGGGGAGCACCAAGGTCTTGGTTTAAGTTGTCATAATGCAAAGATTTCTGAGTCACCACTGCAAGAAGAATAGCAAGAAATAACCTACTGTACTTATGGAAGTTCAGGTTGTGAGAGAAGTGTTGTCTTTAATCAAGGACAGACTTTTTGCCCAGAAAGAGGCACAAGAAAGAGGCTTAAGGCTCAATTCCAGCTCCAAGAAGGATGAATGCTGGAGGGGTTCTCTATCAGGATTTGGGAAGAACTGTCACTCACTCTGCTATCACAAGTGTCTTGGTATGTCAGATCTAGGAATTTTCCAGATTTTGTTAGAAATACTACTAAAATTGGAGGAATGGATTAAGGAAACCCTACTTACCATGTAAGATGATGGCAGAAACATGTTTTTATTTTCTAGCTGGAAGCAGTTTGGTGTTGGCTTAGGTAGGTACAGACTGCAAGAGAAGCTAACCTTTACATTTTTAAATAAGTATAAATAGCTGAATCACCACTTTGTAGAAGCAGCAGCAGTTTTGGCCACGGTTGATCCTAAGCACAAAATTTATCTGAAGGGAAACTTTTCTTGAGGAGCTTTTTCTCTGTATTTTGTGCAGATGTGAATGAGTGAGAAACACTGAAAGATGTGGTGCCCTGGGAACCAGGTAGACACTTAAAAAAAAAGAAGGGTAAGACAGTACAAAGCACAAAACTTATCTGAGTGCATCAAAGTCGGCTGAAGAAATATTGACTTTCCTTCTAACAAGAAAGCAGCAGTTCAACATTTCTTTTGTTTAATAGTACAGTTTAATAAGTCAGATTCTTGCAGCTTTAGGTGCTGTTAAAGCATGTGGGCAGGCTGCTGTAGAGGGCTGGAGAAAAATCCTAAAGAAAGAGGATTTCTTTGCCCTCTGCCGTGGAGCATCCCAGAGGCAGAGCTGTGGATTAGTTGTTCATGAGCACAACCTGCCGGCTCCCTCTGCAACCAGCAGCAAGAGGCACCACTCCATCTCCCTCCTCCCTCATTCACGGGGCTTTGTGTTGAGTTTGGGAACGCTTTGGATTGTGTTTTGCCCATGGGAATGGACAGAAGTGCCTACGAGACACCCACAGCCTTTATTCTGAAGTGTGGAAAAACACAGGGAAATGCCTTCAGCTCTCTGCAGGTACAGCAGTTTTGAAGTTTCACAGTTAAAAACTAGGGAAAAAATCTCCTAAAACAAGCAAACAGATAAACAAAAAATAGTTTTTCTCCTCTCAGAGCACCGGGATACCTGGGGGTTTTAGGGACTGTGGCATTCCTGCAGGCTGTGGCATCAGTTGTCATTACCAGGCACAGTCATTCCTACCACCTTATGATGCTCTCTGTGACTGTATCCAGTGTCTGGGTCAGGGCTGGCTTTTGGCAGCTTCTGGAGGTGTATCCATGCCCTGTTTAACCCCCTGGGTCAGCTCTGAGCCAGTTAGTGTGTCTGCACAGCTCGGGTGAAGGTGTCCACAGACAGCAGTGTGGCTGTAACCCCAGCTGAGGAAGGACTGTGATTTTCTCTTATCCCTGCTGACACCCATTGTTATCTCTCATTTCATTATATTTTTAGTTGCACTTTTCTCTCCTCATCATTTGCACTTTAGGGTGGGTGAGTGAACCCAGAGCAGAGCATGAACCCCCCAAAACAATTTCCTAAAGGTTTAAAGAAGCCCAGCAGTAAAACCCAGAGTGCAATTCCCAGCCCGGGGTGATGAGGTACAGGCAGGTGATGCGCACCTCAGCCCCCAGCTCAGCTGTGGGAGTGCACATCTCCTGCCCTCATTCCCATGGCTTTCCTGCCTGTACACACCTGCTCCCACCCTGTCCTGCTCTGAAAGCCAAACCTGCTGCAGGTTTGTGGTTCACCCTGCCCTGGAGGGAAGTGGTGACAGTTTTGCCCCAGGATCCTGTGCCTGTGATGGGCTACTCTGCTGTCACACACCTCCACTGGATTTCCCACAAGGATTCCTGTCACAGCAGGAATGGGGACTGAGGAGCATCATGAAGGAAGTGGCTCAGGTGTGATGCCTGGATGGCAGCAGGGACCAAGTCGGGTGTTTTCAGGTACTCAGCAAACAGTCAAGAGTCTTTAATAAGTACAGAAGTCTCCCTCTAGTTGTATCTTTTTACTCTGCAGTGGATGTTACCTCTGATGAGGGTCCTGTGATTTGTTCACTGTCATACTTTGATCTCAGTAACACTGTTTTGCAGGAATCAGGTACTGCCTGAAAGCTTGGAGCTGGGACAATGCTCTTAGGGGTGCTTAGGGCTGCCCCCCCAACAAGACTGCAGGTCTCCCTTCACCTAAAGCCTTGCCTAAGTGCAGGGCTTGGGGTTTGATGGCCCTCAGAGCTGTGACATGGATATGGTGTCACTGTGGACATTGGGGGAAATAAGTCCAAAATAAAGTCCCTGAGCTGTGAGCTCACTTGGCTGCTGCAAAGGCAGAGCTGGGAACATGAGGGTGGGCAGTAGCTGGAGCCCTGTCTGTCTGTCCTGGCTGGCTGAAGGAATGACTGATAAAATCAGCCAGTGCTGTTTCTAAATGCATGAGCCCAACAAGCTTCTTTACAGGGTGAATTCACTTTTTTATTTGGGTCTGGAAATCCTCATGCAGATCTGGCCCAAAGCATATTAGTGTCCAGAGAACACTTCTGCATCAAATCAGCTTTTTAATTTGATGGAAGCTTTCATCTTCAAATGACAACCTTGGAGTGAGGTGTTGCAATCCCTGTGCCAGAGTCCTTGCCCTCAGAAGTGATGCTGGGTACCAGTATAATGGCACTGGCAGCCCAAATCCAAGGGGAGAGCACAGGGCAGTGCAGGACCCCCTCAGCCACTGGGGTTCAGGGAGAACTTTCCTATTGACTTGTTTTCAAAAGCTATGGAGTCTCTGTGCCACCCACTTGGATGTACAAGAGAAAAACCTCCATCCTAAGGAAGATCTGAGCCATCAGCCTCCTGCTTCCTCACCACATGGACATGCTGGGATGCCAAAGCTGTGCCCACCACAGGGGCAGCTGCCAGAGAGGAGCCTGGAATCAGGGCAGCCACTGCTGGAAATTCATCTCATCACCAGATCCCCCCATGCTCCTGCTGTGTAAGCCTAATTAAATTCTTACAGCAGAATAATTAATCATTAGTAAGGGAATTAAATATTAGTCTGTATTATGGTAAACACTAGTTGTATATTAACAAGCTCATTAACTATTCATTAACCTTTTAAGGTCTTCAAAATCCCCTTTATCACACTGCAGGTTTGTGTTAAATGTCTGTCTCAAATGACCTGCTAAAGGCATCAAGAATTCCAGGACCTGTTTAGTTGTTATGCCCCTTTGGTTATTATCTCCCTTTTTGTTGGATTTGATTTAAATTCAGCTATAGAGAAAACTTACCTTATTATTGATATGGAACCATTAAAACCTCCCAGGGATTGAGAGAATCAGTTCCCAGATGATGTATGATCACTGAGGCAATGATTATTTTTATCCTGTTGTTGCTCTTGTTTGGCATAAGGCACTGGCAGAGCTTAACCCTCACTCAGGAGTACGTGCCCTACAAAGATGCAGAACAGGGACTAAGAGAGGGCAAATCTAATGAGTATGTTTTTATTCCAATAAGATTCAGAGGCACAGTGCCATTTTTGCCCCTTCCTTCCAGGTCATTAAGGCAAATCCCTGAATTTCTCTGCACCTCCCTTCCTTCACTGGAAGCTAAGACTATTTCTCCTGTCCCACCTCTATCCTTTTTTATTAAAAATGTAAGTTGTTCAAGGGTGTAGTTTGTGCAGGCTGGTGTCCAGCATCAGGTTTACTGCCTGCAGGGTTTACAGCCCAGTCATGGCCAAGGAAAAATGATGGGGATGAACCAGGTGGGTGAAGGAGGGAGCAGAGGGACCTGCTGCCTGTGACATCCAACACTGTAATGGTGAGAGATCTGTGGCCAAAGCAAGGGCAGAGCTGCTTTTGGGGGTCACAAGCAAAGTATTTATAGTGTCTGGATAAAAGAAAAACTTATCCTTCCCATCTGAAAGCCACTTGGCAGCACAGCCTTGGCCACGAAGCTGTGGCTCTCATTTCCCTACCCGCTGGTTGGTCAGGGAAGCAAATGGGAGCCAAGTGAGGAATGACACGACCTGTTTGCCAGGTTCCTGCCTGGGGCCTGAGAGGCAGCAGAGCTGTTCCATGGCAGGGTCTGCCTGCAATGCAGGAGGAGTTCTGCCTCCTCCCTCCTCACCTGCAGCCCAGGGCTGGCTGTGGTGCAGCAGAGATCTGCTCTCAGCTGGAGAGGTGCCTGAAACCCTGGCCCTGCTGCTCAGGGCTGAGCTGTGTCTGAAACCCTGGCTCAGGTCTCCTGCCTTTGTGGTGATGGATTGTGTCCTGGCTTGTCCTTACCGAGCGATCATTAATTCCTTGCATCTTTTAATTAGGGCGATTTCTTTTGGCCTGCTGGAAATGCTTTCCTCATGTGGATTAATTAAGAATAAAGCCTAGCTCTGACAATTTAATATGAGCTCTGGTCAGGATGCAGGCAGTCTTCTAAGACATTATTCATTACACCATTCTTATTCTTCTTAATATTTGCTTTTAAACCATGTTTTTCTGAAACAGAGGACAGTAATTGTTAGTTGTTCTCCACAAAGTTACAGGTAGAATTAGTCCAGCTGGAGAGCAAAGCTGTGTGTGAAGCATCACCTCTGCCCTGTGGGCTGCACAGATGCCCTTGGGCAGCTCTTTTGTTTTGGGATTTGCACCTCTGGGCAGCAGGGGTTCCTGGCTTAAAACCAGACACTTCAGCCCCATGAAATATCAAATCCTGTTAATGCTTCCTGCTGTTTTCTCCTTTCTTTTAGCAGCAGCTGACTGGTTTGGTCTTTGCAAGGAGTGAAACAACTGTCTAGGGATGTGGGCAGTCAATAAATCAATACTGGCTAGTGAATGACTTTGTTCTGCTCTTCCTCAGGGTGTCTCTTTAAGTGCTAGTTTGATTGGCCTGCGGGATTTGCAGAATTATGATGATCTCTTGGAGAATATTCACCCTTATGTGCATGACTTCAGGTTACTTTCATCTTCATGTGACCTCCCTCTAACATATTTCCCATGAGAAGTTATAATTCTGTATCAGCAAAGAATTTGGGCAGAGTTTCATTCCTTCACAGCTTGAATTTGTCCAAGGAATACTAAAATCTGTATTACAAAGTTAGAGGTGTAACAGACTGGATCAAATTCAACTCGGCAGGGGGGTTGCTGTGGCACAGCCAGGGCTGATGGGATGTGGGACCATCCATGGGAAGGTCCCTGGTGATGGGACAGAGGACCTGCACATCTCAGGTCTAATCCAATCTGGGACCCCACCTACTTTGATTTTTTCCTCTTCAAACTCTTTAAGTTCTCTCAGGGATCTTTTAGTGAGGCTTCTCAGTTTTAACTTCTTATAAACTAACCTTGAGAATAAGCCATGAATTTAATGATGCTTCTGCTGTGCAGCTTCCTTGGGTGTGTTACTGTGAGCCAGATGAGAAAAGTGCTCTGATGAAGTGGGATTTTGCTTGCCATGGATGTTTATATAAAATCTCCATGCCTAGATGCTTTCAGGAATGTAAATGTGAAAGGAGAGGAAGCAGATGCCTTTTAGCAATATTTTTAAGATATCTTTTAGTTTGCTTTTGAAGTCCTAGAGGATATTGGGCTCTTTCCTGGCTGATTCCTGAGTGAGAGCAGCATCCTGACTCCCCCTGGCAGGGCTGCACTGCTTCCCCTGCACAGAAGCTGTGAGAGCAGCAGCTGACAGGCTGGGCCTCCACCTGGGAGCCCCAAATCCAGCAAAGTTATTCACGGTGTGGTGTTCTTTGTGCTGACCCCAACATGCCCTGACTGCAATATTCAGCAGCAGGAGAATATTCCTGTTGCTGTTGCTGTGCTTCAGATCAGGCATTTTGCTGAGCTGCATTTAAATGTCCAAAGCAGAGCAGAGTGTTCCCACTAAACTTTTTCATGGACTTGTGTTCAGTATAATGAGAAATTTAAAATATGGTGGTTGTTGTATGTTCTACCTTGAATAATTCTCCCTAAATTCCTAAGGGATGCTAAAACATTAAATTGGAAGGGTGCAGAAGTACTTTAATTTGTGTAATCAGGGCAAATCCCTTTCAATTGTCTTACCAGCTAAAGCCTATAAACCATTTCACTTTTGCTTCCACACTGGTACCAGCACCATGTTTTTCTGAAGCCAGAGGAGCTGAATTTCTGTTCTTAGAAGGTCATTTTAGAAACATGTTAATGACACCATAATTTCAAATTAAGCACCACAAATAAGGAGTCGTTTTTGCAGACTCTACTTGGTCATGGAACTCTCACTTCCTTAGTTTTATGCCTTTAAAATGTATTTTAGTTTGTTTTGAGTTTTGGCTCTTTCTTTTTGCCTTCAGAATTTCTAAGGCAAGATTGCTTCATATAGTGATTCCACTGTTCACATATCATAGAAAAGCAAAAGAAAAGGCCATGTATGAGGTAGTCAAAAGATCAAGCAAATATTTCACTCAATGTACAACAAAATATTATGAGGTAATTTTATTTTGTTTCCATTTTTAGGTAAAAATATTACAGTATACAAGATAATCTTATTAAAGGTAAAAATACAGTATTTTGCTTTGTCTCTAAACAGATCTACGTACAGTCCACTTTTTTTTTTAATTTTGTTTTCTTTGATTTTTGTACAAATATAACTATTATTCTATTAGGCTATCTGTATTCTCATCTGGCACTTAAGAACTGGTCACAGGTCACCTTCTGGCTCTGCTTGTTTGTCTCAGCTGATCCCTAAATGTCGTGCTCATTTCAGAGGTGTCTCCTGTAAACAAACAGCACAGTTCCACGGTTCCCAAGTAGTAAGGTGTGCTTTAAGTAGTTGAAATCCTGGAGCTGACTGGGAAATCCACCTTTGCACAGACTCATCTCCTTCCTGTTGTAAAAGTGTGGTCTGAGTCCTTGTTTTACCTCAGCCTTAGAAGAGTTTTAATCCCGTCCTCATCCTCTGTAAGAGCCAAACACGTAAGTCAATAATTTCTACACTGATTTTTCCTTTCTTTCCTTTTTTTTCCTGCTTTTTTCTTTTTTTTTTTTTTTGTCAGAATGTTCAATTGAAACCTTTTTGTGTTAATTTCAAGGGCTTGTTCTTCGTGATTGATCTCACCCTATGGCTTGCTGCTTGACCTCTGGAATCTGAAAGCTGAGCTCACTGCTGTCTCTGGATGGATGTTGTTCCTTGAACACAATAGCACAAGGTATTTTATCTGTGGGTGTTCCTGGGAGGTGGGTTTCACATCAGGATGGATATTCCAGTACACTGTTGTCAGGGTTGGGATCATTTAAGGACAAAAGAGAGGCTGGGTGCATCCAAAGAGCCCCCATCCATCAGCAGGCTGGCTAATACAGCTGGACAAGGTGGAGAGGAGTTTTTGGCAGGAAATCCTTTTATCAGGTTCTAGCAGAGGGGTGAAAGGATGATTTTTCCAACTCTGTCATCCATTCTCTCTGTGTCATTCTCTGCCTTGGTCATTTCAGCAGATGACTTTTTATTTGCCATGAGCCACGGTACTGTTCAGAGTTATCTTCATGGCTGCCCATGTAAACATAAAAGGAGAATACACACCCAAGAATAGGAATTTAAAACATTTTGTAGGGAATATGTTTGGCACATTTTGTTCTTCAGACTTGACCCAATCCTGGTCAGGACAGTCTCAGTTGCTGTAAGTGAGCACAGTTACATTGTCTTCTCTGGAGTCAGATGGATGAAGATCTGCATTTTTTGCCTTTAACTGGAGGTGCTTTCTCTGTGGTGCACTTATTTCTGATGTCAAAGGGCAGGTATTTTTACCAGTAAGTCACTTTTGTATCAGAAATGGTTTAACTGCTAACCCACCAAGTGGTGCAAAATGCTCCTACCAACACTTGCTGCCAGCAAAGGCTGAGTGTGCAGTACCCAACTTTTAGGTGGTTTTTGCCCTCCTAAGATGCTGGTTGAGACTGAATAATGTTTAGAAAACCAGTTGCCTTTCTGTATTCACCATCAAATGTCCTTATTTAAGGTCTTCCCAAACTTGTCACTCAGCTGCTGTATTAGTTTTGCCAGCTCACCAGTAGCTTGGGACTTCTCTTCTAAGAGTTCATAGCGCAGACTAGAAATGTCTTGTTTGATCTCTTTAAGTTCTCCTAAAAGGAAGAAAACATTCTTGTTAGCAACACTGAGTCAAGTAAGTAACCCCTGTGGTTTTAAGAGCTGAGAGAGAGCACTATTTTCAGTGTGTTTGGTCGTGGATGTGTGTGGAGCTGCATTAGGCACTCCCTGCATTAGGCACTTAATATTTGTATTCATGAGAAATAACCTGCACTTGCAGCAGTGGTGCTGACACCAATAGCAAGTCTGTACAGAAAATTCATATTTTTTTCTTAAATCTGTTCTCTTTCCACATATTGACCTCTACCTACACAGGGCACTTGCAGGAAGGTGGCAGTTTAGAGGTGTTGGAGGTTCTTTTCCATCTGCATGGCACCATGGCAATACGAATCCATCCTAGGGGCAGGCCTGGGCAGTGCAGCCAGAAACTGCTTTACTTAGACACCAAGTTGGGTGTTGGCAATACCCTGGTTGTTGTGAAGAAGGAGAGGTATAGCAGGATGGTGTAATATCTTATGAGATGTGTGATCTGCTAAGGAAAAAGAGAAGCTCAGAGGTGGCTCAGAGTCATCACTGCTCACATGAGTGAGCTCTCTCTCTACAGAGGATGCTCTCTAAGCTCAACCCTCTTGCTGGCCAGATCAGTAGCAAACACACCACAAGCTCATTCCATGTGTGAGTTATAAAAATCCACTTGCCTTCGTTGACCTCATCGTTTTCTCGGTCAACCTGAGCCTTGAGCACGTATCGTTTGATCAGACGCTTCATGATTTTCTGAAAGGAGAACACAAAAGCTTCTGTTCATGTGAGATTGTCCACCTGGCCTCAGTTCTACACTTCTTATGGGCAACTGAAACTACGGGTGATTCTTTATTGACTTCCCATTTATTGTATATTTTATATTATTGCAGTGGTTGACTCACAGCCATTATGACCCCACACATGAAGCACTTCGGGGTGTTTGATGGGATGCACGTGAATGTGGAGCACGTCCCACTGACAGAAAGGAATCAGATGATCCAACAGAAAGGTAAGAAATGGGTTCCAGAGCCTTTTTTTTAGCATGTTGCTGTTCAATGCAACAATAAAAGATACTTAACAGGAAAAAATAAGTAGTTAATTAACGATGTTAGCAAACTCACTCACAATGAGATATCAAGCAGGTTCACAGCAAGACTCTGTTAGCCTTGCAACTGAGGGTTTAGGAGAAAATAAATTTAGAGAAGGAAAGAGAAAAGAGAGTTTGAACAGAAGAATGGGACTTGTCTTAAATGAGAGAAGCTTCTTAAGGAAATGACAGATTTTTTTTTAAGAGGCATACACAGGGAAAAAAATAGAGCCATGTAGACTTATAAAATGGAAGATGTTTTTTAGTAAGGAATATAGAAAGTATTCCTTACTAAGTATATGGAAATTGAAGATGGTTGTGGATATGAGCTTGCAATGTGATATTGTTCCAGAAATAAGTAAGTTCCACTTATGTAGAAGGAAAGTAACTTTGGCAGTCTTGGGTTATAACTGGAGGCCTGTGACATTGCCAGTTCTTCACTACAGGAAAGGCACTTGATGGGGAAAAAAATCTCAACTCTGACGAGCACAAAAAGGATTGCTCTGTCAGAGACAGGGATTTAGGTGCACCCCCTGCAAACAGAGCTGTCAGCATCCAAGAACAGATACCTAAATGTCCTTCACTGACCAGATGGCCACTGATAAGGGAAAAGCCTCTCCCAGCCTGGGCTCACTTATTCCCAGAGCAGCCACATGTCTCTGCTTTGAACATCCCTGGAAAACGCTGCAGGGTGTGAAACACGAGTTAAGAAATCAGTACACCTGCTCTGGTGTCTGAGGAGCCAAATAAGGATTATAGCAGTGCCAAAGGCATGTGGAGATCAAAGAAGGATCCAGCCATTTGTCTATGCCATGGAGCCATGGAATATGGGATGTCTAAGAGTGTCCTTGTGTCAGGGAGGCAGCTGGCTAAGCAGGTGGGTCAGGAGGGCACAGCGCACGTACGGTGTGTTGAAGATGGCCAAGGTAGTAGAATCCAGAGGGAGGTAGGGCTGTCACCTGAGAAAACATAAATGAAGGAATGTTTGGGGAGAGCAGGGAAATCCTGGATCCAAAAAGAAATTTTTTTTTTTTTTTTAAATTTTTTTTTCAGAGTAGAGGAAATTTAGATTAAAACAAGCACATAGAGGATACTCTTATTACCTGGAAAAAAAATGATAACATAATATCTCTCTGTTCCATTTCCCATAAGGCTTGGACTTTTATGGATGCTACTCAAATGCTATCCTGAATTAATCATCCTGTGTGATAGAAGTCACAAACTTAAGGCTGCCTAGTCTATCAAATGGATGTTGTAGCCAGATTTGTCTACAGAAACTACATATTTTAAATGTGACCACTCGCTTTGTTCAAAAAATATTTTAAATGTGACAAGAGTCTTATTAGATTTTTCTGCTGGTGTCTTTAGGAAAGTAATTACTTTTTTGCCTCAATATTGCACTGGGGCTTCCAAGCCTTGCTCCTCCCTTTCTCCCCAGCTCTGCTCCTTTGGCTACAATGACTGGAATGCCCTCTTGTCCATATATAGTCCAAGTGCACAGACTG
Organism: Manacus candei; assembly: GCF_025592945.1. Taxonomy (NCBI): domain Eukaryota; kingdom Metazoa; phylum Chordata; class Aves; order Passeriformes; family Pipridae; genus Manacus; species Manacus candei. Next base: position 15,218,198 of record NW_026138085.1, on the reverse strand, counting down.
CAGCTGCATCACTGGATAAATGTTGCTAAAGAAAACAGTTCAGCAAGAAACAACTGCTTCAAAGGTTTCCCCAGTTGTAGAAGAAGGTTTCTTGGCCAGATTATCACATTGTTTGTTCTTTTTTATATTTAGATGATCAAGATTACTAAAGTCGCCTTATATTGTTTGGGTAATTTCTTCCTGCAGCAACTGAAGCATTCCAAGATAATTTAAAGACAAAACAAGAAGCAGCATTATTGAATAAAGTTAGTTGTCTTTTTCTCTCTATTTTTCACAGCTACATTTGGCTTTTTCTATCTTGGAAATAAGGGGCTAATTTACCACAAACACTAGGTGGTCTCATTTAAAAAAAAAAAATAGCTACAGGAAGAGAACGAGTCCAGCAGAGGCTGACACATCTCCTGGGGGTTTGAGTGGATGGGGAAATGTCAGAAGGGCTGAAATGTCACTTGGAGCAGGACACAATCTCTCATCTTTTTGGTGGTATCAAGCCAACTAACTCCAGGTGCTGGAATGAATGTATCCTATTTCTAGCTTGGATTTTTAGATACCCCTCCTATCATGACACAAAACCCTAAAAGATTTTTAAAACCAGTGGACATTTATCACTGGCCTGCTGTGCAGCTTAGGAGCCTGTTGTGCTGGGTGCTGGACCAACACAGGCCAAAACTCTTCTAGAATTGCCATTGCACCTTTTATCCCACTTAATTATTATTTTCCTCAGCTCTCTTTAATGTTGGGCCTTTCAGCCATACCACTTGCCACCAGATTCCTTTTCACTTTATGCTAAAAAAGAAGGAGAATATCCTGTTAAAAAAAGAAGGAGAATATCCTGTGGGGAACGTTCTGTTTATTGTATTGCCCAACAAGAAAAAATAAATCTGCTGGCACAAAACTCTTGCCAAGACAGAGATTTGTGTTACTTATGGCACCCACTGCAGCCACGGGGGGATTTTGAACAGTAGCACATTGCAGGTTTAGCTTGGAAGGACAAGTCACTGCCAGAGAAAGCACATGCAGATGCTGATGCAAGAGCTGGAGGGATGGATCTGTGCCATGGAGGGTGAAATGCTGTCGGTGCAACACTGGAGGAGGAGAGGTTGAATGATACTTCTTGGATTCAATTAAATTCCCTGGGGTGGAATTAATTAGCATGACATCAGTCAGCATTTCCGCGGGTGCCAGGCTGTGTTTGGCCCCGGAGTGCCCCAGCCCAGCCCCGGCCGAGCCGAGGCTCCTCCCGGCACATCCCGGGGGGCAGCGCTGGGAGAAGGCAAGGAGGACCCTGCAGGTGGGAGCAGTTCGCTGGCACAGCTCTCCCCTGGCTCCTGATTTCATGCTGGCATTACCTGGTATCTTGTGGGCTTGTTATAAGCGTTCTTCCCCGAAAAATGTTCTGGGTTTTGAATGATAGAGTGAAAGCGAACTTTCTGAAATTATAAAACATCGTGATGTGAGTAAATCAGTGAGAGCTCCTCGTACCCAGACACCCCCAAATTAACAGAGAATTATAAAAACAGGAAATGGTTCAATGTGTGAGGAGAGTAAAATCCAGCATGTTCAGGCTTAAAAAGGAAAGAAAGAAAGAGAGCAAGGAAGAGAGAAAGAATGAGAGAAAGAAAGAGAGAAAGAAAGAAAAAAAAAGAGAAAAATAAAGATAAATACAAAGATAAAAAGAAAGAGAGAAAGAAAAAGAAATAAAAATAAATGTAAAAATAAAAATAAAAATAAAAAGAGAAATAAAAATTAAAAAGAAATATAAAAAGAAAAAGAAAAAGAGAAATAAAACTAGAACTAAAAAGAAAAATAAATATAAAAAGAAAAATAAATAAAAAAAAGAAAAAGAAAAAGAAAAAGAGAAATGAAAATAAAGAGAAAAAGAAAGAAAAAAGAAAAAGAGAAATAAAAAGAAAAAGAAATATAAAAAAAAGAAAAAGAGAAAGAAAAAGAAAGAGAAAATAAATAAAAATAAAAAATAAAATAAAGAGAAACAAAAATAAAAATTAAAATAAAAATAAAATAAAAAATTATAAAAAGAAAAAGAAAAAGAAAAAGAGAAAGAAAAAGAAAGAGAAAAAAGAAAGAAAAAAAGAAAAAGAAAAAGAGAAATAAGAATAAAAATAAAATAAGAAAAAAGAAAAAGAAAAAGAGAAAGAAAAAGAAAGAGAAAAAAAAAATAAAAATAAAAATAAAAATAAAAATAAAAATAAAAATAAAAATAAAAATAAAATGAAAAAGAAAAAGAAAAAGAAAGAAAAAGAAAGAAAAATAAAAAGAAAAAGAAAGAAAAGAAAGAAAAAGAAAAAGAAAAAGAAAAAAGAGAAAGAAAAAAGAGAAAAAGAAATAAAAAATAAAAATAAAAATAAAAAGAGAAATAAAAAGAAAAAGAAAAAGAAAAAGAAAAAGAAAAAGAGAAATAAAAATAAAGAGAAAAAGAAAGAAAAAAAGGAAAAGAAAAAGGGAAATAAAAATTAAAATAAAAATAAATATAAAAAGAAAAAGAAAGAGAAAATAAAGAAAAATAAAAAATAAAAATAAAAATAAAAATAAAAAGAAAAAGAAAAAGAAAAAGAAAAAGAAAAAGAAAAAGAAAGAAAAATAAAAAGAAAAAAGAAAAAGAAAACGAAAAAGAAAAAGAAAAATAGAAAGAAAAAGTAAGAGAAAAAGAAATAAAAATAAATATAAAAAGAAAAAGAAAGAAAAAGAAAGAAAAAGAAAGAGAAAAAGAAAGGAAAAAAAGAAAAAGGAAAAGAGAAATAAAAATAAAAATAAATATAAAAAGAAAAAGAAAGAAAATAAAGAAAAATAAAAATAAAAATTAAAAAAAAGAAAAAGAGAAAGAAAAAGAAAGAGAAAAAGAAAGAGAAAGAAACCACACAAATGGAAATATTTGGATTCTAAATTAGAAATGGTATTCACCCACAAGTTTTAGACAACAAGGTGTTAAGAGGCACAAAATACTTTAATCTTAATGAGGCTGATGGTTATCAGTTTAGAACACAAGAAAGGAAGAAAAAGAAATACTTGTGTTTGGAGAAAACAAGTCTATGTGGTACAAAACCAAATTCAAAACAATTGATTTTCACTGATCCTTTTACAGCAGTACCATTTGCTACTTCTTTTGGCTCAAAAAAAAAAAATGTGCTTTTTTAAATAGACCATCATATTTTTATCAGAGGACACAACACTCTAGAAGCTTCCAAGGAGGCTTCTCTGGAGAGTACACACAACATTTGTAAGTGTTTTTTTTGACTCTGTTTTCCACCTCTGAATTTTTTGGTCCAAATGCTAACAAAAAAAAAAAAATAAAATTACTTATTCAAGGGAATTAATTCGTATCATAGACCCAGAGAAGACAATGGATATCACAGAATTCTGTAACTATGTGCAATTATATAGAGAGGGAAGGCCCTGGTTAAGGGTTTTTCTTTCCTGATGAACCAGAGATCCTGATTATTTTTTTTTTTCAAATCAAGATTCATATAATGATTGGATTAAAAATCTGATTAATCGTGTAATGTTTTTTTCCTATTTCTCTCTTACTCATCAGATGTGTCACGATCTTACGGAGAGTTTTGAAGATGATTTGTGAACAAAAACAACAGGCAAGCAAGAAATGACTGATACTCTTAATTGTTTATGTTAAAGCCATGGAAAATATGAGTTTTGCATGAGTTCCATGAAAAAGGGCAAGCCAGACAATTTCACTGATGTGGCTTGGGGAAGGAGAGGCTTAGAGAAAATTTTATTACTTTGGTTCATGCTTGAAGTAGAAATTAAATTTCAAAATTTAATTTTAAATTTAATTTAAATTTAAATTTTAAAAAATATCATCTTTTTGAATTATTTGAGGTAGCTAAAAGTGGCTAAAGGACCTCTCATGAGCCCTGACTGCAAGAAATAAGAGACCACACATTTTGGAGAGCTTTTCTTTTTCCCCAGGAGTGGTTTCCCAGCGTTCATCTCTTTCAAGCCCACCTCGAGCTGAGAACATGAAGTAAAGGCCAGGACACTTTCAAGCAAAGCTGCCTCCTTGCATTTTTGAAAAGCCTGAGATCAGCTCAGCTGTTTGACCAGGGTCCCAATAATAATACTGGGAGCTCCATCCCTCCATGGGCCATTCATTTCAGAGCTGGACTTGATGATCCCTGTGGGTCTCTTCCAGCTCAGAATATTCTGTGACCCTGTAATCCCCGGAATTTAATGGCAGCAGCTGTGGCTGAATTCCTGGGAATCTTTTGGTGTTTTCTTCTCCAAAGCAAAGCAAGTGGACCTGCCCTGGGAGTGGGATTTGTCATAAATTTTTCATATGTTTGTCATAAATTTATGTGCTGGGGAAGCTTCATCCCAGTGCCCCTCTGCACAGTGTCGCAGAGAATAATTTTCCACAGGTAACATAATTTTCTCTAATTTCTCTGGCATTTCCCCATGGAGGAGCAAGGCTAATTCCCCTGGGAAGGGTCTGGATGCCAAACATACTCCTGCATCTCTCTCTTGCTTTGCCATGTGGACACACTGGTGCTGAGGAAATCATTCTGCTGTGGAGCCAGCATTTCAAAAGCAAATTTCTATTTCAAATGCTGAGCCAGGATCTCCCCATTAGTGGCTACACATCACTAGGCAGATGTAACTAGAGAGGTTGTTAAATATAGCTTTAGGTATTTAAGTGTTAATAATCCCTGCTTGGAAATTTGTTCCCAAACCTGGAATGGCAGTAAATGTTGTAATGACAGTAAATGTTGCAATGACAGTAAAATTAATTTGGAAACTACTTTGAGGAAGGTGGATGAATTGAAGAGGCATAAAGGCCTGCTGGGTGGCTGAGTTGTCAGACAAGCTGGGAGCCTGGTTGTGCCTCTGCTTCTGCCCTTCTCCTCGACCTTGGGAAACTCCCTTATCAAAGTGCCTGCTTGTATAAAAATTGCCCTTCCCTGGTGCCCAGACCTCATGCAATGAGGTCACAAGCTTGGGAGGAGCCTCTGGTTGAAATGTAATACAAATAACACACAATGCAGAGGTGCAGTGAGAGGCTGGGCTGGCCCTGATCTCCCTCTGTACCATGCAACCCCCTCCAGAAAGTCCCTGGCAGGAATCCTTTCCAGAAAGAAGCTGAAAAGTGAAGATAAAACGTACCCGTTGTTTGGAATTCAGCATCCCCATCTCGACATCATTTTCACAGCTTTTGGCCTTAGATTTGCAGAGTTTTATGAGGCACATTTTTATTCTCAGTATGAGATAATAAAATGATTTAGGGCTTGGCACTAGGTTGAAAGGAGCAGGTAAAGTCCTTCCTTCATCAAAGTAGGACAACCAGAGCTTGGCACGTGCAAACTTCCACTCCACATCTGCATCCTCCTTGGGAAGGCAAGAGGGGAAAAACAAATCAACATCCAAATCAGTAAATAGGAAGGAATTTAGCTATGACAAGGACAAACACACAGTTAGGAACTAACTAGAATCAGATTCTGTTTGGCAGAACAAGGACTCCTGCCCAAAACGTGTCTTTGTGGGCTTCTCTGTAGTAATCTCAAAAAAAGGAACATTTAAACAAAGCAATGAATAAACAGAGAGTAGAAGTCCTCCAAATATTAGACTGTTTCCTATTTCCTTGGATATCAAAGGAATTGTCTCAGCAAGCACTTTGTGCTATGCTGATAAATGAATGGGTCAGAACACAGAGAGTCATGGAAAGCAGAAGAAACTGTTGTGAGCACAACAGCAGACTGTGTGTGATTAACTGCAAAGATGTTTGTCACCTCTACCACTTCAATAGCCAGGAATCCCCCACAGAACAGGGTAGGTCACTGCTTTCTCCTGTCACCAGCTCATTTCCTCATGGGTCCTCTTTTCCATAGATCAATACCCCTTAATTCTCCTCCTGTGCACGTCCTGTCACTGCTGAAGGTGGAGAAAAAGTCCATCATGCAGTGCCTGTGAATCTCCTTCATGAATTGTCAAGGTGGGCCAGAATCACTTCCAAGTAACAAGGGCAAAGTTAGCAAATATTTTATGGATCTGCTTGGCATTTATACTGGAGGATGGTCAGGGCCATGTGTCAGGACCATTTATCAGGAAAAGAAAGGATGAGATACAGCTGCTGAAAAGCTTCTTCCCTGTGGTTTACATGGTTTCAATAGAAGTGTGGGTCTGCCAACACCCCATACTCATTTACATCTGTGTTCTGCTGAAATTAATAACCTCTGATTACCCTGTAGCTCTGAAACTCAGTCAAAAACTGGCATGACACAGCAGAGGTTAATTCTGTCACAGTTACAGCAATATGTCTTCACTTCACTGCTGCCCTTTGCTCTTCTCATGGTTTGAGGTTCCACCTCACAGAAGCCTCAAGCTGAATTACAGACTAAATCACTCGTGGACAGTTGTAATGCCTTTCTGCTAAGCAGTTAAGAAGTACTGCTGATGGAAGCAATTCTGTTTTACAGCTGGCAAAAGGATGTTTCTTTCCCTAAGTGCAAAATTTGTCAGGGCACACCAGCACTGGAGGCATAAACAGAAGAAAACCAGAAGCAGCTGAAGAGAGAAGGAAGGCAGGAGAACATGGACTTGTCACTCCAGATGACAAGCAAATCATGTCCCCACTGTCCCTAATGGAATTTAATTCCTAAGAAATGTCCATCCTCTGTCACTACTGACTTTGCTGCTCTCAGATAAACACAGTGGCAAAAGGGACTTTCTCTGCAGTCAGTCTCCATCCCTGGGCTATATTCAAACACATGTAGATGTGGCACTTAGGGACATGGTTTAGTGCTGGATTAATGGTTGGAGCCAATGATCTAAAAGGTCTTTTCCAACCTAAACAACTCTATGATTGTATGACTCTCTTTAACCTCATTGCTGCTGAGGAACTGAAGTGAATTAGGAGGAGATGCACTAGTTTTTCCTCAGTTAGGAGGATCAGGGCCAGGCAGCTCACATTTGTTTTCCTTGGTGATAGTTACAGGTAATCTTGAACCAAGTTTTGAAAATTTCCATGCAATCAAGAAGGATGACAAAGCATTTTGCCAGGGAACTGCTCATCACGAAGGTTAGACTAGAAAGTTAATATAGGCCACCTATTCAGGTATTTTCAGAGATTTTTTTTCTTCAAAAACTCTCAAGAGCATCCCTGTCTGCTACACTGAACTAGAAAATGCAGCAAGAGACTGAGACCCTTTCTGAAGTAAAGTTTGTTTCAGGTGAAGAAGATTCAGGAAAATGAAGAAGATTCAGGAAAATGCTTGTCCTTAAGTGATTAGAAACCTTTGGAGAAATGGCTCTGCTGTCTGCAAGCAGGAAAGATTCTGGGGCAGGGAGCACATGTAAGGTCTCCCTGACATTTAGACTTTGTTAGAGCACGCACAGGATTGAGTTATATTTGCACTACAGTGCATGGATGAATCAGACATTACAGTGAGAAAATATTTTCAGCTCTGGCCTTTTTCAGTGTCAGGCTCTGAGGGGAGATTAGGACAACTAATTAATACGAACCCAACTGCAGAAGTTTGACATTTAACAAATCAGAAGTAAGAGGTGACTCAACATTAACATTCTCCAAATAATGTATTTTTTTCTGCCTTTATTTAGAATAGCAGAGTGTTGTTTATGTCTAAAGCATTTAGCAAAACCCACTCTGCCAGCAGCCACACTACTGAGCCAGGCTGGGTAAACCCTGCAAATGCCTTTCTGAGAAACTATTCCTTTTCCTTGAGGGCTCTGTTTATATGCTTTAAAAGTTGTTTTTTGTGAATGTCCAGGCAGCTATAATTTTCAGACCCAGAGACTCCAAAAAAAAAAAAAAACAAACCAAAAAAACCCCACAAACAAACAAAAACCCCAAAAAACCAAAAAAACCCATCTGAATCGATTTTGTGTGCTTGGTAGTTGGAAAACATGGAATTTTTAAATATATATACATGAGCTTCAGTTCTACATGGGCTGGAGAGTTTAACAGGGCAAAAAGAGAGAAGAGGGCAAAAAGCCAAATGAAATATTATTTTGTTATAAGCAAACAATGCAGTTAAGGCCACACATTTGGAGAAGTTATCACAGCCAACACAGGGAATAAAAAATACCATGAACCACTTTCATTAAATACATGTAAGGGAAATTGTGTTTACTCACAGAGGGTCATTAAAAACAAGGAAGCTGAAGTTGGTCTAGAAATGATTCACTGTTAATGATTAATTCAATTATAATTTGGGGACAGACTCAGCCTCAACTCTTGCACAGTGTGGTCAGAATCCTAATCTTGGATACGAAATAAGCTACAGCTTCCTTGTTTGTTTGTTTTAGCATGTTCATTATCAGTGATAATTAAGCACACTGAGTTTGTAACCTAATTTCTTTTCTTACCTCGATTTCCTGATAGGAGTTGTTGATCATGGCTATTAGCATGTTGAGCAGCACCACCACCATGGTCACGTTATAGACTCCGTAGAGCACATATCCAATATTCTCAATGAATTTATGGTCGTACTTCAGCACCACAGATATCACTTCAGATAAGCCAAATATTGACCAGAATAAGGTTTTAAAACTTTCTTCTACCCTGAAAATAAAGCAAACAGTCGCTTTGTAGAGTTGGCACCAGGTGCTAATAATAAAGCAGCAATACACTAATATAAATATATGTCTAGGCACAGTTATTGTAGCCCATTATCCATCACCCAGGGATGTGCCAAATCATATTTCCTCATTTGATAAAGAAATATGATTTCTGATTAATGCTACAAAGGTCCAGTGTCCCCTGATTTGCTCCATCTGTTCTTATCAGGTGCATTATTTGTCACATGGATTTTGTGTCCTTATTAAGGACAACAATTCCATGGGAAACTTGTAGGTTGAAACTTTTTATGTAGGGCTTTTTGCTTCTACTCACTCATTCTGTTCTCATCCAGAGAAGACAGAAGAGTCTGACCTCTTTATATAAAGTTTCCAGGGCAGAAGAGAGGACTGGAAAGTTCTGATTTGTGGCATTAATATAAAGAACACAGAGTGCAAATATAGTCAGACCATAACCTGGTTTTCTTCCCATCCTGCTTTGGACTGCAAGCAAGTCAGACACCCAAGCAGTTGTAGCAAAAAATTGAAAATAAAGAGTGGTAGAAGATGTTGCAGAGAGGTATTTTGATTTTATTATTATCCTTGCTTGAAAGTAGAAAGGAATCAGAGGAAAATAAAAGACAGGAAAAAGAGAAGGGAATAAACCAACGAGAAAGAGAAGTGGGGCTGGAAAGAATGTGGCTACACTGCCAGGTCAAAAGGAGAGTCTGATCCAAGGAGTCAGGGCTATGAGAGGCAGAAGGGGAGCAGCCACAGCTGAAGAGGAAGGAAAGGAGGAGGAGGGATGTGGCACATTTTGAAAGCAGTTTGCTTAATTTTTAATTAAGAAGGCATTTTGCCTTTCCCAAGAAATCCTTAGCCTGTTAACAGTTAATTGCTTCCTCTCTGCTCCTGCCTGCCAGGAGCAAGCACCTTGAAAGGAAACAATGCCACTGACAAATTATTTTGAGGAAATGTTTTTTTTGCTAGAGTGGCAGACTAATCCTGCTAAATCTGTTTATAACAACAGCTTATAGACACAAACAGTGACATATCCTACAGGAACAATAAACTTTACATAAACTCCAGCACCTATTGCACCGTTTGTGAAAGCAAGAGAAATTATTTTCCACCCTTTGAAAGGCTGGGCAGTTCCTTTCTGCAACAGCAAACTGGTATTTACTGCCCATCATAATTTAGGGTATTCCATATTTCATTTACAAGCAGCAGTAAGACTGCAGTAAGTATTCAGTGTACTATTTACAATGTATAACTGCACTGGCCGGTGAGGGGTAACCTTCAGTGATGTTTGGAACAGATGTTGCACCACTGCCTTTAAAATGTGGCTTTTTCCTCCATCCTAATGATCCCAAGAGTCACTGACACCGCACTCACACCCCCTGGTTGCTCTGCAGGATTGCAGAGACATTGTGGGATGAGCTGTGGGCTGCAAACAGGTGCCACCACTTCTCCCCTTGCTGGACATTTCCCCTCCTGTGCCACTCTGCTGTCGTGTCCTGCCCTGGCCTGCAGCACAGCTGACCTGGCATTAATGTGTCCCCTTCCCTTCACCCTGTGGCAGCAATCTGGCCATTCAAAAAATGTTGTTCTTCCCAGCTAAAGAACACCTGTAACACCAAAGATTCCTGGCATTGAAACCCACCACATAAGGGTTGGACTTGATGATCTTGGAGGTCCCTTCCAACCCAGCTGGTTCTATGATTCTGTAAGTAATTTTTCAAGCTAATAAAAGCCATAACCCCCAGCCTCGAGCCCAGCTGCCCCCCTGATATTAACCTGCCTTTTTCATTTGGAAATGTTCCCGTGCTTTTCCACCCTGCTGGCAGATTTTAATACATGTCAGCTCTGCTCCTTTCTCTGCAGCTTGAACATTAACCTTTATACTTCAGCAGTACCAGATTCTCCTTGAAAAGTTAATTGAGGACTTTGAGCAGCCTTGACCACCCTGAGAACCACAAAGGCCAGAGCAGCAGGTTCCTGTGTGATGTCCACAGCCCTCATCTCCAGGGTCAGGTGAGTAGAACTGGGAAGGTGGTGGAGAGGTTGACCTGACCTGTAGCACCCCAAACTGGTGCTTAGCAATGCCCCCAGGCAGACACAAGACTCCCTCTTGCAGGTGAAATGCTTCTAAGGAGACTTGTACTAATCCATCCCTACCCTCCAAAAAAGGCTGGGTGGCTCTTTCCTTCTCCCTTTTAAATTCCTGTGAAATTCCAGGAGATTTGGCACAGGTTGCAAGGAACATCAGTGGGGTTTTTTTAGGAACATTTCATTAAAACATGAGAGGAGGATGTTTGGAGCCAAGCTCCCAAAGATTCCAAGATGTGTCTCACCGTTGCCAGATAAGCAATTTACCCCCTTCCTGCGAGGTCAGCTGGTGTTTTATCCTTCCCAAAGACAGACAAACGAAGGGATGGAGGAAGTCAGGAGTCCTGCCCAGACTGACAGCTCCTGGCAGCAGGAGGGTCTGGCAGTGACAGATTGACTGATGCTCCTTGGGGAGGTGGGTTTGCTGCAATCTCCCTCTGCTGTGAGAGAACCAACTGTTGCAGTGGGGAGACAAATGAGATAGTTTTCTATTTGTCTGTTTCAGAACTCACAGTTCAGTAAAACCTCAAGATTTTGCATCAAGGAAGAAAACAGACCATAGGCAATAAGCTAGTTACAGATTTTCCTCACTTTTGTAAAGAGCAGTGTGCTGTTATCAAAAAAGATCACAGCAAGGCTATGATTTCATGTCAGTCTTGTGCCCTCCTCTCTAAGAAAGCTTAAGGCATCCTTTCAGATTGATTTCCTTAAATGAGCTGGAGAACTATCACTGCCAAAAAAGCAGTGCAGCCAATACAATCTACAAAACTACCACATTTTGACAAAGCAAAACAAGTAGAAAAAAGCCTTCAAGCCTCGAAGCAGCATTGGCTCTGAACAGTGAGTCACATTTCCCTTTGGGGAGAGGGAGACAGAAAGCCTGGTGTTGTAGCCTTCAACCTGATTTGTGATGCACAAAGCAAGAGGAACACAATCAGCCTTGCCTCCATCTCGATTTTGTTTGCATGGCATGTTCTTAATTACAGGCTGTTTCAAGAGCTGTGTGCTGTACACAGCATATGATAAACAGATAAACATAGCTGGGGGTGGAAATGGTCTGATCTTCAGCATGGAAGAACCTCCAAAAATTTTTGAAAGTGTCCCACAGTTAGGTAAATAATCTCTATATTTAGCTGTGTGGAATAAAGCCTGCTACATTTTTATTTCCTTTGCATCCAGAACATCAAAATGGAAGAAATGAGAGAAACTTTGTGTAATAACTCGATTCAGAGGCCACTGGGGTGCTATATTCTTGCTCTGTAGGTGACAACAGAAGAGAAATCGAGCAGGATTTCAGAAATGTAATAGCAAGGAAAGCTGAAAGTCAAGTTGCACCAAACATTCACTAACTAAGCAAGCAATTCCCTCTGAGTGTGATCTGCACAAAAATACACTCTTTTTTCTGCCTACATACTGTCCTGGGAAGGTGTGGTTTTCATAAAAGTGTAATTTGGAGTTATTTTAGTGAGCAGCTCTTTGTCCAAAGGTTCCCACTGGGCCCATCCAGGGAGGTGTCGACTCAACACCCCTTGAAGCTGCCACAGTCAACGAAATGCCCAAATCCACGGGGTCTTCTTCTGTCACAGCTACCCAAGTGACCTCTGAGAATCAGGTCCCACAGTCAAATAGTCACATTTCTCAGGGCCAAACTTGCTTGCTGTAAAATGTCACCCATCCTCATTAGAATTCCCAAACAACCCCCAGGAAACGCATCCGGCGACGTCGCTGAAGTCACAGTCACAGAGGGGTTGTGAGGACACCAAACTAAGCAACATTCTTCTTAGCCCTGGTGATTTTTCAGGGAATGAGCAGCTGAGCTCCTTTTTTAGCACTAATACTGAAATCTTCCTCCTTTTCACGTGTGAGTTAATGGCAGCAGGAGCCACAACCCTCATCAAGGCCCACAGACAGCCACAAAAAATAGAAGAGGAAACATTACTATAGCTGGTGGCTGCCCATCTGCCAAAATAACCTTGTAATTAGCTTATTAAAATTGTTTGAGACTGTCTACCCCGGGGGCTTCTTGCTGAATGGAATGTCTAAGAAGGATTTTCGGGAGGAATGTAAATCTATTCTCTTTGTTTCACACGATGAAAGGGCTTGTTTTTACTGATCATCGTTTGACACTCCCGAGTGTTTAAATAGTCAGAAGAAAGTAAGTATTTTTAAAATCTCTTCCAAATTCTTAAAAAGAAAGATTTATGCTCGTGGAAAATTTGCTTTATGACAACACCAAGTCCCTCTGGGATAAGTAGTCAGCAGGCTGAAGTTAAGGAGGAAGAGCTCTCCCCAGCCCAAATATCCCCTGGGCATTTAAGCAATCTTTACTCCACTGAGCAGTCATCATTTTTAGTGAATGTTTGCTCATTATTTCAATCAAATGATGGCAACTCCTGGAAGATCCACTTAGCTAATGAGTACTAATAAGAGAGTTACTGTGCAGAATTGTATCAGAGACTGGAATTTGTCAGTGACGTGCCTGGGGGATACCACAAGTGAGGGTTGCTGTGCCACCAGGCAGGCAGGGATGGCAGTGACTCAACTTCTCATTAAGTCTTATGCTTCAAGGGCATCTCCTTCTCTTCAAATCTGAAGCAAGTCACAGTCCACATACTCAATTTTCTTCTCCCTCACCACTGAGCACAGATAAACGTAAATGTATCTGGCCTCATAAATCCTTCCATTAAAATGCCCCCTGAGGCTACAGGAGAGGCCTGGGAGGCATATTTGGCTCCTAGGAGGAAGCAAATGTAATGTTACAGGTTACATGTGGCCCAAGAGGGTGGTGTGGTAAAACTGGAATGCAACAGCCACTTGCAGGACAGAAATGATGCTGAAAAGGCCCTTTCTCCTAGAGGAGTGATGAGCTAAGCCCCAAGCTCTCTGTCTAACGTGTCAGAGAATTGACACATCAAATGCAGCATCAAATGTCTGCTCTGCACCTGGAAACCACTGTGGGCTCAGGCACTGCAGCTCTGGGGTGGTTTCCTGGAAGTCAGCTCACAGAAAGGGGAAAACATTATGCCAGGCTTTCCCTCACAGACAAGCAGGAAAGTCCCCACTGTGTCCCTAAGGCACAGAGCTTTCACATGGCCTCTGCTGAAAAGTTCCCAGTCAGGACTTAGAAACCACATCCCAGACACCCTGGTTTGTTTTGCTCTGTTCTGAGCACCATAACTCAGCAGCTGGCTCTGCAGAAGTGCACCCAACAATCACAGCTGCACTCAGGTGATGTCCTAAAACAGATCACAGAATCACAGGATATTCTGAGTTGGAAGGGACCCACAAGGATCATCAGGTCCAACTCTTAAGTGAATGGCCCATATGGGGGTTGAACCCATGGCCTTGGGTCTCAGAGAAGCAAAATCCTCCCTTATTTTACATACATTTCACCTTGCAGTTTTAAGAACAATAATCTTAGGTTTAACCTCTTCCCCACTGCATCTCTTAACACATTGAACTGAGCATCTTCACAAAACGTTTTCCTGACCTGCTATTTTGATTTCTAGAAAGAACCGTTTCTGAACTTACTCGGCTCCCTACACTCAGGCCTAGGGCTGGCTGCCAGGGCTGGAGCTGTGGGACGAGTTTCCCTGTCAAAATCTGGGTGTGATTTTCCCCCCAACAGAAACCACCAGAGCACCAGCAACGGCCCAGAAGGGATTGAGCCTTTCCCCCCTTTTAGACTCCTGCGAAACTGCACGAGATTTGGCACAGGTTGCAAGGAACATCAGCTGGGCTTTTTGAGGAACATCTCCCTAAAACACAAGAGGAGGATGTTTGGAGCCGAGTTCCCAAAGATCCCGAGGCAGGAGCAGCAGGAACAGCCGCTCTCCCCACAGCTACTCACGTGGTGAACGCGGGGTTGTACTTTGCACCAAGGTAGTAGGAGTAAAGGTTGAACATTCCGATCATGAAGGCGAGGAACACCATGATGAAGATGACCATGAACTTGAAGATATCCTTCACAGTCCTGCCCAGGGAGATCTGCAGGGGGCCGAAGCTTTCGTTGGCTGGAAGAATGTAAGCAATGCGGGAGAAGCTGAGTACCACAGCTATGGCATACAGGCCTTCTGAAATGATCTGGGGATCCGAGGGGAGCCACTTGTTCCTGGCTAAAACAATACATGGACACGGGCTGTTAGTAACAAAGAGTGGTAGGTGGAAGCTATCACCATAAATGACCCTTTTCTGCACCGAATCTTGGCTTTGGCCTGGAGTTAAAGACAAAAAAAGCCAGTTTTGGAACAATTGTGCACTGAAGTCCTCAGCATGTTGGAGAAGTAGTGAGTTAGTTGCGTTTTTCACATGGTAAAGATGAGAAATGAACAAGTCACTGGGATTCACTGAAGCCACACAGCAAAAAAATAGCATGGCAACTGTGCTGTGCCTTTTCCACGTGAAGCTCTTGAGATGGACAACCAAAAGCACAACGCAGTGGAGTCTAGCTATAGATTTTATACAGGGCACTGTGTCAGTATTTGGGAAGGGAGACTGAGATCTCTATCCCCACCACTGGATAAGAAAGTTAGGATTTGTTCGGGTAAAGCAGATATATATGTATATATATATATAAATATGTATAAAATGTATAATAAAATACAGATAAAAAGGTATAATTTTCATGTTATCTTTACATTAAAACCAGTTCTTGCAGTCTAGTCACTCTAATATTTTTGCCTAAAAAAGCTCCTTGTTGACACCAGATATGCATCATTTACTTAATCTACTGAAAATGTGAACATTTATATTAATATGGCTTATGAGCGACTCTGCATCAACTGAGCTTCTTGATGAAAAGACTGTGGCTCAGGGCTAAAACATGTGACATCTTTAGGGCCACAGCAGTAAACTTAGACATTATTTGCAGCAAAATCTGAACCAAAGGAAAAGCAGCAGACAGAGAAATTCACAGGATCTCATCGTGATATTCTGTTCTTTGCACCTTTGGGTCATGAACTCACTTTAAATGGATCGGCAGCAAACCAGAGAGGGAAAAAATCCATCATCTCCATGGCCTCTCTCTTGCCTGGGCAGAAGGAGGGATGTTTCCCTTCAGGGGGGACACACTAAGAAGGGGCTGAGCTGGTGGGACCACCAGGCTGTGGGGTGAGGGCTCATGTCCCCAGTGCTGTGTGGAGCACAGTGGATGAAGTCTGCTGCCTCAGATCCCCCTCTCCAGCCCAAGCACATCACTGGAACAACCACCTTACAGCTCTAGGGAGCAAATGGTGTTCCTTGGTGCCCATCTCTGGAGCTCCTGTGAGCAAAAATCCCCCTGGGGTTTGCTCAGGGTGACAAGTAAAGCCTGCAGAGGGGTGCAGTGGATCCAGTCCCCACACTGTACAGCAAAGAAAAACCATTTCAGCCATCATAAACAATGTTGTCCAGGCACTGCTGCTGCTTTAGCACTTACAGATGATTAAGGCTCTACAAAAATACAGGTTTTGAAGAGCAGCAGCTTATGGATGTAACTGCTATTTTTATTTCCATTATACAGGTGTTGGATGTAACAGAAGCACAGAGTGCACCGGCAGTTAGAGATGCAGCCCCACATTCTATATTTATTCACACATTTCCCTCCTCTCACATTTGGAAAACCAAGCAGGTTACTTCATCTGTAATGCAAATTATACTCTGCTCCCTCCCAGTTCCTGATTATCTGCTGCTCAAGCTGCTTTTTCAGGATGTGATTGACCTGAATGTAGACTTGGGACAGTATCAGAGACTGAGTGAGGTTTAGATCCTTTCTGACTCTTTAGGAAGATGGCTGGAATGGGAAGAATAATTTGGTTTAATTAGAAAAAAACCACACAAATATCCCCCAAAAGAAACCTGCTTTCAGCACTGCCACACATTAGCCTAAAAGAACGGGAAGTATTAGAGAACAAAAAGCACCTTACCATAGGTAAAATAAGCAACTTCAGGGGGAAGGGTGACGTTGTTGAGGTCATCGTCTTGAACGTACTGGTCAACGTACTGTTGTGCTTCAGAGGCTTTGAGGAAAGCCATGAACCTGGCAGTGAATGATGCTACAAAGATGGACAGCATCCCAAAGTCCAGCAGGTTCCAGAGATGCACCACATATTCCCGTGGCCCCTCTTCCCAGATCTCCTTGCACTCTGACCAGATCATACCTGTGGAGGGGACAGGACGTGTTTAACAGAAGGTGTGTGTATGTTCAGATACAGAAGGTGTGTTTGTGTTCAGACAGACCTCTTTCCTGGCCAGCAGTGGCTTCTAAAACTGAAGCAAATAACTCTTTAATTAAACTGAATTTCTTGACAATGGTTCATGCCACCTTTTCTTAAAAATTCTTTCAAAGTTTTAGCTCACGTGTCCTCTTGTGCTTATGAGGCAGAAATTTCAAAATATCACTATATAAGTCAATGGCAAAGATGATTTCTGGTGATGACAGAAAGCACAGTTCAGAAATTCTGATGACACTAGAAAATCCTGTTGCTGCTATATTTGGGAAAAATGTGGATTTCCTCTCTTGTCCCCAAAATCTTCTTGCCAAACGGTGCCACTGAAGATGGCACTGCTCACCCTGCTGCTGTTTTTCTCCTTCCCTGAAGTGGGTGGGTTCATTTTGAGAATGCAAACAGAGCTGTGCAAGAGAAAAGATCCAGGATTAAGTTCAGTGTGATTAAAGAAAGGGTAAGACAGAAGTTCTGCCCTTGCAATACTTTTCATAAAGCTTTTGGAATTAAATAATGATTTTCCATACATTAAACTCTGATCTACCACTTTAAACACTGAGTTTAGCCCGAATTTAGGATTTCTGACAACAGACTTACAGATAAACCTGTAAATGCCAAATTCAGTGAGTTCAAATGTTTTGACATCTATTTCCTACTGGGAAGTGCTAGGGCAGACAGGTGAATTCAGTGGGCAAGAATTCAGGGCAGATTCACTAATTTACCCAACCTTCAATCACAGCAGGGCTCCAGGGTCAAACCCTGCTCCTGAATAGATAAAGTGCTGGAATATTTAACCCACTGATAAATATTTCCTGCACTCTCCCCAGCCCTGTTTCCATAGCAGCAGCAAAATTCTGGTTTAATCAAGAAGGAGCAGCGCCTGCCGATTTCCATGTGGCCTCCTGCAATCTTCTCCCTCTTGTGAACTCCTTTCATCCTCTCTGCTGGAAGCTGTCGTGGTGTGGCACAGAAATGCAATTGCTTGGCTACTTCTGAGACTCCTGGAAGCAGAGGGTGTCCCAGGAGGGGCACTGGAAAGCTGGGTTACAGGCAGGGAAACAGGTCAGTGGGAATCCAGCCGGAGGGTGGAGGAGTGAAGAGCTGCTGCTGTCAGTCCCTGTGTGCAGGGAAGGATTGAAAGAGAGAAAGGAAAGCTTTCCACACCCCCATCAGCCAAGGCACAGCCAGCCTGTGACCTCCACAGCCCTGGAGTCTCCAGGTGGGTGCCTGGAGACGTGCCCTGACACAGGTTATGCCCTGTACAGATCTATCTTGGGAGAGAGCCTCAGAAACCAATTCTTCCACCCTCTTCCTTAGACTATTTATTATTAAACCTTATTCATGGTGAGTGGCAGTTTGAGGTGAAGTTCCTGCTTTTACTCAGTCAAGCAGCAGCTGGGGACTTGAGGAGGGGAGCTGGGAGGCTCCTCTGCTGCCCTCCCTCTGCTCAGCACTCAGCACAGGGAAGGAGTTAAAGAGAGAAAGGAAAGCTAAGAATTCCACACCCCCATCAGCCAAGGCACAGCCAGCCTGTGACCTCCACAGCCCTGGAATGTCCCTGGAGATGTGTCCTGACATAGGTTATGCCCTGTATAGATCTTTCTTGGGAGAGATCTGAGTGCTGAGCAGAGGCAGGGCAGCAGAGGAACCTCTGCCGGTGCTTGGCTGAGTAAAAGCAGGAACTTCATCCCAAACTGTCACTCAGCACGAGCAAGGTTTAATAATAAACAGCCTCAGGGAGCAGGTGGAAGAGCAGGTTTCTCAGGAATTTTCCTGGAGCGAGGATGAAATATTAAAGGAACATTTCCAGCTTTAAAATGCTTTTTAAATTCCCTGGGATGATGGATAGGAGCCATTAGCCCTGCGTGTGACGCGTGTGTGTCGTGTAAAGGTACTAAAGCTCTCCAGGAAAAACCACGTGGTAGCATTGCCCAAAAAAGCACTCCTCCTCTGATGACCAGAAATGACTTTTCTGGTTGAAATATTAACTCTCCCATCCAAATTTATTTCTAATCTTGCTCACTTACTATACCTAAGTCACAGATTAATGGAGTAAGAAGTGTCTAAAACTGAGTGGACTGACTAAAATTGGAATCACTCAGTGAAAGTATCACACTATTGGCCTATAATTATTCTTTTTGCCAGCTGTGTGGCAATCATTTTTTAAAAATGTCTATTAAGGACAAGCAGAAAAGTTCCAGTAATTATTCAGTCAGTACTGCTGGATAATTGTATATACATTGGGAGAGAATATCTCAAAGCTTCTCCTTAAGTAAAAGTACTGAGAAGAGAAAAAGCAGCTAAAATTCAGGAGATGGGACATAAGGTGGGATGCAAGAAATAAGGGAAGGCAAGTAGGTAAAGCAGCTCTGCCAGGATGTCTTTTAAATGTGGTGTTTCTGAGGCCCCCACAGGCTCTGCCAGAGGTCATTTCCCTGAGTTTGATGCACGGAGATGTGGGATATGAGCAGCTCCTGCTCTCCAGCTCCTGCATGTCTCTTATTCCCCCCACAGCAGGAATGATCAGAAATGTCACCTTGATGAGCAGGTCTGGTTTCAGCAGAGGAAGGAGAGTTAAGCTACAGGCACAGCCCATCTGGAAGAAAAATGGGAGTGTGCAAGAAGTGCTGCTCACCACCTGTGCACAGAGGAGCAGTTTGTCAGATTTTATATCTGCTGGCCTGGGACATAAATCAGGAGCAGCTGATGCTGCAGAGATGCCTTTGAGCCTTCCTGCATCCACCAAAGGCTGTTGGATTAAGAGATTAATAGTGTTCAGACTGCATCTATCCAGAGTCCAACTGCTACCCTGGCTGCTTTTGCAGTGGGGATTTTGCCTCTTGCAATAAAACCTCCCTGCTTTCAGCACACACTTTGTCCATACCACTCACCAGGAAAATCCCAGCCTTCCTCATCTGAAGGCAAGGGAAGGGAAGACCTGGCCACAGGGGAGACACAGACAAGTCCCAGATACATGAGCCAGAATTGCTGTGCCCCATGTACAAAGGGGGAAGCTGGTCATGGTTAACATCACGAGATCCCCATGAGCCCACTTCTGGGGCTTGTCCAGGTCCCTCTGGATGGCATCCCATCCTTCAGGTGTGTCAGCCTTACCACTCAGCTTGGTGTCAGCTGCAGACTTGCTGAGGGTGCACTAGATCCCTTTGTCAATGAAGATATTAAATCCCACTGGTCCCAGTATGGGCCCCTGAGGGACACCACTGGTCCCTGATGTCCATCAGGACTCCGAGCCACTGATCAGCACCCTCTGGATGTGACTGTCCAACCACTTTCTAATCCACCTAATAGTCCACTCATCAAATGCATCTCTGTCCAATTTAGAGAGAAGGATGTTGTGGGGGGCAGTGCCAAAGGTTTTACAGAAATCCAGTTAAATGACATCTGCAGCCCTTCCCTCATCCCCTTACATGATCACTCCATCACAGAAGGCCACTAAGTTGATCTATGTCAGCCACTTTTATTTAATTATATTTCTACCTACCTATAAATATTTATAATACGTATAAGCTTTTAGCACCAAAAGCCTGGGCAGTCACCACCCTTAGTGCTTTCACAGTCCTTAAAGTTCAAGGTCACACGTGGGGCTCAACAAGTGCCCAAGTCCCTGTGCCAGCTTTGAGCCATCTGCACCAAACTTTCACCTCTAGGATTGCTGAAGCATTGTTTGAAGCTTTCTGTAGGCAGGCAGGTAAAATGGCCAGAGCAGATTGTCAGAGCAGATGTAGGCAGTCATTAGAAAATCTCATTATACTCAGGAGTCTGGACAATGAATCACTTTTCTTCTCTCAGAAAAGTGAAAACCTTCGCTTCAAATGAAATGTTTTCTTCTTCATCTCTCAGGAACTCACCAAGCAGATGGATACCTACTGCCTATAAGGAAAGAATACCTAGTCTAAAATCTAATCATCTTGTCCAACTGCTTTAATATCATTTTAAAAATATATCTTACAGGCTTACTCTATCCAGTCTGGCATCTATTCAGTATTTTCCAGCCTAATATCCTGCATGGGATTCTGATTATTGCAGGGACAGGGAACAAAGAAACAGTGGCCAGGAAGTCATCAGATAGAGCAGCCCTATCCTATTTTTCAGGGGATTTAATGCCATCAGTACTTATGGAACAGTGGAATTATTTGCTGCAAGAAAAGAATCCGAATCATGGTGGTGAGCAGAAATAGATATAAAAGAGGTGGAGAAAGATTCTGCACAGTTGATAAGCTCAATTTCCCAATAAATCCTCCTGAGCTTGTTTAGATTAGTGGTTCAAGCTGACTGATCTACCAGGAATAAATGAAGCCTGGAGGAAAAGTAATACATCTGGATCTGCCTAAAACTCCTTGGAAATTTAACCTGTGCCTGTGACATACTTTTTGCACTTGATGTGTTCACCCACACGAATCCTTACTTTATAATTGTTGAATAACTTAATTTCTTCTAAAAGATTTGAGCTCTGTGCTGTCCTCTCACCAGCAAGAATTTCACACTGGGGATGTCATAAAATCCAACTCTTACTTACCTGGCAGTTTTCATCACTAGATCTCAGAGTGCATTGCAAAAAAAAAGGCCAATAACATTATTTCCATTTTGCAGACAAAATAGCTGAGGTTCAGTGAATTGTAATAGGATCATAATAGGATCCCAGGGTAATAAATCAGGCAGGCTCCCCATGCTTTCTTCTGCTCACTTAAGATGGAGCAACATCCTAGACTGAGGCTATAACTTTCTATTATAATATTACCTTCTTTAAAATGCAATGATTAAACCAACAGAGGCAAACAGGCAACCATAGCATTTACCATGGAAAATGGAAAATCAGGGAAGTGAGAATTTGCCAAGTGTCCTTTAATAATTTCAAAAGCAGGGACAAAAACTACAGTTTTTTATCCTCTTTTAATCAAAATTCTGCCATCAACCTCTAGGCTTATGGTGGTTTGTTTTCAGTTTTGGGGAGTTTTCTTGGTTTGGGGGTATTTTTTTGTTTGTTTGTTTATTTAGTTTGGGTTTTTTTTGTTGGGTTTGCTTTTTTTTTCTCCTTTTCCTTTGTCACGTTATTCCTAAAGAGCTCAAATTTCCCCCGAGGGCTTGCAGACATCTGGTTTGACTTACCCAGCACCCACTTCATGATGAGCAGTTCCGTCCAGGAGAATTGAGTTGTTTTGACTCTGAAGATCTGTTTGGGGTGATCCGTGATGGTCTCGTTGGGGAGATTTTTGACTCCCTCGAACCGATCCGAGGCGTTCACCACCAACAGCCCCAGGAAGATTGTGAAAGAAACTGCGTGGGCCACAAACTTCATGAAGGGACTTCTGAGGGTCCGTCCCAGCTGCAGTGGAACACAAAAAACACAGAAGATTTTAACTGGTTTTTTTTTTTTTTTTTAATTTATTCACCTCCTGGAAGTTTTTTCCTGTAAAATTTGAATATTATTCTATTCATTATATATATATATATGAACGTTTGAATTTTTTCCCACAAAAGTTTTTACAGTTTGCCCAAGGTGAAAAGGATTCAGAACTTAATTGTGGATCATTAAGTAAATAAGGTTTAGATTTGTTCCAGTTGTTGTTTGCTATTACTAGACATTATGCACTGGATAATTTTTTATCTTATATTGCTCCTTTAAACCCACATGTAACATCTAATTGTCCTGGCCATATGGAGGGTGGAAGATGAAGAGACAGGACATTTATATGAGAGACATGTTTGTTTGTATATGTGAGTATGAATGTCCTTATTTGTTACTATAAATCCTAGTGATGGACCCAATTCTCACCCTTAAATCACTGTTATATATTAGAATCTTTTATTAATGGTGAATTCTTGTTTCATTATCAATGTGTTAGAAACAGCTTTCTGTTTAAATATTCTCTAGCAATGTTTTTAATACGCTTTGCTTTGATAATCTTCTCTCATAATTATTACAAAATCTGAGGAATCACTCCCAGAACACAAGGATTTATTTCAGAGCAGCAGGTCTCTTCTCTACAGATAATATTTGTTCCATTTTTCTTGAGAGGCTTTCTTTGTCAATGAGTTTAAATACCACTCTTTTAATTTTACATTTTCTGTGAACTAAAAAAAAAAAGCAGTACTCCCAAAAATGTCAGAGTGGAAGCATTTTTAGGAGCACTGGGACTGAAGCCTGTGGTGTTGGACATGACAGGGAGCAATGGAAGAGCTGTCCTGGATGGGCCCTTTGCAAACATCCCTCAAAGCAAATTCCCCTTGGTGGCAAGGTATCATCAAATTTTTCTTAATATCTACTGACTTAATCATAAAACTTCATAGGAAATGTGAAAAAAAGACTGAAAAAGGAAATTCCTTGGGTTTTTATTTATCTCTAAGAGTAGATTAGTTCAAAGCAGCCCAGCTCTCTGGTCACTGAGGAACAGGAAATATTTTAAAAGTAGAGCCCTTGTCATTGTATTTTCAGGCAACAGACTGTACAATTTTTCTGTTGCAATCTTTTATCTCCTCTTTTGATCACCAATGAAAAAGGTTTCGGAGACTAACATTTCATTTCAAGAGTCATGGCCTAAAAGAGGTGGATGAGTCAACCTGGACATTTCAGGACAGGACAGGCTTAAACTTCATGGCTCTTGTCAACACTTTGTGCACCCAGAGGTGAATGAATGACTGACACTAAAACTGGTTTTAAAGTAGACAGTTCTGTGCAACTGAATGCAAAAGAACACTTAAAGCTGAGTTGCAAACTCCAGTCAATACTGTTTATTTACCAAGTTTTTGAGGGGGTATTTGTTATGGTCCAGTCTAACCCCACAGAGCTTTATTAAAGAAAATTCTCTGCTAGGGAGGAAAGGTTTGAGAACAAGTTTCTTGCGAAGATACATGAGGGAAGGGATTATTTTGAGATATGAATTCCTCTATTATTCTATGTGAAACTGCAGAATTTGATCATCTTAAGAATGTGACACACAGAAGTATTGGCCAGGACAGCTCCCATAAGCAGTATTCCTCATCAGAGATTTCCCTCATTTTTCTCACTGCCTTAGTCCAGAAATTAATCCCTGACTCATTCCTGGGCATCAGTGTGTCTTTTGAAACAGGCCTGATTTAAGTCAAATATCTTAACTGATTGTTACTATGGAAAAATTGTTTCATTACCCAGCTGTGTATCACGATTGTTTTCATCAGTTAAAACCAAGTAAAACACTTGTAAAGTTGGCCAGGACAAAACTGGTCTGCTCAGAATCACAAATCCTCTGCATCACACACAAATCATCTCTAACACCCCCATCCTTTCAGTGGATCTGCTGCCTATGGGAAATTTTCTGCATTTACACCTTGAGAGGATCC
This sequence comes from Manacus candei, assembly GCF_025592945.1. Lineage (NCBI taxonomy): Eukaryota > Metazoa > Chordata > Aves > Passeriformes > Pipridae > Manacus > Manacus candei. Next base: position 15,194,007 of record NW_026138085.1, on the reverse strand, counting down.
AAAGCTCGTGGATCAACCCCCATGGAACTTAATAATGATGATTTAGGGAGAGGTATCAGTTCAGGAGGGAAAAAATGCATTTGTTATTCAGTTATTTCTCTCACAATCAAAAAATCAAGATTCCATTGTTCTGATCAAGGCAAATCTATGCATTGAAAGACAGTCCCTGCCTGAAAGAAATATCAATTGGACTCTGTGCTAGAAGGTTACGTGTTGTTTTTCACAGTCTAAAGTGAGATGAAAAGAAAGGAACACTGAAAAGTGAGAATGCATGAAAGGTTTGGTGTAATGAAATCAAGGCTGATGAGAAGTTAAATCCCCTCCCCTCCATTTTTAATTTCAACAAACCTACCTCAAGAAATTAAATACAAATAACTTTCTCAGGAATTTCTTTTTTTTCTGTTGTATAACCATTTTATTTTTAAATTTTTTAACCTCAGTTTATTTCTCCTTAGTTTTCATGCCTTTAATTTAAATTCTCCACTTATTTCTGGTCTAATTGTTCTTCCCACCTGTTGCTATATTCAAATGTGACCTCTGTAATTCTGAGAATGCACCACAAATGCTGCTGTTGGCTGGTTTGCCAACTCCCAGCACATTCAACAGAGGTGAAGGAAATTAAACAGCTTCCTAAATCCCTGCTAGATTCACTCTCTGCCATGAGTGAATCCACGTGGTAATTCCACACATTAATTCCCTTTACAACCCAGCCCAAACCACCCTTAGCACAGCCCAGCTTGCACACAAACATCTCTTTGTGCAACTCTGGGGTCCTGTCTGTGATTCATGAAAGATGAGGGGCTTTGTGCTGGTACAAACCTTGAGGAGATGAAGTTGCAGTGCCAATTGCTCTAAGAGAAAGTACTTTTCTTGGAGCTATTTTGGAGGAGACCAAAAGTTTTTATTATCTCAGACATCCTGAAAGACTGTTTTTCTGATTGTGCAAACATAAATCTTTTCAAATTATAGTTTTTCCTTAATACTTGGTCATGGATCTATAATTTTTTGGGCTGGATAAATTAAGAAAGGATTCCTCACTGGTTTTTTAGAGGAAAGATGAGAAAATATTTTCAAGACTGAATATATTATCAGTGCCAGGGTCACTTTGATCAAATTTAAATACCTGTGATAAGCCTCCTCCAGAAGATGTCTACCTTGTAATGGATGATAGTACTGGTTATTGCTGAATGTGAAATGATCTTCTTTTTCTGTGGCAAGAGTAGTTTATTTATCACTCAGACATACACCTATTTATCTCCACTTGTTTGAGGAGACTCTTTCAGGATGGAAACCTCTACAAATTTCATTCCACACCGCATAATCTTTATCTAAACTAAAGGTAGAACCTGGCCCTTTGGCCTCTGGGTCTCAAAAACCCTTCTGCTCCATCTGATCTGTATTTAGGTACACTGCAGTATTTCAAGTTTCATCATCTTTTCTCTCAAAAGCACCAGGATTGTATGATTCAGTCTAATCTCTGCAACACTAAGAAGTTCCCCGGGGCTTGCCAGACTTTCAGGCCCAAGTACCATAATAATGCTCCACTAACTAAAACCACAAGCTCAGAAAGGAGAAGGAAAGGGAAGAAAGGAGACCTGGAGAAGGGAGGAACCAGCAACAAAAAGTACCTAAAAGTAACAAGAGTTTAAATATCACTAAAAGAGCAACGAGGATCTTCTCCTTTAGTTATTTCAAATTTTGGTGGCTTTTTTCCTTTCTTCACCCCACTCCTGTGTTGTTGCCTCCTATCCATTTCCTCCAGTTCTTTTCTTGTCACCCACTTTATTTCCCCACCATCCCACCTTTAAAAAGGATGCATGTCAAGCCATGCCTGTTAGTTCCAGGCGTGTTTGTCAAGCCACACCTCAGGCTCGCTCTCCCCTGGGCAACCCCAGAGGGTACCACGAATCACTTCCCAGCAACGTGATGGAAAAAAAACATGATTCATTCCACGCCCTGGATGAAATAACCCCCCCCTGCCCCTTGCTGAGGCTGTACCTTGCTGCAGGGAGCGATCCAGTAGGCTATGGCAAGGAAGGGCAGGCCAATGGAGACTCCAAAGACAGCCAAGAACTTCACAGCTATGGATTGCTGCCGTAGGCCCGAGAGGTTCTCGTACCACATGGTGAGCAGCTGCTGCTGGCAGTTGGGGTGAGCCACAAACTGAGAGAGAAACAGAAACAAAGGGGTCAGTAGCATGGCCTGAGGAGGAAGAGATTTCAGGGAATACCCTGATGAACTTGCCCACAGGACAAGGCAGGGCATGTCTTTGTTGTCCAACACAGCTCAGGGTGTCACAAGCAGAGAGCTGCAAACCAGGCACCCAAAATCCCCAGGTACTGGCAGAACGTGTTCCACTTCTCCTCCTCGTCTTCTCTAGAGAAAAAGTATTTTTTTTTCCTGATTAAAAAGCACAATGTCTGGGCTAAAACACAAAATCTGTTGGTGGAGAGCACTGACAAATTGCCTCTGAGCAAGTTATTTCTTGGGGTAACACAGTCTACACTGAGATTCAGAAAAGAAACAGAGGAGCTTTGATTTCAAGTTGAAAAAAAAAACTGTGGTGACCTGCTAAAGGCTTAGACCATTGGCATAGTAGGTTTACACAGCACTAATATTATATTGTTGTATTCACTGCATGAAGACCAAAAGTGAACCATCCTGCAGGGTTCTCCTGTAAATTATGAGAGACCTGACCAGTATTTTAGTACTTTAAATGCTTCATCTCAGAGTACCTTTCAAAAAACGACAGCTCCTTCTTTGTTGATCAGACAAAAAGACAAATCTAACAGCAGGAGGGGAAAAAACTGTGGTGCTCTGGTACAGAAAGTACATGTTTTGTATCCTGGAACTGAGACTGTTCCTCAGTTTATTGTTCAGAGGTAAAAGACAAGGCAGCAGCAGACAAGGGAAAAGGGCAATTTCTTAACAGCAAAATTACAGCAACACCAGATCCCACGTAAGAGTTTTATAATAAAAGATTAAACTATTTTATGTTATCCTTCAAGGTGATTGAATTTAGAATGTGACTATCCTTAATCACAAGGAAAGGTAATTAAAAAGCAAGACAACTGAAAGAAAAGATGAAAAATAAATATGTTGCTAATGCAGATAATTGCACTGGCAGAACCAAGGGTTTCATTTATTAGTTCAATGGCTGAACAAATGTTCCTAGGAGGGAAATGTAAAATTTTCCACTGTTTCAAGGAGCAGAACTTTCTGGAGGTGAAGGGGAGGATGAAGGGGGTCAAGAGAGAAAGAGAGGAGGAAGGAAGGGGTTGCTGAGGGCTTGGTGACCAACCTTGCCCTGTGTCAGACCTTTGAGCTTCACCCAGCTGGGAGATTTCAGCTGCCTCCTGTAGTTTTATTGTAACTGAAAAGCAGAGAAAATTCTAACTCTGCTTTCATCTTCACTATCTGTGAACTTAATGGACTCTTTTTGATGTGTTTGCATAAGAACAAAACTGTTAAATGCAAGTTTAAATGATCAGTTCCTCGCTGCAGAATGAAATACAGTTGCACAGTAATTAGGATTGCTGTGCAGTAGCACTTTTCCTTCATTAATAGCACATTAGCAGCTATTTAAAATGTGCTTCTTCTGATGAATTGGGCTTTGGGGTCTACATTTCTCAAAAAGAGAAATAAAAAAAAGCCTATAAGACTTATTCAGTGGTAAAGTCAACCAGAACCAAGACATTGGATAGGTACTTTTGACCTACTTTGTCTTTGGATTTTTTCCCCCATTTTAATGTGCTTTCTTTTAAGCTGCTTTCAAAAATAAGAAAACTGTCAAAAAAAGGTAATTATAAATAATGAGTTGTAGTCCTTCTGAGCATTTAAAGTTTCCCGGGGAGGTGATGACAGCAGTACCACAAGGAGGCATTTCCTAATGTCCAGTGTTTGTGCTAAGGCTGCTTGGGCTCTTTATCTTCCTGGGTAATGGACAGAAGCACAAAGTGGAAGAAAATTCAACAGAGAATTTATCCTTTCTGTAGATTTTGTTTTCAGATGTGATGAATTCAACAACAATTGTAGCAACTCATGGAAAGGAGAATTACACCAGTAATTGTGCAGACTTCTGAGATGAAGGGCCCAAGAAACATCCAGGCTTCCTCCTCTTGCAACTGTTCATTGCATTATGAGAATTGTTTCAGACGAAGGAGCTCAGTTGTCCTTGGCAATGAGACAGTCAAAGACTTCGCCTGGTCTGGCATTTCAGAGAATTCATCAGACATTTTAATCTGTTCATTTTTTTCCCTTTGTCTGGGAACAGCTACAATGAAAATACAAATACAGGAAAATTGAGAAGGAATCGCCATAAAACGCAGTTCAGTGGAACAATTTATTTTGTGCGAGGCAATAAAGACGGGCAGCAGGCATGGAGCCTTGATGGTGTTCATCTCCCTCTGACTATCACAAAAACCAGGGGAAAGGAAGATAAGGAAGATCAGAGCACGGATGAGTTTTGATCTGTTGTTTGCTTACAGCAAGCAGGGCAGGTTTTCATTATGTTTGCTCTCTCAGACATCAATGAAACACGCAGTGACCCCTGGCCACTGCCAGCCCTGTCCCCATCAACAGCTCAGACACTGATCTTAGATCTCCTCAGAGATGTTGCAGAGCCATTTGACTTCCTCTCTTCTGGAGAGGAGCAGAGCTGGAGACAAAAGCTTCGAGGAAGAATCCTTCAAAGGGTGATGAAAAATGGGGAAAGGGGGAGTGATATTGAATTTCAGAGGGCTGAACGCTGCGGTGCTTTTTCAGTGTTCCCATTAAACGCTCTTTGCTTTTCTTCAGGACTGGAAAATGAGGCTGGGAGGCTTTTAGGGACAAACTGTGGATGCTCCTGTGCTGCCCCCCAGAAGATGAGAGAGGCAGAAAGCGTTGCAGCAAGAGTGGTGTGAGCAGGGCTGTGCAGAAGGGCAAGATGTCTCTGATTGAAATGGAAGCCCTGGCAGGGAGGGCATTTTCTGGCTCCAAAACCAGCCTTTTAAAAGCCTTAAGTGCTTTATCTCATGGGCAGAGCCAGTCCCCTCCAAGCTGATAAAGGTAATGCATCAGGAGCTGGGAGCTCAAGTAAAATGTTTTCCAGTGTTTCTGCATTCAGAAACCACAGTGGGAGCTGTTCTGGTCCCGTGGCACTGGGACCCCAGTAGATGGCACTGGTTTTTCCTTATACCTCTGGTTTAGGAAGGAAATTGTGCTTCCCTCCAGCCTATCAGTCACACAGCTTTTTAAGTTTAAAAAAAAAAGCTAAAGAAAAAAATATGATAAAATCACACATCAGTCTGAAGAGCCAGCCCTAATAATGAAGCTGCCAAAGCAGCATTTTTGAGAGGCACTGAAACACTCAGGAAAGACACCTCCAAAAACCCCTGTCCTGTGCCACGGGGAATTAAATGATAGAGATGAATATTTTTTCTGTCATATGGAAAAAAAGGCTCTAAAAGCCTTCAGTGGGAATTGAAAGGGCCCAGAGGCACTGTTTTACACAGAGAAACAGTGTTTGAGGCCGCTGTGGATACCACGTTGAGCAATAACTTTTCCATGTTGCCATCTAATTTGATGGATGACAGCTCTTTCTGGTAACTCAGCATGTATATGCATTGTGGGGAAGCACTTCACAGCTCTCATTTTTTCCTTAACATACTTGTTCAAAAGTGCAGGAGTTTCACTACACAGATGATAAAGTACCTCTGTATCTCGATAAATACATGGGAAGTTACTTCTGATAGAAAACACTGTGATAGAGAGACTTTTATTTTCTATTTTCTATTATATTGAACAGAGAAAGAGCCTGTGATGAGGAACCTGGTCATTTCTGCTGTTCAGTAACAGCCTAAGCTGCCAGTGGTTGGGCACTGTTTAAACACCCAGTCCTAAACCCCTCATGGTCCTTGTCTTAAGAGCATCTCTCCTATCCTGTGGCACACAGCAGATAAACTACAGCCAGGTGCCAAAAAACCCAGGAAATTCTTGAGTGTCAGGCAATGCTCACACATCAAACAGGAAAAAAAGGGGGAAAAAAAGAGAAAAATAAGATGGAAAAGGAGGGGAGAGAGGGGAGAGAGGGGAGAGAGGGGAGAGAGGGGAGAGAGGGGAGAGAGGGGAGAGAGGGGAGAGAGGGGAGAGAGGGGAGAGAGGGGAGAGAGGGGAGAGAGGGGAGAGAGGGGAGAGAGGGGAGAGAGGGGAGAATCTCTATCTTGAACAGAAAAATGGTGTCAGCAAAAATAAGGAAACTTACGGCAAGACAGGCAAAAGACAGAGGTCAGCCTCAGATGCTTGGAATTAATCATGCAAAAAGAAACCAGAATTATTGAAATAAATCTAATTCCCTTAAAAAGGACAGAAATCTCCCACTGAGGTAAAAGAATGAGCCACTCTGACAGGATCATCTCACTCTGCTAATGCAGCTACCCTGCATAGCCAGGGGCTGAGGTAAGAAGGAAAAACTCATCAGGGAAGCAGTGAAAGCAGTTTAAAAACCTGCATGTCAGATCTAACAAAGCAGAGCTGTGACTGCAACATCCTGAGGTGCTCCTGTCGTGTCCTCTGAGCTTGTCCCTTCCCTGTCAGCCTCGTGGCAAACCTCAGTGTGTTTAATCACTGAGGGAGAGCTAAAAAGGAGCTGCATAAATAGACTTTCAGGAGAACATTTGTGATGTCAGGAGACACTGGCAGGGGCAGGGATGAGCCATTTCTCTTCCCATCATGTAGCTGCATTCATGTCCTTCCAACAACCTTCCAGGGTTCATTATTAAACATTTATCTTTTGATGTAGCTCATCAGTTCTGCAAGCCTACAATGAGTAACATATTTTAGGCTGCAGCACCTGCTCACATGGACCCTGGGTTGGGTGTGTAATGTTGCAGATACTGGAGAACAGAGTTAAAAGCTGAAATACTTTGGGTGATTCACTGGACTAACCTTGTGCCTCTGAATAACAGGCAAAAATGAGGGGGGCAGCAAGTGGATTGTACTCATGGTTTTTTCAATTTTGCCACGGCAGGAGGGTTGGAACTGGATGATCTTCAAGGTCCCTTCCAAGCCAAACCATTCTAGGATTCTGTGTTGGCAGGAGCAGAGGAGCAGTGGGAAAAACCGAGGGGGATCTGAACCACACACATTGTGTGCTCTGCAAAGATGGAAGTACAGGGGTATTATATGAAGATTTCCAGGCAAACACAGCCTGAGCTGAGCTTGCCAGGCTTGTGTTCCCAAAATACCAAAGCCAGTGCTGGTCTGGAAGGTGAGTTGGGGTTTCCTTGGCAGCTGTGCTTGAGCAAAACCAGAGGCAGAGAGGGAGGCCAAGCCGGGCTCGTGTGTCTCGTTTCTCCCGGTGAAACCTTCACCAAAGGAGATGTGAAATCATCTTTTTTTTCAGCAGGTGGCTGAAGATGCTGTGGGAGTATCAGCAAACGTCAACAGGGGTGGAAGAAACTCAGGGAAAAGTCAAAGCAGGATATTATTGCTTTTCCCCCAAGGGTGAAAAATATACTCCCATTTCATCAAAGAGGGTCAGGTGAATTGAAGGACACACATGTGTCAACATGCAAATGACAGGAAAAAAAAAAAATGAAAGTTAAAACAGAACATAATTTCTTTGCTTTTATGTCACTTTCCACTTTTGAAGATTCCTTTGGTATTTTAAACATTTTTAAGACTTAAAGCCTAAATTAAGAGTCTGGATTTATACTGAATAAAATACTTTTCTTGAACTGGAATGTACTTTCTGGGGGGAGGAAAAAAAGGTGGAAAACGTGTCAGAACAGTTTTTTGATCCAGTAAAAGACCCACCTATTGCAGAGCTGTTTCACCTGATGCAGAGTAGAAGATGACAGAGCTCAGTGGGAATTCCTGAATTTCCACAGCACAGGAAAAGACCAGCACAAGCATCAGCCTTTTCTTATCTTCACCTTGCACTCTGCTCTCTGAAACTCCAAGTGAACAAAGAACCCTTTGTTTTGTAGCAACTATTCTGAGACACCTCAGCAGAAGCAGATGGGAAATTATTTATGATATTATATATTTATTTCGTGCTCTGGAGAGTGAAAAAGATGTGCCTTTAGTAAATGTTTGTGCCAATAAATTCTGACAGCTGAGATTGTCAGAGGGTAAATATGGCTGGAATTTGGCTCCCTGCTGTTGTGGCTGGTAAGAGGGGCAAGTAAAACTGTGGAGAGTTTAAGAAAGAAATAGAAAAGTACTTGCCCTACTGCCAGTGAATTAAGAATAACAATATAGTTCCATTCCAAATACTCATGTTGTGACACTGGGACCTTTTCACAAAAGAGACCTCCTCTAATTATAGTAAATTCTATCCACGGCCACAGGCCCAGTTTTAAAAACCCTTTGCAGCAGAGGAACCTTAGGAGGGAGAGTAAAAGCAGATCAAAATTCCTCCATTCAGGTGCAAAAGAAAGATTTTAACGGAGGCAAGAAAATTCAGCTGCTCAAGGCTCATTCCAATGGGGTCGGACCACTGCACAGAAGGAAACCCTGCGTGACAAAAGGTCCTCTGGGATGTTGCTGCAGACACACAGAGAACATGAAAGAAGGATTTATCCCTGCCCTGAGGATTGTGCAGCTTCCCCTCTGTCCCTGGGGTTCATTTGACTGTCTAATGGCATCACACAAATATTCATGAGCTTCTGGCTCATCCTTCAGCTGAGCTTTCTGACAGGCTTGGTGAGTGTTCAGCCCTGCTCTCTGCAGCCTGACCTCAGCATTTCTAAACCTGCCAGCAAAGGCAAAAGGTTTAGATCTGTAAGCAGGGCCCAGGTGAGCTGGAATGATCAGGAACAAAACCCAGCTGATTGTGCAACTTCAACCTCTGAGTTACTTTTTAGGCATAAACCCCTAAGTTTTTAGTGTGTTTTTAGTAATAAGTTACACCTTTCATAAAACCTTTCACGTGTCTCCTTCTGAACCAAAATACCTCTCTGATTAGAGCCATTTGGTAGTGGGTAAATACTTGCACCAAATCCCAGGATATTCACACGTTCCCGTTTCATCAAAATCCAATATCTGCATCTACTTGCTGGTTGACTTAAGCATTCAGAATCAGAATTTTGTACCAGATAACTCAAAACCTTAGCACAGCTACAGTTTGCAACCACATCTCTTTCCTGTGACTCGGGAAAAGCAGGAGGTTTTCTGGGATAGATCCACTCTCTGCTAAATCAGTGAGTGCATTCCCAGCACTGGGATCTCACCTTGCAGAGGTGACAAGGAGGCAGAACCAAAGCAGGGAAGGTCATCCCAGCACCCAAATATTTGTGTCATTGCCTCAAACCCCCAATGTGGCTCAGCCCTGTGAAGGAGACAGAATGATCCCGTTGGGATGAGAAAAGTGGATGGAAACAGGCTTTGACCAGGCACCTGATTGTTCAACAGGCACGAAATAAAACCCAATAAAAACAAATGAGTCTGGTAGGAAACAAAAATAATAGGGTAAATAGAACTGCCAAGACCATTGCAAATGTAATTTTCCCATTGACACAAATGCTCCTCAGTGCTGAGCGAAAAAGCAAAATTAATAATCCTCCTAAGAGCTGAAGGAACAGAGAGAGACTTTTTGTTGTCCTTCTGTTAATTTTGCATCATATAAAATGAAAATGTCAGTCTGGTATATTTGAGGCGTGGGACTGGAAAATGTAGAGTTTACACAAGTTCTTTCGTTGGTTCAGTTTAAACCTTGTTCTGACTGAATTTCTTTATGATTTGACTTCCCTGAGGCCAGGATGGGGCTCTTTTTTGTGCTCAGCATTCTTCTGCAGGGTCATGAATAAGGTGGTTGGCTCTTTGGAAAACTTCAGCTTCAGATTCTCCTTGGCTGCAGGTTTTCCCAGGAGATTTATGGTTAATGTCTGATTTCTCCTCTTTTTACATGTATGAATAAATCTTATCGCTGAATTATTTATCTGAAAACAAGCAACTGAATTGCAAGTCCCAGCCTTTAACGTTCCAGGATTTTCATATCTGTGCAAAAATCAAACCCACTTGAAAACCCTTATTATTGAATTATTCATCTGAAAACGTGGCACAATAAAAAAAAACCCTGAACAACAATGTCCCCTTGGCATCTCAAAAACCAACCACAGCGGGCACAGAAGGAGAAATTTAAAATTCCAGAGGTTATTCCCCTCCCAGGAGAGACAGGAATTATTTTCCTTTGGCTGTGTGGTGAAGAAACTGGGCTGTTCTCAAGCTCAGATGTCTCTGGTGTAAATAGTTCCACTCCCAGCAGAGCTGAAGGAGGGACAGACTCACTCATAGGATGAGACTCCTCTCTTCATCAGGCAGAAAGTCCCAAAAACCTGCTCAGCTGCAGAAATCTACAGCTGGGTGACAAGAAGGAAAGCCTCCCCCTGGGACAGTATCCATGCAGACATCCAAATTTGAACATCACTTGGGAAAATACCCTCAATAACTTGAAATACTGAATTTTTAGGGTTTTTTTTTTGAAGGGTTGTGTTCATCTATACCTGAATTTCCAGCCAAAATGCACATTTACAGGTCTGTTGCCTACGGGGACATAAATAAATTCAAAATTGGAGTCAGCTAAAGTCAGGTTTGTAGCAAACCATATTAATTAATACTTTTTTTTTGTCTAAGAGAAAATGGCCCTTCTCTAAAAGAATTTTATTATTAATAAAGGTAATTCTAAGCCCTTTCATCTGTGATGTACATCCATGTAATGAGTTTGATGTGTTCCTGTGCTGACTTCTCAATATCTTGATGGACATCTAAGGCCCTGTGGCACTCTGCAAATGAAAATAATTAAGTCTGCATATTACATTAAATTGGGAATATTGCAAACACCATCCAGGAGGGAGAAATGATTCATTTAAGCCTTAAGAGGATGGATGTATGGGCAGGAAATAACCAAATGAGATTCGTCACGGAAAAGAAAAAAAAGATTAAAACATCTGGGCAAGAGGAAATAATCAGAGTCACAGATTTTCGTGGGAGGAAGGAACCTTGCTAATGAAATACTCAGAGATATAGAAATGTTTTCTGTGAGCAAGGGAAGTGACTCCTTCCCTTTCCAATCTCTGACAAAACATCTGTAATATGCAATTAAAAATGTAAAAAGAAAAGTTACGTGGATAAGCTGAAGAGTCCAGGATGACCAGAGTGTTTCCACTGTTCCCCTGAATATTAAATTACATTTGTACAGCATCAACTGGCTCTCCAGTGGTGGAAATGAGAGACACTTTTCTTCCCACCACCACTGTGCAAGCCATCAATGGCTCCACAAAACCTCAGTCAAATGTTCCTGAAACTAAAAAGTGGGAACAAATTAACCAGGGGGTGCAGAGAAGAAACTCCAACTCCTTGAAATCCTTTTTTTTCTTGAGGAGTTCTCCTCCTTGAGGCTTCAAATTTGGGTGGTCAGACATAAACCTGTCCTGTCCCAGCCACGGGGGTAGTGACAGATCAGTGTTTGTCCTGTGAGAAATTCCTAAAGCTGTGGAGATGGAATATTTCATTTTAGGTTACCAAAATGTCATTTTCTGTTAATGCACCTTTTGAGGGGCAGAAGTGTCTCTTCAGCACGAGCGGGGTTGGTTCTTTTGCCCATTCAGGAATTAATTCACCTTCCTCAGCTCCTGTGAGAGCTGGAAAAGCTCCCAGTGTGGCCCCATTCCATGGGGAGAGAGACCCTGGAAGGCATTTCTTGTCCAGGGTATTGTGCAGGGTAAAACCCCCTCCTCTGGGTCAGTGGATGGGGAGCACAGATTGCTGCAGCAGTTAATGAGACCTGGGACTTTTTATGCCCTTCAGTATCTGAGTGGTGTGACCAAGGCAGTGAAAAGTTATAATCTAATGCAGCCATGAGTATTCTGTTCAGAGCATCCTCCACATGTTAATTATTAATAATATAGTTATAAGAAAAGTTCCTGTTCCAGCTCCCTGTTAAATAGGATTTACACAGCCATCTGGTGTTCTGTTTAATTCTTCTTTTTTTTTTTTTCTTTCTTTTTTTTTCCCCCCCAACCCAATTTATGTGTCTTACTGTTAATTAAATTAAAACTCGTGAAAGAGAAAGGTGCTCTGGCTTTGTGGTGGCTACTGAGAAAACAGAGGTGGGCTACTCAACATTTGCAATTAAAAGAAGACAGCAGCAATAATTCTGCCGTTGGGAAAGAAGGAAAATGAGATGTCACCTCCTACAGAGAAGCATCAGCTTTACACCTAAAGGGAAGTGTTGGCATATAAGCCCCCTGCCAACATTAAAGGAACACATGATCATAGTGGTACAGATTAAAAATCTGTAGATTTTAGAAGAGAAGAGAAAATATGAAGGCCTCTTTACAGTTGATATAAAGCAGAAAAATAGCTTTGTTGTGGGACATCAAAACCTTCATTTTCTCACTATTGGCTGTCCAAGGGTAGTCCCAGCCTCTGCACCTCTACCTCTCAAAAGCAGAAATCATACTCTGGCTTAATTAGAAATGAGTTCACACACAGAGGAAACCTGTGCTACCCTAATATTTCCAGGATCTGACTGAAAACAAAATTGTTTGGTTGTTTCAAGACAAAAAACAAACACATTACTATAACATTTTCAGTCCAGAACACAGAGTAAACTTTCAGGTCTCATCAGCTGCACAAGGAGCAGCTCAGGGGATCCCAGAGCTCCTGATCCTTGACCCCAACTCCAGCTTAGCAACTCAAGCCACTTTTGGTTATAATCCACCAAAACCACCCAATTTAAATCATTCCTGACTGGAGAATGCAAATGCAAAGCATCACTAAATCACATCAGGGAAGACAATGGTGAAGTTGCAACAGTCCCACAACTTGGGCTAAAAGCCCGTTTCTTGCAAAGAATCCAGGACTCAGTAGATGCTTAAATATTTGAAAATTGTTTGTTTTGCTCTTGACAGACTGTCCCCATTTTAATATTTTTCGAGGAATCATGAATAATTAAGATATCTCATTTAAAATGCCTCTGGAAAACTTCAAGAGAGGACATTTGAGTGAATTTTTTCCCAAGAATCCTGGGGTACAGAGTGATTGTTTAGGTTTTCAAAAAACTGTAGAGAATTACACTAATACAGCATTTTTAAAGACCACTTTGTGAACTACTGTAATTTTAGCTGCAAAATACGTAAAAGCAGAGTTTCTTAATTCTTCAATTACCTTTATATAATGTCCTTCAATTATATTAGAGCCTTAAACTTCTCACCACCATCTCACAGTGTTTTGCAGAAAAAAAGAAACAAAAGGAACAAGGAGACAGTCAAGTGAAGTCTGTCACCTTTGATGCTTTCTTGAATGACTTTACAAGATTCATCTCAAACTTTGTAAATCAGGAAAAAAGATAATGATCAATAAAACTGTGTCCTTTCAGGTGAACAGAGAACTGGTTTTTTTTGAAGCAACAAATGGATGAGTTAACAGGGAACTCCAATGGGGAGAACAAAGGAAAAAAATGCAGAGAAGGATCATTTAGGGCGGGGACAAAAAGCTGTTGTAGGTGCCAGTTGAAGGTTTACTGAGTAGAGGAGGTCAGAAGATATCAACAGAATCTGTGCAAGAATTGGTTTACTAAATATGTATAATACATATTTAATATGTATGTATAATACATATTTAATATGTATTACTCTTCTCACCCCTCTCTATCATCGGATTTTCTTGAAATGAACACTGGTTTCAAAGCACAGTATTTGTATATATAAACCTAAAAATACCTCTGAACTGAACAAAAATTTGCACTTGAAGTGTTTTGCCTCGGTAAGGAAATCATTGCTGTGTTACCATAACACAAGGTATTTGTTCAGCAGGTGTGATAAACATCAGTCTATTGTCATGTCACTGCCAATAACCAAAGCCATTTGTCTGAATGTGTCCCTGCCTCCCACAAATAGCTTAGAACCAGCAGTTAAGTACTCATCTTACACATATTGTGCTGAAAAAAACATGCTGAGAAGTGCTGACCTGAGGGTCCACACGAGGCTGATGAATGCTTACATTATAACTACATTATAACAATTATAACTATCAGAATTAGTTTTGTTATTGGTGAGCAGCAAGTTGCTGTGATCCAGAAAGGATACTCAGCTTTCCTGAGCACAGGAAGATATTTTATACATAAAAAGATCAAGTGTACATGACCTGCCAAGGATGCTTTAGGGCATTACAAAAAGGTGCCCATGAATACAGGGTAAAAAATGGAGGAATGTGCCTCTGGAAGCAGCTAAGCCAGGATGGATGGATGGATGTGCTCAAAGCAGCAACTCCAGCTTGTAGTGGTGGTGTCTAAGGGATGGCACAAATATTTAGGAGAATAAATGAGCAAAACAGCACAGATTTCACATATGGAAAAGCCTTGATGTTCTGACCAAAGTGCTGATAATCACTGGGGATTGTCCCTTGATGAGGTTGTCTGTGTTTTTTAGATCAGTTCATTTTCTGAAGGGCACCAGAGCAAGGTTGGCTCCTGTCACCAAAGCAACAATTTCAATAACTAAACTCGACCCAGCTTGTAACTAAGAGTGAGCTGAGATGTTCTGCTCAGTTTTGGTGATGGAACAATGCAGAGACACAACATCCTTGGAGAAAATATTTGGCTCCACAGCGTGTGCTCCTGCGTGAAAGCATTTAATTTCAAACATGAGCTTTAAGATTCTCTTTAATTAATGGCTTTCATAACAGGAAAAGACCTTCTCCAGCCAGCACAGCAGCACAGTCAAGAGGCAAAAGGAAGCAGGTGGTGGGTTAGGGAGGGGAAAGAGGGAGCAGATGTGAGCTTGAAAATTTGGAACACTCTTTGAGTTCCAGAGCAGGAGCCCAGTTCGCATCAATGCATATTGTGGAAGCAATTAATTGGGACCACCCAGGCCTAGAATTTGCCAGAATAAAATTTTCCATCCGCACAACACACTTCTGTGAAGCTGAAGAGTTGTTTTAAACACTTATGGATTTTTTTTTTCACTTTGCAAATAACCTTCTCGACATGAAACAACGTGACAAAATGCAAACCAAGCCACAAAACACCACAGTTCTCAGGACAGTCCTGATGCACTGAATTCTATGTCTCATTTATGATTATTCAGGTGACATCAAGGAAGCATCCTTTAGATGTGAACACTTCACCACCAGAGAGCCAAAGGAATAACTTTACCTTTTTGACCTCATATTTGATGGCGAGTTTAATCCTGCTCAGGCTTGGCCGGTGGTGCTCAGGGTACAGGTGGATGTTGACATCTCCATTCAGAATGGCCTCCACCTCCTCAGTGTCCCTGCACAGGTCCAGCACCCCCACCACGAAGTCCTTGCATTGCATAGATAACTTCCGATAGTCGTTCTGGGGGAAAACAGAAAAAAACCCAAGTCATTTCCTTGTTTAATTGATTATTTTAATTGTGCACCCAAAAGCATGAAAATGAAAGGGGGAAAAAAAAGAAGAAGAAGAGAGAGCAATTGTGAGTAAAGTTACTTCTGCCAAACTGCTGCCTGGAAGAGGCAGAAAGCCCTTGATTTCACCCAGCTTGTTGATGGTTTTTCACAAATACACACGAGCTCCTCCAGGCTTAATTAGCAATGTTTCTATCAGCAGCATAATAGAATTGCAGAGCATTGCAATAGAACAACTTTTTACAGAACAGCAAGGAAATAATTTCTAGGGAAATTTTGATTTTTAAGCAATCAACTTATCTCTCTCCTCTCTGTGTGGCAAATCTCTAGGAATGTAAAACCCAGGCCAAAAAAAAAAAAAAGGTCCTGCTAACTGGTTAAAATATACAGCAAATATTTCAATTTAGGTTCTTTCCTAGTAATTCTGTCTTTAGAAGTTTCAGACTAGTACAACAAGCTGGAGCATCACATACTGATGTGTGTTCAAATGAATTATGTAGCTGTAATACCAATTCCAGCCTCAAATTTATTACCTTAGAATTTGGTTAAACAGTCCCAAAAGAGCATCCAGAGGATCTTTGTGTCACAGCATTCTCCAGGAACTGGGACTTCAGAAACTCAATATGAAATAATTTCACCTTTCAAACTCAAATTACACTTATGGGACAGGGGTTAAGGTGTAGCTGACTTGACAGAAGGTTAGAAGAGTGATTTCACTGCCTTAAATTAAATTGTGATTGATTTTCATGTTGGTACTTAAGAAACAAGGCAAGTGCCACCACCTGAGTAAACGCTGTAAATTAGAACACAGTTAAGGCCACCACTAATATCATAGCAAAATGGTGATATTAAAGGCTTGATGCAACAGGTAGAAATAACAAACGTAAGACAAGCTCTTACTGACTTAAGAGATCTTTTCAAATTAGGTTTGATGAGTTAATTAAATTCAGCAGCTTATCTAATTAAGCCAGCAGCCAAAAAAAGAAGATAGTTAAACCTGGCTTTGACAAAGTGATAAGGGTAACCTGGCTTTGTGCTTCTGTGTTTTCTATTTTATTAATTCTATCATTTATACATAGCAACATATCAGCCTTCCTTGTTAGACAAAGTTCCCAAAGTACTGTGCAAACATTCAATAATTAACAGCACACTTTAAAATATGATGTTATGAGAGGTGGCTGAACCTCTTTGGACAGTTTTTCCCCTTCAGAACTGAGATGCTCTTGATAATGAATTTTTAAATGAGTTGGTTGAATGACTTTGCCGTAGGTTTGAGGCTGATTCTACTCTGTGGGGGTGTGTCCCAACTTTGCTTTCTGTGCTGTCCTGTTTGCTGAAGGCTGGGAAGAGCTGTCTCAGTTGGCACAGAGCAATGGAATAGTTGCAGGGAACCAAAAGCCCCTCAGGGCTGGGATGAGGGTGTTCTGCAGGAAAGAGATGTCATTACTGAGGGGTTCAGGAGAAGGGCCTGAGGAGCAGAGCTGGGGAATAACCTTTGCTTTAGTGCTGAGACCTTCTGCGGGGTGAAACTTGGATGTTATCTGGCAAAAAGGTTGAAACCTTGGTTCCCCTTTTCCCCCGGTGATCAACCTGGATGTTCTAATTGTGCTGTTAATGGAGATCAGCAAGAACTTCAAATCTTCATTAAAAGGAGACATGAGATCAACCAGCAGATCCTTACCCTGGTGAATGCCCCTTGCAGAAGCAGGGGCACCAAGGATCCTATAAATGTGCTGAGTTAGTACACTAAGATTTAAGGTGTTCTTATGGTTCAGAAGATGATGGTTCATCTGCATCTAAATCTGGTACCTGAGCATTTTGTAAGATAGGGTTTGTAGAGTGAATGTTTTCAAATGTGGGGTGAAGCGAGGTCTGAAATGGAAATGAGAGACAGATTGTACTTTAGGGCTTCAAAGTGCTCCTCTCAAATCAATTCCAGGCTTTAATCTTCCCCACACCAAGATGAATTTCAATAAATAGAAAGCTTGCCTGTTCCCTGAGAGAACAGATGACCAAACAAGAATATCAGCCTCAAAATAACCCCGGGAATGGTGAAGGACACCAAACATAGATAGATATGAAAACAGATGCAGGCTGTGAATGAAATGCCTGCTTGCCACAGGTAATGGGGATGCTTAATTAGCATTAAAAAAACCACAGGGTTGAGAACTCTGCTGAGCTTTAGTACCATTCTCTATGTTCTGGTTGCAAACTTCACAAGCTTATCTCTTAACCAGCACATTTCAGGGAGTTCTCATCACCACTTCCACATCACCTGAGCAACTAGCAATGGTTAGCTCAGATTATTTTTCCTCTTCCTTTAAGGAAAGCAGTTTAGTTTGCATCTAGCAAAGTGATTCTAAAGCAACTGTAAATGGCAGGTTCCCACCTGGCAAACTCCATCAAGGCCCAGCTTTATTCCCAAATCTCCAAATCTCATGTTTTTACTGGTTCTGTAAATTTGCAGAGTCTATGAATGATTTTCCCATTCAAAGTTTTTTGCTCTGATTTTTAAGTAGACACAAGCAGCCATACAATCTACCCAAAATAAAGGCTGTAGAAAGAAAAAATAAAATAAAAATAAAAATAAAATAAAATAAAATGAGATAAAATAAAATAATGTAAAATAAAATAAAACAATAATAAAAATAAAATAAAATAAAATAAAATAAAATAAAATAAAATAAAATAAAATAAAATAAAATAAAATAAAATAAAATAAAATAAAATAAAATAAAATAAAATAAAATAAAATAAAATAAAATACAGTGCCTTCAAGCAATTCTGCAGCCAAGCAGAAGAGCAGCTTACTGCTCTCAGGAGACTGCTCATGTGTTAAGACAAGTCTCAATGATCACTGAACCTGCTGTGTCTTCTGATGATCCCTTTTACAAAGGCATTTGTCTTCTTTGTTCTGGCTTCTGTAGTGCTCCCAGTCAGCACAGAAAATCCTGATCAGCCTGACAGTGAGAACACAGCCACGCAGTGACTCTCCTCATGTCAGTGTACTTCTCTCTTCAAGCATGTTATTGGCTGTATCTTTACCCTAAAAACCAAGTTTAGCAGAGGACTGACAGCCAGGCTTCTCCTGATCCTGGTTTGAAGGTGTATTTTTGGTGGAATTGTGTACCTGCACGTAAAATACTGAATTGGAAGTTGTGACACACGGTGGCAATCTCAAGGAAGCCAAGAACATTTATTTACAAGCAGCATCCAAGCTCTCCTGCTGTACGTGCCAGCACTGTGTTTTTCACACATTTGCCTGTATTCCACACATTTGGAAGCATCCAAGATCCTGGATTCCCTGCACAAAGGAGTGCTGGGACAGTGGTGGGGCTCACTTTGGCACAGGATAGAAGGCTGCAGGGCAAGGTTAGAGAGGCGTAGGAGGAAGAGGAGGAGAATCAGGATGGACTTCAAGATACTTCCAGATACTGGTGACCAGTGAACAGCTGGAGTTGTGTCAGGGTAGGGTTAGTTTGGATATTAGAAAAATATTCTTCTCCCAGGCTGTGTTTGGGCACTGGAAGAGGCTCAGAGCACCTGGTAGAGTTCGAGGAACATTTGGACAACACTCTCAGGCACAGGGTGTGACTCTTGGGAATGGCCAGGAGTTGGACTCGATGATCCTTGTGAGTCCTTTCCGCCTCAGATTATTCTGTGATTCTCTGAGGTTCTTGTTGCACCAAGCTTTCTGAAGATCAGAGCCCTGAGGGCCCTGTGGCTCTGCCAGGAGACGGAGGGGTTGGTGGCCACTGTGTCTTGGGGTGCAAAGGGACAGTCCCCACTTCCCCACTGCCCTGCCAGCCAGGTTCAGCCCCTAAACCAGGCACTTCATGGCCCTCCTGGTCAAAATATGTCTTGAAGAGAACCATCTGCTGCCTGGACAGGCAGTGGGTTGCAAGTGGAGGTCACCAGTTGTACCACAACAAGAAATCCAGGGCTGGAGACACAAACTCCAGCTCAGCCCTTCTGTCAGCCCTGCAAAACCAAACATAGGCAACCACAACAACCCAAACCTTCCTGAGGGCCCCAACGAGCTCCCACATCAGAGAAGCCTGAGGATTATGAGGTTCATAAAACAGATGGATCTTTACAGGAATGAAAACTGCAAATCACACATGAGGGATGCTGGGGCCTCATCCTGACAGGCTGAGCACTGCCAGGCCTCAGGGAGGAAGATGAAGGATACAACTAAAGTACTCCAGAGAGCCAGTCTGCTTCAAATAACATCAAATAACACATGACCAGAATCTGATTTCCAATAGAGGCAGTGAGCAGAGTGGGCTCGGGACAATGCCTGAGAGTGTTACAATATCATTTTTTAAAAACTGGAACGTTAGAAAAGGATTCCAAATTAGTCATTTCCTGCTTCTTCTAACACTGTTGTGCATGTGGAGTTAAAAATGTCTAATTTTTCTGCTTTGAAAAGGCTGATGGTGCTTGTCATTCACTGCCATTTCTCCGAGTACCCTATTATTATCTGTTGATTATGTTCTAAATGAACTCTGTCATGTCTCCACATCTGTTCAAAACCAATCAGATTTTTTTCAGAAAAGAGCTGTTTCGGGTCAGAGGGACGGGGTTTGAGTAAAAAGGTAAGTGAAATAAGAAAAAGTAAGACCAGGAACCTGTCTGGTGTTACTGGATAACATTAAATTTGCTGTGCAAATGAAAGCTGCAGGCACATTGCACAGTCTCTTTTTATGTTTCCTCAAGCTCTTGGCTCTTTGTATTTCATCTACATCACACATATCAAGGAGAGAAATATTGCATTGCTTAGATTAGCATTTTGAGAAGAGGCAGCAGAAAAAAAAATATGGAGAAATAACTCTGTAAACACGAACAGAAAACTCCCCTAAATAAAAATGCTGGTAGAAAGAAAACAAAGCTGAGAGAAAGGGGGGAGGGAGGAAAGAAAGCAAAAATATTATATGCTAGATTTGAAATGAAATTGTTAAATAAACCATTGTGTCAAATATTCAAAATGCTTATAAATATTTACCAATTAGATACCACATGAAATACGCACAAGCCAGTAGAGAAAAGCTGTAGGACAAATTTCCTTCTGGGTATTTACACTGCCTGTGACTGGCCATATGTTTGGGCATGGAAAAAAAAGCACAAGGCCTGTGGGAGGGAAGACGAGGAGAGAAGATGACAGGAAAGGGTCCTGCACTGCTCCTGCTCCTGCAGCCTTGTTATCCTCTGAGATGCACCTCCCAGAGAGCTCTGCCAACTGTGCACTAACTGCTGGCACTTCTGAACAGAGCTGAGTGTGTTTCTATTGTCTCCAGACTAAATGCCTACATGCACAGACTGTGCCAAGGCTGTACAGTTAATTTTCCAGAGAGCACATCCAGTTGGTTTATGTTCTCTTGCTCCTTAAGTGGCAGCACATTAGCGAGTGATTGGAGCTCTGGGGGTGCTGTGTCATACCCAGTGGCCACGTCTCTGAATCTAAAGCCAAGTGCTCATTCCAAACGTTTCTCTGCTCGGGTTGCTCAGCGTGTCTGGAAACAGGGACAGACGCCCCGATTTGTTTGTGGAATGATCCAGACCTTGACTTCTTCATCTCCAGAGAGAATAATAAGCAATCTGTTCATGTGCAAGGGTCTGACGTTTCCAAAGTGTGTCTCTGCTGCTTTCCAAGCCATTTGGCCCCATCCAACTGGAGCCAAGTTAAACGTGGCAGTGGTTTGTTCTCTGGAGTGCCAGGCCTGGCAGAGCAGAGGGGCCTCCAGGCAAAGGGGAGTTCAGATCCCGTCAGGAGACACTGAGAGATGTGTCCAATAAAAGAGCCCAAGGACAAAACAGACCTCTACCTGTGCTTACATTATTTTTGTCCAAAGAAGCCCAGAAAACAATTTTTGTTTGAAAACAATTTGCGATTTGATTGAGGACCAAAAATGATGTGACTTTCCGTGAGCCATGAAAACAACATCCCTTGCATCATTTCAGTGGCAGTTGCACTGACTGATTTACCATAAAACTTTTCTTTTTGGTGGCCCTTTTTTCTCCTCAGCTTCCTAGCTGCAATTCATCTCTTCATATGCACTGCAGAAGCTCATCTCTGAGACATCTCCCTCCACCAAGGGGACAGAGCAGTAAGTGATCAGTCAAACCACTGACTTTGGATGTCACCCCATACCTGGTAAAATATCAATTGACTGGTAGATGTATCAAATCCATAAAGAAGTAGCCGAAATGCTGTTAATGGTTTCACTCAGGGAGTTAGAAAATCCCTTAAAATTTGTTACTGTGCTTTTACAGCATCATTTGCAGGTCCAGGCACGTGTGTAATCCTCAGCAAGAACATTCCAAGAGCTTTAAAGTGAGAACTGTCAAAAGCAGCAGAAAAGACATTTGCACCTCCCTGTTTTATTTCTACTCATTTGTGCTCTGCCTCTAATGAATCTACCAATTCAACCAATAATTTCTTCTGGCAAATTATTGATTTTTGTGATAAATGCATCTCCTCTGGGACCAAAAGTAATGGATAAATTTAGGAAGCTCTTTCTATCAATAAAAACACTGGAAAAGGAAAAATATTTTACTTTGATATCCCCTTGAAACAATTCCTTTAAATGTTGTTGGGTTTTTTTTTTATTTTTTTCCTAAAGTCATTGGATGGATTATTTGGGGATGTAAAGCCAGGAATCCATTAAAATACTCCTAGGAGAAAGTTAAGGACCAAGACTGAAAACAATTCCTCTTTAAACAAGGTTTTAGATTCCTTAGCATAAGAAATTTCAGAATCAGTCCACTCTCAACATTTTGTATCAGTTATACTGATTTTTTTTTACCATTTGAAACTTAAAATAAGTTTTCTTTACCTGTGAAATCTCCATACACTGAAATTATTGGATCAATTGCCTTATCTAAAGTTCTCACCTGAACAGGGTACAATCTTTTTCTTTAATACCTAAGAAGTTGCCAAAAGAACACCTCCATCTCCTCTGCTCCTTCCCCACAATGTCACCTTCAGCCTGACAGGCACCATCCCCAAGCACCTCCAGAGCACAGGAGTGTGCAGAAACATCAGTGCTATTCAGCAGAGAACTAACACCCTATTTTGAGCCTCTGAAGGTATTTAATTAACCTGGAACAGAAATTACGTTGCTTGACAATAATTTTTTTAAATTAGAGTATTTCAAACCTCGAGGTTGGCATGGCAGCTTTTCAGCATGAGATGGCATTTGATGCTCAATGTTCTTTTTTCTGTCACCTCAGCTGGCTTTCAAGCACACATCACAAATAAGCCACATGCTTCTGATTCCTCAGCAAAGTGAAAGGTGGTTTTTGTTTTTCTTGCAGATTTTCCTAAGCTCATTTGAATGTTTATCCTGAAACACCTGTTTTCAGAAGATAAACTATCAAGTCCCTGGATGTCACCTAAACAGGACAGGCTATGCTGAGGTATTGACTAAATGCTTGGCATGCAAAATGTAGGGAATACACACAGTTGGTGAAGGAGAGGGTCTCTCTCCCCATGTACTGTCAACAGCTTCCCTTTCTCAAGTGAAAACCACACATTTCAAAATAATACTTGGCCAATTTGCTTGTTGAAGAAGAGTTTAGGATCTGTTCATGTCAACAGTAAAATCCAGCTCATGATCATCCAGTGCAAGACTCCAAATCCCTCTCCATAATTTTCAAATATCTGCTGGCTCCTTACGTGGGGACAAAACACTGAGAAACAGTTTTTCTTGCTTTTAAAAACAAAAATGCCCCTTGCACTAAGAGAACCTTTATTTCAGCCTTATTTTTATCATCATGCAGAAAGAATCCCTCTCAGCCCAGGAGCATTTCATGAGGGCAGGAGCTGGGGTGAACTTTTTCCTTGACATCTATTCTGTTTTCAACAGAGCATTTCCACATGAGGCAGTGAGCAGCAAATCACAGAATCATAGGATCACTAGGATTGGGAAAGATCTCCAAGACCATTGAGTCCAACCTTTGACCTCATATCCCAAGCCCATCAAACCCTATCACAAAGTGCCATGTCTACTCTTTTCTGAACACAATCAGGGATGGTGACTCCACCACTTTGCTGGGCAGCCTCTGCCAGTGCTTAGTCATTCTTTCAGTGCAGAAATTTTTCCTAATATCCAACCTGAACCTCTCCTGGTGCAAATTGAAGCCTTTTCCCCTTGTCCTGCTGCTTGTTCCCTGGGAGAAGAGGCCGACACTCACCTCACCACAACCTCCTTTCAGGTAGTTCTGTATCTCTGATGTGACAGATGTAGCAAAGCACAAAAGTTACCTTTGGGCCAAGCTCCTCATTCCACATGCCGTCCATGCTTTTACTCCCTGACATTTTCCCAGATTTATTACATTCCTGATCTGTCTGTTACAAGCTCCACTGGGGAGGATTTCCATTTCCTATACAATTTGAGATGGAATAGATAGTTCCCTTGTACTCACTGCATTAGCTGCTCTCCTTCAGTTGTGGGGCTCTTTTCAGCTCAGCTGAAATTTATGTTTACTGAAAATCAGGGGGGAAAAAAATGGATTCAAATTCAAAGCAATTGTTTGCTCAACACAGCTTCATTTTTCCCCTGAGCTGAGCTTCACCTGCAGCTTGCTTAAGGAACACATTTATATGTTCAAAGGTGCTTGTGAGTCCCTTCTCTCATGGGAATTTTGGCTACAAGCAGCACATGCATATCAGGACAAAGACTCCTCCTAAATCCATCCTGCAAGTGAATGCTGCCTTAACTGCAAACCATGATGCAAATTTTATGGATAATTAAAATAACCATATGTTTTCTAGGTCTCAAACAGCCAACTATCACAGTTCTCAATGTCCAGCAAGAACAGCTCCTTATAGAACTAGTCATGAGCATCAGAGTGGATGAAATTCTGGTCCCCAGAGCACATAAGCAGCAACCAGGCACTTTGGAAAAATGTGATCCCAGCTGCAGAGTCCTGGCACGTAATCTTGACCATAAGGAAATTATCCTCTCTCTAAGAAGAGCAGACTTAGAAGTCATGCTGCAGAACTTTCCAGAGCAGAAATATGAATATAAAAAGTACATAATTATATCTCTCTGTTCTGAAACGAGTTCAGATCCTGGAGTTTGGACAGTGAGAATGAAATCAGTTTGACAGTGAGCTATTTCCACGCTGCACTGGTGAAAAATTCCCTGCAACAAATTATATTCCAGAAAACTGACATTTTTTACCATGTAAATGCCAAAAAACCCCATAAATACTGTAACACCTAGCAGCATTTTGTGGCAATATAAAATTGTTTGTATACCACTCCTGTTTATCCACAATTCACTGGATAGTCTGCCTGGACACAGTGAGCATGAGTTCATTATAATTATCTACACCAACAACAATTAACAACACAATGAGTGAGAGATCAAATTACTTCTCATCTGCATCCTCTTTAATGTCAGACTTGAGATCCTCAGAACGTGTTACTTGGTTTACATTCATTAATAGGATATTAATTTCCTGCAGTGCCTTGGAAAAACGTACCTGCCTCCATCCTTCCATCTGCTGATCTGACATTATTATTCTATTGGAGCAATCATCCTGATTATGCTCATTTGTAGTTCCAGTAGGTACTCCCAGAACAGTGAGCAGCACTCTTTGGAAAGCAGTCATCTTGCTCACATAAACCTCCTGGCTCTTCACTGTTCCCAAAACCCCAGTGCTGATACCAGCTGAATGCCTGGGCATTTGGTGTTACTAATTAAACACAAAGCTCACCAATATTGTATTGGACTGATGTTACAGGAGTGAGAGCAGCCTCCTCTGCCTGTTTTCCTCACCAGTGATTGCATTTTGGAGTTCTGACAAGTGTCTTCTTTAAGGTGGACCCTTCTTGGTACCACTCATGGCCAAGGGGGGGAGGAGGGGAATTGTGTTGCTGTGTCACACTGAGAAAATTCTCTCAGGAGAATGGTGGGTGTGCAAGAACAGGCTCAAAGCCAGAGGAGCTCTGTACTCATTGCAGAGGATCCAGTGACTGGGATGGAAAGGGCCAACATGCCTTTCCTTTCAAACAGCTCTGTTGTTTTCTTAGGTGACACATTCCCACTGCTCTCCACTTCCCACTGAGCTGGTGAACCCACACGTTGTCCCACTAATGATTCTGAGGGGATCCCATGTTATTTGATATTTTTATGATCATGTCTGCTGCTCCCCTGAACTGCAATCCTGCTCTGGGGATGTTGTGTTCAGTCAAGCTGGAAGCACCAAGCTGTTAAGTGCTGCAGTTGCAATGTTGTTCATCCTTAACTGAGCAGGACTAAAAATTACTTCCCAGGGAGCTGTAAAAGGCAATAAACATTGCACTGATGGTGGGCAAACTGGCATTGGCAAAAATCTCACTTGCAGCAGCATCACAGGAAACAGAAGTATCCCAGCTGTACTCTCTGGGAGGGTCAAATATTTCCAGGGTTGCATCTGTCTTGCCATCTCCAAATGTCAAAAGTTTCCTCCAATTTTCTTTTTTTCTTTTGAGGGGACCAAAACCCTTAAGGCATTAATTAAACTATTAAATTTTCTTACACTGATGCATTGTCTATGCTTTGATGTGTAAAAGAATCTTCTTTCCCCTCCAGTCTTTCAAAAGAGAGACATGGGCTGGTTCCCCTGGGAAAGCAAAGAGACCATTTTCCTGCAGAAAGTATTTTGGCAATTTTTAAAGAGGTTTTCTTTTTATTTTTTTCTTTTTTTACTGAAGTTGGCTGGAAGATTTTAACAACAATGCCACTCATAAAGTGATTAAATAACCCTGTAGGCAGTGGACATTACCCAGTTTTATGTGACTGCTCAGTGGCTTGTACCAGTGTTGCAACTTGCACGAATAATGATCTTACTTTTTCCAGCTGTGGATTGTAGATGCTGAGTTATACCTTTCACTACAAATCACAGCATCTGCTACTCTTCTTGACTGCAAATAGACACAGACAGATGCTGAAATACCTCCCTACACAGAGATACAAATCTGTTTTTTTCAGGACAGCTCCAGGCCATCCCAGCTTTGGCATCGGTTCTGCACCCCCCTGAAAAGCTTTGGAGATTTTCTTCCCCTGCAACATTTGAAAACCATTTTGCTTGGGCAACGTGCCAGGCAGAAGAGGATTTAATCACACCACCCAAAAAAAAAGCACTTACAACAACAGCTCTCAAAACATAAAGGATATTTCTTAATGTATAAATATTTAAAGAGAACAATAAAATAGTCACAGATTTGGTGGGTTTTAAAACCAGAAGGATTTTCTATGTCCTTTTTCCACAGTCTCAGCTGTATATCCATGCAAAACACTGCAATTAATTAATTTAGCTCTCAAGACAAAGTCAGTGCAGCATCTATTATTAGTGAATTTGTATCTGAAAAAGAACAGCGTAGAGAATGAGTTCCTTAAGCACAGAATGAGTCCCACTCACTGAGCCAAACACCAGTTTCACTACAAGGTTTAAATATATTCTCCTTCTCCCAGGCTATTTCCATTATCGCTTTTCATTTCCTCTCTTATTTTAATACCTAATTTGTTGCAACAAGAAGTTAACCTTCTAACAATAGGAAATTTGTTTTCCTGTTTTACTGGGACTTGATTCTTCCCTGTGTTATGAGCTGGGTAATTGGTTGTACCTGTTTATGCATTTGCTTTGCACAAGTGAAAATTGAAAAAAAAAAAGAAACATAGGTTCTAAATGCACATGTTTTCAAGGCAGTGGGAGAAAATTGGCTTGTAGGTGGGAGGGGAAAAAAAAAAAGATCAGGGTTTTTTTAACACCAAACCACATCCTTGACTCCATCAATAAGAAAAAATAATGTTCTCACTAAAGACTGACCTGGAAAAGTTCATATCCAAAACACTATCACTTGAGACTAGTGATTGTTCATATACTCACAGGTATTTATAATGGTGATGCTTCGTTTTCCAAACAGGTGCTAGGTAAGTTGATGGTTGTGCAGGAGAAAATAAAAACAGTAGTAGTAAAAGGCAATGAACATATTCTACCTATCAGACCAAATTTCTTAAGTTCCCTTCTGTCTTCTCCTCCTCAAACTCAGCTAAGTGAAACAAGGAGAAGAAGTTACATGAATCAAAAGACACCTTTTTAAAAAATAAAAAAAAACCTGTCTGGAAGAAAAAAATAGAGAAGAACAGAAATTCTTGAAAATTAAATGGAAATCTAAACAAAGGCCATATAAGCCCACTAAAGCCTCAAAAAGCAGCTTGTTGAACAAATAAATATGAGTCACAGAAGTATTCCCAAATATATCAGAAGCAAAATGTCTGCCAGAGAGCATGTTGAGGCCAGACATTCTGAAGGGATTAAAGGATCACCCAAGGAAGAATGGGGCAGAGCAGGAAAATTAAGTGATTGATTCACAGGAGTGTCCATGGGGCTAATTAGGGAGGTTCCCACAACAACTTCTGGGTTTAATGGGAGATGAGCTGCAGGCACTGTCTCCCACCAGTCAGTCCTGAGAGCAAACAAATCTGAGAGTCTGTTCAGTCTGGGAGAGTTTCTAAGTGCAGAGTTCTAAGCAGAGTTTTTAAGTGCAGAATTCTAAGCAGAGGTTTTTAAGTGCAGCCCTGCTGGTGGTTTCCAAGAAATTTTCTCTTTCCAAGTCCACTGCCATCCTCCATTCTCACAAAGTATTTTCCCTTTCTGCTATTTTGCTTCTCAATATTTTCTGTTATTTTCTATTTTTTATCACTCATTCAAAAAACCAACAGTCTAATAATGATTTTTTTAATCTCCAGCATGGAGCCAGAAACACCAAAAAAATTGCCAAGGTCATTTCTCTTAAGAAGTTTTAAGTTAAGCACATCCTGTGAAGTTAACAATTTATAGGTAGGAAAAATGTTGGGACTGACTTACTGGAGCAAGAGCCAGGAGTGGCAGATCATCCCTAACAGCTACAAGCCATGGAGTCTCCAGTTTTGCCACTAATTCAGCATCATGAGAATTTAGGGATCTGAGACTCACCTGAGTGTGATGGTCACCTGCCAACAGAGGCTCTCAGCTGGGACCTGCTTTTGGATCCCAACAGCTTTTAGGGAAAGGACAAGAGTTAGAAGAAAAGTGACAGCAAGAAGCAAATAATTTAGAAATAAAACATGTAACACTGTCGTAAATGAACTGACAGTGGTAAACAAAGACCACACCCCTTATGTCTTCAGGTGGTGGTTTGGATCCTGCCTTCGGTAATATTTTAATCAACAGGAGCTGAGATCTTTTTTACCCCTCGTGGTTGGTGAGATCTGTTCTAAGCCTCTGTTGTGAGTCTCTAATTTGATTTGTCTGGATGGAATGGAATGAACTGGCTGACTTTCCTCATCACAGGGATGTTTCCTGACACACACAAGCGTGGGGTCTAATTTGAGAGCATGCAAGGCTGGAAAACAGACCTGGGAGTGGAGTGGGATCTCACCAGAAATGGGAATCCACGGTCACAGCTTTAGGAAGAGGAATCAGAGCTGTTATTCTGAGTTTCACTCCATTTCCAGGACAGGGACTATAATATTAAGCCTGGTACTGCATTTCCTGCAGGCTGGTTGCTAGAAATTCAATCCCTCAAGGGTTTTGACCGACATATAAAAATGATTGTGTTGCCTGTGCTTCTAATATTCCAGTGTTAGAAATGAGTCCCCTGGCTGGGAACAGCTGGTAACTGGAGACATCTGCACATGGTTGCACCCCAAGCTGACATGGGGAAGATGGATTTCTCTGGACCAGAGAGGAGAGCAATTCTCACAGCCTGGCTCAGGGGTGATGACTTGTTCCAAGGGACAAATCCTGGCTGTGCTATTCGTACTGGAAGTGATATCAAGCTTATTTATATGAGCAAAACAAACAGAACCCACTGGTACATGACAGAAGGATTATTTGCTTTATGACTCAGGCCCAGGGTCTGCCAGGTTTGAAAGAAATTGGAGTGTACACAGATTATTTTTTTCTATTTGAGTAAAAGAGAGAGAAAGAGAGAGGAGAATTCCTCCTCTGTGGGCACTACCAGGATGACATTCAATGTGTTCTCCCTCAAAACAGCTTCATATTTTAATCATTACCCTAATATCTGTATTCCACCCTTCATGGAAATCTACAAAGCACATTATCTTTGTCCTGTATTTCTGTTTTAATTGTACTTTTGATTTTTAATTAAAATGCACCCCTCAGTTTCCCACCCAGCTGTTCTTGCAGTCTGCAGAAGAATGGTCACTAGGAACCCTCCAGTGCACACAGGATGGAAGGCTGCTCTCTCTTTCCCTCTTTCCAAGGGAAATACAGATGAAGGGATAATCCAGTGGACTAAATCAGCTCCCAGTCTGTATTGCCCTTTCTCCAGTGGATATTGGTTGGTGCTCTCTTTAAACACAAAATGAAAACTGGAAAGAGAGAGAAAGTCATGAATTGGTTCCTAATTTTGAGCTTTGGAGTGGGATATATAAAAATGGCAAAGCACTTAATTGAGGTTGTTTTTTTCAACTTGGAATGCTCCCACTGCAGAACAATATCATGGCACAAAGACCTACAAACACACACAGGGACTCTGACTTTTACTTCTCTGTTTTTCTGAAATGTCAGGAATCCACCTCTCAGAGATTTCCTACTCACCCCATTTCTACATGAGTTGCAATCACATTGACAGTATTTTCAGTAGAAACAACCAGTGTCACATTTTTCATCTTAATTTGGGAAAGAGGGCTTTATTTATTTCTTGTAGACTCCTTTCAAATCTTTCATAGCAATGTTTTTTTCTCCAATTAATAAGAAAACCTTTTTGCAACGTTTTGCAAAGCTGTTTCATTAGAACTGCAGGGCAATTGCTGAATCTCAGCAACTTAGGGTGAGAACAAACTATTCAGCTTCTGCTGACAAAAAAAAAGTTAATGGATAAATTGATTTTCACCCAGAAATCTTCACTGGAGTCTCTCTCCAACTGTGGCCAACCACAGCTGATGTAACTTTTCTCCTTCAAAGTGGCTGTTTTGTTTCACCTTTCATACATGTAAAGAGGCAACTTGCCTAAAAAAATCATGTTCTCTAAAAAACACAGCACATGCATTTTCATTTGGGTGTTCAGGAAGGTGCTATTGCATAAGATATTTAGGGCAGCAAGCAGCAGGGAGAGGCACAGCATTTATATTTTAATTAGCTCATGCCAGGAGTTTCTTCAGAGGTTACTAAATTACTATTTGTCCACCTACATTATTAAAATCTTGTGTCTTTCCACTTCAAGGACTCTTTGTACTTCCTGAGAACTGTGTTGCTGCGACTGCATATTGTTCTTAAATAATGTTCTCAAATAATCCCAAGCGATAATTTTATGAATCCATTCCGTGCCAATTGTAATAACAGAACTTTAGCAATTAAAAGATAAAAATTCTAGGAAAGCACTATTTTAAACACAAAAAAGCCCTCCAGAGCGGGTTTGATTTAATAAATATTCGTCATGTGTGGGCTTCTTAAACCCATTTTTAGCAATTGTGTTCTTTTCTCAAAATAATTTCTCAATTGTCCTGCTCTATGAAAAAAGGCCATTGTTTTATCTATTTCACATCACACTGATGGTGTTAACAAAGACAAATATTTTTGCATAAATACATACCTCTGAGGGGTTTTTTTTGCTACAGCAAGAGCACATTAGAATCTTGAGAAATCTCTTATTTCTGGAAGCATTTATATACTAAAGGAATGCGACCTCTTTGAAATAAACTGGTGGTGTGGGCACTTCTGAGGTACTTCACTGCCACAGGTTAGTGTGTGTTGCACAGAACCTTCCAATAGGGCAGTGGAATTAGAAAACCTTCCTTCCTGGAAATGCAGT
This sequence comes from Manacus candei, assembly GCF_025592945.1. Lineage (NCBI taxonomy): Eukaryota > Metazoa > Chordata > Aves > Passeriformes > Pipridae > Manacus > Manacus candei. The sequence goes on along the minus strand of NW_026138085.1, from coordinate 15,162,824 downwards.
AATTTGGCAAAGGGTTTCTAATGTTTGGTTGTTTTTTTTCTGGTATTGATTTATTGCCGTCCATTTTCCGGTGCTGGGGAGATACAACCACCACGAGACTATCCAACATTTCCTTGCTGCTTTGCTCCTGAAGGATTCATGCCCCTGCCAGTGCCAGTCTAGATCCTGCTGGCAGCTCCATGAACAAAAGGAAGGGTTCTGGTAGAGATCAACTTATTTTTCTGCAGCAAGACACTTCTCAGAAGTGACAGCCGTGCAACACTGAGGCTGCTCACAATATGTAGTTTTCTACTGAAAACAAGCTGGAACATTAATGAGATATTAATGTCAGCTATGGGTGTGAGCCTACAACATTCTCCCACTGGAGCAACAGCAACACTCACTCAAGCAATCAGATTCACTGAACCCAAGGAAGTTGCTTCATTAAGACTGAATTCAAGTCAAACCTTCCCTTTCAACTATTGTTGCAATTCTGCTACACACAGGTAAAAAGATTTTGCAAAGTTTTGCCCCGGTTTTATTGCCAAAAGAGCTCAGTGCTTTGGGATTCTTTTCCTGTTAGAGAGTTACTGAAGTCTTGCAAAGCCTGAGAATATGTTTTCTTCTTACTTTTAAATTGGAGAGCACAGGGACATAGAGCTGTTTAAGTTGGGAAAGCCCTCTAAGATCAAGTCTAACTGTTCACACCAAGGTCTCCACTAAACCATGTCCCAGACTGCTCCATCCACAGTCTTTTAAATCCCTCCAGGGATGGTGACTCAGCCACTTCCCTGGGCAGATTGTTCCAGAGCTTGACAACCCTTTCAGTGAAGAGATTTTTCCCTATATCCAATTTAAATCTCTCCTGGCACAGCTTGAGTCTGTTTTCTCTTGTCCTGTCACTTGTTCCCTGGGAGAAGAGACTGATCCCCCCCTGGCTCCCCCCTCCTGTCAGGGGGTTGCAGAGCCAGAAGGTCCCCCCTGAGCCTCCTTTTCTCCAGGCTGAGCCCCCCCAGCTCCCTCAGCTGCTCCTGCTGCTCCAGCCCCTTCCCCAGCTCTGTTGCCCTTCTCTGGACTCACTCCAGCCCCTCAATGTCTTCCTTGGAGTGAGGGGCCCAAAACTGAACCCAAGTCTCAAGAGAGGTGTGGCCTCACAGTGCCCAGCACGGGGGGATAATCTCTTCCCTAGTCCCTTACAGCAAAGAGCTCCAAATCCTGAAATGGATGCTTTAACACACAATTACCTTCCTAAATTAAAAATAATGTACTCCTGGCAAGAATCTTACCCCAGGTAACTCACAACCTAGGCTTTATTACCCCAGAGTCACTGGTCATGATTGTAGCTGCACAACAGTCGTGAGTCAGAAAACAGTTTCATGTTGATAACTGAGCCACTGAAAATGAGGTTTTTAATGACTAATTTATTTTAGAAAGAGAGACAATGCTATTTGTGTCATGTAAATGACTTAGATAAATAATTCAAATGACATTGGACATTTACAAACTCACTATGATAATGGAAATCTTGAATAACTTGTAAGAGTTCCACAAGTTCCACTGTTATGTTTGGCATGATTATAAATTTCATAACAATCTCTTGATTGTTTCTCTTTCCCTTTTTTCATGAAATTCATCATATACAGATGCAGTACCAAACCATTAAGATGCAATGCAATTTAAATTATTATACAAAGAAGCAAAATTGTTTGATTTATACCTTTTATCCTTGTAACAGAATTAAATGTACTGGATTCTTAACCATTAAACCAGGTTCTAGAGCTCTGCCTCTAAAATAGATTGCTCAATTAAAAAGACTTACCTTTCTTACAAGGAATGAAGATCCATTTTTAGAATAATCTGAGTTTTATTCCTGCTGCAGACTTGGGATTCTAAGCAACCACAAAGTGCAACATAGAAACTCCAAGTAAGGATGTTTCTGCTATAATATGCAATATTCAGTTCCAAACATTTATTAACTGGAGAATGACAGTGATCTGAATCTATGCATAGATGACACATCTGGCAGTCTCTGCCAGTCTCTCTCACTCCCCCACCCCCTCAAACAGCAACCCAAAATTCGATCAAACCTGTAAAACAAGCAATAATAGCCTGAACATTTTCAGCCCGAGGAAAAAGGCACAGTGGGAAATTACCTTAAATTCAGTTTCAATGTTGGCTAGTCTGGCCAATTCATTGCTTAGCTCTAGGGCAGTAAGGACAGGGTCTTCACTGGAAAGGGACAAATAAGCAGCACTGGCTAATCCTTTGTAGGCGTTCATTCTGGAGCGAGAGTGGCTGAAGGAGTCTTTCCTCTGCTTCTCGATACATTCGTTGCACTTGCAAAAATAGTCGTGCGGCCTCTCGATGCGCGCGCCTTTGAGGAGCAGGATGTGGACGATCTCGTACTCCTGGCAGTGGGCGGCGAGGATGATGGGGGTGATGTCGTGGGAGAAGCGAGTCCCGTCTTCGTCGTAGGCGTAGAAGTCGTCGTCTCGGAGCTCCTGCTCCAGGGGGCTGAGCGTGAGGCGCTGCCCCTGCGCGAAGGCCGGGTGGTTCAGGATGGCCTCCACGATGCGCACGTAGCCCTTGCTGATGGCCAGCAGGAGGGCATCCCCCACCCGGGCCAGGTTCTCCTTCTTGAGGAGCAGCTCCGTCACCTCCAGGTGCTCGTTGCCCACAGCCAGCTGGAGGGCGTTCTGCCCCATGTAATCCACGCAGTTGAAGTTCAAGGTTTTGGATTCTTCCAGCATTTTCCGCACCACGGGAATGTTGCCATATTCCGCGGAGTCGAGGAAACGCTCCTCCTCCGCCGTGAGGCTCGTGCCCTTCTCGTTGAACATGTAGGCTGGGCCCCGGATGGCCTGTCTCCGGCCCTTCTCCCGGAGCGTGGTGTGCCTTCGGTGCATGGTTTTGGAATTGCTGTTCCTCAACCTGCAAGAAAACCACAAAGGAAGGTTGCTTAAGAGAGTCATAATGTCACGTTATCTGAAATAAGGGTAGAAATGTCTCCTAATGATCAGGTCTTGCTTGCTGGCTACTTAAAATCATTTAGGATACATGTAGATGTGCCTTCGATGCATGTTTTTGGAATTGCTGTTCCTCAGCCTGCAGAAAACCCACAAAGGAAGGCTGGTTATGTTCTGAGAGTCATAATTTCATGTAACCTGAAGTAAGATTAGAAATGTGTCTTAATGATCAGGTCTTGCTTGCTCTTTATGCTCTGAGCTGGCTACTTAAAATCATTTAGGATACATGTGGGTGTGCCTTCAGTGCATGTTTTTGGAATTGCTGTTACTCAACCTGCAGAAAACCACAAAGGAAGGCTGGTTATATTCTAAGAGAGACATAATTTCACGAAGCATGAAATAAGATTAGAAATGTCTCATTCTGATCAGGTCTTGCTTGCTCTTTATGCTCTGAGCTGGTTACTTAAAATCATTTAGGATACATGTGGGTGTGCCTTCGTTGCTTGTGTTTGGAATTGCTGTTCCTCAACCTGCAGAAAACCACAAAGGAAGGTTGGTTGAAAGAGTCATAATTTCACATTATCCAAAATAATGGTAGAAATGTCTCCTAATGATCAGATCTTGCTTGTTCTTTATGGTCTGAGCCAGTTACTTAAAATCATTTAGGGTACATGTGAAATAAAGATTAGTTTCTCAAAAACAGACAAGTTCTCCCCTGACTTGTGCTTCTAGATTTCAACAAGGATTCTCAGCACATTCTTAACCTGAGAAATAGAAAAAAAATGTGTGAATGCATTATTTTCCATTTTTACTGTTTAGAACTTCATTATGTGGTATTTAGGAATAATATGCACAACATAATATTTCACTGAATTACTCTTCTTGACTTTTGTCCTTGAGGACATGAGCCCTAAAGAAAGTTAGCAGGACTCTCCTGTCTATAGACCTTGGATCAGGCCAATAAATTACGCTCCATAAAGTTAAAAAGCAGGTTTCTAATTTAAAACCCATCATAACAAGGATAAATACATTGCATATCCTCCTGAGATTCAGCTGGTACAAGCAAACCACCTATTTATTCCCTGCTTTTTTTCATGCTACATAATACCATTTGTCTGTTTCCTGATCTAGAGCAGTTTAATGAATAATAATTTCTCAGTGAAATATAGTTGGCAGCTACTCCAAATACAGGTGCCCAAATTCAGGGCAGAATCTAGAGAAACACAGGAGTAACTCCTGATTTAGTGCCACATAACTCCCCAGTAAACATCTTTCAGAGAGGTGCTGCAGAAAGACAAAACACAGGTCTCTGAGCACAAACAGAGGGCAGGACTGGAAGGGTCATTGGTTTCCCCACTGCTTATGTGGCTGAAATGCCTTCACTTGAATTTGGTGGGATGGAGACAAACTATTCTTATTCCACCATCTCTGCAACCCCCAAAGAAAGCTGTGCTATGTGCAGTTGGGTTCAAGAGTGGGTAAACACACTATTTTATAAAAATAGCTGAAAACCTAAATCTATCTGTGCCTTTAAAACAGTCTCACTTTGCATTTGGTGCTGTCTCAATGTTGCGCTTCTGTTTTTTAAATTTCATTGCAGCAGCATCTCAACAAAGTCACAGTCCCTCTTTTGAGTCCAAGCACGGGGAGTCAATCACCATCCTAAGGCCACAGAATGTGGAAGCTGAGTAAAAAGCATAAGAACAACACCTCTTTCATGAAAAGCATTTGAACTCAGCCCAACAGCAAGTCCTAAATCACTTGAGGAAAATCTTCAGGAGCCTCTCTGATGCTGTGGACAGATGTAACACATAAGCAGGTGTTAATTCTCAATGGGTGGCAAAGGTTCCTCCTTCCACACTCCATCTGTTCTCCAAGTCAGTTTTGACCTTCAGCCAGTGAAAAGTTCATGTTACTCTAAAAAAATACCACTGAAGTTGGAAAGTGCTGCAGCAAACAATGAGAGGGAACAATGCCAGGAGACAAAGTGGAGCAGATACGTTGCCTTCAGTAACAGGTAAGAAGAGAGCAAAGGAATCAGAAAGAACCTTGTGAAACAAAGGGGTATCAGAAACCCCAAATACCTGAAGTACCAGGACACAGAACTTCTCAGTGTAGCTGTTCTTGTGGAACTAACATGTACATGTGCATCTATCATTTTAATTCATCACTTTTTCACTGATCTGGAACAGAAGGCCAGTACTGAAGAGTTTCAAACAAATTTTACAGTGAATTTTCGGAAGTTACATTAAAATTTCAACCAATCCTAAGAAATCAATTCTGTGACCATACAAGGTTGAAAGAGAGGTTCACAATTAAGAACCTCTCCCCCTCAGCTTTGATGCATCAGCATAACAACGTACTAAAAGCTAGAAGGAACTGAACATGTCAGCCCAGGCTCCACTGAGAGATAAAGTGCCACACGAATCTTAAAACTAATTCCTTCCAGCATGGTTTGAGTTGAAGAAGGAGACAGAGAGGAGGGACACAAGAATAATGCAGGAGACATGTTAAGTGAATGAATTCCCTAGACTGCATGAAGTTTACTATAAGAGAAAACAAAAATAATAACATATACCATTAACATATCTGACAGGGAGGCAGAGGTCTCCAAAGCAGCAAAATGCCTGGGGTAAAACTGGGGCCCCTTTGAAGTCAATATTACAAATTTCATTGATTTCAGGGGTGTCCAAATTTTGGAAACCTATATGCACACACACACCCCCTTGTCCCCAGCATTAGCTTTCATCTCAGCAGCAATTCCAGTGAGGCCAGGAGGACTAACATGGTTAAAATAAAATATTTAACCATAAGCACGAGTGCTTCTCTATCCTGGAGCTCGTGTCCTGAGCTATTCAAGGGAGCATTTATGTTTTAAACCTGCACTCAAGTCTTACTGAGTTCAAGTAAGGACTACACATCCAAATAGACACTTGTGAACTGTGCCTTCTTTGAGTGAGGACTGGGAGTAGCAGAAAGCACATTACACTTTTACAGTCTGGGGATTTCCTGGATGTTAAATTAAATCTCTTAAAATATTAAGCAAAACAATGAGCTAGTGATGGCTTAAGGAATTGTTGCTGGGATCAAGTGGAAACCATTCCAGCTCTGGTAGCTGCTCAGTGGTGACCCAGGGGGTGCAGCAGCATTGCACATGCCTAAATATTTTAGGAGAGTTAACTGCAACAGCTGCCTCAAGCTGGCACTTTTCTGATGTTAAAAAACCATGTAGGGTAAGATATTTGGCAACCATTTATTTATTGTTATATTTAAAGGTCAGTACTGGAAACAACTCAGAAATATCTATACTTTTCAACAGTGAGGAACCTGCCTGTATTTTGTCTGATGTCCAAGTACAGCTCTTGATACTTCACTCTTTTTTTCTTAGAAAACCTTTTCTCTTCTGGTATGTTATTATAAAGGACAACCCAGATAGATGGGACAGATAACCTTATAATCACATCCAAAGCAAACATAAACCCACATAAAATACTCCCATTGACCTAGTTCTAAGATTTTTACCTGAGAAAACAGGTCAAAGTTTGGCCTAGAGCTAATTCACACCTGTTTGTTGTATTTGTAATAACATGCCAAAAAAAAAAAAGGACCTTCATTTCACTTTCTTCAATTCAGAGAGAACACTGGTTTCAAACACAATTTCTAACAACAGAAATTGCACCAGGAAAAGAGAAAACAGGAAAAGCCAACTTGCCCTCCAAAACCAGAACTATTATCCAACCTTTATCTTGCAATAAATGTTCTGCAGGGACGTCCCCACAGCCCAGAGTTGTTCCCACTGCCTGCACAGAAGGGCAGGAGCACCATCATTCAGAGGGTTTCACCTCAGGTGAATTATGACCCCCCAGCCCTGCTCGTCAGCAGGGATCAGTATCTCAGCTATCACACTTTATCATCTTTATAGAGAAGGGGTGAATAAAAAATGATACTTTTAACTTGGAATAATTTAATGAGAAATGCTCAGCTATCAAACCCTGGTCCGAAGAAAAGTTATAATTCTCCTTGACCAGAGCACTGAATCATGATAAAAGAAGTAGAAGTGCAAAGAGTAATGTGTGCAGTAGTTGAAGCTCTTAGAAAATGAACCTGACTGTAATGTCATGACTCTACTCAGCACCCTGTTCCACTCTGCTTTTCAGTTATGTGCAGGCAGGTTTAGAACTAATCTTACTTACTGAGTGTGTGTAATGTGCTCTCTTAAAAAAAGTAATTGTAACTTGATTGCATTTATCTCACCATTTTTATTTAAGGGTGCTTTGCATTGAATTGACTGTGGATTTGCATATTTTATTGAGACAGTTAGTGATCAAACTCATCAGGTACTGCAGTTAAACACTGTGTTTTTCTAGGAAAGAATGCCAAGCATGCAGTGTTGTTGGAGAGAAAATGGTCTGGGGAAAGAAAATTAAGAAACTCTGGGCCTGAGTACTGCTTTCCAGAGCTGAGGGAGCCACAGGATCTCTGGACTCCTGTGGGGAGTGGAGAAGAATAGCAATTTCTGAAAGGTGATTTAGCTCTTAACAAATCTTCCTCTGGGAGCATCTCAGTTTCTAATTAAAGTGACTAAGAGCAGGTCCTTGCAATTTGCTCTGACAGTGCTCAGTGCTGAGACTTCTGAGAAGGGAACAGGAGGTTTGTTCTGAATGTTGTGTCATTGAAAGCACTCCAAAGCTGAAAGTCTCCTTCTTTTTTGCAACCACACTCCCTTAACTGGTCTGAGTGACGTGTAGGACACAGCAGACATAGGATGGAAGTTGGGCTGCTTCAAACTGAGCTTAACCCACAAATGTCCTTTCTCCTTGACCTTCCTTTCCACAGTGCTCCAGACTGTGCCATCCAGGACCTTCTGTTGCCTCTCTAGTCCCACCCCAGACCCTATGAAGGGAAAGGGCAACCATCTGGAGCTAAGGCTTGGAGAGAATATTCAAAGGCCCAAGTGGCTTAAGAGGCTGAATTGGAGTTTTTACACATGGTTTTGAACTAGAACCTTAAAGGTGTGTAGAACAGGCTGAATAGTATCTGCTTGAGTTTTTAAAACCTCTGAAGTCAAAAAGGGTGTTGAAACCAATGGGTGTTAGGAGCTGCAGCAATCCTGGGATTCTCAGGTGATGACGACCTTTCCTTGTCTTAAAGCCTAAGAACTGAGGAGAGCAACTACAGAGGCAGCTTCAGAAACTTATGCTCTCTGACTACACTCTGGGTTTGCTTTCACTAAGTGGAGAGAGTTTGGCAGGAGTCTCCCTGTGCCCTTTCAATGGCCCTCCTTTGTCCAGAAACTACAGAAGAAACTTGGGATATGTAACCATTACTGTGCTCTATAAGCAACCATCAGAGGAGGTTTTGATGAGACGTTGACTCTGTCTTGTTGAAAAGGAAATTTAAGTTTCTGAAAGCCATTTTGGAAGCACAGCTCTTGGCTCCTGCAGAGCCTCAGAAACTGTCAGGTTGACACTTTACTTATTATTTTTCTTTCTCCTCACATCAATACTTCTAAAAAGAATCAGGGCACATAAAGGCTGCAAGACTCCCTGAGGCCTCTTTGGAACTGACACAGCTCTTACACATCAAATGGACCATTTTTCTCTGTTAACCCTTGCTTCCAGACAGAAAACCTGGTCAGAAGGAAGGAAATTGGGTTCTACGAGCAAACAGAAATTGATATAGAGATGAATCAATTTAAAGGAGTAATTTAAACTGTTTAGAGTAAAAATAGCAGGATGTTTCATCTTTTAGGTTAAAAAATTGCAACATGTTTTGAGGTAAACTCCAGACTTCAGGTAAAGAGCACAGGCTGAACACAACTGCATCTGTTTATTATCCTATATGCAATAGGCTACTCTGGCATTCCAAATGCTGCACAGATATGTATTACTAGAGCTCTCTGATACCCTCTTTTTCTCCAATACCTTAAACAGTTTTCTAAGTCTTACTTTAAGCCAAACTGTTATCCTTTAACACAAAATTTTTAACATATTGTGACTTACTATATATACAGACTCAGTAGCATTTGAGGTGGTTGTCCTGATTAACAGCAGCTTATTCTGAAGTTTTCTGTGCTTTGAAATTCTTAAGTGCTACTTCATTTATTCTTATAATGTGCAAACCACCTATTTAATACTGCCAGCAACAGGGTCATTCTCCTACACGAAGAGTTGTGTACATATCTAGGAACAATTAAGAGAATTCTGAGCCCCATTCAGATATTCATTCACTTGCAGAGTAGTCCTACAAACCAGCTGCAGGAAGTAATATCCCCTCCCCACCGTTCCCACAGCTCACATAGATGAAAGAAAATGATGTTTCAAGGTCAAAATTTGAAAAGAGATCTCTCTCCTTGTGGAAGTACAGGAGCAATCAGCAAAACCACACCTTTCCAAAGCCCTTTAAGAAATGGCAGCATGAGAAACATCCAGGAAGACAAAACAGGCCTCTCATGTCATCAGAGGATGCCAATCAGTGATAGACACCAACACTGCCTGTCATGAAGCATAAAGTCTGAGACCAGCAGCCTAGAAACATTGAGGGCAGACCACCAGCATCCACATTTTCACATCCTCCCTGATGTCTGTTAGAAAGGAGGTAGCTCTGCCTTGTCATTTGAAAAAAGGAAATGGAATTTGGCTTTCTCCCAGCTACCTTTCAGAAAAAAAATCCGCTGCTTTTCAGTGGTCTCACCCTTCCCCTTCTTATAAACCAGGCATCAGCATTTTATTTCCCATCCCAAAACAGTGTCATGCACTAATGCAAGACTTTTACAGCAGGAGGGACTGAAAAATAACGACCTTTGGTTTTGTATTCAAATTCTTGTATTATAATATATGTAGTGTTTTGGTTTTTTCCTTCCTTCCTTGTTTCCCCTTAATACACGATTGTGAAATTGCCTGATTATTACAAATGTATCACAGAATACACAAGATAGATGTATCAAAATTATGGCTATTTTTACATTCTCTGCCATTGTTCATTCATTATTATGTTTGACCATGAAATGAACTGTTAGGACATGAACGAGTTCTACTTTTCTTTTTTTCATCTGGCTTTGGGAACTGGGAACAATTCACCCTCACTGCTGAAGCACTTCTAAACTCAGGCTTGGATCATACTGAGAACACAACAGAGAAATACCTGTTCATTCATAAATTTTTACTAGTGATGAGAGCAAGGAAAAATATCTCTAACTGTTCAAGCAGGGGGCAGTGTAATGTTGATTTTCAACAAGCAGTTCTACTAAAAAGAGAGAGGAAAGCTCTGAAAAGAACTAGTTATCTTGGTTCTGGCTGTATTTTATTTTCCAAATTGATGTACTCTTTTCAATGCTCACTTCTCATCGTTATCTCAAGACAAGAAACAACGTGGAGAGAAAGACTCCTGACAACTGTTAGACCCGACAAGCTGCAACAGGCATGGTACAGTGTCCCACATTTACACCTCTCATTTTTCCTCATTTCCGGAAAAACAAACCCTTAAAAATTTCACCCAGCTGTTAAAGGAGACAACAACGTGGCTCCAAACCATGTGGCTGGTGAGAAACCACAAGCCCTCCCGGTTACCCTGAGCACGTTTGCACACACTCCCAGGGTGGAAAGCCAACACGACCTCACACGCAGCCACCGGCATCGCTCACACCGCGCTCGGGCTCGGAGGGCACCGAGCGGCACCGAGACATCTCTAACCCTCACAAAACTTCCCAGTGACGGGCACTGGAGCCAGGGTACTTCCCGGAGGAGATGTTCCCGGGGGCAGCACTTACATGTGCGTGTCGGGTCGGCTCCGGTCAGTGCGGGGGCGCGGCGTGGGCGCGGCCGCCCATGGCCCGCGGTGCTGGGGGAGCACCGAACCTCCCCTGTCCGCGGTGCTGGGGGACCACCGAACCTCCCCTGTCCGCGGTGCTGGGGGACCACCGAACCTCCTCTGTCCGGGAGATGAACCTCCCCTGTCCGCGGTGCTGGGGGACCACCGAACCTCCTCTGTCCGCGGTGCTGACCCTCCTCTGTCCTGGTGCTGACCGTCCGCTGTCCGCGGTTCTGAACCCCCTCTCTCCGGTTGCTGAGCCCCCGCAGTCCGGGTGCTGAGTCCCGGCGGTGCTGAGCCCCCTGTCCGGGTGCTGAGCCCCGCTCAGCGGGGCCGGACGGGGCGGGTGCTGCCCGCGGTGCCGCAGCCGCCGCCGGCGCGCTCCAGGTGGTGCCTCATCCTCGTTCCCTCTGCCCGGGCACAGCTCCCCGGGAGCGCCCGGGATCCGCTCGCTGGAGGAAGAGCCGGCTGCGAGTCTGGCATGTGAGTTACGTTGTCCTGCCCTTCTTCCCTCCCCCTCTTCCCATGCCGTTGTCCTCCTGTTGGCGTGGATTCGATGTGGTTTCAGCCGGAGCTGGAGGAGTGCCCTGAGCCCTCCCAGGGGCTGCCCCGGAGCAGGCGTGGCAGGAGAGCCTTCCCGGGGAGGGCAGGGCTGCCTCAGGCTGCCCCGAGGGCGGGGGGTCCGCTGGGGGCTCCCCCCCTCACACACCCCACTCCTGCCTCATCTGGCTGTGCCCCCCTCCGCTGGGAGTGCTCAGAGCTGCTCCTCCCCATCTGCCATGCCCAGGTTCATTTCATTCCTTACCTAGGAGATCTTGTCTCCTAGGAGGTGGCAGAGAAGGGGTGTGTGCGTCTGTGTGTGCCAGGAGTGGAGGGAGAGGGAGAACGAAGCCAACATGCAAAATAATCAGTCAATGCAATCAATCCCCTCCCTCGCATGATAGAGGAGAGCTGCCAGAGAAAAAACTTCAAACTGCATCCAGGAGCACCGGTGCACCATCCTGCACTCTATTCCACGTGGAAAGAGCAGGTGTTCTTCCCAGGACCACTGCCCAGGATGCTCCCACTGCCTCCCACACAGCTGCATTCCCACAGGGCTCTCCAAGCCCGTGACCTTCCCTGTCCTTCCCCATCAGTGCAGCTCCCCTGCTCCCTGCTCTGCCTTAGCTGGTACAGATTCCTCCCCTCACCGCACACCCCACTGCAGTTACCAAACAATGCCATCCCGCCTCACCTGTCGTGTCTCTGGGAGTTTAATCCTGGAGGAAACCCTCTGCTTGGAGAGGTGACTGTGGCAGGCAGCGCAGGGCTCTCTGAACAGCACACACAAGAGGATGGCAGGATGTTGGTTTGCCCCAAGTTCTTCTCTCACCCCCTCACAGCACTGGCTGAACTGAGAGCACTGATGAAGAGGAGTTTTTTCCCCATTTTTTCAGTCTCAGCCTGTGAGGATGAGATCCTCTCAATCAGCTGAGGGTGTTATTTCATGGAAACACCTCAGGGCACTGACCATTTAGCAAGGACCACTGAGAGCTTGCTGTGGCTGCTGTAGTGGCACAGTAAAAGCATCCCAGACCATGCCCTTCAGAAACCTTTAAAGACAGCTGATGAAGAACTTTCATCCCACATCCTTGAACAATTAAGTTACTTTCAGCAGCCTGAGCTGTGCTCACAATTGTGAGGAAGGTAAGTCTTTTACCACAAAGAGACTTTGTCCTAAGGTCCACCTATTAACTTTTTTTTTTTTTAATAGATGGGAAACAGAAATTAGACAAAACCAACCTTTTTAAATTTATCTTATTAAATACAGAGTTTTGCCAGGTTTTCTGAAAAATATTCATTTTAGGATTGAGCATGGGATTGATTTGACTAAACATATGTCATCTTTCTCCTTCATGTATCCTAAAAAATATTCAAGTATGGGATCAATGTACTGCATTACTGCTCCATGTGTTTGTAAAGCTGCAATTATGTCTCATCCTTTCTAGGTGCAACTGGAAAATATTCACCACTTATATTTTTATGCACACTTTTTCCCTCCTTATAAAAAAAAAAAAAAGCAAAAACCCCCAAACTCAAGGCACTCAGTTATCAGGAGGACCTTCTTAGTAGTCTTAATAATCAGCAGTTTACCCACTCCATAAATCTGCAGCTGATAAAAGACTGACAGCATTCCCAGTTGCAATTAATTATGCCAGATTAACATATGGGAAGCAAAAAAAAGTGGGAGGGGAAAAAGGGGACTGAGAAAGTCTGTTATTATCAATGCTCATTAAAAGTATTCAAAGTATTGTTGTAGGTTTCTAGTCATACATCTCAGAATTAGTAGAAACCCACAACTCCACAAGAAATCCTACACTTGGTTTTCTTAAAAGATTTTTAGCAGAAGGTTCTGAACTTCTGAACTCCTGTGAGTTGCTTTTCATCTTGATTAACTTTGCATTTTGCTATTGCAACAGTTTCATGTGAAAAGCGTTTGCTGAGAAATCTATTTCTAATATTACACAGAACAAAAGTCTTGTTGAATAAAAAAATTACAGAAAACTTGTGGGTATTTTCCTGCCAATCATCAGCTATTTGCACTGGTTAAAGTGTACCAAAAATGGTCTTGCCTGGCTGGGGGCAAGAACAATTCTTGAATGAAAGAATCAAGTTGTAATGGCTTAAACTCACCTGTACTTTTAAATTAAACAAACCACAGAGTAACTGTTGCATCCTACCAAAACCAAGCAGGGATGTATTTCTCTGCAGGAGTGAAAATATGGAAACAATTAAGGAATTTTAGAAGAAAATCGTATAATTCTGTCATGACATGCAGTGAGTGAAATATTGAGACTTCAGATTTCTCCCAAGGTTTGTAGCTTTGAAAGCTTTTCAGTCCTTACTGAGCTCAGTGTTCTTTACCCTCAAATATTATTGTATTCTCAGACATAGTGCAGGAGGAGAATTGCTAGAGAATACCTTAACATATTCATGTTAGGTAAAGGCCTGCTTTTGTTTGCTCAGTTCTACCTGTGCCACCACAAAAAGACTGAAGAAAGATCTTTTTTTTTTTTTTTGGGGGGGGGGAGAGAAAATGACCAGGAAGAAAAAGACTCAGAAAATCATGGTATTAAACTTCTGATTGATTTTAGGAGTAGTTAATTGTCCACTTAATCAGCAGAGTCATCTCTCCTGTCTCAATCATTTCCACCCCTTTATTGCTGTCACAAGCAGACTGAATGAGAAGACAAGTGGAAGATCAATTATTTGTTGGAAGAATTTGTGCTTCTATTGATAAACATTTTGCCATCACAAAACCATTTTGCCCAGGGACTGTTTCATTTACTCACTGATAAACTTGGCTTGATCCTTCCTTCAAACACACACTTGTGTCAAGCACCAACTTTTCCAATCAACCATTTCAGCCAAAACACAAAAAATAAAGAAAAAAGCATTAAGAGTACAAGAAAGCTTGGGAGGGTTCCATCTTTTTGGCCTTTTTTTTTGCCCTGCTCCTGTTCCCCAGACCTGAAACAACAACCAAAGGACCAGGAGAGAAGCAGCAGAGCCAATGGAGAAGGGTGGGGAAGGAGGAAGGGCTCAACCTGGTCAGGATTTATAACTCATTAAAGACATGGGCAACCAAAACCAGACTTAATTTCCCACCAAGGTCACACAGAAACAGCTGTACTGACATCCTAATTCCTGATATCCCACTGGATATCAGCACATAGGCCTATCTGGCATCATCTTTAAAAATTCAAGAAGATAATTATGACACATATAATATGTATTTCTAATTATTTCTGGGATAGGACCCACCTGAACCAGCTTTGACCCAGGGATGAAAGGCAAAATGTTGCTTTGCATCTTTATATTACTTTTCCCATCTCATAAATTTTCCATTCTCCAGAGCTATTGGCTGGGATGACTGGCAGCTTCCAAGGGTATCTATGAATAGTAACCCTTTTGGCTGTACTATCTCATATCCTTCCATATAAAAAAAAGTGAAATAAATGCCAAAGTGTCCTCACATTAGAAAACATAATAAGCAGAATACATTTTTATTAATGACTCTCTGTCTACCTCTCAACCTTTATATTTAAGACACTTTTATTGACTTCAGTGCCTTTTTTTGCACTTTAAACATCTTCTTTTCCTGACCTAACTACTTCAGGGTAACTTTACTAAGACCAGCAGCAACATACCCCCAACAAAGGAAAATCTGATCACAAAAAAGTGATATCCCCTCAGGTGAGAGAAGCAGCAGGGGAACAGAAGTGACAGGTTGATTTAAGATACTAACAGCAGTAGGATTGGTCTGACAAGTGCTTATTTCCCTTAACCCATTTTATTTCAAGAACAATTTATATGATAATCAGATCTGGTGCAATTTTTTTCTCGTGAAAAGTACATGATCCTCACATGTCAAAAAAAAAAAATAGATGTCTCCTGTTAATAAATTGGATGGTTAACACTTGAAGCAGAAGAAACTCTGGAATACAAGTAAACTTTTCTGATTTCTTACAGAACCTCATTCCCATTATAAAGAATACAGAAAAAGAATTAGTTAGAAGTTGAAAAGCTGAAGAAGTTTAAACTGGAAAGACAGAAATTCCGTTCCTTTCTTTTTATAAACATAACCTGTGCCCTTCCTGATATTAAAGACTCCTTTTCTCCTTGAAGTTCTGAGCAGGTTTTGTCGAGGTCAGATCAAAGACAGAGCTATTTCTATACATATCTTGGTAGATGTGGCTGAAGGGACTGTTATATCTGTGGGTTTTGGTGCTTCTTTAACCAGCAGTGACTGTGCTTTATTCTCTGTGTGAGACATCACTGGCTGGATCTTCTTTGCTGTTTCTAGAAGTGCATGTGCAGGTGTTTGAGGCTTTGCTGCTGTTTCCCACAAACAGTGGGATGCTGAACCTCTGCAAAGCCCAGACATTGCTCTTCCTTTAAAAGAGGAAAGTTTCAAGCAGCCTTTCTCTTCTCTGCAGTTTCACTGCTTCTTCACCAGAGCTTCCCAGGGCCTTCCTGCTTTCATTTATCCTGTTTCTCTCTTCTAAGTGTTTCATTATTTTTACTCATCTTTTCTGCATTTAATCCGTTGCTTCTTTTCTCCAGAGGATACAGGTTAGGGATGAGTTGCCAGATGGCCAATCTTACACTTGAGCATAGATTCATTTACCCTTAAACTCTTCCCATTTCCCTTCTGAATCCTTTCCCTCTACTGTCTTTTGTGATCAGATTTTATGCAACATTTCCCAAATACCTTTGGTTCCAGACCCCATGGCTCTTTTTCCCCATGATATCTTCACTTTCTGAATCCCACCCTGATTGCATTTAGATGTCAGAGCCTGTCTCTTGCTCTCACAATGTTTCTTAACATTTCTACTGATATTCTGAATTACTTATATTTCAATTAAACATTACTCCCTCCAGAAGTATCCTATAACAGAACAAATCTGGAAGGATTTAATCAAGTTTTTCTGGAGGAAGGAAGGTGTAGAAACAGAGGAGCAATGGGAGAATATCTATCACCAATATTAAAAAAATAATCAAGAAAAAGGAATATTTATTCTGTGTCTATGTAGAGCTAATTATGTGTTTCATTAATTTCTTTCTCAGACCTTCTCAGGCTTTTTTTATGGCATTCAGTTCATTTCTTTTTGTTCCTCTGTTCACAGTATTGTAAATTGGCAGAATTTCAAGGAAAAAGGATTTTATTCTAATTGCCTAGTGGAGAACATTTACATCTGTTAATGCCAAGTCTTCCTCTGCTCTGAAATGAAATAACTACCTAAGGGAAAAGAAAACCACAAGGTACAAAATTGAGCACAATTTTGTGATTACTAGAGAGAATTCACAGTAATCATGTGATTTTCCCATACTTTTATTACTTTACAAGTATTCCCATGGACAAGAGTATTGATGAGGCTCTTCCATAAAATGCTGTCCATGCAGAAAAATCAACATAAGACTCATTGCTAATTCATTTTCATGGCAATCAATGCACGTGGACACCTGAAATAAGAGCCCCAAAAAGAGAAGAGTACGGTTTTTGTTGTTTGGAATGAAACATCTCTATATAATGAATGTTTGAGAGGGTGGGAAAGACAAAAAATAAAACTAACTGTTCCATGTAAGAATGAGAACAAAATGGGAAATTCTCTTTTCAGAAATTAGGGGGTTTTTTTGCAAAAGAAAAATAGAGAATCACAAAATCTCAACTGCTTTTTTACATTACATTAATTATAGGTCAAGGAGACATTTTTCCTTTTTCCTAGTAAGATGTTTTATACCTACTTTCACTGTCTGATTCTAGAGCACAATCTGTAAATGTGTCATCATTTTAAAGTGGGAAAATGCAAAATATTACTTATAACACGTTTTTAAAACAAGTGTTTACCCACAGATCACAGAAATGGCCACTCAGTGGAAAACGTTATGTTAATTGTACCAAATTTAGCCTGGAAAAATCCCATGCATTTTCCAAAATGTTTGACATAATGTATCTATTTCTTGATTGAACAAAAGAGAAAGTTGACAAAGATGACAGTTCACAAATCCACCAGTAAATTCCTTGTCCACAGGATGTTAAATGAAATAACAGGCTCCAGGCACTGTACTTAACAAATTTGTTCCTTCTGTCTTTGATCTTCCAGCCCAAACACTTTAACAATTTTTCTTTCCTTATAATAAAATCCACAAAAGAAAGACTATTCCATATAACATTGGATTGTGTTCATCATGCAGATAAGGTTTTTGGATAGCCCATGGTATTCTGCATTTTCAGCACAGAAGAAAAGATGAAGAAAAAATAGTCTGAAACCATCAAATATCTGTGTGTGTTACTTAGTTCCTTTTAGCAAACTCTGTGCTGATGTCATGATTGTTGTGCTATGAAATATGATTGAAAACAACTCCCCAAAAAACACAACAAGCTCTCAACACCATTTTAAAGAACCCCTCAATTTGATACTTTCATAAAATGAGCATAACAGTAGAAAATACAGATGCCAAAGGGAATCCTGCCTGTGGTTGAATCCCAGCAATCTGAAATACTTTAATAAAGAACATCCATGTCATGACAGCTACACTGTGAGCATCAGATGTTCCTAATAAAGTCCTCACTTTCAGTGATAAAAATTCAGCCTGAGAGACATGTTACATCAATAGATCTCTTTCTGGATGTATTCCCTAATTCAGTAAAGCCTGTTTTCCTTCCAAGGACAACTTTATTTGTCCAGTAAGATAACCTCATACCCACAGAATGAAGTTATCACATAAACAGTCATCTGGGGAATAATTTAAATAATTATCAGGACATGACACCTGGCTTCCAACATTAAATTCCATTGTGTGCTGTAAGTAGAACACTGCAGAAAATAAACTCACATCAGATCTTGTTTGAAGGCCAGCAGTCAGCTACTTGCCTTTCTTAAATGCCTGTTTCAGTTTGGCCACTTCCTTTGCTTTATCAGCCTTGGATAAGAGGAACTCAAGAAAGAAACAGAGCTTTTATTCCTTTACCTCATCTATTGTACTGTACACCAGGACTTCAATTATATGAGATTTCTCTCATCACTCTCAGTGCAGCCCCAAGCACATGAAGTGAGCTCAGAGACAGGGGGTTTAAGCTCACCCTGAGTTTTGATATTTGGATTAAGAAGTTGTAGTTTCAGTCAGGGCACCTTTCCTCCACCCCTGCCCCCAGCATTGCCATGACCCTCAGTATTGACATTCCCACCTCCATTTCTCTCTCATCACTCGTGGATCCAGCACAGGCAATCTGCAGAATGAACTTGAAGCACAGCCCCCAAAATGCCACAGGACAGTGTCAGAGATGGGAAGTGCCAGATTCAGCACAGGGGGTTGTTTAACTCTACCACAAGGTGACAGCTCAGAAACCACGTGGAGCATCTTTACAGTTCCAGAAATTCCTGATCAGCTACACTCTGGTATCATCACTGAGGTTCTTGCTTGGTACCCAAGCAAATCACAGGCAGAACAGCCTCTTAGCACCTATTTAGCAGCCTGGAGAATAAGGGGCTAAACACTGCAAATTCCTTCACCATGGGTTCAACAGGAGACAGATGTATCCCAAGTACTGCTGCACTAAATCACTGTGGGTGCCAATTGACTTCAAATAAGTTTCTATTCCATTACATTAAACCACCCCTGACATACTTTGTTTTCTTCCTGTGCCTGGAGCACATATTTGTTGTTCTCTGCTATGCTGGAAAATGAGTTTTTTTGAATGACCCCCTCAGAGCATTTGAAATGCACTCTGTTTCAAAGGCAGCAGCATTTGAGCAGTCTGGGAACTGCACACTTGTTTCATGATAAAAACAAAATGTCAGTGCTGTCACCTCTGAAAGGCAGGGAAATAGGTCTTTCACCCCCCATGTTGAGTACAGCTGTAAGTCACTTAAAGTTACACTCTACATGCTCCAATTTTGGACAGAAGATTGCAAGAAAATAGGATTTATGAACAATAGATACATGATACGTTATCACGAGAAAGTAGTAAAAACTTAACATACCTTTCAAACAACACTGAAATATTTAGAAATCTCTCTGGCCTTTCACGTCCTGGATTTCATGTCGTATCTTTTGTAAATCTAAGTGGTATGCTAAATACCCCATGCTCATATTCTGATTTTAATCTATGTAATAGTCAACTGTGACATTTAAGAATCCTGCATGAGGTGACTGAGATTTTTGAGTAACTTTGTCTCCACTGTTGATGGGTAAAACTATGCAAATATTTGAGCAAAAGAGGATTGACTATCCCATTAAAGATTTTTTTCAGACATCATTACTGAAGTGTATTGCATGCTGTGTATAAAGCAATATAAAATATTCCATACTGAGCCCAGGATGGTAATTTCTTTCTGGAACACATTTGGGTTTATTTAATATCTCGACTACATACAACTTCCCTGCCCTTCAGAAAGGGGAACCAGCTAGAGGACACAGGTAGGAGAACTTTCTTTTTTGATTAGACACTTATTTGGGGAAAAAAAATTAAATAGTGGTAGAAAGTAGGTTCTCTGTATCCCAATTTTTTCTTCCCTTTCTTATGCTGTTCAGCTTGGACTCAGAGATCAGATAACTATTTATTCTTCAAACAGTGCCACAACTCCCCAAGTAGGTTAGGGGCCGGATGCACATGTGGTAAGAGCAGGAAAAAGTGAAAGAACATTCCTTTTACTCAAGCACAGGTCAGGAGATGACAGTCTGACAAGGTACGTGTCAATTTTCCAGTGAAAACTTTGAAATTATGTTGGTTTTTTTTAAATGTCAATCATTGCTTTTAGCCAGTTGGGTTTATACTCCTCTCTCCTACTTTGTTTTGGTTGTATATGAGCCTTCTCATTAGACCCCGGGTTTTAATTTCTGCCCAGACTAAAGCAATGAGCTCAAGGAGGGAAATCTATAGTGTCCCATGTACCCCATAGTGACAGGGCTCCACCCCACCCTGCCAGGCTGTGCCAGCCTGGGACCATCCCTATGCTGTGGATTCTTTTCAAAAACCTTCAGATCACGCATTTTAAGCCTATTTTGTCTCTTTCCTTTGTGCTTACAAACTCAAGCTCTCCTGACCAGCCCACTCCTAACCATTAGGAAGAACATTCCTGGTAAAAATCCCCCTTTCCTCCCCAGCCTGACCCCCCCAGTTCCTGCACAGTTCACACTCATTATTGTGAACAGACCACTCACCTGTCAGAATTTGCACTGTTTGCCTCCCTCCTCTATTTATTCAAGACAAGCAATCAAGGGAAGCTGTGAATGATGAGGTTTAATTAAGCTGCAACTCCATTAACTGAGATCCCCCAGGAATTCCCCAGCAATCATTCCCTGCAGCAGGTCATCCTTCCTTCTCTTCTTCCCACCCAGTGAAAGGAGCTTCCATCCATCCCTCACAGCTCAGCCTGAGCTTTGCCTTTCCACTGCTTCCTTTGTGCATGAGAAGTTTGTTGCTGCAGCAAATTTCTGCCTCCTTTTCATACCTCCTAGAAATGGGATTCATCTCACTTCAATTTAGGGGTTTTACAGAGCAGAGGACTTAATGACAATCTCAACTGGGCACACAGACTGTCTCTGCTGTCAAAGGGAAGGAACAGCCACTCCTGGGGCAGGATGTGCTTTGCTTAGATGTCTTACATCTATTCCCAGCACACCTATTCTCCTCCTGACAAGAAATTAATGTAGACAGTGATTTAAGGTACAGTTATGGACAACTGAGTCAAAAAGGACAAATCCACCTCTTAGAGAATCAGGTTACTATTTATAAAATATTTAGACTCTAATAGATGAAGCTCAGCCTGAACACTTGCCACGAGATCATTGCATGCATCCAGCCAGCCAAATGTTCCTGAATTTGGAGAGTTAACAACTGACTAACATTAGAAATGAATTTATTCACCAGATGTAGACATGCCTTTCATCTTCCATAACTGCAGAACACAATATTTAGGGGCTGTGCGTCATCTCTAAATTTCTTTCAGAAAAAAAAAGGCAACAGGATAATTCACAGTCTACCTCTCCCATTGTCTTCTTGACTCAAATCAGGCCTGACAGCTCCTTTTTGCCTTGACTTTTGTTCCATACCTTAGTTCCATTTAGAAGCCTTTCCCTGAAATATTGTAATCACAATATCACCCTAGATCCTTCTCTGTCCTGATACTGCATTTTAAACCTCAAACTGCTTTCAGTCCTTCTTGTTAAAGCCAGCAGCCAATGACCCATCACTTTTAAGTTCCTCTTTCAAGCTGAGCCAGAAAAATTGCTGTCTCAGCTCTAGAAAAGTGAGGCCAAACTGTATGAGCAAGAAACCTGGTTGCTTTAACTCTCCTTTTTTTTCCAACCAGCAGCAAGACAGTATTTTGCAAATAAATTGTCTGGGTAGATCCATATTGTGCAAAAGTATTTCCTGAAAAAATTACCCAAATGTAATTACTGTGGATTCTGCCCTTGCAGTTGAGCTTGCACTGCTTAATGAATTACAGATGGTTGATGATGCTTTGTCTGTTACTGTGATTTCACAGTGCTGGCTGGAATAAAGATTATTAAACGAAAATCCTCTTTCTAATGATCATTTAAACAAACAGATTTTGCTGATCTTTACAAGGCCTGTTTGTGCTTTGTCTGAAATCAGTATAAATTTTGCGACAAAATGCCTGAGATTCAGTAAAGCTTTAAATGAAGCCAGATTAATTTCTTTTTTATTTTTTATCTTCTCATAATCCCAAACCAACTGAGCATTATTGAGGTGCCACACCTTAAACTGATGGGATAACATGGCTTTCAGTCCAGCACACCCCAACATGTCACTGGGCAAAGAAGAGCCAGTGCTTTCTGCAGGAAACAAAATGAATCTGTGTTGCTCTTGGAGTCGCCTTCACAGACCTGGACTGAACCATCACTGGAAAATCATGTCCACCATGTCAGCAACATCACTGCAAAAGGCTGATTTCATCAGGGGTGTGATCTGGGACTCATCCCAATCTTTAGGAGATGCTTCCGTGTGTTAAGACAAAGTCTGTGGCCAAGACTCGTAAAATACAGCATTAAATAAAACACCTTTCTATGATCAGTTTTATTTGTTTGCATCTGTGATTCTTAAAGCAGTAGAAAAAGAATATTCTGTAAATTTTTGCCATATGCATTCAGCCCATAACCTCTTCTGAAAGCCAGATAAAAAGCCCTTATCTCCCCAAAACACAGATAGACAGCCTTGTCAATAAGAGATGATTCATGAGAGCCATTTACCTTGTACTGTCCTCCTGAGAAACTTGGAAGGGCAAGAAGGTGCATCTCACAGAGATTAATCGAGGTGATAATGTGAGAAGAGAGGAATCTTTCTTTTTCTGAGTTCTGATGGAAATCTAACACTGTTTCCTCCACCAGTTCAGAATTTTAAGAGAACACTCAAGTATTCTCCTAAATTGTACACACAGCACATGGGAATCATGAGGGACTATTCATCACAATCTCTGGCCCCAGTACCCTCAGCACACAACCAGAGGTCTAAAATAAACCTCAACCCAAAAGGTAGAAGGAGCACTGAGGTTATGGGGCTTCCCTCGAGGCTGATGACCCCCAGCACCTCGAGACAGTGGGAATGATGCTCCTCCTGAAGCTTTCCTGCCCATCTTTTCCTCATAAATAAAGATGTGAGTCGATAAGTGGAGACAGATTTTGATTCACAATTATGACCAGTGAGAAAATTTTTTTAATGTTTTTTTTTTTTTTCCTGCTGACTACAGACCCAACCCAAGGCTTCCTCTGCTGGGAGGTTCCATGGGAAGCTTTAGAAGGTAACACAGGGTCCTGCTCAGGTTCACACCCAGGAAATGCGTCTTTTCAAAACCCTTTTCGAAAGGGTTTTCTTTCAGGAAGTGGGAGTGTGTTCACCCAAACCAAACCTGAGTAATTTGTACAGACAGAGGTCACTGTGGCCACTTTATGCTTTCACATTTGTTTTCAGAAACTGTGCACCCCTCCTGCTTCTCCAGTCTGCTGCTTGAACTATGAGAAGGGTGAAAATATTTTACCCCTACTCCCTTTGAATGCTGAATTAAACTCTTTTGTTCAGAGTAAGTCCTCTAAATGCCACTGTTTAGGCTGCAGAAATAAAGAGCAGAAGAGTGATTATTCCCTGTAAAAATACAGAGATTATAAGATTGTTTCAGTGTGTCAAAGTCTAAAATAAACAAGATTTGAAGAGAACTGCTTTTGCAGCGGGGGCAAAATCCTTCTTACATCAAATTTGAGTCTTTGTGCAAAGGAAGCTGCAAAGCCAGTTCCTGTCTTTAAGTAGAAATCCTGAGTAAACACGCAACCCCCCTCACAGCCTGTCTGAGTATTTCATCCCTTTACACAGCCAGGGGAATCCAAAACATCTCTACTACAGCTCCACAACTTCCTGAGGCCAAAATCAATGTACTGCAGTACTGGAGTGTTGGGTACAGAACCAGCTCCTCCACTACAGTAAATAAAAAGAGCCTGTGCCAGTAGATCAGAGCCATGCCTGTGTGGGCAGATAAATATTGGGATGCAGTTTCCAGATATGGTAACTTGGTGATTTTTATTTTTGCTTTAAATTGGTTTTCTAAAATGACCAGAAAGCAAATCTAACACTGGAATATTTTGGGGAGATTGAAGGGAAAGATACAGCTGCAGCCCCTTGTAAGCCTAATGGGAAAACAAATTTCATATGAACTGAGGAGTGGATAATTATGTGTTGCCTAAGAAAAAGAAAACTGTTCCCTTCTAGAGCTTATTTTTTTTTTTTTTGTTTGGAACTTAAGTGCTGCTGGTGAATTTCCATGGAGGCAAAATGATGGGAACAGAGGAAAATGGGCAGGAGAAGCTGCACAAGAGTTTGTACACAGGAGCAAGAAAATATGCCAAATAATTTACTAGAATCATTGAATCATAAAATGGTTTGGGTTGGAAGGGACCTTGTAGATCATCTAGTTCCAACCCCCCTGCTGTGGCCGGGAATTTGGATTTTTCCTATTAAAACATGGGTATTTGGAAGATGGTGAAGTAGTTGCTGAATGAAAGAGAAAGCAACATTACTATTAAAAGAGGGACTTAGAGCATTACATGTGAGTCAGTGGGTTTCTTAAGGGAAAAAAATCAAGTGCTTTAAGGGAAAAAATACAGCTGCAGTTTCCTGATCACGTTTCAAAAGATAAATACGTGGATCTCAGAAGGCCACAGTGGTTCCTATAAACCAACAGCAGTATCTGCACAGGGAGATGAGGCAAAACTGCAGGAGGCAACTTAATGGTGCTTGAAACTAAGAGGGAAAAACAAAAAGCCACAGCAAAACAAAGTGTCCCTTCTAAAAAAAAAAAAAAAACCATTTGAAAACATGCAGAGATTGGAAAGAATATGAAATTCAGATTCCTCTTAAGCTGTTATTGCAGTGACAAGAGGGAGTTTTTCTGGGCCGTGCTACCCCCCAGTCTGCTCTGGAGGGGTCAGGAGTGCACGAGTCAGGCAGAGTCACAGTGAGGACAAAACCAAGCTGCCTTCAGGTTTGAAAACCCCGAGGCAGCTCAGGGCAAAAAACTCACAGAAATAGTTCAGCACCAGCCTGTGTGGAAAGCAAAGGAGTTTCTTGGCTGAACAAAAAAACGAGGCAAGACACAAACCCAAGAGAGTCCAGTCACAACAACTGTGCAATTAATGACAGGAACTTCAACAAGGGCTGCCATGTTCAGTTGAGGTCACACACTTTGAATTCATAGAACAAAAGGTTGGTTGAGGTTAGAAGGGACTTCTGGAGGTTCTATTGGTCCAACCCCTTCCTCAAGCAGCTGCCCAGGACCACGTCCAGATGGGTTTCCAACATCTCCAAGGATGGAGAGTCCACAACCTCTCTGTGCAACCCGTGCCAGTGCTCAGTCACCCCCACAGTAAAAGTGCATCTCCTCCAGCCCCTGTGGATGGTCTGGCACTGGACAAGTCTCTAATTCCAGTGGTGTGAAATACCACCTGCAACCAACTCAACACACAATTTTCTTCCAGAGTCTTCAAACCTGTAAATCTCAACAGTGAGTCCCACATACATCATTAAAATTGGGAAGTGAGCAGGACCTGCTGCTTCCAATTCTTTTTTAATCTTTGCTGAGCTGCTCCCTTTAAACTACTGCCACAGCCACTTAATTTTCCTCCCCAGCATCACCAGTTGGTGAGATTTTATTTTTGCTTTCATGTTTTGTCTTTTTCTTTTTCTTAGGAGGGCTTTTATTGTCACTTGATTGTTTCTTCTCTTTGGAATGGTGGGAGATAACAGCCACAAACAATGGGCCCTGAGGATATCAGGGTGACATGGGTGGTCCAGGGCAGATTTTAAAAGGCTGGTAGGACTGTTAATGGTAAAAAAATCAGCTGGACCTCTCTCTGCTCCAGCAAAATGATCTTTCTTGCAAGGCACACAAACGCAGCACGCTGGGAAGTTGCGTGTGAGGATTTGTGTTTTCCAGCTGAGGAACGGGCTCCACGGAAGCAGCTGACCTACATTTCCAGCTCAGGAGGTAGAGCTGACCCACAGGGAGTTGCATCCAACATGCCAACACACTGGGAGTGCAAGTCAAATGGACTGTGCCTGTTAAAGTGACAAACTCAGCTGTGTGGGGACAGGGGTTTTTACATAAAAAGCAAACGAGATCAATACTTAATTACCAAGGATTATCTATAATTGACAATACCCTTTATGTAAGACAAGTCTGGAACAGTCTCCAGTGCAATAGATGCTCCTTAGTGACTAACAAAGTTCTTTTACTTCCCAATCTCATTTAGAAATTCCTGCCCTGCTCCTGTCCTGGATCCCAGCACATGGATCAGCTGCTCCAAGGTACAATTATTCAGAACCAAAAGAGCTCTTAAAATTCAGAATTCTAAGGCAGGATTGTGTTCATAAATACTAGACTTGCCTGTTTAGAGGTTTGATGTGTTACTGACAGCCATACAAGTCAGGTTATGCAGATGGAAGAGATGCTGCCTTTTTTAGGTATAATTAGCATTTCATTTCCTATCAAACAATTTCCCCATCACCAGGGCAATGGGAACACTCAAAAGAATGCTTCATTGCAGATTTATGCTATTAAAAAACCCACAAACAAAAAAACCTAAGCAACTTCTGAACTAAGGGGGGTAGGGGTGGGGTTTTTTGTCTTTTTTAAAAATTATTTTCATTTTGTTATTTTGGGATTTTTTTGTGTCCAGTGATTAATTCAGTAATTATTGAATTAATACAAGATGGTGTATCTAAAGCTTTAGGGAAGCTTGAGATCTATATATTTTCTAGTTATTTAATTTCTCTCATGGACTTACAAAGTTATCTTATTACAACTTTTCTTGCAGAAGGGAAGTATTTAGTGAATAAAACAGTAGAAAGGAGACCAGGAGTCCCCTTGGCTTTTGCACAAATGGCTGGGAATGATTCCCTGTTGTCCCCAGCCCCAAGGAGCTTCTGAGGGGCAAGAAAAGGGAGATGAATCTCCTGTTAGACCTGTGCCAGGCTCTGTTGGTATTTGGGTGGGCTACTGAGGAAAGGGATGAGGGGCAGCAACCCATCAGGTCCCAAATCCAACCCCCAGCGTCTGCATCTCTCCCACCTTAAGAGGATTGTTGTAGGCAGCTCTCAGCCACATCTCCTGGCTTTGAGAAACTTTCCAAGGGAGTTCATGTCAAAATTGATGCATCTCCATAGGAAGTTTGGGGTTTGGTAAGAGGTTTTTTCCCAGCTTCCCCACTGACCCCCCTGCTGTGAGCTGAGATCCCCCAGGCTCTGGCTGGAGAGCAGACAGAGGATTAAACCTTCTTGTCTCAAGAGCACTTGTCCATCCTGTGCTTTCCTGATTGCCTGGGGCCAACTGAGGACATCAAAAATCAAGCAGAACTTCTCAGTACAATGAGACCAACACCTGGCATAGTAGTTTGCAAAGCTTCTCCCTGACAGGATTTAACTACAGTTTGCCACCGACATCAGCCTCTGCTTTAATAGCCCTGATGTGTCATTTATGCTGTTCTTGCCTCCCACACGATTTCTGCACATCATGAGCAATATTCATGTGGCTGTTCAGTGACAGCAGGAGAATGCCCCAGCCACAGTCATGGAGATAAACACACCACGAAAAGCAGCCTGTAGGCTCAGAGTCTGCAATAGTGACATCTCAGGCCTACCAGGGGTACACTGTCACACGGGGGAACCACAGGATCCTCACAGTCCTGAGAACTGAAACAGGTCACAGTGTAAAACCCACTGGTGTCTCCTGTGCTAAAACAAAGTTTCTCTCAAGTCATCCTGTAACCTTGACTGTCCTTTACAGAATAGTAGCTACAGAACAAAAAGAACAAATGTTTATGGCCTCTAAGAAGATTATTTTTTACCTTTGAAATGCTTTGCAATTTAGATTTTCTGGTCGTGCTTTGATTAGAACAGAGCTGAGGGGCAGCTGTTCCCTGGCAAAGAGAAATGTCCACAACAGGACAATTTTTATTGTCCTTTGTGCAGCGAATGAGAACCTGCAAGAATTGAGCTGTAATTAATGTCTCTTAGTAGAAAGTGGCCTTAGAAGGTTTGCAGAGTGAGCAGTTATTTTTTACTTTAATAATATTATTGACTGATCTTTTGCTATTACGGGCTCTCTGGTGTGATTCCTGGGGAGGTCCTGTGCAGAGTCCTGTCCAGGAGTTGGACTTCAGTGACCCCTGAGGGTCCCTTCCAGCTCAGGATATTCTGTGATTTGTGTGTCTTAACCTGGAGATCACTGGGAAGACGCTTTAAAGACAATTTAATAATACTTGAGGACCAAGAGTTCATAGCGTATTATTTTAAATTGGAAAATGAACTGTGAAAGGTTCTAACAGCAGGGGTTTGATTTTCACGGTAATTGGATGTACACAGTAGAATTTTACTTGGTTAAGAAATTATCCATAGGATTGTGGTTTCTGTGTCAGATACATCCCTGAGACTCTTGCAGCCATCCTTAAGCAAAAGGACAAAAAACCCTCAGAGGATTTTCATGCTTACCTGTCACCTTGAGATAAATACCAAAATTCAAGCAATCCCAAAGAGAATGAAATGCCTGAAAAAGGCAGCAATGAAATGAGAAATATTGGGCAACCACTGGTATTTATAGAAAGTGCAAAGAAGATTAATTTTCTGTATAATCAAATCCACACATAAGCATTTGTTTCTGCTATTGTATTCCAATAGAAGTAAATTAAGTGGTGTCAGAATTGATGGCTTTTCCTTGTGAAACAGATAACAGCCACAAATGAGGCTGTGGAAAGGAATCAAACTATGAGTGAAGTTCATATTGTTTAAAGAGAGCAGGAAAAAGAACAGACTTATGGCAGTAACTTTGCTTCATTCCTTTTACACTACAATGCTTTAATTATCTTCTTAAGGTTTGGGTTTTTTTTTCCCCTGAGTCTTTAAAGAATAGGAATGAGTGTAAGCCAGGGGTAGACAAGGGAAAGAGAAAAAAAATCTCTTGTGCTGGGAAAGTTTCAAACATTCCCCAATCTGTCAGCTCCACGTATGAAGGATTTTCAGTCCAGGCTGTTCCTTTGTGCTGCTCTGCCAGATGAGTCACTGATAGATGGAGGAGTTTGTAGTGCAGCAGACATGAAAACTGTTCCTTATCACAAACCAATATAGGAAATTGCATAGAGAGAAACTATATTTAAAGACAGACACAAAAGAGTTGCATGAATTCTGCAATCTCACTTCAGGCAGAGACATCCCCTCGCTCCTCCAGCACCACAGCACAGCCTGACACAGCCAGCACAGAAACACCCTCTGGGGCTCCACTCCCAGGCACCAAATCCTCAGAGAGGGCTTTGGTTTTCTTTTTTTTCTTTAGATTTCTACCTTCATTACTATTCAACCTATATATGAGAAGAGACAGTGACCGTGTTCGAAGGTCCATGGGCTTGCAGAGAATAGGGCTGAGTTTTGAGGCATTTACTAAATGGGTTGTTTGACTTTGCAACCCAATGCTCTCAAACTGGAAGTTAAACACTCCTGCACCAGTTTTTTTCAAAGAGGAAAAGACTTGTTAGCATGTGTTGCCCATTGGCTCCGTAAGAAAAGGTGAAGTCCAAGCTCTAATCAAATCAGCAACAGACCCCTCCTGACTTAATAAAGTCAGGCTTTACTTTGGGCTTCAGTTCAAGGTCCACCATTGCAGGGAAGTTGGAGGAGCAGTGATTTGTGTCACACAAACACCACCTATTGCTCAGGGAAGCAGCAGCAGAGGCTCCTACAGTTCTTCACTGCAGGCCAGAGGAGTGTGGAGCCCCCTTTCCCCTTTGGGATGAGGGCAGAGATGGCACCACACACGTGCCCAAGTCCTTGGAATGCAGGAAGAGGGGCACCTGAGTGGGAGCAGGAGCCCGAGGACTTTGACCAAAGCAATGTGCACTTCCCTTAGCCTGTGAGAAATTAGGGACTCGAGACACTCCAGAAGAGTCCAGACTTCCACAAGAGTTTGTTCCAAGTATCTGTCCTCAGTATTTGGCTCAGTAAAATGTCCTGCAAAGCTCTCAGAAGGAGCACTGGAAGAGCCAAGATCTGATGGAAACCCTTGTGGAGGGATGAAAGCCTGGAGCTGCCTCCGGCCACCTCTGCCAGCCCACTGGGAGCTGGGCAGGAACAGAGGGACGAGATCACTCAACCAGATATTTCAAGATCATAGAATAAAATAAAAAATATCAGTATTATTGCTATTATTTGCAGAAGGACTTGGCCCCTGTGCAGAGCTGAGCACAGAGCTGACAGAGTAAAGCCCAGGGCTGTCCATATGTCTGTTCTCCTGCTCAGGGTTGGGAATCAGAGGCAGCAAAGGCACAGGAGATCCCTCAAGGTGTCTCAAATTACTTCAGAGACCTGCTACAAGAGCAAATACTGCTTGTATTTTGGTCAGATAAGGCCTCCATGATTTCCTTTTTTGGGCAACCTTTCCAGCTCAGAAATACATCACCATTTGTTTACCCCTTCCAAGACCTCTAATACAGAAGAAATTCTGACAAGGCTGTGGTCAGACAGCAGCAACAGCAAGAGCTGAAATTAGGAGCCAAGTAAAACCCAATATTTTAACACAATGCCAAAATACCTGTTTCTCCTTAAATTCTTCATCCTTTCCTTTGTCATATTGGAAGCTAACTCTGAATCCAATGCAACAAAACAACTCACAGCGAATTGCTCACAAGGGAAAGACCCAAGGTATTTTTTTCCTACCCAACAAAAGTTAATAAATGGAACAGCTACACTAAGTAATAAAGAGAAAATATTTCTAATTTATGGAACGTTGCAAAAGCTATATTCATCAATTTACTCTGGAGAAATGGACTGTAATAATAGATTCTCATTAAATATAGCCAAGAAGGAAATTGAAACCGACTTAAAATAGAAATAGAAAACCTCACTAAACAAACACTGCTGAGTGACAGCGTCCAGACCCAAAACAAAAGGTCCAAGTCCCTGGGAGACAAATGTAAGACTGACTCATCCAAAGCATTTTTGCTGGAAGAACAGTTCTGTACCACAGATGAGAGAGCAGCTGAACAGGAGAATGAAAGAATAACAAAGTAGAAGTTTTCCAATGTTTGCCTTTTATGTGCACAAACTAAATTCGGCTTCTGTAAATTAATAATAAGGGAAATTGAAAAGAAGTTTTAGGTACCTAAAACGGTAACTAGAAATGTATTTTCCTGTTCATCAAGCAAGGCAGCACACTGTATATTTGAACTAGAAACTGGTAGGCAATAAATTGATCCAGTTCCTAAAAATGGGAAAATTAATCTAGTTCATTAATTGTTACTTTTCTAAAACACCATAAAACACCTTCCCCTGACTTTTTTTCTCCACTGTTTCAAGCCCAGTATAGCTAAACCCAGAAATTCCCATAACCTTCCCAAATCTCTTCTTCTCTCTCCCTGTAACAACAACCATCCAGTCCTACTTCCCAGGTAATACCTTCATTTCTCCTTCTAGGTCACAGAGACTTTTAGGCATCTTAACACCAAAAATAAATATTTTCTAAAAAAAAAAAAATATGCTTTTCCTAGATTTCCAAGGTAAAAAGCTCTATTTCAAGTTTATATCTTTATTACAATTTTTTTCATTGTTCACTCTAAATTCTGCTGCACAGATCACCCTCCTTGCATGGCCTGCTGGTGTGACATCTGTATTTCCACTTTTTATGCCTTTTTTACCCCCATTTTTTACCATTCTTACAGACTTTAAGAAGTTTTGACAGGAGTCTGCCTATGGGTGTGTGAAGATCAGCCCCTATCAAGCTGAAAAATATCTTCCTATTACCTTGTTTACTCTCATCTATGGGTCAACATCCATCACATCCAGCATTCATGTGCTTGGACTATTACATTTTTAGCAGGCATTGTCTTTTTCTGCTCAAGGGACCAGCACAGCTGTGAATTTTAGGAGTTCTTCCCCTTCCCAAAAGAGTCAGGGAAGTTCAGAGCAGGCCACATAATTTGGATTTAGTTGCTCTCATTAGGAAAGGAACCAAAAGGGATTTAGGGCAGGATTTTCTTAATTGAGGACTAAAATGCAAGAGACATTTCAAAACTATTTCTATTAAATATGGATCTATTTCATCATCAGAAAGCAAAATGCATTTGTTTGGGTTGAAAACAGAAGGGATGGCCAGGTTGGACAGGGCTTGGAGCAACCTGGGATAGTGGAAGGTGCTCCTGTAATGGCAGAGGGTTGGAACTGGATGAGTTTTAAGTCCCTCCCAACCCATCCACTCTGGGATTCCATGGAAGGTGGAGGACTAAGGGGCAAGGATTGCTCTTTTACCAGGAGTTCTCATCTAAAACCCTCGAGCTGCCAAAACCTTTTACTGCTCACAGTTGGGAAATGCAGATCAGGCAGAATCAGCAAAGCTACATTTTCATGGGCACAGTTTCCCTTGATCCTTTACCTACAATATCCAATTAATATTTCAAGTTAGACAAAGCAGTATAATTTTGATAAGAAGGCTGGATAAAATGGATAAAATATGTATTTTAATTCTAGGTTTTTTTCAAGTTATGTTTTTATTCACGACTTGTATTTTTTAATTACTTTGGATTACTGTATCTGAAAATGTCATCCATCAATCCCTAGAGTTTTCCAGCTGGAAATCTGAGGGTGTATCTCTAGAGGCAAAGAGCTGAAATCCACATTTGCTGTACTGTGTTATGTTTAAGATTCACACTGAAGAAAAACAGTCAAACAAGAACCCTGATTGCAAAGGGACAGGTAAATATGTAATCCCAAGAGAAGAGCCATGATAATAATAAAAAGCTGAACTTCCTTTAGCAAGAGTATCCCAGGAGACCCTTCCTAAAACCTCCCTGGATTTCCCACTTCTGTAAACTCACAGGATGTTCTTGTCCCCATCAGGGACAGGGTGTAGAGCTGAGCCAGCATATTTTAGTCATAGGTAGTACAAAATCAGGGAAAGATGCCAGTTCTTTCCAAATCCAGTCCCTCCAGCTGTGAGAGTGAGAAGCCCAGCACCTCACAGAGCTTGGAGTGCTCTGTGCTCTTCATGAAGGGCCAGCAGGAAAGGCTCTCTCAGTACTGAGCTGCTGATCTTTTTAAGTAGATCAGAATTAAGCCCAATCATCCAGGAGACCTCTAATACCTATAATTAATCCTTTAGATTTAAGCATAAAACTATAAATTTGTCATTGGATTCCAACATAAGCCCTTAGTAGTTACAGTCAAAACTACACACAAAATACCAACCGTGGAAAGCACTTCAATTTTCCAACTAGTTATTATTTCCATACTTCACTATGAGATGTTTTAAGTGAATAAGAATTTTGCTTCACCTCCCTGGGTCTAGTTAGCAGATCTGAATCTCCTCACAAAGCTCCAGGGACATGATTCTTTTTGTAAGAAAAGAAGTAATAATACAAGCAATACAACCACTAGTGAGAAAAAGGGAACATTGTAATTACTGTTAACAATATAGGAGTTCTTCACACACTGGAGTCCTCTCAACTTCTCTACATAGAGAGCTCTTTTTTTGTGCTTGGCTTTTGAGAAATTATTGAATCAATTACAGAAATGTAATGTTCAGGATTTGCATGTACTTGTTGGGATTTTGAAGTGATGGAAAGAAGAAAAAGGCAGCCACTCCTGGGAAAAAGCACAGCTTGAGGCCTGATTTTTCAAACAGATCATCAAAAAGATCGTGGTAACAAAATGTGAGGGGAAAGAGGACAGTGACTGGCAGCAAATGCTGCCCACAAATCCTGACTTGCTCAAAACTTGTCTGGAATTTTAAGAGGTCTGTTAATGTGTTTGTTAAAAACAGACTCCTCATATGACTTCTCCAACCACCTTGCCACCAGAGTTTCAGTGAACATTAAAGATTTTCCTTACCAGTTGAATCTCTTGGTAACTTGATGCTCAGTTACTCCTGCCAGTGATCTTCTCTCTGTCTCTCACTTCTACATCCTGCCTCCCACACAGACATTCCCAAAACAAGCTAATAAGTGCAACAAATCAGCTCACAATATGCCTCTGTATTTGTGTATTTTTTTTTAATTGCACACAGCAGAATTTTGAGCCCCAAAGCTCGGGGATTTTATAACCACTACAGTCTTTCTGTTCAACACACATGGAAATTCTCACTTAAACCAGACAGATCCTGCACAATGTTATAAAACTGAACCCTGAACAGTGTGTTGGAAGGGAAGAAGCACTGAAAATCATTTTTCCTGCTTCTCCCAGGTCTTTGCCTGCACTCTCTGGAGGGTGGATGCACTGCACTGGGGCTGCCCTGACAGCCACTTTGCTCTCCTGCCAGAGGAGAGAACATTTAGGCAGGAACCAGTTCACATTCCAACAGCTCCTCCAGATTGCATCTGGAAATACACCACCCAGCCCAAACAACTGGATTGTTCGTTAAAATCATCTGATGGCAAGCATTTATCTTTGTGCTCTCAACAAAGGAGAGAAAAAGAAAGAAGAGCTGCTTTTTTCGGTCCTTTGTGCCTTCATCTCTTTCTATCAGACTCTGCCCATTGCACTGAGATTTTTCCATGATTGGTTTCTTTGACATGCATTCCTATTGCTTTTCATCTGAAAGGATAGGGTGGCTAAAAATTAAGTGAATTGTTCATTAAATAGTCACCCCAGCTTTGAGAAAAGGTTATCCTTTCTTGGGATTCTTTGATGCTGCCTTAACGATGCTTTTCCTTCCAGGGCCTCCGTGCATAAAAGGGAAGATCTTGGAGGAAAAAATTGGAAAAATAAACCTTCTCCCCTCCACCCTTTCCATGATGGCAATTTAAGAGATAACTGGTTTGAAGATAAAGTTGATTTCTGACAACAAAAGACCCACTGTTTAAAATGGGAGCCTGAGACTCTTAGCTGATGATTGACAAGAAAAATGGTCCAGCAGAAGGAGTGGGCAAGTGGCTGATGGGGACTCACAACAATGAAGAATGAAGCTGCAATCATAAGTCAAAATTACTCCACTAAACTGTTTCTGGGTTTCTTTGTTTGTATTTTTGTTTTAACTATTGGTGCATTTAGACACAGCAGGAATGCAGGTCATCTCACATGGAATTGCATCCTAAAAGGACAATAAAATCAGCCAGCTCTGTGCCTTACCCATCCTTCATAGTGCAGACATGCTGAGTTGTGGGGGTGTGGATTGTGTGGTGGTTTTTTCCCTCCTCTTACCTTTCATGTATTACTGCTAATACAATCAAGTTTACTTGTCCTTACAAAAAAAGAAGTTAGAGAAACAAAAAAAGTACAAAAAAAAAGATATATGCTCTTGGGATTAGCATTTATTATTTCTTGAATGTTGCCTTATTCATTCAGGAATAAGTATTTAGGTATTTGTAGTAAAAGTACAAGAACAATTTCTAGACCAGTGAGAAATTTTCTGCTCCTCACCCCTAACAGGAAGGCCAGAACACACATAAAACCAGCTAAGTTCTCAAAATCAGGTGCTGACAAAATTTAAGTGATGCTTTGGGCTCACGTTATTTCTTGCCAAGGGATACTTTCATACTCAGCAAATTACAGAGCAAAATATCCAACTACTCAAAGGTGTCAGCACCTACAGCCTCACAACAGATGCAGACAAATGATGCATGATTAAGTTCCTTGCCTTGAGAGAAAGAACATATGTTGGTTGTTTTTTAATTATTCTGCAGCATTGTTCCCCAACTAGGAATATCTTTTCCAAAGAAAGGCAGTGTCACCCAAAATCCCTCATTAATTATCATTCTGGTTCCTTTACTCAGCTGCTCCCGTTCCCAAAACATTCATATCCCACAAGCAAAAGCCATCCCCATCCCCTACCTGACTGGGGTGGGTGAAGTACTGAGTAAAGGAGACTGGAAATAGCTGAAAATATATATACCAAAGAAATAAGTAATACCAACAGGCTGGACAAGAGGCTCTGGAAAGGTCTCCTCAAGAAGAGTTTGGGGGCAGTTCAGCACCAACCTACTCAAAATTACACAGCAAATAAAGAGCCTGCACTCTGCTGCCCAGGGAGCTGAGCCTTGCCCTGACTATATACAGGCTATGTTTGCTTTTTTATTAAGAAATAGGTGTTTGGCTAACTTCACAGCAGATTTCAAAAGGAGGCTTGCCAAGGAATATCTTCATTTTAGGAGGTAAAATTACCTTTTTGTTAAATCTATATATAATTAACTCCCAGAAACTTGCCCTCACAATAAATTTCGGGTAAAAACCAAATAGGACTGAAGAATTCTGTGGTTCTCAGTCACTGTCCCACCAACCTACAACCAGCTGCCAGTTTTGAGACCTCCAACTTGCACTGGCACAGCTTGGTGGTGATCAGGGTGGAGGATGTTTTTAGGCTCTTATGGACCCTGCAGAGAAAAGTCACTCCTCTGGCAGTGCACAACCTTCCAGGGGGTTCCAATGACAGCAGGAGAGCGAGGAGTTGACGCCAACATCAGGCAAAACTCCTGGAAAGTTGTCTTCTTTTCCTCAGCATCCCCTTCCCCTGGGGCTGAGAGAAGCTGGCCACCGCTCCACAAGTGTTTCCAAGTCTCAGGAACATGTGGAGAGCACATCTGGTGCAGAGGATGGACAGCTGGGTGTCCACAGCACGCTGGAGCAAGGAGGTCCCCGGGGGTCTCAAATACGTGTCGAAAAGCAGAGCAGAAAGCCCAGCCCTCCTGGGGATCCATATGCCAGAGGCACAACGGGAGCAGCAGATGTTCCTCACGCTCCTCTGGGGTCTCCAGGTCCTTTCTCTCTCTCTCTGTCCTTCCAAAATCCTGACACTGCTGGAGTGACAGGAATCTACAACTGTTGTGCTGAGGCTTTGTGGGTTGGACAGTCAGCCCAGATTAACTTTTTCCTTCAATCTCAGTTAATCAGCTTGTTCTGCCCATCCTTTCCTCCAGTCATGTGCTGCCACTGTGAGAACTGTCTAGAAGACAACAGTCACTCCTGAGCCAGTTGGTAGCCCCCCAAATTTTCAGAAGTTTTAATTTCATTTAAAATGCATGTCCTGAGCTGTGAGCTCTGACACCACCCACATGTTTCTGTGGGGCTACCAATGAATTCCAGAAAGATTTCAAAAACTAAAGCTTCAAAGTCAACCTGAAACATAATTCAGAGAAATTTCTGTTTGCAGAAATAATCAGCAAAGATCAAAACCTTTCAAGAATGATCCCATTTGCTTTATTGACATACAGTCATAAAATCACTGCAGCAAAATGCAGTAGAAGGAAGATGCAGCAGCTAAATCACTACAACAGGTGGAACCAACAGTCACAGGAAAATCATAATCTCAGCTGTTGCTCTTTTGTGCTGTAAAGTGATTTTGCAAACCAGAGAAAAGCTTAAATGTAGAAATTCAACTCAAGTTACAGTCACCCTACAATTTGTTCTCCTTTCCAGAAGTTAAGCAAGTTACTTCTGCTGGACTTTTTTTGTTTAGATTTTGCTTTGGTTTTTTTTTTTTTGTTTGTTTGTTTGTTTTTAACCAAAAAGCTTTATAACCCATCCTTACTATGGTTTAAAGTTCATAGCTGTCTCCCTGTTCTGGCATGACTGTCCTTATTCTTTCCTGTGGCTCTCCTGACATGATTCACAAAATCCAGTGCACTTCTCTGCAGTCACACTCTTAATAAAGAGGGTTCCTGTGTCTTAATAAAATCTTTCTCTTATGCTGTCACAGTCTAAGCTCTACAACTAAAACAAGAATGTCAACAAAATACACATAAAAACTAGGAAAATAAGAAAAGGGGTTTTTAATTCTTGCCAAGTATAGGCAAACCAAGGGATGTTAAGTTGAGTTCATGTTCTCAGAGATTCAGCACGTGAACTCCAGGAATGGAGAGGAACAGGGAAAGACACCCATGCTGGGAAATTTCTGAAGAAACAGGGATAAGGTAGGAACGTGGCTTATATTATACATAGTGTAGAAAAATAACACCACATTTGGAGATGTAAACTGGAATGTTCCTTGGCAGAGCCAAGAGGTAACCACTCCATTTTACCCAGTTTCAACCAGGAGTTGCAGTTGTTTGCAAGTTATTGTTTCATCTTTCTCGGTTCCTTAAAATTAAAATGAAAAAAGAGTGGATGACTGGAGGTGCAGAAAACATGACCTACAGCAGCAGTTGAAGTAATTGAAATCATCTAGCCAGGAATATAAAAGACTTGAAGGGAAACAATAATAACTCTCAGATAAAGAAAGCAAATTATACATCATGACACGCTCCACAGCCATAATATATGTGTTGTTTTGACAAACATTTGTTCTCTGTATGATCACAGTGGCTTTTATTAAAATAAGAAAACTAACATTTGGAAGGGAGGGGAGGAGGAAATTGGTGAACTGGATCTCATTTTCTCCCCAAGATCTGGATTCAAGGAGCAGAAGCTGAACAAAGCACAGCCACCAGACATTTATTTAGGAATTATTTCACAGTGGCTCAGCTCACCAGAGGTGGGTAAGGGGTAGATTTTTCTTCTCTTAATTGTATGTATGAAACATCACTCAAAAAGGCTGCAAAGGTGCAATGGAAGCAACAAAATGTTGAGCCCGGGGCTGATTACAAGCCTTGTTCTACCAATGGTACCCAAGAGCACCTCTTTTGAAGGGAGTAAAATGTCACTAACTCAAGAATGATGTTGCCCAGGAGTCAGGCCTTTCACTCAACATGTCACTCCTTTTTTGTTGTCTACATCATTTTTAGAAAGGACTTGCAACAGAAAAGCAAAAAAGAGGAGAGTAATATTCAACATATTCACTGTTAATCTGTGTCTCATGCACATCTGAAGCATCTTCACCTCCATATAAAGGTATATTTCTAGTACATTGTTCACCATTCCAAGGAGCCACAGAAAAATAAATTATAATTAATTAAATGAAGATACTCTTTCCACCTGAGACAGACATACAACAAGCCTCCTTCAAGCCAATCATTCTTATATTATCACAGTAAAGTACTTCATCATTCCCACAAAGTTTTAAAACTATTCTATTTCATACTTTTTTTTTTTTCAAGTATTCTTTCAAGGAATAGATACTAACACAGCAAAACTTTGATAAAGAAGACAAATTACTGCCAGGGAATGTGTGAGCTTGGTTTTGTTGTTTAAAAACACATCCTGAAATAGGGTTTGAAAACCAAAAAAAAGTCATCTGCTTATCATCATTGCAACTACAGAAATATTTACCAGCTTTACACTTTCACTTGAAAAAAAAAATAATGAAGGAACATGGGAACTGTAAATGAACCAGTATTTTTAACATCAAAAATGGAAAATGAGAAAGTTACCTTGAAAAAAACCTGCATCCTGGTACACATCAGTCAGGCTCCTAAATTTTGGAAGAAGAAAAAAGGCACAGTGATGTTTTCAAAACACTTGCAAGGAAAAGTAGAGGATGAAACCAGCAGTATTTCAGCTACTTTGGAAATACTAGGAGAGGTAAAGACAGCCAAATAACAGTTGAGGGGAAAATGAGAAGTAGCTGGGCTCTACCCACCCCTTTTGTTAATTAAGATGTAGTTCAATTAAAAGTGGAGAGGATTAATTTACCTTCAGCCAGGAACCCGTGGGAGGAGTAATCAGGCTCCTCCTTGGCTTCCATCAGCCCTGGCAATACAGAAAAGAGGAATTTTGTGGGGAAAGGTTACCTGATTTTCTCTGAAGGAAGATAGGAAATGGAAACAGGGAACACAGGAGACTTCTCAGCTCTACAAAAAACCCTCACACCAAAAAAAAAACCCCAAAAAACCAAAACACACAAAGCTGAACACCCCTAAATATAAGAGGGTGATGGTGTCTGCTGTGTTACAGGCAGGAACCAAGGCTTAAGGGTCTGAAAAGCAGCTGGCATTCCTGAATTTCCCTGCTGATGGAACTGTCTGCAGCTGCAGCAGCATCCCGAGGTTTCCATCCTTCCCTGGCAGCTGTCAGGGTGTGACAGACACAGAGCAGCTCACGGGACATTTGCTGGTTATTTTATGCCTGGCAAGGAGCAGAGCAGACATGGGAAGCTCAATCACCTTCTATTTGCAGGAATAACAGTATTTTCAGGCAGCCTCTGCCTCAGCTCAAACCCACTCA
The DNA here is from genome assembly GCF_025592945.1 of Manacus candei. Taxonomy (NCBI): domain Eukaryota; kingdom Metazoa; phylum Chordata; class Aves; order Passeriformes; family Pipridae; genus Manacus; species Manacus candei. The sequence goes on along the minus strand of NW_026138085.1, from coordinate 15,122,948 downwards.
CTCCCCCCCAAATGCACCAACACTTCACCTCCCCCGGGGTGACCAACACAGGGCAATCTTTGCTTCCCTCCAGAGAGGGAAAATGCAGGAATGGGGAGGATATCCACTCAGCAGCCCGAGGGGAATTGTTTTTATAACTGATTAGTATTGCTGTGCCATTGCATTTCTCATTAAAATCCCTTTCTTGAAGGCAGGTACAATTTGCACCATGTTTTCCACTTGTTTGAGCTTCAAGCTGTCGCTCAAAAAAATTAATTTTAGCTGGGTTCATCTTTCCATCACAATTTTTTTGTCACAGTGGTTGATTAATTCTATGTCATTGTTTGCTCTTTTACAAGATTAATTGCAGGATGAGAGAATAGATGACTTTCTGGTGAAGGAATATATGAAGTTATTGTAATTCCTCAATGCCAGAAAACAACTTTTTTCCCCACCTAACTTCAGGCAGCAAGAAAATGATGTAGTGAAACTGGTTTGGTCTGTTTTATTGGATCAATTGTGTGGATCCAAGGAAAGACCTTCTTTAGTGGTTTGGTTAAAGTTTACCACCACGGCTCATTCCTTACAGCCCCATTTAAGGTCTTCAAGCCCTAAAAGTCTGAAAAATATATCCTGAGCTCTGGATGGAGAAAATTCATATTCACAGTCCAGATAGGCTGACCAACGATGGACAGGTTTGGCAATTTAAACAAGTATTTCCCCTGGAATTACGTAGGATTTTATGGTAGGAAAGACTGTGACAGAGGTTTTCCCCAAGTGAGGTTTGTGCTGTTCCAGCCCAGGTGAGTTGACACCTTTAGTTGTGACTCACTCAAGATCCAACAGATTTATGTCTGGTAAGGACAGGGAGGGGGCTTTGGGACAATTTTTTTAGCCTGTAGTGACATAAAATAGACATTATTTTCTATTCTGTCAACCTTTCAGTGGCTTCCTTCAGTGTACATTTATTTCCCTACAGAGCTGCTTGGCAGAGCATATCTTCAGTGCTGTATGATGCCCTCATAGAGTTCTCTTCTATATAAACCTTATTTATTCAGCTTTTATTCCATTTATTCTGCTTGCTGATTGTTTGCAGGAATTACTATCCACTTGTTAGACAACTGAATTGATATTTCTCCACCGTGTTTTCATTTAAGCTCGAACATTGCCTTTCTGGTTCTCATTTATCCTGCTGTATAGAGAAATAAGAGGTTTCCAGAAATGTCTGTGCTCCCCAGAGGCATAACATTCCAAAAGCTTGTCCCCTCCTGCACTGAAGGCAAGAAGAATATTCCTCCAATTTCTGTGAAAGCAAGTTTAGGCACTGCTTGTATAAACAAGGAGATAAATACAGCTTTACTTTTGTCTGACTTGAACCACAGTTAAAAAAAAAAATAAATTCTTTTTTTTAAGAATGCACTTCAATGGAGTACTTTCAATTTTTACTTGTAGAAAGTTGTGCTGCCTGTTTTTTTCCTGGAAAAGACCCTCCTTCTTGTTCATCCAAGAAAAACATGCTGCAATGTTGGAAGCACATACGAGTCTATTCTAATTCTGACTGACTGTAAAGGAAATCAGCTCTCCCCAAAGCAAGAATATAATAAAATATTTAGAATTTCCATAAACCACATTAACCTTTTCGTGCAACAATAAGGGGAAATTACTGGAGTGAGTGGATTCAGCTGCTGAAACAAATTTTTTGGCTGCTGCTCATGTTGCCCATGTTAAAAGTCTTCCCATCATGATTCCTGCTTGGAATCACTGCCCACAGAGGAAGGAATGACTGATCACCTGAAACTTCTGTGTCTAGAATACAGAGGGGAATAAAATCCTATAAATATACATTTTAAAGATGTTGACACTTTAACAGCAAACAATTGCTTCTTGGTTTATGTGTTGGGATTGCCTCAGGAACAGGGAATGATGCCCAAGACCAAACCCCAGTGGCCTGTCCAGTTTATTCTGTTTACTCTTTTCAATATTCAGACTTTTCCAACGTGTTGTGTCACAGCTTATGAGACAAATCTGCCTTCTAAAATCAGCCCACAGAGGGAAGAAAAACTGATTTGATTTTCCAGGTAAGGAAAAGATGTGCTGTGTGGGGAACTGATGTACCCAGTCGAGTGAAATCATGACTGGTGTTGGAGCATCAAGTATTTTGAAAGTCATCCAATGGCTTTGAGGACTTACTTCATAATTTAACAGGAACTGCATGACTCAACCCCACCAGGAAAATCCCGTGAGCAACTTGAACATTTCAGTGTTAAAACTGAAATTCTGAGGACGATCTCTGTGTTCCTCATGCCCAGGCAGCAACAGTGAAATCACATCCTGCTTGGAAGAGGCAAAAGAAATCCGTGAGATGTCGTAACTCACAAAGCCAGGCAGGAAGGGAGCTGGGAGTGGGGATGGACAGGGAGCTGAACAGGAGCCAGAGTGTGCCCAGGGGGACAAGAGGGCCAATGGATCCTGGCCTGGCTCAGGAACAGGGTGGCCAACAGGTCCAGGGAAGTGATTCTGCCCCTGGACTCAGCACTGGTGAGGCCACCCCTGGAGTGCTGTGTCCAGTTCTGGGCCCTCAGCTCAGGAAGGACATGGAGGGGCTGGAGCAGGGCCAGAGAAGAGCAACGAGGCTGGGGAAGGGACTGGAGCACAAGTGCTGTGAGGAGAGGCTGAGGGAGCTGGGGGGGCTCAGCCTGGAGAAGAGGAGGCTCAGGGGAGACCTCCTCACTCTCTGCAACTCCCTGACAGGAGGGGGGAGCCAGGGGGGGGTTGGTCTCTTTTCCCAGGCAACCATCAGCAAGACAAGAGGGCTGGGTCTTCAGCTGTGCCAGGGGAGGTTTAGGTTGGAGATTAGAAAGAATATCTTTGCAGAGAGGGTGCTCAGCCATTAGAATGGGCTGCCCAGGGAAGTGGGGGATTCTCCATCCCTGGAGGTTTTTAAGATAAGACTGGATGGGCTGGGAACCACAGCGGGGTTGGATCAAGGGTTGGACTTGATGATTTCAGAGGTCCCTTCCAACCCAGCTGATTCTGTGATTCTATGATTCTATGAATACCTTTTCTAGAGCTGCTTTCCCCACAGGAATATTTAATATATCCCTCTTTCCCCATGATGTCTCCAACGCTGCACCACGACCTTCAAGGAGGGCTGAGGAATTTCTCCAGTTCCTCTTTTCAGCCTTCCCAGAGACGTGTCTGGGGGAGAATTTTTGCAATCTCTCGTCACAAGGCAGCATCTGATAATCAAAATGTCATCTGAGCTGGAGTCTGCACGCAAGGAGAGGAATTAATGAGCCGAAACATATACATGGAGAAAAACGTGTTATTTTAAAAAAACAAAACCTTGTGGTTTTCTCCTTCAATGAAAAGCTTCTCTTAAGTGTTTATGAAGGCATTGGGATTTTAACAGAATTACTCAGATGTTTAAAGCTTGTAATTTGTTTAAATATCTCATAGCACAAGGAAACTAAAGTTAATGAGCACGTTTCCCTCGTTCACAGTATGCAATTTCTTTCTAGTCTTGGGACTCTTGGGCATTCTATTGAACAATGTTTGAAAGCATTAATGACTAGGCAGAATTGCATCCAGAAAGCATATCTGGATATATATATGGCAGTGTAGGATTTAACAGGGATTTCCCCCTCCCTCCAGGCCACGATGCTCATTTGGCAAAAATGCAAAAGGGAAATAAACCTCAGTAAATGAGAGGAGTCTCAAAATAAGTTACATTTTTCCAAAACCTCTGAGGAAGTAGGACACTTTTATTAGCTACTATCAGGTAGCACATAAATAACTGCAGATCCAACTGCCTCCATTCCTGGAACTTGCCAAAGAGCTTAATAGAGAGATGAGAACTTCAAGCTTTAGGTTTCAAATCCTGGGTATCTGTCAAGCTACAGTGTTAATACTAAACTTCTCATCCCCAAACCAGTCTGTAAATTCAAAATGAAGCTATAAAATGCTGTTAAAGGCTTTTATTTTGCATCTTACATTCCGTTCTCCTGTTCTGCTTAGTATATTTTATCGCTGGGATGTCCTTTGTGTCTGAAGTAACATTGCAGCTCATATCAGCCTTACTCTTCCCCAAAAGGTTTTTAATCTTTTTTTCTTTTTTTTTTTTTAATAGCAGAATGATGCTGACATTTCATAGTTTTATTTCTTGTCAGGAATGGGGATGACTGGATTATTTTCCTTCTGAAAAGGGCTGTCAGGAGATTTTCATTCCTGTTTTGGTTTGTTTAACAGGGGAGGCATCACCTGCTTTGGATTGTTGGACTGTGATACCTTGCCAGGGGTCTGGGGATGTGGAGAATATGGTTTGTTAGGAGACAGCAAATTCCTGTCCTTGTAGTAAATGCTGGAATTTAATAAACAACATGGATACATTAGTCTTCTTTGAAGAAGGCAATATATATATACATATATATATATATATATACATTCATTTATGCACATGTGCTATATGTACTTGCAGTTACAATAAGCATTTTCCATATATGTAATTGAATTTAAGGAAAGGCCAAAAAACACAGATCTGCAGCAACCCAGCTCTTGCTCTGCATGACCACAATATGTGAAGCCACTGCAACACATCTTTTCAGACATCTCATTATTCAGGAAATTGCTCTTTGACTTACAAGCTTTTAATCATAGCACTTTTTTTTTTTTGCTTGGAAAAAGTCACCACTGTTTGCTTACTAAAAAGAAAAAAATATTCCTAAATGGATATATTGCTCAAATAACTTAATTTATGTGTAAGTCCAGGAAGAAAAGTCTAAAGAGGAAACTAAAAGGGGTCTAAAACCTTTCTGGGTCGTTTTTGGATTTGAGGGTTTTGCTTGGTTGGCTCTGTGCAAAAATTGCATTATTTCTTAATTTTGTGATCAAAGCAACAAATTTACACAAAAATTGTATTAAGAAATTGTGCTAATACTAATTTTATGCAAAATTTTCATACCTCTAAGTTAATGCTATGGAGCTCCTGAAGCAAGTCCAACAAAAGGCTACAAAGCTGATGAGGGGACTGGAGCATCTGGGCCTGTTCAGCATCGAGAAGAGACACCGAGAAAGGGCCTCACCAATGTCCATCAGTATCTTCAGAGAAAGAAAAGAAGACACGAGCCAGAGACATAAAATCACGATTTCAAGTTTTATAAACACTTTCAAATGTGCTCTCCATGATTTGCTTCAGAAATGCCAAAAATCCCTCTAAGTAGAAACTGGCTTATCAGTTTAATTCATCAGTAAAATACATATATTTGTGTCACCACCTTTTTGTAATGCCATATATTAATTTTTCCAGGAGACAGCCTTCACTTCACTTCACTCCATAAGAACATCTTCAGTGTGCACTGGAAGAAACAAGAGCACTGGACTTCTCCACCCAGCCCTGTAATCCAGGAGCTGCTTTCCCCCTGCAAACACCTGCAGGGAGCACTAATTGGTAGTCATGAGTTGGTTTTCCTGGAAAAATAACAACTCAAACAGCTCTTTATCAAGAGCTGTTAAGAACAGGGATGATTTTTTTTTCTTTCTCCAAACCTTTAGCTTTTTCTTACCTGTTTGTAATTATCCCCACACTCACATCCATTTACTACCTCCCCTCTGGTTTTCCTTTCCCTCAGGACCTTTACAGGGAGGTGACGACTCACACTGCTCAAATTGCCCCATTGCAAAAGCACTTTGGTCAAACGAGGGCTCAAGGAGACTCAAAGATTATTTCTGCAGGGAAAGACAAGGCAAATGGATCATTTCTGTCACTGCTGAGCAGCAGCTCCTGAAGGACTGGATTTAAAATGCATTATCTTTAATGTAATCAAAGGAACATTTCATTTAATTTTAAGCTACCCTGCAATATTTGTTAGTGCTACCATTTCAGGGTGTTGCAGGGACAAAAGTTAATCACACTGACTAGACAAACAGTAATTTATTTAATTAAGGGTAGCCTACTTTCTTTGTGTAATATTTTTTCCAGCTTGGTGTACACATAGATCATTTAAAAAACAGGAGGAGCACAGATGTAAATAATCTTTCAGGGTAGAGGTGCTGAGTCTGTGGAGGTAAGAGGCTGATGGTTTAGGAAACTACAGAATAGAAAGATGTTTTTCTTGCCACCTCATGCCACATTTTGGATTTAAATGAGAAGAGACTAAACATGTCCTCAGCATGGATTTTCCATAAGGCAGGAAGTAGATCATAATCCACCCATGGATTACCCAGGCAGCACGAGTGTCATTTTGGGACATTGCCTAGACACTGCTCCCAGAGCCAGTGATTAGGGGGACTTTGCAGCCTTCTGCCTGCTTTCCTATTTTTGATTTGCACTTGTGAAAAGGGGATGAGCTGCAGCAGGGATGGAGGGGGAGAAGGTCTCCCTTCCCTCCCTGACCAGCAAGAGGTGCTGGGACAAGGCAGGCTTTGAATGCTTGGGCTGATCCAAACCCACATATTTCCTCTATTCTTAGGTATTCCCAGAGGCTCCAGAAAGCAAGTTAAGCCACCCAAAGCTGCCTCTTCCTGATGGCTTTCATTTCTGTGACAGTCACTCATGATCCTCCTGGTTTATCCACTCTGAGACGATGATGGCTTTAAAGAAAGAGAGAGGTTTATGAACGAGTGAAAAGTGGACAGCTGGATTTAAATAGCCAAGGGATACAGCAGGAAAGGGAAGGAAAACAGGAAAGGATGTTTTGAAAAAGTAAAAGACAGTAAGATTGTTATTTTTAGGGATCCTCCAATGGTTGTTCCTTATGTGACAACCCACTGGCATGAAATGAAACTTGAACATCTAAAACCTTTAAATGGGAAAGATGGAGCCTGAAGAGCTTCTGTGCATTCCAGATATCACAGGACATCAGACATAAATCAGGAACCAACCACCTCCCTAAAACACCTGGAGAAAAGATCATCATAATTACAAATGGAAACCAGGATTGCACCAAAGGAAATATGAATGGAACAACATATGACTAGAAAAAGACTACAATATATGACTAGAAAAAGACTACAATATATGACTAGAAAAGCCAGGCCAGTTGGCTGGAAACCAGGACACACCTTCCCTGGCAATCCCTGAGATATGTGGTTCCCTAGAAAAGCCATTTCCTTCTGTATTCTGTTTCTTATTGCCAGAACATGGTGTCCCCTGTGCAGGTATAAAACCAGAATGAGCACAGGGAGCTTTGCAGGGTGGTTTTCAGTTTATAGCTGTTATAGGAAAGAGAAATTAGTGTGATTTTTCTCCACCCGGATTTTTCAGATGTGCTCTTTGGTTCAAGAAACTGCATTATCAGTAATTTATTTGTGTTATTCTGACTTTAACCAAGATCTACAGCAAGAAAGTTTTGTTTAGAATCAACCTTTACTTTTTTCTTATTTATCTTCTGTGAAATCTACTCTGCACCCCTCAAGAACCAGACAAACATAGTAAATATTAGTGAAAAAAAGCCTGTTAAATAAAGCACTTATTCACTAACATAACAATATCAAACCATCAGCAACACCCAGGATTTAGGAGAACAACATAAACAGTTGCTGGTGTTCATATCTCTGTTCTCTTATCACAGCACCGTGTTTGAAAGTTTTCTCTTCAGCTACAGAGGCAAAGAAGTTCTTTTTCCAAGATGTCAATCCTTGTTCCAGCACTGCTCACCTTCACACCAGCCTTCTTCTCAGCCAAGCAGAAAAGTGCAAATGGAAGTAGCACTTCCAAGCCAAGAAAAGAATAAAAGGAAAACGCTCTGAACGTGACAATTTGGATAAAAGCATTTCTGTGCATCCTCCCTGTTTGTGGCTGAAACAAGAAAAGAGGAGCCATTTGATCTGCTTTTCCTTCCCAGCTCCAGCTGTGGGTGCTCCCAGAGGCAGCACCTGCACAGGATAAGAGAATAAAAGGTACCATTTTAAGGTAAATTCCTGAAAATTCAGAATCAGGCTCTGTGCAGTACCAGTGCCCAGCTACAGCTGACCTCCAAGAAATATTTAGTCCACTCCCAAAATCTGTTACAGAGAAATGCTACTTTTTTTTTCCCTATTCACCTAAATGTAGCTCTAAAATTTTCTCAGGGAGGTCAGCTGTAATGAATCTTTTCTGAAAAAAAAAAAAATTAACACTAACCAGGTTCAACCTGAACTGATTCTTGAGGTCACTGAGGTGGAAAATGTGTAGAACTGCCTCAGTTTTCTAGAGCTTGATTATAGGTTTGTAACCAGTCATGCCACTCACTCGACTTGCAAGACAGTTCCTTCCACCACACTCAAAGAAATGAAAAAAGGATTCAATTTTCTTGTTTCAAGTAGCTGCATAATGCTACGAGAAAATCTGGTTTGCAGAAGAGAAAAAAAAAAAAAAAAAAAGCAAGCTTTTATTAATTTCCCTTCAAGATTTCATTAAATTCAACAACAGCAGCTGCATTTAGAAACAAACTGTCACTTCCCCAGGACTGTTACTCCAGACCAGACTAAACATTTACAACTCAGCATCACGATCATTTTGAGTAAACTGATTTTAAGGCTCCTCTTCTTGGGTTGGGAGGAAAACAAAAAAAAAAAAAAAAAAACAATTTATACAGGCAACCTTTTTTTTGCTCTTTTAAATGCATTAAAGCATCTTAACCCTCGCCAAGATCTTTTGTGAATATCTTGTATTTGATAAAAAAAGAGGAAAAAGTAGCAAGAATTTCTCCACTCTGTATTGGGTGCAGCCACGGGCAAGTAATAAACAACAGCATTTATTTGCAATAATCCTGGTTTTGTGCCACTAACCACCAAAAAACCCCAAAAGAACACAAAAAAACCCACCTCAAAATGCTATTTGAGGTATCTATTTTGTGTATTTAAAGCAAGTACATTGCACCTGGTAAGTTTGTAAGGAGAAATGAGGCTGGTGATTTACAGGTGAGCAGTGCCAGGGAATGGAAACAAGAAATGTTTTGAGGACTTTGAGGCAGAGAAAGTAAAGGATAAGAAGAGGAGAGCAGAATGTGTCCTCCCTGGGAATAAAGAGAATTTCAGCCAAAGTGGCCTCGTGTGAGCCACCAGGAAAAGACCTTGGCAGAGCAAAGCAATAGGACCTCAAGGCATATAAATTTTTGGCCACAGCCCCCTCACTGATTCCCTCCACAGCCTAGAGCAAGTCACTCCAGAGGAGCTGAGCAGCACAGGTTCAAATGACACCTTGGCAGCGAGCCCAAAAATCCTGCTACAGGCTCCCACTGGCTCATTTCTCCTGCTTTTGGTGGAAAGTTTTCAGTCCACACCACACTGAGATTTAATGTTCAAATTATTGCACCCTTCACTGACCTGCTCCCCGCCACCAAGTCACCCCTTGGGAAGACCAGACGGGTGGCACAGCAAAACCAGAGCTCATTTAAGTCTCCCTTGCACAGCCCTGAAAAAGCTCAGGAGAGAAGGTGTGATGATCAAAAGACAGGTGATAACAGTTTCAAACTGAAAGATGTCACTTTAGATTAAGCAGAAGGGTTTTTTACAGCGAGGGTGGTAAAACACTGGCACGTGTTTCCTGGAGAGATGATGGTTGTCCCATCCCTGGAATCACTCCGGGGCAGGTTGGACAGGGCTGAGCAACCTGAGCTTGTTGGAGATGTCCCTGCTCTTTGCAGGAGGGTTGGACTAGATGACCTTAAAAGGTCATTTTCAACCCAAACTATTCTATGATTCCATGATTAACTTTTACTCAGCAGGACGTGGGGCGAGCCAGACCTACAGAGGTCAGACTGGAGGAACCTAAACAAAACTCCTCCTAAAAACAGGCAGATTATGGTTTAAAAAAAATGTGGGAGATGGCAGAACAAAGGGAACAGTGGAGAGAAGAGGTAAATAGAATAGTTTTCAATGCTGAACCATACACTACTTGTTTTACACTCCACTGTCTGAGTAACCCTGACTGGATTAAATAGCAGAGCTCCTGAAAGTGCAGCAAGTTGGCCTCTGGATGTCTGCGATGTACAGAATAGCAAGTAAAATATAAAAAAAAAAGAAGAGTGAGGAAACCTTCCTTTGGATAGATCTTTCCCATTTAATGTAACTGGTAATCTTCCTGTAGCACCCACGGAAGAACAGTTCTATCCCAACAAATCGCTGGGACAAGGGGTTGTTCCTGCCACACAGACTGGCATCAGTTCCAGTTTAGGGTTAAAAGTAAAACATCTGTTGATGCTTTTCCTGCTTGTTTTACACATGGCAAGACTGACATCAAGATTTAGGATGCTTAATGTTTATTTCAGCTCTAATTTTCTTCACAAATTCTCCATCTCTGTGGCAAATTAAAGGAGCAGATGCAGCCCTGGGAAAGTTTCCAGACTGATTTTGAGGAAAGTGAGGCATCCAATGCTTGCAGAGCTGAGTTGGGCTTTCTGATCAATGGTAATACCACACACAGGATCAAAGAAGAGCCTGGTGGAAATAACTGGTGTGTGGAGTTGTATTGCATGGGTAGGATGCAGATGGTTTCTGTACCTCCCCATGGACTCCTACTGAAGAGACAAACTGCTGATCCCCATCTTTGATTATCCCTTCAGATCATCTGTATTGCCTTATCCTTTGATGCAGCTGAATGCTCTGGTTTGCTATATGGGTAACTCATGAAAGCCCTTCCAAAAATAAATATACATGTAAGTCTGCTCTGCATAATATTATTAAACTACTATTTTATCACCCAAAGTCTTTCCTGCAAAGACACGACTTTTATCTCGGATTTATGGCATTCAAATAACAAATGCCAATAATTCCTTTCTGTTTCCCTGGGCACTACCAAAAAAAAAAATCAGCTCTTTTTTTTTTTTGCTCATAGTGCAGGTCCAAACTAAATGTTGCAGAGCATTTCATACACTGAGTTATTAATCTATGCAGCTTATTGTATGTGAACTCCCACTAATTTTCATGAGGTAATGAGCATAAAAAATGCATTTCAGAAAATTCAATTACAAAATCAAACTGACCACGGTGCATCTGACTAAGTAAATTCAATGCTTTATGAGTAGGCAAACAAGAGTTTTAGGGATGGGGTTTAATCTCAGAGGGGCTTTGGGAAAGCTAATGGAGATGGCACAATTTTTTCTGCATAATCATGGTTTTTAGAGCAAAGCTAAGTTGAACGGGGTGCATCAGGCAAAAAACTACAAGCAGATGCTTTAAATGCTACTAAATACCTATTTAACTGACACAAACAAGCCTAGGAAGCCAAACAAACTGTTACTTCTAATACCTACAGTCATATCTTACTTCAGTGGCCAATTGCCCTTTCCACAACATGAATCCTTGTCATTTATTGGAAAAAGCCATTTCCTGAGAAGACTGCTTTGTTTTTAATCATATGGGAGAAGCCTGTGGGGAAATTGTAATATAAGTTGCAATTCACTCATTTTCTTTCAGCTCTAGAATTTATTCTGGTGCAAGATTGGCCAAGACAGCTTTCATTTCATCCTTATAACTTTATATTTTCTTTAGTGTGGAGTAAAGAGACATTTTTTATAGCTCTTGTGCAAGGTATTATTCCTCTGTTAAAATCAAAATTGCAAACACAAAGAGAATGGTTTCATTTATAATAAAGGAAACATTAAAAAAAAATTCTATGAATTATTGTGTCTGAAATGTGTGCTTGTTCTCTCAGAAGCACAGTTCATTATACAGCACGAAGCAGTAATACTGAATTACATAGTTTGAGCCTTCAGCAGAGCCCTAAAGGCCAGATCCTGCAGCTCTACCGTGTGGCTGCTGAATTAAAAAAATAAAGAGGCAAAAAGAGAAAGGAAACAAAACCAAACCAAACCAAAAAACCAAACCAGCTGCCAACTGATAAATTCAATGTGCAGAAGTGAGAGCTCTCATACCTACTGAGGAGAACCTTGCTGGTCATGGTAGTGGAGGGATAGATTTCAATGTAAAAAGTGATTTCAATGTAAAAAGTGATTTCAATGTAAAAAGTGATTTCAATATAACCAGATTTCCCCATTACAAAAAAAAAAAAAAAAAAACCAAACAAAAAAGCCCCTTAAGGAGTTATTTTTCTCTATCAAACTCAAAGAATTTTTCAATTTTTACTTTCCTCTTGCACCCACTTTTTCATTTGGCATCTGAACTGACATATCTCTATAGCCCTGGAAGGCAGGGAGTGTAAAGGGGGATGGATGAGGAGGACACAGCATAGCCAAGAAACCCCATCACTGTTGTCAGGGTCAAAAACTGATGCCAAGGGGTTAAAAGATTTAACCAGTAACAAATCATTCTCTGTCTCATCAGCTCTAAAACAATTCCTAAAACATCCTGAATTTCCTAAAATCTTAACATCCCTAAAACAATTCCTAAAAGCTGCCCTGCTGCCATCGCCACACTGCACTGCAGGGCTGGGGATGGCCAAGGAATGGGAGTGTTAAATTACAGTAAAATTACAGCACCCTCACAGAGCTCATTTTATGCATAATTTGGAAGAAAAACTTAATGAAGGGCTTTCCATCAGCACAGAAGACCAGGAGGTACTTTCAGAAGTGCACTTCATTTCTGGGGTTGTGTTCTGAGCCCCAACCACAGTTTCAGCTCAGTATTGCCCATGCATTTTTTTTTTTCTTTTGAAGAATCAGATATTTTACAAGATTAGCACTGAGCAATTATACTTATCTTCATCTTAATGGCATAACTAATGAGATTGAGGCTGTTTGTCAATCATTAGTGAAGCAGAACTCCAGTGTGTGTTCCCCCAGGGGGATCCTGGCTCTGGGGACGGGATCGCACGCTCCCTTCCTACCTTCTCCCTTGCTGCTCCAAGGAGCCTCTGCCTTTCCCAGAGCTCAGCCATCTGCTCCCCCACTGCTCCAGCAGCAGTGGAAAATTCCCTTTTGTCTGATAGGTGAGCTGCATGCTAAATCTGCATGACAGGATCAGGAAACCTCTTAAACCAAATTAGCAAGACAGCAAAGCAGAGCGCAGGGGTTATAAATTGCATTAGCCATCCTAAGTGTCCCTCTGGCCTCAACTCCTGCTCTTTGCTTTCAGTCTTACAAAAGAATAGTTATACTGTTAGTTTCCCAAGACTTTTTCTGTTCCTTTTAGGAGGAGAAATTCAGGAGCACTGGAATTGCCAGCAGTGGTGTCTCCAACCAGGTCTGACAGTGTGACCCGATCCAAATTGCACCCTCAGCATTGAAATGATTTGCAGAAATAAATCCAAGCAAAGTTACCAGCCCTGTGGAGCAATTTCCTCCAGAAAACATGCACCCACCTGCCAGGGGACAGATACCAAGTCCTTTGCAAACCCAGGAGAATGAAAACACGAGCAGACTGGTCAGTTGTAGCTCTTTCAAACACCTGTGTGATTTTGTTTCTATTTGCTCCAGGGCCTCCTCCTTCCCTGCCTTCTTCTAATTACTTTTCATTCTTAATTTGCTGGACACAAACACCCTTCCCAATATATTTTAACTACAGAAAAACTCACCACAGATCCAGTGGTGTACCCAATACAATGTGATGACAGCAAGACAAGAACTTCACTTACAGTCACTGCTCAGCACCCAACCATCAGCACAACAGGACAGTGCAACACCCAAGGAAATCCTTCATGCAAATTAATTGGAAGCTGGTCATTTTGTCTTTTACTGCCATCCTGAACACAAAATAGGATGAGTTTTTGAGACTCTTCCTGTTCCGGGGCTGCAGAGGGACTCGTGGATCTGCTCCTCCCTGACAAACTCCAGCATTATTGGAACAAAAACAGTGCTGAAAAGACACTTCTTGTCACTTGGGATTAACTTGTACTTTCTCAGCAGGTCTATAAAGGCATCAAGGACACTTTGTTCACGGAAAAAAATAATCCCAAACTGCATCTATCAGTGTATTTGAAATTATTTTTCTGTTTTTCAGCCAGAAATCCTATTTACAACTATGCTCTAAAAGGGTTTTGTCAGGACTCTCCCCAACGTTCTCCCAGGCATGAAGTCTGAATTCTTAATAACTCAAAGAGAAGATTCTTGGAAATCTGAGGAACACAAAAATGGTGTTACATAGAAGATATTCTCCATGATAAATTGAGGTTGGAAAATACCCACCTCCTAATTTGCTCTCCAAATGTTCATGCTGTACAGCTCTGAATAGTGGGGGGACTAATCAGCAAGAGGAACAAGTAGATGGATTTTTCTTTCTTAAGGATCAAACTGTTCCTTCTCTAAAAGGCATCCAACCATTTCTGCCCCCAGTGCAGAGCTCTGCCGAGCTGGGGTGCAAACATTGGAAGTAGAGATAGCTTGGAAGGATTTTGAAACAATTTTAAAGAAACGCTTATTTTACATTGAATATGAGATGGAAGAGGGAATAAGAGGGAGTTTAAAAGGACAACAGCAGCAGTGATTCATAACTGCCAAGAGATTTGATTATTCAAAGTCAGACCAGAAGGTCTTTGGGGAGAGAAATCTAAAATTGCAAAAGGCAAAAAAGGTAACTGGAGATGGGAAGGCCAATTCTTGGATATACACTGAGGATATTTACTAATCTTGGAGCTCAATAAGTGCCCAAATTACCAACAACTGGGGTTTGAGACAGGTAACCTGCCCTTGGAGTGATAATTAGATCATGTCCAGCCTGGTGAGAGGGGCAGCTCTAGTCTGGCTCAGGAAGGAGTCAGAGATGCACTGCCAGCTCCCACCCCGGGACAGACACTAAACCAGCCTCTCCTAAATGCACAAAGGACACTGCTCAGCACTGTCAACAAGCAACTTTGCCCACAAGAAACATTTGTTGGTAGTTCAACATCTCTATATCCACAATTCAGCTGAGCCTGATTACTGGGGCACTGAATTAGACTCCTTATGGATTTGCCTTCCCCCTGCCAAAACTGCTTTGGAATTTAATGTTTAAAACAAGATTTCTCTTTTCAGAAACACACACCCACCCACTCAGCACACACTGAGTTTGCCAACAATTAACCAGCCAGTCTGTCTGTAAAATAATTAACTGTTTTAAAGAAATGAAAGTTCTACATAAATTAAAAAAAAAATTCTATTTAAATGAAAAAAAAATCTATTTAAATGAAAAAAACCTCCAGACTAAACAGCATGATTTTTCTGCCATGTATCATTTTTTGAAGGCAACATGATTTATGTCTTGTGTTACCAGTTATGTGAAAGTTGTGGTTAAGACTCAACAGAAAAGACCTTGATCTCACTGTCACTGACATTTCTCAGAGAGTAATATTCTTTTCAAAAGTGCTCAGAAAGGTTAGTCAACCTCGTGCTTCTGTTACCAGCAATCTGAAACATGAGACCTTTCAAATATGGACCTGTGGCTTTTTTATTCTGTCCATTCCCTTTGGTGGAAATGTCCCAGATATTCAACTGCGAGAACTTAATCAAACTGGATTCCATCTCCCTCATCAGCCACCACACAAACTGACTCGAGACACTTCCCTAAATACATTTTGCATTATAGGTTTCATCTGCAACACCCTGTAGAGAAAGCAGCTTATGGATCCACACCAGATTCCAGAGGTGTCCCCACACAGGGTGGTGTTTGCAGAATACATTTTACTGTAAACTTGTTACCATGGCTGCTCTCTTCAGGATTGTTCTTGCATTTACTTTCTTCAACTTCTTTTTTTCTTTTTTTTGACATTTGCACTTCTTGAAACTACGCCTGAATGAATCTTCATACCCTTTGCAGTTGGTAGGACTGATCACCTTCCTGAAAAACTGCAGGAGAGGGCTTGAAAGTATTAAAAAAAATAATCTTCCAAACTGGGCATTTGGAGAATACCAAAGGTGGTCTGAAAAAAAAAGCAGGAAACCAAAAAAAACCCCACAGTTGAGCATGTTTGCAATTGTGTGCTGTAGATATTGCTGGGATGAAGGGCTTGGTCCCTCAAGGTGCTACTTGGCTATAAATCAATATTTCATGGGCTCAGCAGATAAACAGGCCCAGAGTTCAATCCCCCTTGTCCCCATACAGGAACTGGGGTGGGTTGGAGTGAGCTTACAAGATCATCATGTGTTTCAGCACTATCAGCTGAAATTATCAGTAAGAAAAGCATGAAGCAGTGATCATACTTTTTTAGCAGTTCTCGTGTTTGGGATGGCAAAAAAAGGTCATCTTAAACTTTCCAGCACACAAAGTGCATCATTGTACAGCTTGGACAGCTCAGAATTGCTTCAATTAAAATTAATTTCCACGTTTATTTCAATTTCTGAATTACTGACAACTTGTATTCAAAGAATTTGCTGCTTCTCCAGCAGCACATGTGCTCAAGTCTGCAAGACAGATGATGCCTAAAACACTGCCAAGCAGGATTGCTCCTAGTACAGCATATTTTTATTTTTGTGAACTCAAATGTACTGCTCTAAGAGAAGAACAAAGCCAGCTCCAAAATGCAGGATAACATCACATCATCAATTAATGATCTGTAATATCATACCATGAATGCTTCATTTCTCTTCTTTCTCTCTCCATATGATGTTTATCTGGTTAAAAAGAAAAATGAAACAAGAAAACGATGCAAACTGAGGGCAGAGCTGTATATTTTGACAAACTCTTATGGCCTTTCCCATTGCAATTTACATACAAATACTTCCAAGACTTTTTTATTCAATTGAGAAAATTAATTTACATTTTGCCAGGAAATATAACCTTTCTGGAAAATGTGACCCCAAAGGAAAAAAAACAAAACAAAACAAAACAACAAACCACTATTAAAATTATACAATCAAAATTACATTTGGAATTAAATTTTCAATTCTGTACTTTACCCTTCTCCAAAGTCAGGTCTTGTATACCATGAACACAGGCAACATAAGCAACAAGAAAAAAGATGTAAATTCAATGTACTGCAAAGTTTTCCATTAAGCACCTGAGTCGTGAAGCCAATCCACACATCCTGTGAACAGGAAAATATTGCACAAACCTGTCCTCAAGGTGAAATGACTGGAAAGCAGTGAGGCAAAGGCTGTCCAACCCCAGTTTGATCTATCCAGAAAACTTTCAAGTTTTAGGTAAGTCAGACAGTATCCAAAGGAAACTGTTTGGGTTTCCTTTCAACCCATATTTCTGTTACATTTAAGCCATTTAAATCTTTTAAACTCAGACTGGCTGTGAAAGCTTTTCTGTCACTGCTACAAACCATTCCCCGTGCCACCCCAAGCTAGCAGAGCTGGATGTTCAGGTGTGGTGTGAAATCAGTGTAAAGGGAGAATTCCAGCCTGGGCCACACTGCTCTGTGGGGGGGTTAAAGGCCTCAGGAAAGCAAATGTGGGATCTCCAAAGGGATCCCACTGCAGGGGCTGATCCAGGATTCCTGCTTGGAGAGTCAACCAGGCCAGCAGGTTATCCTGGGCCAGCAGAGCTGTGTCATTCACTCTGTGTGTGTGTGTGGCTTCCTCCAAACCCACGAGGGTTCTCCTTTCCCCACCCAACTCTTTCCCAAATGCTGCTGGAATCACAAACCTTTGCTCCACACTTCCCGGTATTCCCACCAAAACACCCTCTGGTTTTAAAGCATTTCCCCACAGATCCGAGTGCCTGGAAGCAGAATATTTTTATTCTCTGTGAAAGAAAAAGGATTTTATAGTCTGATGGGTTCACAGCTGTTGTAACCCAGAGCAATCCCACTGAAGCCAGGGGAGATCCACGACCTCACGTCACCTCCAGTGCTGCCGAGGCACCCAGGGCATCCTCCCCCCAGCACTGCCCTGCTTCTAACTAACTGCTGCCCCACAGCTCAGCTATTCCCTGGGGAGTTTTGCTTTCTAAACCACGATGTTCCTGTATAAATCCCTCCATCCTCATGCCTGAAGAGATCAAAAATTCCTCAACCAGGTGCAAAATACGCTGCTCTGTCCAACGTCTGTGCAGGTTCCATCCTACCAAGCACATGGGAAGGAGAGAGCTCCAGTGGAGAAATGAACAACTTCCATACTGATTTGATGAGTCTCACAACCCTTCTCAAATAGATTGCTCATCACTTTGGTTTTCCTTGAACATCCAGATCCTTTGAAACCTCTGCAGTCTACATTTATTTGTGCCCTAATTACTTTCTCGAGTTCTGAGAGAGAAACCTACAGTTTGATGCTCAGCTCACAGATTCTCAAGAGCTTTGGGAAATTAGGAGTGCCTTGATTTCCTCTGTCTTTGCTGCCAATAGGAGACAAAATCCTGAATGGGTTTAAGTAGCCAGAACTGCTTGATTTGTGCAGAGCACACCCCACTGACGTGCCCACCTCCCAGGCAGTGCAGTGAAACTTGATTTCCATCCCTGAATGTTGCTTTAGGAACACAAGGTGGAAGCTCCTTTGATCAAAAATGTAGTCAGAGCAGGATTTTCAAAATATTCAACTCCCACTGAAATCCAAACCCTACCCACTTGCTTCAAAGAAAACAGATTTAGGCCAGAACTGAACACTTTTGAAAATCCAAACCTGAAGCAGAATAACTTTGTGTGGTCACCACTTGCTAAAGGAAAAAAATCAAGCCTGACCAAATGTAGAATGACAGGAATTTCTCTAAAACCACACTCGAACCTTTGCTGAGCTTTGAACAGTTTGTTTGCAATTAATTTGTGATTTTTCCTTACCTCCCAAACGATGAGTTCTGGGAGCAGCTGGGAGCTGGACTGCCACAAGTGTTGTTTCCATGGCATTTCCAGTCTGACTGGAAGCCAAAAACATTAGAAAGCTCATGAGACAGCCTGTTTTCAAGAGTTCTCAAGCAAATTTTGGCTGATCCAGTATGTTTTGATGACTTCAGAAAAGCATCCAAACTGAGGCATATCTCATAGCCAAGCTGAGCCCAAATCCTAAAGAAGTTTGCCTGCAACAAGATGTGATTTGAGAAAGAAAGGGATGGGCAAATACTTTCTGTGGTTTATTAGACACATTTAGAGGTAGAGAGAGATAATTAAAAAAAAAAAAAAAAGATCCTGAAATATAAGATTGACCCACTGTTTTCCAATTCAAGTGTTCAAATCTTACTAAAATCCAGCTCTCCTGCCACACAACAGCAGTGATTTGGGCAAAATGAATTTGGGTGGGGTTTGAAGATGGGGAACCCTGTGCTGGGACCTTTTCTCTGGACAGGATATGTTTTTATATGCAAAACAAGAACAATTGCTGGTTTCCCTGTTTTACCCAAGGTGAGGTTGGGCTCCGAGTTCCTGACATGATGCCAACATAATTTCCAGTAGCACAGGCTTTTCCATCCATGCACCAGTGAGAGCAAAGGCAAAAATCTACACTCAGGTTTGTGTCTGGAATTCACATTTTCATTCCAGTGACAGAGCCTTTCCTTCAGCAAGCTGGATATTAGCTTGTTATCAGCTTTGCCTTGAGTGCCAAATTGAAAGCATACAAAAAATAATAGTTCATTCCTGCTGAACACTTGTAGCTGAGGTGCCAAGTTAAGAGAAATTTGTTATGGTGAGACTTTGCAGCTTGAGCAGTCAGGGGAGTAATGGATTTTCCTGGAGCTGGAATGATATTGAAGACCTGACTAGAGAGATGAGTTTATAGAAAACTTCCAGTTCCCCCTGACTTGGGTCACTGTGAAGCCATGCATGTTTTGTTCTGAGCAGTTTAGAGCCCCAGCTGTCCCATTGTCAGCCAGAGGCAAATTTGGAGATGTGCTTGTTTCCTGCCTCACTTCATGCCATGGCTGGACACACACAGCACCTTGTGAGGACCAAGGGCCATCAGAAAGGCCAGAGGGTCACAGCTGGAGAGGAGCCACCAGCAGCTTTATCTCACTGCTGGTGAGATAAAGGCCCCTGGTGCCTCCAGGGGCACATGGAGAGCTGATGGGAACACAGAGCCTGCAGCTCCTCCTCACATCCCCCAAACAGCTGAGCTCTCAATATCACGTGTGCCCTGCTTTTCAGACCCCCAGGACTGTGTCCTTTCCTAAGGGGAGTTGGGTTCTTTCCGAACAGGGAGCACACAGTGTCAAACACAGACCTTTCTGCACACCCTTGGTGGGAGCAGAACTGCCTGCTACAGCTACTGCCTCCATCAGCAGAGGGGAGAAGCTATAAACAAATAAAAAATTGAATGTATTAACTCACCCCACTCTCAGTGGACTACTGAGTTCATCATTTGCTATAAATCAGAGAGAAGATGAATGCCAAGTGTGATTCCAACTTCTCAGTTCACCTACAACAAACTATCTCCTGGCTCCTAATCTCAACCAGCCACCGTGCAAGCAAATACCTGTGCATGCCAGTATGTCTTGTTTGATCAGTGCCAAGGCTGCTTCCACTTTTTATTTCCAAAGAAACCAAGAAAATACATTTTTTAAAATTCACTGCAAAGAGTGGATTGAGTTATAAGATCAAACTGCCAATTGATTGCATTCTTCATGGTCACTGCAGCAAATTCGGGGAACCAGCTGAGTTAGTCACCCTTTTGGAAAGCAGACACACCACATTACCAGCTCTTTGGTTTTATTAGCTGCACCACTGATCCCAAAGAGACCTGAGCTCAGTTTGTTTTTCTTTCTGCTGCATAAAATGCCTCTGGCTCCTGCTGGATGTGCTGCTTCGTTCTGCATTTGAATTTCTTGTTTTAAGTTCAGAAACGGGGCCCTCATTCCTGAATGGACCTCAAAGCTCACGACACAGGCCAACCCTTGCACATAAATATATTGATTTATAAGAGCTCACTTGCAGTTAGGAAGAACACTCTGACTTTGGAGCAATGTGTCCCTGCTAATGTCTCATCATCCAAGCAGGGACACGAATTCTGCTCAGTGGAATATGTGGTTACTCATCCCAAGGTGCAGCCCCAAATTTCCCCCAGCAGGACTCCTTTGTGAAAACATTCCTCTGCTGCAGAAGTCTCTTCTGTGGCAGCTCCACGGGGCTCTGAGCACTTTGACATTTCAATCAAGTTCTCTCAGCTCACAACTCATTTTTGGCCCTCTGTGCTGGGCAGGTTTGCTCTGGGATGGCACAGGAGAACATTCCTTGCTGCTCCAGCAGCTCACACACCCTCAATTCCTCAGCAACACACTTCACAGGAAGCAGTAAGATCAGTGCAGAACCAAAGGCAGCTTGGAATATACTCCAAGGAAACATTTGGCCTGAGCCTGCTTGGTTTTCTTCAAATATAAATTATATACATATACTATATCCAGTGCTTAGTAATCTGTGTGCAAGAACGACTGAGAAAACGTATTTTCAGCATGGAGTCTGGGAAATTCCTCTGTTTCATACAGAGGGAAATTCCTATTTAGTCTTTTTTTAGCTCCCTTCTGTTATTAACTCCTAAACTGGATGAACTAACTATATCTCAGAATATCCTGAGTTGGAAGGGACCCACAATAATTTCATTTAAATATACAGTTAATGTTATGTCAAACCACTGAGTTCAGCTGCCACCATTTCCTGGATAAACCCCCAGAAAATCCTCTCTCAGATCCATCTGAAGTCTCCCTTTTCTTGTCCCTGCAGATCAAAGGTGTTTCTAGCACAGCTTTTAGACTTTTGAAAACTTCAGTCTGGTTGAAGCAGAGGAATAAATGAGTTTGTAATTGCCACTTCTGTGCCTTGCTCTTACAAACAAGCTATTATCAAAAACTGAGACAAGTAGCATTGATTAAATTTAGTGCTGAAAACTTATGTTTTGCTTTCGATTTTTAGATAGAGAAGGAACTGTAACAGTTATTTTAACAAGGGAAAGAGAAAAGCCTTTAATCTCATGGATATGTGCAGTCCTGCAGCAGAATATGGCCAGGAACAGAGATCAATACCTGGAAAATGTATTCCAACAAGCTTCTTTTGCACAGGAGAGACTATTGGAAGTGACAGGGAGATGCTGTAATAGTTTCTCTCAACAGAAAAATGCAGAGAACAGCAAAGAGGAAAGGATCTGTAATGTTCCCTGTCAAGACAACTTGTGTAATTATATTGTGTCTTTTTTTAGCACAAAGAAAAATTGAGCCAAATACCACGAAGGCAAATACCCTGTTTTCAGGGGAAATAAAGTTGGCTTTAATTTTTTTAAGCTTGTTTTTTTTAAAAAATGTGTTGCCACACAAAGGATGAAAACCAAAGGCCATCAGACTCTGAGATTTTGTTGTAATCACTGGAGAAGTTTTTCTCCAAGAAGGAAGTATAGCAACAGTGGCATGGATTTAGGTGGAGGAAATCCAAATGAAGACTGACCAGGAACATGGGAATTGATGAAAACAGTTGATTGTTTTACAAAAACATATTCTGAAAGCTCATCAAGCAAATTGCTTCCAGAACAGATCTTTCTCTATTTGAAGACATTAAGATTTGTGGGGTATAATAATTAATAACCATCCCAAATTAATCTAATTATCAGGTCTTCTAGGAGAACAACTGCACATGGGTTTCCTAAGTAATGAAAGAAGAACAACATTTTGTTTTAACCTGATGAATTTACAAGATAAGTGGTAAGGTCACTGTGAAAGTAAGAGTTCTTTAAATATATGAAGTACAGCACTTCATGTGAAGTCACAGTTTATGACCAAAGAATGAAAATCAGAGAATATTAAGTCCCTTGGAGTCCTTCTCTCAGTATCTTGCCTTTCTTTGTTATTACTTCATCAATTGGGATTCTTAATGAACTGTTTTAACATAGCTAAGCAAAGACAGACAGGCAATAAAGCAGATTAATTTGGTCATAAGGCTTTTTCGATTTTCAGCATTG
Organism: Manacus candei; assembly: GCF_025592945.1. Lineage (NCBI taxonomy): Eukaryota > Metazoa > Chordata > Aves > Passeriformes > Pipridae > Manacus > Manacus candei. The sequence goes on along the minus strand of NW_026138085.1, from coordinate 15,100,311 downwards.
ATTATTCAGCACTGTCATTAGCAAACACTTTTTTTCCTCACTAAAAAGATCATGAAACCCCCTGTGTTAAACATAGTTTTGTTCCAGTTATTCAATTAATGTCTGCCCATATGCAAAGATCAGAACTTCAGACTAATCCACTTTACTGTAAGATTTTCCTCTTTTCATCCATCACTCCAGTAAAATAAAAATCCTCACACATCCCCTCTCTTCTAAGTAAAATAAATACACTTGAAACAGGCGAGTTAATGCAGTTAATTCAGCCTTCATTCACATTTGGTGATAAACAACATGAGACCAAACAAGCATTGTACTTGAAACCATAAACATTGCCCTTCAATTCTCCTTTCACCCTTCAGAGACAGCCCAAGTCCTCCTGTAATGCACAAAAGCAAATATTTGCAGGTCTGATCCTTCATTACCTGAGAAAGCCAAATCTCTCTCTGTGCCTGTATTTGTCACACAGAACAGCAGCTCCTCACCTGGTGACTCCCAGAGAACCAGAGAGCAAGGACAGGGACAGAGACACCTCCATCCCAGCACCTGGAGGGCCTGGAGGATCAAAGTTCACCCAGGGCTGTCTCACCAGGGCTGTCAATCACTGCAGCTGAGTCAGATTTGCATTTTAAGCTCATTTACTAAGAGCAGGTTTTACAGCTCAAACACGTGTCTGCTTAAAATCTGGAGATACAAGAGTCTGCCCCAAAGTCTAAGGGTCTTTTGGTAGGTCCTTGGTGAGAAACAGTGCAAAACTCAGGGGCAGCACCTTGGTTAAAATGTAATTAACCCAATTTGCATACCAAAAATGGATACTGGAAGCCTTCAATTTGCAATTCCCCCAAAGAAATTATCTTTTTCTGATAGTGAAAGTCTATTTCTGAGAGAATAATTCTTTTCCTTCTGTAGAACTCAAGCATTAACAGCTCTGGAGCATATTTTTTATACAGTGTGTATATAAAGTTTATCTATGTAAATTATATATTTATTTACATGAGCAGAGATTTAGTAAAGTGAGATTGAGAAAACAAATAAAAGATGGAGAAAATAAGCAACTGGTACAAAGCCTTCAAGGAGCCTTCATTTCCTTTTAATTTTCCATGGGTGCAATAACTGCATCCTCTGCCTGTGTTTTCCTCTGCTTTTCACTCCCACTGTATCACATTCTGCACAATGATGGGAGAGTTTTTGTCTTGGCTGTGCTTCAAGACAGCTGACAGTGAAAGTAAGGCCCAAAATGAAATGGCTTTGACTACTGGGACATGAAATCATTTCAAAAGAAAGAAATAGGATTTTTTTCTTTATTATTATTTCTCTCCTCTGTTGGTTGCTTGTTCTCCACTGCCGACCTCGGGATGAGGCTTCTGAAAGGAAAACCCTTAGGTCCTGTGATGATCCATTTTTCCACTCTTTCCCTTGTTTGTCACAGCCCTGAATGTTTGTCACTGTTATCTTTCTTTTGTTTGAGATCTAGGATGGTCTTAAGTAAGACAGATAGTCTGTTTTCAGGGCTGTGACACACATCTTTTTATGAATAATGAGTATCACAGACAGACTGATTAATAGTCATTTTCTCTGTGGCAGGGGGATAGAAAGGGGGACACTGTGTGGAATATTTATTAATGAGGTACAGTCAGCACCACACAATGGATAAGGACTGGGGGGGGAAAGAAAAAGAATGACATAAAGGGAAAACTGTGCCCAAAAGCTCCAGAGAGAATGGGAAGTAGGTGGCCAAGCAGAACAGCACAAAAGGAGGAAGAACAGGAATGAAAGGCAGTGAGAAGTGAGCAAGAGTCACATAAACTTAATTCACGAGCACAAAGGGGCCCTGTTTGATCCTCTAATTCAGGTAAATAATAGAGGGGATCAGAGCAGCACCTCAGTGGCAAATTGTACCATCTATTTTATCCTGAGCTGAATCGATGAGCACATGGTGTCCCTGTGCCAGCAGAGCCTGAGCCTCGTTCAGTCCCTTAAATCTGCCACTCAAACACTAAAACACAGTTCTAAGAATAAAGATCTGCCAAAGGGAGCACCTGCTGGGATTTCCCTGTTATTGGGATCAGCATCTAAGAGTCCCTGCCAGAATGTCCCAGGTTGAATTACCTGTCTCAGACAGGTCACACAATAAACTAGAGTTGGAAAGCAAATTTTTGTAGCTCACCAGAGTAACCTTTTCTATCAATTCAGCCATTCCTGAAAAACACCACGCCAGAAGTTTTCAAGATTCAAAATAACCCCCAAGACAGACATGTTTGCATCACACTGACACTGTTTTTTCGTGTTTAAGAACCAGAGCACGTCACCTCTAGTGACAAACACTTGTCATGGACATGTTTTAGTCATTCATTAATAGCTTCTGAAATTCTCTGTAAAGCAAAGGAAAAGCCCTAGAAAATAAGAAAGAAAATTACCCTGAATATGCTAAAGCAACTTTGAGAGTAATTCTAACAAGGAGCAAGGAAAGAATTGAAACATATCTATCCATCCACACGACACCCTATTGCCTGTAGATGTATAGTGGTCCCTCAGAAAAACAAACAAATTGATACATAATTGCAGTAAATAAAGTCTGTTTTTATTTTTCCCAAAAGTATTTATTTTCTCTCTGTCGTTTTTCAGAAGTGGCAGAAATAACCTCAGTATTTTTTTTGGTTTTCACACGAGGAGTTTCTCTGTTTGTGCACATCCACGGCCAACATTGCTCTTCACTGACCTTTCTCACCAAGTAGTATTTTCACCCTCTAAAGGGGCTGTAAATTAACCTGAAATAGTGTTATGTAACACCTCATTTTTATTCTTTCCTATGGAAAATAATAACTTTGCTGTGGAACAGTAGAATCCCCTGTGAACGCCCACTGTGTCAAGCAGAGGCTCAGAACCAGTGTGAGACCTTCAGTTCCTATTCCCAGTCACAGGGAATTTTTAAAGTCCCTTCCCTTTCCTTATCTCTTAGGAAAATAATGGCTTTTTTTTTCCCCCGTTACTCCACTTAGTCATAGAAAAAATGAGCCTAATTGCAATCCTGTTTTATTGTGTTCTTCTCAAAAAAACTAATTTTTCCTCATTGAAGGTACAGTTGCCTGATGGGTATGAAAGGAACCTGCTCCTGATATTTCTGCCCCCTTTGGACCATTCCTTTCCTCCTCTGGGCTTTTTTTACCTTCCATTTCACCATATATGCGAAGTGAACTTGATAAAATTCAGTTGTTTAAAGAGCAAAAAGCTGGAAATATAATTGATTTAGGGGATTTTATTTTAGTTTATGTGTGAGCACAGATTTCTGTCTCTAAGAAAGGAGTGTGTGGATTAATAGGATGGAATGTCCTTTTGAAGAACTCAGCCTTCTCACAAATATGGGGTGTTTGTGGTTTGTATTTCATGTGTACATCAAATATATCATGAAGTAACTCCATTCTAGTCTTTTCACCATTTCTTATATTTCCACTCATTTCAAATTTATATTTTTGATCTGTAAAATGTAAAAGCTCCTGAAAATTGCCTGAAAAGGGACCATATTACAAATAAAAAAACAGCACAAAACAAGATGAGCTGTATTTCTTTTTAATAGCTCATCATCAGTTTTCTCAGGAGAATACTTGTGTCTCTAGAAAGAAAACCACTTCAGCTGAAATAATTCCTCAGGTTTTTAATTAGTACATTCCTCTTCAGGAGTCATCTTTTAACAGCTAATTCCTTCACCTGCCCCTCTTTCTTAATTCTTGAAAACAATCCTCTCAGCAGCTCCAGCAGCGACGTGCTTTGCACGGTGACATTTAAAGACATGTCAGAAAAGAAACAATAAAACTGACCAGCTTTATTTAATTTAATTCAACCAGAAAAGAATAGACATAATATTTCCTGGCAACACAGAATCACGGAAGGGTTGGGGTTGGAAGGGACCTTGAAGATCAACTGGTTCCAAGGGACACTTTCCACCCGTCCTTTGAAGTTGTCACCCAGCAAACCTGAGAAAATGAAGTTAGGACAATATTAATATTTTATCTTGTGTAATGATTCCAGTTCAATACCGAAGATCTTATGCCCACCCTTCCCAGTGTGCCTTCAAATCTACAAGCAAAACAGTTCAAAGCTTCAACCACTTCTCTACACCCAAATACACACAGGGTGTTCAAGTAAACACACACACTGAAAATATGGGAGCTCTGGGTAGCAGAAAAAAGAAATTACTTGGAGAAAAATGCATTTTCCTCTTTTAAACTGCTATACAGGCTGTTTCATTGAAACACCTAAAATTGGAAGTGGACTGATTTCTTATTTCTGCACAATATGTTGCCTGGCCTACTGCTGCTCAGTGATTATTTTCATGTGAACTTCAGGAGTCTCTGCTCTATTTAAAAATATATATTTTATTTTCTCCTTCACACAGGAGTTTGGGGGTTTTTGTCTCAGCAGTAATTCCATTTGTCTCACTGCTGCCAACATCACTGAACTCAAACAAGGCTGTTCACCCTTCTGCAATTTGAGTCACAGGAATAATAAACCCAGACACCAAAGGGGCTGTGGGGCACTGCCAGTGGAGGTGTTGGGCATGATCACTCAGGTTGGAAGATAAAAATTAGAACCCCCCCAAACTTGTACTGCAGAGACACAAGTGTGAGCAGCTTCATCTTCCCATCAAGATTTTTGTGTTACTGCAATTCCTAATTTCTCAGACTCGTTCTTTATACTTATATTTATGATTTTTAATTTTTGTATTTTTTTACAAGGGCGGTGATAGAACAAGGTTTTAAACTGAAAGAGTGTAGATTAGATTGGATGGTAGGAGGAAATCCTTCCCTGGGAGGGTGGGGAGGCCCTGGCACAGGTTGCCCAGAGAAGCTGTGGCTGCCCCATCCCTGGGAGTGTCCAAGGCCAGGTTGGATGGGGCTTGGAGCAACCTGGGCTGGTGGAAGGTGTCCCTGCCATAGAACTGGATGGTTTTTAAGGTTCCTTCTAACCCAAACCATTCTGTAATTCTATAATTTTCCCTCTGAGGAATGAGTACAATCAAAGAAAACTCCTTATACCCCAGATATACTGGAAGAGCACTGAGGGGTTTCAGATCCAGCCCACGTGGCCTTTGCTGCAGGACCAGGACAACTTCATTGACTTCCCCTATTTTCAGCTGCAGCACCGAATCACATCAGAAAATCTGGATCATCAGCCTGATTTGATGGGATGGAAGGACTCTCAAGCATTGTGAGACAGAGTGATTCATCACAGGGACTGATTCCCAGGGCTCTGCTGTGTGAGAGGCTTGGCTGGGTAAGTGCCAGACGAGTGCAGGGAGTAAAAAATAGTAGAAATACTCGGCAAGCAGCCTTTTCTTTTTTATGCCACCAATAAACACAATAAATATTTATGTAAAAATAATGTCCTTACAGCTTCTGAAAAATGAGAAAAGCACAATGTTGGGTAACAGCTGACTGCTTCAAACCCAGCACAGCTGAGCAAGCAGACTTGATGAAATGGAGGAAAACTGTAAAGATTGGTCTCGAAGTCACACACACAGAAAAAAGAAAAGAGAAGGTCTACGGAGGAGAATTTTATATTTCTGAGAAAGTAGGTTTGCTTTTGAGAGAGTAGAAGGAGAAATAACTTCTTTAAATATCTCTTTCCTGCAAGAGGTCACAGCAAACCAAGGGCCTGCTGAAATGTGGATGTGAGGGGTGACTGGAAGGTGCAGTGTCACTGGTAAAGTTGGGATGGGCAGAGCGACATAGAATCTTCTTCCAAAACAGGGACAGGATTACAAGAACAGGATTACAGGATTGTAATCACTTTATTGTAACAGGTTGCAAACATTTATACTTTTCACATATCACACATGTCAATTTTCTATTGGTGTCTTCATACAAACATATATCAGGCTACACACACGTCATCCTACTATTGGTACACATAGATCAGGTCATACTTGTCAGCTTAATTATTGGTATTTTTATGTACACACACATCAGGCCACAGTCATGTATAAATGTATCAATAAATCAATGTATCAAATGTATAAATAAATCAGGATTGGCTGAAATATAGCAAACACAGTTTCTGTCGAGTCATCCTGACTTGCAGAAAGTACAGGAACTCCATTTCTGTCTTCCATCTTCTTCCTGTCTGAAAGTTGTCCACATTCCTCTGCATGCTGTGTTCTGCTCCTTTCAGGGGTATACTGTAATCTGGTTTATGTGCACTGCTTCATTGATAAATGCCAGGCTGCTGACAGGCTTGCTGTCAACCCTGACAGTGCAGAGTCTCCAGTTGCCTGATTCTGCCTGTAAATGCTGAGGGAATTTGGTCTTGGCCACGAGATCCTCTTGAGACTCATGTTTGCCAGGAACTGTCACTGGATCAGGGTGAGGGCTGGAGACAGGACAGGGTGCAGGGGGTGAGGCTGAGGTGGGGGGATGAGGGTGAAAAGGGGGGATCTGCCCAGATCTTCAGGGCTGGCTGGAACAGCAGGAAAAACCCTCACAGTGTGAAACCAGGGAATCTGAAACTTTTCTGCAGTCTCTGCCAGTCCCTGCTCCTAGGGATGTGGCAGCATTGGGAACTCCAATCCAGCACCACATACCACAGGAGCATCCCCTGCTCGTGAGGACCAGCAGCTCCCCCTGTACAGCACAAACCTCCCTCTGAATTTGGGCACGTCAGAGGAGGGAGATTTGTATCCATGGAAAAAAAAAGAAAAAAAGTTATATAAGAGAAAAAAAAAGTAGCAAAATACTGAAAGGGGAAAAGCACTTGGCTAATTTTAGATAGAAAGAGAAGTCAGGCATTAATTTTCATCCAACTGGGATATTTCCAGTCCTGCAGGTTCGTTTTCAATGTTGTGGAGAAATGAAATTATTTGTTTGTCTGAGCCTTTATTCTTGTTTGTCTGAGACTTCCTGAATATTTATTCTTAATAATAATCTAAGCTGAAGTTTTCAACATGAGGATTTGGAAATCATGGTTACAGGCACCAAGCCTAGAGATTACTGCACAATTTTAACACACCACAACTAAGGAATAAACACTACATAGTAGAAGTTATTTTATTGAAAACTGCCTTTTTGCTGTGCTTCTGCTGCTTGAAAAGGAACCAAACGACTCAGTGACTAATAAAATAGAAGCTCTACAACCAAATAATGTTGAAGCAACTAAAATAAAAAAAGAATATTAGTACAGATTTTTAGTATCCCTGCTTTTGCAAGTAAAGCTTTTACATTAATTAGTGTCTCCACATGCTTATAGGTTTGGAGATGTCCCAGTAAAGAGTTTCTAGGGATTGGAAGCGTGTGGCAGACATCAGCAAAATAGAATAGGTCAGAGGAGAAAAGACCATATTCACTTATCCATCCATCCCACAGCAAAAAGATGAAATGGCTCCTGTAAATGAATATTAAATCTCTTATATTCTAGACCTGTCTCTACTAAAACAAAAAACTAAAAAATAAAAAAAGAATAGTGTTTGTCTGAATGGCATTTTGGACCTTTTGCTTCAATTAAAGTGGATTTTCTGCCATCATTGTATGAAGACTTAAAATACTGGCTTGCTACCATCCACCATGCCCCATGTGGAAAGGGAACTCATAAAATAACCGAGTACATGGAGACTAATCATGAGAAAAGAAAGGAAAAGGAAAGTGATAACTAGACAAACCCAAAGTGCTCTGGGGCAGCCCAAGATAAACATTTGTTCCCGGGGAGATGACAAGCTTTGCTTTCCTTGGCAGCCAGGAAAAACACCAGTGTACACCAGGGGAAAGAGCCCAATTAAAGCAATTAAAGAACCAGCAATCAGGAGCTTACCAAGTTGAAAGCTTTTCAAAATGCAAACAGTCATGGCTGTGATAGATGACACTGCTCTGTGCTGGGGTGTCTCAGACATTTCCTCTCTTGCTGTAGCTCCTCTTTGGTCAGTCAGGGAACAATATTTAAGAATAAATACTGCTCTGATGTACTTTATACTGCATTAAAAGTCAGACAAATATATTGCCGTGGTGAATTTGGGTCAAGAGAATGAATTAGAATCCCTTTTCTACACCTTCCACCTTCTTTGGTAATAATTTGACAGTTTTGTTACTAAAGTCATAAATCTGGTTGAGTTCATCAGGAAGGCAATGTGAGAAAAGCAAAGTGAACTGCACTCTCAGCTTTGGATCATTTCTAATTTAGGAGTAAGGATTACTGCCCTGCCCAGAAACAGGACTGGGGTTATTACTTGTAGGTGTCTCAGGGTAAATGCCACATTTCCCCCCTTCTCAGAGCAGCCCAGGATCACAGCCCAGGTGCAACCCCAATGGAGAAAATCCTTGAAAACTCTGTAAACGAGCCAAATTTGGGCTATACTTCAGTTTTTCCCCTTTGCTTCTGCACACAGAAACAAAACATGGCTTGGATGGAGGTTGTTTACATCTTATTCTAGTACTTTTACCACGGCACAGGCACCTGTTTGCAGCCTGTTGGTTCTAACAGAGCAGGAAAACAGTGACCCTACAGGTTCCCTGGGTCAGCTGGGGACAGTGTGGGCTTTGTGTTCCCCATGTGCCACTGAGCTTCCCTGCATTAGCAGGACTGGAAGGACACAACATGACTAAAGCCCAGAACTCAACCTCCTGCCTTGCTTCAAGAAGTAAGGAAAGGGAAGGCAGCATTAAAGACTCTAAACCTGCCAGAAACTCAGTGGGGAAAAACCTTTCTGATGATTTCCCATGAGGCACAGAAAGGTTAATGCAATTATTCACTTAGATGCTTTTATTGCAGCTTCTCCTCCTCCTCCTGGCTCTCCACCAAACCTCCCCCTACCCCAGAGAAAAACAACCACCAAACCTACAAAAAAAAATCCGTCACATCACACCCCCTTTTTAGAGGAGTTATTTAATTATAAGGGACAGAGTCAGGCGGCCTAAATTAGACAACAGAATCCTTAAGCACATGCTTAATTAAAACATTAAGTATTGGGAGTTAAATATATCTTTAAGTGCCTTGTAGAATTTAGGCCATAAAGCAGAACGACACTTTCCAGACCAAATTTCAGCTATCATTTTCTTCTCTGCAGCCTCCTGAGAGGTCTCCAACAAAGCTGCCACACGGGTTCCTTAAACCACATCAGGACCTGATTCCCTACCAGCTGCAGCTTGGAAAAGAGTACCAGCTCACATGCCAGGCTCCAAATGGCTTTTCCTGCCCCAGGGCCCTCTTCCTGCTAATAAAGGTAAAATTACGGGGGCTTGCCTTTAGATGTAAATGTTCTTTATCAGCCTTAAGGAACTGTACGAATAACAGCAGGAATAATCCAGCATTTCAGTTTTGGAGTAGCCATTGCCAGCATTGAGGTGCTGCTACATCAAACCTTGAGTCGTGGAGTTTTCCAAGTTAAACAGCATGATTTTTGTTATAAAACTACATGCTTTAATGGGATTTTTTGGTAAAGTTTCTCTTAAAGTACCAGCACTTCTGCAGATTAGTGGGGCTTTAATCAGCTCCCAAAGTACCAATGGATGGTCCTCTGTTCCTTAACCACGTTGCAACTCTAATATTTGGGAATGGGAGGACTAAACTACCCAATGCCCCAGTGGTTTGGGGGTTTCTTTTCCCCTTGAAAGAGCACATTTCTTTTTCAAAACATCTCCTCTGCCCTATCCTTCTGCTTGGCAAACCTTCTGAATCCTCAGCATGAGCAGACTAAGCAGCACAGCAATGTATTTTACATACAGCACAGGTACTGCCCAGGGTGTTGTTCCAATAACAGTTCCCAAGACACTTTTCAACACTCCTTTGGACATATTACACTTAGAAGGACAAACAGCTTTGAAGGATTTCCATTAAGCTCATCTAGTAAGAAACAACCTACAAAACTCTCAGTCATCCACAGGGGAAAAAAACCAACAAACCAAAACCAACATACATACATACATATATATATCAGAAAGCAAAATATTGAAATGCACTTTTTATTATTCTGAGTCAGAGGTTTTAAGGGGGGGGTGGGGGTAAAGAAAAAAAAAAGGATCATAAATTGGCCTGTAGCTGTTGAGAAGCCACCTGTGATTAATTTTGACAACCCAGGTGTCCTGGGGAGGGCTTGTGGGCCCCGATTTCTGATTGCTGGAAGCTGTGTGATGATGTTTTAGGTGATGCAGGGGGGGGGTGGGCTCAGTGCTCCCCTGGATGCTCAGCAAGTCCCCCAGTCTGGGGGCACTGCTCTGTTTGTGCACGTGAGGTGAGCAGGCTGATATCGGTTGGGAGCCCTTTTCCTTCTGCTTTAGACACTCTTGAGTTTCCTCTACTTAAAAAGTGAATTATCCTGATTTGTATTCTCATAAAGTCTCCATTTAGTCTGAAAAAATTTTGGTCTTTTCAGGGAGCTGCTGCAGCAAAATCTGCCTCCTTCAGAGAGCTGGCCTGGGGTCGTCTCCCGTCAGGAAGCAGTGGTTGAGTGAGTGTTGCTTTTAAACAAAAGTCTTACTAAACTTGGTTTAAAATGTTGTGGGGAGACAGTAAATAATTTAATCCTGTGATTTGACAGTTTTTTAAGCTGAATACAGAGCTCTCTTTGCTCTTCAGGTTCTCATGGGTGTCTACGTGTTGTGTAGGCCTTCAATGGTCTGAATTACCGGAAGTGCCAACAGGCCCAAAAGTCATTATACAAAAGTGATTTTTCATGCACAGATGAGAAAAATGCTTTATTCTTTTGCTTTGTTGCTGCTTCACTCTTTTTCCTGTTGCTTGGAAATGCCAGGATTGCTGAAAATTGCAACAATTTAATGTGTATTTCCAAGGTGGAAGTGTGTCTTTAACTGTAACAAGCAATGTTGACTAGGGATTAAAAAGGAGCTTTATCTGAACAAGGAGAGGTTTGATGGCTCAAATACATCAGCTTTGCCTTGAAGACAAGGACTGGTGTGAGAGGAAGGTGCTGCCTTTATCCTCTGGATTGTGGCAGGAATCTTCATGGAGTTGCTGCAGCCCTGCAGCTTCCTGTTGATCAGTTAAAGGCAACTCGAGTTTCTTGAAAGAAGAAATAGGTTTTGGGGAATGAGGTTCTGGAATTGGGCTCTCCAATAGGAATTGCAATGTAAGCTTAATTTGTAGAAGCAATAACACAAAGTGGCTGCTGAGGGTTGGATTCCGAGGTCCTGTGTTTCCATGTTGCTTTTCCCAGGTGCAGGGGAATGAAAGCTGCTGCATACAGCAAAATAGGGATAAAATTAAATAGAGTAACACTAAATAGAATAGCATTCCTATATGTACCCACTTTAAAAAGCTCCTGTAAAATAAGAGATACAAAAGGCATTTTTTGCTTTCTTTTTTACTAACCTTTTGGGTTCAGTGTGGGAATTATTCATAATAATAGATGAGCTTATTAAATCCTCCAAGTAATATGTTCCAGCATTCCCTGATGATGCTCAGCTGAGTAAGTAAATCAAGAGGGTTAACAGGCTGGGAAGTGTTACAGCATTTGCAATGCATAGCTGGTTCTAAAAGCTACTTCACAAAGCAGCTGGTGATGATACAATGATGCTGCACAAGAAAAAGATTGTTATCCAGCTGTCAAGTGTTTTAGGTGTTCTCATCCATCAAGTGTTTTAGAGGGGCACCTTCCCACACTGCTGTAATTTAGGCCTCATAGCTGTGACATGCTGGGTCCATCTTATGCAAATCTGAATTATCCATGTGCCAAAGGCCCTCTTGATCTCCCCAGTGTGATCTCAAAAACTGAAAAAATTCAGTAGATCTTTCTATCCCAACTATGCAGATGGAAAAGCATTTCCTGGCTGAAGAGTTCCCCTGAGTAGTAAATGTCTACCATTCTTTTCTTGCTTTTTGTTCCTTGCTTTAGCTTTTATGGGTTTTATCACAGTTCTTGCAGTAAATCATGTGTGCATTTGCAGCAACAGCTCTGCAGAGAGATTGGTTGCTCCCTCCTTCCCAGCTATTCCAATATTTGGGATTAGATTGCTCACAGTTAAGAGCAAGAGCACAGACATAGGAAATGTGCATATTTTTTTTCCTGCTGATACTGTCATTAAAAACTCCTCATGCTTTCTCAAAGCTTACCTGTGAAAGGCATACTTTTGAGTATGCATGTACTTTCCTTAAAATAATACTTTTTACAGTTAAACATAAACAGAAATATGGACAGATCACACTTTAAAGGCTCAAAAAGCTTTTTTTATGTCCCATAATTTGTGCTGTTCAGTCAACTTGCAAATGCTTCAATAGAATTTGGAGAATACAGTCCTAAGACAGTTTTCAATGACTCTTTAGCTGTATTTAAATATTTGGGTGATTTAACATGTGCAGTCCAACAGCCTTAACATCTGAGGCTGGCTAAATGTTCATTGAACTTACTGACTTCCTTCATGGTAAATATTTGTGCAGTAGTGGTGACTTGCATTCATGTTTTAAGATGGAAGTTAGTATCAGAAGTAGGATGTTGCCTTGCCTGCAAAGCTGTGCTGAGCTGCTGTCTGCCCCTTCCCAGGGAGTGATGGAGCAGAGCTGAGGCTGCAGGAGCAGGGCTGATCCTCTGCCCTGGCATTTGGAAGCTCTTGCCAGGACTCTGGGTGGCAATTTCAAGCATGAATTAGCTGCAGGAACATGAGCTGGGTTGCAAATCAGTGTGTAATGCAAGTTAAATGCTGTTGCCACTGCATTCCTGGCCTTTCAGGTGATGCTTTTTTGGGATGTGCTGGGTCTCTGCCACTGTTGGGTTTGCTGGAAGCCCTGGCTGCAGAGGAGAGCAGGAGGCTGGTCCCAGCCCACCCCTGGCTCACTGAGGTGATCACAGCAGGCCAGTGTGCTCAGGGACTCTCCACCCAGCCTTTTAGTCTTCTGTGGCTTTGCCTGATGTCCCCAGGAGCTGAAATGCTGAGACAAGCCCTGAACTCTGGCTTGTGGTCAGCTCTTAAACCTGACTAGTCCAAAGGAGTAAATCCTACTGAGTGTGATAGTATTGACCTGGCTGCAGGATCAGTGGTTTGTGTTTGAACAGATCTCTGTGGCCCTGCACGTGTTTTATAACACAGTGTTTAATAAGCTGTTCATTCTGCTCGTTGCAACTGCATAAAACCAATAAAATGTCCTGTCTGCTCCCACAGTGGGTGAGCTCTGCTGCTGTTTGTCCACTTAGCTGACATTTCCTAATAGCAGCACTTCTGCTCTCTCTGTCATGATGAGAGGGTGAGTCCTTCAGCCTACTTTTGCATCCTGTAACCTTCTGTTTCTTTTCAGTGTTTTCTTTCAGTGCTGCCTTTAATTTTTTGCAGGCTGTGTCCATGCTGACACAGCCTGGTGCAGGGAGTGCCAATTTATCTCTGCTTTGCTGTCTGTTATTTTCTAGATCTCTCCTGCAACTCACAAATCCAAACGACTGTCATTTTTCCACAGTCAGTCCTTCCCAGACTCTCTTGCCACTTAATTGGAAGTACTCTTGACAGGAGTGACAGATATGCCTGAGGAAGAACTGGTGTCTAGAGGACAGTGTTCAGATAACTTGGAAAGATAAAATTAATAAGCAGATGAGTTTCTGATGGTGCTCTTGAATAAAGTGCCTAATCAATAAAGCACACTTCAACAAAAGCACTGCTTCATTATGAGTGCAGGGACTTGTCTGTGGCTAAAGAGAGAAAACGTGTGAGAAATTTGCTTTTGTGATGTTAACAGGGCTCTTACAGTTGAGGTTTTAAAGCAATCATTGATATTTATTTTCCAGAAACACATCACAAGACTTTTGTAGCTAGAAAAAGAAAACTAGGTAGGGGTGGTTACAGGATGTCCTGCTGGAGGAATGCCCCTTTTCCAATACTGGGGTGGGATATTTTCATGTTTTGTTTTCTTGTTTTATGCAAAACAGCCTAAGGGGCCACAGCTGCCACCCCTTTACCAACTGGACAGGCTGGTGTTATAAAGGGTGCACTGCTATAATGACTTTCCTCCTTTTTTATTATTATTTTTGTTTTATTTTTCTAATTCTACTTTCAGCACTATTTTTGGGACCCCCCAGCTGTCTCTTTCTCTATGTGGGTAACAGAGGTTTGCCTACAGTTTTCTTATCAATGACAAATGTGACTTCTTAGGTATTCACTGAGTGCAATAGATGCAAGTCCATACAGGCTGTGCCATAACTCTTAAATGCCACCTTGTAGTTTTTTTCTCACTTAGTATTTATATTCTAATGGCTTTATTCCTTGTATCCTTCATTCTGTCTGTCCTGTGTTTCCAGATCTCTTTTTCCTTTCCCCACTGTTGGCTTTGTTCTTACCTCTGAGATTCAAACCCTGCTCTCCAAAACTGCTGATGGCCACGCACTGTAAAATAATATTCCTAAGTAGCTGCAAGCAAAGTGGTTTTAACTGCTTGCCTGTGGGATGTGCTGCTCTCCCAGGGAATTTTCCTGATACTGAGGGGAAAACCCTTGCACTAAGTTATGGCAGTTTCCTTGCTGGTTACAACCACAGGATTGTTAGGATTGGAAAAGAACTCTGAGCTCATTGAATCCAACTGTTAATACAATGTTGCCTGGTCTGCCACTAAACCATGTCCCTAAGCACCACATCTACATGGGTTCTTTTAAATCCTTCCAGGGATAACGATCCCACAACTGCTCTGGGAGGCCTATTCCAATGCTTTCAGTGAAGGAATTTTTCCTTCTATCCAATCTAAATATCTCCTGGTGCTACTTGAGGCCATGTTCTCTTGTCCTACCAGTTGTTCAACCCCCAGTTCTTATTAAACTACAAAGTAAATCGTGCAGATTCAATTGCATATACTGTTCAGTCAGGATAACTTCTCCCACAGAACACATTCTCCAGGTTGTCTTTATTTCCACACACTTCCTGAAATGGGCCCCTCATCAAATAGGAATATTCTGTGTCAGTAGCTTCAAAATGGGAGTTTATGGCACCAGATTGATCAAACTACATATTGTGATGTGCTCTTAGAATGACAGTGGCAGGCAGGGATGTTTGGGCTTTGGAGAAGTAGGAATGTGGGTTTTCACATGCCTTTTATTTCTGATTTTCCTGTGTAATGAATATCATACCGAGCAGTTCTGAAATCAGCATTCCCAGGCAGGAATTCTCCTCACTGAGGCATCTGGTGGTTTTTCTCTGCAAGCAGGAGGCTGGCCAACCTCATAAAGCATCTGCCTTGTTATCCCCGTTCCTCTGCCTCCATGGTTGGTTTTATAGCTGTGTGATGCCTTTCCAGATCAGCTGAAATTTAAATTATAACATGGAACACGTTTCAAAGCAAGATGAAAACAGTATGGTTTGGATTCCATCCTAGAAATGCTTGTTTTTCGGTGTTTCTCAAGGACACACTCTCTGCTCTGATTTGTGGGCTGCCCTGGGTTTGAGATCCAGTCTGGGCATGAGAAAACCTTCTGTGGACACAGTCCAGGAGCAGGAGATCCCTCTAGGCTGAGATGGTGTGGCCTCAGAGTGACACGAGTCAGTGCAGAGCTGAAGGTGGGATGCAGCTTCTTCTGTCATAATGTGTATTTTACTGTACCTTTTGTTTAAGCCATAAACTGGTGGGAACAGCCAGATTTGGAAGCAGCTGAGCCTTTTGGACTCATTTTTCTCCCCTCCCTTTCCCAATCACTAATAAATATTTTCCAAGGAGCTTTTATTATGTAGGCACTGTGCAATCACTCGTGTATGGCTTGGAGACAAAATAAAAAAGGGGGATAAATATCAAAACTTCCCCAAACTACACAGGTATTCAGCTGTGCCTCAGAAGAACAATGCACATGTTTTGAGTTACCTTTTTTTTCCTTAATATTGTTAGGGCAGTGGATCCCTGTAAGTGCTATTCCACAGATCTTTCCTGTGGGAAAGACCCATTAGGAAAATCAGCTCTGTGTAATCCTATTAAATTTTGAAGTAAGGAAAAAAAGTGACTGGAACAGGGGCAGAGGGCAAAACTCCCTTTGCTTCAGTAGGAACAATATTTCAGTAATTGGTCCTGCTTCTCCATGGACTGAGGAAGGAGGGAAAACACTCCTGTGTGAGAGAAGCAGTATGGTCATCCTAGGATATATATATACATATATACTGAGTATAGGTGGTATTTACCAAATTTATTTCAAGTTTCTACTGAGAATCTTTCAATTTCCAAAAGTTTCGGTGAAAACAGGAGGTTTTGCAGGAATTTTCTGATTTTTCTTGCATGTTTTAATTTGACTTTATCAAAACATGTGATTTCTAGTATTTTTCAAGGCGTGTGGAAGCACGAGCTAGGCAAATCTGTCTGACTTTAACATTTTATACACATCACTTATGTGCTGAAAATTGGAGATTTGGATTTATTACTGCTATTTCAGTGTTTGGATGCATTTCAGAAAAAGAAATCTCAAAATCTGAGGTTCCCCTGTGTGGGTTATTTAAACAAATTCCCCTGGTTTTGCTCCTAAGAGCAAGAGGGAGACCTGTGGATGTGATGCAGCCAAGCCTGCCTCTGTGTACTTGCATCCTGAGCCCCTGCTGGAAAAGGGAATATATTTTTCCCTTTGATGCAATGGGTAAAATGGCTTTTCTCAGCCTGCTGGAAAAGGAGCAGGCTTTTATCACATCTCCTCTTGACCCTGCACATTCCCACAGGGGTGCAGCTTCTTCTCGTGGATGTCTGATACACAGAGCTCTCAAATCACCCGTGGCCACGCTGTGCCACCAGAGCAATGTGTGTTTGCAGTGGGATGCACTTAGGTGAGACTGGCAAAGTGGAATTTCTGCTAAATCACCCCCTCTGCTTAAACCAAGCATGTTCCCAATCCCAGGAGTTAATGTGTGTTCCCCGAGCTGAGAAATACAAGGGGCTGCAGAGCGTGGAGATGGATGGAAGGTGTTTGCAGAGCACCTACTACAGCAGGTTAAAGTGAATGTGTGTAGGAAATGTTCCCTTACAGCTCCTGCATGGGAATGAGGGCTCAGCCAATAAAGCAGGCAGGCTGCAACCCCCCTGGGATTGCCAGGAGCAACTTAGGGGTGGGCTCTGCCTCGGGTTCCTTAATTGCCTGAACGACACGGGTTTGGTGGGTATTGATTTTGGTTTTGCTGTTTACTTCAGCAGTCATTTAAAGGAGTGTGGAAGGGAAGAGTTTCACTGCCGAGTGATCATTTCCATAAAGCAATTGTGGTCTGTGTCTTTACCAGGCATCCTGGCTGCCTCTTTCTCCGTGGGAGTTCAGGACAGGGAGATGTTCAGAATCACTGTGCTTATTAACCTTCTGCCTTTCCAGTCCATTATTTTCTGGTTTATAACGTACTTTATGTAATTAGTGCAAATCCTCTCACAACGGCAGCTCTCCTTGCAAACAGATAATCTGAGCCTGGGAGAAGCAATTTGTGTGCTTTTTTTTTTCCCAAGTCTTTATTCCCAAGATGAAGAAGCTGCTGGATTTGGGTCCAGCTGAAGCTGTAATTAAGTGGCAGTTGACAAACAGCCCTCAGGGTGCAGCTCCAGGGACTTCATCTCTCTTGGTTTTTTTGTTTTTGCTTCCTAAGAACTATTTTACTTTAACACCTGAGGTCTGAGGTACTTGACTACACCTGCATTTTCTGCACCCTGTGCGGAGTCAGGTCTGCCACTGTGAAAAGCACAAATTTGCAGGATCTGTGCTGAGGCCAAATCTTCAGACTATTAAAAAAAACCCCTCCCTACCTGCCTGGTGATGTGCAGCAAAGAATACTGAAATAATATAGAGGAGACTACAAAGAATAAATGTGCTGAGGCAGAGAGGTACTGAAAACATTGGCAGAAATCTGCTTTGCAATGGGTCACAATGAACTTGTGGAGCTTTCATTGTGCAGAGAGGCAAACAGAGGCTGTTTGGTTCAGGATACTGCTTAGGTAATGCAGTTAATGTATATACATGTCTATATATGTCTACAGGTATCCTCATAGGTATATATAGAGATTTATTTTTGCAAAGAAATGTCCCTTGACATTTCTTGACTCCTTCCTGGGAGTTTAAATGGGTTCCTGAAAGTCTTGCAGTCCTGAGAACATTAAATTCCAATTCCAAAGGTGGGACTGGGGGTCCTGTCACACACAGGAGTTATTTTCCCTCCTAGTTCAGCTATTTCTTTTGTTTTGGGTGGTGGCTGCAGTTTGGAGGCTGCTGGGCAGGGCTTGAGAGGGCAGGAATGAGCTTCACAAGTGTTCCAGTGTCAGAAAACAGAGGCTGACCAAAAATCTTCCTGGCCTTATCTGTTTTGGTACTTTAGACAATTTCCTCACAAAAAAAGCAAACAAAAAAATAAAAACAAAACCACCACCAACAAGAAAACAAACAAACAAACAAAACCCACAAAAAACCCAAACAAAACCGAAACTCCTAAACTAACAATTATATTAAAAACCCAAAACAAACAAAACCAACCAACCAAAAAAAAGGCAAACAAAAAAAATTGCAAACAAACCCCAACCTTCCCACTCCTCAAGAAAAGCTTCATGACTTTCTTCTTCAGCCCAAACTTTGTACAACTGGTGAGAATTTGTAGGTATTTTCAGCAGATGGGTGTTTTTTTCATATCTGTAATATGAAAAGATACCCCCCTTGGTTCAGGTTGTTCTGGTAACAGCAAAAAGGCACAGGTTTGTTTATTCATTAAAGCTGCTGGCAGGGATTTGAAGTCCGAAGATTCTGTCCCTGGTGCCTCCACCTTTAAAAGAGCATTAAATTAAAAGTCTTGAAAATATGTCATTACAGATTCTGGACTAGTTTTTAGGTCTCTTTAAGATCAGAAAGATGCAAAGAAGTACCTAAAATGTTAATTTTTGTATTGCTTGGGAAACTGCAACAAGGCCACCTTGGGAGGTGTGTTATTTAAGTGCATCAGAGGTTCTTTATGAACAGGTTTCATGGATTTTTAGGTATATATTAAAATTATTATCCTGGACTGACTTGTATTTTACTGACTTAACTTTGTACACAGTCTGAAAAAAGGCATCTTCCTACCCCTACATCTTTTCCTCTGTAATTACAGGAGATAGGATTGATGTTTTTCCTACTTTTTTAAAAAACATACCAGGCATAGTCTGACATTTATTTTGTGACTGAAATATATTTGAATGTTAGATGAAGGTGATCCCTCGTTTCTTTAATCATGTTGTATAAATGGATTTTAGAAAACTGAATAAGCTTTATTATCAAAGTTTCATCCACCTCATGGGACTAACTTATCTATTCATCCAGGTTTTTGCCTGAGGAGGGAAGATTAGAAGAAAAGAAATTTTAGTAGGAGATGGTCTCCTTTGATCACACATTTTATGATATATCACATATGATACAGCATTTTAATGCCAAAAGTTTGCTAAAAGCTCAAGAAATGGCTTCAATTTACAGGGGGCAAAGCAGAAAACCTTCATGTGGAAAAGAGCAATGTCCTAAGAGAATGGTCATGTTCTTAAATGCAATGGAGGTACTAAAAATGAACACTTGATTATGGCAGGTTTTCCATGAATTTGACAGGGTGTCCAAAAGCTGACTTCTTGTGATCACATCAGAATCATTTCTCTGAGATTTTAAGGTTAAAAGTGGAGATGCCCTGACCTGCAGGGTAAAGACCAGCAGGTAAATGACTCTGGCAATCAATCACCTCAGATTGTTAGATTGGCTTGTAAGAAATGGCCTTATAGCCTAACCCAAGCTCACCAAGTGACAAAATCTTCTCCTTTCCTTTAAAACCTCTTCAAATAGCACAAGAAATTCTTGGAATGGAACCAGCTGCAATTTTTTTTCTTCAGTGATCAGCTGAATCACTGAATTTGAAAAAAAAAAAATAAAAATAGAAGTGGACAGGAAGGTGCTAAACTAAACTTCAGGTGTGAGAGACAATGTTGGGTCTACCAGGAAAACAAGTTTCTTTAGGTTGGATGCCCAATGACTTATATGCTGTACTGTTTCCTTTGCCTGGAAAAGGCATCTGTATTTCCACAATCAGCTTCTCTTTTAACAATTAACATAAAAACATGCCTGTTAAGCAGTGTTAAAATTATTCTTCATTGTAGCTTTTCTGAAGGCCAAATTCATCTGTGTGCTAGGCTATAATTGGTGAAAATTATGAAAATATCTGAAGGGGATGTAAACCTTGTTTTACACAAACAGACTCCGAACTAATAAAGCAATTTCTTTCCCCCCTTTGATTTGGTCTAGTTCCATGCATTCTTCTTACAGTCTAAAGTCCACCTCTTTTTATGCCCTAAAAGCCTTTATAGTCAGTGTCTGCTGCCCTGACCCTGTCACTGAATCCAGCTACACAGATTTAGCTCTTTTGATTTCCCCTAAGTCAGTCCCCCTCCCTCTACCTCAGTTTGTGCTCTCTGAGCCACCCCCAGTTTGTCCCTCTCCTGCTAATGAGGTGAACTGCCACCAAAGCTTTTGGGAATGAGCCCAGTCCTTCCCTGATCAGTGACATGATCCTTTATGATGTGTCCTGTGCTGGGGACAGAAAAGGATTGGGAGGAGTGGACAAGTGAGGGGCTCACACGGTGTTAGTTGTGGTAAATCTGAGGTGGGAGAACTGATTGTTCGTGGCAGACTTTCCTTGTTGGTCCTCTTCCTGACCTGAACGTGGCATCACCCACCAAGTTTGACTGGATTTCCCTTCCCTCAGAGCCAGCTGTTTCCCCACTGCACCTCTGGCTCCTTTCACTCTTCTCCCACCCTTTCAGGTGTTCTCCATCCCGATGCTGTGCCTTCCTGCCAGTGCCCAGCTCCAGGGAGCTGCTGGGGGGCATCAGCTCTTCTTTCACAGCTTGTTCTGCCAAGGAGGGCTTGGATATTGTGCTCTTTGAATGACCAGCCTGTCATGGTTTTTGTGGGTGCTTCTTGGAGATGAAGGGCAGGATACCCAGAGGCCCTTTGCTCCCTTGGGACTGTGCACCATTCCTGAGAAAGCTCTGCCCTTCAGGGGTGAGATTTGCTTTTATGGCTTTTACTCTGCTGGGACTGAGAAGCAAGTCTCTCTTGGAGCATTAGAAGGTATTTCTTTATGTACTCTAGACCCAGGTCCAGAGGAACCTGCAAGATAAGGATTGAGATACTAAATTTAACTTAATAATTTATTGGAAAGCCAGCCATGAGGGAAAGAGAAGTCATTACAGCCTTTGGTGCTGAGGAGATCTTTGATTGCACCTGCACTTGCAGAAATACTGCATTTCCTCTTCTTCCTTAGGAAAATAATATAAGAGGAGTGGTTTTCTCTTTGCTGCTGGCAAAATTTTATTTATCCTGCTTAAAGCTACTTCCTTGCTGGTCTGATACCTGGGGTTTGGGAGACTACTTATCAGTAATATCCTCTAGTTCATTAAACTCTCCTTTCTGATGTATATAGTAGTCTCCATTGTATTTTTCATGGTGTATTCTTAGTGAGCTTTGAAGTTTAGGAGTTCAAGGCAGGGTTGGACAGGACTTGGAGCAACCTGGTCTAGTGGAAGGTGCCCCCGCTCATGGCAGGGTGTTGGAATGAGATGGGCTTTAAGATCCCTTGGAACCCAAACCATTCTGTGATTCTATGATATGGTTACATTGAAATGTTCAATGAGCCTTACCCTTTTCTTGGTTGGTAGCATTGAGCTGAACCACTCCTGTTGTGCTCTGACAGTTCAGCCTTGGGGCATGTGTTTGGGATGTGGCCACAGAGTTCCCTGCCATGGCACTTGTTGAGTGTCTACACTGTGGTGGGTCCATCAGCATGACAAGAGGGTCAGGTAGCAGAGTGCTCTGCAATCCACAAAACTCAAAAAATAAAAAAATCTAAGGGAAAATAAAACCACCAGGATGCTGAAAAATCCAGACATCCCAATCTGAGCTGCCCGGGTTCACACCAAAATCTTGGGGTTTGTCCATATACATACATATTTATAAAGAGAGGAGGAAAGAAATACATCATATGAGCATCTTCTGGTGTGCTGGCACTGTCTGCTCTGTGTTAGCACAGCCCTGGTGGCTTGGCCAGGTGCCTGGAGGAGCAGGAGCTGCCTGTCAATCCTCCTGCAGGGGCCGTGCCTGCAGCAGAACCTCGGCTGCTCTGGCATCACAACACAGCAGCTGAAGCAGAAGTCATGTTTAAAAACAGAGTTTGCTGTTGAATTATAGTTAACTTAAGTAAAGTCTAGATGATATTTTCTTGTCCCTGCTAGTCTGGGAAAGGCAGTTGATCGTGTGCCTTTGAGTGCTGCTCTGCACAGCAGAGCTCGGCTCAGGATAAGGGTTGTGGAATCTGTCTCTCTTCCTGCAGTTGGGAATGTCTTATTCCTTGTTGCACCCCTATCACTTTAAAGATTTACTGCCCTATCAATGCAAGTTAGCTGTATAAAGGCAAAGCACATGCCTATTTGATTTTCATTATCTGAATTTCTAGCACTGCTACTCTGGAGACGTTTTGGCCAGACAAAACAGTGATTTAAAACATAAAGCAGCATTTATGGCCTATTTTCCACTATTTATGAAATTTAGCAAACATACATGCATGATGAATCATGGTGGTGTCTTCTGCAGTCAAAGCTTCCTGGAATAAATATTTGATGCATAGTCAAGCAGAGCTATGTTTATTCAAAGCAGAAAATACAGATACAAGGTTTTCCATCTTTAGTGGTAATCCTGAGCTGAGACATTTTGTCTGTTTTTTAATAGCAGGAGGGAGAAAAGAGGATTTTTAAAGAGCACAAAGCAAATACAATCAAGGTTTGTGTTTGCATTCAATACCACTGATTTTTAGATTTGGAGGTTGGGAAAAGGCTCGTCTTACAAAATCAACCTGAATAAATGTTGTGTATAAAGCTGTAATAACACCTGCAATAACACTTGCTGTTGCTTCAGCAGCCTGGCTTGGAGGGTACATGGTTCATTGATTTTTTTCAGGGCTTATTGCTTGTAATAATCCTGCAGCCCACTCACTACAACCCCTGGCTGTTCTCAGGCTCAGAGCAGCAGCTGGGAGCTGACAACAACATCTGAGGCTGCAAACCTGGGCTGGAGAGAGATTTACCCTTTTCAAAGTGATTATGGAGATCAAACCAGCACCTTTTCCTTTTGGAATTCTCTCACAGTGCTGTCATATAACATTTATACAGTATCTCATTGCTCATCTGCAAGGCTGCTTGTTCCAGGCATAAAGGTTCACATCTGTGCTGCCTTTGTAAGGAAAGAGTTGTGGGGAGGTTGATTAAATAGTTAGCACTGTCAAGGATATTTTAGAGTATAGTCTGCAGCCTAAACCAGTCATCTGGATGTTTGTTTATCCTTCACCCAGGTAAATACTAGCAGAGTCTGGGTTTTTATCTTCTTTGACTTATTGCTCTACAGCAACAGGATCTGGACTGTGATCTACTCAGCAATTATGAGCTGAACCTCCTCATTTCTGTAAAGAGAAAGCTTCTTTCAAAGTAGAGCTACTATTTCAGTCCAATCAGCGAAGTGGAGGAGTGAACTGAATCCCTATAACCTAATTAAAAAGAAAATTTAGGTTTAAGGTGGGACAATCCCATAAAACAGGTTGGGGCTCAGGAATCTGTGCTGGTCTTTGAAGGAAAACAGGCACATACTACAGCTCTCTATCTATTTATGTAACATACATAATTATAATATATAATTATATAATATCAACATATACTTCATATGTATAAATATATAAAAAATGTCTAAACTCTAACATTTCTAAAGCATGGCTGCAACTCCTATTTGTGCTGATCGAGGCTTAGCTGGTCTTATTCAGCTTGGACAACTAAGCCAGGCTGGTTTAGACTGCCTTGAATCAATATAATGGAGGGTTCTGCATTCTCAGAGTGACAAGGGGGAAAAAAACAAGTTATTTATAAATTTTTCTGATCCTTTTTCCCTACTATTGCAGGTACGGTATTTTCCATTGAATTAAAACTGTCAGTAGGAAATTGCTACTTAGATTTTTAGGGTGCCAGAGAATGTATCTGACACAAACACCAAGAAGGAAAATGGTGCCCACATCAGGGAAATCTAAAATGAAGGGGGAACATCTCAAGGGCTGTCCCAGGCAGGCTCAGTCCTCCACTAATGGAGATTCTGCCAGAATAATTCCTTGGAGCTTGGGAAAGCACGTGGCACCTTTAGGCTGAGAGGCCTGGGCTGGATAACATCCCAAGGCTGCCAGTCCCAGGCTGTGCTATTTGCATGAAAGAGAAAGGATTTTATTTTTTTAGCCCTGCACAGAAAGCTCTGATATTTCCTCACCCAAAAAATGCCTCGCAGGGATGTGTGGAGTGAGAGGCAGCAGTAATTCATCAGGGCCAGGAGCTGCCTGTGGGACACAACATGAAGTTTCATTGTTTACCCAGCTCTTAATAACATGTTTTAGTTTTTTCTAAAAAAAAAAAAAAAGTGATTGATGCAAGCTGTCAAATCAAGGTGATGTAAAAGCAGGTTTGTAGGGCCCTTCCCAAATCTTCGTTCACAAAGCCTTCCCATGGTGATGATGAAAAGCAGGTATTTTGCCTGATTCTCTCCTGCAGTTCAGTTACTGGATTTTAACCCTGACCCTTTGTTATCCTAGTCTTGAGTTTCTCTTATTGCAGCACATCTCACAGCTGTGCTGGAGCAGTGCCTGCCTTGCACCCCCAGTGACAGTCACAATCTCTCACCTCATCACAGTGATTGTAAATTTGAGTTAACAAACACCTGAGGGGTGAAAGCCAAGAGCTGTTGGGTTAATATTTCATTGCCAAGGCCTTGGCAAACTCCAGGAGCTTCTGGCTGCAGCCACCAGCAAAGACCCACCTCACCCTGACTGTGATCAGTGATGGGATTTGAAACCCCTGCTTAGATGCTCCAAAACCTGCCCATTTCTCTAAGATTCTTGGAGGGAATTGCCATGTGAACATCAATGTGCCAGCTCAACTTTCAAGTTTTTAAGAGTATTTTTAAGAGAAACGGGTTTTTTTTGTAGCTCAGCTGCGTAAAATAAAGGGTTTGTTTGCACCCTCACAAATATCCACTTATGTCTTTTTATACATGTGCAAATTTATAACGTGCATGCTTCAAAAGTGTGGCATTCAGAACATACCCATTTATGCTGGGAGCCTTTTCCTATTAAATTTCACTTGATTTCTTTGAGGGAGGAGGAAATCAAAATATAATCATCACGGTTACTAAATATAACTGACAATCAGAATGCACAGTTGTGCCTCTGGTTTGCAACAGCAAGGGGAAGAACTATGTCAGCCTCCAGAGCTGCAAATTATTGCAGTAATTTAAGTAAATAAGCTGACTTCTTTCATTATAGAAAGTTTCCTTGCTGAGCTGGATGTAGGATATATTTATTTTTTCATGAATATAAATGTCTACTACTGCTGGAAAAACAGTCAGCTGTCAGTACAGTACAAATGCAAATTGCAAACTGATGGTTGAACAATTAAGATCTGGTGCACAGAGCTCATTGCCACAGGAGGACTGTAATTGAATTCCTATTGCTGTCAGACAGGTTGAAAATTACTGTAATGAAGAGCATCAGTTTTCTACTTTACATCTCATTGTTTCCCAGCCAAGGAGCTTTGCTATTATGGAGGTTCCCACAAATAGATCACTGAGAAAAGAGCAGCAAATGACAGAGGATTCTACCTGTCTTTAAAGGGGAAAGTAATTAATGCTTCTTAGCTTGAGTCCCACATGAAATCCAGGGATTTAAAGTCATGGCAATCCTGGGTTTTTGGGTTGTGTGTACACAGAAATTAGTGATCAGACAGCAGTGTACCCAAGCACTGGATAATACTGTAAATAATTGGATAACTTGATATGTTTTTAATATCCCAAAGCCATTAACAATGTAACAGACAGCCTGCTCTGATATATTTTTAAGCAATCTTTGGTTCTACATGTGAAAGTAGATATTTATTTTACTACTACCACCTCCTTTAAAATATCCAAGGTGTGCATATACACACATGCATGGACAAGAACTCTGAATAATCTCCAGAATGAGCAAATTTAGAGATATATAGAAGGATAAAAACAAGGGAAAATTAAGCCATTACTTATAAAATACATTAGTTGGTGTTAACTCTCTCTTGTATATAGATACTCCTCCTTCTGATATTGTAGGAAAAGGCATGAAATAGGGAGCTGTCTAATACTTGTTTCTTGTGCTTCTTGTTTGGGAAGGTTATAACCTAAAATAAGAGCAAATGATGATGATGGAAAAGGACTCTTTAGCCAGTCCAACATATTATTCCTAAGTTTGTTATTTTCAGTCTTGTGTGGTACAAATTTCTTTCTCTTGTGATCATCAGAGTTCATCAGTCACCTGGTTGTGAATAAATCTCTTTACTGTGTACAAGCAGGGAATTCTCAGCAGAGAATTGTGTTGTGGCTCTGCAGGGGAAGTTTCTGTGCCATCTCCAGTCTGAAAGCAGTTTTGTGGCCTCTGAAGTGCCTGGGATGTCCCAGCACCCTTCCCTCAGTAGTGACTGTGAGTGGCAGGTTTGGGTCCCTGTGGCAGGAGCTGGAAAGGGATGGTCTTCTGAAAGACCTCCAAAAACTCTGTGTATGCAGAAGGACTCACTGCTCCCCACTGTAGCACGTGTTAGACAGATTTTGTGCCTATTTTCTCATTCTGAGAGGTCCTGCATGTATTCCATCCATGAGTGTATATACCCCACCATAAAAATGAAGACAAAATGGCAATTTTCCTGCTTGCTCCTGAAGCCACCTGGCTCAGATGATGACAAGGAAAAGCATTCTTTAGCCAGTCCAAGAGATATTATTCCTGAGTTTCAGTTATTTTCACTCCTGTGTACTATGAATATCAGACTGCTGTAGTGCTTTTTGGTGCTGAGTGTTTGGAGATGACACTTAAACTCTCTGATAACAGCAGGTCTCTCAGAAATGCCCAAGAAGCGCTGCACCCTGCAAGGAAAGAGGAAATTTGGTCTGACAGGGTCAATCCCACCACATCTTCTTGAGGGGGATCAGCCTTATTCCTTCTTGACCTAATGCCTAAAGAGATGCATCTGTAAAGGGCTTTGCTGCTGTGCTGTGATTTCAGAGCACAATTTGCCTTGGAGAGCTCAGCTTTTCTATAGAAAGGGAGGTTAAAATTTTTCAGCACCTAAGATGCATTGCAGAGTCTGCTGAGGGGATGAGGTTATTGAGGAAGCCCTTTGCTGTGAAATCTGTTTGGCCAGGCCTGCCCCTGATGTGGCAGCAGGCTGGAGATGTGCCTCCCACAGTACAGGTGTGGATCCAGCAGCACAGAAAGAAAGCACCTGCTTCATCTAAGCAGCTGCAAAATCTTTTGTTAGATTAGGTCATAAATGCCAAACGTTACGAAATTTATTTGAATTTAAAATATTGCTGTTGTGAGTAATTCTGCCTGTTTAATTTTCAATTACCCTGCTCAGCATGATTGTGCATATGTTCCAGTATATTAAATGTGAAAAGAGAAGGAATATTCTGGAATATGAATGCTGTAGTTGTCAGAATAGTCATTCTACAATTTAAAATAGCACAGTAGAAAAATAAAATTGAGGGTTCTGCGCAGCTCTTCTTGCCTATTTTCTCGTTCTGAGAGGTCCTGCATGTATTCCATCCATGAGTGTATATACCCCACCATAAAAATGAAGACAAAATGGCAATTTTCCTGCTTGCTCCTGAAGCCACCTGGCTCAGATGATGACAAAGAAAAGGACTCTTTAGCCAGTCCAAGAGATATTATTCCTCAGTTTCAGTTATTTTCAGTCTTGTGTAGTATGAACTTCTTGCTCTTGTGATCATCAGAGCTCATTTTTAGTAACCTGGCTGTGAATGAATCCATTTGCTTTGTATCAGCAGTGAACTCTCAACAGAAAATTTCCTGTTGTTAACTTTGATTTCCACAGTGGAAGTGTAAATCCATTTGGATGCTGCACCACAATTCTATTGTCACATGGAATATTTAGTGCTCCTTCCCAGAATTTCATGCAGTATTTATCATTTCTGTAGATACCAGCAGCTGATGGGACTTATCCAGCTCTTGCTGCTTCAGGAGCCATTAGATCAAAGCAGAAGAGCAGCACTTCAAAACAGATGGAGTTTTCTTTAAGGCACTCCAGTCTACAAACTTTGTGCTGATGCAGAGGTGGTAATGACAAACAGCTTCCTTTTGGCAAAAGCAAACCAATTACAATCTAATCAGTGTTACACCCCAGTAGCTAAATAATTCATGGTATTGGCAGAAAGTTTCTGTCCCATAAGTCTTTTCAGTCCAATATAGTGAGATGTAAATAGATCAGAGGAGTGAGATCCATCTCCTCCCTTATTAAGAGGTTATTGGATATTAATGGGAAAATGCTCCCAGATACAGGGTTGCCAGTGCATCATATGATGTGCTTGAAAAGCCACATAATCAAGTGCCTCAAATTAAAATGCTATTACTTTCAGGGGATGGTTTCATCCTTGATGAATTCTAGAATTCTAAGCTTTGCTCCAAGTAAAAAAGACCATTTTCTGTGGGATGATGAACGATGTGCTCAGAGTGGGTCATTTAACACCAAGCTACACACACAGACTGTACTCTTTTCCAGGCTAATAATTTTGTAACCAGTAATTGCTTGATTTTGGCACCTGACATCTCTCATTGAAAAGATTTTTTGCTTGTGATGAAAGAATACCAGGGTATCTGGAAAGCTCAGCTCTTTCTGAGTTCCTGTCAGCTGTGCAACATATTCCAGGTTGGCAAAGGTTGGGGAATTCAAAGCCTGTACCTCCCTTGGGAGGAGGACTCAGCCCATTTGATAAAGGCAGGTGATCTTGTTATCCTGAACTTGAAAAGTGGTATTCTATACATAGTAGGAAAGAGCTATCATGTCAGAAGCTCACCTATGCCAAAAATACTTTTTCTTGCCTACAGTGGTTATTTTTCGGTAAAAATCAGAGCAGACAACGTGTGGTTGCTTTCTCACTGCACATCTCTGCTCACCTATAACCTTCTGCTTCCCTGAACACTTCATGTTATTTGCTGTCTTCATCTTCTCCTGATCCCTGAACTCTCCAATGGTGCACACAGTGGACACACAGGTGAAATTATCTGATGACACCAGAGGGAAGGTTTGGTAGGGGAGGTATTTAAAGTGGCTAAATGTCATGTTCTTCATTCTACTCGTAGCACTAGAAGCTATTCTAGTGCTGGCCAAACCTTCACTTTTTTTATTCCTGTGTTGCTTATTTGCTGGAGAACACCAGAAAACACAAGTGGTAACAACTGGAGTAACCTGAAGGGTATCCAGTTCCCACTGTGTGACCCAACCTCTGTGAATAAGATTAGGAAACAATCCCTATTATGAAAGGATTTCTTATAAGTTCCAGCTCGTTGGATTAGTTCCACGTTGAAATGACATTTCACGTGGCCAATTTCCACGAGCACTAAGCCAAGCTCCACTGCTTTCTGCCTTCCCAGGGAAGATCTTCCATGGGGTATGAGGTGTACTCATCAGATGCAGTGCTGGCTGCTATCTGAGGAAAAAAACCTGGCACCAGAAGAAACAAAAAGGCTTGTTCCTCAGTATGATATCTTGAATGCCAAAATTGTGTTTAAAACCAGGTTTTTTGTTCTAGGCCTAATGACAGATAATCAGCTGCTTTATTTTCTTATAATAGTTCAGTAAAAGTCTTCAGTTTTGGTAATCTCAGGGGTTGTTTTCCCTTGAAGGTACATATACCTCTGAAAGGAGAAAACACAGTCTGGTTTTGGAACATCTTTTTGCATAGAAGAAGACAAAGTCTTGTGGATTATCCTTACTTCAGCTAGAAAAAAAAGCCATTCATACTTCAAATTCTCTTTTTTCCAGCCAGATCTTTTTTCTCTAAAGGGAACTGCATCACTGTTTAAAACAAGAACAACAGTAGTTTTCAACTGCCTTGGTTGCAATTCTTTTTATAAACTTAAAAAAAATAGAATATAGAATTGCTGTGGTGCTGTCATGGTTTGAGTCTGCAGCAAGAACCACATTTACAAGATAAAACTGGCAGATCAAACAAACAGATTCAACTATCAGTTCTGGATGAACTCAAATGCTTATTGACATAACTTGATATTGACCCCAGGAGAACAATTAATTAAGTGGTTTCAGCAGTGAGTGTTGAAAACCTTCTCTGCCATGGACGTGTCCTTGTTCTGTGTTGGGTCTGAGCAGCACAGTAAATATTTTGTTACCTTCACCACCTTTTCCCAGTTTAAAAACATGTGAAAAGCTCTGCTGTGGTTTTCTCCAGTGCTGATTTTCCTGAGGAGGATTTTAAAATTCAGATTTAGAGCCAAATTCTCTTCTGCCATATGTGCAGAAGCACTTCCATCATTGCCAGCGTTGATAGGAGGGAACGAGACCCCTGCCTTTGGTGCATTTGTCCATTGATTTTGTGATTGGGAAAACAAACATTGAGCTTGTTTATTTTTTTTTTATCTTTCTCTTTAGTATTTATGACATAAAAAAGTGCCTGTGTTGCCCACTTACATGGCAAAAAAAAATATGTGCTCCTTCTTAAGCCATTGCAGAGCTGGGACTTGAACAAAGCAAAATCACACCAGTATTAAACCACTTTCTTCTGCAAAAAGCACTTCACGAAGTCAGATGCATGAGGAAGGTGTGGAAGTTGTCTGGAAGTATTGGGCTTCCTGGCCTGCTCACAGAGGATAAGGAATAGTTTCAAGCTTGTAATATCTTCCTCAGAAAAAAAGGAAAAATGCTAGATGCTTCTCATTTCTCAGAGACCAGAAGTCTCTCAGCAGACTTTCTAGTCATCTATCTGCTCACTGCCTTTTTTTGCAAAGTTTCTTGGATGTTTTGGAGCCTTTCCCAGCAGTGACCTCAGTGGGTTCAGAAGTGGAAGGGCACAGGTTCCTGAAGTTTACTGGGGGGAAAAAAAAAAGCCACACCAGAAACCCAACCCTTGGTCTGTTATTGTGAGTGAAAGGAAAATGCAGTTAATTGTAGGATAGTCTGGCCCCTCCTGTCCCAGCTCCCCCAGTGCCTGTGCTGCACACTCTGGGGTCTGCAGGAGCATTTCTGTTCCCTGCTCTTGCCAGAACTGGGGCAGGTCCTGCTGCCCCAAAGTCAAGATGTCCTGGACACCCACCCTGGGGAGCTCCTTGGGGTGCTGGAGGGGGCAGGGACGTTGTGTCAGTCCTGCCTGGGAGCATGAAGAGTTTTGGTGGTGCTCCTGTCACTGGCAATCAACTCTGAGGCTGTTGTTAAAGGCTGGCACGAGCTGCTCAAGTGTTCCAGAGGCAAAAAGTCCTTGTGTGTGAAATCCTTACAGTGATCCTGCACCCCCACCCTTCCCTAAAAGCCAGTGTGTGCCATGTGTAGGCTCCTCTGTCCCAGGGTAACAGTAACGTGCTGTGTGCCAAAAGCACCTGCCATCCTTTTTGGGGGGAATAATGGAGTGGGATGTGCTTTTCCCAACTGCTGATCTGCCTGTGCCCTGCCAGTCTGTGTTAGCTGCTGCCTCTGCCAGCGGGCACTCCTATTTCTTTGCCCCAGCCATGACTGTAAAATTAACTTTCAGATATTCAAAACAGCTTGCAGGGATTTAGCCACGTGATTTCTTCTGACATTAGTGGAAGATACGTGATTAAAACCCAGCTCAGTGGCCTGAAATTGTCCCTGCTGGTGCTTTGTTTTCCCCTTGTCCTGGCACCAGCAGTGCCTCTGTGTAGCCAGGGCTCTTGGAGGCAGATGGGCTGGAGGGCAGGGAAGTGACCTGCTACTTCTTCCCACTGCAAAGATTTCTCATCCTGCTCTCTCTGATCACACTGAACAGGAGAATCTCCTTTGCAAAATGATAATTAACAAAGCAGATGGGAAGGAACATGGATGAAAGGGAAGGTGGAGGAGGGAGGACTGGCAGAGCTTGAGTTGTGGTACCTTGGATTTATTCTCTCCCTGCTTAGTCCTCTCTTCTCTAGTGCAAATTTCCAGTGAATTGCAGCACATCTGGTTAGCCAGAGAAAAGCTGTGTAATTTCTAAGGCTTTAACCTCTATCTATATTCTTCACAAAAATATAGATTGAGCGGTCAACAGGGAATTAGGAAACACCAGCACAACTCTTAGGAAAGATTACAAAAAAAGTGTCCCCAAAAAAACTCTGCTCCTGTCTGCACTCACATGAAAAGTGCTTGGATACTTCTTTGAGGGGAAATAAGACTATCTCAGTTCCTGTCTGTTCAAGGGAAATATGTACTTCTGCTGCTGCCCCGGGGGTTGTTCACAGCAGTTTCCTGTCGTTACAAATAACAGGCAATACAACTCTGAGGAAAAATTGGAGAGGATGGATAATCTCTGCTTTCTGGAGAGAAAAAAATCTAAGATTTGAACCACCTCATTCCTGAGAAACATTTTGATTTAAAATTTGGCCTTTTGATGTGATTTAGATTTCAGTTAGAAACTGTCAAAAAGAACATTGGACAAAAAAACCCCAAGTAATTTCTTTCTCTTCACACAGTAATAAAAATGAAAGTTATCACTGTTTCTCATTTTGAAACAGAATTACAAATCCATAGTTACATGAGTGTTGCAAGCACTGTGTGCATTATTAACTGTCTGTAACAGACAGTCTATATTATATTTTTGCAATGCACTCTCTTTGCTCCCATCACATTATTGTAGCAGAAGTGATTTCAGAGTTATTTGTGGTTCCAGGAGAATGGAGAACAGGAGGGGTTCCCTCATGGCTTCTAACCCTGCACTGCACCTTCCTGAAGAGCACCCTCGATGCTTGCAGCAGCTCAGGAGGGGTCAGCTAAGATGAACTCAAGGGTTGGGTTTGGTTTTCTCCCATCCTGGGGGCATTCAGCTGCCTCAAAGGGTCTCTGGGTTACCTGCCTGGTGGTGTATGGGGCAAATTTCCACATGTCCTGAGGGCAGAAAAGTGTCCCTGTGTTCCCCACCCCTCCTGCAGTGGAGGTGTCACCTCCAGCCCTCCCCTGCCACCACCCAGGGCTGTCTGTTCCTGTCTGTCTGAGCTGGTTCCTTGGATATATTGGCTAAAATTGAAGGAAGAGTGGAGAGCAGTTTGTAGTGAAGAGGGAGACACTTTTAGAATAAAGCTTCAGAATATTTTCAGTCGATTAATTGTTCTGTTCTTCCTCTGCAAAGTCATTCTCTGTAACCCTGTTGATTTATCAGGGAGCCAATGGAAAGTGGGGAAAAATGCCTGAAAAGACAAAGAGAGAAAATGCAAAGAACTGAATCATAATAACAATCTAAGGATACAATAGATTTCATCAATTAGAGACAAACTTTTTGT
The DNA here is from genome assembly GCF_025592945.1 of Manacus candei. NCBI lineage: Eukaryota > Metazoa > Chordata > Aves > Passeriformes > Pipridae > Manacus > Manacus candei. Next base: position 15,067,066 of record NW_026138085.1, on the reverse strand, counting down.
CAGAATATCTTACTGGCATTTTTCCCTTAATATAATAGAATGTTTGTGTTTACTTATCTGTGGTGATAAGTGAGATCTGTGGGAGCTACTAGAGAGACATTATTAAATTCTGCATCTACCCAGTAAGGAGATAATGATACCAATTTCATGTTAGAGTTCCAGTTCTGTAACTGTTTCTCTCTAGAACAATAATCCAGCAGGGCTTCAGAATCTTCCTTTGGCTTTACACCCTCTGCTGTAACGTGTTAATGAGCAATCATTTAGAGTGATAACAAATTATCCAGCATAAAGCACTGGAGCAGAACAAAGCATTGGCAGTGTTGTTCTGCCTGGTTTAACAAAGGACAGGTTAAGATATTGGAGTGGAAGAATATATTCATGATGTGTTCACAGCATCATGATTCTCATGGAATGATAACTGTTTGTGGTGGCTTCACTTCTAGAAGTCACTATTTGCTTCTTTTTCACAGCATGTAGCTTGATTTTCCTCATTGTGTGAGGCAGCACTCTGACAGCTTTGGACTACAGTTAGTTGGTCCCTTCACTTGAAAGTAAAAAAAATAAATAAAAAAACCCAGTTATTCCCTGGGTGTGTCCAGGGGGGAATTGATGCTTTTAAGAACTTGGCCTCCCTGTTCCAAGGTGGGAGATGAGGTGTGCAGTGTGCCAAGAGTTTCACTTGTGCTGCTTTGTTTTAGCCCAGGGAATAATGTGTTTGAGCTCTGTCCTCAGGCTGGGTTATTTCGCTAGTTGAGATACATCCCCTTCTGCAGCTTCTACTCCATGGAACACAACATTTTCTAAGCTGTGAAGTAAACTGTCACAGTTTGGGTTCCTCCTCCCCTCCCAATCACAACACATATTGTATTAGCTCAGTTGTGATTCACAGGCTCAATGTTTATGAGCTCCTCGTAAGTGTGTTTTCCTGAAAGGAGCTTTGGCAGCTGCTAAAGATTTTTGGTGGTAAAAATACATTCTGGGTGATTCAGACTGTGCCTGGGTTATTAGAACAGGAGAGCAAAGTTTGTGTCTTGAGAGAACCTGGGCAAGAGGTGCTTTCTTCTGAAGAAATAAGTCAATCTGCTACAACTTATTTCAGAGAAATACCCAAACAATTAATAGAATGTTTATTTATTGTTGTAATTCCCAGAGAGGAGAACCCCAATAGGTTTTGTTTGACTGAGTTACTGCTATATTCCACCTGGAAGTGATAAACTAAGGCAAAACTCTGCCTCAAACCTGAGGGCTGGGGTTAAACATTTCTGAACCCTGGAAGCTCAGAACAGGGTTTGGGAAACTGTCCAGACAGAAGGGTTTCAGCCTGTTTTCATGGGCCCATCTTCTTTTTCTCCTTCTGTCAGGTACTTCTGTATTTTATCCCACTGCATTGTGTCTGACCACAGGAGGAGGTGCCTCAGTTCCACATTTCATTTTAATAACAAATGCAGCTCATGTAATTCTTGTACTTAAGTCTGTGTATATCTGTATATATAAAATCTATAGCAGTGCCTAAACCACTTCTGCTGCTACTTATGGTCCCAACACACTTTCTTGGTCCATCTCCCTCCTTCTTTAATTTAAACTAGGAGTTCTTTAGGGCAGTGGTTTTTCTCACTGTGGCATTGTGTGTTCCCCTGTATAATACAGAAATCAAAGCTCTATTTTCTGGTAAAACATAAAAGTGCTGATGATAACAGCATTGGAGGGACAGTAGCATTTCTTCTTTTGTCTTTTCCACCACCTTGGGAACTCATTTTGCCCACCCTTTGCTCTGATGCTCCTGTGGATTTTGCTGAGAGAAGGCTGCAGGGTTTGACTTTGCATCTCTGCTCTGCCCCAGCCACTCTGGCTTTGCAGGTTCCCCCAGAGCAGTGAGCTGTGGATCCAAGCAGGATAAGTCACCTGTAGAGAACAGCTCAGGCCCCAGTTAGAAGGGAACTTCCCACAGTCTGACTACCAGCACTGTGGACTCTTACACACTGATCTGAGATGAACTCCTTGTCTCAGGTGGGTGAATTCTAGTTTGAAATTTAGTGGTGCCCTCTCAGCACCTTAACTGTCTTACACACTCTGGATAAGAAATTATTTTAGCATAAATCCCCTGGACTTGTGGTGTTTTGCTGTGCATTTCCCCCTGTGCAGTACTTTGCATTTGGTTTAGGAGAAAGAGTTTGCTTTAGCAATTAGTTTAGCTCCCATGGACACCACTGGGAGTTTTGCTTTGTAAAGACTGCAAGAAATTCAGTAACATCCCATTAAACTGGTGTCAAGGCACCCCTTCAGAACAAGACTGGAATGCTGTATCACTCATTCTGATCCAAATTAATTGGTTGCTGTGAGCCACATGCATCAATTATACCTAAATTATACCTAAATATGCACCAAAGAGCATTGGACAACTTCTTGTCCACAAGAGGTGTAAGGTTGGAGGTGCAAGGAGGTTTCATCTCAGTGCTGTTTGAACTGGGGTTGGCAGCTCATCCCTTGGCTCCCCCAGGTGCTGTTTCCACATGGTTGTATGTGAAACATGGTTGTATGACAAACTCTTGGTGTTTGTCACCCAAAACCTGCTCAGGTACATTGTCAGCTTGGTGGGGATGGTGGTCCTGCTTCACAGGAGCTTAAATCCCTGTTGGGGTGCAGACAGGGACTACACTTGGCATTCCTGTGGCACCTCTGTGCAAACCAAGGCTGAGGCACTAAGGACTTGAAAGGAGTGAGGAGGGAAAAGCCTCCCCTTCCTGCTTGATGTGGTGATCAGTGGCTCCTGGAGTTTGCAGCACTTCAGGCAGGAAAACAAGAGAGCATTGATGGATTAGGAAAGGAGCAGGATCCTCTAATCCCTCCAAAATAAGTGATAAGCCCTGCAGAGCTATGAGGTCACAGAATCCATCCTGGAACAGTGTTGCACTTCTTGCTATGCACAAAGGATTGTTCCAATATATCCTTATTTCAGTGATCAGCCCCAGTTCCTGAGTGCTGCACTGGGATGAGCTTTCACAGAAGAAGGTTTTATTGGCAAAATCAATTTTTCAAGTCTGTACATCTGCCTGTTTCTCACTCTGAAAAGGATAAAATCCCTTTAAATCCTAAATGCTCTTGGATTACTGACAGCCCAAACTCTTAATTAGCCTGTCACCTAAGAAGATTTTTGATTCAAGATGAATGTCCTTCACTCCTGTGTCGTATTTAATGTGTGGAAATTAGTACAAAGTTTCAAAAATATTCCAAAATCCCAGATTAATAGATCTCCAATTCTCTCTGCAGTGTTACAATTAATGTTCTTTCTGGTTTGTAAGAGGCTGAGCTCTGTGTGTTTCTGTAGAAAGGGGCACATCCAGGTGATCAAGGTTTTATTTTAACTAACATGATGCTAATGAGCTGTTACTCCTATATGGGGAATAGGAAGTAAAAGAAAGAGCAAGGAAAAGTGATACATCATCCTTCAGCTAAATACAGTGTGGACTTACTCCTTTGAATTACAGTGTGCAAACAACTAGTACAGACATCCAAAATATATGACAGCTTCTTTTCTGTGCAGTATTAACACTGACAACTTTATCCAAGCAGCATATAAAGTTTAGTGTTAACAACAAATGAGTCACTGAAGCAATGTGTTCTAGAATTAAGGACTGGAGGAAAAAGAAATTTAAAAACGGGAGTTTTCAACACAGGGGTAGCACAATAGAAGATGTGTCAGGGAAGGACTGTTGCAGATGTCCTATATTCTGGAATCACATATATTAGATAATAGATTTTTATTTTCCTCCATGTCTCAGAAGAACTAGCAACAGAAATTTAGCAAAAGAAATTTATAGATACATGGGGGAAACGGGGCATAAAGTTTAAGCACCAAGTTGGGACTATTAACCCTGCCTTGTGCTACTCTGTGTATTTTTAATAAAGTGCTCATGTAGAGGCTGAAACACCTATTACTCTGTGCACAAATCCCATGTGCTGATATACATAAATGCCATTAGAGAATGAATAAAGACTTTTGAATAAAGACTGGGCTGTTTCAGACTAGATGTTGCTACTTGCTAGAAGATAACACTCTCGTTGGCAAGTGGATCTGATAATTAATTCAAATAGGATTAATTGTATTGTAACGTCATCTTAGCTCCAGTCCTAATGATGAGGTTGTGAACATGATATGCTGAACTCACGAGTCTCCTGTAAAAGCTGCAAAGTCCTCTGTGTTTGCAGAAGACAACTGTTAATGCACAAATCACAGAGCTGGACTTCTCACACCAACAATATCCTTGTCAGATCTGGATCAACCTTTTTGGCCAAGGGAGTTGCTGGATGTTTCTGACCTTCTAACCCCTGCCAACCTTACGTGGTGAGAAACTGTCTGGGACAGAAAAGCTCACCTTTCTTACCCTTTCTGTTATAAAATTCAGAGAAGAAGGGAAATCAGATGGGGGAAGGAGTTACCATAAAGTTTTTTGGCACCTTATGGTGTAGGTTTGACATCTGCTTTGATCAGAAATCAGTCCTGAAATAATTGGCTGCACAAACATTGCAGGAGCTGCTCTGGTCAGAGGCTTTCACAAAATGTTCAGCAATGCCCCTCTGGCTTTACCCTTCTCTTTCAGAGGCCAGTGGCCCTGTTAGTCCCCTGAAGCAAAGTGTTCACAGCTCAGGAACACAGAGACACTGCTGGAGGAATGATGGATTTCTTTATCTTAGCAAGGGGCACCTTTGCAATGTCAGTGCCGTGTTTGGAGGCTGCAGGAGCTGCTCTTCCTCAGGGAGAGCTGTAACACCAGTGCCTGTGCTGCCCTGAAGAAGTGGGTGTTATGGAGCAGAGAGCTTTACATTTGCACCTCTTTTTTGGGGTGTGATAGAGAGTGAGAAAGTATTTTCTGTTATTTCATTACAGTGAAATTACATTTCTTCTTCCTTGTGTGAGCTTACAGAATATTCTACACTGACTAACAAACCTCCTCTTTGCTTGGCTTTCTCCTGCTGACAGTGTCTTTATTTGTAAAAGATAAAAGCTTCTCTGAAACATATTAAACTATTCAAACCTTATTACATATTTTCTTCCTTCTAGCAGGAGATTTTCAACACTGAATATACAAAGCATCAGCAAATGCAAATCTGTAAACTCTTGCTGGTGGTGAGAATGAATTGAATTGTCTTATCTTGGTATAATGAGATAAAAACAGGACAAGTAAAGGCCCAGCCCAGAGTGAGGATGTTGTGTTGGTAGACTACAGAGTACTGATTTCTGTGTGTAAGAAAAACTGAATGATGTGAAGGAAGGTTCTGTACCCTGCAGGGATAATGTCTGCACTGGGATAATGTCTGTCTTTTCTGGATGGTTCCTTGGGTGACTACCAGCCTTGAGACAAGCACACCCTGATGAAAATCCCATGTCTTTGAGGTCCAGGACTTGCTGAATCATGTTATCATGACCTCCCTACCAGAACACGAGGGGGCCCATCTCCCACACAGGCAGGATGTGCACAAGGACACAGGATGTGCACACAGCAAAGAGCCCCACTGGGGATCTGCCTAATGAGTCCTTCTGGTCCTCTGCTGGCCTAAAAAAATGGTGCCAAAAGAGTGGTACAGGCAGGAGAAATTGCCTGGGTGGAAGAACATGTTGTCCAATGGAAATATTCCTGCATCAGAAAGCAGAGGAGAGAAATGAGCCCAATGTTTTCAGAGTGGTTGAAAGGAACTCCCTGTTAAAGAACAGTGCAGCAGAGGCAGGGAGAGCAATTCCTTTCTGTCTGGGGATAGAAGGAGAAGTGCAAGTCTTGAGCAGCTCAAAAGCAAATAAAAACCCCAAACCAAAACACCAAACAAAAAAACCCTAAGGATTCTAAGGCTTTAAGCCTTCCCCACACTGCTCAGCAAAGACAGAAAGAACCTGGCAGACCAGAGGTTGGTTTGATCCCTGTCATCCCACATTATCCTGCCCTCCTGGAGGGCTCACCTGCATCCTCAGGAACTGTTCTCATCCACTAAAATGGAATTTTTGCTGAGTTTCTTCCTTATGCCTTAGTTTTCACCCGGGGATACCAGCCATTCCTAAGGGAAAGCCTTTGTATTTTCCCCCATTTAAGGTGGTATCATTATACTCAGCTATTTTGTGCTCTTTGACTTTTCTAATGAGTAATACTTGAAAAGGCTGCTGGCTCTGCCTATTGTGTGAAGCAGCATCTGGGCTGACATTGGTGAAAAAGCTCTTAGTCCCCCCCCAGGAGTGATATTGCTGATGTGCCTTTCATATAAGGTGTTTTATCCCTTCTTACCTTCAGATTGATGGATTTACTGGGATTATTCCCTCTGGGCTAATAGCTACAATTTCTTTGTACATGGGAAATTTAAAAGGAGCAGTACCTTTGATTGATTTGTTCAGGAACTGGATGTGATTCCTGTGAATACATTTTGAAGGGTTAGATGTTTAAAGCTAATTGTGTATTTAACTGCTGAGCTGCACTGAGGTTTGACTTTAGGACTGAGTGCTGGATGAACCAGCAGGTTATAAGTGCTAACAAAGCAATACAGCCCTGTCTACTCAGCTTCCACCTGATTTTGCTCATGGCTGCATTTTTACCATCTTTCTGCCACTAAACTTTCCACCCTGCAAAGAGCCTTGTTAGCAGCTCAAAATGAACTGAGTTGTCCAGATATTTCCCACCCCTGGAAGTGTTCAGGGCCAGGTTGGATGGGGCTTTGAGCAGCCTGGTCTGATAGAAGGTGTCCCTACCCATGGTGAGGAAGGTTGGACCAGATGATCCTTGAAGGTCCTTTCCAACCCAACCCTTCTAGGATTCTGTGCAACTTAAGATTTTGAAGAAAAGGTGTTACACCTCCAAAACTTGGCCTGCCTTGTTACCACAGTACCAGTAGCAGACACTCTCCTGCCTGGAATATTGCTCCTACTGCAAACATCTTGGGGAAAAACAGCTTAGTTTTGTTAGACTTAGTGTTAATATTATATAAAGCATCAGCCTGGAGGGGACTGCATGGCTTCTGTCCCACAGGCACGTGGACAATGGGCTCAAGGTTGATTTGCTGCTGGTGAGACCTGGCCTTGGGTTATTTACTCACCTGTGTGTGTTCCCACCTTTCCTTGGCAGCCTGTTTGTCCACTGCTCAGTCTTCTCTCTGCTTTTTCCCTGGGTAATTTTTCACTGTTCTTTTTCTCAACTTGAATGTCAAAGCAAAGACTTTTAAGGAAGGGTACAGTATGCTGGTTGTGTCTTGGACTAGATGTCCTTTTAAAAGTCCTTTCTCATCCCATCTTTCATGATTCCATGAGCTTAAGACAAAACTGTGTTTTCAGTGAGGCTCTTTATGGGTCAGTGACAAAAGGATTGAATTGACCACTTTCCCTTGCAAGAATAAGCTGTGAAATGTCACATCCTCATTAGAATGCAAAGACCACTACTGTCTGTTTAGATATTTTCAATGAAAGACAGACATGGAGTAATTATTTTTCAGAGTGGATACTTATTACAAAAAAACCCCCAAGCCTAAACCCAAGAAAGCCTCCAGTCAGTCACTCATTTACCAGTGGCTTTATGTTAAAAAATTCTCAATTATATTCCTGTAACACTTACCAAATGTGACATAATCTTTGATATGTGAAGAAAGTGAGGGAAGCATTGTAAGAAAACAAGCTGGACCAAAATATTTTCCAGTATATGTTGCAAATCTGCAGTTCAGGACACAATGTGGGCATGTGCCCACAGATGTCTCATGTCATGCCATTAAAAGATTGCATTGTTTAGCATATCAGGTACTGCCATCTAAATCTGCAATTATCCATTGTTTCAAGCATAGTTACATGATTTGTTATGGGCACACAGCCCATATTTTTAGCTTTTATGTAGTCCATTTAATGTATGTAATACTAGAATAAATTACCACCTGCAGAGCTGTGCAGAAGGACCAAGTGCTGAACTAACACCAGGGCAATTTTCTGTCGCTGCCATGTTTCTGTTCTGACACTTCTCTTTCAGGGTTATACCAGATCAACCTCTCTTGAAGAACCTGTTTTCTTTTTAATCCTGCCCATAATTGTTATAGCTTGGGCTGAATGTGATCAGTGCTTTCAGGTAATTGTCCTACAATAGCTTTTTTTAGTGTTCTTCCTAGTTTTTTTTCTTTGATTTGCTTTCTGAATTAAAGCCACTTCAAATACCTGCACTTCAGCTGGTTGTGATTTAGCAGTAAGATTCACTCTGGCTTTTGCAAATCTCCTTTGAAGCACTTACCTTCACTTCCAGGCTCCTACACTATCAATCTTTCACACAAGGCAGTGACTCTCTCCCTGAAAAAAAAAAAATGCCTACTTTTCAATCAAAGAATCCATGTAGGGAGATCAAAAAAGGATCTGGCAGTTTTTGGCAAGAGGTCTCCAGAGCATCCAGCACCCCTGTGCTGTTGCAAGTGCAAAGACAGGTTCATCTGACAGGGTTGTGGGGAGCTGGGCAGAGGAGGGGAGGGCAGGAGTCTCCTCCAGGCTCTTGCTGCTCCAGCTGCTCAGACGTGGAGGAGTCTGAGTTGCAGGGAATGAAGCACATTCACATTCACACCACTGCTTGAGAGGAAGAAAAGGATGTTTCAAAAATCAGTCCTGTCTGCCACCTGCATTTGCTCTCTCCAAATTCCAGGCAATAGATTAATTCAGACTTTGCTATTAGACAGCAAGAGCCAAGGCTGTGTTATGACACCATCCCATGGCACAGGGGAGGGCAGACTCCATCCACCCTTCTATAGCAAGGACAAGAAGAAAAGAAGCATCACCACAAATTAAAAAATGTGGAAGAAAGGTCATACCAAACTCAAGGCCCTCTGATCCTGGGCCAGCCCACTGCACAAAGAGGTTTGTCCCCTTGCTGAGGATCCCCACAGCCAAAGGGACGAGGGCAGGAGCAGGGATGGAGCTGCAGAGTTGTCTGCAGGTGACATTCCACAGGGAGGAAGAGGAGCCAAATGGGACAGTACCAGAGCACTGCCCTGGCAAGCTGCATCCCCACTGTGCAGGGAGTAACAATTCAGTTGTGGGTTGAGGAATTTTTACCTCTTTTTGTGTGAGGAGAACAGGACCCTGATGTTTTTCTAATCAGGCAGACACTCTTCTCAGTCCCTCTTCCTGGCCATGGAAAACTGAGTCAACACTCAGCTCATACAAATGAACTGGAATTGTTGCTACTCCTCCTCTTGCCTTGTGCTGGCACTTAACTCACTGTGTATCTCGACTGTCATTCATGAGCTGAGCTCCTGTTTTCTTGGCAATCATCTTGCTAATTATTCATCTCTTTCATGCATATTATACACATTGCTAAACTCCCAAAATAAGACACCTCAGTGATATGAATAGGAGGCATGTAGGTAGGTCCTATCACCATGCTCTTGAATATTTAGATGGTAATCTGAGGATGAAAAAATAAGCACAGCTCACTAATGAGTTACAGCTCAATGTTTGCTCATGGATATGTGCTTATGGATATGTATTCTGCCTGTTGATCACTAAGGAAACATGTCATGTGCAGGGAGGATCAGAAGAGTTCTGGGTTTAAAGGCTCACTGCCCCACGGAGCAAAACTGGAATGCAAATAAAAAAGGAAATTTTAATAGTCTTTATTTATTTATAAACAAATAGAGGCAAAACTTCTTGTTAGGAAAACAAAAAACCAAAGCAAACCACACCACATGTGCTTTTCCCTGAGATTTCAGTTTCAAGCTTTTCAGATAGAAATATAAAGTAAGAGGGAAGTTTTTGTAGCCATTACTCTCCCCAGGGGAGAGTGGTTCAGAGCAGTTTTAGCAGAACGAGCTACTAATGAGGCTTTCTCCTCAAATTCCCTTTCTCCTTTTCCTGAGGAGACTTTCTTCTCTCATCCTGAGCCTTCTGAAATGGGACCAAACACAACTGAAAATAAAAGAGAAAAATCAGTGTTAATAACCCAGGCACTGCCTCAGTTGTGAGGCAAAACTCCTGCTGGCAGGTGCAGGGGGACTTTGGTGACCTCCTGAGCTGTGTGTGCACGGAAAGGGTGCGGGAGGTTGTTCCCTCATGGAGCAGAGCAGAAGGATGGCATGAAACACTGCCCAGCAGCACTTGTCTGCTCCAAGAGTAGGAGTATGAGCTGTCTGGGCTCTCTCTTCCCCTTTAGACTTTTTAACGGTGCTGAATGCAGTGTTCTGGAAAACCTCGAGGCAGCCTTCACTCTGCATTATGTTCCTTGTCACTGACTTTGTGGCTTCCTTGCTCTGCAGCCCCAAAACGATTTTGTGAGACAACCTTGGGACTCTGCCAGCTGCCCCCTAACACCCTCCTGCCATGGAGCAGCTGAGGTGACACCCTGGGGCAGAGGCTTGTCCTCTCTGACCTCGGCACTGTCATGGAGCAGCAGCAGGGACTGGCTGGGTTGGGACGGGGAAAACATCACCTGCCCAACTTTGGGCCCAAAAATGCTTTCAAGGGGTGTGTGGGGGGGTGTTTTTGGTAGAGAAGCAGAGAGACAGGTCCTAAAGCTACAAGTGGGCTTAAGTCCCCTTGTGCTGTCCCCACAACTGGGCTGAGCCCCAGGTCCTTTGGTGCCTCAACCTGTGAGTCCCGTGGGCTCTGCCACAGCTTCCTCTGCCCAGACAGCACCAGCCTTCAGGGCTGGGCATCTTCTGCTTTGCACCACTGCAAAAGAAACCCTTTGCTGCTTGTTGAGAGGGTTTCTGTTGTTAAATTAGTCATATGAAGCAGCATGCAATCCATCCCTTCTGCTGAGGGCAGGGTGGCAACCCTTTGCTTCAGGGAACTGGGCCATATGTGCTGTACAGGACCAAGCTGCTTCAAATACATCAGGGGGTTGGTCCTGCTGTGATTCAACCTCTCCCTTACTCTTAGCTATTTTTTCATGGCTCTCTTCTTCCCCTGCAACAGAGAAGTGGACCTCCTCCTTGAGATAATAAATAAATAAATAAATAAATTTCTTGTGCACTCTACCTGTGCAGCAGCAGCAGCACTGTGGGAGATGTTATTTACGTGAACTTCATTAATATTTATAGCCACATTTATAGCTTTGTTCAGCAGGAGGCTTGATCAAGTCAGTAGTATGTCTGGGGATCAGTCTTTGGTATACTACTTTTAATGAGAATAATTTGCATTTAATAAAGTGCTTGAGGTAGAAAGTTTCAATCCAGATTTGATTTTTTTTTTGTGATATTTGGGGAAATATTTGGATTAGTGGATTGATTCCACATCCATTTTCACTTGCAGTGATGGAATGAAAACAGACATCCAAATCCAAAGGAACAGGCTGACAGGAACAACTTGAGAATATGCCAGAAAATCTAGGGGAAATTTTTTCTTGTAGTCCCTGTATCGTGGGTGGTGCAGAATTAGAGTTGGATCCTGATTTGCCTTTCTCTTTGTCATAATCCCTGCAGACAACCAGGAGGGGCAGTTGGAGAAGCTCAGGATCCTCACATGTTGCTTTTCAAGTGGAGTCTAACTCTTAAATCCACCTTTCCCTCCCCACAAATGTATGTGCTCAGACTGCTCTGGTTTCTAAGTTTTCATTTCACCTGTCCCTGTGTGACTTCATGGAGACACTGTTCAGAACCAGGTAGTTTTTAGGACCAGCCCTTCCTTCTGCCACTGCAGAAAGCACCATATTGACTTGGCTGTAACTATTTATAGGCACAAGCCTCTCCACAAAAAATTGAAAGGCCAAAGAGTTAAAAAATGTAAGAGTGACTTCAGCTGAAGATGGTGAACAGAAATAGGTTCAGGATAAAGCACATCAGAAACCTCCCTCATTCATCCTGACCTCTGAGTAATCTGGGAGAAAGGATCTATAATCTTTCTTGTTCTCTTCTATTGGCAAAGACATAGAAATATGCAATATCTATTTCTATGCCGCACTGTTTCTCAGGATTTTGTAACTTTGGGATTTATTTTAGCCCTAAAATATTTGGGGTTTTTTTTTCTGTAAGGTATTAGTGTTCTGCTGCCAACAGTTTTTTGGCTGGGCAGGTTCTATGGCCAGGCTGTGTCTGCAATGGGATCACCCTGAGGGTTGTTATTCCTCAGGAGCATCAAAGTGTGACCTGTGTGAGTGGCATTAGTGAGGAATTAACTATCCAGGTGTTACAAGAAACATCAAATCCCTGCATGCCCTGAATCCTTTGTAACCCAGGTGGTCCCTGTGATTATGTGAATATTGTAGGGTATGTTTGACAGAGCAACCAGTGGACAGAAAATGCCCAGATTCCCAGCTTTTATTTTGGCTTTGGCTGCATAATCTGTTGAGTTTTGTTGTTACAGCAGCTGCTTGGCCATAAAGTAGGATATGACAAGGGCTTGCATGTTTTATTATACTTAGTGTGAGCCATAAACATTTGGATCTACATAACCTCTGGCCATTCACAGATGGTTGCTGTTGCCATCCCCAAGCATAAATGTTGCAATAACTTTACTAAACAAAATTACAGCTAAATTCAAGTGCATATGCTTGTGGTTTTAATGTCCTTGATCAGAAAACCAGTAAAATAAGGATTAATTATATTTGTGTTTATATAACCTGGTCTCTTGGAAGGTGCCTCTGCCCATGGCAGGGGGGTTGGAACTAAATGATCTTTAATTTCCTTCCCACCCAAACCACTCCAGGACTCAGGGATATTTTGGATATTAGAATCAAGTTTTAAGCAGCTGTTAAAATGATTTCTTCTGGATGGGCATTTTCTGTTCAGCTTATTTGTATATTTTACAATCATTTAAAAAATGATTCAGCAAACAATTAAATGAAGGGCTCAGCGAGGGCTGAGATGAAAGGAGGAGGAATAAACAGAGAATCTGCATCTGTAGGTGCTTGCAAACCACTGAAACCTTGAGCAAGGAGGATTTGGAGGCTGAGCAGGGTTTATGTAAATGCTACAATTCTTTTGCATTCATACTTCAGTGCTTCTTCACTTCCTCAGGAGGATATTGTTGTGTCCCAGGTCATTAATCTCACCACACAGTGTATTATTGCACACAAGCTTTCTTAATACATTTGACAGCCTTGCTTGTTGTTCTTAAACATTTATTGAATATTTACCCAGCAGGTATTTGTACAGCTTCTGCAACGTGGCAGAACAACTTTCAGTTAGTGTCAGGAATTTTCTGGCTCTCTGGAAGGACTTTTTAAAAAGAGGGACAGATTTAAAAGATCTTATCAAAATATGATCTACAATTTCTTCCCTTCTTGCATTGAAATTTGTCCTCTGGTTATTATGTGCTCTTATTAATGTACTTGTTGAGGATGTATCTCCATGATGTAGAGAGTTTGTTTTGAAGTTTGGGGTCTGATTGTTAGATATATTGTAAAAGCTAGAGCATAATTTAAATTACATTCTGGAGGATAATTTTAAGGGCTCCCTGACCTTCCATGGAACTTTTCCCATTGCATTTGGTCATGTTCACTCCTCTCCCTGCCCTTGGTACTGAAAATTTGTCTCCAAAACACAGTGGTTATGGAGAATCCCAAGACAAAGCTTATCCTTAGTGTGAGTTTAGTACCACAGGTAACTAAATCTCCATTTTGTGAGAATGTTTCACCATAAAAATAATTTTTATTAAAAAAAAATAAATCATTGAACTATACTAATGTCAGCAGAAGAGCTAGAGGAGAAATATTTCAGGAAGATTCTTTTTGTCCATATCTTTTCAATTCCTTACAAGACTGTCATATAACAACAGGTAAATATTTTGGGAGCTAGACATCTGTTATACCAGGAGCTGGCACCAAAGTGAAGGGAAATGAGAATAACCACTAAGCAGTTTTGAAGGATGCAAAGTATGTTGTGAAGGGGATGTAAAGTCTATCAAATGGGGAGATATCAATTAATTGCTCATCAGTTTGGCCATATGTTGTTTTTTGTTCCTTTAACTATTAACCCACAAACCTGCAAATCAGAACCAACCTCAGTGCAATTTGGAAGTAGCTCCAGTGGAGTCAGCAGTGCCAAACTGGTTTGCATGAATGCTGAGGAAATGTGGCCCCTGGGGTGAGAAGAGCTCAGGGTTTTCACCCCCAGTGGGTGTTTTGTGCCTGCCTTGCATGGAGAGGTCACAGCACAAAAGCATCCTGATACAGCACCAGAAGTTAAGGAGCATTTAAAGGTATCTGAAAATGAAGCAGCAAAGCTGCAGAGGGATCTGGGTGAAGGTTTCAATTCTCATCACACACCACTAGTTAACACAAATGAGTATTTTTATAATCAGGGTTCAGAGGTGATGAAGAAGCAGCAAACTGCAGTCAAACTGGGTTCGTGGCACTGGTGGCACAGGCACAGAACCTTGAAATGCTGCTTGACTTTTATAGGGAGCTGTAAATCAGGCCTGGATCACTTGAACAGTTCAAGAGCCTCAGAAAATGTTTGAGCTAAATGCAGCTGAGTTTTATGATTGTGCTTTTATGCATCGAGCTCTGAAAATGAGCAGTGCAATGAAGTTATTTCAGAGTCTCCCTAAAGCAGAACATTGTACCTGCCAAAGAGAAAAGCAGAAACCAATGTTGTTTCATTTGTCATCTTTGTAGATGTGGCTGTGAGGTTCACCAGGGTGAATGCAGAAAAGCACCGTTGTAAGGGCTGGAATTTGTGGGTATTCCTTATAAGATTTAAAAAAAAAAAATAATGGAAAGGATATTTGTCACAGTTGTAGAGCTTTTATGTGCACTGTGTACTTGGTATTACACAGGAAAGCAGAAAAGATGCAACACCCTTGAAATATTGATATTATTACCTATTTGTAACTCAAGAATGTAATATTAACCCTTCTGATGTCAAAAGGGGGCCAGGTTTAGGATCTTACCCTGTAAAATAAATGTGCTACAATGGTTCCTGGATACTTTTTTACTTCCTATGGCACAGGAAAAAATGGACTCAAAGGTCTACCACAAGCAAGTGAAGGTTACATTATAGAGAGCAACAGACATTGCTACTAAACCACAGACAAAATCCCTGTAGCAATAATCTGATTAACCTTTAATACTTTTTCATGCAAAACATCCTGGTTTGATGTAAAGGACAATTTCCTTTGCTGCTGTTCTATTTATCTCCTCTTTATGTCAGCCAGAGCTGGGGATCTGAAATGTGTCCATTACACCCTGGCAATGTACTTTCTTGGGTTTTAGGAAACTTGAACAGGAATCAATTTGAAGTGCTGAAACATTTAGTGAATTGATACACAGCAGTGGAGCTGCCTGGTAAAGAATGCAGAGGAACAGGGAAGAGGTTTCCATGCCAGCAAATGTGTCTTTCACTGTACCAGAGAACAAAGTGTACAGACCTTGACTATAATTTAGATTTGCCACGAGACCCAGAGATGTCAGGAGATCGAAGTTGGGACAATTCAAATTGAAGGATTTGTGCTGTGCTTCTTTAGCCACAATGTCTCAACTGGGAAAAGACATGTTGAACACTTCAAATAGGAGTAAAATTGGGTTTCATTTCACTGCCAGCTGTACATATCATTTGCAGGAAAATCACCTGTGCATAATTTTATGCATAATTTAAAAATCTCTTCTCCTAATCCTTATGATGAGATGAAATGGCCCCAAGCTGTTCAGGAAAAATTCAGATTGGATATTAGGAACAATTTCTTCAGTGAAATGGCTGTCAAGCATTGGCACCAGGGCAGTGGTGGAGTCCCCATCCCTGGAGGGATTTAACAGATATGTGGATGTGGCACTTGGGGACAGGGTTTAGTGGTGGCCTTGGCAGCGCTGGGGGAACGGCTGGAGCTGGAGGATGGGGTTGGAAGGCAGGACAAAGCTGTGCAGCCTTTAACACAGGGGCTCATAAAGCCAAGCTTTGGTTTAACACATTATAGCAGCAATTACTTTTGTGGTGGGGAATGACAGGGCTTTTCCAGGGAGCCAATCCAATAAGCAGCACGTGCATTTCACAGCAATAATTGCTCTGATTTACAGCTGTGACTCAGGAAACCCAACTGAAAGGTTGGAACGATGATGACACTCGTTATTGACTGTGGCATTAACTTGCTGGGATGCAAAAAATCACTCTGTGGGAAGTAAATTAAAATACAGGAATGAAATTAATTCAATTTGTCCTATCTGACCAGTGGGCTTTATATTCCATTCTGATGTGAAGTGCTATGGAGTGTGCTCAAAGGTCACTGCTCCCACGGGCATTTGAAGAAGTGAGGGCAGCAAGGAGAGACCAGAGAGTGGAGGTGTAGGAATTAATGGGAGTCCCAGCTCAGCTTGGTGCTTCAGCAGAGGTCTTCTTTTAGGCAGTTATAGCCACAGATCAACTCCAGCTTATAGGAACTTCTGCTGAGACATGGAATTGCCAGGTATGGAAATAAGGAGTTTGAATGACAGCAGGTGCCATTCTGGTTGTGTATGGAAGTATTTCATGGCTGAGTACAGTGAAGTGCTGAGATTTCCTACCTGGGGGCTGCAGACCCTCTCCAGCACTGTGGTCTTCCTGAGTCTCTCCCAGGGACGGTTCAGGAGAGCTGATCATTAACAGCCTGTTTCTGAGGTCACTTCCACCCCTCATTTTCTGTGATTTTATGAGGAACTTGCCCTGTTAAAGGGAAGTAGCTACTTCATTGTGCTGGAGACAGACACCCATACCCTGGGGTGAAGATGAAATGTGGTGTCACATTCTCTATTTCTCTTGGTGCACACTGTGCCTGTGTGCCTGCTGAGGCAGACAGTGAGTCTTCTCGTGAAAATCCATTACAATCTGCCTTGTGACAGTTTCCTTTTCTCCCCCTCACTCCTTGCATGTCTCTGTTTCCTTTCAATACCCTGACAGTTCTCCAGACTAGAAATTTGATGAGAGAGCAGGGGTGTGTTATGAGCATTGGCAAGGTTTTCTCATCTTTGCTTGCTTGTTCTCTGCTTGCTCACCCTCACGTGACCGATGTCAAACCCTGCCTCTGATTTGGGTAATGAGTACATGGTACCCTGTCAGAAAAAGCAGGTGTTATTCAAAGCTTTAAACCACAAGAGCATCTAATGAACAAAGAGCAGTAAGTGTGTCTTCAGACACCTCTGGGCCTGTCACGGGAGAAAAGCCCTGGATATCATTTTCACTTTCTGGTGCCAAGGAAAATGGAACTGTCCAACATGTCCTTGGCTCCTCATGATGGGTGATGTGCTTTTGTTTCTCAGGAATTAAAACATCCCCTTGAAATCTGAAATCAGCTGTGGAAGTTGACTGCTTAGTGCTGTCAAACCTAATAAAAGCCAAGACAGGTTTCTGAACTCTCTTTGCCCTGAGATTTGTGTAAGGTAGACATAAGTCAGGTGTACTTGTTCCTTAGGGCAGGTGTATTAAAGTCTTTCACTTTTTGGCCTCTGCTCCTCTGCTTCTGACATCTTACCCTGGACAGCTCTCCCTGCCAGATATGAGTTTGAGAAACAACTCAGGTGTTCAGAGAAGCAGAAATGTGCTGGTCCTTGCTCTCATGGAGTAGGGGGCAGCCCTTTTAAGTCACTTCCAGGCAGTGAAATGCAGAAATGCCCAACTGTGCAGTGCTCTTCCGAAAATGAGAGCAGGACTCATAGGCCACCCTATCCCTCTGCAAATCAGCTGGAGACTGAGCTCCTCAGACTGGTCCTTCTTCTCTGCAGGCTCAGATCTCTCACACTGCCTATAGAATTTAACCTGAGCTGTGTGCAATAACTCCCTGTGACTGCCCACAGCAAAACCCCTCAGACAGGGGAACATTTCTGATGGCAGCTCAACACTGCCTGTCCAGGTACATCCAGAAAATGGGTCAGGGGGGTCATGGTTGTGCAGGTGGGCAGATCCAGGGGGAACCCTGGGGGCCAATTGCTCTACTTTGAAAACCTGGGATTTTCTTCCCGAAGCTCAGAAGTGGACACTTTCTCTAAAGGGGATGGATTTCATAACTGTGCCAAGGAGACAGCCCCGGGAAATTGGAGTGTGAGGAAAGTCTGTGTTAAGGGACTTCCCCTCAAATGAACTCCTGATTGCTGAGCAGGGAGGCTCCAGCACTGCCAGGCTGACCCAGGCAGAGCAAGCCTTTACTTCTCAGCAGAGTTTAACTAAAGCTTCAGCATGATTTCATCCCCTCTTTAGGCATCAGAGACACCATCCAGCAAAAAACAAAAGCTACCCTTGTTTGAGGAGCAAGCTCTCTCACATAAACTCCAGCAGGGATGGCTGGTTTCTTAGAATTTGGATGTTTGCAAGTCTCTCTTTGGGCTTTCTGAGCCCCAAGAACTGTTGTTTCTGCTGCACTTGCTCCATAGTGGAGGATTTAACAAGTCTCTTCTTGGCTGCCCATTTGCACAAGACTTGCAGAGACTTGTTATCTCTGGGACAACAACATCTTTGTCACACATGAGTCATTTGAGGCAGAAGAAAGCAAAGCATAAAGGCTAAAAGGCATAAAAAAGTGAGCTGTGGGCAGGATTTCATTTAGTTATAAGACAGGGGGTTGAATTTTATTTTGTGGGCTTTTTTAAACAGGTGTTCATACATACTCCTGGTTAATTAATGGCAGCAACAACAAAAAGTGGTCTGAGAATCACTGTGACAGAAGTTACAAATGAGTTTTCTTAGAGTTTTCTAAGACTACAGACCTTCACTTTTATTAATAGAAGGTTGTCTTTTCGATGAGTGATAGAGAAATTAGGATAGACTTAAAGATTAATTGTACTCTCTAGGTATGATTGTTCTTGGAGGAGAACAAGAAGAAAGTAAATGACTCGATTTTTCATGTTTTTCTTGGTCTTCATTTCCCTTAAACACCCAGTTTCTCCAAGCCTGGGCAGCTTTAAACTTCCTAATTCACAATGTGATCCAGACTTGTCCTCAAAAGTTACCAAGAGAAGTGAAATGTCACATGATGGATATTTTGGTATTCAAAGTTAGTGTGAACCTTGAGAATCCTGGAGAAGAAGCAGAATCTCATCAAGAAGTAAACAACAGATGTAAAAATAGAAAGGTTTCTGATTTAAAATTCATACTGTGAAGTATTAAAACCAGTATATTATATTATTATATTTTTATTATTAGATTGTATTATTATAACCAATATGGTGATGTCTGTCCAGAAGCTTGTGTGTAATTTTCTGAGACCCAAGAAAAGGTTGCTTAAATCTTATACATTCAAAACTTCAGTGTTATCTATGATTTCCCTTTAATAGAGACTATCCCTTTGGAATTGTTCTTTCCCAGATTTCCAGTGCAAGGTATACAGCTAATATCAGGTTAATATTTGATCCTGGCACTACTGTTAAACCTAAAATTCACATTAATTCACATCCCCACAGAATGAGCTATAAAGAATCTACTTGCCCCTTTCTGGCATGGCTGACACACAATTGAGCCACCACTAAAAATCTGGGAAAGGCAATAATTACAAGTGAGCAAAAGCAAAATATCCATGACAATCCAGTGAATCTGAGAGGTCCCACGAGGATAAAAGAAGGAAAAGAAATGAAAGGATAGCTCCAAGCTGGAATGAAATTTGGAAACTCTGACAATGTGCATAGGCAGACTCAGAGCTGGGCTATAAATAGCTTTGCTGTCTGCTTTTCCAGAAATCCAAGGGAAGGTGCAGCTCTCCTTCCCTTGCTGCCAACTCCAGAGCATCTGCAAAGATGGCAATGATTCTGTGTGATGCCTGCAGCTCAAATATTGCAGAAATAAAATG
Organism: Manacus candei; assembly: GCF_025592945.1. Lineage (NCBI taxonomy): Eukaryota > Metazoa > Chordata > Aves > Passeriformes > Pipridae > Manacus > Manacus candei. The sequence goes on along the minus strand of NW_026138085.1, from coordinate 15,047,391 downwards.
GAACTGTAGATTTCCAGGCTGGCACACACGTGGCAGATCCTGAGGTCCACACAAGGGCAGGACCCTGAGCCTTTCTGGCTGCCAGTCCTGCATCTCGAGGCGTTATTGCTCCACCAGAAAAACAGGGATTTCCCTCATCTCACAGCTCCCCAGAGCTGTCCCAGAAAGCTTTGGAGAACACTGGCAGGAGATAAACCTTTACAGCTGATCCTGCCTGAGGGACCTGCCCCAAAGGGAGCTCCAGAGGTCACCCCTGCTGCAGAAATTGCTGTCCCCAAACTGCTGCAGTTTGACCTAAAATCTATCCTGGGGCTCACTGCTCCTGGCATGGGGCTGCTGGAACTGAGCAGCCTCAGAGATGAGTGAAAAAGCCCCAAAATCAATTCTGGCTTCACACAGCAGAACTGGAGAGCCTGAGTATGATTTATCTGTTCTGGATCTGAAACCACAAAGGTTTTATTTCCTGAATAACAGACCCCTTATGATTCTGTGTAAACTGGCAACAAGCTGGTGAATGAAACACATTAAACTATTTCTTTAGATTGGTGGAAATTTATCAATTCATTTGATTCCTATTGAAATAACTGGAATCAACGTGTCACCTCTTTGTCTGTGTATGATTAATACAACTCTATTTATTGTTCTAACTGTAATATTATAACCAGCACATCTGCACTGTCTCCTTTTTGAGGAATATATTCCACCTCTCACTGGTACAAAAGGAGGGGGCAGGAAGTTCTTGCCTATAGGAGGATGGAAAAGGTGAATGGCTTAGGAATAATTAACTGTGCAGCACCTCACCCAAAGAAAATTACTGCACTTCAGGCTCTAAAAGCTCACTGAGAGAACTGGATATTTGGAAAGCAGCAGCGATGCCACCCCAGCATCCTGCTCTGAAACCTCCAGAGTTCAGGCTGGCACTGTCACTGCCCCTGGAGCGAGGGCTCCACAGGTGGAGGGGAGCCCTGGAGGGGCTGGTACCTACCAGAGCACCTTGAAATCTTCTCCAGGTGCTCCATGAGTTCCCAGCAAGGGGACAGTCATCCCACCACGAGGTGTACAGGCAGAGGGCACATGGGTCCAAGGAAAGGACGAGGAAATGCAAGGTACCACCAGCAGCAGGTTGTGCTCTTTCATTCATCTCCGTTGCAGGAAAGGTTCAGACTTGATGAATGGTTTTTTGAGTGCTGGAAGCTCAGGATGTGGCAAGACTGGGAATCTGAGTGATGACTGAAATGCCACTTAGCAGGGAAGCACAGCATCCCCCAGTGCTTGTTATGTCCAGTAAGGAATAGAAGCAACCAGTGGACAGATTCCCCACAGGCCCTCTTCAGGTGCTAAAAGATGATCAAATATACATTTCTGTACCAGCTCCTGCTGTCACTGTTCTATTAGGTGTTTGTTATGAAGGGATTTATATGTGATGTATTATGTGATTTGACAGAATGATAGAAATCATTTCCCTGCTCAAAACACCAAAGCTCAGACAGAAGGATCAGTGGGCAGCCCCACTTAAATACCTGCTACCTGTTTTAAGGACTTGTGAATCTCTGCTTTCCATCCCTCTGCACCCAGACCACTGTCTGTAGGTTAGGCAGGTGTAAATCAACATTTTCATGCCATATAAACTGTAGTTTCAGGGGTTTTTTTGCAATACTTTTTCCTCTGCCTCTTGGAAAACACATCAGGAGGGATTTCTGCTGCTCTGCTTTGTCTGGTGGGGTGCTGGTGCCCTCTGCTGCTCTGCCCAGCACAGCTGGGTCTGAATTCTGAATTCTGAGCTCTCCCTTAATAAATCCCACAGAAACACTATCTTGGCAATGAGAATGTACTTAGTAATGCAGAAAAATTTAGCATACCTTGGCACCTCTGAGTTTCTCCAGCAAACGACTTTTAAATTCTCTGGGGGGAAAAAATATCCCTAGTAAATTAAATACCACTGATTGATATGTAGGTGTACAGACATTGCTACTCATCCAGGCTACTACAATCACTACTGTACTCCTAAAATTCCCAAGAAATGTCCTGGGGCTGTAATGCCCCCCTGCAGCCCTTTTTCAGACCCTCTCTGTTGCAAAGCCTTAAAACAACTCTGTTGAAAGGAGTGACCCTTTATTGTCTGATGGAGGGAATTCTGTGCTGCTGGAGAAAGGCACCAGTGTCTCACCATGGTTTTTTTTTTTTTTTTGGCTGTTCCATCAGCTCTGTAATTTTTGCTGGGTGTATTTTTAGCCCACAGCTGTGTATTTTTAGCCCCACTTCCATTTGCTGTGACACACAGTATGGTGGCTGTCACTACAGGAACACTCATGTCTGGCTTTGAGCTCATCATGCACTGTCCCCTCTACCAGCAGAGTTTAATGGCTTGATATAATACCTGGAGCTAAAAATAATCCCCCCCTCCCACTTGCAATGTGAAAGCTGCTCAGTGCAGAAGCATCAGCACGTTTAACTTTTGTAGTCACTGGATAAAATGTTATTTGTCAGGTCTGTTACCAGTGTTCCATCCCACAGGTGATGATCAGGAGACTGGATGCACTGGCCCCCATACACACCCCTGAATTTGATGGATGTTTTAGTCCCACAGCTCTTTACATGAGTTCAAAACAAGACATAAGAAAACACATCTATATAAAAAAAACTTTCAAAACCACTTTGTTACCCAGCTTCTGTTTATAGGGTGAGAGTTTATATGGGAGAAAGCAGTGTTTATGTGTAGTGTAATTCTCTGGGGGGGTAACATTTGTATTAGAAACAGCAGGGAAAAAAAAAGTGCTGGATCATATAAAAGTGTTAGTGACAGTGGGTGAAATGCTTTTAGTCAGGCCTAAGTTAAACTTTGTTTCCTTCTGTCAGTGCCAGAGGTACCTTGGATGCATCTGCAGCTGGATAGATTTCTAACTAAGAGATGAAGCTAAAAAGGATTGACACAATACTGAAAACTCCAGAAGCATCTGTGGTTATAAAACTTCTTTATTACTGAACTTTAGTTCTCTTCCTTACACTTAGATTTTAAGTGCTGTTTGAGACAAAGGCTGGGCTTTGGGGGAGCTGGGACTGCCTGATCTCTCCCCCTTTGCCAAAGAGGGATTGGATTTGTTCTCCTAAAGCAAAGTCAGCTGCAAGAAATCTCTCTAATCTGTAATTTGGCCTGGCTGTGCCACTTGCTTTACCCTGAGTGTGCAACCAGCTCGTGGGTTTTTGCTAAAGACACGCTTTGTTTGCTCCTGACAAGGAACAACTGCTCTGTGAGGACAGTAATTTGTGCTTTTTCACAAAACTTGAGGAAACAAGAACCTGAACAGATCACCAGCCCACATCACTGCCTCTGCCAGCACAGGAACCTCCAGCTAATTGCTTGTCAGGCTCCTCAGGAGCTGTTGTCTGCCCAGCTCCCAGGCACGGTGCCCCTGCACAGGCAGCCTTGGGGAAGGAAAGAAAGGCAATTAACTCCCTGTTCTGGAGCAGGACACTGAATCATAGAATCACAGAATCAGCTGGGTTGGAAGGGACCTCTGAGATCATCCAGTCCAACCCTTGATCCAACCCCGCTGTGGTTCCCAGCCCATGGCACTGATGCCACATCCAGTCTGTCCTTAAACACCTCCAGGGATGGAGAATCCCCCACTTCCCTGGGCAGCCCATTCCAATGGCTGAGCACCCTCTCTGCAAAGATATTCTTTCCAATATTTAACCTAAACCTCCCCTGGCACAGCTGCAGACCCAGCCCTCTTGTCTTGCTGATGGTTGCCTGGGAAAAGAGACCAACCCCCCCCGGCTCCCCCCTCCTGTCAGGGAGTTGTAGAGAGTGAGGAGGTCTCCCCTGAGCCTCCTCTTCTCCAGGTTGAACAGCCCCAGCATTCTTACCTGTTCAGATGTTTCCTCCCTTTTCTTTCCTCTTATTAACCTCTGCCCTTCCTCACATTGATTCCTGCACAGTTGTCTGTAGTCACAGGCAAACCACTGTTATTGCTTCAGGGGTTTTGTATTTGTGTGAATTTGTGATTATTTCCCCCTAAATTTCTGTTGTGCCCATCAAACTTTATTTTATCTTTCATCACTGTGCATTATCAGTTTGTTTCTGATTATTATTTGTTGGTAACAGCTGTTCTGTCATTCCCTATCACTTATTTTGCTGGTGTTTCAGTGATGCTGAGTGCACAGGTAGGATCAGTGCAGCTGCTGGGCAGTGAAAAGGTTGTTGTGACTAATTAATTAAGCTTTGAAAACTTTTAGAACTAAGGTCTGATTTACAAACTTGAGTATTTGTAGTTGTTTTAACACAGCTGGAGTTTAAACCTGAAGGTGAACCTCAAATGAATTTTGCAGAGTTGCTCAGAAAGACCAAAGGAAGTTCTCTCAGGACTTACCATTGCAGAGGGGAATTGGGATGGCACAGATTCAAGTGGCAAAGAGCCAGACTAGGGCATTTAAACTCTAGTTCAGGGGTGTAAATTAAAGTAGGGTTTCAGGGCTCCTGAGATACTTTTCTAGGTTGTGGTGGAATAGGAGCTTCTCTGAATTAGAGAGGGGATGAAGATGGAGCCAGTTCTGGCTCACAGGGGTCTTGTGTCAGTGATGCCACTGTACACAGAGGGGCATTTTCAGGCTTTTGACTAAGTTTGGAGAATTTCTGATTTATCATATTGAACCTCAGCCCAAGTCTTGAGCATTTTAGCACCCAAACTGTGGAGGTGTGGTGAGTTCACTGTGCAATTTATTTTCAGTTGGAAAGTTTTCTTTAGCTTCATGTAGGTCATAAATAAGTATAAACCTGCTGGAGATCCAGGTGGTCTGTGTGATACCTGTCAGTGCCTAATATTGAAAGCAAGAATTAGAAAAAAATTTTTTAGGGTGGATTTGTTTCCCACTGGTGCTTAGTGTTGCACACATCCTGCTTTGTAAGCACGTGGGAAGGGATAAAGCAAAGGCAAAAGACACAGTTTATAGCAGTTTGTAAATACCTGGTTTACTGAAGGAATTCAGCAAGAACCCCGAAGAGGGCACTGTTGGCTGCCTTAAAAGCTTCAAGTTGCAAACAGCTCTTTCTAATCGTGTCTTTGCCCAAGTCTGCCCCTACAAGGAGACCCTCGATGCATTTGGCCAAGTGGGAGCACTGGCAGCCTTTGCTCAGCAGCATTTACACATTGCTGTAATGATTAACAATAGTATTGTAGGTAATTCAGTTCTATTCAATGACAAATAAACCTGTGCCCTGAATTCTGAGCAATTCTGTTCTCAGATAGTGCTGAGCAAGTAGGAATCCAGATAATGCTCTGGCTGTTTGCAATGATTAAAGGTGGGGGGGTCCATCGGTGTAAGCAATTAGTCCCAGTTTCATGTGCCTTTTTATAGCATATTTTGTGCTACAAAACTCAGCCAGGGGTGGATGTTGATGGTCACATATTTACTGAGGTTTCATCCAGGATTTCCCTCTTCTTTAACCATGGAGTCCTGCCCACAGCTGCCCCAGTTTGGGTAGGTGGACACAGTTTCCACACTTAATACTCCCAAATAAATAAATATTTTCCTGTGTGTGAAGGAATCAACAGTCAGACAGCAAATACAAAACTGAACTCTGCTTCTCACAGCAAGCTTGTAAGAAAAGATGAATTTTGCTGTCTCGCATTTATAATTCGAATAGAGGATGAACACACAAGAAGAGTCTAAGAATATGAACTGAATTCACAGCCTTGGCTGGATCTGTGTCCCAAGAGATGCCTGCATGGGGGAGGAAAGCCAGGAGAAGCCTTTGCAAAGTGAGCCAGATCAAAGAGCTCTCCCTTGCTGACAAATCTGGTTGCAAAAAGGACAGCCCCTCTCTCCAAAGTTCAGGCTTCTGAAGTTGCTTTTAGATCTGTGAAATCAAAGTCAGCTCATTGATTATGAAAAAGTCGGTTCACATGCCTTTAGATCTCAGTGATTTCCGAGTCATCACCATAACTTTGGAGTGGTGAACGGGAGGGTTTCCTCAGGTTTGCAGGAGGAAGGGACCTGCACCCCTCCTGTGGGGCAATGTCACAGTCAGAGCCCCGAGTAAACGTTCCTTTGATGAGCTGGCCGAGCCTCGCATCTTTTTAATGCAAATGTTACCTTAAAAGGGTGATTAACTGGAGCCTGTACCTTCATCTTGAGCTAAAACCTCCAGCCCCTGGAGGTTTGAAGAGTGTTTAACCACGCCAGAATCCTCCTACAAACCTCATCCGTTCTGAAAGCACTGAATTTCCTGGTGCTGGTGTCTCCTTTGCCCTGTCTGCCCTCGGTGGGATGGATACAAACACCTTGGACACACCAGGTAGTAGCTGTGTGTGGATTGTTGCTGTTGTCCCTGGGCTGTCCAGGGGTCTCACAGCTCTGCCCTTCCCATGCAGCACCCAGAGCTTCCCACACACAGCTGAGGCTCCTTGCCAAGGCCATCCAGATGTGTCAGAGCAGATGCCTCTTCTATGCAGCAGAATCTTCATACCCAGGCTAAATGGTCTTGCTTTTTTTTTTCTATTTCTTTTTTCTATTTCTGTTTCTTTATTCTTTTTCTTTCTACATAAGAGGAAGGAAGACAAACTCCAAAACCAAGTCACTGCTCACAACAGTCTCTTCAGCCCTTCTCTTGCCCACTTGCTCTGTGAATCTGTGGCTGGTAAAGGACCTTTGCACCTCGGAGAGGCCAAAGCCACAGAGGGAAGCTCAGCTTCAGTGGCACTCAAAGCTGTGCAGAATACTTGCATCCAGCCACTAATGAGAGTTGCTCATTAGTGTAGCCAAAGGAGCACCCATTTTCCCACACACCTGGAGTTTGAAGCCTTTGGGGTACCCATGAAATAATTTGCCCCCAGATTTCCTATTGCTGGGTGGACAGATGTGCTGGGTGTGCACAGTGTGCAGGGAGCTGGCTGCAGCACAGAGAATAATGATCAGTCCAGGAAGTGGGAAAACCAGCAAACATGTGTGACTTGATCCATGATTTTTATTTGTACACACACTTTTCAGCTTTGCAGGGCACTGTGTCCACAGGAAACTTCTTGTTTCCCATGTGCTGTAAATATTTGTCCTTGCCCTGTATCTTTGCTCCTGGGAGATCGATTGCTTTTGAGCCCCTTCCTTCCACAGGTGGGTAATTTCTGCTCCTGCTTTTGAAAAAGCAGGCAAAAGAAACATGGCATCTTTGCCTAGGACATGAGTAATATGTTTTCAGCTTAATTTAGACAGGAAATCAGTGAAGTGTGTGAGGAAAGCACTTGTGAGAGAGAGGTTGGGGAGTTTTGAAAGCTAGAGAGCAGCAGTGCTCCAGTAAAAAAAACAGCTGGGAAATGTTCTAGAGGGAAATGTTAAATGGGAACCTGGTGGGATCACAGAACCAAGTGAGCATCTGAGATGAACAACAGGGCTGAGAATAATGAGCCAGCAGAGCCTTCAGTGAGCAGCAGTGATGCCTCCTGCCTCTGAATTGCCTCCTGTGCTCTCCTGCTCACCACACCTCATCTCCCATCCGTGCAGAATCGTTTTGCAAATCTATATTGAATCTGCAGAGAGAGAACTTCATGGGCAATGAGTTGGGTCATTCCTCCAGTGAAGCTACAAAAGCCAAATTTCAGAGTCCTGAAGTCTGATGCTTCCCAGATGAGATCTTGAGTGAGTCAACCTATGCAAAAACCTAAAGAAATGGGTGGTATGAAGCAAGATGAGTATTTGACATATTTGCATCCTCCTGTCCTGTGGCTCTTTGATCACTGTTACTGTTTCCTGAGGACAAAGAAAGGCCTGAAGCCATTTCAGTCTGTCGTGACATTTTATATTCTGTAGGGGATCAGGTCCAGAAACCACAGGGTTGCTGGACTGAAAAACAGAATTACAGCTCTACTCATCACTTGGGATGCCTTAGATTTGAACTTTTTAATATCACCAAAAAGTTAAATAACTTTTAAATTTAGTATTTCTTTTTTAAAATTTGAATGTGGCATGCTATAAACCCAAACTCTTAAATGTAGTCAGCTTAGAAGAGAAAAAAAGCCCAAACCCAAACCTCAAAATGCTTCTCCAATAGACTGTAGGCTTTTTTACATGGGTATAGCTGATATTCAGGTTGCTATGATGCCTTGGTTACTTAGAAATGTGTGCAGACTGATTATGTGTGAGCTTCAGGGAGAAGGTTTATCTCTGCTCATTTAATACAGTCCATCCCTTGCATTTCTCCCTCCCAGTGTTTCCTTGTGTGCTGCCTTCCCTCGGCGTTAGAATTTTTCAAAAAAGTTTTCCAAGCTTTTTAAATCATTTTGCTCCATCTTCTTCCTGTCTTCCAGCTCTTAAAAAAACCCCTGACAATCCCAGCTTGTAAGGAATCTAATTCAAAGTTGGTGCAGCAGGGCTTCAACCCAGGCACCATAGGGAGGATCCAAATGAGATGCCAAGGCAGAGGTATATCTGAAACAGAGAGATACAAACACATTTATTCCAGGAGCTTTCTCAACAGGTACAGGTTGTGACAGTTTTCCATATCTATAATCAAAGGCTTGCTCATGTTGCTTTTTAAGCCTGCCATGCATTTCTAGGGACTTGAATAGGATGAATATCAGAAGCTTATTGCATAATTTTGATATGGGGGGGGGGGGGAAGCAACGTAGAAGACAAATCTGTTGTCAATTGTAGCCAACAACACACCAGGAAACAGCTCCCAGTGCTAGAAATCACACCCCCAATTGAATGTCTGAAAGTTCATGGTTTGAGTGACCTGAGTTTTGTGCAGCTCAACACCTTCCTCTGCCTCTGAAAAGCAAGCCAGAAAAAAGAAGCAACACCCCCCAATGGATCCCTCTGCTCCCAGTCCCTTCCCTGCTGCCTTTCCCCCCAGCCCACACTGTGGATGTTCTGTGACACACACGCTGAAGGGGTGGAAACTTTTAACCAAGTGAGGACAGGCAATTCCAGGCTGCTGCCAACGACAGAACAATTTACTGAGAAAGAGAATTATCAAAGCTCTCCCCAAAGCCTGCTTGATCAAAGCCTCTCCTGAGAGGTGCCCTTTGGTGGGAATGAAAACACGGGTCAGAACTGGGTTTCAAAGTGGTTATTTGCATATTATTTGCTCTGCTGGTACACGAGTTCAATAGCTCTTGTACTCTCACCCTCTGGGGACTGGGAGATGAGGAGATTCCTCTGTTCATGGGCTACACGTGAAACCAGGAGGACCATGGTGATAATCTGCTCTGATCTGCTGCAGAACTCAGGGCAGGAGCCTTGCCCTGTCTCTGTTTGGAGCTCTCTCCTATCTAAGATGTATCATACAAGTATTAATTTAATTTCTGTGTGTGGGTTCAGCCTGTTGGGTGATACTGTAACTCCAGGCTGCCTAATGGGGGAACACAAACAGGAGATTGCTTTGCAATCTCAATAGAAAATGAAATATAGACTTAAAGGAGCTGGGATTTCGTCTCCAGCCTCAGAAAACCTCACAAATTAATTGCCCTTCACGTTTGCTCTTGTTAAAGGTTAGAATAATCCATTCCCTTCCATTGCTGCAACCCAGCATACTGTTATCACTCCTAGAACCTTATTAGATTTCAAAATATGATTAAGTGGATTCTTGAGGGAAGCTGGGGTGGGGGAAGCAGAGGTGGGTTTTTTTCTGCTGAAAGGTTAAAATTTTCATTTTGACACAGCTTATAGGAATTCTTCTGTTTTATGGTGGTATGTGATACCTGGAGGCATTACATACCAAGAAAACCTATTGATCTCCAGATTTTAATTAACACTAAACTACTGAGCTTGTGGAAAGAATGGTTTTTGATCAGGAATGATTCCAACATGGAATCATTCACAAGGAGCCATGGAGGGGACAGCAGTTCTGTCTCATTAGGGATGGCAATCATTCCAAGGGGGATCTGAAGAACAGCATAAAAGGTCAATATTTCTGAAGGAATGCTCATGGACTTAGATATTTTGCTCCAACAAAAAGGGAGTGTTGTACTTCTTGACTTTGCTTTGTACTTGTGGATTGTATTTCCAGAGGAAATCCAGGCTGAATGTCCCAGCTGTGGTGAGAGGGATGAGTGCAGTGGGTGGGAGAAGGTGCTGGCATCTGGCACTTCCTGCTCTGGGAATGCTCACCTTGTTCATCAGCTGCTGTGACAGCACAGAGCTGCTAAATACACCTGCTGCCTAATTACCTAAAGGCTTTTTTGCCCAGTTTTTTCCCTTTTTTTTTTTCTTTTGTATTATTATTGTTTAGGTCATTTTTGCACTCTGAAAAGGTGATATTTTCACAGACCTGGGCTAAAGCTTTTGCTTGTGGTTGATGTTATTGGGTGGCTTTTTGAACTGCTTTAAAATCCGAATGAAAGCTACTGAGCTGGAGGAAAGAGGAGAAGCTGCTCAAGCAGCACCTCTAATATATTCACAAGCTACAAGACAGCTTCCAGAAAGAGATAATTCTGTGTCATGGGACACTAGATGAAAGGACAAGATCAGGAACATTGCTTAGGATATCCAATGCCTTCCTTACTAGCCAGCTGGCCTCCCTCCAAGGGAACTCAGGCAGCTGCTTTGTCTCAAGGCCAATTTCATGCTCAGAACAATCCTGGGTTTGAAGGATTCTCAGAGCAAGGGGAATGTGAGAGGACTGAGAGCATCACCAGCACCACTGCCAGACTCTGAGAGCTCCCAGGTTTGGGGGCACAGGGGCTCCTCAAAGTTTCCCTCGGTGACAAGATGCTTGTGCAGAAAAACTGTGCACTGAGGTACGAGGGAGACAAAAGGGAAAAGAGGGAAAGCAGCTCATGAGATCTCTGCTGTTTGAGTCCTGCTGTGGTGCTTTAGCTAAATTTCTGGTTTGGAAGAAAACTTGACTTCAAAGTGCCATTTAAGGCAAAATTCCACCAATTAAATATGAAGTGTGTAACTTCTGTTTGCAGAGCCCTGGATCTGCTCTCACCCACAAACACGTCCCTCTGCTGCCTTTCCACCAAGCCATGTATTTCATTTCTTAAAATCTTTGGTGTTTGGGGCTATTCTGTTGTTTACTAAGTTTATTTTGATGTGGATTATGCATCTTCAGAGGGTGTATTTCATCACTGCTTCACAACCCGTTGGACACTGTTCTTCTGGCATATCTGTCACCTGAATAAGACATCTGTGACACAGGCTGCTATAAATCATGGAGGGAAAAACAGCATCAGGGATGATTTCTCCAAGGGTAATAACCCTGAAAACCTCTATATGCAGGTTTTGGATGAAAACATATTTTTAAATGAAGGTAAAATTGTATTACTTCTAAAATGCAGTGAGATCACTTGATGGGAACTCAGTCAACATTTAGTCCATGAGCTCAACCCTTTACATTAACATTAGCCCTCAAGCATTTTATAAGTGCACAATGTTTTAGGATGTTCTTGTGTTCATGAGCCAAAAGCTGTGCTGAATTAGGAATCTAAAGAGCTCCAACTGGTCTATTATTAATCTCTAATTCCCCATCTGCAAGGTGTAACAGATAAAGAATCTTGTGATCAGAAATAGCATTTGACAAGTAGAAGAAAAACTCATGTCAGCAGTGAGAGAGGGAGGCTGAAGAGGGACAGGATCTTGCACATGAAAAAGCATGTAAAAATGTTTTAGCAGAATAAATATACATGAAAACTCCTAATGCACCACTACTGAAGGCATAAATCTCTGCATTTCAGCTTCATGAAGTGATTTGGATGCCAAAACAAAGTGGCATTTCATACCAGCTTTGCATAGGTTTTAATGACTGTACAAGGTTCAAAAAATGGGAAGTGTGGACTCTTTATTTCATCTAGAATAGTATATTATAGGGCAGTGATCTGCACAATAAGCTGTGCTTCAAGAATGTCAAATTGATCATTTTGTCACCAGAATGTTGCTGTCTAGCAATGTGAAACCTAAAAGGCATAATCAGAGCTGTATCCAAGGAGAAAAGATTCAAAATTTTTAAGTCAATACCTGTCAAGTAAATAGGGTTTGAGAAGTGGGACCCTCTCATTTAATCCACTCTTCAAAGTACACATAGAGCTGACAAAACAGAAAATACATTGCAGAAAGCTCCACAGGGTTCCTTTTCCCTTTTTGAACAGCTCTGGGAGTTGCTGAAGGATGCTGGCTGTCCTGCTACTTGGTGTAGAGCACAAGCCTGAAGTTAAAGCTGGATTTGGGAAAATAAACACAACTAAACATACAAATCAATGCTTGGGCAGCTCTGGAAAGGAGCCTTCCAGAGAAGCCAGATATTCTTGCCCTCCTCTGCCATTCACTCGTGTGATTGTGCTGACAACTCGATCCTGCATCAAACACAGGACCCTCCTCACACCTTCCTCTTTGGGAATTGTGAGGATCTCACCTTGAATCCCACCTTGGAGCCCCTCTCAGTTACAAATGTGACAGTCACTACAATGGCAAACTTCCCATGGAACGATTTCCTGCTCAGTCCTGAGCTGCCCTTCCTTTTTTTCTTTTTTTTTTTTCATCTCTGTAATTAATCTTGGGTTTAGCTGCTGGAGCTCAAACAGCAATTGTCCTTTACAAGATTACACTGAAAAATGATTTAACACTGTATTACACTGAGCAAAGGGTGATACTAAAAACAGGCAAGTATGCAAACATTTCAGGAGGCAGGTAATCACTGTAGCCAGAAGAGTATATTTGCTAGAAGTTCTGCAAATATTTAGTATTTAAAGGTTGCTGCTGTTATTTCACAGACTTATAATGTCTTGCCAAATTATACTCTCCTAGCCTGAACGCTAATTTTTTTCTTTGGCAGAAGTCATGGATGCAAAAAATCAGTCAGCTTGGATAGGTTGGTCCTCTGCAGTTATGTGTGGTCTTTTCTGTAAGGGAGCACCTGAAAGTTCTTTATGAATGATGCAGGATATTTGAGTCCAAGTCAAAAAGGGACTTCAAAAGTTGTAGAACACTCTGTCAACACAAATCCTCCACGCTGCAGGATTTATATAATGACTTTTCCTAAAGAATCTAATTCTAGCCATTGAAACACCAGCTCTTATAATGCATAATCTTATAATTTCGTGTGACAGGAAAAGAAATAGATTATTTCCCTCACTATTTTAGTTTCTTATTGCCTATAATGACCAATTCCTACTTACATCTGCAGTGATGCCAATGTGCCTCCTCATACAAATCAGACATGCAGCATTCTTCTGCATGCTGGTAACAAAAATGATTATTTATTTCAAATTTATAAGTAAGCCTTGGCATTCCTAGCCCTACATCCCTGAGTCCTTTTTTCAAAGCAGGGAGACAGACCTGTTGAGACAGGTCCCCTCTGTGGAAAGCTGTCCTGCAGCCACATCTTCCTTCAAAGGTGAACAACTTCAAACCCATTTGTCTCAAATGGAGTTCAGATCTCACAGAAAGTCACTGTGATACTTCAAATGAAAGTAGAACCATTACTTCTCCCACTATGTTTTTTTTTAATTTCTTTATTGGTTTCTAGCAATGCAGACTCCTCAGCTGCCTTCAGTAAACACCTGCTGAAGGTCTGACAGGGGCTGGAGGCACCACTGGGTTGCCTCAAGGCCTCTCAAAGGCTCTTTCCACCCAGAGGTTCTGCAGCCAAGACCCCAAAGGATGGTCTTGCAAGTCTCAGGAAGATAAACAGGTAGTTCTTGCTCAGCTGCACTGGAGCAAACCGGGAGTAGCTCCATCAGTGCTAAAAGACTTGCATCAATTAGGAACTGATGTGAGGAGAAAACAAGTATGTGAGGAGAAAATAAGCACGTGGGTTCTCTCTCTACCAGTGCCCTTCCATTTGTAATGGCAGAGTTATCATCAAGCTCTTCTAATCACTTGTTTTGCACTGGAGATTAATGCTGAGTAACAGGGTTCAGGAGAAAAGATTTTTGTCCTATCAGGCCTTGAGTGCTGTTGGAATATTTTTCTGTGTGGAGAACTCCGGAGGAAGCAACGTGGATGATGAGAATTAGGAACTCTGTTAATGAGGTTGACATCAGTCTCTTGTAAAATAGAAAGGTCTTTTCAGTTCACTGCCCCTGCTTCTTCATCCAGACTGTCTGTCATGAGGATGCTCCTTGGCTTCTTTCAGTGTAGCATCTGCTGCTCTTATTCTGAATATCTCCCCCTTTCCTTTGTCCTCATTATGATTTAAGCCATACAAAGAATAATTTCTAAAATAATTTGAGAATCAAGCTCCCCAGAACTGCAAGATATTTGGGGATTTTAAAACCCATTTAAAATTAGATTCAATTGGGTTGCCTTCTGGTTTTCTGAGCTATTAGAAGTAACTGGTATGGGGTTCAGGGAATCTAAGCAGCGTAGAGGATGGAAATTTGCATTTAAAAATAATGACAGCTAAGGTTCTCAGGGGAGTTGAGAATCTTTAAAGTACTTTGAAGCCTGAGAAATACTGCAAGAACTGAGAACTTGAAAAGTACACTGTGCTTTTCTGAGAGATTGTGCAAGCTTTCTTTTTCTTTTCTAGAGATATTTCCGTGTCTTACTCTCAGAGGCCAAACTGTGCTTTGGATTAACACCTGAGTGTTCCCAAACAGCTGGTTGCACGTGGGAGTCCTCTTCCATCTCCTCCACATTTCCCATACACCAGCACTTCTTGGGAGACTCCAGGGGAGTCCTTTAACTTGGGGCCACCATGTTGAGTAAGAGAGAGACATAAAATGAGGGCAGGCTGGGAGAGCTGGGACTGCTCAGCCTGGAAAAAAGAAGGCTTTGGGAAACCTTACAGCATCTAAAAGAGCTCCAAGAGAGATAGAAAAGGACTTTGGAACAGGGGGTTGAGTGGCAGGACGATGGAAAATGGCTTCCCTCTGCCAGAGGGCAGATTTGGATTAGATATTAGGGAGAAATCCTTCCCTGGGAGGGTGGGGAGGCCCTGGCACAGGCTGCCCAGAGAAGCTGTGGCTGCCCCATCCCTGGAAGTGTCCAAGGCCAGGTTGGACAGGGCTTGGAGCAACCTGGGCTGGTGGAAGGTGTCCCTGCCCATGCAGGGGGTTGGATCTAAATGATCTTCAAGATCTCTTCCAACCCAAATCATTCTACAGTTCTAAGAAATCAGCCTAAGGCCACACTGGAGTTTTAGCAACCAGTCACTGCTCACACTGACAGTTTCCAATTAAAGATTTCTCATATTCCCAAAGCTCTCTTCCCACAGAGAAGTCTGCCAGGCTTTTATTCTGCCTTGTTTTCCTGGTGGCCTTTCTAGGACTCTGAACTCTTTAGCCAGAAGTTTTAGAAGAGCCTTGATCTAGAAATCAGCTGCAGGTCAGCAGTGAGTCTCATTGCCACAAATTCCTTGAAAAGGGACCAACTTGTGATAGTTTGGATATGGTGCCTTCTTTGCAATAACAGTAAGGAATCAGAAAAAAAGTCAATGCTGAATAGATGGCTACAGGAGCTGCTGCATGCTGAGACAAAATAACTTCACATGC
This sequence comes from Manacus candei, assembly GCF_025592945.1. Classification (NCBI taxonomy): domain Eukaryota; kingdom Metazoa; phylum Chordata; class Aves; order Passeriformes; family Pipridae; genus Manacus; species Manacus candei. The sequence continues at coordinate 15,031,966 of NW_026138085.1, read as the reverse complement.
TGTTCTGTTTGAAATGGGAGTTGGATTTTATCTCTGAGTGTCAACAAGTAAGTGTTGCAACTATTCATGTGTACCGAGAAAGAGTGAGGAGAGCTGATTACTGGGCAGAGGATTGGACTTCAGCAGCACCAGATAAATTTAAGGCTAAAAGACATCTTTGCAAATTAAGTCACTCTGTAGGCAAAGAGTAAATGAAGAAAAGTCCACGTAGTTTCACATCCACCAGTGGCAGATGGAATCCAAGGTTCTGATGAGGCATCAAAATTCCAGCTGTGCCAAGACTGGTTAATGATGGTGTTAATGTTGTTTCCTTTTCTTGAAAAATGAGGAAATTTGAAGGCTGAAAGGCCACGTTGGCCTTTAGGGTGTAAGGAAAACAAGACTCGCAGAGCAGCAGTTGCAGACATTAATTTGGGTTTGTGCAAGTTCAGGCAGATTCCTCAGTCCCCCCCTGAGTGCAGAGGGATCTGTTTTTGTGTGTGTGCATCATCCCTCACTTTAATAGGATGGGCTTTTAGCAAAACAGTGTGGTGACCTGGAGAGAGAAAAACTCCTGGGAAGCAGCAAAGTGCTGAGCAGCCTCACTCAGTTTTCTGTTTGGCCATCCCACAGGAAGCTCTCAGCACTTTTTATTTGATTCTCTGTTGTGAATCCCTGAAGACTTCATCAGAAGGGGGAGAAAAAAAAAGTTCCTCTGCTTGTCACGCTCATTTTTTTTCCTGAGAGTCTCTGAGGGATAGAGTGTCTCTGCAAAGACAAAAGCAGAACTCCTCCTTTGTCAAAAAAAGTGGTCCAGAAAGTTAATACCTTTATCTCCACACACAGGGTAGTCGATATCTCTGAGAGCTGTTTTTTTAATTTATTTTTAAATGGAGCTGTACATTGCCAAAGACTGGCTCTTTTTGTGTGTGCAGGAGGCTCTTTCTCTGCTGGTTGAATTTACCAGGCATAACCTTTCTTTCACATAATAAATTCCCCCAGGAGAACGGGTCTCTGCTTTCGGAACCTTCAGCTCCAGGAGACAATTGAAGGGTCACCCTGTTCTGAAGGGAGAGGTTCCTTGGTCTGTTCAGCTGTCCCAGTGTGACAAAAGAAGCACATAACACCAGGCAGAATTGCTGCAAGAAATCTTAGGTCATGGTGATTCTTTCATCCTGCCCAGAGGACACGTCTTAGCTGAGATTTTCCAAGTGAGAAAGTTTATGAATTTATTTCTATGACTTAAAAGTTTTTTACTGCAAATTCGAACAGCTGGAAAGGTATTTGGTATGTTGTGGTTGCCTCTTTGTGGACTAAACTTAAACAAATATATTTTATATAAGCTGGGCTTTTCTTGCTTCCCAGTATGTAATATTTTTTTTTTCTCTGCATTCTTACTTTAAGAAGTTGATCAATGTAGATATTTGGAGGAGATTCTCTATGCATTATATAACCTGTCTAGTAACCAGGAGATACCAAGGAGTTATAATTTAACTAATAACAGAGAATGCTCAGGGGAGACAATTCCTGCCAGGCTGTGTGCTGGAATACACAGAGCCTGCACAGCCACAGCTCAGGAACAAATGTCTAATTGCACCTTTCACTTGTGTTCAAGGAGACAATTAGTGTCTGAAATAGCTGCCCTGGAAGAAGAGGGAAAGCTGGGAGCCAGGCCATGCAGTTATTTATTGGGAGAATTTGAAGATGTGGGTGCTGGAAAGCAGGGAAGGGAGCCTTTTGCATTCCCAGGCTGGATCCCATTGGAAAGTGTCATCATTTCCTGTCTCTGGTAGAAAGGGTGACAGGCTCTGGAAGTAAAAGACTGGGGAGGGTTAAATTTGGGACTGTCCAGCTCTGCAAACTTTAGTGTATGACCACGACTCTAATCAGGACAAGGCTTTAAATGTCCAAGACAAGTATTTGTGAATGACCAAAAGGTTGCTTTGCCCCAGGAATTGCTTCAGACAATCCCATAATATCCCTTGGCTGAGGCAGCTCCAAGGAATCCCTGCAGGGCAGGCTGGACATGGACAAACAGCCAGAGTGGGAAAGGACCTGCTGTGGTTTCCACTTCGGGTCACCTGGTGGTGGTAGAGCAAATACACGCTTTCTAAAGCTTCCTAGTTTAAGTTTGTTCAAACAAATAGCTGTATCTATTTTCTCTTCCTCTGACTTCCCACCAGGATGCCTTTTTTTGGTGGGAAGCAGAGATGTGCATTTCTAAACTGCAGCAGGCTCAGCCCTGGAATGAGGTCTGTGTGATGACCTTTCTCCAACTGCATCATTTTTTTGGTGGTATTTTCTGCAGATTGCAGCAGGTAGCAAATAGTTTTAGTCAAAGCTTTCAAATACTGTAATTTGATGTTCCAGATGGTGCTGTATATGATGTTATTTTGACTTTGCTGCTACATTATTTTATGCTCTTTTTGAAAACTCAGTACATCATGCAACCAAAAAACCTCATTATATTATTCAAATATTTTCTTATGAGGGTATAATATAGGTAAAATTTAGAATGAAAAGAATTGCTGGAAATCTCCTTTTTTTCCCCTGAAAACTATGATTTTCTAATAAACATAATATTCCTTGTTGAAAAAAGACATCTATTTATTAAAAAGAGCCATTGTTTGTTTTTCAAGTTAACGTTTTGGACTTTTGTTTGCTCCTTAAGACTGACTGAATAATGTGTATTTGCAGTCAGTGTGTATAAAGCTGCATTATCTTTCATTACTCTTGCAGCCTTTCCGGGCTGTTTGGCTGTGAAATGTATTGTAATTAAAAACGTGGAGGTAGCTTTAAAAAAATACTTATCCGTGGCCGTGCCTGGGAAAAGAAACATTATTTCCTTTGTGACAAAAGAATAATAACCCTGGCAGATGGGTTGCTGCAGAGCAGGAAGAAAAGCTCTGTTAGAGGGGGACTGACAAAGCCATCTGTGCCGAGCGGGGAGTCCTGTCGTGGAGGTAATAAAAAGACACGATTTCGGTTCAACTGGGCCCAAAGAATCCCTGCTTCAAGCTTGCTTTCTGACTTGGTAGGTAAATATCGTGGTCCTAAGATATTAATGGCTCTTCTGGTTTATTGAAGTGACCTTGTTGTTGTCCCCTCAGCAGGGGTTGTTTGAGGTTCGGGTCTCTTGCCCCGTTCTCTCTGCTGGGTCGCTGCCAGCACCTGAGTTGGCATCAGCCCAGAGCAAGGCCAGGGACGTTCTGCTGCAGTCATGGCTGTGACAGCCACAGATGCATCCCCCCCATCCAGGAGGAGCTGAAACCTTCCTCTATTTACAGGGTAAAGTGAGTCTTTGAGGAGGATTATCTGGAGCAAACTTCTCAATAGAACCCCAAGGGAATCGTTTGAATTCGACTTTTGCTTTGTTGACTATTCGATGGTACCCAACCTCTTCCCCTCTTAAAATAGATTAATGGATTTCCCACCAATCATTCCTTCTTTTTTATTTCCTTCCCAGTGGTTTTCAGCTCCTTTTGCAAGGGAGGATGGGGTAAAGGTTTGATTATTATTGTCTCGTCTGGCCTATTACACAAACAAGACAGATTGCTGCCAATAGGAGCCAGATTGGATCCCCACTATTTGCTCTCTTGATTTTTACATTCCTTTTTTTTGCTAAAAAAAGTCCATTTAAAAGAGGTGAAGCAGAAAAGCTTCTTTCAAAAATAATTACTCAGAGGCTTTCCAGCCATATGAAAAGGAACAAAATCTAAACCCCTAAACCTCCACCAGGGAAACAGAAACCCCACAGTAACAAACCTTACCTTGAAAAGCCAGAAAAGTGCAAACCAGAACATTCAGATCCAAATCCCATGGTTGCTTCTTCAAGATGGATGACATTCAAATTCCAGAGCTAATCTGGATTCTGCTCTTTTAGGATTGGTGAAGTCAGATCCAAACAGACTGGAGTTTGCTTTCTGATTTGGTCTGAGCTGCAGCTCCAGTATTTCCTTGAAAGGCAAGATATCAGGAGGGCTATTGATGCTGGGATCAATGTTGTGTTTGAGAGGACTGAGAGTCTTACAATAAACAGCAGGGATTGTTTGCCTGTTTTTGTAGGGCCTGAAATACTTTACCAGCTTGCAGGCTGAGTGCTGCTATTCCAGTCCCACACCTGCTGAAGAGACAAAGCTGGGCATCCTCCTGAGCTTGCACCCAAGGATGCTCTTTGGAAAGCTGGTTTAAAGCATGTGGACTTGATTTCTTTTGTCTGAGGATATGTATTTAAAGAGAAAACAACCGTAATTCTGTAGTGGTTTGATTCCTTCTTGAGAGATTTCTGGTACTTAAGAAATCACTTCTAAGGGAACAATTATTCCTAAAAATAATAATAGTGGGTTCTATGTGAAAAAGAGCTGGTACTTGACTAATTATGCCTTTTTTTCTGGGTTAGTAAGAAGAAGCTGGAAAGGGAAGAGCAGTATTTCACAACTCAGTTTTTGTAAATATTGCTGAGAAAGAGCTCACCAATAATATGAGACTCACTAAGCTGGGTTCAAACTTTTTGCCTGAGCAAAGGGAACAAATGCCTCAAGTGCAAAAGCAGGTTTAGTTCTTTGCTTTCCTAATCTGTTTTCTGACTCCAAACTTGTGTTTCTTTGCTTTGCTTTATTGCCCTCGAAATTAGCAACAATAAACAGACCAGTATAAATCACCTTTCACAGTCCCTCTCATAAAACCTCTCTGGGGAGTCATTACATGATCCTTTGTAGTCAAGCAAGCACCAAACAGCCTTGGTTCCATGGATGAACAGAAACCACAGAGTTAGTTAATGGTACTAAGCAAGGTTAATTAACAAAGTGATTAATTCAGTGAGACATCTCAAGTAAACATGAGAGTTTGAGTTTAATCTCTGGATGTTCATCCCCTGCTGAAGCTATTGTATTTTCATTGTAGCAGGGAAGAGAACAGAGTTGATGTTTCTGTCAAGAACGTGCTTGACTCAGCCAAAGGCATCACAGTTACAAGCTGTTCAGGTGTTTAAGATGTGCTGTCCATGCTGTAGCATTCAGAACTACTCTGTTTTCAGAGCTCAGATTTACAAAGAGTATGAAAAAGAAGTCCTAGAAAATTAGCTCAAGAGCCCTCTGTTTCCATCACTCTTATTGCATCACTGCAGTGAGGAATGCAAAAATTCAAATCAGCCCAAATGACTCCTCCTCAGGCAGATACCTGGTGAGCTCCAGCTGCCTGATTCCAGTTGACTGTGATTCCAGGAGACTCCCTCCTACCAGAAGCCCACTGTAAGTCCATAAAGCCCACCATGAACCCACCTGAGATTGTAAGTGCAGAGACACGGGCTGAGGTGCAGATGAGACATGGCAGAGGTTTCACTATGCCAAGGAACAGGTGGTTCTATTGACAACATCCAAAGAGACTGAAATTTAGCCAGAATAAGCCCTCAGTGGTTTAACTCCTCTCTCTCAGTAAGGTGGGTTACTGAAGAAGAAGGTGGGATCCTTTTCTCTACACACTTAATTCCCCCACTGATACTAGAGATGATGTGTTGAAGCAGATATTACTGTTTCAGTTGCTTAATTATTTGCCACTTTAGTGCCTGGACCTTTCAGATCTTTTATTGCATTAATGGCACATGAACTGCCCTCTGATGACATTTAAATCCCTTTAGGTGCTCACCTAAAGCCCACTGACCTTGGCCACAGCCCTCAGACCCACATCACCCAGAGACCAAACTCTCACTCTCTGAACATCCTCCCCTGCTGCAGCAATCACAGAGTTTTCTGAGAATAGCAAGCAATATTTCATGAAGATTTGCAAAATCACATCATTTGGGAGCAGAGTAAGAGCTGATTAACCATACCTTAGTAATGATGGGAAGGTTTTCATTTGTATAGAGAACGTTGGACAAAACTGACTGTTAACAATTGCCTCTAACTGAGGATTTATTACTCACTATTGGAGCCTTAAGACTCTTTAAATACAAATGTCTTTATATTTTAGCTCAGTCACAATTAATTCTTTTACTCTCCTTGAAGGGCAGCTTAGTAACAATTAAGTATCTTCCACCCCTGGAAGATAAACCAACTTATGAAATGCTGTGTCAGGGAGTCACAAACATGAGGTTGAACTGAATCTTGCTGTTGGGGGAATGAAAAGAAATCCTTATGTTCAGGGTTAAGAGTCCCCCTTTGGCTGTTTAAGAGACCTTCTATGGCAAAACTCATTAAACAGGTGATAACAGCTTTTCAAACCAGATTGGATTAAACATTAAAATTTCAAACCGTGTTGAGCTTCTGTTTCTGACAGAAGAAAACTAAGTGGAAGATGAACAGAAATGTTAAGAAACTTCTTATACCTGTGAGAGGGCTAGGATGGGAAAATTCCTTTCCCATTAGTAACCAGTCTGTGGTTCAGCTCCTCAGAAAGGGGCTCTTTTATCCCCCGTGGAGAGAGTGGGCAGAAATATCTCAGCATTGGAAGATCTACTCTTGAGGGAAGGGTTTTAATTGTCTTTGGCTGAACACTCCTCACTGTCTTTTGGACCAGGGAAATTATTTTCTTAGTGCCTTCACCTTTGCTGGCAGAGAATATAACACCTTCCTGCTGTTCTCCCAAGCACTCTGCATTATTGCAATGGGAATGAAATTTATAACATTGTGAGCCTCATAAAGTTGGGCAGGCTGCATCCCAGCCAGTTGCCATCATTCTTCCAGAAATAATACAATTTTAAATAAATGCAATCCCAAGTGTTCCCTTTAGTTATCACCACAGAACAATGCCTGGGAATGTTGCTGGCTGCAGCTGCCAGGAAGACTGATGGGGGCCCATTGAAAAGCCTGCTCACTTTCTTAAAATGCAAATACCTGCAGCCCATACCTGGAAAGAGCTAATGAGCAATTGCCCTTGGAAACACAGAAGACAGAAGACATTCCATCCTGTTCCTTTATATATTCACAGGCCTGACTTCTGGGTAATTCACCAGAGCCATAACTCACTATATGATTCATTAGATGTTAAAAAAAATGTTTGAAGTTGTCACAGAGAAGATGACAAATGTGCAAAGGAGATGTGCAGCTATGATGAATCTGCAGAAGATGAACAAAGACTTTGGTACTATTTAGAAAGTTCAGAAAATGCTTTCAAAATTCCCAAACCACAACACTCCAACCCGGGGATGCCCCAGTTTAGCAAAAGCTTTCATATACTGTTTGTCACAGCAAATGTATCTGTTTAATTCTCAAGTAAATGTTCTGTAGTAAATTGTCAGATCTTGTGACTAAAGACCAAAATAAAAGCAAAACTTCTGAATAACCATACTATACATCTTAGCTATTCTACTTAAAACGTGTCGCTTGACCAAGCAGGAAGAGTTTTTCTCACAGCTTCCAAGATTCAGAAAAACTTCAGTGTGTTATTAAACTACATTAAAAAAGAGAATAATCCTGCTCTAGTTCTGAGGAACCACACAATAAACTTTCAGACACTGCACAACAGTGGGAGATTCTCCAAAACACAGATTGTGTCACCTGAGAAGTCAGAGAAGTTGCTTTTTGAGGACTAAATCCCCAAGTCTGTGTGCAGTTTCTATGTAAAGCCACTGTAACACGTGTCCTGAAAGCTGAAATGTTCTGGGCTTCCAGTTCCTCAGCTGAAGAGTTTTCACTTCAGAAACTCCAGTGTTCTGATGGTCAAACTCCTTCTTCTAGTTTCTGGTTTGAATTGGCTCCCACTCAGACTGCCTGTGAGCTGTGTAGCACCAGCAATGCTGCAAAAGGAGTTGAAAGCTTAGCAAAGATGTGGGAGAGGGTGGAAAAATATTAAAAAATACATCCAAATTGATCCAAAGCCCAACGAATTTGGGTCACATTTAGGAATAAAATAAGTTTACTTAGTTCCATTCCTGATCACGTTAGTTGATTGAAAACCAAATGCTCCAGTTTGATATTTGTTACCATTTGCTACATTTTTATGAGAGATTTGGACTGAGATCAGATGATGATCAAAACAATGCTGTTATAATGATGGCCATCAACCTTCAGCTGTCTGTCTAGTCTGTGCTATGCTTTTGGGAAGTATACAAAATAATTATAAACTTACTTAAATTTTTATGTCAACTAACAAAGGTTCAAGTTATATTTCTGTGCTGTCTAGAAATGGAGACAAAATAGTTGTGGAACAAAGAAAATGTTCAAAGGAGTGAAGAGTTCTAAACCAGTACATCTCTTTCTTCTTACATGCACGTCATCACAGATATGTGTTTTTTTTCCAGGCAATGTTTCTGCAGAGCTAAAAGGCTTGTGGATTCTACTGAGGTCCACACCATGCCACGAGATTAAAGGAGATGAGGATATAAAGATAAAATACAGGAATGACTTATACGCTCCCTGAAAGCATTTTGTTTCATATCGTTGTAAAAAGCCTTTTGATTATGGAGAAAGGGTCTAATTTCACAAGCCTTTCATGTAAATAATTCAGCTCTAAGAAACCATGCCAGGCCACTTTCCTTTTGATGCCTTGCAGTGTGTGAGCAACAGCAACCTCAACAAAGCCAAACTTCTCGTGCTTTTGAAAGATGCTAACGACTCTCCAGGAATATTTATAACTTGCCAAACAGCCTGAGCCTGTTAACTCCGGGGGCACTGCTGAAGTTTTTAATTTCCCAATCAAGATTTGCACATTTCTGAGGAAGGAGCTCTGTGGCTCTCTCTACTGAGAGTTTGTCATTCCCTCCTTTGCTCCACAGTGGACACAAAAAGACTTCAGGTTTTCCAGCAGATAAGAGGTCAGCTGTCCCCATGACCCTGGGAGTGTGACTCCTATTTCAAAGCACCTTTGTTATTCCATGGATATGCTGGAATATTCTGCCTCCTGCACCAACTGCCAGAGGCACAGGAAGAATGGACAAGTAAATTCACTGATTCTCCTGGCTGTGCACACAGGTGCTGAGCTGGACACAGTACTGGGAATAAAGATGCCAGGGATTTAGTCCTCAGTCTCCCACGGAAAAGGCACAAGCCCTCTGGGAAGTTTTGACTGCATTTTTACACTGTCCAGAGCTAAAATGTTCAGGTTTTGATCAGCAACTGAATGCTTTGACACTGCTGTTTTCATGATAGATCTCACAGGGCTTTGGTCCCTCTCCTGCATGGCCCTTGGAAGGTTTATTTCTTCTCTTAGATGGTCTCCCTCTTGCTGGGAGGGTCCAACCCCATTTCTCTCACTCTGCTGCTGCATTTTGCTTGTAACTGATTCCAGTCTCCTGCCTGTTTTTTAGGGATTTGACTTCCCACCTTCCCTGCATTATCTCAAGCCCTTGTGTTTCTACCTGATGTAGAAACATTTGTGTGTTGGCATCCAGGCTGTTCATGAATATATGCAATGAACAGTTGTGGTTCTGGTGAGAGTCTGCACTTGGGTGACAGAATTTTCTTACTGGATATTCCTATTTGTGCCACTTGTTTGCTCGGGAAAGACCTTCGTTCTGTTCTCACAGCTGAATTTTTTTCCAGTGGAATCCTAATACAGGGATCTTTTGATTTGAAATTCTCAGAATTTGATTTTTTTTTTTTGCCCTGGTGCTGTGTAGTTTTGATTTCCATAAGTTTAACTTTAGTGATTGCAGTACTTAAAATTCCAGTGACTGTGTTAGCTCTCTTTGTTATATGTATATGAGAGGGAAACTCAGCACAATTTCATGCATAAAGAGACACAAGTACCAAATTTAAGAGTCTTTTTATTGATCTAAACATTGAGATGTACCTGCCTTAGAGAAATTATCTTCAGGCACGTTAACTCTGAGATGGGTGTGTGCTCAGAAGTGTAACAGATTATCACAACATAATATGGCCATTACAGAGAACTGTTCTAATGATCATGAATGTGACTACCTTGTAATAACAGGATATTCTCCACACTGCTCACAAAAATACTTATGAGCTGGTGTGTGACTTATGCTCACAATTTGCCTCACACACTGCAGTGAATCTGGACTGTGTTTTATAGGACTTGGCACAGAAAAGCTATTAAAGGAACAAGTAGAGGGCCCACAGGGGAAAGGATCTCTGTGCTCTGAGGAGAAAGGAAAAAGCCTTGCCTTGGTTTATGCAGCACACAGGTCTGATCCTTGTTGACTCTGGATAGTGTGTGAAGTTGTGCTCTTCAGGGCTCATCCCAACTGTGTGTGACTGGACAGGAGCATCTGGTCAAGGGAAAGGCTGGAGAACACAACTGGAGAGCCCGGAGTGAGAGCCCAGTTCAGGATGGTGCTGGAGCAGCACTGAACACTCCCCTGTGCTCGTGGTTTCCCACCATGTCCCTCCTGCCCTCTGGGGTAATTCTGGATTTCTGACACAATCAGGGAGCAATATCCCAGCTCAGGAACAGCTTGGCTGCTGAAGCAACTTTCCTGGGAGTGCTCGTGCAGGAGTATGAGTGTACAGACACTGATTTAAAGGCAATGAATTTGGGGGGAATCGCCTCGAGCCACTTATTTGACCATGAGGAGAGTAGATTAGAACATGTGCCTGAGGTGAACAAGAGGTGTAATGGTAATAATCCCCAGACCTTACTGAAGTAAGTAAACAATAATCAGAATTGTGAGATGAGCTAAAAGCTTCAGACAGTCTTTTGTTGCCCTGTGAGGTGAACTGTGTCCATCCTTCCTCTTACACTTTGTGGCAAAGGAAAGGTATGGTGTGTGTTCTGAGAGTTCCTGTGTGGGGGCAGAGGGGCAAAACACTGCCAAAAATGCCTGGAAATACCAATGATAAACCTGAAAGACAAAAATATTTAAGCAACGTGATTTTTACTTCTTTTTGGGATTTTGTGGGGTTTTTTTTCAACAGGGATTTCTAGATAATGCCAAAGCTGGTCTTTGCTTTGCTGATGACAGGCTGCCCAAAGAGAAGAGCAGGTTTTAAAACCCAGAGTGCTTGTTGTGGGGTATCTTGTGCCCTGGGCCCAGAGAAAAGGTCCTGCTCTCCCTGCTCTGGTGATCTCTTGGTTGAAATGATGCCAGTTATGAGGAGTTATGAGGAACTTGAGGGGTAGAAGTTTGAACTGAAGCAAGAATATCATTAGGTACTGTTAGATTATGGGGACCATACTGTGACATTTCAGTAAACATCCTCTTCAGTCCTCTAGTTCTTGAATCATCTGCACATAAGCCAATAGAACAGGTTTATCTCCTGACAGAGAATTTTGTAAAAACATTGTAGGGCACAAATACTTGGGGAGGGCAGATGAGAGGTCTTTTTGCAAACTGCCCTATTCATGATCCCGTGTTGTGCCCTGTATCCCAATAATGATGAGATGAAGTTTTCCTTTTTCCTCTTTAGGGAAATGAAATTTTTGTCTATGGATCCTGACAATGAAATCTACATTACAATGCATGGCCTTTCTGACCTTCTGCCTGCAGTATTCTGACTTTCCTTGTTCACAATAATGATTAAAAAAATCTCCTGAGCATACAGGATTTTTGGATGTTAAAGGATTTTCATAAGAGAAAAATCTTAAATTAAAATCTGAAGTTAAGCAGCGTATGAGGACAATTAAACACACAGGTCTCACTTCCCTACATCCTCCTGTTTGTTGTGTTGCTGCAGGTTTTGTTGCTTGTGATCAAAAGATGAACACAAAGTTCAGACAGACACAAATAGGTCACCCTCTCCTGCCTGGCAGTATCAGGATTGTGCAGCTGTAGTTGAGGTTTGCAAGATCTTTAACAAAAGTTCATTTCTCATTCAGAACACAGACAGATTTGTGTTGCTGAATCCTTTTCACATCCCCTCACCACACAAAAAAAGCATGTGCTAAATTGAGTTCAGCCCATAGCAACAGTTCCTCTGATAACCTTGGAATGCAGAATGCATGGACAGAGGACACTTTAAGTCTTTAGCAGGAATACTTATTAAATAAGCCCCTGCTTTTGTAATAAAAGCCCAATTTTAATAAAACACTCTCAGGCATTCTGTTTCAAGTAACTGCATTTATACAGCCAGGTGCTCCTCTTGCTTTTATCTCACCACTTCTAGCACAATCTCAATTTATGGTTTTAAATTTTTTGACTCTTGCCCATCTCTCTTTATAATTGGGTTTTTCTGTTTAACTCCATCTTTGCCACCATGAAATCCCAAAAATGCTGTTGCCACTGCTGTTCAGATGTTGCCATTTCAACTGTTTAATTACAATGTTCCTCAGACTTCATATCCTATTCTTTATCACTCTAATCCAGGTTTGATTCTGAGGAGAAGGAGCAGCAGGGATCCACAGACTTGAGGGGAGATTTCTCTCTTTTCTGGCTCTGAAATGTAGGGAGCTGTTTGTACTTTCCCTTCCTTTTCCTCAGCACTTGCACCACGCAGCAAAAATCAGACTATTGGTTTTTTGCTCAGGCTTTCTGAAAAATCCAGTGCAGTATTGTTGGATGTCTGCTGGGAGAATCCCAGCGTGGGCTTACACTCTTTGCTTTTGTGCAAGAACATGTGCCCTGCTCACCTTCTATGAATTTTTCTTTGTCTAACCAAGGTGATGAAGCAGCTCTACAACAGGAGATTAATGAGCATTAGGTGATATTTGTCTGTGTGTCCTCTCTGGGGCCACACTGCTTTACCCACAGGGTTGGCCTGCAAAAGAATCCAAGAGAAAAACAGATAAATGCCCTTTCAACAGATTATCATCTACTCTTACTGGATAGAATAATACAATGTAAGTAAAATAATGTATCACACAAAACTTCCATATGATAAAAGAAAGGATGAAAAATCCCATTAAAGTTGAGTGTACATGGAATATTTTTACAGACTTACCTGCATATAGTTTCATGGCATCATAGCTGCATATCTCTATCATTATCCTTAACAAAACTCTTCCATGTCCAATTACCAAAGCCACTTTACTCTTATTCCTTTTAATTTTACCCTGTGAATTATTCCTATCACTAAGTTTCATCCTTTCCCTCCCCCTGATGCAATTCCTTCCTAAGAAAACACATTCTCACAAGCAATAGAGCTTTCCTACGATCCTGCACCTTGATATGCTCTGAGCCATTCTTTAGGAAAGCTCTGCACACCTTTCCTTAGCAATCACTGCTGTCAGTTCGAAGTGAAGTTGGTGTTTCTTATCTAAATTACCTCCAAGTTCCACCTGGGCTTTGGGTGCTTGGAGCAGAGAAGTAGATCTTTAGCAGATGTAAATCAACATATTGATTTTAATTATGTGTGATGTCTTCTTATGCTGGCTGGTGATCCAGGCTGGAATAACAGGACCATAGATGCCTTGTGCATTTTAAGAAGGGAGGCACACCTTTCTCTCCCTGGAAGCATCCAGCTCTGCTGCTTTCCCCTTTTCCTTTAGCAGCAACATTGCACAAGGGTAAAGAGGATCTGCTGAATCTTATCCTGCTAAATCTGCTTTAACAGAAGAAGTGTTCTTGTGGTACAGAAGAGTTTCTCCCTGAATTAAGCTTTGCCTGGTTCAAGATGCAGTTGTTAGGTACCGAATCTGTACTGACACAGTGGTGGATTGGAACCTTTCAGATAAAGTGAAAGCCTCTCCTCTAACCAGTGTCTCTGGGATTTAACTTGGGCCTTTCTCTTTAAGCCTTGGTGAAAACATGATGACTTGATGAAGAACCACTTAATACTTCTCCCTTAATGTTAAAGAACCACTGTGGATTTGGACATGATTGAATAAAAGGCTGGTTCTAAATCCCTCCTCTGGCAGAAGACAAGTGTGCCTGTATATTTTATGGGATTTATGTGCTAATTAGACACTTCTTCTCATTAGAACTGTGTTCTCCAGAAAGGAGTCAAAAGTTTCCTCGATTTCTGTGCAAAATACACCTGATTCAATTGTAAAATCTGATGTTACACTCAAAAACACACAAGGTACCAGCATGTAAGTTAAAAACTACTGACTAACAAAAAATGTGTGCGATTCTTCATCTGAGAATCCAAAAAAAAGGGAAAATACAACAAAATAATATAAAGTATGGCCACCACAACATACCAGAAAAAGGACATTCAATACAGCAACATAAGTGACATCAAAATTCATCAATTGAAATAGAACATTGTTTGGGGTTAGAGATGACAATTACAAACAACTTCAAGTCTCAACTGAAACCAAAACAATAAACCAAATGTAAATAAACCTTTTTTTCTCCAAACACAGCTCACAGGCAGAATGCCTACAAGGAAAGAGAGCTTTGCTCACCTCCCATGCAAAGAAGAGTTGAATTATCAGTGACTCAAGTCAGTTCCTAAAGTAGTTTGTACCCCCTGGGTTACAGCAGTGACTGAAAGGTGATGAGAACAGTGAGAAGAGGGAGGGCTCAGACTGGCACCTCTCTGGGATGAAGTGAAAGCTGTGTTCCTGTTCTCTCCAGTCAATGCCTGCCATGGAATTGTGTACCCATATACTGGGATCAAACTCTGAGCCTAATTGTTATAGACTAGAGACTGAACAATGAGTTAAACTCTGCAATCCAGCCTGATTATGTGCAAACTCACTGTGACAGAGTCTTAATTTGAAATGTATAATTAAAGGTCATAGCAGCATTTCCTAGTTTCAGAGATTGATTTTTTTTTCACCCTAACTCAGTTATTCAGATAGATTTTAAGGAAACTTTTATCCAGGAGAATAATCACATGGTTTTTAAAACTGCTTTTCATATTCATATTTAGTGAGCAATATTGACTGAAAAGAGTATAGACAATGACTTCAGGGAGGCTATTTTCATGAGTAAGATTGCACCCTGTAAATATGAATTCCAGAATTAGGCCTGACTGGCAATTTTTGTAAAGGCACAGCCCTGCCCATTATGATGCTCAGCACTTGCTCTGACCCACCTTTATTAAATTTATCATAGGTAGCTGCATCCCAGCAATTACTGCTGGGACTGAAGAGAGGAGCTGGTGAATTTGGAAGTTAGGAACTGTGTTGAGGCAGGTTTTGATTTCCCAGGGCAGCTTTACCATTCCAGGAGTCAACACTGGGAATGCTGCCCAGCTGGAGGGATGTGGGAGGTCCCTGCTGAGCACGGGGTGAACACACAGTTGTGTGCTGGGTGTAAGGAATGTGGGGGTGCTGAGGGAAAGAAACTCACAGGATACTTTGAGGGGAAAATTCCTGTTCCTTGCACGTGATGTCAAGAACTCCAAACCACGAAACTGGGCTTCTGGTGCAACAAGCAGTGGTTATGTGGATCCTGCTTCTTAAGCCAGAATTTTCCGTGAAAGAATTAATCGTTGCCCACCTTTGCAATCTTTGGACAAAGCTGAAGTGAACTACACAGCTGCAGTTCCTTGACAAAATTGTTCCCCTCACATTACAGACCAACACAGCTTTCCACTTTCTTCCTGTGGGATGAGACATGAGGAAAATGTACCCTAAGCAAGGACTCCAGTGGGAGACAAAGGTCTACAGTAACAGGGAATGAATGCAGCCTTCTGGAAAAAAAAAGGCCAAAACAAACCAAAAAAGCCCTGTATATAAGCTCATGAAAGTGGAAGAGAAAAATAAATGCTGTCTGGGGTTTGCCAATCAAGAAAAAAAACCAGGCTGGCAGGTTTTCTGCTGCTTATCTGAGCCCTGAGCAGTCAGACCATCCACTCTTCAGGAGGAAGGTTTCTCTGAAGGTCTTTATTGAATTTCTGAGCCTGAATTGCCTGAGATTTTAGCTGTGCAGCAGAATTTGGGAGAAGGAAGTCACTAATGGTTGGGCTGAGATACTGTATCACACTTCTCTGATATTCCACCTTAGCAAAATGTTTGCAAAGGAAAAAGGCAACTCATTCTCCCTCCTGCTAAGGAGCCAAGTTGCTACAAAGATGGAAGATGCTTATTTCTCCTGAGCTTCTTTTACTGCTGTGCTTCTCTTAAATACCCTGCCATGGCTGGGGAGAAAAACCTTTAGAGAAAAAGGAAAAAAAAAAAGGGAAAAGAAAAAAAAACAGGGAAAGAAAAAATATGCAAGAGAAAAATACCAAAGTTGCCTCCAAGTTTACCCACAAGGTCATAACTATGTTTAAGTGCTTTGCTGAAATAACTTGTGCTATTAGAGCTCTGGCAAGGGCTGTCTCATATTTTATGTATGAATTCTGAAACCCCTGGTTGATGTTATAATATAAACACTAGTAATTATTTTTAATATTATGGCTGAAGATAGCAGTCAGCTACTGGATCCCATTGCTCTAAAAGACCCAGGCTGTGAGGCTGCCCTTGTCCTGAAAAGTTTACAGTCTAATTACTAGTTGGAAGCAGTGTGAGGATCAACAGTCACACATCTACAGACACATATATTTTTCTCCTCAGTTCCCCAAAGAAATGCACAAAAACAAATCTGTACTTCATCTAAAGCTACATTTAAAGAAAATTAGATGTCATAAATAAAGCTGAGTCTGAGGGGAGAAAAACAGACAAGGAAGATTTCCCAAGTTGGAAATGTAGAGGGTCAGGAAGAAATACACTCGAAAAGCTGTTCTTTTATTAGGCAGGACCTGTTCACACAAATTAGACAATAATCAATGAGAGTCAAATAAGTAGTTTCTTGTAAATTTACATCTTTAGCAAAGATAGACTTAGCAAATTAACATCAAAGTCCCAAAAGAGTCATGTGGACAGATGCTGGGAAATTTGGTATCTTCCAGAACAATGATCTTATGATCAAGGCTGTGAAATGACAGAAAAATGTTACTTAATACAATCAGTTCAGAATAAACATGAAAGAGCCTTTAATGATGGTATAAGATAAAAATCTCTGTGTTGTTTCAATTTCATAAAAAAAAGATTAAGACATTTTAATAATGAAGTGCTGTAAAACCAATGCAGAACGTGTTTCATGGAAAAGGTCAAAAAGACACTCTGCCAACTTTAGGGTTTGCCAAAGCTGTGGTTGGGTCTTGAAATCTTCATGACAAACTGTATTGCAACCTTAAATATAGAGAGCTCTATAATTAGAAGAAAGCAGCAGTTTTAGTGCTTTGTTAAAGTGTTGTCAGAGCAGACTGTTTGCCCAGGTTGTGCAAGGAATCCCAATCAAAGCAAACCCACCTTGGAGCTTCCATTTCAGGTGCAATTCTCCCATGGCTCTGTGGCTCCTCTTCCTCTGCTTCTCTCCAGCACAGCCTGTCCCACTTGTGTTCTCTCCTACAGAGCACATAAAAATAAAATGCAGGATAAAATAGGATTTTCCTGCAGTAACTTGCTTTTACAGCAACAACAGGAGCAGTTAAATGCCAAGCAGCAAGGTCTTGGCTCTGATTATAGGGGAGAACTTCACCACCACTGTCTGTAAGTCTTAGGTGTATATATAATGAATATAAACAACTTGATATATTGGATTGCAGGTAGAAAATATCACAAGAGCATTTCAGATCCTCCAGAAAACTATGACCAAGCCTTGATCCTGTTGCTTTGACTCAACCCTGTGCCATTGTAAAGTTTGGCTCAGGATTTGGGAGCAGACTGTCAGGATTTTGGGTATACACCCAGAAAACAGCAAAGATGGTCTAAAAGTTCCTGCTGTGTGTCTTGGTGACCAATAAACGATGCAAGAGGTGAGGAAGATGTGACCTCCTTTTGTTTATGGAACTCTACAGGTATTTATTTGTTTGTGGTTCACCAGGAAAATCCACAGGAATTGCTGTTGTATCCATCCTGCATTAATATTCAGGATCTTCACTCATAATCCATTGCTAAGCAACACTTAACAAAATTGATCTTGCATTAAGCAAGCTTTGGAGCTGGAATAATGCATTATTTCCTCTTTCTACTTAAAATCAGAGGAAACCTTTAGTTGCTTTTTAATGTCACAATATTAAAACTTTATATTTGAAATGCAGATTTTAATCGCTGGGAAAGTCCATTTGGATTAAGGATTGGATGCAAATCAGTGCTCTTTAATGCTGAGAGTAAATAAATTGTGAAGAAAATTATTCAACCCTTAAAGAATGCAGAAAAACTTGAAAATGGAAAGGAAAGTAATCCAGAGCAGCCATATCCCATTTTGCATTCAAATACTTTGAGGGCAATACCTTGTCAGTAAGTGTGTGTATATCTTAAGCATCTCTGTCACTGCTTATTTATATTCTGTATTAAGATCACACAACTGTGTGCATTTATATGCTGAGTAGAGGAGTTTCTGATTCCTGGACACGAATTTTATGTACATAGGAAATAACCTTGGCTCTCTGGAGTTTTCTGAAGGGCTGCTGAGGACAGAATTCCATGCCTTGAAGTTGCTAAAAACTACCTGTGCTGCCTACCAGCCCATTTCTCTGGCACTGCAGGATGGCTCCCTGGAGTAGATTCCCCAGTGCCTTAATCATCCTCTTCTTAAGAATCTCCAGCAGTGTCTCCTGTGGGAGTTCCCTGCACAGCCTTTTAGTGCCAGACCCTTCTTATTTGTACCCATCCTATATTTATTAGACCAGAGTCCTTCCTGCCTCTGTCATTCCCAAGCCCCTGCTACACCAGTGCAAAAGAGAGTGCAAGAAGTGATTTTCCCATGATTACAGGTGTTGGGATAAATATGGATGCTTCCACTTTCATGGAATTATTGGATATCTTAAAATTCTGAAAATTTGGCCCTAGAGAATATGGATTGGTTCATTTTAATTATCTAACGCTTCATTCAATAAGACTGTTTTTTAAACTAAATCTGAAATATAATTTTAATTCAGAATTCTAACAGGATCCACACAAGGTGTTAATTTGTTGACATCTCTTATGGTTTATGTTTGCTTGTGCTCTGTTAGTCTCCATCAAAGTATCCATGTTGTAGCACCTGTGACTGATGTGGGAAACTTTAATCAAAGGCTCTTCCAAGAATCTGTACTTTGCATTTAGGAAGTGTATGAGTTGTTTAAATGAGTAGAGAATATAAATTATGCATCATTTTCCCAAGGGGCTTTTTTGGTAAAATTATCCAAACCACTCCATGTTCTTGTCTTGAGGTTGGATTTTTTTCCTATTTGTCTTCATCAGTGTAAACTTTATACTGTTACTTAAAGGGGGGGGCTGTAGTTTTCCTATCCAGTTGAGTAAAATTCATTACTCAATGCTTTCCCATATGATGTTAAATAACATTTTCCTCTTGCTGAACGGAGCTTCATGTGCTTCCCTGTCACTACACAGGCATAAACCAGGATGGAAACATCTGCTCTTAATTACACACTCCTTGGATTTTGCAGGGAGCACAACAGTTTGCATTTACCCCTAGTAAAGAAAAGGGAATTTATCACAGTAAGCCAGCAAGAGTCAGGTGTGGGTGCTCTTATATCCTTCTTTCTGGGATTCAGGGACTGAGAAGCCTTGAGTGAGAGCTGGGGGATAAATCTGGGATCCAAGCCATGCTGCTGTTTTCCACCTCTTTCGTGTCTCTCCTGACTGCAGCTTTAGTTTTTGAACATCCAACAGGTTTTCCATCTTCTGTTGAATAAAATGTCAGCAAGTGATTAAACTGGTTTAATTTATTTTAATTGTGTTTTACTTTAATGTGAAGCCTGGAAACAAGTCTCATCAGTCTGGGCAGGTTCTTTATTCTTTTGACACTTTCTCCCAACAACCCTTTGGAGTATGAATGATGAGAAATATTGGTCAGGAGTCTGTAGCCATAATTCAAATTAATGGCTTAAAACCACACATTCTAAGCAACCTATTGAGCTTGCCAATATTTACATATCATGAAAAATAAATTGAGACATAGGATTGTCTATTTAATTGTAGTATCTTGCAAAAAAGCTGCTGAGGGGGACAGAGAATAATGTAATTATTATATAGTTGTTTCTAGATAATGTTGTTAAATCCTCCTGAGCAGAGGACAGGCAATTTTTTTCTGTGGCATCAGTGTGCTGGTGATTGTCTCCTAATGTGCTCTTTCAGTGTGGTCTCTCTGGCTGGCTTAGATGACAATATTTAATAGCACATGTTTCATTTGAGTCCAAACTTCAGACCTTTTCTTAGACTTTTTAATGTCTAAAGTCACCTTTGTGTATCTCTTCACACATTTTTCCATGAAGCCTTGGGGAGTCACTATCTTCACCTCTTTAACAATTTAATAATCCCATTTTTAAAAGTGTATGGGCCAGGAATATGCAGAACTGACTTTTGGTAACAGTATTAATTTCTTTCTTTAGGGAGATTTCAGCTGCACGTTTGGAACTTGCAGTTTTGACTTCATCTGCATTTCAAAAAACAAATTATTTTCCCAGATATGCAAATACTGACAAGCTCAACAGGCTTGTAGCAGATCTGAAGCAATGGCCAAACTTTTGTCAGGTATTTTCAGTGTCCCAAAGCCTGAAGCTGCCTCTGAAAATCAGGTATTCCCAACCCCGGTGCCAAACCTGGGACATCAGGTCCTCAATCCTCAAATTTCTTCCAGCTCCCCTGGGTCCAAGAAGACATTGATGCCAATCCTACCTGCACATTTTTACCTCTTCCAGCTCTTGCCACACCTAAAAGCCCCTCTTCCCTCCCTTCCCAAACTCTTCATCTGAAGCAAACTGACTTCAAGGCATTCAGTGATTGTGTAAAATAGCATTTGGTTTTCCATAAAGGGCTGAGTTATTGGCAGAGGGGATTGTCAGCTTCCCTAGAGAGCTTAAGCTTCATGCCTAAAATGTAGCAGCAGGCAGAAAGAAAATTGTTTCTCTCCATTATCCAAGAGTGTTGCATTCCAGCACATGCTTAACGTTATCCCCCACAGGGAAGCACCGAAGCCACGAAGCCTGAGGAGGGTTTGTGAGTGTGCAAACCATGATGGCTCAGCTGTGGCTCATCTTTATTGTCCTCATCTACACACATCAATACTCCTATTTTATTTTCTTTAATGAAAAGAGGGTTTAGGGAGAGCCAGGAGTTTGTTTGGTGCAATAAATCCCCAGTTCTAGTTGTTCTCACATGACTCAGCAGGTTCAAATCTGATGCTGACCACACTTGGCTCGTGCCAAGCCTGGCCTTGAGCTGCTGGGTACTCTGGCACTCTTTGTCCACCAGGCAACACTTCTTCCAGATTTACCTGGAATCTCCAGGAAATCTGGGCTTTTGTAGGGAATTTAGGATGTGTTTATATGAGCAAGAGAAAAAGGGGAAGGGAAGAGTGAAGTAAATGTAAGGAGAAAAGGAAGAATGAAAGAAATGGTCATGAGCTCAAAATATGGAGACTGCATAACGTTGTGTTAAAGAGAAAAGAAAAGTAGTGGCAAAAATGGGTAAATTTGGAAAAGTTTAAAAAGAAGAAAGGTATAACATGGGGAAAAATGCAAGCACATTTGAGTCTTCTTTAACATCTACATGAATGCAAATTTAATGTATGTAGTTCAGCCATTAATGATGCTCCACCTCCCAGGGAAATTTAATTTTTGAAATCTGTCTGTTAATATAAGCGATGTTATTTGTTATCTTTCGGTGCTGAGGTGCTTTGCAGATGTTCAAAACAGGCTCTCACTGTGATAAATATTGAACAAACCTATTTTATATTCCACGTGTTAATCTCCAGATCTCTGGTTCTGTTCAGATATTACAGAGAGGGCTTAAAGCAACCCTCTAAGACAGCTTGACAGAGGCAGATTTTGGGATAATATTTTCCAGGTTGAAGAGAGCTACAAAACTGCATCCCAGTCTGAGGACAAATTTAATTCTGATGACCTTTTCCATGTGAAGATGAAGGCTGCACTGACAGAGTTAACTCTGGCATTAAATGGTGAAAGCTCTTCACTGCAATATTTATGTTAACTGGTTTTTGTGATGCAATTCCTAGTAAAAGTTCCAGCAGTAATAAAAGCCACTATAAAATATGGTTGCCATTTTACAAGATACTTTTTGAAATACTATAAAATTACTTTTGTCATGATCACCATACCCACTAGAAAGATTAAAAAACTGAAACCGTTTGTCAAATATGCAGGGATTATCTTCCCATTAAACACTTAGTCTTTAAATTGATGGATGTTGGGATGTGACCCAACCAGATTGATTCAGGGGAGTAAAGTGATTTTTTGCTGTGAGTCTGCAGGTCCTGAGGACAGGAATCACAGGGCCTGGCTTTTACCTCTGGAGTCAATAACATCCTTCACAAAACAACCCACAGTGGCTGGGACAGACTTCTTCTCTAAGACACCATTCAGGACATTTCTTTTTCTTTAGGACAGAGGAAATTGAGGATTAGCCTCAGAAGGCAAAAGTTAATCATTGTGAATACCTGCCTCAATCTTATCTTTCAGTTTAAATATAACATTTTTATTTGATTATGCATTTTATGTGAACACAAGTCTTTTCAATTTTAAATGTATTTTTGTCTTTTCAGTTCTAGACACATGTGGGCAAGACAGCTTTGCAAGGTGAGAAAGGCTCCATCTGGAAATCCACCTCCAACTTCTGTATGTGATAAATAATTTTTTTGGTGTTTTTTATTTTATTTTGTTTATTTTTTTTTTACTGCTTTTTTGCTTGAATTGTTTTGTTTCTTGTACTTTCTACCACAAACTGTGTTCAGCTTTTACTTTGCCCAGGACTTGCCAGTATTTCACCTGGCTTTAATCTGAGATCTTATAAGTAATACACACTAGCAAAGAGATTGAAGAACATGAGGTAGGATCTTTCCAGGTCAAGGGATGTTTTCTCTTTTGCTGAAATCTCTGACACGGGGATTCAGAAGGACAAGAACATGGGGGCATCAACTGCAATGTCTCCAGAGTAGTTGGGGACACTTTGCCTGCCAGAAATCCCTAATTTTCCTGCCAATAGTTGCAGCACTTCTGGTGGCAAACATTTAGGAAAGTCTTCCTAAAATCCAGTCACTGTTGCTATGACTGAAATATGACTGTCTTATGGAGCAGAGACCAGGAGCAGAGGCAAGGAAAGAAGTCAAATCAGAACCTGCATTTGCAGTATTTTTAAAGAAGGAGAATTATGGTCTGCTGTAAAATGAACAAATGTCTCAGGAACTTCGTATAAGCTACCAATCACTTATTGCACAGGTTAAACAAGTTTTTTTTTCTGCACAGTTGCCCAGCAGAGCTAACAAAGCTGAATCTGCAGTTCTGGGGCTCACAGGAGGAAATAAAACCCCTGTCTATTAAAAGGATACGACAGTATATGGAAGATACAAAGGGTTGTTAAATAAAGGCCTGTCCTGCTGCATGCACCTTTTTAGTGATATATTTTTAAATTACAAGAACTGAATTTTCCTAACCCAGTAGCAAAGGACTCTGGGACACAGTAAAGGACAGAAATGCACTTCAAACATTTGTTACTGTAAAGATTTCCTCTCCTTGGTGAATGTTTAAAAGAAGATGAAGTCAGTGGAATTGTGGCTCACAAGAGGAGGGGGAAAACCATCAATAACAGTCCACAGAAGATTTTTCAAGGCATTGCTACAAAGGCTGCATCCACTGCCTCAAGAACTATGGAAGCAATCAGGAAAGTGAAAAAGTGAGTCTTGCTGCCAGGTATAAACGGGGGAAGAAAATTCCTGCACACAATAAGGTTTATATAGTGTTGCTGTGGACTTTACTGGTGGCTCTGGTGTGGGACCAGCTGAGGGTGGCTTTAAGGAAAGCAGGAGTGCCTGACTTGGCTATTCCAGTCAGCCTTGGGTTGGTCTAGGGGGGAGTTAATGTGCTTTTGTTGCCTGCAACACTGGTGCTGAAGGCTTTCTCTGTCAACTGAGAGTCCCAAAGTGCCCTATTAAGACAACTCTAACATTCCTCTGCAGGGGGAATTTAGTCAGAGATAAGATCTGCCAAGATCTGCCCCTCGATTCCTGTGAGTGTGAAATGGTTTCTGCACCACGAGGCTCTGCTTCCAGAACCAACCTGGCCAGGCTGTGGTGTGGAGAAGTTGGCAGGGCATGGTTGTTAACACAGCTCCTGATCAAAAGATTTATACAGTTGAATTATCAAATAAAACCCTAAATCAGTGCTCTGGCACAGCTGCAATAACAAAACAAAACAAAACAAAAGGTTTTTAACTTATCAGTAGTTTTTCTAACATGGAACAAAGGAGTTTTTTACGTTCAAAATATCAAATGCTTGAGTCATCCACAACAGAGAGATCTGTAATATTGTATTTTTGGATCAGAATTAGAGGCAATTATAACAGTGTCCAGAGACAAAAACCAGCAGACAAGGGTGTTTCAATTCTAGTCAGGGATGATAAACAGTGTGGAGGTGAAATGCTGCAGCTGCTGAGTGATAGAGATTGCTATCAGGATTAAACAGGAAGGCTGTGTTTTACTGGATCAAGAAAGATTAGCCATGTGTTGAATATGGGATTATGAAGTAATTAAATAAATGAAGACACATTTCTGACACAAATTCTACAAGTAGGAATGCAATTACTCACTTTGTATACAATGTTGCTGTAATTTATCTTTCAGGTCTTTGACTGACAAGCAGAGCAGCCTGTTTTATACTCAGGGAAGGCAACCATGCTGAAGACACCAAAGGACTGAGTTTGCTGTGCTAACAAGTGTGTTTTACAGGGGTGAACTAACTGCTCCTATAAATATATAATGAGCAGAACTCCTGCAAGTTTTGGTGGAAACTTCTGCTGCTTTTTTAGCAGCCAAGCCTGGGAATTCATGAGTTGAAGAACTGGTCAAGGGAGGATTAAGTTGGTCTGACCTCCACTGGGATGGAGAAAGTAGTAATTAGTGCAACTATGCAAAACTGTCATGGTGCATAAATGTCCTCCAATATTCAGCAGGGAACGTGGTTTGTGTGTGATGGTGCTGAAATGCAGAGATATGTGGGGTGAAACATGAGTCAAATGGAACTGTGTGTAGCTGAATGGCCATAGATTTCTATAAACTCACTGGGAAGCCTCTTAGCCAGAAGCTTTAAAATGGTGCAAGGGCTTTAATGCCTGTGCAGAAGAGACAAATTCTCTATTGCTAAAGCCTTGCAGAAAAGGCCCATGCAGAATAAACTGCACAGTTAAGCTAAGTAAGAAAGGAGAAAGCTTGTGTTGACCCTGACAGTTGGAAGTCATATAAACCTTATCTCCCACTGAAATTATCAGATTATAGGATGGTCTGAGCAAAACAGAGAGAGATTTGAGAAGAATATGTACCCTGGACCACCAGCAGCACAGTGGTACAGTCCAGCACAGGAGGGAGGGTAGAACAAGATGAGGATTTACATCCAAATCTGCAGGGCTTTGGTTTGGATTTCTTCTATTTGTTGCTTTTATTGGGTTATATTTTGCCCTCCTGCAGCCACACAGTTTTCATTAGATTCTATGTGCACCAAGGGGAGGATGCAGTGTGGGGTACTTACATGCATATGTTTGTTCTCTGCTGCTAAAATTAATAAAACCTCCCTGTTTTTTTTGTTTTGGTTTGGTTTGTTTTTTTTTTCAATCCCAGAGGCTTTTATTGTGGTTACATGACATTTGGGAATGATATTTAAAAGCAGATATAGGAATAAATCTGTAAACTGAGTTCAGTGCTCAGATGTAGCAGTAAAAAATGAATAAACATGACCCCTTTCTGTGTTACTAAAGAAATGCCTAATGTGTCTGGCTGGAAATGTGGAATTAACCTTGTTGACAGTTTTCTTGGAGAGAAAAGGCAGTATTTACATGACAGTTTAATGAACCGTATTTGAAAAATGTCATATGGAACAGTAGTCACAGCTGTATTTAAAATGACCAGCAAAAGTACACATCCTCATTTTTGGGCATCAGCTCAAATAGCAGGGGATGAGTTTTCTCTTCCATCAGGTACAGAGAACGAGACCCTCAATGAGAGCCCTCTCTGCATGTTTTAAAAATTAATTGTGGGTGTGAAATGACCTTCTTTCCTAACCCTTGAGACGCTCAGAAGTACAAGGAAGAAGAATGCCTTCCTCACAATATTTGGGGATGGGCAGAGTAGGCGCCCCCAAACCCAACCCCTCCCTCCCACCTGCTCTGTTGTCAGTGGAGAACTTTCTTTTTTCTTGCTGAAGACTCCTTTCTTCAGCCTTTCTCCTCCTTTCACCCACATTCCCACACCAGAATGTAACTCCCCCAATGTGTTTCCTTCCCATTTTTGACAATGGCAGCTGGTTTTCCCCTGTGCAGTGCCCAGTGTCATTCTCTGGTGTGGGTCCAGAACCTCTTCATGGCGTGGGATGTGCTGACCCAGGGAGGGGAATTTCTTCCCTAAAGAAACCTGGGATGATCTCCAGGCCTTGGAAATGTCGTTGCTTCTGTAAATCGTAAAATGATTGACTCAAGACAGTCATACCCTACCAAGGGCTTGTAAAAGCTGGGGTTTGATGGGGGATTTATGTTTTTAAGGCCACTTCTTTGTCTCTTCAGACTGCGGTGGTAGTGAAGACTTCACTGATGATCTCTCTCAAGAGGCTGTCCCCAGATATCCTCACAGACACCATCCCAAGGCAAACTCACAGACTTCCTCCCCAGGATTCCTCACAGATGTTCTCACCAGGATTCCTCAAAGACCTTCTGTCCAGGTACCATCACAGACATCCTTCTCAGGTTTTACAGAATCACAGGATAGTTGTGGTTGGAAGGGATTTCTGGAGATCATCCAGTCCAACCCCACTGCCAAGGCAGGGTCACATGGAGCAGGTGACACAGGATCACATCCAGGTGTTTGTAATGTCTCCAGACAAGGAAACTCCACGCCCTCCCCAGGCAGCTGTTCCAGTGCTCTTCCACTCCCAACAAAAAAGTTCTTCCTCATGTTGAGGTGGGACTTCTCGTGTTTTAGTTTATGGCCATTGCTCCACATCCTGTTGCTGGGCACTGATGAAAAGAGTCTGACACCATTCTCTGACACCCTTCTTTGAGATAATTATATTTATATTCTTCCGACATCGGTGATGGGTCTTGATTTGAAGCCATGTGAGGACTCTGAGGGCACTTGGTGTGTTCAGCTGGAGATGAGGAGACTGAGGGGAGACCTCAGTGCAGTTCCACCTGCCTGGGCAGGGGCAGAGGAGGGGCAGGGACTGAGCTCTGCTCTGTGGGGACCAGGGACAGGACCCAGGGAATGGCTGGTCAGACTCAACGATCCTTGTGAGTCCCTTCCAACTCGGCATATTCTGTGATTCTGTGACATATGTATATGTTTCCTCAGAGCCCCCTCCTCAGGATCCCTCACACCCCCTCCCCAGGCTCCCTCCCGCCCCTCACTCACTCCCCTCACATCCCCTCACTCCCCCTCCGCCCCTCAGTCCCCTCATTCCCTCATCCCCTCACTCCCCTCACTCCCCTCATCCCCTCACTCCCCCTCACTCCCCTCTTCCCCTCACTCCCCTCATCCCCTCACTCCCCTCACTCCCCTCATCCCCTCATTCCCTCTTCCCCTCACTCCCCTCACTCCCCTCATCCCCTCACTCCCCTCATCCCCTCACTCCCCTCATCCCCTCATTCCCCTCATCCCCTCACTCCCTCATCCCCTCACTCCCCTCATCCCCTCAGTCCCCTCATCCCCTCATCTCTTCATCTCTTTACTCCCCTCATCTCTTCACTCCCCTCATCCCCTCACTCCCCTTACTCCCCTCATCCCCTCACTCCCTCTTCCCCTCACTCCCTCTTCCCCTCACTCCCCTCAACCCCTCAACTCCCCTCATCCCCTCATCTTTTCATCTCTTCACTCCCCTCATCTCTTCACTTCCCTCATCCTCTCATTCCCCTCATCCCTCATCCCCTCACTCCCCTCATCGTCTTGATACCTGCTCAGCCGGTGCTAAAGAAAAACTCAGGAGCAGTTAATTGAGGGTAAGATAAAGAAAGGGTTTAATTGTGCCAAGGTAATAGATGTTACAAGACGCGCGCACACTGTGCCTGAGATGTTACATTTTATAATACTATCTGTCCAATCCCAAGTGTGTCCACCCCGTAGCCTTTGCTCAGGTTCACCCCGGGCCCACCCCCTTAGAATTGGGTATGGGGACTTTTTGGGACCACCCACTTCATCATTCTCATCATCCTCAGAGCACAGAGGGTACATGGTCACCTAGTTCTTGGCTCTGTTCTGTTGTTCAGGCCAAGATATGAGTGTTCCCCAAACAGCATAGGCCTTGCTTTGACAAGAGACTAAACATTTCTGCTGAATTCAGGGGTAGGATTGATGTGGGGTACATGGAACGGGGTAAGAGGGTTGAGGAATGCATAAACTAAAGGGTGCTAAAGGGTGAGGAGTACAATATAGCTGCTTCTAAAATCTACTTCTACCATAATTACATATAAAGCTTATAAAATTAGCAAAGTCAAAAAAACTGAAAGGGTCTTAAGGCATCATCCTCATCTCCTCATCCCCTCATTCCCTCATTCCCTCATCCCCTCACTCCCCTCATTCCCCTCATCCCCCATCCCTTCATTCCCTCACTCCCCTCACCCCCTCGTCCCCCCCATCCCCTCACTCCCTCACTCCCGCTCTCCATCCCGTCCCCCCCTCGTTCCCCCCCGGCCCCTCCCCGGGCTGCCCGGCCCCGCTCGGCCGGCAGGGGGCGCCAGAGCCCGGCCGCGCCCGCCCCGCGCGCACCCGCACGCGCGGCCCCGGCGGGAGGCGGCGGCGAGGGGAGAGAGAGCGGGGACGGGGAGAGGGGACAGGGAGAGGGGACAGGGAGAGGGGACGGCGGGGACACAGAGCGGGGACAGCGGGGACAGCGGCTCCGGGACCGCCGCCGAGCAGCGGCACCGCACAGCGGAGCGGCAGCAGGAAGAGCAGAAGGAGCAGCAGCGCGGTGCCGGGAGCCCCGGCCGGCGGCGCTGCCCGAGGTAGGGGCTCCCTCTCGCCCCGGCAGCCAAACTTCGCGGAGCCAGCGCTGGCTTGGCTTGGCTGCGGCTCCGTACCGCCGTGCCGGTCCCCGCCCGGCCCCAGGGACCCGGTCTATTTCTGTTTTTATTATTGTTATTATTATGATTGTTACTGACGCCGTTCCCCGCCCCTCCGCGCTGGGCGGGCGCGGCGGGCTCTCGGCGGACGCGGCAGCTCCGCAGCCAGAAGTTGGCGAGGACCGCGGGGGGCGACTGGCCCCAACTTGGGTCCCCTCTAAACTTCCCTGCCCGGGGAGCCGCCGCCCCTCTCCGCTCCCCTCCGCTCATCCCCGCTCCTCTCCTCTCCTTGCAGATGTCGGGGGTGCTGCTGATCGCTGCCTGGTGCTTCCTGCAAGCGGAGAGCCGGCATCCTGAAATCATCACGAGTAACAGCAATCATGGCAATTTCCTGGACAACGACAAATGGCTGAGCACCGTCTCGCAGTACGATAAGGACAAGTACTGGAACAAATTCAGGGATGTAAGTACTTCTCCCTTTGCCGCATGCTTCTTGTTCGTTCCGTTGCATCCTTCCTGCTGGTTTTGGGAAGCTGCGGGTAGAAGAGAGATGCAGCTTTGGGCAACCGGTTGCTGCTTGTGTGAAGGATGTTCAGAGCTGTCTGGGAGCTGGACAGGCAGTCCTGGCATCCCTGATCACCCCATCGACTGGGGCAGCTTGGGCTCTGTGTCAGTCTCACTGTGAGCTTATGGTCTTCAATTTTCCTCTGGGGAGGAACTTTGAGTGAAGTTTCTGTGCTTGATGCTTAAAGACTGATTAACTGAAAAAGGATGGAATGGGGGGTGTGTGTGTGTGTATAAGAAAGGAATACTTACCAGTTCAAGCCACAAGGTGGTAAACAGTGAAGCTTTTTTTGCCTGCAGTTTTTATTGTCATTTCTGCTTGTGGAGATCTTCGAGGCTGGTATAGGCTTGGAGGAAGCAATGCTTTGGCTTGGGGTTTTCTTTTTCAGTCTGGAAAATAGGGGTGACTTCAAGATGTGTTATGACATTAAAATTAAATCTTGACTTCCTCTTGTTTGAATACAGTCATGTGTATTATGTCAATGATGGCAGAAAGGGAATGCATTGTTTATGGGCAAGGTAATGTTTATGAGCTCAGTGTGACTCCAGGAAAGGGAAGAGTAGAGCTGGCTGGCAGTTCTGATGGTTTTACTCTGTAAGGATTTGTTTGTTTAGCAATACCTGGCCATTTATGGTATATTAACAAGTCAAACTTTGATGCTCTGCTTCTGTCTCTGTGATCTTAACACTGTATCTGACTTTTTGAGGAGAAAGTAAAAGTATTAAAGTTGAATGCAATGGGTCTCTGCCTTGCTTCTGCTCTCTACATTCTACTGTGGTTGTGGTCATCTCTGTGTCTTAGAAATGCTGCTGTGAATCTCAGTGTAACAAAGTATGGCCTTAGCAATGGCATCCACAGCTCTCTCAGGGTGTGCATTCCTGTGAAGTCCCTGTGATGACACATCCACCTCCTGGGACTGTGCAGTTCTCCTGTAATAGGTGTCTGGAAAAGGGGATTCTGCAGTTAATGTGGATGCCTGCATTTTTACCATACTCCAAGGGAATCTTTGCCAGTATCTGGTTTAGTCTCCTGGGGAACTCAAGGATTTCACTTGGTAATTTCTGAATCCAACTTGATGTGAGAATTCAGCAGCATTTGAAAGTGATAAATGGAATGAAGGACTGAAAAATTAATCTGGAAACACTTTTAACTAGAGACAGATTTATGGCAAGGGACATCTTTCAACAGTCTCCTTCCAAATGGAGGCCTTGTATTAATCCTACAGCTTAAAGTTTTCAATTATTTTTATGTAATTTTTACGTTTTCTGCTTCCCTCTTCCTTTTTTTTTAAACCTGGAGTCCTTGAAACTTCTCATCTTCTTTCAGAGAAATTATTCTTCTTTCTCTGGAAGATGTTTACAAAGAATATCTCGTGTTTTAAGATGTCACAACTGAGAATGCTTTTCTAGACCTTCTGAAAATGTTAAAAACCTGCATAAAGCCCCAAAACTCTCTTTTATAGGAGGAATCATTTTATGGAAAAGAAAAACCAAGCTTAACCAGTGGCCTACCAAGAAAAGGAAATAGTATAAAGTTCATGCAAAGTTTAGCTATCTTTCTATCCAGCTGTCTTAATGGTTCAATTTAATTGCTTCAAAACTAGAATGTTACAAATGCATATGATTATTCATGAAACCTTTTATGGGGCAAATTAACAGAGACTACTAATCATCTCCTACTAAGCTTTTTCCAAAAAGAAAATATAAAAAGCTTGCATATGTAGTTAAGCTCTTAATAATGTGTCTTCAACCAAAATGATTTACTGGATCATAATGTTGTGTGAGAGGTTCTGTGTCCATTGGTAGAATTGCTGCCAACATAGCAGGTATGGCAGAGACAGCCCTTCTTGCATGCAGAGCTGTTGTTAGGAGAAATCTGGTCCTTGCTTTGTGCTGTGTTGGTGACAGGTTGTTAAAATATTTGTTAAAACATCTCTTAAAATCTTGGGGAGATGCACCATAACAGTATTAACTGCTGGGTGTGGAGTCGACCAGCATTTCAACCATAATTGTTGACTTGCAGGAACATTCTCTTCCCTTTTTGCCCTCCTTCCCAAACTGTAGCTTTACACACATTGTGACTGGATGAGGTTCTTGATGTGGGCTTTGCACAGGAGGAGGGAGTAGAGAAGTGTTTCATTTCAGACCTTCTTGGGTCTGACACTGCAGCTACTGCAGGGCAGAAGCCCAACTTCAGACCTTGTAAATGAGGTTGCAGTGATTACCATAATTACCTTCAGTTGCTTTCTGAATTTCCTCACGTTACATAAATATATTTGCACAAATATTGACATAACTGTGCCCTTCTGCACAGTGGGAGAAAAACTGAAGGTGTGGGGCTAAGATTTGCTGGGTTTGGGTGTGGCCACTTTAAACTCTTGTGTGTCAGCACAAACATCTGCACACCCAGATGTGCACATACATCTGGCATAATGTTGCAGGACTAGGTAGGGGTTTTTTACAGGTGATATGTAATGGAATATAAAATTTTAAATTGAATTTCTCTCAACTTTTTCAGTTATTCTTGTTAAAATCAATTGGTAGGTCAGCCTTATTGAGCTATGGGCCAATATGGCCTGATTTGAGAGGACAGCTATTGATTGATTTTTTTACTATCACCCATATTTCTTTTGGGCAAAGGCAGTGTGGTAGTTGCACTTATTGGCCCAGAAGTCATTATAGTCTGTGAAAAGAGAGCACAGAAATCCCCCCTCAGGCTGCATTACAGCCACATAATCAGGCTAAATTTCTAAATCTGACTAAGTTTAACAGTGTGAAATGGAGACCTGTCATCATTTCCCAAAGGCCTCAAGGGATCTGTTTAAAACAATACTTTACAATACAATCTTTTCACAATTTGCTGATTTTTTCAAGTCCTCCATTTTTAAAAACAAGCAGAGCTTATAATAAATAGTAAGACCCATGTGACTGATCTGTTGTGAAACACTTGCTGTTGAAAATCTTGTATATTGTACATCTGCCCAGCATCACTACTGGTGTAATGTCTGTTGTATTAATAAGCTTTCAGTGCAATTTAAACCTGATATTCCAGTCTGTCTTCCACCCCTTTTTGCTTGTGTACCAGGGACTTTCTATGTGGCAAATGACAAAATCTTAGCTCTGTCTTAAGTTCCATTTTATAGCTGGGGATAATAATATTTGTCTTCCTCACAGCTGTGTGTTGAAGCTGTAAATAAGAAAGGACAGAGCTCAGGATCTGTGGTAATATGAAATTTATTATACACCTAATCCATATATTGAATGTGATTTGGTCCATATTTAAGTTAATGATTAGTAAGTTTCTAAAAGTAAAAATTAAATCAGTGAAATTATTACTAGAGAAAGAAAAAAAAAATAAGCTAAGGACAGTCTCCAGGGAGGACCTGCAGCTATTTCCCTTGTGCGGATTTGAGGCTTGGGAAAACAGACATGAGAGAGATGAGAGTCAAATTAGACCTTTTGATATCAGGAACCTAAATATGGAGGCCTCAATCTTTGGATCAAATCTGTTGGGAGGGATCTTTTGGCTTGAGAGGAGCCAAAGGAGTAAAACCTTCAGAGCAGGTTTGGCAGCTGAATTTTTATAAGTCTTAGAAACATTTATTTTTATGCAAATAGCCACACATGTTATTGTAACACTGCAGCATGTCATGTTCATAAAGTCTTGGCACAGAATAAGTGTCCTTTTAGTGTTAGATCTGCCTTTAATCAAAATTATATGAACAGACTAATTCTATTACTTCTACTTGGACTTATGTCTATTACATTATTAATGCTTACATATAAAAAAGGTAATAAGTTCAACTAGCCACGGATTAAACTGCAAAAGGGAAGAAAAAAGTAAAATGAACTAAGAGGATCCAGTATAAACCATCCAAGGAATTTCCATGAAGTTGAAAGCTTGGCATGAACTGTGGTTTCAGTGCCTGTTTATGCATGGCAGGCTGCCAGCCCACGTTCTGAGCATTAACTAAGCTGTTTCTCCAAAGTTTATTGCTTACAGAGTTTCAGTTCAGGCTATCATGTTAAAACCCCCTGCATTTTTATGCCTGGAGATGCTTTGAGGCTGTGCATGCCTAAGGAGCAAGGCATGAAATGTCAGCATCTGTGTGTAAACGTTGCTCACACTTGCTGGATAAATAGTTATATGTATTTATATATAACTGTTCTTACTGATGATGGTTATAAGTAGATTAGATGTTAGATTTCCCTGATTGGTCAGAGACTGCCATCCCCTCCCATTTTGTTAGTGATTAATATACATCCCCTTTCTGAGCCTGCAAATTCCTCCTCACACCTGATCAGAGGTGACAAAGCAAATACAGGATTAGGAACTGGAGGATTTTATTTTGTTCCAGCTTTACCACTGATGAGTTTTTGTCCTTTGGGTTGGTTCTTCACACTTCTTCCCCCTTGTTGGCACTTACCTTTCTCTGATTTGTTTAGCCCCAAATTAGAAGTGTGGTAGTGAAACTTGATAGCAGGGAGCTGGAAAACATGACCAGTGCTGAGGAGGGCTGGAATACCAAGCAGGCAGAACTGGAAGACCTTGGGAACTCGAGTAATAGAAATGAAATGAAATTTAAAAGTACAAAGTGGAAGGTCATGGAATTGAGAGCTAACACAAATTTATTCTGGGTCCCAGCAGCTCAACTTGAAATGGATGAGAGGGAAAAACTGTGTACTTCCATTGATTTGCAGAGTTATCTAAGTTACAAAAGTAATGCCACTCTGAGGAGAGCAAATATATTCTAGGAAGGCAGAAAATGAAAGATTTCTAGTTCTGTTGATGAAATAAAAATGTACAATGTGTAGGAGCGAATACTTAATTATGAATATTGTGAGCACTTCTGATCAGTTAAATTCAAGAAAGACAAATTTTTGTGGAGTTGGTGATCCAAAAGCCTTCCAGCTTCATAGGAAAAAAAGAGCCTGTTTTAAAACAATATAGTCTATTAGTTTACCCCACACAAGGTAATTGTGTAAGAGTAGATCTGCTTCAGAATATTTACAGAAAAAAGGGCAGCAAAACCTGCATTGAGGGAAGTTGAGATAAAAAACCAAGTAGATAATTGGTGACAAAAATCACCTTATTGTTGACTTTAGGGATAAGGTTATTACTCCACCCACAGGTATGTTTTAAAAGTTATCTTAATGAGCACTTCATTTTCAATATGTATGTTAACAAAAAATAATTATGCTGTAGTAAACTGTCATAAAAGAAGCTGGATTTGGGGGATCTAAAGGCCTTGGATTTTTGTGTCACATGTGTCATGAGGTTTAAAGCCCCTCCCTGGAGGTTGTCTTGCTCCTGTCCATACATGGGGTGGAACCTGAGCTGTGACACCCAAGTATTCCCTCATCCTTTGGGGTTTTTGAGCTTCCAGGTCATTTCTGTAGCCTGGGTTCTTTCTGCTGCCCCTTCCCTGGCAGATCCACCCTTCAGTGGCATCTCACTGCCAAGGACTTCTCCAATTTGAACTTATCCCCACTCCACCAGAAGGGGAAGCTACTTATTTTGAAATTGCACTTTCTTTTTTTCTACTTTCTATTTAGATCTACAGGCAGAATGAAACATTTTTCTGCCAACAGTTTAGTAGCAGAACATCACTTTTTCTACTTTCTTCACCTAAAATGCAGGCACAAGTTTTCCTGGGATGCAGTTGTTGGTACATCCAATCCATTTATTCCTGGAGAAACCATTCAGGCCCTGCTGATTATCTGTAGTCCTAAGGAAGGTGACAGTACACTTGGAGAAAAGCTGCTGGCTAAATCATGGCTGTACCAGTGAGGGAAGTGTCTGGGTTATGTGACAGGACACAGGCACCTCAGGCTACCTTCCCTGGAGATTTTCATTCCAAGCCCACCTTGAGCTTTAATTGAAGGTGAACACTGGGGGTGTGTGTTATTCCCCTGGATCTGAAGTACAACAGAGTCAAAATGTGATTTATAAGTCTATCTTAGACATAGGTTCTCTTCCAGCAATTCTTACTCAACAGAGGGACAGGGCTGGAATATAAATGTGATCAAAAAATACAGCTGAGAGGTACTTGCATGAAATTTAAAAGAACAGCAACACATGAGACTGAATCTGTGCAAATGTAGTGCATAATCAGCTTCTTACAAGCAGGAGAGATATGCTTACTAAAAAACCCCTTCTCAAATTTGACACTTGCTTTCTGCAGTGGAAAAGGGGGAAAATAATGGCATTTATGTCAGAATAATTAATTTGGAAGGTACAGAGAGCCAGGTTTTTGTAATTAACTGACACTTATTCAGCTTCCCTTGGAATTACCTGAGACTCTAAAGTTAAGTAGGTCAGCACCAAACTAGGGTGTGAGTTTCTGTATGATATGTTTCAAATGATAACTTTAATAGTTTCCTCACTTACAGAAGTGTTCTGTAGACTGCACTCACAAATCATATCCCTGCCATGAAATTCTGTGGATTCACAGTTTTCACTAACATGTTTTATGCATTTTTAGAGCAACCATTCTTGTATTCTACTGCTTGTCCCTGGCCTGTCCCCCCCAGTAGGATTTTTTTTTCTATAGGGGTTTGTTTTAATCCAAATTTAAATTGTAATTTTGTCAGATTCATGGGAAATTCGCTGTCATAAAAGGAAAAAACTCACAAATGAGCCATACATCACATCAAACCATGTCAGTGTAATATAAAATGGAATTGAGAGTCATCCTAGGAGGCTGAGTTCTGATGTCTGGTGGTGTAACAGCTGTTCTCAGGCTCAGGTATCCATGGGCAAAGGGTACCAGTTTTATTTCAGGTAAATTGTCCAGGATTAGGGTGGAGAAAAACAGGTTCATTATTCTCAAGGGCCAAAAGTTTAAGTTAAAGCCTAGTTATGACACCTCATTTTGATCATCAGGGAGATTATTGCCTTTTTGGTTTGTTTTTTTGGTCTCAAATATTTTAATTGTTTACTTTATATGAATGCTTTTAACCACAAGGCTAGAGGTGTGTAATTCCAGTCAGTGCATCTTTATCAATTTTGTGAGGATAAAATCCATGATTGTCTGGGGTGGAGCAACTGAGCTGCTTTTACAACAGGTGGGACTTCATGAGGAAAACGAAGCTCAAATATTACATCTTGGATATGAAAACTTTTTTCTTTAAGATAACATCTGTTTATCCAAAGACTGTTTGATTATTTCTTTCCTTATGTAACCAAAAATGAGATTTACCCAAAGGAGCTGGGGTGAAGTCTTGGTTATATTGAAGTTCATGACCAAATTCTCACAGACTTTAGTGAGGCCTGAATTTGATTCTTGTGTTCCTCATCTTCCTGTTCTCTTAGACAAAGAACAACTGTTGGATTAAACAGTTCTCTTTGGCTTTTGAAGGACACTGTGGAACTGGAAAACACTGAAAGATCAGCTGTCTGACCAGCATAAATAGAAGAAGCTCCCTTGAAGTCCCTGGAGGAATCAAACTATCTGAAAATCAAACACCCACAGTCTACAAAGTATACATTTTATCATTTCCAACCAAAAAAAAAAAAGAAAGTGGAGTTGAAACAGAGCACAGTTAAGGTGATGCTGCTGCCTCCAGTGTGATTTTCTGTACTTCCAACACTTCACTCTTCCAGCTTTAAGTAGGGCTTTTTTGCTGCTAAGTTACCAAGTCTCAGCTCAAGTGAGTACTCTGAGATCAGGTGGATAACTGCAGCACTTGGCACTGGGGGATTTGCTGTTGCAGGTTGGCAGCTGAAAATTGAATTACAGATTTGGACTGAACATCTAATGTCTAATGAGTTTCAAGGCTAAGATATGATTCAAAATTCAGTTTACAGATAAATTGCTAAGCTGCTGAATAGAGGCTTTGGCAGGGAGTAGATTGGTCTTTATCTGTCACTTCTATGGCTTGGTTTGTAATCCAGGGTAACAGAAAATCATTCTCATTAAATAGGTACACGGGGGCATCAATTAATTCTGCCATCTTCACTGTCCTCTTAATGAACTTTGTGTCATAAATTCACTTCACTGATTGCTTTCTCCCGGGTAGATAGAAAAATACTTTATTAAAAATTACTCTTAGAGTAACTATATTCAGATTGGTTTTTGAAAAAGGTTTCAATATATCATGGCTTAGAGCTGAATTCTGGCTAACACTGGGATTGATAGAGGCAGTGATACTTGTCTGTCTGTGCTTTGAAATTGTCTAATCAGGAAATTCAGCTGTGTATACAGTTTCATTTGAAATTGCACAGCATCATTTTTATATGGTTTTTTAGCTTGGAGATTTGTCTTCATCCTTCCTTGCCTGTGTTCCGTTGTCTGTTCAGAAATTTATTTCAGCACTGTTTCCTAGTGTTTGTATATTGTCCTTTCTGACTTTCTCTTCAAGTTGTAGCAGTTAGAGAACTTGAACCTGAACAGAAGATCGAGACAGAAAGGTAGAGGAGCTGCAATCACTGGAAGAGAGGGGGGGATGCTTAAATTTTAGTGACTAGTGTAGGAGAGAGGCTGAAAATTATAATTGCAGGGTTAAGAAGAAATGAAGCTGAATTGTTTCTTCAAGGGAGTGCAAAATGTTGTTTTTAGAATAGTGTTTCTGTGTGTACAGAAACACTGATGTTTCATTTCAAGATGTTAAGGTTCTTGGTAGAATCTGATTGCAACTGGTAAATATTAATAAAAATCAGTTTTGGAGAGTTCAGAACTGCCTGGCTACTGACACCAGGGCCGTGGGTTTGATCCCTGGGTGGGCTGTTCACTTGAGAGTTGGACTCCATGATCCTCGGGGGCCCCTTCCAGCTCCAAATATGTGATTCTGATGCTGAGATTTCTTGGGGGATAACCAGAAATGTCATGATGGAGATGAGGGGTCTGACTGTGCCTGCCCGGAGCTGTCCAGGGATGGAGATGAGGGGTCTGACTGTGCCTGCCCGGAGCTGTCCAGTCCTGGATCCTCTCGGGGATCCAGCCGTGCCTGCCAGGAACTGTCCAGTCCTGATCCCGATGTGCTCAGGGAGGTTTATCTACATTAGACAGATGTGGGAGCAGAGGGTAGAGCGAGTTCAGAGTTATCCATCAAGCCAGTGGCAGATCTAACACCTAAATTGATATCATATGTCCCAGGACAGTTCTCCTCTGTGCTGGAATCCAGGTCTGTTCTTCCCATGGATATATGTTTCCATGTCTGACAGCAGTGTTATTGGCTCAGATTCATTTCCTGTGGGATAACATTAACTTCACTCAAGGTATATAGGGGATAAATTTTATTCAGTTTTTCCTAAATGAAGTCAGGAAATCCTTTTTGTGCTGGCTATGCTATTTATTATTTATTTGATGCTAGGTAAAGATTTTCTAGTTTGATATCATGTTGGAAGGGGACTAGGTATTTCCTGTTAAAAAAGAGATATTAGGCAAAGCAGGTTCCCTGTATCTGCTTTATTTTTCAGTTAAACTACATCTAGTGAAACTTATGACTCTTAGGGTTTTTAAATCCACTGATCATTTTAAAACTTGTTTCGTATGTCTAAAAAAGAAATTGTTTCCCATAAAAGAATGCCAGAGTGCTGCATTCAGCAGGGATATCTGTAAGCATGGGATAATCACTGGTTTAAATACAGAACTGTCTGCCTTATTCCTTAAACATAACCATGAATCTCCACATTATGGTTCACTCAGGACAGCAGCATCCAGAAGGAAATCCTGCCACATTTAATTAGAATAAATATAAACTGGAAAAATACTGCATTCTGTCAGCTGTGTGCAGAACTGCAGTTGTGCAGCATGAGGGAAACTGGTAAACCAGATATCTTTGCTCATAATGAAGTAGAGGGTGATTCAGATCAGTGGCCTGGATTTATTAGTCTCTTCATGCTTATATAACAAAGTTAAGTTGGATATAACAGGACACTTAAGGGTTTATTTTCACTGGAATATGAGGCAAGATGGACTGAAATGATGATCCTTCCGTGACACAGATATCTGTTTTTATATCTAGTCTCCTTTTTATAAAGCCTTTTCTCTTCTCATGAAGAAGTGCTTTCTGTCTTATCTGAATAAATGTTAAATGCCTGGCAAAGCAAAGATTTTGGGAGTTGTAATGAACTTCTTATAACCTGAGATGAAAGGTAATCCTTTTCCCCTGGAAATAGTGCTCTTGGAGATTGTGAGCCAGCATTTCCCATCCAGGTGCAATGCAATGTAAAAGAGAAAAGAGGACTGAACACAAGTACAAGAAACTTTAATGGATATAGAGCAACAATTTCTGAGCACCCATGAAAAGCTAATATAAACAATTTTAGAACCATATTAAAATATATTGAAACTTCCATTTGTAAAGCAACATATGGCATCACAAATAGACCTGTCCCTGTATATAAAGGGAAAAAAAATCCAAGCAACTTCTTATGGGCCATATTTTGCTATCAGTATTTTTTTTTTTTCAAATAACTGCACAAACTTAGCATTAGTTTCTGTTGGGGTACTTCCATCCACATTTCAATGGCAGAATCTGGCCCTAAGGAATCAAGAATAAGCAATATTCCATTACAGCAGGGCAGTACAGGCACAGAGAGATGTGGCTTGTGCTGCAGTTTCCATTAGCAAAGAAAGAAGCTGCAAACAGGAAGCAATTTTGAAACCTGCCCCATCATGGCAAAACCATTACTGATATATCAGGAATGGTGCAGTTGGTGTGTTCCATCCAGAATGATGCAAGGTTGTCTATAGAATTTGAACTCACTAAGGAGATATGTGAATATAAAATCAGATACTGAGATCAAGCCTTAGGGCATGGCTGATTTTAAGGCTGAAGCTCCCCTGAAATTAGGAGTTACTGAAAGAGCAGTGAGAGAATAAACGTGTTTTCTTCAGTTTTTCTTTAAAAGGGGAAACTATAGGTGCAAGGAAATTAAAACCAAAACAAAAAACCTGATACCAAAACCCATTTAAAAGCCCCAATCTGTGTCATAGGCAAATGACTGCTGCATAATTTAGTGGATGCAGATAGAGGAGTCAGGCTGAAATGGAGACATGCTCCATTATGTAAGAAATCATGGCTGAAAGAATCTTTCCTGAGGCCCAGCAGCTTCTCCTCATGGAAAATGCCCGGCAGAAAGAGGAAATTAAGAATGTGATGTGTGTTTGTGTGTGTAGGAATCTAGGTAAGGAATCTATAAACACAGACTGGGAAGGAGGCAGACAAGGAAAACTGTGTTCCACTCAGTTAAGGAGGGCTCCAAAATTCCAGGCTGCTGATGGTGTTCAGGTCAGGGGGAGAGGAGAACAGGAAGGGATTTAGTGAGGATACAACTGAAATGAGTTGTGTGCTGAGCAGGACCTGCTGACCCTGACCTGGGCAGGAGCAGCTCTTGTGAGCAAAGCTCCTGGTGAGCCCCCTTCAGATGTGTGAGTGACTCTGGGCACAGCTGTAAAGCTTGTCTTGCTGAGTGTACACAACCCATTTTGGACTCTAGGCCATCACCACTGGCTTATTGCCAGCTGAGGAGCTCTAAACATGGGCACTTCTGTGGTCTTCCTGCTGAGGGACTCGTGTGTTGTGTGCTGGGTGGGGGTGGTGCTGCTTTTAATGTGAGATAAACCACAGAGATGCTCTGTAGAAAGAATACAGTCACTTTAATCACTTTTTCCCCCTGCAATGTAGTTGGGGATATCTGTAGCATCCATAATTAGCAGAGGAACAGATGGCTAAAGCTTGGTTTAAAACAGAGAATCCATGGAGTGATCGTGTGCTGCTGCGAGCTTATTTGGGAAGGAGTTTGCTCTGTGCTCTAACACAGTGGTGCAGCAGTAAAGTAGGAAAAGGATTTATAACAGTTGGTGTAATTTAGTGTGTAGGATATATATAAAGCATGGAAAACATCCAAAGTTACAAAACATCTCCTTGATGCTCATGTCTTGTGCTGCCCAAGGAGGAATTTCAACATTTACTGTCCTGCACAGCTGAAACCTCTTATGTGTGGTTTCATATCTAGAGGCAATATAGCAAAATGTCCATAAGATTTCCCTGTTCCCTTGTCCTGTTTCTGCACAGAAGGGAACAATTCAGTTCTCTGCTCAAACTGCAGTAAGTAAAACAAAAAGAAAAGAACAAACCAACAAAACAAACCCAAAAAACCTCTCTACATTTTGCTTGTGTGCTTCCAACATTACCATTGTGCTACAATTTTTCAAAGCTGGAAAACATGAGAGGATTTTGTCAGCATTTCACCAGGACACTTGTTTCACATAGAAAGCCAGAGGGCAAAACAAGAGTGGTTTCTTCTGCTCCATGTAATGTTTTCAGAAGGCAGTGGGAGCCCTACAGGCACAGTCACTGGGGTTCGGGTGGGGTAATGTTCAGAGTGATGAGATCTGGGGTGGAAAGGCTGATTGGTTAGCTGGTGATTCCGTGTTCCAAATTCAAAACTTACAAATATTGGATTCTAAGGAGCAAAGAGCAAGAAGAAGGGTGCTGAAGAGAAAAATAAGCTGAATATGTTTTTCATCGGTAAAGTAGAAATATGGTGTTGTCTGTCCCAAAGGAGCTGAATGGATTATTGCAACCATCCAATCTGGTCAAGATCACATTTTCGTTTTTTTCTTTTATCTATTCTTAAAAAAAAGATAAATGACCCCATGTTGAGATGTTTAGCTCTGGGAGATGACCTGTATTTACCTTCAAGTCAGAGTGAATTGGATATTCTCTTTCTCTGTGAAACTGTATCACTTTCTCCCTGCAGACTCTATGGATGCAGACATAAAATATTTCTGTGGAAACAGTGGTGCCATTCCCTCTATGTATGTAATATTTTGCAGGATATCTGTAATAGCCAGTGAAATGGTCTTTGATAGCTCCTATTTTTCTCCAAATGCTGAACTATAAATTTAAATATATTGTGAACTATGTTTTCTTTTTGCATCGTGAACTCCCTGTATCTCCTCACAGTAAGGAATTCACAAAATAAACCTGTAGGTTTGTACTTGCCTAAACTTTTCTAAATTTTTCATTTTCAATTTTCATGTAAAACTGAGTCAAAATTTTTCCAGTATGGAAAAATTAATTTTCCAACTGCACCAGTTTCTGCATTGACAAGATTAAGTGAATTGTTAGTGTTTTGCTCAGTTCACTTGATGGGGAATTTTTTAATTCTTGAATGTATTTAAGTTGTAAACTTCTTGGGATGGAAACACTTCTCTGTGTTGCTCATGCAGAAGCTGGTCAGTGAGGGCTGTCATTGTGCAAGGGCTGCTCACCAATACAAATCTTAGAGTACAAATAGTTAATCTTTATCACCAATTAATGTTGTCAGTAGTGGAATTAAATTAAAGCAACAGTGTCACTGTGGGGTTTGACTTTCCCTGGGTCCCTTTCCTTCTGCAGACCTCATAAATGGTTCAGAAATACCCTCCTCTAAGCCAGTTGACTGGGTTAGAAATCTTCAATTTAGTATCAAATGAGGTATTTTCAGTTTAGAGATGATCAAAACAGTCACAACCATCATGTTCTTGGGCAGCACCATTGCAGCCATCTTAGCATTCAGCTGCAAGAGCACAAAAGCAATATAATTCCAGTTGCCCCATAACAGAACTAAGCCCAAGCTGTTTTAGGCTTGTCAGAAAGACTTCCTTCATCAAGAATTTCCAGAAATTATTTAGCTATTTTAACTGCCTGAGCCTGTTTCATGAGTCATAGGAACTTTGCCCAGTAGAATTCCACTCTCTCCCTCATCTCTGAAGCTGTCAGTGAATTTTTAGGATGTCTTTTCTCGTAGTGGTTGCTGAAAACCAGATCAGTGGCTCTTGGTTGTGTGTTCATGGCTTCAGAAGATGTTTCTTAATTGCTGAAAGTGTGGAACAGATAAAATAACGTGTCACCCAGGATCTGAGGTTACTGCAGCTGTGCTGCTTCAAATTTCAACTGCCTTGAAAGGCTGAGGAATTACAGAGTGTTCCCTGTAATGACAGGGCTTCCCACTGCCTGCTGAGCTGGGAATTGT
Source organism: Manacus candei (assembly GCF_025592945.1). Classification (NCBI taxonomy): domain Eukaryota; kingdom Metazoa; phylum Chordata; class Aves; order Passeriformes; family Pipridae; genus Manacus; species Manacus candei. The sequence goes on along the minus strand of NW_026138085.1, from coordinate 14,988,690 downwards.
TCCTTCCAGCTTAGGCTGTAACTTGTGACTGGGCAAAAAGCTGAGGAAGAAATGAAGGCCACCTAATCCACTCTCCCAGCACTAGTGGGAGATTCTGTGATCACTGGCTGGGGGTAGTTTGAGAAAGCATGGGGGATGTACCTCAGGAAGGTACAGAGTGGGAGGTCTGGCTTTTGTGTTTAAAAAGATCATTAAGTGGCTCTGCTCAGCAGTAGAACATGAAAAAAATATGCTTGGTGTGGGGCTGTAGAAAACCAATGAAATCCAGTGACAGGGAGTAAACAATTATTTGTAAATTTGTAAAGTAACAAGTTATTGTTAATGATTTGGAGGAGTGACAGGAGGGAAAATAAAAAGGAATTTCACGTAGCAAATTTCCATTTGCTGCCTTGGGAGAATGAAAGTTGTGGCCCATTTTTGTTCCAAACCACTGTTTCTAGGGTGAATTCCTGATTTGGGGGAACTGCTGCCTTCCTGAGCTTTCTAACAAGGTCATTGCATTGTTAAGTCAAAGCATGGAAGATTTGCACCTTGCTGTGGTCAAACAGCTCCTTCTCCTCCCACCTCCTTTACATACCATTTCTGAGCACTACAAATCCCTTTTCCTGGCCTTGTACAAGGGACCACATGGGTAGGGGACAGTAAGTGACCTTCTTTATATTCCTGCATAGAACACAGCACCTACCTGGCCTTTCACCCGTGTCTTCCAGTTCCTCACTCCTTGTAAATCTGGCACTGGTTTCAGTTCTGTGCTTAGTTAAGGGCACTTCTTTTATGTTTTGCTTTCCCATGAACACAGTATGGAAATAGCAAAAGCTGGAGTGCTATGGGAATAGCTGTTCCTTCATTCCAGCCTCATCATTTGTGTTACATAATTGGTTTTATTTTTATTTTCAGCTTTGACTTTCTGAAAAGCAAAGCAAAATATATGGGTTTTTAATCTCTCCAGTCTTGTTTGTACCCTGCTGAGTATAAGAAAAATAAGTCTGTTTTGCAGAGATAGACCTTAGATCATGCTTCAGAATTTCAGAATAAATTCCCAAAAGTGAAGCAGTAGGAGCTGTCACTGTAATTTGGATAATAAAAGCAATAAGGAAATGCCAGACCAAAAGTATGGCCTGTGTCACCCAACAAATGAAATGGCAAACTACCAGCCAGTGCTTAAAAGAATATCCAGCTGACACTGCTTTTATCCCTGTGCCCCTGGCAAGGCTCCTGGATTGGTGCTGGGAGAGCACTGATAACTGGCCAGGGGAAGTGGGAAAGGCCACGAAATCCTCTGGCACTTGTGACAGTTTGATCCCAAGAGAGCACTGGGATTTCTGCACTGACTGGGATGACTGCCCTGGAAGAGCAATCCTGATGTGCCTGAGATGTGAGTGGAAAGGATCCACTGCCATTTTCTGAGTATTTTAGCACTATATACATATATATGAAGCACTAATGTCTCTCTTGCTGAGGTTCTGAGGGTAAAAAAACCCCTGGGGTTAAAAAACCCAACCAACCCAGACTAAAACTGTCTCTGGCAGATTGTTTGCATGAAGATTATTCCCACACTTATCCACAATTATTCAAGCTATTGTCTAAGATGCTTTATACTTAAATATAAACCTGTTTGGGTAAGTTTTACTGTTTATTCTCATTGAAAAATCTGTAGCATTTTCCACAGAAATGTTTCAGGACTCTTCATGCACACTTTATAGAGATGCCATCTCTAGAGTACATTTACCTTGTTCTCTAAGAGTTTCTTTGTCATCAAAGATGTTTTCAGGAGCAGAGCAAGCAGCTTTTGTTACCTTTGTCCTTGCTGTCAGCTGCAGTAGACATATTCTATGATTCTGTGATATTGTTATAGTTTCCATTCAGAAATACCTGATATTCCATCTGTTCCTCTGCTGTACTTTGCAGTGAGCTGGGATTTGTGGGAATGCCTTACAGCGTGTTGAACTCTTCCATGGAAATAATAGACTGTGATAACACAGGCCAAACTTCTGTGATTTCTGGAGTTCTGAATTTTAATGTGATACTAGAGCTGAGAAGAGTCTTTGAGAATGGAAAAATGGATGTTTCCTGTCTCCATTTTTAGGTGTCTAGAGAAAGTAAAAACAATTAATTGCCCTTTATTTTTCCTTCTGGTGACCAGTTTTCTGACTTTTACCCATTTTATGACCATTTTAGCCTTAAGCTATGTCCCTGTAAACCAGATAGAATATCTTCCTGCTTCATGGAAGGTTATGTTGGTGTTTCTGAAAGGGCTGTTACTTGTATAGATTATCCTTCAGGCAGTGCTCTCTCCCTTTGGAAACTCAGTACTGACATTTGAAATCCTATATTTGAAATATTCATCAACAACAGAGGGATAGTTGATGTGCTTCCTCAAAAATTTAGTTATAAAATATTTTGGTTCATGTCCTCGATAAGGAGATTTTTGTAGAATTAAAGTATCTTGGATTTTCGAAATATCTCCTTTCTGTTCTTTAAGGCTTCCTGCTTTGTCTCCAGATTCCCTGGAAGCCATCTACTCTTATTTATCTCTGCAGCTGATTTTAAGTAAGACCTCAGCTCTCAAGGAAAGAAAGCCTTGTAAAGGATTTCTCATAAAAATGTTGCTAGTAAAGCATACTTAAAAATAAACTGCTTCTCTCCTTCCCTCCTTTCCAGAGTGAGCTGAGGGGACAACACCAGCTGAATCATCTGTCTGAGTCATGCAAACAGCTGTCATTGTTTGATGTAAAGATGAACTAAAAAGCTGTCATTTGCTTGGGAATATTTTTATACTTGACTCACTTGCCCAGTGAAGGGGAGAGTTTTCCTTAGCTTTCTTTTTTTTTTTTTATTTTATTTTGCCTCCATTGGGATGGAAAATCACAATGGAGCCATGTGTCATTGCAGTGGCTGCAAACTCTGCTGCTGAAAAAGCTTTGCAGAAATCTTCCCCCCCAGATCATGTCAGCCTGGCAGGCTGGGATGTTTTCTGCACTCGTGCACAGGCTCTGTGGGGCCCTGGGCAGACACATCCACGTGGCCCTTCCTTCAGAATGCCTGGATCTGGGCAAACACCTCCACCTCCCCAGCCGTGCTGCCTAAAGGAATTCACTCTTGCCTCTGGCCTGTGAAAATGGTCCACACTCTCCCCCTGGTGTCTAACAGCTGATCCTCAGATTCACGTTGTGGTTTTGCTTTTGGTTTCCTTGCCCTTCTCCATCTCTTCTTGTTCTCTTGGTTTATCTTCCTGTGTCTCTTCTAATTAACTCTGCAACACCTTTTTTATTTTGCACTTCTCTCTCTTTTTTATTTTCTTTACTCTTTCTTCATTCTATCATCTCTCGTCCATCCTCTTTCTTTTCTGCATTTTTCTGGTGTTAACCTTTCTCCCCCTCTTTTAATGGATATCTTTTATATCCTCTTCCATTGGCCAAGTCCTGTGAGTTTGCTACCAAATATTTCTAGTCAAGAACTCATAGCAGCACAGAGCTATTTTATCCAAACTGATGGTGATGTGGCCAGTCTGGTTTTCACCTTAAACCTGGCACACTAAAAGCTGGTCTATATTCCTGCCCAGGAATTCCTGCACTCTGGGATAACAGGACTTGAAGAATGAGCCAGTGCTGCAAAATTCTACAACCTGGGCAGAAATGTAGAGACTGCTTTAGAGTCCTAATTTCTCCAGTAGTCAGTCCAACTTATAATTGTGAGCATTTGTTTAAGCCTCCTAATCACAGCTTCCAAAAAAAAAAAAAAGGGAGTTTTGAAAAACTGTCTGACTTGGAACATCAAGGAAAATCCCTACTCCCAGTTCAAGAGAGGAGAAAGGAGATGAAGATGCAACTACTCTTTATTGCTTGTTTCTACCATTAAACTTTACTTATTTAAATGACCATTATAATTATATCTCTGAAGCAAGTAATGGTTTGAATACATTTCTGATTTAAGGAATCTAATAACACAAATCTTCTCACAGGAACTGGAAGGCTTACCTGCCATACTCTCTTTTAAGTGTAGTGATTTTAAAATCTATTACAACAGATCTCAAATATTAAAATAAGGGAATAGTGACATTTCTGCTTCTATAGCCTTACAGGAGCATTTCTTTATACTCTGGAAGATGGAATTTCTGTCACTTAAGTTCTGAGGCTAAGCCCAAGCACAGCTCTCTCTACAGTGGACTGTAGGCTGCACTGTCATATTTTTTAACTCATTTATCCCTAATCAACAGGACAAGGTTCTTTTCTGAGATGTATCTCTCTCCAAAGTTTGTTGGTATTTGTTTGAATGCTTCTCATGTTTTGGAACAGGTTGGATTCCCGGGGAGGTCATTTATAGAAACTAGATTAGTCAGAGTTTGGATTCCTGGGAATTGATGTGTAGCCACCAGAGCAGTACAATCTTTCCAGCAAGTTTAAAGCTAAAGACATTAATTTTTCTGTTAGATGGGAGATCATTAACAAGTGTAATTTTGTCTGCCCTGAAAATAAATTGAACAGAGCCTCTTGGAACACTGCACAAAGGATAAACACTAACATCAAGCAGCTATACTCATTTAATGCAGGGAATAAAGGTATTGCATAGAGCAAGTTGCATTATGTGAAAGATCTGTTTGCAACCCAAGGTTAATGTTTCATATTAAGTGTTCACCAGTTTATAGGTGCTACAAAAATTAATTTAGTTTGCAAATGTCATGCTCTGTCTCAGGAAAACTGTAGCCAGCCCATTATTATGTAAAATACCAGGGAATTAAATTGTATTATTTCGATAAAGTCAATATGGTGTTAACTAATTTCTGTAGCCAGAAGTACTAAGCAGACAGCACGGGTATGGGGTGTTTGATACCTTGCCTGAAGCTTCAAACAAATTGTTGTTTATAATGAAGTTGTGAGGTGTTCACCCTGATAAAGCTTTATCATGTTCAGATTGAAGATACTGTTTCAGCATATTTCAGAAATTCTTAATAACTCCCCACCAGGGCTCTCTTATCTTCTTCCTGGAAAACCATAGTTTCTGTTTATCTGATCACTCACGTGTCAAAGCAGTTTCCCTGAGAGCTTGAGAAAATTAAGTGTGAGGCAAATCACTGCCTCTTGAAGTCCATTTTTCTGGAGGATTTGCTGGAGTTGGGGCCATCCTTCTGCTTTCTGTAACCACAGGGACAAAAGTCCCTCATATTTCCATTCTCCCCAGGGGAGTTCTGTTTGTCTCCATAATTTTAATGAGTGCTTATTTTTACATTTGTGCTCAACCCCAGTGTGACCAGCAGAATTTCTGTAGATCCCAGTATTCTGTTCAAGCAAGCAGGCTCCTCACCCTTGGAAGTAAAAGAAACTCATAACCTTTCTTTTCTGTTGGTTTTATCAACCGAGTACAAATTATCTTTCTATTCAATTGTCTTCTGAGAATTTTGCTGATGATTCCTGTGTGTGATAAGGCAGAGCAATCTGTGACATCAGCTGAAGTTTTACAAGCACGTTCCTTGCTGCAGTCTCTTCAAATAATGTGTCTGCTTATCCATATTTGCTCCTGCCTGGTGCTTTTTTCTGATGTGAGTAAATATGAAAACTAAAAAAACTAAAAAAACTAACTTTGGGAAGGAGGTGAGGGGAATGCCTTCCTTTCAAAGGGCTTTAAAATAAACAAAACTGATTATTCATAAATTCATTATGAAATTTTGTAACTGTAACAAATAGGTGAACTGTCAGTGTTGTTAGATATGTAGACATAAAGCTTAGAGTTCCCAAATCTGCAAATGTGTAAGTATGTGTTCAACTTTGGAAGAGGAATGATGAGCTCAGTGGCTTGGCTTGCTTTCTCCAAACTGGGGTCTTCCACAGCCCTTTGCAGGATTTATGTTTGGTGGTGCATTTCATTAGCTGATGGTTGACTTTAGAGCCCAAATATGTAGTTGTGTGGTTGCAACTTTCAAAATCTATTTGCTTTCACTGGAAACCTATTTATTCTGTAGAAGTAATTTAATCATTCAGTCCTGATAAGGAGACTTTGGTTACAAGCAAACAGAAATGCTGTGTTTAGTGTGGTGGCCGTGTGTTGATTCCATAAAGTCATAAATACATTAACAAAAGAATGAATGTGTTTGAATCCTACAGACAGCACTGAGGATAATCTTCTGGTGACTGACTTATTCCTAAGACTTCATAAAACTGTGGAATGCTTTACCTGCCTTTGAAATGCAGGGTAAAAATGTAGCAGCTGGTCTTACACAGCAGAGTTAACCCAGCCTGACCCCGCTGGGCTTGGGACCTGCCACAATCCCAGTGGGAGGCTGGAAGGCTGCAGGCAGAGCTGGAAATAAGCAGTATAAATTACTGACAATTCCAAAAGAGATGACTAAGTGTTGCAGGAGATGTGGAATGTGCCGTTTCGTATTTTACTTTGCGGGACGACAAAATGTATTTTATTTTGTTTTTTTTTTCCGAGCTGAGCTCGCCTCCTGTTTTAGTGGGGTTGCTGCTTCTCTGTGAACCCACTTGAAGGGTTTGGATTATAGGTCCCTTCCAGAATGACAAGGTGACGGTATTTTCTTTCCCCATTTCAGTGTTGTTAAATTCTGAGTGCTGGCAGGGCTGAAAGATTAGGCACTGGGAGAGATTTGCCATTATTTTCGAGCAGTCTGGTGACATATTGGGGCTCTGAAGCTTTCACTTTAAACAAAACTAAAGTGACCTTAATGGTTGTCTCAGCTCTTATTTCGTGGTTGAACACTCCCAGAGCTGATGTGCAGCTCTCCTTCCTCTCTTGCTGATCAAAATCAAATTAAATGCTTATCCCTGGACTCGAACCTCTCCCAGTGGTTTTCAATTTTAACCCACTTATGGGTGTTAGTTATTTGTAATTTTCAAGTGCCTGACTTTTAAGGGTGAAATTGTGGTCCTACAGAAGTCAGTCAAATTTATCTCTAGTGGGGCCATGTTTTCCACATTAATTTAAAGCTTCTTTCCTTCAAATGACAAGAAAATAATCCTATCAGAAGTCTATTTTTCTTTAAAATGTCTGTATTTTTACTATATATAGGTATTTTACTACTTTGTAAGTCAGTAGCCTCAAGTAAAAAATAAAGAGATGTAGGCCAAAAAAAATATCATTTCAAGTCAGAACACAGAAAAGCTATTTCAAGTGGCCTTTAGAACTTGTTCACTGGCAGAATTCAGGTAATAGAAGAGTCCCAAAGCATAAACTCCTTTATGTCATGTCCAATAATGTTACAGTATGAACTCAAAAATTATGGAAATAGTAACAGCTTCTAAATACAAGGGGAAAAAAAAACCCTCAAACCCTGAGCTATCCAAAGTTTTGCTTTGTTTCTAATGTGTGCTAACTGTATAAGGGGATGGGAGGATTAGGATTTAGAGGCTTTAATCTGTTTAAATTTGCAACTCTAATCTGAGGGATTTCTGGTATTTCTCCTCCATCGATCTGTGTGTCTGTTCTGATGCTGTAGTTCAGTCATTTCACATATTGATTTTATTCCCTGGGATATTGCATTTGATATGGCAATTTTTCCTGATAGCATTTCATCTGATAACCCATCTGATGGGCCCCAAATATAGTATTTTGTCCTGCTTTAGTTTGCACACCAGCTGGATCAGAATATTAAAGCCAGAGTCTGAACTATTTGAATTCTTCATAGTGAGCTCCCAAACTTTCCCTGGAAGAGGTTGGTATGGCAGATTTGCAGCTTTCCATCCAGACTTCCTTAACTTGTGTTACACTCAGATATATCCAGTAGGAGTTTTTCTTTCTACTCTTCTTCAAAATGAAGGTACACACATTCAGGTGTGTAGGGCACATTCCTCAAAAATAGTTTTGCAACGTCAGTGATTGATACAAATAATAATTCTCACGAACTTGAACTGTGAGAAAGTGCAAATACCCTGTTATGCTTTTATCTTGTGGGGGTATGGCTGGAAAGGAATATGAAGAAGAACTATAGAATAAAAAGCTGAACAAAACCCATGTTTTCATTTTTCTTGTACCTTCTGGAAAATCCTGTCATGTGTTTGGCTCATTTGTGAGGGTTTAACTCAAAATCCCTTGCTCAGGTTTTCTTCTGCTCTGTGTGAGTTCTTACCCAGAGGAAGGTGGTGACAGTGACAGGAGTTTGCCAGTGTGACTGAAATGGTTCCATTTGACTGATGGTGCTGTATTTGATTTCAATTTTGAGCAAAATAACATGGTGGTGAGAAGCTTACGGTCAGAAAGCATTCATAAAGCATTCATTCACTCAGCTGTACTTCACTGGACATCAGCAGCAAGGGGGGACGAGGAAAAAAGGAAGAACTGTGTTTTCTTCCCCCCCATGGCAGTGTGTCACCACCCCTGGGGAGTCCATGGGCTCAGGGTTTGGGCTGTGTGACACTGCCTGGGAGATGACTCCAAAGTCACAGCACTTGGATTTTATCCAGGGACTGGCAACCCTGGGGGAGGAGAAGGATCGTGTTAAGAGAATGGGCAGAGTGGCTGTTCCTCATTTATTGATCTTACCTAGATCTACCTCCATAGACCATCTTCTACTTGCTCTAGATTAGCTTTCTATTTTGAATTAGTATTGTTACTTTATAATTTGTAAAGGGAGATTTTACTTTCCAATTAAATCTTAACATTGGCACTAATGAATGGTGCTACAGCATTTTGGAACACCTCACTTTTTAATTTTTCTTTTTCCTTTTCTCCTTTCCCCTTCGTGTAATTACTCTTTGATTTAAGGTTGCTATTGATTTGTTATACACTTGTCCTTGGTGTAAACAGATAACTGGTGAACATCAGATAAGAGGGCATGAGTGACACTTCCCATTATACAGCTCCAGGAGACATTTCTTGCATTGAAAGGATCCTCCAGTGGATTTTCTTTTGTTGTAGAGACCATTTTGTGGCATTTGTTGACAATGCTAGTGACAATTAGCACGGCTTCTCCATATCAAGGCAGTAAAGAGCTTGCCTTTAGGGCAGCTGGCATTTTAGTGAATACTGGAGATGGTGGCCTGAAAGGAATCCTGGCAGGGGTTTGGACAGAGTGCAGCTCTAGAAACAGGTGATGGAAGGGAAATGCCTCATTTTTGCAAAGTCAAATCAGATTTTTGCCACTTGGAAGTTCTTCTCAAAGGCCACAAAGGCTTCAAGGAGAAATCACAGATGGCCCAAGACAGAAGGAACTGGTTCTCTTTCCCACAGGACACGATTGTCCAAAGTCATCAGTGTTTGCTGGGTATTGCAGGGACCAGTCACTCTCCCAGCAAGTTCTCCTGTAGCTGCTGGAGGGAGGATTTTGCCATGTGAGTGGGAAACCAGAGTGGAAGTCACTGTCTGACAGTGATTTACTGTGGGACAGGACACCTGAGAGACTCAGTGCTGCTGGACTTGGCACAGAAAGGCTTCTCAGCAGCACAGGAGATGGGATGTGCAGCTGCTGCTTTCAGGGAGAGCTCTTTGGAAAGTTTGCCACAGTCAGAACCCTCTGACCTTCAGAGGAAATAGCAGCGTTCCTCCTCTTCTCTTACAGACATTCTCAGGGAAAATATTTTCCCTGGGAGGGATTTTTCATCTTTATTTTGCTTCTTCTTTGAAGCCTGCTGTGATTGTCACATCATGCATGGATGTTGCTGCTCTGGGTAGTTGATTGTGTTCATTGTCAAGGCTCTGTAGCCCTCAGAAGAGGTTTCCTTGGACATCTGTCCTGGTGAGTGTCCTGCAATTACAAACGGGACAAGTGGCAAAATTCAGCTCTTTCTGTCCACAGCCTAATGACTTTTAACTTGGATTCAACGGCAAACACCAGAGATATTTGGTGTCAAAGCCTCCAGGCTCATCTGCCAAATGTTGTCTAGTGCTCAGGAATCTCAGCAGAATGCTGGGTAAAATGCTCCATATTTTCTAGTTTTACAGAGCACGTCACAAGCAATTGATCTGGGATCATGTTTTGCCTTTATTGCCATGCAGCTTAATTAGAGCCAGCTTTTAATGGAGATAATGAAAGGAACAGCAATAAATGGAGCAGAAGCAAGATCCAAGTATTGCTTAGTGCAAGTTACAGGATAAAGGCTCAAAAATGTCCTTTCTGGGTCCTCGATTCTGAGGCAACTCTGAGGAAGATGGGCAAGGTTGTGGTTTCTGCACCTTGTGATGACCTGTGCTAGTCCAGCATCAGTCTGGAGATGAGTGGATGGTGTCTGCCTAACTTATCCCTTCTTTGGCATATGTCTCTGGCTAAAGCACCTGAAATGGCAAAAGAATTCATCCAAGAGATTTGGTCCTGTGCAACAAACCTCCATCTAGATAAAAAATCTTGCCATACCTAAAACATACAGTGTTTTCATATTAGAGGCCCCAAATGAAGGAACTATTAAATCAGTTAATATAATATAAATATACCATCTGGGAATCACTAGAGAGATCCAAACACTACCCAAAGACTCTTTGTGAGAGCAGATATTACGGCAGAAAAGCAAATGTACCAGAAATGTGAATTCAAAGCATAAGCAACATTTCAAATCATTTACAGCAACCCACAGCTGAAGAGAAATGTAACTGTGATTGCTCCAGTGTTTTGCAAGGTTCTGGAGCTCCAAGAGGAGAGCAGGAAAGCTGTAATCATTTTTTTTTAATCAGACACAGATTTGGCAAGACACAACTCTGAGCCCAAGGGCTCAATAAAGGAAACTAGGAGGACCCACAAAGTTGCTTTTCGTTTTGCAAGGAGTTTGGGCAAGTGGCAGCATTTTAAACATGCATTCAGGGGGGAGAGGATGAATATTCAGTTTGCATTCAACCCTGAATGCTCTGATGGTGTTTGGAATTGTTCAGGCAATGACCCCTGTAATTCAGGGGCTGGAACCTGCAACCCATCACCACCGGCCTGCTTTTCCTTCCTTTCTTCTTCTTGGTTTTGTTTGGTTTGTTTTGTTGGGTTGGGTTGCTTTGGGTTTTTTTTAATTTGTTTGTTTCTTGGGGTTTGTTTCTTGTTTCTTTGTTTCCTGTTTCAAATCACATTTGGCTGAGGGAGTAACAAAAACAACACCACGTGTTCTGGGTGTATTTTCTCTTGATAAGTGACATGCACTGGATGTATCCAATGGAAGCTGGAAAGTTCATTGGCTCCTGCCAAAGAGAGCATAGAGACAGCAAGCATTTGGAAGATTAGAGGAGATCTAGTTGGAGGAGTTAATACAGTGTATTTTTGTACATCAATCCAGCTACACTTAAAAGAATCCCTCAGAAAATTCAGATGGACTGTGAACTCTATAAAATGACTCTGGAAAATACAGCACCTGTGTGGTGCTTTTCACCAAACAATGACCTTTGACTTTAGTGTAAAAATCTGTTTTCTCAGAGTGCTGAGTCTTGCAAAGTTGCTGTGAATTTCTATGAATTCATTACAGTTGTAGATAGAAAATAATGATGTATTTGGGAAGTTCAAAAGGTAAAAGAAGTCACTGAGGAATCTGTGGACTTTTCCAAAACCTGTGAGCTCACTTGTGAAGGATCAGTTGAGAAACTTAAGAATATGAGGTGTGGGTGAAAGGAAAGGGAAGAAGGAAGTCTATTATAAAAAGAACCTTCCCTTTCTTATTTCTGGGAAAATTCCTAATGCAAGAGACATACCTTTGTAGTTAAGTTTGTAAAAAATGCACCACAGAAGTGATGGTGTTCTGGCAGAGATACTCTGAGACCAAGGAAAACATCCCATTTTTCACCCTGAGAGATTTAAGGATGTTAAACCAAGGTGAAAATATTTTCTTGATTTGCAATGTGTTTTCACAATGTAGCACATTAAAATAAAGATTGATTCCCATTTTATTTAGAGGTCATTATGAATTCCTTTTAAAACAATGCATGGATCAGCAAATTCCCTGCTTGTGGGCTACCATCTGTAAGTCTTACTGGATCTATTTAATTAGGTTTCCACACAGCATCTGTAGCACTGGAAAATTCAAATAATTAAGCTTTATGATTTCCTGTGTATTATAAATGTCACACAACTAGTTGCTGTGGAGCAGATAATTCCTTTTTGTAATTGGAATTTCTGTCATGAGTTGTTCCCTCATTTATAGCAATTAGAACTTTGTAAATAATTTTATGCAATTGGGTTCAGTTTGAATTACTTTTTGCTATGGGTTAACGTTTTTTAAATCTTTTCCCGACGTAGCTTATTCTCTTTTTCTTTTCAGTTGAGTTTTATGTTTTCTGTAAACCTTCTTATTACTTCTGCAACAAAGCAGCTGAAATAACTGTGATCTGGGAGAGGAAGAAACAGAAGGAGATCTGCCTCTTGGAGGCAGCTCAGCACACCTACATTCCTTTTACCTTCAGAATTTTGGGAAATAGTTGAGAAATGTAATTAAGGTGTACTGTAAATGTTTTAAGGCTAAAAGGCAAATGAGCCTCACAAAATCTACAAATCTTTTTGAAGTCCCTTAGGTGGCAGTTTGATCTCTGGATTTCTATGATTCCCTGGCTTAAGAAGTTTAAATTCATATAATTGAAAATAGCAAGATTAAAACACAGATGTCTGTGGAAGGTGTCACTTGCCTGTGTTGTTTAATTGGTCAAACGCTGGCATTTGAGACAAAGAATTATGTTAATTCAAGACTGGTCTTTTTAATGAAGCCACTGCATGAAATTTAAAAACTGGGACCAGATCTTCCTTTACACCAACACTGAGCTTCAGGTGGAGCCCCCAGTCCTTAACAAAATGGGGCACTGGAGAATCAGGCACTTTGATCCCGTTCTTGGATAGGACCACAAAGCTTTCTCACTGTTCTTGGGGTGCCCAACATGTCCACAGAACTGCAAATGTACTCGACACCCTTGCTGAGGTTGGAGCCATGGAAAGTGTTACTCTGGCACCTCATGCTCTCTCTGCAGTCACAAAGTGTGTTTCCACCTCAGGAATTTGAAGCAGAAACATGATGTAACTTTTGGGTTTGACACTTTGCTGAGTGAAGGGCAGAGCCAAGAATAGAATTCGGGTCTCTGCAGTGTGATCCTGCTCCTGCTGCCCTGCCTGCTGCTTTCAGCCTGACCCAGCTGCGAGCAAAGCTGGGGACAGACAAATTGTGCTTTACTTGGCTTTGTTCTTCATGCAGTTAATTAATTTTTGTTTCCATTTTTGAAAGCCACTGCACTTGCATCTTACCATTACGTGGCAATTCTGTCAAGCAGTGGAAGATTTGCAGTGATACCTGCGGGAAATGTTGCATTTATTGAGTGTTCATTACAAATTCCTTGCTGTAATGGAAAATTAAGCAGCATGGGGAGCATGCTGAATAGGTATAAAAGAAGGAATCAGACAAGTTAAGAAACACTGTAGAATTGCCACTGAAGCACTTGAAAGTCTGTTCCTGTGAGGGGCAGATTGTGAGGGTCTGACTGATCAAAGCTGCTCAGACACTGGGACCTTGGCAAGATGCTGATTGTAACATGGAAAGTTAGCCCTGGACTCTCCAGTTTTGTGACTGCAGCTTTAATTTGCAGGGCAGGCTGTGGAATAAAAAGGTTCAGACAGTTTTATAAATGCAATATCACTGCCTTGGTGCTTATTGTGGAGGCCACACATTAATCTCCCCCCGTGGTGAACATTCATTCAGCAGTCCCAACACAGTTCTTTTCTAACACCACTGTCTTTCCCACTGATTAATGAATTTAGCATTAATCTATTATTACCTCTGGGAATTGAGAGGAATCAGGCATACACAAGTTATCAGTTTCCAAAACACTTCTGAACTAGGGATTATCTGTCTTTCAAGGGATCCTTTAATTCTTCCTTTATTTTAAATACGTTGCATATGTTTTATTGTGATTTATGGAGCTGACAAAGACTGGATCGTTGGGAAGTGAGTTTGCATATTCATTGAACAGCAGCTTTTGTTGGAAATAAACTATTATGTTCTGGGGTGGTTCTTAAGAAGTGTAATTTTCCTTCTTTCCTCATGTTGAATTTACTTAATGATTTACAGATTTGGGTTTTTTTAGTAGTTTGTTTTATTCCTTGTAGAAGTAACTCAAGTTCCACCCTCTGTTTTTCTATTGCACACAATTCTATAAAACCAAGTCGATAGAAGGAATTAAAATACATTCAGCTTAATTCACTATCATTGTTTTTAAGCCAGTGTAACTTCACTGAAATAACAAAATTAATAGAATCCCAAAGCATAATACTGAAATGCTGTTATGATGAATCAGGTTTGGATATTAGCCAAAAATCTGCTGATAAAACTCCAATAACCCTGCATCTCCAGAATGAAGTAAAACAGATATTTTTCAGGGGCTCAAAAAAAACAGAGACTGTGTTTTCCTGAAAATTTAATGTGCTTGCATAGTAATTGTTATTACATATTTCTGATTTTTTCTGGAATCACATAGATTTTTCAGGATTAATGTGGGTTCTCTGTTAGCACAGAAAAAGAACATCATCAACATTCATATGTATGTCACCTGGCAAGTGGCATCACTCAAGTGAGGATATAAAAGCCTTTGAATGCAGAGAAAGAAGCTGATGTTCACTGGCATGAAAAGAACATCCATAACAGTTAAGCCTATATCTCTTAATCCTAATGAATTGTTACTCAAGTATCTGAGAGGTAACTGCATGTTTTTCCAGCAGTGGCTAAAAGGAAAATATTGATCAGCAGGGATGATGTAATGTAGCATATTAAGACTTTTGGCATGTTCTAAGCTTTAGGCTGGTTTGCTTATACAATGGTTTTAGCAGCATTCAGGCAAATAACAAACATGAAGATCAATAAGAGCATTAGAAATAAATGTTATTCTCTTGGGGGAAGTAATACCTTGTGCTTCACCTGGACACAGCACAGGCTTGCAATGCTGTTCATTTATAAGGCTCATTGATAGAGGAATTGTCCCAGATATCCTGTCTTCCACATTAGAAAATCAATTCTGTGGAGCAGGTGATATAGAAAAGAGGTTTGTGATATGGAAATTCCCACTAGTGCTGTACAAACATAGCACTGTCTTCTGACCACTCAGTGCCACTTTACTACGTGTTCCAGGAGACATTTAGTTTATATGTAGTTCAGCAATAACACATTTGCTTTTAGGAAGCCTGAAGAGATCCAGTTCATTGTAACTGGGGCAAACATCTCTTGAGGAAGTGGCAGTTCCTGACTCCTGAAAAGGAACAGGAACTGAGGGAGTCGAGCCCAGATGTCCAGACAAATGGCAGCAAGGCATATTCTTGGAAGTAATGGACCATAAGGGCAGTCCCAAACATTTGTTGCACATCAAAGTCATCTGGAAAATATCTAATGTCCATTTCTGTATGTACTGAGCATATGGAAATAGTTGTGTGTTTGTTGGAACCTTCCCACCTGACTGATCTGGGGATTCTGGGATTTGTGTCCTGATTCAGATGTGTTCAGCCAAAAGGATTCGGGCTGGTTTGTTTTTTCTCCCCTTACTGGGTTTTGGAACTGCCAATTTGAAATCATATGGTGCTGAGAACTTCAGTGCTTTACATAAGGGTAGTTGTGACCAAAAAAAACTTGTGTTTCTAGGTGGCTCTGGAAAATCCAGAGACCCAGAGGACCCTCAAGCAGTATTTCCTGTTGTTTCTGGAGAGATGGGTGAGGGGAGGGAAGAGGCTTCACGAACTATTGATGGTCCCTTATTGCTGAAACTTGTTGTTGTTCCTGAGAGGCTGCAGGAAGAGTCGTGATTCCTGTGGCTCCTGCTGGGCTGTGCTCTGTGGGAGTTGGGACATGATGTTCTTTCTCAGTGGATGTGCCTGTCATTTTCCAAGCTTGACAAATATCTAAAACGTGGCTTTTAAATATTAGGGTATTGGATGATTTTTTTTTGTCTTTCTATGATAGTAGTGCAGTTCTTTCTGATTGATTCTTGATGGTGCATCATCTTTATGTAACCGTTTCAAGCTGGTTGAGGTTTTTCTTTCTAGTTACTTCTCTGGGGGGAGAGGCAGGGATATTCCCATGGATTGTGTGCAGTGGTCAGCTCTGGTGCCACTCATATTCCAATGTTTCCTGTATTGGGATGCTGAGCTGGCTTGGTCAGGGCAGGCAGGGGGCTGTGCTCTGGTACCCTGATCAAAAGTCCTGGGGCTTTGCTGAGTTGGGCTGTCAAAGAGCAGCATTGTGGTGGCAGAGAGCTCTCCTGTGGCTGTTGGGTGACTGATGGGATTGAAGGAGAGGAAGGAGGAAGGAATGCTTTCCAGCACGGTTCCTTGGGCAGAGGTAATGGTGTGGACCCTGACAGGCAGAGCGAGAGACCCGCTCTCTGAGGGGAGTCAGTCTCAGGAGCCCTGAACATCCCAAAAAACTATAAATTAAGGTTGTTCCTTTGCTTTGCTGTGCAGCAGAAAAGCATAAGATTAGCTAATGTTACTCTGAAATAATGTTCTGCAATGGTTTGTTCTATTCAGTGGTAAATGCAGCTGTTTAGGAAGATAACAGTAAACTTCAAACCCCAATCACAGGCTCCTTAAAGGAGCACAGGTTCTCTGTGGTTGCAGTTAAATAAATAAATGAGGATGTCTCTCTCAAATCCCAGAATTAGGCGTGTGAGAATTGCTAAATGTTTTTGCAAAGCAGGAAAACTGCACAGCTGTAAAATTTCAGATAGCCAGGACAGAGAGACCAGCAAAGGAATAAGTAAGAGCAATAAGAGAGCAAGAGGAATAAGCAGAGGAATAAATTGTGGAGAGAGAGACACATGCAGCCTTGTCTGCTTTTGGATTTGAGTCAGTGCAGGGCTTGAATCTCAACAGGAAGGCTCTTTCTGTTGTTTCTGTCTCACTGTTGCAATATGTCTGATGAGGTAAAATACCACAAAAACAAACAATAAATATTTTAATTTAAAATTATGAAAAACTTGAATTCATTGGAATTCTAGATTTTCAATTGTTCTATCTCCCACATTGCAGTGCACTGCTTTTGGTTCAGAACACCTTCTTATAGCATTTAAAATAACAAATGTGAGTAGCTCATTATAATACTAGTCATATCACTGGCTGACTTGGTTTGGTTTATATAGTGCAAGCTAAAGGGTGTTTTTTGGCTCTTCTGTGTCCATGCCTAGTCATGCTGTTTGATGTACAACACAGCTGCTACTGTGTTCCTGAGTTTTCCACAGGAGTGAAATCAGATTCTCCCACGTAGAGCCTGATTAATCAGCCTGTACCCAAAACTGAAACCAGGTTGGAACTAAAATCTACCACCCTTGCCCATGACTGCACTGAAGACTGTCATGGTTTCTATCTAAGGACTAGAGTACCAATGCAGGTTTTAAGTGTCATTCTGTTAAAGCCATCCACCACATCTGCATGGGTATGTTTTTATCCCACTGTCCTGGCCATTTTGGAGCTGTTATGGGGGTTATTCCCTGAAGAAGACAAATTGTGACACACTGGCTGGGACCAGATCACAGAGGAAGGGCAGTTCCATCAAGATGGTGCAAGTCAGGGAATTAAAAAGCTCATTTTCATTTCACATCCCTTCAGGTTTCTTGTATGACCAACACCACTAAACTGCTGTATATTCCAGCTTCCTGTCCAAACCCCTTTGGAGTGGGAACTGTGTAACGTGCCACTCCTGTAGGGACTGTACAGGTCACCCAGCAGCATTGGTGGGGCTTGCCATGATCACCATGCTGTGGCCCCAGAAGTACCTCAGATGGACTTAGAGTGTACTTAGCACTTAGATCTACCTTAGGAAATGGTTTCCTCAGGCCAACATTGACTCTATCTCTCTGGAAAAGTCAGTTTTTCCATAAGCTAAAATATCAGGTGCTAAAAGTGCTAGGACTTTCCCCTGACCTTTCCTTTCTATACTTGCTTCTCATTATTCTGGTGTTCCCTGTTTATCATTCCATAGTTAGCTGAAATAATCATGGTTCCTGCAGGAACACCTGCTGTGATTAGCTGAAGTGCCATATGTTGCCTCAGCAGGGCAAAGTCACCTATAAACTATTTTCATTTTTTTCAGAGGGGAGGACAGATCTCACTTTCAGGGAGCAACTTGTCTGAAGGGGCACCGAAAATCCCTCTCCGAGGGCAGTGGCTGCAGAGTCCAAAGTGCTCAGTCAGCAGTGCAGTGATAATTCAGCCTTGGGTTTTCATTACAGGATTCTGCCAGGCTGGTGATCTTTCAGGCTTTAACAGAGCAAAAGATACACTTTAAATGTGATTCATCTGATCTAAGCTGAGCCAGTCACACCCTAGTTGTGCTTCAGCCAACTGGTTGCACTTGTTTTGCAGCCGCCGGAGTGAAGAGAACAATTAATTTTGGGATGTGGTTCACTCTGACCTAATTTGGGGGGCTGTGTTAGAATGAGATGAATGGTGCCTGCTCCAGCTTATTGACTAAAGGAAACCCAGATAACCAGCTCAGATGGATCCTACCTCTCAGGTCAATATTCACATGTCTTCTGATACACAAACTTTAAGCTCAATCAACATATACTCCTGAATGGAACAGGAGTTTTCTTATTAAAATGGCACTAAATCTTACAAAGTCAGTGTCTTTGGGTTGCAGAGTTGTTAACTTTTCTCTAGATATAGATATTATAGAATATAAATGAGTGCAGCTGGTGTACTCGAGGCAGTCAGCAGCATGGAAGAGACTGGGTTATAATTCTAATAAATCTTGCTATTTAATATGATGTAGTGATCTTCTGTTTGGAAGATAAATAACCTACTTATTTCGCAAAAGGGGACAAAGAAATGTAGATCTCCAGTGGGAAATGTGAGAAAATGTGGCCTTCCCTCTCCAGTGGTAAGATATTCTTAACAAGCAGCCACAGAAGGAAGTATATCGGGAAAAGGGTAGAATTAAAGTATTTTCTCCCTGTCATGCCCTGGTGACCCCAGGGTTTTCTGATACCAAATCTACACAGGAGCTTGGCATGTAAAAATGTGTTTAATTTTCCACTCTGCAGCACAGAGGGCAGTGGCTTTCTGTCAGCTGTGGGGTTCACCTGTTGCTGAGCTGCAGTGAGTACTGCCAGTGAGAACTCGTGTGCAGCTCAGAGGGCTGGATCCACTGCTCCCGTGTGCAGACTGGGGCAGGAATATGAGAAATAAAAAATATGATTTTTTATAGGCATATGGCGAAGTTGTAAGATATTCAAGTCTCAGATTGGGACTGGGTAGCAGGGACTTTAAATTAAGTCAGACTGTGCATATCAAAGCACAAACTTGAACTGGCAGGTCAAAGGGCCAGTGCTGCTCTGGGGACACAGGTCTGGAGGGCAGGACACAGCCTCACCCTCCAGGGGGAAAATTAAGTTGGGATCTGAATAGGACACGTCCTGATTCCACCTTTTTCACTGTCACTTCTCCTCCACTTTGCTGTTTGAGGTTGTGCTGGTTTAAAGGTAAACCAGCAGGGGAAATGAACCCAAAAGAGAGATTATAAGTCAGAATAACAATTTAATAAAATAACACAATAAATACGATTACACAGACAAGCAATTGGGTTTAACCCACAAAACCCAAATGTATAACTCAGCTCCCTGGGGCATGAACAGAGTGGTGTTCACTGGGCCCCCTGAGTCCAAAGGAAAAGGAGAGGGGAAAACCTGTTGGTGAGAGTGCTGGTGCAGTCTGGGCAAGAGTGGTGGTTTTAGTCTGGTTGAGAGTGGTGGTCTCAGTCTCTGGATCCCACGAGTGGTTAAAAAAGTCCCAAGACTCCAAGATTATATATAAATATATATATATATATATATATATATATATATATATATATATATATATCTCCTCAGGTTCAGGCAGGAATGCCCAGTGCCTCCCTCAGGGTGGGGAGTTCCACACTGGGTGTGAGCACAGGAGCACCCTCCTATCTCAGAGGCCTCTGAACACCCAGTTTCCAGCCCGAGGAGTCAGGGCTGCTCTGGGCAGAGGGTGTGAATGGTCTGTTGAGAACAGATTCTGGGCAATGGCATGGAAGGCTCTAGAATACCCAGGTTTGGGTTGCAGCCACCCAGTGCTGAACTGGCCCCAGCTGTTCTAACTAGGACAGGGGTGTTGCTGAGCTGGTGTTGTCCAAGGTGCTGGTTGGACGCATCGGCTCTCAGACAACGCCACATCCAGTTCTAAAAGCAAAGCAGCTCTAAAATGAAAGGCTGTACCTGCTGGTTTTTCCTCATTTATGTGGTAATGTCATTTGGGGAAAGAAATAATCTTTGGTGGCTTCGTGGATTTTGGAGGAATTAAAAGAATGGATTAGAAATGTAGAAGCCGGGTTGGAAAAATATACTTTACTCTTAAAAAAAAAAGAGGATGGTGGAAAGTAGAATTCATTAATGTTATAATCTTTCTGTTCACGTGCTTTGTGAACATGAAGTTTTATGGTTATGTCCCATATTTCTACGCCATCTGGAGAGTAAGAAATTCAAAGCAAAATTTATTTTTTTCTCTAATTTTCATCAATGTGTCAGAAGTTTGCCTTAAATGCTTCAGGAAGAGCAATTTTCTGACATTATGAACTTGAAAGTAAGTTTTGACAGATTGAGTCCCCCATTTGTCTAATAAGTGCAGTTCTATAATCCACTATATGCAGTTGGTGCTGAGAATTTCAGAGATGTGGTTTTCTAATATGCAGGATGACATTAAAAATTTAGCTGACTTCTTATCAGGACATTACTTGCTTTTTTTAACAAATTATTTTACTCTTTCAAATTCCACCTGCAAGGAACAACACGTTTTAACAGTAGCAGCTTAGAATATTTTTAACTAAAAAACCTTTCTAGTGTATTCCAAACTCAGTTTGTCTGAATGTCTGGCTCTATGCTCATAACCAAAAAAGAAATGCAAAAATAATTTGCTGGTGTTCTAACGTAAATTACATTGAACAATAAGTCAGAAAGAGCCATTCAGAAGTTCTTCTTCTGGAGAAGGCCCCAGAAGAATGATTGTGGAGCAGTTTGCTGGGATGAAAATGCCCAACTGACCACGTTCCACCACACAGCCAAGGACACTTAGAGATCCCAAAGTTCAATCCAAGAAAATCAGCGGGTGTGCAGGATTGCCTTTGAGGTCTGTGCAGTGGCTCAGCAGCAGTGTAACTATCTAAAAGGATTTGCAGAGATAAATTAGCTGCACAGAGCCAGCTTGAGTGCCTGAAGGCACACTGTGGTATGGGAGAGCATTAGACACTTGCAGAAGGTATTTTCATTTTTATGTCCTATTCCTTGAGTTATCTGGTTACATCTGATTCTCATCCTTTATGTTTTTCAAGACTATATAGAATAAGTTAGGAAGCCTCAAGCTGGAAGCTGATCCACTCACACCTTTATTTTTCTTAATGCTGTAACCTGTGATTTACTTTTGTTTTGTGATTCCTTGTGAGTCACTATTCTTTCTTTTTTTTGTAGCCCCTTCTGTCTTATTCTTTGGATGTTTGGAGTTCCTAATGCTTAAAGTGCTCTCTGCTGATACACACAGTATTTTTCATGAGATGGTGGGATTGCTTTATCTGTTATATAGAGTATCTGGAATCAAAGCAGTTAAAAATTTGGAGGCCTTTTGCAAAAGTCTTGGTAGGTGGTCCTTGTACTGGTCATCAGAGCAGGTTGGGGGCAGGACAGCTTTGAAAAAGTCTGTTATATTTTCTCTGTCTTTACTAGTAAATGTGGAGGGAAGCAGGTGTGGAGTAATGTCGTATTACAGTTAAAAATTTAAAACCACAGCCCACAGGCTCAGAGGGAGAGTCGTGAGTCACAGAATGTGAAAGAAACGTTTCAATAAGACCATTAACGGGCTGTTAGACCAGGTGGGAAAGGAATTCCCTGGAGACAAAGGCCGTTTTGTTGGATCTCCGGGACTTTTGTACTGATCTCACCACACGTGTTTCCAAACTCTGTTACTGTGACAGGGAAAAGCTCGTTCTAAATGGACAGAATAACTCGGAGGCAAATCTGAGGAGGAGGCTTCCCTTCTTGGGGAGCCATCTGCTTCCCAGTTGGAAGCTTCCTGCTCTCTTTTGTCTTTAGCTGCAATGCCCGGTCCGTGTGTGTCCCCTACACCTGATAGTTATTGCAAACCAAACACGACATGTACTGGTGAAACCTGATCTCGGAATTTCGATTTTTTTTTGGATGGAAATATTTCTGTCTAAAGCACTATTTGAAGCAGTATATTAGAGAGAATTTAATGCTTCTGCATTTTGGATTAGTTCTTTTCCTGCATCGTGCCACACTGGAGTGAATTCTTTTGGATTATTTCCTCCTCTCTGCACTCAAGAGATGTGTCTCAATAGAGTCTTTAAGTCACAGAAGTAGCATCCCTACCCCTGCGAACAGGCTCACAAAGCAGGCAGCTGATTACTTACTGCTGAATGTATTGGGTGAAAAAAACCCAGAAAGTGCTTGTAAAAAACATTCAAATTGCTTCTGTGTAGCTCTTCAACATCTCAAACAGCCTTTGAATGTCTCCAAAAGCTGTGTGTGGTTTCCTATTTTCTTGCCTGCTGCTATTGTGTAAATTTAAAGTGTATAAAAAGCGCTGTGAGTCCTGACAAGTGAATTACAACCAGTGACTGAGGGGTGTCCACCACAACCCAACCTTTTTCCAGCATAACAGGTGCAAACCTTTGTTTGTTTGTGTGGTCACCAAACAGGATTATTTGTTGCTCTCTCTCGCTCTCTCAGTTTAAATAAAGTTGAATTGTGGGAAGGAGAATCAATAGTTTAAATACTTCAGTTAAAAGAGAGTTTTGAGCTCGGTGCTCAGTCAGGCACGGTCATAACCCGAGAGCACCAGGACCAGCAGGATGGGGATGATGATGATGATGATGATGGTGATGATGGTGATGATGACAATCCCTTCAGAAGGAGAGTTTCAGACCAAGCTTTTGAAACCTCCCAGTTCTGAGGGTATTACAGCCCCAAACTAATTCTTTCAAGGTAGAAACTTCAAATTTGCCCTGGAGCTGAGCAGAATGAACAGGTCAGTCATCAGATTTGGGGGTGAGGAAAATGAGAAGGGCTTGATCTGTTCTCTGGCAGCTGATGGCACTGCTTGGAAGATTTTAGAAGACTTCTTTCTTGTGATGTTTTTCTTTTGAACAGCTGGAAGTGATGGATTTCTTCACTAAGTTCCAGAATCATTACTCTAAGATCCTAACTAGGGCTGTAGACTCTGGATAACCTAGAGATTTGTTCAGGTTTTGTTCACTAGAGTGGACTGAACCCATAACTGAGTCCACTCCCTCCATGGACAGTTTATTGCCCTTACATTTTCCATAATGACTTCTGCATGGATCATTTGCTGCAGTTGCACTAGACTTTTATAAATTTAATCTAGAAAAAGCAGAAGCACTGTAAATACTTCTGAGGGCCAGTGTAACGAGGAGAAGTGAATTTTTTAGTTCAGTTTCTGAGTAGAAAAATTGGAAGAGGGGAAATCAATTTCAGCAAAACCAAAACTTTGTAGGGGGCTTTGTTTTATTTTTTTAAAAGTCTATATATTCCAGGTATGAAAAGGAACCCTATAGTGACAGAACAGTTTCATTTGTTCTGCTATATTTTCTTTTCTTTTCTTTTCTTTTCTTTTCTTTTCTTTTCTTTTCTTTTCTTTTCTTTTCTTTTCTTTTCTTTTCTTTTCTTTTCTTTTCTCTTCTCTTCTCTTCTCTTCTCTTCTCTTCTCTTCTCTTCTCTTCTCTTCTCTTCTCTTCTCTTCTCTTCTCTTCTCTTCTCTTCTCTTCTCTTCTCTTCTCTTCTCTTCTCTTCTCTTCTCTTCTCTTCTCTTCTCTTCTCTTCTCTTCTCTTCTCTTCTCTTCTCTTCTCTTCTCTTCCTTCTCTTCTCTCTTGCTTTAGCCTTTTATCAAAACATTTCCACTTCTTCCATTGAGGAGAATTTTATGGACCTCGTAGTGGTTGCTCCAAGAACACAAGGATTCCTTAGTTTGTGTCCTGAATGGCTCCCAATCCAGTGGATGACCAGGGTGCTTATGCCTGTTATGGGTTATATTCTGATAAGTTTTTACAGCCAGGCAAAAGGAGGGAGAGATTTAAATGCCAGGGATGCAAATTTTCCACTGTACTCCATAAATGTGCTGGCTGTGAGGACTCATCTTGTGTAGTTCATAAAAAATAACCTGATCTGAACAGAAACTCTGCCTGAAAATATTTTCTGAGAGCATAAAGGTTGGATGAAAACGTTCATGGATTTGTGGTTTGGTTAAAATGGGATGAAATAGGACCAGTTTGTCTGATGTTAAAGCTGTGTGAGACAAAGTGCATTTTAAAGTAACTTGCAAAAATAATATCAGGAAAGTACAAGAGGGAAATAATAAATCCAGTGCATGACATTCCTGCTAACCTGACTGCTGACTGAAGAGGAATGGATCTGTACCAATAGCTCCTGGAAAAACAAAGTTAGATCATTTATGACCAAATAAAAATCTTTGATGGCAGATGAACATTATTAACATAGAATTATAGAGTAATATAATTAACTGTATTTTTTGCTGTGTTTGTAAGTGGCTTGTAGCCATTTGTAAGTCAAATTTGTTTGGGGTTTTTCTGTGATTAATTACTAAGTTAAGTGCAGAATTTAGCTGATGCAGTAAGGTGGACAAGCTGTTCAGTCTCACTGTGTGTGTTTCTGTGGGGCCAGAGGCACTTCAGAGATCTGTTCTCAGCTCATTTCCAGAATCCACTGGCAGCTCTTGAAAAGTGACTTAACAGCCCAGTCTCATTCCTACAGATCATCCTCACAACCCCTCTTAAATCTTCCTCTGATGGAACTGAGAAGAGAAGCTGCAGCTGAATAATTAAGAAGTCCTTGTAAAAATACCTAAGAGGGGTGTATGTATATATAAAATGGCTTTTAAAAAGTGGAATCTTGTTAGAGCCCATCAAGAAAGCTGAAATAATTTGCATGTTTTCCCAGTGGAATGTGCCACATAACTTCTAAGCAGCATTTCTAAGAGTGTATTTATCTTGGCTTGTAATTAAACTTGAAATGTTGATGTAATTGCAGCCTGTGCTACATGGAAACTATAAAACAACCTTGGTGTGTGCTGTTCAAGGGGCAATTTAGAAAACTGCTAGCTGAGGATGAGCAGATTGCTGCAAGCTCCACGGGATGTGGACTATTCCCATAGCAGGGCAGAAGAGTAAATCCAAGGAGGCTGCAGAAATACAGAGCAGGCAACAGCCTCTGGTCAGCAGAACTTGCTGTATCCAGTGTTAGTGCTTCTACTGCAGTGCTTCAAAGGGCCTTCAAATTTCCCTCCCTCCTGCAGTGGTTAAAGGTTGTCTTTGCTGTAGGTCCTTTCACTCAGGAAAATGCTCCAGGACCAAGAAAATTGATTTCTTCTTTGTGTGCACATACACAAATTGATCAACAAAGGAAAGCAGGCTCCATGTCTTTTATCATATATATATATATATAAGGATATACACAAATAAATATGCATAATCACACATATCTATATATGTCTTATCTATCTTATGTCCATGTGCAGTTTCAAGGTACCTCAGTGTTAAACTTACAACTGCAGCTCTCAATGGAGTTCAGAAATTTCCCTGCCTGAACCTCCTACCTGCATTCTATAAAGATGTACCTTTGATCTGTGGTTTCATTGAGTTTCAAGAAGGAAATCATCTCCCTGGCTCAGTTGTAATTTTTTCCTGCTGAAGCCAGTTTGGCATTTAGCTTTTTATAGTTGGAAAATGTTGTTTCCCTGAACCATAACCTCCTGCTGGCTTTCCCTGGAGTAGCTGGGCACTGCCTCCTTCTCTCATCCTCAGTGGTGAAACCTTCTGACTCCCTTTTGGCACAAACAAGAGTAAATTCAACATGTGCATAGGTGCCTTGATTGTGGCAAAGTCTTCCTGGACTTGTGGGGGAGTGACTCCACTATATACTTTTTTTTTTAGCAGTAATGATTAATGGTTGTTAAAAGTGGTTTAACATGACTTGACACCTGGGTGTATAAAAATTATGAAAGAACAAACTAAAGTGATACACCACATTTAGTGGTAAGGTGACAGTGTTTGGTTTGGCTCATTTTGCAGAAAGGAATTGTCCTCTTTAGTAACAGTATTTTCTTCTGCTTATTCAAGTGCCATTAATAAGATCTGAATAGGTTTTGAAAACATGCTCATTTGCTGAATCCTCTGAGGGGACAAAACTTGAAAGAAACCAAGCCATTTGAAACGTGTCAAGCACAAATGACTGATATCTCTGTCAGCCAAAATTATTTGGCTTCATTTGGCTTTCTGAAATGGGGTTTCTGCAGCAGTTCTTACATAAGAGATGATTAATAGAATGAGGCAAATGAGGAACTGAAAAGAGAATCACAAAATAATTTCCTTCTCTTGTGTTATTACAGGGTTAAAAATTTCTGAGGCATCCTACAGCTCTTAGAAACCATTTCAAATAAAGCTTTTTGCCCTGGGAACAGCTTCATGAAAAGTGAGCATAAAAAGACGTTGCCATTTGAGCAGCATCTTTTGAACATTAAGTTTCTCTTCTCATACATTAGAACCTCAGAATCACTTTCCCTTCTAGTCTGGGAATTCTCTGTCTTTGAGGTAAGGCTGAATCTGTGCTTGTTTGATCTGTTTTATGTTTAAGGAGATTAACATATATTCAGGATAATGAAAACCATTTCAAATGCACAGTGCATCTTTGTTGCCATGAAAGGCTGATATTAGCTTCCTGCTGAGGTCTGCAAAACCAGAGCTCTTGAATTCAGCAGAGCTCAGAGACACGGTGCTGGACTAACACTGGGCTAAGAAGTTTCGTCCTTGGCATGTTGGGTTACAGCAATTTGTGTTATTTTTTTGCTTTGTTTGGTGGGGGGGTTTTTAGAGGGATAGGGTTTATTTAGAAATCATTTTTATTTATTTATTTTCTTTTGCTACACAGGGACTCGAAATATGATTCTGTGATACAAATGGTACAGCTGTGAGGTCGAGCTCCTGTGCCACCCACATCTTTAGTTGTTTATTTTCTACTGCTGGAGTTTACTTTTTCCTGTAGAGTTACCTAAAGAGTTTTGTATTTGATCTCTGAATATAATTTAAATTACAGACATGTTACCATAGAATCATAGAATGTTAAGGGATGGAAAGGACCTTAAAGGTCATCCAGTCCCAGCTATGAAATCTCTTTGAGCTGTGGTCAGTGGTATACTTGGAAATGTTTTCCTTATATGATAAGGACCTCTTGTTTCAGTAAAGTCTTAATAGAATTTCACCCTTCTCCTGATCTTTCCAGCCATTAAATCTTTTCTTTGTTAATTTTTTAGAACCAAGTGGAATATATTCTTCTTTTTTTTTTTTTGGTGGAAAAACTAAAACTTTTTTCTGAATCGAGTCTTCCCTAACTGTGAGCACAAAGTTCTGGCAAACCAAAACATTCACCTTTTTTTAAGGACAGCAGATGCCCTCTTTAGGAAACAACATTTTATAAAAAATGTTGTTTTCAATCAAAGTGTGTTTTTGTAGAATATTTTCAACCCGTCTAACTGTGCATCACTTCAAATCGTATTTGACTGCAGTTTGAATTTGAGGGGAAAAAAGGTTCCCCAGACTTTGAAACAGCTTATTACATTCTCTCTATGTTTCCTGAGGAATGAATACACTTGACATCTGTTTATCATTAGTAATTTAATCTAAAATTAACTTTCCTAGGAAATTGCCAGGATAAATGCACTGACAAAGGTAACTAAGGCAAAACTCCTTATTTGGCTTTGTTTCTTCGGGGAAACATTTCATAGACAGAAATTATGTTCTCAAGAGTGAGGAAAAATCATTATAAGAGGAATTTCATTATTGCTGGAAAGAACCTAATGGGTTTGTGTATGAAGGGGGAGGATGGCATCACTCATTTGAAGCCTCTCTTAATGCACTGGTGACTTTACCATTTCAGCAAAATGCCAAAAAAGATGCCTGATGGGAACCCTGGTGTCTTCATTAGTGCAGCACAGTATCCTGGCATAGTCTTAGTTGAGTAAGTGCCACTGAGCAGGGCCAACATTTCACAGGAGAATTCTTCTGTCTCATTTTTTTTTCCCTTTTTTAACATCTTCTTACCACTTGATTCATTCCTCCTCAGCCCCCTCTTGCTTTGGGTTTGTCATTCTCAGCCCTCACCTTTTGCTTTCCTGTTCCTTTTATAGCCTTGTTAGCATTAGTTAAGGAATGTTCATTGCCATTTGAGCAACTCTGGGAAAAGTTAAGACTTGCATCTGATTATTGAGTTGTCTCAGGAGTGGAAATCCAGTACCATTCAGGCCTTGTTCTGTTACTCTTAGGGAGTCTGCTGTGCTGTTATAGCTAAAACTGAAATGATTCATGGAGAGAAATCAGATGTGCATCATTCTCTTAGTTTGCAAAAAGGCTACATATCACATTATGTAAGTCAAAGAAGTGTGAGAATATTCATAACTCTGTCAATCAACTTAATGTTTCATCTTAAGCCACGTTTTACCTCTAATCTTAAAGCAGAATAGTAATCCTCAGTTTTAAAATACTATTGCTCATCAATCCATTCCAAAGTGCCTTTCCCTCTATTATTCACATTTTTAAAATCAGGAAAAACTGAAGCAAAAGTAAAATTAGCTTTCTGAGCCCTATTCAGCTTCGTCCTCAGTGCCATTTGACCATAGTTGTGATCATAGCTCTGTATTTAAAGGTGTCTTTAAGGCAGTCATCTTCTCATGGGCTCACACCACAGTCATTGTCATCTTCTCTCATCCTGCCCTTTTTGACAGCAAAGATGTGGAGTAAGTGGCTTTTTTCTTCACTACCACAAATGGGCTGCAGGGCCTTTGTTCTACCCTGAAAGAGGCTTTAGTCTGAAATCATTTCAGAGCCTTTCTGGCCTTGCTCCTGCACTGTGCAAGGTCCTGTGAACAAGGCTGGTGTCATTAAGGAGATGAATAAACCTCTGTGGGAGCAGAGACACGGACACCTTGAGAGGTGCTGGTGGCAGCTGTGACATGGGCCAGCTCTGCTGGGTTTGGCAGCAAAG
Organism: Manacus candei; assembly: GCF_025592945.1. Taxonomy (NCBI): domain Eukaryota; kingdom Metazoa; phylum Chordata; class Aves; order Passeriformes; family Pipridae; genus Manacus; species Manacus candei. The sequence continues at coordinate 14,959,724 of NW_026138085.1, read as the reverse complement.
GAAGGACTTTGTTCAGATTAAGATAAATAATTCCTCTTTGGAAGAGCTGAGGCTGGGCTGGATTCTTATGGGTGGGTTGAGTATCCCAGATTTGATGTGCTCATTACCACCCTACAGATTCAGCCCCAAAAGAGATGCAAGCCAGCTAGATGCAAGATTCAGAAGCAGGAACCAGTCTGGCTTGGGATCCCAGTTTGTTTGTCACAGGCTGCTTCACCCTCCCTCTGGTACTGTCTTCGTGCACCTGTAATGGTTTTGGTGCCCAGCCCAGCTCAGGTGAATGTGGCTGGCACAGGGGACACAAGTAGTTGAAATGTGTTGCAAAAACACACTCAGAGTTTTTCTTTATCTCAGTTCATTGTGCAGTGTAAAACCCATAAAGATTTCCATGGATATGGAACTGTGGGACTGTAGTCAGCCTGTCACAATGAGCATTTGGGGTGTAATTCCTTTTTTTTTTTATTTTTTTTATTAGCCCCTTGTCAAAAGGAAGGGGATTGCTCAGACATCCCACCTCTGTCTTGCCAAGCACTGTTCTCCTACAAGTCCTTTAGCTTTGTCCAAACCTCCCAGGTTGGAAGAGGGAGAGGGGTGTGATCAGTAGAAGTGTTTAGGCTCCTGTGAACCATTTCATGGGAAAAGGAGCAGCAGGTTCCCCCTCTTGCTCAAATCAAGGTCTTTGCACATCACACTGACATCCACATACTGCTTTCCTCAGACTTGGGTGCAGCCTCCAGGCAAAACCAGCATGTCTCTGTGGTCCTATCTGCTCTGAAAGGTTATGTCTAGAGTGGTTATTATTTATTTCTGTTTTCTTTCCAGCTGTTAACACCACAATGTTTCTGCACATCTTGATTCCAAAGCCTAAGTGTGGATCATGTGTTCAAGTAAATGTCCCCAGAGGTAGTTCTCCAACATTCACTTCATAAGTAATATCCAAGTGCTCTATGAATTCTAATAACATTAAAAAAAAAAAACCCAAACCAAAGCCACAACTGTGAATTAGTTCCTTTCCTGATGCAAACTGATGTCACTCAGAAAACATATAATTCAGACTGTTCCTGCTGGGAGTCAATATGGGGTGAACTTAATAGCTAAAGGTTGGGAGACACAATTACGTGAACCCACCAGACACTTTTGTAAAGGCAATTTTAAAACATTCTCCAGTTGGATTTGAAGGATGTTTGTGGCAACTCTTTTGAAAGGGTCATTGACTGTACAAGGATGAAAGTTGTGGGCAATCAAGTTCTGTAATTTGTTTCTGCCTCCTGAAGAAAAAGGGCACGTGTTTCCAAAGAAGTTGTCGACTTCTCATCATTTTGATTTTTATTTAACACACAAACTTTAAAGGAATCATTTGATTTTGGAACAGACACACATAAAAACTTGACAACAGACTATGTGGCATAAAATAAATTACCAAGAATGCACTCAACCTCAGAATTTCTGCTCATGAAGTACGTGGCACTGTTTAGAACCTGAACTTCAGTGTTCCAGATGGTAAAGCCATGATTTTATTTTACAGTATTGTGATGGAACACTCATAAATTCGGAGTAGACATACAGGTGATGAGAAAGAACATGTTCTCTGCAACCTTAGAATACTTGGCTGAAGATGGGGTTAAAAAAAAAAGAGTCTGGGGTGGATGGGGAGCAAATAACTTGCCCAGCGAGTTGTTGCCAAGCTGTGACCCGCACAGCTGCTTGTTTGAGAACTTTTGCCCATGCTGTAATTTCAGAGATGAGAAGTGTGAAGCAATTAGCTCTGATTCATGCTTGTAAGTGCTACTTGAGGGTTGAGCCGAGGAACTGTGCCTTTGTGTGATTTTGTGTAAGTGGTGCTTCAGCATATTTAATAAGGTCAGTCAGAATACATGTTTGAAAACTGCATAACTGCAATCAGGAAAACATTTCTGATTGCATGAATAATAGTTGGTGCATATGCTTAAAATGCAGTAAATTGTGATGGGATACAAATTGAGCTCTAGAGACATTTTTGCATTAATAAACTTAAAATCTCATATATTTTGGCTAAGTGCTGTGATTAAGCAGACATTTGAAGAGTGTGGGGAGAGAATAACGGATTGCTGGAGAGAAGGCAGTTGCAGAGGTCAGAGAACCAAATTCTGACCTGAGCTGATGACACAGACTGGGATGGATGGGGTTTGTGCAACTGAAGTGTAGGTGGTGCTTGGATAAACCCTTTTATGAAAAGGTTTTAAATCATAGTAGAATAAGGCTGGCAAGACCTCAGTGCTATTTGGCCCATCCTTTTGCTTTGCCTGACAAATATTTATCAAGTCTGTTAACACACTGAATATTCCTACTGCCTGTTGTTCAAGGAACAGCTTTGTTCTTCTTGACTTAAATAAGATTTTCTAGTCTTGGGTCAGAATATTTCTGCTGGAGTTTGAGGGATTGTTTCTTGTCCTATTTACAAGAATATAAAGAGCAGATACTCCCCTCACTGCTGTTTATTTACTGACTGTTTCCATGACACTCCTGGAGCAATCCCAAAGGGCCATTGAAGAACTCAGTGTCCCTGAACAAGTTAATATGGTTTCTGGTTCACTTAAATTTCTTTCCACTTATGACTGTTTAATTGCCTGTTAATTGTGTTCCCCTAGTTCTGATATGCACAATGAATGTGAAATCTATGCACGGAAACACTGTTTATTTGTGTTTTGCTGCATTAAAAAACACCAAAAAACCAAAAACAAACAAACAAAAAAGACAGTACTGAAGTTTTTGAGACTCATCAAGTTTTGGGGGAAAAGTCTGTAGGACTTGAAGGACCAGTGTGTTAGGTGAGAAGAATGTAGAGATGAAGATGATGAATGTGGTTTCATAGACAGCTGAGAGCTTAAGGAACTCTGGAGAGCAATTGGCTTTGAGCATAGGCTCTAAAGAGAGGAAAATTGCATTGACTGAGACTGAAACTCCCTTGGGTTCCTCATTCAATTCCACCCTTGTACTCCCTGGGCCAATAAACAGATAAAGAAGAACTAATAAAAAAAAGAATCAGGTTAAAGAGAGAATCCGTGGCTGCAGTTCAATCCTTTCCTTGCATCGTAGATTGCTCCCAAATAAAATCATTCCCTCCAAGGCCATTGAAAAGACAAAGGCCTGTGCTTTTAATCGTGTCCTGCTGAAGGCATTGACCTTTGGCTGTGCTGAGGCAGGAGGGCTGTGAAGAAAAGTGCAGGTTGGGAATGAGTTTGCCTTCGTTTTGAGGCCTGTTCCCACCTCAGAGCTGGCCAGAGCTGCCAACAGGTTTCTCAGAGCCACTCGAGTGGCTCCTGGGCTCCTCAGGATCAGGTCACAGATGGTGTTGGCAGTTCTTCAGGTGCTGCTTCTCTTGCTAAAGGTCCCTTCTGCCCTCTGTCAGCAGGACTGGATCTTCCCTTCAAGCCCTGGAAAGAGCGAGGAGTTCTGAGTTAATTTTTTGCATTTACCCCATTATGACTCTGCCCCACTTTCTGCTCTTTGCTGCATTAAAAATATACATTGGCCTAAGAAAAAAAACAATAAAACCAACAAATAAAAAAACCTTATTACAAACTGGCAGTTGTACACATATATCTAAGGGCAAATATAGCTTTGTATTTCACTGTTTTCTTTCTTCTTACACTAAATTGCATGATGACAAAGCTTTGCTTAGCTTGCTGTATTTTGCCGTGCTGTGGTGTGATGGCAAAGCAAAATGCTCCCCTGTAAACAGAAACAAGTTAATTAAAATGGAAACCTTTAAGTTGGAGTGAGCTTCAAGTCAGGCTTTAAATGTTTGGTGCCCCGATTCCCGGCGGTGTGTGCAGCTCACTCCATTCTAGGGGGAGAGCTTTAAATGTTATGAGGTCTGGCAGTTCTTTATTTCACTGCTGATTAGATGACCTATGAGCAGTGTAGCATGTCACCCTTGCCTTGGAGAAGAATTGGCAGTGCCCGTGGAGTTGGATTCAATTGTTGGGACGTATGAATGTCTGCTTCCAAATGCCTGACAGAGATTAATAAAGTACAGTTTCTTCAAGGGAATCAATGGCAAGAAGGCAGATGCTATTTTCTTTTTTTTTTCCTTGGGGTTAGGGTGGGGGAGTTGCATTTTCAAAGGAACAAACATCATAAAGGATTGCAGACAGCTAAGAAGGGGTTCTGAAGATCAGGTGCATCTTGAGCTATCCTGTGGTCCTACTGTTACACAGGAGTTGCATTTGCTAAACAGCAGCCAGGTTTGTTGGTTTTTGTTTTTTTAATTCCCATTAACATTTCAATGCAAGTTTGGGGTGTGATGTTGCTTTTTAGCAAATTTGTCGTGGAAATGTGTCCTCAGATGGAAAACTGTATGAGGGAGAAATAAGAGGCCCAGCTTTTCCAACAAAATATCCCCCCCCCAGCCCTTGTAAAAAACCAATTTGTTTTTCCAGCAACAGCTCAGTTCCAACTGTTTTAAATTTTTAGACCCACAAGAGAGTCATACTATTCATTGCTCCTATAGAATAATAAGAGCCCACCACTACCAAAAATAGAAGCTATTGATATGTCAAAAAGTGTTAATGTAAACCACCTACGTGCACTTCATTTGGCCTGTTTTAATTCTTCCTGCTTCTCTCCTGCTCCCCCAACAGTTTTGAAGAGTTACAGGGTCTGTATCTGTTCCTTTGCAACTCAAGTCCTGATGTGGCTGAGAAAAAGAGGATGGACAAAGCATCTTTCTAAAATGAACCAGTTTCCTATAGAGTTATGTGCTCACCTAGTAATAAAAGTGTTCATTTAAAACCATTTCCCCAACAAGTATTTCTTGTATATCTCTTAGACTGAGCTAAGTTTTGGTAACCTTCTTTTGAGACCAGCTGGCTCGTGAGAGAATTTTTTCAGACTTCAGTTCCAGAATCAAAACCTGGGGGGAAAAAGAAAAAAAAGTCCTGTATTTCCCTGTTCTTTGGGCTTTGAGGTCATTTACTTCTTTCTGTTGTATCACTGAGTGCCTATTAAATTGGAAGTTCAAGGTAGATATGAGGCAGGAGAGACAGGAAAATTCTGTTTTAAGTGCTTAATCTACCCTGGCAAATTGTCTTGCAAAAGATCTGCAAAAGCATCTCACATTCTCATTGGTGGGTGTCTGGAGAAAGCAAATGGAAGGAAACCCTTTGCATCAGTTGCAGATAAATTTAGCTGCACCATAAAAATATACTCTGGGGGGGAAAGAAAGAATGTATGTTGAGAAGTTGAAAGAACTATTGGGGGAAAAAAACTCATTCTAACCTAAAGAGCACAAAGAAAAAACAGTTTTGTGAGGGTTTCAACCATTAGGTTGCACGTTTCATTTCTCTTATCTGTGTGGCATGTAGGGAGGGTATTAAATGAAACATACCTTATTATGGATTTTAACTGTTGGGTAAGAAATAGGACTGTTCATTTGGGTCAACATACAGAATTATTTCTGCTTTTGCTAACAGCTCAAATGTCTTCTGTAAAAATTCTGCCATCAAAATTTGCTGCATATATGAATAGAAGAGGCTTATATGGAAGAATGAATCCAAGTGATTAAATGACAAATTGTCTTGCCTTTTTCTAATAGGGAAATGAGCCAGGGGCTTCAGAAAATGAGCACAAAAATCAGGTTTTAACTCCTCTTATGTGTAACTGCCTTTCCAAACTTTATCTTAGTGTTTTACATTTCCTTCTTGAAAACCACAAGTTCATCCAAACAAACCCCTCCTGGTGGGAAGGGATCTGTTTCCACAGAGCTGTTATCAGAGCAGGGTGTGGTTTCATACCCAAAATTGGACTGAGGAAGACAGATGGGAGCAGGATAGTGATTAAAGTCTCAGCTTAAATACAGCCAGTTTACCTGACATCCTTCCCCTGACTTCTTAGGGTAAAGGATTTGGGGCTGTTCCACCAGGATGTTCTCAGTGGAAGACACTCAGTGCCTCTGGTCTAGTCAATTCTCTGGTTTTGGGATTTTTTTCTTCTTTTCTTTTTGTCAATAATCCTATTTATATGTGGGCCCCCGGGGGTAATAACAATTTAGTTATTCACTAGAAACGTCAAAGGAAGAAAATCACCAAGTGTTGCAAAAAACAGAGTCAGCTTTGGACCTTTAAGAATAAAACAGGGTTTGAAAGTCCTCAGCTGCTGTCACAAGGTTTTGCAGCCACTTTTGCTTCTCAGAAAATTCTTAATACCCTCCTCTTATCTCTTGCTACAGTTTTCCAGCTCCTTTATGAAGCTCATGGAGGCCAAGGCATGAGTGATTTCGTGAGAAGGTCGTCCATCAACTCGTTCTTCCCTCTCTGTAATTAAGCTAAGAGCACAGTGGGAGGCTCATCTTCATACTCTGACCTTCCTGCAAGAAGGGAGGTTATAAAATAGCAAAGCAAACTTTCTTCCCTGGTGTAATCAAATCTCTGAGACAAAGCTTGTGTACCTGCAGCCTCTTACCAGGACAGAGGACGGAACCCTAAATGGGCAGTAAAGTTGCTTCCCATCCTTATCATGGGATGAATGTGTAGGAAGTCATCTTTTGGCAGACAGAGACATTCCAATGAAGTTTTTTTATTTAGGATTTTGCCATCTCTCATTAGAAAAACCCATTCATTTAAGGTGGACAAGACAGGTTTCTCGAAGATGGAATGTAGAAGGTGACTAATCTAAAGGTGACAAATCTAAACCCACATTAGTAAAAGACCAACAAATAGGTAAAGGGCATATTAATGAAGTGTACAGACAAGACTGAGCAGGAGAAAGTGCATATCCAACTAAAGCTGTCAACAGTGAATAGGAACTGAGAAAGTAAACAGCATATAGAAAATAACAAGTGCAGAGCCTTCTATAAACATCCAGCCAATATGTGTGGAAAATACAATTCAAGAAACACAGTCAGGTTATGAAGTGAGTCACAGTGGTGGCAGTGGGAAGCAAGTGAAGCAGAAGAAATGCAGAGTAACAGAGTTAGAATTTCAAGGTTAGATATAACTCCATAATTGCAGTGTAGATGAGGCTGCTCTAAGATGGTTTCTGGTTTACCCACCTTCCATACTAAATTAAATTCTGCTTCTTAAACATTTCCACACCTGAGGGCATATTGTATGGTCCTTCCTTGAATCATGTGCACTGAACCACGCAGTGCATTGTCCTTCAGGATTTTCAAAGTAATCAGAATCCAATCTTTCTGACTAGAAACTGATGATGACAAGTTTCTGAAGGAGTGAAAAAGCAGATATTGCTGGGGTGGGAAGCACATGACTCGGTGAATACAAGAGGAACTCTTTTTTTCTCCCAACAGGTGGGATGTTTGCTGGGCTGATGCATCTCCCTGGGTACTCTTTGTTCTGTGCTGGCTTCCCTTCTCTGTGTTCAACCACAGAACTGTGTCTGGGGTCCCTGACCCTCATCTTCCTCACACTGCAGTGGTTACAGGAGTCTCATTCTGTCTTGGTGTGTCTCCACTCTGAAATATAGTTGTCTGATGTTTGACTCTTTTATGCTTTGAAGAGATGGAAATCTGCTGCTAACAATTACCTTTCCTGGTTAAGATTTAGGGGTACTAAGCCGTGGAGGATTTTTGTGCAAGGTTATTTTTTGTGAGGTTATAACACACTTTAATAGGTTGCAATTGTTTTAACCAGAGGCTGTAAATATTACAGAGAATTACATACACTGTAACTTCTGCAGGTTGTTAAACAAAATTATAGGAGGAAGAGGGTGTGGGAGAACATTTCCATGTGAGATGAATATTCTGGTACCCAGCCTGATGGGAGGACAGGACTGGGATATGTGGCTTGCTTTCTCAGCTGCCCTGCTGGGTGACCTTGTGAAACACATTCCCAACACATTTGTCCCTTGGTTTCCTTATCTGTCCAGCTCCAACCCCCTTTTTTGCCCTCCAGTTCCTAAATAGGGCTGGAACACCCAGTCCTGCTGCAGCTCCAGTCAGCTGAGTGCTCCTGGGTCCTTGACCTGCTGTCTCCTGCTGGCATTTTCTTTGCCCAACAGTTGTTGGTGGGGGAAAGGTATCTGGAAAGCAGATACTTATTTTTTTAAGAGAAATGATGCTTGATGTGTCCCAGTTTGCAAATTGGCTAGAGAACAGTCACTGCTTATTTTTAGTAAAGGTCTAGATCTGACACTTAAGTGCCAAAATACATAGACAAACTCCTCTCAAGATTTCAAAACTCACCTTGTATTTCAAAATGATCCCAGAAGCTTTCTCCATCTGCTTCTAGTTCCCTGCCCATTTATTAACTCCAGTTCATGAATTCAGTTTTATTTAAGAAACTGATGGAAGTTTGGCAGTGATGCTCTCTTTTTGAATTGTACTAAATTAAATGCATGCATTACTTAGCACCTAAAATTAATTTTAGAAATCCGGCCCCAAACAGATTTCTGATGCAATAGTTCTGTATATCCAAGTGTTTTAGGTGTTTGAAAACAAACATCTGACAACCAAAACAATCAGCCAACATACCTGCTTCAATTAAATGTGGACCAGGAAGATGTTTTGCTGTAACAGGATGTTAGACAGACATGAAATGATCATTAATTGCCTGCACTGATTTCAGCTTTTACCCATCACTGTGCTGAAGTGAGATGAAAGTGAAAGGAGTTAGAGCTGCTGTTATGATACCAGATTACTTAGCTCTTTATCCATTTTAGAACTCATCAATCTTTATTACTGGGGGGAAGGTTTTTATGTCTCATTCTTATTCAAAGTCATTCTTTCCCTCAGTCTTTTTTTTTTAAAAAAAAAGCCTGTTGGGATTAGGTAGGTCTGCTCCTACCTGCAGTTCTGAGAGATTTTAACTTTTTTTGACTTAAGACCAAACAGAAGGATGAAGGGCTGTTCCAGACCCACACCCAGATGTCTGGATAAAACAAAAATCCAGGTGCAGAGCAGCAGCAGAAAACTTTGGCCTGCTTAGGGACACACAAAGCAACTTCCCAGTTATTTCTGTGCCCTGGGGGGGGGGATTTCTTCTCCCTCTTGCCACAGCTTTTGGTCTCGTCTAGAAACTGCTGCTGTTTTCATGATTTGTTCTTTAAATGTTAAAGGCTGTGGAACAGGAGTTAGCAGAATAGTTTTTAATCTTGCTTTTACTCTTTCCCTAGAACCAAATTCTGTGTCTCACTCACAGCAGGGGCTTATTCTTGTTCCAGTGATGGACATCTCTAGACCTTGTGCCCAAGGGAGAGGGCCTCAGTTGTGTGTTCAGGAAATGTGTTCCTTTGATGTACCCTCAGCAGCTGTGATCTCATGCTCTGTTCTTGGTTTTTCTCATGGCAGCAATTCACTGAGGGTGTGATTTTCACCAAATCCAACTCCAGAGTAAATAGACCAGGAGAAAAGGCAGCTTCCATTTCTCCCACTCACACTTGCCCTTTGGGGAAGAGGGGGAAAAGTGGGAAGGGAATTAGGGGAAAGAAATTGAGGGGACAGAACAGAAACCAAGCACTCTGAAGCCAGAAAAAGGAACAAAAAAGAAATTATATAAATATATATATATTTTTAGCACATTTCTTCTGAGATATTTTATTGAATAAATGTCAAGGAAATAGATAGATTCCAGAATCTATTGTCTTCCTTCCCATTATTTGCCTTCCCCTTTCTTTGCCTTTCTGTTTGTAAAAAAAAACAAAACCAAAGCCATGTCCTGTATATAAATATCTGAAGCAGTTTTTATAACGAGAGTGGACAGATTGATAGAAGGTGCATCCCTTGGAGAATATCTGACTGGTTTTTGCTTGCAGCTCTTTGCAATATTTGTCACTCAGATGATAAAGCTGTTCACTGGCACTTGATGGAGAATACTTGACACTATTTTAATAAACACTGCAGATTTCCCCTGTGTTGAAGTGGAACTACTTTTATCTGATGGGAGAGGTGCTTGTTCCAGGCACAGGAAGGGCACCTGACACTGGTGCCAATGTGCCACTTAGAGTAACACAGTGATGGACTGCTGAGCTGCTCTGACTCACTTTGAAGGAGCCAAAGCACTTATTTCTCCAAGGACTGGCTGCTTATTCGTGTTGATGAAGTATAAACAAAATGCAGATGAAAAAAAAGAAAAAGTGGAGAAATTAGGACACTGATTTTTTTGTTAGATTTCTCTTAGGATTTAAAAAAAAAAACCCTGTGAAAATTGGTATGGTTTCCTTGCCAAGCAGATTTTTAATCATTGAAATCACATTATCACATTTTCATCTTGAAATCTAAGCTCTGGGAGTGGCATGTCCTTTATTTTGTGTGTTATGCTTGCTGTGAACCCTGATTAATGTGTATAAACCCCTGTGTTTCTGTGGCCTCTGTGCAGGACTGAAACAAGGGAGGAGTTTCCAGCCTGATGCAGGTAAAACACTCCCTGTTTGCTATTTCTGTGGCAACGGAGATTCACGATGAATTGAAGTGGCCAAGTAAACACAGGTTGAGTGAGGAATTTAGCCTAATCTGTGGCATTTCCTTGGAATGAGGGAATAGCTGACAGCCTGATAACATAAGCAGGGCAAAGCCAACCTTCTGAGCTCCGTTTGACCCGTGGAAGAACACATCTCATTAAATGGGATGGCTTTGCTTGGGATTTAGTGCAGAATGAGATTCTAAGTCTTCCAAAGAAGTGCAAACAGACACAGTGTTTTATCTGACGCCCACAGAGCTGGAGTTGTTCTGGAGAACACAGAGATCCACGGCTGAGGAGAAGGAACTTGGATGATGGGAGGGAACAGGACTGCAATAGTTCAGTGAGAGGAGGACAAGCTGGGGATGGAGCCCCTGGGTATAGGTGGGGTAAGAGGGGATTTTTGCTGAAAGCTGGAGCTTTGACAGTAACTTCTCACCTCTGTGGTGTGTACACTCTGTATTGCTGCACAGACAAGCAGTGTTTGAATATCTGCTATCAAATTTGCTGTGATATGAGATCTGCTGTGTATCTCCCTCCCTCGGAGCAGTGCATCAAGCCTGTCTGCTCCCTGCAGCTCCCACCGGGCTGTTTTGCTTCTTGTCTCCTCAAACACTGATCAGATAAGTGGCATTTCCACTTTCCTGACCCAGTGGTGTGGCCTTACCTTAGAGGGAGCTCTTAGTGGTGTGTGAAGGAAGTGACTGGGTGGAAAAAGTGACAGTTTCAGGGCAATGATTGATGCCGAGAGTGTAACGTGGCACCAACAGGAGGTGTGCCTGGCTCCTAAGCAGATAAGGGCAAAGAAAGGCTGGCTGAGATTTACTGCTGCTTTTTAAATTTTTTTTTTTTTGAGTTGCAAGACATTTTCTGCTTTTCTTGCTACTGTTTCCACAACTAGTGAATGGAGTGGGGTACTGTGTGCCTTAGATCTCCCCATTTCTGTGCCACCAAGCTTGTCCATCATGCAGTCACCATGGTTTCAAGCCACACTAGCTGACTCACTCCAGCTAAAACTCCTTGTCAAGCCTCTGGTGCTGTGTCTAATCCCAGCTTTGTTTTAACCACCACTGTGTATTCTGTACTGCTGAGACATGATTAGAAACGTGAGGAAAGCTTGGGAAGAAGCCACTTCAAGGCTTTACAGGTAACTAACAGACAGGAGAAGCACCTTTGTGGAGCAGAGCACAGGCTGCTGTGTGTGTGCACCACTGGGGTCGCTGCCAGGGCCCCTCAGATCTGAGCTGACAGCTCCCCTGGGGCCCGTGTGCCTGTGACAGGCACAGGAGTGCACTCTGCACCCCAATGTGACACCCACCAACCCAGCCTGGAGCTCAGGCCAGGCTACTCCAGCAAAAACAGCTGACACAGCCATGGGCTGTCATCCTCTTACCACATCAGGTGTTGAGGGGGAAAAAAGCAAGCTGGCTTTCATGCCGGGTTATTTTTAGGGTATTGGATGAAAGGTTGAGGTTTTATTCCTTTAAGTTTCTCCTAATTTAATGTTCTGTTCAAAAATTGTCATTTTCCCCACATAACTGGAGGAAGGTGAGGGACAGACTTAGGATGGTGTAGAGAGAATAACTGAATTAGCCAGAAGCTGGAAAAGACAGCTATGCCTTAATTATGAAATGAGAAAATCTGTATTTTGATACTACAGAAACTGTGGAGGAATTAAACCTACCTACTACCTCTGATGAATATTTGGATTATGATCAAATAATAACAGAAGTATGTGCATTTCCAGACCACTGCAGCAAACTCAGGTTTGGGTAGGTCAGGTACCTCGAGATGGGCCCACAGCTGTTTGTTTATTTATCTGAAATGCAATATATTAGTAACTCTTGACCTTCAAAATTAGCAACACAAATCTAAGAGATTTCCCACAAGTAGTTAATCCCAGAGGTCAGGGATTGCTCCAGAGGCTGCAAGGAAATTGTGATGTTTCCTTAGTGCATAACTCCTACAAGGTGCCCCCATCCCAGGCTGAAGTGTGTGACATCACCCATATTTTAAACACTTTTGGAGAGGCAGATACTGCTTTGAACAGGATCTTTAAAAGGCCATGTGATGGGCAAGTAAGTTACTTGAAAGTCAACTTAAGGAGTAATTGCCTGGGTGACTCTGAGAGCTGCCATTAAACAAAAGGATGAGCACAGAGCAATAAACTATTTGGATCCAAGAGCTTCCATGAATCTGTCTCCTTTTAAAGCAACTATTGATCTTTACCATCAGACAGCTGGGCAATCAGTCATCCTTTGACACTCCCACGTGTGCAGGCAGCAGGGATCAGATTGGGTGTCCAGTTCCCCAGTGAAACATTGATTTGGGGGTTTGGGTGATTTTTTAAGCTTTGTTTATATAAAGTTTTCCAAGTCTGATCTTTTTAAACAATTTTTCACCGCACAGGCATTTTATAGGCATTGTTTTGTTCTTAAAAGCTGTGAAATCTAAGGCATGGCTGGGAGGCTGGTTTAAAAGGAAGATTGATTTTTAGGAAGGTTATTGAGGTCCTGAACGCTTAACTGCTTTATTTCCATTCAATTATATTGAAATCACTGGGCTTATCAATTAACCAAGTCAGAGTTATTTGCTTTTAAGAAAGATTTAAACATTATCTGCTCTATTGTCCTTCACAAAACACTGACAGTCTATGCTGATGCATTCTCACATTATGGGAGCAACAGACAATTAATTGTTCATCCAAATCATTTAAGCTGAAGATGTTTTAGTTTCCAAGCACCCATTAAAAAAACCCCAAACCAGAAAAAAACCCCCAAACCAGAAAAAAAACCCCACAAATAAAAAAAAATCCACCAGAAAAACTCTGGGGTTAAGGGTTATGAATGTGGTTTCACTCGAGTGCAATAATTTTAGCTGGGAATGTGATCTTTGAATATGCAAACTGGAACAGGGGGTATCTGCCAATGACCAGAATACCTTGTTCTATCCATAAAGCAGTTATATATCCATATACCCATATATCCATGTGGTTATTACACATCTCCCTGCTGCTGTGCTTGCAGTGGATAGGCCTCCATTGTCCAGTATGGAGTCGGAGTATATTGAGAGTTTTCTTGCATAGTTATTTTGCACTGAATTCTTGACTTCCTATAAGTCAAATATAAAACCAAATTTTCCAAATGGATGTCTTATAAATCCGTGGCTTAGCTCTGAGTCCCAGAATCCCAGAATGGTTTGGGTAGGAAGGGACCTTAAAGCCCATTTTGATCCCCCCACCCCACCTTCCACTGGACAAACTGTTCCGTGTTTTTCAAGAGATGCCTGGGTAAAAATATTTCTTTTTTTTATAAAGTGATTTCTTAGACCGTAAAACAAACATTTCCTTTTGATAGGACTTTTTCTTGTTTGTTTGTGTGTGTGTGAATGAGATTGTGAGTTTCTCCTCAGATCTGGAATTGCTTTCGAAGCACAGGGCATTGCTAATGTGTTGCCTCTGAATAGATCAGTGATCTTAAAACTCACAACAGCTGTGAGCATATTTTTATCCCTTATGTGTAAGAAACACATGAGTTAGAAGCAAGAAAACTACTCCATTAACTTTCTTAAGATTAATGTAATGATTAATTTTTAATACTAAAGCAGGCCAATGTTAAAGCAATCTCTCCAGGGCTGGAATCTGCTGACTGACATTTGTAACTTTTAATATTTTTGAAGCTTTAAGAGAACAAAGGAAGTACATTCCCTAAACCTTAGCTGGCATAAATGTACAAGTCGATCCTCAGACACTTTTTGTGGGAGAGATTCTAAGCCTCAAAACCAAGATCATTCCTGAGAGGGGCTGAGGGGTGATAAATACCTGCTTGTTTTGCAGCACAGTCTCTGAGGCTGCGCTTTGTATTTTTGTGTGTGTGTCTCCAAACAACGGCCGGGAAAGATCCACATCAATAAATAAACAATGAGTGCTGCCCCTGGGTCACCTGGCTCCGCTCAGACCCCCTGCTACAAACTGTTCTCCTCGAACTCCCCAGCCCCAAAGCGGCTGATAACAGCGGGGGTGCCTTCTGGGGAAGGCTGATAAATCAGGCAGGTGAAATCTCAGCTCACTGAAACAAAGTCAGGGATAGGATTGAGTTTTATTGTTAAAAGCGGATTTCGAGGTGGAGGGGTTGGTCTTTGGGCTGTGAAATAATTGTTCCAAGTAAAAAACCTTAAAGAATTAAAAATACGGGGTGGAGTTCTGTGGGAGCTCAGGTGCCTTTCCTGTCTCTAATAAATGTATGCTCTGCAGGACAGTTGTATCCTCAGGGAATGTAGCAAACACATCATAGAGGGAACTTTGGAAAGCAGTTCAAGGTGGTGAGACTTTTCATTCTGCATTCTTCCTGTCAGAAATATCTTTTTTTTTAATTATTTAAATAAAATGCGTTAGAGTTTTGTCCTGTGACATTCCAGATAATGTGTCAGACCTATTAACATAGGAATGTAAAAGGCTGGGCCCTTGGAATGGTGCTGTGTTGGTGCTGATCTTCAAATTTGGTCCAAGAGGAGATCCAAAGTAGGAAACAAATGCACTGTGAGTTAACCTCAGTTTACAGCTCCTGAGAGATTGCTAAAAGTCAGGCATTTGGGAAGGACATGAGGCAAATCCACTGCAATCAGAGCAGTAGAGAGGGCCAGAGGTCCCCATGTGTAATTCCTGATGGGGAAAATCTGTTCTACTCTTTAATCCCATTTCCCAGGATTAAAGGTCATTATTTAAATGTAAGTTAAATTTACGTTTAATTTTAAAGCTCTTCAAAAGGAATTGTAGCGCCAGAGCTGGATAAGCTGCCCTATATCAGTGTTTGAATTCTGGAGACACCCAGGAAGAGGGTGAAACATTCCTTTCTGTGCTTACCTAAAGAAGGGAATCAAACCCATGGCTGCAGTTACTGTCTGACTTCCTTGTCATAAGTTGTTCTCCTCTTGGAGCTTTCTTACTGTAAAATTCAAAATTGATTGAAGCAAGAACAGTGGACAGGACAGGCCATAAATCTCACCCTCTGTAGGAGGAGGTGACCACACTTTGAAGAAAGAATTGGGGGTATTTCAGACAACATTGGTATTAACTTTTTCATATTATGTCTATTTTTATATTACATCTAAGATTCAAGAGTATGCACTGATTTTTTTTTTTCCCCAGAAGATCCTCCACAATAAAATAACAAGATGTGCAACTTGAAATTTAGTATGTAACGTGAATATCTAAACGTTTCTATTCTAATATCAAAACTTGGATTTTAAAGCAGTTTTTATTTATTTGTTTGTTTGTTTAAAAATGTGAGGAAGACTTTTTCTCTGCTCTAGTCTCCTATTTTCATCCCAGCACAGCAGGAGCTGAGCAAGATAGATGGGTTCTCTTGAGAGAAAATCAACCAGTAGCTACTCATAAATAGAAAATAAGGATGTAGTGGCCGAAACAAATAAAAATCACCTCATTTTAACTTGCAGGACCAGTCCTTTGTTACAGTGTCTGGGGAGGAATATAATCATTACTGAAAAAAAGGTTTTATTGGGGTTTTCAACAGTGTTTGACCCTTTGATTTAACATTTCAACTTGTGACTTAAAAGCTGTAGAAGAGTCATTTCCACGTGTTGTGCTCATGGGTTCCAGCAGTGTGGGCTCTGCTCACAGACTGAGACATGAAGAGTCTTTTATAAATGCAGATGGTCAAACCCAATAAAATATTAACTTCAGCACATACATTAGTACATCAGTGATGTATTAAATGTATCATTAATGCTTTTAGTACATTGTTATATTAACGTGCATTAACCAGGATAACAATAACTTACAGCACTTCTTTATATTCCTTATTACTTAAAGCTCTGGGTGACCCCATTAATTTTGAGTAGATGTCATCCATGGGTGCCTGTACGTGCAGATATGGTGAAGGAAATGCATTTTGAAGACAGAAATAACCTTTACTTTAATATAGATAGCCTGACTATTGCCTGGTACTGTGTTTAAAGTACTGTTCTTCTGTTCCATCCCATTTTTACTCCCGTTCTCTGTGAGCTGCACAGATAAACAGCAAACTGACATTTCTCAGCTCTGGGAATCATAGACCTGCACGTTTCTGCACTGTGTTTTGGACAAATGTTTTATGCAGCAGCGTTTTCATTTCTTCCAGTGAAGACTGGCCTATTTCACGAGAAATAAAACACTTTCAGGGCTGGTGTTTCAAAGCAGAGAATGCACTTAAGCAAAGATCTGCTGTGCCCTGCTAAAATCTTTCACCTAGTTAGAGAGGTTTAGCCTTCATATCCCTCGACAGAGAGGAGATGTGATGTATTTTATGCTGTGTGCTCTTTGACTCCTTGGTTAACATTGTTAAACGTGCAACAAAAATGTGCAAATATTAACGAAAGCCTCTCTTACACTGCTTTTGGGCTGCCTTCCAACTTATCTATTTGGCTGGCAATAGAAAAATTATCTGTCTGGCCTTTTTGGATGAATCAATATTTAAGTATCTTATGCAAACTGGAACGTTTTCAACAGGCAAATAAACATTTAATTCCGAGGCAAAGCAGGGACCTGCAGCCTGTCAGAGAGTGCATTTAACCACAAGTGGGAATCCACCTGCTATTGTTTGCTGACCCTGAGCTTCAGCTTCCAAGCCAAGAAAAGCTGGAGACTTGGGGTGTCTTTTTTATTGGCATAAATATCATGATGTAATTTGGGGGGTTGTTTGATTTTTATGGTTTTTTGGTTTTTTTAACTGGAATTTTGCTCAGGAGTAACTGCATTTTACTTTTTGAGTAGTTCTGGGATATGGAAAGGTGTCAAAATCCATCTCTTAGTGGCTACTTTGAAATATCTCCTTTTTAAATTTTATATTCTTAAAAAAAAAAGAAGCCTCAACAAACCACAAAATACCATGTTTGTAGTTTCTTCTGCCTTCAAGAATTCCTAAAAACGTGGCTTCTGACTGATCTATAGCAAGAATTCAGCTCATATACCCAAAATAAGACAATTTTTAAATCACATCTTCACTTCTTATCATTGAATAATTTTTCAGACCTGTTTTGACACTGCTTTTCTGTGCTACTGTCAGATAAATGTCTACAACTAACACAGTATTTCCAGGCCATCCCAGCCATTCGTCCCTTACCACTATGGCAGCAGGAGTGAAAAACAGAGGAGCAGTAACAGGCCTATCAAGTGATACCTGTGCCCTCAGTGAAATCTTAGCATCAGTTGCTCAAGATTCTTCCCTGACTAAAAGTTTTGAGTATTGACCTCTGGCAGAACCCTTTGTTTGGGTGTGAGACACTGATTATCATGTGTCAGAGTAGCACAGGAGACTTATGTTGTCTTTTCCCAGCTGGGATAATCATATTTTCTTCAGAGAATATCTACAGAGTAAACTCTCTTGTTCCTAAAGCATTCTGAAAAAGCTGCACTGCCTCCGGTGAGGGCCACGTGAGTAGTTTGAATTAAGTCCTAAAATACTTGGTAAAACTGTAAGTATTTTTAAGATAATTAAGCTTCCTAGAAGCTTGCCTCTTTTTAGTCTTGTTTGGCTTTGGTTTGAACCATGGCAAGTGAGCTGAGTGGTCACAGAGTGGGGAACAGGCTTGCTGTTGTTTCAGGCTCATTCCCGTTGCTTCCATCCCCTGCCAGCTGTGGCCAAATGCCAAAACCTGCGAGTCACACACGTGGATTTGGAAAAAGTAGATAAGTCTGCAGTGTTTCCACTGATAGCAAGGTTGGAATAAGCAAATATCCTCTGAGCAGCAAACTAACAAGGCTTGGCTTCCTGCAGGGTTGTGCCATGTGAAAGCTTTTCCAGCTTTCGTGGAGCATCAGGCACATGAATTATAGATGTGTTCATAGCACAGCCTCTCCCTCAGTATTCTATTAGGGGCAGTTAGGAAAGCTCTCTTCTCATCCATCTCTCATGTTGGGATATAGTTATATCTGAGACCCCCTACCCTTCCATCACACTGATTTAAAATCAGTCAGTGTGTGTTCAGAAACTGCTGGAGAAGAGGCTTTATAGACTTGTGCAGAAACTCTAACCCAGAAAGAATGTATAAACACTGTATCCTTGGGAAACTATACTAAAAACCTAGTGTAGCTGTGAAAAATTACCATTTTTTTTATCCTAATGGAATCTATTTCTTCTTTTAGTCCAAAGATGTGTAGATGTGGCATGTGGGGACATGGCTTAGTGGTGGGCTTGGCAGTGCTGAGTTAAAAGGTGGACTGATTTTAGGGGGCTTTGATTCTATGATTCTGCTCTGTGCTGAAATGTTGGAGAATGGGAGATCTGGAGTCCCAGGAATGGCTGCAAGTGGCCTCTGGAGCTCAGATTACAGAATGTTCAACTTTGATAACTGGACTGAAGATGTGCAACAAACTGTCTAAGTAAAGCAGAGGTTCTCAAGTCCCTCCTAGTGTTCCCCCTGAAATAATGATCCTTACTTACAAGTTTTGTTTCCTTCTTTGTTGGCTTATGGCAGTGAAATCCCTCCACCACTCGAGCCTTTCTAGCCTTTCTGGGATTTTTGGGAGTCAAACTATGACACTAACCCAGCCCTCAACTCTTCTCAGGATCCTGAGGAACAACCTCCAGGATCAGCCTCTCTCTGCAAATCACATCTGATCCTCTATCAGGGCTGTAGAGTGGACTATGGATATCTTTAATTTTAAGGAATTATAAATAGAGGATTAAGCACCTGCAAAAATACCTTTATATATGCAGCTGACAATGATATTGTTTCACTCTTTGTATCAACAATATCATGTTTTGTGTTTGTACCACTATTACTTTGGTACCATAATTGCATTCCATGAGTCTTCACTCTATGTTATTAATGGCTATCATATTGGCAAGTTAATTTGGATACAGTTATTTCCTTCTTCTAATACAAACAAGATTTGATTAATGAGAAACATTAGGAATATATAATGTGCCCATTATTACAGTTGTGTATTTGCCAGCGTGTATTGATGGCTGGAAGAGTCATTGGGTTTTTTTTTTTGCTCATGCATGTATTTGTTTCACTTCCATTCAGCACTTTAAATAACAGAAAATTGCTAAAGTAGGGAAGTAGCAGTAAAAAAAATGTGTTTAGAGCTGGTGATTAAGTCACGTGAGTCTGTTCCATTCCAAGGTATGTGAAGTAAACATGGACACTGTGAGAAAGCCCAGTTATTGCCATGGTACTTTGGGAGTTGAATGCTGTTCCTTTTCTGAATTTGCACCAGTGCCAGTGGTGGAATATTGATGTGCTAGTGCTGACACTCACTGCTGCCTCCTGGGTTGGAAGGGGATCAGTGGCAACATCAATATAAGTACAGAACTGGTTGTCCTGCCTGTTTCTGGAAAGCCTGAATGATGAGGAATAAATAGATTGTGTATATCTCAGAGGGTACCTGGAGCTGAAGCTGCAATCTCTGCAGTTCAGCCCCCCCTCTGCCTTCAGAGCTTCCTGAATCAGTTAAATCACACTTTTCTGCTTGGTCTCTGCCCAACCTTCCCCCACCCCACATATCTGGGTTTGATTTGTAGGAGAAGGTGAAACGTGCACAGAACCTCCTGTGGAAATACTTTAAGCATTTATTTATTTATTTATTTAAACAGGAGCATTGCTAACTTTGAATCTTGGCATCAAAATTGTTCTTATGGCTTAAGGGAAGAGAAGGTAAGAACAGGCACTTGTGACATCCCTTTCCAGTGTTCCTGGAGCTCTTCAGTAATTTTAGAAGAGCCAAATGAGGACTTGACCCTTTATGGTATCATTAGATACTCTCTCTCAGCAAGAACTGAAACCACCAGGCAAAATAAAAAATGGTGAATATAGAAAGTGGCAGGGATTCAAGGAATGCCACATCCCTGTAAAGTTTCTGTGCACCACACAGCCTTACAGGTTGGGTAAAACAGTGACATTCTGTCCCTTGTGTATTAGATGGTACCACCAACTCTGAAGGAAGTAATTGGATAGAGCATCCAGGCTGTAACACACAGCTTTTAGAAGTACAACTCATCGTGAATAAAGAAAATGGAGGATTTATTCCAAAAGTTCCAGCACATGGTTAATCCATTTGATCACTGATTTTATCCAGGAATGAGTCAGTTTTAGCTAATCTATGTAGGTATTGAGATTATGAACATCCCTCTGCTGTCTCAGTGCTTAGATATCTGTTGTATATTGGGGAAGAAACATCTCTAATTTAATTAGTTCAATTTATGGCATGACTGAGTTTAGGATTTATTATACAAGGGATGCTTACTTTAGAGAGACTTAGTTATTCATTTCTACATTTGGGTAAGAGTAACGTGGCCTCACCAGAAATACATCCCTGTTAAGCTTATAAGTATTAATTTCTTCCACTGAGCTGTATAAAAGTCTGATGGAAGAAAAATCTGATGCAGACACAGTAAATTACTCTGCTCCCACCTCACACTGGGATTGAGTTTAGAGATGATTAATGTGTTATAGATTTCTATAGCAGGTCAGAAGATGCAAAGAAAATGATCCACTGGTTCTCACCAGGACACAACAAGCTCCAGTGTTTAATATGTTCATCCATGCTCTGTCTGCCTCAAGGATACAAATTCAGAAGCCAAAAGGACATTTATCTTTTTTCTGTGTAAAGGAGGGAGAGGAATGACAATTAAATTACATAATGGAAAGGCTAAACCCCTGCAATTTGTATTTGATCTAAAAACAACTATTATCTAAGAAAAGTGGATTCAGTTATACTTTTGGTGATGTCATTACTATCCTGCAGTGTCAACCAGGCAGCACAAGTGGGACTTGTTTTGTTGGGTGTACAGAACAAAATGTTACTGAGCAAGTGAAAATTCTGAGTTAAATGGCTGATGATTGGGATGAAGGGACTGCTTTCTCCACACTTTAATTTACCATCTCTCTCCTGCTGTCTTACCTGTGTTGTGGCAATATTGTCCATGAGAAGTTGCTTAGATAGCCTAGATTTTGAAGCAGAACCAGCTTTTCACTTCTAGACTCACTCAGCTGGCACTTCTGGTCCTCTTGGGGCTTTTCTTTCTTCTACAAAGTGGTTGTCTCTAGGGGAAGTTGATGTACTACAAGGTTGAGTGGGAATATCCCCCACATAAAGAGAATATCCCCCACCTTATCCTGGGAATATAAACTCTTTGTGCTCACAAAGCCTCTAAGGTAGGTTATTCTGATAAGAACAGCTGGATGGATTTTCCTGAGGAATTAGTTGTGTTGTGTGCAGACAGGACTTCACTTGCCAGACAGCTGCAACTGAAATGTGCTTTTGCAAATATTAAAAGAAACAAGAACTGCTCCTTTCTCAAAACAAAACCAAAGTTTTGTTTCTCAAGCCAAGCTGTGTGACATTTTCCAGGTGGTTGTTACTTGTGCAGGTTTGTTGGAATGGTTTAAATTGCACCAGTCCCTGCCCCGGTAGCATGATCTTCCCTCTATTAGCAGAGATCCTACTCCCCACACCCAACTCATTTTACATGTGTAGTTTTACTCAAAAAGTTAAATATAATGTTTCAAATAACAAAGTTAAGCCAAACTCAGAATATATGAAAGGAAGATGTGTGGGAGATGTGATCTGCTAGCCTATATTTTTGTTTCCTTCTTTTTTGCCTCTATACTAAAGGAAAAGATGTGTCCCTAAAAAATATTTTTGCACCACTTCATGGTGAGCCCAGACAGCTCAGAGTCAGGCCATAGAAACAGCCTCAATTCACATGCTTGCAAGGTTTGGTCACCTCTCCTCATCTGACTGTCAGAATTTCAGCCAATCTGTTCTGCAGGAATATTTAGCTGCTTCTCGAGCGCTGCAGTGCAATATATTCACTGTTCTGTCCTGGTTCATTTATTTTAAACAAATTCCCTTTTCATGCTTCTCATAGGTTAGTCATCATCAGAAATGATCTCTGGTGTTTGCTGATCAAGAGTGGATGCACCAGAGGAAAGAGAACCTGATGCTGTCACATTATTTTTGTTGGGAAATATATGTCTTAGTTTTTATCACATGTGATCCTGGGGGTTGTGTTAGGATCCAGTCATTCACTTTGCCCTAGCAGATGATAAACCCAAATTAATATCCTTGAAAAAAAAAAAAAAAAAGAAAGAAAAAAAAAAGGAAAGGAAAGGCCTTTTTCTTTCCTTTTTTTCTGCTCCTCTGAGGTTGCAGCCAGCCAGCAATTGAAATGAGCTGAGTTTATGGATGGCTGCAGAAGCTGCCTCCCTTCCCACCCTGGATATATCCATCAGCCACTCTGCAGCATTTTCCTGCAGCAGCAGGGGACCAGCTAATCAGCCCCATCCCAGTGGAATGCTGGGGCAGGATGGAGAGGCTGGGCTGGGTGTTTGTGGGGGCTTGGAAAGGCACTGCAACCAGAAGGATGTTGGGAACTTGAGCAGGGAGAGGCGTGTTATGGGAGTAACCACCCCCAGCAAACACAC
This sequence comes from Manacus candei, assembly GCF_025592945.1. Lineage (NCBI taxonomy): Eukaryota > Metazoa > Chordata > Aves > Passeriformes > Pipridae > Manacus > Manacus candei. The sequence goes on along the minus strand of NW_026138085.1, from coordinate 14,936,904 downwards.
TTAGTAAAACCCTGGGAGGTTTTGTAATGAAAGTAAATTTACTTTCCTGGTTTCTGGTTGTTCTCGTGTATTTTAGAGGCAAAAATTGCTCGTGGCAAAAATTAAGCGCCCGTTAAAAAATGTGCCGACTCTACCTCATGTAATCAGACTTTCCTTACACCACAGCAGCTGAATAAACAAGAATATATTTTTTTCATCTCCACTTCCAAGCACAGAATCAGTCATCAGGCCACTCCAGTGTGGTGGGTGCACAGTTCTAGTTGCTAAAGAGAATATTGCAGTAAATAAGCCATGTCAGGAGCTTGCTTAGCACACAGGACTGAATGTCATCACACTCCAAAGGGAAGAAAACAGTTTTAAGTAGAACAGGGTATTTTTTTATATTTATCTGAATTTGGCACAGATGAGAGGATCCCAGACCATCCCTCAAATTCAATCTGAAATTACCTTTTTTGACTGTTGAGCTGAAATAAATAATGTTGATCTATAAGGCAGCCACTGTAGTGTGATTCTTGCTTTGGCAGCATATTTGAGTTGGATGTACATCCAGCCCTGTTCTATCCCTCTTCCATCTCAGCCTTTTTTTTTTGCTATGCATCCCAGAAAAGCTAAGCACACTCTATGACAGCCAGGTGAATATATATGATGTGAATAAAACCAATATTTTAGCTATCAATCTTTTGAGCTGGAGAGATACCTGGAGTAGCTCAGCACTCAGAGGAGGCTCAGAGCACTGCACTCCAAAGATCCAGGCAAGTTTTTGGCATTATAAGAGATACAGCAAGGAAAAAAAAGGGTCATCTCTGGGATCCAAAGAGCATTTTGGGATTTTATGATACATCAGCATTTTGATTTGATAATCTTAGCTGCTAAAACTTGGCTAAGTCGCTTTTGGGGGGGATTAGCTGCTCCTGAAGGACTGTTTCCCAGGTGCAAGCCTGGGAAAGGGGGAGGTATTTTTAAATGCTGGCAGAGAGAGCTGGGAAAGTGACTGTTAGAAGCAATAGAACTGTTCATCTGGGAAAGAGGGGAATGGCCTGGTCAGCCACGAGTGGAGAACAGAGCAGAAGAACAGGCAGAGCAGGAGCAGAGCGAGCCCAGGGCATGTGGGTGAGTTACAGAACAAAGGCCAGCCTTTTGGGGAAAATGATCCATTTTAACTTTGGCAGAGTTGACTTCGAGGTTTACCATGCAATCCATGGAAAATAAGCTTCAAAATGACAGCTGTGTGAACAACTGTGTGGCCAAAAATTTTGGATAAGGGAGCAGAGACCTTTCTCCTTCATCACATCCATCGGTGCTCCCGTTTCACTTGCCCCTGGGACCAGGAGACCTGGAGACCTGCCCTGGGGGCAGGTGGGTTTGTGTGAGGGTTCATCTGAACTGCTCTCTGCAAAGCAGCAATGGAGCAAAAAGTGTTTGTCAACCTTCAGATAAGTAACAGATATGTAACATTCTTTGTTTTTTCTCTACAGCATCAGCAAATCATGAATCTGTTTTTGCCACTGCTGTTGCTGATGACAGAGAGGAATCTGTGTATGCTTAAGCTTAGGAAGAAGCCTTGTAAATTCTCAGCCATGACTTTCTGTTATTTATATAGAAAGAAATTAGGTGTTAATTCTTTAGTCCATATTCTGCTCTCATTTCTGTCACTTTTACATCTGCACGAATCTGCTCATTGCAGTTCACGTTCTCCTGATTTATACAAGCTATCACAGTGAGTGCAAAGTAAACAGAGAGAAATAGGTAATTAAAGATATCAAGGACACATAGGAGAGAGAAACTCCAGTGAGAATCCATCAAATGTGTCGGGCCAGGCGATGAAAAATCATGGTGTGTCCGTGACAACCAGAAGTGAAATAGAGAGCAGAATAGGAGTTGTTTTTCTAAAACATATTGAAGAATTGCCAGAGTGAAAGATAGTGAGTGAGAATACATTGGAGATACCAGTTGCAGAAAGCCAAAGAGCCAGGCTAAGTTTGTAATAGGAGGAAATAAAAAAATTGAGTGAAGATCAAGTTACAGGTACTGGGATGAAAAAGAGAGACAGAAGAGAGTTAACTGTGAACTGTCTTTTACTAAAAAATGTAACATGGGTGGCTGAAAGCCAGCATGAAGGTGGGAGAAATTTAACAGATCAGTGAGAGCAAAGTGTTTTTTAGCCTGATTGAATGCAAAACTAGGAATAAAATCTGAGCCAAGGTGAAGAAATGCAGGTAATGAGAAATCTTGGAGGTGCTTGCATACTGAAGTTGAAACAGTAGGCACAGAACAAAAGCCACTGCTAACAATCTTCTGTAAACACTCCTTTTATTGCTGGAGTTGTAGAGAAATGTTTACAGTGTTTGTAAACCTTGGAACCACTGAACCTTGCAGAAAGAAATCAAAGATATACAAGCGATTGTGCAGTTCTCTTTAATGCCAATGCAAACCTCGAGGAGAAAAGCTGGAAAACTCAAGAGGCACTCAGAAGATGCTGAAGGTCTTAAAATCAGAATTATAAAGATTTTTGATTAATGATTTTTTGCTTCCCTGCCTTATTTCAAAATGTTGATGATTTTTTTGAGGCAGGGATGTGAGATTAAGCAGACAGAACTAGATACAAGGAGCTGTAAACCAGATTGTGGAGGCAGTTCTGAAAGAAGGCAAAAGGCTGCAGTTGAAAGTATAATTGCACAGATATGGTAGCCAGAAAACACAGAGCATTGAATATGGTTATTTGAGGTGTCTTAGGTGACTTAGTGTGGCTTTTAAAGAAATAAAGGCTCCATTTTTTGTAGCCTGTTTATGGAGAAGAGGGGATCCTGCAGAGTGTAACACAGCCAGGATACAGCAGTGCTGTGTCCTGCAGGGATGTTGGTGTGGGGTGTTTATTCATCCTTCTGAGCAGATGTGAGACTCATTGTGGCCATTATCTTCAAGCTCTTCCTGGCTCTTGTCATGATTAATGACACTTGATTTTTGAAAGGGTAGTTACAGATGTATAATGGTGCCTTCCAGCAAATTTCAGGATCTGCCAGTCTGTCTCAGAGGTGAACTATAGATGTAATCTCAGAGGAGGGTCTGCTAGAAGGAAAAGAATGATTCAAAAGTGCAGAATATGGGCTGCTGGCTGATGGTTCTCAAGGTCCCTGCTTGGCCTTTTTGCTTTTGTGTTCTACTTCACTTTCTGGGTTCAGCTCACACTGGCTCAGACTTTCCCCTCCCTTTCCCTTCATCAATATTGCTCATCCCACACCAATTCAGCTCACATGATCTAGATCTCTTAATCATCCTGTATTCAATCAGGGTCTGGTTTGGTCCTTGAAGGCCTCAAAAGCAGTGTGCAGTGAGCACAGGACATTTCTCCACTAGCATTTTAGTTTGCATCCAAGTCTGCCTTGGAAGGAGCCTCCCAGTTGTTTCCAGTTTGCACTATTCCCTTTGCAGAGCATGTGAAATGGGCTCTTTATTGATGAAGGAGAAAACAGATGTGTTTGGAAATATGTGAACCCAATAACCAAAAGATCAGTGCAGGGGATGGGGCTGGAGCTGCTCTGAAGCAAAATGTGGACTTAATGTGCAGAGCAGATGCTTGATCCTCAGCAGGAATTATTCCTTCTGCAATATTCCTCCACTGCTGGTGGTGGAGGTGTCAGAATCTGCACTGCAGGAGTCTTATTGTGTATCTTCTTCTCTTCAAAATTTCCTTCCAGCTGTGTCCTTCTTTCCTTCCTGCAAACCTGCTTGTGCAGGTTGCAGCTGATGAAGTGCCTGGTCCTTCCTCTGTCACACAAGTGCTTTTCAGCCATCAGAGGTTCTCAACCCCCTGTTAAGAAATGCTGCATTAAACAATAATTTGCATTTTATTAACTGATTGCAGGATTCTAACATGAAGACAAGTGCATGCTGTTTCCTTTTAAGCACCCACTGTAAAGCTGTGGCAGCCTCAGATTAACCAGAGTGTTCTGAGGGCCAAACAAACTGGGACATTTAGAAGAGTGTCATACAGGGCAGATTTATCCAGTCCTCCAGCTAATATTAATATTCTCTGGGATATTTTTCATTCAGATGGATTTTTGTCTCCTGATTTCAGGTTGCAGTTTCCCTCACAAGCATTGCTCAAAATACCTGGGTGAAAATGAGTTCACCTCTGCTGAAATATTCCTCCAGCTCATATTATGTTTGACTGAGCTGACAAATGGCTTGACAGCATTCTTGGAATCTGCCAAAATACAATGTCAGGAATGACAATGCCATGCAAGGTAATAATCTAAATGAATGTTGCTGCAGCTGAGCAGTCCCATTCCTGACTTTCTGTAATTCAGTTAGAACCAGGCAAGGTCTGGCTTGTTTGTTTCTTTGCAGAAGTTTGTTTTGTGTTTCCCTGTTAACACACGATTAGAATTCACATTTCATGGTTACCTTATAACAGATTTATCACATTTCAAACTGTTCCTTAAATAACAGTGTGAGCAGTGGGAATGACCTTTGTGTTTACTCATTGTAACCTTAATAGATGTGGGAAATTTATGGTAAATGTGTGTCTGTGTCTGCACTGGAGGGAGAGCTCAATTAGGGCATGTTTTTGGAGATCCTCAGCACATTTCTTTAATTCTATATTCTGCAGCTGCAGCTGTTCTCTAAGGTACAACCTTTCCTCTGATTTTATATCTCTAAGGTTTGGGGATTAGTTACGCTGCAAGTTTGAACTATTTTCCCAGTTGTTAGAATTAAATTGCTGGTTGTACCAGACCTCAGGTGTAAAATTACAGCTGATCAAAATGCAAATGTTCTCTTTTTCCTAACGAATTCTTTATGGCCTTCTGTACTCTTCAGTTGTCTGTCAATACTGGCTTTTTCAGGTTCTATTCTTTGTTAAAATGCTGTTTTGATTTTTCTTTAGACCCATTTTGTGCTTTAATCCCTTTAACACCTATAATGTCTAGAGATCAGGAAGAGAATTCTATTTACAGCAGAACAGTTCCAAAAGGCCTTTTCTGAGCTCTGGAAGCTCTGTGTTCTCCAGAGCTGCAGGCACTTGGTTAGAAGGTTCCTGAGATTGTAAAATAAAGTTTTGCTACATCTTCCTTTCTCATGTCATTGTTCTCTCCACGGTGTGCCAAACTAAACCCTGACCTTTTATCCCTGATGCAGAGGCACATGTTCTGGCAACTTCAACAGTGCATTATATCTCCCCACAGGAGACTCCTTCAGATGTTCTGTCCTTGATCCCAGTGCATGCTACTTTAAGAAATGAAAGGTCACTTAGTTTTCTCAAGTCCATCAGAACTTAGCTGGAACGTTGCTTTGTCATCATGATCACAGCTAGAGAAGCTTAATACAATATATATATTTCCTATTTTTAATTTACCCTTTTCTAAGCAGCTCTGAACATGCACCAATAATGTTATTTTTGGAGTGTGTACTGGGTGAAATTCTCTCTGTGCACAAGCAGGAGTTTTAACTGATGAATCAAGGGCCAGTGGAAGCATAAATAAAATGTTCAAGGTTTCTGAACTGTAACAGCAGGGTATCACAGCTGAATCTTTCTGCTCACTGGGTTGACATGATTCTGAAACAAACAGTTCAAGTCAAGCTGACATAGTTTGTTAGGGGATCAACTTGTAGCTGATACAGTGATGTGGGGTTTGTTTGCAGTGCTTTTGGGGTGGGTGGTGCTGGGATTGCTGTGTAGGGTATGAGGGGTCACTGTCTCCCTCCTGGAGGGGAAGATACTAAGATGGAGTAAAATCTTCCTGCAGTGTTGCTGATGTGGCCTTTGCTCACTGGGACTGGGGGAAGTGTGTAAATTAGAGCAGCTTTTTCATTGCAAACACAAGACTTTTGGGGCTTAAAGTGTCCAGCGTGGGTCTGAAGCTGCCTTTGGACAGTGTCCTGTGCACTTCCTGGAAACAAATCCTGCACAAATTGAGTAGTCAGGTGCTGTCCTCTGCTAAAATAAAATAGGGTCAAAGCATATGAGAATCTGTGCTGTGGCCACAGCCTTGGCATTTAAACCCCACTGGAACCATTACTGCACTTTAGTTATCTCGTGCCTGAACCAGAATATTTTGTTTCTTTGGCCTTTTTATCTTACTTTTTTAATTGATTGTTTGAGCTAAATCCTTTGAAATACCATTCCACCAAAAACTCTTTCCCTATTGAAATACTGTTACTTCAGCCAGATGGCAAGTAGGAATCACTGATGAGAGGTAACTTATTGTTGTTACTTTACAGCTGACTCAGAAAATCAGTTGCTTAATATTCAGAATAGTCTTATTTAATCATTGTAATTAATGAGGAACCGTCAGTAAAAAAAAAAAAAGTTGTGTTCATGCATCTCCAATGATTTTTCTGGAAATGGGCAGGGATAACACGAGTCTGTTGGTAACAAAACTGAGTCATGAAGGACTTCACTTGTGGCTGCCCCATCCCTGACGTGTTCAAGGCCAGGCTGGGGGAGGCCCTGAGCAACCTGATGTAGTTGGTGGCATCGTGGGCTGGAAGGAGATGACCTTTAAGGTCCCTTCTGACCCAAACCACCCTGTGGCTCTGTGATAATTGAATCAAACAGCCTCAAATATTATGGAAAACTTCATCCCACGATAGCTTTTATGGTCTGATCGAAGTATGTCAACCAACCTACTGGGTCTTCAAGTTCTTGGTGATAAACAAAGGGAGGAGCTTTGAGGGAGGTGCACATTTTTCACCAGTTTGTTCCCATCAAACTTGCCCTCAGTTTTGCATAATGATTTTTGGTGTTGTGGGTTTGGGGAGTGGTTTTTTTGTTTAGTTTGGTTGGGTTTTTGGTTTTGGTTTTGGGTTTTTTTGTTGGTTGTTTGTTGGTTTGATTTGGTTTTGGGTTTGGGTTTTTTTGTTTGTTTTTTTTTTTAGAATGGATGAAATGCCAGAGACAATTAAAAAAATAAGATTATGAACTGGAATGGAAACTGCACATTTGTAATGGCTCACAGGGGTTCTGATGTGAAATGTGTACAACTGTCTCACACCCTCAGCAGCTGCTTTTGTCCTGGACTGGTTGACCATGAACTGCTTCTTCCCAATGCACTTCTAAAAAATTTCAAATATTAGCTAAAACTGCCAAAAGGGCTAGAAAGTTGTCCTTTTCAACAGCAGCACAGCTGGTTTGATTTCAACTATTGCAAAGGTTGTTCTCAGCAGTACTTGGAGCTGGGTTTTCCTTGAAGCTGCAAATGGAACACAGAGAAATGCCTGTGTGCTCCCAGGGCCAGAGCATTGCTCATAATCCAATATAGTCCTTGCAGTCTCTTTCCAGTCATTAGTTATGCATTTAAATAAGTATTTGAAAGACTTGGGACATAGTAACTAGTTTAACTGTCTCTATAGATCTCAGAAAATGCTGTCATTAAATATCAAAGTTAGATAAATTGATTTTATTCGACTGCTGTTTGTTCCCTCGCACATTTTGGCCATTGGGATTTTTGTATCTAAGTGGAGCATCAATATGATTTTATTCATAACTTTTATTTTATAGCTTTGATATTAGGAGAGTTATCACTTTATCCCATAATGAGATTATTCCCATAATGCTAAATTAAAAAAAAAAAATCACATGACTCAGAACAAATTTCTGAAGACTTCTTGTAAAATAAACCAAGAAATAACTATGTATTTAATCACTATGCAAATTGATTTTTCACTGTAAAACAGTTCTCATATGTGAAAGCAGGGGTAGCATTACATTTTTTTATATGAATGTTGTTCTCCAGACACAACCCCCAAATGATCAGCTAAAAAGAACAGCGATTATGTCAAAAACAGCTCCTGCAGCTGCACTGTCAAAGCAACAAGGGCACTGAGAGTGAAGTCACATTGCCAATGGCTTTATAACCTTCAAGCTTAATGTGTTTGGCTTCCAAGCTGCCTGAAAACAATTGCTTTCTGAGTGTGTAATGCGGCTTTTTGAATGAAAATTAAGACGTGGAAAGAGTTTAGCAGTTCTCCTTTCAAGGTTTGTTTTCAATATTACCCCCGTTGAGAACGTGATTTATTAACCACACTATTCTCTCTATAAAGACCCTGCAGGGGGCCCTTCCCCGCCAATATTTGCAATAATAAACCAAGATAAAAGCACAGTGATTTTGATAAGTGGAAAACAAGCAAATGATCGTGTGGAAAAAAACCAACCCTAGCCCGGGTTCTCACCTGAGAATCCTCATTTCCCGGGACAGGCAATAAAACTTATTTTTGTGCATTGGTTGGAACCTTCTGAGGCTCAGGAGGGGCAGGGAGTTGGGAATCCTTGTGTGGTGTTAGTCCAGAGAGCAGAAATAATGCTGCTTAAGGAATTCCACCTGGAAGGAGGGAGAAGAGATTTGGGGTTTCTCTAGCTCCCTTTCTTCCTTCCTGTCCCTTTAGGTGCTATATCTATGTTTTACATAGGTGCTGCTTGGTTTGGGAAAGCGGGAATTAAGGGTTCCAGTTCTAGTTTTCCATCTGCTCTTGGAGTTGTAGCATCAGCGAGTCCATCCCTTGGGAGGCTCCAGAGTTTTCCCTTTCTGGGCTTGCGGGAGCTTTGCAGCCCAGCCTGGTGTGACCAGAGGGACAGGCTGAGGTGTGAAAAGCCTTGTGAAAGCGAAGTTAGAGAGAATTGTTGAACTCCAGCTGGGCTAACAGTCTCTTTAGCACATGCTAATGAGGGGAAGAGTTCAGGCAGAAGGGAATTGTAGGTCTAAAGTCGGTCTGCCAAAAGAGAGAGCGAAGAACACTGAAAACAAGGCATTTTTATGGGGTTTTTTTTAGGTATTTCAGCCCAAGCCAACCCAGATAACACAGTTTTGTGATTGTTCCAGCCACCCAAATATACGAGCCACGTGTGCTGGCACAGGGCTGTGCTGCAGCAGCTCCTGGCTCACAGCTGGCCCTCATTCATCCCGCTTGGAGCACAAGCAGAGAAAACGAGCATCTGTTTGCCCTCGACACTGTAGACAAACCCTCTGGCTTCGTTCTCGTGGATAAACAAAGTGTGGTTTGGGGTTTTTTTAAGAAATATTTTTAATTCTTGCTATATTTGTCTTTTTACAAATGAAAAAAAAAAAAAAGAAGAAGAGAAATCCAACAGAAACAACCAAGCACAAAATAGAGCAGCTGGAAGATTTCCATGTAAAAGCCCTCAGGATTGAGTTGTAAAGAATGACAATTCTTATTTTGCCTGATGTGTGTTCAGGGATAATATATATTTTTCTTTTTTTTCCCCACATTTTTTAATTTCATTTTTAGAATTTTTGCCACCTCAATCACTGTGACCATGGGTAAAGAAAGTTTTGCCTATCACTTTCTTGGCATTGCTCATGGAAACTTCTGGAAAAGTCTTCGAGTAAAACAGGAGTGGCAAACCTTCTTTCCTGACACAGCACAAAAAACCAACCCCCAGCCAACCAAAAACCCCCTCTAATTTCCAAAAATAAGAAAAACAGTAACATTCTGGGCAATATTAAGGAGAAGAAGTTATTTTTGCCACGCCAGTGGTAGCTGAACAAAAGTCCATGTGCTGAGAATTTGAGTCTTAGGGGACATCTGAGATTGCAACACACGGTCAAGGATCTTTTTGATGCACATCTGAGGACTTATTAGGGCATGTATTTATGTATTTTATATAGTTATTAATTAATAAACTAAATATCCACAGCACGAGCACTGCTAATTCACTGAGCCAAAGCATCCTGTTTGGATGCACATTCTCTGATTCCTGGGGGAGAGAAGTGGTTAGAGATGCCTTAACTAGAGATGTCTTAACTAGAGGTGCCTTAACTAGAGATGTCTTAACTAGAGGTGCCTTAACCAGAGGTGTCTTAGTGAGCCTGGAGACAGTTCTTGACACTAACACAGAGTAGTCTGGGCACGTTGGGAAATCTTTATTCACTGAAGTATTCAGTGGGTAAAATATTTTCTCTTCCTCTCAAGCAAATAAATAAATAAATTACGTGTAATTTGCTGACACAAACTATTTGCTTTTAAACAGGCACTAGGCCTTGGGGAGATATTTATGATATAGGCTGGGTTGACTTTAGCAAGCAGCAGCTGGTGCTTTAACACTGCTTGGTGTTGGAATGATCTTCTCCACTGCAAGGTAGAGAGGCAGAAAATGCAGCTGCATCTTTGTGGAGCTAATTTTAAAAGAAGCAATGAGCTGGTAATTACCACTTTTTCCAGCTGGTCCTTATGAGGGTAAAAGGTTTATTCATTAAGGGAGGGTGAAAGAGGAAAATACTAAGCAGGCTGCAAAGAGGGGTTGATAAATATCCCAGCTGGAGATACTTAGGAATTTCAGCTCTTGTTGGCTGGGAGGAGGTGGGATTGAAGATTAGCCCCTCAGGGTTCTCTGCCAGTCCTGGGGTTACTCCTTTTGTGGAGGAGTTTCCTCAGGAGGGATCTGTGATGAGAGGTTCTGGTTGGCTCTGCTCCCTCCAGGCTCCTCAAATCCCGGGGGATCCTCGCAGACCCTGGGGGAGGAAATCGAGCTGAGCTCTTTCTGAAAGGTGCAAAAGAAGGGGGGATTTTCTGGGGAATGTTTTCAGTCAGCATCTCCTTTCTGCTTGACTCATACAAATAAGTTATAAGCTCAATTAATGCGACAAATATAAATATTTATGAACCCACGTAGCTAATGTTTGACTGTATTTATAAACAAGAGCATCTCGCAAGAGCTTCTTTTTGACAAGTAAATAAAGTAAGTATAGAGTGTGTTTGTGTGTTAAATTAATCATGCTTTGTTAACTCTTCCAAAATATCAAGTGCTCGGTAATAACTAAATCAAAAAGTGACAATAGAGAAGGATTAGTGGGAGTAACTTTAATAGTTATATTTCAGAAGGACACGAAGCTGTTGTTTACTTTCTTAACTGGTAAAATAAAAGAGGATAAATGTTTGGTTTTACCACGAGTTTCATTTTTTTAGCTGTATTGTTATTGCAGTGATGTGAGAGGTAATAGGAGAGAGGAGCAGCCTCATATCAATGTCCTGGTCTTCGAGCACTTTCTATTTGCTGACTTTTCTTAGAAAATTGTGGAAATTCAGGAGATTGTGTCAGACCCAGGTCTGATTTTTGCAACTCAGAACTCAGTCTGTGAGTTCTGATGCACCTGTGGGCTCTGATCAATGAGGTCTTTGAGAGTTCTGACTGTTACAAACTTTTTCTGAGCTTCTAAACTGGCTCTTTTTAGTATGCCCTTTGCATACTTAGTTTAAGATATGATTATTCTCTTGATTGACTTTGCTGATGGCACATCAATCTAAGTTTGCTGGATTTGACACCTGTGTATTGAATGACAAAAGAATATTTTGTTCTTGTTAAGAAGCAACCATGTATTATGCAAGATGTGGCAAAACAGATTTATATCACTTCAAAATGCATTTCCTCTAATCTCTTGACTGCTTAGATCAAAATAATAAAAATGCAATAAAGAACTGAGGCCCAAGTCTAGCAATTTATATTTGCTTTTATATATTTTTTTTCATTTGTTATGATCACAGCTGATTTCTCAGCTAAATTTCCCAAGGGTAAAATCTAGAAGTAGGGTTCCATGATGCAAAGTCATGAACAGAGGCAGAGCTGAAAAATGCAGCTCCTGTCTCAGATTTTGGAGTTCAATTAGTGTGGTGGGTGTCACAGGTGAGCTGTTCCCTGGGGGAGGAACCTTTCAGGTTCTCCCCTCCCAGCCCCAGCCTTGCCTACTGCAGGTGAGCAGGAGACTTTCTGAGGGGGCAGGAGAGAACCTCACCTCACCCTACCCCTGCTGCTGAGAACAGACCTCTGGATTTCCTCAAAAATGGGGTTGGGAACAGTTTGCAGGAGTCAGATTTCTGTTCCTGAGAGGGGAAGTTGGATATTTAACCTGTGGCGTGAGGCTGAGTCCATGAGGAGTGGACTCATGGAGGCCAAGCCAACACTTCACTTTTCTGTGGCACTGAGTTGAGCTGAGGGAGTCAGCCCCAGGCTTGGCTTGCTGTATCAATTCTTCTCTTTTCATGCATGATTTTAGGTGTGCAGAGTCCCTTCAGTTAATTAAAAGATTGACTCAGTCATATGCAGTCACTGAACCGTAGGCAAAACCTTCAAAGTGTGAATTCCATGCGGGGAGAAAAGATATATTTAAATATTTGCTCATCAGAAATATTTCTCAGTTGCTGTCACCTGTTGTATAGAAGTGGATCCGTGCCTGGCTTTGCCTTCCCTTCAAAGTCCATCAAATAAATAGTTTTTAAAGTCAGCTAGGGAAAAAATTAAATTTCATCTCTCTTGTATCGGGTATGTAGAGATGAGTGTGTGGAAAACCACTTTCTGGTGGTTTTGTCAGCCAAAAGGAAACAAAAGAGCCATTTTTTTTTTGTGCTCTAAGAGAAAGAAATGTGCTAATAGAATGGCATTTGGCTAATAGTGCACAGATAAAAACTGGGTCATGGCAGCACAGGTGGAAAGGGCAGAAAAGAAAGAGAGAAAACTATTTCATTTGTGGGTGAAGGTCATCTGGAATAAGTGATTTCATGTTTAAAAGACCACCAAGGAGAAAATTGATGAATGTTAACATAATTTTATATTGCTTTATTTCATTCTTTTTTTTTTTTCTTTTCTCATTTGTAATGCTTCCGTGGTCAGGAAGTTGAGGTAGGTTTTTCATGTTTTAACTTGTAACTATCCATAGAGTGAATAAAAGTATTAACAACATAATTCATATTACGCTTTAAACTCTTATGATCTATTGTTCATATTGCTATAAATGAAGTGTGTTGATACATGTTAATTATTAATGTGTTAACATTAATTAGCATGTTAATATGAAAATTACAGAAGGCATGAGGGATTTGAAGCACCTTTGTGTCTGTCCCAGTAGAAAGCTCAGAAATGTACAGATTTCTTTCTGTCAGGAAGGTGTTTTATTGAATGGGAACGTTAAATCTCTTTAATCAAGCTGATTGTATTTTTATAGATATATCAATATGTATATATTTTGAATTACACCCCCCTGGAGTCAGTGCTATGTGTGTGTTGCTGTACCACATCCTGCTTTGGTGTTGGAATAAGCTCCAGTGAAATGATGGAGCTCAAAGTTCCTCCTTCTAACAAAAGTCACTTCAGGATAATGTTATAAATCTGGGCACCTTCCAGAGTGCTGGCACAGAGCCCTGCCTGCTTCTAAGACAGAGCTTTAGGTGTGGATTTAAATGTGACACAGGTTTTCTGCTCAGCCCTGTCCCCAGGGGGAATTGGACCTTTCTGGTGCCAGAGCCGCTCAGCTTCAGGGCTTGCTGGTGTTGATGCTGAAGTGAAACTCCAGTGCTGGATTTTGGGTTGTTGTGGTTTAATCCCAGCCCTAAATAGCACCCAGCTGCTCACTCACACCCCCTCAGCCCTCCCTGCTCACCTGGGTGGGACAGGGAGGAGGACTGGGGACAAAACAGAGGTAAAACCCATCAGTCGACATAAGAACATTTTAATAATTAAAATACAATAATAATGGTAACTAAAAGGAATATGACAAAAAAGGAGGAATAAACCCCAAGAAAGACCATACAATTATCCCCAGCTCTGATCATCCCTTCCTTGGCCAACTCACCCATTTCCATACTGGGAATGAAGCTCTCAGGTGTGGAATATCCGTTGTCCTGGCCATGCTCCCTCTCAGCTCCTTGTGCAGCTCCTCCCTCAAGAAACATGGAAAACCAAAAAGTCCTTGGCTTGGAGAAATCACTACTCAGCAACAACTCAAACATCAGTGTGTTCTCCCCATGATTCTCATCCTAAATCCTGACTGAGAGGAAAATTAATTCCATCCCAGCTGAAACCAGGAAAGTTGTCCAACTGGCATAAGTTATTTTGAACTGTACTGCTCTAATGTGTGTATAGTCATTATTTACTCCTATAAATAATAATGGGGTTTATATATTGAAAATCTCAAAGGTTTTCTCTATCCGACTTTTCAGACTTTTTTTCCCCCCTATTTTTCCTTGTGTGTTTTCCACGTTATCTCACCGTGGTTTCAGACACATTCTAAAATAAACATAGTTTCGATTTTCAAAAAGGAATACTAAACAGGTCTGCATGAAGGAGGAGGAATAATAGGTTTACAGATGAGATGGGTGTTTTGTAGGTATTTTTGTGAGGAAGGTGCATTTTTCGTAAAATATTCCTTTGACACTGAAATTGAGATAAACCCCCTTTCCAACCCTTATTTCAAAACTGGCTCCATATGCCACCAGCATAAGAAATCTTTCTTGGGAGTTGAATTATTTAACAGTTTCTGATGTTGAAAACCCAGCAGCAAAGCAACAACTTGGGGAAAAAAATGTAAGCAGGCAAAAAAAAAAAAAGAATATTTTGTTGCTGGAAAAAAATTATTCTACTAAAAAAGCTGAAAGCACATTCTGAAAAGTGATTAATGCTCAGTGAATTTAGCAGTACATCATCATCAATTACAAAGCATTGCATAACCATGAGGGGTTTGTGTATTAACAAAACTGTGGAATTCAAAGGCAAGTCTGTGATTCTATTGTGGTGGGAAGAAAAAATATAGATAATTTTGATGTATCTGAAATAAATGATGAATAATAGTCTTTGGTGTTACTGTGGGACATTATCACTGTCCAGGAAGTCAGTATAGATACCAATGAATATATTGGGGGGAAAAACCCCCACATTTCCTCCTGCTTGTCCTGCAGAATAATTCAACCCAGCAGGCAAAGAGCAGGAGAGCCATCCCTGGTTTTCCAGGCTGTCCATGGTGTTCCCAAAGCAGTGCTTGTCCATAGGCTCCATCTCCTGCTGCTCACTGAGGGCATGGAGAGCCCCCACTCCTTCCACTTAAAGTCTGACTTCCAAGTCTCCAAAATCTCCCAGGCTGAGTTGAGTGGATAGCAGGAGAACTCGTGAAATTCCGTGTGCTGGAGATTAATGGTAAACAAAGCCCGATGGAAGAAATCATTTCGGTGTCTTATTGCCACTGATGGGCTTTTAGTTCCCCTCCTGGCAGGAGAAAGAAATCTCGGTGTCGTTCTGGCCAGCTTGATGAATACATCTCTTCAGTGGCATCCCTCAGGAAATGAATATAGAATACTGGCTATATTAAAAAGGAAACAAAGATTAATATGCAGAAAAATATCACAGGGTTATAGAGATTTTCTGTGCCTCCTCCCCTCAAAGCTGTTATTCTGTTGTTATCATGTCCTCTCAGAGAGGACACAAGTAAGATACACAGAATGTGCTGAAACAGAGATAAAAACTGGGCTTGAATCCCAGTTCTTCAGGACTAGGGTTGGTGGTGCTCTGAAGGAGGGGAAACTTTGCCTTCAGGTAAATATTTGCCAAGTACACAGCACAACTTACCTGATTTGAGCTAAGTATGCCGGGATCAAAAGATGAGCTGACTCATTTGTGGCTGAGTTGTGTGAAATTTTACTGAAAAAAAAAATTATTATATTTCATCTGAGTTTTCTTTCTTTTTTTTTTCTTTTTTAAATCCTCATTTAGGATGATTATTTCAGAAACTGGAATCCAAACAAGCCATTTGATCAAGGTAAAGACAGTACATGTTGTGTGGTTGTCTTCAGCTGTTTTGTCATATCCCCATGTAGTTTATGCTTCTCTTCCCCTGTCTGTCCTATGCCTTAGTGAAGAGTTATATTCATACATCTTAGTCACAGTTTGAGGTGGTTTATGTATAAGGGTTTGACTCATCTCTGTGTTTTTCCACCATGTTTTTTAATCCCCACCCATTCCAGTTTATATTTAATGGTGATATGTGTGCCCAGAAATATCCTCCATAACCATGAACCTTAGTTTAACAGGCAATTTAAACCAGGTATCTTCACAGCCATTTGCTTTCATGTTTAAGACTTTGCTAAATAATGTCATAAATGTAACTACTGCATTTCCTAACACTCAAGGGGCCAATTCTTTGAAGCCAGTTGTAATGTATGAATTTTTCAAAAGAAAATTGGTGTTGGGTATGTGCTGCTGTTTCAGATGCGGGTTCTGTAAATGACATTTTGCACTTTGTCTTGGTGAGTTTTTAAGTTATGGCAGTAGCTTCAACAATTTCCAGGGCAGCCACCAAATGACAGGGGGAAAAAAGCAGTTAAATAATACTCTAATTGTTGTGTCCAGTAAAGAACTGGAAACAACAGCCATACCAGGAAAAAAAATTCAAAATCATTGAAGTGTCTAGTAAGAAAATACTCATTGGAAGACTCTGAAGGTGCTTCTGAAAATTTCACTTTATTTCTATATTTCATAGCCAAACGTGTTCCTTGTATTGCCTGTGCTCACAGGAATATCACTGGGGCTTACACATGTTAGAGCTGAAGAGTGTAGATTCTCTGTCTTTATGGAAATGGAACTTCAGTGTCAAAGGCAAGGGGAAGTTGCTGCTGTTGTCAAGACACAGATCCACAGAGACTTTTCAAAGGCATTTGAAGGATTTAGGGTTACAAATCCCATTGACTTCAAATGGAACTTGTGCTCCTGCTGCTTTCAGAGGCCTCGTGACCCTCTGTCTTCCCAAGGGGGAAAACAAAAGAGGTAAATCCTGGCCAAGTGTTGCAGGAAGATTTTGAACTGACAGTGCTCTAAAACTGTCTTGTTGGTTGTGTTGCTGAGATGTGTCTGACTCGGGGCTAAACCACAAATCGGGGCAGAGGATCTAAAGCCACTCGTGGGGACCTGGAAGGGATACAAACAGTCATATGTCTGCTGAGGATTCCTGTCACTCTGCAAAGAAAAGGATCATTTCTCTCTCAGTGTAGGACTTCTCTGACACTGTGGATAGTCTGTGGTCAGGAGGCAGGATGCAGACTGAGCCTTGCACTGCTCTTGCCTCCCTTAAACCTTGCAAATGGGTTTTATGTGCCCAGTGGATCATTCTTTTTGACAAAGAGGTCGCCCCTTTTGGCTGTGCTAAAATTCACCCCCATTAAAACATTAAAAGTTGCCACTCAAACCTTTTTAAAAAGACTTACTCCACCAAAAAAAAAAAATCATTGCAGAACTGTTGATTAGTTTAGTTACATGTACAAAAAGCATGTGAGCCTTTAGACACTGATGTCTGTGTTTTCAGCCAAAAAAATAAAGAGAAACCATATGTTGCTGCTTTGGGCCTCATGAATCATATGCTGACAAGACTAATCCTGAGTTTATATAAACATATAGGATGTATATGTGTGTAAATATATATATACTATATAGGAGCATATATATATAGAGAGAATGGCATTTAAATAGACAGTACTGAGGTAAAGAAAGGAAGGGAAGCTTTCTCTTTTCCAGAATTTTGCCACCAGAGCTTTAATTTCTGTAATTTTCCACACAAAGAAAAAGAATAGTCCAAAGAATTTGTCCCAGATGTTTTATGTAGCACAAGCTGCAAGACAATTGTTTCATCTGTTTTTACTTTTCCGTTCTCCCTGCCCTGATATTTTTTCCCATCTTGGTCCTTTTGGCTTTAGGGTGTTTCAATGTCCTTTATGTTCTTCTCTGTTTTTGAAGATAGAAAAGCTTTTATTTTGTATCCTTTGGGTTTCTGAGATGCAGAGAGCCTGTGCAGGTCCTGCGGTGAGGAGCCCCACCTTGCTCCTGTGAACTCAGCAGCAGCTCTGTGTTCTCACCACACAACTGTGATGTTGAGAGATACCCCAAAGGCAAATTTTAACATCACAGCACCAAGGTTCTTCTTAGTGACTGAAGAGAAAAAAACTTCTCCAGTGGGTGACTGAGAGCAGATTTTGGGGTTTATGAGAAATCCGAGTCTGGTCTCACTGAGGTAAAGGTAACCTGTGTGAACACTCGCTCTTTGGGACAGGTTTAAATGTTTGAAATCTACTTCTCAATTCTGATTTTAAAACCTTGTTTGAATATTCTAACTGTGAAGTGTTTACGTGGGGACAGACTGTAGAACCACACTGAAGGAGCAGGGAGGACAGGGGTGAGAAGCAGCTGAAGGAGGCTGGGACCTGCTAGAAGGGATCGTGCCAAGGCAGTTGAGAATTCAATGTTTAATATCAGATTTAAAAACCAACAGTAGTCAGGTTTTGAAAGTCAGCAGAGTTCTGCTTCTAGGTTTGAACTTAATTTACATCTTTTAAAGAAGTCTGCTGGGTCCAACCAACTCTATGTTCTTTTCTAACAAAAAGCCAGCTTTATTCAGCAGGTTGAATGATTTAATTACACATTGAAAAACAACAGTGGAATGAAGCTGTCTGCTTTCTGCTTGCAGTGGGCAGGGAAATGCCTGTATCTCAAGCACAGAAATACCTTGTTTTGTAAGAAAGCATTCATGGCTTTCACTGAAACCACCCCTGGGGAGTCACATGAGGTATCTTTGCATAACAGACCTTTCCAAGGAAAGTCAGCTTGAAATGGTTCAGCTGCAGCTCCGAGGGCACTCGAGTGATCAGAATTTATTTTGAGCTTAGCTACCAGCCCAGCTTTTTATTCATCTTTAACCCAGGAAAAAACAATACAAAGGTGAGCACCTTACCAACAGGGCCCAGCTAATGAGACATTTGGGCAGCAAAGGCAGGAGAGTGTGAGCCTGGAAATGATTGCGGGTCATCAATATTGAACTCCCTCCTGCCAGAGCTGCAGAGGCAAGAAAGCAGAAGAGTAGGAAGGGGCAGGTTACTCAGGATTTTAAAATATGAATCAAAGGGTTGTGGGGTTTTTTTCTTACAAGGTCATTTGAGAGTTCTTGGCATACTTTCCTAGTCTTCTTCATCCACACTGAAGAAAGAAAAGAGGGAATCGGGGGAAAAAGTTTTAGCATAGAGTTCTCAAGTCAGGGATTTTGGTATGTGTGTGATATTCTGCACCTATTCAGAGTTGCCAGAAAAATTAACTCATTAAGACTTTGTGGATTATTTGAAGTGAAAACTGTTAAATAAAAAAGAATTTTAAGCTACTGAAAATTTCTGCTAAAAACCACCCCTCAGTAACTGTAGTAAATTCTTGTAGAGACAAGTAGATGTGTTTTGGTTTTTTTTTTCTGATAGGATACACAAATAAGAGCACATTTTGTTAGCCTTAAAGCTACTGGGAACAGCTGGGAATGCTGTCCCATTTCCTTGCCATGGGGCTTTTTTTTAAGCATTGGATACCCAGGACATGGGAACTGTGGAAGTACCGGGATGCACTTTGCATTGGAGATGCATTACCTCTGAAGCCAAAAATGTTTAAAGCATGGAGCTGCCATTATTATTAACAACATGGGTGTAGAATGATGCAGTAAGAGAGGGGGAAACTTGATTGTGTTGTAGTGTTGAGCTTTTCCCCAAATCTGTGCCTAAAGCCATCCTCTGAACTGTGGAATGCTCTGTTCGAGAAGATGGTTCACTCTTTCTATTTAGACTGTGATTTTTTTTTTTGGTAGCAGTCCCAAATGTTCCAAGCTTCTGGACTTCTCAGGAGAAGCAGCTCCTGATTCGAAATAGTCTGAACTTTCCTTCTTGTCTTCCAGCCTTTGTCTTTCTTTTCAGTCTCTCTTCCAAATCTTCTTCCCTGGTAACTGAGAAATCTGGACAGGGATGTTCCTTCTCAGGGCTTTCATTATCTGCCCTCAGGGAGGGAGGGAGGGAATGCAAAAAGTTCAAAATATCCAAAATCCTTATTCTGCTGTTCTGTGTGAAAATCTTTATCTGCCTGGCAATGACTGGCTCTAATGTCAGACACACTCGTGGAGACTCTACTATCATCATTAATTACAGACATGAACTCTCATTTCAAAGAATTCCCCTTGAGCACTAAAAGTCTGAAATGGCAAAATACCCTCTCTTTTGAGGAGGAAACACTGGTTTTGAGTGGATTGCAGTCTCCAGCATAGCACAGACTGTGACTTTCACAGCCCAGCAGCCCCGTGGAAGTGAATTTGGCAAATTTAGAGCATCGTATCTCGAGATGAATGTGTTGGTATCCCTACTTCCTCTCCTTCTGCATCCAGTTGTACCTGTGTCTTTCCAGTGTTTAAATCCAGACTCCAGAAATGCCCTTCTGCAGCTGTGCAGAAAAAAAGTTTGCCTCAAATTCATAAGCCTTCCAAAGCAAAAGGAATGATAATGGGAAGCCTGTGAAGCAGGATGAAAATCACAGAACCTGCAATTATTTTTGAACATGTAATTTTCTGTTAGCCCAGTTAAGATGTTCTTTCAGAAAAGCCTGAATAAATTCCTTGCAGGGAGATGTTTAGTACTGTACACATCTCTAGCCACAAATATATGTTAGTTTATAATAAATGTTTTCTATTACTGTGCCTCAGATGGCAGATTTCAATTGAATAACTTATTTTGCAATTTATTTTTTGACTGTGCCTGAATTAGTTTTAGAGGCTCATTTGTATCACAAGCTCACATGAATTATGTTTTGCAAATCTTCAGTAAATCAGTCCAATTTTAGCACATGCTAACTGAATCAACCCAAGCCCAATGGCTGAGATGCTGCACGTGAAATGTCTCCCACCTTTGGAGCACATGTGGTTGCTCCCACCCTCCCAGCAGGTGCACGTGGTCCCCTCTGTATGGCAGCAGTGTAATCTTCAATTCCTTATAAGCTTGTAAGCAACCAATTTTGTCATTAAATATGGCAGGAGGAGTGACAGGGATGGGCTGTGATTGCATTCTGGCTGATGTGCTCCGGGCGCAGTCGCTGATCGATGGGCGGCTTGTCTGGAATTTTATTAGCACTTGGGGAACACTTGTTAGTTTTGTCAATAATGGTCCTTGGCTTTCTTTTAATATCTCTTACTTCACTGACTGTGAAGCAGATGTGGGTTTTTAAAGGGAAATTTTTGCTCCCCCGTGCTCATCCAGCTTCCACTGAAATAAGTGTGTTTTAGGGAATGTCCCAGAACCCCAACCCTGCTCTCTTTGGTATCACTCAGGGAGCAGAGGTTCCTTCTCCTTGCCTCAGTTTAGTATGTAGGAGCTCATTTTTGGTAACCCACCTAAACCTTTGAAAGTTATTTGTGTGTGGACCTGCAAAGCTTCCTTCCTGATTTCCTGTGATTTGCTGCAAGAGAGACCCCAGTGTATTATCCAAAGTAGCTGTTCCAGTTTGTATTCTGATTTAAGAAGGGCAGACCAGTCAGGGGCAAAGTCTCCAGCTTGGAGGTATTATTTGACTTAAATATTGGATGGTATAGCACCTGCGTGTCAGTGACCTTTAAATCACTGAACAGTCAGAAGAGTGGTTTGAACAGTATTTAAAGATGTTTATGTGCTTGTCAGTTAATGGGGGATTATTAACTGTCATTCGACTCTAGCTGGAAAAAAAGAACTCCTGTAGAGAATAAAAGTAGAAGGCAGAGTGGCAATGGCCATAAAAATGCATAATGGAGAACTTTTAGGGAGAGAACAACATCAAAATAAAGACTTCAAAACCAGATTTCAGTAAATTGAGAATGGGTAAGGCAGAAATTAGAGGCAGAAAAATGAGCATAATTGCCATTTCCTCAGTGTAGAGGGCACAAGCCTGAATTATGCAAAGGCAAGAGCTTGGCTAATGACAAGGCTCTCAGTGGCAAGGAGTGACTTACAGAAAGTGCAATTAAGTGCAACACAAGTGGCAGCCCCAGCTCAGAAAGCCAAGTACATGACCAGGTGTGTGGGCAAGAATGTAGGAATAGCAATTTTTAACAAGTGTTTAGAAGAAAGAGGGGGGAAAAAAAATCAAGAAAAATGGTGGGTCAGTGGAGAGAGACACTGAGGTAAAGGCACTGCTGAGGAGGCCAAAGCTTTTCACGTGGCTTCGCTTTGGCTCTTGCATAAAAGCTCTGCTGAGCCAGGGTGGCAGTGAGAGCTCACACCTTCAGCTGCAGTGTGGGGTTCTGGATGAGGAAGAGAACAGGCTCCAGCAAATTAGATGTTTGCAAATCAGCTGGAATTATCTATGGTTTAAGTGAATTGGTGGAAATAGTTTTACAGATAACTTTTAGTATCTTTGAAAGTTTATGAGGTTGGAGAAGACTGGGAAAGGAGAAGCAGTGCACCTGCCTTTTAGCATTAGGGAAAGGAAGGAAATGGCAAAACATACCCTGTGAGTTGAACCTGAAATCTTGGGGGGGGAAACATGCTAGGATAAATAGTAAAGCAAATATTTGTTACCATCAAGAAGATAAGGTGATGAATAAAGCTGGTGTGGATGTCAAATTAAACTAATTTTCTTCTGTGACATTTCCAGGTGTTGAGAGTCAGGGTTAAGCCTCCAGTATCACATATCTTGACTTTTTGATATTGGTTTCCATTACTGCCTTTATAAGTAAGTTAAAAAATATTGTCTAAAAGAAATAATTATGAGGTGGGTACAAAATCAGTTGGAAAACTATGCTCTGGTAGTAGCTATCAATGGTTCAATGTCAGGCTGGAAAGATAAATTGAGTAGTGGTTGTCTCTCATCTGTCTTGGGTCCAATATTATTTACCATTATTTACCATTTTAATTAAACCATAAATGTTGAAATCAGTCTTCTTCTTAAATGCAGCACAGCAATAAAATTCTCAGTCACCTCAAGAAATTTAAGAAATGGTCTGAAAACAAAAGATAAATTTAATCTGGGCACATGCAAAGTCCTTAGGTAGGAACAATCATCTGCACAAAACAGGATGAAAACCCACCAGTAATAAATTTGGAGCAAAAGGCTGGGGGATTAGAATGGATTACAAATAGAACATGAGTCAACAATGTCATTCTGTTGCAAAAGAAAAGGCAAATGTCACCCTGGCAAATGTAGCTGTGAGTAATCCTTCAGCTCTAGGCAGCACCAGCGAGCCCTTGGCTGGAACATGTTGTCCAGATTTGAGTAGCAGGTACTGGAGAGTGCCCAGAGAAAAGCAACAGGTATGACTGGAGTTGCAGCAAACGGCCTCTGGGAAGAAAGACTGAAGGAGAGGAGCAAAACAAAACAGCAACAACAAACCAAAGCAAGCCCCAAATCCTGTTTTCAAATAAATAAAATCGACTGCAGGGCGGATGAGTTGTTCTCTGTCGGCTGTGGATACAACAAGGAGCATTATTTTTACACTGCAGAAAAAGGAGATTAATTTTACTCCTTGTAGTGGCAGCAGTTGGGAAAGATATTTTTAAGAGGATGTAGAGACTCTGTGTTTGAAGGAGTTCTGAAACACGTTAGACAAATGCCTTGCAGATAATGACACGTGCCCAGCTGATCTAGTGTTGGAGAAGGGGAGTAGAATCAGCATCCTCCCCAGGACTGCCATTCTAGCACTGTGATTGTATTTTGATTAATGGAAACCAGCTTAATTCCACTGAAAGCACAGATGAAATGCTGAAGAAGGCATTTCTTCAAATAAATTTCCAGTCAAAGCAAGGAATGGGAAATAAATGAATCAGTAGCCTTGACAGACGTTTTGGCACCACTTGGAATAATACAGGTTCTTTTTTGATGGGAGTAATGCCCATGAACTGTGATATGGGCACTAAACATGGCTGTCAAGGGCTCACAAACCTCTGAGTTTCATCAGGGATTGGCGAAAAAACAGCTGATTTTCTCTGGCTGCTTTTTCCTCTCTCCCTTGCTTTCTCATACAGAGTCAGGAGGAATTCCCAGGGATGATTCTGTACTTGATGTTAGTAGTGGTTGGTTTGGTTTTTTTTCTCCAGACAGGAATAAAGGTCATGATCTGATTCTAAGGTTAAAGATTTGGATGAAAATCAGTTAACTGTTCTTTTTCAATTAATTAGGTAAGATGTGACAATGCATGTGTATTTAGGAATTAAATCTCCTTCTGCCACAAACCTGAGTGAACCACAGCTATTTTCCTTCCTTTTCCTTCATATTAAACATACTCACAAAACATAATATTATTTCTGCTCAAATCTGATTGTTTGCATTCTAGCTTTGCAGCCCTTGCTCATTTGGAAAGTTACTTTAAACTCCAAAATGGTGCTAAGCAGCCCACAGCAAGATGAATAAAAGAAGTTTTCAGATATATTCTGATGGTGTTCTGCACTAGAAAGTTCCCTAAGCATAGTCAGTTGAAAATGAGTTTGGTAGGAGTTGTTTAGTGATTTAATCTCATTCTTTGCTTGCAATATATCCATTCCCTGGCTGCACTCTCTCCATGGGTCTGGCCATTGACACCTGGCTCTGTGTTAGCAGTTGTTGCCCAGCAGTTTGCTTTAAAGGGCTTGGTGACTTTACCTACCTCTCCTTAAAGTGCAGGGACAGGAAAGCTGGATCTGAAGATCAGAATTTTACTTCTTGCAGCCCCTGTTTGAGGGTTTGTTCTGTTTTGTCTCGGGAGGGTTAGTGGCAGCATTGTTGTCTTGGTGCATCCTTGCAGTGCCTCTCCAGCTGTAGCAGGGGGATGCAGACACGTGAAGTGCTGACCCAAAATCTGGAGGTATCGTGTTCACTTGACCCACAAGGCAAAGCAGTGGAATAAAATCTGCAATATAAGGAGGTTCTGCTCCCGGGATAGCTTTAATTTAGAAGCTGAGCAATTGAATCGGTCTCTCCCTTCCCATCTTATCTATAACAACAGATAAACAGAACCCTGTGATAAATGGATGTACAGATCAGCAATCCTAGGGATCATTGCACATTACAGCAATCCTTAATGCAGGGTAAGTAAGCTTTATTGTAATTATTTTAATGTGATATATCAGTGTGATTGTGGAATTTATCCTTTATTTTAATTGCTGGGGGTTACAATGCATTAGAAGGTACGTGTAGTCTCTAAGAGCAAATGTATCTTTGATGTGAAGGCTCCAGCCTGTTACTCTGCTCAGTGGGGACCTTTGTAATGACCTTTTGTATTTAAAACCAGTGAAAAGTTTCTACCACAGGCTGCAGTCTGCAAAACAGAAAGGGAAGACCCCCTGTGTTTCATGTTGTTAAATACAGGCCTCCAACAAAAAAATGGGTCTGCTTCTCATTCATAAATTTCCCTAAGGAGTCAGTGTTGGCAAAAAGAAAACCAGTAGCCATGATTTGTTAATCCTTCTCTCAACTCCAGCACTATGGTTGTAGTAAATTCCCTCTAACCCAAAGGACGTATTTATCCTCAAAATCCAGACTGTATTCAGCTGTCTCGTGGTGCCACAATTGGGTATTTCTTCTGTAAGCAACGTTTCCATCTTTCATATGATCAGTCATCACCACTTTGCCTCCTTGGCACTAATGGCAGAGCTGCATAATGCCCATTCTCCTGCAGGTGCCAATGTTGTGTTTCCCTCCCTCCTTCCTGGCTTTTCTACCCTTTGCCTGACAGACAAGTGTTAGAAGGGTCACACAATGATTGTCTGCCCTCACAAAGGCATTATATTTTTATTTAGTTTTTCAAGGTGCAGTGCTCTTTTTAGATTTAAGCTTCTCAGCAGCCCTTCACTGTGGTGAACAGTCACAGTGCCCATCCAGCCAAAATCCAAGTGCTCTTACTCATCCCACAAATTGTCATTGTTGACTGTCTGTCTTCCACACTTGCTTACCTCAGTAAGCTCAAGTGCCTTCAATAATTTGAGTGTTTAAAAACCTGAGCTTAATTATATATATTCTTAAGTCTTGGGACGTTCTCGGCTTCCTGAAATAAAAATGCAAGGTTAAAAAAGGTGTATCTCCAGCAATACTGAGCCTGTCTGGTCCTCCTGCATGCAGATCAGGGGAAAGGCTGCCTCTTCTAACCCTTCAGGTTTCACATTTGTGTGAGTGTCAGCTAAAATGAGACATTCCTGATAGAGCCTGAAAACTCCAGCAATCACACCTCTTTTTGTTTCTTTTTATTTTTCTTACCAACGTGGCAAGAAAATGTTGTCTCTGTCTGTACATCCCCTTGAGCTGCCAAGTTTTACACAGGTCAAACCACTTGAAGTGTCCAAGTAAAACCATGAAGTGTTCAAGGAAAAGCCACTAAAAGCACAAGTCTATTTGAAAAATACCAGCAGGACCTTAATGTGGGTGATATATCCCAGCATCAGAAACATAAATATGTTGGTCCTCATAGTTTAGACATAAAAGATGACGAGTTATTACTTTTCATCTTTAGATCCTTCCTCAGTAGAACTCCTAAATAAGCCATTGCTGTGTGCTGGCTATGGGCTGTACTTGGTTGTTCTCACTCCTAATTGCCTAACTTGGCTCCTGCCTTCATCATTATTCTGTTGCAAGAAATGTGACTTGATATTTAGGGAAACATTATTCATTTTCTTTATGTTTCTGCTTCTGAGCTGCTTTTTTATAAAGCTGCACTTGCAGTGTATTTTCCTACCCAGGGCTGTGGCTGTAACATTTTCCCAATGCCTATAAATAAATTAAGTATACTGTGGCTTGAAAGAGAAATTGCTATCAGCTGGTGTTCTGCTACCTACAAAACATTTTATCTTCTTTCAGTTTCTATTACTTTGCTCTCCCTTGATTTTGTAGAGGAAGTTGTGTCCCCTGTTATTGTCATGTGGTGCATTTGGGAGCAGTGTGCTTGATCTATGGAACTATCACGAGTCCCCCAGTGCAGGGAGCTCTGCTTTGCAAATTGCAGTGGAGATGAACTTTTTTTTTTGGCAGATGGAGCTGCTGATATGATTTGGAAATAGGGCTGTTTATCAGTCAGTCAGGTAACTCATTTTTCAAGATAGGGGAAAAAAATAAAGGTTTGAGATGAAAGAGGAGGGAGAGTCCAAAAGGAGGAATGCACTTGAGAGCTGTATCTGTTGTTTTATAACAATGTAACAAATTAATTCCTTTTCAAAGGCTGCAATTTTAAAAGGAAAATATCATAATTGCTTAACTTTTCCCATCTGCACAGTTATCCAAAAGCCAGGGGCTTCACCTGAGGTAGTTGTCCATTTTGTCTGTGGTTCAGATTAGAAAACCACTTTGAGGTTTAGCTAAGATGAATTAACCTTCAGAAAGATAAAGGTAGATGGAATCAGACATTGCACAGATCCTGTCCAGGAAAGCAAGATTCTTGTGATCTATGCTTGTGATCTCAACAGGGACAGAACCCGTGGTAGTTATTCACTGACACGAGAGATTTGGAAATTGTTTTGCCCACGTTTTCTGAAACATTAAAGCACAACAAATTCTGCCAGGCTTTCAAATGCAGGAAAGAACCCCGAGGAAACGTGTGCCATTAAATAACCCTGACAGGTGTCCCTGAACCAGAAGGATTCTCCTGGAACACCCCCCTCAGCCTTTGCAGCACCTTCCTGTAGGCCAGAGGGTTTCAAAATCATTAACCAGGGACGTGGCAAAGCCCCAGGAAAAGGGTGTGTTGGGCTGGAGGCTGCAGGAGCTGGAAATGTGGGATTGTGTCACTTTTGCTTTGCTTTGAGATGGGAAAGGAGAAGGGAGAAAGAGAGGGCTGAGAGAAGCAAAACTAAAGTATGCAGTAGATGATGTTGAACACTTGGAAAAAGAATCAGGTAGTTTAATAATGGATTTTCTGTGTGACAGTCCCTTGGCAGAGCTGATTTTTGCCTGTCCATTCGTATGCTGTCTTTTTTGTCAAGCTGGTAGAAAGGAAAGGGTCTTTTGCTTGCTTTTCTGAAATAACAGGAATTCTGGGATCTCTATACAGGTTGTAAATTAAAAATTATTGGTTTTTCTAATTAAAATATTGAATCCAGACTCTGCAGACCTTAAGATAACGAAGTTTTTTGTCTGCTTCTAGTTAGTATTCAGGGGAAAAGGGGATGGGGTTTCAGGAGGTTGCTGGAGCAAGGTACTACAAGGTGGAAATAAAGCTTTTTGAGCAATGGAGAGGCCAAGAAGGGAAAAATTAAAGCTATATCTGGAGCAAAGGTGATTCTTATGTGAACAATTTTATTAATTTTGGGGATATCTGTGTTGAATTCTATTTCAGTATCTCCCTCCACATCCAGTACATTAGCACAATAAAGACGTTTCAAAAGGAAACTGTTAAAACCTAAAGCCTGAAATATTCACGAGCTTGCTTTTTTTGAGGCACTGAATAATTACAAGAGGCCATTCTTACATGTAGGCAATTTCCTCTATGATAAGAACACTTAGTTTGAAAAACTCATTTTCAGCATGCTGACTAAATAAAAAAGTTCATTAAAATCTTTGTATGGTCTGCAGGAGGGAGCTAATTACAATGTTTTGTCTTATATTTCAATTATGGTAGATGTGAATTAACTAGTATTTTAATAAAAATTAGTAGTAGCATTTATTTTCCACTGACTGGTGTAAATTTAAGTGACATGTCTGAAACATAAAGAGCCCAGGGTTGGATGTGTGTGGTGAATGGATTTTATTTTAATGAATTATAGTATAATTGCCCTGTCTTGGCAATTAAAGTTGGGCATTAAATCTAAATTCATTAATTCCTTTGCATTCTTTTTTTCTTTGGGAGAGCAGAGGAAGGACTAAAAATTCCTTTAAGCCTATAAAACTGGAAGACATGTATGATAAATAGATTTAAAAGGGATTACTGAGGGGTAGAACACAAAGGCAGAATTACATCAGTGTCAAATCCTGCCCTCAGTTACGTGCAGGCTCCTTGGTAAAGTTACAGGGGTTTGAATTTGCCTTAGACTTGCATTGCTTGAATGGACAATGCTGCTCTTTGGGTATTTCTCTTTTTCATTCTGATACAAACCTGGGTATTTCTATCATGTGAATTTTCCTATCCACAGAGACATCAATACATTCTGAGAATTGTTGAGCAAATTTGGTTCAAATTAGCTGCTTCTTAAACTTAGATGACTTGCTTATCTTAGCTCTGGATTTAGCCCATTTCTCCTCTGGCAGATAAAAGAAAAAAAGTATAAAAGCAGTGTTGATAGGTAACATTTTTGAGGGATCAGGAAGTCACCTTCTCATCTCTTGCCTTCCCTTAACAAAATAGTCTCACCAGGGCTCAGATCTCCCCATCAGTTCTGCTGAGGGGTTCTTCTGAGGAGTGACCAGCACTGATGGACTTCTTGTCTCTCCCCTATGTGTGTGGGCAGGTTTGTTTTAGCAGAGTTGGTCTAAGCTGTGGATGATAAGATGGTGTCTGAGTTATCTGGCCTTCTTCTTCCAATGCTTATGAATTATAAGGCCATGGTTTTGAAAGAAAACTCCAAGTGAACAGAGCAGATGAAGCAGAAGGACTGTGTGTGTCCCGTTTTGTAACTTTGCCATTCAGTGCTCTTCTCTAGGGCACAACTTCATAGCAGAGACCAAAGAAATATCAGTAGTCCAGGCATTAAAAAATGAGCATGTGACCAGCTCTGACTTCCAGTTTCCCAGGAAATCTGCTGTGAAGAAGGAATCTGCAGATCCAGAGGGTAGTGATGAGCTCAGCATGATCCTGAAGTTTGACAGTCTTGGTGCTGTTGTTCCAAGTGCTGTCTGCTGCTGTTCTGTGCTGTCCTTCTGCTGAGGCAATTTCACACCTCATCTGCTGGAGATGGAAATGGCAGGGAACAAACTGTAAATCCAGCTGAATCTCAGTTTAGTAGATATATCATCCTCTCGGAACCTTTTCACATAAATAATTAGTTCAGCACTTCCTCAGTCCTCTAAACTTGCAAAGCTTTGGCAGTGGGGTGGGGTGTCATTATCTCAAGGAGTTAACTCATCCCCCCTCCCCCAGGGCAGCATCAGCCCCGTGTGCATCACTGCTGACACTTATTCACCAGCTACAGTCTCCCCAGCAATTTATTCTGATCCTCCAAACCGTCAGAAATTCGTCACCTGAACTTCCCTTTTTGCACTTCAGACCTTTGAACTGAAAACTTTTGTGTTGTGTGCCACTGACGTGACAAACAACTGGGTGTCACCTTAAATTTAGTGGCTTTTCCTTTATCTGAAGGCTCGTTGTTATGTTTCCCTTCAGTGCTGTCATCTCAACCACAGCTCTGTGAGTTCTTCCTCACAGATCATTTATTTGCCTTATTAGTCTCCATCAAACTGATCAAAATGAGGCATTTCAAAAGCAGGGCAGCAGATACTGAGAAACCAAGCATTTGGGAAGTAGGGGGTCATCTTCTGTGTCTGATGGGACACTGTGTCCTGGTTTCAACTGGGATAGAATTAATGTTCTTCCTGGTAGGTGGTGCCTTGCTGCATTTTGGATTTCGGATGAGAATAATGTTGATAACACACTGATGGAGCTGTTTTAGCTGTTGCTGAGCAGGGATTACTGTAAATCAAGGACTTTTCAGCTTCTCACCCCACCCCACCAGCGAGGAGGCTGGGATTTCTGACCCCAGGGATATTCCAGACCACCTGAGAGGATACTTAGGGTATAAACTAGTGGGGAAGGCTGGTCAGGGGTAGCTGCTGAGATTGGTCAGCAGGAGGTGAGCAGGAGCATTGTGCAGCATTTGTTTCATATATTATTATTATTATTGTTGATACTTTCCCTTCTTTCTCTGTCCTGTTAAAATGTCTTTATTGCAACCCATGAATTTTTCCCTTCTTCCCAATTCTCTCCCCATTCCACTGCAGGGGGGAGTGAGGGAGGGTCTGTGTGGTGTTCAGCTTCTGTAACAACCTGTGGGTTAAACCAGGACAATGTACCTGTGAGTTTCCCTGTATGTGTGGAACAGTCTGTGTATCCCTGGGCACAAAGGTGAAGGTATTTGGTGCTGGTTTTACAAACAGGCAGGATCACAGTTGCCAGAATGTTATGCATTATGATTTGAAACAGCACTTTTACATTCAGTTCTCTCCAGTTAAGTGTAGTAGTTTGAAAGAGATTCTTGTCACATCCTTCCGAGCTGTAACAGCACTAACACAGTTCCTGTCATGAAGAGTTGCTGATATGTTTTCCAGGGACCACATGGCTCCCAGCTCCTTAGTGCTAAGGCATCTGGATATTGGAGAATGTGTGTGCTAAGATCTTAATTGTGCAGTCTGGTGATAAAACTTGCAGATGCACTTGGGACTGTAGCAAGCTTAGAACGTTATCAGGGCAGATAAACTACATTTATAACGTTCCTCTCCCCCACCTTCTTCACCCTGTGTATTATTGTGTTGTGGGTCTGGAGAGGGTTGTAATCTGTTCCATCCCTTGGAGTTGCTGACTGCTGGTGTTATGGAGTTGGCAGAACTGCCAGAATCAAGAGTTTGCCACGACCCTGAGGTTCTTTAGAACCTCTCCAAAGGTCTGTGGTGCCAGACCCACCTGACTGCAGGCAGGGGCATGTTCTGTTCTCTTGCCATTCCTCTTTCTTTGTACCAGCTTTGAGTGCTCTGAATGTGCAGAGAACTGAGGCAGAACTTCATGTGGGCATCCTCCTGGAAAGCTTCAGGCTTGGAATCTGGGCAGGTTTTCCCAAACTCGACTAGTTGTCACTGAGACACATAAAGAATATCAGTTTAATGGCATGAACAGGCCAGTGGTACATTCTTCTTGTGGATTATGACTGTGCATGTTTTACTTGACTGCTTTAGACATTTGCATCCATGAGCTTTTCCCAGTACCTGCATTTGAACAAAATATGGTTGATCTCTCTTCAGTACAAACTTCTATGCACATGAAATGAAAGAGAACTTGGGCATTTCTTTCTTGCCCTTTTGGATTCCCTTTGTATCTTCCATAAATGACACGTCCCAGTGTTTGTATTCCTTGTGCTCTTCACCAGAACCTCCAATTTTCAATTTGAAACAAATGGGTTTTCCACATTGTTTGAAATAATTTCACCGTCATTGCTTTCATCTGGTTAAATAATCCTTTAATCCATGCTCAGAACCAACTGATCTTTTAGTTTCTAATGTTTTTCCTAGTGGATGCCATTATTATGCTGTGGTAGTGCAAATAAAGTATGATTGATCAGTTTATCAAATGACAGTTATTACTGGCCCATTAATTCTGGCTACATAGATGATTAGAAGTACAGATTTTTACACCTAGGGCCAGTGATATTTTTTATAATATAGATTTAGAATATATTTATGCAAGCAGAAAATTGAATCAGCATTACCATCAGTGCATTAAATTATGGGATTTTATTAGAGAAGAATTCCCTTAGACTAAAACTGTAGATATAGATAAGAAAAAAAAAATAGAGCATGAGGATTACTAGGAAGAGTTTAGCATCTTTAAATTACATTTTGAACTTTAAAATAATGTGCCTGCCCCAAATAATTCCTTTTGCCTGCTGGCTATCACTCCCCTGTGATTTATGTGTGCTCAGGGTGCACACCTCTCTCCCTGAATCATTGGATGTTCACGGTGATTTAAGCTCATCTGCTTTGATTTGTGCAGTGTGACTTAGTTTTGTCTCCTGGACCAAAGGAAACAAAAGGAAGGGAGGCAAAAATTCTTTGCTCTGTGGAGGTGCCACTGTTATTTCTGCATCACAAACAAGTGAATCATGAGGATGACACAGAAGAGCTGTTACTTAAAACCTGACTCAGAGCAGCAATGCTGTGGTTGAAAGCTCTGTGCCAAGGCACTGGAGAGCCCAATTCAGTGCTGATGGGCAGAGTCAGTGCTGACTGCTAAAGCAACTTCAGTCTCAGAGGGGAGTTATAAAAACAACTGCTAGAAGTAAACCCAGATTAATGCAAATTGGAAATTACTCTCACATTTTTAGAGAGAGCAACTAAAATATGCACCTTTGCTATAATAGAAAACAACCAGGGAAAGTTATAGAAGATTATTTAAATCCCCGTTCCTGGACTTTCTCATAACAATGCATGAGACCATAAGATGGTCTAATAGTTAATTCAGCCTTCACATGTGTGGATGAATCTGTTCCCTAACTCCATTAGAAGTTAGACTGAGAATCATGAAATAAAGGTTTGTTTTCTAGCTCTAATGTCAGCTTCTTGGGAACCTGGGATGAGATCATATAAACTGAGTTTTGGTTCCATGTGCATGCAATTGGAATAATGAAATTTTCTTTTTCCCCTCCTTCCCTGCTTAGTTTTAATGTGTGTGTGTGACCTCCAAGAATTGTGGGCTCTATAGATCTTTACTGGCATTGCTCTCCTACTTGAGTACAACAACAAAACACAAACAGTTGCAAAAGTTGTTCTGATCCCTCCTCTCCCCACATAGTCCATCGTCCTTCCAATGTTCTGCCACTTTGGTGGTGCCAAGTATCAGATCAGGATTTAAGATTCAGTGCTCAGTGATGAGACAGTTGTGAACTAACAGAAAAGCCAAGTGAACTTTTATAAAGCTTTGAGTCTGATCATGCAAATTCTGTCCAATGTTCCATTCAAATGAAAAACTCTTACATTTCTGGCTGCCCTGCAGCTGCTAATTTCTGTAAACTGATAAGAAAAAAGTGATGAAATTTCTTTGATGCTGTTTGTTCTATGTAATCCTGTAGGATTTAAAGTTCACATTCCCAACATGTTCTAAGGATTGAACACCAGCCCTCCTTGTAGTCCGTGGGAATTCTGTCATTTATCTTAGTGAAGGCAAAATTTCAGCCCAGATGTTTTGCTTTCTTCTTGAGTCTCTTTGGTGCAAAATAACCTGTATAGATTATAGAGTTTAGGGGAGAAAAGATGTTTTCTGGGATAAAAGACAGGATGCAATGAAGGAGAGTGGTCAGCTTGTCTGAACTACTTCAGAGACAAAAAGCCCCTGTTGAATCTCAGAATAAGACTTTCTCAAGCCCGTTGATTTTTTGAATTGGGTTCAGGTTTTAGCTTCATTTTTTTCAGAATTCCTATTGCATTTTCCAATGCTTTGTCTTCTGATTTCTGTGACCTTTGCTGTTCTCTCTGCCTTTTTTGCCTTTTCTTTCATTCTGTTACTATTTGCTCTCTCCATCCCAGCTATTATTACCTGTTTCCTTACTGCTGCAGTGTGGATCCCTCTCTCTCATGAGAAGTGCTACATTCCCCAGCAGCAGGGTGAATTTCTCCTATTCAAATGTTCTCCCAGTATCTTTTGGCAGGAGCAGGTGTGTGATCAGGCAGGTCAGATCAGCCCCCACGTTGTGGGCATCACATCTGGTGTTTTTTTCTAACATTAAAATGAATCAGAGAAAGAAGGAAAGAGAAGACCATGGAGCAGCAAGATGCTTCCCTCTAGGGCAGCTGGGAATCATGAATGAGGGACTTGCTGCCAAACACTGCATGTCTATATGGTGTCAGAAAATAGTAATACGGAGAATATTAAGTTTAAAAAAAGCAAAACCCAACTAAAAGCTTGACCTTTTAAGTCAGAACTGCACAGTCCAGGGCCAAAAATTGTTGGTTCTGGAGGAGTTAAGAAAACAGAGCGAGTTTGTATAAATATGATCTCACACAGTTGTGCTCAACTAGGTAACTAGAAAAGCAATTAAGGGCAAAGTATCAGCCAGGAGAGCTGCCAGAATGAAAATGAAACCCAAGATTACTGTTGTTTGCCTTCAGCCTCTCTGAACCAAAATTACTTTTTGTTGCTTCTGTATTCAAACACAAAGACAAGAGCAGTTTAATCTATTTTATGTCTTTTCAGAACCTCCTGATGGGAACGATCATTTTTCCAATCTGCCTTATTTGCCGATAAAGAGATAGAAAAATGGCCATAAGAATATGTTATTTTATTCTTTGGGTTGCAAAATATGGCTTTTACAGTTTCTCTGGTGTTTTTTTCTTCTTCTACACCTTAATTGACACTCCAAACATAATCTTAAATGGAAAATATGTATCTTTATCAGGTTGTCACTAGATTTAACTGTGCTGTTTTCTGTAGAAGGCTATAGTGACATTTAGCTTACTCTCATTATTTTGTCATGTTAGGATGTGTTAGTGTTTTTTCCATTAATGTACCCCTGAAATGGGATTATAACCAATTTTGACAAAAACAGATAATTAAAAGAAGTAAGGTGCTGCTTGAAAGTTTTGAGTAATTTTTTGCAGCCAGAGTTAATCACAGGAAAAAATATTTATAATATGACTGTCATGCACTGATAGTATGTAAATACATATAAATATCCCTCATGCATTCCCCAGAATCGATATCTCACCTTTAAAGTGTCTAAAGATGAGCAGGAAAATGAGGATGCATCATGTTCACACTCAAACTGCAGAAGCTCTGATTCCTCAAGGATAAATCAGCACATTCCTCATTGTGCTTTTGTACTGAAACCCACTTGTCCCTTAAGAATTCAGAAATTCATTATTTCTTTCCAGTCATAAAAACTTCTCCTGCAGGAAACCAACTCACCAGAAGCAAGGCCATGGCCTTGGCTTTCCTGCTTTCCATGTTCTCTCCCAGGGAGGTGGGGGTTGGTCTTTCCTGCTGCTTCCCCAAGGAGAGCAACTCAGCAGCAGAACCTCTGCATGGCCAGGGAGGCAGCCAAGGAATGTTTCCATCTTCTCTTCCCATCCTTCTGCTGGACCAAATCCCCACAGAGGTCTCAGAGAGCTCCAGCCATTGTGTGCCCAGGCTGATCATAAACTCCTGAAGGAGGCAATCTGATTCCTCATAAAGATTCCTCCAACACTTCACCAAACCCCCCGTGCTGTGATTTGTCTGTTGTTCCTTGCTCTGTCCTCACAGACATGGAGAACAATCTTCCAGGATAAGTGCTTGCTTTATGACAAGTATTTGCTCATTTTAAGACACCTCATGGCTCCCTTGTCGAGTCTTCCCTTCCTCAAGTGGCTCCATCTATTTCCTTTTGTCACTTCCTTGGAAGTCATATTCAAATCTTTATCAATTTTACTGTTCCCCCCTGAACTCTTATCCTCATCTTACCCTCTTATCCTGTGGATCTTGTTTATACTTTTACCCAGACAGAACCATATGCCAACTGAGGACATCAGCAATGCTTAATAGAGCAGAATAATCATCTCCTATGTTTTAGTTAAGACTTTGCTGTTAATACACTCCAGTAAAAGGAGTTTACTTTTTTTGCAGCAGCTTGGCAGTTTTGATTCCTATTCAGCCTGCAGTTTGTTGACACTCTGGGATCCTATTTTGTATTATTTCTACCTAGTCAATCCCCATTTTGTGTTTATTCCTTTGATTTCTGCTTTGTGATGCTGCTGCTTTGTGTTTGTGCCTACTGACTGCTGCTTTATTCATTCCTCCCATTTCCCAAGATCATTTTTCACTGTAACCTCCAGAGCACGACAGCTCCTTTCCTCATTTCTCTGCTTTATAAGACTGCTCCCCATTCCATTATCCAAACAGTTGGTCTATGTTTTTTTTATCTCAAAATGCCTCCTCGTTTAACTGAACGATGCCAATTAGCAAAATGTCCCTTGTGTGGAGACAGACAGTTGTGAAAAAAACAAAATAAAACTCCTCAGATCCCTGCATTCATTTTAACAGCCTTTATGCTGGCTGAGCAGTTTTGCTTGTTGGTGTCTGGGGGGTGAGGAGGGGTGTTGTGTGTTTAGCAGTTCCTCTGAGTTATCCTGCATTATCCACATTCCCTGAGGATTGAGCCTCTGGAGGCCCTGAGCCTGCCCAGCAGCCCATGGGGAAGGAACAGCTGTCCCAGCTTCACACATCCCTGGGAACAGTTTGGTGATGTTTGTTCTGCTTGGCAAGGTGATTATCAAACGGGTCAAAACCCAGGAGCCTTCTTCTCACTGCTGGGGACTGAACATCCTTCCTGCTGGCACTGCCCGACCCCAAATCAAAGCCATTAGGAGCTGAGGACTGGCAAAGTGACAACGGGAAGCCAAGGGGGTTTGGTCAGGTTGTTTTTTTCCTAGTTCAGTAACTGAGCTGTTGAAAACTTCTTAGCAAGAAGAGAGATGTTTCCTGCAAGGAAAATCAGCTGTCTGAGGCTGGGAGCTGCAAAGGCACAGAACAAGGAATGCAAGTTGTATCTTGGTACATAAAAGAAATTCAAGAGTGTGGCTGTTTTGCACTGCCCCTGTGTCCATGCTGTCCTTGGAGCTGTGGGCAGACTCTGTGTGACTCTTGGAGCCAGAAGCAGCCTGTGGCTGTGCTGTGCTTGGCACCTGAATCACTGGATCCTGCTGTTTCTGTACCACCAGGGACCAGAACATCCTTTGTGGCCAATCCTTCCAGGTTTGGAGCTTCTCCACGTCAGCAAACTTCCCAATCAGAATAGTATGATAAATGAAATCAAATATCCTGAACTGAATCATATTTGATGCTTTTCTCTGCATTTGCCAGGTTTCTTTTTGTGAGTTCTGTGCACGGGGAAAACACATCCCTGCTCCTCACATTGTCATGTGGTCTCTGCTGTGAGGACTCAGTGTCAGTTGTGTAAAACCCACTTTTAATACCCCTGTGGTGCCACTTTAGCCTTTAAGGATAGCGAGGCCTCGATGGTGTGTGGGGTAAACACTTGATTTTGGTCAATACTTTAATTTGGTCTGCAACCTAATGACATTTTAAAGTATGCCCTGGCATTTCTGCTGGGCTGGCTGCCATCATTTCTGCCTTGACGTGGCAAATAAAGGCTTACTAACTCAAGAAGGAATTAGCATGAAACATGTCCATCAATCTCCATAAAGAAGCATTATATAGTAGAATTTTATTAACTCTGAAGTAAGGGCAGTATAATTGGCCAGAAATGTGTGCAGGAACTGATAGGCTTGTCTTGAGAAATCCTAAGCACTGCTGGTTTTCATTCTTTTTGAGCACAGTTTTAATTCTAGCTGCATTTTTTTTTGTTATCACTCCTCAGCCTGTGGATAATAGTAAATAATTTATTTTGAGGTGCTTTGCAGAAAAATTTGTGTTTCTTACTCATCAAAAGCAACTGACTGACCTAAAATCAGATGAAGTGCCCACAGGAAGGTTCATTCTATCACCTCTGTGCTGCAAAGTCACTTCTAGTTCAGCTGGCTGTTATTAGCCCTATCTAGCAAAATAGTTCACAGCATCTTATATTGATAGGAGAAGATAAATGTTACAGTAGATGCACTTTAAAAGTTCATTCCTATTTTAGAAGCATTACTAGGAGCTGAAATATCCAGCATCTTGGGCCTGAAGAGTATCACTGGAATTGATATTGCCTCTGCAAAAAGATTCTGAGAATCTGTTGCAAATTGGCCAGGCTATTATGAACACATTCTGGTTTATAGCATTATATAGTGCACAGCATGTACACTTCAGGAAAAAATGGACATAAATTAGCCTTGTAAATGGTTTCATATCTTGTATTAAATGAACTGCTGAGAGTCTAATCAGAAAAGCATGGAAATAAAAGAGATTCCCATTGATTTCAGAAGTCTTGGGTTCAGGTCCTACGTGTGTGTGATCGTAAAAGTCATGTTGTGATACATTCAAGTTCTAAAAAATTGACTTATCTTCTCCCACTTGCTTAACTTTTAAAGCTCTGTGTTTGCTCATTAGTTAGATGCAGGAATGCCTTATGCATCACTGTCACTCTTCCTTTCCATGCAGTTTCCTGTTGAGTGCAATGGGAGTTTCCTGCATGGACAGACAGTAGGATCAGCCCTAAAAAAGAGAATGAGCAAGAAATGACCTGCTCAGCTTTCATTACTTAGGGTGTATTACTCAAGCTTGGTGACTTTTCAGTCATTAATTACAACTGACATGAAGTAAGAGTGAATTAAGTGTTTTCCTGTTGCTTCTGAGATGTTATTTTACAAGGTTTCCTCTGGGTTCTCCGTTTTGGAATCAAAATGTTTGTACCAATTGTAGCTGTGGCCAAATTTTTGACATTACCAAATGTTGACAAACTCTGCTAATCATCCAATTTTTAGCTCATTCCAACCTCTCTCAGGTTCTGCAGGGCCTACAACTCTTCAGCTGCAATCCCCAGCATTGACATGACAATGAGGTTTTCAGCTGCTTGAGTAGATCAGTGATTTTGTGACACACTTTTTAGTGAGATTAACATTCTTAATTTACTTAAAAAGCCTATCCAGTCCTTGATATAGTCCAACAAAAGAAGCATCCTCTATCTATAGAAGTCTCTTTATTTCACTGAGAAAGCACCTTTAG
The DNA here is from genome assembly GCF_025592945.1 of Manacus candei. NCBI lineage: Eukaryota > Metazoa > Chordata > Aves > Passeriformes > Pipridae > Manacus > Manacus candei. The sequence continues at coordinate 14,898,088 of NW_026138085.1, read as the reverse complement.
CTACAGAATGAAGGAGCTGTTAACCTTTATATATTGCTACCAACCACCCAGCTGTGATTTGCTGCAACTGCATCCTGGGCAGGAAAATCTTCCTTTGGTTGGGACGTGTCCTGACAATACTTAAACTCAACAGATTTCCCATATCCTTGGACTACACCATAGTAACTTGTAGTTGATTTCTTTATAAGCAGCTGAGCTATGAAAGGAGAAAAACAGATAAAAGTGCATTAATTCTTTGCAGTCAGGTTGTTAGAGAGGTGGCACGTGAAACTCCTGATTATTAAATCCAGGGTATATTTTTCTTGCAGCTCTTTGGTTAAAGCACCAGAGGCCAGATCCCTATGGCATGAGTAACCCTGAGTTTTGTGTCACATCAGGTCAGCCCATCAGCTTTGTGTGGCACTTGGCAGAGTTCTTCACTGGGGGGTTCAGGCCCCACGGCCACCTCAGACTTCTGAGTTCCCCCATCAGAGAATGTAGCAAAGAGATTGCTAATTGCTTCTGTGAAATGCTTCAGCTTGATGGTGTGCACAAATAACAATTTAGATATCTGGAATCTCAGCTCCCTCACAGGAGAATTCCCTGGATTGTTAAAGAGATATCCTTCTTTTTCTTTCATTTTATTCAAGATGCAGAATGAAGTTTTGCATTTTTATTAGAGACACCAAAGCCTGGCTTTGCTTTTCTTGTTTCAGTGCACTGATATTTTGAAGTGCTTCTACCCTCATCACTCACGTTTGTGTGCCTCAGTGTTTTCTCTCCAAATCCTCATTATTGCTTTCTTAATCCATCATTGTTTTGTTCTGGGCCTGATAAAGGCCAAAACCAATTTTTTTTGGTTTCTGTTAGCTCACTTGTGCTTTCACTCAGTTCATTCTAACTCAGGTTGCCAAAACTCAGCCCATAACTCAGATTTTGGATCTGCAGCAGCTCAAGCCTTTCTGATTCCTGATATGTGTAACCCTGTTCTCTTTCCCAGCCCTGGCTGTGAATTCCTTCAGATCACTTGGGCTTTATCCAGCACACCTTGATTCATTTTTTTTTTCTTCACTTTCAAGTGAATCTACAATTCCTCTCTGGTTGTTTTTCCACTCAAAAGCCCAGTGGTGGTTCCTCAGAGAAGCTACAACTCAGTGTGATAAGGAAAAGTAGAAAGCTCTGATCTCTTCTCAAATATTCCTGAGCATGAGCCTAAAATGGGATTCAACAAACAACAAGGAATGGGGAAAAAAAGTTAGAGGGGAAGATTTCACTAGAAGTAGTGATTATATGGCAAAGGGATTAAATAGGTGCAGTATTGAACCAGAAATATTTAATGCAGGATTTTGTAGGAACAACTGTTTAGCACTTTCTCCAGCTCAAACTGAGGAGCTTCTTGTGTGTTGTAACATTTGGGGTTTGCAGTGAGTGATGTGGAAAGGTCTAACAAGGCACTTGTATGAGGTATTTGACTCATTTATTAAAGATATCACATTAAAAGAAGTAATTTTTAGTCATGTAGCTTTAATTTTCCAGGCAAATTCCCCACATTCCTCTATATAAATTGTGTTCTTTCTGTCCTTTCTCTACTTAAAGGTTATTCTTTTAATTTCAATAAAAGCACTTGTTTTCTAAAATCTGAAAATACTGTGAATTTTGCTTGGGATAAATCACTCCTGAGATAAGATATGGATTTGAATTGCAGAAAACATTCCTTGGGAATGCAAATATCTTTTAATCACCCCAAATATAACCATCACCTCAAATACCATAGAATTCATGCATAGCCCAAGTGGTGCTGCCTTGCTGGAAGGAACTAGGGCTTAATGTTTACATTTCTGGCTCTTATAAGTAAAGCTGTGATTTCTTTTTTTTTCTTTATTTTTATTTTTTTTTAAATAATAGAAGCTTGGGGAGTAGGGATTTTATTCCTAGCTGAGGTCAAGCAGGCTGGTTCAGTTGCCTGTGTTAAATATATTACCAAGATAGAGCTCACCAAGTGATAAATATGTAAATACATCATCCTAAATAGGTCTGTGCAAGGAAAATTACCATCTCCAAGGGTATTTCCTGGTGTCCTCCAGCACCCAAAGCTTCAGGAATGGGCTGTGGGAAGATAAGCTTTTAATTCTTTAGGGTCAGATGATTTTTTTCCTGCTGTATAACAAGGGCAGCCAGAACGGGGGAAAATTCCGAGCTTGCAATTTTTTTTTCCATGGCTCTTAGAATTTCAGGTAAAATAAAATAAAATAAATAAATGAAAGGCACTGAGGGAAACAGTATTTGCATTTCTTCTAACTTGGGGCCCAATTATCCAGTTCAAATCCTATACTGTGTGTTTTACTGTGCATACGCTGTGCAGGGCAGTACAACTCGGGACAAAATGGGAGGAAAATTTCTTGGATAAGCATTCAGGAAAAAAACCCCATGGAGGTGTGATGATATGTTTGGACTAAGCCTGGAAAACACACTCTTTTTGTTTTCCCCTTTTTATCCTGTGCTGAATTTACTGGAAATTCATCATTGGATTGAGTGGAAAATGTTCACAACACTTGTTCCTCTGGTGCATTTTGCATTTTTTAGATATATGTCAAAATTTCTGTGATTTCAAGAGCAGGGGGATATTAATTTGTGGTTTGAAGATCTGATAAGAGCAGTGTTGAGGACTGGAAAGGAAATGGTTCCCAATTTTCTGTGACAGTGATAGATGGATTACATTCTCACAGCAGGAAAATGCTCTGTTGCCACTGATTTACTCTGGAATTTTTTCTTGGGTGTCACATGGAAAAGAGCTGCAGATGTTCTAATGAAATTCACTTCAGGACAGGCACATCATTATTTTATCATTCTCCAGAAGTCCAAACCTTTGCACTGAAATGAAAGAGGGTTGTTTCCTTTGTTGCTTATTGCATAAGCATTAAGAACTCTCTTCATTAAAACTGTAAGATATAGTGAAAAGAATTTTTTATTATTCATAAATAATGGCTGTTGGCCTGGAGAACAGCCAGTGAAACCTTTGATTTTTAAAAGTTTTGTTTGTATGTGAGCTCTGGCAGCAGGTTTTTGCTGGACTGAAGCTCTAATGCACATAATACATATTGCATGATGGAAGATCATCTCCAAACCATAAATCCATTGCTGAAGTGACAAAGTTAATCAAGCTACTGATCAGCTGGGGCTCCACAGATTTGATTAAATTAATGAAAAATAAAGGAAACATAAATATAACCCACATTGAGAGGGAAAAACAGCATTGTGGACAAGTTCAGGTTGTAAATAGATAAGGACTGACCTAAGGTGGTGCATAAGCAAGTGATCAGAATAGGAATAAGATAAAAACCATTTCAATCTGTTCAATATTTTGTTCATCTTCTGCGTTGCTGGAACTGTTTGTTCAGGTGCACAAAGGATGAAAATGTGCAGAACCAAATATTTCAACAGGGAGGCAGTAAAATTGTGGAGCCACGATAATAACCTGGGGGGGAAAAATGAAATGAGTATTCTGGCATCTGTGTTTTGGCTGTTCAGTGTTTCATGGAACAAAACTCTATTCTAGAGGTTGTTTTTTGGCAGTAGGAAAAAAAGTTGTAGAAGCTGGAGCAGCATTAAAATAGTTGTTAATGAGCTGTAAAATCACGAATGGGCAGAGGTACAAAATGTCATTACAGGAAAAGATGCAACATTTCGCAGACCTGAAAAGTGATTTATTCCATTTTCTTCATTTGCAGTTAGTTAATTTAAAATGGCCCCGGAGGCACTTGGATGAGTAGGAGAGAAATGATTTTGTTTAACTGATTTGCCCATCACTATCAGCCAGTGCTCTGCAGTGTAAACAGCCTTCCCACACGGTCCAGGGCACTCCATAAATTGCCATTTCCTGACGTGGGGGCCGTGCTCAGAGAATCCTGCAGTCAGTCTTTGCACAGGTGAGAGATCAGCTCTTGGAAATGCTGTTCACATTTTCCTTTACCTTGCTCATTAGCCAAGTTTAGGTGCAAATATGACCCTACTTGTTTTCAGGAGAGGTTCTTGTTTTCCCGGAATTTCACCCAAATTAAGGCTACATTATATTAATTTTAGATTATATGGAAAGCAACAAAATTTTTCTCCTATGATTTCTTAAGTTTTTCATGGGAGTTGGTTCTCAGGTAGTGCAGAGGTCTCCTTCAAATTTTTTAGGCTCATATACTTAATAGTTCTAAAAACCTGTAATTTCTTCTGTTTTCCTTGAAAGCATTCCTTTAAAAGCTGTTGCTGGCAAATCCTCAATCTGTTCTTTCAAGTCTTACACCAAGTAGTAAATGCCTTTGATATGCCATAAAAGGATTCAGCAGACACACGTGCAATCATATGAGCTGAGCTAAAAAGGATGGAGCTTTCACTCTTTGAGCTTCATCAGTAGAGCCCTGAAAGCACAAACCTCTTCAGGGGGGGAAATTGTTGCTCAAGTGCCTGATTTTGATGCTGTGATCTGGAGTCTTGGATGATAATCACTCTCTCTGAAATCACCAGGAATAGCAATAGGAAGAGATGCAATACCCTGTGGGAGCTGCTCTTTGCACTCCTATATCAAGCCTGACTTAGGATGAGGGAGATTTTATGGATAGCTCTTTCTATCACTGTGGTGGAGATAAACCAACAAAAAATGGGCCTTATTCCCACTTCCTGGGAAATGACTGTTCCCTCTATCTGTGCAAAAAGGACAGAGGAAGTTGGGCTTTTTTAGGAACCCACTTTACTGTAGCTCTCCTCAAGTGCAGATAACTTTGCATGTTTTTAAAGAAAGGCTCCTACTAATTCATACCCAGTTTTCATAATATACATATTATACATATATATAATATATATATAATATATTCATAATATACATATATATATACATGTGTGTATATATATATACATATATATATTTCATAATACACATATATATAGATATTTTTCATTGATATTCTTTGGGTAAAGGCAGAACTTGTTGAGGGATCAAGTGATGAGCAGCACGTAGCTACTCCATCCAAGTAATGGTACCTTTACCATGCAAAACATGCCACTGGAAAGGAAACATATTTTAAAATGTAGTTTTGAACTAATTGCACACCTGTGGAATCACCTGGACTAGTGGTACCAGCCCCAGTCCCCTCTTGCAACTCTCAGTGAGATTTTGGACACGTTTTCCATTCCAACATCTTTTTCATCACTAAATCTGCTCTTACATCTTCTTGTTAATATTCATGGAAGGTATTACTCAGATTTGTATTGTATTGTATGCAAAAGGTCTTAATCCCCACCACTGTGCTCATCATCTGGAATGAATGATTTTCCAGCTTGAACATTACTAGCCCTGTTCCTATTAAAAAAAAAAAAATTATTTTATGTAAGCAGCTTGTTAGACAAGTTATTCAGATGCTGAAAACTTTTCCTTTAGGCATGTTTGTTGCTTACCTTAAATTTTTAGGGGTTTGGGAAGGCAGTGAGCTTTGCATCAGCCCCAACTCTGGGTTCCCAGGAGCAGAGAGCAGGTTGTGGGATCTACATTCCAGGCAATGAATGACCCAAGCTGAAAGACTTGCATCTAAAACCTTGTTGAAGGACTGGTATACTGTCTCCAATCTCCAAATGTAATCTGCCACTTGAGAGTTTTGAAACTTATGCTTCTAAAGACAGATTTACTGATATTATCTCTAGGACAAATCATATCTAGAAGATATCATCTCTAGTGAGATCACCTCTTGAATTGCTCTGGAAAACAAGTCGGGTTTAAATATGAGTTTAGATTATTATGATGATTGTTGCAGGTGCTGCATATGGATCTTAACACATATCTAACTTTAAAACTCTGTCTCCTGACTTTCAGGGTCCTCAAGGTGAGTTTTGGAAATGAATTAAGCATACTTTTGAAAGTATTCCCATAGTCCAGTTTTATTAAAATAATTATGATGATTAGTCAGGTTTATCTCCTTTATTTGGTCAGGGCTACGTTATTGTCACTGCAAAATTCAATTTTCAATTAGAGAATCCATTTGAAGGAAACTGCATTGAATTCAAAGGGGGAAAGACAAAAGATAGTGGAGCATTTGCAGCCAGACTGTGACAAGCAGCTCAGATACAGCTGAGCATGTAGGATTTTGGTTGGGGTCCTGCAGGTCAGCCCTGGGATGAAGTGAAATCCCCTCCAGCAGCAAAAGCCTGGCAGGGGTTTTGTGGGGGGGAATTTGGACAATCCCACAGAGCCCCACGTGCAGGTGAACACCCAGGAGCCCAGGGAGTGAGGAGGAGCAAAGGGGAAGGAGAAAAATCTTCCTGAAGTTTGTTAATGTAAACCAACCAAAATTTTAACCTCAGGGTTAGCTGCAGTTTTTTGTCTTTTAACTGGATAGTTCAACCACTGTTTTGATAAAATCTGAAACCCTGTGAGCACTTCTAATGATCCACTTACCTCATGTAAGTGCAGTGAACAGTGCCTGGTAATGCTTGGTACAAATGGCACCAAATCCTAATCCAGTGCAAATAAGATTTTAACCCACCTTGAATATTTCTGAATTTTTGACTGGGAATGGGTTGCTCTGATTCTCTCTGGAAGGTTCCTTGTGCCTTTGTAGTAATTTCCATATTTCTAGCATTGATCTCCAGTTAATGCAATCAACTTTCCTGGCAGCCTTTATGTCCCAGAATCGAGATTTTCCTTTGTGATACACTGAGAGATGAGCAATCAGCACATCCAGGGAGACCTGACAGGCTCATGTTGGGCTGCAACACATTCAGAGACGAAGGTATAAATATGCACTATCAGCTTCCACAGATTTCTGAGTGATTTTGTGAGCTCCTTCTCTTTCCTGGTTTTACTTGGGAAGTGAACTAACTCATTTCTACAACTGCATGTTTTTGGTCTAGCAAATTAATGACAGGAAAATATAAATAGTGTAGATTAAAGTTGCTTTGCCAGATGATTTGTAATTGGCTGCTTTTGTGACAGTGACAGATGAAATGGAGGGACTTTTTTTGGCCACGTTGCATGTTCTGTCAGTATGTGCAAACCCCATGTTTGGAGAAACATTCGTCCAAAGCATTACAAGAGAACTGCAAGGAATAAATAGTTAATTAACAGGAAAAAGAACCTGCAGATGGTGGTTAAAAACATGGCACAATATCTGGGATCTGTGGCCCAGATACTGGAGTTTGGAAAAGGGTTTTCTGTCGCAGCAATTCACTTCTCTCGAGAGGGAACGTGACGGGAGGTGGTGATCAGCAGGGAGGATGATGACGTGCCAAAACTGAGAAGAAAATTTCTCTGTAGGGAGAAAAGACAAAGCCTCCCCAAAACCTCAGGAGGTTTTGATCCTCCTCGTGCTGAGGAGAGAACAAAATGTGAACAGGGAGGCTGCTCCTCCAGGTCCGTGTGAGCAAACACACCAGGGAGATCAAACAGTGGGAAAATACCAAAGTGCAGCCTTTGAGCAGGTGGACACGAACCAGGATGTGTTTACTGTTGAATGTTCTTCAGATCACAGGGGGTGCTGGAGGAAAAGGCAAACAAAACATGAGCAGGAGTGCAGTCCCACAGACCAGCAGCAATTAGCCAGCAGCAAACAAAGGGATCCAACAGAGCTCACTCCGGGGGTGTTTGCAAAGCACAGAGATGTCACAGGATACTCAGCCTGTGCAATCCAGGGCCTGAATAAACACTAAAGAACTATTTAGCTAAGCTGTGCCAAATGATTGACTCGTGCAATTATCAAACCTTAAAAGATGAGTTAATTCCTGATAGATTAGCGATAGGAACAAAGGAGAACAAATGAGCATTCAGAGGATCTATCCTGAGTCTATCAAGATCTCTAGACATTTAAGAAATTCCAGTCAGCAGGCTCATGCTGAATGAAGAATAAAAGGAGCAGACAGAGATAATTCATTAAGTTAGGGAATTAATGAAAACAGGAGAATGGAGATAAAATTAATGCAAAAATAGAAACATACAATTAGTAGAAAAAATACAATAGAATACCTGTGGGTAGTGCAGAAAATAAGATTATAATGAAAAATAACCTGCGTAGGGACTCTTGCTGTAGTGGCAGGAAAAGAAAACAAACTTGCAGATGGGAAAACTGATGGGACAATACATGTTAGCAGTTTAATTTGCCACACACTGGACATCAACCAACAGATACAAAAGCTGCTGGAGAATGTCATCTGAGATCAGTCCAGCAGGTGAACAAACATCAGTGGCACAAGCAAAAAATAATAATAATAATAGAGTGCAAGAGTGGATTCCAAATTTCTTAGAGAGTTTAAGCATTACAGTGGCCAGGCACATGAGGAGGCCAAATGAGAATTTGATTATTGAGGACTGATTAGAACTGCAAGAAACAGAGATATCTCCTGGCATGCAGGAGTTCCAGAGATGGCCCCAGTTGTTAGCCAGTGCCAGCACTTATGGTCGAGATTCTTTTCCATATAATCTGTCAACCAATGGTCATATTTTTCATAAAAACACTAATGCATTCAGTGACTACAAGCAGAAACCAAAATTACCTGCTGAAGCAGGCACTTGTGAGGTTTAATTAGCAGGACACAAAAAGAATTCATGGCAAATATCCCAGACTCTCCAACCACCACCACCAATGTGGCAACTATAGCACATTCTCTCACCATCAGAGGGAATATTTTCCTAGATTATTGCATTAAATTGCTTATGGGTTATACACGAGACTCTGTCTAATGTGAAGACTTGAAAGTAGGTCCCCAAAAGAAAACCTAATGGTAGAAGGCTTCAGTCTGAAATAAGTGAGGAACTTAATCATGTGGGGACCTTTATCATAATCAGGACATTTTTACCTGATTGATGGCAGTAACTGTATAACAAAATGCTGAATAAATAAGCTGGTTATGATAGTCATGCTTAATGCTGTCATTTTTTAGATAAAATGACAGTTGTTTTGTGGTAACTTCCCAATCGTGTCTTACATAACCTGCTGGTATCCTTATGCAACAGGTAATACACAGGAAGATGGAAAATGCCAACTGCAGGAAAGGGTTTTTTGGGCAGAGAACAGAAAGAGGCAAAAATTGCACATCTTTCTGTATGTGAGCACCATCAGAATACCAAACTTCAAAGAATTGTAGCAGCTTCTGCGTTTTCTTGGATGTTCTTGTTGTTGACACGAGAGGGTCTACTGGTAAAAATTCACCTGTAAAATATTTATGTGATTCAACAGTCCATATCTTACCCAACTGTAGAAAAAAAGGAAAAGGAAACCTTTCTCCTTGCCCTGCTGACTGCCCATAAACTAGTTTTTTTTCCTTAAATGCATCATGATGGGGGAAAGTAAAACCTGAGGACTGTGTCTCTGTAGGTAATAATCCCTTTAGTCTGATGATACCACAGATAGAAGTTCTCAAATGAAAAATATGGATCAAATCTATTTTCCATGGAAATGTTGCAGTCAAATTGCAGGGAGACACGGGTGAAAGTCAATCATTTCAGTAATGAGCAATCAGAAATCATAATATGTAAGCTCTAAATCAAGGGTATGAGATTTAGGTTTGCCATCTGCAATTTGTGTTTTTGTGGTTTTAGTCCTTTTCTATCCCAATCTACCTCCAGGATGTATTTCTGTAATGGTGGCTTTCAGCTAAATAGTCCACAAACCCCCTCAGGACTTTATGTGCTGCTTGAAGGGAACCAGAGATAGGAAACCTGCAGCTAAAAGAGTTAAATTTGCTTTCCTCCTTCTTGTTGGTCTGAAAAATCAAAGTCATATGAAAATTGATGGTATCACAGTTATTCTGTTCTCTAGTAGCAGAGACAAACTGACAAACACATGGATTAATGGAAGCTCAAGGTCTATTTATATTTTCTCACTTCCATGATTATGCTGATCTCTCAAAATATTTATTTTTGCATCTCCTTTAACTGACTTCAGCATTAATTTCTTTAATTTTTCTTAATTTTATATAAAGTAACACAAGTTTAGTCAGGTTCAGTCAAACGTAGCATTTTGTAATCTTCTTCTCCTGGTGGGAATAAAGAGTCTCTTGATACTTGAACAAATTGTTATGAAAATATTGCCTGTCTGGGGTAACATTCTTCACTTGCCACCTCTGTTAAGTAAATTGAGAATGCCTCCATCAATTTGAGGAATCCAAAAGAGAAGACATTTTCTTACATTTCAAAGCAATCAATTTCAGTTTATTCTGCTTAGTTGTGGTTTTTTTACCAAAACCTTTGAGGTCTTTGGTAGCATCATCTTAAAAAAAATGAAGCACACAACAAATCTAGATTTAAAAGAAATACTTTGTATTGCTGAAGCATGTTTTCTTTTTTAAATAAACTCTGATAATAATGACTTTTTAGTCACACTTTCCTAAGGTCAGTAGAATAATAGAACACTTTTGGGGGCCATGGCTGTTAGTGATGAAGAGCATTGACCTGGCAACACATGCAGAGAGATTCTGAAATACTGAACATTTCTGTTCTCGCTCTCTTTTTAAAAACTAGGTTCTTTCAGCCTTTTTTTTTTCCCTTCCAGACCTAAAAACCATAAATACTGAGGTCAGTGGTTCAAGTGTTGGTTGGTGTGAATGTTACATAAATCACTGTGAGATGCAGGAGTGGTTTCTGACAGGCTGCCTTCTTGGCTTCTGCTGGCACGATAAAAATGTTTGAAACATTTGGGAAGCTTGCTTCAGTCTCAGTGTTTGGTTCTGCTGTGGCACTGCAGGTTTGATGGTAACAGGGGAGAGGTGAATTTGGGAGTCTTTATGACTTTTCACTGCCTTCTCCAACTACATCCAATGATGGGAGCAAGTTAACCCCCTGTATCCTCCCCAGGCTGCTCCTCCTCTGGCCTTTGGGGTCTCTGAGGTCCCACAATATTCTTCCCATTGCTTTTTGCTCCTTCCCATCATCACACAAAGCTGTTGATGTTGCTGTTGACTGGGTTTGCACAAGGGCTGAGGAACAAGCTCACCAGAATATCCTCAGCCCACGTCCCACCCGTCAACACATCAGTGTGTTACAAAGGAACAGGTTTTGTCCAGTCCAGTAAGGTTGGTTTGTTCTAAAAAGCTTTGGTAAAATCCTCAGTGGATTATTTTTCTTTCTTGGGATCCAGGTGGTTCTGCAATTACTTTACACCTCTTCCTTCTGGGGAAAAAAGAAATAAGGATTAGTGTAATATGGCCATGGTAAGACAAGCTGATTTCATTCTTGTGCTGTTTAAGTGATTGGAAGTGCCAGATTCTTCTGGCTTTAATCCTTTTTGATTAATTTCCCTATTTTATCCTTAAAGTAATATCGTTCTCTCCTATGAAACCATTGCACAATAACCTTGAATATTTAGGGGCACTTTTCTGCTCTCAGTTATAAAACTGTAAATCCACAGTAATGCTACAGAGTTTCAAGGCTTTGCTTTCAATTTACACTGAAATGACTGAGAACGAGAAGGAGTTCTGGCTCTTAAGGAAAAGTAAAGGAAAAATAAAAAAGCTGTCCTTGAAATTTTATGTAACAATAAAACTACAATCCCAGGGTAGCAGGAAATTCTGCTGCCAGGGCTGCAGGTGTAGCCACAGATTAGGAGTTTGTGACCAGATCCTCACAGTGGAAAGGTCTTGCTCAGAAGGTTCCCTCCAGATTTTAAGCATCTTATTGCAGGAATTAATATTCTTCCTTTTTTCCTTCAGGCTGATTTCTTGTAAACTCAGAATTTTTCTATTTAGTGTATTTATTGCTGTAGCAGAGTGATTACAAGATGCACTAGTTCTGCACAGAAACACATAACAGGCAAGTGCCCTGCTTTTATAAAATATATAATTGTTGGCTTCTTCTAATTCTGAAACTTTGAAAGGTTGCATTTCTGTTAAAATCATTGTCTACATTCCCTATGGGGGAACAGTCTTCTCCCAGGACTTTGTATACAGATTTCAATGCTTGACTTGAGCAAGCATAAACCTTCTGCTAGAATGATTAATCTTCTTTTCTTCTCACATGGCTCCTTTGAAAATTAAATTATATACCAAAGAATATAAATATACTGTTTGCAGTGAAATTTGCAGTGAATAAATATTCCTGTCTGAAATTTTTTTTTCCTTTGCTCATGACTTTTGGAAGTCTCTGGTCTTGTGTATAAATAGATGTAGATACTTATTGCCCTTAAAGTTAGGGAGTGTTATGATGTCAAGGAACATTCATGTTGTTTGCTTTAAATTTGTAAGTTCACTTGTCTGGATCCACAAAGAACCTCAGTTTCCAGGGCTGTGAGACCAGTTTATCATCTTTATGCTTCTTAAGTTTAGCTGAAACACTAAAAGCAAATTCCACAGGGAATCTCATTTGCTGCCAAGTGACAGGAGCCTTTAGTTCCTTTTTTGGGATCTGACAGTGACAGTCCTGAGAGAACAGAATTGAAAAGCAACAGGTAACAGCCTCCCATTTTACCCCTCACTTTCAGCATTATCTGCAGAAGATTTAAATAACTTTATTTGAATTTTTAAGCCTATCATTAGTCCGTATCTTTAGGCATCTTTAGATATTTCTCTCCAGTATTCTTCCCCCAACCTGTCACTTTGATTAAATAATTTAGGAAGAATGTAACAATAAAGAGGATTCCTCAGAACCCTGTGAAATGGTTCTTTTTCCCATGTATGTCCTGCAATTGGGGTTTACCATTGAATCTCACTGTTGGCATAAAAGCTTTATCAAAAACCTTTATGGTAATTCAAGTGTTTTCAGAAATCTTATGTGTTTAAAAAAAACCAAAAACAAACACAGCACTTTTTTCATTTACTTTTCAAACTGTTTAAAAAAGTATTTCTGCTACAACATGAAAACAATAAAATTCAAAGCAATGCTCAGAAAAGCAACGAAGAAAAGTTGTAGAGTTAAAGAAACCCCTCTTCTTTCAAGAGCATGACACAGAACAGAGCCTGCTTCTCCTCTTGGTTTCTTCTTCTTAAAACATATTCTTAAAACAGAAAGCTCAGCCCGACATCAGTAGCAATTTTTCCTGAAAATAGATTGTATTATCAGGTCCAAAGCTTAGATTTCACCTGGTGATCCATCAGGGCTTTCAGCAAAACCTTCCAGCTGGAGCCCAAATAGAAATCTGTCTGGTGACTTTTAAATGGATGTGGAGGTGTGTGAAGTTTATCAAACTTTGATAAAATAACTCGAAAGAAATCTGATAGCAACACTCAACTTCTCTTCATGCACAGGTTCAAAGTAGAAGGGAATGAATTTTTCTTACAGATAATGCAGCTGTTAGGAATAAATCAGCTATAAAGTAGCTCTGATCAGTTCTTTGAACAAATTAGAACGAGATATAACCAGTTGTTGGAGTAACACCCACCAGGGCAGGGAGAGCTGACTTTCACCCCACTGCAGAAAGAAATCACCATTCAATTAGTCAAATGTTTTGATTAGTTGATTGAGAAACATTTGGATACTGAATATGTATGAGATTCCTAAACCATCATCCTCAGATCAATAGAGGATTTTTTTCAAATCACCTGTCTAACAAGTTTGAATGGTTTACAGTTCATGAATATTCATTCATACATGCATTTATAACTGAAATCTCTAGTTCTGCTCCTTGACCCTTAAGCAGCAGGTGGCTGTTGATGAGCAGGCAGTCAGTATGTGATTTATTCTGTGTTTTCCTTTTTCGTTTCCAACGTATTCCAACGCAATCATTTGGATCTGTGAGATTTCTACAAGCCCTTTTTTCAGTAGAGCTGTATCTAAACAGGAACTCATTTAGGAAAAGGCCTTGCATGTTATCCAGGGTGGTGTTTTCATAGGTACTTGTGTTCTTTTTCAAAATCAAAGGAGTCCTGGATATATAGACTGCAGAAGTTTCTGTCACACTTGATGCCTTCTGGATGATCTGTGTAGTTTATTGACAGCTTGGAGTGTCAGAACTTCTCCTCAACAAGTAGATTAAGGGAAGACTGTCTACCCAGCCCTGTTTTTTTGGGCTACAGACACCTGGAGCATTTGGGTACTCGGGTCTAACCCCACTCAGCCCTGCTGTGCCTGGGCTGGCAGGGAAGGGCTGCACATCTGCAGCCCAGGGAAAACATGTGGCCCATCCTTTTACCTTCCCTTCTCATCTTCCCTGCTCCTCTCACCCGAAATCTTTGCACTCACAACAAAGGCAGCCAACTCTGAAGTCTCCAGACAGCAGGAAAAGTGTTGCAATCCAACCTGAGCTCTTGAGGAGCCTTTTGAAAACCTCGACCTTGAGAACGATTTGTCTCGTGTTGAAAGAGCTGCCTGGTACTTACTGAGGCTCTTATTTGTGGTGCACTCCCTTCATCTCCAAAATGAGATTAATTATATCTCCCATATAGCCCAGTTAGAAGGGGTTTAATGTGTTCTACTGCACTTCAAAAAACATAAATTGCTCCCTCGGTGCAAGCTCTGTTATTGTGTCATGATATGTCCTTACTTTTGCTTCAGTCCCAGAGATTCTAACTGTGTCCCAGTGAATTAAACCTCCTGGTCCTTCTTTCAGTCATCTAATCTACCTGGGGCTTTATACAGCCACAATCAACATTACATACCATTACATAGCTGTCTACATCAAATTTTAGCACCTATTAATTTCAAATGATCAAATCTGAAATTGGCAGCAGGTTTTGGATAAGATCCTGATCCAGCTGTCTGGGACTTTTTTTTTCAACAGAGCTAAATTATTTACAAGAGAAATATTAAAATCCTCATAAAAGGAAATTGAAATACTATAACAGTACATTTCTTGTAAACAAATATTACAGCGAGAGTACTTGAAGTTAATTCAGAAACAGCAGGAAACCTCATTAATGTTATATAATGCAGATAAGTATGTCTGACTTCACAGCAAACATCTTTTCTTTCGGGTCTGTTTAGGAGAATGTTAGAGATATTTCAAATTTTAGTGGCAAATATTCATTATTGTGATTAGCTTCCCTGAAATTGTTAGTATTCTATTGGTTCCTATTTTGTTGTCTTGTTCATTAAATTCTGAACACTTATAACACACTTGTCAAGCAGAGCTGCCCTTTGTACACCAAAGTGACAAGCTGACAAAAGAGTTACATGATGATTTAAGTCCTGCCTGCAATGCAAGAAGACCCCAGAGGAGGGGGAAAAGCAATCCCATGGCAGCAATTGTAATAGATCCAAGGCCAGTGACACTCCAAAGATTTTGGGATTTGCCAAAGAAGCCAGTTCCACAAGAGCCTCATTTGGCAGCAAGATCTGTCGAGGAGGGAATAGATTTTTCACTGAAAAAGTGACAGAAACAAATTGACAGTCATGTTTTGAGACTGTTGGGTTTTGCCATCTTAAATAGAGGACAGAATGAGCAAAGTCAATGTTTTGTTTCATCGTTTTTAAAACTAAGTGATCCATTTGCTTGTTTGAAACATTTTTCTTTATGTACCAACCTTTTTATGCAATAATAATAATAGTAATAATATGCATGTAAACAAAATAGTTAAATAATAAACAAAAAACCTAATGAGAACTGAAACCTGGAAGCACAGGGTAAGAACAAATCTCTGCTTATGTTGTATGTTTTAATTTATCCTGAAAGAATGAAGTTAGTGATAGCTCCTCCCAGGATTAGTGCATTCATTTGCTGCTTTTGAAAAAGAACTATATTATGGTTTACATGACTCATTACAGTCACAGCTTTGATTAAAACCTCTTGCTTTACTGAAATAAAGATGAACAAGTTATTTTCAGCAAGATTCATGCAGGCAACACCACCACACAGTCCTGTGCACCTCGGTGTGCTTGGGAAAAAAATATAACTTTCCAACTTGAGTCACATATCTCTGTCCCCTTTCTTGTTTGATGAGCAAACGGTGTTTGTCACAGGCCTTCACATTTTTCCTCTTGCTTTGAGGAGTTGCTGTAGACTCTGTGTCCACAAGCCCCTAAAGCACCGAAGGCCTCCTGCGACAGAAAAATCAGGGCACCCATCCCTGAACTGATGAAGATGTGACAGGTCCCCTGTTATTTGCTTTACTTCATAGTAGACTCACTTTTTTTCTGAGTTGGTTTTTATTTTTAGGTTGGAAAAACACCAAGTTCATGCAATATATAAAGAGAAGGAGAATTTCTATCTGTTACCTGTTTTATTGTAGAGTAGGCAGCGACTGCAGTGCAAGATCTCACAGACGGTTTGTTCCCAGTTTGTTTTGCTAAAATGGTTTTTTCTGGCATGTACAGCGAGAAAAACTGAACCTGGGAAAACATTTTTGTCTTTTTTTTTTTTTATTATTATTATTTTCTTTCTGCCAGAGGGAATGTCAACTGTGCTGCAGAAAGAAGTAAATCATTAGAGTAGCCACAGGGAGAAAGATTCACTGGGGAGTTTCACTTTGGCACAGGAGGGGGAGAGGAGCAAACAACAGGGCATTGGAACAACAACAATTAAAAGGGAATTAGAGTGAAATTTGAATTTGCTGTGAAAGTCCCCTGCATAATGAAAGCATTGAGATAAGAGAAAAAGTGAAATAAATTCAGGGGGAATGTTTGGCTGGTTTTGTTTAACTGTGTCAGATTAATGTGGAATCAGTTTTTCTTCTCTTGACTGGGCAGCTCCAGTGTCTGGAAGTCCTGAGTGACTATTAAAATTAATGAATTTGAAAGTATTCCTGAGGAAAGAAGTCAACTGTGGGATTTTTGCTTGCTTTGAGAAAAAAAAGGTGCTTAGCAAATTTTGGTGCACCTAGGAGAATAAACATTACAAATGTCAACTTCGCTTATCTCAACAATTTCAAATTTGGTATTTCAGGAAATAATGTTTAGATGATAAATGCTTCCTCCAAAAGTCACAGGGAATGAATTGAACCCTTCTCTCCCCACGGTGCTCTGTCAGGTAGCTGTGATTTGTGGCATTTGTTTCAGCTGCAAAATCCATAAAGATGAGCAGCTCAGATCCTTATCACCGAGCGCGGCCACTTCGGCAAAAAGAGCTGCTAAGCAAGGGAGCTCAGAACAGAAAATGTTATGGCCCTTCTGGTATTCAGCTTCCTGGAATCTTTGAATTATGGATAATTCCTTCCTCAGGACTGGCATTCTGCTGCCTCCTGTTTATCCTCTTATGGTATTTTAAGTTCTCTTTGCATCTGATGCAAAGAGGAGATTTGATTCTGAGCGGAGCACAGGGGGAGCAGCTCTCCAGAAATGGCAAATCAAACCAGGCTGGCCCGTTGAGCAGAGCCCAGTGGGAGGGGAGCAGGTGTTGCAGGAGCTGGGAAACTGTCTGGAAGAAAGGAAGAGCCCCATGAGGTGGATCTGAAGCAGCAGAATCCCCCAGGGTTTGTGCCACGCTTCAATTTTGTGATGTTGTTCTGCGGTCACGGAAAGTAAAAAGAAGTGTTTGGGCTTGTTCCAGAGGTGTATTCAGATGATGCTGAGGTGCTCAGGCAAGTGAATATACATTTTAAAAATATGTGCATTTGGTGATGACCTTGTATAGTTTCAGTTTACATATTTATCCACCCATTCAGTGTTGTCCAGGCATGACTGGAGAACAATATAACTCCTCAAGCAGCTCATATAAATCAATTTTCTATTTTAAACGTGTGGCAGGCTCTTCTGTTTGGTCCAGAACAAGCCATTCAGTTCTACAAGGGAATTTGCTTGCTTCACTGAGGCATTTGCAAAGCAGAATCCCCTTACTAGAGGAGATATGGAGATGAATCCATGCAGGATTTTAGCACAGCCCATGGGCCCAGTGCTGACAGCACATCAGTGCTGTGATTTTAGACATGACAGTTCATCCAGATCCTAATTCATCTAACAATTAATTAGCATGAAAAAAACCCAACAATAAAGACAGCTGAAAACAAAGCCCACACCTCAGAGGCAGGTTTCAGTTGTGGACTCCCAGTTTGTTAGTGATAAAACCAAGTTATCTTCAGGGAATTAGGATACTGATGGAGAGGAAAATGTGTGATCATTTGTAAGGCATCAGCCTGCTCAGGACTTATGTCATGGTTCCCTTATTCCTGTGGAATGGAATTAATTTGTCCTATCAAACACAAATCAGTGCCTGTCTGTTATAGACTTTTTGGGGATTCTTCTATGCAATCATAACTTGAAGTGTAAGGTGAATTTTGCAGGACAGAGAACTCAGTTACTGTGGAAATTCTGGGTGTTTCTAAAAAACCAACATGGATCAATAGGAAAAAAAGTCATAATGCATTCACTTAGAAAAAATAATTGTTTTCTAACTCTTCATTTCTTTTTATTATTATATAAAAAGCATATTATAGAATAAACCACCCTAGAAACACTGATGCTGTGGCCTGGAGAAGTAACAGAGAGCTTTTAGAGTAGTGCTAGCTGAGAAAAGAGTTCAACAATTTTAGGCAAGGAGTCCACCAACTCAAATTTTGGCTCTTAGCTCTTTCAACTTCATAAAGTGTGATGATTCTGCAGTGTCTGGCATTGTATTCTCCACAGCCTCACATTTTTCATTAAGCATTCTTGAAGTAGACAAGAATGGTTGATATGACCTGTGCAGAAGTGGGTTCAGATCTATAGATCTGAAGCTTCCTCAGGGTAGAACCCAATTTCAGGGGACACAGTCCAGTGCCTGAAATACAAGATCCCCCTTCCTTCCCTTACCAGCTTTTCCACAACAGGTTATTGGGTTTTTTTCGAGAAGGAAAGCAAAACAAAACAAAACACTACTTGTAGAAAAGAAGCTGAAGATATGTTATATTTTTTATTGAATATTCTTTCTATTTGTAAAGACTTTTTAAGCTCCTCTGCATTGAAATTTCCTCCTGTAAGTGCCACATGAGTTATATCACAGTTCTATCCTATGTGTGTTGCCAATAAACAACTCAGAAAATATGCCTAAGTTTGGGAGCTGGGTGAAGGATGCTGTGGTTTTACCTATTGTACCTCCTCCTATTCAAGTGGTTTTGTTTCCTGGTTACCATTCGTATTTTCTTTCATTCTCTGCTGAACATGAGCAGAATTTGCATTTGCTGCTTAAACAGCTGTGTTGGCAAGACCCTTTTGGGGCCAATTTTGTGGTGTATTTGTGAGTGTGGTCTCCAGACCACACACATCCCCAGTGTAAGTGTATAGTTTGCAGTGAGCCTTTACATGACATTTGGAGTTTAGAGGAATCCTATATCTGCAGGACCAGACATATTTCTGACTATATTTTAAAAAAAAAAACTCTACTCTGGTTTAAATATCTTTATAGTTGCTTATTGTTCCAGTTGGGACAATTTACATATATTAAGCCAGAACCTCTTGGCAGGGCTGAAGTCTGTGTTTGAATTGGAAAAAAAAACCTCAATGTGCTTTAAACAATGTTATGTTAATTAGGAATATACCACAAATAGCTGTTGTACATGTGGGTAACCTCTGGAGGCTCCAGCCCCTTGGCATTGTGTAAGCATTTGGGAGGGAATGGGATTCCATGAGCCAAAAAGCAATTACATCACTGCATTGTTAGTTATGAGAACTTCTTTAAGTAAAGCCTCTCCTTAAGTCTTTGATCTTATTCTACCTCTCTTGGTCCCTTTTTTTTTTCCCTCTTTGCCTCCCACCTTCTCTCCTTTCCATCTGAATAGTTCTTGTAGGGCACTGAACACCATCAGCTCCCAGGTAATGGTTCGGTATCACTGGGTTTCAGCATCAATGGGGGGATTGGAAAACAGTTTTAGGATCCTCCTCTTCACATGTTCTGTTAATTCAGTGGCTCCCACCTTGCTTAGAGCCAGATTTTGCATGTGCAGGAAAAGGTGTCCCTTTGTGGAGCTGATCTGAGCCTGCTGCAGGCAGTGCAGCTCCAGGCAGAGCACTCCAGTATCCTCCTGCCCTTGCAGAACCACACCAGGTCTCCAGGGCAAGGGCAGGGGGGACTCTGGCTGGGTGTAAAGTGAGTGATTTGCTGTATCCTTTTCCTGTCCTCATTGGGCAGCTGCCATTGCCTTGCTGGCTCAGAGTCATGTTTTCTATACCCCCAGGAATCTCTGTAAAAAGATTGATTTGTCACTTCACTCGAGGTTTGCAACACGCCCCTCTGCAGGCTGTGTCTGTTTTCACAGCTACACTCAGAAATAGCCTCTACTAAGGCATGCAATGAAATTCAGAGAGCTATTTTAAAAATTACAACAAACACAACGAGCCACAGCCCTTGGTGAGTTCTGAAATCTTTTGTAGCTAAGCCAGTTTGACAGGACAGTCATTCCAGTGACACAGCACAGCACTCCAGTGGATATGGAGGCAGAGGAGCCTGGGGTGACAGGTTGGGACAGGTCCTTGAACTCCTCTTTGCTAGAAGTCAAGGATATATGTGTCGTTTCAAGGCCTTTAAACATCATCATTTGCAGGAGTGTGCAGAGGCTAAGGGGCTGCAGCTCCAGCAGCACCAGCCAGGCCAATGTTGGATGTTACAATAATTAATACATTTTTATGGACTTTGATTCCACGGAGCACTGAGTATCTCCTTGGGGATGCAAAGTGCCCTTAACGTCCACTGGCACTCCGAAGGGTTGAGGCTTGTTTAGCCCTCTCTGCTCCCTTCACAAGAGCCCTCAGAGCTCTTTTGTTGCTACTCTCAGTCAACACAGAGAGTTGAGGCTTTTTATATTCCCTGGTGTGATCAGGTCTCTGCCGGTGTCACAGAACAGGTTTCAAGCACTGCTTCCCTTTTTGCAAGTGCCAATTACCACAGCATTCCTTTGTTGTAGGTATCTTTTCCTCCTGTTCCTGAGATGGCATTAATCCACTTGCTCCAATTTAATGAATTAAAAAGAGAGACTCAATCAATTAAAATAACTGAGTAATTGAGACCATCATTTCATCATCTTTGAATAGGGCAAAGCCTGTGTCCTTTGCTGTAGGTCCTTGGGTAGCACAGTGCTGTCAAACATTACATCATCCTAGAGCTGGTTTGTCACGTCACACAACAAAGAAAATGTTCTCCAGCAAATGGAGCAAAGGACATTTAAAAAGGTTTAGGAGCGGAACAAGTACTTAATTCATTCTACCTGAGAAAGGCACGGGTAAGGCTTACACCAACAGTGATGTAAGTCACCAAAAGAAGAGCTTATCTTGTGCTGTACATGTGCATATTTTAGCATATAGAAATATGAGTTTGCGGGTATTTTTATTTAAAAATTGTCGGTGCTTTGTATCTTTACACTTCTTAAGTTTCACAAGTGAACAAAGAAATGTCATCTTGGGCAGCAATTATCACTGAATTTCCCACTGGTATCTGATGAAGCTGTGCTAGCTGTGTGTCAAGAAATTTAACCCAGCTTCATGTCTAAATGGTTGTTGGCAGCTCTGGGCCCTTAGAATGCTTTAGAACTGCAGAATTACTGTCATTGCCTCTCTTAGCGAGAAACCAATTTGGGAAGAGAGTTATTCATGTGTGCAATAAATTGATGGTCCTTGCACTGAGGTGGATGAAGAGTCATCACTGTGAACCTGCAGTACTGGGGAGCAAGAGGTCAAGTGGGGGATGACAGACATGAAATAGTTTAGGGCCAGGAAGCCATTACTACATTTCAAGATTTTAATAGTAGGGTTTTTTCTCTTTTATACTCAATTTTACATCAGGTACCAGCCTTTCAGGTTATTTGCAAAGACAAACCCCTCGTCCTGAGCCTCTGGTATAATCAGTGCCCAACCATGTCAGCAGCTTGTGGGAGATGGCACTGGCATTTTAGGAAGCTGGTTGGACAACAGGCTTCTCTTTTGTGCATGTCCCAATGGGGATGAAGCACCAACTCACTTCTGATTCTTCTCAACTCATTTCTTATTCTTCTCAGTGTGTGAAGCACATCCTGTTTGCTCTTCTCTTGCAGTAGAGACTGGAGAGATGATCTTCCAGCTAAACACACCAGTGCAAAAAGTTTTGAGGTCTTTCTTTCATCTCTCTAAATAGAGGGGGAATTGAGAGGGGAGGGAGCTTGTGGCCAACAACCTGAAAAGGCTCTGAAGAGTCCGAGCAGCTCCCCAGCCATGATGGGTTTATATTGTCATATGTTGTTTGTAGCTGGGAGATCTCAGTCAGTGGCCAAGAGGCTACACAGGTTCTGTATTTGCATGTGAGTTTTGCTGAATATTTGGGGATTCTGTTTATAGCTCCCAAGTTGGTTTTCATTTTCTATTGAGTAGATGGTGGCTTAGTTTACCAAGTGCTTTGTAAGAGAAAGGTTAGAATAGTGCTGCCTGTATTTGTCCATTCCCTTTCTTCCAGAGGTTACAATCATTTTTTCTTTGCTATTTTTATCTATTTATCTATCTATCTATCTATCTATCTATCTATCTATCTACACTTATATATGTATGTAAAAATTACATACTCTTCAAGGGTTTTGGAATAAGATGGGCAAGTTACTGGGAAGGAATTTTTTTCTCATGTCACCAACAAGATAACCCAGAAGCAACAATGTAAAAGAACAAAAGTTGTATTACAGCAGTATTGGAGTGTCCTATATTAAAGATCCTGACAATCTAAGGGAAGGGGGTGATTTATTTTGAGATTTGGGTTTTGGCATGGTTTAATGATAGTAAATTCCATGCTAATTCATGTTATTGAGTTCTAGTTTATCTAAAATACTACACTAACTAAAGCATCTGTCTTATAACTTTGTCTCTGATTTTTATCAGACTAAGGCTTCACACTGAGATCCCATTACTTTTTTTTTTTACTTGAGAAATATTAGCTATACCTTGTAAACCACTAAGAGCAAACAAGTAATACAATAAACTGTTCCTAACAATGATCTGTAATAGTTTCTCGGGTTGTCAAGTTTCAGTAATGTTCAGATAAATTGAAGGAATATCTTTTTCATCTTTAAAATCCATCATATGCATTGCCCAGGCATTCAAGTCATGCAGCCGTTCACATTAACTGTATTTATTCCTTTTATAAATATTACTCAGAGGCTTGATAAGGAGCAATATTGTGCTCTAATGAGCATGTGGATGCTGCAGGGCTTTCAGAGAGATTTAGTTCAGTGATTACATCCCCTTGATCTGCCAATCTGCACATCTAAAGAAGCTATTTTGTTTTAATACTCTGTCTACCACTATTAACTTTGCTGAACAGGTGACCCCCCCACACACATATCAGTATGTTTTAAAGCTACTTGGGGATTATATTTAAGCCACTGTAACACTGCTTGTGTCTAAAGGTACCTCAGCATCTCTTGTAGCATAACATCCACAGCTGAAAGGCAGAGAAGATAAAAGGCAAAGAGAATGTTACTAATTAACTCAGGATATCTAATGGGCCCCACTTCCAGTCCAATCTCCCAAAAATAACTGGCATGCAGAGCAGGCTCCAGATGGGTTGACTGCAGCACACATATGGCTGCAAATAACCAGTACACATGTCTTGGGCTTCACTTGTTGGATTCCTGGCTGGTGGGAATGGAAGGCTCACAGTTGTGACACAGGAACACAGAGAGATGCCAGTGCACTGGCACATCTCTAATAACAGTTCAATTTTCGGCCCAGATGGGAGGCAGTGATTGTTGGCCTTGGCTGAACATTGCAGAGATAGGGCTTCTTTTCCCATTTCATTAATGTTTGACACATGTGTGTACTCTTGACCTCTTACTGGCCTCTCCAGTTGTTCTTATAAATAATTATAGGCCCAGTGAAACTTGTAACTTGAAATTGTTGTATTATTTCACTGTGTCTGCAAGGTTTAGTTTCACCCTTTGAGTAAGTCAGCCAACTGCACAGCTTAGCTGGGTTTTAAGTCAGCAAAGGTCTGTCACATACCTGGCTGGGAAAAAACAACACAGGAAAATGGGAATTCCTTTTCTAGGTGCCACAAAAGAGCCCAGTGTCCCCTTTCTCACAGTGGTTTGAGGCAGATGCATCAGAACAAAAATATGTTAAAACCGGACAATAAGCAAATAGGCAGGAATTTGCTACAAACACAGCAATTGCCCTTTGAAGGCCACCTCAAAGCCACCTTCAGAACCAGAAAAATTCCCTACAGCTGCAGGCAGCAGGACAGGCAGGAATGCTGCAGGGAAAACAGGACCTTCCATAGCCAGAGCAGACACGGATCCTTAATGTGCCAGTAAGTGGTTTGGGGTGCACACATCCCCCCATTAGCTCCTTTCCTGATCTTTCACAGATACAGGCTGAAGCCTTGAAATAGTTAAGCTTTAAAATCCTTTGTGTGATTAATTATGACAGTTCCAGGCATTTTTTCTGTCTGCATAAATGTTCAATCCTTCGGGGACCTCGTTAAGTTGTTAGCTTCATCCCTTTGCTGTGGCAGTGGTGCTGCAGTTCCAGTCAGGATGGGTCAGCATGAAAAAAAGAGCACTTGTCTGTGGTTTTACATTACATCAGCCAAAGTTTTGAATTGTGGGAAACTGAGGAAAGAATTGCACTTTTCCTGATGTTTGAGCTTGAGTTTATGTGCACGAGTGTCATGTTTGAAGAAGGGCATCTCGTACTCGTGGAACCATAAGTGAACTGGTATTTCTTCACTCCTGAAAAGCTTGTTTGAACATCCCAGGAGAAAATTCCACTTGCTGTGCCAGTAAGCCTTGTCTGTGTTTTTGCCTTAAGATGTTGATGGCAGCCTTAATCCTGAACCTCTCTTAGGAAAACCAATGTAGAGGGTAATGCAAAATGTGCTGCGCTGCCGGTGCCCTGTCGTGCTGAGAGAGCTCTCTGCAGTGTTTGTTTACCACCTTCCTCACAGAGGAAACAGCAAATGGGGCCTTTGTTTTCTGTGGCAGCAGAGATGCTGCTTTAATGTCATCCCTGTCTTTCCTGTGCCTGACTGGCTCTCCGGTGCTGTCAGACAGCGGGATCCGTGTTTGGGCAGGTGGAGCCCTGCTGACAATGGCACAGCTTCGCTGGCAGGAGGGGTGGCAGCTTTCCCACCTGTTTGAGGTCCATTTGAGGTTACTAAGCTTGATATTAAATGCTACAGAGAATGAGCAGCTTTGATGAACCATCACTTTCGTGCTTTCTTCACATTTCTTACGACGCTGTCCCCACAAAGATACCAAGGCTTTCAGGTGCTGAATCAAAAAGAGGATCTGAGAGACACCTTTCCCCTTGTGATGCCCATTCTCATACTGCCCTGAATCAAGGCTTAACACTCTGACTTGTGGCACCATCCACCACCTTCACACTTGCATGCTTCCCACTCCCCCTTTGGAAATGCTTGGGTTGTCACAGGAAAAGTTGGGTGCCTGAGTATTCCGGTCGTTGTCTCCAGGGTTGGGAGCACACAGCGAGCTCCAGTGCCTTAACACTTGGGCATTTTTCCTGCCATATTTTATCCATCTGACAACCTGCTGTTACATAAAATGTAATTTGAAGTATGGTGCTTCATTAGATGATTTTACAGTATTAGAACCACCCAAAAGCTTTGATGTAGAAGATAATTAGTAAGGAATTACGAGGAGATAAAGAATGGGTGGGCAGACAAGGCTAATGAGTCACAGTCAGCAAAAAGTGGGAACTGCAGTAGTTTGCTGTCATTAATATCCCAAGTATATTCCTGTTGCGTTTCTTCCCCAGGCATGAGAGGAAGACACTGAGAAGATGCATTTTCAGAGCCAGAGGTTGATTCCAGTCTGCCTGTGTGGTCTGTCAGGCAGTCACAGCAGTGTCATTGCTGAATCACAGTGCCCTGGCTTCTGAAAGTCTGAGGCCATAACCCTAATCAGACTGAGTCCAAAATAAGCCACAGTATAAATGGTTTATTTTCTCCTTAGTCTGAAGTATTCAAAAGAGTTTTTTGTTTTAAGGGCAGCTTCACTGCAGTGCTGAGCCTCTTTTCAGACTTCTGGCCCACTTCGTGGCTGTGCTGGGGCGGGTTCTGAGCTTCCTCAATTTAAACATTTGTACCACCTCCATGGCCCACAAACACACCCTGCACCCATCCAACCTATTTCTTCTTATCTATTGTTTCATCAAGAGAAGATAAGAATCAGTGAGAAGTAACTATTTAGTGTGTAACTTCCCTACCAGTCATGACCAACCAGAAAGGGATCACCAGGTCACAGCAAAATTCTGTTGTTTTCATTTGAGGTAGTAAAATTTGGTTTGGGGTTTGGTTTTGGAATTTGTTTGGTTGTGAGGTTTTGGGGGTGTGTGTTTTTTTGGTTTTTTTTATATTGCTGAAGATATTTTTCTTTCTATAGAATTTCAAGGCAGCTGGCCATTTTCAAATGTCTTGAATTTTATTTGGGTTCTGTGCATAACCTGGTTCATGGAGATAAAGCACAAGGTGATGAGGAGGATACTGGAGTATATCTTGAAACCAAATAAACCATTAATTAAGCAGATAATAGTCCATAATTAGAGTCTGTGGGTTCATTGTTTAAGGAACAAAATTCATGATGATATTGGAAAGACAAAATTAGGAAAGGCTTTGGCCTCAGCTTTCTGTTGAGCTTTTCCTTCCAGCTAATCACACATGCTATTAGTGCATTCCTTTAATTCAGCAGGAGATGGTTTTAGAATATATTGTGTTTTAATAATCTCTTCCCTGGTGTTAGCAATGCCCTTTACCATGTCCCTTGTAGTTCATCTGTGTTCTACTGCTGACAGAATTTGCAGTTATTGTCTCTTACATTCACAAAGCTGCCTTCCTGAGGAGGGAACAGGTTATCAGCTCTTGTAGTCATTTTTAATCATTTTGAAGAATCATTTCTTTCTAATAAGGCAAGTGATTAATTATCGTGCCCTTTTTATCAGTGTAAAGCCTGTCAGGGGTGCAGTGGCTTTCAATTACAACATTTCAAGGTTTTCTTTGGTAGAATCCAGCATATTTAGAGACAACCCCATAGTTAAGCAGCCTTTTTTTCTGTACAAGCTATAATTATCTCCTCAATTATTGTTCTATTTATTTACAAATAAAGGCCAAATATCCGCAGTGGAACGTATAAAAAGTTAATAAGAAATTCCATTACCCCAACACTGACGAAAAATGTGACATCCCAAGCTTAATGGAAAGGGAAATATCCCATCCATTTGCATGATTAGAGAATATGGGCCCTTCATAAGCCTAAAATAAATGAAATACCAATATGAAATTAGGAATATGTTTCTCATTTATAGGGAGTCCTGAAGCAAGATGCTTTTGTCTTTTCCTAATAGCCTCCCTTCAGCCTCGATTGTTACAGATTGCTGTGGAGATGGAATGGAACTGTGCAGCAGTACAGGGAAGAGGCAGGAGAGCAGAATCCAAATACAGCAGCAGAGAACTTTACACAGAGTGTGAAACTCCTTTGTGTTGAGCCATATTGCTTAATTCTCCATAAATCTGCAGGGAGGTTTGGCAGAGCAGTTGAGGCAGTGCAAGATCCACAAGTACTGAGCACCTCCCAAAATCAGTGTCTCTTGGGGTGGCCACCAATCCTTCCACAGGAAAATCCCAGTGTTCCTTGTGCTGACTGATATTTTCCATGGGCACATCAGGCAGCCCTGGTGCAGTTCCCCAGGGAAATAAAAACACACGTGCCCCTTACTGCTTTGGGAGTTTTCAAGTGGACTTGAAATTGTTTCCACCTGCCTTCTGTGTGCTCTCTGTTCCTCGAGGTGCCCCTGCTTTGCCACCAGGCTTGACAAGCTCTTTCATCTCCTCACTGGGAATAACTCACTGTGCTGTGAAAGATTTCCTCCACAGAGGGGAAAAAACACAGCCCTTCTGAGTGTTTGCATAAATACCAGGAGGACTTGGAGGGCCACAAATCTCCTTCAGCACTAATCCTATTTTTTTTATGCTATTAGTATAACAAACTAAAAATCCTTTTGCTTATACCATTTGTTTTCCCAAAGGGGACTGTTCATGCCCTTAAAAGCTCTTAGTGCATGAAGCAAGTGCATAAATAAAGAGACAACAGGAGAAAGAAAGAATGAATATTTATACAGTCAGCACTCAGAGCATTAATGAATCTTTATTTATTATTTTCTCTCTTAAACTGAAATAACTAGCAAATAATGAACTTTCTTATTGAGAAGGTGTTCCTGGGGGTAAAGCCTCCCACTAGGCAGGAGGATATGGGGATGCCTCTCTGTCTTAAAATCTTCTGATCCATTTCTGGCCTCATGAGTAGTTGGAAGGAATATTTCTGTGTCTAGCACACTTTGAAGGGATCATTACTTAAAAGGCTCAGCATTTCTTGACAGACAGAGAAGAAAGTTTGAAATTTGATTTTAGCTGGAGATCTGGGAAATATTTTTTCTCAAGTATGCAACAGGTATTTTTGAAGTGTGTCATTCACCCCAAATATGAAATCAATGTCCAATCCCAGTACTTCAATAGCACAAATTGGGGTTTTTCATGGCATCAGCAACACAGTGCACTTTCTGTTTCTTCCTGTAGCTGATGTCCATTAAGTTAATTGTATTCCAATCTGGCTATGATTTATTACTGCCATGTGAATTCTAGTTTGCCTGTTAATTCTAATTCTTTCACCTGTTGGTCCTGGTTCTTTTACTTGGTTTTGTAGGGACTGTGCTGTGGATGGAAGTGATCTCAGTTATTTTTATGAGTTCTGTTGATAGGTGGGAAATTGTCCCCAAATCCCCCAAACTTTGCAGCTGTAGGAGGTTGTTTTGGCTGCCCAGCCCCAGAGCAGCCTGGCTCTGGCAGCACCACCCTGTTCCTCACTCGGCTGGCAGAGCTCTGGAATTGCCTCCCAGTCCATCCCTGCCAGGGATCAGCAGGAGCTCTGAGATGAGGAGTGTAGCCTGCTTCTCCTCCAAGATTTACCCTGTCACATTCAGGGCTCGATTCACATTTCTATGAATATACAGGGATTTTTCTTGTCTACAGCACAAATAAAATAATCCCCTCTTTAATCCTGTCAGGACCCGCCCTTCAGCCAGCCAGTAGAGGCCACTCCTGGTAACTGAGGTCTTTCTCACCTGCAGTTGCATCCAGAAGCTTCCAGCTTTTGCAAATGCAGAGTGCAGAATACAATTTGGCTAATTCATGATGACAGAGAAACACATTTCAGTGAACTGGCACAGAACTGGCAGCCAGAGATACTTGAATTCTCTGCCTAGCTCTGCCTTTTTAATTTTCTTCCATATTTCTTTGCCTAAGACTGATAAACCTCTTGCTTTCATTTCCCCCACAGGCTAAAGTGCAGCTACTGCAATTTTATAAGGTTCTTGAAGGATTACTAAAGAAATTTAAAATCTTCCTAAGGTGCTAATAGTGTTAGGCTGTATCTACCAGAACGAGCTCCCAGTTCTGAGAGATAACTGAAGCATAAAAGCTCAGGTTAACAAAGTCACTGTAACTAATATAGTCTAAACAGGGAACCCCTAATCCTGCTTACCAGGCTTTTAAACCTCAACACTCCAAAGATATGTGAGGACAGGTCCTTGATTTGAGGTACAGGGCTGAGCACACGGCCTCTTTCATAAGTACTTATGGTACCTGTTGATATATTTGCTGACTAAATTCAAATCATGAGTGCTTTTTGAACTTTTTTGATGAGTAACAGAAGATAAGATACCCCTCTCTTTATCCTTATCTAAGGATATTGCCCAGATTGAACATCCGAAAGACAGATTTTGTGAATTCCTCACAAGTAAATTGTGTGAGAATCCCTCTAGTTGCCTTCTTTTTCGTGGTAGTGTTGTTAGTAATTAAATATTTTTAATAGCAGCACCTCAGTACTGTAGGGGCTTGCCAAAGCTGTCTCATTTTTTTCCTCTGTGGATTATTGCAATCTCATTAGGGTGTATCATCACAGCAGCAGGGATTCATCTGTCTGCATTTGGGTGTCTGTTACTATGGATCTGATTGTCTGGATTCTACTTCTCATGGATACAGACAAATAGATACTCTGGGGTGTAATTCATCTCATATTCAGAGAGCTGTCAAAAACCAAGTCAGAGGAATTGTTGGGTTTTAGATGCCTGCAGTGTGGGAATCTAATGCTAAATGAGATGGTTTCCAACCTGGTATGTTTATGTCTTGACATTTCCACATCAATATAATTTCCCAACTGGTAGTTGTCAAACACTGGAGAATTTTTGATTTTTTTTAGACTTAAATGGAAGTGTGAGTGAGTCAGATTTAAGTGATATGTTTTCATTTCCTGTTTTGGTCTCTCAAATGGAGCAACTTACACTTTTGTGTTTTGTCCCTTTGAATTACACGGGCTGTAAGGAAATGTGGAACAGAATGTATTAAGGGGTGGCACACATGAAATAAACACCAAGTGCTTCAAATTGCCTCAGCTATTAGAAAAATGCTTTAGTGGGAAGGTGTGTTACTGAAATGGCAGTTCCCACCACCATTAGCAGCCCCTGCACAGAGAAGCTGTGGGTCATACCTCTCCATACCAGATTTCTCAAAGCAGGCATTCAGCCAGACACTTTGGATAAGAGCTTGAGCTGAACACATAGTCAGCTGGTCCCTGCCTTGTGCTAAATTCAGCTTGTGTTCATCGCCACTTAAAATACTGGCCTTGGTGACTGGACCTGGGGCCCACAGAAAATGCAACAGTCAAAAAGAATCTCTGGTACTTGTGTCTCTTAGTGCTTCTCTCTCTCTCTCATGCATTTCCAAGGGCTTTAGTTGATTGGTATTTTTTAGGTCTGTTTTTTTCCCACTGAAAGATGCACAGTTCCCAGTACATGGAGCCTTCTGTTCTTCACATAACATTAAGTGCTCCCTGGGGGCTCTTCACGTAGGCGTTCTCTGCTGAAGATTTGCCTCAGGAGTCTGTAATTCCTCCAAGAAGAGCACATATCTTTATTTCAGAGTCATCACAGGCTATCACACTGGCTGATGCTCACTCACATTCTGCTTCATTAACTGTTCCTCATTTGTTTCCTTCTCTTGCCAGCCCATTTAAGCCAGATCCCCAGTGTACCCCCAGTAAAGCCTGGACCAGGCTCAGGCAGAAGACAGATGGGCTCATGCCCTGCTCCCTCTCTCCGTGGTGGACAAATTATGTCTTGAATACTTCTTTCAAATGTTACCAAAATACTGGCAGCACACTTGCCTTTCTAATAAAATTACAGGTGTTGCAATCTGGTTTTATACTAGATTTGGGAAATTCATGGTACTGGAGAGGAAGAAACTTGACATGGGAGTGTGGACGCAGCTTGAGATGTCACTAAGGGGCAGCAACACTCCCTTAGGGACTTTCTATCTTTTCCCACTAAATCTGAGCCTGTGCTGTGCATTTGCATGTTCTTGTGGTCTGACCCAGGACAGTGGATAATGGGCACACTAAATCTCAAAGAAATAGAAGGAGGAGTCTAGAAGCTTGTAAGTGTTGATGGATAATGTCACTCTGATTAAATGTGTAACCTAATGTAATAAAGTGGCTTCCAGTTGATCATCTTCTTGGGGAGGGCCCAAAGCTTCCATTCTGGCAGAAGGCATTGTCAGTTGGGGATTTCTCCAACTCCAATTTCAGCTGCAGGAACATGTGGGATCATTTCAGATCAGACAGCACAATGGTGTGTGCTCTATGGCAAATATATGTACCACAAACGCAGTGTTGGACAAATTTTAACATCATTTTGAAGCTATGTGCATTATCAAGATGTTAGTAGTTATGGGATGCTTTTAGGATTTCTCCTTCCTACATTGCTTGTGTGTATGAATGCACATTGTCATCTTTACATTAATTTGGAGAAACTGGAAAGTGAAGCATGCACCAAATCCCCTATTCTTCATTAGCTAATTATCTGGTTGTGAGGCCCAGCATTCAGCAGTTCAAGCAAATAACAGAGATGTGAATTATTCATTAAATGGGAATGAAAGATTGTAGCTGTTGCAGTCTCCTCTCTCTGACAGCTCTATCAAGCATGAGAGACAATGATATTGGCACCATAACAGCATACAGAGATGGGGTCATCGACCCAATCTGTCCCTACTGTTTGGTTTCCCTTTTCTCTTTTAAAACACAGTAGGAGCAGTAATCTGTATGGCCCAGCTATCAGCTTTTCCATGGTGCCAAGAATGTCTGTGTCTGCTGTTGTTACATTTCCTTTTGTTTCTCTTTTTTTTGTGCATTTTCTTCTCATATGTGTCAACAGTAAAGGGTTTTAATCCTCCCACTGACCAAGATAAGCCTTGCATTTCCCTACTTTCCTGTTGGTTCTATCTTGTGAGTCGTTTAACAAAGCCCATTTAAAGGGAGAAAGTGAACTCCTGATCCCAAAGAAAGCAAAGTTTCCAGTAGTCTATGATAATATCTGGTGCTTCATCATTAAAGGATAAGTGTCTGCACAAATAAGGCCATTTGTAAACTTGCACATCTCTGATAGAGTCACTTAATAATTCCCATGCCCATAATGGCTCTTTGTGGACACTGACATTTCTATAGCAATTTTTAATTACCAGTGAATGCCAGCAGAGGAAGTTGTGGGTAAACAGCATTTTAAAGGATCAGCACTCCAGCTGAAACACTCAGGGGTTTCAAGTGCAATGAATAACTTATTTCAGATTACTCACAGAAAGGAGCAACTATATGTTCATTTTATTTCACTACACAATCATGACAGTCCACTGCCTGGAAAAATACACTTCACTTCTCTGTATTTATATCATGAGCCTGCTGAATTTCTTCTTCATTTGTTTGCTTTCTCAGGCTTGAAGTCAATAAGAAGGGTCAGAAAGCCTTTTAGCCGTGGCCTTTTGGCTTTGTCCTGTTTTGTTCTTACAACCAAATGATCCAGAAATCGACCTGAAAACATAGTTAAGTGATGTGAAATTTAGACAAAGTAACAAATTACCAGCAGGAGAACATGCTGAGTTTCAAATCATCCTGCAGCCCGGGGAGGCTGCTCAATTAATTAGCTGGGTAGGAAACTTTAGGGAGGAGTTACTGAGAGAATCCAGGGGAAGGAGGGAAGGAGGATGTTTCTTCTGAAATGGTGACATTGGCACTTTGACAGTTGCTGCTCTGAAGTTTTTGCCAAGCCTTTAAAAAGAATTTCTCTATATATTAACGTCAGTGTCCCACCAACCACCTTCAGCAGACACTGAGAGCCAGTGGTAAAGGCTGCACATGCACTGATGGCCATGTCCCATATAGAGCCTGCCCTGTTCAGGGAGCTGATTATGCCTAATAAATATCTTGGCTGTTATTGACTGTTCAACTCACATTAAGAACCCTCCTATGGTCGTCTTCCTTTAGAGGAAAAAAAAACAAATCACCGAGATTTGTGGGCCATTTAAAAACCTATAGGGCATGAAATTGATACTGTGTGAGGAAGAGAGAAAGGAATTCCCTCATTAGGTCTTGCACATTAGTACAAAGGCTGTTACTGTAGTTTAATGTGAGTTCTTGTGATATTTCCTCGTAGCTCATTTGTACCAAACACATGGAATAATACACCAAGATACTGATATTTCTTTAATTATATTTTTCTAATGGCTTCACCTTTTTTTTTCTCCACATGTACTGTCTGTGAAAAAACAAAGGATGGTTAAAATGAGTGTCTGAATTAAACACCTTGAACTGAAACACGGACTCCCTGCTTCCAAATTGAGATATGTAACATAAAGGCTCTCAGGAGTTATGGGGCAGAATTACATTTTTACTCTGTTGTTGATGAACTCCATGGTACTGAACACTGAGGTTGCCTCTGTGGCAGCAGGAGAAGCTGCTGGGACAGTGTTTCTTGCTAAAGCCTGTGATAGAGTTGACTGGATAGAACTTAACTGCTGCTCAGGCTTACAAGTTCTTACAGCTGCTCCCCACCTCTGAATCTCAGTAAAGAAAGTTACTTTAACATCCCAAGTGTTGAAAAAGGGTCAGAGCACAGAACATGAAGCTCTTGGTTAGTTTTTTTTCTCTCCTGCACACCTGACATGTTCAGATTGTCTGCAGTCTTTGCTCTGGCGTGACTTAGAGCGGGTGAAAATTTCGAGTTAGGCTTTCTGGCAGCATCTCTATCCTGCAAAGTGCTGTGAAATCAGCTGGAAAATTATCTTGCCCAAATTATAGATGGAAATTCAGTATTCCTGTCAGACAAACACATTTTGTCTGAGCAGATTTTAATGTTTGACCGTGGCAAAATCAAGCTAAACTCGTTTTCCCAGTTCAGTGTCAGCCCAAGTATCACAGGGGGGTGGAAACCCAACAGGGGAGGGAGGAGGAATCAGAAAGGAGCAGATACCCCCTCATTGGAAGTCCATCCTGCTTCAACCTATTCTGGAAGTAGAGAAGACCTCTTTGTGATGATGCACCCTTATTAAAATGACAATTTACTGATTAAAAGCCAATAGAAATCCATTCTGCAGAAGCAGCAGTGGAATGGATAAATCGTGCTGCAATAAAATTTCCGTTTTCTCAACATCACAGCACATTTATATAAATGGAAATGTTTTTTCCTCCTTAATACTAAGGTCGCCCTTGTACTGGTTCTATTTTCTGACTGTCATTTTTCGCCAGAGATCTTGTTTGAAATCCAAAAAGTATTTGGGGCAATGGCTCCAGATATGTCTAGAGATAGATCAGACAAGCTGACTCTGGAAATATTATATATATCCCCTGAAAGAGAGTAAAACGCAGCTTCCAGTTCCATTGTTACTTTGTGTTTGAATTATTCAGCTTTACAGATACACACACGGCTCCTTTTTATTAGCACTCCATGTTTCATCTTTGTTCTAATAAAAAAGTAACATGTACATCAGGAACCCTGAATAATTCAGTCTGACTTCGTAACTCGGGGATCTCACTCCTTTTTCAAGGCATTTCTTGCCCGGGTGTTCCAGGAATCAAGCAATTCTCTCATGAACAGTTGTTCCTCTGTTGTAGAAGTCGATTTTAGCTCCCCTGCTGAGTGCCAGGTGACAGAGTTTGCTGTTGTATTGCCTGAGGCAGCTTCAGCTCCTTCTCTGTGGGAAAAGGACAAAACAACATTTTAGTTATTCCACACAGTTACTCAAGTATCCATAAGGAACTGTTCAAACTTTAATTCTTCATAAAGGATCTTCTTTCAGAGTTCCTTTGGCTAAATGTTGGCAAGAGATGTCAGATGATATCTTCATCCATGCCTATTTTTTGAGAGACATAAAGCATTTTAATTAAACTGTGAATCTATTTAGAGCCTTCTAAACATTGGCTTTGTGTGTTTAAAAATTATTACCAATCACTTATCAAAAGACATATCGAGATGCCCTGCAGTGCATTAATGAGAACAGAATTGTGGCATTTGCCAGAGAACTACACAAAGACAACTTTGATTAACAGCAGCTCTGTAGAGGTGATCTTTTGTTGTTAAAAATTAATTTTGAGGTCTCAAAACCAAGAGAGGAACTGAAGGCTGTGTGAATTAAAAATCAGATTGTGAGATTCCAGCAACCAAAGTGTAGCAAGAAAAGAAAAACCTGTAGAAAGAGCTCAGTGTTGGCTTTTTCCTTCTGCATGTGTGTTCTGCAGTGTGGTACAAGTCCTATAACTTCATATTTTCAGTGCAGTCCAACCACCAGACACTTCTGAATTGCAGTGCTAATGCCCTTCCTCGTGACCACTTTCTGTCTTCCAGCCCATTTGACAATCTGCTCTCCACTCCTGAGGTGAGCTGCTAATTTTACCCTTTCATCTCATTCTGTGCAGAAAAGTCACTGATTTCCTACTGTTTAGAAACTCCCAACCTCAAAATTTCTGCCTTTGACCCAATTCCAGCAATTACTGGTTGATTCCAGCGGAGTGGAGTTAATTTTTACAAAATGATTTTGTAATTTATGAATTTTCATCCTTATTTGTTTCACACTAGACCTTCTCACTGTGGAGTGAGGAATGGTATTAGATCCTCCCTGATTTTCCCAGCACTGTTAAGCTCCAGCTAGAAGAAGGAATTCTCTTTGCTGTATTTGTATTTACTATACTTTAGAACCAGGCAGGCTGGGCATTTGTCCTTTCATTTATTTCCCATTTAAGCCTCTTCCAGATATCAATTATATGACTAATTGATTATCCATAGAGGAGCTTCATCTTTTCCTGCTTAGGTAATTCCTCTCAAAAGCAATGAAAATTCCATTAGGCAACAATCTATTACACCAGTCAGCCCCCAGCTAATTTACACTTCTGATGTGTTCCTGTTTCTAGATTAAGTACAAGGCCTGTGCTGCAGCATCTCATTCTATTGGGCTATTTTTGATCATGTCTCATGGCTAAAATCCCCACAACTCTATAATCCTAGTGGTTTCTTCTAACAATAAGTTCTTTACCTGGAAAAATACAAATCTGTGATTTTTCCCTTTCATCCCTAATCCAGAGGTGTTCCTGCCCATCTTGTAGGGTTTTCCACAGTGGTATCAGGTTGACAGGAGCTGCTCCCATGTGATGGGACTGGAACTGCTCCTTCCCTAATGAAATCACTCTTCGAAGAGCCTTTTATTTCTGTGTTTGTTTTGCTCAGTGCGCACTAAAACTAATGTAATATGGAAACAAATCTTCCTCTGTTGATGTGGAAAATGAAGTGTTTTGCCCACGTTTCCATGGAGACAATCAGGCTGCCATAAATGAACATGAAATGGCTCTTAGTTCTGCAGAATTTAACTGTGTTGAAGTCATTTCATTACAAGTCATTCATGGGGTCCTTTGCTCGTGTTCTGTTCTGCCTCCCAGGAGTCCCAGGGTGATTTCTAGGCACTGAGTGTTGCTATCCCTGGTTTAAATGCTGGGGAAGATAGTGAGGCATAGAGTGACTAACTCCCTGATCCCAAGGGATGAAAAAGGCAAGGATAGAACTAGAAGCCAATGTAAGAGTGTCTTTTCCTTCCTGACCCATTGACCAGGACGGCGACTGCCCGTGCACTGAGATGCCAAGAACTCTAAGAAAAAGTGTAAAATTGGGAATTCATCCCTGACATATTGTTCCAGAGAATGTTATCAGTGTTCTACCTTATTGATTAAGTATAAAATCATAGAAACACAGAGTGCTTTAGGTTGGAAGGGACCTTAAAGATCATCCAGTTCTGACCCCTTGCCCCGGGCAGGGCCACCTTCCACTAGACCAGGTTGCTCCAAGTCCAGCCTGACCTTGAACACTTCCAGGGCCAAGCTTATGTATTTTATGTGCAGTAGCTGATAATGTTTGGATCCAAAATCTGTTTCATTTATCCTTGCAAACAAGCACAGGAACTTACTGGCAGAAGTGGAGTTTTTCCCATTTGCAGAGCTGGGTGTCTTTTCTGGTGGAACATTTAAACCCGAGCTCAGGGACGGGCAGGGGGGCCTGGAACTGCTGGGGCTGGAACAACCAGGACATTCAGGCTGGGGACAAACAGAGCGACCTCATCAGCCTGGCAGAGAACTCACAGCCAGCATTTTTATTGCTTGCTTAGCTCTCTCCAGTGCTGGGTTAGAAGGGAGTTTTAATTATGCAGATCGAAATACTGAAATACTGATTTGTAAAACCGGGCCTTTGGTCCTTGTTTTTCACTATTTACTGATGGAATCAGTGCTAAAAGTGATGCTTTTTTTCTTCTGCATTACCTCTAAAAATAAGCATTAAAAGATATGTGTGCTGTTCATGTTTTGCAATGAGATTTAATGGCTAAAAATATCTACTGAAGAATAATAAAATTTGATTGGTAAGAGATTTTTCTCTGTGAAAAATACAGAGGAGTTCCATATTGTTTCAATTTTATTTTTTCTACTCGTAGTTCACAGTGTTACACTTCATTATAGCTTTTAATCAAAGTTGGAAAAGGGTTCAGTATCATATGAGCTGGCTCTCTGAATTAAATCACAGTAATTTTTTTCCCATTACATTGCTGCTTCAGTTAAATTATAAATTATAGCAGCTTCAGAACCATTCCAAAAGGGTTTCACTGCATACCATGTGACTTCTCTCCAAGCAAATCAAAATATATGTTTGCATAAATCTGAAATGGGAAAGGTATATCTTTAATTATGCATGAATAATTTAAAATATTATTTTCAGAAGAAGGCATAACGTTGTTTGTTTTCATTGGCCTCAGAGTAAAGTAATTTGTATTAAATGAAATCCCACTAAATAAATGATAATTCTGTAACAGAAAGCCTAGTCTAGGTCAGTTCACAGGAAAAATTATATCCAGCATTTCAAACTCACCATAGGATTGTCAAATCCAAGCATAAAGAAACCTCAATGTTATCTTATATATATTTTCTATTTTATTTTTATTTATGATGATTTGGAGTGTTTTGCATGGCCTGGATATTTTTAAATCTTTGTAGTTTATATTTTCAGTATTTTCCCAGCAGCAAACAGATTAAAATCTTTCTGGGATTTGGAGAGAAACCCAAAGTTCTGTTCTGGCAC
The DNA here is from genome assembly GCF_025592945.1 of Manacus candei. NCBI lineage: Eukaryota > Metazoa > Chordata > Aves > Passeriformes > Pipridae > Manacus > Manacus candei. The sequence goes on along the minus strand of NW_026138085.1, from coordinate 14,859,852 downwards.
TGGGATCTGGAGATTTAAGGAGCTCAGGTGGTGTCACAGGCCCCACGTTCAATCACAGATATGCAAAATGCAGCCTCAGCTAAAATCTGCCTTAGAATCCTCTCCCAAGCTGTTATCAGCCAACCAGTGCAGAGACCCAAGTCTTTCTTTCTCTTTTCCTTGGGAAAATCGAGCCTGGAAGTCTGAGGGAACATGTGTCATTCCAGAAGAGGGATGGCAGGGCTTGGAGGCAGCCCAGGGGCAGGGGCTGGGGGCAGCAGGGGCTCTCCCAGCCTTGGCAGAGCAGAGAAAGGCTGCAGAGCTGTTGGTATTTGGGTTAGAGACTGCCCTCAGCAGAGGGCTGAGCCTGGTTTAGCTCTGTAAGGAGGGATCCTGCAGACCTGGGTCCTCCCTGAGTGGCAGAAGGAGAGGTTTCAGCATTTCCTCACGTTCCACCAACTCAAAATTGGAGGAGTTTTTCAAGCTCTCACTTGCATCCCAGGAACTTGAAGCTGGATCACCCCAGGGGTTTTGGGGACTGCAGAGCTGCTGTCATTAAACACATGGCAAAGCCCTCTGAGTCCCAGAGAATGGGGTAATTTTTATACCCCACTGCTTCCTGGAATTAATAATTGAATGGAACATCTGAGCAATGTCCTTCTGCTGGGTTTTTTTAAGTCTGTTTTGCTTTCAGCTGAGCGGGATATGCAGAAAAGCACCCCGAGGGTACGACATGTGCAAGCACAAATTATCCCAGAGTGGAAGTGCTTGGAATTGAGAGGAGCATCGTGGCACTGGTGCCAGATCACACTCCACTGAACTGTGCAAGTGAGCCACACTTGCATGTTGGATGAACCTTTGCCTTGCAGGCAGGAGAGTTCTTTGTGAAAAGGGCACCTGCACTGAGGGTTGTGACTGATTATCACATCCACCAGTGGAAGCACATTTCCCAACTTACAGTCCTATCTTATTTTTCTTTTCTTCCCCCTTTTTTTCACTGCATTGGATTTCTGTAGATTCGTCAAGGACATTAATTTAAATACTCGGGTTCTTATCCTTTGCTTCAGAAAGGAAATCTGCAGAGTCCTTTGAAGCATCTTCTGCCTTGGATGGCCCTCAGCAATGTCAAAAGCAATTATATGTCAGTTATAAGAAGTGATTTTTGAAAGTGCCTGTAAAAATTAAAATAGATGTTTCTGTGGCACTATATCAGCATCTCCAGCCACTCAGATGTTGGAGTGCTCCAAAGAAAAGCTGTACAAAAAAGCTATACAAAAATACTGTGCAGTGATGGAACAAATGCTGACAGTTTGAGATGTCACTGCTTAACTGCCTTGAGAAATTCCATTTATTGAAAATAATTCACATACATGTTTGAAACATTCAGGCTTACAGTAATTAATTTTCAGCTGAATTGATTTCTGTATGCAAACTGCTCTGAGGAGAGACAGAGAGACTGAAATATCTGAGCTGACTAATGGAAGACATGCTCTCCCCTAAACTTGGGGAAGGGCTAACACCAATTTTCTCCCTAATGAAGCAGAATGACTTATGCCAAGATTTGCAGAAGCAGGATAAAAAACAGTGGTGATTATTTGCTTTTATGTGGGGGGTGGGCCTTGTAATCTGTTATTAAATAACTCTTTGTAAAACCAGAGTTATTAACAATATCAGCTCTGAGAACCAATGTTAACATTCAGCTCCAACAAAGAACACTGGGCCTTTCCACTGGCTATAAAAACCTGGAAGTCCATCCCAAGCTTACTGGGGTGTCTTGTTCATCCAAGGGGATGGAGTAGACCCGCTGCACTTGGGTCTGTGACAGTCTAACCTCAGCACATGGATTGGTTGAAGTTTTCCACTGGAGCACTGGGAACTTCTCATGTGTTCCCAGAGAAGCAGAGCAGTGCTAACCTGAGTGCTCTTAAACTGAATATGTATGACCATGTTCCCCTTGGGAAAAACAGCATCAATTCCTCAGGTACTTTAGAGCTGTAGAAGCTCTGACTCTGGTGGGAAGGCTGTGGGGTGCTTGGAGCAACCAAAATGTTAAAAGCAAAGCTGTTTTTAGCCATCATGCATTGAGAACATGCCCTTTCCCCAGCAAAAATCAAGAGCAAAGCTTGTAGGGATTTTTCCTGACACATGTTTAAGCTGCTTAATGGCTTCCTAGACATTTACCGCGCCAGGGTTTTCATGGAATTGTGTAGTAAAACTCCACCACTCAGTTGCCTCAGTCACACTTTGTTTTTGGTTGTCACTGTGCTGCAAGTGGAGACAAGATGCTGATTTGAGACCTTCCCTCTTGGGTCTGAAGTTTGACCTAAGATGCCATCTGAGCTTCATGCTGGAGGGGGGGGGGGAAGCCAGGTGAAAGTCAGAGCCTTCTGCCCAGACCTGCTTGTGTCTGCAGCTTTCCCATTCCTGCCTTTCCCATTCCTGCCCATTTCCTGGCTTCTCCAGCCAGGAATTGTGCTTTCCTTCTCGTGCCTGCTCGTGGAGTGTAGCTGGAATCAAGTAACATGTAACCATACTGAAATGCACACCTATAATGTAATGCATCGTTTATTTGAGAGACTGAGTTTTATTATCGACCTCTTTTGTATTAAAATATACCCTGGGACCTTTTCATTGAAGAGAGCAGGTCTCATTTTCCAGTTCATCATACCTTTCCCAACAGATGTTCTTCTTTGCTCATATAGTCAGAACAGATCCAAGGGGATTGAATAAAAGCAAGTGCTCTTGACATTGCATTATTTTTGTCATTGAGTGATCATAGTACTTATTGGCAGGCAATTTTGGGAACAGAAAACCCAATATTTACATAATGCCGTCTCTTTTTGATTGTGCAGTTCATTTCAGCTCCACTAAACAGGCACACTTTGAAATTACTCCCTTTCCCCTAAGGAATGGTCATAAAAACAGAATCAAGCTCATAAATCTTGTCGTGAACTAGTTGTACGGTTTCTGCAGGATTACACACCCATTGCTGTGAGACACTGAAAGTATTTATTTGTTATCACCCTTTTAAAGTCAAATGTGTGAAAAGTAAATTCCCTCTGTTGTGATTAACACAGTGACCCACTGCCACAGCATGTGGAGCCACAGGCTTAGAGAGCAGCTCCTCCCTGTGCTGCCATTGACTGAACTAAGATTTTCCTGCAAGTCATAAGTCTTCTTTTATAGCGTGGTAATAAATAAAAAGATGAAATTTAATAGAAAAGTATCTCAAACGCTGCTGGTAGGTCTTTGTGCAACACTGATTTATATTGCAAACCCACAGCCTCTGGGGAACGGTGCAAGGAGGGGAGAGGAAAGTGTGCTCAGTTCATAAGGGAAAGTTCTCTGGTCTGCTGGGTGGAGCTGGGAGGGAAAGGGATTTGGGATGCAGTTGGTGTCTGTAGTCCTTTCGGTACTGGAAAGCAATGTCAACATGCCATTATGAGGCTGTTAGCAGGCTGGTGCAATCCCTAGTGTTTATATCTACCAATTATTCTGCTCTCTCTCTGAGATAACCATAGAAGATTTATAGTTTTAAGAGAGAATTCAGGTTGCTCTGCATAATAAAAGCTAGAGGGGAAAAAAAAAAGAAAAGAAGGAATGCAAGTCTTTTGTCTCAACAACAGGAATTGTGATGCTGCACCTCTATTTTATATAAATGGGTCAAGCACAGATTTTGGGTCACTGTGTATATAGGGGAGCCTTTCCCTTTGCAGTGCAATCAGCTGACCTGCAGAGTACAATTTTCTTCCAAAAATGTTGTGACCAATGAAGCAGAAACTTTAACCCATCTAAACACTTCTTCACTTGTCAGACAGGAAGAGACTTTGCAGCTCTGAGTACCAGGACAGCTGGGCAGAAAGCAAATGTCAGCAGCAGAAACCTCTGGGTGTGAAGGGAGGAAGAGGGAGATTTTTGAGCCAAGATGAAAAGCCAGGCATCCTGAATTTTCCCAGGACAAAAAGCTTCTGAAAACGATTACACTGAAAGATGGGCAGTGCTGTATTTCAGCCAGCTGCCTCCTGGGATGGACACTTCCCTTGGAGACCAAGTGTGCAGGGATTTGAATATAGGAAATACTCAGAAGAGGAAACTATGAATCCTGGGCTCCCAAAATGATAGGCAGGGTGATTGAAATGGGTTTTCATCAAAGAATTTATGTTCATGTGAAACCTTGAATTCCAATACTGACTGGATGTGTATCCCCTTACAAAAATTTAGGATGAATCCTCAGCCACTGTCAGCTGAGATTGACTGACCATCAGTTTTACCTTCAGATTCAGCCTAAAGAAAAAGTGGGAAAATGTTCACATCTCAAAGCCAGGCTTAAGGTATTTTTGCTCCTACTGTGCAGACAGACCTGAGTGCAGACTCCTCGACACAGAAAGGGGTGGCTGTAGCTTTCCTTTCAAGCTGATAAAATAACATCATCTCCCCACTTTATTTATTTATCTTTACTTTTAGCTCTTCATTTGCAAAAGATTTCCTCCTCCTTGCTTTAGGACAAAAAGAGCTGTAATGACAAATACGGTTGTTATGTTTCATCTTATTCCCAAGGGTGTGTTCTCCTGCCAGTGATGAGCATCTGCTCCCAGTCATGGAGAAATCTGATTAACAAAGCGTGATCTTTGATTAGCATATTTCAGAAATTGTTTCTTATTATGAGCCCTCCTTAGGGCTTGTGTTGCTTAGCAGTGGAACAACCTTCCAAACATATTGAACGTGTTGGGGAACTTTGCAGACACATAAAGCCCCATTTGGAACTTTTCTGTTCCTGTGGATCATACATTCTGCATAAGTGGACTAAAATCTCAGGAAATGATAATTCACATCGTGAGTTTTTCTGCTGTTTTCTAAAAAGAAGTTTTGCTTGTATTTAATAAACTTCCTACTACTGGTTTGAACTCTATGTAAGGGCTGTTTGTAATGAATAATAAATGATACTTCTATTGTCTGTTCCATGTAAGGATTTTCATGAGCTTTTCCACCATAAATGAAATAATTAATCCAATGGACAGGTGGGGAAAAGCTTTATTTATTATTGTCAACATTATTATTCTTTTCAATTTTTGGAAGCAAGACACTGAGGTTTGGACCTGATTTGTAAGGGAATAGTGACTGGGATTTCCAACCATACTTTTACCTGTTGCTTTTCTACAAGCTATTCAACTATATTCATATATATTTTTCTTTTTTGATAGGCAAATTTTAAATTGCAAAATATTTGAAAGCTGTGTTTCTTTTACTAGTAATGTAGAGTGTGATACTATTTCAGACCTGTGTGCATTTTCACTGCCTTAGAAAACCTAAATAGTTCCTGAAGTGGATAAAATTCTCCAATTAGAGTAAATTTTACTAGGAAAAAATGCTAAATATTGTAACTGTGCATGATGCCACATAGACCATGTGGGCCAAAATTTTGCTTCTCTTGTTCCTGCCAAACCAGGGTTGACTCTCAAGGCTAAACCCACATCCCAACTTAGTTTTGGCTGATGGAAAACCTAAGCACAAGGCCAGAGTGTGCTCTCCAGCAGCCCAGTGCTGTTGGCAGCTCTCAGCCCTGGGCTCTGAGCCAGTTTGCACAGTCATTTTTGTCGAGGCAGCATTTTGCATGGAGGATGTGCCACCAGCAAAAGCAGACAACGTGCCTGTGCTCCAGCAGCAGAGCAAGGCCAGCTGCAGGCCAGCAGAAGTTCTGCTCGTTAAGTTTGGGGGGGTGGGAACGACCTTTGAATTATCTCAGCCCCTTAAAGCCACGATCTGCTGACCCTGCACACTCTGAGTGGTGCTCACCCTCCAAAGGCTTTGCAGAAGGAGAGTGTTTCACTCTCTTTTGCAGTTTAAGAATATCTAGGTGACAGATAACTAAGGAAACTGTGCCTTGCCTTCTCAATCCCTGTTAAGGATCTGCCCCAGTCTCTAACTCAGTCTCCAGGGAGAGTAAAGAGGATTAAGAGGGTGTATCTCACTCTTAGCGTTCTGGGAATGCAAAGGGCAGGGAATGGGATACTTCTCATCTGCCTGACTTAAAAAAGACACCAAAAGGCAACAGCAAAACCCCCCTGAAGAGCCATGTCAGCCTTTGGTGGTTCCACTGGGACAGACCCTGTCCCCTCTAACCTGCCCATGTGTTTTCCTAACGCATTAAATGTTGATGTCTTGTTGTTTATGGTGCAGGAAACAGATGGTCTTTTCTCCTTCCCTGCTCATTTCACCTCTTCGATCACTTTTAATGGCTTTAAAAGGAAAAGCTTTTAGCACTTTTGCTTTGTTTTTACGATTTCCACCCCCCGTCTTGCACCAAAGGCATTCCAGTAAATACATATGCACTCGTGAAGCTCAATTGCCCGTCCCGAATGTGTAATGGGTGTTAATGTGGCAGGAGCTTGTAGCTGTGGCTGTTTAACCCGGCACAGAACAGCTGCAGCTCTTAAGACCTGCAGGAACACAGAAGAATCCTCTGCCTGTTGGAAATGCGTTTGCTCTCCAAGAAATTTGGTACGTAGCAAACTGACAATTCTTGTACCTCAAACAGTCTCCTTTGAAAAGTTTCTCTGGGCATTCAGTGAAAGAGGGAGGCACAGTTGGCATAATGTGCAGTAGGAGCTCTATACAGTCCCCAAAATGCAACCAAGAGTGATATGGGGAAGGATGGGAGAGGTAAAATGGGATTTGAAGACATACTGAAGAGGAACAGAAAGTCAAATCCATGGCAAAAGAATGTCCGAAAAGAACTTCTCTAAAAATTGCTTCTTGAAATTTCTCAGTGTGGCTGAGACTTCCCTTCTTCTGAAAGTATTCACTTAACTTAAATGTTCACTTTGAACATTTGTAATTCATCATGGCACGTAGTGTCTTACTGCTGGATCTTCAGAACATCCTTCTGTAAGAGAATGAATTTAAAGAGGTACCTTTCAAATGGGACAACAGCTTGGGCATATTTGCTCTGAGACACGTCATGCTCTCTAATCCAACCTCCAACAGCAGTGCTGGTGATGCAAGTTGTTGTATGAACGCCCAGGATTATTTTATTGTTATTACTGCTCTTCTGCTCAAGCATTTTAAATACAGGAGAGGCTTCTCTGTAAAAATGAAAAAATAATTTCTGCAAAATAATATACCTGTTATGCAGCATCTGTGAAATTAAATTTATTAGCGCTCTGCAATATGTCAGTTATTAGTTAGCTTCTAAAATACCAGTCATTTTGTTATTTGTGAGTATATTTTATCCCATCATAACTTTTCTATGAGATAAACAGCGTGATATAGATGGTTAAACCAGAACTTCATCCTGAAGTTTCGTGTCTAATATTAATGGGAATGCAAGTTAGATTATTGTTCAGTAGTCAGTCTTTAAGCTCTCCATCTGTCTTTTTGCATCTTTCTCCAATAGAAAACATCCCTATTTCAGGTGCAGTCTGAAAACAGCAGCACATACTGTAAAATGGTATATATGGAATAAAATGGAATAAAATCTTTATTCGCTCAGGCGGGGGAGTGTCCGTTCTATCCAGCTGTCATCCCTCAGCCAGGACAGACCTTTGTGTGCATTTCTCACTTTCTTTTTTGTCGTGTTTGGTGTTTTACAGCCCTCGATCCCTCCAAGGATCCCTGCCTGAAGGTGAAGTGCAGCCCACACAAGGTGTGTGTCACCCACGACTACGAGACCGCGATCTGTGTGAGCCGCAAGCAGCTGGTGCACAGGTGAGAGAACCTCGTGTGGTTTGAGGGCTTTGTGCCTCTCACAGCAGCAAACAAGCGTATTTGAAAACCTGAAAACCCAAAATATGTGTCAGAGACATCTACGGTTCCAGCAACTTAATTGGAAGTAATTAAAAGATATTAATTTTTTTAAAAAATATATCAAACCTCTGCTTAAATTTGCAAAAAAAAAATGGTGGTGGAACTTTGTAGAGCATCTCCATGGGGAGTCACATAATTGCAGAAAGCTCCAGATCTGATTGTTGAAGGACTGAATTAAGAGCAAATGGAGTAGATATGTTACGAGTTTTGGCCGAGATGTTCAAATTAGACCACAGAATTTTACCGAGAGAAGCTATGAATAAATGAAGAAAAGCCTACTGCTCATGAGTTGAAATGTGCTGCAAACACCCAAGAATTAAGAAATTTAAAAACAAATGTGGATCAAACAAACTAACATTGCCCTATTTGGGAAGCAGAACTAGGAGAACCAGTAAGGAAACTGGGTTTGAATATTTCCAGAGCCTCTCTGAGCCAAGAGCCAGAATAAAACTAAGGAATAAACCCTCCACTTGCCAACAAGTGTGGAATAAATTGTGTACTCTGAATGCTGGGTCTGCATTGTAAGGAAAATATATTGTCTAGCTTTCATTATATCTGAGTGATAAATTTGGGGACTGGTCTTCAATTAGTCTCCCTGTTTAGTAAAATTTACCTGTAACAACTCAGGTCCTAAATGTCATCATCATCAGCTGAGATTGGAGTTCAACAGCCCTTGAGCCAAACAGGCTTAAGCCATTCAGGATGATCTGATTCCCAAGTACTGGGACTATATTTCACCTTATCTCAGTGATACCTGGCCGAGGAAGCTGATCCTGTAAGAATCATTTGTCTTTGATCGATAATACAAAGTTAATGGTGTAATGTGCATGAGGCAGTACGTTTAATCTTTGGGTTTCAATCTGGAATGATCCCTGGAAGGATGGAAGGAGTCTGCCTATGGGCAGTGCTTACATCCTAATGACATTTTTGGCATTATGTAGCTTACATTTTGTAGTTAGGATGGATTTGAACCACTTGCATTATATAGTAGTCCTTGTGATATATAGACATAGATGTGGAGCCAAATGCTTTCTGAGCTATTTCCAGTATTTAATGTCCCCAAAGTAGTCAAAATGGTTCAGAGTAATGGTACAGAGGAGCTGAATATCCTTTCTTTGCAGAAACCAGGCTGCTTTTCATGTGATATCTCTATGATTCCTCACTGCCTGCAGCCATTTCAGATAACCTTTGAGCAGCACTGTGACTATGGAGATGAATCGAAAAGTATTGAAAACTTACAGTGAAAATTCTCCAAACAGTTTCCAGCAAGTTTTGTGATGCTGAAAGAGCTACTGCTGATGTGTGATAGTGGCACATAGAACCCCAAAGTGGTTTTGTTCTCCAGGTACCCAGCTCCCTTTGCCTCAGAGGGGAGACATGTCAAGGAGGGGAGTAACCAGGGCAAATTCTCTGCTGATTCAAATCAGTGGAGTGGCCCCTCTAAAGGTTTTCATCTTTAGTCCCACAGCATTCTGCTCTTCCTGTGCCTGAGCTCAGTGCTGCTGTATCTGACTCCAGTCATATTTAAGGTTGTGTTAACCAGGAGTAAACACGTTGCAAGGAGTGGAGTTTCACCTATTTAAAACCAGTGAAAACCTGAATATATTCGTGTGGGCACATGGAGTAAGAACCACCAAATTGTTGTGGTTGTTTTGTACACCCATGGTGTCCTCCAGGAGGGTTTTCCACTTCATGCATCATTATCAACTTGCTTTAGTGGCTTTGCACAGTGTGTAGGCTCAGCAAAAAGTAATGGAGGGAGCAACACCTTTGTTCTTGCTGAGTCTCCCAGACAGAACTGCTCTGATTTGTGTCACCCCCTGAGACCCACTGAAGAGCTGCAGCACCAGGGAGCTGTGGTTTCCCAGGCACAGTGTGTAGCTAAGTCTGAAATCAGTGCCAGTGCAGTGCCATTCCCATATTGTTTCCTTTGTGCTGGAATGCCCACTTTTTAAACCACTGCAGAGTGCAGTAGCAGTGCAGAAAACTGAGTTACATGGAAGTGTGTTATTCAACATTTACTCAGACCCTGCCCCAGTCTGGCCTCTCCTTTCCAGCATCTGCAACCTCCTCCTTCTCTGCTTCTCCTCCCCTTCACAATCACCTGGTGAGCAGCCCTTGATCTTGAATCATGGAATGGTTTGGGTTGGAAGGGACCTTAAAAATCATCTAATTCCAACCACCCTGCCCTTTGGATCTACTAATACCAACAGCTGATTACCCAATTAACCTTGTTGTGTTCATAGCTTTTTTCTCTTCTTTTGTTCCTTTTCATGCTGATTAAGAAAATAATTGTTTATTTTTTTATTCAGGAAAAAGGGCACAGCCCAAAGGGAACTTTACAAAATAGCATCATTTCACTTCCTGTTGATATATTTATCCATGTTAATTGCATTTGTTTTCCTAGTATGTGTTTTCTTGAAGGGGCTACCACAAGCAGCAAGATGGGAAAACTCAAATAATAGGCCAAGAGCAGAGTGTAGTTTGTTCATTTTTTGTCTTTCTCCATGGACACTGTCCAACTAATTTTTCTAGTAAGCTTTTAGTACTTCAAAAGTTAAGGCAGAAGATGTCTGAGAGGTATTTCAGACAGATAATAGCATTTTGTCAGCACATCCTCCAAGGCATTTATGGTACAAATTGAACAGTGCATTTAGAGAAAAGGCAAGACTGAGCAGTGATTGAAGAGTGTGTAAAAGATAAATTTGAAGGTACCTTCTTATATGCTTAATAGTCCTTGTACTAATGATAGGGTCTTATGAAATCCTTTTTGTGTGGATTAAAACCCCTTTCAATTTGGACATCTATGAGGAAGAGTCTTTATTAGTTCAGTTTTGTGTGAAATGCAGGAGTTAATGTCTCTCAAAGATTTCTCAAACATGTCCAGTCCTTGTCAGACTTTGTGCCATTTGTCTCTGCTGGTGCAGGGGATGGGGAGGAAAGATGTCACTCTTGGGCTCTTTTCAAAAGAACAGGATGAGAAGAGAGGATTGATGGGGAAATAATGGGCATATTAACATGTGCAGGGTTTACAGCTTTGCTCAGTCCATTTAACTGCTGATCACCAGTTAGCTCATCACTGCAGTGTGTCACTCACAAAGGTAATCATACATTGTCTCTGCTTCTCTGCTGGGCCTTAGAAATCCAACTGTTAACTCACAGTTTCTTCAGGATAATGTGCTGACAAGAGAAGCCACTGCTGCATTCCTCACCATCTTTTGTTTTTGAGATCTGGACAAATTCCCAGATAAAACATCTGTTCTTCTAAATTACACGTCAAAACCTTGTTCTGACCAGCGTGGCAGTGCTGGCAGCTACACTTATCCACAAGGAGCAGACAAATCTCCCTCTCTTTCTTTACAAATCCTCATTTCTGGTTAGGAAGGACCCTGTTCAAAACAAGTGAAGTAAAACAACCCCATATGTGGAACGGAGCGTTCTCGCCCCGCTGCTCCTCCCTGCGCCGGTTGAGAGCTTCAAATTGTTTCCAAGAGGGGGAAGCAAAGCAATAACTGGCAGAACATCAGTGACACACCTGCTCTGGAGAATTGCTTGGGAGCATTGCAGCAAAAATCTCTGTCCGCAGCAAACGCACTTTTAGGGATTTGCTGAGAAGTTGTGCACAGGAGCAAGGCTTTGAAACAGTGCTATTCCTCTGTGAGGTCTGTGGTTGCATCAGCAGTCACCTCTTAAAATGTGCTAAATACAGGGCTATAAACCCTAACCCCGTTGGTTTTCTCTCTCTGCCTTGTGCCTGCCTGTGTTTTCTCTTGCTTGCTTTGCTGCTAAGTGCTGATGAGGGTTGGCACAGCACCAAGGGCTCCTGTGGGGTGACACCTTGAGCTGCCAACCTGACTCCCACGTTCCCAGGGGCCTGACCAACGTGAGGGAGGGCTTGGTCCTAAGCTCATCATGTTCAGTTCTGCCTGATTTATGGGGTAATGTTGACAAGGGTCTGAGTAGGTGAGCAATCTACAGGAGAACCAAACCTGGGCGATGATTAATTATCTTTGGATCTATTAATACCCTCATTTGGTTCCCCAATTAACCTTGGTGTGCTCAGAGCTTCTTTCTCTTGTTCATTTTCATGCTGATTCAGAAAATAATTGTTGTTCATTTGTGTATTAAGTACAATTCAGGGAAAAGAGCCTGTCCCAGAGGGAACTTTACAGGATGGCATCATTCAGCTTCCTGTTGGTGATTATTTCTCCATTTTAATTATATCTGTTTTACTTGTATGTGGTTTCTTGAAAGGGCTACCAGGATGGGAGAACCCCAACAATAACAGGCCAAGACCAGAGTGTAGTTGGTTCATTTTTTGTCTTTCTCCAGGCAAAGTGTAGGTATTTCTAACTCCTCTGAAGGTATTTCTAGCTTCTCTGCAAATCCCTCCTTTTCTTTGTGCTAGAACAAAGAGGGAAGGGATGTCACTCCCTAACAGGGTGAATTTTCCCCATTTCATTGAACTCTTGATATTTTTTTATAAGCTGGCAGATGCAGGACAGGAAGAATATTTGGAAAATCTGCTGTAAGAATATGGTTCTTTCAAGTATTATTTATTTGTAGCTGAGGAATAAAAAGAGGAAAGGATATTTTCAGTGGTGTAGAACACAGTTTGTTCATCCATTTTGGGTAGGCAGGAAGCCAGAAATTGTGTTCTGGGACACTCAGGCCTTTCTAGATAACAGCCCTCCCTAACTGTAGTGGTGAAATGTGGGACTGCACTCAATAATTTAGGATAATACAGCTCTATTATAAAATTGTTACAAAGATTAAATTGTATGCATGGATGCAGAAAACATAAATATTAAAATTATTTTTCGCATCCCTAGAGGTTTTTGTAAGTTCTGGGATGAATTCATGAGTCAATTTTTACTGCAGATTTCTTTATGGGCAGCAGGTGAATTCTTTTGTTGATTGACATTTTCGGAATTAAGGGAAGAAAACTGCCCAGTTCACAGCCAAAGGAAAAGCTTTTGACTGTTGTTTTATTAAAATAAAGCCATTCCAAATTTGTTGGATTTTTTTTTTCCTAAGTAACAATACAACAGTATTTACATCTGGTTTGAAATCACTAAATTTGACTTTCCCTAAAAAACAAAAAAAAAAAAAAGAAGCATGTTTTTATGCAAAACATTTTATCTATCATGATGAGTATTGATTAATGTACTGGCATAGATTTTTGCTTCAGAAGAAAGAGCATTGAAATATTTGATTAAACACACACTCACAGAACCCAGCAGATTGCATTAAGTTTTTTTCAAACAAATACACTGTACTGGGGAAATTGCCAAAATTTAGGCTTATTATTCCCGAGGGTAGCTCTGACAGAATTTTGGAGAGCTACTTTAATCCTCTAAGAATGAAAGTTCTAGACATGAACAGGATTGAGTAAATGTTTGTTGTTTGGGTATTTTTCTGTAATTTGTAAACTATAGTGCATTACTCTGTAAAGACTATTATTCTTACTAATATCTAATCCCTCACGGTACATTGCACAGTTTATGTGTGGCTCATGCTGTTTGTCCAGCAAATTAAACGAGAAGCCAGAAAAATCAAAGAGAGAGGAGCCTTTGAGGTCAGAGAAAAATGCAGCACATAATGTGATGTGCAAGGAGTGTGCAAGTGGTGTGTGCAAGTCCTTAGAGAAAACCTGAAAGCTTTTAAAAGTATCTCATCTCCAGACTGCCTGAACAACAAAGGATGCCTGCAACAAGAAAGCTTGGGATTTTGCAGCAGACAAGTTAGAGACATGTGGAAATCAGGGATTTTTGTTTTCTTATGTGGGCTAATTTGCCTTTTAATAAGACAGAAAGCACGTGGTGTGATGTGCCATCAATCTTTAAGTGCTCAGGGGGACCACTGACTATTAAGAGAGAGCAGCATAAGAGTCTGGCACGATCCTTTACTCCCCATTACAGTTATTTTTAAAATTTTGAATATGAAAATTATGATCTAAGCATGAACTCCCAAAGGTTAATGGCTTTTCTGCCAAGACAGTCTCCATCAGTAACTGCCCGGGATTCAGTCCAAAGGTGCTTGAGTATTGGAACAGCACTCACTGGTTTTAAAAGCAGATATTACTCTGCTGAACAGCATCATCTGTAAACTGTAGGTCTCATTCTCCAAGTGGTCCATTTCTCAGTTTCAGCTCTGCCTGCATTAAATTGCTTTTAACTAAAGAGACCACAGGGAGAATCTGTGGAAGGCCTGGCTTTCATCACTCCCAGTGAAATGAGCTCCTTCAGTTCTGGGTCAGGAGTGACCCACTTGCTGCCAGGAGTTTCTGCACCAAAACCCCTCCAGTTGATTATTTCCTGGAGGAAGCTGGCTGTGGTGTGTCCTCTCAATAGACAAGGCTTCATGTTCTTTTCAGGCTGTTTTCTGGCCTTCTCAAGCTCTAGATATGCTGTTGACTTCAGTGTATTTCAAAACTCAGAGGTAAAAGACCTCGAAGAATTAGAAAACTTAGGAAAGATCCACTTTCCTTACTTGAAGTACTGAAGCTGAATTCAAATGTGGTTACTGACTCAAAGCAAAAAGGGCCCAAACATTGCACCAGGAAGTTTGGTATTTCCATGAATTTCCAAACTGCCCCAGCAAAATGCACACCTGTGAAACCATGGTCAGGCAGAGCACAGGTGTCTGCCGTGGAAATTGCCCAAGATTGTCCCTGATAGCCTGGACTTTCTGCATCCCAAGGCCAATTAACCACCCTGCACTTCTCTCCCCAGAACTGGTGCCTCGTGGCTGGTCATGCTTCCTCAGCTCGTTAGAGCAGTGCAAGGGACTGGCTCTCACTGGGCATGAGTAATTCCTGAAATATATGATGGTGCACAGCTCTTTTATAATGGATTTTGGAGCGTGGAGTCCTCATCTCTGTCTGCATTGGCCAGAGCAGGAGATGAACTTGTTCTTGCTCTCCACAGGGGATTTACTGTGTTCTCTTCACAGTCACCCAGCACAGGGCTGCAGGGGGGAGCATCTTGCTGCTGAGGGCATTTTCTTTTACTCTGCAGCTCCTGTCTCACTGTGCTCTGCTTTACTCTGAGGATGCTGCAAACACAAAGGAAATCCGGTGGTTGTTGAGACATTCTCCTGCTGCATCCTTCCTTTAGCCCAGTTTCAAAGCACTCACTGAAACCCATTTCAATCCCTGGCTATCGTCAGGAAGTTTTCGTGGTGAATAGAATAAGAAAATGACTTCTTATCTTCTGCACTTTAATTGACATTAATAAATAGTTTGTGCATTTAAGGACACTGTTATTGGATGGGTTGAATACTGCTTTGTAATATTCCTGCTCTTAATATTTCTGGTTGTGTGCTTTTAGCAGTATGTGAAAATGGACCAGGAGTGAGTTCTTGGATCATTAAGTCCAATCCCTCTGCAACAGTATCAAATAAACTTTTTCATTAGCCTACCAAGTTCTGTCTTAAAGATTATAAGGTTTATTGCCCTCTCTACTCCATTTGGATGAATCCTGAGTATCAGAACCTTTCTGGTTAGAAACCTGCTAATATCTAACCTAAATTTATTCAAGCTCAGCTAAAACTTCTAGACTTTTCTTAAATGGTTCCTCAGCATATTTATTTTGAAATAATGACCCTTTATGGTTTTGCTAGACTTGGCAAATGTTCTTAGTCTTTTCTCATAGAAAAACTCTCTTAAAAAGACCTTCCTCTTGCCTGTCTCAGTTTTCCTTTGTAGCAGAGCTCACTGGGTTTGGCTGCTGAGATCAGTAAAGAAATGAAACCCAAAATTATCACTTTGTCTTCCCGCTATTTAAACTCTTTGCACATCTTCAGTCATTGCAATGACTCTGAGTCATTACTTGTTAAAATTTCCATCTTTATTTCTGAAATTAAGCCCCTCTTTTAAGTGCCTCTTCCATCCATACCTGCTTTAAACCTCTGGTTATTCTTCCATGGCAGAATGTCTGCAATTTGGAAGTCCTTATTCCGGGTGGGCTTTCAACTGAGCTTTCTGGAGAACAGTTCTGGCTTTAATGCTTTGTGGATTGATATCTATGGTAGATATATGTGCAGCTTGCTGTTTCAGCCATTTCCACATTTGTTTCATCCTCAATAGAAACACACAATAGCCCAAATTACTTTTCTCTGTAACATGAAAGATTTTTTATTAACATGATAGCAAAAGGAGAGGGAGGAGAGAGTTTGAAATAAATGCAAGCTATACCTAGTTCAGCATTACATACAAACTATATATCAAATTCAGTGTTCAGAGCTCTGAGATCTGAGTAATATGAAAGTTAAATATATAATGATGGAAAATGCATGTCTGAAAGTTAAGTGTGAATGTAAGTTTGTGCAGGGAACAGAGGGAACACAAGCCAGCAGGAAAACTTGAATATATGAAAGATGAAATAAGGGCAACATAATGTTTGTTCTTCAGTGGTTTTACTATCTCAGTGGGTCCTTTTTTAGACTGCAGAATTGGTCAAATACAAATCTCTTGATGTAGCTCTTATCAGCTTGTCAAGAATCAGCATCCAAAGCTGAGTGAGCATCCAAAAGCTCCTGTTTCCCTTGAGATATCTGGAAGAAGGCTGAGTTAAAAGTTCAGTCACCTCCTCCATGGCATTTGTCTGTTCCTGGCTTGGATTGGGAGCTGTTGATAGCAGAAGGGATGTTGGCTTTTTTTGTTGTTTGCAAAGCTCCTCTTGCTCATTTTAAAGGGAGCAAGAAATGAAAACAGTAATTGGTATAAATGTCATCTGCTTGGCAAATGTCACGAGATTTGCCAACAAATGAATAATGAACAAATGAATCAAGTTGGAAAAGACTCACTGCCTTTGTATCCTCATCCTGTAAGAAGGTTTTAGGCTTTTCACGTGGATTAGCTTCATAATTCGTAGGTTTTCAATATTTTTCCCAACAATCTTCATACATGGTCATCACTCATTAAAACACAGCCAGGCAGGACTTTGAGGCTGCGGGGCCCAAGGGGACAGTTCCACAGGCTCTCTGTGTTCCTGTCAGGAGCATTCCATGTGACCACTGAACTTTTAGGACACATGGGTGTATTTTTGCTTGACTTGTTGGCTGAATTTCTCTGTGTTAATCCTCACCTGACCTGGAATCTGCAATATTTTTGTGTTTCCAACAGCCCAGTAGATTAAGGATGTATTTCCCAATTCACCCTCTCTGTATTTCCTATATATTAAAAAACTTAACTGTAGAATTGCTGGAAGCAAATTTGTAATAATATTTAATATGTCCCTGTATTTTTGCTGTTTATCCCTATCTTAAATCTGAGTAATCCAGCCAGTCAGAAATTATTATTTAATGTTTACAAATGACCTCCAATGCTCTGAAAATTATTCTGTATTTATACAATGATCTGTTTACTGGAGATTCTAAATTTATTGCTGGTTTTTGCTATACAAGCCCCAGGACATGAATGTGTTCACTGGAAGTCTTTTTAGTGCTAATAAAAGCCCTGCTTTTGTAAGATTGGGACTGATGTTTACAGCAAAGGAATTTTATTAAAGCTTTTCTTCAATTTCCAACATCCAATATTAAATGTGCAGCATTTTAGGACCTGCATTTTGACAAATGGCATTTTACATTCAAATTGCAGTCAGTATTGCAAACAATACATTTGGTGTGAAATTTGCAAATTAGGCCTTAAAAATGTTGCCTTTCATTTGGTGCTGGCCAGTTTGCTGCTCTGTACAACCCTGTGTTTTCAGAGTGGTGCAGACTCAACATACACAAGTTTTAAACTGATTGAAGACTGATCTTTCTTGTTGACAAAACAGTTCTCTATTTTAACATTACACTGCTGGGACTTGCCATTTATTGCTTCTAAAGCCTTTCCCTGGTAGTGAAAGGCATCAATAACAACAGGCTGAACTTCCAGTCACTTGGGCCACTCTTCTTTTCCACCTCTTGCCCTGTGTAGTCCCAGCTCTTCCCCCTGTGTGTGGCTCTGTTGGGTGGGAAGCTTTGGCTCCTCCAGAGCTGAGATGGTTTTCAGCAGAGTTCTGCTGAATTTCTTGTCTCCTTCAGCATCCCTCAGCATTTCAGGCACAAAACTTCACCAGGAAAACTGATGAAACCACATCCAAGACCACCCTGAGGAATTCATCAGCAACTGGCTTTCACTCTGGAGTTAAAGCTCGCCAAAAAGTTATAGTGTGAAGACATTTCCGCAGAGGTTTGCCAGTTCCAAACCAGCTTAGCAACAGGGACATGAATGTCAGCTAAAATATGGAATTGAGAAAGGTAGTCTGAGGTGTTTGATCCCTCTCATATCTATGCAGTTCCATCTAATGGCACTCTTTGGAAAGAAATAGCACATGAAAACAATAAAAGGGAGCTTCTTACATCAATCATTTTCTTATTTGGTGCAAGTTATGTTATCAAAATTAACTTTTAAGCTATTACTTCCTGCTTCTTTAATATTTCAATTTATATCATTCTCTTTTCATTAATAAGCTTATGATTGCCTGCTTAGTGCTTTGCCAGAGCTCATCGAGAGTTGAACCTGCAGATTTTCAATTTAGGCCTTTTGTATTAATTCAACCAGTGAACCACAAGTGACATTATTTATGGACATGAGCCACCACAGTACAGTCTGTTTAAAGCTCTGTGTGTAGGCAGTACTAATGATACTTAGAAATCAACCCAAAATATTTTGCTCCTTTCAGTGTGTCTGCTCAGGTATCACTGTTCCACTTCCAAATTACCTACAGGAAGGCAATGCTGAGCCATAAACCTTTTAGGCAGAAAGAGTAATACCTTAGCATGCTTCTGAAAGACATATTGCTTCTATCTCTAGATTTAAACCAGTCCTGTAATATATAATAATTGAATTCCCATGAGCATCTTCAGTATTTTAAAAAGTGAGGCAGAAAAAAATCCTTATATCTCTGTGCAGTATTTTGCATTTCTTATTGTGCAGCCAGTTTTTTTAGAGGAGTCAAGGAAGGAAACACCCAATGTCAATGTGTGTTGTAATTACACTCCCTATCACCAATGCCAAACTCCTCTGTGCTCTAATTATTGGAAGAGGTGATCAGATATTGGAACTTCAAAACTGATAAGAAGGAAAATCTTTTCTGTGCTTCGTGTTCTTCCTCTCATTCTGACTCCTTCGAGTCTGCTGTGAAAGTCCCTGTTAAATTCTCAGAGCCAGTAATCAGAAGATCAAATTTCATCTCATAACAATCCCCTTCACAGCTCTTTAAGTCTCAAAAGAGTTATCATTTCAGAGTCCCTCAGCCTCAGGGTTTGGTGCTCTGGAGCTGCTGAGGAGGCAGCCCCTTGAAATGATGTTGAGCTGCCACGTTCACTGTGCTCAACAGGGAAATAGGGGTTTGTTAAAACCCTTCTCCTGCTTACAAGCCTGAGAGTTGGAATTTTACAGGGTCATTTAATGTTTGGAAGATCCACAGTCACCTTTCTTTTTTGTACATTCAGTGGTAGATGAAGGGGAGGTGGAAGGTGTCCCTTCTCATTGCAGGGGGGTTGGATTAGATGACATTTAAAAAGTCCCTTCCAAGTGAAATTATTCTCTGATCCTGTGATATCTTTGATCTGTATATTCATTCTAACCACTTAACTGACTGTCTAAAATAAATAAATAAATAAATAAATAAATAAATAAATAAATAAATAAATAAATAGCAAATATGTCATGATAGATTCTGTTACATTAATGGAGCATAATTATCAGGAAACATTTCTACAGATCTGTGCTATTAAACCTTTGTGGAATAGCAGGGGCAGGAAGATTAACAAGTTTTCAAATTAGTTACGAGAGAAGTATCAAGCTTTCAGTCTGTTTTCAATTACTGCATTTATGTTCTCTACTTTCACAATGAAACCCTGAAAGATTCATTGCAAGTAAATACAGAGTATTCAGTAACTGCAATTTAAAAAGTCAAAATTTCTGACAGATTCCACGGAGTTATTTTCTACTCCAATTAGTATATTTAAAAAAAAAAAAAAAAAGAAAGCTTGCATTGCAGTCAGTGTAAAATTACCACCTCTATGAAATCAAATATGGCAATTAGATAAAGTACTTTGAACTGTGGGGGGTTTCATGTTCTTGGATTAGCTCTTAACTTTGTAGAATTGTCTGTGTAGCTTTGGCAGTCCCAGTTCTTACTCAGTTCCCTGCTGTGATTTTTTTAACACTGGAACATTTTGAGAAAGTGGAAACAGAAATGAACTTCGAATGAGAACAGGCTTTAAGCATCGAGGAGATGTGTTCTGGAGTCATCCAACAGAAGGGTTTTCCTGTCAATTCAGCAAAACATTTTCTAGGAATGTAAAGAATAGTTTTTGACAAGAAAGTCTCTCACCTCAGAAATGTGAGTAGGAGGGTGAAGGGACCTTGAATCTCTAATGTGAAAAGAGAAGTTCCCAGGCAGAACACTCTTCTGGGTCTTCTGGCGAGTGGTTATTACTTCTCTTTATGGCTTGCCCTGAAAGTCTGCAGTTTTTATTCCCCACTCCCTAGATGTTAATTGGAGGAGGGGTTTGGTCCCTTCATTAATTATGCAAAATTCACTCAGTAGCCTGATGGTCGTGGCACTCAACTGGGATTCAGGCTAGACTGTGTTTGTGCTGCTGCTGTAAATAAAATCCACTCCGTGACTTTCCAGTGTCCCACCTTTGAGATGTCAGTCAAATCAGACTGGGGGAGTCACCACCTCCTGTCTTGGGGGTGTGATAAATTTATGTTATGTGAAGGTTGTGCAGAGAGCCTATAGCATATATTTATCCCCAGCCAACTCAAGTATTCAATTATCATTTGCACCTAGAGAAAATAAGACTTTTTTTTTCATTATTATCTCTAGAGACAGAGCATGGCTTTGTTCCTGGAAAGGTATCCAGAGATATTTTCTCTCCTCTTTTTGTTGTTTGGAAGTGATCCAGCATTGCTACTTTCGTGTTTTATTCCTACAGTGGTAGAAATTAAACATATTGTATTAGAATTTCTGAGAGATAAAATCCTTTGCCTGGGTCTTCACTGCTTTCTGATTAATGCCAACTACTAAAAAACTTTCTCAGTCTCCATTCTTTTCCATTTTCTGGCACAGGATCTTTAATAAGTGGATATTGCAAAGTAGACTTTTCCAATATCCCTCAACTCACCTTTTCTTTTTTTTCTCAGAATTCTCTTTGCATACTGAAGAACAGGCAATTTCTATTATTATCTCTCTTCATACTTTTCCAGGGAGAGCAAATGCTTCAGAATGTTCTAAGGACTTGCTACTGCACCTGCAGGATTCAGGGAGGGAAAAAGCTCACAAATCTTGTGAACATCAGTGATGTGATCACACTTAACTACTGCAGTGTTTCACTTGTATTACATTTGAACTCTAGCAGCAAAACTTGGCGTGAAATAAATATTCTCTGGCAGTCTTTGTACTTTTCCCCTGTCTAGATCTGCCCTCTGAAAAGAAATTATTTTGTTCCTTAATGAGGGCTTATGTTTTTTCACACATCTGAATAAACATATTCCTAAAAATAAAACGCAGTTTTAAAATAAAGCACAATTTTTGTGCCTTAAGGCTCTTTTACAACTGTGTTAAATTTCAAAATGATGTTACTTTTCAAAAGAAAGAGGATAGAACCAAGGGCTAAAGCATGCTGTGCACTTCATTGAAATCCCAGTTATGTTCATTGATAGATTTTCTCTCCTGTTTATTTTTAGGTATTTTTATTTGTCCTCTGGCCTAAACTATTGTGAAGCCAATTTTTTTGAGGGATTTGAGGAAGGACTGTCACAACAGTTAAGATTTGGGTTAGAGGAGTTTTCTACTGTAGTCACAGTTTTACCCCAATTTGACCAAATCAATAATCTGTAAATTTTTCACGTAGCACACTCTGCTAGAAAGGAATAGTTTTGTAAAGGTCTTGTGAAAGATATTTGAACTACTTAAATTATTTCACTTGTCCACACTCAAATTTAACCTATTTTGTTGTGAAGTAACATTTAAGCTGCCACTGGTGGAGAATGCAGCCTTATGACATCAAATTCTCTTGCAATCTTTTCGATTTTTCCTCTGCTTCCCCTTTTTTTTCTCCTTTCACTGGCGAAAATTTTGAGCCTTGCAACTTTTTCTTGCTTACTGGTAATTTGTAAGAACCAATATGGTCTGCTCATGTTAGTTTTGTTCTTGCAGCTCTGTCACAGCTTTATTATGATAATATCTAGGAAAATGTTCTTTAATATGTATGGGGAGTGACAGTTGGGAATTTGGCTCCACTGATTTATCCAGCCTTTAGCTTTGATCTCACCACACAATCCATCTTCTTTTATGAAACAAAACAAACCATTCTAATTAGTTGGTTGTTACAATCAGTGATCATCAACTGTGGAAGACTAATTAACCTTGGTAGTAAAACATAATGTAAGTATTTTTTGTTTGTTTGTTTAACGAGTTAAGAAGTCAAGAGAACAAGGTTGGTTAAAAAGAGATGAAAACACTATCAAAGACTCAAACCTGCTCCTCTAAACTCACATCTGGTCTCTTGCCTTGCCCAGAAGGCAACTGAGCAGACAGAAACACAGGAAACTTATATATCCTCTGCTTTTTCTTCCCTCTTTTTTATAAATTCTGTCTTTGTACCTTATTGGCATTTAAGTTGATGGCTCATGTTGAACAAAAAGGACATTTCATAGTTTTGTTCTCTAAATTATTCTGTCCATTCCTCATTGCCACATGTTGTAATGTGTGTGCCATTATTCCGGTCATTCATCCAGCTTTAAATCTCTTTCAAGTCCTTTGACACATTTTTTCAGTCTTAACTAATCCAGTTTACCTGAAGCCCAGGACTGCCAAATTGAATTACACTGCAGTCAGTCCTGCTTAGCACCTCATCCATACTTAATTTCTGGAGCCTCTATGTTTTATGTGTGCATAAATTTTTCATTTGCAACAATACTTCAGCTTAGCTAAGGGAGAGGGTTTTGTTGCTTAGTTCCTTCATTAGTTCAGGATTTTGTGCTTGGTTTTGGACCAACTGCCTGTGTAACTGGGGTTCATGGTCCTTTCAGAAACTCGTGTAGTTTGTGATGAGCACGATGGGAGCTGTTCATTTGCAGCCCTTCACAGCACACCAGCAGTGTGCTGAGTGCTGAAATGGGAGCCCTGCCCTCCTCACAGCTGGGGACAGAACAGCACTGGCACTGACACCTCAGGAGCACAGTCAAGATGAGATAAATTGTCTGTAGACACTTGGTCAGGAAATACGAGCTGAAGATTCAATTTTACTCATATTCAGTGGTCTGATTACCTGTTTAGAGGGCTCTCTGCTAAATTCCAAAAGGCAGGGAAAAAGTTAAGATCACTAGAATTAAAGAGTAAGTCCAGATAACAAATGAGAGGGAAACAGCAACTGGAAAACAGAGAAGCTGATGTGAGAAGAAATATGGTATGTTTGGTTTTGGCATAGTGAGCTTCCAATGTGGACAAGGTGTTCCTGAGAGGAAATAACAATAATTGGACAAAGAGACAGAAGGATAACCCAGAGCCAACACCTGTAAAGTTTCTCAGACTTCCAAGGATTGAAGTGTAGAAAGGCAAGACTAGACTATTACAGGTAAAGCACCAAAATGGTATTGAGATACCATTTAGAGAGAATGTAATACTTAATATGATACATCCTAGCAGAGAGGGAAAGAATAGTCAAGAGTAGATGAAGAAATAACTGCTTTTCCAAGGGGCCTCATTTCTGAGGTTGAATGAAGCAGAAGGAAGTTTCGGAGGTAGGAGGGGAAAAGTGCAAGGAAAAGGAGATTGGGTGGGAAGGAGGTCAGAGCAGAGTGGTCAGGCTGAAAGACTGGGATTAAAATGGTTAAATACAACAGCGAGTAGGAAAGGGCATCGCAATTTTTTCACAATTTTATAAAATTTTCCTTTAACAAGCTGATCAGATCTTGAGAAAATAGGGCTGGAAGAGAGAGTCAGAGATGCCAGTCAGGCAGAAGGCAGACCACAGGCAGTGGGATTGGAGAGAGGAAGGGTATTTTATGAAGAAATGCAACAACACTGGGGGAAAAAGAATGGGATTAATTTGCAGTGAAAAAATTAGTGCAATCCCTAAACTTCCACCACAGCAGCAGAGAAGTGGTAGAAGGAATAAAAATAAAGTCCAAGAACTCAAAAGTGAGCAGCTGAAGGGCAGTGGAGGGAAGGAGATGGAAAGACAAACTGTAGAGAAAGCCATCTGAGAGCTCACAGGAACAGAGTTCAGTACACCAGAAAAATGTGGTCCAAAGAGTGAGCATTTCTTGAGAGTGAAATGGTTGATTCAGGAGAGCACTACAAAGGATGAAATGGAGCAATATCAGAGTGGTGAGAACATAGATGTGTAGGTGACCACTGCACAATAAACAAAGGGAAATGTGTGCTGAAGTGAAATTTGAGTGATTCAAAGTAAGGTGGCACATCCTAAGCCAACAACACTATCTGCACAAAACTGATTCCTATTTAATAACTCAGCAGCAAAGTATTTAATTTTTTTCCTTTTTTTTTTTTTTTTTTTTTACAAAACCTGTTAAAGTCCCAGGTAATGTTATGCTTCCTATCTAAGTGTGCCACTGGTTGACTCTTACTTTTTAACGTGGTAAAATCGACTTTTGGGGAAGCTGCTGTAAAACGCTGAGACTTCCGAAAGTATAAACGCGCAGCTACGTCTCATTTTTGATGGCAGCTGGAGCCTCCATGGTGGGGAACCTGTGGAGCTGCATGCTCAAAGAACATGGGAAGAAAGGGGGGTTGGAGCTGTGTGGTTGCCAGGCTTCGTGATTCAAGGGCACAGCAAAGTGAAATCTTAATAACTCAGTGGAAGTCCCTCCCGAAACGCGTGTCCTGCGGTTTCCACAAGTGTGTCCATGGCATTCAGCTTCAAATTTCTCCTCAAGGTGTGTTGCACCACGTGCTGTCTCCACACTGGATCATGTGCATCATAAATTAACGTGATTATGTAAGTTCTGTCTCTCAGCTGGGCCCTTCCTTTAAGCTGCAGTCACCTTTCATTAGGACCCAGCCTGATAGAAGATGGGTAATGCTCTTGATGGCCTCATTTGAGAGCTGGGAATGGTAGGGATATTATGAGCTCCATCTCCAGCATCAAATAAGCAGACAGACAGCACTGAATACCTGAGAAATGCAGCAGAATGTTTAGACATTCACAGTACTGAGCTCTCTTAAATCAGCAGTGCTGAATAAGCAACAGGGGCATTAGCCTATTTAGATGCTAAAAAGGTTGGGATTTTAAAATTACCTGGCTCCTTATAGTATTTATAACTGATTTGGTTTGCATCCATTTTACTAACATTCATTTTATTCTGACATAGGAAACTGCATTCTGATTATTTCCCCAAACCAACCTTGTATAGTGGATTTTGACTACACTCTGGAGGTGGCTTTGGGATTGATTTTTTTTTTTTTTAAATTGTCTTTTGTTTGACAAGCCAATTCTATTCAGAAATCACACATGAATTCTTAGGTAATCAATGCTAATTGTAAAAATCCTCAACAGCTTAATCTGCTGTAGATTTCTTGAGAATTTAATAAGCCTCTCTCATAATAAAATGTGTCAGAAGGGGCAAATATTTTGCTAGCACAGCTTGTAACTGATTGTTTGTACCATGGCAGCAAGTATTCACACAGCAGAAGTACTGTGCAGTCATTTTTAAAGAGAAACATTTGGTTTAGTGCCTTAAGGGCAAGAATTTTTACAATATTTTTTAAAATTCATTTACTTTCTCATCCCTACCAGCAATATGTCAATTTTTTGTGGTGTGGATTGCATGTTATTCGCCTCAAGAAAAAGCAAAAGCAACATAATGAAGCAGAACTCAGCTGAGCTGTCTAAGGATGCTTTGGGGGGAGGGTGTTGATTTTTTCCCCTGCAGTTGCAAAGTGACAATAAGATTTTCTGAACCTTTTTCCTCCAGAAAAGAAAACAACAACAACAAAAAAACCAACCAAACTCTCACTTTTTTGGGCAGTAGGGCATTTTGGAATATGAAATTAAGGACTGTGTTGACTGTGAGTGAATAAATAAGGCTGGGTTATGAACTGTACTGAGGGACAGAGAGCTGGTGAAGATCCCAGGGTGGGTTTGCCACCTATTTCAGCCCCTTAATTTGTCCCAATGGTTTCTTCCTGCCAAACAGCTGAATGTCTGCAGAGACATGAGACAGTGGAGTTTGGATGGTGTTAAACTTCACAGACCTCCCTCTGCATTTGGCCAAGAAGGAGGATGGTTTGAAAGCTTCTCTGTCCTCAGCTCCTGGGAGAGTCGTGTTGGAACTTTACAGAGTTATTAAATGCTGCCAAGAAATCTGCCTTGATCTGCAGCCTCACTAAGTCACCTGCACCTTTGTGTCTGCACAGCTGAGGCCACCCAGGGTTCAAGCCTGGAACTAGAAATATGAGCTGGAGCAGGGAAGTGGTGGGACAAGACTGTTCTGCCACACGCAGTGAAAACAATTTTGAAGCTGTCTAATTGCATGGAACAGGGCATAGTGAGGGAGGATCAGCTTTCCTCCCCAAACCAACCTGACAGCTCAGATTAATCTCACACACCATCAGCAATTCAGCTTCCTTGGAGACCTTGGCAAGCTCTGCCAGCAGGAGGAGGCAAGACCTGGTCAATACATTATTTTAATATTAAAATAAATGGATCCTGGGCAGAGCAAAGGTACCTTTATCCTGTTAGAATGTATTCTTTTTTGGGGAACAGAGAAAAAACCATAGGCTGTCAGAGAAGGGAAGAAAGGCTAGTGGCCAAAAAAAAGTATTACATTTGCTGCACAGCTCACCTTTAAGTGCTCAGTGCCAAGTTTCTGCATCTCAGCATGAGAAATCCAGGGCTCAGAAGTGGCTGCTGAAGATTCCTACAAACCAAGGAGTGGGGAGGGAGATTTCGGCTTTAATTATGAACTTCCTGCTATCTCCCCTCCTCCTTTGAAATTCAAGGCACTTCATTTTATTTTTACATAGTTTAGTGTCTGAGATTCCTTTTTATGTTAGTAGAAAAATAATGATGAAAAGCAAAATAATTCTCTTATGAAAATTCATGAGACCAGGCAGAGTTTAGAAGCTGTGTTATTTATTCAGGAGAGCACAATGACTTTTAAGAACACTGGGATTTTATGTTTGTATGGATTTTTTGGTTTGGCTCTTTTCCTTTGTGCACCTTGCCTGTTTACCCACAGCTGTGCAGCTGTTGAGCATATGCATTAGGTCTGAAAGTTAAAAATCATCTAGAAATTAAATTAAAAAATAAATTGCCTGTAAGCACCATAATCTGTTAGCTAAGACTGTAAGGGGAACTTTCAAACCCCATTTTTATGTGTTGAAGTGCTCAAAGGCAGAAATCCATGTCCTTCTCTAATAGCCTTAATAAACAATCTTAGCACTTTTAGTCCAGGAATAACATCTCAGGAAGATAATAGTACTGAGAGACCCTGATGCTGTGCAGAAGGAGTTGTCTTGGCAGTTTAAGAGTATTTATAATGACATTTATATCTGTTTAGACACAGACCTTGCTGTTTGCTGAGTAGCCTTGCTCAAGTAGTTGCAGTCAGGGGTTCTCTGACTCGGTGTTGCTGGATCTCAGAAATCATCTCAGCACTTCTGGCCTTCTAAGTCCTCAGAATCTCTATCAGCTTTTCCAGATCCTCTGTTCCTTTAAAACACACAAGAAAATAAAAAATAAAAGAGTCCTTTACCTTGCAAAACCAACAACCCTGAGCATCCTGAGCCCCAAGACTTTATTCTCTTTCAAGAACTGGTTTCTGGCTGGGCTTAGTGGGATCCATGCAAGAATCTTCAGGGCATTTTCCCTGCAGGATAGGTCAGGGTTTTTCTTGCAAAACATGCTGCTGTACCAAAACTTTCAGCCTTCCCTATATCTAACTGAGAAATTCCTTCTGGGGTGTTGTATCCCCCATGCTTATTTTATATTGCCTTCTTACTGTTGGTAACAAATAAAGGCTTGACTCTTCCTCTTTCCTTGGAGGTACCTGTTTTTCATTTCACTGGAATGACACCTGGTATACTTTCACCTCAACAGCTGAGATTTTTTCCTTTAACTCTTCCCTAAATTTGTCATCTCCAACTCTTATCCTCTGAGTACAACCTGCCTTCTGGGAACACTCCTGTGGCTGCTGGTGCTCTCCACAATGGACAGATTTAATTCCCAATATAATCTCATTGGTGTCATTGTTTGAAAGAACAGCAAGTGGAGTATTCAAGTGAGAAAGTCTTGAAGGAGCCTCATTCTGCCTGAAGGGTCCCCAGTCACTGTCAAGCCCCATTAAGGACCTTTGCAAATAGCCCAAGGTACAGTGAGGACTGGCCCTTTTATTTTTTATGGCTCTTTTAAGCCAGATCTGTTGGGGAACAGATATGAAGGCAGCAAGAGGAAGTAATCAATAACCTCAGTACAATCAGATAGTTGAAATTATTTCTTTGAATGTTGAAATCAAAGGAAGTGGCAGTATGTAAGTGCAGTGGGGTGATGCTGCAATGCAAGGCAGCTCTGCATGTTATTATTCTTTGTATGTGAAGATGTAAAATCCAGGTAGAGAAATTGCTGTAATCATATGTCTGTTCTCATTTTACAGTGTTTGTATTAAATAAGGAGTCTGTATCTGATTCAATAGCATAGTACCTTTTTTTTTTTCAAGGTAACAAGTGTAGACTGTTTTCCTCACATAGCTTGACTGCCAGAGGCTCAAGGTATATCCAACTCTTGTGAAAAATATGAAAGGTTGTAGAAACAAGGCTAAGCTCTTAATTCTAATAAACAGAATAACAAAATGATACGAAGAGAGAAGAGAGCATTGCCATTTCTACTGACATGTTTCAGCTTTGTCATTCTTTTCCTTAAGAACAAGAGAAACAACTTATGCAAAGGAAAGATAGAAACAGGCAGGTACTGCTGGGTTTTATCTTCAGTGTGATAAGCTTCCTCCAGAGAGACAAGAACAACCTGTTCATAAGGCATGGAGAAGGTACAGGCAGTACATTTTAAACTCTTCCCACAGTGAATTGTTCCAGCTTCAGGAAGTTTGCTCTGTCAGAGATCTTTCCAGCTTCTCAGGAAGCACAAATACTCTGGTGCACTGAAGTTTTCAATTTTATTTAATAAGGCTTGAAATAGTCGTACGTGACTCAGGAATTTTGGGTTGATGTAAGCTCTGGAAAGAAAGAAAGATGGATGAAGTTAATCCCAATCCTGAGGAATGTCTCCAAGTGGGCTGTAATTGTAAACTAACAGACACCTGAAGACAAGTTTACCTGAAGAGCCCTTGCAGTAGGTGGGCCCACCCATGGGTGCCTAACTCAAACCTGCCTTCCAGGGACCTGCTAACCCTGGGGATGGTGAGATGGCTTCATGGCAGTGATCTCTGGAAGAGACCTCTGGGAAGAGATGGTCTTTCCTGCAACCAGCCCAGCGAGGACCAGAGCTCTGAGGGCTTTCAGGCTTCTGTGTTGAAAGTAGAGGAAACAGGGTCAAGAGTTTCTGTCTCTGTAGCACTTTACATGTCAGGGAATGTGCCAAACCCCAGCCTTGGGTCCTCAAGACCACTTGCAGCCTGAGAGAAACTGGCACACCACCATTCACAATGTAGAAGTTTAGCAAAACCAGTTTATCTCCATGAAATAATTTGGTTTCATCAAGTCAGTCTTTTGTTTCAAAGGCCTGTTTTATCAAAAAATTCCTGACCAGCTCAACACTGTTCAGATAGGACCTGGAGCAAGTAATTGTATGATTTTAGGCACAGAAAAACCAACAGGGGAATGCTGCAAGTAATTTGCAACATGAATTGAACAGAATTCTAGGTTTGTGTAGCATCACTGAACCAATGAGTTAAAGAACAAGAAGAGACAGTACCAATCTCACTCTTTGTTTACCTGATACTTTCTGTCAGTAGAAATCGTGTAACTTATTTGCTGGGGGTTCTGAGAAACTTTCTGCTGTTATTTGCACCAGAGCTTTGAAAACTCACCTAACAAAACCTCCTTTGGGTTTTCTTGTCCAATAAAATCACTGAATAAGTTCTAAAGCCTAAGGAGGAACTTCTGCTTACTGTCTCCTTCCTCCCAAAGCTTTGGTAGGACTTTCAAAGCAACAGCCTACCAACTTGTATTCGAAGAAATCTGATTTGTGATTGCACTAAACCCATCGAGGCTTAATCTGACAATTTATTGTATGTGCATTTGGGAATAACTGGTCTTGAAGCAGAGTAACATACTCTTAAAGCTGTAAATTTTCTTTGAAATGAATGAGTCCTAGTGCATTTTGTGTCTTTACTAAAGTTCATTTACAGCTTCAATTGAATTTGCACTAGGATGATCAAATATAACCACATAAAAGCACAGACTTAGTCTTGCTTGTAAAAGCTGTTGATATTTTGGTTGTTTCTAGCTGGCAGAGATAAGGCAAATATTAATTGAGAGAAAAAAGTTGATGTAATTTGCCTTTTTAAATTATAATTTCCCAATTGTTTTTCTGAGTTTTAGTCATTATCTTATACAGAAATATAATACAACTTATTAAAATATGGTGTGCCCCTCTTTTCTGATAGGCTGTGTTCTCAGAAACAAACTTCAAATTTCACCCAAAAAAGATGAGTTATTCCCTTTCAAAAATACTGCTTTAAAATATTATAAAATGTCCATTTTTCCGAGAGTATTGTAAGACAAATAAAAATGAAATTATTCATAATTCTGGGACGTGTAAAATTTAAAATTAAACATAAATTAATCAAATTGTACATGTCAAGAAACAAACATCGTTTTTTGGTGCAAATAACTTTATTTTGGCCTCTGGCTTTGCCAGAGGTTATTTCCACATCTGCTCTTCTGTGCTGTCCCTGAGATAATTGTTATAATAACTAACACAGAGATTCCCTGAACAGCTCAACCCATGCCATCCAGTCAAAGGGTTGGTCAGGAATTAAGGCCTTGGGTTTGGTTTGGGGTTTGTGGTGTTGGTTTTTTTTTATATGACTCGACGAGAGATGTTTTGTTTGAGGCATTGGGTTGATAAACTTTTGCTGCCACAAAGGCCCGGTTCAAACTCCCCAGCAGGTTGTCTCAGTGCCCAGAACTGACGCTCCCAGCCAGGCTGGGTCATTCCCATGCCTGGCACTCACAGCTGTACCCACTTGGGGCTGATTTTTTGGCTGCCCAGAGCACACCTGGAAGCTGTAAAATCTTGGGTGGAGCCAAGCTTTCTGGAGCTTCTGAGCCCCCTTTTTGCACAAAGCCTTGTGCTTGGCAGCCCTAGGTTGTGCTGTGGGGGTCTGTGGCTTTGGAACTCTGCTCAGAAATTCCATGTACAGTCCTGGCCTCTGGCTGGCAGCATCTGGAAACCCTGGAGCATCATCCCTTCTCCTGTGCCAGCCAAACAGATGTCATCTCCCTGTGTCCTCACAGTATGTGGTAAGTGGTGTGTCTGTGTAATGAGTAATGAGGCTGAGTCACTGCACATTCTCCCTGTGTGAAGTGTGTTTTAAATCACTAAAACTTCTTTACGTGCTCAAAGGGTAAGAGGCTCAATTCTGTAAGACTTTAAAACTCCTTAAAACTTCTGCCTTTTGGTGCATCAGTTCACTAACTTGAAAAGCAAAAGCAGGCAGGGTTTGCCTACAAGTCTTAATACTTGACCAAAACATTTGTGTCTGGAATATTGAAAATAGTAATGGATCCTTTCAACTCTGGGAATTGAAGCAGGATTAAAGTTCTTGTCAGGGGGAAAAAAAAAAAGAAAAAAGAAAAAAAGAACAGAGAAAAAGGGGTAATTTGCTTTGGCCTGGCTTGCTCCTGACATATTTATTCTAAACCAACATGATTAGCACAGCAGAGCGTGTTCCCAGAGTATGTGAATGTGCACTTCCACTGAGAAGGGATTTGCTGGCTGGCTGCTTATGGCAGCCAATGCTCTCGTCTAGGTTTTAATTTGTTTGTTTGGATGTTTGATGTGTTGTTAGGAGTTATAGGATTGAAAAGCTTCCAAAAGTCTTATCCAGCCTCTCAAAATACCACTCCAGAGAAATACATGTTTGTTTTCCAAAAATAGATGTTCTTTTTATAAAATAGGTGCTTTCCTGTAGTTTTGGGTGGGGGTGTGGAATCTGGGTGTCCAGTTCAAACCTTCAGCTGTTACTCACTTGGCCAAGCTGACAGAAATTACTTTTGACTTGCTTCAAATAGAGTGACACTTTGCACTATTGTTTCTGACAAAAATCTGTCTTGTAAAGAATATATTAATTTTTAAAAGCCAGACTGTTTCTTGCAACCAAAATAGCTGCTCTGCTACCAATTCCATGCACCTGTAGGAGTGAGGATGCTGCAGGTTTCTTGCAGCATTCCCTCCTTCATTACACACATTACATGAAGTACTACTGAAATTGTTAAGGTGTTTCTTTAAATTAATGAAATGCCTTGATGTCTATTCCACCCTGGCTTATTCTTGTTATTAAATCTCACTCTCTTTGAAAGAATAAGTTTCCTCTTACTATCAAAAGAAGATCCTGAAGATGAAGGTTGGGGGGGTAGGAAGAGAATAATGTTTCCTTCGTTGTCTGCAGGCAAAACTGCAAATATGTTCAGGTGAAACTGTTCTAGTCCCCAGCTAAGGGGGCACATCTGGTTTGTTTGTTCTTTTGGAGGCAGCTGCAGTGAGAACTGAGCTTGGGCCTGAGGCTGTGCATGTTCTTTAGACTCAGTAAAGTGATAGAAAGGGCTCAATGAACTGCTGGAATGGCTTAAAACAAACACATTTAATTACCTTTTTTTTTTTTTAAGTCATGATAGGAGAGCGAAAAATATCATGAACTCCAGAAGAATTTTTCAATAGGAACTGGCTTTGCAGTGTGAATGTTGAATTAAGAG
Organism: Manacus candei; assembly: GCF_025592945.1. NCBI lineage: Eukaryota > Metazoa > Chordata > Aves > Passeriformes > Pipridae > Manacus > Manacus candei. Next base: position 14,827,168 of record NW_026138085.1, on the reverse strand, counting down.
CAGGGAGGTGGAAGGCTGTGCAACTCTGTCCTCAGTGGACTTTTCTTTTAGCCTTATAATGTGAAATGCCTGATGTAGTTTGATGCACAGATGCTGTGCAGGGTATTTACCACTCAGATCCTGTGATTTGTGAGGCATCAGTGTAGCTCAGAACTGCAGTGTACATCTAATTTGGCTGAGGTGCTTGTTAGCTCAGTCGCTCATCCTCGCCCTGCACAATTCCTGCCTGATGGCTTTGATGACACTAAATCACACACCTCAGCTCTAGTATTTCTTCACTGATTTTTCTCTAGCTAATCTTAAGGTGTTCTTAGCAATTTTACATGTACACAAGGATCTGTCTTTTGAGATTATGAAAATTAAAGCCAAGGGAAAGGTAAAAAGTCTGCTTTGTGCTGTGATCCCTCCTTCTGCAGTGTCCAGAGGACCAGCACAGCTCCCTTCACCTTTGTCTCCAGGCTCTGCTCATCACTATCTGCAGTAGGACATTCAAACATATTTTCAACTCTGAGTTTGTACATTTGCAGAAATGCAGGGCTATAAGTAAAGTCAATGAGGAAATTTTCATGTCAGGCTGAAAAAAAACCCAAAAGACATGCCAGTAGTTGAAAGAGCTCGAGAAAATAAGACAGTCATTACATTTTGATACCCAAGCATTGTTGGGGGCTATGGAGAAGTCAGTTATTGTGGATAACTGAAATTTTGTACAGCCTCAGAGATCAAATCCACAGCTGGATTTTGGGGGTTCAGAGCCAAGCAACCCCCCACCCACAGCATTTAACATCTGTTGCGATGGTACCTCTGCAGGCAGAATGTGTCTGAAAGAGGGAGTGCTGCTCTCTGCATTAAGACTTCTTCAAAATAACAAGAGAATTTAGTCTTAAATACTTGGCTTCTATTTTCATAGTTTTATTATATCATGATTGGATTTCTTCTGTGGGCACAATCTTCTTAATAGTAGTATTCAGCTCTGACAAAGGTTGGACTTGAAGAAAACTAGAACTGAGATGAAAGAATAGAATTTTCATTATTTAGCAGCTGAATGTGTCATTACATCAGAGTTGGTATTGTGTAGCAAATTGCAAGCTGTAGTGAAATTGCTTTAAAAAAATATCTGTATATATTTTTCTAAAACTGTGATAAAGTCATTCAGCAGCACATTGAAATGTGTTTCTAGCTGAACTGTTATATCCTTTTTTTTTTCCCTGTGGTAGCAGAACAGATGGCAGTTATTTTTCTTACCAGTCTCCAGCAAAGCTGCTGCAATGCCTTGCTTTGCCTTCCCTTGTAAATGCTTTCAAGTGAAAGACAAGCACACATGACCAAAATGATTCTGCATTGTAGCACTGGCTTGTGGTTTCTAAAGCAAACTTTTAAGCTAACTTGCAGCATTAGGCTGGTGATAATCACTTAATGTTGTGCCAGTCAGGTAGTTCTTATGACAGGAAAATGAGCCCTTAGTCGGATCAATGGGTGTGTTTGGCAGGGAGGGTTTGGAGCAGATGTCTTCTCCATGGGCATTCTTAATGCAATAAGTGAGTATTCCATAACTTGAGGACAACTGCAGTCACTCCCCTAGGATGAACATTGATGGGTTTGGAGATGCTCTGTCGCTTTGTAGCATTCCTGGAGGGACCCTGGTTGAGCTGGGAATCTTGGCTGATCATTCAGCAACTGGTGTGTGGAGGGGAGTCCTGCACATACACAAAGGGGTTTGGTGATTTTGTACATTTTTATAAGCATAATATATATTACAATGTTTTTCAAAGGATTTGGTTTTAAAATTGTTTTAAAATTTTACTGCCTTCCCAGTAATTTGGCAACTCTGAGGAGCCTGGTGAAAACATCCCTAAATACAGCCTGATGTAACATTATTTGCCCGTGTGACAAGAAACACTGTGTACTTCAGCAAAATGCTGTATTCTGGAGTGAAATCATTTGTAGTTATAAATCAAAATGAAACTGCCAAGTACTGTAAATCTAGGACTGCCTACCAATTTATGGGTTCTTAGATTGCCTGCTGTAATGTGCCATATTATAGAAGCATTGTTAGGAGCTGTATTTAATGTACTTGCTTTAAATTGTAGTTTAGTGGACTTGGCAGCGCTGGGTTAATGGTTGGCCTCGATGATCTCTAAGATCTTTTCCAATCAAAATGATTCTAAATTAATACTGTATTGCAAATTCAGCTTTGCCTTATTGAGAGAAACTCTCATTCTTCTGTTTTGGACAAAGGTGTTCAAGAAGTGTGGTGTGTATTCTTTTACAGCCTTCGACAAAAGAAAGGCAACTTGGCCCAGAAGCACTGGACTGGACCAGCCAACATAGCAAAATGCAAGCCCTGTCCCATGACACATTCCAACCCTGTCTGTGGATCTGATGGACATACCTACACTACCAAGGTGAGTTCTGACATGCCTGTCAGTTGTGCTCATCCAGGCTGTGGTAGGAAGATGAAACATCTTTCCCTAACAGGCAGTGTCAAATTACAGTCCTCTTTAGTTTAGGAAAGTTTTTGTGTGTGTAAAAAGTGCTGATAAATGTAGATTTTTTTTTTCCATATTTGACAAGCAGCAAATCAGAGTGACAAATCAGGCTCTCATGACTTTCATGATTCATGTTTCTCTAAACAACTCGTTCTCCTAATGAAGTAGAATTCTTAATGTTGATGATGCAACAGAGAAAAAAAAAATCATTTGATCAGATGGACTTCTTCAGATAAGAGGATTTTGGGATAGTTCTTGTTCTTAAGATTAGATCTCCAAGTGGTAAAATAACTTAGCAGTATCATTCTTCAGCAATAGATTTATTTTTTAATTTTTTTTTCCAAACTACGTGGTTAACAATTCATTTAGCCCATGGTTTTATAGGCTTGTGTGCCAGATGCAGCATATATGGTACCATAAAAAAATTCCCATAACCCAGTGGGGATAAATTGGCTCATTGTTATACTGAAAAATATGATCACCTTAGGGCTTGAATCAATAAAAGAAACTGGCTTCACAGCCATTCAGCATTCCAGATCTCCCATTAGCAAATAAAGCCTTCCTTGTCTCAGGTACATCTTCCACAAACAGCACTTCAGGCACTGGAAGGTGTGTTTAGGGAATACCCTTAAGGTTCTCTTATCTTTGTGCATGCAAGGGAAGGTTTGACAGTCAGTAAAACTATCCTTCAAAATCCAAAAAACAGCCTTCACCCCAAAAAAAAAAAAAGGAAAAAATCCAGGAAAATAAAGCAATTGGGGGGAAAATTCCCTGCTGTGATGTAACAGGGATGATGTAGCTCTGTTATCTTCCCAGCTGGGCAGCTTGAATCCTTCACCATTGAACACCACAAATATTAAAATGCTGCCATGGCTCAGCCTTTTAAGCCTCTCTCCTGTTCTGGCTGAAGGATTTGCGTGGCCAAAGAAGCAAATCAGAAAACTGTGGTCTGTGCCCCCACAAACTGCACAAAAATGGCTACACGTTGCCTGTTAAACAAGTTACTCTTTAGTACTCTCCAGGAGTTTGTATTGCAGAAATTTAACATCTGTTTTTAGGATTAAAATTGGGCTTATTTTGAGAACAGCTTTATCTTTGTGAGCTCTTGAGAGTATGTAAGATATTCTGTAGTAAATAGATTTCATTGCATATTCTGTCACCCTATTAACTCATTTCTGTGCATTTTACCTGCATCTCAGTTAGCTCTGAGTGGGTTTTTTGGCTTGCTCTTATTTCTCCCATTAAATCCAAATGGTTTTCATCAGAAGTTCTGCCAATGTTACAAATTTGCCAAACTATTGTGACTGTAAGCCTGACAGCTCTCATGAAGACATGAAACAATTCCCATTGCTGACATGTTTGACTGTCAAAGATACACCCCCCAGCAGCTGATCTGTTTGGTTTTTCTTTTTTTTTTTTAAATGAGATTTTAAAATATTTATTCTGAAACAAATTTGTCTCATCTGAATTTATTGTATGTTTAACTATCAGTTGTTCTTGTCCTAGCAAAATTTAGGTTTTTTGGTTTTTGGCTTTTTTCAGAAGTCAAATTTTGGTAAATGAGATGAAAATACTTTAGGCAGAGCATTAAAATGAAATAGTAAATGTTAGTGTTCTAACAGGTGTTTTATGGTCAGGAGTGATCATGGCTTTCAGGTATCTTTTAAAAACAGAATATACTGCTTCCCTCAAGCTCAGTGTTAGTTTTCAGCAGATAACACAATCTCTCTTTCTTGACTTTAAGTGACTAAAATCAAAGCTTTCTTTGGTAATTTTCTTTCCCATACCAGTGCTGTTGTCAAGTATTATTCCTGGCCCTGCAGTGCTGACTGTGAAAATGCAGAAAGGTGGACACAGGAGTGTGGGCACTGCTTTATGTCTGTACATGTTGGCACCTGGCTCTGCATCCACTGCTCTGTGAACGTGCAGTGATACCCTGGGCACACAAACAGAGCCTTGCTAAGGTTGTAAACAAAAAATGGAGAGCAGCCACTGTTTTAGAGGGGGGAAAAAACACCTTCAGAAATTGTATGTTGGCCTCCTGGTCACGTCACAGCACACCCAGACACGGCAGGGGCTGAGCCCTCCTGGCTCAGCGTGGGTTTGGCCTCTGCCACGGGCACAGCGGGGGCTTGGGTGGGACACGGGGCTTGGCTGGTGGTTCCTGGCCTGGCAGAGCAGCATCAAAGTGCTTCACTAACGACCTGGGGCTGCCATTCGACAGCAGCAGTGGTGTTTGGACCAGGGATTGCTCTTTCTGTGCTTTGAACTGCTCACCAGAGGGGGGGGGAAAATAGATGAAAAGGAAAGAACACAAGGGAAGTGTGACTGGCTGATCAAGGGCAGGTGAAACTTGGGTGTCAGTAAATGTACAGTAATTCACATTAAGGAAATGCACACATCCCAAATATACACATCACAGGCTCTCATTTAGCCACTTGATCCCAGAATAATTCTGGCTGTTTTCTTGAAGACATTGTAGATGTCTTCAGAACTAGAAGTCATTCTAGAGGCAGGAATTTCTTGGTAAAATTGGGGAAAGTTTTCCAAACCAGAGCACTCAATAATACAAAGGTCCTAGGGGGAAATGAAATAATAAACATAGTGGTTTAGTTTACCTTTTAAGCTTCCTGGTTGATGTAGATAAAGGCTCAGGATATTTAACTCAGTCTCACCAAAGACATTGAAGCCTTCAGCTCCTTGACTAATTTGTTCAGGGCTAGTCAAAGGAATCTCCTTCATCTCCTGTTGGAAAATATTCAATGGTGTTGATTCCCAACATATAGCTAAATGAGGAAATGTTGAACACTGAGAAATCCATGCCCAGATACTGTGCTACAATGGATTCAAGTGTCACCTAAATATCCCAATAGGAGACACAAGGTACTTTCATGGTTCTTAAGTTGATTTAGCTCCCTGTGTGGGAGTTGGACTGATTGAAAAAATCTCACTACTCTTCAGGCATTTAACCTTTCTGGTTCTTTTTCTGAAATCTTCAAAACTTGCCTTCACTGTTGATCTGGATAATTTCATTTGCTACACACAAGTGCTGAAGTGGGAAGGGATGAAGATGTGTGGCTATCGTGTATGGTGGGGATTTTTTGTTCTTATCTTGTTTTCCAGAGACAAACTTATTCTTCCAAGCAATGGGATTCTCTAGTTACCCCAATAATTCAGTGCTTGTGTGTGCCAAAATTCAAACACTGACGTGGCCTACTCAGTCCTTGTACCCTGTTTCCAGCAACTGAAATATGAGCTGTTTTTTTGGACTTCATGGTTTTGTTGTATTTCTGAAAACTTTATAAACTCTCTATCATCCTTTCCTGTGAATTCTGAACTCTGTGGGCTTTAGGTTTATCAAAAATTTCATTGAGTCTCTAATTACTACTTGAAACGCAGGTGTTTTAAAATGCAGACTGTCTCTCCCATAATAACTTTGTACAAAGAAATTGCCATTTCCTGGGTATAACAGCTCTGTTTAATACTGTGACAATACAAAGCACTTCCATAGGTTATTACAGTCAGAGTTTTCAAAGCTCTTTAAAGTACTAATGAATTAAGCTTATGAGGTACGTAAGCCCTGTAAAGAGCTTGATGTAATTAGTTAATGTTTTTGTGAGCAACACATTAAGAAGAATAACTTCGTAGCTGTCAGTTTTACAGAATGTTTAATTAAGCTTGTTAATAAAGCAATTACCTGAACATGACGAGGACTGCACTTAACTAGTCAGAAAATGAAAATTAAGATGATCTTAAATTACAAAACATACCACCTCAATGACTAATGGTCCCTTCAAAGATGGAAAGGTACATTGGTATAATTGTTATGTTTCTAATTAGGTACATTGTTGTTCTGCAAAGTTTCATTAAATCATTGTGCACTAATTAAGTCCATGATCATGTCTCTTTTTGTTTGAAAATGGAAAAATCACCTCCTGTTGTCATAACATTAGGTAACACATTTGATATTAAGGGATGTGCAAAAAAGAAACTTTTCCACCAATCTTGAAACATGAGGGAAAAAAAAAGTGACCAAAATAATGAGACAACATTACTTAGAGATGTGTAATGTGAGGGCTGCTAAGTTTAATTAGGAGGGGTCTGTATTCAGAAGCAAATACCTGTTAAAATGTCCAAGTGTTGAGTATTTAGTGCCCCATGGTTTGGTTTTCCCTAATCCAGCTGTTGTGGGGTGCTGTTATTCAGCTGTGCTTTTGCCCAGCTCTTCCTCTCTGTGGTTTGTCTAAGGGATGACTTGGCCTTTCCTGCTGGAAACTAAGATGCTTGGCAAGCTTTAATACCTGTTGTGTCCCCAGTTAGATCAAGAATTGGATTAAACTTCGTATCAACTTTTAGCTTTGGTTTGGTTTTGTTAGGGAAAATTAAGGAACTAAGAGAGGGGTGGGGGAAAGGAAAGATGGGAAGAGTAAGACAAGGTAGGATATGGTTAAAGAAATCCATACAGAGGAAAATTTAAGTCATCCTTATGCTCCCTGTACAAATTTTAAGGATTGCTGGTGGGAGGTACAAGAATAAATTATTCTTTCCTCTCCCTCTCCTAATTTTCTTCATGTTCTTCTTTTAAATCAGTGAACTTGAATCTTTCAAGTTCAGAGTCTGGGCCTGACGTAGTTTGTTGTGGCTTGAACCCATATATGGTAGATCTGGTACATTACCCAGTTCTTCCACTGACCTGTGCTGTGATGGTGGGCAGTTCATGTTATCCTCATCCTTAGTTTGGAAAGATCTGGACTCGATAAAATACTGGGAGAGCTACTTTGAGGTCTGGGTGACAAAGCTTGTGTAATTTAGGGTTGTGGGAGTGGGATGCTGTTACTTGTGTTACATTAAATGTGTCTGTGTACAGCATGACAGCACCATTGCTAAACTTCCTGGAGTTTTCTGATCCAGCTGATCAGAGTTTTTAATGGAATATTCAAATACCTTTTTGTGGAAATTGATAGATTCCATGGGATGTGACTGTTCTGATGGAGCTTTCTATAAGAAGACTATTTTACATCATCATTACTATGTCCCGTAGCAGATTTTCAGCATCCATTCCTATTTCATTATTTGATTCCATGTGTTGCAGGGGGTTTCCTAATTGCAGCAATACATCTGGCACCAGGCTTTCATCACTGCTGACTTTATTCTCCCAAATAACCACAGGGAAGCTCCAGAGGACTGGGAGAATTAGAATCGGCCTAATGTTGAGTACCTTTATACATCACCCTTTGGACTTGGGCACATCTCACTTCTGCATTCCCATAAGGAAGATGTTCCCTCAGCCTGTGCTCTGGGCCAGTGAGACTCCAGTTGTATAATCCAAAAGCCCTGTGAAGCTGTTTATTGCATAATCAAGCCCTAAATAATAAATTTTGTCTCTCAGAAGGAGGAACACGTGGAGCTCTGTGCTGTGCAACCACAGCTGCACAGTTTATTTGGCTTGAAACATGAGGTGAGCAATGTTATTTGATCAAGTGCTGTGTATCCTAAAGACATCCTGTTGTTTATGTGGTGTTTTTCTCTGCATGGTCTCAAGGAATGAGCAGAGAATTGGGAATGAGGCAGATCTATATTCCTGTGTACTTTGTAATCCATGCCAGTGTCTTCAGATAGTTAATTGTAAAGGGCATTTTTTGCATATGCTCAAAAATGGCATTTCTCTTTTGGTCAATTAATATGCTAAGAAACAAAGAAAATGTCTTTCTGCCTCCTATATTCTTTCCAGTGCTGCCTCACAGGGGTGTCTTGGCCACAAATTAACAATCCAGGATAAAGATCTCTGCTTTCCCCTGGCAGGGGTAACCTTTGTTAAACTCTGGGGGAGCTGGGCAGCACAACTTTTGAACTCTGCTCACATAACCATGCAGTTCTGCAAATTTCTGAGCTTCCTTTCAAATCCCATTTAGTTTTATGTTCAAGAAGCTTTTCCTTTTCAGTGGTGTCAGATAGTAAATTCAAAAATCCCAAACAATGCTCTACTGATTTTTTTATATCCTAACTGGGGGGAAAAAAATAGCCCTGCATAACCACTCATCTGTGCATCGTGGCTGCCTGTGTGACAGCTTCCCAGCTAAACCCCATGAATATATACATGTTTGCAAGGATTCTTACCTGACACACTGTGAATTGTGAGAACAGCCAAGACAGAGGCTTCTGCAGTGACTAAACAGATAGAGGGTGGGGAAAACTAAGACCTCTGGGCAATTTTTACAGAGTAAGGGCTGGTTTGTCATATTGCCAGGTTTGAGACTCTATGAATTAATGAGAGACTGCTGTGGCCCAAGACATTGTGTTCTTTCAGCAACTGCTTGTTGCTGTCCACTTAGTCTTTGGAGAAAGACTCTGCAATGACACAGTTCTGCAAACACAGATGGAGAGAGGGAAACAACGACAGAATGATTAACAAAAAAAAAAAAAAGAAAACCCATAAATAACTAGGGGCTATTTCATCCCATATATAAACCTCTTACAAAGAAGATCCTGCTTTTGTTGGAAACTGGCTGCTTAAAACCCTGACAAAGGCACTGGTCACTGTTGGAAGGAGAAGGGAATTGCTTTGGTTCTGCTGGAGGTTGGTGATCTCTCAGGTCCTCTATAAAAGCAGGACAGAGAAACACTGGAGGTGTTCTGGGGACAGATTTAGGTGGATCACAACCTGGGTTTGTTTTTTCCCATGTATAAACTCGTTTAAGAGAGATTAGTTAAAACTTCTACTGCTTTGATTTCTGCTGGGGCCAGTGAGCAAAAAGGCCCTGACAGAAAGCAAAATTTATCCCAATTTGGGCCTCCAAGTTTTTTAGCAACTAGAGTCAAGCAAGCTGGTCTAATTGGGGTATGGTGATGTTTATCTCCGTTCTCTAACCTTGCCTAGCAGGGAAGGGATATTTTTAGTTTGTTTTTTTCCCATATTCTAGCATTTCTCAGTCCAGAACAAATTGGCCTTGCACAGAGCGGGTTCTTTGTGATTAACATGTTGTGTCAGTTTCTAAATCTGTATTTTCCCTTTAATTCCTGAATCTCTTATTTTACCATATTAGGGCTTGTCAGAGTTGACTGTTTTAATTACCAAGTCAAGCCTACAGAATCTGGGGGAGATCACAATGAAATGTCTCTATTAGGTGGGTTGGTGCAAGTGGCAATTGATTCTTCATGTTATTTTGGTAACTTGACTGTAGAGGAAACACTGCTCTAAACTCCCTAAAAAATCCTTCTCAATATGTACTCAGGCTGCAGTTGTGATGTATAAATACCATGCTGGAGAATGCAGTATAAGAACCTGTGCAGAATAAAATAACCTTCAGGTTTCCATCAGATTTGCCCCATTGCTGAGTGACAGGGAGAGGTGAAGTTCCAGGCAGCATAAGGCTGCTTCTCTCACATCCAGCTCCCTTAAATTGTTTATATTTTCCCAAATGGCTGTGATAATACTCAGAGCTCTGTAAAGCAACTGAAAGTGCTCATCTTTTGGTGCTGCAGAAGTGCAGCATTTTGGGGTAGTTTTCTTGACTTTCATGGCATATGAAACCCTAAATAAGTCCAAAAAAACTCTACAGTCATGGGGCTCACTGAAATGTGTCTTCCTTAAATTAGATATATTCGTGTTTACCCACTAAGAGTCTCTAGAACCTAATTAGACCTGCTGTATGATAATGAAGCTCCTCATTATTACATGTCAGTTGTTACCAGAATACCCCACGAAGGGAGCAGGAGGATGGTGTGGGAGGGGGTGAGTCGTGCACGACTAAAATACCTTGGAAAAAGTATCAACAAACAATATTTGGGGATTTTGTCATGGCAAATTTCTAGCACACTGAAATAATTTTAATATAGGTTCTGGTTTTGGTGTTTTGTGAGGGTTTTGTTTCTTTAAAAGGGGGGAAGCAACACACTGACTTCCTTTACACAGCAAGGGTTAATGCTGAGAAAGTGCAACTCAGTGCAGGGAACCTTTGGTCCTGGTGCTGCTTTTCTGATTTGCCCACACATGCTTTTTTTCAGAGAGAGAAAATAATGTTTAGAATGTCACTGATTTTTCTCCTTCCCAGTTACAAACTCCTCCAGTGTTTCAGGCAGTGTTTTCATAGAGGCACCCAGGTAAGTACTGCCAATAATTAGAAGTCTGAATATGTAACACGCCCTGCTGCTGGTGCTCAGTATTCCAAAAACTCAGAAAAACACTGTTTTTTTTCTAGGGGATGTGTTTAAATATATGTGCTGAAGTCTTACTGAATTAAATGAGACTGCATCTTATTAGTGTCTTGAAAAATGAAGTTCTGTGCACATCTCTAGGCTGGAAGATGCAGCCTGTCAGCCCTGTTTTACACAGTAAATGAACATCTTGTTTAGAACATCAGTTCTCTAGATCATCCAGAAGTTTGTTTTTTCCTGGTGTTGGTTGTGCTGTTGCTGAATTATTTTTTTTCCTTTTCTGTTCTCTAGTATTTTTAATTCTCATTACCACACTGTATTAGATTTATTAAAATTATTTGTTGATGAAACATATCACCAGCAATTACTTGCTGGGCACATTACCCCCAAGGGACAGAACATAAGATGCTGCTAAAATAAAAGCATAACTTGAGGCTTTTTCTTTTCACCTGTGTGGAAGGAGCCAGCACTGAGTGACAGAAGCCAATGTTCTTATTAATAAGCTTCTACATTAAAATTACAGCGGGTGCACAGGGAGAAAGAAGCAGCAGTGTGACTGTGACTTGTGTACTTGGAATTACTGTGTCAGTAGTGATGGATGGGGCAAACAATAAAATTTGACCTGTCACGTTATGCTTCTGAGGCTATAAGCCTTAAGGCATTGGTAATTGGCTTCAGCCAGCAATGTTAATGTAGGTGGATTGGAAAATGAGATTATTTGAATGATACAGGCTGCTTTACATTTTTAGTGCTCAAAAGAAAAGACTAGAAACTCAAAGGGGCTGAAGTTGTAAGGCTTGTTCTTTGTAAACTCTCTTGTCCCTGGATAATAGAGCAGGCAGAGGAGTAGTTCTTAGATAAGAGGTTCGTAGCGTGTAAAATATGAGTTATTTTAAATGATTTTGTGGGGCGTGATTTTTAAACAGTGTGTGGGAGGTGCAATGCACATAGCTTCCATTACACACATAAATCCCATTATTACCTTCTTCACATTATGCCTCGTGCTCAAATGTGCCCCTATAGTATTAATGGGACTGGAAAACACATCTTGGGGTTGCCATTACTCAGTGAGTTGTCAGTGTGGTGTGGAGTGCTCAGGTGAACACATTGCTCACATTTGAGAATCCGTGCAGCTTAGATGCATTAGCTGAAGTGGGTTTTAAGTAGTCACAAAGTGATTCTGTCATATTAATGTGTTTATTTGGCATTAGAAAGAAATCACATTGATATTACACACGTAATATTGAGGAGATATTGTGGTAGTTGTTGCAGGTGGAACGATGTGCATATTTTCCAGTGAAAGCATTTTATACAGTAATGTCAGTCTGAGCTTGTGGAGTTTTCATCAAAATCAGTGTTCTGAACTTGCACTGAATGTGAGGCAAAATTCAGAGAGGAATGTGTTTAGGTCCTCAAAATATCTGTACCCTGGGCTGGAAGTGAGCTGAGAGCCTGCTCGGTGATAACTTGCATGTTGATAGTTCTTCCTGTGGGGATAAACAGTGGTGTGAGGTTTGGGGGTTTGTGTTTGTGTGTGGCTTTTTGTTTTGTTTTGGAGATTTTTTTGTAATATAAAGTGGTGGAGGTGGGACAGAGTGCTCCAAATCTTCAGAACATGGAGTCATCCAAGTCACCTTTTGGTAGTATTTTAAGGATTGGACCGTTTCTAGGTGACTTTATCTTTTCCTTTCAAGGCCTCTTCATGTCCTCTTCTCCATTTCCCCCTCCCTATACCTCCAGGTCCTCTGCTTCAAAGTCTTCCTCCAGGCAAAGGGAATGGCAGGAGGGAGTTTGGGTTGTGGAGAGGTCCTGGGAGTATTGCAGAGGGTGCAGGAGGTGGTTTGGAAGTGGTGGCCTTAGGGTACAATCTCTGGGATGGAGAAAGAAGAATGCTGAGAATATTATAGTGGGATGGGAAGATGTAGAGAACATGAACTCACAGAGAAATTGGACTTTGTTTTGCTGTTTGCAGAAAACCTCAAACAAACTGGGCCTGTGCCCAGTCACTGGCAATTAGGGGATACAAGTGGAGTTTTTTGATTCACTGAGGGTTTTCTTGCCAGAGAGAACGCTACAGAAAACAGAAACAGAGAGCTCACTTAGTTGCATTCCCTTCAGTTTTCATCACAAATAGAAGAGAGCAAAGAAGTTTAAAATACATGTAGTTATACCTGTTAATTTTTGTTTCCATATACTTTGGACTGTTCTCCAATGAGGTATACTCTTATTTTACCCATTTGAATGTGTTATGTATAGAAATAAGTATGTAAGGAGAAAGAATCATGTAGCTTTGACTGTGATCCTTCTAGTTTGCTGCAATGTAATCCTAATAAAAGCAAATATACGTTTACTTTTTTTCCCCTAGGAGAAAAAAGTATATGTTTTGTTCAATGTATATGATAGTGGCAGGTATTTAATGCAAGTTTGCCTTCACTGTTGTCATCTTTTCAAATTGAGAAAAGAATGTGAGGTGGGTCACTTTGGGTCTAGCTGGCTGTACTCACTTCTTCTTGCAGCAGATCCTAATGAAAAGGTAGAGAAATAAAGGAGAAAGGGAAGTTTCCTAGTTTAGATTTCAGTAGTGCTGACTATGAGATCTCTGTATGAATTTCTGCAGATTGATAGAGCTGACATATCAAAAGGCTCTTGGTAACCTGCATTGTCAGGTAAAAAAAAAAAATCCAAGTTTTTAAAAGTGAGTGATGTGAGGGGGAGTGAGGACCAAAATGTCTTTTAAAGAAAAGTTTCTTTGGGTAACACAGGCGGGGTAAAGAGCCTTTAAAAACTTCAGTGGTTGAAGGGGGATGGTGGTGGACTGTGTTCATTTGCATTGCGTGATGAGAATGAGCTCAAAACTGTAAGAAATTATTAATAGAAAGGCAGGGGCTCTCAGAGGGGAGATGACACTGTTATTCAAGCTGTCTCTTCCAATTCCTGGGTAAGGAAAAAAAAAAAGACAGGAAAATGTTTGTAGGATGCAGCTCTAATGTGGGGTTCTGCTCAGCCTGGCAGAGTTCACCCTGCAGGACCTCTGCAAATAGTTCCCATGTCCTGGGGCAGAACATGGCACAGCACAAATCCTCCCTGTTGGGTCGTGTCTCCTGTTGATTATATCCACCCCTCGAGCTCTTGGGGGTGAACTGAAGCTGCTGATGGGGCTCAATCAGCAGGGGGAATATTCTCATCCTATTCTGGCATGTCTGTCTGCAGCTGTGCACCACATGGCTCTTGCAAATTGGCCTACAGTCTTAGTATTTTGTGTAGAGACATAGAATTTCTCTTTGTGCAGACACGTAATCACTTCATGTAATGCGTTTTGCTGCCACCATGGACTGTTTGGCTTCCAGTGAACCTTTTGTTTTTTCTATTTTCTGTGCTCTAGCTGGGCTAACTGCAGTGTTAGATTAGTCCCAGCTAACTGGAGGGGTGGAATCTGGCTTTTTTTAGTCAGTAGCTGTCCTTCTCCCACACATGATAAAGCACCTCTTTCTCACAGCTTTCTCCCTGGCTTAGGATGACACAGCACAATGTCTGTAAAAACCTGTTTCTGTTGAATTGGAGTGGGTGCAGGTGCCAAGTGCTTTGGTGGGAGGGTATATCCAAAGATGGAGGTGATTTTTACATATTTATAGCCAATGGGAGCGAGATGAACCCCTAGTGAAATAAATAGAATACTTAAAGAAAAAGTTAAAACTGCCTGTGTCCCTGAATGTTTTAAACCTCAAGTAAGTGTATAATCACTTATTTTGCCTGTCAAACCAATGGAATCCTCCAACCTTTAGTCATGTTTTGATGTGACATTAGGTATACTGCACTTCTACCCTTTGGGTAAGATTCAGTGCATGAACAGCAACTTGTAAGACTTCTTGACCCAGGTCATAATCAACAGCAAGTTCTTGGCTTTTGTGGACAACTTTTTTGGATTTTGACCTGACTCTATTAGAGTTGCAAATGGAAGATCACAAATAAAAATGGGATAAATTGTTATTACTTCTTTTAGCTGCCCCTCTAAGAGCAACGAATCGAATGAATCAATGGGATTAATTATCTGTGGAAGTGACATCATTACCGGGCAAAAGCAACACCAGGACAATCTACACATTTCAAGCAGAATATCTAAAGATATAAAATTGAAGTCTGCAGAAAGTACAAAATAATTAATTTCATTCACGGGGGTTCTTACCAGGGATTGTGGATGCACTGTTTGAAAAAACCTGTCTTATTAAACACCAATTAGATTAGATAAAATTCTAAAAGCCTCCTATAGATAAAGGCTTCCACTTGTTAATGGACTTTTTTTCCTCTCAACTTCAGAATTTCAAGTAATTTCAGGCTGCCCTTGCCTTTCTCACAAAGGAAAAGCTACTTGCTAGAAATTCCAGTTTTAAAGTCTGTGTTTAACATTCTCAGGAGAGATTTGTCAGGGGCACGTGCCACCCAGGGAGCTAAATGCTGTAACATACAGTGTGAAGCTCGAAGATTGAGGCCATTTACAGATCAGATGTAGCCAATTTAAATTGCTGGGAGGCTGAAATGAAAGGCTGGCTCAGTTGATGTGCTGTGCTAGGCTGGAGTTTAGTCTGGTTTGAGCTGGACCCTGAACCTGGGACCATTAGATGCACATCATGACCAAATTCTAATGAACCTGGTAACAAAAATCTTTCAGTTGAAAAAAAAAAAAAGAGTAGACAGTAGAAATAACCAGCCAAAGCCCCTGTAGGGAGATGGGAGAGGAGTGCCAGCCTGTATGGAGACCTCTATTTTCAAATCTGAGGTCTACCATCAGAGCCTGTACAGGAGGGTTAGTGCCAGAAGCATGTTTTATTGCTTAAATTATCTTGCACAAGCAACACTGAGCAAGGAAAACCCTTTTGAGTTATATAACTCTTTGATGGGAGGCCTTAAGGTCTTTCCTTTTAAGCCAGTAAATCCTAGAGCACTAATTTAAAGACTGCACTTTTCCTTAAACCTAAAAGTATGTTCTAAATCTTGTTGCATTTAGTTTGAACACTTATGTGATGTGCCTGATCCTGTAATTCTAGACTCAGTGACATCACCTGCAGACCCTCTGACATGCTTTTTGAGATACATTTTGCTTACCCTAAGGCAGCTCACCTGGAATTCCCATTTCATCTTGGCATCAGGGGAAGGCACAACCGACATTTTGGGTCTTCACATGCAAGCTTTGTTCAGTTTTGAAAGGATATCAGTGCTTTTGCTGAAGCTATTGTGTAGATGCTGGTGTGTAACACAGGGGTCAGGTGGGGACACTTCAGTCTTCAGAGCTGTTTGTGTACTTTCTTTTCAGCTGTAATTTTACTTAAAGGGGGTATTGAATCCACTCTTGCAGCTCTAAGTGTTCCTACTGCTGCCAGAAGATATGAGCTGCAGGTTGAGGGCAGTTAACTGTTATGTGTTCACTTTGGTATTTCTTAGGACCATATAGAGTCTATAAAAAGAAAAAGGAGCTGTTCCTTGGGAAATGAAAACACGAAATAAGGCAGGTAAAGATTAATTCTGAATGCATTTGTGAAGCAAGAATGTTATGAGCCTCATGTGGCCATACACAGATAGCTTTTGCTGTCAAATGAAGTGAATTATTAGATAAATATTAGATTAATAAAATGAATAATATATAAATTGATGGCTGTAACTGGAGTTTAGGATTAGGTAGAAGACATATCTGAATATAATCTGCAGCAAACAGCTCCCATCTGTGCTAGAGGCTCACAACATCTAAAAAACATAATAACCAGAGTTGTTCTCTTGCTGTTGTTCAATTAGCTCTGTGCAATTAGCAGGAAAGATGGTCGGGATTTTAGGGGCACAAAGGCCACTGGCTGGGGCCCAAAACTGAGACTCCAAAAGTGCCCAGTGCACTGCTATGATGGCAGTGCTGTGATCCCAAGGGAATTTGCCACAGATTTGCTCAAAAATGGTGAAATATAGTTTGATAAGAAGTTTGTCAGGTTCTTTTAGTCAGCTTTTTTTGATTGCTACAATAATAAAATATGAATAATACATGGTTTTAGATAAGGTGATAGTTTTTCACCCTTCCTTCCTGAATTGCAGCTATTGTAGATTTACAGGGGAGTGTGAATCGTATTTCTTCTGTGGTGATAAATTTGGCATTATTATCTAAATTTCAGCTCCTTTTCTTCTCTTTGTTGATTCCATACATTAGAACAGTTTTCAGACCTAAATCATAACTGCAAAGCAGCAGGAGGTCATTCTGAGCAACGCCCAAGCTAATCTGTGACTAAAGAATTGTGATTGTGTTGGTTGGAAAAGTCGCGTGAGAAGAATTCTTCAAGTATCCCCTTATGGAACAACCACACAGGCTGATGCAACACAGTATTTGAGTGATGGTCAGCAACAGTTTCCTGGTGTTTCAAGCTTAAATCTTCTCATTCATTCTGGTTTTTTAGTACTTTAACTTACAGCATTTCTTTTCTGTAAGTAGACAGTTACTGCAAAATTGGGGTTTTTTTCTTCTCCTTATCACTAAAATTGACTTTAAATCTAGTTTTTGTCATGATTTCCATTTTCTTCAATGGGAAGCCTTTTTAATTAGTGTTTTTTTGATGCAGTATCATAAACTTTTCAATGTCATCTGTGGGAGAGTGAGCCCACACACAGCACAGAATGTGAAAGTTTGGGGTAAACCTGGTGACTTTCAAATAACTGCACTGAAGCTTGTAAACTTCTGTGAAAGGACTTAGATAAAAGCTCTCTTCATTACCACTGGTTATGTCCAGAGTGATGTGGTGAGTGAAACCCAGCTCAGCACTATCTAAAATGTTACCATCTAATTCTTCTTCAGAGAAGACACTGTGCAACTTGAGTATTATATCTTGCAGTTCACCAGTAAATTGAGTGACCCACTTACAGATAGCTTTGGAAGAGATTCTGGGGTGTAAGCTGACACTGAAACTCCAGGATTTTCTTCCCTTGGGCAAAAATTCTCAAGCCTAAGCATACACTGTGCTTTAAGGGTGGCAGATCCCTCTGTGGGATTTATTGCTTTGTTAATAGGCTCAAGACATCATCTGTCACTGTGAGAACTGGGAGCACTGTCTGGGTTTTCCTCTTCATTGTTCTTCTCTGGCTCCCTCATTTTACAACTCTGGCTTTGGGCTGTATCCTGGGTTTGGGAGAAAATCATTGGCCACTTCCCAATACCTGATGCTCCAAGCCCTGTGTTTGCTCTATATCAACAGTCATTTCCCTGCTGCTGCTCATCTCTATGGTAAGAAATTTTAAAAGCTGAATCTGGATGCATGGTTTGTCTGTTTAGTGGCTTTAGTTTCATCTCTGCATCTGTGATTTTGGGAAGATGACGAGAAAGGAAAAATCTTTTCCTATTCCTTCTTTCCTCTAATCATCTGGTCCCCTTGATTTTTGGGCTTTCTTTCCCGTCCCTATTTTCATTGGGGAGCTCTTCTGTCTCTGCAGATGAAGTCTCTGGCCAGGCACTGCCCCAGCCTCCTCAGAGCTGCACCAAGCAACCAGCCACCTTCCTCAGTGCTAAATTAACTTCAAAAAATCATCTCCACTTCTACCCCCACCTCCATTTCCATTTCATCTCAGGGCACAAGGCACTTTGCTGTGCTGTCAGTACACTTTATAATACAGGTTTTATATTTAATAGCCAAATGCCTCCTCCTTGCTGAGCATCATCTTGGTTTTGGGAGCAGGGAGGAGATGGTGGGCCGAGCCGAGCAGTCATGGACCATTACAAACAGGATATAAAAAGCAACAATGAATGCAGGGAAAGCATTTTCTAAGAGGCCAAGGAAGGAAAGGCAGTTTTATAATTCATGTTGGGTGCCCTTGCTGCTGATCATGAATTTAGTCTTGATCTTGGCAAATCAGTCACACGTAGAGAGTGACAAGGAAATGTAGTGCTGGTGACAGCCTGTATTGGGAATGTTTTTAAGGTCTTGACTAGAGCACAGTTCTAGCCCAAAACACAGGCTCAAGGCCTTGCTAGACAGGCACTCTTGTCACGGGCAATTGTGACAATCTAAACTTTCTTAAATTAAATGTTTTTTCTACCTGGAGAGTTGTGCAAATCAGTCCCTCAGTTTGCAGCCCTCAGCCTGTGCATTGCTCAGGGGGTGGATTTGCTTGGCCATCCCATGCACGGGGCTGTGGTTGCCTTCTGCACACTGCTGTCATCCCTCAACATCACTCTGACAGCACAGTTCACCCACTCTCATCTCATTTTTAAACCAAATGATCCTGATCGTGTCTCCTTCTCAGCACCTTGATGAGGGGAACCTTCCCTGCTGAGCTGAGACAACCGAGACACCAGGAGAATGTGTCAGGGCAATGAGGCTTTATCCATCTGGCTGTTCAAGCTGTGATTGGAATGAAAAGGGACTGATGCCTTTCCTGAGGGACGGAGGCCAGTACTCACTAATTTTTAAATGCTTCCCCACAGATGTGAGGGCTCAGACCCCTACCAGGCTCTCCAGGGCAAAGGAGTGGGTGCTACAAAGATGAACTCTACAGTCATTAATTATATATTGCTTTTAAGCAACACAGTAACTCTTTATTTCAGATAGTCTTTTCATAGCCCCTTCAGCCAGTGTACCAAATACTGGCAATTAAAGAGTTTACATTATTTTCAACATTTTAATACAGTTAATGTTTTAGTGTGTGTATATGTGCACCCCATTGATTGTGAAAAGCTAAAATAGGTCAATTTATGCTTCTGTCTTCAGCCACGTTCACCTGTCAAAATACTCAGTCTCCATAATGTTCAAGAGAAAAATATCACTTCAAATGCTGAAGTTGGCCCTTCTAGCACCAGCTCAAAGGAAAGACAAGGAGGGCTTCAAGACCAAGAGGATGAGTCTGAAGTTTGGCAGTCGTGTAGATACCCAACCTGACAGCTCAGTGTCTGTTCAAGGCATTAAATGCCTGCAGGTTGAGCAGATCAAACCTCATTTGTGCACTTGTTATCAGTCACTGTGGGCATCAGTTGTGGCAAATGAACTGCAATAGTCATCAGTTGGATTGACCTCACTTTTAGTGGTTCTTCAGGGAATTAAACCCCTTCCCAAAGGGATGAGAAAGGCAAGGCTGGAGTGTCTGTCCAAGGCATTGGCAGTACTCAGCCAGTGCTGCCTCTAGGACCCAATTTTCCAGCCTCTCCTCTGAGCAGGGGCTGATTCTGTGCTGGGACTTTCAGTTGTAAAAGCAAGACTTGGGCAAAGCTGCCTCAAGCCCTTACATTTCAGAGGTGGCATCCTCTGGACAGCTCAGGTGCTGAGGCAGAAGGCACACACAGCTTTTCTTCTGCTGCAAGAAGGGGTTTCAAGGCTCGATATGGAAGCGTTCGAGAAACCGGTACCAAAAAAGCAGCTGTCTGACTTCAAATTTAGTGAAGCCTCAGTAGGAATTTACAGTACTATCACGGTCTGCAGGATGGGTGATGGATTGCCATTTAGAAATGTCATTTCTGAGTTCTTTTAAGGACAGGCAGGAGTGTCCCAGACCTGTGAGGAGGGACAGGGAGGTTTTGTCTGGAGCATCACAACCAGCTGTGACCAGCTTTGAGCTCAGGCATTTGGAACAAATGGAACATTCCTGTGGATGGGGGATAAGTGCATACACTAATGAATAAAAGAACTGGTCTACAAAATGTACAGAACTAGACATGAGAGCTTTGCTGTTTGTTATTCTAGGAAATAGCTTTTTCAAAGGGAGTTTAAATAAATCTCTGATAAACCCCTGATTAAAGTGGTTCAAATATCAATGGTATATAACTGACTGATTGATACAATGTGAAAAATACTGATTTATTATCTAGCTAAATCTTTTGGTTCTTGAGCTATTTATATTTTAGGAAAAAAATCTTGGCCTAATGGGCTGACTCCCCTTCAAAAGTAGAAATGCTTTCTCCAAACATTTTTCGTGGACTTCTGAAGCATGTAAATATGACTTCAAACTGCAGTTTTATTTAGCCTTCTATGGTAAACCAGCAGGAATGTCCTTGTATTCTGTTTTGCTCTGTTTTACTGTGTAATGTTACACAGAAGCAGGAATAGATGGCATTTTCCAGTGACAGAGGGTCTGCAAATATTTATGAGGTCATTGTACGTGTCATGGCAGGAAAAGATTTTTAATCTTCTGGAGTCTAAGAGTTCTTTGGGAGATAGCATTTAAGTTTTGTTAATAAGCTTCACTCCTCCTTGATGAGTTTATACTGACAAATAAGATTTATGCCACAAACTTCATCTGCTCAGTGAGCAGCTGGAGACTGGGAATATATTAGCCTCACTATTTAATAATTTTGCTGATGTTCAGACCATATGACACATTCTGCAGTTCTGCTTTATGTTTTCTTACTGTAAACTTGTTGAATTTTAAGTTGATGTGTTAAATGGAGGTAACCTGAGGAATTTTGACCAGTTCATGTGCCTCATTATGTGCAACTGCTGGCAGAAAGGAGTGAAAAAATTCTTTTACTTTTCTAATAATCCTGTAGCAATTCAGTTGCAAGGGTTAGGGGGCATTTCACAGAATTTATGCCTCATGGGCTTTTCCAGCTTGAAATAATTTGTTTCCTTTTGCTAAGAGACAACAGTTTTGTTACCAGTCCTGCTGCCACTCAATGCTGTGGTCAGTCAATCCAGGTCCAAGTGTGGGACTTGCCAAGAACCAGTTTGGTGGCTTGAACCAATGAGTTTCTGGGGAAATGTTGCCATGTTTGTTGATTTATATTTTTAAGCAAGCAGTGGATTCTGACAGAAGTCTGTGGCCATCTGACACAGGGTCTGTGAACTGTTTTTCCTGGTCAAGGAAAGTTTGTAAGAAAAGCAAAGCTGTTTTAAAGGAGCCTTAAAGTCATTCTATAGAGGACTGAATTTTTAGGAGCTGGGAAACAAAAGTCTGAAAAAAACCCCTGTATTTGAGTGCAGATTTTGTACTCTTATCTGGTTAATTGGATGTTGTCATCTCTCTGGATTTAAATAACACTTCTCCTTTTGTGTTATATTGTGTGCTGGTGCAGAGCATTTGATATTTCCTACTGCAGAACTGGTTGCTCTTGAGCAGTGGTTTGTATTTATACCTTTATAAATACATAGGATTTTTACTCCTTTGTGGATGAAAGGAGCCACATAAATGGTAATTTCATTGCATAATTGTCTTACTGAATATTTTTTCAAAAAATATTTAATAGAATAGATGTAGTACATCAGGCAGTTAATTGATATGATTGACATCATATTAGTCAATTAAACTGCCTTGGGATTTTTTTTAAGGATTAATATGTGTTTACAGAACATACAGTATTCCTCTCACAAAACCTACTAGAATACAAATGTTTATTCCTTACCTTGTGTTGCACCAAGATTGCATCAACTTCTCATTAGAAATACCCACAAAGTTATAAACTTTTTTGGAGAAATGTAGTGCCCTGGCCTATGGTAAGAGTAGTGTCTGTTAATTGGAAAGGGTTTTTATTTGGGAGATGTGTATGCCATAGAATATCATATTAGAATAACAAAAATGCTTTGACTTTGGAGGAGGTTCTTGAAGATTTCTTGAAAGTCCCTGACCTTTTCTTCTACTCCCTTAAGGACAGATGCTGAAGCTATTCAGACATTCTGAACTCACTGAAGTAGCAAAGCTGAAATAAAACCTGTGTTGCAAACTAGAATTTTGTTTTTCTTGTTATGCACTTCATTAAACTAGAGGGTTTTTTTGGGGTTTTTTTTTAGATAAGCATTTGTCATCTCCATGTCAGACTTCTCAAAGAACATGGTGAATTAACAGGGCATGTTTAATGCAATCTTGACAGAAAGGTTAATGAGAATTCAGAAGGCATCAAGAAGGGAAATAATGCAGAGATGAAAACAAGGAACCGGAGTACTTTGTAATTTGGCTTGTCTTAAACAGAGGGATTTAGTTGTTCTGCAGGGAATGAAACAGTGAGTATTCAGTACTCTGTCAGTTCACACTGCAGCAGCATCTACAAGGTGGGTGCCCACTGGGCCGAATTATTTTGCCAAAAAGTGTTTGAGGCAGGTCTTTCTTTGAAGGGAAAATTGTGCATCTGCCTGGTTGAGGTTCTGTAGGATCAAGGTCACGTGGCTGAGAGTGACAGAGGGAACAGTGGAATTGAAGGCAAATATGGTCACATCCTGAGGAGAGGGGATGGTTTATGACCATGACTGTCTCCCATCACTGCCCCTGTTTAGCCAGTCCAGTCCCTCAGAGGACTGAGAAGGGGCACAGGACAGTGGAACATTTGTCTCCCTTGCACTTAACCCTGACACCTGCAGAATCTGCATGTTTATTTGGCTTATGGAAAATTCCAGGAAGTTTTTATGCCTCCCTCTAAAGCTGCAACAATTTCCATGGAAGGGGATGATCAAAGCATAAAGCAACAAAGTTTGGGTAGTTTTCTGTCCTTGAGCTGTCTGACTGGAGATCTGCCCTGTGCTGTGGATGCTTCTGAGCAAAAACACACCCTTTGAAGGGAAGTCAGCAATCAGTCAGGATTGCAAACACAGTATTGGTTCCTTTTGGGAAAGCTACCAATCTTGATGATGGTAATCACAGGGCTGCCTTTCTAACTTGATTAGAATCACAGTTGTGGCTGCCAAATCAAACAAATTGGCATGTGACGGTCGGAACTTAAAAACCCATCAATTATATCCACTCCTGCACTGAGGACAACCTGATTACTCTTGTTGGGAGTTCAGCTGACCTGTTGTACATTTTGTATGTAAAGCCAGTATTAGTTTTAAAGTCCTTCCTTCTGCAGCCAAGGTTAAAATAGGAGAAAACTCAGTTGTTTACATCATGAATTGTCTGATACAATTCAAGCGTTGAAAGTTGTGTTCTTGATGGGAAGAGGAAACAAGAAAATTGTAGAGTTTATTATGCCAACTCACAGCTAATTATACAAGCCTTAATACAAATATCATTTGCAGTAATTTAGTTACCTTGTTCCGAGCTGCATGCCTGCATTCAGTTCAAATGTAAAATTCCTTATTCCAGTATCTTAATGATGTAATGCAATGGTTGTAAAACAAGGGGATCAGCTGCTTTTGGGCAACTAACTTTGTAAGAGACTTGTATTTCAGGATCTCTTCCCTTAATACATGGTCACACGATGCACCAATTCTTGAGGTGCTGGACAGTTGTGACCTTAAATGCTCTGACCTTCCTGCGAGGTGCCAGCCCCTTGGCACAGAAGAAGGATTTGTTTTTTCTTTTTTTTCAGAATTCATATTTTGAGCTTTTCCTAACAAACAGCTTGTTTGAGCCATTTAAAACATCAAAGGAGGTGTTTCTTGGCCTGGGTACATCTTTAATTTGAAGCAGATTTATTAAAGGCCAAAACAGGATAACACTGCAAAAGGATTAGCTGTGCTTACTTGATTTCTGAGCAAACAGACTAATTCTGCTTTCTTTGTATGGGTGTCTTTCACAGCCAGTCCATTCAGTGAGCATTGAACTAGGCCTGGGGTATGGGGTTTTCCTTTTTTTTTTTTTTTTTTAAAATTTCTTGTTGCTTCTATTGTCTTCTTTAGAAATCAGAGACTTCAAAGCTTTAGCCTGCTTACCCTCCCTTGGTTGCTACGCTCCAAAAGACATTCCTAAAGCTTCTTTGCTGGTAACTGTCAAATGTTTTGTTTCAGGCTTCTTAGCATCGAGACTTCAGCTTGGCTTTTGTTTTGATTTATTCTTCACAAAATAGAAATTCTGAGAACTCAATTAAAAAAAAAAAAAAAGCTGGCATTCTTAGCACTTCAATCTTGTTGCTGTTCTGAAAGCAGCCAGAGCTGTGGCCCCGCAGGATGCTGTGTGTTTTATAATTGTACTTACACTTCAGAGTTGCTCTGTCTGTAAACAACAGAGAAAAACTCTCCCTGAGATCTGAAAGTTTGCTTGATACTGTACATTTCATACATCAACAATGAGGAATGAACACTGCTGGGACCACAACGTGGTCAGTAAAATCTGAGCAAACCTATTGTGAACTAGTTAACAGATGTGCTGAGAAAGGATGGGATAACTATTCTGGAGAAGAGGATTGGCCTCCTGACGTTTATTATCGAGGAATAAGTTGTTATTTGGGAACAGAAAAAGTCAGACTGACCTTCACCTCTCACGTGCAAAGACTGAGTTTGGTTAGAAAATGATGATACATTTGAAAACCAAGCACACATGCTGGAAAAACTCACATTTCCAGTTTTCTAGAGGGACTCTAGGACTTGATGGTGTGTTTGGCCTATGACTGGTAGCACAAGTGAACTAATGAGATTGCTGCTTACTACACCACCAAGTTGTCAAACAAGCCAGGGTGCTCTTTAACTGTATCTCTGTCCTTTTCCCCAACACCATTTTTTATTGACTCCAGAAATAAAAATGCAGTGAGTTTTAAGAGCATAGAATCATGAAATGGTTTAGGTTGGAGGGGAATTTAGAGAACATCTCGTTCCAACCCCTCCTCCATGGGCAGGGACACCTTTCACTGGACCAGGTTGCTCAGAGCCCCATCCAGCCTGGTCTTGAACAAGGATGGGGCAGCCACAGCTTCTCTGGGCAACATGACACTCCAATTTTAGTGTTGCTTCTTATTTGTGCCAGGGTTGCTAAAGGAGGAATAGGCAGCATAGAACAAATTCAACAGACTAGTTCACCAGTGTTTCCAGGGGTGAAAGGGATGTAGTAGCAACTTTGATTTGTAAACATACAAACCTCAGAGAGAGGGTTGAGCTGTTCTCAGCCCACACAGCCACAGTGGTCACAATCCCATCCCTGGTAAACTGTCAGAGGCACCAGACACCTCAAAGTAACTGCAAATACAATAGTAAGCACCTTGCAGTTACTGACTGATGGGGAGAGTTGGTTGCCAGGATATTGCCATCATACTAATTGCCCTAAAAACCTGCAGGGTACATGCCTACCCTTTATAGTGGTCACAAAAAGCTGATGCTTTTTGTCCAGGTATGGATGTGGGAATGACTGTGTAGATGGAGCATTGCCTCATATGAAATCCAGACTGGGATAGTCACATGCTCTGCTTAAAATGTTATTGACTGGGTGGAAACCCTGTGCTTGGGGATCTGAATGTCTTGGGTTGTCTTCCCTCTGCCATATGTTGTTTAGCTGGTAAAGGGAGTATCTGTGTGTGCACAGAGCCTCAGATTGTTACCTCTTGATTATGTTCATGTTATCTGATGCGTTGTCTCCAAGAGAGAAATTAAATTGCCTTTAGTAATTTGAAGCAAATAAAAGTGACAAATCATCATTCTCATGTGATCAGTAGTAAATGGCTGCAGAGTGAGAATGCATCTCAATTACATGGTAAATACATTTTAAGCAGCATCGATCGTTCCAAGTCTCCAATTGTTTTTCTGGGATTTTCTTTACTTCTCAACTAAGATGACTTTGGTCTATTAAAAATTAAAAAAAAAAACCACAAACCAGTAGCTTTGTTCCACTTTGAATAGTGCTATTAGCAATGAACTCTCAGCTCATAATTATGAAGATTTAGGGATAGGAAATGATTTCATAGAGACAAAAGCAATACAGTAGGAATCTAGAGGTGAAAGAAAACAAATGCAACAGGCAAGTGATTTTTAAAGTCCATGTCTTGAGGTGTGGCAGACTAGTGTACTGGAAAGCAAAAACTCCCGTGTGCAGGTAGAAAATGGTCATCAGGAGTGAGCTGTCATGGAAATCCTGCAGGAAGGCAAGGGAGTAAACATTTAGCAATAGGAAAACCTTTTGAGAGTGAATATAGAATATGGGTTATAAGGCACTATATATATATATATATATATATATATATATATATATATATTTTAATAAACCAGCATTGCTTGCCTACATTTGCATTTGGATTCTGATCCTGCAAATATTCCCAACTAAAACCTGTTTTAATTTCCCATTTAACTCCTCTTGGTCTCATCAGCCAGTGAAAGAAAAGTTGAAATCAGCACTGCACAAATGTTTCAACTTACGAATTGGCTCTTGTGTCAAGTTCCAGACCTGTCAGGTTCAGTGAGGACCTGAATTTCTTACAAGATGATAAACCAGCTGAGCTATATCCCCACACACCCCTGGGCCTGGGTGTTTCCAGAACTGGCATCGAAATGACTTGCAAACACAAATTCAATTTCTGTATAACACACTAGATTTTGGTGCCTGAAACTCTTTTCTTGTTTGCTCATAGAATGGGAACCATTTGTTTTCATTGTCACATTGCATTAGTAAATGGTCCCTTGAATATCCTCTACCTCCCTACCCAGTGTAGTGTCCTTATATGCCATATCATCCAGCTCATGCAATTAAATGTATTTTTTTTTTTAATTTCCTGCTTCACATTGAGCTGGTTGTTTCTCGGGGCAGTTTGGTTTGTATGAAAACGGAATTTTGTCTCTCCAGAAATCCCCAAATGAGCTGATTCTGCTCTGTCTGTGAGGGCAGTTTGGAGCAGCACAAGTACATGATAATTTGCTTGGTTTGCAGCCCTGCCACTCAAACCCGGAGATGGCTCAACGTGCCTACAAGCAGTCACCCTCCTAACTCTGCAACTGTTGGGTAGTTTGGGAAACGGTTCTTGTTTATTTATTTATGAAGTCTTAAATATTTGTCTTATGAAGTATTTATTTATTTATAAACTCATGGACTGTGCTTTGGGGCAGAGCTGACCCTCTGCTGAGCAATCAGGCTCTCTGTTTTCTAAAACAACTCTTTGTCTTTGCCTGATGAAAAGAAGGATCCCCTTCTGTTCTGCTGAGAAGTTGAAGCCTAATTTTAGGGAGGTGTGCACAGTTCTAATTATAATGCAGAGCCACTAAATATGCAATTAATGCCATCCTGAATTGCATGGTTGCTGCCTCTTGCAACTCAGTCTGTTATTTTCTGAAGCCCAGGAATCGATTATTTCTTCTTAGAAGATGAACCTCCTGGTTTTCCAGTTGCTCTGGAGATGGTAGTTGGTTGTTTAAACTTATGCTGTAATAGCCAAAAACATTTAAATGACTGATTAGATATGGCTGGGATCTAACAAAAAATGCAGCTGAAATTTTTTTAAATTAAATTTTAAAAAAATTGTGTTAAATTTTAAAGTCTTAAAATTGACAGTCCTCATTTTAAGCACCCGAGCAGCGTGCTTGGAGCACCTGCAGTTGGCAACGTTACTGACGTGCTGATTTATCCTGATATTTAAAGATTTCCTG
This sequence comes from Manacus candei, assembly GCF_025592945.1. Lineage (NCBI taxonomy): Eukaryota > Metazoa > Chordata > Aves > Passeriformes > Pipridae > Manacus > Manacus candei. Next base: position 14,799,312 of record NW_026138085.1, on the reverse strand, counting down.
GGTCTCACACTTCCCTTCTGTTATGTGGTGATTTTACCCCGAGGGCAAAGTCTTCCAGCCCTCCCTCATTAGAGCTGCAGGACTGCAGAGGGCAGAGCTGGGGAGTGTGGAGCAATTTCTGGTCCTTGGAGCTTCGCTGTGTGAGACCTTTTGGTGTTACTGCATTTGGCTGCACAAATCTGTTCAGCCTATTTAATATCAGTGCCTTGCAACCTGGCTCTCTCTCCTCCTACCCCTCCACCTGGAAGCTGTCCTTTTTCTAGATTATGAACCACCAGCCTGTCAACTCAGTTTGCAATGAGACTTTCTCAAATATTTGTTGTTTACCTGAGACATGACAGGGTCCTTCATGTCATTCCTTGCAGAAAGGGGAATTTCTGAGCCCATCAGCTACAACATCTGCTTCAAAGCCAGAGCTAGCACACGTTTTAAAAAGGTCTCAATCTGTATTTACACAATAGATTGGTTGTGTTAATTAGAGTTTATTCCACCACTGGTATGCATGCATAACTCCTATTAATATCAGCAGCAACTCTGTATTCTCAGAAGGAGAACAAAGCTCCTAATTAGAGCTCAAGGATTTCAAGTTATCTATGTACAGCTTTTATTGCAAAGATTAAGTGCTGTATGCTCTCCTTGTAGCTGTTCTAATAGAAAACAGATGATTTTTTTTAATTTTTTTTTTTTTTTGCATGCATACCAGTGGTGGAATAAACTGTTTTCCGGATTTCAGGTTTTAAGAGCCTGAAAAGTTTGGAGAATCCCCATTAAAGCTTTGTGTGTGTGTCCAGCAGGGTGCAATGGGAGTGCACCATATGACATTTCTTTTGGGATTTGGAGAAAAGATACTGAACTTTTCCTTTTATTGTGACAACTTAAAAAAATCCACACTTGGTCTGAATGTGTTCCAAATATGGTGGTTGTTGTTTGTTGTTTTTTTTCCCATCTGATGAAAACTGGAAGAAGCAGCTTATAAAGAAAATAGTGATAAGAATCCTTGCTATGGAAGCACTGGCAAGCACTGCTCTAAAGCTTGTAAACAAACAGCCCCTCTCAAAGGGGTGTCTGAATTCCAATGGATTCTAATTATCTGCTAGGACAGATAGGTACAAAAAAACTACTGATATCAAAAAACTCTGGACTAAAAATATATACATGCTGTAATTTCAGGAAGTTTGAGCTTCTGCCTGTGGCAGGTACTAGGTAAAAGATAAGGTGGAAAATAATGAGCTTTTGTTATTTGTATGTGTAGTTTGGAAGAGACATATTGTGAGTGAACAAAAGATGCACCATAAACCAAACACTGCCCTGAAATCTTCCTTGGTGAAAACATAAAAAGCTGTAGGGTGCTAAAAATGCAGTGTCCTCCAGGCAAGAGCACTGTTCAACAGCAGAGGTTTAGAACCACTGCTATTAATATGATATAATATTTCAGGGCTTTAACATACATTTTAATTAATACACTATAAAATTTAACCTCCCATTTAAAATTTCATTCTTTCTCAAAAGAGACTTCATATTTATCTTTGCCAAGTGTATTGTCTGCTAATTCCCATGTCCTCCCCTGTTTAATTCACATTCAGTTAATGACAGAAGCACAAGAAGTTTGAAACTTAGCACTTTCTCCCCAGTTGGTGCAACTACAAGAAATTTTCAATTGTAGATTTTTGAATCATGAATCAATCAGGAGCTGGTCTTTAATGATCCTCACGAGTCACTTCCAGCTCAGGGTATCCTCTTGTCAGTGAAAGGTGCTGTCGGGGCCAGGACATGCTGCTGTACTTGGCTGCATTTTAGGCAAATACATGAGTTCCTTGTGTCAGGATGCAAAGCTCTTCAAGGCATTAATGTACTGGGCTGAACAAACCTGTCCACAAAAATGTTCCCCAGCCGAATAGACACCCTTACATGAAAGATCACAGCACCTTATTGAACAATATTACCTGCAGGTTAGATCTAAACCTGGCTGCCAAATGCTGAAAGCCAGTGTAAAGGCAGAGATTCACTGTTTTATTACATCATTAAAAAAATATCTAGATTCTCCTCTAGCAGGGACTGCAGGCTGGAGACTAACAGACAAGAATAAAATAGCTGGGAATAAATTTTATGTAGCTATTTCCTTTCTCCCTCAAATGTGAATGCTTATGCAAAACACATTGCTGTAGATTCACTGACAATAAAGAGGGAATCATTATACGAGTAGTGGATTCTCAGGGGAACACTTTAACCAAAACACACTCTGCAGTAATTTCCCCCATCTTAGTTGAATAAATTAATTTATGAATTTTCCATGAATATGTTCAACCATTTCTCCCCTCATATATTTTATTGATCTCCATATACATTTAGCAACAAATAACAGAGCTGCTTTTCCATTTGCAGTAAAATAGTTTGGAGATGTTTATGTGGGCCTTGGGGTTCAGAGTAAACAAATGCAGTTCACACACTGGGGAGGCAGCAGACAAATAGAAAGCTTGCAAAGACCCAGGGAGCTCTACTAGAGCAGCTCAGCACAAGGCACATCCAATCCTACCAGCAATCCCTGAAACCAGAGGGACCAGCCCCAAACTGTGGGCAGCTCCCAGTGAGTCCTGTGTACAATCACTGCAAGAGGCTTTGTGACTCCTGTCTGTGAAATATGTAATGTCCCTTTGGTGTGAAAGGCTGATAGTTTAGATCATTCCTTCATTTACTCTTTGTCCATGTACTGTGTATCATTTTATTGTCCATGGTCTGGAGAAAGCCAGCAGGCTCCTTGTAGTGTGTAGTTCCAGTGGCAGAATACTCAAAAAAATGTCATTATTGTTCCACAAGACATCTCTGTGGCCTCTCTGCCTCTGAACATCACTTAGGCAATGTCATTAAATCCAAAGTTGAGCTACTCATGTAGGTTATTACAGTGAGTAAGCACACCATCCTATGGAAAGTAAGTATCTCCATGTTTTTCATAAGGGAAGGAATAAACAGTTATATACAGTCATTGGGTGTTGAAAAATAATCAGTGTTTTCCTGATTTAATATTTAAAATTTTCTTTGTATTTAAAATTAATCTTCAACCCCCAACATCAAACATCTCAAACAAGTGTGGTGGGAATGTGATGTGGTTAATCACCTGTGTACACTTATTCATATGTGACTGTACCATTGCAGTCTTCAAATTTAGCTCTTCTCCTTGCCCTCAGTTAATAGAGCCCTTTTAAGCAGTTCCTTTTTTTGGTTTATTTTTACCTTTTTGATTGTCATTTTTAACAATCATATATGGAAAGCTGAGGAAAAACTTGCCTTGCTGTTTCTAAGTATAAAACTCTTTCTTTCTTAACCACGCGGGCTTGAAACAGGCTGTGCCATCTTAAAGGTGGTATTTGAAGTATAATTTCCAATGCTTAGATACATAATTTACATTTATTATGCATAATAAAATATGTAAGTAATTGATGTTCTGTAAGGGATTAAATGATCAACTCCAGCTGCAGGGAGAAGATTTATGCCCGTGCTTTCATTGACTATCAGAATATGCTGCAAAGTTGTTGCCTTCAGGACTGCACTCGGGGAGTGTTCTCCTTTCCTTCTGATGTGCTTTCTCTTGCCTTTGTGCTCTGTGCAAAGTGTATTTGTGGAGCAAACAGATGACAAATAAGTAAATATGTTCCCTGCAGCCTTGCAAGAACTTAGTGTAAAATGCAGGTTAAGCTTGCACACGTCTGTGTGTGGCCGTGCATTTCCTAAATCAGAAGGGCAGAACATCAGAGAGAGCACAGAATCACCTCAGTGCATTGAAGCTGAGAATGGCTGGGAGATAATGTCAACAGGATGGGATGTAGGCACAGGATAATGGTCTCCTGCTGCCAGATTAAAGCTTGGGCACAGATGAGCCCTTCTAACAAAAAACAAACAGAGGCAAAGCCGAGATATTTGCAGTACTTTCAAAGCAGGAGGTGTTTATCTTGTAACAACGTCCTGCTCTGTTCTCTTGGCCTTCACTTTACCGAAATAACAGAGTGATGGTGTGTTTTTCAGCAGTGGCTGCTGCTCAGCAAGCTCTGGTTGCCCCCTGCATCTTCTGTAGCCATGCCATGGTCTCAGGATGTATGTCCTTCAGCCTCCAGAAGAGCTGCACGAGTCAAAACTCACTGTGTCACACTGTGTGGATGCGTTGGCCTGCTTTTGGATGAATCATAGAATTAATCCATAATAGAACTCAGGCTTATCAAGGGGATTTTATAGCCCAGCATTCCCATTTTCCCTGATGGGAGGCACTCCCTGTGGGGAGGAACATCAACCTGGGAGCCACAGGAACACTCCCCTGTGCATTAAAACCCCTCAGATTCTGACCAGGTAAAAGCAGTGCTTGAAGAAGGGGAAAAATGGAACTGAATTCAGGAGCAAAAGTAGAGTATGATTCTAAATAACAATATGCAGATACAAGGAATTACACTGTACTACTCGTGATTTAATCCTCACTCTTCAGTTCTACCAATTTTGTTGTATTTCTGGGGTTGGTTGCACGATGGATGGGTCCTGGTAACTCTTAAGGTAATCTGTAGCCATTTGTAGGAGTCATTTAAAATTTCCTCCTTGTTCAGAGAAGCTGACACCCTGAAGGACCAGTCTCATCAGCTGATGAGCTGCTTTCCTTCAGTTCTCTCTATTTGGAGGGCTGGGATCTCTTTGTGGGTGTTATTCAGACCAAGTCCATTGCTTGCAGTGGAAGTTGAGAGCTCCCAGCTCCTCAAAAGACCAAAGGAATAAATCAGTGGTGGTAGCAGAGGGCATGATTTCACACCATGATGCAGCATAGGAAACACTTGGGATTCTGGAGGTTTGTATTTTCTCCCCAGCTTTGCCACCCATGTCTTAGGGGATCTGGAAGAAATTGTTTCAACTTTCTATGCTGCAGATGCCAGGGAGTGATAACAACCCCTTATGAGGCACATGGAGAAGTGCTGTGTAAAACAATGCATAGGCAGTAGCTGTTGTTGTTATCTGTAATAATAAAAACAATGGCATTTGCAACAGAAACTGAAGTTTTACAATCAATCCCATGCCATTACTGATAATGCAATTTCTCATTTAATCCACAGCTGCTGCTGCTTTTATATCTTGTCCTAATTCAAAAAGTATTCTTTCTTTTTTTTTTTTTTTCTTAAATGATTCTAGTGCAAGTTGGAGTTTCATGCCTGTACTTCTGGCAAAACCATCACAGCTCGATGTGAAGGGCCCTGCCCCTGCCTTCCAGGACGTGAAAGCTCAAAACACAAGGTGGAGAAGACTGGTAAGTTGAACTGTTAATGAAATTATGGCAGATTAATTGGTTCCTGCTATGTTCTTAGAAAAATGTGAGAAAGACTTTTTTTAACTAGTTTTTTTTTTTTACATGTGTAACACTTTCTGAGAAAAAGGTAAGGTACAACTAATCATTTTCTAAACAGTGCTTTCAAACACATTAACTGCTGCAAAACTAACACCCACTTGATAGAGTCTCATAGGAAAACTGAGTTCTGGCTAATGAGTCTCATTTTTTAGTGAAAATACTTCTGAAGGAAAATATTGAAGAATCATAAAATAAGATAGAAAATAATACTACTTGATGGTTCGTTATTTTGTGAGGTAAAAGAACATCAGTAGCCTGTGTGTTAACCAACAAGTCATTTAAAGTCACACATTTAAAGTATGTATTACATGGGATCTGAATTATCATTTTAACCTTTACTTTATTAATGTTATGATTAGAAGGCAAATGTATATTAGAGATATCTGTGTCTGTGCTTATGTATGAGATTGTTTCAGTAACAAAGTCTTTTGAAATGATGCTCTATAAAGGTGAAGGTTGGAGCCTCAGCACAAATGGCCATTTTCTCTCTGCTGAGTTCCCTGTGCAGGTCTGAAAGCCTGGGGAGATAATTCACTCCCCCGGGTCTTTTCCAAGGAAACAGGTACAACCTGTCTCAGAGTGATCTCTTCCAAAGGGAATTAGCTCTTGCAGAAGAGACTGACTAAAAGCAGAAATCCAGCAGCAGGAGGGGAAGTGTCATGGCCAGATTCTGTCTGAGAGTTTCCTCCCTGCTATGAGGAAAAGCCAATAAGAAGGAAAAAGTTGTTACCTGTAGCTGTGGTTTTCTGGTGTGAGTGCAGATGTTCTGGTGAGAGCATCTGTGGCAAGGTGAGTATCAACCTGCTTTTAAGCCTGGTTTTAAGTCCAGTGTTGTCTCCACTCTCTCAGGAGAGCTGAGAGGGTTAACTCACTGCTGGGCTCCTGTATCAGCAGCTCACAAAGCCAAAGTGGTGACTTACACAGGGTTTGCTCTGCCATGTTAAGCAGTGAAATGTGTTTGTCTTGTACATCACTCAGAGTATAAAACACACGAAGCTTTAACAACGGGCTGTTTGACACCAGATACCCAGGAACCTCTCTTCACTTTTTCTCCTGCCCACTGTGGACACGTTCTGACAGCAGCAGGCACAGAAACAGGGGGAAAAGTTTAAACAACATTTCTGCTGGTCACTTCATTTCTGCCCTGTCACTTCAGCTGAAAACACTGATGCTCCTGCTGGTGGTTCTCCCTCCACACACCATATCCTCTAGCACAGCACCAGTTTTCACATTAGGCCTCCATCTGCTTTCTGGAACAAATGTTTCTCCAGCCTGTATTTTGAAAATCCAGGTTTATTTCATTTTTTGAAAACTGCAGGCGTTTTTCTGCCCAGCTTTCAAACTTCAACGAGGTATTGTAGATGGCAATGTTCTGAAATCAATATAGAACTGAGTATTGCTTTATGTGGCTTGAATCTTCTGGTTACAGTGTGCCCACTGATAAATTGCCTTATTCATATTTTCTATTTCTTGTAGCCTTTATCAGCCTACAAGAAATATTTCTTTTTCTTTGCCCTTTCTATTCCTTTGCCCTTATCAGAAAGAGTATCAGATTAATAAATCTTCAGTGACATTTTAGGCTTACAATTTCATTCACACAAGAGAAAAAAGATTCTAATAACCCTTATCTTGATAAATGCAATTTGACAGGGTATATGTATTCTGAAACCCGGGCTTTTGTTTTGCTTGACTCAAAACTTTAACTCCAGCCAACAAAGCATTAATTTAATGAATTGAGTGATCTGCAGAGCAACTTTCCTGAAGGCTTTTTCAAGAGGCCAAACTTGAGCCAGCAGTGCTCCTGACATTGCCCTGGTGACAAGGATTTCATTATTATTTTTAGGTGCTGAAGTGTCCACGAAAGGGTTTGGTCTTGAAAATCAAATAATCAATAGCAAAGGGGCTTTATAACTTGCTTTTCTTCTTGTTCTTTGAATGTGCCAATGATGTTCTAGTTAAAGACTTCCTTTAACTTCCTCAGTTTCCTTTCTTCAGATGTTGTCTCTCCAGTTGACCCACTGAGTGTAAATGGAGTCTCAAACTGAATTATTCGGAGTTTGTTACTTGTTACCTTAGTGTTATCTCTAGTCTTCACACAAAATCATTTTGTTTTCCTTATCTAGTACAATAGCATCATTAATATGGCTGACTTAGCCTAAAAATCAGTAGTTTGATTTCTTATATAAGAATTCATATGAAAGAACTGTGCACACTCTTGGACTTGGTTTCTGCTCCTTATTTAGTTGCCAGGTTTGTGAAGTGTAATGTTAAGTAAAAAAAGATAGAGAGCTAAACCTCATGCCTTATACAGACATGTCAGTGGAAAAATACTAAAGAGTATAACAGTGTAAATGCTTCCAGCAAAATGGAAATCTTAGAGCTCACACATCAACTTTTTTTATGCCTGTTATACAACAAGGTTAAACATATGTGGTTTGAACGTCCAATTCGAAGACAGTTTGCATTAATCTTTACACATTCCTTCAATCATATTCAAATATTATTCCCTGATAAATTCCTTCTAGAAATTAAAAATTTAAAGGAACATTTAATTCCCAGAGTGCTGCAATTCTAAATGTCGTGACCTTTTATTTTTTAATACGCTTGTGAATAAAATTGGCGGCAGAATCAAAGAGAAGCAACCCAAGTGTGTGTGCTCAGGGGTAACAACTGACTGCAGTGTCTGAGTCCTATTCCTTCCTCCTCCCTGGGCTCCCCGGAAAACATCCCTGCTTTGAGGATGAAAATCATGTTAAAAATTGGAATTCCTTTGATAGTGCCAGCTGCGACTGTGGAGACATTAATAGAATAACGCAAATGCTAGCAAAAGAAAACTGCAGCAGAATTATTACCTTTAATGGCAAATAACAACAATAAAATCTTTCTACCATAAAGTTAAATCTTCGAAGAGATGGCAGGATCATGTTCTTCATTTTCTTAAGTGGAATTTTGAAATGGAGTCTCAGAGGTAGAAAACAGGTCTCTGTGAGGGTACTAATGGAATATTTTGGAAAAGAAGATGAACCCTAATACTTTTACTCTTTCCTCTTTTAGACCATTTAGATTCCTTTGATTTATCAAAACATTTGATATGCTTCATAACTCACAGCAGTACCCCAGCTCTACAGTATGCTTCCATGAGAGCTGCAGATTTTCAAGTCTACTACCCAAAGGTTGAGCTGCAATCTACCCTGAGGTTACCTGCCCTTCCAGAGTGTGTGTGACCTATTATTTAATGCTAAAAAATTAATAAGGCTGTAGTTTCAACAACAACAACAAAAAAAAGGACTAGAAACTGAGTCTGTGTTGAATGTAAGTGACAGAAATCATTTAAGACACAGAATCTTGCCTGCTGGTGTCTTCAGGTACCTCTTCAATATTAACTAGAGTCCTCATCAAGCATAACTTATTTTGAGACCAGATTAATCTTCTAAAACCCCACCATAAATAAAGGACTTCAGATGAGAAACACCCAGTTTCAGTTCTTCAGAACCTACTGACAGAGGGAGAGATTTTTTCCCCTGAATGTGCTGTTCACTCTATCAAAAAGCCAACACTGTGCACTGGCTGGGTCCTCATGGCAAATGCGAATTTGTGGTTGCAATAATGTGGTTCTGCCAACTTCCCCCACAGCTCTGTGAGTCCTGTCTGTTGTGTGTCAGTGGTGCAGGTGCTCAGGCAGGATGGTAAATGTGTGACAGCATGTCAGGGCTCCTTCTGTCCATGCCCTCCTGTGTTTTCTAAGTTAGGTGCTGTGCTCCCAACACAGGCTCGGTTTGTTGCCATCAGGGTTGCAGAGCCACTGGAGCATGAATGGATGCAGTAATTCAAAGTAGGTTTATCCCTGTCTGTGCATTGTGTGCTTTTGACCTTGCAGAAATGCCCAAGGCAACTTCTAAGGAAATTCTATTATCTTGATAAGGGGAATGTAAGGTCAATAGGCAGAAGCAAATGTATTCAAATACACCGAGCGTTGTTTAAATTTCGAAAGGGAACCAAGGGACACGTTTTTAAGTTACAGGGATAGGTCTTGGCAAGCTTGACCAAGAATCTACCTTGTTTAGGGTATAAATTGTAGCATTTAAGTACCAGCTCTATTGGGTGTGATGGATGAGAAGGTCTAATGTTGCATTCCTTTATAAAAAGAGCACTCGGTGCATGAAGTTCATTCGAAGAAATCACGGGCTTATTTCCCAAATGAGTTGTATCGCTTCTTGTGTCTGAATGACTGACAACTAAAAGAATTTAAAGTCCTGAAATCCACTTTCAGCAAATATTTCTGTTTCAAATTGCTGTTCACGGGTTTTCATGACTGCAGAGTGCATCATTTTAAAGTTTATGAAGATGAAGGATGAGTCATGAACACAGTTGAGTTGAAATTGGTTCAGATTTGCCAGGAAATTTTCCCTTTTGTGGCTTTAGCTTTGAAAAAAAAGACTCTTCCTCACACTGAATTTCCACATAGGTTTTTAAATTACTTACTTGAATCTCAAACTGTGGGAATGGTAAGACAAAAGCATTCTAAAATCGAGATTACCAAGAGTTTCAAAGCTTTAGTATATCCCATGAAAACTAGGAGGCATTTTTTCTTCTGGACTTCATCAGTAAATAGTAGGTTTATTAGCTATGCAGGATCTGACATTTTTGCTCCAAAATTTTCTGTATGAATACTGTGATTCAGTTTAATTTGTTACTTGCTGAAATTACCTTACTCAAGCAAACTTGAGTTATGTAGTTTCTCTAAATAATAATTGTTGCTATTATCAATGCTATTATTTTGCCTGCAAGCTTTCACTCAGGCAAATCAGACTTTGTTCCTTTCCTGAAAACACGAAAGATTAATTTTTTTGCATTTCTGCAAGACATTATTTGTGAGTAGTGAAGTGTCTGCACCCAGTTAATATTTATTTAAAGGAAGTGAGAGAGCAGGAAAGAACAGATCCCCCTCCATGGGTGGCTGTTGCTGTCACCCAACCCTCTTGGAAGCAAAAGCAAACAAAAGCTTCAGGACTGAGGCAGCAAAATCAAGTTCTTGTCAGGGTCAGAAAAAAGAGCAAAGCAGTGGTGGCTGGGGGGTGTTTTGTTCTGCTGCTTGACCTCACATGCACCTTTGTGCACCAGACAAAAGCAGGAGCTTATGAGGGAAAGGCTGGTTATAGAATTCATGTTTTTCCTCTCCCCAAATACAGCTGGCTGAGACTGTATAATTAGCCAACATATAATGGGAATTGTAAACTTTATAATTGAATCGAGAAGTCTCAATTTCTCTTTCACCAGTATGTGATGGAGGATTTAGGTGTGAACAACTATAATGGTACAGTTGAAAGGCTCAAACCTTTGCAAAGAAAGAATACAAAGAGATTTAAAAGTGATTTTTGATGTTTGCAATTTGAGCAAATTCTGCAGGATTCTTGAGCACCATTCAACCTACACATACTGAGATTTTGAAATATATGTGTAAAGTATTTCTACAATAGAAATGAAATGCATGTTTTCAGGCTGCTGTATTTTCCATCATAGCTGTGTTGTACAGGAGAATCTCCCACCCCAAAAACTTGGTCAGGCTTGAGAGTAAATTCAGGTTTGGACCTGTGATGGCTCAAGGCTTTTCTACCAGAGTATGAATTAAAATATTTTTTTAACTTTGAGTAATTATACACAGATAGCACTCAGGGCTATATATGAAGCCTGCTTTGACATGAACTTGTAAAGGAGGCAGAACTGTCCCCTGCAGAAGTTTTGTGTTTTGATCTGGCTCTGAGGTTTTGGAGCTGGGCAGGGCAGCACTGATTACAGCAGACCCCAGACAGATAACAAGTTAGGGACCACACCATCCATTGACTAGCTGTCACTTTTTTGGCATGGCTTTCCTTGGGTTTGATCAAATTACAGCAGGCTCCAAAATATAGTAGACAACTTCTGCTTTAGAGGCAGAACTGACAGGAAGGAGGGCAAGGCAGCCCTGGGAGCAGCGTGCTGTTCACTTTGGTGCTGGCTGAAAGGATGCTGGCTGTGGGACCAGCACAGCACCTGCACTTCTGGTAAATGCAGCTCTTTAACAAGGTAACATGCCGGTAGAATAACATCCAGCCCCAATTCCTGTCGGAATTTTTGAGGTTGAACCAGGACATGAGACAATTCTTCATCACTGCTAAGTAAAAACTAATCCCAGACAGCAGCGGGAGACAGGAACTGCATAAAAATAACTGTGTCGTGGTGTAATTATATTAAAAACAGTGGGGTATTTTTTTTTTAATCCTTTTGAAATCTTATTAAAGAGAACTTTTTAAGGCTGTGTTACATCCCTGGCAGCTCTTTGTGGCTGAGGCAAGTCCTTGTGTTATCAGAAGCATTTATAGCTGGAGATTCACCCCAGGCTGAGTGGTGGATACAGGTTTCACCCCTTGCCCAGGAGTGGCAATACATATAAAATAAAATAGTATAATATTATATAAATGTATATAGATATATTAATTATATGCTATATATATATTAATTTGTATAAACAATCTCAAAATTGATTTGGTGGGTCTCTATCCATATAAGCAGTAGGTGTGGATTGCTGACTATCCATGTTGAATTCAATATAGAACCCAAATCTGAACAGGACCCAGGTTCCATGGGCAGTGTGGGCACCACCTGGATCACTGACCCTGCAGGCAACTTCCCACCTGGGCACACAAAGGACACAGGATCCCCCCAGGGTGCATAAACCCCCCAAAACAATCACTGAGACACCACAATGGTCACTGGTTTCACAAACACTATTAAACAAAATGTTCAAACGACTACTGATTTATTTATTATTATTTTTTTACCATAAAGAAAAGGTTAGAAAATGATAGACATAGTAAACACTTTGTGTCAGCAAGTAGCAATAATTTTTAGACAAGAAGTAATTTGATCTTGGATTACCAACAGAAAACTACTGGAGTGGCACACTGTGTTAATAGAAACACCAGCGAGTAACAGCAGGTGTTTGTGTGCTGATAATGATAATTAGAGCTCTAAAATCTCCCTCATCATAAACAAAATTAAATAAATAAGACTGGTTCCATAAAGTTGATTTTTTTTTCTCGTGGGTATTGATTTGTGCATTTTTGGGAATATTCCCCTAATGTTTAATAGAAGAAAAAGTTTGTAAAATCTCCAGACACCTGACAGTGAAATAAATTATAGTGCATATCACTGTGGCGTTAAGCTGAAACATCCCAGTGTGAGGGGGGGGTGGAAAAAACTCCAAAACTTTTCAGTAAAATACAAGAGAAAATAAGACTTCTGAAGTTTCAAATACATATTTTTGGTTGGTTGGGTTTTTTTTACCTTTGGTATCTTAAGGACTAAGTTCTATCTTTAGTTACTTCAGTGTAAATCTGGAATAGTTCCAATCAGCAATGTAAAGTTACTCTGAGTCTGTAGCAGTACAAAAGAGTACAGACTAGAGACTAATTGATCATTTGTAACTTTTTATGCAGCATTGTGTCAAATAAGTTCTAATTTTTTTTCTCAGTTTCCATTTCCTTATAAGTGTAGAAGAAGGGAGATGTTATTTGCAATATAACCACCTCATTCCAAATATATATGTTTGCCTATTTTACAGCTTTCAGTGACCCAACAGGGACATTTCTACATTAATTTTCCTCTGAAAGATTGCCTTTTATTTTTGTAATTCAGTTTAATGGACTGCATGTAAATAAAAAAAATAATGTTATCTGCTTTCTGTAAAGCAGCTGTCTTAGAGATGGACTACAATGAGAATCAGGATCTGCTTCCATAAATTACTAAAACCTGAATGATTTGGCTCAACTCCATCTCTGTCAGATGAGATCCCATCCCATCATCCACACAAAACCACTAAAATATCCTGCAAGACAAAAAATAAATGTCAATATTAGAGAAGCTTCAAGGCAACCAGCATGAGATCTTTATGTCCCAAATGTTAAAACATCCATGTATCTGTTCAGTAATTGTTTCAGATACAGGCTCACACTCTGAAGGCTGGGCTGGTCACTCCAAATTGCAGTTTACCCTTCCCTGCAGCTGTCCAGGCTCTCTGGACACCTCCTTGGGACTAACTTGGACATTCACATCTCTATTTGGAGCTGAATTACAAAGCCTTAGACCCTACAAACATTCAGATATGCCTTTATAATATTTCAAATTAATAGTAACATAGAGAGTGGCTAAGCTTATGTCCAAGCAATCTGTTTACTCTGTGATGATTTTCTAAATAAGTTTTAACTACCATTTTCTAATATTTTGTTCCATTAAGTGAGAGAGAATTTCATTACTAATTGTTTAGAAGGGTTTATGGGATAATTGTTCCATTTCCCTTATGAGAATATACTTTATACAACGATATCACTGTATTTTTGGATTTAATAGTTTATGGCCTTGGCTCCCTCTTGCTTGTCTGAAGGTGATTTTCCTATCATCATGTCCTATTTTGCAATTTGTTTACAAAGATAGTTGGGGCCCAGGAGTTATCAGGCACAGACAACAGGCAGGTTCTCTTATTGCCCAAATTGTAAGCATGGTGTGTAACAACAAGGACTCACTTATCAGGCAACCCCTGTCAACAGGAAAAATGAAAGCTGGGTAAAATAAAATCATGTCCCTGTCATTTCAGACAGCAAGATGCGTGTTACAAACACCTCATTGATCATTCACGACTGAAATTCAGGTTTAGGCTCCTGAAAAGGTTGCAAATGTTCTTGGAGAGTCTAAGATGTAAAAAAAAAAAAAAAGCAAAAGGGATACGATCTTTTGAAAAATTTAGTTCCCTGAGCATTTGGGTTGAGACCACCACAATTAGGCTTCATTTGGGACTGTGAAGTGACAACAAAACTACCTGTCTCTGTTTTTATCATGATTTCCCAAACAATTCTGGTAGATGGTTGTTTATCTCTGTAATAACTCACTGTGGGAAAGGAATGCCCAAGTATTTCTCAAGCATGCTACCTCCTCTGTTAATGTTATAATACAACATTCAGGTGTGGTTAAGAAAATATTTAGATCTAGAAGCTGCCTCGTTCTGTTCTGTGGTGCTCACAAAGGGATTAATTACCTCCTGCTTGAGCTGCTTTTGGTTGAAATGAAGCCCAGGAAAACACCAGAAACCCCTTTGTGTGCAGCTCAGTGCTGAGGGACCAGCACAGCACATTCCCTGGGAAGAGCTTAAGGGTATGAAAAATCCTGAAGTCCCAGGGAAGGTTTGCAGACCTTGAGTTTTCCAGGCAGGAAACCCAGTGTTTGTTTGTAGCTGATCCCATCCACGGGGAAAGTGAGATCCTGCTGTGCCAAAGTGCAGGGAGAACATTGCAAACCTTCCTTCATTTGCAGTCCTTCCCTCTGGGCCTGAGGAGCTGGAGGGGCATTGGAAGCATCTCATAGATGAAGCACCTTATCTCTAAATTAGATTGCTGGTGGGCAGCAGAGACTTAGTTTGAGGGAAGTTGCCAAAAGCACAAAATTAGGCAGTGCTATGAACTATATATCATGCTTCCCTTTCATTTTAAATATTAACACTAGCAGTCTGGACACTTTTAGCAAAAAATCCTTCATAGCAATCATCACATTGTACATTTAGGATTGTTAAACGAAGCTTGTATACTAATGCTTTCCTCATTTTAGTAAAATCCCATGAGCAGATAAAAAATTCTGAACCGAAAAAAAAATGATCAAAAATTTTAAAGTATGGATAATTTTTATTAGCAAATAGGTTATTAGAGTTTTATCAGCAAAAGTTGTGCTTTGATTTTTTTTTTAATTGTGTGAGAAGGAAAGACATATGGTGACTGCTATAGAGTATATTCAGTAAGTGCATTTGAAAATGCTGTTACCCTGAAGGCAATGAAAGATTAAAATAGATTTTTCAATAAACAAGCGAGTGGAAGGAATTGTTCTCTCTTCAGTTTACATTTTGGTGTGTCAGGAAATTGAGTTGGTTGCAAAAGCACTGGACAATATTTCAGGTTTCTTTAAAAAAGTTCTTTTTTGTGTTTTCAATTGGATGTCCTTGAGAGCTGAAAAGAAGCTCATTAGCAAGAAGTGCATAATTATACACTTGGGGTCTAATAATATGAACATCTGCTTTAATCTAAGTGCTCTTTGGTTAGAAATGTCTGAGGGAGGAAAGACCTCGGTGTGCTGGCTGGTCACAGAATAACTGTGAGCCCCTGTGAGCTGTGAAAAAGACTTTTGTAATCCTCAGGGATGGCAGGAAAGGCATTTCCAGAAATATTAGTAATACTTTACAGGACGTTGGTAAGACCTTGTCTGGAGTCCTTTGTGTATCTGGATCAGCAATTTTCATCAGAGATAATTCCAAGATGAAATAGGAGAGAGAGAGTTTTTCACTGCTTTAGTCTAGAGCTGAGCCATTCCTGTCACAGATTTCTTTGTGCTTGGTACAAAAACAAGTAAAAAGTTCTATCTCCTAAAAGTTCCCACTGCAGCCCTATTGAAAAAATATATAATGGCTACTTTGGAGAAGCTGAAGGGAGAAGAGAAGCCTGATATAGGTATTTAAATGATAATATAAATACAGTTTTAAAGCAATTCTTTCAGTATGCATTTATTGAAAAAGGAAGTATTTTTGCACATAATTTTATAGCTTTGGGGGGGTTGTTTAATCACATAGTTTAGGGTGCAAAATGAATGAGGAATTCGAGGAGGGGGGACAGACACCTGCTACTTGTAAGGGGTTTTGGAAAAGCAGAGCTCATGGCAGCACTTCACACTGACAAGGTTCTTCTGCTGCAAAGGCAACCTCGCAAACATCTCACACCCAGGCTGGTTTGCTTTCTATTTCTGTCTTTTTTTCAAGACCTGTCTGTTAAACTTCACTAGATTCTAGTTTCTCTTTCCCAGCCCTGCCACAGTAAAGGTGATTGAGGGGTTCCTGCTCTCGGGCTGCTGTGATTTCCACACGTTTTTTTGCAAGGCTGTGCAAAGGTGATGTGTTACTGCTGACTCTTGGGGACACGAGGCACGTGGCTACATCCTTGTGACAAGGAATTCATAAAGCAGAATTTATGTGGTGCTTTATGGGAGCAGCTGATTAACTGCAGCCCTCAACAAAGGAAAGATGCTGCGTGCAATTGGAGTACAGGTATAAAAGAGCTCCAATAAAGAAGATGCAGGTGCAAACGATATATTAAGCTGCTGAGAAGCAGATTCATTGGCAGGGCTTTGCATTTCAAAAGGAATTCAGGACCAGCTGATATGTGGTGGTTGTTATTTCATGTTGGGTGACAGCACCGTTAAGAGCAAGGGTTTGGAAATAAACTCCTCCTTTCTGACCTTGGGAAACTGAATTACATGAATGCAGCTTGTTTTCAACAAGCCTGGACTGGAGTGTCACACTCTAAGAATTAGTGAAGAATTAATAAATTAGTATACAGAGAGATTATTTTCTTAGTTTAGGCCAAAAAGCCACCAGGTTTCAAACACATTTTTGTTTGCTTGGAGATATTTTTTATCAGATATCACAGGGAGTGATTATATTTGCAAATACTTACACCTTAAGTTTGTAAATAGTTCCCAATAATACTTCAGTTATTGTTGGAGTTCCAATTTCTATAACTGGAAATTTTGCAGAAATACACGAGTTTGAGGTCCTTTGTGGTAGAGTGTGTATGTAAAAGTGTTACAAGGCCAACTCTTTTGCTAATTCTAAAGACAGTGCTTCTCTGGCAACTTTGGTAGTGAAAAATACTGAGGTTTATTTTTCCTTGTGCTTCAAATACATGAATATGGATTTAATGCGTTGTATTTTCCACTGGTGGAATCCCTAAGAAAGGTGCTACATGAACTTAGTCTGAAAAGTGGTTATTTTTCAAGTAGAAGGGGGAAGTTCAGAATTATTTCACTGCTATGGCAAGGGACTGAGAGTAGCAAGAAAGTTTTTAGTTGTGAAATAATGGAATTATAGTTATCAGTGCAAACTGAGTATATTATCATGTCCTTGCCCAATGTCTGTCCTGATGGAGAGTTAACAAATTGGTGCAATATTTCTTAAAAAGCAGTCATAAATGCAAATGTTACATATACTATTCTATTACACCTTAATATTTTCAATGATAGCAAGACAAATCCCAGCTTGCTCAGTGGCAGAGCATTTTCCTTGGCAACATTTTGACCAGTGTATTCTCTTGCCCTAATTCAGATGCAAGAGAATACCAGTCACCAAGCTCTTCACGGGCTTTGAGTAATTGCCATTTGTTTTTGTCCTTCACCTCTTTGCTCTTCTGAAAACAGATTGTATTCCACAGCAGGGTTTCAGTGATGAGAGGTAAAGTAAACCCTCCTCTAGCAATTGGATGCTTTGACTTTACTAAAGTCACTGCTGCTTGAAAGAGAAATTGGTTTCCCTTGAGAACATGTGAGCAATAAAATAAAAAAAAAAAAAAAACAACTGTAGATGAGTTTGTATAAGGGCACATAAAATCCAAATTCCATTCCAAATGTAGACATTTTTGTGAGAAGCAGAAAACTGATTCACTTATTACTAGTGGGGCCATTGTATTTGTTTAAGTCATTTTTGAAGTCCAAAGACTCCTTAAAAGTGTTTATTTCCCTGGGGAGACAAATGCAGGGTTCTGTACAGCAAGTCAAGTATGCCAGCCCTTAACAAGATTATGAGAATCTTTTCCATGGGTCTGCAGTGTGAAAAACATCCTTAGCTGGAGGTCACACTGAATAAGAGGAGAAGAAAGTAGCCAGAAGAGATCCAGCCAGCCTGGTTTTATGGGTAGATTGTTAGCCTGGCTGTAAAGGACTGGTTTCAGATTTGGGCTGGTGCTTACAAAGCAGCTGGGTGCACACATTCTATTGGAAATACTTGTATGAATGCTCTGGGGCAAAGCAGTTACAGTATTGGGTACTTTCAGGAAATTTATTTTAATAGAACAGAATGCCCTGGGCTTCTGCAAATGACTTATCAGCCTCCTTCAGAATACCCAGATGCAAAGCTAAACTTAACTTGCTTTATTTCACAGATGACTGTTTTGAGTACTTAATCCAGGCATTGTATCCAGGCTGGAGAGTGGCATTGATGTCAAATGCCAGCACAGAGAGAGAAGGCACGAGGACAGTCACTCACCAGCTAATTCAGGAAAATAAATTAAATGGAAAGGAGATGTAGTTGATTGTTAATAACTTCCTTCTCATGTTAGTAATGTGCAAACCTATGCAAAATTATTTGTTTTGCGTAAAGGAACTGGATTGGAAAGATGCCACGTGGCTTAGCTACAGAAAGTCCTAAACAAATTGCATTTATTGTGCTGTGCTTGCTCCTTCACTTTACTCTCCTCAGATAACCTGTATAATCTCAGTATAAGTAAAGTAACACAGTCTAGGTGTTTGGAGAGGTTCTGAATTCAGTTCTTGCTACTGTTAAATGCCAGCATTCCTGTTGTGGGCATTTTAAAACTTTGTGCCATTGAAACCCTCTATTTGAGTTCCTTGGGCACCTCCCTGACGTTCATGGATCAACCTCACGTTTCCTTGGGGATTCACTTTTCTGCCCAGGTAAACAATGCAGACACAGTTTCTATGACCCACACAACACACATCAGGAAACCTCTAGGAGAGGTTTAAAGCTGCTGCTTTAATTACTGGACTCATCTTCCCTCCAAAACAAGATTTACTCTCCTCCACAGAAAGAGTTTCAGTTGGATTGCCAGAGGACTCTTTTCCATTTATTTTTTTTTTATGTAGACACTTACCTTGCTCCAGGGACTCTTGTGTCATGCACATGCTTTTGGTTTCTTTTCAGGTTTTGAGGACCAACTTCTCCCTTATTTTTTTTTTTTAATGGCTGTCTTCTGCTAAGAAGTGTTAAAATAGTTTGCATAGACCATCTGCCCTCTTGCCAAGTTGGAGTACTTGGGTTCTGTATGTGGTTGTGACTCTTGCCAACTTTTCCACTTACAGCAAAGTTTCTCCTCCTGTCTTTCCCCATACATTTCTAAATATAAATTAGGAATAGCAAACAGGTTTTTGTAAGGCTCTGTCAGCCCTATGGATAAATTCCATGTTTATTCTCTCTCACTCTCCATTTGATTCCTCACTGAATTTTGTATGTTCTTGCCTTATCTTCTGGCCTTCTTCCCCAAAACCAGAACTGTGCAAATAATTGATTTTTCAGTTTACTGACTGGACTGGCGAGTCAGGATTTGAGGGGGTAATTGTTCATGGTAAAGTAAAAAGCCTTTTAAAAAATTCTTTAAAAAATGAAATCTGACAGTTTTGGAAGCAGAGACATTGCTTTGAAATGAATGAGCTAAATTTCAACATTTCAATGATTCAGCTTGTCAATCCCAATTTGTAAATTATTTTGATTGTCTCAAAACTCCATTTTCTGCAGCACAGAAACTGTATTTATGATAATAATAATAATAATAGATATCCTTTTCTCTCCAGGAGTGCAGTAACTTCCCATGATATTAGTTATTTTCTTTTAGTGATGATTTTGCTTGTAATTCCACTTGCTTATGTAAACTTTGGAGTTCCTGGCATCCTTCAAAGACACTTTGTCTTTGCATTGGTATTTTAGCCTCCTGTTCACCTTTTTGATCTATCTTGGCTATAAATAGTGAAAAAAAATCACAGGAATTTGAAAGAACTTTCTGGAGAGTTACAACAGAACACTCTCCTAAAGGGCCCTGGGCATTGGCCATCATCACAGAGCATGGGGCTAAATGAACCTGCTGTGACCATCCCATAGTCTTTTATTCTTTAAAATGCTGTGCCTCAGGCATTTGTTTGTCTCCCTGGGTCTCAGAAGATGCCCACTAATCCTCTCTGGTTCTGCTCAGTGTGAATGTGCTCAGATGGTGTTCAGATGTCCAAAAAGGACACAAAAACAAACTTCCTTTTCTCTCCTGCACTGGAGTAATCTAAGGGTGGTTCATAGCTGATCTGTGCACTGTCAGTGCTGTGGCAGCTTATCCTTCCACATCAAGGAGACATAACCAGCTCCTGCATCATCACTACAGTGATTCAAATGGCTCCAGAAATAGCACTTGCTGCTCTCTGTTGAATTACTTGGTAATCACTTCCACAAAGCTGCAGTGATGACTCTCACTTCTGTGTGCCAGAAATTACACTTGACCATATTATGAAAGGAAATGAATGTGTTTTTTCACTGAAGTGGTTTGAGTATTTAACATATATAGTACACAGTAAGTGGTGTAATTGTTACAGAAAAGTCTTTTTTTTCCCTGTCTTTTCATGATTTTCTTACTTCAACTAGACTTTAAATCTCTCAGTGTTAGTGACCTGTACCACTTTCACACATAGGTCTTTTAGTGGAGTCTCCATGTGGTAGAGTTGTCAGTTGGACAATCAGCCAGCCAGGATCTCTGCCTGCTGCAAATCCACATGGTTCCATTAAAGTCAGTGCTGATTTGTGTCAGTGGAGGACCCATCCTGGAGCTTTAATGTCCTCCTCCTTTCAACAGAAATAAAGCCAGCTCTGAAAGAGCAAGTGTTAGAGCAGTTCAGTTCATACCAATTCATAGGGAGTGTGACCCTTTGCATTGCTATTCCTATATATTCAGGCTCCTGTGAATGGTCTCCTTAGAAAATTAGAGTTATGTATAATTTGGTGGTATGTTCCTGTAGCTGCCCTAAAGATGTTAACCATTGTTAGAATGGAAAGTAAGAGCAAAAGTGCTATTAACAAATGCAGGATTTGTGCATGAATTCAAAGGTCTATCAGTGTGTTTCTCTTCTTATCTCACCCCTGAATGTCACCAGCCTGGGAATTATGCAAGATCACGTTTTCACTTTCTTTTGAGAGAAGTGTCTTTCCAAGCTTCCTGAATGTGTTCTAAAATGCCTTTTCAAATTCATTGTCAAATAATTGTTTAGTTTTCAAAGTACACCTGAAATTGGGAAAGGTTGCCAAAGCCATCTATTAGATAGGATTAATTCAACTCCTTTTCTGTGTGCAATATGATATGGTTTTTATTACATGTTTGTCTACCACTTAGTCCACAGCATCATTTCCTCACTCAGTACAGAGTGTTCCTGCTTTGGCACATGTCAGGTTGCAGAGTAGAGGAGACAACAGTTCCATCATATTTCTCCAGAGCTGCAGAGCACAAGAGGCAGCAAAAAAGGAGTGAAGAACAGAGGGGGAAAAAACAAAGTCACACAGGCAGAGCAGTTGATGTGTGCTGTCCCGGAGAAATGAATTCTGGTGCAGCCCCTGGCACTGATTTCCTTTGCAATGCTGCCCATCTTGCTAAAGCAGATTTTTCACAAAGGGCCACAGGCTGTGCCTTCTCATTGTCCAGGTCCCTGGTTTGAAACTCTGAGGGCTGATTTGCAAGAGAGTTGAGCACCCACAGCTGAAGGGAATGGTCACTGTGAACTTGTTAGCAGTTTTCATATACTGTGAAAAAGCAAGTCCTTGATATCTGGAACGAGAGATCCAAACATTGACAGGCAATACCCTTCTCATATTACAACTGGCTTTGCTTTGTAATTCCAATTGCTATATAATAATCTCTATGAATGGTATGGTGGCAGCCAACAGCACTGGTGATTGATTAAACACTTCAGCCTCCCTTCAGACTTTAATTAATCCTAGCAGCTCTTTATTGCTTTGTAGGCTACAAAGCAATAGAGATTATTGCCACTTTAGTAGGGAATAGAGAGGAGCTTCTCTGAGTGTTGGTTGTGGCTTTTTCCCCTTTCTGAAAGTCTTCCCAGACACGTGAGCAGAGAGTTAACTTGCTTATGAGTTTCAAATGCTTGAAAAACCCTATCCCTCCTTTCTTAGGATAGCTAGGACATAGAGTTAGAGCTTCATAGAAGCTTTGAAGTCAAACTCAGCAGTGCCTCATGAGGTGACCTCTCCCCTGCCCTCCCAAAGACCCCTTCCAGCCAGAGCTGTACTTCTCTCTTCTTCTGTATAATAGAATTCTTTCAAAAATCCCGTTAAAGAAGAGTTTTCTCCCTTTTAGGGTTTTTTTGTTGTTGTTGTTATCGTTCATTTCTAAGCATTTTCCTGTAAGGAAAGCACACTATATAAAGTTTTATGTCTTTGTGATATAGTGGCCTTCATATTTTTTATAAATTCATTTGACACATTAAATTGTGGAGACACATTATCACTCCATGTGATGTTTTGTACCCTTTGTCCAGCCCTTAAACTTACTTTTTTTTGCTACTGACACAGAATTATTCCAGGAACTGACCTACTATCTCAGCCTGTCTCCTCATTCCCTTTTCCTGGGAGAATTCTTGTACTTGGCTGTGGGAAGGTAACTCAGGGCAGGATCAAGGAGTCAAAAGGACATGCTCTAGTTTAGTGCAATACACTCAGATGATGGGTCACATCATCCACTTTTGGGGGGATATATTGGCTTCTCCCCATTTTCTTTTAGCACTTGCAATCCCCTCATTTCTTGCACGACCTTGGGTCCCTTTGCAGTAAATGCCACAATTTAAAACAGTAACAAGAGAAGAGGATTACCTACCACTTATTTTAGTCAGTGCTAGGTTCACTTTTGATTACTTTTTAAGTTTCATACAAAAAACAAATAAACAAAACTCAAAACCACAACAGCAGGAAGAGGATTAGCATTGGGTCATATGAACTATTTGAGACTCTCAGACCTTTTAAGGGTGAAGGGTGACTAGAGCTCCTACATCTCCATGAAGAGTAGATTATTTCACACAGCAGAAACACATGTGAACTACTGGCAGAATAAAATTTGTAGCTATCACACTCCAATTTTACTCTTTTCCTAACTATTTTTTGTCATTGTCATAAGAACAGTCATTGTCTGCCATTTTATTTTCTTCCTAGATTTTTTCTGAGTTGCACCATAGGAGCACAAAGTATATATAACCTGTAAGTCACTTGCAGTATGAAGTTAACCTCTTAAAGGTTTAGTATTTTGATTATTTACCATTCCCCCTGTTCCTCTCAGATTTCCAAGGCAGCCCAGGAACAGGAGTGACCAGGCAGTCAAACTGCAGAACCGTGAAAAGGTCATATTAAAAACTGTATAATGCACTTAGTGCATATTATTCTGCTGTCTCTTAAAGACTTGATGGGGGAATTAAAAACCTCCCTCTCGTGACAGAGATCATAATGACAACTGAAAATGTCACAACATAAATTGGTTTTATGTTAATGATTGTAGCAAGGAGGAGAAATTATTCAAATACAACTTTTTACACTAAACCTGCAGCTACAGCACTGCAGTGTTGTGCTGCTTCGTGTGCTCAGCATTCAGGGCATGTTCAGGCTCAGGCTGAGGACCAAACCCTCCCCAGGTAGGAGCTGGCACTCACCTCACCTTGTGCTTGGCACACCTGCAGTTACAAAGAACCTCCTGAATGTCTAAGTTTAAGGAAGCCAAACCAGCAGCTTCCTCTTGTGAGCCTGATCAGCATCACCAGCACAGCTCCTCCTAATTGGACTTAGAGGTGGAAAAAAAAGCAAATCAAGCCCAAATTGGGCTCCCTGGGTGACTTCAATGTTCATTTCCATTTCCTCTGTTGATGAGCCCTCTGTGTTGGTGTCCATCCAGTCTTACAGTTGGAGAAAATACAACTTCAAGTTTAGCTTGGGCCATGCTTTAGAATAAAATGTGAATGTGTGCAGTTTGGGTGCAGACCTGCATTATTTGTGTGCTCTTATTACCTGCTTTGCTTATTCTGTCCTCTCTTCACTACTGGGAGAAGGGGGGACTGGGCACTGGTCTTCTCCTTCCATTATCCTGGGGATGAGAATAGAATGTACAGGAGCTGAAAGGACCTCACTGTCCCAGGAGAATGGGATGTTTCAAGTGGACAAGTCAGGCAGGTAGTGCAGTGATAGAGCTATGTTTTCATCTGGCTCTAGAGGGTATTAACTTCAGCAGAATAAGCACAAGACCACTTTCACAAGTGGCCTTATGGTACCTGTGTGATACTTTAGTGGTCAACAGTTTTGAAAAACAGATTGGTAGAGTAGGGTGGAGTTCAAAGCAACTAATTCCTGACTTAAAACTGCTAATGATCTGGATTTTATCCCTTCTATATCCTTCTCAAATTAGTATTGAAACATCTTTTCCAGAAATGGCTCACTAATGTTTCAGATGTCTCACAGGTACCTGGATAAGAAGGAAAAGATTAATATCAGTGTAGCCTAATTCTAGACAAGATATCAAGATGCTTTTCCCTAAAGCACTTTCTAACCACTTATTCTGATAACTTTCTGTGAATTCCTTGAGAAAACAGTATTGGGTTTATCTGCCCATGGAATCATTCTTGAAGGAAGCAGATGTGTTGTTTCCTGTCCATGAATAACCTCGTACATAAATAAACCTTCCTGACACTCTACAAGTATTCTGAGAATATGTAGTAAAATAAAAACACAGATTTGCAGAAAAGATTTCTAAAAGCCCAGTGACAAATGACATACTTAAGGAACTGACAGATATCTGCTACAGGACAAATAAATGGCAACAGCTAACAGTGAATAGAAGCTTCCTCTGAGATTTGCTGCCTGTATGAAAAACTCACAGTATGAAAAAGGACAAAGTAGGGATTCAGATTTCAGCAGTAAGTACCTATTTAGGGGTGAAAGGAAGAAAACGTTGCCAGAGTCACTTTTGGAAGTGAAAAATGTAATTTCTTGATATAACCAAATCAAGAGTCTCATCTTTGATTTTTTTTTTTTTGCTCTCTAAGCTACTGAAACTTTGGGAGCCTAAATTAAAGAGGAAATAGAGGACTTCAGTTAACTCTGTCAAGGACTACTGACATTTTACATAAAGATGCAACTGATTATTTTAGTTGGAAAATCAATGAGAAAATGGGAAGAGTTGAGGCACTGTGTGGCATGGCAAGGAGACAGCAACAGAAGGAAAGTCTGTGTCCCCTCATCCCTCTTATTCCATCCGCCTTCCCAAGCTGTGTTCCTGTCTTCCAACGCATCTCAGGCTCTTTCTTTTCCCTCCCTCTCACTCCTTGGCTGGCTCAGAGATGCTCTGTGTGTCAGCATCCTGCTCTGTCCTCTTTCCCAGCTCATAGGCTGCTATCCCAGCTCCAGAGCCACCTGGCAAAAATTCATTTGTTTGATCCTCTCTTCTCATGAGCACAAGAATTTTGAAAAGGATTCTCTACAGAAAATGTCCATCTGCTTCTCTTCTACATGTGAGCTACTCCAGCTCTTCAGCCCTGATCTTTCATCCTGTTTATATGAACTTCACTGTACATTGTCTTCATCTTAACTACATAAAGAACTTGAGCAAAAGAGCAGATAATAAATATTATTTGCTTTATTATAAATATTCCCAGGTAAACCAACAAAGGATACTCTCCAGTATGAGTTAATATTTTTTTTCAGAACAAAGGCATGCCCCTTAACTAAAAACCTGTTGCATGGCTTCAGCTTCAAACCTGCTGCAATTTTATCTGCCTTTCATCTGATTTTAATTCAAGAATTTGCTTGTATGTGTAAAGTCATTTCCATTAGTTTCTTCCCATTATCTCGACAGCCCTGTGAGTAACTGCTGCTGTCTCAGAGAGAGTACACATTAATATTTTGTTAGACAAGATTGTAACAGGTGACTTTTTACTCAGATTTTTGCGAGCTGATAAATGTGAAAAAGAATAACTTTTCCAAAAAGACCAATCTCTTTGAACTTGCAGGTCCATGTAACGAGTAAACAGGGCTCCTGCTTTATGATATTCCCCATAGAACATACTGTGATTAGACTCTTAACAATGATGAAATATTGCTATTAATACACAAAGAAAATAGCCAGACATTTTATTTCAACTCAGAGCAAACAGAAGATCTGCCCACATTGTGACATTTGATGGCAGGCTGATTTTCACCTAATCAGATTTGTGTCAATGAATGGCACATAACATTACAAATAGAATGCTTTGATTTAAATCTGTGACCTTTGTTCCCAGAAAAATCTCTGTATTTTCCATTAAGGAGTTTATACTGTGGATGGAGAAAGTAGATTAATATGCCACCAGTCAGCAATCTGTGCATGTAGATCCCTTTGGCTTGTAATTGTTATTAAACTGGTTCACTGCACTCTCCATAAAGCATCAAGTCTCTTGGTAAGGGAGTACACAGACCTCTGTTTATTCTGAGAAACTTGTGAACTGCTGTAATTCATTTCAGATTTATAGTTTCACCATCTTTAAATTGATGTTGTTTTTTACAAGCAAAGGAACAGCCAATTTTTTTTTAACAAACCAATGCAATTTAATGCTTATAGAATTTATCTGCCTGTGGATCAGCAGCATAACACAATTTTAATTACACCTACCACACTTCACTGAATTCTCTCATTCTGTAGCAAAGCCTTATCAGAGTAAAGGTCCATGAGATGTGTTGAGCTCTGCTGAGCCCGAAGTCACAAGCTTTGCATTCTCATCATTACAAAAAAAAAAAAGTAAAAGAGCCAGTCATTTACACTTCTCTCTCAGGGGGAAGCAATACTTACTATTATATAGAGAATTAATGGAAAATACAAACTACTAAGTGACTCTGTGGTTAAGTGCAAAACTATCCAAAAAATATGATTAGAGAAAAAGGAAGTGTTAAAGCAGGTCAGGAGCACTCTACTGAAATAATTATTGTCAGTTGTTCATTATGTATTAATTCACAGCTAAGTAGGTTTTACTGCTTTCTTTGCAGCACAGTTATAGTTCTCTGCTAGTAAGGCTTTGTGCCAGCCCACTCACACTTAACTGCAGTGTTTTCTGACTACAGAGATATGAATTCATTGCAGCTGCCTTTGTTGTATTTAAGAGGCAAGGAAACTACAGAGAGAGAGGAGATCACATCCAATGGCAGAGACCTGCGAGTGCTTCTGCACGTGCTGTCCCTGGGTCCCTGTCAAGTACAGCAATCACAGAGCAGGGAAAAGGCTTCAACACTAATTCTTTAATGGCTTCAACGTGATTTTTCCCAATTTTAAAATAAACCTGCAGACAGGAATGATCTGTGTCGAGAACCATTTCCCTTTATTGCATTGAAATATGTGTGAGGTGTTTTTAACAAAGGCTGTTTGCTGAATTCCCCTTCATACCTGTTGAACCTGTAAATGAGCTTGAGCAGAGTAGTAGAGGTCAGGATTCCTCTCTGGTCTGGGACAAAACTGAGAGATGGGCTGGAAAGAGAGTCCCAAGGGGGAGGCTCAGCAGTTCCTGGGCTGCACAGTCTGACAGCAGTCATGCAGACACCAGGACAATCCCCACAGCTGCTCCTTGGACATTGAGTTTTGTGGGAAGGGAAATATTTTGATATATTTGGGGTTTGGGGATGGCTTTGGCACATGTGGCTTTGGAGAGTTCTATGGGCTTAAAACTGTTGGGACACAGGAAACAAATCTGAAGCAAAGCAGGCTTTGTTAGTTCTGCTGCTTGGTGCACTGTTTATTTTATTTTTTATGTATAACCATTAACTGATGGTGGTAGTTTGTCTTTCCACTGGAAGAGTAGAAATAGCTGTAAATTATAGGAAAGAGAAACTAATTTCAAGGAGTTCTTGGGAAGACTTAGTGATTTTGATTTGAAGTGCATCTGTAAGTGGCTAGAGAGAAGACAATTTGAGGCAGAGATCTTAATCCATGTGCTGTCATCTCCCATTCCTGCTCCTTGGCATATCTTGTAACATCTCCAAAGTCTGACAGCAGAAGTGGTGCAATACAGTCCTGCAGTATTTTCAAAGTACAGATGGGCCAAGCACAGATGGCTGTATTGCATCCTGTACAGCCTCTCGCTTAAACAAATATAGAATAATTTCTCTGGCACTGCTGGGTTGCTTTTTTTTCAGATTTACATTGAACTAAATCAGGCTGTGAATTTTTGATTTTCTCTTTATCATCATCCATCCCAATTAGTGGGTCTTCTTTCTGACACGGTGCCAAATTGTTACATTCATCTTCTTATCCTTTGCAAAATACATTTTGTACACCTGGAAGAGGTTATACAGTTCTCCTTTTTTAAGACACCTTTCTTTTAACAATTTACTGGCTAAGCTAATAAGGGAGTCAGATATTTGTTATTCCTATTTCATGTAAATGAGCGAAAAAAAAAAAAGATGGTTTCTAAGCAAAAACTTTACAACCTAAAGGGAAGAAACAACACTGGTATTGCCAGTTAAAAATGTGACAGCACAGGTCAGCAGCATGTGCAGTCTTACAGTCAGTGCCTCAGAGATGAATTATCGTGCATTTGTCTGGCTTTGTGTAGGCATCATGTTAGAGCTGAGTTTTAGAAGTATCTGAACATGTCTCTGCAAGTGTTTACAGAGAGTCTCTGACAGGTGTGACAAGAAAAGCTGAAGGTACTTGTTTTAAAGTTTAGCAACTGGGTAGTAAAGGCTGTCATGGTTAACACAGAGGAGTCGGTGATGGCTCAGTACAGGGGTGATTGGAAGTGAAACAGAACCTGGAAAGGGTCTGCAAGTAGAGTCCTGCAGTTTATGTGCTCTGCAGTGGGGACTGGGAGGCCAGTGGCAAAAAGCAGGCAGCAGAGGATGGAATGGTCAGCACCAGGAGCTGGGCTGTGTTATCTTTGCAAAATTGTCTTTGCAGAAGCTTTTTGGAAGGATACGAAGAGATGATGGTGGGACTCAGTAGGGCCAGAGGAAAGGGCATGAGAATAGGCAGGAGGAGAACTGATAAAAGGTGCCTAAGTGGGAGAATGGGTTGTAAATGCCATGTTTTAAAGCACCATTTACTGACTTTGCACAAAATTTAGGCAGTGTTAATTTTGAGATAGTCCCAGGAAAAGCTACAGCCCCACTGGAAGGTGACAGAAGATCTCCAGTGAAGGGGTTTGAACGCTGGAGAGGAAAAACGAGATCAGTTCTGCCTGTGGGGATCTTCAGATGACAAGTTGGCATTTGTGAGGTGTCTGAAATATAGACAAAAATTTCAGTGTGGCGGGCAGAAGTCAATCCATCAGTCCTTCACACACGTGTCTTGGGAACTGAACTGAGTTTGTGTTCATGGAGGGCAAAAAGAGGGTGAGGACAGAGCACCCCTCTCAGACTTCTGCGGAGAGCATGAATGGGACATGTAGAAGACAGGTAGAAAAACATGGGAGTACAGGATTCTTGGGAAAACTGCCTTGAAAGTAGCTGAGAGCTGAAGAAGTCAAGTTGGCATCAATGTTAACTGGACAGGGTCCATTTGAAGTGAATGAATCTGCCTTTACAGATGTGCAGAAAGTGGATGCTGAGCTGGAAAAGAAATCCTGGTTGGTGCTTTGGGACTCAAGGCACAAGGCAGGGAGCTGAGGGAGTTTCTAGGCAATGGGGAGGTCACTGGGATTTATGGTGGAACTGTAGTAAGTAATGAGGAATGATTCCACATTCTTAAAGCAAGAAGCCATAGTTATTACTGTGCTAGAGAGCTTTTATTCCACAGAGTTTTACAAATGCATTCTGATGGCAGGGACAATGCCATAACTGGGAACATCTGTAGCATTTGCCCAGGCAACACCAGTTAACAAAAGATACTTTTCTTTTTAATTTAGTAAAATATACCAAACTGTTTGAAAGTGAACTGATGGTGGGAGCGAGAGGAGAGAAAAGCTGGTGTCATTTTCGTTTTCCAAACAAGTAGAATAAATGATCTTTAGAATTCAGCGCAGCAGCTATTGAATTTTTCATCCTGAGATCCCATAAAAGATGTGGCTGTACAACAAACACACCTCCCACAAAAGCAACCAGGTGAGAAAGGCCCAGTGAGACGTGGATAACTGAATTTTCTCCGACAGAAGAAGTGATTGGCAGATCAATAGCCAAAAAAATCCAGCTCTTGAGAAATCTGTGAATATTCAGTTACAACTGCTGCAGATGGCAGTTCCTCTCTGTGATTGCTTCTACCCCTTACAGGAGCTAAAGAGTGAATTTATTCATCTTTATTGACCTATTGACCCTTATGTTTATGTCCTAGAATACGGATTTACTTTTGGAAATTCCAAGTTACTGTGCATGCATACATATCCCACCATAGTATATACACAGTGTAACATATAGAGAATGGATACATATAGTTTTTGCTTTTAAAAAGTGCACATAGAGGGTACTGAAAGGAGAAAATAATCATTTCTTGTTCGAAAGCAGGTCGGCTCAGGAGCTGAGCAGCCAATTTGTGAGCTGTGAGGCACCACCAGATGTGAGGTTTCCCTCTGTGACCCTGCCAGACCTTCTGCCCTCCCTGGTCTCGTTGTGCCCTGATGTCAGGTCACGTAACACATCTCTCATGTCTCCAGCAAATCCAAAAAAGGGCTGTTCTTTTACTGGGCTTTTCCTGGCTGGCTCACAGAGCTTGGCACAGGCCATCCCAGCACTGAACTTACTCCCCACTAAGCACTTAATTGCAGGGAGTTGTGTTGCCTCCACACTTGGAGCAGTGTCCTGATGACACATCACCTCCACCCTGGGAGGATCTTTAAGAAATCCTTTAGACCGATGCTTTGTGCTGCTACCTTGTGACTGTTGGCTGTAAATACTCCCGTGGAGAGTTCCTGTCTGCTGGGTTTCACACTCACAGCTCCTCTGACACAGGAAAATATATAGACTTGTTTTCGTGAAATGTTGGTGCTTGGGATTCTTTTTAATTACTTCTGAATTCTGTTACACAGTAAAAAGGCCTTGTAGGTTCAGTTAACATTTTCACTTTATAATTCTGACAGTGCAATATAGTACAATTGAATTAATCAGGTTTTTCTGTTTCTGTTACAGAGATTTTGAGGGTCTCAGTTAAATCATCCTATTTGCAGACTGATTACTAGGGAGGGAATGTATCACTCTGGGTTTAAATTATCTTGCTGGGAACAGATTTTAATCTTTCCTTCTTTTTTCCATGGAGTCCTGTGGACATATTATATCTTATTCAACTCTGTTTTCAAAATGTTTTCTATTTTTGCCTGTTTAATGAGGCATGTCAAATGTTCCTCACTTTTTGCACTTTAGAAATCTGTAGAATTAATTTCCTTTCCTGCTATTTGTCAGCGGGAAGGATTAAGGATTTGTTTTACTTTTTCCAAAAGAAAACCTGAGCGTGCAATCTTTCATACATGAGCAATTTTTTTCCCTACGTTTGTCTAGCATTTAGCATGATGGGTCAGTTGGAGATACCAACTTCTCAACTATGCAGTGCTGGGATGTAGAAATTTGGCAAAGTCTCAGATCTGCAGGGGCCCAGACTGGTGGGACAGGCTGTGCTCAGAACTGTTTGCTGTCGAACTCAGCCCAGCGATGTTTCACTGCTGCTTTCTGGCAGTTAAATGGTCTCTTTGCTGAGCTCCCCGTGAGGTTTCTGGGCATCAGATCTGGGGCACAGAGGGCATTTCCCTGCCAGCTCAGCCCCAGCTCCTCATTCCTCAGGAACGAGCAGGATTTCAAGCCCATCTCTGTGCCTGGGACCGGGAGTTCTCTGCCCAGGGTGTGTGCGGGTGCTTTGGCTCAGCAGTGTGAGCACCTGACATCAGGGCTTGGACTCTTTTCCAAGAGCCATTGAACTAAAATTTGGATGATTTAACACCTGACTTGGGGACACCAAAGTAGTTATCACGCTGAAGGTCACACTCGATCACTCTGGTCATGATGAATATGAGATGATGACGCAGCTCAGGGGAAATCTTCTTTATTTTTATGAGACAGTCCAGGATCCCACCATTCTTGTGGAATATATGGGTAAATGGGTGCTGCAGGGAGGTGGTTCTTTTCTCCATGTCTTGTTTAGTAGGAAATAAAATAAAGGCTATGAAGAAATCCGAGGTGTATTCAACCTGGAGAGCTGCAGAACTCCTTTCTTTGTCACTGTGTGAAAAAAGGACAGGAAGGAAAGAGAGAAGGAAGAGAAGTGTTTAATCCTCCTGTGTGACACTACCTAGATAAATACTTCCCAGATTAGCTGTCAAACCATTAACTACTACACTCAGTTGTGGTCTGCTCCTACACATGCAGTTTGGTTGAACTTTCACATTTTCTCTGAAGAGCCAATTTAGGTCTGGACACCAATCAAAATTACATATTCTGTAACAGGACACTTGTTTGCTTATCTCTCTTTCTACAAGCTATTGTTTTTCAATGAAACCAACAACAGCAAAGGTCAGGATTTATGCAATAACATGAAGTAGGAGTACAAATAGGGAGCTGGAATAGGAGCTGGAAGCCAGCCATGAACCAGGGCAAGCTCTTTTTCCTTCTTGCGATGTATCATTTATCCACGAAGGAACATTTCCGTCCCCTGTGCATACCATCTCTATATACACCGCTGGGGATGTGTAATGTTGCTCTTAGTAAGAACATTCTCTTTATTTTCTCTCTCGCTGCTGTCAATAAATCATCTGTTAAATGAATCAGGCCTTGTGAACTTGTACTGCCAAGATTGATTTTTGCATGACGTTTCTTCGGGAAACGAATTAAATCTTAGAAAGAAAAATGTGTGCACAGTGGCAAAGTGTGCTTTCACAGGGAGAGTATTTATGATGAATAGAAGCAAGATAGAGTACACATGCTTCACAGAACACATTCTTGTAATGATGCACGGTACTAATATGATCTGAGGTAAAGATGGTAAGATCAGAAGCTTTCAATGCAGAAAGATTACCATTTCCTTTGAAAGCGTTATTTACTGTAAATTCCTCAGATAGTTTTTGAAATACATTGAGTTCTTTCATTGTGATTTACATAAGTTCTTATTTTTTTTGGCTCTCCTCAGTATCCATCAAAATAATTGGGCTTTCAGCAGTGCTTTGTACAGACAGGTGGGTATGAATCCAAGGGCGATTTTTTTCTCTTTACTGGTTGCCTTTATGACAACCAAAGGAGGCTCCTCTTGCATTATTACTTTATGGGGGTAAAGTAAAAGACCCTGTGAGTCTACCTGCTATGCAAGAGAGTGAATGTGTGTGTCCTTCACCTGTTGTTACAGAGATACTTAAATCCAGTCTCCTTTTGCTGTCAGTGAAGGTTTCGGGCAGAGGAAAAGAAAAAAATTCCAAGTGACTTCTTCTCCAAGATTTTCTCAACATTAGAAGTGCATTTCTGTGATCAGCCATAGCAAATGTAGTAGGAAATGATTTTTAATCCTTTTGCAATGAGACACACGTAAAACAGCCTGTGGTCATTAACTCACAATAAAATAATGGCACTTTGTTCCTTTAGTGGGAACTGCTTTTCCTGACAGTGACAGGGATGGTAAATATTATACTAAAGGCCTGTAACCTACGGATACTTTAATATCCAGGAACTTGTGTCAGAATGGGAAAAGTACATTCCAGCTCTATAGTGAATTAAAAATCAAAACATTAGAAGGGCCAGAGTGTGAAATGGTATCAAAGGAATAAAGAAATGTAAAAGGCACAAGACAAACTTTTGGAGGGAGGCTCTGGTGTACAAATGGTTCCAGTAAAATCCTATTCCAGCCATAAATCCACTCAAATTTGGTTTTTAATATTTGAGAGCATTGTGTTCCCTTACCAAGATTACTCCACCCCCTGGTTGTTCCCTGTTGCCCTGATTGCTGTGTTACTGTGCTGTATTTCCTCCTGGTATTTGTGCATTTCTGGATTTGGAAGGTGCAGTAGTGCAGAAATAGTTCTGATTTCTTGTCAGGGGATCTTTGCAATCCACAGGGGAGCTATGTTGTCTCATTTGCACTTTCTTATTGAATTTCAATCAGTTTTCCCAACAATTTGCTGGAGGAATTCCCGTGGGACTTCTTCAAATGCTCCCAGCCCCACGCTGTCCAACAGCTCCTCATTTTCTCTTCTAGGGTTGCCTGTGTTTTCTCATTTAAGAATAATTCACCACATGACAACATTTTACATTAATGAAGCCCTGGTGGTATCAGTTGTGATGACATTCAGTAGGGAACACAGAAAATAAGCACAAGGATATACACAGTATAAAATAAAAATCAACTGATGTGCAAAAAAGTTAATGAGGGGGAAAAACAGTTTCTGCTGGCATATGCTGACTCACGAGTATCTCCCTCTCCATCCTGCTCAAGCGTGGGCAAATTGGATTTATCTGTCACTTTTCAAGGGTCCCTGAGGACAAGAATAAGTATGGTGGGCTCTGCTAAAAATTAAGTGAATCTACTCAATTGTTTCCCCCTTTTTTCTGTTTCATAGAGTACCAGCTCCTGGAAGAAGGAGCCTTTCTAATAAATTCCTGGGTGCCTCTTGCTGCTTTTAGGCAGCATCTGAAATCCCAGCAGGGACTGTGAGAAGAATGTGGGGTGATTTCTTTTTTCTGTGGGAGAGCAGATCAGTGCTGGTGTTGAGTGTCCCTCTGGGAGTGCCCTGTGCTAGACCCACACAGGCTGCACAGAGAGAGTCCTGGTTTTCACTTCTGTACAATGTTCTGTGCTGAGTTTCCTCAGGTAGCAGCTGTGATCATCTATCATGAGGGTGGACAGCCCAGACCTCACCTCCAGAATAGGCATCTCCAGCACACACTGGCATTTGGATCTTGCTACCCATAAAAATAATACCTTTTCTCATTAAAACAGACCAAAAAAACCCCCAATAACCAACTGGGAGCTCATTAATTTTAGATTTGAACAAACTTAAAGAGATGGAATAGTGTCAGAAGAACAGAATTGTGTAAAAGTAGAAGTTTTATCCTATGAACCACCAAAACTTCATGTATTTTAAAAGAATTTTAAAATACATGAATTTTTAAAGAATGTTGTCAAATAATAATAAATCTCTCTGTTTACTATGACACTTTACAAAAATTATCTACTTCCAGTGCATTTTTTTTCTTAATTCAGTTTAAATCCATCTGTGATTGCACAAAAAACTGTAAAAACTAGAGACCTCTTACAGCTCATTTCATATATAACCATATTTTCAACTTCTTTTGGAGAAGTGTTGCATGTGCTTATGCTTCTCCATAGGCATTCTGTGAAATCATCTTGTGCTTTTATTTTTCCCTGTATATAATCTTTTCATTTACACTCTTGGCTGTTGCTTTCCTGCTCCAATTGAACATAAATAGATCTACCCATTTCTTCTCAAATGCTGTCAAATTACTAATTTTACTTCCTGAATTTTGCTCCTTCCAGCTCAGGGCCATTTCCATTATGGAAGGTAGCAGCTGCCCTTAGCATCAACAGCTCAAGTTATTTCCAACTACTGTAATTCAGAGCATTTTTACTGAATATCAGAATCTAAAATTTCTTTCTGTTCAGCAAGTGGAGCAAAACAACCTCTTGGATGTGGAGGAGTTCAGCAGGTTGTCTTAACCTTTTCAGCTGTGGCTTTGGAAGGTCTGTAGGAAACAATTCCATTTAATACTCAAATATACACACCATGATACTGCTTGTCTAAAAATAACTGTCCCTCAGTTCCCTCATTTTAACCCCAGTGAGTTTTGTTTGTGCTCTCAATTATTCTTCCAGCTTTGCTTCTTTATTATTCCCAATGCCTTAGAGTGCAATATCTGCTGAGCTGTTGGCAGCAAAGTCAGGTGTCTGTGAAAACCTCCCATGGGCTGTGAGCTGCTTTTTTAGCACTGCTTTAAACTCAAACCAGGGTTCATTTTCTCTAAGAAATCATCCCTCTTGCAAAGACCAGCCAATGCTCAACAAGCCAAGGCTAAAGCCAACTGGAATGTCTTCTCTGAGGCTGGTGCAGAAGACACTGGATGCCAAGTCAAGGACATCTGTTCAGAGTGTAAAAATGGAGAGGAAGGAAGAGGGAGGGAGGAAGGAAGGCAGGAAGGAAGGCAAGAGGGGATGTGATGACTCCATAAAGCCTTTTTTCATCCAGAGAACTGCATGAACTGCTGGAAAACTCCATTCAGTCAGACATTTTTATTTGCTCTGCTTTAGTTTTCATTTGATGTAACTCCCTCTATTCCACCCTTCAGGTGATACGAGAGAATTTGAATGAGAACATCAGCTGGCAAGTGAATTTTGGGAGGCTACGAATCATGCAGGAGATAACATTTTAATTAGTACCTGACGTGGCCAGAATGGCACAAAGGACATTGCTCCCACAAGCTTCCTGCTCAGCTTGACAGTCCCCCACCATCTTATATTTGGGATGTATTTAAAATAAAACTCCAGGCTTCTTAATCACCTGGCAAAGATGAACTTTGCAGGGTTTTCCCAATTAATGTGAGCACAAAAGGAACCAGAGTTAAGCACCATGAAAGCAGATGTACACTTTGCCTGCAGCATTAACAGGGAGCTTTGCAGCTCTCAATCTTTGTTTGCACAGGTCTGGCTGAGCTTTGTGTTTTATATGTCCCATTTTAAAGAAGCTTCAGATCAAAGCCTATTTCGTCTTCCCAATAGCTCAGCTGCTCCTGCAATCATCTGAAAATCTGAACTGCAGGATCTTGGCATCTGCTGCTGTATTTATAAGACAAGGTAAAAACAAGTGACAGAAGGATCAGAGGTGGTTATAGGCATAGGTGTCAACCCTGGGGAAGAATAGCCAGGGAATGCCAAAAATGCAGCAATACAGATATATCCACGTAGAATTTTGTCACGGAACGTTGGTGGCTACAGGAGGGATTGAGATGGAAGTCATGCAGTGATCAAACCAGCAAGGCGTGTTTGGAATGCAGAACCTTTCCTTCTAGTAATAGTAAACAATCCATTCCTTTCTACTTCGTGACATTATTGGCATAATACCTCACTTCTTATTGTTAGAAGAAGTTGCCTGAGGCCTCAATGAGAAGAGCAAATGAGAGCATCGCTCCTTCCAGCCACGAGCGGTGAAATAATTGTGAAGGTAATTATCTCTGGAGTTTCATCACCAAAATGTCACCTGTAAAACACCAGGGAGTCATATCCAAGTCACATGGAGGTGTGTATGTTTAGCTGCATCTCTGTGTGGTCGAATTGGAAGTGGAGGGTTAGCACAGCACTGAGTTCATCTTGGTGCTTAGTTTCAAATCAGCTTCTGCAGCAGAGGTGTTTTGAACATTATTTTCCACTACTGGGAGCAGACCCACCCCCCCTTTAGCCTGAAAGATGCTACAATTTTTTTAACTTTATCCTTAAAAGCTGTTTAGATAATCAACACACATGTGGACACAATCATAGCAGGGTGAAAGGAGTTGTTGACTTACCTACAGGAGAGAAAATGAATGTAGTGATGTTTGTCAGAGAAAGAGGGATTGAAATTGCTGCATTTTCTTTTTATAAAGTATATAGAATGTAAAGAATAACATAAAATACAGTACAAAGGATGAGTGTTATCTCCTCTCAACCTCCATGCTATCAGCCATTTCTGTCAAACTTTTTAAAGTGTTATTACGTTGTTCTTAAGTACGTGTTTTACCATATAATTTTGTTGTGTTAGTCTTCAAAAATACGAAAATGAGAGGGTTTTTTTTCCTTTTTGAATTGCTGAAATAATTTCTGTCCTATTTCTAGCTGGAGAAATTGGACAATGTCATGGAAGTTCGTGCTATATCACATTTAAGTCAAAACTAAATGGACTTGTCCTCCAGACTCATAGGACAAATGCCTGGCCCATTTGTTACCAGTGACACTGTTACCAATACATGGTAACATCATAATAATAAGAGCTGGTAACATAATAATACCCACAGCTGGTTTCTGCTCATGAGCCACGCAGCAAACAGGGCCAGATTCCACTAATGCCCCCCCTCCCTCTTGTTGCTCAGGGAATACCAAGGCTGAAATTTCAGAGATGGGCTCTCTTGCAAAGTTTTCCATTCCTTATTTTCATTATGTGGCTGGTCACCTCAACCACAACCCCTTGGTTCTGCTCCATGGCAGGACATTTGCATCTTTAAGTAGGTGATTCAAAAACTAGTGACAAGTTCCTAAGCTGAATTCTGTCATGGCAGATTTAATTTGGGTGAAAAGGACACTAACCTGAGTAACTCAATATGTATTTTTTTTAAAGCTTCTACTTTTTACCTTTTTTTAATTATTATTATTTGCATTCTTATATATGCATTTGCAGTTTCCTTTCCTCTACAGTACAGAAAAGCTGAAGCTATCCCAGCTCTCAGGGAATGTTCACATGCTCCACTTTGGCATTCAGGGAATAGTGAATCTGTTCCTCAGTCTCTACCTAAGACATTATTTAGCCTATTTATATAACAATAATATGAATCAAAAATACCAGTCTCTGCTAATGTAATTGGCAGTAATTTAGCACTATTTGTAAAAATCATTATTAGAATAATGACAATAGTAGCAAGAAGGCAAGAGACAGATGACAGAGAGATGACAGGGAAGTCAAATGACACAAAAGCTGTTACACACATACTGTGAATCTGTTTGCATGGTTTGCTTATTGGGAAACAGTCTAATGTATCATTGTAACTTTTTTCTGGACAACATGGACTTCTTGCTTGCCACATAGTGCCAGAACATTCTGGCAGCAAGTGAGACACTAATACAGTCCTGCAGCAATGTACTTCCTAAGTTTTGTTTGGAGTTCACTGCAGTAGGGGTTACAAGGCTTGTTTTGTTATTTTGGTAGTGGATGAAGATTTTACAATATTGCATTGCTAGGCTGGAATAAAAATGGGATGTGACTCAGTATTGTATTTAATCTTATACATCTACAGGTAAGTTCAGTTGTAATGTTGATTTCTATCACCAAATACTATTGAAATTCCCTATCTGAAAGAGTGAAATTAAATATTATCCTGCTAATTTTCACCACCTATGTAAATAGTGACTGTAGAGCTGAAAAAGTCCAAGGCCTAGGAAAACCTGAGCCTTTAGAGCATGCTAATGGCTTTCCATTAGGCCAGATTAATGTTTTCTGCTTAGTGAAAATAGGTATTTAGCAAAAGTGCTTTCAGTTTGTTAGGAATAAATAACTGCTGGACCAATTCCCTCACCCTTGGGAATAAATCTGCACTTTCAGTGCTTGCTAATAAATCAGTTCTGCAGGATAATTCCTCACATCTGCAGATTCAGATCTGGGGGTGTGGGTTGGGTCCAGCAGCACACAGATCCTCCATGGCTCAGAGAAGGGACAGGCTCTGCCACTGTCCCTGGTCCCACAGCCATGGCAGGTGCAGGGCACTGGCTCTGGGATGAGGTAGGAGAGCTGGATGTTTAAATCCTGCCTCTCCATCCCCAGCTGGAGCAGCAGCCATCCCAACCTGCTGCACGCTGGGAAGTTGTGGGTGTTGTGGAAGAGCATCAGCAGTAAGGGGTCCAGGAATTAATGTTCCCCAGGGATCTGATGTCACGTGGCTGCTCAGGCAGAACTTTTGGTAACATGGATAAAATAGCAAGTACAAAGCCTTGTGGGTTGTTCTCTTTTTAAAAGGTGTAGGAAATGACCTGAAGGCAGAGTCTCTTACCTTGAAGAAGACACACACCAAGGTGAAAATACCTCTTTGCACTTGTTTGCACTCAGGTCTGTGTCACACACCAGAGCTTTAATGGCTGCTGACAGTTGACAGGACAGATTTGGGTTGTTAGAGAGGGACTATGGAGAGGTTCCTCCCTTGGTGATTCTCTTCATCCCGGATTTTTTTAATCAGTGCTTTGAGCCATGTCAACATCCATATTGTTTGCAGCCCCAGTGTTCTCTCCTTATAAATCTCCAAATAGCAAGAGACCCATTATCACATCCACTCCTCCTACAGCCCTGTTCTTGTCGTCTGAGGAATGTGACTTGAAACTTCTATTAGTAGTAAAGAGGTACATTTGCACTGCATTTTTTATGAAGAGGGTTCTTAAAAATGCTTTAAAACTTATACTAATGGAAATTTATATATGAGGGTCTTAGATCTGAGGGTCCTCAGAGCTATGCTTTCTAATTGATATGTAACATAATGGGTCCTACCACCAGAAATAAAACATGAAGTGCTCTGGTTCCTGGAACCCAGCTGGAGGCTGGGCCTGACTTTGTATGAAACTTGTTCCCTCTGAATGTCAATCCACTTTGAAGTGTCCCAAAACAAACAAATTCAGAATGATTATAGGCTGCTGATAATGTTCAAATAAATGAAATAGAATGCTGTTCCATCAGGTAGAGAGGCAGGATATTTTTAACCAGGTACAGTGGCGTTAAAATAAAATTTAACACAAGAAAATGTAAAATAATGCTTCCTCTATTTTAATGTGCAGGAGAAAGTAAGATTGAGGGCGTTAAATACTTGAATAGAAATTTAGTTGAACTTTGCATAAAATTTTTGAAGTCTTGTCCAGGAATTTATTATTCACTCCATATTAACAGCAAAGTTGGTTCCTGTTTGACTCATGAAACAGTATTTATCCTTGTGAAGAAAGACTGCAGTCCTAAGAGAGAACCTCAACATCTTATCCACTGTGGAATCATCTTTAAGCAGCATACTTAAGGAGTATCTCAGTTATTCACAAAAGAACTATCCAGAATGCACAAAACTCCAGTTCTGGGCTTCCTGTCAAGTTATGCCTCAGCCTGAATTCCAAGGGAAATCCGCAGGGTTTGGGGTCAGTGAAAACAAGAGAAATAAATCATCCAGAGTCCACCCTCAAAGACTGTCCTCAGAGGGAGTGAGGGGGGCAGTCCTGGAGAAAGATGCAGCACAGAGGAGGCTCCAAGCCTGTTCTGGCTCCATCAAAAGCGAGGGAATGTCAGGGAATGACAGAAGGATGCAGGGTTCCTCTGTCTGAGCAGCTGTAGGGTATAACCCAGCTGATGTAGCTCAGGGATTGCAGCTGTTGGGTAAAGGCACAGGACTGGTGTAAGTAGGAATGTCCATGGGCATGGAAAATCTCAACATGGTTAGTTACAGACGTGGAAGAACATGTAACAATTCATTACAAATGGCATTTTACAGATCCTGTTGTGTTTGTGTGGTTGGACTGTACAGAGGAGTTGTTTCAAGTCTGATTTGCCACTAATTAATTACTTGTGTTTACCATTAATTAATTGCTTCTGTCCCACCTACACTGTGCATTCAGTCCCGGCCTCAGCTGCAGTTTAAAAGCATGGATTCCAATTACCTCAGTCGATGCAGTTTACAGCAAATGCCCACTCTGTGGGATTTGTTTTAGAGCCCTCAGTCTGGCCCTAGGAATGCCTGGGAATCCTGCAGGGTGCTGAGCCTGGGAGAGGTGGAGCAGGAGCTTCTCCCACACTGTGAGTTTGGGAGCAAATGCCAGATCCCTCAAAGCTGTGAGTTGCTGTGGTCTCTAGGGTTGGCTTTGTATTTGGAAGTACAAAAATTTGAATAAGGAAAATCGCTCTAGAGAGTGTTTTATTTGTTATTTTCTTTTTTTTTCTGGGCCTTGATTGCCTGTGAAGCTCAGTGTACCTGTCCCCAAGGCATGGTAAGGGGCCAGGAAGGCACAGGAATGGATCTTTGTGGTCCAGAGTTCCAGCCTTGGCTTCCTAAAGGTGACACGTGCCACAATAAAAGTATCAGACCTGCACAATAAAATTACATTACTCATTTCTTGGACAAATGAATCCTCTTTTTTTTTTCCCACCCACCTGACATAATCAGGAGTCAAAGCTGTGTTTGTGTGTGCAGTTTGACTGGAGATACACTTGTGAAATACTCTGAACATATGGATAACCTGTCACATGCATGAAGGATTGGCTAAACAACACTTGTGTACTGTATTTCTCTTTTTTTTTCCTTTGCAAAACTGATTTTTGAAGGACAAGGCAGAAGGAAAGAAAAGACACTGCCTTCTTTTAATTGGGAAGGATGAATTATTATCAGTACACTCCTCAGGAAACATTTGTGAGACAGGTTATTGAAAAGAAGGTTTTTAGGGTCTCTCATGGTGCTGTAGTGGCCTCATAATATTTTGACAAAAATTATGCCTGATGAGAACCAGTTGCTGACAGTTCATTAGGGAATGCAGGAACAGCATCATAAAAGAAGCTTCTGCATCACTACCAACATGTATTTAAGTGCCCAACTCCTGTTGAAATTACCAATTGCATGGTGGAAATTTCTCTTATCTTTTTGGATCTAAATTCATAAAATAAGAAATCATTTGTGCCTGTCTAGACCTAGTTCATAACTGAACAATTATTAATGATAACATTAGTTTTCTTCCTACCTTCCCCCCTTCAAATACCTCTTAATGGGGCCTCATTACAGGCAGGATGATGGAATTTGTTCTGCTATTGCTTCTGTTGTGATTTTTCTCTGATAAAAGACTTTGTGAGTGATAGCCAAGGAAGGAAGAGCAACATGAAGTGTTCCTTATAGAAGAGATGGCATGGTGGGCTCAAAAATCCTATCTTGGCTTTGGTTTTAGCTTTCAAAGATAAGACAGTTTACAATGAGTAAAATATAATGTTAATTTAAGTGAGAAAATAAAGTGGTAAAGTTTTTCATTAAGGTAAGCCACTTTAGAGTTAATATTGCATTGTCTTTCATTTATTTTACATTAACTGTTGGGGTTTTTTTCTCTAAGACCTGATGTTTCCATACCTGTACTCAGCAAGAAGGCATATTGATCTTCATATTTTTATCTTCAGTAGGAAAATTCATCAAATTCTTCCAGCATTATGGGAAAAAAACAGGAAAATCTTTCTTCTTCTCCCCTCTCAAATGCTAAAATAGTTCCCACTTTGAAAAGGCTATAATTTTTATTTTTAACTTAAGAGTTATTCCTGTCCCAGAATAAAGTGGGAGAACAAACAAAGACTCAGCACAGCCATGAGATCTCTGCAAGTTCCTTGCAGTCACTGGAGCAGTGAGTTTAACTTGGGAGAGCTGTGGGGCTCAATTGTTCTTCAACAAGGTGGAAGGAGGAGCATTATAATGTGCAGTGAGATGGAGAAGCCATATTGTGCCTGTGAAGGATGCCTGCCTCTACAGCATAAAATCCTCCTCTGTATTCCAAGAAATGTCATTTAAAATGTAGAACGAGTGCACAGCAGGAATAATAAAATTGCCTAAGCATGTGAATTTTAAGCACTAAACATGATACAGAAACAAGAATATTTTTTCTGACAGAAGCTGGTGACTAATGCAGCTTTCTTCCTTAAAAATATTTGCTTCAGCTGGATGTTAATCTCTTGGCAGAAATTTCGGGGAAAAAAAAAAGAAAATTAGATATTTCTCAGTAAAAATTTATAAGAAAATAAATGTTTTACCTTGCTAACAAAATGGAATTGACAGCCTTCAGAGGTGGCAGAGCCTTACTTGCAGTAGAACTAGAGCAACATGACAATTTTTTTTGTATATAAATAAGTATATATATTTCCTATTACTGTGATAATAGCCTTACACTAAGCCAAATGTGGCTATAAATTATTCCCAGCATCTTGTTCAAGTAGCATGTCTAGGCAAGTATGTCCCTCCTCCCCATCTGTCTGACTGATAATTTTCTCTGAAATCCTAAAAGGTGAAAACATTTAAGTTAAACAGTCACATAGCTCTAATTTCAAACCAGTGGGTAGCTCTGCGTGGCACTTCTTCCATCACAAATCATGTCACCTTTGGAGGAAGTACTGGAGCCCAACTTATAATTCATGATGACTGATATTTTCTTTTTAACTTGCATCCTTTTCTTATCCCTCAGAGCTCTTAATGAGGAGAACTTCACAACCACAAACACGACTTTTCTAATGGACTCTCTGGGGAAAGGTTTGTTTTTTTCCCTGGTGCTCCTGACTCAGTCTGGTGCTTTGTTCTTTTTCCAGCTTGCACAGACAAGGAGCTGAGGAGCCTGGCTTCGAGGCTAAAGGACTGGTTTGGTGCTCTCCATGAGGATGCCAATCGTGTCATCAAACCCACGAGCTCGGAGACGGTGCAAGGCAGTAAGAAAACCCCTTTCCTTGGTGAACATTGAACATTCCTTGGTGGCAGGCAGGTGCCAGGGAGTCAGCAGGCACACAGGAGACCTGATCCTGCAAATAAATTCCATTTTCTGAAGGAGCTGCAGCCCTTCTGTTCCCCCTCTGGCCCAAACTGTTCTGAGAACAGGCAGTTAGAGACAGAATGGCCTTCACAAGTTAATCAGGCAAATCCCTTTGAAGGCCATGGAGGTGACCTCTACACTAGTAAAGGAAACTGCTCAGGGACTTTTCTTAGGTGAATTAACATGGCACAGTTTGTGTCTGTACAGTTAAATTCCATGACCCTCCATGTCAGCGTGGCTGCAT
This sequence comes from Manacus candei, assembly GCF_025592945.1. NCBI lineage: Eukaryota > Metazoa > Chordata > Aves > Passeriformes > Pipridae > Manacus > Manacus candei. The sequence continues at coordinate 14,754,860 of NW_026138085.1, read as the reverse complement.
CCAAATCACCCCTTGGGGTTGGACTGTGGTGTATCCTTACCCACCAGGTTTATGGCCAAGCATTTTCTGACCCTAGGCCAGTGGGATAAGCCAAAAGTGTGGCATACAAGTGTAAAAAATTATTTCAATGCTGGGAAAAACTCAGATTTTACTTTGCAATTTCCTGCTAACAGCTTATATATAAGAGAAAAAAAATAACTAAAACATCCACACCCGAGCCATGGAACTGGAAGAGTTAAATGGTCTGGAAAGCCATAAATCTGTTGTGTCCTAGGTATTTAATAACACCATCGTTACTTCCTTTGATGCTTTTTTTTTCTTTTTCCAAGAAAGGAAGAAAGTGAACAGTTTGGAGGACATTTACTCTCTGTGGGTTAAGCCAACATGACTGATTTTGATGTCATTTACCCACCAGGGAGGGTAAAGATTCACATAACAGCATCAAAAGAGGTCATGTTCATCAGAGAGCAGATGCAACTTTATTTTCTGGAAGGACTCATTAATTCTTTCAAATAGTGTGTCCCAAAACACGTTGTGTGTTGCAAAGTAGGATGCACAAGTTTTATCTGGGTTTGTGACTCACCTTCACTGATTTTCCATAGTATTTACAACAAAGTCAGTATCTTTAACACCATATGTCCTACTTATTTCTCAAACAGTGCTCCAAAAAAGGATATTCTCATGCAGAGGAAGCTGAAACATAGTGCAAAAAGCAACTGGGTGTACAGCTAATAATGGCTTCCAGATGTGAATTCGTTTCAGACCCCATGACAGAAAACTTCAGAGACTTTAAACTTCATTTGAAGTCCTGTAGGCCCAGAATCACATGAAATCTCATTTTATCAGATTCCCAAAAGGATGTTTTTCATGCAAAACCTGTGAGATCCTCACGAGGACCTTGCCAGAGGCCAAAGTCTCAATACAATCCTAAAGGTGTTGAGCCTTTTTTTTTTTTTTTCTTTCTGAAGACATTTCAGTGAGAAAAACATCCCTGGTAATTCTGCAGTGTTTGCTCTGATTCACAGAGGAGTTGTTATCTCTTTTTAGTTTAGTTTGATTTTCTGGCAGCTTTTATTTGAAAGGCTGCCTTGATGATCTTAAACACTTGATCTCAACAATGTTCATTTTTAGACTGTCGACTTAGTTTGGCACATTTTCTTATTTTCTTATATATCAGTTAAAAAAGAAAAAGAAAGAAACTTTATGAGTTTAGAGGCTTAAATCATTTTTGAATGCCACAAAACTCGGTCTTATTTTTCTTTTTGAGGGTTTGCAGCAGTATTCATGAATTAATCTGCATGTGCCAAATTCTGCAGCTCCAGTTCTCTCTGGTAGCACTGAAAACACTCACAGGGTGAGGACAGCAGCTTTTGGCTCCCTCTAACTTCAGACATTTGTAAAAATGAAAGACATCTTAAACCGGGCTCAGAATTCAAAGCAAAGTTCACATACCCAAGCTGTAGAAAAGAATTTATGTGAATCCTGGTAAACAGGACACACACAGCTCTGGAAACACGCTCTGATGTACGTGTTGCCCTTTTTTTTATTGCTCTGCATGTGTTGCCCTCCTCACCAGACAGATCACTTCATTAACCTGGTTTGGTTATGCCTGTAGAGCCTTAAAAGGCATGAACATCCTCAAAGTAATCCATTCTGGATGTGCCCCTGTGGCAGCAAAAGGAACAGATGGTGGGATGCGCTGCCTGCGATGCCTCGGACACATGGGCTGTCTAGAGAAGGTGTTCCAGCAGAGATTTCTCTGTGCTACATTAATTTTTTAGGATGTTAGTGTGAGTGTAAGTAGGCATTTTGAGTGTGTTAAGTTCACCCCCAGGTGAAGGAAAGATGTACACTCCTTTTTGTTTTCTTTTTAACTCTCTCGAAAGGAAAAAAAGGGATGAGGGCACTCGTTGTGTTTAAATCTCAAACCTTCACTCAGTGAGCTCTCTGATCCCAGCAAAGCACCATGGGCCAGGAACCTTGTCTTTACAGGTTTTGTACAATTAAAATCTCCTCAAGAAATGATAGAAGAAACTCAGGGACATGCTTTGACGTAAGGAAATAATTAAACTAATTAGGTAGCAAGATCAGATTCAAATTGCTCCTGAGCCTAATGATAATTCATAACATCCCCTCATAACATCCTCTTATTGTATCTAGATGGTCTCCTTGGCTGGAGTGGGAGTTGTTTTTCTTTTACTAGAGATCTATGCAATATAAAGGATTTTTTCTGGGGAACATTTCTTCTCCTCCTTCCTTTATTTCAAGTGATAGGGGAAATTAGGTTAATTATTCCCCCGTTAATTTAATTGTAGTATACGTTAATAAAATAAAACTGGCTCATGTGAGTCAACTCTTGAAGGGGAAAAATAATTTTTTTCATGCCAGAAGGTGTGTTTATTTTTAATTAGGATTTTCACTTACAGACTTTTTTTAAATTTAATTCCATTTTAATTCAGAGGAGGTGGAGCGTTTTAATGTGTCAGTGGGATGTGAGACTTTTACATGTAGGTCACCAGTTTGATTCCCTTCCAGCTCTGTAGTGAGTGAGAGTTGTTAGGATGCTGAACAGCTGTCAGTCAGGAGGAGAAACATGATGCTCTCAATCCAGGTCCTTGTGAGCAGGTGTCCAAATGAGAGCAGCCACCACCTCAACTGACATTAATTGGCATCTGTGTTGGCAGCCTCTGCCAAGGAGCCAAGAGCAAGAGGGATGTGGAGCCTGCACCATTCTCCTGCTTCTCACCAAAGGCACTGCAGCACTAAGCTGATGGACAGAAAGATGCAGAAAAGTTCTCACTGAGGTTACTCTTGTTCTGGGTCTGTTGTGCTGGAAATCCAGCCTCTTAACCAAGCACTGAATTCATTACAGAATTACAATATATGCTTTATCTCATCCAGCAAAGTAAGTATATCAAAAGACTCTACTAAGGAGCTAATTCATTCAACCATCACTTGGCCTCACCAAGCTGATGGGAGCACGGTGACCTCCCAGTGAAGGTAAGTAAGTGAGCTCCAAAAGCCATTTTCCATCACCTGCCCTGGTTATGCAGGGGGTCAGAGCCTGTGCTGGACATTCAGGACACACTTGGCTTTCATTCCTGTTGCTGGGTGCTGGGAGCATCCAGGATGGTTGGATTTGAGCTGCAGATGCAAAAGGTGATCTATGGGCAGTACTTTTTACCAGGAGACAGTGTGAAGTGGAGGTAGATGCTACTATTCACCTTCAACTACATGTTGAGGGACAATTAAAGAATTAACCTTTCCACTGATAATAACCATCAGGACTTTCCATCACACCTACCATCTCAGTAGTTAAAGACTTCCAGACCACATTGTCTAATAATCCAGCACTGTTTGATAATCCAGCCTCTTAATGAACCTGATCTGGAACTCTTGTCACAACAGTGGAAGCTCCCTTGTTTATAAGAAATTACAGTCAAAATCTCTGTAATTAACTGTGTTCATGAGTGATCTTCCATGACTGTATCTCACATCCAAGCCCTGCTGGGATGTCACAGAGATCTTTGCACTCCCAGCAGTCACTGTCTCGTGATATGCTCAGACAGGTCAGTGCTGAGGGCACGCTGGGGCTGTATCCCTGTTGGACACACAGGTAGAGACTTCCCAGCAGGGAGCAAAACAAGACTCAGAAATAATCTACAGACACTGTCAGGAGCAAGTTCATGGCAGGATCTCCTCCTCCCTGTGTTGATCCTTGGCAGTTAAGAGATGACCTTTAGAGAGCCACCAGGGCTGAGCAACACACACCACTGATTATACAACAGACCTTGTAGTTACTCATCTTTGCAGCAGCAAGTGCCACAAAAGGGTGTAAAGGCCATTACCAGGGAGGGCATCTGTGCAGAAAAAGAGCAGACAACAGAACCCAGCTCTTTTTCCCCTGAAAACTGTTAAACTGGGATAGCTGAAACGTGTACTGATCTCACCTGTACCCCACCCTGCAGCTGAATGACCCACCCCTGCCTGTGTGACTGCTTTTAACCTGCCCCATGGTGGGAAATTTGGCACAGCATACACCCACACAAGGCAGGACTGCATGTCCTGCTTCTCTTGCTTTATAAAGGCAAAGTCAAGGAATCTGAAATCCTTTCACTCAACAAGAGATTGCACAGTGACCAAATCCTCCTTGCCTTCTTCAGATGACTAAAATAATTGAAGTCAATATTTCTAATTGCTTCAGCAAGGCAAGCAGGCTTCCCCCTACATCTATTCACACTGCCTTTTTCTTTTCCACTGTGCTCAAATGTGATTAGATAATGCTATAGGAGATAACAGCACAAAAATGTGATGAAATGTTCAGCATGATTTCTCTCTTCCCTGCCTGAGCTGCCTGGAGCCCTGAGGAAATGGCATTACCTTCTTCCTCCCTCAGAGAAACATGTATTATGAATGACACAAACCTTCCCATTAGTTAACCCTTCTGATTGTCCCTCTGTGGCACTGGCAACCTTCAGCCACGGTTGCATAGAAAAAAAAGAAGCACAGCTTCCAGCATAAAGCCCTGCTCTCCTTTGGATTAATGCTTAAAATAGCAGGTAGGCTGCAGAGCTTGGACAAACTGACAGCGTGAGTCCAGCCACGGCTCAGGCTTCACTTTAACAAAGCAGGGCCCTGAAAGGGACACGTACAGCACATAAAGCTAAGCTTGACCTCCTTCAGTGAAAGGGGCAGGCAAAGGAAAAAGCTCATCAGGCTGCTTTCTCCACGTGGCCCAAAGAATGAGCAGAGCACAGGCAGGTTATCACTCACAGCTGGGGCAGTGGGAGCATGAGGTGCCCAGGGGGTCAGGAGCCCTCTGTCCCTGCACATCTCCAGCCAATGTATTCATGTTCCTGGTTCAAACCAATATCCTCATTGTCAGATTTGTTATCTCTGCATTATAAATATACTTGTAGATAACTTGGAATTTAGTTCCAAGCATTGAAAAAATACCATGACAGTGTAGATTTATAATGGATGCCCTGTCTTGTTTGTGAAAGAGGCATTGCCACTGTTCTTGTGGAGCCTGCAGAACACTGAAATATGTATCTCATGGGCACTGTGGGTATCTATGTGCATGACTTGGGCTTTCTGTGATGACCACTGCTGCTGCTGCAGTCTTTGAAGAATCTGGGCTATTAAAATGAATTATGATGATGGTTTCCAAAGCACTGGAGGAGCAGACTCCTGTATTGCTGCAGAATCCTGGAGGCTGCAGGAAGGAGTGGGGCTGGTACAGTGTGGGAGAGCATGGGCAGCCCTGTGGAGCTCCCAGCTGAAGCAGTGCCCTTCCTCAGAGAGGTGGAAGAAACAGAGACATTTTGCCCCTTCTCTCCCCCTGCCTCCCCCAGGCAGCTCACAGTCCAGATCAAAGCATTTTGTTGTCTGCCACACAGACAGGGCTTTGAAGAGTGAAAAGGAAGGATGAGAGGTAGAAGGTGAGAGCACAGCAGGAAAGAATTTGATCAGGCAACTAGAAACGAGTATGGGAAACAGGATTTAAATTGCATTCAAACTCAATCTAGTTTGAAAATATGGTGGATGCAGCCTCTTCTCATAACATTTCAGTTTCTTGGACCCAGGCCAGCCCAGCTGGACTGAGGATGGAAAAAAAATAAGCAAGAATTTTTTGAGTAGAAATAACTTTGAATTACAGAAATCAGCTCTGAATCTCAGCCCTCCCCACCCCACAGCTCCTACAGAGCATGAGTAGTGCTCTAGTTTGTAGCTGTGCTTGGGTTTTAAGCTTTACACAATCAGATCAGCCTTAGAATTTTGTTCTGCTTTGGGCAAGTCAGTCTAATGTTCAGAGTCCAGCCAAACAAAATCAGCAAGGCTTCACCTCAACAGGGGCTCCTGTGCCAGGGATGTGCTGGGGTTCAGCGGGGGAATGTCTGCCTATCTTCTTACAGGGTTTGACACCAGCATACTACCAATCTGTAAGGATTCCTTAGGCTGGATGTTCAACAAACTTGACATGAACTATGACCTGCTGCTGGATCCCTCAGAGATCAGTGCCATTTACCTGGACAAGTACGAGCCCTGTGTCAAACCCCTCTTCAACTCCTGTGACTCCTTCAAGGATGGAAAGCTTTCCAACAACGAGTGGTGCTACTGCTTCCAGAAGCCAGGAGGTGAGTTGTGCAGTGCACAGCACAGAGAGGAGGTGTTTGGGTCTCCCTGTGTTTGTGAGATTGGTCACTGCCAGGCAGTTGGGGTAAAAAGCTCTTTTCCCCATCACTGGTGTGAAAGGACATTGAGGGACCATGTTTAATGTCACAGATGAACTGTATGGACATCCCTTGACCATTGAAACAAAGCAGTAAGTGCCAGTGCACACAATCTAGAAATAAGCTCTATGGCTGATAGAGAGCTCAAAAACTTGCCCTTTTATTAATGCAGAAATTAGTCAATTAGCAAGTCATAAATCAGAGAGCTGGCATGATGTCAGTTTGGTGAAAAGAGAGGTAGAATGGTTTAACAATTAAAATGGCCCCCAAACACTGCTCTCAACTACAGTGTGTTGCCTTTTTTTTTTTTTTTTTAATTAGTGGAGCTAATGACATAAATCTGTTTTGTGGTACAGTACCAGCATATGGGCTGCTCTCATTCCCAGGTGTACAGTAGTCTACATTTCATGTCAGCAGTGAAGCCAGTCATTACAGAGCCTGTCCCGGACCATCTGGAAACTGATTCTTATACATTATATTTTAGGTCTTCCTTGCCAGAATGAAATGAATAGAATTCAAAAGCTAAGTAGAGGGAAGAGTCTGTTGGGTAAGTTCGATTACTTGCTATTCATTTACTCAACTAATTAAAGCTTCTGTGATTATTGTAACTTTATATGCAGTAATGGTTTTTCAATTAGAGACTAATGTTTTGAGTCGGGAATATGCAGCGCTGAGTGTAGGCCTGACACTATGAAATTAAACAAATAATGAGATAGCAACACACAGAACAGGTGTCAGCGTGGCAACGGGGTCAGAACTAATTTACAGCTCTCCAGAAATGCAAAGCCCTGTCTGCACAGAGCTTAATACTGCCTCCATCACCTCACAGGGCAGAGTAAGCACAGAAGCTGCTTGATACTCAAACCTCCCATTTTTGAAGGGTGACTGAAGGTGCATAGCCAATGGGTTCTTGTCTCCTTCCAGTCGTGGTGCAATGGAGGTACTTCTTGGGGTTCAGCTTTGCCTAATCACTCTCTAAAATATTTCAGTAGATTCTGTGTAAATGAAAACAGGAACTCATGTCATCTCATTGTAGGCAGCCCTGCAGGATGCTCCGTGCTGTAAGATGGGATTGTGCCTGTCCCTCTCTCTAGTGACTACTGCAAGCCTGACTCGATTCATAACTTACACTGCTCTGATGGATACCTGAAATTAGGTTAAATAAATCCCTATCTGGCATTTTCCCATTTAATTGCTGAAAAATCAGGTTGTTGAACCGAGTAAATTTAAGGTGACTAATTCCCTACCCTAAAATCACCCAGTGGTGGGTAGGCTGATGTTTATGTGCTGGTATCTTATTGAAACCTCTGTGTGTTTGTGTGCACAGAGCCAAATCCCTGAGGTGTACAGGACAGATCACATTTACAGCAAGCCCTGCATTTCACCCTGAGGAGCCTGGCTGACCTCAGACCAGGCTGTCAGGCCCTTCCTCAAGAATATGTGTCAGGTTCTCAGAGCATCCCCAGCTGCAGCACAGAACATGCACGTCAGCTCTGCTCTCAGAGTCCAGCCTGATGTTTCTGGATACCCTGCAAACAGAGCTGCTGCAAAGCTTATCTTTGCCAAATCCTGCCATTCCCAGGTGCCACTGCCATTTGGACTCAAGGTTCAGGTACCTTATGAGCAACCTCAACCTGGATTCATTGGTTCAAATGAAGAATAAACATTCCCAGAGGCTACAGGGGCTGTGGTTTAGATCCATCAGCCTTTCATGGCAAGTTTAAAAAATTAAGATGTTTCAGAGTTGCAGCTCCTGCTGTTCGTAGCTGAGAGGATTGATAACTCAGGGTATGTGTGCTCCACTCAGTAAATATTTTGCATTTGTGTGCAAGTGGATGTTGTGTCAGAGGAAGTCACGGTGTTCTGTGTCTCATGGGTGTCATGATTTCCAAAGCCACCTAAAAGAACAAGAAGCCCAGTTCTCAATAGATAGCTTTGACTATCCCATATTTATTTTATGCTTTGCTGTTATTTACTGTGTGCAGTAAATGTCATCTGAGTTGAAACATAAGTGGTTTGTTGTGGTGTGTGGGAAGAATGATGCCTGTGTTGCAGGTAGTGGAAGGTGCAGGTAGTTGTAGCACATGTCACTGGGATCTGATCACAGTGGCAGGAGCAAAATGACAAAGTAAAAGCAGTAAGAATGGTCCCTTAGTACAAATAACTTCTAGTCAACTGTATTTAAAAAAAAAAAAAAAGAAGGATGAAAGTGGCTAAGCTCAACAAATCAAGGTGTCAGGCACAGGTTGTTCCACAAGCCAGAAAATTATAATATAGAGAGGAACTCTTTGCTTCACCTACCTTGAAAGTCTGCCTGCATAATGACACCTGTCTGGGAGCTTTTAATCTGATATCAGAGCTATTTATACAGCAGAAAACATTGTCTTTTCACTGACTGGAAAATCATGCAAATGGAAACCAAGTGTAGCAGCAGTAAAGATGGAAAAGAGAGATGAATATTTTCAGAGAAACTAATCTTTAATTATTCTCTTTCCTTCTCTGACCCTGACACAGAGAGCACAGCACTTACAGTCTGGGCAGGAGCATGGAGATGGTTTCTGTTAACTTGTATCCATTGATAAAAATGATGACTTTTGATATTGTGTTCTCTCTATATATTTTTCAAAACACATGACACTTGCAACAAAGAACTTCAAAGCCATTGCCATTAGATGTGTTGAATTTGGAGGCTTTCAAATAGAGTCTAGCATCCCAGGAGACTGAATTAAAAAGTAAACAACTCTATTCATCTTTTCCTACCCGATTTATCTAGAGTACAATTAACTGCAGAGACTGTACTTTTAGAGCATACAACTGTGCAGCCTGATAATGCTTCTCCCACATCACTAAAGTAATACATTTCTGCTCCTGTTACTATTTCCTCCTGTATTAGCCCTGTGGATTCAGCAAATATAATAGCTAATACAAGGAGCTGTGTGCTGGGTAGCACTTATTTCTGTCAGGCTTTTACCTGTGTGCTTCACTATCTTTAGCATATAATTATTCTCTCTATGTTCTCTGAGGAAGGGGAGTATTATATAGATAAGAAAATGATGCAAAAAAAAAATATATATATATATTTCCGGGTCCATAAAGAGGCTACAGATGCAATAGTGCTGTTTGAGTTTGTGTGGAATATAATTAAATACTTTATAGGACAAAGAGAGATGGGGAGGGAGGATTCACCAGCCTGAGGAGGTTGGTGGAGAGTACTTAGCACAGCTGGTCCACCAGCCCTCCCCACACTGGTGTGCAAGCACTGCCTGTGTAAGAACCTCTGGAGAGGAAAACTCCTTTCTCCTTCCAGAGTCTGCAGATGTTCTCTGATGCCAAACCAAATTATGGGGTGAAATATTCCCAGAAAATGGGCTGTCTGGGTGCCCTGCTCCAGGATAGCAGAGCTTATTTCCAATGAGCACGGGGTGATTTGTGCCCAGTTTACAGGACAAATCATCACTTGCTCCCTGGGACTCTCTGTCCTCTCCAAATCATCCCCTGCACCTGACACGTTGGAGAGGACAGGCTGTATCTCCCCTGTGATGGTTGGCAAATACTGTGACATTGGTATGCACAGCTAAATATTTAAAGCTCTGGTGTTACATACGAGTTGGCACGAACTTCCCACGCAGAAGGAAAAGTACCTTCTACTCCTCACTGTGACCCAAAGTGTGAATCTATTCCACACACAGTTATGCTGGCAGTGAGCCTGGGCCATAATTTATTTTTGAATCTGAGGCTTTTATAGGCAGTGTGGAACATTTTCATACCTTACAAGAAACACTGAAACTATGCAAGGAGGGAAAGGTTGCATTGCCCGAGGAAAAGAGAAAGCGTGAGACAGTTTGAAATGCAGGAGCTGTTCTCTGCTCACCCTGTAATGCCACTGAGGTTCCCCCTCTGATCCTCCCCTGGAGCCAGATGTTCATCAGATATAACAGGGGAGCTCTAGTGACATGGGCACAGCTATGCTGGTTTCCACCAGCTCAAAGTCAGCACCTGAGCACTTTTCCCAAGGTTGTGTATAGTCTGATAAACACCTGGAATGCTTATGAGAGAGAGGACGTGAGCACAAAGATGAAAAAATGCCTTTCCTAATCAATATTGAAATAAAAGTTTAAACAGTGAGCGTTATCTTACAAAAACCTGCAAAGGCAAATACGTGTATGTGATTATTAGAACTATTCTCTTATAAATAGTGAAAATGAGTCTTTGATAGCCTTTAGTATGCTTACATTTGTACATGAACTTAATTGTGGTACCTATAGGCAAACCTTCTATAAGATCATGCTCTGAAGTTATTTAAAATACTCTCACTAATGGATGTGAAGTGCTCTCCAAAAACGAGATTTCTGCAGGTATTCAAAGGTTTCTGTTCTCACCTTCCAGACCCACATTAGCAGCACTCAAACATTACAGAGCAATGAGTCTGGAAATTCAGAGATTCACTTCATATACACCCTCTGTGTATGAGACTGACTGACCTCCACTTTTGTGTCTTTTATAAATAGGAAGTCTCATGACATTTGGGCAGCATCTTCTCATTCATTTTTTTCTCTGAGAAATGTAGTGGAAGTGGCTCCTCTAACACCTGAACTGACTGAATAGATGCTATACCCATGGAACCAGTTAAAAAACTTACTGCATCACCACTAAATCACTGGTATCTCTGACAAAGAAGAAAAATCCTTTCTCAAAAATCACTTGCAACAAGAAATTTGGGGGCAAGGGTGTGTTTATGCCATGTTTCAAATTGAAGCAATTGACAAAGAAGGGAAAAATTAATGGGGTGACCTCTCATGGGAATAAAGCTAATTCATCTTGAAGGACAAGAGGGCTCTTCATATTGAAGTACATTTGCTGTATCTGCCAAAAATGGTGGGAACAATAACACAGGTTTCTCCTGAGAGTTTTCCTGTCTGCAGAAGCCAGAATGAACCATACAAGGCTGAACTATATTGGTTTTATTGTGAAACAAATCTTGGGCTTCAAATCCAAAGACTTACTGACTCAAATCCTGTTGTCCCTCTCTGTAAAGCTTGTGTATTATTTCTCCTTTTATACATGGGAAGTCTCAGTAAGTCAGAGGATGTGCCTGAGATTAGTATGAATAGCAAGCAGATGGCAGATACCTTCCAGGGATAATTACAGTGTTGTGGAAGGACTTATATGATAAACACTGAAGGAGTGCAAATGGAAGGGAAATGCAGAATTAATGAAGTTGGGGTAATAATCCAGTTGGGAAGAAAAGTTTAAAACCAGGAGTTAAATCTGAAAAGGCTCTGTGGGAATATTAATCATTCAGGGACAGACTGAACCTCTCTCTAGTGCTGTGTTGCCACCTCCCTCCATGTGCACAAACATTTACACCCTGTGCCGTGAGCAGGGTGTCTGAAAAGAGTTAACCATATGTAATTTCTTCCCCCCTTTTAGGCAGCAGATAATCACATGTATTTTCTTGTCAACATTGCAAAGATCTCCCTGTAAATAAGTGATAAGTTCATGATACTCTCCGTAGCTGTTTGTTCCTGCAGAGACTTGCATTACTGAGCACACCTTATATTTTATTCAGGTACTTTCATCCCCCGGTGCAATGAAGAAGGTTATTACAAAGCCACTCAGTGCCATGGCAGCACAGGGCAGTGCTGGTGTGTTGATAAGTATGGGAATGAGATAGCTGGCTCCAGGAAGCAAGGGACAGTCAGCTGTGGTGAGTAATGATGTGCTTTCCTCAGACAACACAGGAATTACCACTGTTGTAAGCCCTGCCATTGCTGTAGGACCAGGTAGGGTAACAAAAGTGAAACACAAGTACCAGAGTTAAAACTGCTCCTGGATTTTGCCATCCAGACTACAAATGGGGCCCTTACTGGTCCTCTGGACTGCAGGGGCCCAGCAGAAGTTAGCAGGCAATAATAACCACTGTTCAGATATTTTTGCTGCCAGCCTGGAAAATGTAGTCACTGATATTAAAATTCAGGGTTATTATATTATTATTTATATAGATATAATATTTATAATATTTATATATTTATATAATATTTTAATATTCATATAAAATAATCTTTATATATTTATTTATATTCTATTATATATTTATATAATATATAATAATTAATTAATATTTATATAAATTTAATATTTAATATTTTTATATTTATATATTTATATAAGATATAATATTTATATATTATTATATTATTATATATAATATATATAATTAATATATATTAATATATATTAAATATATTGTTTTGTGTAATCTGGAATTCACATTTACTGGGACTCCATGAATAATGGCTTTCCAGGCAAGGGAAGGCCTAAATGTGTAAAATTGTATACATCAGCAACCACGCCCCAAAAAATTGCTGACAGGACAATATTATGTAGATAAGTGAAATCCCCAATTAGCTGTTGTTCCTAAACATGCAAGATTTCACCTGCATTCCTTCAGAGGGCTTCAGTGGTGTTTGTGAGTGCAGCTTTCTCTTTTGAGAAGGAACAGAGACCTAGAAGGTCCAAGATGCCCAGAAATCACATCACAGATGTTACATTCAACAGCTTCATTTGCAGAGTGAGGTTTATGCACTCCAATAAAATCAATTTGTGGAATATTTTTAGCCTGGTTTACAGAGCCATGGTGGAACTGAAGTATTTACAAAGGAGTAATGATTTTCTGGCCTGCATGCACGTGAGCTGGAACTCTCCAGTCATGTTTTCAGAAGGAGGAGGATGCAGAGAGGTTGCTTATGCAAGTAAAGTTTTCAGAGTAAATCGATACATATTTATCCCAGTCCAGAATGAAAACTGAAATTTAAAGGGAGTTGCATGAAGAGCTGAACCAATGAATTTAAAGAGTAACACTGCAAATGACCCTGGCTTGCATGACAAGGGTAGTGGTGAACGAGGGATTTGGTGTCCTGGGAGGGAATGACCTTTCCTGCTCACCTGTTTCAGAAGAAGAGCAAGAAACCTCAGGGGATTTCGGCAGTGGTGGATCTGTTGTGTTGTTGGATGATTTGGAAGAGGAACCTGAAGCGACAAAAAAAGACAAAGAAGGGAAACTGAAGATTCATGTAAGAGCAGCTAATGAAGATGATGAAGATGAAGACGACGACAAGGATGATGAGATTGGTTATATATGGTAGTGCCCATCATAATGAGGACTCACATTTTGCACAATATTGCAAGTCACATCATATCTCTGCAATTGTATCTGAGAGTACCTGGCACAAATATTCCCTCTCTACTGAGTTTAATTTTGTATAGTCTATTTAATTTGGATGACATTTTTCTTTTCTTTTTTTCCCAGCAAGGACTGTTTGGAATACAGCTTTTGTTTGGTTGGTTTGGGGGATTTTTGTTCTATCCACAGGGGCAATGAGTTTTGTTTCAAAACCATTTCTTGTCTTAATCCTCACTTGCACCGCTTACAAAATACATCCTGTGAAAGGAGAATCCCAGAAGGGGCTCAACAAACCAATACAAGGCTTAGAAGCCCTTCTCATGTGAGAGAATTTGTGTCATAAATTGTTACCTGGATCGTATCAGAAGCAGTTTTTTCTTTCATGAAGAAGGAAAAGGAGGTGCCTCATTTTCTAGCCCATATTTGTGATGTTCCAGTAAAGTCTCTTCAGACAGTGGCTGCCTGGTACCAGGGGTTTCATCCAGAGAGAAACCCCCAGCAGGATTTTCTCTTTCTTACATACTCTGAGTCCAACAGGCTTAGTCCAGCTCACGCTGAAGGCAAAGCTCCCCCCCGAGCACAGATCACTGACACTGTTTGACAAAGAAACATGGTCTGGATGTTAAAGAGATGCTGAGAACCTGCAGCTATCATGGACCAAGCCCTACAGGCAGGGAACAGAGTCCATCTGCCTTTCAGAGTGCTTAAGGAGAGTTTTGTTTGTTTGTAGCATCATGAGCACCTCCACAGCTGCCCCTCAGCTTCTGCCTGAACTCATTTGCACTCAGAGCTTCCCCAGTGTCACACAGGCAGCCTCTGCTTGCAGCTCACACACTGTGGAGCTGCCTGTTCCTCATTTAGCAACCCCTCATCCCAAAGTTATAACACTGTCAGACACACTAACCATCAGAAGTAATAAGCTGTCATTTCTTTAATTTAAAGAGTTAATATTTATTTGGCCTGTTTAAAAAAGCAACTTTAGGGGGTCATATTTCAAAAGGATAACCCCTTTGCACTGCACGCCTGTGATACACACTCCTAAAAAAGAATAGTGTTAAAATCCAATCTGTGATTCCCTCACCATCTCCCATATATTAAAAGGTCTTGTATCACAGCATATTGACATTAAATTTTTTGCAGCGTCCTTTCCCACGGCAGTTCTCTGATGCTGTGGTGACCTTTTATTTTTTTTGCTGTTTTCAGAAGCAGTAAGAGGAACCTTAACCCCACGCTTGCATTAGAATGCAGGTGTAAGTATTTTAGCAGTGCCTGTGGTTTGCCAGTGAATTATTTTGCAGAATGAAAAATGTGCTTATTACACCAAAAACTAATTAGATAGGTTTGTTTTGTTTTTTTTTTTAATTCTGAGTTAATGGTGGACATAGAGATGGAGACATGGTTGGTTACATAGTCACTTGGAAGCAGGAAAATACCATGCTGGTTGGCAGAAGTCAGTTTTTTAGGTACATTGGCCCAAGGCCTTTGGTCCTCAGCCCTCCCAGAGTCAGTGCCCACCTGGCAGGGCTCTGGGTAGGACCTCTGCTTTCAGTCAGGATCAAAAGAGGAACTCCTTTCAGGCACTATGTGCTGCAGGGGCTCAGTTGTTTTCCCCTCTCTCATTTCCCATTTATCTAGATCAATGGCCTGAGAACAAAATAAAAACGTGCATAATCATTATTAATGCAGAAGGATGTGTAAAACCAGGAGGAATTTGTTGTTTCACGCCCCTGCATCCTCCCAAAAATCTGCCATCACAGTCATTTGCAGAAGGCCTGCAATCTGCCCTGCCTCAAATCCCTTTGGTTTTTCTGTAGCTGTAGAAAAATATATTTAAAAATCATTGTCCAAGAGCTGCACAGCACATACACACACATTTATACACTTTTCTAGTTGCCTTTCATGGGAAATCCTGCTGACTTGCAAAAGGAACAGATAAACCAGCATTTCTGTTTCCCTAAACAGTATGATTTTGTGAGAAGCAATTGAACATTGTCACAAGGTTTCTTCTCAAATGTCCTCTTTCATTTTCTTTTGCTATTTTCTTACTTAACCCCTCCCTGCCTAGGTCTGGCTCTGCTGTGCCTGAGGCACAGAGCTGCCACCTCACCCTGACACAAACCTGAGCTCCACAATCAGCAGGGTTATGCTCATCCTCCTGCCTGGCCTCATTTTCCACACAAACCGTGGGGGTTTGGGGCAGTCCTGGTGCCCCCTTTGCAACAGCTGATCCTGGACTATGCCTCACATCAAGGTCACAGAGCAAATCCCTTCTCCTGCCCAGCAGGGTCAAAGCAAGTCCTTGCAGGCAGTACTGGGGCAAGGCTGCAGCCCTTTGTATCACATGTAAACGTGCAGGATGACTAAACTAAAGCTGTTAAATAAGTCTTTAAAAGTGAATATGGCCACCTTTCAGCTTATATGAGCAGACATGGCCCCACCATCCATTTTTCAGAGCCACTGATGGTCTCCTACCTGTGATCTTTCACATGCAACGCTTCCAAGTCAGAGCTGGTAGGGTTTATACCTTTAAACCAATTCCTGTCTCCAGTTGGGTACAACTACAGGGGAATAGTGTCTAATCCCAGGTGTTCCAGCCTCAGCAGGACAGGCTGTTGTGCTTGGAAGGGCAGCTCAGACCATGGATTGCTTTGAGAGCAAGTCCCCAGTTATTGCAAAGCTGTTTAGCAAAGCCCTTTTGAGATCCACTGGTATCCTCCAGTGGTGGGGGATCTGCAGCCTCTATATATACATATGTATATCTGTGTGTGTGTCTGTGTATATACATTTATGCACATATATGTGTGTGCATATGTATGTGTGTGTGTCCAGTTTGGGAAGATGCAGTGAGAAAAATCTTCTACTTCTTTAAAAGAAACCAGCGATTCTACCAAGAACCAGTGCTCTTCCAGATCGAGCCCCTTCCATTCTTCATTATTTGTAAGGGATTTAATTTGCTTCCAGCTTAATTTAATGCCTTTCTTTTTCTCTTTTCTTTTTTTTCTTTTTTTTTTTTTTTGCAAAGCAGGACTTCCCATCTGAATCAAGTCATCGACCTTCCAAACATTTTCTCATTGTGAAAAATGGAATCAGAGTTCTCCCATTCTTTTAGAGACACAAACCAATTTCTTAATCTCTTTTTCTTTCCATATTAGAAACTATGAGATACTGTTAGGTGTTGCTCTGTGTTTCTTTTAACTACTGTGGTTAAATCAAAATGCTGAGTTCAGATTTCAGCACAGTTGGATTTTTTGGGGTCATTACTGGCCTTTGCTGTGAACACAAAGAATCCTTTTCATTTTCTTTGCCTTTTTTTTTCCTTAAGCTATTCTGTGCTATTATTTTAAACCATTCAAAGTGTTTATTTAATATTTATTCTACAGTTTATATCGAAAATGTAAAGTTTATATTTAAAACAACACTGTTTGTTAGTGAATGCTTCTCTTTGCCTCTCCAGCCTAGTCTGTTAGTCTCAGTGTACATTTCTGGCATGGGAATATTTTGATATTAGAAGTTTTGTAGCCTTTTTCCCCTCAAGCAGCAACTGACACAGATCTAAGGTCACCACTTGATCCAGACCACCAGATCTCTCAAGCTTAGCTTCCCACATTTGTTGGCTTTTCCTGCGGTCCCTTCTGTGTGTCATTCGGTTTCCTTTCATCCACAGACTGCTTTGTACAGTTACTATACATCAAAAAGCCCTTTCTACAGTAGGTGGGTTTTGGTCTTTTTATACTTTTCTCAATGCTGTTGATGTCTGTTACTGTTCAATGTGTAGATCTGTAAGGAGAGATCCAAATATTCCGTGTTTCAGTTCGATGTCCCTACTGTAGATGGATGTAGACTATCATAGTAAGTAGAACTGCATAGTAAATTCTGAATGCTTTTTCCATAAGGAGTTAAGTGGAATGTGAGCATTTTGCTACCTTTGGTTAACTGTAAATGCTTAACTGTAGTCTGAAATAGTTGCATTTTTGTCTGTCTCAATAAATTTTAATTTGTCTGCGATACCTCATTGCCAGTCCTGAATTTTATTAAACTTTGGGGATCAAAACTACTGCACTATCTTGACTCAGCATTTAATCACACACTGAAATGGATGGGCCTTTGTATTTGCCTTATAACTTATACCTGTGTTCAATGCCAGCTGTAATCTGTGAAGTTAATGTAAGGTCTCCAGAAACCTCTATTTTAGAAGCAGAAATTAAATCAAATTGGATGGAATAACTGTACCAAAATCAGAACTTTACAAATTATATTAACATTGATTTTTAAGGAACTAGCAAGGGCAGAGAGGGAAGCTTTCATTTTTATTTCCTCCCTAGTTTGCAAATTTTTGTGTTTTTCTCTCTCTTCTGATGGTATCCGGGGCTAACACAGCCACACTCTACAGTGGCCATTATCTACACAACAATTGAAGGCAAAATTGTTTTAAATTCAATTGGTGGAAATACCTGGGTTTGTGTCTCTATTATTAAATTAGAGCTCCTCTATTATATTATTAACCAATTTAAACAATCAACATTATTGCAGTGCTAATTACAGAGCTTAAAAAGTTATTTCATCCCCTTTTTTTTGTGATGTGTATGGGGAACATTAAAAGTACCACATGAAAGCATGAAACCTATTTTCAGACATTTGTGCAATTATCATCTCATCAGGTAATACATTTATAATATATCTGTCCATACACCATCAGTGAGGGTCAGAACCTGCCTGGAATTTCTGTTCCATTGCCTGCATTCACTACTTTATTTTTACTGTGGGTACCACACATCACTTCCACTGTCTTTCCTTACCTGACTCTGCAAACAAACAGGTTTTTCCCTTTCCAAAACCACTCTGAGACCCCTTGAAGTGTTTGATCTTCCATGCTGAAGGGTTTCAGCTGTTCCAGACATCAGGTGCCGGGTGTGGCACTGAGGACTGGGAGGAGAGCAAACCAAATCCAAAGCTCGAAGGTGTGTGAGCTGCAAATGAGATTTTAGTTGTCAGAAAGGGTTGATGATTGCAGATTTTTTTTTTAATATCCCTTCTAGTTTTCAATTGGAGACATCTTGCAAACTTTGTTTGGTGTTACACACACACCTCCCTTCTATTTACAAAGGCACATGTATACATAATATATGTATTTATAGATACATGAAATATATGTGTGTGCATATATACATATATATATATATATATATATATATATATATATACAGTATTTATGTTTATATAGACACACACTGGTATTATCACTTGCCCTTAGAAGTGGTGGTATTATCACCTGCCCTCACAAAGTGCCATAAAAAAGGAACCATCAATTCTAATGGTTCTCACACCTTTTGGTCAGTGGATTTCTTCCTCTTGAAGTTATTTTGTTACTCTTCTTCCCATAAATATCAGTAAGGTTGAATTTCTTCCTTAGTTTTAGATGCTTACTCTTCAAAAAGTTGCATGAGGTGGATTGACATAACTGACCCTGTTATTAAATAGGTTCTCCCTGTAAGCATATGCAGCTCCTAAACATCTCAAAAATCATCCATAAATTTGCTTCTGCCACTCACCTTTTTAGTAGCAGAATATGCTCTGCCTCAGTTAAAAAAAAAAAAAAAAAAAGACACTGAAAATACTTAACTGGTGATCTCAGTTTTGGGGGAGTGAGGGAGGGCTCAAGGGACTGGATCCCCACTGAGCCACATCCTGACAGCCCTGAGGAGCTGCTGTGCCCAAAACTGGTCCCCCCATTACCACCTTCCTGCCTCAGGCTTTGCTCTTTAGACTCCCCTGGTTTCAGGATATCCACCTCTGGGAATTCTTTCCATGCCTCACCTGGTGTTTTATCACCTGTACTTTGCTATTCTCTCCTGGAACAGCTCGTACTGGGGCTTAGTGCTGTGAATTGGTACTTTGGTTTAATACATTAAAATACCTGTAGTGGATCATTACATCCCACCTGTCACGTCCTGATAAGCTGCACTGATTTATATTTAGCTTTTCCATGATTCTGTCCTGCCATTTTCAACGAGAACCTTGGGACTGGTTCCCATGAGCTCCCTGCCAGGGGATACAGACTTTGCTTCTGTGTTGATACTGAAGTGTGTCTGTGGCTGAAATGTTGCTCCAGCAGTAGTAAAAGGTCAGTTTGGGCTTAAGCTAAAATGATAGCAGGGGTGGCTTCTTACCTGGAGGACAGTGGGGTCCATCCACACCCAAATGTTGTTCTTTGCATCCTCAGTAAAATCTGCCAGACCAGGCAGTTCCACACTGGGGGATGATACCTCTGCATGGAAAGGGACAAAGTTTAAAAAATGGCCTTTTTTCCTTCATTTTCTAATATATAAATATTTTCCCTATCTTACTGATAATATTTTGCAAATGAATATTCTCTTCTTAGCATGTTCTGTGAAACCTCTGATGTAAGATACATGTATACACTTACACACACACCCCACTCTGTCTCTCTTCCTCTTTATTTCCTCTCTTACAAAATTGTCTGTCGAGCTCCCCACCAGCTGTAAAGCAGTAGCATTACAGCCTTCACTGATGATTAGTTTCATTTTCCACCAAATATACTGACAGTCAAAGGGTGAGATATTAAAAAAGAAAAATCATGTCACAACAGCTTTGCACACTGTACAGCTTTTTGAATAGATTAAAAAGAGGTAGAGTGCTATTAATAAAGCTTTTGACTTTCTGAGCACTCCCATTTTTGGAATCAGACCAGCTCTTTTGGAGGGGGAGGGGAAGGCAGAGTGAAGAGCAGTCTTGGGAAAAAAATAATGATGAAACAAATAGATCTAGGTAAGCTGGGAATGAGAGGGACAGACCTCTCAAGCATGGGCAGAGCAGTCCTACCCACTCCTTCCCAGTGAGTCGAGGAGCTCAGGATCAGCCCATGACAACTCACAAGCTGAAGAGGCAGGTTTCTGCTACAGGCTGAGCTGGTCCTGTCCCCTGTGTGCAATACCCAGTAACTGCTTCAAATGAATCCCTGAAAACAAGGCTTAAAACCACACAAACCAGGCAGTGGCACGGCGGGGGAGAGGGAAGAGCAAGGCCAGAAGCAAATTCTGATGCTGCCAGCAGTCCATCAGCCCAGCAATGAGGCAGAGGTGTGTAAAAGCTCTGAGGAGAGCATCCAATGGCTCTGCAGCCACCCTCACAGCTCTAGCTGGGCAAGAACCCCCTCTCTGACAGCAGACTTGGAAAGAAATACAGCCTCTGGCAGCCACTGGTCTGGAGTATCAGCTTCTTTCATGTTTTGCTATAAACTCCTGCAATTCCACACTAAAGGCTTGGGCAGAGGGAGAGTTTGTGAAGAAAACTTAAAATGCAGGGTCTTTGCCAGGTAGTAACTGCCTTTTCTCATCTATAGTTACTCAATAAAAATCATTGCTGGAGCATGACTCTACTTCCATTCCCAGCCAATACATTTGCCATCTGGCCCTTAAACATGGGAAAATCGACCCCAGAGCATATTGCTAAAGGAAAGGTCCTTAAGCACATTGGTTTAAGCTTTGAAAACATATTACCTCTAAAATTATTTGCAGGCTTTGAGAGCCTTGCAGGTTTGACACTGATTTTTGCGTGTTGAATACCTCAAACCCGGCTTAATGCAAATATATTCAGGTAAGAGTCTGTACAAGTAGGAGCACAGCCACAGCTTTGCTCCATCACAGATGATGTATCAATTTATCACAGCCAGCAAAGAATTGACCTAAATAACTACTAGCCTAAAGTAAAATTAAATAAAACTGAGACTATGACAAGATGTAGGTTTTCACAGATTAATGTAGGCTATTGAAATACTTTGGGTTACAAGGGGCTGTTACAGAAGATCAATATTCCCACTGCTTTTGGTACAAGTCACGTAAGAACCCAACACCTGCAGTGAGCTTTGGTGGTTGTCAGAGGCACTAAAGCTGCAGCTCAGCCCTGCACCCCTCCTGCAAGAGCTGCTGGTGTGGCAGGAGGAGACGGGATGCACAGAAACACATCTGCTAAACACCTCCCTTGTCATGTACAGCACCAGCCAGCTTGGAAAGGTGGGCACTGAGCAGTTGCACAGAAGGAATTACCACAGATTTATTTTGGCAGGCAGGAGAGCCCAATTTGGCTCAGCTGGCTGTAGTGGTGGAGACAAACATGAGGCTGGTTGTTAAACTACCCAAAATAACTCTGCTATCCTCTCAGAGCAGGGCTGTCATCCTGTCTGGTCTCCAGCCCAGTTTCCATCTTCTGTTGGAATGACTCTCTCCAACTGATTCTTCTGTAGGATTTTTATTTTTTCATTTATCTTTTTTTTTTTATTTTGTCCCCAAGCCTGTGTGTTAATTAAGTTTTAACAAAGAGCTGTATCACTGTGGAACAGGATATCGGATTGCTCATCTGTTTTACATAATTGATTAATTAATAACCTTGCTAATTGAGTCTCATGAAATCCTTTGTTAAACTGGAGCAAGGTTGTGTCCCAAACCATTGCTTGTAGGGTTATATTAAAATCAGGACATTTTGGCTGCTTCATCTCCTCCAGACTCTCTTGCAACTCACAGCACAGCATTAATGCAACAGGGCTCCTGGGCTGCTGTAGAGATGCAGGATTACTGGGTGAACCTTGCTTCACCTGCCCCCCAGCATTTCAAAACTTCCCCCCATTTTTCCCTTCTACAACCCTCACAGCAGCTCTTTCCAGGGCTGCCACTCTCTTGCTTTACTCCACCAGCCCTCAGTCACATTGCACCAAGTGGTACAGCCCCACAGCCAAATTTAGGTGGTGACATTTTCTCCCCCTTTTGTCCAAGGGTGAGTGCCAGCATGGCTATAAAATAAAATGGCAAAGCAACCCTCCCCCCCACAACTCGAAAACTGCACCGTGAGCTCTTCTCAAAGGCACTGCCTTCGACACGATGTGACCTACATCTTTTCTTGGGAGCCATCACAGCTGAAATAGGCCATAGCATGATGGATTCTGTGCTATTAAATGGAAATGGACTTTCCATGGAAATAACCACTGACAATAGTTTGCATTTTAATGTCATTTCTTTTCTTATTATTGCCCCTTGACGTGGAGCATGATGTATTTTTACCACGTGAGACCGTCCGCGAGGCAGCAGCAAGGTGCAGGTTGCAATCTTTGCCTTAAACGTTGCTCCTGAGGGTGCTTTCCCAGGGAGCTTCAGTCTGAGAGAGCAGCAAATACTTTCCTTCAAACCTGTCCACTAAGGAAATTTATATTCCAGTCCTAATCCACCTGCATTTCACGAGACATAAACCCACAGCAATTACGGGTGTTCAGCCGGGAGAAGGGAAGGCTCTGGGGAGACCTTAGAGCCTGTTCCAGCCCTAAAGGGGCTCCAAGGGAGCTGGAGAGGGACTTTGGACAAGGGCCTGGATTAACAGGACAAGGGAGTGGCTTCATGCTACCAGAGGGCAGGGTTAGATGGGATATTAGGAGGAAATTCTTCCCTGTGAGGGTGGGGAGGCCCTGGCACAGGTTGCCCAGAGAAGCTGTGGCTGCCCCATCCCTGGAAGTGTCTAAGGCCAGGTTGGATGGGGCTTGGAACAACCTGGGCTAGTGGAAGGTGTTCCTACCCATGGCAAAGGGCAGAATTGGGTGACCTTTAAGGTCCCTTCCCACCCAAACCATTCTGTTCTTCCATGATTCACCAAACACTCAGGGATTTAGTCCACCCACAGTGGGCAGGTGAGCAGGAACCTTCCTGCTGTGCTGTGGGCAAAGGGTTAAAGGTGTCCTGAGACAAAGCAACTATATTCTGAAACAGCAGATGAAGGTCTGTCATCCCTCACCTTCATTTTCAGAAGTCAAGAGTCAGCCAGGAGGGTGTAAATCCACCAGCCCTCATCCCTCCCAAATCCCTTCAGTCCATCCTCAGTGCTAATCTCTGGCTGCTTTATACCCTCTGCAGCAGTGGCTGAGCCTCATCCCTGATTCAGGCTGCAGTCCTGCTCGTGCTGAAGGGCCTTGGCATGGGCTGGTCTTGATGAGAATTTAATCCCCAGGATCTGGAAAGGATTTAGGACCTGGAAACAGAGATGGGTTAAAATCCTCCACGGTGGACAAAAAAAAACTGCCTTGATACGTGCACCTGCAGCAGAAACCAGGGACAGTGGGTGTTTCTGAATGTCACAAAGATTCCTGAGACACTGGGGAGGGAGGAGAAAACTGAAGTGAATCAAAAGACAAGAGTTAGCCTTCAAATGTCCCTTCTAAATGGCTAAATTAGGGAAGAAAAATGTCATCCCTCTTTTTTTATTTGTTTGTATCAGTGCAAGAAAGGCTGAGGACATCACTCCTGCCAGGATTATTTGTATGTTGGGGTGGAGGGAAGAAGTATGATGGTAACATGTCTTACTTCCACACTGCTGGGGAAGGTTTTGAGTAATGAATCCAGGGGCTAATCCATCGTGTCTGCCATTTCAAAGAGCCCTGATAACCTGGCCTCTTCTTGTTTTCTTCTCTGAGGCTTTTGCAGATTTGCTAACACAACTTTCCCCTGAAGAAGGATCACATTTCAGGTCTGAAATGCTCTGATTATTTACATTTTGTCACACCGTAATTTATATTTATTGATTGTGGCCTTTATTTACACATGTTCATTACTTTCTTATTTTAGTCATTTATCCTGCATGTCCCCACCCTACTTTTTCAATTATTTCACATACTCACAGTTTATCAGTTATATTGCCAAGATGCATTTAGAGAGAATAATTTGTTTCTAAAGCGTGATTTTTTGACAGCATGATTTGTTTTCATCTTTGCAGAGAATCTCAAGATGACAGTGACTTTAGGGCACAGAATACAAAGTTGTGAAGCTTTTTCCTGTGAAGACTTGCTCTCTCACATATGCAGCGTGCACGTTGTGTCGGCAGCATTTGCTGACCTGCTCATCAAGTCCACGTTAGTTCAGCTCTCGGTGCAGTTTCCCTCCTCCCAGGGGAGTGTTAGAAACTCTTTGAAATTATCCCTTAGTGCTGCTCCCCCACAGAGCAGCACTGCTGGGTCACTTTGGAGGCTGATCAAGCACCTCCAGTGGGCTGGAAGGGTCTCTGAGCCTTGGGGCTCTGGCAGAACTCAGACATGGTGTTTGTTCCCTTGGGAGCAATCCTTAATGACAGGGATGACAGAGCCCTGCCTGCCCACTGCTGGGCTTGGCTGGGAAGCAAATGGATCCTTTCTGGCAAAGTGCTGTCACAGAGAGGCTCTCTGCTTGGGTGGGCTGTTAATGCACTCCCTCGCTCCAGCCTCGTTAGTTCCTTTGCTCATTAACAGCAGTGAGGAGTTTTTTCCTGCTGTCTGGTTTTTACTTTTGGAGCTTTCAAGCCTGGCGAGGCAGGAGAGTTGGCTCTTCAGAGCTGAGAGCCAAAAAAGCACAGACCCTCCCAACCATCCTGCAAGGAAATCACTCAGCTTGCTTTGCCCTAGGACTCACTACCTGCCTTTACTCACTTACTGAGGCAGTCTGGCCTCTCCTGTGATGGTGGCTCTCCAAAAAGCTGAAGCAATGACAAACCCATTTACTGGTATCTGCTCTCTATGCCAGGGCCAGAGCTTGGCAAGTGCAGATCAGCTGCCACCTGTGCCTGTGGGAGCCATCACAGCACTCCAACACATCCACGGCTTCATACAGCTCCTTAGGACAGCTGAGTGCAGGAGATGTGCTGGGAAACACTTTGGGGGTGTTGATCCATCATTTTGCCTCCTCTTAGATGCCAGAGATGAGCCAGTTTGAGCTCTGGCTCTCTAACATGAGGTCTCTCGTGTTTCCAGCATCCCCCAGGAAATACCCAGCAATATTCAGCTTAAATTCACCTCTCTGCAGCTCCAAGCTGTGACAACATCAACCATCCTCCCAGTTTTGGTCTTGTCCCATGACCAGAGGAGGATTAGGGAAGAAGAAAGGACTGGTTTGGGTCAGAGGCTGGTTTGGGTCAGATATATTCCAAAATTAAAACATTCTGTGTTTTCTTGACCCAAATGCTGCGTTCGTGGCTTGTCAAACCCATTTTAGGCAGCAATTCATTTCTGAAGGTTGAAAATGACTTCCAAAAAATGTGCTTAAGTAAATATTTGGAGAAGGTAAGAGATGGCAAGAATACAATTCTGGAAGTATTTATGTACAGAAATCAAAGATTTTCACACTGAATTCAATAGACTAGTTTTATAGGGCTCTAAATTTGGAGTTTGTTATACGAAATTGGGAGGCAGAAGCAAATTTTGCAGGATTTTATATGACTCTGTGTAACAAAGAGCGTGATCACTTTTCAGAGAAAAAAAATCTGTGAATGTCTTAGAGCTTTGTATAATAAAATTACAAATGGGAGATGAGATGGGATGTTTAATTCCCAGATTGGGTACATTTAAAAAAAGGTCATTTAGGTTGAAAGAAATGTGTTCACTCCTTGGCCTGGGCTGTAAATCAGTGCAGCTCCACTGAAAGCACCAAAGTTAAGGAGATGGATACAGGGAGGACCTGACCTGTATTTTTTTGTTGCATCAAAAGGAATCACAGGAGATTTGCTCTCATCCCACAGTGCTCATGAAGGCACTTTGAACCTTTGGTCCTTTTAGGTTTTGAGTTAAAGCAAATATTTTTTGAAAGGTAAAGTTATCACATGACAGATGCCTCTGATTTCCAACGGGGTGATGTGGGATTTGGGGTATGTCCCCAACAGAAATTTCAGAGAGGATATTTTGGGCTCTCACGTGTCCCTGACTTTCTGCCTTTGCCATTACAAAAGAGCTCATTCAACATGGGAGTGTTCAGGCTGCAGATGTACATCTGCATTTCTTCTTCAGCTCTGCAAAGGATTCCTTTTTCTCAGCAATGTGTAATTGGGGGTTTTACAGCTATTCCCACACCCCACATCCCCCCCCCCAAACTTTCTGCCCAGCAAACTCCTGCTTTTCACCTTCAGTCTGACTTTGTAATCCATGGTTGGTTTCAAATCAGCCTTTCAGCATGGTAATGAATGGATTAACTTTCTGCTTTCTGATGAGTAGTAGGAAAAATGTTTCTGAATTATCAAAAAATAATTGGAATTAAAATTATAAATGGTTTCTACCAGGGAAGTTTTTGTAATTAGTCGAATCCGTATGATGGAAGCTATTATAAATAACAAAAAAAAATGTGTTTACCTAATCACTGGGAAAGTGCACATTAGCTCTCTAATTAGAAGTCCCTCATGGCTCTACTACAAACTTTGGACATAAAATAATTTGTTTCATGCTTCCTTTAGCAGGCAAAGGAAACTCCATCAGTTCCATTTGTGCATGTCCACAAGTGGGGAGGCGGATGAGAATTAACTGACAGATTCCCATTTATTCCTCCCAGCAGGTCCCTGTGACTCCCCAGTCCCTGTGAGTCCCCAGCACCTTGTCCCACAGGTCCCCAGAGCCAAACCAGTCTGTGCCATTCCAGCCAGTGCCAACCCATTGGGGTGCCACTGGAGGGACAGTGGCAGCTTATAAGGCTGAAGCAGGTTCAAGCACACCTGGATGCAGAGGGATGGGATGGAGCAAAGCCATGGTTGCTGTTCTTACACGTTAGAGCAGCTTTCATTTAATATATTTGACCTATTTTGTGAATAGTGAACACAGATTTATCCTTGTCGTGCTAAATAGCTGTTTGGACCTGCTTTGTTAAACTGAGCGAAAATGAAGATTTTATTACAGTTACAGAGATAAATTCATAATATGAGGGTTGTTTTTTTCCAGGGTCCAGTTTGTATGAAAATCCTCTTAAAGGACTGAAAACGGGAAACACTGTTCAACACATGAAAACACCCTTTACCATTTAAAAATATATGACCTATTTTATCTACTTAAGAAAATCTCTTCATTAGAGACATTTGCCACGGGACCAAATGGTGCAAAGGGAGTTATGCTGCATTTCACAGAGAGCCTGGCAATTAAAGTTGCTGCTCTGCTGTGACTGCCATCACACCAGAGCACAAAAATCTGCCATGCTTGGAGGTAACCACACAGAGAAGTGCTAATGCCTCTTTTCTTTAATGTCACCTAGTGGGTAGGCAAGCAGAGGAAGTGTGTGATTGATGATGACTTCTCTTTTCCAGAATCTCAGAATCAATTGAAATATTTACATTTTTGAGATAAGGAGAGGTGAAACACATAGTTTTGGAAATGAGGGCACTAGAAGTTGCTTGTGTAAAGACTCATAGGGATTAGCAGCCCCCATGGGGCTGTTTTCTTTGTCTCCACTCCTTTCTCAACCTGCTCCCCACCACACATGTCCATGCAGGCTCTTTCCCACCCTCCATGCATAACTCTTTGGGATGTAGAAGCACAGCTAAGTGGCAGGAAGACCGTCACCACTGGGAAAACTGCTTGGCTCTGCCTACCCAGGACATGGAAACACAGAATCCCTCTCCAGTAAAACAAGGAACAGCAACCAGAAGCCAGTGCCCAGGAGCTCTGCTCCTGCTCCAGGCCCTTTGAAACCAACACAAGGGGTTTTACTGAGCAGGAGAGGGTCCCCCTGCCCTGAAGCACCACTGAAAGGATGTTACTCAGGAAGACACAACACCATCACCCTGTAACAGAGCTTGCTGACACACACACACCTCCTTTTTGCTACTAATTACTTTAGGAAGTTTTGATGCATTTTTTAGAACGGTAGTATGGGAAATAGAACAACAGAATAGTCTGGGTTGGAAGGGACCTTAGGGAAAGCCCAAAGCCCCTGCAATAAGCAGTGACATCTTCAACTAGAACAGGTTGCTCAGAGCCCCATCCAGTCTGACCTTGAATCTTTGACTTCTCTGAAAATGTGCACGGTGATGCAAATGGCAAACATGAATGGTAAATACCATTTTGCCTTGTTTTAACAATGCTGCTGGTTGTGGGCAGCAACTGCACCTCAGTTCCCAGCAACTGAGGATGTAGGGCTGTTGCATACAAAATACACTTGTTACTTTGCAAGTCTGGGCAGAGATGTAGGTGCCCCAAATTACTGAAAATCTGAATAAGTTGCTCAGGCTCTTACCTCGACATAGGAGGCAAATACCATGAAATCAATTTCTGTGCCCAATTTACTCTCAGTGACACTTGCACACATTTTAAAGGGCAATTTGTCATTTTGCTCCAGTTGTCACGTTATTTCAGGTCATGGGACCATCAAGTCAAAACATGGGTTTGACCCTCTGCTCCACAGTCCAGAAATGGAAAGTCAAAACACCCATTCTTTTTTGACCCCAGAAGAGAAGCCATAAGTCATAAATAAAAGTAGATAGAGTGGGCAAATCAATCCTGGTTTTCTGCCACCTTAAGCCCACTCTGTTGTAAGCAGCTCCTTTATTATCCCAGAGCCTATAGTGGGAAAAGACTGTTTCATGTCCAGGGAAAACATGACGTGCCTCACAGCCAGGGAGGTGCAACATGAACCCTCTGGGTAATTTATTCACCTCCTTGTTTAGGCAGAGCCACAGCCTGAAACAGCAGCAGCAGTAAATGGGTACAGGAAAGAGTGACAGGATGATATTTGGTGATATACTGAGCAATTGGGGATGTAGGAAGCATAAAAGCAAAGGAGTAAGATGGTACTAAATGCAGTCCCATGAGACAAAGCAATGGAGACAAAACAGTAAAAAATATATCTACATAAACCAAATAAAGCCATGATGCAAGTGGAGGGAGGTTAAGGGGGGCAGAACAGAGGAGCTCTTGGCTGGGGCAAGGGATGGGATGTGGGGAGCAGAGGAGGGTGAAGGGCACAAAAGTTAAAGCAGGTGGATGAGCCCACATAACCTTCCTAAAGGTGGGTGGGGTGCTCACTCCTGTTTTCAGCCCTCATGGGAGGAGTGTGGAGGGGACTGAGTTCTGTGGAGCAACAACACAGTGCAGCCATTGCTCAGCTGCAGCCAGAGGAGCCTCATTTATCTGTCCCAAACTCAGCACTTGCATTTTTCCACATCTGAAGGCAGTTTTTATGTCCCAGTTTGGTCACTGCCCTGGAGCCCCTGTGTACAATGCACATGGGAACTCACTGCTGGAAAACCTATCCCAGAGTCCTGCCACATCCTTTCCAGCCAGGACTTGTCCCTGCCAGGTCCCTCCCACTCTCACAGGAGGTCATTCATCAGCCAGTGGCAAACAGGGACCAGGATGCTCCATAAGGAGAGTCCCGAGGGGTGAGTGATGCAAAATATCCTGTGTTCCAGCAAGGGCTTTAAAAAAATACACCAGTTCTTGTGGATCATGTTTTATATACAGGTAAAGTTATACATATAAAATTACTGTTACTCGTTAGTGAACTCCTTTAATAATCACTTGCTAATTAAGTTCCACTGCCCTACTGGCTCTAAAGCAAATCCCTTTCTGAGACACTGGAAGTGCAGCCAATAGCATTTATTGATTATGCATGTCAGAGGCACTGGACAGGGAAAGGGGGCCCCTTTTTCCTGCCCCTTCAGAAGCAGGGTCTGAAAAACAGAAATCAAAATTACCAGAATAATTTGTTATCACCTAAATCCTTTGACTCTGGATGTGAACACATTTTCTGTAGGAATAAACATACCAGGAGATGTCTGGTGCCAACCCAGACCAATACAGAGGAAGAAAGAAATCAGAAAATAAACACAGAAAAGCTGCTCCCATTCAGCAGCTCTTGACATTTTGCTGGAACAGATGTTCCAGTGAAATATAATGTACAATGTTGGCTTTTACCAAGAGAGATTTGTCCCTAAAACCCTTGGTCATGCAAGTTCTTCCAGAGCCTGAACAAGGTCTACTTGGGGCCTCAGCCTGCAGCCAAATCTAGGTGACCTTCCTGTTGAGACCTGCTCTGTTTTGCTGGGCTGCTGCTTGCCATTTACATATTAAAACCATAAATTCCTTCGCTAACAAGAAACAAAGCTCCTCACATATCTTTTTTTAAATTACAAATCTCGCACTTAGAGCAATTTAAAACTGACTTACAGTTACTTTCTCACTGCTATCAATCAGAGATGCACTTCAATTCCCCAGTGCTCTAGGGACTCAGTAGGTTAGAAAAAGCAAATAGGAAAATAGAACGAATATTTTATTTTTGTTATTCATTGCAATTGCCTGAAAGCAGACCATGAAATCTGCTAAAAGTAGTAGGAGCTGGCTGTCCTTTTAATATGTCCCTTTTTAAGGTGTCTATTAGGAGTCCAGAATACAGTTCAATGTTCATTACAGCAGCATACCTCGAGTTTATTGAAGCCCAGATTTCACGTGTCAGACTTTATGCACTTTCCTGTGGATGTTTTACTTTGGTCCTTCGAGCTCTACAGGCTGTGTGAACACATATGTGGGTGTGAGCATGGGCAGAGGGGGAGTACCCACTCAAAACCTCATTAGAATCTCTGTGTTTTGTACCTGTGTGCCACCACCTATAGCTCTAGGGCCACCAGAAACCCAACAAGTACCCAGTAACACTGGGCATAACCCACAGTTTTCAGCCAGCATCTTATTTGTGAAATTTTCCTGAAATGAACCTTTTTTTTCCTCTATATATTTTCTTTCAAAAGCCCAGCTGTGCAAAACCATTACAACCATCACTGAGGCCCCAGGCAAGCCTTTATTTTTTTTTTCTTAATTTCTACAGCAGGAGGTGATTAGTGACAGAAGTTCTCTCATTCTTCCTGAAAATCAACCCCAAGTTTCCCATCACCTCTGGGCATGAGTTTCCCAGCCTAAGAGCCTGTCATCTGATAAGGACAGAAAGAAGAATCTGGTACTCAGAATATGGGAAGAAAAAGAAACACCCTAGTCAGTGTTTAATCCAGTACTGCAAAGACAATGTTAGATCCTTGCCTCATAAACAATGTAAAATCTCACATATCTTCTCCTGTTTTCACAAGTGA
Source organism: Manacus candei (assembly GCF_025592945.1). NCBI lineage: Eukaryota > Metazoa > Chordata > Aves > Passeriformes > Pipridae > Manacus > Manacus candei. The sequence goes on along the minus strand of NW_026138085.1, from coordinate 14,723,594 downwards.
AAAAATACACTCAGTGTCTTGGTTTTCAGTTTGTCCTTGTATTGAATTGTTTTCACTTCATCAAACTAGAGAATGATCTGCCTTGTAATGTGATTTTATGGGACTCCTCGGGGTGTTGGGCCAGTAACAGGGAGATGCCAAGAGGTGTGTGGCTGGGATAAACCAAGGCGTCCTTAAATCCTGACCAAAAAATGATAGACTGGGAAAAGACTTATCTGTAGTGCCAGGAATGTGTCCCAGCCAACTCCACCAAGGGCAGGTGGGTGCTGAAAACACCCTCCTGAGGGTGTGGGAAGTCAGAACCCCCGAGGAAGCAAAACAACAGGAACAAACTCCAAGTGCCAGGGTGCGACTTTCTCATTCTCAGGAGGATGGAGCCAGAGCTGAAGGTGACTCTGAGCCCAAACCCAGGCTGACATCTGAGCAGCCTCCCAGACAGCGAGGGCAGAAACACCTCCAGCCTTTCTGTCCCTGGAGGGGAGACCCTGATGAAGGGGCAGAGATGCCACAGAGGCACCTGCAGCTGAGGAGGGCTGCAGGTCCCTTCACTCACACCATCCACCCTCACTGTGCCTGCTCCAAGTAATCCAGAGAAATAAAAAACAAAGCAATCTTGCCTCATTCCACCTGATACAGGGGGAAAAAAGGCAAATTAGCTGCCTTTGAGCAACAATTAGGAAGCAGAACATTTCTCTGGGCACTGCTACAGAAGTAGATCATCCCTCAGAGCAGAAGCCATAATAGCTTTTGAATCATTATAAGCACAGCACATTCAAGCAACAGTGATTTGCACTGAAAATAATCTCAGCAAGGCAGGGAAAACAGTATTTATGTAAATAAACTAACCTTGGTGTTTGGATACATTTGTATTGCACAAAGGTTTTGTTTGTCTACACCAGAGGAACTTCATATCAGAGAGAGAAAATAAGAACAAAAAGGATTAAAGGGCTTCAAGAATTTTAATATTTCACTTTCATTTGGTGGACACCTATTTTCCACAATCTGATACTGGATGCAAATAGTGACAGCCAAATTCAATTCTGTGTTTACCAATGCAATTCCAGGTTGATATCAAACCATCACATTTACTCAAATCTAATGAAAACTGCACATCAATCACAATGCCTGTATCAGAACCAGAGCTGGGAACATTTTAGAAAAAGCTCTGAGAAATTGCCACTCAGAAAAAAAAGCTGGTTTTGAAGCCGTTTTTGACTCCTATGAGACCCTGACACCATCCACAGCCACCTGTACTTCTGCACCTGTTCAATAAAAAATGGGGTTTTGTTTAAAAAGGAAGCAAAATAAGAAGGGACAAATTAAGAAAATAAAAAAGTCTAGTGGAAAAAGCAGTAGAGACATGCAGCTCTGCAGGGCAGAGAGCTCAGACAGCTCACCTAACTGCACTTCTGCCTTGTAAGACACCAACAAAACATGTAGTTCCAGAACTACCTGGTTAAATTAATGCAGCCCAGTTTTAAAGTTTGTTTGTCAAAGTCAACCAGAGGAACTACTTTCAGCTGAACTGCTCTTCCCCAGGGGATTCTGCTTCAGTTTTCTTTGTTTTTACACTCAGTTTAACTCTTTCAGTTTTCCCCACGGGAGAAGTGCCTGGATTTAAAAATACAGCTAGAGGGAACAAACAAAACTGTCCCACGGTGCCAACTGTACCAACAAAAAGCTGGATTCCTTATGTGGTGGTATCTATCCTCTGTGGTAACTCACCTCTCTCACTGCTAGAAAAACAACCCAGGGTTGCAGTCAACAGCTTCACCAGTAAAGATGCAAATACACTCCTCGTGGAGAGACCTCTCCTGCCCAAGGCAACCCCGGTGGGACCTTCCCAGGCAGGTGAATTTATCAGGAGTGCTCAGCACATACATCACTGAGCAGCCTCACAGCTCCAGCACCGCTCACCTCCGAGAGCCTGGGCACAAATTAAGGTGTCCAGGCAGGCTTTGAATAATTTGTTTCCCACTGTCAAGAGTCCTTGATCGAGGTAGGAAAAAACAGTGCCAAGCAAGGCCAAGTCCTCACACAACTCTTACTTAATGTCCCTCACGCCACGGGGTTCCTGATGGGCTGAGAGCCTGTGATGGATGAACCTGCAGCAGCTGCTGTATCCATGGCAGAGTTTACTCCAGAGACACTCAAAGGCCACTGACCTGCTGGCCCCATGCCCTGGGCTTCACCAGGGAGGGACCATAACCCTTCTGTGCTTGGATCACAGCACAAAGTGCTTCAGCTCCGAAGAAAAGACACAGGGGTGGCTGTCTCGCTGTAAAGCACCTCAAGGAGGTGACATGTGCTGGTCAAGATGTGCCAATGAGTTGTTGGAATGACTGGCAACTTCACAGCACAGGGGGGATGTCAAATGTCTCAGCAGTTTTGGGGAGAATAAAGCAATGCATCAGAAGTGAATAAAATGTCCAACAGAGGTAAAGGTGTGGTGGGCATTGCCCTTCTCCTGCACATCTCATTTGAAGCATTACAGATGCTGCCTTTGTGAACTCCCTCATACTGAGTGGTAAGACAAGGGCCTGAGCACCACAGCCGTGGAGCACATGGAGCCATGGAGCACATGGAGCACATGGGGCACTGCTCAGCAGCACATAAACACTCCCTCTGCCTCAGCAACCCTGCTTTGGGGTCTTTGGACCCCACTGTGGCACTTTGCCAACAGGCTGAGAGCCTTTGCTCTGTCACAGGACATGCAATGACACCATCAAACCCTGGAGCACCCCCAGCCTGGCCTTGCACCACACAGAGATGTCAGAGGGCTCAGCAAGCACCAGGAGACACATCTCAGCTGCCTGTAGCTGCCAAGGTGCTGCCAACCTGGACCCGTCTCATACCATGGAATCTGCAAAATCCACTGTCAGAGTGACAGCACCTCACCACAAGGATGTCCTTACATTTGCTATCCAAACTGGGGGGAGGACGCTCCTCACAGCTGTTGTGGAAGGTTGTGGAGAACCCTGCAGCAGAGGACCAACACAGAAGAGCAATTCTGCAGCATGCTCCAGACCTGTCTGGACTGCTCAATGAGTGCTGCACTCAGGTGAGTGAGAGCAGGCTTGAAAAGCCACAACTGCAGCCAACAGGCTGCCACCCCACCAGGGGCTCACTCGTGCCGTTGTCTCATTTTGCTGCCTATTATTTTCTGTCAGAGGGGGTTTGCAAATCCGAGGCAACTCTGTGTTATAAAATAAATTGAGTGCTTGCCTATCTACATAATAAATATTAAAACATCATCACTGCCATTTTAGGCTCGGAATGTTTGTGTAAGAACATCGTGCAGATGTGGGGAAAGGCTAATAAAGCGACGCTAATTATCTAATCAATCTTTCTTAACCTTTGTCTCAGACACAACATAGTGCTTATGCTAAGCTTAGATCCATTTTTCAGGGTCTAAATAATGTTGTAATCATAGCTGCGATGTGTGGGTTCATTGGAAACTTCTCTTTAGATGTAACATTGTCAGTTTACACCGAAATCTGTCTATAAGCCATCTGCTGCAGAAACCGGTCATTATCAATTGCATCAATCTGTTCCCAAATATTGCAGATGCCAGCCACCAGGAACCATCTGTTAGTGTCAAAAAAGTAACAATTCAATAAGCAGACTATCTGGGGAGGAGGTGGGGAAATATGCTGCAATATTTGGCGCAAAAGGCAAACTTACTAATTGTTGCAGTTTTACTACTGACCTATAACTTCTTTCAGAGCCATGCCAAGCTCATTGATTAGCCATCAGTGGGAGGGAGATTTCCAGAGACAGTAATAACCATCAGCAGTAATGGGAGTGGAGAACTGACACCTACTCCTGCTGTAACATATTGTCCTGCAGTGTCCAACTGGTGCTGGCAGTGACTTCCCCAAAGTCACCAGTGCAATTGGAGCAGCACTGGATGATTACCCCTAGCAGTAGTTTAAATAAAGACAGGATGTATAAATGGGCTGAGGGGGCATGTTTTCATGGTTTTGTTCTAGTGAAATAAAGCAAACTCCACATCTGTCCCTCAAATGACCATCCCTCGCTGCAGCACTCACAGGGGACCACCTGGACCCCTCAAAACAAAACCCCCTTGAGCCCTCCTGTGACCTGACAAGGCACAGAGCTACTGCAGAGGCAAAGTTTCATTGCAGCCCCACTAGGAAAAGTTCCCAAAGCCATGTTGGGCACCTGGCTGGGGGCTGACCTCAGGGCTGGGGGGGTCTGGGCAAGGACAGGGTCTTCTCCGAAGCGACAGGAGTAGAAGAGATAAAAATCATGTTTTGGTCAAAAACCTTTTTGTCCTTCCTTTTATCATGTGTACATCTGTACACCTGTAAGCTTGCACATTAACCATCCAACTCAGACACTTAGATATTAATCATGGTAATGGCCATCTGACAATCCCCAGCTTGCTTGTGCCTTCTAAACCCACCACCTCAACCAGGTTTGCTTGTTCCTAAGATGCCATGACAGCTAAAAAGTTCTGTGCAAAGAGAAGCAGAGGCTGAAAAGTAGGAAAATCGGATATAGCAGACATGCTGACACTTAAGTGCTGGCCAGAACTCATCTCCCTTGCTAACAATTACATTTTCCCTTTGCTTTCCCTGCCCACAGAGAAGCCTGATTTGACAAGTACCTGGCAGATAAACATGTAATGCTGGAATAATAAAGCACAGAAGCTCAGTGTTAATGAACTACCCTTGCAGCAAGAGCGAAAAAAAAACCACATTTGTTTTCAGACACAGCATTCTCGAAAAAGAAAAATCCCAGTTCAGGTTCAGTTTGTAGGAGGATCCACATTCAGAGAGTGCTTCCATTTGCAGTTTCTAATGGGCTCTTCTCTTTGGGTCAGATGTGTAATTGTTTAAGCAGTTATTCTCTGGGAAAGCTGCTTTGTCCATACAGCCATCCTTGGGACTCTTTCACCTCAGCAATTTGGGTTGAATCCTTATCTGTCTCAATCTCACTTAAAAACACAATAAAAAAGACCAAACCATTTTCTTCAGCCAGAACAGAAAGGCAGTATCTGCAAAACTACCCTACCAGCTAATCACCATCGCCAGGCCTTGTAATTCCTTAAAGATATTCTGGTAGAGAAGCTGCCTTGTAAGATCACATAGAACCCCCCTTGCAATGGTTCCAGTTCAGGAAAGCACCCATCAACTTCCACATCTTGCAGGACTAATGCTGCTTCTTATGCCTATATATTCATATGCACATGTATTTACATGAACAGATAAATAAATTAATTAATAAATATTTTCAAGAAAGTATCTGAAAGTACTACATTAACTATTGCTTACCCTGGCAAGATACAATGGCCCTTTCCCTCTGACCTTCAAAGACATTTCCTTTGGGTACATATTCCCTATAAATCACAGCTGTAGGAGCCAATCTGGGGTTGATAAATGTTCAGGACAAGAGTAAATGTTCTTCCTTGAGAAAGGAGTGTGGAGAATGGGAAAGATAAACAAGGGAGTGGATTCACAGGTCAGGGCTCCTAAAACCCTAAGTGAATGTTCATCAGTGCTGTTGGGGAATGAAGAAATGCAAATATTATTCCAAGGAGGTGAGTGTTGCAACAAGCAGGCAGGAGGCAGTGGGAGAAGCTGATATTTGTCAACATTTTGGAGGAATTGAAATAGCTGAGCCCTTTGCTGATAGAAGGAATTGGAAAAAATTAAAAGCTCAATATTCATATGCTGTGCTGCGAATGCCATACCTGTGTGGGATTATTACAAATGGATTTGGCTGTGCTTGGGGTTTTCAATTGGGTGTTTATAATAAAGGGTAACTAAACTCTCTTACAGCTGAACATCAGCATGCAGACCTGCAAGGATAACTGACCTTTTTGAATGTTAATTATCTTTAAAAGGCCTGTTTGCCCAGAACTGTCTGAACCAGCTGTAACCAGCCAACAGGGTCACTGAGGAGAAATGATGGATGTCATGAGGAGTCATTTGATATCTATTAAAAGGGAGGAAAGTCATTAAAATATATCGGGCCCAGGGACCTTATGAAACAAAGAGAAAGTAATTACTTTAGGCTCAGATTTACCTGCCTGGACTAATCAATAAAAAGACACCCTGAAAAGGAGAGAGGGGGTAGAAAGAACACATTTTGACATGTCTGAGAGGAACATCTGTCACCAGGGCAGAGGAAAAGGTCAATGTGCCTGCCTGGGTGCTGCTGCTCCAGCTGCGCCCAGCGAGGGAAGTGGGGCTTCCCTGGGCAGCAGGAGCCAAAATCCACCTTTTTAGAGGCATCACAGGTCAGAAGGACTGTGCCAGCACACCCCCAGCCCAGTCCTGGCTTTGGTTACTGGGTGACCTTGGGGCTGTCACTTTGGAGATGGTCAGGCTGTGTTATCTGAGCAGAGGGAGCTCCCTGACCAGGTGCCCCTGTTCTGCTGTCACTGTGTTTTTGGATATCAGCTCTCCTCACAGGGGCTGGGCTGGGGGTGGCAGAGCATTTCTGAAGCTTAAAGCTCATCATCTTCAGCGTCTCAGTGGCTTTGTGAAAGCAACCAAGCTGCTTTTTCAGCGCGGCAGTAAAGATTAGTTTTGCAAAAATTCCCTGGATTATGCATCATCTTCTGGGGCTCTCTGTAGCCAGATGCTCAGGGGCAGCAGGATTCAAGGCCTCACAAAAGTTTGCTGGCTTTTTAACACCCCGATGGGCACCAAGCTCTTTGAAAAACCCAATCCCACCTAATCTCTTTTAAAATGTAACACCAATTTACTTTTCCACCAGCATATGTGCAAATTAGCTCAGCTATGGAAGATGAGCAGGAAGGCTTAGGCACAGAATTGCCACGGGCATCTCGTGCCCCAGAAGTGATGCTGTCCTGCCTCCTCTGCAGTCAGTGGGCATTTCAGCACCTTTTTCTCCAAAAGCAAAGTTTCTGATTTTATTCACCGTGGAAATCACTCCGGTTTTTGCAAAGCCAAGAATCCTCCGAGCCACTTCACAGAACCCCATGTATCTTCCAAAATGAGACATCCTAACACCAGTTAATTTTTGTTTCATTACTCATTCTAATTAAAAGCTTTGTCAAGGGAATCTATTGCCTTTTTTTTCCTATTTTCTGCTCTGATGTTGCAGTCCTTGACATTACTCTGTGGTCTATGAAGACACAGAATATTAATGCCTCCCATTCTGGAAAAATATATTGAGTCTGCTCTACTATTTTGACCTTTTCAGTACATTGTATTTTGATTAACTGGCCAGCTGGCTTCTGCCCCACAGGTTTGCAAGGCTACAGAGGGACAAATGGGTGGGAAAGCTACCAAATCACATTTCTGATCCCCAGGAGGGTTAAAGGGATGTGATAAAACACCGTTATCTCACAGCCTGGCTGAGGCACAAGCACACATGTAGAGGAGAACGCTGGAAACCAGAACCAAAAGGCCCCACTGCCACCACAAACACCTTTTCCCTCTTGCTATTCTGTATCTCTTTCTCTCAATAGCCTCTGCCAGAGCCGCCTTTCCTGAGAGCCAATTAATTCAAGTCACAAATATCTGCCCTGAATTCTTGCAGGTAATTAGCACCACAGGTTATCAACAGGAAGCTGGTACCCACAGGCACTTCAGATAATTGTGTTTCAATATTGGCACATTTCTGCCTACCACAAAAGGTCACTTCAGTTTCTCTTCTCTATTTTCTCCCTCTCTTTTGCTAAATGAATGAAAAATCGTTATCATTATTTTGAATGCTCCAAACAGCTGGCAAATGCTTTGGGCATTACAGGATGGACACGAGTGACATGGGCACTTCAGGTGGTTGCAAAATTATTATTTTCTAATCCTTGGCTTCAGATATAACCCTCCTCAGCACACCAGTGAATGGAAAAAGAGCCCAAAATCTAGTTAAATACTCATGCTTCTGAATTCATTTCAAAGAAAAGCAATGGAAAGAATACATAATTATGATATAGCACAACTGTTGGTCACTTTAACCAGCATCTGCAATTTAGGTAAAGCTGTATTTAGTACTGCACAAATTTCTAGGACTCTTTACACCTTTTACAAGAAATTTTAGAGGGTAACCATTCATTTAATTGTATGATAAATAGCTTCCACGGACTAAGTATTATACATGAAGGACTATGTAATTACTTTGTAAATATAGGATTATATCTGTCCTTGAAACAAGAAAACAAATTAAATCAGCCTTGCAAAATTGTACTCCCCACTCACAGTGAGTGAGTAATTCTATTGCAAAAATAGATTACAAATCATCATCTTCTTTGCAGAATGGTCACAGTAAGAGGACAGCTGGGATGGTTTTGTGGCAGGGCCAGACAATTTCAAGGCAAGGCTGTATTAAGTGTTAAATTTCAGCAACAACAAAACCTTCCCTGCAAGAAGTATTTGAGAGTGTGCAATAACTTCATAGTTGCCATGGACTGATGAATAAACCAGGTATTGGAAAAAAAATCAGCAGTTTTGCCCTGCTAAGTGAAAATTATGAATCAGAAGCATCACTGCTGGGTGAATTTTGGGGGTGAAGGGGGAAAGCCGTGGCATTACAGCAAAAGAAAGCCAAATTTATCCCCACACAGAGAGGTTTGTACACACAATTCTGTGACACTGCTCTGTCAGGAACCAAAACAATCTGAATTACTAAAGCCATGATCTCATGTGGAGTGAGTGAACAACAGGAGTGCTCCGAGTTGCTTTGAGTTACTGCCTTTCTGTCATCGCTGCATTATTGCACTTAAGAGTTTCTTTATTGTGTCATTAAAATTAATGAATTCTTATAGACACGGAACTGGTGGGTGGTGTAACGGGGAACATTAAAATCATGCTCTTGATTCAATCCCTCAGGAAACCAGAAAGCTGACCATTAACTACTAAAGTCTGCAGAGATCGAGTAAAGAGACATCAGTGCCCTTAAAAAAAATGAAAAGGGAAAAAAAGTGACACTATCTCAGTAAAAGAAAGTGCAGCCATAGTGCAATTCCCAGTTGCCTTCAGGAAATCAATACTCACTTCATGTGGCAGAAAACTTTTCCTTTAACCTTTACTCAAGGTACAACAGCACAATCGATCCCGGGGTTCAGTGACCTTTCCCAGTGACACACAGAGCCCAGTGTGCACCAGACTCTGCATGTCCAGCCCCTGCTTGAATGTGCCCCCACAAGTGTCCTTGGGGGTACAACACACTCAACAACAGGATAACTGTGAAGAAGGGTCAAAACTTCTTGTTTACAGCACCCAAGAAACTCACTGCTTGCCTAAGGGAGCAACAGACCACTCAAACACAATAGATTTTTTTCTTTCCTTTTTTTTTTTTTCTTTTTCCCCCCAAAACTTGCTGTTCTAAGTCATGGGAAGTTTTATGCATGATCACCTCCTGCTGTGAAAAGCAGTCAGGTACTCTCTTCCTAAAGGAATGAAGCAAAATATCAGGACAGAAGGTCACCTCAGCTCACCTACTTCAAATGAAGATTGTTTTGTTAAACCAAATTCTTTTTATTTTTAATGGGGTCGTTGAGTCATTTAAGCTTTTATGTACCAAATATAAATGCTTCTCACTGCTGCCAACTGCCAAAGCAGGGTGACCATTATTCCCAACCTCACTCACACCTAAAACCTCCAGCAGGAACCCTGCAGAGCAATGCCAACTGCACCTCATTGTGGTTCACACCTGTGCTGCATCCCTGGGTAAAAGCATTTGTGCCAAGAAGTTACTTGCTCCTTTACCATCAGGTTCCCAGTAGCTGATCCAGGGAGCACCACCTCCTTGGCTTAAATTCAGCCAAAACTCTCTTCTGTCCAAGCACGAGAGTTGGTTTAAGCAATTAAAGTTTCAACCTTATTCAAAGTTTCAACCTATTAATTTCGAAGTTCATATTCCCACCAGTTCACAATCTCCTACAACCCTTGGTGGTGTAACTCAGACACAACATGCACACCCACACAGAGTCTAGCAACAGAACTGAGCTCTGGGTTCTTGGGGGTTTCCCCAGTTTCAGAAATATGATATGTAACTGGGTTTCCCCAGTTACAGATCATATCTGCTCCTGGCTCACACAGATATGATATGAGGGACTCAGTGGATGGTGGCAATCTCTCTGTCCACATACCTGAGAGCTTCAGTTTGGTTTGCTTTTTAACTGATAATGCCAATTTGCAGTGTATTTACTGCCACCTCTAGCCCTGAGCACGTTCAGGGCACTAAGCACCGTGGTCTGCAGGACACTGAACATTTGTGCAACAGTGTCCTGGAGATGCTCGGGTGACAGAGATGTGGATGTGTTGGTTACACACTGCTACAGTTACATGATTTTCTGCTACCCAGCTCTGCACAAGGAGGGGTTTGAGTGTGGGTTACACTTCCTTCTGCCTCCTGAAATGTGTCGGGATGGATGTGCTGGTGACGGTTGCCTTAGAAACCAGCCGAAGTTATCATGCCTGGCTGGGGCAGAGTCTCTCGTGTTACCAAGAACAGGGAGGAAGCAAAGCAGGTACAAATGTTCTTGCTGAAAAGTGAAAGGTTTTTCTGCTCTGCACACAGCAGGAACACCAGGGAATGACAGCAGCAGGAGCCCAGCATCCACCAGCCCCTCTCCAGAGCCGGGGAGATGCAGCACCAAGCTGCTGCCAGCCGGGGCCTGACCATCCCAGGAGGAGCCTTGTCTGTCTCCAGGCAGAGGAGAGGAGGGTTTTCCCTAAGTGAGGTTACAGCTCCTGTGCCTCATTTGCTTCACAGGTGGGAGCAATGGCATAAATCCTGCCCTGCACTGCTGCCACCCTGCAGGCCCTTCCACCCCTTGATAGCTCAGCCTGCCAGCTCCACTCCTCACCTGTACGTTGGCACAGCAGCTCTGCACTTCCAGCGTCAGTGCAGCTGCTTGCAGAGCAGGAGAGGGTGGGCTTCATCCCTCCACTGCTAATTGTGGCTCTGTTCTCACAAAGAGCACCTTCCTTCATTTTCCTGCATCACCCAACAGGACCCTCAGCTTGGGTCCTGGTCTCCATCCCCCCAACACTGCTGCGTTTCCACAGGGTGCCAGGGCCATGGCAGCTGGTGCCTTTGGAAGCAGCCAACTCCCTCTGGTTTTGCTTTGCCATCCCGACCTCACCCTGGCAGTGGGTGAGAGGTGCTGCCTCTTCCCACCTCACCAAGGCCAACCCCCTGCCAAGAGGGTCACCAGCGACAGAGCAACAACTCTGACGGAAACAAGGACCCAAGTGCTTCATCCTGCCAATGAACAAACATCTTGTAGGTTGGGGGTTTTTTCCTTAATCAATAAAAAAAACACATTTAATTGAATTAAGCAAGTTTCCTTCCATTTTTATGTGTAAACACAAATGACATGTAACGGCTGCAGATCGCTCTCTTGACGTTTATATGAAGTGATCTACATATGCAAAGGCTACTGCTATGATCGTTTGTACTTTAATTACCAGCACGGTTCTGTTCATTTCAAGCTCTACTAGAAACACACAAAAATCAATGTTTGATAAATGGGAAAAAGCTTCAGTGGGCCAGAAGAATTATTTCTGCGCTTTTGCAAACTGTGCAAGAGAAGTAAACAAAGATGTTGGGAGCTATTTACAGAAACATATTTGACACTATCCCTTTAAAAACAGGTTTAAAATTGACATACATTTATGCCAAAACTTTCCCAAGGTATTTGAAATCATATTCATTATTTTTTAAGGGAGAGGGAAAGTGGGGAAGGAAGGGGTAAGAAAATATACAAATATTTGAAAGCCAACTTTAGGATGTATTTAAATCCTTTTCAAATGCAGTCTAAAGGTCTGCAGTCTGTGCAACCACTTCCTTCAGTGACATTTTTAGCAGTTCAGTGCAGTATTCAAAATCCATTTAATGCTATGAAAAGGAGCAGCCTTTTTCATGAATTCTGATTTATTTAATATTGAATCCAAGTCTAACATGGCACGGAAGCAGCAAAAAATAAACTCAAAGCAACAGTCAAACTTCCTTTCCGCTTTGACAGGTGAACAAGCAGTTATTACATCTCTGCAGAGCCCCTTCCAGACTTCGTGGAGCTGAGTTTCCCTATTAAGAAATGCAATTTCACTTGGGTGCTGCAACAGCAAAATATGACATGTCAGGTCGTGGCTAACAATGGAGACGTGAATGTGAACACAGATATAACTATCTTTTTCTTTTTTTTCTTTTTTTTTTTTTTAAGTGCAGCAGTAATAAAAATGGAAATCAAGTCCAAAGCTTGAGTTGCTGCCAAGCCTTGGCCAGCACTGTGTGGTGCCAGGGGCCACAGCCCACATGGGCACCTTGGGCACCGCTGCCCCAGCCCAGCCCAGCCCTGGGAGATGGGCAATGGCAATAACTGAGCATCCTACCCTCCAGTGCTGGTCAGAGCACGTTGGGGGCACAGTGGGGGCATGGCCATGCCTGGCCCCTTTGGTTTATGAAGGGTCAGGGACACTGTCAGAACACAACATTATTATTTTTAGGGCGGGCAGCTTTTTCCAACAGCAAGTGCTGCAGCTCTTTAGAATCACAGAATTGTTTAAGTTAGAAAAGACCTTTAAGATTAAGATCCTTTAAGACTGTTGAGTTCATAAAGCCAGCACTGAAAATCCACCAGCTTCTGCACCCAAGGCCAGACAGTTCCTGGATTGGCAGCTCAGCAGGAGCCCAGGGTGCAATAACACCAGCAGTCAAGGGATGCCAAAGTGTAGGAAGTAACAAAGAGCTTCCTCCTCTGCAGGAGAAAGAGCTCACCCCATGATGAAGAGAAAAGGCTGATTGATTTATCTTGATATCCTTTAATGAAACTACAGAATGAATGCAGGCCAGGGTAGGGATATCAAATAAAGCAATTATTAGATCCATGAAACAAGCAACCAGATATATTGAGCTGAGCTCCCAAAATTAAGATGCCAACCACAGACAATTACTTATCCTGGCTTTTCTCTGGGGTTGAATTAAGGATAGTTAACTTCACCAATGACATTAGTTACTTGAAATGGTGAGGATGACTGATGTTCTGGAAGTAAATTCATTTTACTAATTCACATTCATCTAATCTATGAATGTGTTTTGCTAACTTTTGATCAGGATCAAGGCCCCTCTTCCTCAGTGGAGTAGGACAAACTCCCAGATGAAGCAGGGCAGCAAAGTCAGCTGTAGATCTGACCCAGAGAATTTGCACTGCATTTTTCCTGTATGGATATTGCTAACAAGTAAGGCTGGTGCAGGAAAGGGATTCCAGTACAAAAGCAATAAAAAGGGTCCCTGTGGTGGCTTGGCAAACGTTTGTTTGAACGAGTTCATATCGACGGCATTTGTGCCAGCTCTGTATTTTCCCTCCTCAGGTGTTAATGTAACTGTGATTTAATCAAACATCCCTGCAAATGAGCTCCCCCAGCTCCTACAGCAAACTTGGAATTAGCAGCCCCATGGTAGGGAAGGAAGGGCTGCAGTGGAGCCAGGAATCACCAAACCACAGCTCCTGTTTCAGATTGAACCCATCAAACAGCCAACCATGGCACCATGCTCATACAGAGAAAAGGCTGAATTTGTCAGGGAGAGGAGCTGTTAGAAAGCATTTGCTCAGCTGGGTTCTGTAGTTTGAAGGTAAGAGAAAACAGGGTTCCATCCAAAGGAGGGTTGCACCTACGAAGCCCAGAGTCCAGGGAGCAGTGCCTGGGGCCAGTCCTGCATTTCCCATTGCCACAGAGGTGCCTTCATCCTCTTCTCCTGCAGGACATCCCACCCCCAGCAAAGCTGCACTGGCCTACTCAGGGCTGAGCCTGGTGTTCAAAATAAGAGGAGCTGTGCAAGGAAAGTACAGATCAAGTCACGCTTGCTGGACAAATTCAGGTCCTGAGGCTACAAACTACTTAATGTGATAGGGGTGTGAGTTGTGAAGCCTTCTCTCAAAAGACATTTTTCCTGCTCAGATCAAAGCACCAGCTAGTCCCATGCTAGCCAGGGAAGGGAAGCAATTGCTGACTGTCAGCTCCCCTGCATCGCCTCCCCTCTGCTCTTCCTGCAGAGGACACTGAGTTACAACCCTAATTTAAAAATGTTCATCTCACTTGCTTCTTCCATCAAAGGCAGCTACAGATGATGTTCCTGCAACATTGCCAGAAGCACACCCAGTTGCTGATTACATGGAAGAGGCAGGGGCAGAGCAAAAGAGAAATATCTTAAATAATAATAATAGTTAAAAGGATGGCTGGGAAATAGTTGTTTGAGATTGAACAGAGTCGACTCGAAAACTAGGCAGAGGACTGGGAAAAAGACTGCTTCTTTTTCTCTTCTCAAGGTTATATTCCTCTGTATTTTATCCACCACCATTGTAATTCTGTTTCTAAACCTAATAAATTTCCCACAGAAGCCCTATTGTTTCTCAAACCTGTGACTGCTGATTCAGGGAGCTGTCATGTTTTCCCATGCCAGCATTGGTTCACACTGTACTAAAAAAAGCAAGATAAGGACTAGAAAATAAAAGGCAACTTTGTGCTTTTACCCAAAAGAAAGAGGCAGCCTAGGGGGAGTTGACAGTCTTATTTTGCTGATCATCAGTCTCTGCATTAGGCTCTGTGACTGACTAATGGAATGCAGGCTGTAAGAACCATGGTTCCACAAGAAATCTGACCTCTCCTACACTGAAACATAGATGGGGTCTAGTTCTCCCCGTCAGAATTCCAGTTCACCCCTGTGGATTGCTGAGTGTCTGTGCTGTACTGCCCAGGCTGAGCATCCCCCCAAATGTGGTAAGAACCCAACAGGCACCTCTGCACTGCCCCAAGGACCATGGCACACATTCCCACACTTCCAGACCGGAAAAAGGGGATTGTTTTCTTTCCTTCTAGCTTTGAAACAGATGCCACCTTTATATCAGTAAGAGTTTTATTTCCTTTTGTGAGCAGAAAACAAGATCCTCTCTGACATTGCTCAAAGGGAAAGCCTGGACCCCCCACAACACCCCAGCTCCTGACACTGCAGCATCATTTCAAAGCACACAGCACTCCAGGCTACTCTGCCTCTGGGCTTCCTTCAAAGCCTACCAGGAGAGTTTTAGCAAAACTGCTGGGTGTTTTTTGATCCTGTCATCTGTTCAGCAGTAAGTGGTGTGACACCACCAAACTCAGTTATTTTGCCATCCAGAATCAGAGAGTTGCCCCCTGGTCCCACAAGATGCCTTTCCATGAGCAGCCTCACCTGCCTCCTGACACTCCTGCCATTCCCTCTGGTCAAACTTCAAACATTTGTTTTCACTGGCTCTTTTTCTCTTGGGTCTGCTCTTTACGTGCTTCTTTCCCCCAAACTCACAGTGTGTCACCGTGCCAAGAGAAATAATAATTAACACATAAATATTCAGAGGGCGATAGGCTACACAACAAGATTGCTGTGTTTGTGCACATTTCCTTTTTCTAAGGTTATTTCTCTCATAACAGAAATCTTGGAATTCTCTTTGAAGCTGTTTTAATTGGGGAAGAGCTGGCTTTTACCAGCTGTAAAAGCATCAGTGTTTGCCACTGAAGAGGTGTCTTTTGATTTGGTCTGTCTGTTTGCTGATACAATTTGCTAAGTGCCCAACCTCATCCTAATTTGTTTATTGGCTCCTCTCAAGCAATGGCTACAAGTTAATTACAGCTTGCTTTTTGCAACACAAAATCATGTGCTCAAACGTTATTTATCATGATTAAATCCTTGGATTACTCTGTTAATTGTGACTGGGCTTAATCATGAAGAGTATTCCAATTCAGTAGACAATTTCTCTGGTTTATCTTTGTGGTCACAAGCCTGGCAGAAAGTGAGGTGCAACCATTAAGTGTGCTTTGGGAGTGACATCTAATTTCTGTATGAGGTGTTCTCCATTTAAATCTACCACCACTTCTACTATTAAAAGAAGCAGGGCAGCAACCCAGCCTTTTTGTAATAATTTATAACCTCTCAGCAACCAGGAACATGTTACACAGAAACTGCTGCATGATTCAACTCCACCCCCATGGGCTCAACTTTTGTTGGCAGATTTGTCAATCATGTTTATGGGCTCCTTTCTGCCTCACAGTCAGGAATTCTCATCCTATTTTGATCTGTGTCATAAAAATGTACCAGGACTGATATACACCCAAGGACTTTCTGTTGATTTGTTTCTGTCGCAGAAGCTATGTCTAATTTATTTATAACTTATCTCATTCTATTAGATCACTTTGTAATCATATTTAATTTAGATTTATTCCCGACAGTTCAGGCTGGCTCCAGGCATTTAATTAAATTTTGCCCTCTTAAGCCACTTAGTCAGTCTAGATTTTAAACATGATGTAGTTTTTCCTTGGACAGCGCTTTTCTATCCATAACCTTTGAATTGGTAATTTGTGCAGTTGCATCTCACATGACATTTTCAAGAACTCCTTTAAAACCTGGCCTTGATGCTCTGCAGTGCCAGCACACAGGGAAAAGCCCAGGGAGAGGAAGCCCAGCACCATCCAGCCCTGCTTTAATGGGAACTACACCACTTAGTCACCATTTTACTGTGCATATTAACCTGAAACTGAAACCACCGAGTCAACCGTGGCAGAAGGGGTGAGGTCAGAAGTAAAGATAATAAAGCTAATGAACTCTGCTGTTAGATTGAAAATTCGGTTTGGTTTTGAAGGTTTGAATTGAGAATTAAAATCTGTGTTTCATGAAAATTTGAGTAGAAAAATATTGAATACTCCTAGACTGCAATTCAATTCAGATTATTTCAGTGATTATTACGATGGATGTGAAAGTATTTAGAAAAAGTACAAAATATAGAACTGAAAATTAAGATTAGAAAATAACCTTAATTACCATTTCTGTCTGTTTTTCTTCCCTGAATTTTATCAATAAGCAAACAAACTTTGCATGAACAGAATCCTTTATGGTTTCTTAAGAATTCTTCCTCACTTGCTGATTACTGGAATTCTCTCCCGCCTTCTGCTGGTATTGAGAAATTACAGTATTTCAGAGGACACACTTTGAATTTCCTTTTGTCCTGCAGTTTGCCTCCCCTTTGTTCCTCAGTATTGAACAAAACCCTGCGAGCTTCACTTATGCTCTTCTCCCTACTGCAAATCCCCCCTATTAATTTTCTCCTGCCACTCTATCAAGTTTGATAGCATCAAAATGCAGATAAGACATGACTCCTTAACAGCCACACACCTCTACACACACTTCATTGTAGCCCGGAGTTCCTAAAGCACTTGGACAACCTGCCTGCTGCTTCCTTGTCCGTGCCCAGGGCAGAGCACACTGCAGAGACAGCTGGGCTAATCAGAATGCAAATCCAGTGATAAACTAGTCACTTGAACCCCACTAATATATCTTAATTTTTCACCCAGCACTGTGATATATGGTGCCAATATAATTCAATCTTCTTCCATTTTTCATGAGTTAAATAAATCACGCCGAGATAGAGCCCTTCAGCCGCCGTATTTCACTCCGTGTGCAGATCTCCTTCAAAGGGGTGCAGAGGAAATTCCACATCCCACTTTATCAGCCCCAAGGAAGTTGAACCCAAGTGAACGTGGATCCCAGGAATCAGCAGGTTGATGGACACAGGCAGTCCCCCAGGGCAACATCCTGTCTCTGTGAGTTACTGTTTCAGGAGAGCACAAGGAGACTCTGTCTGTGAGGAGCTTCCCTGCTGCTGCCAGAGCCCAGGCACTGGGATAAGAGTATTTATATCCCTCCTGTAATTCTTGGCTTTCTTTTTAAAGCAGAGCAACTGTTTCAACCCTTCCTCGTCCAGCCCAACGTGTTCACAGCATCCACAGAAATGTCTGGACCATTTTAACATCAACATCTTGCCTTCAGCACTGCTGGGAAGGGGCAGCAAATGCCACGAAGTGCATTCCCCCAGAATTGATTTCCAAAAGGTTGAAGAGGGCTCTGATTTGTCCTGTGGCCCAAATCACCACCTCACAAACCTGGGCCACCCAGGATTCCTGTAATGCTGCTGCTACTGCTGCTAGATTTCAGTCATGCCCTGTGGCACCTCAGGCTGCTTGAACGAAAATATTGCAAAAATCTGATTTTATTCTCACATTTTTCATAACACGCAGAAAAGAGCAGAGGGACAATTCCCATGAATAAACATCCACTGTTATAAGTAAAGATCACAGAATGAGCCTTGGGAGGTACAAGCACTATTGCTACCAGAGTAATCACTTGTAAATCCCAACTTTCATAGTGGTCACTGTGGTTTAGGAATTATAAATTTATAAGAAATTTTTCTAGCATTCCATATCATAGCAATTTGTGATGATAAAAAAGTAGAAATCAAGAAAAATATATTTAATTTACTTGCTTTCTGTTTTCCCCTCTCTGTCAGAGGTCATTTTGCTGCAGAACAGCCACTCTTCTGCCTCTCTCAGAGCTGCTTTTGGTTGTTTTCCTTTCGTCATTTATTTTCAAAGCTGCTCTATAACCTTCTTATCAATGCATTTCTAATAATCTTAACAGACTTTTATCAAGGAAAATGATAGGTTTCCACTGTCAAGAGGCCTTTCTCTGAACCCCAAGTGCTGACATTTTTTTGACAATTTATCTAAAGTCAATTGTCTTCTATCGACTTTTTTCAGCTGCTTCCAGAATGACGACACTTTTTAGCTCTGACAGTTCATCTGGCTTTCAATGCTCTCTCTCTCTCTTTTGGTTTTTCCCTTCCACACATAAATCTTGACAAAAAAAACTCCCACTGTATTTTGCTAACAATGTCTCACTTCAAATGTGTTCCATTAATTTCTCTGATTCTGTTGCTCTCGCTGCCATCAAAAACCAGAAACAACAAAATATTTTTACAAGCTTTTCGGGTTCTCATTTGAAAGCTGGTTTAGGTGTGTTTTCAGTATGTCAGCTTGTAGGACAGTGGCCTGTTACTTGCTCTCATCTCCCTTTGGGGATCAGAAAAAGATGCTGGAGTAGGCCCATGAGCCACAGCTGCTTTGTACCCACTGAAGCCAGGGAGCATTGGCTGTGTCCCTTGGGCATCCCCAGTCCCTTGGATCCATCCAATTCCTCACTCTCCAGCTGGTCTAAGGTCTGACCCTGCACCTTCTTTGCTGCCAGCTCATTACAAAGTCCCCTCGTGTTCAGCAGTGAGAGATGAAAGCATCGTTTACAGGCTTTGCTGAACTGGAACCACATGTCTATTTTCCTTCTGTAACAGACTTTTTTCTTCAATACAACTCCATTTTCCTACATGTTCTTTCATTCTTTATACACAAACGATTTGATCAAGCTTCACTCTGAATTCTCTGCAATAAGGCGTTTCAAGATTTATTCCAAACTTATGTTGCTGCAATGTCATGTTAGGAAGCAAATTAAGTTTATTTTTATATCACTTTTTTACAAAACTGTCTTTTCAAACAGGGCTCTCTTCTTCCAAATACCCAGGTTTTTATTCTCTTTCCAATTCCCATCGCCCTTGACTCCCCTCGTTCCTTCTGTGCCTTCACATTTCGTTCCTCATGGACTAATGAGGTCTTTCCTTCAGAACATTCTTATAACACCCACACACCCCAGTTTGGACACCAAAGCAGCTCAGATTTCCAACCTCCCTGTCTCACACTCTCTCACAAACCCAGAAGGTGCTTCAGAAGTCACTGGCCCAAGCCAGAATTCAGCATTCTGGGCCTGTAGCCTCTCACTGCTCCCCAGCCCAGGCAGTGTGGGGTTTGAACTAGGTCTTCATGCCAGACAAGAGAAGAAGGAAACTTTTTAGCTTGTTGGATATTCTCTTCTACCCTTCTGAAACACTTCTCACCATTGCATTCCTTGGGAAGTTTCTGGCACATCTCAAACTCCTTGCAACCCCCTGCCATGGATTTGTGCCCATTGACTGTAGCTGTATCTACACTGGTAAGAAATCCCCCTCTGCTCCATAAAGGAGTTTTGAACTATCACTTGCAGTTGCTAATTTTAAATTCATAGTCTGTCACCACTGAAAAACCTTCTTCAGCAACTTCTGCCACGTATGTTCTTAGCTATTACATCAAACCCTCCTCTGCTACCAAAGAACAGAACAAATAAATTCTAATCACATGTACAAACCTCCTTCCAATATTTGCTAAGCACTAAATCAACTCTTTATCTTTTCTCTTATTATTTCCCAGCATACTCTTAAAGCTCAAGAGAGCCAGAAAATGAGAGGAAAAGTGCAGAGAGCGCTAAAAGAAAAGGGGGGGTGGGGGGAAATACAGAGTTTTTATTCAAGGCAGAAATCAGAGGTTTGAGTGATGGCTGACAACAGGCGGGTTGTGTTTAGGATGAGGAACCCAGCACCAGAGTTGATTTTCATTAAACTCTGAAGTTGATAACTAGACCACAGCCTTGAGAAATATATTAAGTGAAAAGGTTTATTATTATCAAAGCAGAAAATGTGTAGGAATTTTAAGTAAGAGATGTAAGACAGAGAAGAGACTCTGTCTTTCCTTCACATAGATCTGTCTGGCACGTGCTGGCACAGCCTCTTTCCAATTTAATCTCCCCTAGGTTTTCACTGTTACTAGCTTATGGCACAGTCACAGCCTTAAAAAATTCAGGAAACAGATTCAGGATGGAATTTTTCTGCACTTCCAAATGACTTAGGACCACGAGTCCCTTTGGTTTTTGATGGCGAAAATGAAATCTTTAATCTGCCAGACTTAGAGGCAGCAGAAGGACTGTAGTTGTAGTGGGTGAAAAATGTCGTAGCAGCATTGGAAGCAAAGGTACTCCCTTGCTCTCAGAGCCACATTAGCCTCAGCCAGAGGCAAACTGCCTTTGCTTGCCCACAGCTCAGCTAAACATGCCTCCAGGAGCAGAGCTGGGGAAAGAACAAGAGGTGGCCCCAGAGCCACTACAGAAGCAATCAAGTGAGAGTTGAAAGCCTCTGTTGGCAGACTGCAAAGTCAGAGAGAAATGGGATCTTTGAAACACACAAAGCCAACGTGAACATAAAAGCTTTTTTCCTTAACAAAAATAAAATAAAATAAAAAACTCAAGAAGCCCCACACAAGTGCAGTCTCAGCATTCAGTGTGCAGCTGCTCACGGACACAGATACTTTTGCTTTTCCGGCTCCGAATCTGAATCTTGCATAGGAGAATATATTTATTCTGCATTGCCAAATGTATTGCTATAAATAGGATACAGAGCTGCGAGGAACATATAATACTACCAAGAGGACTCCTTTATTTTATCTGAACCATTCTTTGCAGTTTTCATAATTTTCCCAACTGAACCCTACCAGCATTCTGTATCACATGAGGATTAACAAACCCATAGTGCTTTCTGGGTTCCTGAAATGTTTGGAAAAGAAGTTCACGTAAATTGCATGTTCCCAGTGGTATAAAATGGAAACTTGACAGAGTGGGAAGGTACATGTGCTATAGGGGGCTATGGGTGGGAGCAGAACCCATAGTCCCGTACTGGAGAGCACCGGTAATCCCACACATCCTGCACTAAAGGGACATGAGAGTACACATTTATGGACAGAAAAGGAGGATGCTACTAATTACAGGGTGCAAGGGACCTCTAGAGCAAGAATGATAAACTGAATTAAGGGTGTTGTGAATGAGGAGTGGTCCCAAAGCACCCAGTGGTGTGGGAAAGTAGTCCTCATGCTTATATTACGCTGCCTATATTTGTTATGATCTTTTGGTTCTTTAAATTCAGATTTCATATATATTATCACATAACGTTTTAATAAGCAAACAAGCTTACTCTGGGAAGCTAAGCAGCCAAATCCTACTAATTCCTGCTAATAACTGAGATTCCATTACAAGTTGCTGAAGCTAAAAAAAATTAGTCAGTAAACAAGCAAATAAGACAAGCTGAAAAACAGAGTATCACAAGCTGTTCTTTAGGGGAGTTCAATGGCTTGTAGTTACTTGTGGAAAGCAGACAAGTAATTTTCTACTCTGCCTCACCTGATGGTCAGAGGGAAGGGGGAGGACAGAGCCAGTAACTCGTATTTTCAGAATGGCTCCATCCTCCTCACCAGAGCAGCAACGTGGTGCCTGCTGCAAACTGGTGAGCGATGGGAGGGAGCAAGTCCCAGCAGGACAAGGAAGAATTTTAGCAGGCTGCAAATTCAACACCATTTCTGTAGGTCGTGTAACATGGCCCAAGAGGGGACCGTTAGATCAAGTGACACAAAGCCATTAAACATTATATTTCCCCAGTGCAATTCCAGTAATGAAACACCTCGAGTTAGATGAGCCTGTGCTACCCTGGCCAGAGAATATCAAAGCTGTTGCTACTCGGGAGCTGTGCCTGGATTGAAGGGAGTGACACATGTGAGCCAGTGGAGATACAGAGCCTGGGGCCAGCTCTGCAGCAGAAGGACAGAGCCCAAACCTCCCCAGCAGATAAGCAAGTGAAAATGGGGTTGTGAGGAGCACGACAGCCTGAAGGTGCTCAGCTTCCCAAGGTGCCCTTGTGGGAGAGCTGCACGCTTCTGAGGTGTCACTTTGGTGCTGATCAGAAGTGATAGGCAGGCACACACACATGGCCCCTGAGCAGCTGAAGCGACGGGACCCCAGGGGCTGCTGAGGCAGCAGCGCTCGTGCTGACACCACGGGCTGTGTGTGCACCCTGCTGCAGCCAGCCTGGAGGGGCCCAGGGCAGGCTGGCACTGACAGGGTGCCACATCCCATAGTCACTCAAGTGCTAACAGACCTCGAGATCACCCCTCTGCATGGAAAGGTTTCATTCAAACAGGCTGTGGGGTCACACGAGAAGCAGTGAGAATGAGATGTGCTGGTGGGCAGCGAGAGCATGCTCTGCTTGGCAGGCTCCAGGTGACTGGACATGGGGGTGTCCCAGACACTCAGGTGCTCTCACACACTCACAACCCTGGAATACAAAGCAAAAGGGAAAAGTTGGCCATAAAATGGCCATAAGTGGCCAACTGGGCCAACTGGCTGGGTTTGATGGGGCCCCAAACCTGGTCTAGGGGAGTGGCATCCTTGCTTGTGGTCATGGGGGGTGAGGAGTTGGAACTTGATGATCTTTAATGTCCCTTCCAATCCAAACTAGTCTATGATATCTCCAGAGTTCAATGGTGACAAGGAAATGCAAACAAAGGCCAAATGTGCCCAAAGTTGACAAAGAGCCTCAGCAGATCTTTGCCAGCTTCACAGACAGGAAATGCAGCTTCAGCACCCAGGAGAAAGTTTCCAGGAAGTCCCTTTTTCTCAGAAATTCTGCAATTATCTGGTTTGGCACAATAACCACCCCTGCACATCCCAAACCTTCTTTATAATAATGCCAGGAGCAAGAGCAGGCAGGTTGGTTGGCAGGGAGCCCAGGGAGAGGGGAGGTTGGAGTAGACCCCACAGTGCTCCCTCCCTGCTCCAAACTCTCACATCCTCCCAGCACAGAAGGGCACATAATTTTCCACTTTTCACTTATGATTTATTTTTAAAGCACCATATAAATCCTAGTCTACACGAAGCCATTTCCACAGACGTACTGCTTGCCAATATCTGCTTTGAGTTAAACGTTCCCTTGGATTCCATTGCTGCCAGTTGCCAAACCATGAACATCTTGAAACAAGGACTCTTGCCAAGGTCCTGGGCAAGCTACTGATGGGACACAGAGATACCACCCAAAATTAGACTGTGTGAGACAGGGAGAGAACAAAGTTATGAAGAGGTCCAGAACAGTAGAAGAGCTCCAGGCAATTCTGGTCTCCCCCTCATCCATCTGCTCCTCAGGGATACTGTTACGGTCCTGCCTCACAGCAGAGAGCTGACAAAAACTAGTAAAACTAGGAAAATTTTCATTTTTTAGCTCAGGTTTATTCTGTTGAAGGGAGGCCTCCTCTCTTTTATTATGGTTTGGTTTTTTTTTCGGACTTCAGGATCTGATCACATCACTTTAGAAGTTTCCTTTTTTTTCCCCTGAAGATAACCCTCTGTCACTCTATTTCAAATGCTTGCACTTTAATATCAGCCACGGGCTACTTCTGGAATTATATATATATGTATGTATATATATATATATATATATATATATATAAAAATGACACATCCAAAAAGATGAGGAAGTCAAATTATTTTCCCTGCTTTGATGTTTATTTGTGTTTTGTACTGCAGGGCACTTGTGCAATATGCCCAGAAACGCCAGGAGAATGAGTGAATCCTGTTCAAGTAATTTAGAGGATGAAATGGTGAAAGAGAGTGCTTTGAACTCAGCCCCAGTGGCACTTTGAGAAATGTACTTTCTGATATGCACATTGTCACTTTTTCCCAGCTTGAGTTTGTTACCACTAGGGCAAGGCTGGCCATAAACTTGCCAGGCAGGACTGTGATGACTGGGATGGCAAACTACTTCTTTCTGTCAGGGTTAGAGGAGGCAATAGAGGAAGATTTTATACCAAGGAAATATGTTCCTTGTTTTTCTTGAGAGGCCTCTGGATTTAAAAAACTTTTATAAAAAAAAAAATCTCATTTTTGTACGTAATTTACAGAATTGGTCCAAAGTTGCCAGGGGAATGTGGAAGAGAGCTCTGTACCTGCATGTTGTTTGTATGAATGCCACACCAATGCCAATGGTTCAGCTAAATAAACTCAAGTATTGCAACTATTAATTGAAATCCAACCCTTGGCTAATGTGAATTAGTGATGGATTATAATGCTACATCGTGATAAGCAGCTTCAAAATATTTCAAACAGATTTGGAAAGTTGTTCTCCATTAGATTATAAATACTATTAACAGATAACAAGCCATAAAAGCCCATCACTTCAAAGGGGATCTTCTGGCCATTTTCTAGCAGAGGAGCTGAAGGGACCCTGTTTGCTAAGCCAAATTTGAAAGCAGAAAGCAAATCACACCATCTAGAATTATTATTGATTCCTGAAGTTATTAGCTTAAAGGATTACCTTGTTCACTTCATTTTTAAGGACAACACATTAGCTAGATATAACAAGGGATAAGATAGGGCAAGATTTTAGCTCTAAACATTAAGGGCCTTTGAAGATATGCATGAAATCCCTATGAAGATGTTATTTTCTCCCCAGAACAATGCTGGGGACAGCCAGGGAAGAGCAGGGGGCTGACCTGGGCTGAGAAAAGGAGCAGGAGCTTTGGCAGGGAACAGTTTCATGTCTGAGACACCCAAACACCTCCCTGAGCCTGCACAGGGCACATCTTTGTCAACAGTTTGAGAGAGTCATTATTGACAGACCCACCCAGGGTTACACCAGCAGCTATGTAAACATGTAGTTAAAAAAACAGGGACAAAAAAAAAAATCCTTCCCAAATGAACAAATCTCAGAGGATTAATGAAATGGGGCAGCCAAAGCCTCCTGAGGGAACACCAGACTAAATTAAACTTGCCATCAGCTGATCAGCATGAAGTTTTCTTCTCAGCAAAACCCATCAAAACAGATTTCATTGCAAAGCACTGCTTAGACAACCAGTTTTCATTAAAGGGTTCTATTTTTTTTTTTCCTGCCTTCTCAGCCAAATGAGTCAACCTCTTGCCCGGTCTCAGTGACAGCTTTCACACTGACCCAGAGAGAAGGGTTTTCCCGACTCCCTCTTTGTGATTAGTGATGAACTGTCATGCTGAGACCTGTTTTGATTCTGAAAATACAGATAACCCTGTAAATCAAATGGTCTATATTTAGTTTGTACTGTCCTGTCACTGATAACAGAGATTTCCAAAAAGTGCTTCTTGAGAAGGATTACACCGGGATGTGTCTGTCCCGTCCTCTTCTAAGTACAACCCCCTTTCCCAAATTCCCAGTGCACTCCCCATGGGCAGCTTGTCTCGAGGGCTACAAATCTCTCATATAAACCACATAACAGGTAGTGACACATTTACAGCACTTTTTGTCTTTACAGCACTGAGTGCTGGTCAGTTTTTATTACACTTACCAGACAAAGCGCTCTCCTTCCTGTCCACTAGGAAAGAGATCTTTTTTCCCAGACAAGCTTTTAGTCTGGCCATCTGTAACTATACCACAAAGATATATACACATTTTTCATTATTACAGTAATTGATAGAAAAAGTTAGGTCTGAACCCATGATGTTTCTGTCTCCATTCCCAGCTAGCCCAGCACATCATCCTGAAAATGTTATTTTTATGGTGCCTTAGTACTTGGCACCATCAAGGCCTGAAGTGCTCCCCCAAGGGTTTGCATTAGGCTCAGAAAGGATGAAAGAATGAACTAACAAGATCAGAGCTGTTGCAGGTTCAGCTTTAGGGGCCTTAGAAAGTAAATTTCTAGTTTGTAACATTTGCTTATTCCTCGAGTTATTAATCGCTCCAGTGCAGTATTTATAGCTGGGCCAGCTGCTTCCCTTTCCCCCAAGTAAAACTGTCACTATTTTAATGCTATAATAAGAAGCTGATTTCCTAAAGTATCACTTCAAAGGGAAACTTTCTTCTTCTGCTTGATAAAATATTAATGGGAAATAATGAAGCACAGTGACGATGGGCAGAACCCCAGGAACCCTTTTGGGGCTCTGAAGCAGCACAGTCCCTGGTTGGCAGCTTTTGTTTTTGCAGGTTATTAAATAAAGTTGCCTGCAGGAAGTTCTCTGCCTTATTTCCCGAGTTGTGACCTGGGACCAGAACTATTTTCCCAGCACAATCCCTTGCCTTTATAACACCCAAGCAAGGTCATGTCAGGAGAACGAGCTGCAGAGCAGGTTCCTTCCTTCACACCTCTGAGGGGACAAGTTAGGAGGGAGGAAGGAAGAGGCAGAAATGGGCCAGAGCAAGGTATGGCTTAAAGCATCCTCAAGAGAGTGAAAAAAAGATGCATCCACCATCCCAGGCTGCATCTGCCAGCCAGACCCCCCTTGCAGATGATGCCCCAAAGTCACACACAAGCTACAGCCAAAAATGCTTTTCCCTTTCAGCTAGGGAGGATCTGGTGCGGTTCCCTCAGCCAATATTTGATGCACAAATATGTCAGTTTAGTCTACCAGATAGAGCACATGCCCCTGTCCTGTATTTTCAAGACCAGTTCCTGCTCCTGCATCAAGAATTTGCAGGAAGTGCACACAAAACTACTTGAGGAGTTCAAACATGTCAGATGGCTGGGAAGCTGCCAGGGGAAAAGAAAGCTAAAGAATAGCTCAGACAGCAGTTCCTGCTGGGGGTTGGAAGCCATCAGGTGCCAATCCTGGACAGGCATCTGCATTGCACAGAGATAAGAGGGGTGCTGAGCTGAGAGGGACATCATTTCACAGGAGACCTCCCTGCCTTATCGTGGCTGTCCAGCTCTGATGTGAGTAGATAAATGCAGCTGTGCTCCGTGGTGATTCATTCAAATTCTCATTCAGGTCTTCAGGGTTCTCTGTAATTTCTTCCTCCTGCATTGCCAAGACTTTTGTGTAAAATGAAGATGCTGTAAAGCTTGGAACAACCAGTTCTGGATCCGTGCTGCCTGTGGGTAAGTGCAGCAGGACCTGGGTTGAGGCAGAGGGACTGGGTTATGCCTTGGTGGTGGTGCTGTACCATCACTGTTTATGGGGTTTTTTTTCAGATCTTTCACTGCTTTCCATCTCATTTTTCATAATGACTGGTATAACTACTATCATGGTCCCCAAACACTCCATTTCAGTTATTTGTCAAGCACTTAGAAATGTTTTAAATCTGAAGGGCACTACATGAACAAAATGGATTCTTTGCTATCAGTGCCATCCCACAGGTTTAATGCTACCCCTGGCTGATCTTAATAAGCATTTCAGTGCCCCAAGTCATTATTCCCTAAAGGAATATCAGCTTGTGGCCTCCCTAGCAGGTCCAGTGCTCCATCCTCCTGTGATGAGCCTCCTGTGAGTGCCACCACTGCAGCACTCACCCTCTCATGTGGGAACAGTCGAGTCTCTTATTCAGCCTCTCACGGAGGAATATTCATTAATGTTTACTGATGTAGAATGCACACACTACATTAGTCACAATCCTATAAGTAAACATGTTTTTCATCCACACCACATTAATCTTGAGCCTATAAATAAACAGATGGAGCACAGTCATAGCTTGCTAAGATACCCCCTGCAGAAAGAGAGTTACTGTACCAGAGTACAGCACTGTGGCTTTATAAATAAATCCAGTGAAATAAAACTTGTCCCATGAACAGCACCTGAATGACTGGATCACTCACAGAGACTTTCCCTTACAAGGTGAGGAATATACAGTACCATCCTGCATTCCCACAGTATCCCCTCTGCTTGCCTGTCATACTGAAGGAAAAGCACCACACTTTCCAAATTAAATTCCCCAAGGAATCACTTTACCAGCCACAGAAACGTGGCAGCTGATTAGTTGCAAACCATCTTGGGATGGAGAGGACACTGTTCCCAAGTAAGATGACAAGGAATTATGGGGAGGTAGAATATGGATTTGAAGCCAGTGTGAGTGGATATTGGTGCCTACGTAAAAGCTGTAAAAATCGGTTCTTAACAATCCACTTTAGCCACCAACTGGCCAAGGAAATGCCAGCAAAGGAAGGAAAACAAAAAGAAAAACCATTAAGTTAATGGAAAAGTACAGGAAGAAAAACCAAAAGGAAATTGAGCCCCTTTAACATCAAGCAAGTGGGCCTGGAAACTTGAAAATAATTCAATACAGAGAAAGAGAAAGGAAAAGGGAAGGGATTAGTATTTAATCTAAGTCACAGTTGCACTAGTTGTGTCTTATTCTTTAGCACAGTATTGGGCTAGACTCCAGAGACATTTCTATCTTTACAATAAACAATACTTGTATTTTACCACATGATAAACCTGCAACTGAGAGCATCTTATGTCTCACTGTCTGTATGGACCTGCATCTGCACCTGAATTATGCTCAGGAGGCCACAGAACAGAGAGCACTGAGCCCTACTCAGATGGTTGGTAATATGATGCATTGGCTATTTTAATTAACCTTCCCACTGGGACCTGACTGTTTATACACAGCACAATAAAACGTGTTCTTAATTTTTAAGACCTTAAAGACAATGAGGCAAAATTAGAGCAAACAATTTAGGCTGTCCCTAGAGATCAGGGCTGTTGTGCTCCTCTTTTCCCCATGAGGAGTGGACCAACCCAACAGCATTGAAGAGGGAGTGCAGATGATGCTGCGGCACGAGATTTATTTGATATACACAGTGTCTGAGACCTGAGCAAACTTCTCTCTATAACATTTCCCTTCAAATGGTTTTACTGAATCCTAACAAAGGCAGGTAAGCAACCAGAAATAAAGTTGGCTATTAGCAAACTGCTTCTTTTGCTGGTTTTCCTTTTCAAAAGGGTGTAATAAAGGGTGTAATAAAGGGAAATTTAATTGTTCATGAAAAAGACAACATCTGCATCACGTATCCACTTGGAAAGCTTCCCAGTGGGGTTGTTGTTTGGTGGGCATTACCTTTACACTCGTCATTAAGGAAGTTGATCTCCTTATTAGAGGCCTGGAAGCTGTAACAGGAGGTGATATTTGTGTCCAGAGCATCTGTGTGCGTTTGACAGGAGATGCACTCTGTCAAAAGTGGACACAGATGATTAAACCAGTGGGCAAGGTATGTTGACTTTTTATTTTCTTGTACAGTAATGAAACGTAACAAGTGCACCAGAGGGATGCATTTTCATAAGCAGACAAGCAGAAGGGTGAAGAAATTTGACTTGCTGTAAAAAAAGCTCATAACTGCCGAGCAGCCCGAAAGGCCCCATGGAAAGAGTCATCTGTGCTGCACAGGGTATTCCCCTGTCAAAGATTCCACATTATATGTGACAGCCTCTCCCTTTGGCATTTCACATCCTACAGGTGATAACCCTAAAGCATGGCTGCTGGCCAGAAGCCTTACACTGCCAGACCACATTTTCCTTGAATTCCTCCAGATTTCCCTCTTACACAGAGTGGGGATGGGGAGGACAGGTTTAAATGTGAATTGTTCATTCAATTCATTTCATTGCCTTGTGGAAATAATGTTTTTTTCAATAAATTGCATTGCTTCACATGGTCCAAAAATCACACACATGCTGGAGGAGACATTAATAACAACTGTCACCTGAAGATTAGGCATGCAGACCACCTAAGACAGAACAGACCCAACCCAGGCTCTTCCCCACTTGCACTGCACCAGTCAGATGGACAGCTGTATCTTTTCCATGCCTTAAACTGGAAAAATTCATAGTTTGATGGAACACAGTGGGATTTAGTTGTAAATCTGTTCCGGTCTTTGTCTATGGCTGGGCTGTATCTCGGACTAGTGTTGAGATCTCCTAAATCTGCTGTGACTGTACTGCAGCCATGCTGCTAGATTTTAATGGCAAAAAAATGCTTCAGAGCCTTTGTAGTTGTGGTCACTGAATCCATCCAAGACACCTACAATAAAGCATGAAAGCAAAAAAAAATTGCCAACAACCAAGTAGAAGGGGGCACTGGGTGGAGCACTCCTCTCTTCCCAACAGGCTGCCACCCACAGCAGCCCTTAATGGCAAACCCTTCTCCTTCTTCTTATGTTCACAGCACACGAAACACAAATTTAACTTATCAAAACCACAATCAATAAGACGTTTCTTAAATCGCTTAGATTCAGAAGAAACGAGGAAAATTAATTAGTGTTGCCTATCCCTGGGTGAGGGCTCACACTGAAGGTCTGGATCGATTCTTTTGAATACAGATGCTGAAAGGCAGTAACACCACCCTGACAGGACTGGTGGATGGTGGCACTCCTAGAATCCAGGCAGCTCCCTATTAATATTCCATAAGCTCTTCATTGTTCCAGAATACTTGTCTCAGAGCAGCAACCACGGCCAGCCTGCTTCCAGGCTGCTTCCTTTCAACAGGCCAACCTGTTGCTTTGTTTTGCTCAAGTTTTTGTCTTTGGGATTTCATATGCAAACTGATTTTCTTGGTTGTTTGTGTTCATTTGCAGGAGGCATAAGTCATCAGAAGCAGACACAGATGAACACTCCACTGCTCATCGTTGTTTTTAAGACTGACACAGCGTAACAAGCCAACTTGAGAAATGTGTGTTTATAACCAGTCAACCAGACAGAAAAATCTGATTTGCCATAAAAAGCTTATAGCTGCTGAAAATCTTCAGGATTTGCTGGAAGGACTCAGCTGTAACAAATCGTGCCAGGGTACTAAAAAGGCTGATCCTGCTTTGTCCGACTGATGTCTCAGCATCAGTTTTCCTTCAGCCGTGCCAAGGCTGTACCTGAGGAGGTGCTCTCTGATGGGACAGGCAGTGTGGAACAGCTGCTGCAGGAGAATGGACCAGCCACAAATGTTCCAGGGATTGTGACAGAGCAGCCTTTCTCTGAATGCACATTAGCACTGGAGCAGATTCCCACTGCATATGCCAGTTGTGTTCATTTGAAGGGATTCTGCTCTTGGAGATGCATCTGCAATGCAAGCCAAGGCACAAGGAATGGGGGCAGGCAGGGGAATCACTTCAAAAGCACACTGTCACACAAACCACAGCACTGCCATAGACACAGCCACACACACAGGGCTTTCCTGGGCACACAGACACCCAACGAGCAGGTTCACAGTCACCACGGAGTGTTTGTTAACCCCAGTCAGAGCTCACCCTCCTACAAATGCTGATACCCTCCAACATCAGTCTCTGCCTCAATTACATCCTCTGAGTGATTCTAGCTCTCAGGGACCTGAATCCCTCCAAAGGAACAGGAGACTGGGCCAGAAGTGCTCAGGTCAGAAGCTGTTGTTTGTTATTGCCTCCAGATCCAGCCTGTGCTGGAGAAGATGCCCACGCCATCCTGGGGGCTTTCAGACCTCCCCAGCACACAGAGGCACCTCCCAGCCACCCCTCAGAGCCCTATTTCCACACCCCTTCACCTCATCTACACCCAAAAGGACTGTTTTGCTTTCTACTTGTTGCTAATCCCTTTTGCAAGTACAATTCAAATGAACATGTCTACAGGCTGTAACATCTCTCCATCATCCACAAGCAGAGCGTGCAGAATATAAATTTTTTAGTCTTGACAAGCAAAAAAAAAAAAAAATCCATTAGTATTCTTCTGCACCTAAAATGAGATCTGCAGAGACACAAAAATGTCCAAAAGCTGCCATGGGCTGTTGGTCCAGTTGAACTGGAAGCATATCAGAGGCAGCAAGCCCTTTCAAGGCAGGGGGAAATGCCTCATCTCTCCTCTGTGTAGTTTTTCTCCTGCTTCAGGCACACACAGATCGTATCCTGATGGGGAAAAAACTGCTCTTCGCTTTGTAATTTCTGTTTTTGTGAAAGGCAGTTTTCATATTTTTGGCTCTGAGTCCCTGGAAGCCTGGATCAGAAAAGGGTCAAGGTACTCCAGCTATCCAGGCTTGCAGGGCAGGTACTGTGATAAGAATAATGTGTCTGTTCAATATAAATGAAAACAAGAAAAACCACTAAGAAATAGAAAAAAGAATAAGCTGTGCAGATTCACAGTGGATTTTGACATTGTAATGTGACAAATATCCCTAAAAGCACTTCAGAGGCAACTTCATCTGCCCTAAACACACACTAAATGAAGCTGTTGGGTCCATGTTTGCATGTCTGCTAAATGCCAGGTTCCCTGTTTCATGTCCCAGTGAGAATTCAGTTTCCCACTGGCGATGTGGAAGGCCCCAACACACAGCCCTGCTGTGGGAAGGTACCAAACTCACCATCATCCCCACTCAGATAACTCTCCTGCCTGCTTTCCTGAGGTTGGGAAGGGGGAGCATCACTGAAAAAAAAATATTCTGCTGCTTTAAAACCCAGCAGTGATGACTGGAATCCATAAATCAGGTTGGAGGGGTTTCTTTTCCCCTGACTTATGGGACTGCTGCAAGCATAATTAGGTTTTGGGTTTACAAAAAATAGCAGCATCTGTTGCCTGCTCTGTGCACGCTGCCAGTCTGAGGGGACTGCTCCAGGCTCACTACAGCTTTTGTTCTCACAAATAGAGAAAACTTTGCCAAGCCTGGAGCAGGGCTCCTGGCCAAGGGCTTCAGAGCCCCACGTTGTACATGGGACTGGGAACGGAGGCAGAGGAAGGGTATTGACCTCAGAGTGCCTCATCCCTTAGATCAATTTAATTTGATGAGCCTCAGTTTAAATTAATACAGGGAAAACTCCCAACAACAGCTTCTGCCAACAATCCCATTACAAAATAATGCTGGCATAAAATAATCACAAACATATGCCTATCTCTCGCTTTAAAGTCAGTTCCAAGAACTTACACACTGGCCAAGCCCCTTGCTAATTAGCAAGGAAACATCCTCTTGGTGGATGAAAAAGCTTTTCTTCCTCATGCACAACAGAGGAAAACATCACAAGAATTCTACCAAAGCAACAGCATCTTCAGCAAACTAGTGATGGGTTGGCAGAGAGGGGTCTGTTAGTCCTTCTCCTCCACTTTCCAGAGGAGACTCTGACTGAGCTTCTCCAAGACACTGGTGCCAGCACCATGTGTGCAACCCTTATCACACCCATCAGGTATCCCCCCCAAAACTGCACGACACAGCTCAGACTTCAAACCTCCTCTGGCTGTGGAGGCTTTGAAGGAGGACTGGACTTCTAAGTACGTTTGGGTTCAAATCCTTTGAATTCCATCTAATTCAGTACTACTTTAATTTCTAGATAAGTAACTCCATCAGTTCCTCTGGTTTCAAGTCTGAACTCTCAACCTGCCAGCACTCTGCTCCTGGATCCTCTCCCTCATCACAGTGCCTCTTTCCTTTCTCTGCACATTTCCATGCTGCAAATGCATTGCTCAAGCTTGATCATGCTGCTTTTTCCCTTCTCTGAAGCCCAGAAACGCTTCCAAGAATCCTCTCACTATTTTCAAAATGCTGCTTCACTCCTCCAGGCCTGGAGGAAATTTGTTCCCACACCCCTGGCATCTCCCACCCAGGGGGTAACCCATTAGATTATTTGGTTGTAAGCAGGATTGATTCCAGCTCAGGGGACCATGTTCAGCCAGCTCGAACCCGAATACAATTTTAGGAACACATTATGTATGAAAGTATAGCTATCCAAATGGAGTGGAAAGAAAACAAAAAAAAAGCTGGATGCTTAGAGGGGAAAGACTCAAATTACCTGCCCTGCCTCATACCAAGGTTACAACACAGGAATTTTATGAAGCGAAGATAAACATGTATTTTGTAGCATAGGAGATTGGCAGGTGGCAATATATACTCTACACTGTCAGAAAATGGGTGATACATTTTGAAAGACATTACCCATCAGCTGTTTCTTGACCAGGAGGGACATGTACAGCCACAGAGCCTTTGCACTCTGCCTTTGCTACAGCCACCAGTAAAGAACTACAGTAAAACCAAGGTGAGGTGTCATGCCATGAAACACAAGGTTGTGCAAAGGCTGTCCAAGGGGAAGGGCAGTACTCCCACAGAAATAAAGCAAAATCTCTCCCAAACTGCGCCTAAAACACGTGAAAAGTTGCTGGAGACGTTGCCTTCATACCCCAGGCTCTGCAGTCCTGCAGGTTTTCTGTTAAAGAGCTTTGATGCCAAAAATACCAGGTCTGCAATTATATCATTTGCCTTTTTATTTTCTTATCTACTTTTCTAAAGAAGTAGAGGAAAGAAGTGTTTAAAATAAATTGATGACGGATTAATTAAGAAGTGCCTTGAACTGAAAAGAGTAAAAAGCCATTAAGTGGACATGTAGAGCAAAAATACTATAATGATATGCTACATCTGTGTGATTAAGAAGTTAAAATGAACTATGAAAGGAAGGTAGTATTGAAGGCAAAATAATAGATCTGTTCCCAGCATAATTTCAAACAAAGGGCTGGTAACATGAGTTGTCAAACATTTCTGAGATCAAAAGACAAAAACCTACTTCCTGGGGAGCTTAAAAAAGCGAAAAGAAACATTTCTGCTTGCAGGAAGGAGGGTAACAGACACCAGAAATGAACATTTTCTTCTCTCAAGCAAGTGTTCCTGGGCCAGCAGAGTTACACCCAGAAGAGACCACGGGGGATTCACAACTGCAGGTCAACAGAAGCCACCACAGCTTAATCCCCTCTCATGTTCTGCAGAAAAAGGGGAAAATAGACAACACCCCAACCATATTGTGCTGAGACAGGCAACTCTGGGCTAGAAAAACTTGGTTTTCCTCAGCATGGCACAGTCCTGCCCTGCCTGTTTGAGAGGCAAAGCCACCACTATTTGGGAATGACCTAGGATCACCGGGAATAAGTGATGTCCACAGGTCAGAGCAGGGAAATGCAGATGCCACCTTTGCTCTGTGATGTGTGTTGGACACCAGCCAGGCAAATCCTGGTGGGAAAAGGACAGGGGTTACTGCAGGCACTTTTCAAGGCACAGACATGGTCACTGCTTCGATGCTCCCTCGATTTTTGGTGCAAAATGATGAAGAGATAATACATTTTGAGAACAGCCTGAAATCCCCCCCCCAAGTGCCTCAGCTCTGGAGTGCTTCTCAGTGCAAACTCCTCAGTAATTAACTCCTCCATTAGCAGCCATCAGGCTGCTCTGTAGATACAACCACCTCCTGGTCATTTTGAACTACTAATCTGGCAATTTTGTCAGGGACCATCTAGATAAAATTAATTGTGGAGTCAGGGTGTAAGTGTTCCAGAGCAGATTCTTCACCTCTCTCTCAGTCTAATCTTGTTTAACCCTCCAGTATCAGCCACGACAAGACACATCAAGTCCAGCAATATCTTTTGGGTTTGTTTTTTAGGGGCCTGAATACTGTCATAAACAGCAATCACAGCCCAGGCTTGGGAGCCTGCTGGCTCAAATACCCACTGGCTGCAGTGGAATTTCCTGTGTGAAGTAAATGCAAGATCAAGCACAACCATCACTGTTACAATAGCACTTACAAAGGCACTTCATGCTTCAGAAATAACTCGAGAGCTGCAAGAGGAACAGAAGAACGTGCAGTTTATTGTGCAGTTGAATGGAGACTCAGCACTGCTTCATGCATTGCTTGGACTGGAAGGGCTACCAAGACTATTCACTGCCTACCAGCAGCACAGAGTAAAGACATGAAAGCCTATGACTTCTTCTAAAAACAAGAAAACAAGACATGAATTCTGAGAGTCCTGTGAAAGCCAAAGCTACACACACAACAGTTGAAAGAAATAAGCCTTGGGCAGCTGTAAGTTGTAAAACACGACAAAGCAGAACCTATGGTGGCACTTGATAAATCTCCAAATGCCTTGTCAAAGCCTTGTGACCCCGTGAGTTACAGTCTCTAGCATGACATTTTGAGTGCTGTTGTTTTTAAAACAAAAATCAGAAAAAAAAAAAAAAGGGGGAGATATAAATCATTAAGAGAAAAAGGAATGAGATTTTTTTTTTTCAGCTCTTTGTGTAGGAGTGTGGCCGTACTAGAATCTTGGAAAGAGTCTCTGCTTAGAAAATACCACGGATCTGTGGTGCAAAGCAGGATTTTGGAAATCTTTCTTAACCAAAAAGAAAAAATAATAATAATAATTAAAAAAAAAAAAAAGAAAACAAACAAAACAAAACACTGATGCCTCCAAGAAGAGAAGCCCAAGAAGTACCAAGGTATCCTGAGTTTACTAGTAGATTACTAGTAGATTTACTAGTAGATTACTACTGGATTTATAATAGTAACTACAAAATTGTCTGAATTAATATAAATCCCAGGCCAACTGATGATTGTTCAGAGATTTTTGAGGCAGTATAAGCATTTAGAGGGATTTTACTTTAAGTAAACTTTATGAGGCCACATAGAGTCAAAACAGAGTCCTGAAAAAGGACTGGGAAAACATATATATGAAGCATCGAGCATCTAAATGAGGGATTCCATAAAGCAAACAACAATAAAGACCTTTAGAACACATTAGACGAGTATTAAACAAGGGTAAATATTGTTGCTAGCTTGCAGCAAACAACTGATAGGCTTTAGGAGGCCTGTGAGGGAAATATAAACTCACTCGATCTGGTGTGTACAAACAGCAAAAAAGCATTTGCAAGCAAAATTTTGTTCATGCCTGTAGCATCACAACCAGCAGCTGCACTGGCTAATCTGATCAGGGGTGGCTTCATTTTGTGCATCCAAAATAAGCTTTTAGGTAACACAATTTTCCAAGAGACACTTGTGTGACAAATGCTTGGTTCGTACCAGTCTACTATTAATTTAAAAATGGTTTTATTTTAAAGCCACTCTCGTCTCCAGTCTAAGGTCCTTTTGCAAGCCTATCTCTGCAAAACTGATGCCATCTTGTGGTGGGAAAAAAACCCCGGTCTCCTGAGGGATTCCGTCTCTTTTAATGGCCAAGATAATCCTTGACTAACTCGGTGTTACAGGAACAGTGACTGTACTCCAAACTGACATCTCTCCTCCCAGCCTTCAAACTGCATTTCTGTTAAACTCTAAATGGGTATTCCAGCACTGTGAAATTAGCTCGAGTGCGAGCTTCTAGAAACTGGAAGTGCAGACTGGAATGCAGATTTCTGCCTCATTCCTAGCTGAGGTTCCAGACCTGCATCCACAGGGACAGCCCAAACCAGGGCTGCTGCTCCCAGAACCACCATCTTTTACAGTGAACAACTCGATTTCTTCTCTTTTGCTGAGTCTGAAACTCATTGCTTTCAGACATCTCCACTCCTGCCCTACTTTTGGCTTCTTTCAAAGGGTACAGGTGGAGAACACAGGAAATGGGAAGTACCTGCAGTGCTTCACTCCGGAGCACTGAAGTTGAGTTACCACCAGTGGGAACTTTTCTGGCTTCACTAAAATTCACATGTAGCTACTGACCAAGAGCCTGCAGCTCCCACCCAGGCTCTGCCCATCACTGCTGCTGTGCCCTGTGTCAGGATTATACCCCCAAAGACCATCCATTCATCTGCCCTGGCAAGATCCCACCTTCCCCAAGGGTCCACACCAAATTCTCTTTCGTTTCAGGTTGCAGAAACACCAGGTTTTTCTGAGCAACAAATACAGCTAACCACATCTACCTGCTCTGCAAAAGATATGGAGCAGGGGGCAATCCCTTTGTGTTCTTTTTTCCTCTTATTTAATTTGTTGTTCCTTTATTAAGTATTGGATTTCAGTTCATATAAAGGTAAAAAATCCTATCACACAAATCTTAATCTTATAACAGCAGCCTCCCTTGAATTACTTGATAATTAACCTCTAGGCATAACGCTCATCTTGTTCAGTTATACCTTCATTATCATCAGATTCATTAATTTCATCCTCTGTGTGCTCAAACATTGCATGGTTAAAGGCAGCATTTAGTGACATTTACAATCTTGGTGAGGTTTCCCATTCTCTGCTGAAGAGTTTGTAGAAGCAATATTATACCATGAGGATCAAGAAATTAATTTTTCCTTTGAATCCTTGAAATATTCAGGTAATAGTTAAATTGAACTAACATTAGTACTTAATTATTTAATTGTAATTTCAGTACGTGCTGAGCACAGTGAACTGCCTTGAGATGGACCCTGAAGGAGCTTTGCTAGGGCATGGCTGGGTGAGCATCCTTCCTGCACGGCTGGAAAAGCTGGGATCTGCTGCTGTAGGGGCTGCTTGGCCCCTGGGGTAAGAGTTTTGCTTGCTGAAACACTGCTGTCAGCAGCTGAGTTTGCTAATCCTCCTGTTAGTCAGGGCGTTGTAAGCAACCTGTCTTTTTTGATCCCATAGTTGTTCTTGGCAGTGCCTCACGTTGCCAGGCTGCACATAATTCCTCCATGTTCCAATTCTGTTGTTACTGTTTTAAATAAACCCCTTTGGAAGGTGTCCAAGAGATCAGTCAGACAGACAGAGGGAAGGGGAGGATGGAAACCATGGAGTTCCAGAGGAACTCTGTCCAAGTGACACAGGTGATGGGTCCAGACACAGCAAAGTCATCACGTCAAGGCTGGCACAGTCCTTCCAACCCTTCCAGGGTAAGCTCATCAAATTATCATTCATTATAGCTATGATTGAGTAAAATGGGGCGTCACACCATTTATCTTTAAAACCCTGAATAGCACCTGCTTGCAGAGTGTGGTTTTGATGAGATTCCCCCACCCTCCCCTACCCTTCCAGATGCCCTTCAACAACTACCACGTAAAAATGAAGAGTCTCAGCCTACCTCTGGGTCAGCTTATAAAAACTCCCATACAGCACCATCAGAACAAAAAGGTACTGTATGAACAGAACATATTATCAAACCATTTCACTGCCACACAGAACATTTCTGTGCTCTGTGACCACTAAAAAAAAAAAAAAAGGAGCACAGAGTTTATAAAATAGCTGTACATGTTCCAGCCAGAGGCACAATGAACAGAACAGCTCAGGTATCGAGCACAGGGATTGTTTTTTGTTAGATTACTTAATTAAATTTTGTGCTATAAACACAGTATTTTAGTTTCTTAGTAAATCAACATCTTTGGCAACAGGTAGAGATTAATGCAACACCACTTGTAGGTGAGAAGTGATACAGCTGCCCTGCCAGCAAGTAAAGCAGAGAAACATTCCCCTGCCATACAGAGTGTATTTGGTAAAGAAAGGAATTAAGTAAATACACATGCAAATATAGGCAGGTCAATTTAATATTGGCCTTCAAACTCAAGTGCTAACATTTGTACAGCTTATGCTTTGCACATCTCTGTGTACTTTTAAGCTACAGCTTCATTCAACAGGACAAATATGAGTTGCACCAGAAGAGCAGGAAAAGTGTCTCTCTGGATGCTGGAGCCCAGATACAGAATGGGAAGTGGAACTGAAAATATATTTGATGAAAGAGAGATTTATAGGTATTATTTTAAGTTTATAGTACCTGTTTTAGAGAAGAAAGATAATTCAAATAATACTGAATTCTGAAAAACACAAATCCCCTCAATACAGACAGAATCTGGCAATTTAAAGGTGTCCCAACGCTTGGTTATGGTTGTTTTCCTCTCTATCCCTTTAGAAAGCCAACCTCAGACACTTGCCATGTTACAAACCAGCACTTTCTGTGTCTTTTGGAGGTTTCTCATGGCTGGTTGGGGCCAGCATTTAACTGGGATAGGGAGGAGTGAGCTGTGCTGACGTGCACAAGTCCTCAGCAAGGTGGCATCCAGGTGGCATCCTGTACCAGGCATGACTCCTACAGGGAA
Organism: Manacus candei; assembly: GCF_025592945.1. Classification (NCBI taxonomy): domain Eukaryota; kingdom Metazoa; phylum Chordata; class Aves; order Passeriformes; family Pipridae; genus Manacus; species Manacus candei. The sequence continues at coordinate 14,683,582 of NW_026138085.1, read as the reverse complement.
TTTGTCTTTTACTTAAAATATAAATAAATAAATAAATAATCCCAATTTCTCAGCTATTTACAAATTTGCAGTCACATGGAGAGCTTGTGAAGCCTCCTGCTACCCTTACACTGCTTTCATCTGGGCTTTGGTCCAGCTTTTAATGACACTTGTGAGTGACTGGTGGTGGGCTGGCACTGCTGCAGCAGAGATGAGAACAGGGTTTGGCTCTGGACTTCATGACTGCAGAATCATGCCCAGCAAATTAAATTAAATTAAGTTATATTGAAGCCTGTGACCACTTAAGAATCATTAAAATGTCGATTAATTAAAGCTGGATTTGCCAAAGGTGATGAAACAAACTGTTGTCTGTTAATCTGTCAAAATCCAAAACCAAAGTTTCCTGAACAGTTTAGGGGATATTTTAAGGTGATCAGACAATGGAGAAAGTTACATTTTTCCCCCACATTTCCTTGCCCCTGTAAAGCTGCTTCCTGACACACACAGAAAAAAAGGGCTTCTAAAAGTTAGTGATTGCCTCAAGAAGACATGATGAGACCAGGTTCCTCTAATAATGCCATCCATAAATCACAAGATTTGAGGAATCAGTTATAGCTTCATAATATAACAAATGTCAAGGAAAAATATATAATTGAAAGGGCTCAATTATTACTAAAACTATCTAATGTACAGTATATAAAGTAATTGATCTTGATTCTACCTGTTGCTTTTACATTTCCTTGAGATCAAAACCAGACAATCTCTCATTAAATGCAACAGGGAGACTGAAGAGGAAAGGTATTTTCTAGGGAGAGCAGAATTAGAGGAATCTGCTCCTCATTTGTTTAAATGGCAATTATAAAATGAGGTAACTGCAAAAAGACACGGATTTCAGAAGCAGAGACCTGCTCCTTAACAGCCACACTAAGAACCGGTGGCATATGCGTGTCTCATCTCACATATCTTTTCAAAAAAACTAATTAAAAACATGGCATGGTGTCAAGCTTTTGTGTAAGCCTAAATCTCATTTCCATAAACTAATAGAAGCTTTTCTGGTTCATCAACAAGGCAGAGACAGCACAGGCAATCAGTCCCTTCCTGGGCAATGCTCACTCCGGGTTATGATAGAAAAGGGAGATGCCAAATAACCTCTTGGGCCTCATTTCTTGAGTTTCAAATCAAAAAGCCCTCAAGGTAGGAGGCAGAGTGAAAACAAATCAGAGGCTCTGGTTTCTACCAAGACTAATTATTTGCCCTGCAACCACCTGTACATGCTCAACAAAATCACACTCTCTGACCTCCAGAAATTACCAAATGCTGCTTCCAGAGCTGAGTGGTTTGTAGGTAATGTTATTGAGATTGGACACTTAAATGTTGCTTCCATTAGATTTGAAGCCCAGAACTCAGCAGCTGGAGAGCAGCATTCACTCACCCTTCCTTGTCACCTGCAACCAAGGATCAACACAAGTTTTTGGCAGGATTCAATCCTGTATGGACAGGAGGCAAAAGACTAAATTTCTCCCAGGCATCCTTGGCATGTCCCTGGCAGAGAGACAGTCTCAACCTCCTTTTTTATTTCTCTATCAGTAAGGGATGACTTCTGCTTTGAGTTTCTTGAGGGGATTAGAATTAGCAGGGAATCAGGCTGTGAAGGGGGGTAGATCATAGAATTGTTCAGGCTGGAAAATCCCTCTGAGTTCATCAAGCCCAACTGTTCCCCCAGCACTGCCAAGGCCACCACTAACCCACGTCCCCAAGTACCACATCTATAAGTCTGTTAAATCCCTCCAGGGAGGGCGACTCCAACTGTCCTGGGCAGCCTGTATAGTGTTTGACAGTCTTTTCCATGAGGAAGTTTTCCCCAATATCCCATCTAAACCTTCCATGGAACAACTTGAGGCTGCTTCCTCTTGTCCTGTCCCTTGTTCCCTGGGAGCAAAGCCTGATTCCCCCCTGGCTCCCCCCTCCTGTCAGGGAGTTGCAGAGTCAGAAGGTCCCCCCTGAGCCTCTTTTTCTCCAGGCTGAGCCTCCCAGCTCCCTCAGCTGCTCCTCATCAGATTTGTGCTCCAGACCTTTCCCAGCTCCACTGTCCTTCTCTGGACACACTCCAGCACCTCAATATCTTTCTTGTCATGAGGTTTCCAAAACTGAACACAGTTCAGTCCACAACACAGTTCAGGACACCCCTAAGAGGTCACAGGCAATCAATATCATCTTAATTAAGGCTGCAGCTCCACACTGCACAGGTTTTGCCCCTAAATTCAACTTAAAGGCTTCCCCCTCCCACCAGCTGGGGCTCAGTTCACTGCTGCTTCAGGCACCTCATGCTAGAAAACAGATGACAAAGTACAGGGCTTAATAAAAACATCCCTTAAAAACTCCAGCTTCTTGTCTGCAGCTTATTTTTAATGTATGTCAACAAATGAGGGGCTCAGATATGATGAAGCTGAAGAACTGGGCAGGAAGGGTTTCTATCACAGTACATTTGATCCAAACCTATCTGCAAAATGCAGCACAAGTGCTGGAATTGTGAAGTTGTGCCGCTCGAGAAGAAAATATTAATTTTTCCCCCAAAAAATGCTGTTTTCAGGAATTCACCCTGCACTGAGAATGTCTCTTGCTATCCAGGCTTGTGCTCATTTATTTGGCTGTGCTGACCCCCAGAGTCCAGTGCTCTGCACGGCACATCCCAGCCCAAATCCCATCGGGTCCCTCACCTGCTTTCCACCCACTGACACTAATCCAAGGACATTTTGCTGGAGTGATTGCTCCCACAGGCTGGGGATGATTGCACCCTGCCAGCACCAGAGAAAACACACATTTACCCCACGTTGACTCAAATTGCAACATGTGTGAGAAACTGCAGAATTAACTGGGTAAGGGGGGAAAAAATTACATAGTCATTACAATACAACACGTAGGGAAACTCATGGGGAAGCTGCCTGATTATACCTGGCACATATCTCCAGCCACATACCTGGCAAAAAACAAATTATCACTACATAAGCACCCACTGGGGTAGAAAGGAATCCTTTATTTCTGCTACTTGAGTCCAGGGGAAGCTGATAATGTATTTTATTTTATATTATACATTTTAGAACTTTCTAATGACATTTTTCTGAAATAACTGTTTGCCATTTTAACTATCAAACATACCAATAAGACATTATTAAAGGCACAGAAAACAGAGGCGGATTAATTTGGGTTAATTATTCTTAGGTGGTTGATGCATAAGAGAAATTGTTCAGACTGCAGCCACAATGTTAAAATCACTGTAAAGGAAACCAAAACTTCTCTAGCACAAAAGGACACATTTTTTTATTGAGCAAAACTCCAATAAGCGAAGTGTCTTTCTCTTGCACATACCACTAAAACAACCATATATTTTCCTTTACCCAAATTCAGGTCTCCTTGTGGAAGAGGGTTTAAGGCTCGTTTTCTGTGCAAGTTTGATATACCTACATACTTTTTTAACTTTTACAGCTCAATGACACCTTCAGCCCAGCAAAAAAAAAAAAAAAAAAGTAAATTAATTTGTCTTCAGGCAAGTGGCATTTTTCACAACTCAGATGGGAATTATCCTCCCTCTCACCCCTTCACAAATGACAACCTGATAAATCTCTTATAATCTCTATATACCCTCCTGTGAAGGTAGGATCTTTATTCTTGGCTGTGCTCCCCACCTCTGCCTTTCTCTGCTCCACCCTTTAGACTGACATTTGTCTCCTCAGCTGCTGCTGCAGCTCAGGGGACATTTGTGGGCAGAGACATCAGCCCTGAATCCCCCTTTGTCACCAGCACAGGGGACACCCAGGTGGAGCCACAAGGTGCTCCCCATCTGCAGAGCTGGTTGTCACTGACACTGCACACACAGGGGACAAAGGGAAAGTGCTGAAGCATTTAAAAAAAACAGAAAGAAAAAAAAGAGTTATAATAAATGGCATCTTGGAAAGGAACCAGAGAGTGGTGCCGCTTGATGTATCATCCAGGACCATGTACTAGTGAAAAAACCCTGTATGAGCAAACAGGCTGATGGCACTGACAGATTATCCGTGCTGGGACAGCCCCCTGGGAGCCAAACCAGGACTCCCACCTGAACTGAGCTGGATCCCTCAGCAGTGGCACCTGGGCTGCAGCCAGACCTCAATGCATCCCATCAGCAACAGGATAGCAGCAGGGAGGCCCACATTCCTTCAGTCAGCACCTGAGGCTGCAATATTTTGCCACAAACAAGTGTGTTAAATGCTGGAACAAGTTAAATATAGAACAGCTCTTGAGGAAAATATCCATCTCCAAGGACAGGCTAAGCCAAGGTGGTGTATCCTCAATGCATCTCCTTGTAGGAAAACACCCACTACACCTAAGGGAGGGGTCCCAGAACTTCTGGTCCTTCCAGCATAAACATTAGGGATGCAAAGAAGAAGCACAATGGAAAAAACACACAGCTTCCCTGTGACCTTGCACAGGTACCACCACCTGCAAAACACCTCACACGAGGGCCTTTCCCAGCAAGGGGGACTGCACCCACCTCTGTCCAAACAACCAGCCATCCCTGGGACACAGGGCTAAGAGCTCCCACCACTTTGTACCTGCCATTTCTGCTGCAGCTCCATCCTCACTCTCCTCAGCCTCAGCAGGGGTTTGGTGTCCTCTGGAACCCGCTCTGGTACATCCACCACAGTGACTTCCGCAGAAACTGTTCCCTGTTTTCAGCTGGTTTGGGACCAACAAGAAGCATAAGGCACCTCTTGCAAAGAAAAAGCAGGAGACAAGCCAGAACAGTGACCAAAGCTCCCCTGCACAGGGTGGCTGGGCAAGAGTGGGAGGGGTGGATGCAAGTGAGGCAGCAACACCTGTGCTTGAACCAGTTGATCCCAATTAAGGTTAAATTGTCAAGCAGGTGCTCCTGCTTTAAGTAATTTGCTTCCAGAGGGTTTACCACTATTTTATTCTTTAACAAAGAATATAAAAAGAATGGTTTCATTTTGTGTTAGATAAGCCAAGTTATTCCCAGTGTCATATATGCTTTCAAAAGCAGAAGGGTGTTTTACATTCGAGATGCAGCTTTAAAAACAGCTTATGTAACCAATCACTCGACTGATTTTTGAGCCATACCACTTCTTTCAGACAAGCCTGCTCACACCACCCTCTCTCACAGGCTTTTAAACCTCCTTTTGCTTGGGTTGTCCATGGGATGAGACTGGACCATGGCACACACGGGCTCAGACACATCCTGCAGCCTTTCCTCTTTCCAAAGTCAGAGATAAAGGGAGATTTTAAGAACTACAGAGGAGAGGAAAATGCAACGGAGTCCTGGACCCCCAATCTCCTTACCTGTTACCTGATGGGTGTTTTGACAGGATGCAGAGAGATGGGAGGATAAAGGGAGAAGCAGTGCTGGGAGTCACAGTGGTTTCCTTACATCAGCCTGGGTGGTAGAGACAGGTCCTAAAGCCTTAGAAACCCCTTCAGTGTCAGAGCCCCCAGCCATTTAAACCCCCAAACCAGGTCTGAACATGGAAAGTCAATTTAGACAAAATCTAACACTCATGGAATGATTTTATCATGCTCACCTATTTAGGTAACCACAAATTAACGTCCCAGGCTGTTTTCCTTTAGTCCACAAATTAGCCACAATTTATCAACAGCATTTTGTCTATTCCCTAATCATGGTCTGTTGTCACTTCATGTCCATGCAGCAGCCTCAGGGATTTCTGTGCATGGGGTCAAAGCTCCAACACTCTGGCACACGACATGTGCCCTGGGATGCTACAGCAATGGATCAATGCCTATGTGATTACACACTTTATATATATTAATGCAGTTCAAACTAAACTGATAACATGCAAAATGCCAGTTCACTGAACTTTCATTGAACTTTCCTTACCCAGGTAAGAAATATTACCCAATTCTGAATTAAATTAGAGCTGCCTGGAAGACTGTGGGTCTCTAAATTCTGTAGTTTCCATCAGAGAAAATTCTGTCATGAAAGTCACAGAATGAAAGAACATGCTAAGTTGGATGGGACCCACATGGATCATCAAGTCCAACGCTTACCCCTGCACAGGACCATCTCTGAGAGTCACACCCTGTGCCTGAGAGCATCATCCAAATGCTTCTTGAGCTCTGTCAGCCTTGGTGCTGTGACCACTAAATTATAGTTCTGCATTCGTCCAGTGGGACAAACTCACCATAGGGTGAGATAACATTGTGGAAAGAGTATAATGTAAAGAAGTATAAGAAAGACATAGAAAAGTAATATTTAAACCATTTATGGTTAGAAAAGAAGAACAGATCCTTTGGGACAGGTGTTATACATACGTGAAAGGGCCCTTTTAGAAGATTTACTGATTGAAAAAAAGGATACTCTAACACTTAAGACCTGTAATTCACTGAGCAATAAGCTGAGCAGAAGCTGTGGAGGCTTGCAGTGAGAGAAGAAGGCTCACATTCTGTAAATTGAGGCCAGATCAAATGCATTGAACTTCAGCAGCTGTGCCAATTAAATCTCATTCCATTTGCTGAACAAGAACGTTAACATTAATCACTTTGGCAAATTTCTTAGAATATTTCATGTCACTAAGTAGTTAAGTGATTTTGTGCTTGTTTACAGTGCAGAATAACATTCTGTGAGGCAATATCATCAGTCACTGAGCAACTGTGGGGTGCTTTGGGAACCCTGGGTGGTTCATGGCAATGTGTCTGCAGTGGTCCTTTGGCTCCCACGGGCTTTTTCAGAAGTATCCAACAGATTTTATTTTTTTTTGATTGCAATCATTCTTTGCCATCACACAGAACCCTCAGCACCAGGCAAAGAACAAACCTCTGCCAGGGCAGAAGCAATTTTGCCATCTGAAGCCTCCACTGACATGTCCCACCTCCAGCCCAGCTCATCACTGCAGTTCAGGGCATGGGGATGCAGAGAGTCCTTTTTTGGCCTTATTTATTCATAAATAGGGTCATCTTTGATCAGATGTTGAAGTTTCCAGAGCTGAGGCTTTTTCCTGCCCTGCCTTTGATTCCGGTTCCAGATGACTCATGGACCAAATTATACAACAGAAGAGGCAAATCTCACCCTGGGTTATTCCAAAATGGGTGATACCCAGCAACAAAGAGGGGAGCTGTTTTTCTGAGCTTGTAACCCCACTGGGTGAGTTCTCCTCGTATTTCCTCTCCTTTCCTCTCTCCTGTCCCCTTTTCTTTCCTCACTGCAAAACTACTTACCCTTCTGAGGTGAATGAGGCAAAGTGGCAGCTGCTGCTATAAGGTCCCTGTCCTGCCAAGGGTGAAATCTGGGGTGGAACACATGCCAAAAGATTAAAATGTAGGCTACAAAAAGAAACAATAATAGCAGAAAAAAAATCAGGCAGCAAAATCAAGGCAGTGAGATGTTTTTTTTCCTGTATTGCAAAGGCTTTTCTTCAGCTGCAGGTTCACAGATTTATAGATTTATCAGTTTAAATGTGAATAAAGAGGAGCCAACTGTGCAGGAGAAAAGTCATTTTGAAATAAAATAAGGAATAATTGCAGAGTCCTCCAGCTGCATAGAGCAGCCCACAATATGTCATTATCTGCTCGTCAGGTAATTAAATTTCAGGATCCCACATGGTAAATTTGATGTCATACATTGGTATTAACAGATGAGGCACAAGGAACGTTTCTGGAAAACCAGAGAGCTCAGTGAGATGTATTGTAAGCATAAGGCAAAATGAGTTGGGCAACTTTGTTTAATGTATTACTTTATGGTATTATTAAGAAATATTGAACCCATGAGGATAAACTCTCCTTTTTCGTGCTTTTTCTCTTCCCAATTGCATTCACTAAAAGATTCTGTCTTCTGCCATCTGTGCCCTAAACCAAGGGCTTTCCCACTCCCAAAAGAAATGCTCTTCTCCTGCACCCCAGCAGGAAAGCAGCTTTTAACTTCCCTTGGAAAAGGAGCAGAGCAGAGTCTGGGACAGGATCAGGGAGTATCTCAGCATCAGCACATGTGGGTACCACTACCCCAGGCCAAAGGGCACAAAGTAAACCCAGGCCTTGTATCTGCTGTAATTAGAGGGGGAAAATAAAGTCACTTGGAGTGATGAGGTTGTTCCTCACTGTCAGAAGCCAGTGAAATCAAAACAGACCCTGAAAAGTTTCATTAGTTCAGGTTTTATTCAAATTAAATGATGGGGAATTACAGTGTGATTTTTCTTTCATAATATAAATATGAATGTTTCTTGAGTCATTTGTCGCACTGGACAAGACAGCTGTCAAGAGAATTACTTTGCAAAGTCCTTGGTCCTCCACACTCATGCAAAAAAAATCTTTAATTTAAAAAACAAGCTAAAACAGTCTACCGAGTCATTATGGTATACTGCCAGCCACTGAACCAACAAAGTCTGTTTTACAAAACCAAAAAAATTCACACCCAGGTAAATTATTTCACAATCATTCATTACTCTTAAGGGTCTTCTTATACATAAAATACACAAATTAAAATTCTCAATATTTATTTATTGTCACTGTAGAGGAAAATAATTTATAAACCCATAAACAAGAGAAGAGTAGACAAAAAAAAAGTGAATTAGCCCATATTCAGAATGTAATACCTAGCACACTCCCAACACTGCAGCTTTGAGTAACGAGTTATGCTCATGTGAATGTGACTTGTGGGCATGATGTTAAACCAAGGGGGCAACTGCTTTGATAATATACTAGTAACAATCCCAAAGGTTAATCTAGCTGTTGAACCATCATGTTAGCTTGGTGAACAGGCACTGCACCTCGCTGGGTATTAAGGATTTTGGTCTCCAAACACTGCAAACCAGAGAACAGTGCTGAGCTTTCGCGGTGGTGTCACGCAAACGCTGCCAAGTGTATTTATGGTAATTACATGCTGCACACATCTGTACAAAGAAAGTGTTTGGATAAACTGAATGAACTGAAAATTGGTTTTAATCACCCCCAATTTATCTATTAGGCACAAATGGAAAAGATGGACTCGATTCAAACTTTTTCAAACAACAGCTTGCTTGAGGCAAATCTATCCTGCTTTGCAAGCCCAGCAGCATGTGTATCTACATGAGATGCTGTTGGGGTTTGGGGGCAGATCCCCAGGGTGCATCCTCTGCAACAGCAAAGCCACCTTGGGGAAAACCCAAGGCCAGAAAATCCCACAGGGGTCAAGCACAGGGTGATCCCAAAAAGAAGTGACAACAGGAGCTGAGGAAAGCCTTCGTATTCACAAAGGACCGATGCGAGGAAGCAGCCCGAGTTTGGTGTGTAAAGCTTTTACTAAGCCTCCTGCAACAATTTGGCTGGTTTTGGCAGCCTGGGGGGTTGTGCCCACACTGTTTTGGGCAGAGCATCTCCATCTTCAAGCAGCTCACACAGGAGCCAAGAAAGAGGATGGCTGAGTGACAGCTTGTCCCCCAAACTGACCAGGAACCAAACACATGGCACAAGTAAATTAAATCAGAGTATTGAAATCGTTGTAAATTAATAATCTAAGAGCGTCCTGGTGACTGAGGTAATGGATTTGAATTTATCTCATAATGTGGAGCCCAGTGCTGTCCTTCTCATAGGTTAGAATCAACACAAGAGCCTTCCCAGATCTCAGTTACAACACGGTATTTCTTGTGCAGAGAACCTGCAGAGTCACACCTACACCACAGCCAGCAAAAACTGCACTGGAGTGCATGAATTAGACCCAGAATTTAACAGAAGTGTCACTGACGACCATAAAAAGCGATCCAAAAAAATTATTTAAAATCTGTCTTATAAAAATATTTACAGTAAAATTTGTTAGCGCTAATGCTACGTTTTCAGTCCTAGAAAAAGGCAATCTGTAAAGGATCTGGCTCAGGTGCTCAGGATGAACAATACAAACACGAAACCACAGGCCAAAGACAAATTCCAAAAGCATTTCTGGGGTGGGGTGGGGGAGGTTTACAGCTGGTTCATCACGTGTTAGGGTTGTTGGGATTGCATAGCTGGAAAACGAGGTCACTTGACTTGCATAACACTGCAACTGTTTGAGGAGGAGAGAAAGAAACGTGTCATTTGCCATCGAGGAGAACTGGCTGCAGCTGGGAACAGCATCACTCGTCCCTGGCAAGGGCTGGGAGTCCTGGCCCTGCCCAGCAAGCCACAGGTCTGGGCCAGCAGCGGGTAGAAATGCCATTTTACAATAGCAGAAAAACACCAAAACCTGTTTTCCTCCTAAGGAAAATATCTTATGAATAGATGGATAGCAGGGGATAAAATGATCCCAGCTTCAGGCATATCCACTTTCCACATCTGACAACCATGGCAGATTTCAAACCTTGCTCCTCTCCAGCAGTACCTACTAGCTTTTATCTCCAGTCCACAGAAATTCAGAGGCCCTGAACAGTATTTGCCTTTGCTCCAGTGAAGCCACAGGTATGAGAAGGTTGGCTGGGGACTGTTCCCAACTGCTGAGCTGTAGTGGGGCTCTGCAAGCAGCTCATACAGTAGTTTATTTAGCTTTATGTCTGTACGGATCTAACAAGGGCCATGTGTGTCCAAATGCTTGTCCACCCTTGTCCAGTCACTCAGCCTAACGAGAGATGCTCCCTCTGACCAAAACCTGTCCCATTTTATCCTTTATTCCCATGGGCTGCATCAAAGGGAACCACTTTTCAGGCCAGTGAATTTGAGTCTGTCCAAACTGGGGCCTCATCACCTTCCTTATGTCATCATAAAGATGCATCTCAGGACTCTGATCCTAAGGCAGTTGCAGTCAGGGATACATTCCTGCCAGGATACATTCCTGCCAGCCTCAATGGCTTTTACAGTAAGCAAAACCTCAGAGAAGAGCAGCATGTCATACTATTATTTTGGCACGTTTCACTGTGGATCGTAAAACTCAAAATGTTTAAAGGGTATTATAGAAACTACTAATTTATTTTTTTAATTATTATTTTCAAGACTTCTGAGCTGACATACAGTGGAAGGGTAGACATCAAGAATAATACTGCCTTTTCTTTGGACAGTTTGGCTTTGTTTGTGAAAACAAGAACATCCAAAGAGGAGTGGGAGCTACCTAACATTCCCCATGAAGGCCAGTCCCTCTGTGGGGAGGTGACACAGCAAAGGTAGGTGCTGTTTCCCCCACAGTGAACCCATCTTACCAGGACTGTGTCAACTTAAAGACCAAAGATCTACATATTTACAGAAGTAACCCACTCCTCTGCAAAAGCTGCACAAGAAGATGTAGTGTGGATCCCTCTAAAATGAACTTTGAAGTATTTTTCTTTTCTACTGTCGAAGGTCACGGGGAGTCTTTTTGATAACAGACCTATGGAGACAGAAACCAGCAGAAAAACACTGGCCAGCTGCCCACAACAAAAAGCCTCAGCTGATCTACGGGAGAGAAACAAACAACAACCAAAAAAAAACAAACAACAAATAACAAGAAAAAGCCTAGAGAAAATATTTTTCTTCACTAGTTCCCTTCAGCTGGGAAGCTTCTGGGAGCCCACCCCTGTATGCAGAAGCATGCCAGAGCTCACAAGGAGACACAACAAAGTGTTTTAAAGTCAAACATCTTCTCAAACAGAAAACTTTTAAGAATTTGGTATGTAAGCAAGACAGCTCTCCTGCAGCTGGAGCTACATTTGTCTGTTTTGAATAATTTTATGAGTTCTTCATACTAATAGAGGAATGCCTTCAGTAAGGGCAAGATTAAAATAGCAATTACAGTGACAGTGATTAGTTAATCTCCATGCTCTGAAAGCATTAAAACACTGCAGGTATTTTACTTGGCTCATTAATCCCTGCTTGGGTGACAGAGGGTTCTCTCTGTATGGAATGTCTCTACATTAATGGCACCATAAGGTAGTTTTTAACATCTAAATGCTCTATTATGAAATGGCATCGAGATGCTGGACAGAGCCAGAACTGGGGATTTCAGCACAGCTGAAATGTGTGGGTTGGGAATACTTTCTATTCGAGCAACATTTGTTTCACAGGAGCAACAAACCCCGCGGGAGCAGCATGTGTTTTGTGGGGCTGGGAAGTTTTGTGTGGCTCAGGTGCTGAGACTTCAGTCCCAGGGAAGGCACTGCCCAGCAGGTCCCGTCAGGTACAGCACACAGCATCCATGGCAAGTAGAAAAATCACATGGTATTTATTTCCACCGTAGGACAAGCATTTCAGGGGTACATACAGCAGTCCAGTGGCATGTACAAACGTATGACTGAGACAGCGTCACACTCGAGCCAGAGCACCCTGTTCCAGTCCATTTCTGCTGACTGTTTTTCTCAGTTGGAACTCAGAGATTTCCACTGCCAGTAGTGAAGTCCACCCTCCAGGCACAGTGAGTAAGTAGTTCAACCAACAATGTGCACGGAGCATCAGTAGTGAAGAAATCCAGGAGTGTTCATTTTTACTCACATGCCCAAACGTAGCAGTTTTGTTTCACACAGGTAATTCCGTGCCTGCAGTCCAAGCACAGCGTTTATCTCAGGACACGCCATTGAGAAGAACAGTTGATTGCACCACAGAAAACAAGCAACACCTCGTGTCTAGCATGGAACATGTCCCCAGAGGGCTTTTCACTTGGCTATGCAATCCACCACAGAGTGGATGATGCTTGGAACGTATCACTTGTCATGCTAAGACGTTAACAGCAATGAGATGGGTCAGGTCAGAGGTCAGTCATCTTCTCAACACCACCTAGCTGGATCCACTTCACTTCTGCTCCTCACATTGGCTTCATTGTGTGTCACAAGGGCTTGTGAATCACAGCCACACCTGTTGTAAGAACAGAGAGACAGACACAGTTACTGCAGGAGCAGCTCCTGGACTGCTGGGTGGTTCAGATCACCCTGCAAAGCCAAAGCCCAGCAACAGGCCAGCAGAGAGAGGTATCTACTATTTCTACTGCAACCAACATAAAACACACAAAAAGGTAGGATTAAAGCTTCAGGAGACACAGCCCTCAAGTTTATGCACGAGCCCAGCTGTTGCCAGCTCTCCCACTGGCTGCTTACCTGCGTAACTCCTCCCTGTGCTCATGCTGGTTGGCAGCAACGTCCACTTGTCCGTGCTGGGGTTGTAATATTCCACCGAGGCCAAATTGCAGGAACCGTCGTCGCCTCCCACCACGTAGAGGAGACCATTCACCGCACACACACCTCAAAGCAGAGCACAGACGGTCAGACGTGGGCTAACTCACCCCCCACAACACATCTCCTGCCACATTCCCGATCCATTCCCAAGCAGATGCTTCATCTTCTGCTTTTGTGACTCCCAACACCAACCACTCACACCCCCAGCACATTAACTGCATTAAAAACCTCACAGACGACTGAACCAAACGCCGCAGAGAGGCGTGTCCTGGTTACCTGCATTTCTTCTGCACATGTTCATGTCTGCTACTTGCTTCCAGGTGTTTGTCCCCGGGTCATAGACTTCCACACTCTTCCTGACCAGGGGGCCGTCGTGGCCGCCGGTGGCATAGAGGAGCCCGCTGAGAACACCCACACCTGCCAAGAGAGCCCAGAGTCAGCCAAACCTGCAGGGGAGAGGGTTGCACACCCCCTGCTTCTCCTCCTGGGGGCTTGTCTTGGCCTCTCCAAAGCAATTCCAAAACACAGGTCACGTGTGCCTCAAGATCACCATGGACAACTCCCCACCCACCCAGACTGACTGATGAATTACAGCTCCACCAGCCACACCACCCTTTGGGGACAGGCACGCTGTCACAGGTCTGTCACCATCATCTCTCTCTTCTCCAGACTCTCCTAACTTGCTGCTGCTGGGTTTGGTTTTGACCACACATCTCGCTCTGCATCAAGAGGTGCTGAAATCCCAGCATGGGACTGGGATTTATGGTTCACCTTTGGCAAACACATAATTCATCTCTAACTGCCATAAATATCCACCTTACTGGGCCAAATCCTTGGTCTGGTTGAGATACTCCAACATGCATCACTTGGGAAGGGGAGACCAAGTCCCAACACACATCCTGGCTCCTGAGCTGTACAAGGTGTCTCCCAGTTCACTGGAAAATGGGAAGTCACTTAAATGGGGAGTAAAGCTTACTGCATCTGATCCCAGCAGCACCTTGGCATTTGACTATATTCAGCTGTTTTATTTTATACTTTTAAGAAATAATTTAATTAGTAAACTAATTTAAGCAAGTAAGAGAGTAAAAGAGTCAGAAACACTCTAAAGGCTTTTCCACCTAAAACTGCTCTTCCTGTGCAGTGAGACAGGCACAAACAGATAGGATGTTCCTGCCAGGAGGGGGAAGAGAACCCCAAGCTGGTCCAGCAAACCCTGGAAGTGTTCAAAAAATGAGCAGATGTGGCACTTGGGGACATGGTTCAGCAGTGAACACAGCAGTGCCGGGTTAATGGTTGGACTCGATAATCTTAAAGGTCTTTTCCAATCTAAATGATTCCGTGGTTCTATTAAACCCAGACAGTGCCTGCACACCCCCACAGCCCCACTGCCTGGATTTGGGCCACCCCAGGGAGTTGGGGACAACTGTCCTCGTCCCCACTAGATGTCAGCACGGGGCCGGCAGCGCGGTGTCAGTGATGGAGCTGTGCAGCAGATCGTGCTGCAGCACCGCTGGGGACCAGGGGCACAGGGCAGTGCCCTCCCAGTGCCTGCTGGAGGGGCACCTCGGTGACGCCCAGAGCTCGAGGAGCTCAGCTTTCAGGTGGGGAACAGAAAACCGCGGAGCAATTGGGCAGGGAAGTACAAGCACTCCTAACAATGGAGTTGCCAATGGGGATATACCGGCAAAGCAGCTCTCAGAGCAGTGCTTCAAACAGAGAAAATTCACTAAAATCCATCTCACTACAGGCACAAACTGTTTTGCTGTCTCAACGTGCTGTAAACAACATGAGATGCTCATTCTGTTCTCCTGTAAGGCTGTGCTGGGCTAGGTTTAAGCATCAAGCAGATGCTACAAACTTCTTCCAACTGAACCAAGTGTGTGTCCAAATTTGCCTCACTTGGAGTCACAAAAAAGGTATTGGGGTGAGGAAAGGAAGACAAGGTGTAGAGAGCAGCCTCTCAAACTGCTCAGCTCAAAAGGGAACCTCCCACCCCAGCTTAACCTGCAGGGTCATTTCAGCCCCAAAGGGCAGCCTCCAGGCTTGGCTGCCTCTGGGTAACTGCACAATTTAACAACAGGGAGGACCCACAGCACACACTGAGCAATAGGACCAACAGTGACAAATTCCCTTTCACCTGAGGTTGATTTTAAATGCAATGGATAAGAGCTCTCACCCCTTTCAGAGAAGAACAGTCACAAAGAAAAGTCCCTACCTAGCCTAACACAATGTAGTAAGTTAGAAATCATCAAGACTAGAATATAATCTTTTTATAACATGTCCTTTCCTCTAATCCTCCAGATCAACTCTCGCCAACAAAAAAATACACTAAAAATTAGCTTAGCAGGGGCAATCTGAGATGAATTTTGGTCTGCACATCACCCAGTGATGCAAAGGTCTGCAAAGCACCCACTGGATGCTTGCAGGAAGACCCAAAATGGAAATCCATCCGACAAACCCCAGTGATAGGAGGTGTAGCTTGGCTTTCTCATGCTCAGCTGACCCTGCAGCTGGTGATCTGGGGAGAGAACTCTTTGCTTTCAAGTGAGACACATCTGTCAGCAGGGCTACTTAGAGACACTGAACATTATTTCATTCATCCAGAAACTAATCACAATTTGGCAGATTTTGTCGAAATCAGGAGAGCTGCTGAGGGCTTCCAAGCCATTATGGTTTCACCCCTCATGGGAAGGGGGGCAAATAACAGGTTGTACTTGCCAGCGCAGCCACATTTTTTCCTTCCCTTCCACGAGCAGAGGAGAACTGAGTGCTCATCTGCTCCTTAGGACACTTCTGGGAGCCAGTACCTGCCCCGCTGCGCCGAGTGCTCATGTCAGCAACGTAGGTCCATTCGTTGGTGGCGGGGTTGTACTGCTCCACAGTACTAAGGCACTGACGGGACGCTCCATCGTAGCCCCCCACGGCGTAGAGCTTCCCTGGAACACACACACAGGGCCATTGGCATCGTGGCTACCACTGACTCATGTTACCATCACACCTGACAGCCCCAGGTGAGGATCCTGCCTGAGGGGAGACGTGCCTAAACCTGCTGGGCTGTCTGGGGAGAACCCGGAGTAGACTCACAGACCTGTTTGTAAAGCTGGTAAAGCTGTCAGCTAAGACAAGGGTACAACACAGCAGCTTAACTAGAAGCCAATAGCCCAGAGGGTTTTCCAAATTACTTGTTGGCCCAGGAGAAGAGGTGACACCAAAGTGTGTTCTGCTGATGGAGCGTTTCCTCCCGTTCAGGTGCCACAAGGCAAGGTGTGCTGTCAGCACTGCACATTAATTACAGTATCCCACGAGCAATAAATAGGCAATAGCCTCTTAGAATAATATAATACCTGCAAGGTAACCTAGACCTGATTTTGGAGAACTTGGGCCAAATCAAAACCCAGCAATGCTGCCAGCACAGCTGAGACCAGCCTGGTCACTCTCACCAAGTGATGAGAACACAGGAGATACCCCAGGACACCCTCACAGCACAGTGTGATACCCCAAGGACACCCTCACAGCACAGTGTGATACCCCAGGACACCCTCACAGCACAGTGTGTCCAACCCTCCCTACCTCAGCTTAGGGAAAGCTGAATAACAAAGACTTTCTGAGACCAGAGGAGCACAATCAGATATCCTGGGACTGTATCACACATGAAACAAGGCTGATGCTCCACCATGTCCTTTGTTCCAGGGCCTGACTGATACTCTCTCCTTGTCTCCCTGTATCATCTATCAGCCTGTTTTGTATTTAGGCAGTAAACTCTGGACAGAGAGGGATTCTCCTTACTGAAGTAGCTAGCACAAAGGCATTCTGCTTCAAGTTCAGGTCTCTTAGATGCTACAACAAACAACCATTAATAAAGCTCAACAGATATCTAGAAAAATTCTAACCTAAATTTTTGAACAAAACTCAGAAATAAGACCAATTTTCAATCCATAACAGCAGAGTCTGGCCACAAATGAGCTGTGCAACTCTTTGCATGCACAAGACTCCCTCCAACAGTTATCTTTAGTTTTGCATTCTCCTGTTTCTGGATGTTTGCAGGGCTCCAAGAACAGGCTGGCTCTTTTTTTGCTCCCTCAGGTTCACTCATGGCCTCCTTCTCAATCTTCCTGTCTCTGTAAACATATTTGTGCTGTTGGTCTGACCCACCTGGTGTTAGTCAATGAATCAGGCAAGAGTGCCAGACCAAGCAAGGCAAGATAAAGTTCCCTGGCTGGCATCAATTCTTAGGTATTGTCAGTATCCACAGAAATCAAGTCAATTTTTGTCACATTCAGAGAAACCCTGTGGATTAACTGAAGGCTGCAGCTTGTTCCCTACACCAGTATGATCAGCTCTTGTCTCAATCACATGCCCTCTTTATTTTTTAATTATGGACTCCAACACGTGCAACACTTATTTGCACTTTCAAACAAACCAAAGGAAAAGGATTTCCTAACTCTCCTGTAGAAAATCTTCTCGTAGAAATGGATCTCTCATGTCCATACCTAATATTTGTTCAGCATTCAAACCCCTTTAGCAAATCCCAGCAGCCCAGTGCTTCCCAAACATGGGCCAATTTTGAAGGAGATGGTTCTTAAATATGCAGATTTAAGTTAATCACCACTATTTATTCTGACTTTTATCTCCTTCTCTCTTCTCACTTAAACACACTTCATGTTCATAAAAACATTCCATGTATTTCCCATGTTCATAAACACATTCCCATGTATTATATGACACACACAAGTCAATCCAAACCACTGCAAAGCATGGTTTGTAACAGTGCTTGTGCCAGTGGCTGCTCTGCTCTGCACTAACTGGAAACTGCCAAAACCTGCTAAAGATAACGTCAAATAAAACCTTATACTTGCTTCAGAACAGATTTCGTAAAGGAAGAAATGGTTCCTACTTAAACTGCTCATTCTCCTGGATCCAAACCAAGCTGCTCAGCTCCAGCTCCCTCGAGTGTGGTGCTGACACAGAGGTGCCAGCAGCTGCCACCCTCCTCCCCAGCACCCTCCGCTCCCACCTCGCTCTGAGCCGCCGCCCCAGCCTGTGCTGCTGCCAGCCCCTGCTCGTGTGAGAACCAGAGCACAGCGTGCCCTGCCTGATGTCAACAAACACAGGTTTTAGCATTCCTGCCAACCCACCAGCTTGGGGCTGTGGGACAAACTGTGTTCCTGTTTCTGAGCAGATTTTCCGTGATGGGAATTCCATCCACGGGAGCAACGGCATCCACTGCACAGCAGCACTGGCTCTCACCAGCCACAGGCAGCCCAGGAAGAATAAGGTTCCAAGAAACCTGCACACACCTAATGGCATTCACAGGAGGCATGGGCTGGTCTGAGGCTCTTGGAAGGCTACACATGATTTTTCACTAAGATAAAGAGGAGAATGGAAAAAGCTGCAGCAATTACATCATATAACAATCAATCTTTCCCAACTAGTTGATGGAAAAGCTCTTGCAGTTGCCTCCTACTGCACTTAACCATTCAGGCTTCTATTTGACACAGGAACATTTGCTTGATGGAAATGGCTGCTGATTTTCTTACCCTCCACAACTCCAACTCCAACACTGCTTCTTCTTGTGTTCATGGGAGCCACAAAAAACCACTCATTGGTTTTATAGCTATAGGCCTCAACTGATGCCAGACCTAGTTAAAAAGGGGATACACAGGTTTTCTAATTAAAAAAAAAGAGAAGAAAAAAAGATTGGTGTTGCACTTTCATCTGCCTTCCGCCTCCTCCCAAGCCCGTAATTCCCGCCACGCTCCTGCAATCCCGTTTTCTAATCCCTTGCCTTTCAGGCTGGGACCAGCATCTCAATGCCACTTCTTCAGCAGCTGGAAAAATGCTACCCCATCACCCCTGCCCTGGGACTGCTGCCTCTCCAGTGTGCTGGGGACACTGAGGTGGAGCAGAGTCCAGATTCCAAGCCCCAAAGCCCCACATCCTTTCAAGCATTACAAAATGTCCATGTAAAGGTTTAAAAGTTCCCCCAGACCCTGCTGCACTGTACTCATCACCAGCTGAAATACTTCAGGGCTTAACCAAGTGGCAAAGCTTTACAGCAGAGGCAGAGGTGTGAATCTAAACATGCAGTTATGCCAAGACACATCCCAGGCGCACACACCCTGTAACGTGCCTTGCTGGTATTTTATTCGTGTCGCTATGAAAAATTTCACTGAAACAAGGAAAAATCCCTTTTCAGTCCAGAAAAAGCATATTCATACAGAGAACGAGACTGAAAGAACTGTATCACTGAAGAAAACAACTAGGGTGAGATGCTTTGCAATTCCTGATGGCTCAGAACATGTATGTTGTTGGTTACAACACGCAGCAAACCCTATTTCTGGCTCTTCCTCTACAGGAACCTCACTAAAGCCCTGCAATCTTTGCAGGGCCTCTGCAAACTTTTTTTTTTTTCAGGTCAGGCAGTGCCTGGTTTTTGCTCAGCCACCTACCAGTGCTGCCATCAAAGCCTCCCACTGCATACAGGAGGTCATTGAGCACGGCTGCCCCCAGAGTGCTCCGTCTCTCCTGCATGCTGGCTATGGATGTCCACTGGTCCTTCACGCCGTCGTACACATCCACCGTCCGCACCCGCAGCGACCCGTTAAAGCCCCCGACAGCATAAACGTTGCCAGCCATGAACACCACCCCTGACAAGAGAGGAGAGAGGTGTCACAGCACTTTTACAAACAGTTCTGGGAGCAGGTGCCCTGCCAGGGTGTGGGACACGGCCGGGAGAATGTGGGCGCGGCTCTGGCGTTTTCCGCGGGTTAAGGGCGTTGAAGCCAAGTGTGATAAAACACATGGGAGGGGAAACGCACATCAAACCATGGCAGCATAAGGCACAGATGGATTTCACACCTGAATGAGTAATTTTGTGAGCCAGAGGGAACACCAAATGGCGATCCACACTCTGTCAGATGTTTTCAGAGGAACGCTCCCAACTCGAAGATCTGCTCTCCGTCACCCACTCCTCAGCACCAAGAGGGACTGACTCAGCTCCTTGGATTTTCACTAGGATACCAGCAAGGCAAACTGGATCCCTGTGGGCTGCCAAGCCAGTGGGATGGGAGGAGGAAAGGAAACGCTGATAAAGGAGCAGCCAGGAAAGAGAGAGAGATGATGAAGGGGAGACGGTGGCTATGGAAGGTGGGCAGGCAGGATCAACCCCTCTAGAGAGGAGTTCATCCACCTGAACAAGAAAGGGAAAACATCTGTAGGGAAAGAAATGGCAAAAAGAAAGAGCTATTTGAGGCCAGGGGCACAAAGGAAGGCTGAAGGGATGGCTGAGGCCATCCATCCAGTGCTAAAGAGCTGCATGAGGAAAACAAAGAAGGTGGTAGCAGAAGGTCCCGTTACCTGCTCTGCATCTCCGTGAGGGAAGCTCAGCAACCTGATCCCAGCGCTCCTCCTCAAAATCATAGCACTCCACACTGCGAATGGCTTTGGGGGCCTGCCCACCCACCACGATCATCACCTGGGGAGGGAAGACAGCAGATAGAAAACCTCAGACATAACCCTGAGCAGCTGCTCCCTCCAGAGAAACCATCACCACAACCTAGTCAAGAGCAGCTGCCCAAAAACATGGGGCAGGCCAACTAGAAGCCTCTGCAGCAACACTTATTTCAGTCAATTCCATTTCAAGGGGGAAAAATTTATCTCCAATTTAATGCACACTAAATAAGGCTGCCTCCATTTTTACCATGTCCAAGGTGGGCAACCTGCCCAATTTCCCCTTGAAATACAAAATCTTTTGGCCCCACAGCACATGAAAGACTCACTGTAAAAGCATTTTTGAGTGAAGAAGATTCCAGCATAATTTCCACTGCCAGCCCACTGTTTAGTCATTATCTCCCTGGTGGTGCTAAAAATAATCAATGCCACTGAGCAAATAAAACCTGACAGCTGTGTTGCCACCTGTGGGGAAGGCGACACTCAGGGAAATCACCAGCACTGTGACCACCTGGGGTGCTCAGCTGCTGAAGGAAGGGATTTGTCAGCTCCATCAAGGCTTTTGTCTGCCACAGGTATTGATGCAAATTCAGGAATTAAACCCTAAATTCCTTACAGATAGGGAAGAGCTGTGTGAAGGGGATCAAGGGCAATCTCTGGAGTTCAAGAACTGCTCTGCTGAGTCAGGCTAAGGGTTCATCCAGCCCCGGGCTCCACCCCCAGCAATAGCAAGTGGTGGACGCTGGTGAAAAAGTGAGAAGGCCAGAATACCTGGAGAGCATGCAGTGTGTTTCTTCACAAATCTGCCATGTCTGCTGCCAGAAGACAAACCTCCCATGGGTTCAGGAGCCTGCAGCTCATTCCTCCAGTGTGCATTGCTGCTGAGCCCCAGCTGGGCACTGCAAACCAGCATCAGCACAGGCAGCCCCCAAAACACCTGCACACATTTCCTTCAACCCTCCACGGCTATCGAGGGAGGATTTGCTCCCTTATCACAGCAAATCAGCAGGAGCAAACACTACCCAAGACAATCTGATTTTTACAAGGCCAAGGAGCTAGAAACAAGATAACGAGGCTTCAAATATAGACAAAGAGTAGATTGGAAACTGGTTTTAGCCTCTGCAAGGCAGTTGGGAGTAGCTGAGGGGATAAGATCATCACTTCAGGTCACTTGGGTAACGAGCTCAACTCCCAAGCACAGTTCCTTTAAAAGCAGGACAGCGATTTAAAGAATTTGGAGAGTATGAAAATAGTAGCCTGTTTGATCTACAAAGATGAGAACGTGACATTAGAAAGCAAATTGAGTCTAAATTAACAGCCTGACTACCAGTTGTGTAACAGTCTCCCATGGAAAGCTGCAGAGCTTCACACGATTACAGAATTAAGAGATTTCGTGGCAGACGATAATCCCTCATCAGCAGGACCAACAGGCCAGATGAAAGTTTCTCAGTAAAAGGATTGCTGAAAGATCATCACCTTCTTCCCTTTCTCCACAGTTCAAAAGAAGGGAGGAGAGACCTGCAGAGGATTTGGGTTTGTGCTCACGGGTCATACTATAGAGGCTGTTGAGAACCTCTGAACTCGCTGGTTTGCTGTTCCTTTTATCCCTCACTCCTTTAATCCCTGAACAAGGGACATGTCAGCCCTTCATGACACCCCCAAAGCTATGTTCTACCAACTTCATCTCAGCGATAGCAGAAAGGGCACAACACGCTGACACATACAGCAGAACCACAATTTCTCAATGGACAGTCCAATACCTAAACATCACAAACAGCACAGATCTCATACACCATCCCACAAACCAGCCCCCGCACCATTTGTGCTTAGAAAAAATTACACACTGTGGTTCTGCTGCCTTAGAATCTCCAAAATGCTTATGAACAACTCCAGGGACAGCCTGTTGAGAGACATTGTGCCAAACTGTGTCTATCTCTGGGGCACAGGGAAAATAGTTTCTGTGGTTGTTTTTTTTCCTTCACTAATAAAGTGGTGGCCAGAGCATCACACGCCTGCAGGATAAACAGGGGAGCAACAAGGATTATTTATTCAGTTGCTGCTTTGAGTCAATTGAAATTCGCTTCAGACTTCCTGCCCACGGGGCTGGGTGCTGTTCTTTCCCGATTTCCTGGCTTCTGACTATGGATACAGGAAACAAAAAGACACCTACTGTGACCCTCCTCAGCAGGGCTCCTCGACACCTCAGCCAGCCCTCTCAGCACTGCAGCCTCTCTACAGGTCAGCGAGTCACAAAACCACTTGTGGTCGACAAAATGCTTCAGCAGTAGAGATGCTGCTTCCCCTAACGATTCAACTACGTTTAGCCAACTTAATTACGTGTCCTTGCTGGGCACAGGCAATGCCAGAAGAGGGAGTAAAACACTTCAAAGCACGATCATGGAGTTAGGAAGAAGTAGCACAGCAAGCTCTCGAGCTCCTGTCAAAGACAGAAAATGCCACCTGTAAAGCTGAGTGAGGTGACACGAAGTGACGAGCTCTGCTTACCTTTGGCAAGCTAACAGGAGTCCTGGGCTTTGTTCTGGGGTTCTTTATCAGTTGCCTTTGATCCAGAGGAAGCAAATGATACTTCATGGCCTCGATAAGGAAGTCTTTACAGGTGTTGTTATTCTTGATTAAAGCTTCTTCTTCGACTGTCTGAGAACACACACAAAAGATCATTTAAACTCTAGTACTTGGTGGCACAGGTCACAAGGAGCTTTGTGGAAAGGACATGAAACCTGGAACTTCCCTTCCAAAGTATCAACATTTTAAAAAAAATGCAGAAGACAAACATAGACTGACAACTCTTCCCAAAGAAAAACATCCAAGCTTCTCCCTGTTTTCCAAGACCACTCACAAAGAGTGAGTTTTTTATCATTCTCTGCCAGACACTTAACTCAGCAGAGGAGAATTTCACCAGGAGTCTGGGCACAAAATAAGTAATTTCTTTTATCTGAGTCAGAATTTTTAAGGAGATGGAGCATTTTTTATTCCATCAGAAGATACAGCTGAGAGAAAAAAAAAAGCACAAGATGGGTTCATCTTATGAATGCCAATTTTTTGCCAATTGTATTGATTTTTTTAGACACATGATAAAAGCATAGTAGTCAAAGAGCCCACATGCCAGCCCCTTCTTTGGGGATTCTAAGCTCATTATCAAGGCCCAGATCCCAGGAATTAACTTAGGAAGAACGATCTCCAAGTCAGACTAAGTCAGAGAGCACCTCACCTGCCAGTCACACAGACCCATATCTTTATGCAGAACACATCTTTAGCCAAAATTATCACATGTAAAGTTAAATTTACCTGTGCATGAGGGGGGGAAAAAACCTACACAAGCCTGTAATACCACCACCTGGGTATTTTTGGGGTAAAAAATCACAAGACAGTAACTGCTCAATGCTTCCCCCAGAAGCATTTACAAGAAGGTTTCTGACTGAGAGCATTGATTTCAGAGTCCACTCAGTTTTTGCTTTTATTCCTCTGTTTACAGACTTAGCAACACACCAAATTACCCATCTCAGACACAAACAGCCAAGCCATTGATTAAGGAGCTACCAGCAGCTTAACTGCAATTACTGAGGACTTATTTGAGGACTTATTTGCAGACTAACCTGTACCAGGTAATCTCTGGGCAAAAGGGGCAGGCGAACATGCTCCATCAGTTTAGCCATGTGCTCCAAGCGAGATTCCTTCTCATAGTTTATCCAAGAGATAACTGCTTCAAACACCTACACAGATAAAGTACAATTGAATGGGGAAGAGAGAACTGGCTTGCACAGTCACCTACCCAAAATCAGAAGCACTGTGATTTTACAGCATGGAAGGACGGAGGTGCAAGATCTCTATCAAAAACAGATGAAAGAGTCGTGACTGTGCACAGAGCACAAGCACCACTGCAGCCAAGAGCTGAGCTGACCATGCATATTAACAAGTAACTTCCCATCTAGATGTGCTGTATCACTCCCAAAGCTAAGTGCATGTCCAGGACAATCATACACCCCTTGGACATTAGGATTGGAAGGCAGCCAGGAAACTTAATGAGCCTGCTGACATTTGCACTGGACATTATTCATGAAATCAGCCACAACAATTACTCCTGATAACAGAGATCTCCCTCCCCAAGGAGCCTGGCCACGCAGTAAGTCACTACACTCGTTTTTAATCACTGCACCAGTTCCACCCCAGAAACCAAGAAGTCTTGAGGACAAGTTCCCCACACACCCAGGACAAGCCCTGCCTGCAGCCACGGAAGCTCTGCACCGTGTGCACTTCGCTGCTAAAAATACTCGGATACTCCAGCTGGAAAACAAGAGCACACTGGGCTTCTGGTCTGAACCAAATTCTAGTTGTACTTCCAGATCCAGCTGGTTCAGATAAGCATCCAGACCTGGGCTCCGTGACCAAGTGCTCACAAACAGCCCATGGGCAGGCGCCAGCAGAGGCACAGGCAGAAGCGTCCTATGTGGGCTCCGGTATGAATATGCATGTGCTTATATAACTGTGAGACTCACTCTCAGAAGAAAGGCCTAAAAATGTCATCGGGAGTGGGGAAGGCTCTCTGAACAACCCAGCAAGGCAGGGAGAGGGGCTGGTGCAGTCTCAGATGCCGCACAGCAGGATCTGGATCACTGCAGTGGAGTTTCCCCACAGAGGCAGAATTAAATTCTGATCCGTAACTCAGATCTACAGACAACATTCTCCAAGTGCTCTCACTGCCCAGGGGGCTGAGCAGAGCTCCTTCCCACAGACCCTATCTTTTTTTCCCAAAAAAGCATCACTGGCCCTTCGTCCCAGCACACTGGGCAAGTGCCCTTGGTTTCAGCTTCCCTCTGGGGTCACCAACTGGTCAGGCCAATTTGCACAGATAATTTTTTTCTTTCTTTCCATCCCTCCCACCACTTCCCAAGAAACCATTTTGTTTGGTCCAAGGTCACTAATTTGACTAAATCAACCAGAACTGAGGGCACCATCTCTCGGCCCCCTATTGTTGCTGGCAAACAGGAGGTCCTGGCAGACACATCCTCCCCACGAAGAAGAGGCAGAGCAGAAAGGGGTTTCTTCCTCTTGGGCTAAACTATATACTTTTAAAGAGCAGTAAAGCACCGGCCTCATTTCCTGTGCCAACAAAGCTCCTGCTGAACTGTTTGGAATTCAGGACACTTCGATGAGGATTTAAGCAACACAACAGGGAGCCTGTAATCAAACCCCAGCAAATGCTGAGGAGAATAACTACTGCAGAGCCTTTAAGCATTTTAAAATTAAAATAAATAAGCAAACAAACAATTTAACTTCTATGAGGCCTTTAAAGTAGAAACTGGGTTGTTATGAGATCTTTTTAATTGCAAATGACTGTGGAAGGAGGATAAAGCAAATGTTTAGCCGACAAACAGGCTTTTCATTAACCTCTTCTGCACTAAGGCTGAGCTACAGGACAGGTCACAGGGCTGGGACAGCCCATCTGGACAAGATGACACTGAACAAGTCTAAAGGAAGGTGAGGCAAATGTCACCAGGAATAAACTGGAGACCATTCCTGAGTTAGGCAAACACCGATGCTTCCCTGCTGTGCCTACTCTAAAAATAACAGCATTAAAAAAAAAAAAATCAGATTCTGGCACCTTCCGTGAGCTCTGACTCCTAATTTTATGAGAAAGGGGGAAAAAAAACTTAATCCAAGACAGCAATATCTCTATTTAAAGGCCACATCTGTTTCCACCACTGCTGTGCCCTCCCTGCACGTGCCGTGCCCACTGAAGACCCCGAGCAGCTGCTGCTGCTCCCCCAGGAGCCAGGATCCTGCTGCCAGGGGGGATGGACCAAAGCAGTTTTACCCACACAGCTGGATTTGCAGCTGAGGTAGCAGCTGGCACCTGCCTGGCTGTAGGAGCCGTACCAAACCTGGGAGAAGCAAAATTCCAACTCTATGGAGCAGAAGGGTAAAAGCCTGGAATATCCCCTCTCCTCACATCACCTACAGAAAGAGCCAGCCCAGATGTTTTCCCAGTCTCTTCAGCCAAAAATCCAGTTATTAGAGACTCCCAGGAGTCAGACCATGCATCAGCTTCTGCTGCATGTCAGCGACGTGAGACAAAGAGTCAGTTACTGCACTCTGTGTAGAATCCACAATCCAAAAATCCCAACCCTTTTAAAAATTTCTTTAGCCACTGCTGTGAGCTGGCAGGAGCCCATTCTCAAGGCCTGAAAGCCCCTCCATTTCACACATCTTTAGTAAATGCAAATAAACATGATTTTTATAGGGATTTTTTGGCTTGCAAACAGTGTCATAATTAAAGAACCAATTAGAAAACATTAATAAAACTGTCTTCCAAGTACTCAGCTATATCAAAAAGAGCAGGCAGGGACCAAAATAAACCTTTGCCCTGTGCTGAAAAGGCCTGTACAAGTGCAAAGGCTGGTACAACAAGGGGGAGGAAAGGAAGGAGGAGAATCTTTGAATGGTGGGAAAATTCTGTCATCATTTTGCAATTAAAATAGATTTTTGTGCTAGCAGACAATTTTTGTAGTCCTGATGGCCTAAGGGTACAAGTAAGCCAAATTTGTGGAGACAAAAATATATTTTATTAGGCCAATTGGTATTAGCTGGGGGGTGGCAGAGGAAGGGGAGAGCACTCAAGGTCCTGGGCACAGCACACGTGCCCTGGAGCATTCCAAGGGCAACACTCCCTCCCTGGTCCTGGCAGGACTCGGCTCTAACACTTCCCAGTGACCCAGGGATGGTAATACTGTGAATCCCAGGTTGCAGTCCATGTAAGAGTCACAGTGAGAACAGGAACAGGAAAACCTCTTGTGAAATCTGGCCGTGACAATTCAGCTCTCAGATGTTTGAACTATTTGTCTACTTAAAAAACACCTTGTTGCTTCCAAGTAGTTCTCTCTCCATCACCTGTGCACACAGATACATATGTGTATGTAGACTGTTATACACACACACTTGCATATACTTTTATGTATTTTTTTAATAATATATAACTCAAGCATTAGCAAATAGGAAGAATATAGGTGAGGAAAATGGCTTGTCTGTCATAAAGTTAACAAGGAACAGCAGTCTACGAGCCTGTCCTCAATTTCTAGCACTTCTTTGGACTCCAGAACATTTCATGTTTATGTTCCATTCCCATTTTCTGCCTCTCTCCTGTTATTCAGATCTGTTGTTTTGAACATACAGCTCATGCTTACATTTCCTTCCACTGCCCTGCATCCTCAACTTTTACAATCAGCCAAAGAAATACTGGGTTTGACTCTACAAAGCTCAAATGAGGGAGGGAGCACTTTGATTCCTCTGGGCACAAGGCCAATAAAAGCTTTTTAACAATGCTGCACAGGACTGGAAAAAATTGGTTACTAAACTTGCACTTCCCTTTGCAGGCTGCTGGGCTCATGCAGAGCCTTTCTGCTGTGAGTTGGTGCCGTTGGTTTTTGCCCTCTCTGGCCCTGCCTGTGTGTCACCTCTGAGCACCCCACGGAGCCTCTGAGTTTGCAGGCTCAGCATCTGAACCGAGCATCCCTGTGCCCCCACCTCACGTGGTGCAGGTTTTCTGGGAAGTTTTACCACCCCTGTGTGCCCCAGCACCCGTGTGTTTGCAGCCCAGAGGGGCTCAGCAGGAGGAGAGCACACGCCTGGATGTGCAGCCTGAGCAGCAGCACCAACACACTCAGGTCCAGCCTCGTCCCACCCAAACAAGGGTCCTGAAGTTACAAACCACATCATCCTCAAGCTCTCCTGTGGTCTCCCACAAGTGCCCATTTACATCTAAGGACATGGTTTAGTGGTGGACCTGGCAGTGCTGGGTTAGTGGTTGGACTCAACAGTCTTAAAGGCCTTTTCCAACCTTAATGATTCTGTGGTTCTACAACCTCCCCACAGTGACAATTCTGGGGTGAGCTGAAGGACTCAAGGCACATAGCTGTCCCCAGAAACCTGCAGCAGGTCATACAAGAAGCTCACACCAGAGAAAGGCTGGATCTGGAGCTCACCAAGCACTAAAACCTTTAGTCACCCTCCTCCCCAGGACTCCAGACTATACAAGATGTGCTGAACATTTCAACCACAAAACAGTATCAACCAGTGCCTTTTTCTCCCCTCTTCCATTAAAAACACTGATGATGTTAGAAAAACGTTTCCTTCCTTCCTTCCTTTTAGTTGCAGATCTCCTTTTGTTGTTCCACCCAACATGCAACAGAAGCCAATACTCCTCCCTGGCTTAATGAAATTCACCTTCTCTGTGGTTTTGCAGCAGGTAATGAGTGCTTTACACAACAGCATATGGGAGTTTTCCAGGGAGGGAAGGTATTTTGTTCTGACCCCCAGGGCCTTTGGAAGTGATATAGATCTGAGAATCATTACTTCCTTCAAAGAACAACCAAGTGAAGGTCATTTTTATGTGTTTCTAGGAATTGCATTATTTTAATTTTCCTTTCCACATGATCTCTGTTGCAGAATGGCCCCTAAAGAGCATATAATGAGAACATTCCTGGTGTAAGATCTAGAAACATTCCAGCATTGCAATTGCTATGCAATTTACAGTACCTTTTCTTCAGAGGAGACTGTGAGCTTGTCACTTGATATTAAACTGCAAACCTGGTCCAGACTAAGGCTAAGAAATTCTTCTCCTAGCATCACCTCAGGGAAGTGCTGCTCTGTTCAACAAATGAAAAGAGGGAACAGAAAATTATAATGAAATCCGTGTTTTCAGTCAATGGAAGGACTACAGCATTCAGAGAACTGCTCTCATTACAGCTCTGGGCACCCAAGACAGACCCACTGTGGCTGCGTGGCGGAACACAGACAGAAACCAGAGAGAGAGCTGCAGAGAGAAATCTCATGTTATTTCAAGCAGCATGAGCCCCAGGAGACAATTTCATAAATGACATCAAAGTTTCTGAAAAGCCACTAAGAGTCTTCCAGTGGCAAATAAGATTAGAAGTGGCAACTGAGACAAGTGTGAGTGCCTTTCTAAGGCAGTAAATTATCTGGCCACCTCGAGATTCAGTTCTTGCCCACTTCAACAAGCTAGACAGCATCAGATCTGCTCAGCACCTGGATGAGAGACTCCACAAGGGTCTTGGGTATTTGCACATATTCCAAGGAAGCCCACCTTTAACATGAATCAGTTTGGGGCATATGGTCTGCAGCCAATACTGAGGAATCCCAGGGCATGGAGCTGAATCTGTGTGTCCAAGGGCTACATGGAGAGATGGGTAAGGGGCATCTTCATCCCATGCACTCCCATGGGATCAGCTCTCCTCTCCTTCCACCTTTTACTTCTTTCCCCCAAACATGTAAATGTACCCTTTCTCTTGCTCCAACCCCCCAGGACCCACCTTCCCCAGCAGCTTTTCCCCTTTCCACTTCAGCCCACAATTCTACAAGTTCCTCTTTCTCCCTTTTCTGCCTCCAGATCCCTCCATGCTGTAACTCTGGGAGCCACTTGAAAACAAAATGCATGTCACTGATTATAATCCCAAACTGGAAGAATTATGACTGAGGATCATCAAATCTGTCAAGATCTATATTGAGCCAAAAGGCACAGGAAATAATTACTTCCTAAAAAATAATTTCTAGGTCAACTGTGTCATTAGCCAGTTGCAGGTAATTTTAGTTTTGCAAGCATTTCTTACATATACTGCCAATTTAATCTCACCTGCCATTTCTAAGTCCCATTTATCTTTGGCTGAAATACAGAAACATGAAGCTCAGTCACTTTATCTGCAGCAGCTTTTTTCAAGCTCTAATCCTGCAGCTTTGCGAAGTTCAGACTCACGTATCCAAAAATCTCCCTCTGCAGGAAGATCTGCTTCGAGTTCTCACATCTGCAAAGTGCTTTGCCTGTCAAAAAGCAGCACCACAGGGACATGAGCTGGCATATCTTCTAGAGAGGAGCTCTTTGGAGATGGCACCTGAATGACCCCTCACCAAAGCTGGTGCTGCAGAGCTGGACTCTGGACTTGGACTTCCCCAGTCACGGACCCTACTTGGTGTAATGGGGACCAAAACCCCACAGCTAAGCCAAAGCCTCTGACTAAAAATAGCAGTATGTGGATAAAGCTTAATACTCTGTTATGCTGGAAGTATATATAAGATCTAAAGAACTCTTCTGGCCTTAAATACTCGAGAGGCAGGAAACACTCCCCACACAGTCAGCTGGATGCACTCTGACTTCTGGACAAAATCTCATAGTCATTCATTCTGGACTTGCATCTGGCAGTAGAAATATATTTGATCTCTTTTATTAGTTGCAAGCAAGTAAGAATATTTACTGATTTTAATAAAGTAACTGGTGCCTGCATCAAGAAGGCTCCTCCATCTACTGAAGTGATGCACTGGCCAGAACTAAGCATTTCTCAAGTAACTGAGCTCGTCCAGACATGGAGTCTTGAGTTTGGGGACCTTCTGTCTTGCTTTAAGGCTGTTACATAAACAACATAGTGAAAAGAATTTTAATGGCATTTTTATTAATGGAGTTCCATTAACATTACATGGACTGCTGTACTAACTGGGACTTATGAAGGCCAATAAAACAACAAAGCAGACTTTCTAATTGCCAAACAACCAAATAAATATACAGTGAATGCACTGCTTGTTGGGTTAAAGATTAAACAGGGCCTGGAAGCAAGGATAATGAGATATTACAAGCAAGCTTTTATACAATTAACCATTCCTTCCAGGGTACCTTTTCCTCCAGGGGATAATACAGCCAGAGCAGCTGAAAAGGTTTTACTTTTATTTGCAGGAGAATAGGGGAGGACTCGGTGGGCACATTTTTATTCCACTGAGCCTACTTATGGTCCAATTAAGGACAAAACCCGTTGACAAGGAAAATTTTGCAGGACAGAGCAGGTGCCCTGGGAGACAGCAGGTGTATTTATCCCCATACAAATCACCAGAAAAGCACCAAAAAAACTGAGTAGAGAAAACCACCAAAACAAACTGAGTAGAGAAAACCACCAGCTTCTCCCGAGCAGAGGTCAAGGGCAGCTCCGCCAGAGGAGACTGGAAAGTACTGGGGAGTTCAGGGCTTGGGGCTGCCTGAAACAGCTTTACATTTACAATGTAGAGGAGAAATGCTGGGAGCCTTTGCTCGCACCTGCTCATTGCAACCAAACACATCCACTCTCCAGGAAACATGAGCCTATCCACCCTGGGGGTAAGTGCCCATTGCTGCACAGATCAGAGCCTCAAACTGCCTGGCAGTTTTAGCAGAGTGTTCCCACTCCCACCCACGAGATTTAATTTTGCCTAGTTCCATTTATTCCTAGAATGGAAATCCCCAGCATTGCCTACTGCTCCCTCTGGGCAGGGTCCCTGGGGAGGATGCCAGCGTGCCAACACCAAGCTGTTGAACAGGCACACAAAGAGCTTGCTGGGATCACACTCAGGAGCTACTCTGTGGGCTGAGATTCACAGGATCAGGGGTTTTTACCTCACAAGGAGCTCCCCTGCGACCAAACCACATTTCACAACTCGCGGCGCGACAGAAAGTTACCGGCCTAGAACCCAATAAAAGTATTCCCTTCCCCGTTCTAACACCAGAAGTATGAAGTGACCAACCAGGACATGCAGATGTCGCTCAGACTACACAAGTTGCTGCCCCTGGGAGCAGGTCTGACCCCAGAGAAGGGCTCCCCTCCCTCACCTGCGTAGGCGTTGGCCTGCTGCAGCAGCTCGGAGCAGGCGTGCACGTCGGCAAAGGCTCGGATGCCGAGGCAGTTCGTGGGATGCAGCTGGGATTGAAGGAAGTCACAGCAGTTTTTCCTAACATCCATCAGCTGCAATAAACTAGCAGCTGGCAACAAAACCTGCGAAGGCAAGAAAGGGGAATTAGAGCGAGTGACAAAGAGTGTTTGATGCCCAGCTTGCGCAAACTGGATGCAATTCCCCTTCAGGGTCCCTGTGGGGGACGAGAAGGAAGGTTAAAGGCTTGGCTCTATCCATATGCAGAAGATCTCCATTCATGCTCTAAGAAATGGAAATAGCTATCCCACGCTGGGCTAAAAGTGGAGCTCTTCTCCTCACATCTTCTCCCCACAAGACCTCGAGGCAGGTAAAGGGAGGACAAGACACAGGCAACCACGGGTGCACCTGCACTTCTGGCTTTGCTGCAGGTAGGTCCTGCACCACAGATTTATTGTTTTTTCCCCTGAAGAGCTTTATACTATTTACAAGCATTGCCATCAGATTCAAAGCCCATAGCAGCCCAGCACTCCTCAAAACCCTGAACTTTCTTATTTCCAACAAAACCAACTGGCCCCTGAGCAGGGTGCCCAAATGGCTGTGTAAGAGAGGAAGTTCCCAGAAGCTCAAACAGGTTTTAGTGACAGCAAGACTCCCAGGAAAGATGGGGCCAACTATTCAAATTAACAGCTCTCATTTCCACTCACACAAAATGCTGTGGACACTTGTGGTTCGTTCTGAAAATAAGGTACTGCTTTGTCCCTCCAAAACTAAGTGCAGAAAATGGAGATGGACGTGGATCAGGAATGTGACATCTGCTGGAAAAAAACACCTTTGAGGCCAGTAAGAAGGACAGGAAGTAGAAAACAAAGTCAATCGGGACGTTACAGCCCGTGACATC
This sequence comes from Manacus candei, assembly GCF_025592945.1. Classification (NCBI taxonomy): domain Eukaryota; kingdom Metazoa; phylum Chordata; class Aves; order Passeriformes; family Pipridae; genus Manacus; species Manacus candei. Next base: position 14,650,480 of record NW_026138085.1, on the reverse strand, counting down.
AGCTACTTCCTTTCTTATGTCGAACAGCAACTGCAGACGTGTCTTATCCCAGACCCTTCATAGCTCTGGCTGCTTCACACATGTCCTTCCAACTGGGCATCTGTGCTCACCATCTGAGCACACATTTCCTGGAAATTACTTCCAACTCAAAAAAACCCAAGCAGCTGTTAAACAAAAGTGGGTTAACAGCGTTCACCTCCCCGGATCTCAATGGCACGGAAGGGATAAAGATGTCCCCTCCCTGTCCCCGCCACCACAGTCCCATTCCACATCAGGGCAGGACACTCACAACCTGCCCCAGGTCTTTCTAAGCCACAGATGCATTCCAGCTCCATCCCAGCTGAACAGCAGCCAAGCATCCACCGCCAACAGGCAACAATAAAAAGAGAAATCAATTAACCCGGGAGTCTGTTTTGGCCCAGGTCTCTTCATGCCAGGATGAGACTAGTTTGGGGGTTTGATTAAATCAAGATAGCAATATTCTAGGTTTTTGAAACCTAGATGTGGACCACTTTCTGATTAGCTGAACGAGAGGTGAGCACATGAGCTGCATAAGGGTTTTGGGTAGAGGAGCCAGACTCCCTGCAAAAACTCTCTGGGCACAGACCATACAGAGCTTCTTCTGTGCACCCCCATCCATCCAGCACGTCCACCTGCCAATCCAGGGGGGCTGCCTACCTCCAGTGTTTGGGATATTGCCTCTAAACCAGAAGGTGCTCACTGCCATCACTAACACCACATGCGACAGCCCCTGGACGTACCAGTACTACTGTTACAGCCCTGTGCTGGCTTCAGAGGGCAGTGCAGAAGGAGCCTCACACCACTGAAGCCTTTGGGAAAGGGGCATTACCACATAACACTTCTCAGAAGTAGGATATAAAAAGCCTATCAGGAGATGAGTGGATTTTCTCTTTCCCATTTCCCAGTTGAGCGTCTCGACACTCATCTTGTTTTTACCAGGGAAGGCGAAAAGCAAGCAAAGGATTTCCGGGAGAACAAAGTCTGTTTCCTTTAGAAATAACAAGAGGAAATGCCCTGCCTAAACATGCAGCAGGACCAAACTGCAACCCCATTAACATCCAGGCATGTTACTCACTTGGGTCTGGATTTGACTCTCAGTATTTGAACTCCAACAGCCGTGAAAGATTTACAGAGAGTTGGCTTCTGTACCAGATCTGCCTCCATATCAAAACCCACTCATTTCTTGAAACTATGTCAAAATTATCTGCTATTACTACTGAGACTGACTGCTTTGCTAAATAATTTATCTCATCTATGGGGAGTGTGTATATATATATATAGAGAGAGATATAACCATAACCATCTAGATCACCAGCTGTGCTCTGCAGACTCGTACCAATTTCAAGTTTAACACAACACTGCCTGTGCAATCACTTCCACAGACCTTTGATGTCCCTAAACTAGGAACATCTTTCAGCCAAAAGTGCTCTGTGTCACTCTAAGGTTTATTCATTAATGCTGGACTGCAGAGACTGGGGTTGATTCCCTAGCGTGACACAGCCTTCCAGGTACCCGTGGCCAAAAGTTAACTTACTCCATTCCTGCTCTGCAAAACTGGGAAAGGAGCATTTTCCCAGGGCAGGGGATGTATTAAAGCTCATAAGCAGCTTTGACAATTCAGTCAAATTAGAAGCCAAACAAGAGTACTGGCTGTAATCCTCAGCTGCACATCCAGGGACACAGCTGGGACTGCACATCTGCCCAAACAGGGAGACAGCTCCCAAGCACCCTCCCAGGGGAACCCGTGACCAGAGAAATTAATGGATTTTGTGTTTGCACGGCAGGTAAAGCACACAGTTTTAAATGAACTGCTCCAAACTGCACGAGTAGTGGAGATAAAACTACATTAGTGTAATGTGGCTTTTGAGTGCAAGGATGGCAATTAGGCTTTATTACTCCCCAGCTGCTCCCAGGCAGCACACGGGGTGAACAACGGAGCTTCCACTTAAATGCTCCACCTGGGGAGAAATGGCCCAGACAGAGGCAAGTGTGACAGGATCAGGGAACCACAAAGCCTCACCAGGAGCAGGAATGCCAGAAGCAGGCATGAGAAGGACATGGGATATAGAGGTGAGAGAGAAAACCGGGGAGCTGCTGGCAACTTCCCTCCTGATCTACATTCTCCAACTTCAGACACACCGTTCCTTGATTAAACCGTGGAATAAAAATGTAGAGACACTTCCATCAGGCCCAGCATAGTCCTCTGGTGCCACATCCACGAGTTTCTCCTCATCTCTGTATTAGGCCAAGCCAACTTATAAGACTTTCCATAGGTCTAAGGAAGGTCCCCCAACCCAGAGGAGTCAACCTTGCCATGGACCAGGACCCCCAGCACTCCAAGGCAATCCATGGCAAGGAGCTTTGGTTGCAGGGAGGAAGACAGCTCTGATTTATTGTTGAAAGGTGCTCTGCCTCACCCTGGGCTTGCATCTGCTACAATTCCAGCTTTTGGAGTGAAGAGGGGGAAGGGTGATGAACTGACCCACTTAGCACCCCTTTATCATGAAAACTGCATCTGCCACACAACTCTCCTTCCTTGCTGTGAAGTCCTAAGTCTGTAGGGAGAGCTGAGGTGCAGGAGCACACTTCTGAAATGGAAATAGTACAGCTCCTGGCAAAGCTTTTTTCCTCTTTTCTCAAGTCATTTTGTATGACAATTACTGTGCCTGCAAAGCTGACAGTTTCAATATCTACTTCCTCCAGACAGCTAATTTCAGGTTTCATTCTTTCTGCACAATCCATATCTCAAACTATGGCTGTGCACAAGGACACCCCTCACATGTGGTAACACTGCACAGCGTCCGTAAGTTTAATTGGGAAGTCAGGTTAATCAGGATTTTTTCCAGGGAATCATTACAGCCTGAATGATAATGACTTTCTTAATTGGGAGGGCAATTCTCAGGCTGCTGAAAGTAATGAAGTGTCATCTTCATTAAGGATGGCTGGGACACACTGAGGAGGGACTGTATTCACTGCCTGGAACCAGAGGTCCAGTTATGTTCACAGGACCACCTTAGAGAATGAGGAGCCTCCTCCCAAATCTCCTCATCATTCAGCTCTGTTCGAGGACACCACGCTCAGCTCCCCCATCGCCAGACTTTGCTCCCATCACTCGGAGCTGGCAGGTTTGATATGAGGGTTGGAAAGCAGCAGTGCAGCCACTTCAGCTGCAAAATCAAGACCTAACTGAAAAACCCAAGTAATTGCAGTGTTAAAACCACCAGCTACTCCACACAGGTGGGGAGCAGCAGGCCCTGTGCTCTGACACGTGTTCCATGGAAGTCAACCAGGGCTGCACGTGAGCATCCATGAACTTCCCCATGACAATCACTTCAGTTTTCCTTCCTTTTACAGAAACTGCATGACACAACAACTTCCTTCTAAATAAATGTATCAAACTCCACCTTCAAATGAATGAGACCTGTATGTCATGCATATGAATCTTTACAACCAACCCTGATGTGGGGTGCAACAGAAGAGGAACAACAGAAGGCAGTGGGGACAGAAATCCCAGTGTGGGTTTTGCTGAGATAACATGACTGCAATAAAGACAGAAGTTCTCTCTCTGCTCCATGCCTTCCAAACAAGTGGGAGTTTAAATCCCAAATGCATTTTCAGAGGTAAAATGCTGCTCAGCATAGAAGATTCTTTGTCATCCATCATCCCTGAGCCCTCCTACTGCTTCATCTACACTGCCTTGCAATCTCCCTCTAAGAATGAAGGTCCAGTAGATAAAGCAGGATTGCATTTGCTGGGGCAGTTCTCACCTACATGCCCCCAGCAGGGTTAGAAGAGAGTATTCCCTTCACATGGGCTCAGTGCTCTCCTTTACAGAGCTTAGGTGGGCTGAAAATCCCCTTTGTCTGCACATTTGGGACATAATCTTGAGGAGAAATTGGATGAACCTCCCCCCCAGGAACTCACTACATAGATGATGACTGGAACTGACTGGAAAGGCTTGGCCCCTTGTACACACATCCTTCCTCACACGAAAAACAAAACAAAAAGCACCGTGTCATTTCATTGTACAATCAGCTACAGAAATACAAGCTTAGAAAAAAGGGAGTCTCACTTCCTGAACTCATACCAGGCCTATAAAAGCAAAAAAAAAAAAAAAAATACAGGTTTCTATTAGAAAAGAAGTAACAAAAATACTGTAAAAAGGTTTCTTGTTGTGAAGTGCTGGGCACTGCTCAGCATTCGAGCACGCCTGGGAGCATTCATTCCTGCACTGCATGGCACCTTTGCTGCTCATCTTCTTCTCATTTCTATTCTGCTCTCATCTTATTTTGCTCACTGAAAAGATCGTGTCTTTTCATTTATTCACAAGTTTTGGTAGCTTGGCTGCATCTGCTCAGTTAATGCCATTGAGCAATCTTTTTATTTTTGCTCGTTTCTACAATGAAATTACCTGGCACCTATGCCCAGAAATTGCTTCTTCCACCTACTCAGGAAGTCTGAAAAACTCCTTTTAAAAAGCACCTTTGCCCTGCTAGAGAATCAGAGTGCATGGCATGGCAATAACAGACCTCAGGAAATACCTGCTGGGAAAAGAGAAAGTCTCACTGTGCTCAAGCAAGGCTGTGAAGGAACGTTGCTGAAACAACACAGGTACTTCTGAGGTGTCCTTGGGTGGATGGATGGATGGATGAATGACCCAAAGCTGTGCATCAGGAGGATGTGGTGATGCAAGGGACCAAACCTTCCTCCTAAGCTTGACACTGCTAATCCAAACCAGAGACTGCAAAGAGCTTAATTTTTGTTGTTCATGTTTTTTGCCTTCACTGATGTGAAACTTTCCAACAAATGACAGAATATTCATTTCTGTAAACTTTTCTTCTTTTGGCTGCAGGTGAATATTAACCTGTTTATAGCCTTTTGTTCAGAGCAAAACACCCAGAGACAGGATCTATTTCTGTTGGTTTCATTACAAAATTATAATAAATTCCATAAAACATTTTCAGCATGAACATTTTAAACATAATAAAATTTAAACTAGTCAGTTAATCTTGCAGTAGAACAGCTTCATTTTTTAGCTCCTGTGAATTAATTTACCTCTAGCCTAAAGAGTTATTCACAGAGTGGTTATTGAAATAAATCCTGCAGTAAAAGGACCTGGTTTAATAGACTGGGAAAAAACACCATGCCCAAACCTTAGTATTCAAAACTTATGTTTTTTTATCTTGCTGTCTAAGAGATGAAAGCCAAAATACAGACAGGGAGCTTACTTTAACTCCTTGTAATCCCCAGGCCACAGAAGGCAGGCTTTGGTTAGGTTTTACTAAGAAAGACAGCTTTCCAGCTGCTCGGAAAAGGGAACGCCTGGACTTTTCCCAGACCTCCTGGGCAGGCCCAGGCAGAGCAGGACAGAGCCAGCTCTCCAGCCTGCTCCAGCTCCCACAGCCCTACTTACACACAGGTGCAGCTGGAGCACCAAAATACTCCCCTGGGAACGCAGCCAGAGCAGGCACAGGCCCTTCCCAAGCTCCATTCAAGGCAGGCTGGCTGGGGCCAGACGGTGTCCCGAGCTCCACACATCCCACGTGCCGAGTGGGTGCTTCTGAGCCACCCAACAACCAGCAGCATGGAAGGAAAGCACACATTTCAGAAAGCACATGGATCTGGCCTTCATATTTCCCACAGAAGAAGGGACCAGCCCAAGAGTGTAAATGTCGTTTTTCCTTCCGCAGTGGGAGATCCCAGAGGTCCAAGGAGCTCCACCCCAGTTCCCCACTGAGTAACGTTGTATGTCAGCTGCTGATGACCCTGACTATACAGAGTCACACAGCAGAGAGCCAGTCCAAGCCACCCACAGCTGGGTTTGAGTCTCAGCTCCTTTGCTGCAGTGACACCTTGAAGGTCTCCTCGCTGATGGTCCTGTAGGACAACCAGGCTCCACACTCCTGCCAGTGTGACAACTGCCAGGTTGGGAGCACACCAGAAAGTCAAGTTTATAAAAGTGGAGGGCAGAAGGGGCAAGAAAAGGCCCCCACAGACTTGGGTCACAAAGCATGGCAAGGGCTTAGACTGCAAAGTGGGCACAGCCCAGGGTTTTTCAGGAGCAACTGGTCAGCAAGAACCTGCACTGTCCCTGAGGGACTGGAGCAGAAGAGCTCACAGCAAGAACCTCATTTCAAGCAGAACTAGTCTAATTTTGCCATGTTAATTAGGTCAACAGAATGCACCCAGCAGCACTGCCCCTTTCTTTCCAGCATCATGGACAGAGACTTGTTACCCTGACCTATGTCCAGGTCACAGAGAGGAGGACAAGGGGCTCAAACTGCCCCTTGCAAACAAAAACAGAGACCCACCGAAAAGCACGTCCACACACGAGCTCCCAGCATCCCTTCCAGAAATCAGTGCCTGAGTGCAGAGCCTTTTTCTTACCACAAATACAAGCAGAGTCAAAGAAAGAGCTTGACCAGCAGCCACAGCCACGTGACACGGCGAAACACTCTCTTCCTGAGCACCCTGCTTTATCTCTGGGCTGCCTTTCAATTACTCTTTCCACTCTTGGACAAATATTGACCTCACAGAAATTCAAGACAGAGTGCACACACAAAAATAAAAAGGAAGAATGCCCTCATTTGAACAATATATTCCACTCAAAGCTCTGCTGAACAACTCAAACAACCAAGAAGAATTTAAAAACTAACAGCCAGATTACCCTGCCCTGGCCTTAAAATTCACTGCTTGTTTGAGTCTATTCTGACCTTCGACAGACTGACCCACAAGTCAGCACAGCTTCTTGGAAGGCAAATGCCTGCTCTTGTTATAAGAGCCCAACACAAAAGCTAAATGCAACATGACTTAAGTGCAGGGAAAACACTAAAGTGCCTCAAGACTAAACAGAGGCTGGAAGTAGCTTTTTTCAAGCTCAACCTTTTACTTTCTGCAGCCTGAGGAGATCCCTCATCCCCAAAAGGACCTGTGCCTTTGAGTTTCAAGCTTTTCACTCAGTTCTCCACGGGAAGTGCTGGCCCAGACCTACCTGCACATTCTCCTCCGTGACCTCGATCTCAGCGGTGTAGATGTAATCAATCAGCTTCCTCAGGGTCTGGCCATCGACGTCTTTTATCTCAATCTTCTTGGCCTTGCTTTCAGACATGTCTCCTGGAATTCAGTTCAAAAGGACAGTTACAGTTTGCTCTGCAGAACCTCGCTCCCCACACACCCAGCACGTTCTCCTGCTGACTACGAGACTGCCTGGCACTATCCCTGACCATTGAAGAACAACCAGGGAGATTCCCAGAAGCCTCCTAACGCCAGCTAAAAAACAACTCAACACTGAGGACACCAATGTAAAAAAAAAATAAGTCAATAAATGCAACGAGCTTAATTTCGTGACAGAAAAGAACCTGCTGTGGGTCTCCTGCATTCAAACAAATATAGAGGTAAAAAAAAAAACCAAAAAAACAGTATGTCCCTCAACAGTATAGGGACAGACTCAAAGAGATTGTGGATAAGTCTTAGAAAGACCTTTTTTATATATTTACTGTAAGTATTTTTAATTTTTTTAATATATATACATATGGGTAGATGAGTATGCTGCACCAGCTGCTTTAGGGTGTTTTGTGGTATACCCTACAGTAAAAGCAATGCAGTGTTATACCCTCTTTCTTTAGGAAGAAGCTGAAACCTGCTCAGGAAAACAAGCACCCAGAGTGCAGCCAGCTTCTCTCAATTACCCTGCTGTAACCCATCCCTCAGATACACCTTGTGCAAAGCATCCACACAGGAACATGCATTTCCTCACCTCTCACTTTCCCAGCCTCACACATTTGAATCCAAACTTTATCCTTCCTTCAAATCCATAACTTAAAAACAGGCAGAACTAGGGGAATAATTTCCCCTCTGGATATACAAGTAAAACCACATGTCCGTGTAAGAGCCTATTCATGACCCACCTCCACGCCCCCTGCGTAATAGGAGCACGACAGAGGAACAAAATCATGCTGGGGGGGGAAGAGAAAGGGCTCCCCAGGGCCCTTCCAGCATCCACGCACACCATGACCTCACCCAGGGTTTAATCACCAAGATCTTGAGGGGCCACAGAAAAGAAAGGGCAAAACCCCGAGCGGAAAGAAAATGATGGGTGGAAAAACAAAGTTAAACAAAGGAGAGCATGAAAAAATGTCAATTCTTAAACCTGGGCACGAATAATCACCACTCTCAGAAATCCGGTGACTCAGTACTGCTGTGGGATTAAGTGGGAAAATATTTCCTGCAGCCTATAGGAGAAGTAATTACAGCCTACACCTCTGTGCAGTGTTTGACAAGACGTGGCTGGGCACATCAAGTGCACAGAGTCAGATGTTAAAGGGGGGTCCAAGCTTGAGCAATACCTGGATCCTGCAAATTGAACTTTGCTGACTTCATTTATGCCAATAAGTGGGTAAATAACAGGAGTGGGGTGAGACCATAAGTGTTAGAAGAGTCAAAGGCCCCAAGAAGTGAAATAATATTTGCCCCAAATTCAATTTTTAAAATTAAATAATAAAGTGTTATTCGGAGAAGCCCATGAATATAAATGTACAAGTACAAAGGGATAAGTGACCTACATTTGGGAGGCCTTCAAAGCAGGCAGGACTTTTTAATTGACAAAATGTCATCTTCACACACTTCCTCCCCCAAAAACAACCCAGATGTCTCCAGAGATGAGAGGGGGCTTCTGAGAACAGGCCAGTCCCCATCAGCCTTGTGGTGCTGGAGGTGCCTGCAAGGAGCACCCCCCAAACCCCCCCTGCAGGAGGAGGAGCAGAGCAGCCAGAGCCCTGTGGGACCCACAGTGCAGAGAGGAGGCTCAGCCTTGCACACCCAGGGATCGATGCAGAAATAGCTTGGAGGGACCAACCTGATAACATCATCTGTCCTTGTGGTGTTCATGTGACACAGGCAACAAAAATAAAAGCTGTGTGGGCTTCCACACCCACCAGCAAGCTGCCAGCCCTGCATACCAACAGCCTCCGCTGGCTCTGCTCCTGCCAGCCCAGGCACCGTGAGGGGGGAGTCTCACATGCTGGGCCCCACAGTCGAATGGGATCCAACTTGGAGTGATGGAGTTCCTCCCACTTGTCAGAGGGTGGACATGCCTCTAGTGCTGTGGAGTGAGGAGGAACCTGGAGACACCACAAGTGACCCAAGGTAGGGGTTGGTGCAGACCAGGAGGAGGCCAGCACAGAGCCAGGGTAAATGCAGCCTGTGGGGCACAGCTGAGGGCAGCCAATAGTGGACCAATGAAGGCATCTCACCCCACATCCCTTCAGGAAAAAAAAAATCCCACAAACCCCAACTCCCAGGATGTCTCTCATAAGTCAGGCTCAAACCTTACCTGACACCTCAGTCACAGAATAACTCAGAGCACTACCATCATCTCTCATCCCTAAGGGCTGTGGTGAGAAAGGGCTGCCTTGCCCAAGGTGCTGCACAGACCTGTCCCTGCACCTCTGTGGCTGGGCAGAGTCAGGCAGACTCAAGGGACAAGGTATGGGGGAGTAAAGGCAGGTAAAACAGGTGGACTGGCTCCAAGCAGACCCTCTTCAGGGGACAGACTTTGCAGACAATGGCCCTTTGTGATACACTTTTTCTGCATCATGCTCAACAGGGAAAGCAGTGCTTTCCCTGTTCCCCTCTGCTCATGAGGGCAGGGAGAGAGCAGAGCTCTGCTCTGGCACAAGATAAACTAGTCTCAAAACTGCAGCAGCTCACAGTGCCATGTTTACCCAGCACTGCAGCCTGTCCTGCCTCCTACACACTGCACTCCAGAGAGGCTCCCCAGTGCTTTCACAGAGACAGCTTTGCCTGCCTCCTAAGTCCCAGATGTGCTGAAGGAGAATACAAGTGCATCATATAACATAACTACAGCCTCTCACACATGGGGTGAGTGCCTTGAAGCAGCACGTGAGACCTGCAAGGGAAAGCACATGAGACCTGCTTCCTCCTTCAGGATTTCCAATGTTCCAAAGGTATCTCACAGTAGCAGCCCCAGCAGCATCACTGAAGTATTTTCTACCCTTTTCAAAATGACTGTTTTCTTCTAAGTGGACAAAAATTACTGTCCCAAATTATCCCCACAGAATGGTGCCAATGAGAACCAGACACCATCCAAAATGCTACAGAAAGCCAGTGCAAAAAGGGACACTCAGTTAGGAAGTGCTGGGTCCCATCTCCCCTACAGCAGTGGAAGATAGGAATGGAAGATGTGCCTGCCCATTTTCAGGCTTCCCAAGGCTGTTTCAAAGAGGAATGCCTAACCAGAGGACAGAAGATGGTTTAGGAAAGACTCCAAGGTCATCACAAGGTCATTCATGACACCAAAGTCAGGCTCAGCTGTCAGGGACGGGGCCTGCAGAGCAAGCAGCAGGCAAAGGTGGATGAGCAGCAGGTCTCAGTTTGGTTTCCACTGTTCACAGCTTCCTGCTGATCACTCACTCACAGTGTGGCTGCTGGCACTGCTGGGGGATCCCTCCAGCCCCCCACAGCCCCAGAAAGCTGCTCCTCCAGCGGGAACTCAGCGTCCACAGGCAGCTCCTGCAAACACCCCATGGTGTGGCTGTCCCTGAGCCACTGGCTACATCACTGATGCAAAACTGCAATGCAAAAAAAATCAAGTCACCACAACCAACTCATGTTGGAGCTGTGATTTTAAACTGTCCCTTTGCAGGGAGGGAACCCCCACAGAGCTGGAAGGAGATCACGCACTCAATCTTTGCAAGAGAGAGATCCAGACCTTAGGAATTTGGGACTAGCCAGATTGAAAGCAAAGGGAGAACTGGTCTCTGCCTGACCCTCTGCCCCCGGGGATGTGTCAGGGGGAGGGGACAGGCGGCTGCCCAGGCTGTCACTCAGCCCAGGGGAGCTGCCGAGCAGCCACATGACCGTGGTTAGCTGATTACTGTTTAACTCACAGCTCGAGGGATTACACGGCCCAGAGAATTCCTGCATGGAAACATGAGCAGCCCTGCACCACCACCTTCCTGCTCAGATGACCTCTAAGGATCAGAGGGTTTTTCCAAGAGTTTTCCTTTACTAAATGTCTCGCCAGGAACGAGCATCACAAGCCCTCCCAAGTCATGCTCGAGGTGCCCTGACAAACAGTTGTTTCTGAGCAGCATTTGCTCCTCTGCCTCACCACCACAGCCAACACCAACTTCAGGGTGCAGCAGCAGTGCCCTGGAAAACACAAATGCTCTCCCACCTGAGCTCATCACACTGATAAAGCCACCACGGCGTCACATCTCGTCTCACATTCAGACATCTGTTTATACCTGAGGTTCTCCCCCCACCTCCATCACAGAAGGGAAAAAAGCTTCCCAAATGACAAGCTCTTTCCTGAGAAATGCTGTGTTCTGCTTCCAGCAAAGCAAATTAAACTAGGTCTAATCCCAAGGCTTTTAAAAGGAAGAAGCAAGCCCTAGACTACAAGCAAATGAACATGAAACAGGGGCAAAACCCCTGTAGCTCATTTATGTTGGAGTTCAGGGACAGTAACACCCATTCCCTGGGGTGTAAAAATCATTTTCTTTGTATTTGGTTAAGTCAGTTCCTACCCTGGAGAGGAGGGCAAGGAAAAGGAAGGAAGCTAAGGAGTTCCTGACCAGACTAATTTTACTAGAATGACTTAAATAAGCTGGTCACTCTCCTGCCTCAGTATTGGCATGCCTTTCTTTGGCTTTCTTTGCTGCCCTGCCTGGGCACAGCCTCCAAAGGGCACCTGCTACAGTGATCAGGCCAACAGAGCAAGAATTTTGTCCTCCTCTTCCCTTCTGCCCTTACCAAAACATACCAGACTGCAGCAACACGCTCTGCCAAAAAGCAGGGCTGCTAAAACACACTGGGAGTGAGAGAACAACGGTGTTATTTCAGGCAGCAGAAAAAAGTGCCGTGGGAGATTAAACATCTGTGACTGCCAAATCAGTATCAGCAGGGCTGAGCCTTGAAACTACAACTCCTGTGCCAGCTACTTCTTTGATGTGCACCATGAACATTTAGGGCACTGCACACGTGCTTGATGTTAATAATGTTTTCATGACCCACGGTCTTGTTAGGGGGAATAAAAATAACCAAAAAAATCAAGTGAGCCAAACCCCATAGTAAACCTTACTGTGGCCCACATGCTACCCACTCACCCCACAGCCACACAAGCACCCCACAACCATACAGATGCCTCAAGGAATTAGTCAAGGATGACCAGCATCATCCATGAAGCTTAGCAAACTGCAGACCTATCTGTATCACTTCTCTCTTAAGGAAACCCTCTGCCTGTGCTGCAGCTCCTGACAGAGACACAGCCTGAGGCCTCGGGATTGCAATGGCCTGTTCAACCCCAGAACAGCGTGTGGTGTCAAAGAGAGTACCTGTAAACATGGCACAGAAATAGGGGCTGCAGGCCGCCAGGACCACGCGGTGGGCTTCCATCTCCACGGTCTCAGCCACAATCACCACATCACAGAGGAGCCTCTTGCTGGAAAAAAACACCAGAAAAGACAAAGGTCATTTCAGAATTCCTGGTCAGGCAAAAAGCTACATCAGTATAGCCTGAAAAAGTAAGTGGAAGACCCACCACTACAGACACAGCACCTGAGCCTCTGCCAAATCCCAGTGCAAGGTCCTCTAATCCTTCAGCTACCAGCTCCCATCACTGTTTGCCTACAAAGCAAAGCCTGAATCCTACTGATGCTGCAGCCCTGCCTGTGGTTCTGCTTTTCCCAGGAAAAAAAATGGAAGTCAAACTAGGCATACACACTGCCCAAAGAACAAAGGATAAGGGGCTCCTTCCACCTCTCAAACAAGTGGGGCTTGGAGAAGGCACAGAAGAGCTTAAGAGTTTGGGCACTACCTGGAGCCAGGCTCTAGCAGGTCGGTAAGAGAAGGGAACACCAGCAGCACTTTGGTCTTTCCACAGGGGAAGGGTAGAGTGGAAAATGCAGTGATTTCGGTACTTCCTTCCGTGCTTGGCCCTAAAGAATGTGACCACCAAAACATGTCCTGGCATTGATGAGCAGAGAGGCTGCCTCTGCCATCTGCCAGAGAGGAGGTGTCAATCACTGGAGTTTATCCATGGGCATGAGGACTTTCTTTACCTCAGGAATTAGTCTGGGATTAAGAGTCACTGGGATAAAGAACTGGGTCCCAGACAGAAACAAAAAAAAAAACCCTTCTAAGCTCCCCCACTGACTCATTGTACAGCTTTGGAAAAGTCACTTCATTAAGGAGTGACCTTTTCTACTCGCCCCACGTCCCTCCTTTGAGGATTCATTAGTTAATGTTTGCACAGAGCTTCGCAGATGCCGACAGCAAAAAGTGCTCAGCCTCCCAATAAGTTGGTTTAAGATGCTTAAGCATACAAATGCAAACTAGGGGTGTTCTTTTCAAATGCCAAGCCTGAAAAAGGATCAGTGTCTGTAAATCTAGATGTTGCCTTCTCTTCAGAAATGCTTATCTTCACACTGAACTTTGTCTTTAGGAAACCTCGTTATCAAATAAACATACACAGAGTTTCTAATGGACTAGGTATGCCTAGTATGTGAACAAAACAGCTGTGAAACAGAGGGTTAAAGTTGGAAAACAGGAAGAAAGCAGGAACTGGTAGTCTGTACTCTATGTTCACCCCAGTTTGGAAGGGGTAAGGGCAATGAGGGGAGCTCTTTATGAGCCTCTTAATGGAAGCTTCCTCATATCCTTCAGCTTATGCAAAAGGTGCTCTGCTCAATTCCTCTTTGGAGTCATCTACAGCCATCTAAAGTACCACTCATAAAATAATTTCATCTACATTTGAAAGCTAAAACCCTAAGTGACACTTAGGGACATGGTTTAGTGGTGAACGTGGCCGTGCTGGGTTAACAGTTGGACTCAATGGTCTTACAGGTCTTTTCCAACCTAAACAATTCTATGGTTCTATATTGCAAATAGGTTAAAAGCTTAGCAAGATTTTTCTACACCCTCTGTATGACATTTCTGGATGCATGTGAAGGGAGACACTATTAATTCAAGGTACCTATTAACACTGATTGTTGACAGCTTAACAGATCACAAGCTCAATGCACGTACAATAGATGTGAAACCTGTATATTCCAAAACAGCAGCAGGAGATGACGGAAAAACGAGTACTCAGAAGATGAAAACATGAGACAGGTGCTTAAGGGCAGCTTTCAGTCTTCTGTATTTTGTCACTTCAGTATTGCACAAAATCTAGCTAACCACAGGCACCAAGAAACATTGTCCATCTCCAGTTATTCCCACTATGCTTCAATTAACAAGGAATAATAGGAGCACAATAGATTTCTGAATATAGCTGCACAAACCTTTATTTTCAGATCCTTTGCTTTCAGTACAAAGAAAGGACCAGAGGGATGCCAGTTAAAAGTAAAAAGGAAAAAAATTACAGCATGCTCCGCTTCATGTAACTGTTACAATATTTCCATTTTCTGTTCCTATGCAACAGAGAATCACTGTCAGATATCTGTGAAAGGAAACGTTTTCAATCATTCTCCACACCAGAGAACGTGTATATTACAGAAAGTACGTAATCCACTGAGGAGAGGTAGCTATTGAAGCATCTCTGAGTACTTTGAGTGTGCCTGAAGAGTAGAGGGCGTTCCTTGCTCTCATCACACCATTTCGATGGCGAGGGAGCACGTACATCCATGTATATGGCACTCATACTTTCCATAGGAATTCTTTTAAAAATCTGGTTTCCAAGTCTATTTGAATGGTAAAGAACTCCAATGAGCTAGTCAGAAAAGTGCTTGCTAAACTTCTGTTTGGTTCAGGATAGCAGCAATGAAGGAACAACTCGTGTTGAACCGCCGCCACCACACTGCTGATGTGATGACAGCAGTTCTTGAAGACTCTGTTCACAGATGTTCTTTCAGCCTCCATTCTCCCTGTACCCACACAGCTGTGTAGAGACCAAGGTGTTCTCTTTTAACTTTTTTCCAATTTGCAAGTAGAGAGCTGACATTCTTCCTGAGCACTTGCTATTTTTTTTTCACCCCTTACTTTGGAGTGCTAAGCCCAGACTGAGTGATGCTGCTAGTTAAAGAGACTAAGAACAGTGCATTAATAATCTTTGGTCTGTAATTATGCGTAGGTGTCTTAATGTCTATAATGTTCTATCACTGGGTTTCAGACCATTATGTCAGTTAAGAACATAGTTTACAGCTGAATTTGCTGTAAGTAATGGAAAAGACTAAATGAATTCTTATCTATAAGTGAAGGGTATTGCTCAGATAACATTTTTGAGCCACAGTTGACTCCTTTTTCTGGGAAGACAGAGGTCTGAGGCTTGGGAGAGCAAACCACCACAAAAGGGCTATATTTTAGCTTCCCACTTGTTGATTAATCCTCTACATGCAACCATTAGCTGTTACAAAGATGGCACAACCTATTTTCTGAGTCTCCCAATCAGCACAATTCTGCTAAACGACAGAGGGTGCCCAGTAAGTCAAAAGTGTACCTTCGTAATTCATTCATGACCTTGAAAGCCTTTCTCATGTGAGAGGGATTGACTGTCACTGTGCGCTGCTCCTTTTCATCTTCAGCTGCCTCAGAGGAACGGGGGCTCTGCTTAATGCTAAAAAGAGGGACAAAAAAAGAAAAAGGAGTAGAAAGTTTGATTCAGTGGCACTTTCTAAAATGAGCATCGTAAAACTGCAGCACAGGGCATTAAGCATGGAGTTATTCACGTGTTTGTTAGTCAGCTCAGGTTCACTACACGAAGAGCATCACAAAATGCAGCTACTTCTGCATGGATGTTGAAAGCCAACTCAGCCTACATTTCAGTCAGCAGAGAAGAAAAGAAAAAAGTGCCAAACACTCGAGGACAAAGCCCAGTCTAACAGGCTTCAGGCCAGGAAAGCAGTATAAGTTGAAATTCAAGCCAGAACATAATCGCCTCACTGAATAGAAATAGACTTCAGCACTGGGAACTACAAGAGTACCATGATTTTTTAACATCCATATGGAGAAAGAGAAGTTTAGCCTTCAATGTCCCATCTGAAAAAGGCAAGCACACAATACATGACTTGTATCTTCTATAGAGGCAAGCAGAAAAGGACTATTAAAACTCCCTGCCCAGCTTCCAAAGCATTAGCTTTACTGAGGCCGCATCCCTTTTCCATTTTAGAAATAGGTCCATTTATTGCCACTGAAACGTATGGAATGAATTATTAAACCTTCCTACCAGAACCACCAGCTCTGCAGCCAATGTCAGCCCAGAAGCACCCAGTGCTGTGCCATGTTTAACCAGGCCAACAGGTGCCTCAGGCACACACATGTCCTCATGACTTTGTTGGGAGCATTGGCTCTTTGCACAGAATTGACAGCGGGTCGATATCTCCACCTCCCCAATCTGCGAGCGCGTCAAATCACTCGTAGCTAAAGGTTTCCACTTGGGATAGAAGCAGCACTTTGAGGCAGGTCCCTGCTCTGTTCACGCCCACGGTTCACCCCTCAAACCCTCAGCAGGCAAAGGCAAATAAAACAAGTCAAGGAGGGCTGTCCGTGTCAAAGCCAACTCGAAGAGAATGGTAGACTTTGGGAGGCAACTCCATCACCACCATGTGCCTGACACGAGACCTCAGAGCTTCCTTCCAAAGGACAGCTTCACCTCTGTCCCCTCCTCCCTGCCACCTTTCTTATTTGGGCTTGTATCATGATAAACCAACACTATTTACAACCCCCTTGACAGTGTGAGGCCCTTGCTGAACATTACATCCTCCCCACTGCCTGCTCCTGACAGGTGACTGTCACCATCACCGTGTCCCTTGAGGACACACAGAGCTCTTCATCCCCCAGCTGTCTGTGGTGGGCTGCACTGTCCTTCTCAAAGCAAGAGGCTGAACAGCAGCCAGGCTGCACACAGCTCAAACACACCCCTGCATACTGAGCAGCCTCCAGCTTTGTGCCTGAGAAAAAGGTTAATGCCAAAAAACAGCCAAGTCCAATTCTTTCACTTTGCTGAGCAAGTGAAATATTTTCAGTCATAAGTGAAGCCGCAAGGCTGAGCACAACATCACTCAGCACATGTCCCAGGGAGGAAGACAACTTCCCAGACTCTGTTACAGTTGTCATCCAATTATCTCAGTATGGCTGGATTAAAAGAAAAAAAAATCAGGAAGGAGAATATCTCATGTTAAAGGCTCAGTACTCAGGGGACTGGTGCCAGGCAGTGACACAACCAGCTCTTCTATCCCTGGAGAAAGCTGAACTCATTCTGTGCTGCACGTACTGCCAGAGGTGTCCACGGGCATGGAGCAGCACTGGCACTCGGCTCTTCCCCAAGCCTGCACACTCCAGTGAGGAAGTCTCCTGGCTCCAGGGACACAGCCTAATTCAGCTAAGCCTCATTGTTGTATCTATCAAAAGCTCTGGTGGAAACCTTAGGCCAGCTGAAGTTTGACCACAGCTTTGAACACCCCAGCAGAAACCCTTGGTTTTTGAACAGCTAAACCTGCTCCTTCGGCAGGACAGAGCCAAGAAGGGAAGAATGAGGCTCTGGAAGTGCAAGTGACTTCACTGAGCTTTCAGTTTCCAAAGCCGGAGCACGTACAGGAAGCAAACAAAGTAAACAAAAAAGAAAGGAAAATAAAAAAAAAAGAAAGTGAAACCAAAAGGCAGCGTCAGAGACAGCCCAAGCAGGACAGCTGGACACTGCAGAACACTGCTCTGGGCATCATCACAGACACGCCTCACGGATCCCAAATCAAGTGATGCACACAGAAGTCATGGGGGTTCTTTAACAAGAACAAGCACACCACCGAGATTTATTTATGAGCACTCCAGTGCTGGAGACCAAAGATCCTTTATGTTCAAACTTTTCCGCTGGCAAAAGACACAGTTCAAAGGACACAGCAAGTTTCGCTGAACACCAAAGTAAATGTCAGATCAACAAGGCTTCATAAAGCCTCAACTCCACCAACATTTGGCTGTGTATTTTAAAAGCAAAAAAATTGCATCAGAATTTTGGGAAAAGATCAAGCAGTTCTTCCCAAAAAGCAGTAAAAAGGTAATTTTTTTAAAAAGCATCCAAAGAGACATCCTGAGCTTTATTAACAGGGGTGGATTTCACAATTTGCCAAAGGCTTACCACAGAAAAATACTGCAGATTGTCTGGTTAAAAACTTGCTTCAAAAAAGATCAAGATATGCTATTTAAAGTTTTTTCCAAATGACTCATATGAAAAAACAGATTTGAAAAATTAATGGCCAGGAGCCTCTAACTCATCTTTGAGACGAACTCAGCTTCCACAGAACTGTGTGCCAGTAATGAACAGAGGATGGTTTTATCTGGGAGAGAGATTTTACACCTCCCTGCACACACTCTCAGAGATCACCGACACATTTCCAACGCAAAAATGCAAGAACCTGAACGCTCCAAGCAAATGCAACCTGCCACAAAGCAAAAGCTGCCCCTGAGAAGAACAAACCAGCACATTGCACAGCCCTTTTCTGAGATTTTTTTTTTCCCCCCCACAAGGCTAAGAATTATTAACTGTTGTAATTTTAATGGATCGAAGCAAAGGAAGAATGGGGTCTTCTGATCAAAGGTATCAGATGAGACCACCCAGACATGCTGGAGCCCCTGAACCCCATGACCACGGGGACTTCCCCCCCAGCACCTTCACGTTTGCCAAGCTCATGTCCTACTACACCAGCAGGACTCGCGAGTCAGCTGCCAGGAGCAATTTGTTCTATTCCTGGGCTATCCAAGGCCGTGCACTGAGTGAATGGACAAATGATTTAATTTCCCTGGGCCAGACAAGCATCCTCTTTATGGACACAGCAGGATTCTCCTAAAATAAGCAGAGAGGCTCTTCGTTCCAGACAGTGCCCACCCCACTGCCACCTCCTGCACGGCATTTAACAACGTCCCCAAGCAGAACAAATGAACCCTGATTTGAGGGTACCCAGTTAATCCAGGGAAGCTAATCAGTACCCCAACAACACCATGTTCCTCCTCTCCAGGACCCCTAGCAGGGTTGGACTCAGGCTTCCCAGGGCTCACAGCCCAGCTCCTGCCTGAGCATTCCCACATTCCGACAGACAGAAAGGTATTTTAAAAACCCCTAACCCACTGTTCTGCTGCCTACATATATCAACTATAAAGTTGGGTTGCCTTAGTTACCAGCAGTAATTACAGATGTCTTTGTAGATTATGTGAAAGAATAAAAGCCTTCCTCAGAGATAAACTGTCCCCTGGCAAGATTATTGCCGTGCAGAGAGCTGGTAAACCCCAGGAACAAAAATCCCAGCTCTGCCAAATCCAATTCTAACCCTGGCTTTATGGGAGCCAGGAGTTCACCCTGAAGGAAGGGTAGCTCTCAAATGCACTCTCCTTCAGAGCAGGGAAGGACGAGTTTCTGCACGTGTTTCTGGGAGAACAGCCACCGGGCTCAGCTCCCAACCCCATGTGGGCACCACGGAGGTCCTTCTCCACCAGGCTCTCCCACTGGAGAGGTGATGGGACTCCAGACATGTCCAGCCCAGCCTCATCCCACTGTGCATCACTGGAGGGGTCTCTGGGAGCTGCTCTAATCTCCTGCCACAGCAGCACAGGCTGAGTTCTGCTCTCCTGGTTATCCCCCAGCACCACAGAGCTTCAGCACCGCAAGCTCAGCCAAAGACTCAACCTGCCCTTCCCACAGCACAGCCAATCCACCGTCTCCACAGGGGCTTCATATCCTTAGATTAACTTAGAAATTACTGGTAACTGTAAATTTTCTAAGGCTATAGAGCTTCTTTGTGGTATATGTTACAATCATGGCCATAAAATGTTAATCTCCAGTTTCTGAGAGGTTTGACATCACTTTGATCTAAAAAAGTGACAGAAGCCCAATAGCAGTTAGTAGGGTTCAAAATTTAAATGCCTCTACTAAGATAAATGGAGACCAAAATATTAATTTAGTCTTAGCAAAAATAAAAATCATTTTACCTTAACTGGCCTTATTCTCTGTTTGGAATCAATGGCCAAAATCACGGCGCAAATACATTATGTCCAGCAGTTTTATTCCTCAAGCCACAGGAAGAAAAATAAGTCAGTGTAACAGCATAGTTATAAAAATCTCAATTTCTGAAACTGTCTTTAGGTCTATACAAAGACAGTAAAAAAATTGTGACTAAAGGAATCCACATACTGAGCAGGCTTTTGAGAGGATTTCAGAGAAATGCATTATCATTAAAACGTATGGGAGGCAGCATAATGGAAAGGATTATTTTTCTTTTAATAGCAATATTATTTTCCTATTTTGTTGAATTTTTTTAGTGCTTGCATCAACACGGAGACATTAGCTCAGAAAAACACACAACTGGCATAGAGCAGATCCCCAAAAGGAGATATTCATATCAAAGGAGACCTCAGGGGAAAAGCAGACTTTGGGAACTACTGAGAAGAAAAGTCTTTGCTGACAGTAATGGAAACAACACAAAATAACTCAAATATGACAATACCATTTACCAAAGGCAAATATTGTGTTTCTCAAACAAATGTCACAAAGACACTGCCTCCACTCAAATATAAAAAAAATCAGGTGTTTTAATATTTTAACAAAAAAAAAAAATTAACATTCCAGGGATTTTTTTCTATTCAAACTCAAACACATCTTGCAAATTCAGAACCAGAGTATCATGACTGACCATCGCCTTACACAATTTCTCCATAAAACTAAAATCCCTATCAGCACAGCAAAAGAAAACCAGGATTCTGAAATATTTTACTGCCAAATGTGAATATTTCAGGTTAATTCCCCCTTGCCCCCGGCTGCTTCTGCCTGTGTGCAATGACATGGGCACATGATACCACTGAACAACCTGGATGTGCAAGTTAACAGGATATTTGAGTCCTGGCAGGCCCAGGGACCAGAGTCAGAGGTGATATGAGCAACATCAACGTGTTCCTCACTGACTACAAAAATGGAAAACGCAGTAATATTAAAAACCAGGGGGAATTCTGCCATCACAAAAGTCACAGAGTGTAAAATCTGAGGACTAATCTGCCTGACACAGATCTGAGTGGAAATGAGGGGCAAAAGCACAAGAACGAGCACAGACCCAGCCCGGGGTGCTCACCCACCGAGGTCATTTTTGAACACCCCCTGCCAGGACTTGCCCCAAGCAGGCACAGCAGCCTCGGCACAGTCCCACACAATGTGCCCTTTCCAAGCACAAAGCAGGTGAATATTTCCAGCTTTCCTTGCCAAGAGTCAAACCCCACATCATTACTGCCTGCAAGCAGTTCGGGACCACCTCCCTCTTCCTGAAAACTAGAAATACAAGCAGTAATTTGGGTAATCATTCCTCACTTCCAGAGGCAGAGAACATGCTGATGGGGACAGTCCTTCATGCCCTAAAAACAGATGGTCTGGAAAAACAGGATAAGGCAAAATAATCCAGGTACTTTCCCGGTGACTTTTTCACCACTGTATCCCCAGCAAAAGGCCTCCAGTCAAAATGAGACCATTGCTGGTAACCATCAAAAAAAGGTAATAAGCAACAATGCCAAGGATTGATCCCAGCCTGGGGTATCAAAACAACTCTGCTCCACTTCCTCAAACACAGACTCACTCAGATAAATAAAGAAAAAAAAAAGGAAATCCCATTCCATGAGCTGGCATCAAGCATGACAAACTAAGATTCCAAGGCACTTAAAATAATTGACATCTGGATTAACATCCAGAGGTGGCTCTCTACAACCCCAGAGGATGCAGAAGCCTTACAATGTAATTTAGAGAGAAACGTGGCAGGATGAAAGTTTTGTTTTGCACATTAAATACACAAACAATTGCATCACTTGAGTCACAGAAGGGCAGAAAGCTGCCCCTTGGAGCTTGGAAAACACCTCCCACAGGCTGCTGTGAATGTTTTGCCTCAACAAAAGGAAAATTTCGAGAATTTGGGGTTTGATTCCAGCTAAATTTTTCAATGTATCATATTTAAACGAAACTTCTGTCAAGCCCTGACTATCAAGTCCTACCAGCAGGTCAAGCCCCCTCACTGTTCCCCCACTCACTGCAAGGTCACCAGCACAAAAGGAAACACTCAGCATATCCTGTTTTTAAAAAAATATTGCAAAAAACCCCCCCAAACCAGCTTAATGTTTAGTTTGAAGCAGCACAAGAGGCTTCTGGTGTGCAAAAGGCACCTGACAGAGGGGAAGAACAAGGGCAGAGCTGAAACACTGGACATCTCTCTGTATCCCTGAGGTCCCTGCGCAGCAATAACATCTTTTATGGGTTCGGTGGGCATCAGGTCGACTCTGTAAACACTTCTGCAGTTTTTGTTGCAGAATAGCTGCCTTGCAGGAAATAAAGTCTATATGGCCCAGCTACCGCGCGAGGGACACGGGGGATCCCCTGCGCTGCCCTAACACCCGTAGGGCACGGCTTCCACACACGCAGGTGGCAAAATCGACCCCCGAAGGCTCCACGGACGTTACAGATTTTCATTCATGACTCAGAAAAGCAGCAAATACCAGCGGGTCTGTCTTCGGCGGAATGCCGAAGCCGGCTGCCCGAGGTTCCAGCCACGAGCAGCGCAGACACAACCCCGGCGTTTCGCGAGGCACAGCGGCAGCTCACCCTCCTGCCTGGCATCCCAACCCCCTGCCTGGCATCCCACCGCCCTGCCCGGCACCTCCATTTTAGCAAACACACACACACACACCCGCGACCTGCCCCCCTCACCTCCTTAATTCACACCCGAAACACATCCCACGGAACCCCCTCCGCTGCCTCGCTGCGGGCACACGGGGCGACACCGCCTGTCACCATGACATTGCAACATCCACGAATAGCTCGGCAGGCGCCCATCGCAGGCGGCATTCCTGCAAGCGGGAAGCAGGGCTGGGAGGGAGGGGGGGGGGGATCCCCTCCGGCCGCGTCCCGCGCAGCGCTCCCCACCCCGCCGAAGGTGCCGTTCCCGGTGCCTTCCCGGCGCATCCCCATCCCCGCAGCGCTGCGGGGCGCGCACAAAGGCCGGCGGTACCCACCTCTCGTCCTCCATGGTGCGGGGCGGGGGGGGAAGAGGCGGCGGGGCCGGCTCAGCGCCCCGGGCCCGGCATGGCTGCGAGCGGCCGCCCCCGCCCCGGGCCGCTTCCTGCGGGAGGGAGCGGAGCGCTGCGAGCCGGGCGCGCCCCGCCGCCCGCACCGCACCGACTGCGGCCCCGCCGCCGCCTCCCGCAGCTCCCTCCCTCCCTCCCTCTTTCCCTCCCTCCTTCCCTCCTCCGGCGGGGCTTGCGAGCGTCTCCGGGCAACGCCGGCGCCGCCCCGCACCGCCCCGCACCGGCCCCGCCGCCGCGGCCGAGCAGCGCAGAGCCCGCCCCGAGCCGGCCCCGCACCCGCGGAGCAGCCCCCGCCGTGCCGCTGGCGGGTGGATGAGAAGAGAGCGGCGGCCCAAAAATGCCTCCGCGATCTGCGGGGCTGAGGGAAAAGTTTCGGTGGCTGAGCATCCCGAGGAGCTCCTTCTCTAGGAAGAAGAGGGTGCCAGACCCTCTAAGTGTCCCCACAGCCCCCCCGGGGGGCTGTGGGGACACTTAGAGGGGCTGGCACCCTCAGGTTCCTCTCCACTTCCCCAATTTGTCAAAACCTTCCAGCCCTTTGTGCAATCCATCAGGCCAAATACACCCTGCACCCAGGCAACATGGGTCCTTCTAAACTGCAGGTGATCTTCAGCCTGAAGTGCTGAACTAAATCACGTTTGCCCTTTTCATTACAGTTGATGCAGGTGCAGAGGTTTTCACACGAATCTTTTTTTTTCCCCCCTCGTTTTATTAAAAGAGTTTTTCAGTTGTATTCTGTAACAGTGAGGCCCTGGAGGTTAACTGTAATAAAGACAAGAAACAGTTGCTTTCATTACTCTTCCATTCACAAAAAAAGTTCTCCTGCAAAAGAGATAAGTATCAAGAGATTTCTCTTGCAAGATGCCATTTCATCTCTTTTATAAATAAAATTACCTTGCTCTTCTGTTTCTCATTAAGCCATGTCCTCAGCCTAAGTTTCATACATCTTTTAAAATGTATCAGCAGTGATGGTTGAACAGATGCAATTGCAGCTTCCACAGGAGGCTTTCAAAAGCTTGTTGAGGATCTTAACTAGTCATCACCCTCATTCTTCAGATAAGAAAACACATCTGAAACTTTAAGGACATTATTAAAGTCATGTGGAGATGGAGAATCCAGAGTCCCATTATTTAAACACCATTTGGCAGCCCCCCTATAAACAGGAGAAATACAGATAAAGCCATGAAGTCAAACCTCACACAGGATTCAGGTAAAATTCCTTATTTCCCCTTCAGAATCCTGTTAAACTATCATTTTAACACACCAAAATCCTCAAGTACGTCCCAATGTCCAGCCTTACACACTTGATGCACAACATGCAAAACTGCAAGATACGAGCTCAAACCTAAACTGAACCAAACCAGCAATACTTTCTTATGTGCATTGACCCACTGGCTTGTGTACCACTGAATTCTACAAATCCTGACAGCAACCACAGAAAGGTAAATTCCAGTGACAGACAAGTAAACCAGTAAATAGTCCTTGCTGGAATGGGACAAAAGTATGTCCCAGTAATCAGAGATTATCTTTAGAGCAGCCTTGCAAAATAATCATGACTGGGTAACAACCCCAAGTCAGAAACTTCTTGCTTGTTTTTAGGTTCAGAGATTGGTCTCTTGTAAAAACTATCCAGCTAAAAGGAATACGTAACACCTGATGGGTGGAAATTTTCCAGCCTCTTTCAAAAATTCCTAGTCCCAGGTAGTCCTAAATTCCTCCTACATCTAATCTACCTTCAATCACTGACAACATATAACTGATGCTCAGAGCAGAAAGGTCCACAGAGCTCCTGTTCCAGCCAGTCCCACCAACCCTTGGCCCACCAAAACCTTTCCAGATTCCTGCAACAATCTTCAGATCTACAGTGAAAGACCAAACCCCCCAACTCCAACGAGCCACAGGGAGAGGAGAGCAAAGCATTGCCAGTGTCCCCATGGCAGCAAGGAATTTCTTCAATAAAAATGGCAGGAAGGGAGGGAATAAAAACAATTCCTGCCAATCTGATCCAAAACTACCTACTGGCCTTAAATCCAGCAGCTGGTTTAGCCCTGAGGTTGTAAGTAAAGGACATTGAGTGCTGACAAGAATTTAATTCTGTGAAGAGCCCCAATACATTTGGAAAATATCCTGCCAATCTCCACAGCTTCTCCAGAAAGCAAACTTTATCAAGGTGGGAAAAAACCCTTCCTAGCTCTGCAAGGCAAACTGCAAGAGCCCTGAATCAGGATCATACAGATTAAATACAACAAAAACAATGATTTGGGAACCCCTCACTTCACTGTACATACCTGTTTCCAGGTATATACCAATATACAGGTTCCATAGATCCATATCATAAGCAATTTCCTATCTTTAGCACCTCTCCTGTTTAGCTGCATAATCCCCTCCACCAGATTATTAGTCAGCTTTCTTAAAAAATAATCTATGGCTTTGGCACTGAAGAGCTGGTAAAGGTGTACATAAAACACTGCATTCATGGAAGCTTCCAAAGTTGCATCTTCTCAGCCTAAATTGTTTTTCAATCTGTTGGGTTTTTTTTAAAGACATATATATATATTTAGCTATTTATATACTTAGATAAATAAATATATGTTTTATATATATGTACATTTTTATTAATGTATATATTAAGTATATATATTTATCTTTGAGTGATCAAGCTGATCTGACCCTGAAGCTGGTCCTGTTTTAAGGGGTGTTTGAACCAGATCATCTTCAGAAGTCCCTTCCAACTAAACTTATTTTGTCATTCTAATTAAGTATTCATTTAGAGAGATCTGCATTTAGACCATATGTTTTTTGGGAAAAGGTCCATTAAGGAAATTAATATAAGAAAAGCAGTGTAAGGTATCTATTAAGATAGCTGCTTTGGTATCTCCGTGGTGAACTGAAGTCACTCTGAGGTGGTGCTCAGGTACTGCCCTGGCTCCCAAAGGACCAGGAGCTTGAGATGTCTCAGCAGGGAAGGCCTGAAGGTCCCTGCTGCCCAACCAGTGCTCGAATTCAGAGCAGGCTCTCACATAACAGAACCAAAACAGCAGCTAAAATTTACCTACTGCAGCAACTCACAGGGATTCAGGTTATCACCAGGCTCAAAAGGAAGCTCTAGGAGACCTTCTAGGTAAGGACCTCCCGAGAGCTGGAATCAGTGATGATGTGGCAGCTGAAGCAGTAGGAGACCCCCGAAGCACTGGTTTCTAAATGTGATTCATAGAGCAGAGGGCTGGAGCACCTCCCCAGCACCGTCCCCCCGGATCCCTCCCCAGGCGGAGATGCTGCGGGAGCCACCGGCATCTCCAGCGGAGCTCCAGACTGTTGCCCTCTGCTGGTACACGACCCCTTCCCACACTCCCGCCTGCCACAAGCCAGCAAAACCGGGCTTTAGACATGCACTTTCCTCTAGTCTGTCAAATAAACCACCACTCCTATAAAAATAGTAGTTTTATTCCAACAGCTTCATAATAACCACCTTCAGAGTAAAAACCCTGGTCATCTTCACCCCCCCAGCTGTGCTTTCTGGGGCCTGAGCTGTTCTACTGTTTACCCTACACAGCAGGAACCCACCAGCTGCAAACATCCTTCCTGCTGCTCCTCTGGCTCTTCCCTGTAGCATAAGCCACGGATGTCACCCGCAGTCACCTGTGTCAGAGGCACAGACTTCCTGCCCTGCAGTCACATTATGTATTTGTCAGAAACCTGCAGGAAGGTTTGCAGATAGATTTTATCGTTTAGAATTGAGTGCTCAAAAGGAAAAAAAAAAACAACATTCAGGAAGAAAGCTGTAAAAACAACTGTTGTGGGTGCTGGAGCAAAGGCAAAGGCTGGTATTCAGATGCCTAAACATCAGCAAGTCTCTCTGCCTCTCCTCAGAGTCCATCTATCTACTGAAGTTCTCACCACAGGCTGAACACGTGGACTTGAGAAAAAGTTTAGGCTATGGTCCAAAAAGTGGGATTTTTTTTCCCCAAAAAATTTTTTGCATAAGATATCATTTTAATGTGATTCTTCAACTTTAAAATATAACCCTTAATGTTTCCACTATTCCCTTCTGTAATAAGTGAAAATTGCCCATATGCTTCATGAAGATGTATGGCTTAATTAATATTTGTATACTGTAACTCAGAAAGACCAGGATAAACAAACCTATTCTCATTCAGGATCTCACAACCATAACCCAAGTCTCCTTACTATTAGTCCCTGTACACTCATTACCTCACTCTCTTCCTGAAATCTTTAAAAATATTTGATTTCTTGTTCTTTGCAAAAGCCAAGAAACACAGTCCACCACCCTTGCATTGTAACATAACATGCTGCAACACCAACACAAATGGACATCATGTAGCTGTCACACACAAAAATTAAGGCAAGACTGTTTCTGCAGGCACATTATTTTACCTGAACAGCAAAAGCTGTCTCAGGCAGCATGTCTTTCTCACCAGTAACAGATTATCCTGCTTGGTGTTTTCTGGACAAACTCCTTTTTCTGTCCAATCTCCATAGCATATTCAGAGTGGGAACTGTATTTAAAGGGCTCAGCTTGGGTTCCTGTTCACTTACTGGACTTTTGTGGTGTGCTTTTCAGGGCTCAGCTTTCCCATCCTCTCATCCAGGCAGAAGAGCACCCTGTGAGGGAGAAAGAAAACACACTTTGAGAAGGCATCAGAGAGCATGTGGCATCAGCTCACTGCAATCTTTTGGAATAGAGCAGCACCAGCAATACAAGCCCAGGTCCTCCTTCCCAAGGCGATGTTTCTCAACTCCCTCTCTCTCATCTGACTCCCCAACATACCAAAAACAAGAGCTCCCCGTTGCCACCAGCTACCCACAAACCCACGGTAACATTTCCAAAACACACGTGCTGCTGATTCATCACCAAGCTCGTGCCTCAAAGAAGTTGTGAAAGCCAAATTGATGCTGCAGAGTGGAAGCCCAGATTCGAGCTGGTGCTGGGTGAGGAAAAGCAAACTCCTGTAACAGCATCTGAATGACGTAACTAGAGAAAAATAATTTGCCTGCTTTTAAGACTGCAGGAAATAACACAGGTGGGCTTAAAGGGAAAGGCACAGCGATGCACACCAGGTCATTGACTGCATGAGCTGGAACTCCTTGTGCTACTGGGGATCTCTCTTTTCCGGGATACATCTCCATGTAGAAAGCTGGCACTCCTCTTGCAGAATGCACTTTGCTAAACACCTTATGCAAGAGGCATCAGCAATTACAACTACAACCACCCTGTAGTCATCTCAGGAGAAAAATCCTGAATTTGCCACCAGGACCCAAAGGAGCTCTCTCCAGTAAAGGGAGCGCCATTATTCCAGCAGTGGAGGAAAGAAAACAATTAAACAAGCCCAAATGAAGTCCCACAGTGAAGGACTTTGGCCAGATTTGTTACCCAGTAAACTTAACAGATTACTAAAACCTGAAGAGGTACTAGATAACCACAAGGAGAGAACTGGGAATTTAGCTTTAGAGATCTTTCACAACACTGCCAGAGGAACAGCCAACGAGCTCGAAACCAGAGGACATCCCTACTGAGGAGGGAGGGGACCTGGAGGATGAAAGAGGGGTAAACTCTTTCAAAACACAGCTGATAGTGCTGTGCTTGTATACAATAAGCAGGTAAGCACAGCCTCCCCCCAGGGCTGTGCCCTGCCCATGCTGCAATTTGCTCACCAGGGTGTGTGGTTGGGAGAGGAGGCTTCCCACCAGAGCTGTGCCAGTGTGCAGCAAAGAAAACAAGATCATTGATCCACAGAGAACAAGTAAAAAGCACAGGAACTTCCAGTCCCAAACACTACTTGTGCATTTTAACCAGCATTGCTTTAATCCAAATCTGTGCTGGAAACAGGGACAGGACTCCTGACCTTTCTTCTTCCCAGTCAGTGCCTGCAGTGACTACACTCATCCTTCCTTCCCCCAGGGGTTTTGTAGAAAGCAAATTTTCTTACAGAATAGAAAAAATCCATTGTAAAGCTATAGAAAGCAACAAAAGTTACAGAAATGACAGAAGAGACTGAGATGATATTCATCTTTTATATTGACTAGATTACAGCCTAACAGCATGTTTTCAGATGTGTAGTTTTGCCTGTCTTTCCCTTCAACGAGCATTCCCAGGAGAGAAGGGCTTCTGTGAGACAAACCAGTTGGCAATTCCATGGTACAAAGTAGCATTTGAACAAATAAAGAATTTTCAGATTTGTCAGTTCGTTCTGCTTCTAAGGAATTTTTCTGCAATGTTAATCAGTGATTTGTACTTTGATGGTGGTGAGCAAATGTGCATCTTGACACATTTCCAGCCAGAAACGTAATCCCTTTCTAAACTGGCATCAATTCCTTACTGCATTACTCATGAAAAGAGATATTTTTAGTAGTTTGATGAATATAATATGTACCAAAATTGCACATAGCTCAACATAGTCCAATTCTTTTTTTTTTTTTTCTGGAAGAGCTGTTCTTTCCAGATCTGTGTCTTTTCCATTTGCGAAAGCATTTGGGAATGAAACTGCACACATCATGCTAAGAGGGTCAATATCCAGATGCCTCAGACAGATGGCATTATTAGTCTGCCTGGGCTTGACATCTAGTTTTCAAAGTTAAGGAGCTTTGGTTACTTGGATGGCTGACAATCTGAGAATAGCCCAAGCTCTAAGCCCAGCGTTTACTGCAACAGCAACAGGCAACACTGCAGCTTTGCCTAAACAGACTTTGAGCAAATAAAGTTACACCAAGATTAACCACACTGAGAACACACTTTAAAAAATACTGTTTATGATTCCTACTGGCAAAGGCCAAACCATGGACAGAGAACTGGACTTGAATTTTATTTTTTATGCTGGCTGGTGTTGTTTTATTCTTTTGTTACAGCCTAGACCTGAACTGTTCCATCTTTTTAGCTGTTCAGTCTATTCAGTATATAGAGCTACAGGAAATAGAAAAATCTAAAGAATGTCTCTTCTGCACTGAACTACAGCTTTATAGCCCTTGTTCTTTCAGTGTTCCCACTGCCCATTTTCCCAGCAAGATGTTTTTAAGGGGAATATAGATAGGATTAAAACACTCTGAGAACCATACAAACAAGAGATATCAGTTCAAAAACTACTATTCCCTCCCATTTATACATAACAGAAATTGATGAGAGTTCTGGGAGCAGAGAAGGTAAAAAGACTAGGATTTGTCAAAGGAACATCAAGGAGGAAAGCACTCAAACTCCATCAGCCCCTTTACAAGTCCTAGCTACAGAGGTAAATGATAGAAAATTCCTAGGGAAAAACACAGAGAGACTTTCACTCTGTTCTGAGAAATACACACCTGACACTCATCAACAGTTATACTTACATTACAGCACAAAGAAATACTCATTAAGGTAAGTGGAAGTAGAGGTAATGCCTGTGTGCACACATACACATGCCAGAAATAATAGAGTGGTAATGCTTCAATAGATCTAAAAAATGCCTATCAACAAAAGCAAATAGTGCTTGCCCAGGCTGGCTCAGATGTCCCTGTGGTGTGCTTGCATCGTGAAATACATTTTCAAGTGAAGCAGGGATACAATTGTTTTATTCATTCAAGAAATACAAAAATAACAAGCAGAAAACTCATCCTTAGCGGATGCATACATCAGATCACAGAATCAGTTATGCAAAACATATTAAATAACTCACTGTTTTGTAAACCACACCTCTGGCTAAGGTGAAAGACTGAAATTTTGGGTGTTACACTTTCAGTCACCTAATATTAATCCAAGGTATTATGCACAGACAGTTTGGAAAACGTACTGAAAATGCCTTCTTCCTAAGAGCTCTGAAAGTAAAGGTCTGGAACAATGTAAACCACAGAAATGTGGTACCAACTGTTGATTATGTGATAAACACTAATCCATAATATCTACAACAGGACAAGCAATGCTAATCTAAAGGCTTGGCTAAGCTGCCTTCTATCAGAAAACCAACTTCTCCCAGACTGTCGGAGCAAAACCCCGTTCTCACAGCACACACCGTGTTCTGTTCACTGTGTGCACATCACAGGGGTGTCCTGCAGGTTATTTCTTAGACACCAATTAACAATTTAAGCCAAGCTTTTGCATTTTAGAATGAACATTCTGAGGCACATGGAAAAAAGCACCTGCTCTATTTTCAGACTTGAATGGGAGGTTGGGGTCCTCAGCACCATTCCAGCTCAGACCCTTTCCAGCAGGAGAAGGAATGCCATTATTTTGGGACAATAGTATCAGCTGACAGGGCAGAATAATAAACCAGTGTTCTGATCTACACCATCCACTTAGGTCTTCCAATGCTAAATGATAGCAAAATTTGCTTTATAGAAGGGATCTAAGTTGGAGGGAAGGTAGGAGCAAAGCACACCATAAAGCATTTGAGAACTTTAACATTTTTAGACATCTTAAATATTTCTGCTTCACAGGTCGTTAAGTGCATGTGTAAGAAGTACCTGACAGAGTTCAGGCACCTCCTGTCAGTGCCCAGCTCTGCACACCCCAACCTCCTACAGGTCTGGGCTCCTGTGAGTGCTGTGAGAGACCCAGAGCCAGCACTGGAGCCTGAACTGCAGCTGCACCACTCGCAATTATCGCAACACCCAACACAAACCCGAAAGCTTGCTCAGCTCTGGAGGGCAGGGACTGTCCACCCAAGCACACTAGAGAGCCTGCAGGGCAAGACACAGCTTTTATTTTGCAAGTCTGTCACTGCTGTCAGTGACCCACAGAGATTTGCTGCCACTGAAGCTGTTTCAGCCAACACTTACCACTGTTCTAAACCAGCTTTTCATCACCTACTGTAAAACAAACACGTAGGAGGTACTTCCATCACCTTGTGCAAGTATCATTATATTATGTATACAGGTGTTTCAGCATGTTTCCTTTTAATGCAGTAGAAGCCAGTATTATAAAAGTGTGAGTTAGGCTAATTCTATTAGCCAAATAAAACGTACAAGTCATACAAGAAGCAGAATCAAGAACAAATTATACTTTAGAGTAGACATGGACACCCATTGCTATTAAAAAACTACATGTACATCACAACACAGTCTGAAAAGTTTGGTTTGGGGAATTTCTTTTTGGTCATGCAGATTACAAAAATAAAAACAACTTCTGTGTTTTAAGAAAACTACTACACTTTTACTTTATTAAATGTTAAAAGTAAACCAGTTGCTCTCACTATTCCATTTCTCACAGGTGACACCAGCACAATCCAGTATTCAGTTCTGAACAGAAGGCCATTAAATTACTGACATATTTTCAGACATAGGAACTTCAGAACTCAAACTAAGGGACAGCAAACTAAAGTTACTTTATTTCTATCTCTGTGACCACCCTAAAGCAACTGTGAAATCACAAACTTTTACATGCCAGCTACAACACTTCATGTCATCTCAGTTCTTCCCACACACCTCTGTGAAGACAAATCCACCCAGGGGGCAGAAAATATTATTAAATACCTTTAAATAAATAAGCAAGGCTTTATCAACAAATCTGATTACTAGGAACTGTACTAGAAACAGCTCTGTATTCAAAGGTAAGTCACTGTGTCTTTAATGCTACCCGATACAGATTTGCATCTTTCTATACCCCATGGTACATCCCAGCACTGCTGCCCCAAGTGCTGACACGAGCCTCTCCAACATCACCTGCAGTGTCAGAAGAATTTCTTGCTCCAGAGAGACAGGGCAGAGCAAATGCTACTTAAGACACCACAAAACACTGTTAAACAGGTGACAGTCTTTTCAGGAAGATACAAGGGCAGCACACTCCCCAATACAGGTGCAATTTCTGGGATCAACTCTTTAGCAGACATGAGTCCTACAAGGACTATTGCACAGAGATAACCAAACAGCACATTTCAGTACAAGGGTTCCCAAACTGTCAGATTTCACACACAAAGTCACCTTTTTAAAAAAACCTACTTGTTTCTAGTATCAACATATTCTGCCACGGCAGGTAACATATGAAAAGACCATAAAGCTG
The DNA here is from genome assembly GCF_025592945.1 of Manacus candei. NCBI lineage: Eukaryota > Metazoa > Chordata > Aves > Passeriformes > Pipridae > Manacus > Manacus candei. The sequence goes on along the minus strand of NW_026138085.1, from coordinate 14,617,428 downwards.
TAGTTGGTGCACAAACCTTTACCTTCCCCAGTCAAATGACAAGCCACATCATGACAGTGAATTTTACCATTTCTCTCTGAACTAGGTTGTTCCTTGATAAGGTTAAGGCAACTCACCACTGCGAGGGACTAAATCATACACCCAAAACCAAGACATAACCTAGAACTCAGTAGCTCATTTCAGCTACAAACAGGAGAGCTGTGCTTCAAGTGAAGTTCAAGGATGACTGTCCAACATGGTTGTAAAGTGCAAAGGTACAGTAAGAACTTCAAGCTGAAATAAAACCACCTGAAGCTGTGTGCTGACAAGAGCTGGCACTTGCAGTGTTTTACAAACAGTTCTCTGAAACTACTTTGATTTACAACATATCAATGATGCTGGTTCACAACAGAGGCTAACAAGCTTTTGAGACAAAAATTACAATGTAGTTGCAAACGGCAAGTTATTTGGAAACTATTTATAAAAGCTAAGCTAAGCCAAAGGAACCAGTCTCGCTCTAAGAGACATAAATTACCACAATCAAGAGGAAACTCAGCTCCTGGTTTAAATCCTGATGATACCAAAAGGTTGTCCTGTTTATTTAAGCACAAGTGATTAAGTTGATGCAGTTTCACTTCTAATAGCAACAGAAAGACTCATTTCAATTAAAATCAGCACCAGGTTAGATTGACATCAAACAGCAACAGTACCTTGAAATTTCATGCGAAATCCTTCAGCCCAGAAGCACAAAGCCCTAGACACTTAACTTCCCACTGGGATCAGTGGGAATTACATGCCTAATATCTTGCATATCTGGAGCAAAGCAAAAAGCAGGTTTTACGATGCAGTCCCATGAAGCATCAGCATAAAGGACTAAGTGCTTAGAAACCTGAAGTCAAAACAACTTTGTACTTTTGAAATCCATGCCCCGTATCATATATACTCTCACTCAAGCATATAAGGAATTCAAATCTTTTATTTGATATCCATAAACCCATAAACGTTGCTATTCTATATTTCTATGCAGGAAGGCAGTTTTCCCCTAAAACATTATGCTTTTTAATAAACAACAAACTTTTAATTCTATTGCGTGAAAGGGCTACAAATATACATTTGTTAATCAAGCAGACTACACAGATATTTTTGCTTTACAACTGGCACCTATATTGCTGGTACACTTGCTGGCTCAGTTCTCAGAGCACTTTGCCCATGGAGTTTAGGTTACCACTTTCTGAAATATGGGCAACTGCAATTATTATTAAAAAAATTACGTGCTGAGGCAGGTATTGCAAATCCATTCCTTTTTTTTTGTTTCCCAGTCAGTACTCACAGAGCCCATCTGTATTCACAGTGCAGGTGTCATTGCACTCTACACCAATCTGGTGGCATAAAATAATGTTCAAAAGTCTGGTACAACTGTTAGCAAACCGGTTTTGCTCCCGTTTTAAGGAAGCCCACAGCACGGAGCTGCCATCCCGACAGTAGATGGAGCTGCGAGAATTCGCCGGGAAGTTTAAGGAAGGACAATAGTTCCGAGTGAAAAAGTCTGTTAACCCGGTACTTTGAAAACAAGTACGTGTTAAATAGAAGGGACAAATGTCGACCCTTTCCTGGAAGGAATCACACACAGACAAACCCATAAGAGGACTTGAAAACTAAGCAATCGGAAATTCTGAACATTTTATATGAATGAAGCACATGCTTAACACAAACTGTTTCATCAAAACTACACAGTACATACGTTGATGGAAAAATCCTATAGAAAAAAATTGACCAACCATGTCAGCACGTCAAACTGCCTAGTACAAGATGGTGGATGCACACGAACTAAGTGAGAACGAGAATTTAAAAAACAGACCACATCCACGGATTAGTACTTCAAAAATTTCTCTGTCAAGTGTTTCAAAGCCACTAGCAAAAAAGTCAGTTAGGACCTTTACCGGCAACAAAATATTTACTCTAAGTACATAAGAGATTTTTAAAGCAGAAGAACACTTGCTTCAAACCTAGAAAAGCCTGAAAACCGTACGGAATTGATCCTAGGAAAAAAAATTAGACGTGTAAAGGTCAATGAACACAATGATTTATTTAAAAAATAAAAAACGTAAAAACCATTTTTTTTCCTCCTTTACAGAAATGTTAAAGTCAGTCATGGGATCCGAGTAGCTTTTGTAGAAAAAAACGTAGTAGCCAGGTATCGAGTCCTTACAACAAAGGAAATTCCCCCCCATCCCTCCCCAGTTTTTACTCCAGATCAGCAAGACATTTCCCACCCCACACCCCCCCAAAAAACAAATTAAAACAAGACATTTTTCGTTGCTAGTATAAAAACGACCAAGGTCCAAGTAATAATAAAAAAATAGAGTCCATCAATGACTGTAACACAAAGTATGTGTATGTGGGGCCAGTCCATCTTCAGAGAGAACGAAGTGGCACAGGCAGCAGAGGCGACCCTCAGGGGGCATTTAGGAGCCGCTCCCACAGCAGGGAGGCATTTAAAAAGAGCTGCCGTTCGGCGGGTGAGGGGAGAAACCATTGAGAAGCTGCCCCGTATCGAAGGGAGGGCTCTCCACGCCTCCCTCCTCAATGGGTATGGGCACTCCAAGCTCAGAACGAGCCGCCCCCGTAGCCTCCCCCACCGTAACCTCCTCTGTACGGTCCACTGTTACTGCGGCCCCCCCAGTTGCCGCCCCCTCCTCCACCTCCTCCGCCGCTCTTCATGGGGCCGTAGGAGGACTGGTGCTGGCTGTAGCTGCCGAACCCGCCGTACCCGTTGCCGTAGTCGCCGCCGCCCCCTCCGCCGCCGCCTCCGTAGGACCCGCCGCCGTAGGAGCCGTACCCGCCGCCTCCGCCCCCGCCGTAGCCGCCGTAGCTGTTGTAGCCGCCGCCCCCTTTGGAGAGCCCGTTGTGATCCCGGTTGCCGGAGCCGCCGCCGCCCCGGCCCCTTCCTCCTCCTCCTCCTCTGCCTCCCCGCGAGGGCCTGGAGGAGCCGCCGCCGCCCCCGCCCGCCTGGATGTCCTCCTTGGGCACGGCTTTCTTGACCTCCACGCGGTGGCCCTGGATCGGGTGGAACTTGACCACGGCCGCCTTGTCGGCGGCGTCGTGGTTCTGGAAGTAGACGAAGCCGAAGCCGCGCTTTTTCCCGCTCTGCTTGTCGGCGATGATCTCGGCCTTCTCCACGGGGCCGAACTGGCTGAAGTGCTGCACCAGGTCCCCTTCACCCACGTCCCCCTTCAGGCCGCCCACGAAGAGCTTCTTCACCTTGGCGTGCGCGCCGGGCTTGGCCGAGTCCTCCCGGGACACGGCCCGCTTCAGCTCCACCGCGTTCCCGTCCACCGCGTGGGGGGACGCGGCCATGGCGGCGTCCGCCTCCTCCACCGCCGAGTAGGTGACGAAGCCGAAGCAGCGGGAGCGCTTGGTCTGCGGGTTGAGCACGACCACGCAGTCGGTGAGGGTGCCGTAGGCCGCGAAGTGCTCCCGTAGCCCGGCCTCCGTGGTCTGCACGTTCAGCCCGCCGATGAACAGCTTGCACAGCTGCGAGTTCTCCATGCTGCCGCCGCCGCCGCCGCCGCGCCTGGGCCTGGCCCCGAGACTCCTCCTCCTGTTCGGGGGCAGCAGCTCCGGAGGTTTTTTCCCCCCTTGCTCCGTCTTGCCGCCTCTTCCCCCCGCCGCGAGCAGCGCGACCTCAGGGCTGCGGCGGCCGCCGGCGGTGGGTCCCTGGGCGCGGCGCGGCGCCTCCGCTCCCGCCTCAGCGGCCCGGCAGCGCAGTCGGGGCCTCCCCGGTGCCGCCGCTCCCGCGGAAAGGCGGGCGGGGGTGGGGGCGAGCACAGGGCGCGCACAAAATGGCGGCGGCGGCTTCTCGGGAGCGCGGCCGGCGACTGGTGCCCACACAAAGGGGCCGCCGGGAGCCCCGCCCCCCGCGCACGCCCCGTGCTCCTCCGCGGCCAATGGGGGCGCGCCGCCAGCGCCGCCAGCCACTCAGCTTTAAGGGGGCGGAGCGGTGGGCGCGACGGACGCGCGCGGCGGCCAATCAGAGGGCGCGACCCCCGCCACGGCTCCGGGGGGGTGCGCCGGTTGAAGGACGGGGCGGGCGGCCAATGGGGGGCGCGGGACGCGCTCGGCGCGCGCCGAGCGGAGGGGCGGGGCGATGCGCCGGGCCCGCGGCCAATCGGGGTGCGCGCTGCGGGACGGCGCGCGCTCCCTCCGCGGGCGGCCCCGCCCCGCGGCGCGCGGGGGGTCGCGCGGGAGCGTTTGAACGCGGGGACCGTTGGGAGCCCTGAGGGGGGACCCGCCCGGCCCCTCACGGAGCCCCGGGCGGGGCAGGGGGGCGGGCACCGCCGGGGTCACCCCGGAGCACATCGCGCAGCACGGCGTCCTCGCGGTTCTGGGGAGATCCCATACCGTCTCTGGGCAGTCTGTGCGCGGTCACTGCACGGCAAGGTTCTGCCTCATGTTCAGGTGGCCCTTCTCTGTGCATCAGTTTCTGCCCGTCGTCTCGCGTCCCATTGCTCGGCACCCCCGAGCAGAGCCTGGTCTCTCCTCCTAAGACCCCCTTTGGACACCGACACTCCCGGACCCGCGGGCACAGCCCCGCCGGGCTCTGCTGTCCCTCTGTGTGTCCCTCGCCTCCCTCTCAGGGCATCGCCAACTGCGAATTCCTCGCTCCCCTCCGCTGGGGTTTACCCGCTCCGGTCCGTCCGCTTCCTCTTTGCTCCCTCATAGCGGTGGCTCTTCCCACCGTTGTGTTCATCCATCCCTTTTCAACACACTCCCGGTCTGTTTTCTCAGAGGGACGTTGAGGGGTCGGAGCGTGTCTCGGGAAGGGAACGGAGCTGGGAAGGGGCTGGAGCAGCAGGAGCGGCTGAGGGAGCTGGGGGGGTCATCCTGGAGAAAAGGAGGCTCAGGGGGGACCTTCTGGCTCTGCAACCCCCTGACAGGAGGGGGGAGCCGGGGGGGGTCGGGCTCTGCTCCCAGGGAACAAGGGACAGGAGGAGAGGGAACGGCCTCCAGCTGTGCCAGGGAAGAGTGAGATTGGATATCAGGAAAAAATTCTTCACAGGAAAGACTGTCCAGCCCTGGCACAGCTGCCCAGGACAGTGGTGGAGTCACCGTCCCTGGAGAGATTTAACAGAGGTGTGGATGTGGCACCTCGGGACATGGGTTAGTGGTGGCCTTGGCAGCGCTGGGGGAACGGTTGGACTCGATGAGCTCGGAAGGCTTTTCCAACCTGAAAGACTCTGTGATTCCTTCTCACTCACTTTTCCAGCTACTGTTTCCTCCCCCGTTTCCCAATCCTCTTTCCAACTCTATCACTGCCTCCTCATCCTTAAATCTCTGAAAAGGAGGTATTTTCTCAGAGAAATAACTAGAGTTCAAGGGTATGTGAGCCCTATGAAATGACTAATAGCGAGATCAATTTCCTTTCCCTTTTTTCTTTTTTTTTCTTTAATAGTACCTTAAACATTGCCAGCATGAAGACTGCAGCACTACTTTCAAATTTAGTGAATTTTTCACCAGACAGGATTTTTTTTTTTTTTTTGTCTTACAGCCACTGGGGTTTATGTTAAAAATTACACAGGAACTAAGAATGGCTTTTGCGGTGAAATGTTGTTTCCTTGAAGGTCAGTTCACAGTGTGGTTCAATTCACCCACCGTTACAGTTTTGCACTGGGCACCATGTCAGGATGTAATTCCACAGTTGTCTGAGCTGATATGCTCTGGGATTGCTTTGCTCCAGCCCTGGAATCCTGCCTTTTCCCATGTGCCAGCCTTGATGCTTGTGCAAACACACAGCAATGCACTTAAGAGAACTGAGACAGCCAAAAATAATTTTATCACGAAAAAGAACTTAAGTTTTCAGCTGCCTCAGCTTTCTGAAACAGTTTTTTTTTGCATGATCTGCTGGTGCTGGCAGGAGGAAGGAAGCAGAACTGCAACAGCCCCCTGATGGAGATGAATTGGAAATGCTCCCTTGGAGACTGGCAGACACAAGTGTAACACTGACTGTGCTGGAAGGTTGGTTAACCACAGCCCCAGAGGAAGTCCAGAGAGGCTGAACATGATGTCACATGTTTAAATCCATTTATCTCAATGCATGAACAGACACAATCATTTTATCTGGTAGAAAAGAGAATATGCTCGTAGTGTCACTGAAGTGTTTGTGGTTTAAAAATAAACAAATATATCCTACTCTATTAAATAAAAAGCTTCTTCCCAGAGGCCATCTGCAAGCTCCACACAATTACAGGAAACACAAAACTATATTTCGCTTACTAGTTATTGTAAAAACTGTGTGGCCCTTTGCCAGAAAAATTAATATGTTTCATGTAGAAAATAATCCATGAGAGTTTTATAGACCCATAATAATTTACAGCAAAAAGGAAGAAAATTTAAGAGGAGCTTCTCGTGGCCTCAGTGGATAACAAAGAAAGAGAAGGCTTGTTTGCAGCTCACTTTCTCTGCCTGAGAACAAGACAGACAAGTAGGCTAAAGAAGAGATCAGAGAAAGGAGTCACTGCTTGCATCAGGAGGAGGACATGAGGGTCTTTAAGATGTGAGTAAATCAGTAGGAAAAATAAGTCACTGACACTACTCAAGTGTAGCCCAAATCCTTCCTCTTCATTTGCACTTCTGACTCGGTTGATTAATGAAAGGAAAACGCCTTTCAGACAAACATTCCCATCACTTGCAGGTGAAAATGTCTCCTCTGACACTACAGAAAGGCCAAACTCCACTTGACCTGGTGTCCTTCTGTGGCCCTGGGGAAGGAGGTTTCCTAGACAGCTGAGCATCAGTTTCTTCTGAGTCTCCCAGACTTTCATACTTCCCAAGTCATCTGAGCTGCTGTGGAGATTCCAGCCAGACCTCTGCAATTCCTGTCAGATTCATGCCTGGTGAGGCATCCAGTCACCTGATCTGTGCAGCCAGGCACTTGTTATACACATTCCTATGAACTAGGTGGCTTTCCCTGCTCCTGAAATGCCCTTTTCCACCATACCTTTGAACTGTTTCTAACTGTAAATGAGTAAATGCATAACTCCTACATGTTTAAAAATTCCTAGGAAAGCAGCATGCAAAAGAAATATGTACTCTTCCCCTTCTGACAGGGAAGTTGCAGCAAAACATTGTTTCAATTCTGACAGCAACCTGTAGAATAAATAAAAATCATTGTGTAAGCACCTGAAATTTCTAAATTTAGGCACTTTTTCAGATAAAAGCTCCACCTGTGTCATCCACCTAAAGGAAATGTATTTCTCAAACCAGAAGCACTGGCCAAATAATGCCCTATGTTAAATGTCATCATAGGATATTTTAGTTAGAGTGTCCTTAATTAGAGTGTTAGAAAGAAACCACATCGTTTTCATGCATATAACTTCCCAGTTATTCCAGTAGAAATCATACTGTCTGGAGTCCACAGGAGGGCATCACTGCTTAAGAGATCATAAAAAAGACATCTGAACAGTCCCTTTCCAGCACTAGGCTTCCTATGCTACTATATATTCTGAGTAAAAGATGATACAAAATAAGTTATTAAGGAATTGTTTATATCAATTTTTGTCACTAAAGAAACACACTCTTGTCCTGCTCTTCAGTGAGTCCAAACTGCCAAGACAGAAAAGGAACAATGAAGTTTTGGAAAAGAGCATGAGGGGCAATAGAAGAACATTAGTCACAAGTAGCTCTTATAAATATTTTACATAAACCTTCATATAAACACAAAATTGTATTCTTTTACCTTCATATAAACACAAAATCATATTCTTTTAACTTGTTTCAACATCTTTGTTTAAAAAAAAATTAACATCTGTTGACTCTGGAAGCCAACCACACTGATATAGAACAATTTAAGTATATCACTTGGATTTTTAATGAGTTTAAGTATGTTTTTTAGTATAGTGCAGTCCTCCAGACTTAGGCCCGGTCTTACCTTTCAGTAGACAGAAAGTATTTTGAAACCCACAGGAGTCCTTCTTGCAGACATTTTGCTGAATTAGTTCTGCATTGGCTATAACAACACCATCTTAGCTACGCTTCACCCAGGTTTTTCTAACTGTGCATAGGTGGAACAGTTGGGAATATGAGAGATCAACGATAATTTCCCACATCACCCTGAGATCTGCACACATTCAGGCAAGGGTTTTTAATCTCATCATTTCAAAGAGATATTATTAGGCTTTTGGAAGTCCCACTCTTAGCCAGACCAACACCTCAGGCAGAGAGTAATTGTGCAGGTCATAAGAAGATATTTTGGGTAAAACATCCAGCAGCACCACAAGCTTCCCCATCCTGGCACCTTGGTTTAGCTACAGGTGTGAAAACTTGTGGAAGATCTACAGCTGTTTTTGAGAGAGCTCTTGCCTTTTTATCAAAGGTTTATCTTTCACTCTGTTCAACTGTTTTTACTTTAATCTGCATGAACATCAAACCTCTGATCTTACTTTGGAGATTCTAATGAATTAGCACTGGTTGGGAGAGGGGTTTTTGTTGAAAAAGACTGATTAAAAAGCACTGAGAGGGAACTGGATAGTCCTTTGTCTCCCTAAAGTTTGAACATGACACCCCTCAGGATAAAAATATCTCCCCTGTGTGAATTCTGATGGGGAATAAAACACTCCCCTCTCTTGTATCTGCTTAATGCAAAATAAGATATCTACAGATAAAAAGGTAACTACAGAATAACCCAGAGGAACTGTTTCTTCAGTAAGTGGTATCAAAGTTTATCTACTGAACAAAATCTTCCCTGAGCTCTTTGTAAGGGGAGTTTGCTGAAGAGAGAAACACACCTTTGTGAAGGGTGAAGTGGGAAGTCATCGGAGAATTGAATTTGCATCCTTTTCTTTGGACTTACATTACATTTTTCCTTAAATCCTGCCCTCCCTCCTCTTGCCTCTGAAGTTCAATTTCTCTTTCCCTCTTTCATCTTTTCACTCTTCTGTAATAATGCTTGATTTCCTTTCTTCCCTTTCCTAAAATTTTATATAAAAGCTGGTCATAATTTGAAGTGATAGGATGAAAGTAAGGCAGCAAAATATGGTCTGAAAAGTCAAGGTTCTTGTGAAGGATCAAAGAACATAGCAATGCTGTGACAGATGTGAGAGGGGAGATCTTTCACTGTATCTTAGTCCAGGATCATAAGTTTTGCCAAGGGAAGACCTGGAGCCAGCAGCAATCTCAGCCACACTCTGATCTTTCTCATCTGCAAATCTTTCATTATGTATTTTCCAGTTGAATTAAAATCTACTTGCTTTTTATTTTTTTTCCCTTAGCTATTCTGGCCTCCATCTATTTCTCATTCCACAGAACCTCTGTAGGGTGGTTTTGTGGAGCTTTTGCATGACTGACATTTAGCTTTGTTTGAACACAGCAGGCAGAGTTGTGCCATGAAGCTCAGTAAGTACCTGCCTGGAATTAGCTGTAAGACATCCATGCTATTCAAGAAATTTTAAAATGAGGTGGTGGGAAGTGAGCCTTCCAAGGCACAAAATAGCAATCTAGAATTCATATTTTGAATTCAGAAAATCAAAACTGCTATTACAGTTTGAAACATGCTGGAAAATTGAAACAGATGAACAGGAAAAACCTTTTGATTATATAAGTATTTCTTAATTAACAATTAGGACACTGAAAGATGTCATGGCATGAGAACAGCAGGGTTTGGTGCTCACAGTGTTGTTATAAAAAGACTGTAGAATGGGGAAAAAACAAACCAGAGATACACTTTATCATATTCCTCCCAAGTCTGTGAGCTATTGAAATAATTTATTTTTTGGCAGAGATCACTTTGGGTAAAAATCAGCTGGAGAAGTTCTGGAAAGATACAAAGAATTGAATCAGGATTTGGAAAGTGGAATCTATTATAAAATATGAATTAACACAGTCACACTCCTATTAGAATTACTCACATATCTCTTTGTCAGTGAGAACAGTGACTTGGCTGACCCAAAAAATCAAGATGCTAACCTTCCAGCCAGGGAGTATATCCATCTCCATCTCTGTGCCAACTGAATAAGGTCCAGAAATTAGCCAACAGTTCGTGGCATGACATAACTTTAAAAATGAATATGCCATTATAAGTAACTCATTTATAGTTAAATCAGATTTTCAAACAGTTGACTTTTCATTCTAGGCATGAGCTAATTGAGAATCAGAATTAAGAATCAGAATGAGGATGTTGTAAAGCAGTCCTCTAGAGCTATGCAGTATAATGGAGTGAAACCTAAACCCTGGGTAGTGAACACGAGTGATTTTTGTGATAATTTTTTTCCAATTAGGAAAAAAATTCTGAATCATGGAGCAGTGCTCAGACTTACACATACGCATCATTGGGGAAAAAATTACAGTGCATACTTAGCTAATATTCAGATGTTGCTAGTTTGGTCACATTAGAAGCTATTTACTGAAGATCCCTTAGTAGGGTGTTGATCTCTCCACAAAACAGGGAAATGTGCAGGGACTGTGTTTTTCCTCCATCAGAGCACATTATCTTACTTTCCTGGCATTAACTGGCACATCTGACACTAACACAGGAGATTTCCAATTATTCTTGTCTATTTTTCTAGGCCTCTTTGAAGTGCTATAAGGAATAGTGCTTATTAGGAGGAAATATTCCAGGAGAAAGACTTGGGGGTGTTGGTTGACAAGAAGCTCAACACGAGCTGAGAATGTGTGTTTGCAGCCCAGAGAGGCAAAGGCAGCAAAGGCAGCAGTGAGGGAGGGGATTCTGCCCCTCTGAGACCCCCTCCTGCAGTGCTGCCTCCAGCTCTGGAGCTCCCAAGGTAAGAACTATGTGGATCTGTTGGAGTGAGTCCAGATGAGGCCATGAAGATGCTCCAAAAGCTGGATGCTCCAAGTAGCTCTACTATGGAGCCAGGCTGGGAGAGCTGGGAGTGTTCAGCCTGGAGAAGAGAAGGCTCTGGGAAGACCTTGGAGCCCCTTCCACTGCCTAAAGGAGCTCCAGGAGAGCTGGAGAGGGACTCTGGACAAGGGCCTGGAGGGACAGGATGAGAGGGAATGGCTTCACACTGACAGAGGGAAGGATTAGATGGGATATTGGGAAAAAGTTCTTCCCTGTGAGGGTGGGGAGGCCCTGGCACAGGTTACCCAGAGAAGCTGTGGCTGCCCCATCCCTGGAAGTGTCCAAGGCCAGCTTGGATGGGGTTTGGAGCAACCTGGGCTAGTGGAAGGTGTCCCTGCCCATGGCAGGGGGTGGAACTGGGTGATCTTTAAGGGATAGAACCCTTAACACTCTGTGATTCCATGACTCTTCAGAGGTGTTACAGGTCACTGAACCAGCTCTTGGCTGATCTGCTGTTAAAGAACTCTTTCACCTGGGAAGCTGAGAAATTCCACATCTGTACTAAATCTTGCTTTCTGAGGAAGGGGCTGCACCAGGAACAAGCACTTCTGCACAGCTACATGAGAGAAGCAACTAAGCAACAGCAAAAGTTTAGAGTGATCAACCACCAGCCAAGACTCCTGCTGGGCAAGGAATCATGTAAATGCCAAAGCAAAAGGAGAACTCGAAGGACTGACATACTAGAGAATTTTTCACAAACGCATTGTTGTCAGTGCAACAGAAGTTACTACAAACTTAGACTTCAAAAACTGTCTATTATGGTGCTTCACCCATCACTTAATACTGAGCACTTTAGAAACAACATGATCATTGATAAAAAGCAAACACGATTCTGGTATCCATTAACCTGTTTTGCAAACAGACACTCCAGCATTTGACTGAAAACAACGTACCACGATCCCTCCTACCCAGCCATAGGTCCCACTCAGCATACACACCTTTGACATCAGGCTTGAACACACCAGGAGCAGCTACACCCACAGGCCTCTGATGCTGGATGTGATCTAACTCACATCCAGGTTACAGCACAATTAAATCCACACGAGGCAGCAGGTTGATGTGCCCATAAAACCGAGGGATCCCACTTTAAACACTCCCGTTTTTCCGCAGATGAAGGACTGCACAGAGTTATACTGGAAACAGAGGCGTATGTCAATAAGCAAATTGACCTTTGAAATTTTTAAATAGAATCAGAACATCTTTTAATTTTGTTGACTTATTCCCTTTATAAACACATAATGCATTTTTATGGCTTGTTCTGACGCCTATCTTGCACACTGCATGTTCAAGTCCTGATTCACTTCCTTGGGTTACAGTACAACCAGACACATAATTTCTGAAGTACTTTGGCAAAGCTTTGTTTTTGTAGTATTTTTGACATAACCAAAACCAGCAAGTTCTAGAAATGCTTTAGAAAAGTATATTCACATTGCTTGATTGTAGCATTTTTGGTTAAAATGTCAGAACTGCCAGACCACACCTAGAATAAAAAGCAATGGGCTAAACTAAAGATAAGGAAGTTTTAGGGGGAGGTGTTAAGGAGTCTTCCTAACAGTAAATTAGGCTCTTGAGTACCTAATGTAGGATTACCACAGATGGTTAAAAAACAGGCTGGATGAACACATCACAGATAGATAGAAATATATGAGAAGCAGGAGGTTTGTCTGGGGATGACAGAGGCCCCTCCACCCCATCCCTAGTTTCTGCAAATACAGTAGCATGACAACCAACAATATTTCCAGATAATTAGTTCTAAACAGCAGTTTCATCAGTATTGCTCATCCCAACAATCCTACTACTGCTTTTCAAAAATCATTCTCTCAAAAAAACACAGATTGAGATATTAGGGCTTAAGTGGACCCAGGTACTAATTCAAGAGTTTATACAGCAACTTACCACATCCTAAGAAAAACAGTTCCTTTCCTATCCCATAAATGTCCACTCTAAATATTTAGCAGGGAAACACTGAATTGAATACTAATATTTGTAAATAAGTGACTGCAAAACATATGAACTTTTACTGGAAAAACAATAATAAAAATAATGCCCCTTTTCACCATGTGCTAATGCAATGTGCCATGCTTTGCTTTTCAGGAATATTTTTGTATCTGTGGAGTATAAACTAAAATATCAATTTATAGTGAAAATCTCATTATCTTAATTACAATAAGGCAAATGATACACTTAATAGGGTGTGCATGCTCTTTCCAAGCAGGTTAATGTACAGTCATATCAGTTCAGAAAGCAATATGCCATCTGCAGATATTTATATATGAAATCCAACATAGGGAAAACATTTGTACTACAGAACAGATTAAATAATTGAGAATGAAATTGCAAGATAAGGTGTTTGACAAGGTGGAGGGAAACTGCACAGTGGAGGAAAATCCATCCCCATGACTACTGGTCCTTCCTCCTCCCTGCTCACTGCTGTTCGCCTCTTCTTGGATTCCAGAGCTTGTTTTATTCCTCAGCAGCCTTCCTGCAGCCTGGTGGATTCAGCACACTTGGAAATTGTGGATCTGTGGCTTGTTTCAGGAAGAGAAGAAGGGAGAGTTTAAGTATTGCTTTAGCAGCAGATGGCTTTGCTCCGGATTCTGTTGTACACAAAGAAGATGTTTTTGCTGGCTCTGTAAGCACAAAAAGGGAAGAGGAAAATTGTTAAAGGCAGTGTGGATATGACTTGAATTTTTCAGCAGGTAAGAAGTCAGAAAATCTGTAAAACTCTGGCAAAAGTTACTGAAATATATCTTTTAAAGCATTATTTTCTTTTGTACCTCCTATATTTAAAATTTAATGGGAAATTTCCTCCACATGTTGTCTGTGCAATACTTTGGAACTTAATTAACAATGTTTGTAATTGAAACATTTACTGGTCACCTTGAAGGGATGGGACTATTCATCTTTATCACAGGTAAGCAAATACTAAGGAAAGAAAGCCTTTTTAAAACTCATTTTATTTTAAACCTTTCTTTTGCTTAGGAACATTTCAGTGATGTTTCTGCAGACAGAGGAATGAAACAACTAGGCTGAGGGGTCTCTAACAGCTTATAGTGTTAAACTCTCACTATGGTAGAGAATCTTTTTAAAAATGCATGAATTAGAGGTTGAAGTAATTAGTTCTTTCTATAAAACACTTCAATTCTGATATCAGCTGTAGCTGTGGTTCAAGGACACTGATTCCACATTCTCTAACATTTTTTAGCTTTAAAAATACCAGTATTTATTACAATATAGTTCAACATTCAGTAAGTATTAGAGTAACTTATTTTTTTTAATTCTATGAATATTCCAGTTGTTTAACAAGACAGGTGTAATGGTTTTATTGCCAAGGAAATGTTTAAATTGCCTTGCAGAATGGCAGGTACTGCACTTTTTAACTCCCAGCACAAACCAAACAGTGCAAAGTAATTACACTTTTTCCTGAGAAAAGGACAGTGCAGATGGAGAGTGTGCCTAAAACTGATGTAGTGAGTGAACTGATTAGGTCAGTACAGAGACTTTTCCCAAATGCCAAGGAAGCCCTACCAGCCACCCTGAATCCTTGGGAGAGGACATTCAGCACTTGCTATCAAACTGTGTGGTGCAACCATGGATAAATGAGCAAGCTTAGCAAATAGTGCATAAAATATTACAAACTTGGCTCAGCCTCATGGCCTTTGAGCCCCCACAGCTTCTCCTGCTCACATAAAAAGCAGGGAAGAGCAGAGGTTGTCTCTGAAGGGATCTGCTCCCAGGCCAGTTCCCCTGCTGACACCTGACCTCTTCTCAAGAGCCAGGGCTCAGATCTGTACCAGGTGACCACCACAGGCAGTGCAAAGGGAAGGACCACCCTGGGGGCAAAGCAGCCAGACTTTGGACCCTCACACTTCTCCAGTGGCAGCAAAGCTCATCGGGGCAACAGCTGCCACTGTTGGTGGTAAATGTACCATTTACTGCCTCTTGCTCTCCCAGCACATTCATCCCTCAGTGGGACAAATCCAGCCAGGCAATTAGTGCTGCTCCAGGGAAAAGTGGTTCCTGCAATCCAGGAAAGAGGGGCTGTTGCCCAGCCACTGGGTGTGACTGTGCTCGATCCACAAGCCCTGTCCCTGCTCCTGGACTCATTAGGAGAACAGTTTTTGGAGGCTGGAGCACACATAGTCAGGTACCCAGCTCTTGTTCTTGCCCTGCTGGAGCAGGGACACCTGCAAGGGACTACAAAATCTATCTGAGCCACCAGACTTGAATGGCTTTTGCAGAATGATTGTGCAGGTTTCCATGCCATTCCCTCAATATAGCTGTAACCAAGCCAGGTGCATTATTTAGGGAGACTACAGGGCTTAATGCCAGCCCTGACCACAAATTAAGTCATATTTGGAACATCAGGGCCACGTAGAGTCACATAAATCTACAGCCACTTGCTGGTTGAAAGGGATATTTTAATCAGGATGAGAGTGGTAATAGATGCTCCAAAGGTGGTTGTGTTGTCTTTTGTTTGGGTTTGGGTTTTTTTTTTTTAGAATCTTAATTTGAAGCATCCAAACTTACATCAAGCAGAAGTATCAGGATAAAGCAGTCCAGGATATAACTCTGGCTGAAATATTCTTTGAGTCTCTGGGGGCAAGCAGCTACAGAATCATTCCCATTTGAACCCTGGATTTGGTGTTTAATTTTGTGCACGCAAGTAAAACTTTTCTTTTATTCCTTAGTGATTAGATAATGGCAATCATTTCTATGACAAGGTTGACAAATCTTTTACACATAAGCAAATTATTTCTAGTAACAATAAAACATCCGCCTGACCCTTCTTCTTTTTGTGCATCCTCTTTAACTTCCCACTGCTTCTTCATTCTCCTTTCTCCACAGGCTCTCAACACTATTGCTAGGGGTGAAGAATTATCTCCTTCCAGCTAGTTTTCCAATAACTTCAAAAAGGAATTAAGGTGAGTTAAAGTTGAGTTTTGAAAGGTATATGTGTAGAACATATACCTATTTTAAAAGTAACTGTTTTCATCCTTCTTTTTTTCCTTTCCCAGGCTGAAATAACCTCTTTCTGGCCAGAAAGCTGGTGAGCCTTTAATTTAAGATATACTTTTTCACTTGGTGATAAATTCAAGATATTCTGATGAACCTAATTCTCCTCAATAATATTAATTTTATAACAAAAGAACTGTGCTAATATCAGATTTTTTGCTTGACACCTGTTTAAGTTGGAGCTGAAAGAAGAATCAACTCTGTGTCTCTTGAGTACATGTTGCATTTAACCACAAAAAAATGTAAGGGCATCATTTGTCAAACTTGTACAACAGTGAACAGTGCATAGGGAAATGAAACAACCCTTGGTAACTCCTGACAGAGAAATAACTGTGTGTACAACTACAATTTGATCTGTGTTTGGCTTACATTTTTCTCAAGTTGAGGAAAAAGGCCATGCTACCTTCAGTGCATCAGCAGAACAGGAAACTGCCTTCAAAATATCATTCACAGAGGTGCTGAATACCACTTGAGCTCAAGCATACATAATTTTGATCAGTTCAGGAGGATTTGGTGTATTAGCTCACATTGCTTTGTAGTTCTAAAGAAAATATAAGTGTGATGTCTAAGCTAGCAATGTGATGGCAGGACCCAGTTCTTCTTTTCTGATAATACAAAAGCAACTAATTATCCTCCTTGGAATTCATTAACCTTGCTAAATCTTCAGCAGAGACAGATCTTAAAACACTTCATTCTGAAAATCAAACTTTATCCACAGTTGGTAGAAGAGGATTTGTATGAAAATGCCCATACAATTTTAACCAAAGCTGCTATCACTGCTGCTTCTTGTACACCACAGTCCCAGCTCAGTGTCAGAGCAGAACCTCAGAAAGGTGACATCCACCTCCATCCATAGATCTACATAACCCCACTAATAACCACTCACTTTGCCAGTACTGTAATTAAGGACACCAACTGCAATGACAGACCCACAGTACTCACTACTTTGAAAAGCTCCATACCAAGTATATTCTAAATAACACAAGGTTTTGTCCATAGGTTGGGAGATGCCTCACGATGGATAAAGCCATTCAGCACCCCAGTGAGATCCTGTCCAATCAAACTGTCTCTAACTTTAGCTTTTCTCAGTTTTTGAACTTTGACACATGCCAGCTTTCCTTCCTTGCAGAGTTCTTGCTTATCACAGCTTACACCGTAGTTTTACTGGTGGGGCTTTTTGGAAATCTTTGCTTGATTATTATAATAAAGAGACGGAAAGAAGCTCAAAATGTTACCAACATTTTGATTGCCAACCTCTCTATATCAGATGTCTTGATCTGTATCATGTGTATTCCTGTCACAGTTGCATACACCTTAATGGACCACTGGATATTTGGGGAAGCAATGTGTAAAATGGGTTCTTTCGTACAAAGTTTATCTGTCTCAGTCTCCATTTTCTCACTTGTACTCATTGCTGTTGAGAGGTACCAGTTAATTGTGAACCCACGTGGCTGGAAGCCTAATATTTCACATGCTTACTGGGGGATTCTTCTCATCTGGGCGCTTTCCCTCGTGATATCCCTTCCTTTTTTAATATTTCACCAATTAACAGATGAGCCCTTCAAACACCTGTCTTTCCACAGTGATTTCTACAAGAACAAGGTTGCTTGCATCGAAGCATGGCCATCTCTTACAGAGAGACTGATTTTCACCACCAGCCTGCTGGTTTTCCAGTACTGCTTCCCACTGGGGTTTATTTTTATCTGCTACCTCAGGATATTTGTGTGTCTTCGAAGGAGACGCTTTAAAATAGACAGGATGAGAGAGAACGAGAGCAGGCTGGGTGAAAGCAAAAGGATTAATGTGATGCTGGTATCAATTGTTGTGACTTTTGCAGCTTGCTGGCTGCCTCTCAATATATTCAATGTGGTTTTTGACTGGAACTACGAGGCACTAATGAGCTGCAATCACAACCTGGCATTTACCATCTGCCACCTCGTGGCCATGATCTCAACGTGTATCAACCCCATCTTCTATGGATTTCTGAACAGGAACTTTCAGAAGGATTTGATAGTATTAGCTCACCACTGCAGATGCTCAGCATCACAGGAGGAATATGAAAATATTGCCCTTTCAAATCTGCAAACTGATGCATCTAAAGGGTCTCTGAAATTAAATAATCCCCATGTGGATATATAAAATAATCCAACAGCAGTTTCCAAAACTTTGTATTTCGTTGCAGATGGCCTCTTTTCTGTAGGTCTTGGTCATGTTACCATCAAGTTTAGAGGAAGTTTTTACATTTAATTCAGCCAAATCAGGATTATGCTTCCATAGGCATACTCTTAAAGGTACTTAATGATAGTGTTAATGCTAATAAACCACTTCCAAGAGTCATAAAGATCAATAATAAGGAATTATAAACAGTATTAACATCTTACTTTTTTAATCCACAGTTTCAAAGTCACTGGCATCCAACCTTGGCTCTAAAAAATCGTTTCCATTTCAGCCACTGATGGAATGTCCTCCCTAAACACCAGCTTCCCTCAAGTAAACCCTGAACACTGTGGTGTTTTTAACTTCAACAGCCTTTCTCACAGTTTTCTGGCCTTTTGATTTTCCTGCCCTACACTGATCCCAGCCCTGGTTAATCTGCAGGTTACAGGCAGTTCACACTGTAAGGAAGGCCCCTGAATTTATCCTAAGCCTCCATCACCTTCCTTTCAGCCCCAGCATGCAGTTTGTTTTGGTTTAGTACCAGCCCAGCCCAGAAATCATATTTTAACAAGGGAAAAGGCTAGAGTTGGAATTCTATCTTTTTTTTTATGAGCACTAAAGCAGTTGAAAACTTGATTTGCTGCAAAGATGTCTTCACTGAGATTGTTCTTGCTGTTCAAGATGAAATACATATTTAGCATTTCTCCTAAAAGCATTGCATTCTCCAAACCACCAGCACAGATCATTGCTTTTGCTCTTACCATCACCACTGGTCCCTACAATAGACCTTTTAGAATCTCCATTATCAGACAAACACACTACGAATTTAGAGCAAATTTTGTTTTAGCTACTTACCCAGATTTCTCTTTGAGTAGAAAATTAGGTCTGCATCTTCATTGCAGCAATATCTTTCTCCACATTTCTGCACTAGCACGAGGCCACACTTGAGCAAATGTGGTCATTTCTGTCCAGCCATGTTTGCAAATAGTTTCTTTTGTAGCACAGAGCATAGAAGCCTAAAGGTGTAATATTGAACACAACTCAGACTAAAACATTTTAAAAATCGCTTTCCAGTGTGGCCATAAAAAAATAACCAGACTCATTTGTCATCCATGCTACAGTGATAAGTAATCAGTTTATATTGGGCTATTTAAATACAATACTTAGAACAATTTAGTCCAACAACTCACCTTGCTTCCTCTTGTTCAAGTGAAATATAATTAATTACTTCTATTGCTAAAGTCCTTTCTTCTTCTGAGTTTTTTAAAACCCTTGTTTTAACACTTGCACATAAAATTCCTTGCAATGTATTCCCTAACTTTAGCAATTTACCAGTGCCCCACTTAAAAGAATTAACATTTATATTACAGTGAGCTCCTTGCTGATTCAGCTGTGATGAAACTTACCTTAAGGCCACAAAATTCTCTTGGAGAGGGACCATCATTTTCCATAGTCAAGCAGTTCTTAAAGGATTCCTTCAGGCCACAGTGCTCTCGCTGCAGCATCGGTTTGGACTGGCTGCATCACTCTGCTCATCAGAGCAGCTCTGTGAGAGGAGCCTCACCAGCTCTTGCAGATACTCTGGATTTTTAAGTGCCCCCTGATTCACCCTGATTGAAAAGACCTCGTTGAAATCCATCAGTGTCTGAGCCCACAGAAGTCCTAAGGTCAGCCCTACTCACTGGAGCAAGAAAGGCAGAATTAGCAACACAGTAATCAAGTATCTGAGTGACAGCTACGGATTAGTTTTGGCATCATTTAGTATTTTTTTCTAATTAGATCCAATATCACACATGTGCACTGAAGTGTATAAACCATAACTTAAATATCTGCCTTGAAAAGAAACCAGGAGACAGATAAATACCTAATAAAGGCCAATGATCAGACTGATAAAGTATCTTAGTGTTAATTAGTTCCATTAATGCCACCCCTCGGTCATTGGGCTCCCTCTGTTGCTGGTTTACACCATCTGCTTGTTCAGCAAACGGGTTTTTAACCAAGGTAAAAGCACAAACCTGCAGTCGATGACACTGTGACCACACCATGCACAGCCCGAGGGGCTGGTGTGTGCTCTGGTGAGGGGGAGCTGATGGAGCTCGTTCTCTCATCAGTGAGACTCCAGGGTAATAATGGGGGTCACTGTCTTCGTTGCATTTGCTTAAATGAGAGCAAACCTGATCCAGGAGCTTCACTTTTCTTGGAGATTCCAGTGCCTGTACAGAAAGTCACCTAATACTGCCAGAAGACCATTCACTGAACAGATCATTTTAACAAATCCTGGTGGTATTCCTGCAAAAGGCTGGGCTACCAGCTGGATTTCCCTGAGTTTGGAACACAGATCTCTCTGTCTTCCTCATATTTAAGCACAGTTTACAGCTTCAGGGCCCATGCTGAAAGCAATCTACAAGCACAGGACATTCACAGTTTAATTTATTAATATTGGCACAACAGTTCAGATTACTCTCAGTTCTCACAGAAGTGTCTCAGACAGTATTTGGAGTTTGACTCAGGCTCAGCTGAGATTCCCACGTATGAACTTGGCTTAAGTGGCTCCCATACCAGCATTCCCATCCCTTAGGCACACCCAAGTGTGCTTAGTTTTATAGCAGAGGTGGTTTTAGTATCACATCCCAAGTGCTTTAAACACAGCCACAAAATTAACACTGGTTTAAATTAAGTGATGCTGATGGACGGTCTCCCTTTACTGTCTCTCCCTAGAAGTGCTTGGGCAGTGCATCAGACAGGCACAAAAAAGATTGCCACTGCTTTTTGTAACACCATCCTGATCAAACTTAAGCAATCAATTTTTCCTTCCAGTCTGAATCTTGGCATAAGAAGGTTCTTCATTAGCAAGTGGCAGCATTCCCAGCAGTGACTTCCTCAGAATCAAATGTGAACAATCATACTTGTGCCTTGATTTCTTCTTCTCATTTCTTCCTCTCACTTTCATTTGACTCAAGTGCTGATGCTCCATTTCTGTCCTGAGCAGTTATCAAGTATCTCTTCTTGATGCTGCATTTATAAAAATCATTGTTAACTGAACAGAGGATCATCACAGTCCTGAAGACTCTCAGTACATCCAGTGGCTTCGTGTGCATCCTGATACTGAATTTCCAGGCAAGTCAGTAGGAGTGAGATGACTTTGACAGGAATAGGAACAAAGAAGAGTTGCTTGTTTTTAAAGCATAAGTATTATGGACTCCAGCATGGTGTGTGATATATGTAACTGCAATATGCAATGCCTAAAGATGGCTCAAGTTAAACTGGTAAATGTTGCCCTGTGTTGGGTAATGTTGATAACTTTATTTCCTCTCTTTGTACTGATATAGCAAGTAGACAAAATTCTAACAGCCTTTCTCACCAGAGAGTTGTTCCTTGATCACAGAATCATGGAATATTCTGAGTTGGAAGGGACCCACAAGGATCATCAAGTCCCAGCTGGAGGACTGTGAGTTTCCTCAGAGTAGCAGCAACATGGATTTAATTATTGAAAACTAGAGGGGGAACCTGAACTCCCAAATGCTATCCCAATGTACAAACAAATTCTTGGGTTGTCTTTTTTTTTTTTTTTTAAGTGCATCAGAGTTTTGTTCAAGTGGTTCAAGTTGTGTAGACCAGACTAATATATTTATAAACATCCTTGTAAATGAACATACCCTTACCTGTCTGTGTATTTTATGGTTGATTGGTTTAACTGTAAGCACATATAACTAGGGTTAGATACTTGGGAACTGGCATTCATTGTGGAAATGATTCTGCTGAGCAGAGAGATCAACTGATTATTGACTGTAATTCTGTCTGTGACAAAGGCAGTGCCAGTGCTGTGTGTGATTTAAAGACTTTGATTGCTCCCATCGGCTGACAAATAAATATTACCCTGTGTAAAACTGCCTGGTGAACTGTACTGTCTGTGACAGGGGTAGGACAGTTCTCATGTGCCCAAAGGCCAAGAATCACCAAGAGGTCAAAGAAAAATGGAAAGCCTGCTGCAGATGGAAAGGGTGGCCACAGAGCAGATAAAACACAGCTCAAGGGCACAAAGGCACTCGGGAGGGGACTTGACCAGAGCACAGATGTCAGGAGGGAGCTGCTGACACACTGGAGGCAAAGGAGATGGAGGAGAGGACACAAAGACTGCTCTGAGGAAGAGGGATGACCTGCAGAGATGCCCTGGCAAACCCAGAGGGGTACAAATTACACTCCAGAGACACCACTGTGCCAAGGTGACCCTCTAAAGCGTCTGGATGAACCAAGAGGAGAGACATAAAAAATAAAAGACACAATGAAAAATTAAAAAGCAACAGGGTATGTGACAAACAAGAAAAAAAATTTAAAATGGCCAGCTTGATGAAAGGAGAGAGAAAATTTAAAAGCTGAGGGGTACAAGGCAGAGGAGAAAAAAAATTAAAATAGGAAGAGAAAAATAGATAAAAGTAGATACAGAAAAACAATTGAAAATGAGAAGAGAGCAAATCTATAGCAAACCTTTGAGAAACCTCACAATGAAAGGTCAGATGGACAGCAGATGTACTTAGTGGAACCTGATAGACTCCATAAATACAAAACTGTCCTTTCAATTCTATGCTAATAAGACACTTAGAAATATTCCACAATGGCAACCTTAGAATTATCTTGTCTGGTATCACTCATTTTTAAACAAGGTTCCTTTGGTTTCCATGCAAATGCACTGACTGATGCCTTTTATTTTATTTCATTTCATTTCATAGGCTTCTCCATTAGTCACAGGCTATTTACATAATGTGATGGAATTGGCACCTGTGTGGAGCTGTTCTCTGAGCAGAATTCACTTCAACCTCAGGCCTAATGAGGAAAACTTGTTAATTTGTGTAGATGTCAGGGCTGTAACAGCTCCATGAATTAGTTCTTCCAGCCAGGAATGGCTACGAGAGTCACAGGAAGCTCTCAAAGTTTGGGTTCCCTCTAAAGAGACTCTCTCAAACCCCCTTGTCAGCTCCTTTGTTAGGCTGGAGGCTTCTGCAGTGCTCAATTCCATGAATTCGGAGCTGCAGAGCCAGAGGAGGCTCCGGGAGGCCCAGATTTCCCAGGCACTCCTGCAGTGACTCTGCACAGCCTCCACCTCCACAGGCTCCCAGGGCACCCTTACATTTCCCAGCACATCCAAGTCTCTCCCATGCTCATTACAGGCAAAGAGATTTTTCTGTTAACAAGCTACAAAAACACTACTTTGGGGACTAAAATCACTTGGATGGTGTAGTTGTGTCAGATGATTCCATGCTTTAATTTCTACCTCAAAGCCATCTTAGGATTTGCCATCATTACAACCATTAAAAGCCATCCCATGACTGTAGTCTGACCATATTCCCATATTTCCTCAAGTAGTTGTCCAATGGGAGCTGCTTAATCCACATCAGTGTGTTGGATTTGGGGGTGGGGGTGGTGTTTGGGTTTTGTTTGCTTTTCAAATAAGTGTAATGACTCTTCTTACACATGAGATGTCAATCTAAGCAAGAATAAAATTCAATAAGCTTTGTGTAGATCAAAACAAGAAAGGAGATCCCAGAACAGTCTCTCCAAGCCAACTGTCCCATTCTTCTGGAATTTCCTCAACAAAACTATTTAGCTCTCCTCCCCTTTTACATAACTGCAGGAACCTGACAGCAACTACAGCCTTGCAGTCCTTACCCATTCCCATTGCCTCTTGGTCAGATCCCACTGCTGAAGGAGCTCTCTTTGGCTGCAGGATGAATGCCAAACAGCGTGGATTTTGGGGAAGAGGCTTGCCTCTGAAGATGCAGGGAAGGAGCTGAACAGAACAGAGCCAAGACAAACGCTCAGTGGAGCTCAGACCCTGGAAGATACTCAGGAAGACTCTGCAAGAAAATGGAGATACAGGTTACAAGCCTCAGAGTAGATTGTAACAGCATGTAAATATACACATATGTTTAACTCAACACACCAGCAGCTATCTGGGCTGTCAGAGAAAAAAATTGTATTTGAGCATCGTGTCTTCACGGGACACTTTTACAGAGACAAAAAGGCACGGGGACCATTTCATATTTAACTTGCACAGGAGGGAAATCCACACACACACACTGCAAAGAGCAGGAGGAGCCTGGGACACTGGGCTGCTCCAGCTGTGCTGCAGGATGGGCTCTGCACAGCCTCGCGGGGTGGCTCCAAGTTTATTCTCTTTTGAGGAGCTCCAAAGTAAAGGTCAGAGGGACCTCACCACACCCACAGGGTGAGGCTAATTATCCTCCTAAAGGATAATTAGCCAGCAAATAATCTCTTTTAAGATATCCAGGCCATTATTTCACTATTTGTAAAGAATATCTTTATCAGTCAACCCAGCAAGGCTGTCAGCATGGCATGATACCCTATCCAGCACACATTCACATCTGTGCATTTCAAGTGGCTTTAAGTCCCTTATTGCTTCCAGCTCTTTATTCCCAGACCTTTCTGACTGTGTGAGCAGGTCAAGTTCTCCCTTACACCAAATGCTGTGTGCACTCCTGCCCTGGACAGAAATCAGATGTAAAGATCTCCTCCTTGGGACTGGTGTCTTTTGTCCTTCATAGCAACCAACACCAGACATGTCTCTCAGGCAGCCTGAGCTTCCTCCTCAAACTGGCTCTCAAGGTCTGTTGCCACAGGCACCGTCTGTCTCCAGCCTTTGTCTCGGCTGAGAGCACGGAAACACTCTCACACTCCACACTCCAGTGGCTTTGAAGCCATGTTAGTGACCATAAACATGATCCAGGAGAGCCAATTCTCCATCATCCACAACCTCTGAGTGCTGCAGAACCTGCCAACGAGGGTCAGATGCCCCACATTTTTCAGACAGAACCCCCAAAACCTAAGGCATACGAGGGCATAACCATCTTTTGAAGTGCTCTTTGTTAACTAAAACCAGCTCAAATTTTGCCTGTGTTTAGGCTTGCAAACAAAACCATCATCACACTGCACTGAATCACCAGCTGAAGTGAGAGAAGTCCTGTGATTGACCAGGAACAAGATTGCTGGTTTCTAATTAAAGATGAACTTGTGAGACTCCTTTAAAAACTGGCCACAGAGTTAGTATTGAATGCAAAAGCAAAATCCGAGTTGACTGAAAGGTCAGCAAACCCAGGGAGATAATTACTGCTTGATGTTCCAGGAAACCCAAGCTCTGACACTAAGTTTAAAAAAAGAAAAAAATGCCTTTGATGAACGATAACAAAAACTTTCTTTCTTCCCGTCACCATCATGCAAACAGATCAGGCATGGAGATACTGAGGGCATTATGCAAGAAAATTGTGGGCAAGTATCCTGTTAAACCTCACATCTCTATTCACTGAAATACACAAAAAATCAAATATTTCAAGGGAAAAGTGATTTTTTTGTGTTAGTATGATTTGATTTGCTGACGAATCAATTTTCAGAGCTGATGAACCTTTGCTTTGAGCACTTGCCTCTTTCTAAAGGAAAATATACAGTGTACTAAGATTTTAGGAGTCCTCAAGTCACATTGAAAGGCTGAGGTGAGGGTTAAAATACTTTCAGTGTGTTTTTGCAGGGAGGAGACCTGCAGCAACTTTACAAAAAGTATCTGAGAGTAGCAACAGCAAGTTATGAGCAGAAACAAATTACAAACAAAGAAAAATTATGAACAAATTAATATAATCAAGGGTTACTGTACATCTGCTGCTAAGAAATAATAGCTGCTTTTTGTTTTCTCGAAAAAGCTAAAATAACTCAGCTGCTAGCTTAATAATTAAGTAGAATTTAAAACTGTACAGAATGACTGAACCATTGAGGACAGGAAGGGGCCTCTTGAGATCATCGAGTCTCACCCCCCCCTTGCTCCATAAGATAAAATGCATTTTCTGAAGCATAATCATAAATTTACCTAATTAAAACTTCACCAGAAGGTTGCTCCTGGGACAGCTGGCCATGGAGGGGCCATGTGGGTGTCACACCAGCAGCGCTGGTACATCACTGAACCACTGCTGGCCCTGCTGGGAAGCTGGTGCTGCTCCAGTTCAGGATCTCCCCAATCCGGGGGAGTTTTTCTTTTTCTCTTTTTTTTGTTAGCATTGCTGACAAACTGGGAGCTGGAGTCTCTCAGAAAAACCAAAATTCCCCAGTGGGGGCCACTTCAGCTGGCAGCAGGAAGGCAGAGGTGAGCAGGCGTGCTGTGGAGCTGCTGATGAAGCAGGCAGGAGCCTGGTATGTCTGGGCAGGTGTGCAAGCAAAATGTAATTTTTTTTTTCCAATTTTTTTTCACCCAGCAGACCCAACCAGGGCTGAAATCAATAGAAATTAAGTTTCCTGCCCATTTCATCTGTGGGGTCCTGATGGGTTGAGAAGCAAATATTTCAGTACGTGGTACAGATAGAGAAAAAGAGACCACCAGAATCCAGAGATCCTGCAAATTACTGCCATCTCCTTTTTATGTGAAATATACCTAGAGGATGCTTGTCAAATTTGATCTTCATGAATGTGTGTCAACCTTTTATACTGACTTCATTAGTTTTACCTTGGGAGCAATTGAGCTGGTCCCCGAGGCAGGTATTGCTCACATGCCACCTTTACCAATCAGATTAGCACCGTGTTTACTCTGAAAGCTGAAGCCTTGGTGCTCAGCACTGAAATGAGATCTCCTGAGCAGAGCACACAGCCAGGCCCCCAGCTCCAGCCCTGTCTTGGAGAGGACCGTGCTCACCATATGGTGCTCCTGCTACTCCTGTGCTATTTCTGGCTTCCAGCACTGGAACTGTGACGGAAAGATTTAAAAAGAAGGCTTTGATCCTGCCAAGACGTCTGCTCACCACACCACAGACCTTTTTTCTGGTAGTTGAACTGTGCTGTGCACCCTTCAGCTGATCCCTCCATATTACAGGTTCACATTCCTTAGACCTCCTTTTACCCACATGGTTTTTCCCTCCTGCTCCTCTTGCAAACCTGTGTGCCTGGATTTGGATGTGCTTTGACTCTGACATCATTTACCCCGATGCAAAGAAAGCAAACTTATACCCTAGGCGATGAAATGAGTCCTTCAGTCCTTGAAAACCTCATTCCACCATTTACCCAACACTCACCATCAGCACAAGGTGCCATTTCTGCAGCACAGACAGACACAGACAGACAGACAGACATCCTGAGGACCAGCCAGTCCTGTGCCCATCACCCCTGCCCACCCCTCTGGGCACAGCTTCCACATAAAGCCCAATGGAAAACCAGGTACTGACAGCTCTTTTTTAACTAAAGGTGCCCACATCCCAGTGTCAGCTTTAGGTAACACTGAAAATCAAATAACAGTTAACTTATTTTCTAGATAAATTACTCTGAAGACTTTTTGGTAGACCAAACACTCCTTTCAAAGCGAATGATTAGGGCTGTATAAAACCCATTCTTTTTACTCTACTGCTCAGCATTTAGGTTAATCTCCTGACTAGTTTTAACATCTCAGCAGTCATCCTCCTGGAAAAATGAACACTCTTGCAGTCCTAGTCAAAAAGCCTTGAAAGGCTCCAGAATTCCCAGGGGGTGACAGAGGTACAAAGAAATCTCCTTCTCACAGCGAGGAACCTTCTTAAATCCTCCCGGCTGCAGCCAAGACAAATCTGGCTCACTCAGCACTCACTTCATGCACTGAGTACCTCAAAAACGAGCCATTTGGTGTGCAGGATCAAAGGTAGGAAATGTGTCATTGTCTGGGATGGTTCTGGAGACAGGAAGGTTTCACCCAGGGTGAGTTTCCAAAAGACTTACAGGAAATGGGTTACTCCTGTCTCAAAGCTCGTCACCCGTTTCTAGAATCCTCTGGTGCTCAGCTCGTTCTACCTGGATTTTCAGTTTCTCTCTCCCTCCTCCTCTCTACCACTCCCTGACTTAGTGGGAAACAGCAGAGGTGACATTTCTCACAGGATTTTGCAAGAACATCTACATGATGCAACAACACAGCACCAGGATTTTTAACAACCCGTAATTCAGGTTAACCAATCAGGACAATGAAAATCAAGGTTTGATTTCGGAGGGAAAAAAAAAACCCCAAACAAACAAGAAATCCCATACAAAAACCAATCAGTTAAACAAACAAACAAAAAAAGCCAGCCCAAAACAAAATAAAACACCAGCAAACCTTGGAAATTTAGCAGCTGCAGTGTCTAGATCAAACACGTTGTTTCTGTTCACTGAGGTGATTTTTTTAATGAAAAAGTAACAACTACAGAGCAATGGGAATGAAAGGTCAGGCTTTGGCACCATTAATCAAGCCATGGAATTTTTACTAGCATCATCCTTGAACACTGAGCTACCAAATGCTAGACTCATGTTTTTCCTTCCTGGAGATTTTGGCAGTACTGTGCTTTCCACAGCACACCTGAGGCACTCAGGAGACACTGGACCTGCAGCACAGCAGCTGTACAGGAATTCCTAAAAGACATTTTCCACCTTTACCTCTGCAGAGGGGAGGCCCACATCAGCCAAGGAATCTTCCCTGCCAGTATCAGTCCACCACTTCCACTAACCAAAATCCAAGTCCACACACACGTTCTCTTAGCCTGGTTGCACCTGTAGTATCAGGGCTGGGTTGGTGCAGCTACATCAGCTGGAAGTCTCCAGTTGGGACCAACACCCTTGCAATCTCGAGCTACCAAAACCCAGCCACAGAAACCCAACACAATGAGCTTAAACTTTCTGAGGGGAGTCAGTGTACTGCCAGCACAATAAGTCAACTTTTCCTGCTCAAGCCTTTTGCTCTTTAAATACTTTTTAAAAGTGAAGTTGTTGGATATCACAAAGAATACATGTTGGCGGATCAATTCCCTCATTTTAAGCATAGCAAAAGGTCAGGACAAACTCAGCTCTAGATCCCTGCCCAGGTTTACTTATTCTGCTTTGAATCCCAGCAGTGCCTGGGACACAACAACCCTTTTCTGCACGTTCCTGGAGTATCTGCAATGCTTCCTGCACCAGCATTGTGTCAACTCCCCTTCCCAAGCAACCCAGACCTCTGTTTGCCAGATTACCACGCCTTACACCAACACTTCTATAAACAGTGTTCAGACATTGTATTATCAATGAATTTATGCAGCTGCATTTAGACAAAACCCTAAGAGAATCCAGACCTGCTTTGTGCATGAGCTGCCTGAGCTCTCTGCTGAGCTCCAGCATCATCCTCACTATTCTGTGAGCAAATCTACAATTTCTACATATTTTTCTCCTGGAAATATGAAGGGCCTAGATTTATAAAACAATCAGATTTTTTCCTTGCTCAGTTCTGAAAAGAAGGAAGGAAAAATAACCAAAAGCCTTTTCCCGTCTCACTCTTTTATTGTATTGACATTTTGTCGTGTTATCTCTGCAGCCCCAGTCACAAGGGTTGATGGAATTACTTCAGTCCATAATAATTACTTGCCCACATTATAAACCTATTATGGCCCAATCTGTCATTATTAGCCATCCTTGTTTGGCCAAGGCAGCAGGTTGTGTTGGTCACACCTGTAGTACAGACTGGGTTGGGCAACTCAGATAACAGCAAGTACCTGCACAAGGCATATCTTTAACTGAGAGAATTCACTTTTTTTGAAAAAGAAGCAAATCAACAAAAGTTTAAGAGGAGTGGTTATTTTAGTGCCATATTTCCTGCTAGTCTTTTATGGGTATAAAGAATTTTTGCATTGCAGAAACTCAAGGCAGTCTCCTGCTTAGATTGTACCTAATTAATTTTTCATACTAAAAACCTCCTCCTTGCCAGATGGCTGATATGTGGCCATTTAGAAAGCAGAAGGTATCAGTCAGAAAAAAAGACAAAACCCTCAGCTTTGTTCACTGAGCCCCTTTTTTTACCCATGGCCTTGCTAGACCAATTGTACCATATACCTTTGAACAGGGAAGTCTTTTAAGAGAAGCACAGATCTTTATGATTTTAATGCATCTCTCTATCCTTCAGAATCATTCTTTCTCATATCAAGCCATCACTCTCTAGGGTGAAATACAGGAGCACAGAATATTAACCTTTGAGTTATCTTTCACTAGGGCAAAAGATCTTTGTGTCACCATCATCATCATCAAACCAGGGGCTATTGAGAAAGATGCACAGGGAAACCCAGAGTTGTGGCTTCTTTAGGCACCCCAAAGGTACAGTCTGCTGGCAAAGGAAGAGCATCCTCACCAGGACAGCTGAGCAAGGGACAGAGAGCACTGACAAATCCAGCACCAGCACAATCCAACCTCATGTTTATCGGTGCCTGGGCAGAGAGGAGCACAGCCCCATATCCCATCTGCACAGGGGAAGCCTGGGCTTACACCAACAGGGCAAAGGCATTTCTGTCCTGTTTATTCCAGCTACCTGCTGGCTAACATTTGACAGAATGTCACAGGGAAAGGAAAAAAGTGCTCCTAATTATAGTCCTTCTGTCGTTCAACTCAGGGGTTTCATTGAAAGAGAAAAAGCATGGAGAGCAGCTAATCAGCTGCTCCCAACAAATGAAGGTCTGGAGATTGATTTTTCAAGTGATTAGTGGTGTAAACACACATTTTCACAACTCAAAATCTTTGCATTTTTATCCAATATTTTCATTAACCAAAGTATGATCAGAGAGGGGCAGTTCACAGCCAACACCAGCCTCAAATACCTAGTGGCTTTATTACCACAGCACACAGATTTGAAAACCTGTATTGCAGTTTCCAGAGTCCCAAGAGCTTCACAGGTTCCACCTGCAGCTTAATTAGAAGCCCAAGCTGTTGCTCTACATTTGCACATATGATTCTTTCAGGACAAAACATCCCTTGCTGGACAAAATGCCATTCAGCCTCACCCCAGCCATTCACATTGTCCAGCAGCATTTAGCACCGTCACTCCCATGCTCGAGTTAGAAGCTCTAATGACAGCAGCTGCCAGCAGCTTGTGGGCTGAAATAGGAACTGGAATGGCTCAGAGACAGATGATATACCCTGAAGGGAGCTAACAATAAGCATGGTGGCATCAGACAGCCCATATATTTGCTGTGCCTCTTTCCGTACGTGCCAGTCCCTGGAGGCACCGAGCGCTTGCAGCCGACTGTGGTGCTGGGATTGGGGGCACCAGGTGACCAGCACTCACCAAACACACCTCCAGGTAAAGACAAGCCACAGAAACCACAGTCTGAAAACCACTCTTATAGATCAATAACTAGATTCAATTAAACCTCCAAAAACTACAGCTTTAATAAAATTGTCTACTACTCGTTGTCCAAGTTTCTGAAGGTGAAAGTTAGGCAGGGTTCACCAGTTTCTCTTGAAGAGAAACCCAGTGCCTAGTGTAGGGCTCTGACAAAATCCCACACCTCCACTTCCCAGCCTGTGGCACTGACAGTAGAATCAAGCACTGGCAAGAGCCATGTGATGATTTCCTGGACCCTGAATGACACTGGGCATTGGTGCAATGTCTCCAGTCAGGGATGTTTCCCCTCTCCCTTATGTAGCTTTAAAATCATAAAAGTATAAATTAACACATATGGGACCTGAGAGTAAAGGCTGACACCTCGTGCTTACACAGGCTCAGAGGCAATTTGACTGCAGTTCTCAGTGGAGTTAATTCATGCACTGTGGGCCCATGGTGTTATCAAGATATGAGAAGGAATGCATTACATAAATATATATTTATCATAGGGAAGGGAACAGCTGAGTCCAATTTTCATTTTTGCTTCTGCACTTAGATATGCTTTGTAGATGTTTTCCTTCATCAAATGACTCAATCCATCACAATTAAAGTAACACAACATAATCTTTCCTTTGATTTAATTGCTTCCCTTCTACCAAATATACAAGTTCAAAAGACATTCAAAGCAATATTTAAAATAGAAAGATTATTTTCAAAATTAGCACAAATCTCCTAATGGGTTCAGAATTACCTGCTGGGAGTCTTGCAATGCACTGGGTCTTGGTACTTAATTTTAAATTATTTCCAAGGTATGCCAGCATGAATCTGAGTTGATATTTCCCAGGGAACCCTAATGGACTTGGGTATTCAAATCCCTCAGAAGATCAATCTGCTTTCCCATGTGCTGCTGCAAACACCCTCCTTCCCCCACGTGCCTGGGGCAGAGCTGCTCCCCTCAGACCCAGGACAGTGCCCACAGCTCACGAGAGGAGCAAGCCCTGTGTCCTCACAAGGCAGCAGCATCTTGGATACTTACACAACTCAGGAGCAAAGCCATGGGGGAGGTCACACATGAGGTCAGAATGAGAGATGCACAGGGAGACACCAAGGAGAAACTCAGACAGTGTCTGGCAAAGACAGTCAGGGAGAGGCAAGGACTGGCTACAAAACCAAGCCACATGCCCCAGAAACCTTGCTTATAGCTACCTTGGGCAGACTTGACCTGACAACTTAAAAGCTTTCACTAATACTTCCATAAGCTTGCCCCAGGTCAAACATAGAGATATGTTTGTTAGACAACAAACCAGAGCTGTGCTCAGAGCTTTGGAACTCTCCTGCAACCACAAGGCAAGCAGAGAAGAGCAATTCAACATCACCTCAATCAATGAATGCAATTTCTTCTGCCCTGGCCTGTCTTGCATCTCCTGGCTTTGTTTTCCACCCCTTTCCCTTGCTGTACCTGCTGAATGTTTCATTTCATGTCCAGGCTCTGCTATGGAGAACTTGTGCAAAAGCTTCTTAGGCAAAGGACTGAGGACTTGTGAGACTGCTGGGCCAGGTTCAAATAGGGGCCACAGTTCCTGGTCATTGCTGTCACACACCCAGACATGGCCCTGGCCACGGGAGCTGACAGAGCAGCCCATGCCACCCTACAGCTCCACCAAGCTGCTGTCCCAGCCCCTGAGGGGGTGTGTCTGTGCCCACCTGGGCAACAAGGAGCCCTGTCCCATCCAGCAACCCCCAAGCAGAAATCAAACCCACAAGGGGAAAGGGAATTACAGGAAGAATTACAGCCACCAGCTGCCAATAAAGTTGCTTATATTAAACAAAAAAAAAAAAAAAAAACAAAAACAAAAACCGAAACCAAACCAAACCAACAAACAAACAAACAAAAAAATCCAAAATAAACAAACAAACAAAAAAAAAAAATCCAAAATAAACAAACAAACAAAAAAAACCAACAAGAAAACACCTCTGCTATGACCTGAATTTTACGGGTGAAACGCTCAGCACTGTTTCACCTGCTCGGTCACCAGTCGAGGCTGTGCTGGGGTCACCTGCGGTTTGCTGAGCAGCACAGAGTGCTGGTGCCATCTGCTGTCCTGGCAGGCACAGGCACGTCAGGTGACAGCATCACAGAGGAAAATGACTGGATTAATCCATGTCTGGCATAAATGAGAATCCCTCAGATGCCTGAGGGTCTCCTGTGACAGTTTAGGGATAAAAGATTTATTTACATGCATGAAATTAGACACGATGCCCTTCTAGAAGCAAAGAGTGGGATAGAAACAGAGACAGACACTTACTTTTAGGGTGAAGTTACTTTTGGCTTTAGCTTACTTAGTTACTTTTAGCTCGTCATCCAGGAGCTTAATTCCTGCAGCTCAAAAATCCAGCTGCCCCAAAGAGAACGGCACCAAGCTCTTCCCCTAAGAACTTATCTAATATTTAGGACACACAAAACCAGCTTCGAATATAAAACCCGGAGAGAAACCCAGCCCGCTCTCATCCAGCTCCTCCACCAAAGGCACTTGCAGAGGCTCACAATCCCCATCTGGAAAACTTTTCAAGATTCCCAGTTTGCACCCAGGCCTGACACAGCCAGCAGGTCTCAAGACACTGGTGTGGGTTTCACAAGGGAGGTTATTATTTTGCTGGGTCCCAGTTCAGCTGCTTTGTATGAGAGTCATTTCCACTGCCCTTCTGGAGTGCTATTTATACTCACAATTGAGCTCTGCCTTAAGCACTTAAGCCCTGCTGTCTAGCCAGAAAACAGGCTTCCCACCAGTGCCTCTTCCTCCCCGTACCAGTCTCTAACTCCGATAAAAGGTGCCACGCACAGAGGGCAGGTAGAAAATTTCTGCCAGAGAACAGGCAACATAAATCTAAATGTCCTTGCTTGTGGGCACTAAACCCTGCAAACTTGAGGGCCAGAGGTGCTGGTGTGTCCATCAAGAGAGCTGCAGCTGTTGGGGTGGCATCCTGAGCATGCAGGGGGAGCTTCTGCCAGAGCTAAAAACAGCAGGAGCGAAGTGCCGGCGATCCACGCGCTGCACGTGTTCTGGCCATCTCTGGCTGAGACACACCAAGGGAAAAGGCTCTGCTTGGAGACGCTTTCTCAGTAATTTAACTCCATCTCCCAAGCACCAAAGGGCAAACCCAGCTGTAGGGGCCACTGGGATGGGAGATCACGATGAATTTAATCTTCTCTGCTTTAGCGAGTAGGTTGCTCAGGGGAAGGCCAGGATAAAAGATTCCTCTCTGGAAATATCTCAGCTGTAGCTGCATAAAACTTAGACCCACATCCAGGGGGGAAACTCACATAAAATTCTGGCATATCTTGCAGAGCTGTATCGTGATGCAGCCTGCAGAGGCTTGTCAGGACCCAGCTGGGGGGCACATCAGTACACTGTCTCTATAGATATCAGGGCAAGTGCCCTACCCAGGACTGGCAAACATCCAAAAATCTTCACCACCACTCCTCAGATTGCCTATAGATAAGTCTGTATGGCCCAGACTGTCACAAGGTTTAAGTTACAGTGGAAAATATATTAGATATGTCAAAATATCTGAAATTAAACCCGAGGGAATGCAACCAGAAAGCAGCTTTAGGAGAGCTGTAAGAGCACCCAATAAAGGAGTGCCTTGAGGCAGCATCTTGTAACATCTCTATTGCAACACTGCAAGTGAACTTTAATTTGAGGCTTGCCAGTCTCCCCATTAAAACACTGCTCCTGGGATCCAGCATGCGGAGAGCAAGCAGGCACCTCTGCTAAGTTGCTTTCAGAAGTTAATACTGACAGATGACTGAGGATATCTGCCAGCAATGCCACTTCTGTGATGTAGTAACACAGCTCCAAATTGCTCGTACTCCTCTGCAGGCCTTTCCCACCACACTTGCTCAATCCCCTTGAAGTCTGCAAATATGCACCAGCACAATTTAGAAGAGTATTTGGCTAACATGGTCAGAGATAACCTGAATTTACAAGATCCCCATGATAAGCACGTAGGCTAAAACTACTGATCTGTTTAGCTCACTGAGAACATCAGATCTTAAATGGAACAACAGTCTCAGGAGAAAGGTCAAACATGTCCTGCTGTCCAAACACAGTCCTCACATAAACCTGCATTGCTGCTTGGAAGCCAGAGGAACCATATCAACACAAATTTGGGGTTGGAGCAGTGTAATATTAAAAATTAAGGCAGCCCAACAACTGCTGGTCTCAGATTTGGTTCGGTTTAATCAGTCAGACTTGGCTGAGTCTACTGGTGAGTCCAGTTTCAGACAGGTTTGACTAAGTGCAACCAGCCCAACCTGGCTGATTCTACCCGTGTTTACCACCCACGTGGAGACCTCAGTGTGGGAAGACAGGAGAGGAGGCTTGGGGAGCTCCCAGCACACACTCGCAGCCCCTGCCCCGCCTCGGGAGCCCAGGCAGGCTGTGACATCTCCTGGCAATGACAGCTCCGCATGACTGAGACCTCCCAGAGTCTCTCCTCTGCTCACAAATTATTATGTCTCGCTCGCAGTCGTGTTCCCTGCACTTCCCTGGGGAGAGAAGAGCCCTGGCTGTTACCTGCCCTGCCACAGGTGGGTGTCCTGGCACCCCTGCCCGCTCAGAGTCCTCTCTGCAGGAACTCACCCCAGCCAGCTCTGGCTGCCACAGGTAACCCTTCCTTGGGAAACACCTGCTGGGGCCTGACAGCCCTCCTGGAGCTCCTCTCTCTCCTGAAATCCACAGCACTGCCAAGCCCTCTCCCTGTCCCCAGCTCACTGTGAACACCAGCATATGCCCAGCTTCTTCATGTAAAACTGAGAAGATGTGCTGGATTTTCTCAAGGAGTGAGAAGTTTATGCCTGAACTCTGAATCCAACAGTGAGAATTAATTCAGTTTTTACTGTCCAAACTACCCCAGACACCAACTCAACAGTGAAGATAGTGATTTCTCCACAGGGTAGCTTCATTCATGTTCACACCAAGATTATTTGTTACTTCCATTCTCATACAGGAATCTCTCTGGGAAAAAAAAAAATTAAAAAAATTAAAAATTCATCTGCCTCAGAGTTTGATGTGGTATAAATTGAAATGTCACTTCAGAGGCCCCTGTCAAAGCACTTCAGGAAGAAGGGCTCCAGCATTTGTGGCCTTTGCAGCAGCCGGTTTTCCATTTTGGGAAGGGTTTAAGATGGCTGGAATAGCCAGTCTCTTCCCACCACCCCTGCATTCAAGCCAGCGTCAAAAGTTCATCTGATAATTATGCCATCAAGAGGCGAATAATAGCTTAAATTCCTTGGGCTGGATTTTCTAGCAAGGGGGTCCAAGTAAAAGCCATTGATTTGTGGCAGAGTTGCTTGTCCAGAGGAGGAGGAGAGCATCCCTACACCTTATTCCCTACACCCACCCTTGAGCACTGATGGCCTCGATACAATTTGCAGTGACATCAAAAAAAAATGCTAAAACCATTAATAACAGTGCCAGGAGAGATGCTTTAACCAAGAGTAATTTATACCCTTTCACACAGCTTCTGGGACACAGCATGGATGAAGCAGGAAGGTAACTGGAAAAGTTTAGGAGCTTGCTTGCAGGAAACCAAACTGCAAGTCATATTTTGAAACTGGGGGTCTGGGGAAGACCTCCAGAAGCCCACAAAACTCAGGGTACCTTACACTGCTGGGCAGGGTTCTGCAGACCAGCCAGGTTATCTTCACGGTCACAAAACTGATGAAGGCTGACAAAGCCAGGCCTGAATGGTCCAACCCCACTGCTGAAGTGGCAGATGAGAACCAGTTTGTAGGCACTTCCAGAGCAGTAGGCAGCTTTGTTTGGGAATCTGCCTCCTACCCTTTATGCGTCCACATAGAGAAATTCCTCCAAGTGAGCTGTTTGGGAGCACAGGGATCTCCACCTACGCTTGCTGCAGTAACACTGGGCAGGGACACAACCCTCCACTTCAGAAATGCCCTCACTTCTGCTCCTCCCCTACACAGCACCTCACTGAACAATGCACCTGGCTTGAAATTCAAGTGTTTAATGGCACTGTACCATCAACAGGACATCACTTCAGCTCCCATCAGCTTTACACAGCTCTCCACCAAGTCTGGGGGATGCTAACACGAAACTGTTCAAGCCAGCCAGGCAAATGCTGGCTCCACCAAACCCCAACTGTCTCCCTGCATTCCTCAGCATTTGGGGAGAAGCTCAGGTTTTCTTTATACCCTAAGTGAAAAGGAAATTCTTTACATTCCAGATCTGTATAAGAGAGCCCTGTTTCTAATGAAGTTTTTCTACCCTTCCCTTTCAACATAGAGAGCCACAATCGACCTGAGCTGGCGTCTTTCCAGCACTCAGGACTATTAGCATTTCAAATTATAAGCAGCTATGGATCTGGTCACTGTTGTATCTCACAACACTGGACCTGTTTTGTTCCAGCTAATGGTGCCACTCTGTTGACTTTCAAACTGGCTGGAGGGAATAAATTGCTGCAGTTTATTCCCATACAGCTGACATTCCCGCCATGCCATCACTCACAAGCAGGGATCTGAACATTAGAAATGTAACCCACCACCCCAGACAGCCTTCAGACCTCGGAGGGGAGCTGGTGGAGAGGAGACTTGCAGCTTCAAGACTCAGCACTGACTCAAGCTGCTGGCAGCAAGAGCCCCAGAACCAAACTGATGGCTTACAGAGGTGAGTAACACTTTAATTTCTAGCACACTAATCATGTTCTCAGGATGCTTGAGGGCTTTTCAGGGGTGGGGAGAGGAGGGAGGGATATGATTTTCAATTTCAGATAGCAGCATTCCCCTGGCTGGCACACTGAGCCCTGCTATTACCCGTGGGCTCATCAAGGGTGGTCATTTGAGAGT
Organism: Manacus candei; assembly: GCF_025592945.1. NCBI lineage: Eukaryota > Metazoa > Chordata > Aves > Passeriformes > Pipridae > Manacus > Manacus candei. The sequence goes on along the minus strand of NW_026138085.1, from coordinate 14,579,445 downwards.
CCTGGCAAGCCAGGAGCTCCAACCCCACAGCATGCTTGGCTCAGTCCTCCTGCCTGCATGAGCAGCTCTTACCCTTGCACCCAGGAAGATTGTGGTTCCCAAAGCAAGAGAGGACTCCACTGCCAACCAGAGCATCCCAGCTCCACAGCACAGGCACAAGGGGTGAAGCCATGATGAGCTCTGCACCCCTGAACATCTCAGTTCATGAGGTACTTTGCAAGCAGCTAATCCATCACAGCTTCATTTAGGGTCCTGGGTTGAGAGAAGAGGCAGACAGTCCACAAGGCACTCACCTGCAATGTGGGCTTGGTTGTGCAGCAGAGCACCCACAGAGCTGGGCTCCACAGCCTCTTCCTAAACATGTCTCACTGGTGGGCTAAAGAGAAAAAAAATAGAGTTGCTACAGGGAAGAAAGTGGCCAGAAAATAAAATGCAACTTCTCAGTGAGAGCCTTTTCACAGCACTGGGAACTGTAGGCAATGGAGGTAACCAGAACCACGAGAGTGGGATTTGGATTTAGTGTTTCCCCCTGCTCCACCTTTCAGCAGCACAGGCTGCACTGATTCTCCCACAGCACAGCATTTGCAGCCACAAAAGTTCACTGTCCAGCAAACTAACTCACATTGTGCCTCCAAAATACATCACCTGGCTATTCCTCTGAGTAGCCAAGGAGGAAGAACAGCCCATCTGTGCCCCTGCAACAGGGCAGCAGCAGAGGGTAACCTCAGGTGATGGGCAGAGCTGGGCAGTGCCCTCCTCTCCTATCCCAGCAGGGCAAGACCCAGAGCCCAGGCCCTCTTGAAAGGAACATTATTCCCTCTGTTGCCTGGATAACAACTCTTCCTTTTCATATTTTGTCTTTCAGTTGTATTAATTAGTAGATTTTGCTTTGTCCATAACACTGTTATCTCCTAGAGAAATTCTTCACCGTTGTTGCAAAAGGCAGGAAAAAAATTCAGTGATGTGTGTTCACTGCCTGAGAGAGCTACTTTGTCCATTTACCACAAATACTATTGAACTGCAACTCACCTCTGCCTGTGTTGCTGATTTAACCTATAACATTTTAAATGCACTTACTGACCAGTTCTCTAAGCAGTTGAAAACTTTTTTTTTTTTTTTTTGGCAGGGAGGGCAGTCAGAGACAAAAGCCCTGGCTCTCCTGTGCCTCTCACTTCACACATGCCTCCCTATCACCATTTCCTGATTTCCAAAGGCTACAGAGGGCAGGGGACAGCCCCTCACTGAATGTCAGGGCTGCTGCAGGCTCCAGTTGCAGCCCAGGCTGGAGTTCACAGCCACCAGGACACAGCCACATTTGTGACATGTTTCCAGAGCAGCTGGGTACAAACTAGATCAGGCATTTTTGGTTTTGTGAGACTTTCCAATAATTAAGCAGTATCAGTTACCTACAGGACACTTGAGCTAGAGTTTGGTGCACGTGCTACCCCTGCCACTCTCTAGCAGACAGAAAATTCAAGCCCTGCCGTATTTTTCAGGTTTTTCTACCTAGAAAATTTGTGCTTCAGCTGCCCAAAAGATGGCAATCTGAGCACCCACTGAGACCACTAAATGTGCTCTTGGGTAATTAGCATGATGTCTGTCACATCTAGACACTACCAGTAGTTAAGGCTCAGACCACTGCTGGCTTTCACTAGATAAACTTTTCACTGTAGAAAACCTTTTCATGAGAGGGGAGCAGAGAGAACATGACCAGAAACCCTTTTCCCCAGCTGTAGACAGAAACAGGTACATATTGGCACGTAATGGATTACAGAGTGAAAAAAATAAATAAGTCATGCCTCACTTTTCTAAGGAAATGGCATTAAAATCTAAGAGTTTGGGCACTGCACATCTACAGTTACAAAGCTACAGCTCTGATTTATACTGAGTCAAGTGCAAGCTAAAGCCAGGCCTTTGGGTGGAAATGAACATATTTGCTTTAGCACTCGGGTTGCTGGGCAGGCCCCCAGTTTTGTGTGACACCAGCTGCTTCCATATCAAATGCTGTCCAGGCAGTTAAAATTAGACTGGTCCTATTTCTGGCAGGGTTTGGGCTGCACAGCCACTGCCCCCCTGTGTGTGGGCTCCTGGCAGTGGGCAGGTCACTGCCCGGCATCAGCCAGGCACATGGGACTTCGTGGGAGCCCAAATGCCACGGATATTCATTTAAACCAACCTTTTCCCCTCCCTGGACACGGGGTATGGCACATGTCACTGTCACAGAGCTTGAACAGTCCTGTCTTGATGCTTCCTGGAGACAGACAATAACCACCAGAGCAGGGGTGCATTTATTCCTCATTCAAGAAACATCTGTGCGAGTGATTTCATTTTATGCAACTCTTTCTGCCAGCCCAATTTTCTATGAAATGGCTTGGGGTTTGTAAAATTATTTCCCTATAAAAAGCCTCCTTTGACTGTACAGTGACAGATTAATTTAGGCAACTTGAACAATGATGGTTTGGGGAATTGGAACTTTTAACTGCTTCACAGTCTACACCTTAGTTCTACAGACATGCCTCTGAAGTGCTTAGCTATATTATAATTATTTGCACTTCTTAAATGCATGATTAAAATGCATGATTTCTGTGTAAAAGCTCCAAGGTTGGAATAGTTTTCTCCATCATATTTTACAGTGCAACAGGTAGGTCCCTGCTTTGAGCTTCATGGTGACACAGCAACACATGCAGTGGGCTGACAGTGCTCTGACCACTGCTCTTCTTCCAGACTTAGTTACGTGCTGCACTCTGGCTCCCAGCACTTTTGGATAATTACACAAGCTGCTGATGAATCAGAGCTCTTGGTGTAGACTCAAATTCTCTTTTAGATGCTAAAGCTGCCCCAGCTTCTCTGGTGAAGAGATCAGAGACACTGAGAACAAGTATTTAAGAGACCCCAGCTCTGCCCCAGTGCATAGCAACCCTCCAGCCTCTGCAAGACCCACACAAGGCCAAAATGACTGAAAATGCCTTCCTTGTGCGGGCATCACTTCCAGCTGCACCCCCTGCTCCCTCACTGCCACCCTCCCACACAGCACTAACAACCTGCTCTAGCACCATTTTAAAGTCACTTGAGATAACTCTGCTGCTCAAGGGGCAGCAGAGGGAAGAGCTTTGCCTCAAAGTGGGCAGGAGGTGGCCAAAGACCCCATCCTTTGGATGTGTACCTCCCCACTCCCAGGCTGACACCCCACAGCACTGGGGGGTGGCCCAGACAGACACTTCTCCATCAAGAGGCCACTGAGCTAAAAACATCTCCTGGCCTGTCAGGGAAACTGGAGACGAGAGATTCAAACAGCACTCCCCACAGCAAACAGACTGCAGGGGGACCCCGGGCTCTTGTTTAATTGTGCACATTCAGATCTCACTCACTGACTTTGCCCCACCCGTGGCAGTGCTGGCACTGCCCATTTTGGGTGATGGTGAGCAGTGCTGGTCAGAACAGGACAGGACTTTGAGGTCAGAATTCACTGCAGGCACAGATGTGAGGGGTTGGGTAACCTGGAGGATTACAGGTTGGGTAACAGGCTGGGTAACAGGCTGGAAGAAGCTCCCGTGGTGCACGACAGCCACTCACCCGTGTTTTCCCTGCAGCCTCTGCACTGGGCACAACAGCATGGGCAGCTCAGGGGCCTCAGGTGCAGTGGGACAAGAGGGCAGGCAGGCTTGGGAGCTTTGGTTCATCCCTGGGTCCACCAGCTTTGATGACATCAGGTTTATATGGCAGAAGCATCAGACCACCAGTCAGTAATCACCTGTGTGACAGGAGATGTCAGAAGCTCCAGTAGGCACATGCTGCTTTTCACAGAGAAAAATATTATATTACATATATTTCACTTCAGAGAAAAATATTATACAGGCTCTGCAAAAGCTACCCCAGATTCCTATTTGCTTCTGAGTGCAACTTGGCTATGGCTGTCAGTCTAGAGAAATCCTATTTAAACATGTTCCCACCTAAGGATGTAATTTCTCTTTGTTCCTATTCAAATCAATTTAAATCAGATAAGTAAAATCGTGAGGGTTTGGGACAGAAAAATCTCTTTTTCCATTTTGGTAATTACTGGCACAGTAAAGACATCCCGTGCCATGTTGGATGCTGTCACAGCTGCGGTTCCTACAGTGCCGTTCACAGGAGTTCCTTCTCCCTGGAGGAGGGACACGGCAGCAGGTGAGGTCTGTGGCCAGCAGAGATCAGAACACGTTCTGTGGGAAGAGCAAACATGAGACAGCAAGTCATCCTCGGGGCTCCAGATAGCAAAGCCGTGAGTCACACACAGCCACATGCGCTGGCCACACAGCCCCGGTCTCCTCCTAAGCCTGCTGGAATGACAGCCGCCCCCTCGGAAGGTGTGCCCCGCATGCAGCGAGGGGCTGCCCGGGCTGCTCACTCTCCTCCTTGGCCCTGTGAACTTAGTTCTGCTCGGGACACACAGCAGGGTCACCACTGAATCATGGTGCAGGGTCACCACTGGATCATGGTGCAGGGTCACCACTGGATCATGGTGCATGGTCACTCACCCTCTGGCTGAACAGGGCACTGGCATATTTTCTACCTTAAAAAAAAGCCCCTGTGTTTTCATGTTACAGCTGGGTCTCTGCTCTGTTACTCACTGCAGGTATCCACGGGGGAATGGGGAAAGCATCCTCCAGCAGCAGGCAGTGAAAGGGAGAGCTGGAATTTGATTCATCCCCCTGCTCACACACAGCCTGGGTTGTACAGGCTGGAGGAGGAACTGATGGCTCAGATGGCTCACGGATTTGTACCTGACCAGTGCAGCCCAGCATTGCCTCAGTGCACCTGCTCAGCATTAACACAGGGTTCCTAGGAAGCAGTGATCCATCAGACAGTGAGCCTGTGGATGTTTCCGCTCAGCTTTTGGGAAAGAATCTAGTCTAGCTTTGTTCCAGCATCCTGACTGCAGAAATAGCATTTCCAGCTTCTGGCAATAAAATTCTTTCCGCAGCACTGAATCCTTGTCCTTGGGGTTCACACAAAGGACCCCCAACCTCCACCAACCACGGCCACTGGGTGTGCCTGTGCAGGGTGAATGCCAAAGGTACACACAGCACAGGCAGCAGAGAGCAGACAGGTGGCACAGGATGCCCAGGGACTCCTCCAAATACTATTGCCTTTACTCTCACCTGCACACACTCTTCAGGTTACACCTGTGGGCACCAGAGTCTTCATGTTCTACATGCCCCAGGACTTGCAGTGCTCACGTGTCAGGCAGCCTGGCCTCAAAATCCTACTACATCTCTGTAATGCTCTGGCATGCAAAGAAGTGGGGCAGGGTTGGGGATTTTTTTATAGGGAAGAAAGGAAGCAAATGACCAGGATTTCTGTTTGACACGAATCTACTTACTTTAACAAGTATGGAGGCTCATGGTTTCAAGTGGAAGCTTAGCATCTCTTAAAATAAGCCCTAGGTGTCTTTTAATGTCGGTGCTTAAAAGGGGATTTAGTCACTGGGTTCTAGGAACTCCAGTTTGACTTAAGTGTCCAATATCTGTCGGCAGTTCAGCTGTTATCCAAGTAAGGGGAGGGAAAGCCAGGATTTTCCGGCCCTGAGAAACAGCTGTAGTCAGAAGAGGCATGTAATGTGAGGGATAAAATTAATTCCCTCTCAACCCTGAAGTGTGAGCCGTTCCCAGCCGCTGGATGAAGGGCGTGTCTGTCCCAGCCTGTCCCACAGGGCTGCTGGGGCTGCTGCAGTGCCTCTCACTAGGCGGCCCCCGAGCCTCACCAGGGAGCTCTGCTCCCCTCCCAGGGCACCTTCCAGGCAACCAAAAGATGATTTGAAGGGAGAGATATTGCAGCCCCATCTCTTCACTCTGCACTTGGAGGGACATGTGCCTGTGAGCAGAACTCCCCCCCCGAAGGATGTGCACCCCTTCAGGCTGCCCATGGGCACCAAAATCCCACAGGCTTCACAGCCACGTGAGCCATACACTGGGGGTGTTTGCAAAACATCCCATCTCATCAGAGATGTGCCTTAATTAATTCCAAAATTAAGTTTTTACTGTGTTCTCTCCTATATTAAGGCTACCACTGCCCAAACGCCATTACACTCTCAGTGGGGATGTTCTTTTCTTTTCCTCTGTAAAATGGACAAACTCATCTTAAATTTAGCAAAGACTTTGAAGCATGGAGCACAGCACACACATTTCAGCAGCCATGCTGTTCTCCAGGGAGCCTGTCCTTGAAAGCCAGCTCACCTTCTCCCCCCCCTTCCCCAATACATATGAAAATGCCCACAGGAGTGCTGGACACAATTTTTGAGATGTAAATCTCTGACCTGCTTGATGGGAGGCATTAAAAACTGAATTCCCAGAAAAAGAGTCTCTGAAATAGTGCTCCCTGGTGCTACATGTTCTGGAAATACGCTATCAAAAAATGGTCTTTCAAACATACTCAGTGTTCAGCTGCATTTCTGCAATTTAGAAAGACTCTCAGCAAGCTTCACATCCGACCAGGATTCTGCAGTTTCTCTGAATACCTTGTCAATGGCTACAATAACCTCCTACAGCTGTTTGATTATTTTCAGAATATCCCAGCTGATGCAAACCTGCCCCACTCCCCACCTGAAGAGCAGTCATTTTAAGAAATCGTTCCACAAACCACAAATTTCCCTGAAACCCAACTGGCCTTCTCAGGATCCTTGGAGCGTAGGAAGAGAAACAAACAAAATCACTCCTTTCTCTCTTCCTACAGAAGTCTCGTTATTCACACCCCAGGAGCAACAGAGAAGCCACGTTCTAATCACATATTCACACCACCAAGTAACTCACAACTAGAAAGCTCACTGCTGAAGGGGTGACAATTTCCCTGTTTAGCCATATGGCACAGAAGGAATACAGCTCCAGACAGAGCTTTCTCCAGCCCACTGCCTTTGGGAAAGCCTCATTCCTACCAGACCTGTGTTCACATAACTGTTAAGTCCTATAGTGCCATAAGATATCCAAGTGTCTAGCACGGGCTCCCAAAGCTTGAACACCTCTATGAGAATGAGCAGCACCATCAGGTATGTGCAGATGGCTTGCAAAAGGGATCACTTTCAAACTGACTGAAGGTTGTTATCCTATATATCTACTCAAGCCTGTTTTCTAAGTAAAAGACATGCTGGTACATTAGTGTGATGATGCAGTCTAGCTCTGCCTCACTTCTAAGTGTGAATTTTTAAATGTTCTCCTCCCCCCTACACACTCTCTTTGCAATGCAGTGTATTTCAGATCCAGCAGATGCTCGTCTTGTTCCTAAAAGAGATTTAATGTGTTTTCCATGATCTAAACACCTGGCAAAAGGGCTCCATAAAGCTTTAATACCTTCCTAACCCTGTGTTAAATTTGTCCCAGTGTTGCATATAGCATAATTCTGCAGCCATGTCAACTATTCAGGTAATTCCAGAATGTCGTCACTATGGTTTGTGTCAGCAGCGTGATCTGTATGTACCTTGTAATCATTCTGGTGTTGGGTTGCAAAGGTCCTCGGGCTCTTCATTTGGCTGAGTCTAATTCCGTCCACTTCACAAAGATCTAGAGTTACACTAAGTAAAGGTTGACATTTACATGAGACACTGGGACTGCTGGAATGACTCACCAAGGTAAAACCTGGGCTAGATATTCTTTCAAGGGCATAAATTGTATGGTGACGACTTTTCACAGCTTCATAAAATCACAGGATGGTTTGGGTTGGAATGGACCTTGAATATCCTCGAGTTCCACCCCCCAGCCATGGGCAGGGACACCTTCCACCAGCCCAGGTTGCTCCAAGCCCCATCCAAGCTGGCCTTGGACACTTCCAGGGATGGGGCAGCCACAGCTTCTCTGGGCAACCTGTGCCAGGGCCTCCCCACCCTCACAGGGCAGAAGGTCTGCTAACCTGCTGTAGGGAGTCTCTTTGCTGAGCAAGGCAAACATGGACAGAGGGGCATGTCACACACATTGCTCAGCAGGACACGGGATCAGGATCTCAGGAGTCTGAGAACAGACAGCTAGAGAAGCCTGGAGCATCACTCCTAGAGAAAAGGAGATATGTCAGAGAGAAAACAGATATCTCAGTGACCTTCCAGTGTCTTCTTGGAAAATGAAAGACCTCCTCTCATTTTTACTGCAAAGCTGGACAGCCACACACATGACAGCTTTGTCCTGGCACAGAAGCCCACTGTTTCCATCATGTGAAACCAATTAGTAGCATCAGGGCTGGTCAGCACTGCAGCCAGTGTCCAAATGCTCTCAGGACATTTATTCTCCCAAACCCACTCTGCCCTTTAAAGCAGCACCAGCCACCATGTTCAGCACGCTTGAAAGTCTCCTGGTTTACCAAATATCCTAAGCCCTAATGTCATTAGGTCTCAACCAAAATCAGGAAATTCAGACTAAAACAGTGACTGTTCCAGCAGTGAAGATCACAAGCCTTTCATCTGTTCCCCAGAACTCTCCTTTACCCAAATCCAGTATTAACAGTGAAAGCATCCAACAGTGAAAGCATCCAACACACTCACAAGAAACAAACTGTGAAATGGAAGGACCACACAACAGGAGATGAGAACAGAGCATCTAACATGAACCAGTGTGTGAAGGATGAGTTTGTCTGCAGACCAGGGTGCTGCAGCAAAGTGGCTTTCCCAGTGATGGAGTCTCCTCTCAACTGAACTCACAGGATCTGCTCCAACAAGAGGTCGGCCCAGCCTTCCTCAAGCCCTGGCAGCTGCAGCAGCCCACATATGGCTGCCTGTATTTACTGTATGAGCACTGCCTGCCCCGTGTGCTGCAGGGCATCAGTCCAGGCACACTTGCAACACTGACAGCCATCATCTTTGGCCATGGCCTCTGCCACGTCAGAAGGTCTTAGCAGCAATCGTGGCATCGAGGAACTAATGCCACGCAACTGAGCAACTGTCTTGAGCACAAATTCATAAGCTAGTGCTATTCCTGCTTAGTGTTAAAGTTCAGTGCCTCTTTTATCATGCTGGAAACTTGTCAGGAGCTGTTTTTATTCAGTTCAGTAGAGCAACCTCTCTCCAAGGTCTCCCTTCTCACCACAGGTACAGTGCATCCAACCTTTCTGAGCAAGCTTCCTGCAATTCCTCATGTCTTAAACCACAGACTGCCACAGTCCCCTCTGACCACTTCACATGCTCTTGCTAAGAGGCACCTCTGTGCCTTCTGTGCGTGTCTTGCCTGATTCCAGACTCGTCATGGATTGGAAAAAGAGTGGAACATGAAAAGTGGTAGCAGTTCTAAGGAGAATGAAGTCTTCTGTTGTACAGAAAAAGAGGAGGCGATGACCCTCCAAAGCAGTTTTGTTAATGCTGTCTCAGGCACATGGAACAACCTTTAAAGCAGATGTGTCAGCCCAGGAGCTCCTTTCATAATCTGCACACGTCTGATTTTTCATCACCCTTTTTCTCAGGAGGCAAAAGAGAAAAAACAAATCATCCAATTCTACAGGTCCCGAAAACTGACTGTACCAACTGTTCCCTGATAGATGGGAAGGCGTCAGTGCAGCCAGCATCCCAGGAATCTGTGGTGCAGTCCAGCCAGGACTGGTTTGTGCTGGGAACCCGGGGCAACTCAATAACTTTGGCTTCCCAGGCCCTCCTCCCACACTCGAGGGTTTGGGATTATCCAGCAGCCATTGCATCATGGCACAGTGATGGCCTCATGATATAACCTTGGACAGGAGCCATCCTTGAGCTGCTTGGGAGATACTTATAAATCAAGAGCAACAGATAGAACTGTGAAGGCCACGGGTGGTCCAAGTAGATGGGTAACTGTACCTGGGGCCCTGTGCTCAGGACTCAGGGTAACACTGCAGGTTTAAATGGGGCACACAGTGATATGTTCTCATTTTAACCAGGCAAATCCAGCTAGACTGCAAAATATCCATCACTGTAATCAGGTGTGACTGTTTTGGAGAGCGACAAAGCAGAAAAGAGAGAGAACAGATCTCAAATAAATTATTTGAACCAAAGAGCTATGCTAAGCCTCTGAGGAGTTCAGATGCATACACTGATTTTATTTGATAAGATGGGTAATTTGCAGCACTGACATCTTCAAGGTAACTAAATCCCACTCTGTTGAGCTGTCTCCATATCTCTACACCAGGTACCCATCTGTAACTCTACAAATAAGACTCCAAGACAGGGTGAGTGTCAGCTAAAGCATCCCAAATTTGCAGTTACTCTACCTAATGTGTTACAAACACTGTAAGTACCAAACAGTACCGTATGAAACCAGGAGCAACAAGGGTAGGATCCAAACCCTGAAGAAACACATGCATTCTTCTGACCTAGAACACTGTCAGGGTGCAGAACAACAACTGCTTAAAGAGAATTAAGGTGCCAAGCCATGACCACTCACACCTGCTTCTTCACAGGCTGCAAACACAAAGCAAAACTGCCACAAAGGCAATGGTTCAAGCAAGGAGCCCACAGGGGAACATTACAGGGGCCTTAGCAACTGATCATTAAACAGCAAACAACAGTTCTGTAGCCATCTGCCAGTCCCTTCAGGTGCTGTCTGCATGGCCACAGACACACAGGCACAGGACCTGGAAGCACACGACATCAGCTACCAGACAGCACAGAATTGAATGTCACAGGCACTGAGAGTGGGAGAGGGTGAAAGCTGGATTAATGGATGGGGAACACAAATCCAAGGGTGCCCTTCAGCAAGTCAGTAGCTCCCCAGGATTGCATCCCAGCCAAGAGAGCAGCAGGGTGCACACACACGGCTCCTGCAGCCAGCAGAACGCCAGCTCAGCCATCTCCAGGCCTTCTCCTTGCTGGCAAACCAGGTTCAATTCCCTGCCCACGGCAACACCTCGAGGCAGACAGGCGTAGGAGCACTGTCTCCATGTCTCACACGTGCTGCTGTCTCTCACCAGCACCACATTTCTAACATTCACCCCAGATGCAGAGTGTGTGACAACAGCACTGCTGCTGCTCCTGCAAGGCACTTGCCAAGCCCAGCCTTTGTTCTGATACAGCTGGGTCCAGGAGAAGCAGGATCATCAGCCTGCAGTACTCCAGCAAGGAAAATCCCTCTTGCCATAGTAAAAGGGAAGTAAAGATGAAATCTGTAAACCTTTTATTACCACAATGAGCTAATAAGATCTCAGTAACTACTTGTTTTGTGTCAATCCAGTATGCTACAGTCCTCATGCAGAGGGATCCAGCACCTGGTTTATGAGGTACCATTTTCACTTTCACTAGAATAACAAGGGTTTTCTTTAGACTCTTCCAGCCAAATGCAGGAATACCCTAACTCCATCATGGAGCCAGGTTTCAGAGGTGACTTGGGTCTTTTACAGAGATCCGTATCAACAATCTTGATTAAGTGTCTCCATGTTTTGAAGGTGACCTGAGCCTAACTCTCAAATATTCAGGATGCTTCTATTTTCTCTGCACCCGCTCTCCAACCAGCATATGCTCAGTTCACAAAACAGAGTCATCTCTGTGTTGTAAGGAAAAGGAGATAGTTCTAAACACACACTGCTTTATGTTTGTCTCTCCAGGTTCTTAGGATAAATCCAAAGGCTAAGCCTCCTTGCAAGTCTCAGCATCCTGTCAGGGCCAGAGGAATGTCACAGTAAGTATAAACATTATTGCATCGAGTATACTCATCCTCCTGAAGTCTCTGGTTCCCTCCTGCCTTGTTTATTTTTCCACACACTGGGAAAAAGCAGAAAGCCACCAGTGTTTTGCTGTCCACTGGTTCCTCAGGCAATGCAGTCTCCAGCAGCCAGAGTTACACCCCTTTAATTCAGCCTTATCTACTGACCTTCAAAGAGCAGGCTACACATGTTTTAAATTATTATTTACAGCATTCTAGAAATATTTTGCAAGGATCAGCTCAAGCTCATCTTCAGCAAGTGACTAAGAGGCAAGGGTCATCATGAATATCAAGATCTGGACCCTAAGCTCTGGAAAAGGGCTTTCTGGCTTGGAACATTTCCCAGTCAGAATTGCCAAGAGAATTGATGGAGCAGGTGACAGGGCTGGAAGTGCTCAAGGAGCTGCCACACTTCAAAGATTCACTTCAGAACAGATAGTTGGTTTAGAACACACACTTGGCCAAGAGCTGGGGAGGTCAGAACACCTAGAGGCAAACTTGCACCTTAAAGCTCTAAGCAACACTTATTGGTTATCAGCCCCTCTTCCTGCTAACTTGATGCTCACAGGCCAAGGAGTTATTTCTTCTTGGAGCACTTGAACAGAGGCTCTCCATGGGGTATTTGTCAGCCTGGGACATGAACAACAGATAAAGCACTCTGAATCTTCTTCTCTTTCAAAGTAAAGTGCCAGCCACAGAGCCAGGTTTGTGCCTAAGGAGAATTCAAGCTGTAAAAGTCCCCTTTCTTTGCCATCCAGATGCAGAGTCCCTCGGCGAGCCTGACCGGGTCTGCCTACGGGAGCACGCCTGTGTTCACAAAGGTAAAGAGCACAGGCTGCCTGAACAGAGCTTGCTCTGCAGCTACCAGCACTAGATTGTGGGTTTTCTTGTTCCATCAGAAGCTATTTCTAGGCTGGAACATTGGTTCATGCACAACTCAAAAAAGCCAACGTACTTCGTTGGTGATGACTATCAAATTAATGCCTTAATTGGTAAATGATCCAGTCAGAACTATGTGAATTCATCCTATTTGTTTCCTGCAGGGGAGGCTGAAGTGGAAACCTCTCACATAGTAGCTTCCCTTATAATGTTACATCCGCTGGAATAGATTTTTTTCCTGCATTTATATCTTTCTTTAACTGCACAAGCCAGGCTTTAATGAGCACTGGTTTACTGGTGAAAAAAACCTCCCCTCACAACTCACTGCAAATGCATTTAGAATTAAATCAACTCCTGTAAGTAAAATAAAAATAGGGGCATGAGACCATCTTCTTCCCTGAAGGATGCATCATTTCCTTATAATTGCTTTAATGGGGAAACACTTAGATCAGACATTTAACACAAATATTTTTCTCCTCCAGGGTCTGCAAAACATAAGGGCTACGAAGGGTCAGTTGGTGGTGTTTGAATGTCGAATTCACTCTACACCCACCCTACAGGTTCACTGGTACAGAGAATATGATCAGATCAGAGATTCTGCTGATTTCCGAATCCTGCGAAAAAGTAGGTGCTGCTTCATCTGCTTAATGTCATTTCACTGGGACAGTGATGAGACAGGAAGAAGAACTGCTATAAGAATCAGGAGATTGTACACGTTCATAGAGGCAGAGTTAAGTTTACAAGTATCAGATGACCTGAAGTCACAGGCTGGACAGAGTCTGCACTTCCTCTGGCAACACATGAGAGGGTCGGGCACAACGGGAGGAGATTCCATGCTGTTAGTTATTAATGACAGTCCTGCTGAGCCATGGAGGCATTGTCACCATCTATTAGAACTACTGATGGACTCAGGGAGAAAAGATATAGATATATAGATGGATAGAGATAGAGATAAATTTTAAACAATTTCTGATTCTCCCAGGCTTGAGGCCAGAGCTCCAGCGTGCCAAATTCACAGCAACTAACCCCAAAGTCAGAGGAGTTCTTTCTATATCACCTCAGTGGAGAGGTGTTTGTACCCCCAGGTTCCCCAGCCAAACCTGAGCTTTCCCTATCCAGATGGAACTTCTCTTGATGGACACAAAGGGCGATGGTTCCTTTGTAACCAGGGTGACAGCTGAGGTGGGGAAGGGAGTGAGGGCTGAAGGGCTTTTTTTCCATTCTGGCCTTATAACCATTCAAATTTTTTCTCTCTTATTTTGAGCAGAGGCTTGTTCATCAGCAGTTCCTGGTAAGTGCACTGTGCATGTGGTGTTAGACATTCCACCAGTTAATTACCTCACACTCAGGATTTCCCACCCAGATAAAACAATAATGTCCAAAGGGTGGTCAGAAGACAACATTCAGAGTCAGACCAAGAGCTTTCAAGTTCTTAATTTTGAAAAAAAGCACCCAAAAGGCCCTGAGTTTTTTCACAACACAATGAAAAAGGTATCAACCCTCTTTAATTAAGTCAGTGAAGAGTACCCTGTGCTAAGGGAAAACATATCCACCATTCTGAATTATAATCTTGTATGGGGTTTAAACTTGTGCAAGAGAAGACAGAATTTAGCAAAAAAAACCCCCAAACCCCAATCAGCCAAAAAAGCCAAAAAAAAAAACCCACAAAAAAAACCACTACAAAAAGTGTGCCTTGTTTAATTAATATCACAGGAAAAAAGAGTCTTCCTTCATTTTTTGTTCCTTCTGAATCCCTTAACATCCTATGCCCTATACATCACTATTTTGCACTTTACTGATGCCAAGCCTCATCACTAAGTCACACTCCTCCTGCAAGGACCAATTCCTGTAGGTTAACATTTGGCTCTCTGGTACAACATCACGCCTGAATTTGTTATTTCAGAGGAAGTCTGCACCCTGGTTATTACAGAAGCTTTTCCAGAAGACTCTGGAATATTTAAATGTGTTGCTGAAAATGAATTTGGATCTGCAGCATCCAGTGCTCATCTCTCTGTTTCCCCAGGTAAGCACATGGATTTCTGTGTTGACCAACTAAGCACAAAAGAATTTGCTGCAGCTCAACACCAGGGAGAACCACAGATATTTGCCAAGCAGAAGCCAAACCCAAAACAATTTTGTAGGCTCAAGAGAAGAGAAATGCCCCAAAAATGCAATCTTCTTGGATACCTTTCAAAGTTGGATGCTAGTTGTTCTGTGGATCCCTCTTCTACCTGGGTCAAGGATGACAATGTGGAGATGATGTTCCTTCTCACAGAGGAGTCTCATCCCTGTGCTTCATCCCTTCGGGATTCCAGTGTGGTCCAACACATGGGCTGTGTCTGTACCTTGTTTATTGTAACACCTGACCTGCTTGGCTTGTGCTGAAGGCCACCTGCAAACAGAACAGCACCTTTCATGCATCCCAAGCTCAGCAGCCCTGGAGAGAAGGGAGGGTTGGCTACTGCAGCTGGGCAGGTTTTGGTCTCTGCAGAGCCAGGCAGGCTGAGCTCTCATCCACCTGCTCAGACATTCCAGTCCCCTGCCCCCCTGTTACTGCATGTGTTGTGTTGGTGAACCACCACTGCTTCCTACCTGACTTGGGGACAATTCTGCTTCCAGGAGCAAAAGAGCTGGAGAGCTTTTCAGGTGCTGCCCACAGGCCGGCTGTGCAGGTCACCATGAAGAAACCCAGCTTCCCCAGGAACAGCCAGGCAGGAGCCAAGGACCGAGGGGCATCTGGCCTCCCATCCTACAGCCCAGAGACCCCGGGGCTGGGTAGTCGAGCAGGAGCCACCAGCTTTGGTCAGATGAACTCCAAGGGCCAAGCTGAAGACTTTCATGGAGCTTATGAAAACTCTCCTCGGGCTTCACCTCTGCGGTAAGACAAAGAAAAAAATCACATTTCTGGGTTAGTTTTTTACAACACTTAGGGGATGAACACTCCAGTGATTCAGCTGCAAAGCTCCAGTGTCCCTTACCCTGACAGGGGTTCCCACACAGCCATCTGAGCTGTTTGCCTGTGTGACAATGGCAATGTGCAACAGCAGCCCAGCTACAGAACAGCACAGGCTCGATTTGACAGAGTGTGTCATTACCCAAAGGCTCAGGTAAGTGCCTGATGGCACTGTCAGAACAGCCTATCTGTAAGTAATTTAAAGGCATCACCCCAAATCACAGCCTGTAGAAGACCTTTGGCTCCACAGCAGAGCACAAGACAAAGATCACAATACCTGGGAAACATCAGGGTACAATTCTGTTGCCACCTCCTTCCTCTGTAGCCTTGGCCAAGTGGCATCACCTCATGTTTCTGTCTCTTATTCTGAAAGACAGCAGTAAAACTCAAGGTGCTGGTAGCACAGGGCAGATAGTACCTGCAAAGCACCTGTGGAGGGGAAGTACTGAACCAGTGACCCACTGGATGGAGTGAAAACTGTCCCATGGCATGGCAGGGACACTCCCCACTCAGGAGATGAGGAATTCCCCACAGTAAGTGTTGCATCTTATAACAAGACTCGATCCAATTTCCATCCCAAACGCAGCTCTCAAGTCACTGTGCACTTACTGCATTATCAGTTATCGTGTTTGATTTTTCCAGAGAAGCAAAACAAGTTAGAGCACACATATTGGCAATGCCATCCCCATTTCTGTAGGGTTTCTCAAGGGTTTAGAGGCAGAAAGGTGACCTCAAAGGGTGACAGTTCAGAACAGACATCCAAGCCCAGCAGAGGAGTTTCCTCAGCCCCGTCTGTGGCAGTGGGAGCTCCGAGGCAGACGTGTGGCTCCTCTCCCAGCTGAATTCCAGCCTGGAACTGCAGTGATCCTGTTACAGCGTGTGTAAACGGCTGTCCGTGACAGAGAGCATTCCCTGTGGTACAGATTATTTTTGGATGTGCTCAGCCATTTTAACTAAACCGGTTATTTTAACAATTCTGAACACCTCCCCCCCTCCAAATTTCACTAGAGGAGAGATCATATTTCAACATGGATGTATCCATGCACAGGAATTATTTCACTAAATCACTGAGTAAAACTGGGTTTGCTTCAGTAACTTGCAGGTCTCTAAGAGGAGGCTCTCAGTTTGGCTTCCATGAAATCCAGGCTTGCTCCAGGGAAATCAGTTGGGACACTAAAAAGACCCCACTGCATGAAGGGATATAACATGCCATCAAAATCAGCTATGTAGTAGCTTTTTAAAATATAAAACATTAACTAGTATACAGAGCTGCAGATTGCTTTTGACTGACAGCAGTGCTGAACCAGACTTTGGACACATCTCAAGATACAGAGTGAAACTACTAAAATATACCCATCTGTGAGCATTTAAATATCTTTAAAGCCCACAGACTTATTGCCACGTGCTTTGAAACATCGTTATGAACGGGACACAGCATTGTAAATGTTGCTGTTACCTCAAACTCAGCAATCACGGCTAATGACTGGCTGTAAAATAAGTCTTTTTAGTCAGATTTAGCACATAACTCTCTCATGTAGCATATGTGGTTGCAATTGTATTACCAAAGGCAAATACCAACAAAGACAGTGATGACAGAACAAAGCCATTACTGGGAATAACTATAAAATGAACAAAACCCTTGTACTTCTCCCAGTTATTGCTTAGTAACAGCCACTCCACAAAAGCCAGAAAATGCAATTCAAGAAGACTCTCACTACTCCTTTCTGAGCCCTTTATACCTGCAGATTACAGTGTGTCCTCCTCAACAGCCTTAAAGGAGCAGAACAAAATCTATGCTGATTATTAACTTAATTAAAGGAACTTAATCCAAGCAAAAGAAAAGGCTTCAGGCACTAACTATACTGGCAGGCCTTTTAAGTAGCTTTTAAGTGTCCTTAATAAATAAGCAAAATATTCTTAACTCTCCTTCTAGACATTTTTTCCTGCACGACTCAAGCAACTAAGGAGAACCTGATCAGTCACAGCAAGTCACCATTCTTAGAAAGTAAACTGAAGCAGGACAGAAAAGCTGGTTTCTAACACCTCGAAGTGCTGGGCACAGCACTATTAAGTTACTTGGCACTGGCAATGAGATTTATTCCTCTGCTTTTATCAGTTCAGCTTCCAGTTCTTTCTTTTTTTTTCCCCCTATCTTCTGGATGTCACGTTTTTCTGTTCCTTCTCTTTCACACAAGTCGTCCCCCTTGTGTCCAATCTTTTAAGTGTATAAAGCTGTCCTTAAATTGGTGCCTTGCAGCCACCTTTAGTTCTGAACTAAGCACACTGCACCCTCATTGAAGTCGGTGGGGAGTCAGGGAGCCTGTCTGAGCACACAGCCTGACCTTTACCATGTTCACAGCTTCCTGCAGGGCAAATGATCATCCCGCGGGTACCTTTTTTTCTTTAGTACTCACTCTGCGCAAACTACCGATTTTTAATTTTTATTTTTTTTACCTCAAAAGCAAATAACTTCTCCAACAACTAGGGACACACTCCCTCCCTTAATCACTTCCACGAGGAGGAATTTAAATAAATTAGCACTCAATTAACACCTGCTTTGTAAGTTTTAGTTCACAAACGCTGGGCCGTGTTTAATACAAACACTAAATGTGGATTAAGCTCTTGAAGATCGCTGTGCTGACAGACTCAAGGGCACAGTGAAGGGAGAGAGGAGGAGGCTGAGAGCCCACACTCAGCCCAGCTGCAGTACTTTCAGGCTTGGGGTTCTTTTAAACAATAGGCAAGAGTTGCCAGAGTATAATTAAAATACTTAAAACACTATAATGTTAATTTAAAATGCAATTAGGCATTGAACTGTTGATTAAAAGGGATACGAATCACCTAATCTGCCACTAGGATCTGTTGCTGTGCTGGTGAAAACACCATAGTTGCATTTTTTTTAGTCCATGCAAATAGCTGTAATAATGAACATAGACATAAAACTATAAATATTTAACATATTTTTATCCTATATTATTTTTGTAAGTCTAATGTTGCTATTCAGTTTGTGACTGTTCAGACACATCCATGAACAGTGCCACTGCTCCTGACAGCTCTGCGCTGGAGCGGGGTGGGGGTTGCCCTGGGGCCGGGGGTACTTAAACCACGTTTAAACCTGTCTCTGGAATACTTATTGCCTTTAAGTGCACAGCCTTGAAAGCAGAACCAGGGTGTTATCACTACACAGGAAATTAGTAAATGAATTAAACAAGGAATTTAGAATCAGAGAGTGGTTGTGGTTGGAAGGCACCTTAGAGATCACCCAGTTCCAAATCCCCTGCCACGGGCAGGGACACTTTGCACTAGACCAGGTTGCTCAGGGCCCCGTTCAACCTCGCCTTGAACATTTCCAGGGATGAGGCAGCCACAGCTTCTCTGGGCAACGATTTCACTGGGATAACGGAGTGGGATTTAGGGACATTAAAGCATACTCCAGCAGTCCTTCCTCGCTGCTCCCTGGCGGTGCTACGGGCAGAAAAGCTGCTTTTCTGCTCAAAAGCTGTCGCCTTCAGTTCTCTCCCTTCTCCCGCGGAGCGAGAGGCGCTCCCGGAGCGGCCGCGCTGAGCTCCGGCCGCGTCCCCTCGGGGCGGGACGGGACGGGACGGGACGGGGAGAGCCGGGGCCGGCGGCTCCTGCCCCCCGCCACCCCCAGAGCTCCCGGGGGAGTCCCCAGAGCCGCAGCGGGGTCCGGGAGCGGGGCCAGACCGGGGGCAGGAGCGAGGTCCGGCCGCCCCTTCCATCAGCGCCCGGACCGGCCCCTGCGAGCGCCGGGCGGTCCCACCGCTGCCCCCGGCGGGGGATTCGCTGCCCGCGGGCACCTGCCCAAAATCCCTGGCTCCGGCCCTGGGACGAGTGTCCGGGCAGCGGAGACTCTTATTGTGACACGGCGGGGTTGGGGACACGCGGGTCCCGCGGTGTCACCGCTGGCTGCACATTAAAGCCTCCCCTAACGCCGCGCAGGGGGCGGCTATGACAGCCCGGCCCGGGGAATGACCGGCCCTGCCCCAAATACCGCTGAAAGCCCAGGTGACAACTTCTAGGCTGTAGGTAAGGTGCTTGTTTGGGGTTTTGGGTTTGTTTTTTTTTTGTTTGTTTTTTTTTCCACGTCACTTTTTGCTTCGAGGCTGGTTAGGGAGGTGGCATGAGGGACTGCAGCGCGCCGGGAATGCTGAGGTGGAAAGGTGCCTTTAAGGTGAGGTGCTGTCAAAGGTAACAGAGGAACAGTGGAAACAGAGGAAAAAAAAACCTTTGTTTTTTGGTTGTTTTTTTTTTTTGTTTGCCCTTTTTTTTTTTTTAAAGCAAGCTGTCCCTATTGTTTCTTACTGCTGTCATCTCGTAAGGTCAAAAGTCTCTTCGGATTTATTTTTTTTTTTCCCTCCCGAATCAAGGTGGAATGATTTGAGGAAAACGGTAACTTACCCCTCGCTGTGAGAAGTGACGCTGTGGGTCGGAGCTTGCTGCGCTCTAGAAAACAAAGTAAACGCTGGTTTCTGTGCGCAGCCTGTGGGGAAAACGAGAGTAAAAATCTGTACACAGGTAGTCATATAAAAAAATGGGATAAGACTCAACAAGTTTTCTGCATCGGTGAATGAGAACATAGTGTGGACATGCTCCAAAAATTTGAGCCAGCTTCGAATTCCAAGAGCATGACAAGGGGAAAGTTAGGGAATTTTTACTATAAAGCCTCTGTTTACATACAGTTAATGTACAACTGTTATTGATGATCACCTTTAGGAAATGAAAGCCTTGAATTTTTGAAATGAAAGTGATGTCTTCAGTTATGTCCCCCCATGGGGATTTATGACCTCCTGGAGCCCTTCTTTGGGCTCTCCAAGGAGAGGAATACAATATACTGGGTATATATAGCAGCAAAACAGCTGATCTTGGTGGGGCAAGATTACAATTTTTTCCAGCACATGTAACTGGGTGGATTTATATTCTCTTTTTTTTTTTTTTTATTAGTAGCTTTATGTTTATTTTGGGGGATTATTTTTTTTATCCTGGAGCTGAAATTGTTTGTCCGTTTTAACAAGCTTGCTCAGCTCAGTCTAATGAAACCTTCCTGGGTGTTTAGTTGATGGAAAGCCCAGGTTTAGATATCAAGCACCTGCAAAATAAATGCACCCCTTATCCTGCAGCTAATTGTCAGAACGACAGTAGTAGGCTGAACAGCAAGTCTTGGGAAATCACTTCAAATGGAAAAGCACAGTCCTTGGCATTCCAATCCCAAATCTCAGTTGGATATGAAAAGCTCTGAATTCAAAACCCATTAAAGAAGAAATCAGGACACTTGGTTTCAAAGGTTTAGTTTTAGGATTAAAAGCAAGTGGAACCTGTTTCATGCTTCCCTATGGTATAAGGAATTTCTCAGCACAAATAGCCAATTCTCTGAGGAATAGTACATTTAGTATTTTGACAGGGCATGAAGTAGAAGGATCCAGGGATCTTTAGCTGAAATGATATGTGGCAAATTACCTTGCTTAGCAGTAGTATCCACAGGTATCTGCAGATT
This sequence comes from Manacus candei, assembly GCF_025592945.1. Lineage (NCBI taxonomy): Eukaryota > Metazoa > Chordata > Aves > Passeriformes > Pipridae > Manacus > Manacus candei. The sequence goes on along the minus strand of NW_026138085.1, from coordinate 14,558,489 downwards.
TATGCAGGTGGCAAGAGGTCTTGATAAAACAATTGCTATTTATTCAGAGTTTACTGGGCTCTGGCATATCAAAGCCACAGTGAACACTGTGCCTGAGGCAGACAGACTGCATGGCTTGTTATTGTAATCCAAAATGTTCAGACAGTTCAGGAATAGTTCTAATAAATCCTAAATACCTTTATTCTAAGCTCAAGCTTTAATTGTCAGTTGCCTGAACCTCCTATTCTTTAGATTGCTAATGACTGCTCACAACACAGCATTTTTGTGATTCAGCTTGTGATGTACAATTTATTTTATCTATATTGTCTTCCTTAAGGGAAAATCCACACCAGGAAAGCCTCTATTCTGCAAGGCAAGGGTTCCATTCTATCCAGGAGCCCAGCCAAGACAACTTTTGTGGCCTACCACCTAGTTTTTACCAGCCACCCATCCAAAGCCAGTTATCACCAACAAAAACCCAGGACAGCCGCGAAACCTCTCCTATGAGTGTCCCCAACCTCCCATCCGTTTCCTCCATGTGCCAGCCAACCATGTTTAACTACGAACGTCCAAAACACTTTATCCAGTCTAAGAATGTGTGTCAAGGGCAGCAGCAGCCTCCAGGACCCGCAGCCTCCGCGGAGTCGAGCAGAGAGATCAAACAGTCCTCCATCCTCATTCAGCCTCGCAACCCGAGCGGGCAGAAATTCTCCTCCTCGTCATCGCTGAGCTCTTCAATCACGCTCTCCTCGCCTTCCTGTAGTGCCCCCAAGGAATCCACATATCCCATCACTCCTGCATCTGCACAGTCTCCTGCTAGCTCATCATCTGGGCAGAGGCTTATACCCATGCCTAACCAATCCCCCGCAGCATTCCTGTGCTCAGTGCTCCCCTCGCAGCCCGACTATAACAGCCAAACTCCTTCTCCCATGGAACCTCAGTAAGTATACACAGCCTTCTAACCTCCCCCTGCTTCCCTCCGGCCTGGCCTCTCCCGTGCACTGACCATCCCAAATCCAACCACCCCACGAAACACCAGCTGGGGCCAAAGCCAATGGCACAGCTCCCACTGACTTCCCGTGTTCAGGGCAGGACTCTGCAGGAGTCGGGTTAGGAGGCTGAGCTTTGCCCCTGGTGACTCTGTGGGAGAGATGGGTGTCCATCAGGACTTAAACTGCACAGCTGTGTGGGTTTTCTGGAGTCAGTTTGAGTAGTTTAGTTTGATTTGAAAGAAATCTCTTAATTAGGGTTATTCAGAGCAGAGGATTGACACCCATCTCAAATTAATTTCCTCAACGAGCATGGCTTATGAATGGGGAGATGGGGGAAGGCAGTAGTACTTCCCAGATATAAACAACTTGGAGAATTGTCTAGTAAGTCTCAGCAGTGTTTTCAGGTTCCACATCATGGTGAGATTCTACACTCACCTACAACACCCTTTCCATTAATCATACGTGCAAACAGAAAGGCAGCCACTTGAAAATATTACCCCTTTAGACCAAAGACTAAATTCTTTCCTGAATATGTATTATATCATTTTGCCTTTGGGCTGCAATCCAAATATCTCCCAAGGTCAGTGAGATCTCAAAGGGAGCTGGGCCTTGCCTTCTCACCAACTTGTATTCCTGCCAATATTAGCTGGAGGTCCTGGGGAAAGTCAGGGCAGAATATGCACAAACACTCAACTGGAAATATTAGAAAGGTGATAGGGGCAGGGGTCCTGCTGGCCTGGATATAAATCAAGGTTTAAGTGTCAGCTTGCATTCAGGTAACCTGAATGTTTCTGGGGGTTTTCTGAATCACAGCACTGTGGGAAGAGGGAAGGTAAGACAGACCGGGTGAGCTGGGGCTCTCAGGAGTGTTTGCTAAACTCCTGCAAGAGTGTGGGGCATTAGAAACACATGTGGAGTGACTGCTGGAGTTTGTGTGCATAGTGTGGGGTTGTTTGTTTCCATAGCAAAGGGTGTGGGTGCCTCACTATGCTTTTCAGATAAGCTGCTCTTAAATGCAACACCCAGAGAGTTGAGGAATTATTTTCCCAATCACGCTACTAATGGGCAAACAGGGACATGAGACATATTAATCTGTTGGCAAATTATTAAAGTTTTTAAGTTATAACTTAAGCAAGTTATTAAGTCCGAGCCATGCTGGGAGTATTTCAGAATTATAACCCTTCTACCCTGCTCTAATGAGCAGAATTCCCAAGGGACAGGGGGAAGAGGATTTTCAATAGAAACAATTTCTGAACCCAAGTGCAGCACACGAGGGCTGCTCATCACAAACAGGGTTGTAGATCCTGTCAGCACAGAGTGCTGTGACCTCCAGCAGACCTTTGCAACCCCTTCTGATGGATGCTCCTCTTTTCCCAGAATCTTTCAGAATCAAACTCCAGGAGTTGATCATGTGTGTTGGCTATGGATTACAGGACCAGGATACGGGAGGGGCATGACACAGGGATGCTGAACAATGAGTGTTGTGGGAGGACACTCAATGACTTGGCTATGCCATGATGCTTCCCCTTAAGTTTTTGATACCCAGCCTGGCCCATTCATCTCCCAGATGCCTTATGGGTTCATTTGAACCACAGTTTTTAAGAGGCAGGTTCACATTTTTGTGTGCATTCAGTGAAGCTGCAGCAAGCAGCCCAGCAGGCCCACGGGAGTAACTTTGTTTTCTCTTCCTGCACGAGCAGTTACTCCCAGCCAATGTATAACAAACAAGCCAGCATCAACTCTATGCAGAAGACATCAGACCAAGAAATTAGAGGAACAAAAGAGGCCCTCATTCAGGACTTGGAAAAGAAACTCCGATGCAAAGACAACCTTCTCCAGAATGGCAACCAGGTAAGGGAAACCTGCTGGTTAAGGAGACATTTGATGGGACTCTCAGTAGTGCAAGCAGAGATGAGTTCTAGTACCCCAGAGGCTGGAGCCTCCAAACTGAGCTAAAAGCAAAAGGAAATGCAGGAGCAACACTGCCCAAACACCTCTACTCAGAACCTCAGCAGATCCCACGGGAGTTCTTTGAGCCATTTGCAAACAGAATATTCTTTCAGTGTGATGTGGCTGAACTTTTCCATTAGGAAAGTTAAAAAAAACATCTCTTCCAACAGCAACTCCATTTCTAATCATGGGTCAGGGGTGGAGAAAAAGGTGTGGTTTAGAAAGACTTACATCCAACCTCTTCATTTCCCAGCACCTTTTCACAGTTATTTTTGGTATTAGAATGCAAATAGCTGCTCTGGTGGGCCAGGCTCAGCTCAGGACCAAGAAGGCCCTTCCCAGCAGAGGAGCAGCACATGGGCAGTGCATGATGGAAGCCTGAATGTGTGGCAAGAGAGATGGTTGCTGTGAGTGTGTCTGTGGGCATTTACTGTGGCAGCTGAATGTCTGCATCTCCCCTGACTTCAGTAAGGGATGTGTTGACTTCTGAAAGCCATTTGATACAGCAATGTGGCTTTGAGCTGCTATTGCCTTTCCCTCTTATCCTGCAACCAGATTAAGTCCAGGCTCAACAGAAAGGTGTGTGTTTAGAGCTGTGGCACAAATTTAAACTCTCTGTTGGGGATCCTGCTGAACATCATATCCACACACAACCAGAAACCCAAGGAGAATCCCTCAGTTCTGCAGATATGATTACACCCTGGCTTTCAACACTGGGGTTAACAAACCACTCACAATCATTAAAACTTGGTGAAATATTGGAATATTTGAAAGCTCATTCTAGAGACTACCACCACATATAGTAAACTTCTTTGATTTCTTTTTATATGAACAGCAACAAATGAAAGAAATTACATGAGCTTTTATCATAAAGTCTGTCTCCTATAAGAAGGCCTCAGCCTCAGTACTTAATTATTTATTCTGCAGAGGGGCAAAATGCAATCCTCTTTACCAAGGAAACCAAATCTGGGAGAAAAATTTGCTTACCAGTAGGGAAACCCATTGCAGCAAGCTAGAGTGAGCAGGTCTGTAAGGTGGGAACCTTCCTGCAGCTGGAGGCAGACTGGTAAAAGCCCAGTGTTTATAGGTTCCATCTTCTTTCCCCTGCAGCAGAAAGGAGTTTTTTTCATTATCATCAGTGAGAACACATTTGTGTGGAATTTTAAATACTGAAGGGGAAAACAAATAGGTCAAATCTGACTTAATGTGTCCCTAACAGGAATGTCCTATCTGCTGGGAGAAGGCTTGTTGTAGCAAGTCAGCTTTTCTTCCCATAGGAAGCCAGGCTAAAAATAAGGCTTATGCAATCACCACTCTGTGTCCTCCTCCCCTTGTCCTCCAGCAGCGTCTGACCCCACTGGCCAATCTCAGCCACACTTGATACAGACGTAAGGACTCAGGGTTATTAAGCCCTCACAGGTTTGGCTAAAGGTCTCGTGCTCTCTTCTAAAGAAAAGTCCCACAAGCCTCCCCAGCCTTTACCTTCCCAGCAGACACACACACACAGACACACGTGTTGTTCACAGCAGAAATTCAGCCCGAGCTCGTCCGCACGTCACAAAATCCAAACTCAAGTTAAACTTTGTGGGCAGAGAAGTGTCAGGTGTTCTGGTGCTCAAGGGAGTAACAAACTCTTCTAAAGTAACCCAGCTGACAGAGCTTGAATTTAACTCTGCTCGTTTTTATCACTGTGTACCACATCTATTTTGCAGGAACTTTCTGTTTCGTGCCTGAAATGTGTCCTTGCCTCCCCTACACTCAGCACACAGCATTTCAACCAGTGGATGCTGCACTGGCATAAAGTTCCCTCGTGCTTTCAGGGGTAGTGCTGCTCCCCTCTGGCTGTGTCTGCTTCTGGTGTGGCTCTTGCTTTTTTGGGAGCAGGGGATGCCAAGCATCCATCATGCCTGTAGCTCCACAGCTGAATGACTTGGGAAGTTTTCCCAGTGCTAACAGAGAGGTACCCTGGGACTTAGTCTGGCTTCTGAGGATGATGCCATCAGTTACCCATAAATAATCCCAACAGAGAAAGAGGAGGAGTGGAAGGCCACAGATGGCATTAGAGAGGCTTTGATGAACAGGCAGTTTAATCTTTTCTGCATTTCAGTGCTGTATATATTGAGCTGACTTCAGTGGGCATCACAGACCGCAAACCCTCCGGGCCAGACGTGGGGCTTCTGTTCAGCTGCTGCTTTCATTGACAGCACCCTGAATTCGTGGCATATTAATGTGCCCTTACAAGCTGATCTGAAATAGTAAATGGACTTCTGACTAGAATTCCTCTCCACTCTGCTTTAGAGATTAACTTATGAAGAGAGAATGGCTCGCAGGCTGCTCGGACCAGTGAATGCTGCCTCTGTGCTGGAAACACAGAGTGAGGACAACATGCAGAATGCACAGGTAAATGGGGACCTGTCTCTAGAACGAGGATTTCCTGGTGATTGTGCTGTGACCTGCTCCTACCTGAATGGGGCAGAGATGGGGGTTGTTTGGTAGCAGTGTGGGGAGGGGGCGGCTCTCCTGGCAGAGCTCTGTACAGGAGAGATTTGGGGCTCTGGGGGGTGGTAGGAGAGGGGGGAAGAATTTAAGCACCATTCCCTTGCTGGGCCTGATCTGTAGGAATGACCTCTCCAGGGAGGAATTACAACAGCTGCTGCACAGCCTGGGACACCCTGGCTGTGACAGGCAGGGAGCAGCACAGGGAGGGATCCAGGTACCCAGTGCAGGCTTGGCCAGGAGAGCAACATTACACCTGTCACTGACAATGTCAGATAAGTGGCATTGGCTACAAGAGGTCAGGGCCTTGGGGTGGGATCAGATGGGCTTTAGCCCTTCTGGGGGTCTGCAGTCATTGAGAGAAAGCAAAGCAGTTATTTTAGCAGCCCACATGCTGATAGACAAGAATCTATTACTAATGGTATTTTCAAAAGAGTTTCAGTTGGAGACTTGCATCATTTGCTGGTTATTCAGGCCGGTTAGAAGCTCTCTTTGGCACTTCTGTGCTCAAAGTTAGTGGAAATGTCCATGGTATGGCACTGGGTACCTGTGCAGGCAAAGAAAACATCCCTCCTGCTGCTGCAGCAAAGAGCCAGGAGCAGGCAAACACCTGCCAAAGTGCAGTTAGCAAAACTCCTCCATGTAAGAGACACTTAAGATCACAGCAAGGGAGGAATACACAATTTGAGCTATTTCTCCCCAACAATCACCTGGCAACAGCAGGCAAGAAGGGAAAATTATGGATGTCAGACAGCAAGGGAAGCCTTATCCTTTGCAGAGAACAAGGAAGCATTCAGTCAAAATAGGATGACTGACAACTTTTCGGCATGGGTGAAATGCTGCTTTAAAGAAGAATATTGGAAGCAGAGATTGGCTCATGTTTGGGATATCTTATTCCCATTGTTCGGTCTTATTTTTAAATCGATTCATTCAGCCTGCTGATTCCTCAGGAACTTAACTACACAGTCAGTTCATGTAACAGATCATTAGAATCATCAGTAACTTCATCACTACAGCATCATTTCACAAGACAAGTAGTAACTGTACAGAGTAAGTGAGCAGATCCAGGCAACTGCCTTTGGACTCAACACTGAACTCAGTCCAGCAAAACCCTCGTCCATGTAACACTTCCCCTGAACTGAAGGCTGCCTTGTGCTTGAACTTTAAACCCAGGTTTAAATGTTCCTCAGGACTGGGCTGCAGAGCACAGAACCAAGCACTGGAATGGCTCAATGCAAACACTCCAGAAATTTCCATGCAGTGTTTGCTCTCTCTGACTCCATTGCTAAAACGAGTCGCTGGCAGCAAACTCTGCTGCATTTTCCAAACATCCAGGCTCCTAACAGGAATCAATCCTGGGTACTTTGGCAGATTTAGTCATGTGATTGTGGAGTTGTCAGCAAGCTTAGTTGGTGCTGTGATCTAGAAAGAAAAGTATTTTCCAGCTCAGCAAGTGTCCATGGCTGTTGGTACCATATTTAAGTGGGCACAATACAACGCTCCTGCCAGCGACTCCACTTCTATTCCTGCTATGGGGAAGGACACTCTGTACTTAGCTCTCATTTTAGACACTGCCAGTAGTACTGCTCCTCTCTAACAAGGGTTATTGGCTGGCCCAGAGCCTCGTGTGCCAAACCAGACTGCACCTCTCACCTGTGCAGTGATGAGAAGTTCTGCCCTTCTATTCATGGCACTTGTCACTGTCGTGGCAAAGCCACGTGGCTGAACACAGAGGGGGTCAGGTCCTGATGCCACTTCCTTCACCTCTTGTCCCAGTGACTTCTGAAGTACAGTCAGTTTGCTTTTAAGCAGCAGTCAGTATAAAAACTTAAAATGACTTCTTGTTCAGTTTATAGATAAATCTTTGTAAGTGAACTCACCTCTCCTCTTTCTCTTTCCAAGCACCAGAATGCAGAAAACGTCAGGCTGCAGGTTCCTACAACACATGTAAGGTAAAGCATGAACTTTATGCTATTCTTCAAGACTTTACTTCAAATGTTTCTAGGCAGTGTTAGTTTAACTTCACTACTTGTCCCTTTTTCTAAAGTAGTAATTACCAAACTTTCTCACTTCCTTTCAACTAAAATGCTGCTGTTTGTGGATGGTTGATGATGCCTATGATCTTAATCCAGTGAATTCTAAGCATAGCACTGGAGGTTTAAAAACTCCATGCACTTTGGGAAAATACTCTTTGTATTCTAGAAGGCTAATTTCTACTCAAAGCAAGGGCTGAGAATGCAAATGTTGAAACACAGCATGGCAGAACACAGCCTCCACAATCCTTGTCAATTCTTTTGGATATTGGGCCAAAGATGAAGGTTATGCCTCTGTGTTGAATTGAACAACTTGAGCAAGAGAAATGGTTGCTCAAAAGCCACACCTTGCAGCTGAAAAACCAACCAGAACTGTAGTTTTGGATTCCTAAATGTGTCGTGTTGGATTCCTAAATGTGTCGTGCTGGATTCCTAAATATGTTGAGGGACTCCAGCTGCAATCAGAGCTTCAGTGTCATTTGTGCTACGGTAACTTTTACACAATTACCTGTTTCTGTCCCCTTTTTAGGAGCAGACCGTCCTCAAGAGGAGATGAACGTGGACATGACTCAATCCAGGAGAAGTTTTTCCAGCCCCGTTTCACACAAGTGCCTGAGGACGTGGTTATTGAGGAGGGGCGGTTCTGCAGGCTCGACTTCAAAGTAACACCAACTTCTCCCTTCCCATTCCATTCCCTCTTGGGGTTTGGGGCGTGGAGAGAGGTCTCTGAGCCCAGAGCACTAATGGCAGGTGGTGCAGGGTCTCCCTGTTTGATGTAAACCAAGAAATAGGAGATGGCCAAATGTTTCAGCATTTTCCCTTGGCAAATGTAAATGGAATTAGCTGCATAAGAATACGGTGAAAGCTAAATATTGGTGAATGTGGATCACCACAGATCTCCCTGGGAAGAATGAATATTAATGCTCTGCTGAAAAATAGGCATTTTGGCAGGGAACCTTGTGCTTTGCACTGGGATTCCACTACTTCAGTGGACACATCCTGGACACACATCCAGTGAAGTCTGTCTAGGACCAGCCTGCCTTTAATGAGTCTTCCCTGAAGCAACTGTGCCCTTGCTGGAACAGACAAGGTTTTTATTATTTCAAAGCTGTTCAACTCTTCACTGCTTTCCTCTCCCTCACAGGTGAGTGGACTGCCCACTCCAGATGTGATGTGGTACCAGAATGGAAGGATGGTTCATCAGGATCAGTTCCATAAAATGATAGTGTCAGAAAAGGGATTCCACTCGTTCATTTTTGAAGCAGTCAAATCATCTGATGCAGGGGCATACGAATGTGTGGCTGTGAACCGTGCAGGAGAAGCATCTTTCACAGTGAAAGTGGAAGTAATTGGTAAGACTGAGAGCACTGATAATTACTTGGCAATGCTTTCCTCTCTGCATTTGGGACATTAAACAATTTAGAAGCAGAGGGAGCCCTCCAGACATTCAGGCTCAAACAATAACAAACACCTTATCTTTTCTAAGGCTATTTTAATAAATATATCTGAGATGCCACATTTCTTCAAAGCACTTATAGCAGGATATTTAGGCATAGTGGGATGTCCAGAATTTAATTTAATTAATGTCACTAATCTCTGAGGGTTGATAACATATATTAATTGACTCTCCTTCTAAAGTGGATTGTGTTTATTACACCCTTATGCTCCTGGGAATTGCCTGCAGGCTGAGGAGATGCAGTAAGGAACACTTGTCCTGCTGAATTTAGCATTCTGAAATCTTAAAGCCTGAGTGTGATATGAGCATTCCACGCTTCCAGTAACTCCTCCTTATCTTTCCTCTTTAATTTAGCAAAGGAACATCACATGCCTCCAACTTTCATCTTCAAGCCACAGAGCAAAAAGGTTTTCGAAGGAGACACAGCCAGGCTGGAATGCCAGATCTCTGCCATCCCAACCCCCCGGATTTACTGGAAAAGAAACAACGAAATGGTACAATATAATACAGACCGAATAAGGTACCCCGCTGATGAGTTGGCCGTTGGTGTGTTAGAAAACAATAACCGGTATCTGTTAATTCAAATTTAAAATGGGCTGGTTTCTAAAAGCAGCAGGCTGGAAAGCTGGGCCTGCCCCTCGTGTGCATGGCACCAGGGGCACAGATCACTGTGCCGGACAGGAGCAACCCTGAGAGCCTTGTTCTGAGGGCACAGAAGTGCCCAGATGCATGCCCCTGTGGAGAAGCACAGCTTTAGGACTGAAACATGGAGTGTTTCCTCGTGCTCTGAGGCTGTGGGGCTACAGGACACCTGAGCTGTGTCACGATGTGAATCACTGGTGTCTCGTAACACAAACGCAGTGTTTGTGTCTGCACAGTTTGCAGTGCCCTGCAAGAATTGTTCTGGGGCTTCCTCAGCGTGTAAACTGACTCTGATTTCAGCATCTCCCCTCCTTTCCCCTCAAAGCACTGACACATGAACACCTTCATTTTTCAGCTTGCTCCATGACAACACCGGGAGGATTTGCCTCCTGATCCACAATGCAAACAAGAAGGATGCTGGCTGGTACACTGTGTCTGCTGTCAACGGGGCAGGAGTGGCCACCTGCCACGCCAGGCTAGAGGTTGCAAGTAAGTACCAGGTCACAGTGCCACAAAAGAGTGCACCTGTATTCAGAACAGGCCCTCAAGATTAACCTCAAGAAGCTCAGACCGCTGGGAGGATTTCTTCCCAAAGATACTGAACTGGACAGAAGTAACTATCCCGTGAAAATCTCTTTTGTTTAGTACCAGGACACTGTGCTGTGTCCTTTGCCCTGCTTGAAGACTATAATTTGATTGGCACCAGGAAGGAGGGTAAATTTAAGTCTCTGGTGTCTGAGATATGGGCTTGTGTGTTAAATTCTTCCCAGGGGTTTGCTGGTTTATGCTGCAAATTAAAAGCAATTGGGTTGCTCTATTGTGGGTCTTGCTACAGTCTGGGAAGATATTGAAAGAGGCTTTTTTTATTCTATTCCAGCACATGCAAATAAGCCACTTCCAGCCCCAAAGCAGTTACGGGTTCGACCAACTTTTAGCAAGTATTTGGCACTTAATGGAAGAGGACTGGATGTGAAACAAGCTTTCTCACCAGAAGGAGAGTTTCAGCGTTTGGCTGAGCAGTCTGGACTGTATGAAAGTGATGAACTTTAACTGGAAATGAAGAGGAAAACTCACACCTATAAGAGACAGTTACAACATAGATGCAGTTAATTGGTGATTGCTCTAATTAGCAAAATACCTATCTACATATTTTTACTTTGACTCTTGCACATTCAGCTGTTCCCATTTTACCCTGTTAGATTTTATTTATATGGTTTGGTGACTATAACCATTAACTGAGTATTGCATTTGAACTATAAAGCCTAAGGAAGCAGGTTAATTAGTTTTTGCAAGTGTGGGTGGGTTTAGTTCCACCTGTGCTTGGTTACATGCTAAGGTAGATTGGTTTGTACTGCTTCTCTAATATCACTCGTGATAATATCAGAAGTCTGTACTGTCTGAATACTAAAACCAAATAGACTAGAGTGTTTTTATGATAATAAATTAGAGGCAAATAAAATTTTAAATAACCGACATCAGCTGTGACTCTTCCTTGGTCTGTTAAAAGCAGCTTTCGGGTGTCTGGCATCAGCTGCAGCCTGGGAAAGATGGATTCTTACTCTCCTAAACCTTCCACTGGTCCCCTCCTCTGTCTGCTCCCACTGTCATTTGTCATCTGACATCTATAACCTGTTCAGTATAGACTAAATGCTGACACCTGCTTAACACTAAAACATGTCAGTAAGGCAACAGCAATATTTCTTCTCCTTGCACACTTGACCCAAAAGCTGTCCTATATAATATAAATCATTAAGGATACCATGTTTCCCCTCCTTTAATCAAGGAGTGGTTGTGACTTGTCTCACTGTTGAGACTCAACAAGCTGTTGATTTGAATCATCCAAGTGGTTTGGGTGCTGCTATTCACAGCCTCCTTGTTCAAAACAATACTAAACACCATGAAACCTGATTTTGCCAAGCTCCAGCCAAACAAAACTGAAGATTTTTCAACTGTACTTGCTGTAAGAGGGTTGAACTAGCCTGAACTCCTCATAGAGGTGCACTGTTTGCTAGCCAGCATAGAGGTGCACTGTTTGCTAGCCAGCAAACCCCATGGGCATCTTCCACAGTGGAAAAAATGAGACCTCAGCTTTGCCCTGCACTACTGTACCATTAAATAACCCCCCAAATCTGAACTGACTATTAAAATGCCAGAAAAATCCTGCAGCCACACTTCTCCTCTGGGCTGCCCAAGTGATTAAACACTCCAAGACAACTCCCCTGATGTCCTTTTGCAGATTGGAGATGATCAGGTGCAATCCAGTATCCAGTTTGTCCATGGGCTCCTTTAGAACGTTGGAAGGTTCACATCCTTTTCCTGACAGACCTCTCTCTGTACACACAAGTCATAAATAACTGAGGTGACTTCAACCCTTTACCAGCAATGAGTGTGTCAGCTGCACCTTCACTCCTTACTCCACTTGTCACCCGCCCAAAAGCGTCACTGGGGTCGAGATGGCCCTGACTGCCCTTCCCAGCACAACTGAGTGACAGCTGAGATGGCAGAGCAAGGTTGGAAGCTGCTGTCATCCTCTAATTCCAGCCTGTGAGCAGCCCCTCTTTGCCCCTTCCCTCCAGTGAGGTTCAGCAGGGTGAGCACAGACATGAGTGACCTGAGCAAAGTCCCACCTCTGGGGTGATATCACAGCACGATGTGAACCCTCCCAGACAGCAACAGCCACAGTTACTATGAGAGTTTGCTGTTGGGAGCAGCCCAGAATCACCAGCTGAAAAGAGGCAACAACACTTGCTCCATCTACCTGTATTTCCACACTTTTTTGGAAGACTCCCTGTGAATATCATTATTGAGTCTGACTTAGTCTAAGGGATGAATCTGAGCAAGTAATAATACTTGAGCACAAAAATGGTTTTGAAAACATAACCAAGCCCTTAACGCCATGATCCTACAGTTAGTTGCAACCACGAGTGTGATTAGATGAGCTTTTCTCTTGTTCACATCGAGATAAACCATGGATTTGGTTTTGTTCCAACTTTATAGATGAGTTTTGGCATGGGAAGTCTACAACAGAGAGACAGGAAGAACTGGAAACAGCGAGCCCAGCTGAGCAGAAGCACATGTTAGTGTTCTTATCTCCTCTGACATCTCTGGAGAAATCAATTATAGGAGGCCTGAATTTAAATCACATGTTTATAAATTGGAATCATGCTAAAATACTCTGGACTCAGAGCCAAAGGCCTGCTTCACACACTTCATTTAGCACTGATACAACACAACAGAAGAACACGTGAACACGCCTCGGTAACAATGGACTGTGTAAACCAGAGATATTTCATTTAAGGCAGTGGAATAAGGTATTAAAGTAATAAACTGTCTGGCCCATGCTGGGTGAAATCCAGATTCACAAACAGTTGTTGCTTTGTGAATGTAAAAAGAAATGGGAATATCTTAAGGCTGCATATCTTGTGAGTGTTTCATGTAAAGAAAAGTGTTATTCCAAGGTCTGGCTTAAGTGGTCAGTTGTGAACGCAGAAGAGCACAACAACTAACAAGGATTGTATAAAATAAAAGTTCAAGCTTACCTCAGTTCAGGTTCCATGAGCTGAGCTGCTTTGTTTTCCCATTTCTGATAGATGAAAATACACCTCAACCTCATTGTCCCCAAGGAACGGGGGATCTGTGGGCTGGTACAGCAGTGGAGGATGTATCTTCACCTCACCTAAATCAAAGCAGGAGAGTGGGGAGAAGTTGTTGTTTCTCAGGCAGAACAGCTGGCTCAGGAAAGGAACTCGAGCTGCATTAATCACACACATGTATTTGTATTTCATATCCATAAACCTCTTCTGGATAATCAGGGGAGCTCTTACCTTTACCACACATGAAATCCAATTTACAAGGCATGGCGTTTCCATAAAGACACCAGGAAAGGCTGATCACCTCAGGCACGTGCAGCCACTTTTCTCAGGTAGCAGCTGGCAAGGCAGTAATTCATCCAAACTGCAGAAATTCAGTCAATGCAGGGAGCAGACTCAGATCCATCCTTTCCATTTTCTTGGCAATAGTTGGTGTCTGGTCTGTGCACTGGTTGCTGATGGCTGGTGGAATAGATTTCATAGCCTTTTACAAGGTCAAAGACTGGATTATTAGTCCTCATTATTACCAATATTAGAAAAATAAGGGCTGAGGTGATTTAAAGGGATGGTAACTAATACCAGCCCCCTATTTTTTCCCTGCCACTGAGGGTGCTCTCAGGTCCTCGCAGACCTCCCACTCTGGTTCAGCACACAAACTCTTCTCTGGCCTTGCTGTCCACTGGCTCTGTGTTCTTCCTACTCATTACCCACCTTGTTTGTTGTAGCCCTAATCCTTGTAGGACAGGGAAGTGCTGCTGCACACCAGAGGTAACACAGTAACACTGGAATGTGTGTGGCATGAGACAGCACAAGCTCAGAATTATCACAGCACAGTTACAAAAGATTTGGCCAATAAAGCTTGTGTGTACACCTTATGGTAAAACACCTAAAAAGCTCAGGTACTTCAAATCTAAGCAAGAATCTCTGAAGTCAATCTAGTCTTTTCTGTGTGAAATGACAGCCTGAGGAGAGGGCAGGGAGCTGCACTGGAATTTCACTGGCTTCTGCTTTCCTTCAGGATCCATCCTTGCCTCCAACATCTGCACTGGAAAAGTGTCCCTGCTAAAGAAGAGCTGCTGGCTGATGTCCAGGTCTATCCAGACTTCTATTTCCTTGCATCCTGGTAAGTCCTTCACAACAACATGTTGTGAACATGCTGTCAACATCATCCTTCCTCAGATAAAAGCATTGGCTTGTGTTCCCTTCCTTTGTACTCAGGAATCACAGTGTTTCTCAAGCACAGCATAAATGCTCACTTTTACCTTTTCATGGGTGAGTTGCAAAGGTGAAGCTTTTAGCTTAGATTAGGGAGAATCCTGTTTATGAGATTCCAGAAGAGTTTAAAATTACCTTGTCCTCATAAACACGGGTCACACAAATTCCAAGCTCAACTTAAAAAAAAAAAAAAAATCTTGCCTGTGGGCAGCTGTTTCCTTTGGAACAGCTGGGAAACCACCCTGGCCAAGCAGCCTCCTCAAACTCAGCCTTATCCTAGACCCAGTATTAGGCAGGTATGACCTGTACAGGCAGCCTGGCTATAATAGTTGTAGCCAGGCACAATTTTGTAGCCAGAAGTTATGAAAATTTTTTAACAGCAGAGGAAGGCAGAATGTGTCTGAACTTGATTCAGAGTGGCTCCATGAAAGGGCACTCAATTTAATGGCATTCTTGCTTATAAATAGATCTGCTGATCTCTGGACAGAGAGTGAAAACTTCTCTAAAATTAGAGTCTACCTTTGTTCCTAACCAGGTGCTCTTGGGGCCAAACCAGTGGAGGCAGTGCTAAAGAAAAGGTGGGTTTTATTCTTTCCTATGTTCTTAGAAACTGCTGACTGTATTTTAGAAGTTGCAGAATACAAAAGGAGTCACAGTTGTCCCCACTGTTACTTACAAAAGCCATTTCTCCACAGGATACTATTTTTAACACCGTAGCAATAATAAAAGCTAGACTTATAAATAAAGAAAAATCACTAATTATGCCCCAAAAGTCAAATGGGAGCTTGCTCAGGCCCAGATCACACACTGAACAGCAGAGTGAGACCAGTAAGTTTTAGCAATGGTATAAAGTTGTGAGCTGGGCATTTGCCCAAATGTTAAACAGAAACAGATGTATGAAAAACAAACGAGTTTCACACAATCTATTGGGTCACAGGCTACATCTGCAGCAAGAAGAAAGATTACTGCAGCTTCTCCCTGCTTTACAAAAAGTTTTTCAGCAGTCTCTGGTAGTTCTGTAGCCAGGGTAAGTCTGTGCAAGTACTTCTACAACATATTTTTTACAAAATCACTTCTACAAGAAGAAAGGGAAAAGCCCCCAGGCTGGCTGTAAACACCACTGCACAACAATGCCTGCCATCCCTCTTGGCTCTGAAAAGAACTGTGTATTTCTGTATCCTGACCTTTTGCAAGGGCCAGAAGGAAAATCCACATTTTAATCAGATGGAGAACACTTTTCTCCGCAGAGCTGCCCACCTCTTTTCCTGCAGGAGAGATTGTGCTCCTGGTGTCCCAGTCAGCTGTGCTGGCTTTGTCTGGGGTTTTTTATCCTTTTTTTTTTTTTTTAACCTCTCTGGTGTTCAATAGAGCCCTTTGGAGTTATCAAAGCTACAGGAAGGGAAAGAACTCAGTCACAGCTCAGAGCTACATCTCCACTGCAGAAATTCCAGCAGAAAGTGTGTGGGAGTCTGTTCTTGCAGATGATCTTCCCACTCCCAGGCAGCTGCAGCCGTAGGTGAAACCCTCACCAGTGACAACCTGAGAGGCAGAAGATCTACACAAAGTCAGTGATTTTAAGATATTTTAAGTACTTTTATACTGGCTGATAACAGCTGCCCTCAGGGAGGGAAGAATTTAGTAGAGGGACTTGTAAGGAAAATTAGTCAAGAGTGAGGTGGGACAATAATTTAAAATATTGTCACTCTTTCAGCACATCTTGTGGCTGCCCAGGGAGGGGGACAGAGACTGTAAGACCCTGTGCTTTTGAAGCATTTCAGGACTCAGACCCTTGGCAGCTGATGGATGAGCAGAGGAAGTCTGCAAATGCAATATGAGGGCAGTGCCACCTCAAGGCTTCATGGCTGTGTTTGTGTGTTCTGGGCTCTCCAGGCTCACAGGTCCATTGGGGAACAAACATCACTAAAACAAAGCTCAGGGAAGTGCTGAAAAGCATTCACGAGGTGAAGGATGCTTCAGGCAGGAGGGCACAGCAAAATGTGTGAGCTCAGCTGGTAACAGAGACTGTTCACACAGGTTAAACAAAACCAAAGTCCTCCCTCCCTGTTTTTTTTTTTTTCTATTTCTGGATAAGAACAGCAGGACTGTTAATAAAGGTATAAAACACTGTTGGTTCTGTGTCTTTTCTCTGAACATTTCAGGTGCTGCTTTTAGTCTCAGAACTGCCCAGCCCTGCAAATGCCTGGATGACATTTATTCCTCTGCCTTGTTTTGGGGCTGCTGTGAGACACAGCTGTGTGACCAGGACAGCAGATCCCGAGCACTGGCAGCATCCTGGGCGTGCTCCAAACCCTAGTCTCCGTAGCCAATGATCCCTCCATCCACACACAGTCCCACACAGGGATCATCAGCCCTCACTTTCCCTGACTGCTTCCTTCGGTGGTGCATCAGCTGCCAAGGTTAACGCTTATTTCTGCACAATTCCCGTCCCAGACACCTGTTGCCTTCAGAGAAAACAAGAATGAAGTTACGCTTTCGGGAAAAACCCCAAATCTCTTTTCCTTGGACCAGGCAGTCCCAGGTGGAGGCACCAGAGGGCGCTTCGCTTCACCCTTGAGCCCGCCGGAATTCCCAGAACATCCCTTTCGTTCCTAAATCCATCTACACCCGTTGCCCGAGGGACAAGGTGCTATGAGAAAACCCGGGGTTCAGCACTGGGATGCAGCACTCCCTGCACCCACAGTCCCTGCCCCGGGGGAGTTCTGCTGCTGCACAGCTCGGCTTGTGCATGACACACCATCCCCAGCCCCCAGGGCATCCTAAATCCTAGATAAGTCCTCCAAGTTCTGTTTTAAAGCCCTGGTCCTGCAAAGCACTATCACACTACTCCACAGTGTCTGGTCTCCTTGGGCCAAATGCCATTGTGGAGGAGCAGAGTCACAGAGAAGGGAGCAGACAGGTATTCCAGGGACCCAGGAGGATTTCTCCAGCCCAGCAGCACAGGGTACCCCTGTCAGGGTTCACTGATATTGTACTTTGGTCTCCTGGCCAAGCCGAGCCAAGCCACCCACTCTCTTCTCAAGGGACTGGTTTAAAATAAAACCCTTCTTCCCTTCACTTCCAAAGGGGTCTGGTTGCCATGCAGTACCCCAGGACACTTGTCCCAGAAAACAGGTCACTGATGACATGTTTATCTTGATTACTCAACAGCCTGAGAGCCCGGAAAGCAGGTGTATGGCACCTCAGGCATGTCCAACCTTCCCTCCTCCTGGCAGCCCCTCTCCTACCAGGAGCCTCAAAATCTTTAGACAGTTACTCACCCAGAACTTCCCAAAAGAGCTTTCAGACACCCCTTAACCTCTCCCGCCCTCCTTACAGCCTGCCTGGCTTTTCCCTGCAAGCTCCATGCCCTGTGTTAACAAAGTGGCTCAGGCAAACCTGTTTGAAGAGGTCAAGCTTGGAATACTTTAGATTTGCACCATCTCAGAACTGGTTCTTCAGAAAAAAAAGATTTGTCCCAATATCCCTGAGCTTTTTGCACCCTCAAAAACATGCTTCTTCCCCATTTTGACCAGTGGTGTTCAACATGATTATTTTTCTCATTAAAACCTTCCTAGTTCAATGCACATGGATTTGCAGCAGTTCCCACTACACCACTATTGGAGGGAATTTTGTTTTCACATTAGCATGCTGATCACAGAAAATTTCTTTGAATAATAACAGAATTAAGGAAAAATGGGGGATTGTAGAGCAGATCAGTAGAAACCTTGTTCATTCTTCACGTCAAATGTTCTTAGAGTTTGTATTTCCCCCTCATTTTCAGAGAAAGGCCACGTGAACAGAGAGCAGGTTATTCTGTCCAAAGAACATGCCCAAGGCTGCTTCCACCTCCTCCCCCTCACTCGCTCCCTCAACTTCCCTCAACTTCCTGGTATTTCCTTATTCCCATTTACCTGCAGGGCCACACAGCCACAGAGTCTTCACCTTCAGTTCTTCATCCCCTGACAGGCCTGAGGCTGAAGAAAGGTGGATTCTCACAGAATTCAACACAAGAGTCAGTTCGAAGGACCTTGAACACTTCTCATATACAAACTCACAACAATCTGCTGTGAAATAAAGTCTGGTTGAGAGGAAAAGCATCCTCTGGTGTGTTCAGCAGCGTGTGCAGCCAGTGTTTTCTGGCCACAAACAGCAGTAACTGCTGTGATACTGATTTCAAGGCTGGGAGATCATTATGGATACAGAGACACAATCAAACATGCTCAGCTGAAGGTGCATTAATTAGCCCAGTAATGGCTGATTCAGCTCTCAGCCCCATCTACTCCCAAACTGCAGCTGCTGGGGCAGGAAGGAGCAAGACTCCTGGTTTCTCCTGCATCATTCCCAGCAGGAACTGAAGCCCACACGGCACCACGAGCCCAGCTGCCAGTTCAGATGGCAGTGGAGGAGAAAGCATGATGAGAAACAAAGATATATGACAATAAAGGTTAAGGTACTTTTATTATAAAAGTCTATACAATGAGCACCAGACATAGCAATGCAATTATATCTGGTTTAGTTATATATATTTCATATCTATATATCCATATAGATATATAGGTTTTGCTTTTACCAAAGTAAAACTGTTATATCACAAAATGCCTAGTTCTACCATTTATTTATTGCTCAACAAGGATGGCACAAAACACACTCAGCATTAACTGTTGCCATGCTTATCTACTATACTGAATAAACAGCCAAACACTGCATAACAAACACAAAGCAGCTGTTAATTCTGAATTGGAACCAGTCTGATCACTCACTCACTTATAAAAATATTGGAATCATATAGATTTAAGCATTATAAAGGAGGAATATATTATTTAAAACATTTAAATAGTGCATATTGACATTTTGCATGTGGTATATAAAACACAAACATTCATGTACAACACTATACAGTACACATTAGTTTCAATGTTTGGATACACCCGTGTCTGCAGACTGATAGAAAAGGAACTGAAGTGTACATTGCACAATGGAACTGAATAAAATTGGTAAATGGTCTCAAGACTAGTTTAACCTCATAATTCTCTAAGGTCCCAGATCACTTTGCAGGTTAAAAAAAAAAAAAAAAAAAAAAAGAAAATAAAAAAGGCATACCACCAGTGCTCAATAGTTTTAGTGCTTTTTTTTTTCTGAATTCCAGAATTACATGCCTACAAGCAGAGTAAAACAAACCAAGGAGTATCCTACAGTACACAAATGAAATCTGAGCACTAAAAATCCTACTTGCAACCTATTTCATATGCTTCATGACAGCACAGCAAGTCTCTGAGGTTACATGCGAGCCATTTCTTACGTCGTGAGAAAGTTCGTTTTTGGTCTTTCATAAAGCGGAGTGAATTCATAGTTATGTTGATACCAGCCAGTCATAAAAACATGCAGTTGAGAGGAGGTGCATGCAAAACGTGGCCACAATCAAACTGATACACTGAAGAAAAAAAAAAAATAAATAAAAACTGAGAAAGCACCAGCTGAAAATGAACATTTTGATTTTGCCAGCTCGGAAACGGCCGCGTGTGGCTGCTGCAGAGCGTAAAGCCAGTAGCTAAATCATCATTCAGCACAGCAGATGTGATACTCAGAACATTATTTAGTTTCAACTCTGAAGCTAAATCATGCAAGGCCCATAAACTGTGTTGCTTACATCGTAAGGGTTAGATAACTTGTTTTTATTCTCCAACTGTAAAACAAAACCGTGATAAACAGCAGTAATCTTTGCACTCCCGACCGACGCTCAGCCTGTGGTGCGTGTTAACTACACTGATTTTAGCCCTTGACACCATACTTATTTCAGGTACAGTGGGATTTTAACTGTCCTAAGCCAGCTCCTTTCTGCTGGAGCTACACCAGTGCGAGTGCCATCAGATTTCCCATACACCAAAGTGTTCTTTGTGTTCCTCAAATCTTCCGAGAGCGGAGGTGCGTTATCCAATTCAGCCAAAACACTACGTCACCACTGGGTGATAAACAACAACCAGGAAAAAAAAAAAAAGAAAAGATCAAAGGAACACCAGTAACATAAGTCCTGTAGGCAGCATGTGATTGAACTTTTCAGTTTTCCAAG
Organism: Manacus candei; assembly: GCF_025592945.1. NCBI lineage: Eukaryota > Metazoa > Chordata > Aves > Passeriformes > Pipridae > Manacus > Manacus candei. The sequence continues at coordinate 14,538,069 of NW_026138085.1, read as the reverse complement.
TTTTAAAAGCCACTAAGCAAAGGTCACTTTCTGGTTCGTCCACTGTCATCTTTATCAAGGAGGAAACGTGACCACTAATGAGCAAAATCCATAGATGTTAATTATTACTGTGAATAGGTGCAATTTAGAATATCAAAACCTAAAGTTGTTCCACAGCAGTCCTTTGAAAGGAATTTCAGTCTGTTTAAGTGTCCCAGGAATAAGAGCTGTACCTTTAATTTGCTGATTTTTTTTTCCTCCCCCCTGTAATAAAAAAATAGGCAAGAGGAGTAGTTCAGTGTAGCATTATGGTAATTAAGAATTTCTTCAATAATGCAAAAAGTTGGTAATAACAAAAGTCTCAAAGTTCTTGAATGCTAAAGTAAAAAAAAAAAAAAGCTATGGTTGTTTTGGAACAAGATGGATGCATCTGGAATACAAAGCTTTGATGGAAACTGTGTTTGCTAAAGTTGGATAGAGCAGTCTCAGAAACCTTACTTGCTCTCTGGACAGGACCTGCTTACCCTTCAAACATGTCCTAGTGGCACCACAATAAAGTGCACAAACTGGATTCTTTCAACAGTGCATGACACATGAACACAAGCACCCAACAAGTACAGGGGTAGTATATGGAAACACCATGTTACTCAACAGGTTGGAGGAATAGCATTTAAATGGATTTTGAAGAATCTTGTTTGCTGATAAGGACTTCCAACAGCCTCAGCTTGGCTTTGATTTTCTTGTACTCCCTGTACTCGTCAAGCATTGGGACCCGATCTTCTTTCTGTACGTTCCTGGAAAAAGAAGCACATCAGAATTTCAACTAAACCCTCCATCCTGCAGCAAGGCAGACACAAAAGCATTTTTGTCATGAAATGAAAACACTTTTGGCAGCTTGTTTACCAATAATAGACACTAAAATATATTTTAGTTCATTGCCATCACCTAAAAAAGTGAATTGTAAACCCAGCAGCATTTATTCAGCACAAGTGCTGCAGCATTGTGTGCTAATTGTTGTCTAAAGCTCTTCTGGGGTTTTTATTAACAGGATATGAAGGCTTTGATTTCAGATTCTGTGTACAGATTACAGAAAAATACAAATAAATTTAAGTCATTTTTATTGTATGTAGAATGACCCACAAATTGACAGCAGGGAATTATTCTTATTTAAGACTGGAGTATAATGAATTAATCCAATAATCTTATTAACCTCATTATTTGCCATTGAAGTCAAAAGGAGTTAAGTGCCAAATTCAGTAAGTGCACAGTGAAGCCACATTACTGGAATTTGTGTGACCAATGGTCCAAGAGTTTGTAGTTTAAGAGAAATACTGGAGAAAGGATAGTTAAGTGAGAACACTGCCAGTCAAGTGACTGACCTCTTAGGAGTGTTGTTAGTTTTCTTCATGAGGTGAGACACCTCAAAAATTGGGCAGCAATTCAATCCAATTCATGACAACATATATTCAAATGAGAAGCCTAAAATAACTAAGCAATACAAAGAAGAATAAAAATTATATAACCCTTTTTGGTAAAGCAAATATCCACTGTCAGGACTGACCTACTGGAACAAGGGAAAAATAGACAAATTTACCTGCCCTATGTTAAAAAAAAGGATGAGGGGTTTTTTAATATAAAAATGTAAGTATTTGTAAGTATTTTTAAATGCTAATTATTTTTAAATGGAAAAATCTCACTTTTCCCATTTTAATTACTGTGCTTTACAGACTGCAACAGAGGAAGCAAAATCCAGGAGCAGGCTTCCTCCACTGTTAAAAATACACGAAGTTATCTCCTTCAGGAGATTATTCATAGCAAAGATCAAAACAGATCAGATTCCATTTGGCAACATCCATAGAGGAAAAAAAAAATACTTGGCTGCATCATGAGGTTGCTGCCCAGCATCTGGTTTTGTGCTAAACAAACCTTCCATTCTGCTGATAAAACTCCTCTTCAAATTCTCGTAATGTCTTACGTAGCTTCTTTTTCTCAGCTCTGGCTTTCCACAGTTGCTCCAATAATTCAGGCCTAAAAATTGCAAGAGAAAGAAAAATACTGTTGGCCATACAATAGAATTTAAACTCCTCAAAAACAGTTGAGCTAGCTGCACTAATAATTCATGTGCCTAGCTCAGAAGGAACATGCTGTCTGTCTGATGGTGAAATATTGAGATCAAACTGCTATTAACCAGCAGTTAATGAAGGGGTAAAATTTTCTGCTGTCTACACAGCTCAAGGTTGAAGAAGGTTTAGAAGATACTAAACAATTCACTGAATACAAAAAGATCTTAAGACACGTCAGAGCAAAGAACACTCTTCTAAATCCAAACATTTCCTGAGAAACGCTGAACACGTCACTCCCTTCCACCCAGCATCACAGATTTGGTACCATGACTGTCAGTACAATAATTGCAGCTCTTAAAATTAAATCCTCCATACATGGAAGCAGCTCGGGTGCTGGACAGCCTCAGGTCCCGGGTCAGCTTCTCTTGACCATCTTCAACATCAGACTCAGAGTTTTCAACTGGGCTTAGAACGGGCTGGGTTTGGGCAGCAGTTTTTAAGATATCATTCAGGTCTGAAGACAAACCATCACTTTCCTCCTCTTCTTCCTGAAGGTCAAAGCAGAAGTTCAACATAAATATGACGTACTTCAGTTTCCTTTTACAAGTGCTGGGAAGTATTTTTTAAAAGAGCACTGGACATACCTTAATTTCTTCAAAAAAATGGGCAGTTTCACCTTCAATAATGGGCTGTAACATCTGCCCCCGCCTCTTGGTTGATGGTGAGCCCTGCAAAAATGGAAGTTTGTTTCATTACGTGCAATTAGACGTCAAAAGCTGTTTGAAGTCACAATTTTATTCAAATCACCCAATACCTAAAAGTATTTCCTCTTTTAGATGAATAAGACTGCAAACGTACTTACAAAGCACAAACAAAATAACCACACAACCCAAAAAGCTCAGGTGCCCAAGGTATCCTTGACATAGAAGTAAATCTTGAAGCTTATTATCTATGCAAAAATACTCTTCTTTGGACTTAAAAAGCACTCGCTCTCTCCATGTTTTGTAGAAGATTCATAAAGCACAGTGACATCTCTGAATTTCATATTTACCCTTGTTCCTCCCAAAGCACACCTCAGTTACTCAAGGCCAGAGCTGGTTTTTATCTCCTGCCAGGCATACACTGGGAATAATACTGCCAGGTTCTTTTTCCAGACCACTCTGAAGCCTGGCAGTTGGAAGTGTGATGTTAGAGATATCTCTTGCCACCTCAGAGACAAAATCCTTTGAAGTCCAGCCTGAGCCAGGTGCCCCTGTGCTGTGCAGGTGCCCCTGTGAGCTGCCAGTTGCACACATGCCACAATGCTCTGCTCATCTGTTATCCCTGGACAGCAGGAGCAATTCCAACAGATGGACTCTGAACAGGGGAAAGGTGGAACATAAAAGCCACACAGACAATGACCTGTCACAAGACTTTAGTTCATGAAAGGTAAAGAGTTTCCTGCTTCTCTGGATGTTTCCATACAGCCTTCAGTGTTGTAGAACCACAATACCATAGGAGATATCTCATGGAATCAACTGTCATATAAACCAAAAAATATATTCTTGAAATACCTGGCACTGAATACACCATACACCTACCTAGAACTACCACTGAACAACCCTTGGAAATGAGAGAGCTCCCCATATCTCTTATAGGTTTCAAAAGGCCTGTGAAAAAGATTTTACAGATGTTGCCTACAGCACAGACTAGGAATCATGTTACCAAGGTCTCTTCTGGTGGGCTATCACCCACCCCTTTATTTCACAGCCAAAAAAAATAAAAGAACAATTATGATATAGTCATAAGGCTATCCAGAATGTAAAATGCATCTCAGCTCAAGAGTCAGATTTTTGAGGTGAGAGGTGGGATAAAGCTCAACCAGTCAAGGGCACCAGCAAAAACCTTCTGACTCACCAGTTACTGAGAAATGCATTGGTGTTTAAGAGCAACCTGTGTTTATGGAGTTCAAAAAGGGATACTGATATAAAAGCCCTTCAACTTAAATATGACTGTGATGCAAATCATGTTTTTCTTTAAAAGTAGCCACCAAAAAAAAAAAAAAAGTATGCGCAAGAAAGTCAAGGTCTTGAACTGATCCCTTTATCTCAAAGTACTTGGCTTAAAGGGGAGAGCTAAGAAATGTCAGTGACAATGTAAACAGCAGATTAAGTTCCTGCTGAGTAAGCCCAGCTACTCAGAGAACTGTCTGTATGCAAAGAGATTGTCTCACATCAGCTATGCAGTTCCCTTCCTTCCAAAAGGGTCAATAGCCAACATCAAAACAGGCATTCTGCAAGTCTGGGTCAGGATGCAAGGTTTGCTCAGAGCTCACACACAACAAAGCCAGCTGGCTGTCACTCCCCAGCTGTTTTACAGGTACCATAAACAAGGTTACAACAATTTCCTTGCACAGTATGAAAACTTTTCTTCCTTATCTCTCGCAAGACCACAGAGAGAGGAAAGAAAAGAAGAGAGAGCACTGCAATTCAGGAGGAAATGAAGTGAAAACACAATGAAAAAGCACAGATGTCGTACAGATGCTGCAGGCGCTGGTAACACCTCTCACTCTGGGGAAGCATGAAGGAATGAAATGGTTCTGATGGCCATCCTGTCACTCATGCCTCTGCTGACAGGAACCTGCACTGCAACTGGTGTTACTATTCTGGGCAGGACTAAAAGTACAGTATGTGCTGTGCATCCATACCTAGCACAGAGACTTGGGAATGTCTCAGCCACAGCAAGTTAGCACAGCTCGCTTAGTTCCACCGAGAACCATTTACTTCCCAGGAGCCACCAAGGTCACAGACAGCTTGGAACTGCTCTGTTCTCAGCAGTAAATCAAATGCCTCAAGTACAATGACAACATGGTCTTATATCTTCCACAAGAAAGATGTTTTAGGGCACACTGTTACTGGCTCTTCTAAATGCAGCCTAGCAGTTCAGGAGTGGGAAAATAAACAGAAATAGCATTTGTTTTACTCACAAGAATAGGAGTAATGCTTGCTCTAGTTAACATTTGTTTTACAAGTCTGTATCTGTCATAAAGTGGCTTCACAATATGTCTTTCTTCTCTAGTAACCTAAAGGCAGAGAAACCACAGAATTAATTATACCAGTCACTAAATAATAGACAAGCAAACACAAAGCAGTGTGCTTCTCCTGCCAGGCCACGTACATTCCAAATGGGAACATAAAACTACCTCAAACTGTGTGTATGGAATGGGGTTTATGCAAATAAATGGGAAAAAGGGGCTGCTTTTTCATTCTCTCTTTTCTCACTTGCATTTTTCAGGAAAAAGACTTAAACTCTTCCTAAAAGTCAGGGGAGCTTCAGAAGAAGCAAACCCTGTTTTTAAATATCCATGGAAAAGAGGCAAAAAAGGGACCAAGAACTGAGGGAAAAAATGTGTGCCTGGCAATGATGATGGTTCTACAGAAATGACAAGGGAAAAAAGAAAAAGATGAAACTGTAGAAAGAGGGGTGGGAACTGCCTTTTCTGGTTTTTTTTGTGAAATCCAGAAAAACAATTCTGGTTTTTTCCCAGGAAATTCTATAATCTTGTTTGTTTTTAAGATGTCTCTTTGCCTCACAGACATATAAGGCATCAAATAACACCAATCACTTCGCAAACTCCGATAACCTGATGATTTGTGAAGAAGGGGCCTATTAATACATACTTTTTTCTTTTTTTAGAAGTCAATGCAGTAAGTTCCTCGGATGCCAACATGGAGGCCAATAGATACCTTTGTGTTTTGGAGAAGGAAAAAGAAGAACCCCCACACCAGCATTAAATTCTGGTCTTAACTACTGCACAAGAGTTACTGTTGTCTACACATACAATAAGAGAGTTTGAAGTAAAACCAAGTATTACCGGCCGTCCATGTTGGCTTTCATAATACAAGAGGCTTTTCTGGAGAGATGTTTTCTCTTCTACCAAATGGTCCTTTGTCATTTTCTATCAAGAATAATTAACATTTAATCAAACACAAGTCACTTTAACTGCTTTTCTACATTACCAGCTACACAGATGCCTCAGCTAAACTTAGCTTAGTTAATACCACACATCCCACCTTCATCCACCTAAATATTGTCAGCACATACTTGTAAATATTTTGATAAAGAGTGAGCAAGGAAAATGTGGTTCATCTTGATAATTTCCCCACAGAGCCTGAGATACTATGGCCTGGCAAAGGGCTGCTAGAAAGAGGCATCATTTTGCTGATAAAATGGTATCTGAAGTGTCTGACAGGGCTCTATTTCCCTCTCTTATTCTCTTGGAAAGAGCCTATCCCATAACCACAACCTCCTGCTTACTTTTATATCTTCTGGCAAACATCTCTCCACTCGTTTTTCCTTTAATCTTTTCAAGATGAGTTCCAGTGTAGCCTCCTTGGTGGGCTTCTTCTCCTTCTGCACAACCCGCATCTCATCTTCATTTTCTTCATCCTCTTGGTCAAGAGAGGAACCAAAGCTTTTTGGAAGAGTGTTACTTCGTGGACGTGGTTGAGGTATGAACTCTCCTTCTGAGCTCCTCTGCTTTGCATCTGGAAAGGAGAAAAATTGCTCAATTCAAAGGTTTAAAAGAAGTAACACTCTCGGTTCGTTTAACTGCAAATACAGGAGCACAGCAATTTGCCAAGGCAAAGTTTGTCTCCTAATGAACTAAAGCCACAAGAATCATTTGATTTTTGAATAGTTCAGAATGTGGAAATGAAACATTTTTTAGTGTCCTGTGGAATTTTACTGAATGCCTTAGCTGTTTCAGTTGTAAAAAACCAGAAACTGTAGCATCTCTTACCTTTTATTTGCTTTCTCAATTTGGTAAGTTCAGTCATCCACTTTAAAACTTTTGGATTGGCTGCAATATCACTATAGGAGGGCTGAAAAAATACAAATAAACTACATTTTAGAACAAATACACTAAATCTTGTTTATAAATACTTCTTTCAAGATTTGCTAATATTTGACAGTGAATGTGACCAGATGCCACTCAGTATCAGGTCAGATCTCAGTGCCAACATAAGGGAAAACATTTGTGAAACTAAAACTGAAGCAATATCAGAAGTTGAACCACAGAGTGGTAAGACACTTCTGCTTTTCCACATCTGAAATCTCCTTAGTCTCAGTACATAAATGTCACTCTGGCTCTGGCATTATGGTACATTTTCAAGTATTGCTGTAGCTCAGTTCACTTTTGCAGACAGTAGTGTGTAACAAAATTCTTCTCACTTGTGAGCCCCCAGTTATTCGCTGATGGACTACAAGAATCACTCAGCCCTGTCATGCAGTCCTTTACACCCTGAGTGAAAACAGAACTGGTAACCTACCTTGCTGTTTTTCTCTTTTTCGAACTGTTCCTCAAATTGCTTTATTTTTTTCTGTAATTTCTTGACAAGCTGATAAGGTGTCTTGTCTTCCCTTTTGTCATCTTTTGAGCTAAAGGATGCTCTTCGTGTTCTGTATTAAAAACATTTTAAAAAATGTCATTTAAATAATTAAACGAGTGCAAACAACTTGTATATTTAAGTAACAGGTGACTAATTTCATTTTTTTCCTCTAGTTCACACTGCATTCTTTTCAAGTTTTCAGAGCCATTTACTCAAAGTTCTTTGAGCTGCTGCCTTCAAGATGTGATGTGTTATTTTTTCCTCTCTAATTTCAGTAACAACCATAACAGAAAAACAGCATTTGAAATTCAAGTGTAGTAAACTAATGTACTAATTGCCACCTTTCTGGTGGCTGGGCTGTTTACCTAAGTGAGAGATACTCAGTAGTTCTTAAAGACTTCTTGGGCACAGAATAAAGCCTAGAATAGAAGCTACCACTGAACAATTCTTGGTAATTAAACAGCTTTACTTGACTGTCTCAGGCAAGTTATTAGATACTTACCTAAAAAACATCCACATCCTCTGTTGGTCTTACTGATAACTTTCTTAAATCTTACTAATAGATTTGTAGAGCATATGGTTCTGGTTTTATATCATATTTTGCACTTGTTCAGCTCCTTGACATTTGCTGCTTTTGCAAAGCCTTTTTATTTCAAGACTGAGACGAGAATTTTCCAGCACACTTATTACACAAGGTGCCTGAAAGATGCCTCAACACAGCCAGTGACATCTAGTTCAAGATATTAGCAATACTAATCTAATAATCTACTAGTGTAGATCCTTATCAGCTTCAGAATGAGGAGAACAGCTGTTACACCAGCACTTTCCTGCAGGCCACTCTCTACATCATTTTAACAGTGCTTGTCCATTCTCTTCTGTGGCTCACTGGAGAAAACTTGGGCAAGTATTTTTGGCATCTGTCAGACAGACAACTGGACACTCTAAACTTGGTCTTTCCTGTTCCAGATTTTCCCACTTTCATGAGATTATTTCTTCCCTAATGAGCATGGGAAGTGTTCTCAAATTCCCTTTCCCAGTAATAGCAGCAGACAGTGCAGGTCACAGGTTAGTTACAGTTTTGGAGGGTCACACTCCCCAGTGTCACACAAATAACTTGCAGCTTGTTTAGTGACAACTCTGCTTTCATAAACTAAAAGGAAAAAACCTCAGAGCTTACATAAAATCATAGACCAGTAAAGCCTGGAAAACAAAGGCTATAAATACTACCTTCAGCCCAGGAAGTGCCATCACAGCTGGTTGTCAGAAGCCCTGACCAAATGCCAGGGAAAAGCCTGCAAACCTGCCCTATTTTTATACTCCTTCCCTCAGCATCTGTCAGGGGCCACTTGGAGAGATATGATACCACCCCAGATGAACCTCTGGCCTGACTCACTCTGGCAGTTCCTGGGCAGGCAGAACAGTCAAATGGCCACATAATGCTACACTTGACCTTGGTCTGCAATTAATTCACGTCATGAAAAACCCACGAGGTTCTTAAACTGCTGGGGTTTTTTTATCCTGCCAGTAACATCTCCTGCCCCCAAACCCACTAGACTGCATTAAAATACACACCTAACAAAAGAAAGTGCTTTGGATGAAGAATCTAACGTTTCTGGATCGTGTAAGAAACGCTGGCTTTGCCCAAAATCCAGACTCCGATGTGACAGTATGGGATGACAGTCCTCTTCCAAGGGATGATTAGTCATCCTTCCAGCCTGTGGGGAAAGCTGAGCTTCTCCAGATTCACTGTCTTCCTGCCAAGATTTGAAAGCAGGAAATGGATCTAGAAGATAAAAAAAGGACACAAAATGGTACTTTTCTGTTAACAGAATTATAAACAAGAGTCAAAAGGAAACAAAAATGAGTACCCAATGCTTAGTCTTGTATGCTATAGAGGATGTGGTGTCAATACACAAAGTGAATAAAAACATTGAAATACGTCAGAAAGCTACAAATTCTGTCATATAACTGAAAGAAAAAGGTACTGAAATGAAGTATGCACACTAGGATCCCTTTTTCAAAGTGTATCTTGGGAGTATGCATTTCTGAGCAGTTCAACAGTGTAAAAGAGCCTAATTTATGTATCAGAAATCCAAAATTAGGAGAATGTATTTATTGTCCATTGCAACATTTTGCTGTGGAAATTGGTTTTCATACCATATGCATGTACTGGGAAAGACTGTCCTCTTGGTTCTGAAGAAGGTAACCCTGACAGTACCTCTCTAGGTACAAAGCCCATGTGCTTAAGTCTTTTTAAAAGAGTGTTGTTGGGGTTTTAAGATTAAATCTATCTTGACACCACTGAGAAAAAGAGATTTCTTAATTTGTGGAAGGTGATTTTTTAGGAAGGAGATTCCAAAACAATCAATCCTTTCAAATCCCTATGAAAAGTTCATCCCTAACATCCCTTACAATTCTTTGACATAGTTTTCTTACTGTCTAACAAAAAGCTGACATGGTCTTCCAAGCACTAGAATTTAAAATCCCACCCTCCCTTTCTCCTTTCAAAGTGCTGTCTATATTTTTCCAGTTCAAATCAGAAATTTGAAAACTGGGTTCAGAGTGTGCAGAACAACAATAAAACCCACAAATTAATCTTTAAAAAAAAAAAATAACCCTTGTACCTGCTTTCCATCGTGTATTTACTAAGTACGATTGGGATTTTTTTGTCTCGTTTTTCAGCCATGATCTTGGCCTGTTTGCACAGCACAAGATACAAGAAGGGGACCTTTTTGTATCGACAAAAAAAAACTGCAGATCAGAATATTCCCAAGATATAAGGGACAGCAGGTGAAGGGTTAGTTAGAAAGCAAACCATAAACTATCAAAAGGCAGATAACTGAACGTATGGCGAACCATACTTACCCTCCCCTTCTCTCTGCAGATGCATTGTTTTGAAATCAATGAGGGGGAAAGTGATAGGGCATGGCGCTAATAAATGAAAAAGAATGGCAAAAATACTAAAGTGAACACACAGCACAGTCAGAACAAACTATACATAACATGTAAAGCAGGAAGATACAGTACCAGGGAAAAACATCCCGTCTTTCGGGCCAGGCCCTGAGCACTCTCAGCTTCCAAGGAATTCCCGTGGCAGGTAAGGATGCTCAGCCCCTGGCCAATTGGAATTTTTTTACTGAAAAGGTTTATAAAGAACTGATACAGGAATAGTAAAGACTTTTGGTAGTTTATTAAGAGTTTCAAGCATCCTCACGTGAACAAAGGACAAGATCTAAATAAGTTTTTGACCAGAGTTTGCAAATAATAAAGATGGTGGTGATTTTCAAAAAGCAGGGCAAATGCAGAAAAAAGTACTTAGAAATATAAATTAACCACTCTGCATTTTTGCCTTAAACCAGCAAGCATTTGGTGTTCATTTTCATGTTCAGTTTTCTATTAGATGGGCTTTAATAACCCAAATCTTGTAAGAAAATTTGGACTACTACAGATTTCCCAACAAAGTCACTCTACTTCAGTGGAATGCCACAAGGACTTGCAGTGCCTTGGAAGGCTGAGATCCTAATAACCATCCTAAAAAGAACCCAAGAATAGCCAAAGTTAAAATACCTTAACAGTGAAGTAACACCTTGCAAAAGATCATGATTTAATACCAAGAAACTTATAATATAAATTTATATAATATGCTACTTTCTTTTCAAAGGAGGGGTCATAAAGTAAAACCAAAGCAATTTTTATGAGCAGATTTAAGGAAATAATGAAAATGGAAGCCACAAACCTTCTGAGAATATGTATTAAATCAGACTAGCACAAATAATGGATGCAAAAAAATGTAATATGCAAGTAAAGCAACTAATGTAAATAAAACACCGAGAACATAAACAGGGTTTTGATGATTTTTTTTTTTTAACTTTAGACAGTTATTAACTTGGGCAAGAAGAATGAAAATCTGGACTCAGTGTCTTTGGATGCCTGCAAATCGACCTCTCTGTGCATGACATTCCCTGAATGTGCAGTTTGCTGGGGCTCAAAACCACCAAGCAGCAAATACTGTACAAATCTAATGAAGTTGCAAACCTCATCATTTGTAAAGTGGTTATAAGGGCAGTATGGATTCATGAAGGTAATTAATTTGGAAAACAGTCAACACCAGTGACAAATTATCAATAAAGTTACCACCACTTGAGCTTCAGGACAAAGCTGTGTGTGCTGAAACACAGCTCTGAGCTGCACTGTCACAGGACACACATCCAGCTTCTCTTTACTAATTCTAATATTTTTAAACACTGCAACCAGAAGTTCAGTGCATTCTTTGTTAGGAGTGTCTTACCAACACCTGACTGTGATAATTAAAGAGCAGCTGGCACTGGAACAGCCTGTTGGAAGTTAAAACCTTGTCCCTGCATAGTCCACCTGCACTGCATTAATCAAATTGCATTTGCAAGTTTTTCAGATCAGAAGCAAGTGGACTGTGGCCACTGCACTGCCAGTGACAGCTCAGAGTATTTTAGCACATTATATCTCTTGTATTTTTTAAAGTGCCATGACTTCAAATATCAACACCAGGCAGAGGAAATGGGATATAAGGTACATATAAAAAGAAGTATTTTGAAAAGAAGATATTGATGAGAATGTTTTGCTCTGGTTACAAAGGGCTTATGGTCTGTTTAAGTAAAGCAACAGTCTAACCAGCTATTACCAGACATTTGAGCAACAAAATTCAGTAAAGTCACAAGCTCGGGGGTTGCTAAGCCTGGGAGGCCATGAAGAATAAGGTCAAAAACATAAGGAACCCTGTCTGAGAGAAAACTATGTTTCAAATATGTTGTTTTTCCTAAAATCCAAATAGTGGAAGGAGAAGAGGCACTGAAATAATATCCATCTGCCTTATTTGAAAATTTAGAGATGTTTCAAGTTGTCCAATGACATGAAAACCAACATCTGACATCCCTGATGTTTTAAACAGATATTTCAGAAAAATTGAAATATAAATTGGCAGTTCAGTGATTTTAAGTCAAATTCAGCTAGCATTAGAACTTCAGAAGTTTGCATTAAAAAAAAAAAAAAGACAAAACACAGTGTGAAATTTAACTATATGACATAATTAAAGTGGTTTTAAAGACTTGGATGAGAGACTCAGGGTCATGGAACCAGTAGACACTTTAAAAACAATAAAAAGCAAAACCAAACCAAACCACCTAGAATGAAACTTGGGCTTTTTTGCTTTCTTTCTTCAGTTGTTCCTTTGACTATTTTTTCTTTATACATTTTTAAGGTCCTTAATTAAGTTGCAGATAGTTGTGAATTGAGATGGTACCTGTGTCAGCCTTGGCCCATCGTACCCCGTGGAGAGGAACACATTGTTCAGATGGAACAAAAGAAAAGGTAAGTTGTCTGCTGCTTCTACTTTGTAAAATGTTCTCTTTATCACTCCTAGCTGACTATATAGTGAGCTAAAGGGTGGAAATTACCTTCCCATTTGTCACCATCGGATACGTTCTTGAGATCCAGACGTGGCACTTGGACACCCGGAGCTTCCTCGGAACCGCTGACGCTGCCACCCCCCAGCACCTCGGGGTCAGTGTTTGCATTTAGATCACACGTCTTGCTACCTGAATCCTGCATTTAAGCAACAGAAACAATTTGATTACTACTTAGCAATGGAAATCCAGTGCCTATATCAGTTCCAGCGCTTCTGGAACTTTTTTTCCCCAGAAAGTTGTCTTTCCGAACTCGAGGAATTATAAATACACACGTCCCAACGGGAGGCAATTATTTACATTACAAAACATTCCTTACATGAGATGTATAAGTTTGCTCTGCTGCCCCAAGTTTCTGTGAAGGAAGATGATGAGATCTCTAACAGAGGTTTTGCAAGCCCTGGAGCAGGCCAACCAACAGGGGATGTTAAAAGCTAAATTTACTGGTTTTCTTCACATTTGTATTTCATAAAAGTTTATAAGACACTGTGTATCCATATATAAATGAAATCATCATCTTACCAGAGTTATCTCTGAAGATATTCTATCATTGCCATCAAGCAATATACTATTTTCCCTAAAAAGAAGACACAGACCAAATTATTTTAAATACAAGTTCTTAATGGACAATAAATACCATAAAATCCTCTTAAATTTTATTCTCACAAACCCCAGTCCATTTTAGCAGATAGACAATGCATTTACTTAAAGCAATAATTAAAATTCTGAGGAATAAAAGTTACATTACTTCTTTTTTTCCCCCCCTCTGTGATCTTCACAGGGAATATCAAACTGAAGCATTTAAACAATTGGGCTTGAACCAAGTTGGAAATAGAAACAGCTCAGAGTTTTATTCTTGAACTGGGGGTTAATATTTTAAAACTCCATTCAACTCAAACTGAAATTTCAATCAGTGCTGAACTCAAACTACAAATTAACAAAGCTTTCTGGCTAGTCACTGTTACCAGCATTAATTCTTCAATCATTAAGAGCAATAAAATGTGCCAAAAAATTTTAAAGAAAATAACTTTTTCTTCTTCTGCTTCTCTTGCCCAGAACATAGGATTGTTCAAAGAAAAAGCCATATCATATGGGCTTATAGTTATTTTCTCTTTTAAGCACATAAAGTTCCATGCCTTTTATATCATATAAAAAGATAACTCAATCTTATCCTGTTTTCATATGTGAAATGTGGTATGTTTAGTTCACCTCCCCCATATTATGCTGTGTTGTGACAAATCACAGTTGATACACTCTACATTTCAAAACTGAAGCTGCAAATCCTGCCATGTCAGTGGGTACAGAAAAACACAAACCTTTCACTATTATTTTCTCCATCAACATCTGCATCTTCATCACATGGTTGCAATAATACGTCTGCAGTCTGTTGGCAAAAAGTATGTTTAGAAGATTTAGGAATGGCATTCTCAGCTGAAAACATTTTCATAATCATCCCTGACCACAAAACACCCTCAAGAACTAAAAGCTTCTAATGTGGGGGGTGGAAATCATACTTTTTAACCATATAGCATTTTTAAAGCTAAAGTAAGGCCAGTGGTCAAGTGTTTCAATCACCAGAAGTCAGACAATGGCTTTCCATCTTAAGATAAACCATTTTTTATTATTTCTTCAATAAAAGTTCTACTTCAAATTGTCAACCACAGCATGAAGTCTGGGGTGACTAAAATCATGGCAGTTGCTGCATCCTAGTCCTGAAAACAGCTGGGTTGGATGTTGCCTTGTGCTCAGCATATATGAAATGAAACAACTCTGACAGACTTTCCAAAAGGAGCTACTAATCCCTGTTACTAAATAAAGCAGCAACAGAGCTGGAAGGGGATGAAGAAATGCTGGCAGTTCTATGACACCATCTCACAAAACAAGTTCAGATGAATCCATGTCACCATTTTGTTTGCTAAAAGTTGGCATGGGATGACTGACTGCTTTAAGTATTTCTCTCAAAGCCCACTACTTCATTTCTTCAAAAAGAGTCGTATTTGGGGGAATATAAGAAATTTGAAATATAAAATAAGTCATTTGGGTTTAGACTTTACAAAGTGCTCACAAAAAGTGTCTGAATATAAAAGCAAGTTACCAGGAGAGTTCCAATACACCAACAGTTGCCACTTTGACTTTATTTTTTTCATTAGAAGGGTTTATTTCACAGCTGCTATGGGCTACCTGGTGCAATAGTAAAAAACCTCTATTTTCTTGTATATTACTGTTATCCTTGGTTTCATTTTTGTCAGCACATATTTTACAGCATTGCTTGATCACACAAAGATACCCAGAATGAGACTGATCTCTGCTCACTAATAAAAAATGCTGGTGCAGTTCAGGCCATTATCATAAATCCAGGCCATGCATACTCCAAACCTTCACATTTGATTATATGTGAGGATCTAACAATTTGTAGCTCAAAGCAAAGCTGAGGCAAGTTTGTTGTATAGGGTAAACAATTATTTCAACATTTACAGCTGCTCCAATACTGGGCTTCCAGAGTGTACACAATACTTGCTTCTTTCAGTGACACGAAACTATTCAATTCAAGCATAATATCTGAAAGCAAAGCCAAAATTAAGTCTATGACACCTAATTATCTTGTGGTTTGTTGTTTACAATTTCAGCTGCTTTGAAAACTTCAACAGCCACTTCAAGTATCATTAACATTGTACTTTCTGAG
The DNA here is from genome assembly GCF_025592945.1 of Manacus candei. Lineage (NCBI taxonomy): Eukaryota > Metazoa > Chordata > Aves > Passeriformes > Pipridae > Manacus > Manacus candei. The sequence goes on along the minus strand of NW_026138085.1, from coordinate 14,522,537 downwards.
CAAAATGGTTTTTAAAAAATAAAGCTAAGTATTTTATTTTTACAAGCATGTTAGCACTACATGCCAGTACGTGCTCATGCAGCACACTAGACAAGACTTTTCTGCTTTGGAATATAAATGGTCCATCCACAGTTTTCAAAATGAAAATATTAAGTATTGAAGCTCTTCAAGAGGACACCAGTCTAATTCTCCTTCCCTGAACACCTCAAGTGTAAGAATTTTAAGAGTACACAACAGTGTGGAGGGACTCAAGCCATCAGCACAGCAGAAGCAAACAGCCAAGCAAAGAGGCCCAAGGAGAAGTAGCAGAACCCCTTCCAACTAGAGAAGAGATGAAGATGTGCTGAAAAGAACAGGATATCCCTGCCCACCACAGAAGAAACTGGAACCAGAGAGAAGAGTCTGTAATTAGCTGTTTACAAACCCACACCTTTCTAGCACGAGCACAGTCAAGAGGCTGCAGAGTCTCAAGGTGAGTCCTGCCCTTTCCTGATCCAGTACAAGGTGGCTAACTGTGGGCTGTGCTGCAATCACTGCTCTACATCTTCTGCTCCCCAGGGAGCCTTTACTAACACAGCTGCTGTTCTAACCAGTGCTACACACTGACTTACCTCAGCAGAAGGAAGGGCTGGTACCTGTGAAAGACCAAGAGAAAACCATTAGTCAGGGTCCAAACAAGTCACACCAAAACACACAAAACTTTCTTTCTCTGTGCACGTGGTACAGCCGAGGAGATAACTGACTGCACAGAGCAACAGCAGCAGGTAATGCTACAGAGAAAACTTGATGATCTCTAAATTAGGAAAATCTAGATCTCTAAAGCACTAAAAAGTCACAGCAACTTATGGTTTGATATACAGGAGACTCTTCCTCTCACCTGAATGCTTTCTTCTTCCTCAGTTACAGTATCATGTTTCATAGCTTCACTGCCTAAATCAGTGCAAACCAATACTTCAGAGCAGTCTCCTGTGTTCTCACTGCTACCAGTGTCATTATCTTCAATAACATCATTCCTAAAGACAAGAACAGAAAGACTTTAGGGACCTTTAATTCCACCCTTGAAAGGAAAAGAAAAAAAAAAACAAACCCCCCACTTTTTTTTGTGGTTTTCTTTTTTGAACAGAATTATTCTGACCAAAGATACTGGTAGTATCTACTATTCAAATCACCTGTAGGTGAATTTAATTATTTATGTAGTTTACATATACTTGTTTTCTACATCAGTAGATGATAGACATATTAAAATGCATTTATTTGATTCTTGTATTAAGGGCCAGGCATACACCCCATATTTACCACGCTGACCTAAGGAATAAAAGCACAACAGCCAGAATCAAGGACATACTGAAACTATTGTGATCTGATAACACTGCTGTGACCACACTCCTCCCAGTACTGAGGCCAGTTAGTTCATAGCTACCACCACTGTGTTTCCCTCCAGTAAGAAACTCCATTATTTCTAACACTGAATCTTCCTAGAATTCAGCTTAAGGCTTGTAACAGTACATCCAGATTGAAACTAATTTACACCATCTTTGTATTCACATATACTCTTTATGTGCCACCATCCCAGTTCCCACATGACCCTCTCATTCATCACAAGTCTTTGCCTTCCTTCTCCTCACTCACAAAGAATTCCAAACTACTTTAAAAAAAGCTCCTTCTCTATCAGATGTGGAGATACTAAACAGGATGGATTTGAAATTAACATTTTCACAATTTTTCCTTAACTCCAGCCATCAGTTTAAGTTAGTTCCAAGAAACTTTTCCTGGCTCACTGCTTTCTGTAGTTCTTCATGTAACTGTGTATTTGCCTTGTGCACAGTTTGCTGCCTTAGAGAACCCAGACAACCACTGTGAAGAAAGATATCAGGTATCCTGTCTTACAGTTAATCCACAGTGGAAGATGATCAGAAGCATTTGGAATAGTCCCTGTGCCAGAGGAGGATATTGGTTTCAAATCAGCAGTGGTGGCACTTGGAGCCTCTGTCTCTGAAATCAGCCAACCTTTAAAGAGCTTACACTGTGACTGAAGGAATTCAGCTCCTCCAGGTCTTCCAGGCAATTACTCACTTGTAAATGACTTCAAAGGCATTACATCTCTAACACTAAAACTCAGGTTTAATTGATCATTATTGATGATTATTACTTTTATGATTGACTGCTAACTTTATTCTGGCCGCTTGTCACAAATAGGACTTTAAAACCAGTAAAGATTGAACAACTTATAAAACAGTATTTGAGTCTGTGAACACTGAATGTATTTCAGGCTCTGTTCCTGTATTCCAGGCTCTGAGCAACCAAGGAATTTGGTTGCTGGAGGTATTGGAGTCTTAACAACACGTTTTTGGAGTCTGGGTATTAATCACAACTACTTATTTTTAATAAAGCACCAAAGTGTACCAGCTTCTCAGTGCTGCCATGGCAATCACTACACTCAGAACATGGCAAGAGTTACAACAAAAATAAAAGCTGATCAAATGAGGCTGAAACACTGTGCAAATAGACCCACAGTGCTCATTCTACCCATTTTTGGCTGTTTCATTGACACTGGCAGCCAGAGCAGTAAAATATCTATGTTGACATGAAAAGACAGGGTAAAGAAACTGAAACAGCATCTCCAATAACTTCAATATGGTAAAATTTTGTCATGAGTCAAATCAGCGAGATAAGAATGAAAGCACTGGGGTAAATTTAAGTTCTTGTGCTGCTCACTCAGAATTCAGCAGTAAAGCAGATACATTTCATAGCATTTTAACCACAAAATAAATGTAAAATATTTGCTTCAAGAGTTGTTGATTAGTGGCAACAGATGGAAGTTGATTTGTTGTAAAATCAAAAGTCAATAGCAAAAGTCGTAACTTTTGGGTTGATGTGGGGGATTTGGGCAGGGTTTTTTTTGGAAGAGTTAAGATATACAATCCTACAGAATTCATTGCAGACAGAACAAAGTCTTACTGGTTGTTAGATCCTTCCTCATCCCCACTGGGATTTTTTTCTTCATTGTTACAGCCCAGTCTGTGTTGCTGGATATGTTTCAGATCGTTATCTAAGCTGCTCTGCAGGTCGAAAAGATGCTGTTCCACAGCTGCTCTGATTGTTCTTTCTAAAATGCTAAAGAGAAAAAAAAAAGACAGAAAATTCCTATTAAGAGCTCTCCTTTTGCATTGATCAGCTATGCAGAAAGGCAGAGAGAAACTTTACACAACCGAAATATTTGATGACAAGCACTTCAAGGCAAAAAAAGACTAACTTTTCCAAAAAGGCAGTGGAAATTACTACACTGGTTTTTATTTCATAAGATTTACATAAAGTATTATGAAGTCTATCAATAGTGTTTTAAGAGTAATCAACACATTACAATGACTATTTTTTAATAAGCATGCAAAAAAAACCCTTATAAAAGCTTAATACAATAATGTGGCAGTAAAATCCTGTGGCAAGCACCTGATGAAGGACACAGAATATATCCAAAGATTCATCAAGAAAAGAACAGCATTCTTTAAAAACAGACTGTTCTGTTGAGAGCTTCTTAGCCAGCTCATCCCAAATACACAGAGGCCCATAGAAAATCTTCCTGTAAAAATCTTAAACTATTTAATCCCATTTTAACTCTGAAGTTGTGCTTTTATTTCCCCCTTGCATTTGCACACAAAATTCCACTGAACTGTGCTCAGTATCAATAACCAGAAGTGGTGCTAAAAATACAATGTGAATGCTATGATAATTTTAAAGTCAAACATTTATGATGTATCTAAGTATAAAACCAAAGTATTTTGGACTCTGGATCCTACCATACTGTGCTCTCATGCTCCTGCAGTCAACAACACTGACAGACATCAGGTTTTTCCCACATTAGTGTTAAATGCCATAAATTAAATACTTCACACTAGAATATATTAATTCATTACTATAATCACCAAACCTACTGCATTTTTTTGAAAGAATGTAGGGATGTAGGGATGTTCTAGTAACAGCATCATTCAAATATTTTATATTTTCATTATACTTACTCTGCAGAGGCTGGCAAGATACTTATGGGAGAGATATGAGCACTGCAATAAAGAAGAAATAAGTTAATGTAATGCAAAAACTTATCACACTAAATAAAAGTCTTGGAAGTTAACAGAAAGCAACTTAGAGAATACTTAAAGATTGCATGTGATGCAGCTAATAAAAGTAGAATAAATATGTAAAGAACACCCTGATTTGCAGTCCCTTTATTATTTAAATGAAGAAATCTTAAGGAGCACCATCACAAGATAGAAAGTTGTAGAAGTAGCAATGCAGATTTCTGTCTCTCAAGAGCCAATACTTGGTATACTGTGAAGCTACAGGCTCTCAGATGTGTGGCCTTTCCCATGGGAAACACTAATCACTTTGTAGTCAAACATTTTCCTGACATCTTGCTTAAGAATGCACATTTTAACTTTGCTGCCTAAAGCAAATTCCAAATGACTCTGCTTTCCTCCACAGGTTCTTCCCTGCCTGTCAGACTGTTGCATAATTTGATTCTGCAACATTCAACAGATCTACAACACTCTCTGAGCACAGCTACAACATTGCAGGGGCAAGTACCTTCCAGAGGTTTAGGGACAGGGGTTAGACATCTGGAAAACATCTGGAAATCTCCCAGCACAAGCCACTTCAGCCCAGAATCCTAAAGTCCTCGGGGGGGGGTTGGAAGGGTGGAAATCAGCACAACTAACACAAGTAAGTTAATTCATGTGTATGTGGTCCCTCTAGAATATTCCATTAACATGATCGAAGTTCTCATTAGAAACAGAATACTTAAAACTTTAGACAAAGTGACAGTAAATATGGTAAGAATAAAATAAAAGATGAAAAATCTACTATTAAAAGCAGTGAGTTGCAACATATATACCTCACTCAGAAAGAAGCAAATACTAACTGCAGTTTAACTCAGAGGTGGGGAGGTAAACAAATGCTTTTTTTTTTCCTATTACAGGCAACTAAGCCCTAAAAGCTGAAAAATGAGATTTTAGTCTACTCCTTACCGTGCAACAGCACTGTTGTCAGACAGAGTTGATTTTAAATATTATTTTCATGAATGCATAAGGCAAACCCCAAAATACAAAGCAATTTGCCACTCCCCTGGAAAACTGAACAGGCACTACCACTGCAAGGTAGTTTTGATGTGAGCCTGACTTGCACTAAAAAATGTAGACAGTCTCTCTGTTTACCTAAGAAGAGTTTTAATACAGCAAAGAACATCTTGGTTAGACCTTACCAGGTTTATTACTAGTTCCACCACCAGAAAGGGAGACCACCTCAAGCAGACTTTCTATTTTTTTTTGTTCCTCCAAGTAGATGAAACACAAGCAATAAAGGACTTTCAATTAAACAGAAGCTGATAAGGAAAGTGGCTAAGGTATTTATTTAAAAATAACTACACTAGTTTGCCTTAGACACCTTAAACCCACCACGGCACAACTGAACAAGCAGGTGCTCACAGAGGCTTTTAATTTCTTTTCTTTCCTTTTTTTTTTAATGGAAACTTGCTGGTGAATCAAGTTCTTTCTATGATTTGTGTGTGTGTTTGCCTGGGTGAAAAATGAAAGCTGATCTATTCCAAAGGCACCGACAGAATGGGCAGCACTCAACCACCATTTCAAAATGGACACAGCCTTGGGAAATTAAAACACCTGAAAGAGAAGCCAGATCTTGTAGCCAGTGATTTCAAAGCTGCTGGACTGAACAACTGAGGGGGAACACATTGGCATTTTTCTTTCCAACAACAAAAAAAAATTAGTAAGGTAGTTTACAGCTTAATATATTTACATTTCACTGGTAATTCTGTGCACAGAAGTTCAGCATAGTCCTACTACTTGGGCAAAGTAAATTTTCTGATAAACACATTTTGTTTTGACAATATTTGAAATAAAAAAATGAAGATATGAAGTTGTAAGTTCAGCTTCACGAACAAGGTAAGAGAGAAGGAGCATGACCAAGAATTTCAGAAAAAAACCAGTAATATTCTAAACCACAACAAATATAATTTTATGCATCCCTCTCAATAAGTTCTACTAAAGTTGCATTATAAAAAGTATATTTACATTCTAAAGGTACTAATACATAATTGTGTACATTGAAATCCATTTACTATTAAAACAGTCACTCCTAGGATATAGTGGGAGAAAAAAAGAGGCAATCAGAGCACAAAACACTGCAACACTAATTGCAAAAGAGAGCAAGAAAAACTCAAGTCAAGGGCACAAGTACAAACACTATTTATAGGAAACTGATGACCTGAAATCCTTTTATTTTACCACCTGAGACAATGAGGAACTGTGTCAAGATCAGGGAGAATCAAACTCATCTCCAAAGAATCCAGATGACTTCAGACACGGTTCACAACAAAATTTTCCACCTCAGTGTGTAACCTTCAGCCCCCAGCACAGGACGGCTCTCCAGTGCTTTTATTCAACACCTTCAGGTGCATGAGAAGGGACTCAGCAAAAGCTGGCATAAATCAGCAGTATTGCAAAGCCTGGAGAATCCTCTTACTACATAAAGAATATCTTACATCTTCAACTAATCACCTTAGCAATTAAGCCCTTTCTGAAAAAAATGTGTAAATCTTTGCTAAAAAGCCAATTCCAACTCCTGAGCCCACGTTCCACAGTTCAGGGATACTTTTTAAAAGCTGTGATTTACACTGCCAGGCACAGCCTGAACGCAGCATGACACAGCAAGACACACAAAGGTAAACATCTTTGTTTCATAATGTTAACCCACTCCTAAGAACTCCTTCTGCACTGCCTCCCTACCCACAAAAGGTCCCGGTAAAAACATACCTTAAGTAGAAGAATATATTAACCAGAGATAAAATATGTCCAAGTTATCCTTAGTAATTTCCTGACTGTACACAGATTCTTCTATCTCATTAAAACAACCAGTTCTGACATATTATGAAATGAAATAATCTCCAAAACACATTTAACCTCCCACAGTTTCAAAGTTAAAAGTCTTAACTACGAATCATATCAAAACGACATCGTCCTTTCAGAGATTTACCTGTGCAGGAGAACTTTACAGGCCATTCTGATTATCTTTGCTATCCCAAACGAGCACTTCATGTAAAAATGCCTCATCTGGAAGCCAGCAAAGCGAGCTGTTGGCTGCTGGCTGTGCATGGTGCTCGCTGGGCTCCGGGGGCTGGCACTTCTGGAGTGCTGCACTAAACCCTGCAGTCTAAATAGAAATCGACTGCAACATGAGGTCACTCCTGACAATAAGCTGCCCAATCAACACTTGAAAGCTTTCCTAACATGTTGTTTACAGATTTTCCAGGGTGGAAGTAGGAACAAAAAAACGGCACTACACAAAAATAGGAATATATTTTCCAGCAATTCAGGCAGGTGTTATATTTGGTCAGCTTTGCCATGCGTTCTGTCTCGCTTGGTTAATATTATCACCTCTCCCTGATTAGAGCTGATTAAATCACAAAAGGGTTAACAAAAATATCACAGAAGCAGTGAGGATGTTGCCCCTCTCACTGCGTTTAATAGAAACAAAGTAAACTGTTTATACAACTCACATGTCGTATCTTGTATTTTTACACATACAGTTCTGAAAAGCCCCAACACAAAGGGTTTTTATATTAGACTTCTGACTGACAGTATTTGAGATGAACTGCACGAGTACAGCAAATACTGCTTGGCAAGGCACAGTGATGAAAAATTTGGAATAATGACAGAGAAGGAGCCTGAAGCAGTTATTTCAACAGCACATCTTAAAATTCGTCTGCAATGCTGACTCGGGGATTCTTTTCTCTAGAAGTCAGGACATCAAAACCAAAAAGAGCCGTGGGGAAAAGGCTCCTGGTAAAGGAGAACAGTTTCCTTTCCATGTACAATTCCAATCTGTGTGCAACAAATGCTCCCTGGCTGGGGAACGGGCTCCAAGATCACTCAACAGGTTTATTTGAAATACCATTTGCAAGCAGCCTCTAAATCAAACTGCATTAATGATTATCCACGTTCCCACCAGATCTCAAAGTCAAATTAACACCAGGCAGTGCAGGAAGATCACAGGTTTCAGAAAGTACAAACAGAATGAGTACAGAAAAAAGGTAGTGAGCAAAATTATAAGCAAGTTACAGTCCAAATAACCAGGAGGAAGGTCAGGTGCCCCATTGTATGAATCAAGATAACCAATATTTAAAATGCAGAACATGAAAGCTCAGCATTCTTTTCCTTCTCTCCACAGAGAGACAGAAATATGCAGATATCTGGTTCCCAAAATCTAACAGTAAAAATGCAACAAAACTCCAAGACAGGGAACTGAAAGAATCATGTTTGAGATCTGCTTCTCCTTCTCTTTTACATAAAAGCTGCCACAGGCCCTACCTCGAGACAGAGATAAATAATCCCAATAAACCTGCATTAACATTCGCCTTTTTAATTATTTTTTTTACATCAAGAAACTAAGTCCAAAAGAATGCCATTAAATATGTACATAAAAGCCTTTAGGTTTGGGGTAATATTCACAGTATTTATAGTGGTTAAAAATCCAAGAAAGCATACTTTCTCATTCACTTCAATTTTTTTAATGTTTCCTGCAGTTGATCTGGTTTTACAGTCAAAATTCTCCTTCTTCTACAGGATTCCTCCTTATCCTTTCCCACAAATTATGTAAAATGCCAACCATAATTAATGCCTATTCATTTTTAATTAACCTTAAACATCAAGTAAAAATGTTTTTCTCTTCAGGCTATCCAATTTAAACTCTTAAACATGTTGAGTTTGTCACTACTGCTGTGTTTACACATTCCAGAAGCAACCTAATACCTGTGAACAGGTAAACTTCAACCTTTTTTTTTTTTTAACTCAAACTAAAATTAAACAGTTTTATTGCTGACCAAGATAATTAACTATTAAAATATAATTTAAATTACAAAACAGAGTTATGTTTCTCTCATTATTTCATATTTTACAACTTCTTGCCATGACGTAGAAGGAAGTGTGCTGCCAGCAGCTGAACAGATTTCAACCCAAAATCTACATTCTTGAAATGACTCATTCTTAGGCAGCAGCTTAATTGTGATTTTCCCTTCACTTCTGCTGCTTTTAGTCACACTTTTATTATAAATTCCTCCTCACCCCTCCCTACAAGTTCTTCCATGCAATGCCCATACCAAACACATGCTGTAGAGGGGAAGAGGTAAAATTCACCATCTGTAAATGTAAACTCTAAGTACAAGTAAAGCTGACTTAAAAATAAAATCTTGTGCATTACAAGCAAGTGCAAATAAGCTCTCAAAAGGAAGTATTTTATGTTTATGCATCTCCTTTACGAGGATTGCTCTTAAAAGCTGACTCCCACTCCAACATTCCTGCCTGTATCACACTTTCCAACTTCCAAACCTGCCCACAGCTCTCCACCAGCACGTGACAAGAAACAGTCCCAGGATTTCCCACCAAAAGGGAGAGGTGGAAAGATGGTACAGGATGGGTTTGCATCTACCATATGCAGACTCTTTATTTCTGCTACAAAATTTACTGTTTAAATACCACTTAACAGTTTCACTAAAATATGCCCTTTTTACCTTTCTCTGCATAAATCACCATATTTAATCCAATCTGAGTCCTACAGGCATTCCTCTGCTGAATTTGGGAACAGTTATTTTAACCCATATTTTACTATTATAGGAACTGCACCTATTCCTAAACCTTCAGTGTGTAGACACTACTTATGTCAAAATCCTGACAGCTTCTCTCTTTGACAGAATAAACTATAATCCCAGATTTTAAATCCAAACTCCAAGGCAGGACTGAGTTACCTTGTTGATGCTGTAACACTCCTGGAATCCGAGAGACTCCCTGTCACATCTAGATGCACCACAGCTGGCCTTTCAACAGGTTTCTCTGTGCCATCTTCTGGAAGTTCTTCAGACTGCTCAAGCTTTACATCTTCCTCTTCTTCCAAGAGATCATTGATCTAAAAAAGATTTAATCAGAGTTAATGGATTGAAAAATTCCTTTTAAGAGGTCCAGGGAATTAAAAGAGCATGAGAGGTATGAAAGTAATGTATGTGTAAAAGCAGAACACTTTTCAATTTTAGAAAAAAAACAGGCACACTGGACTTGCTTTTATGTAAAACCAGAAATTCCACATCATTAAAAAGCTACTTTTGAAACACTGGACAAAAACTGAAAAGCAAGCACCACCTCCAATGCCACAAATGAACACAAGCAGATTCAGGAAACAACCCAATCCCAACCACACTGAAGTCACGAACCACAGAACCTTTCTTCTTCTTTGTATAAAATAGATAATTCTCCTCTATTCCACAGGAAGCCTTATTCATGTATCAGAAGCCTTTCCAAACCCTTCTAGGGGAGGCAATACAGAGGTCTACGAATCCGAACTTTAAAGCACTGAATGATCCAAACTTTAAAGCACTAAATGAACACTTACAAAGTTTCTGTGACACCTCTTGTCTATTTCTGTTTCTTTGTTTCCAAACACAGATGTTTTTACTGAAGCAGCAATATAAAACCAATTTAAAAAGTAAAACAATATATCCAAGTGGTAACTCTAGACAGCCACCTTCATTTTTTTAAAAAGCAACTATGTCTAAACTATGAAAAGATAAACAGAATAAAGTGATGCTGTTTGACTCCAGAGGCCCCTCTGTGATTGATTACTGATCTTCCAAAGGTACAAACCCAAAAATTAAAGTAGTAGCCTTAAGAAAATATGCTTTATAGTATCTGCCACATGAGTGTAAAACAAAAGTACTAAATTAAGAAAAACTAAAACTTTAGAAGTTGAAGACTACAAAGAAGGCAGAGAGGAGGTATTTGTTTATTTTTAAAAGGGGTGTAATGTGTTACATGGCACTACATTCTGGGCACAAAACATATTTATCCCTGGTTTTCCTCTGTAATTGCAAGAGGATGTGCCAGTGAAGCAGAGGCAAGCCACCCACACACTGGGGGCAGCTGCCAGGGGGGCTGTGCCCGGCAGGGACAGCGGCCCTTCTGTCCCCTCCGACACAAGTGCACTGTTGACATCTGGTGGAGACACCGCGAAATTAAAGGGACACCCCACCAGCTGAAGGGAAAAACCAAACAAAACCACACACCAAACACACTGCTGTGCTCGGGAAACCCTTTTGCTAAAGCACATCATGAGGCACAGCCAAGTCAGTAATTTCAGAGCATGAGAGCACAGACCAAGCCCAGCCACAGGGCAGTTGCCCCGACCCAGGGACAGCCCCAGCCTCCGGCTGCAGGAGCCTCAGCCCAGCTCTGTCCCACAGCTCCCTGCAGGCAGCAGGGCTGTGGCAGGTCCCAGTGCCAGGCAGGGTCCTGCACTGAGCTCAGAGAACCTTCCAGAGCTGCAGCTTTGCTGAGGAGCATCCACAGAGAGCTGCTCAATCCCAGCTCGCTGCCCACGCCTGGCACACCAGACCAAGGGCTACTGCAGGGAAGAGCAAGCAACCAGCTGCCCTCCTACCTGCCTTACCTGTCCTGCTGAATAGGGGAGGGATTCATAAGATAGGCTTCATTCATTCAGTATTTCTTGTTACCTTCCCCAGCAACTGCTTGTTATTTATTCTTTCTCCTCTTTACAAAAAATGCATCATTTTGGAGTCTTAGAATCAGAAACACCACTCAAAGCCTTTGGATTAGGAAAACACCACTGAGAACATCATCAGTATGAGACCCTGCATGTTTCTGTAAGACACACCCAGAAATACTGCTGACCAAGACAACAACAGCTTGGTTCTTCATTTGGTTCAAAAGCAGTTCATTCCTCAAAAGGTACTCAGAAAGCTCTACTGTTTAGACAGCATGACAATGTCTGTGTTGGACAGGAGATCACTGCTGGTTTAGTTCCTATGGATTTTTCTACATGGCACAGCTACACTTATTACAAAAGCAACAATTTCAGAAGCATTAAGAAAATTAAGAAAATGCCAGGTTTGGTCAGTTTGCAAGAAACTACCAGAAGGCAGGCTAAAGAAATTATACTTCAATATATGTTTCATGATCATAAATGTGTATAACAGATAGTTAAGTGATAACATATTGCTGTTCAAAATATGCTTACCTGCTCAGTTATTGAGCTTAAATCATTTGTAGATGAAAAATCTTCCTCTTCATTTTCAAAAAATTCATAGTAGTTCTCCAGAAGTCCCGCCATTATTCTGCTAACTATTTCTTGTTCTTTCAGATCCTCCACATCTGTGTAAATGCTAAAGATTTAAACACTGTTTTAGTTTAAAAATCGAAATCCAACTGTTTCCCAAAGAACTCCTGTGAATGACTCCCATGACTAAGGGCTACATTTCACACCATTACCCCATATCCATTCTGAACCCAGAGAACTTCAAGCATGCCTTCACACTGCTGGCATTACAAAGCCTTATATTATTTTATATTTTAAAATTATGAAGTAGCAACTATTTAGTGCATTAAATTTTTATGAGGAATATTTAAAATTCAAGTGTTTTCCTGCAGAGAGGAAACACCAGGATAAGCTGTACTTTTAACTGCCTTCTCCCAGAACTGTTTTCTTGCTACAAACAGTAATCTTACACACTATCACTAAAATATTTGAACCTCAGAATAAATAAGTAATGCAACAATCAAATCAGTGATTTCTAATGCCACAACTCACAGATGAGTTGCTGTTTAAATCCCATCAAAAACTGCAAAACCATCCTGTGGACTTGCTACTGTTGCTCATGGACTAGGAATGACTTTAAACTACAGATATGCCCTCAAATTCACCTAGAAACACTTAATGAACTTTTATAATTAACTTACTGAAAAACATCCGGACCAAAGACTGCAGCTAAAGAACTTGCTGACCAAATTTCTTCATGATGAGATGCTACATTAGCTAAAAATTTACACAGAAACTTTAACAAACTGTAATTAACAGGTGGAAGCTGCTGCAAGAGGAACCTCAGCTTTCTTCCAAATTCATCTTCATTATTATAATCTGAAAAAGGAATAAAAATATTTTAACCAAAAATAAGATACCTGCTTTTTCATATTTGATACTGATCAGACTTTTTCTGACAATTTCTTACTTCTGAAGTACAGCTAACATGGTCAAACCACAGCCCAAAATGTCAGAATTGGCTTGAATTTGTTCAGTAATTTCCACCATAGTCTCCTCTGTAAGTCCAATCTGCAGTTGTCAGCACATTTTCCCCAATTAACACTCACTCAAGTTTCTGATTTCATAGGATAAACTCCTCTATATGTTTTTGTTTTACCAGTGTTATGTAACAGTTGCTTTGCAGACCAGTTAAATTCTCCTATCAGACAAGCTACTTTGACACTTTACCTTTATAAGCATCCCATCCTCACCACTCTACTTGCTTCTATAATACTTCACTGATAAATCCAAGCTATCTCAATGCAATCATCTTCACACATGCTTAGACTGAAGCTTGTTGATTCAATTTCAGATCTGAAAAAGGGTCACCATAAAACCTCTTCGTTCTCACCCCACTTAACTATACCCTTCATCAAAATGTCTCTCCATAAATCTCATTTGTTGCATCATCAGCCTTACAGGCAACAAGGTTCAAAGAGTTTACAGTTGTTTGTACCTAGCTGAGAAATCCCATATATAGGAAATGTCAGGAAAGCAAAACAGGAGAAAAATTGATACAAAGAGGCCTCCCCTTCTTTCTCAGACACTTGAAAACTCTTCTGAGATCAGTTAGAAAGGGAAAAGTAGTTTTGAAGGTTATGAGGCACCACTCTGCCTCTCTAGATGAGAGAGCTGACACATCCTAGTCCTTAATATCAAAGCAAAGAGTGAGTAAATTCCCTGTTGTGTAAGCACAGGAACACCAAGCAGTAACTGCACAGGGTTTCATTTGCTCAGACACAGTCATTATCTACAGAAGCTGAACACAGCCAACCAGGCACAGAAAAACAGTTGTCTCAACACAGTAACACAATAAAATTAATATTTCATTTTTAGAACAGAAAAAAAAAAGGACTTTAAAAAGTACTTTCACAATGCAGACCTTCAAAAAGAAAGGGAGCAAGGGAGAGGTGATAGACCACCTTACACATACTCCATGTTCTGTCTAACCAATCTGTCCAGAAATTTAAGTTCTAAACAACAACCAGAGACCTAAAAGGAGAACCTTCTTACCTCTACCTGAAGTTCTCTGACACTAAAGCAAGAAAACACACTTCTGGGACATGTGACCTTGTGCAATCAGGTCAAATTCACACTTCCATTACCAAAATGACCTGTCTTTGAGGAGTCACCTGCATGGAAGGAGCCCCTAACATGTACATGGGCCACACCTTGTATCACTAATTGTTTTGAGAACTAAGCCTGACCTAACAATATAAAGGACAGCTAAAGAGGGAGAAGACCAGAACTAACATATGGATCCACAATTACTGCCATCTTCTGCACCTGTGTAAGCAATTCCTCCTCAAATGCAGCTGATGATGTAATTCTGGAAACTAACTGAGGTCTGTCCATCACACAGCCAAAAGCCAATTAGAGGAAACCAGGATACTTAAGAGAGGCAAATGAAGCAGCCCCACACTGCTGCAGATGATGCTCTTGGTTTAGCACTTGGTAAATAAGAGTCCCAGCACATGAAAACTCTGCTGAATGTACTCCTCCCACAAACCAATTCCCACTCTGAGCAAACACCACTATCATGAGCACCATCGAGTTCTTATCAGGAATAAACCCAACAACAGAAAATTAAATCAAACAAAAATGTGTGTCTTACAAAGCCAAAAAAACCCAGCACTTGAAGAGAAATACGACTTTACATTGGAAAAGGAGCAACACCCCTGTAGGAAGACAACCAGTAGTGGCTCCTTTGAGGACATGATTGATGCAGTGCTGCAAGACAAGTGCTTCTAATAGTCAAGTTATGAACCAACTCCAACATCACTCAACACAGCAGAGGCCAAAGGACCCAGGAGGGTGGATACAGAGACACAAGCTGGGAATTGGTAAAGAAAATAGCTGTGCCAGCATATGGGTGTCAGTTTGAGAGGGCAAAGATTTGTACTGTAAGAAAAAACATACTTAGCAATAACAATATGCTGATGACAGGTGGTTTTTTCCTCCTACAAATGAATTTTAAGCTGAAAACAATCCACAGTGGGAGAGCAAATATGACATGAATATAAGACTTGAGATTGCTTTTCTAGTATATAAAAGTTTTAAGTGCCATGAAAGCATAGGCAGAGTAAGTGAAATAAGAGAAAAACAAAGGCATTCCCCAGTACTTTCAATGCACCAGTGGTGGGAAATTGTCCAAAAATTTCAATTCCAGTAGTTTTGACCAGTGTTCCAGCATTCTCACACAACATAGAACATTCAGAACTAATCAGCAGGATACATGGCAGCTTCACCATTTTCCTACACGACAGATGAACTGTGCCTTTGAACCCAGACTGAGCTTCCTAAATAAGACCAATTTATTGGGGTTTATGCTAAGAAAAGGTATATTTGAATGCCTCCTGATATACATATTATTACACAGAGCACCAAAGACATTCTAGTGCCACCAGAAATCTCAATTCAATAATGGGTTTTACTCTTAAAAAAAAAAAAATCACAAAATAAAAGCACCAAATCAAAAATAGTTATTACCTTGAGAAAGTTGCATCAAATGTATGTGCAAACTGCCTGGGATAACTGGCTCTGGAAGTTCTTGAAGAAAAAATCTAAGAAGGCTGATAGCTGAGGGTACATCAGCTTCTTTAACCAGGTCCACATCTTCTCCGTTATCGTATCGTTGCCGGAGCCACTCCACTGTCTCAGCATTCCCATTGACTTGAAAAAGTCCTTCTTGTTCCAGACCCCCTGAGTTAGGGAAAAAAAAAAAAAAAAAGTTGCAGAAATAAACTTTGAGATCCAATATGGACAAATGTATGAGAAAAAATACCTATAACCAGATATGCACAATTCCCACACTGAGTGAAACACTTCCTGGACAACAGTTTTGCAAGACTTCCAGCAGTCCTTGTCCCAACATACACATTCTTATGCCCAGCTAACAATAAAATAACAAGGTAAATGTTAGCAGTACCTAAACCACAGCATTTCCTAGGAGGTGCCCTGCTGAGCTGACTGCATTGCTCTTGGCTAGAAAACAGCAAAAATCAAACATAACAGGAGGAAAGAAAGGAACTGTGTATCACCAAAAAAAACCCCCAAAACATTCAAACAGCCAATTACATGTAAGTAACTTCAGAAAACAAGTACTCTTCACAACTCCCAAGCTATTCTTTAAGAATAAGAGTTAAATGTATTATTTAAAGTACAGTAAGGTAATACATACCATGTTCCTCAATATAGTCCACGACATGGCGGACTATGAATGGAACCTCATTGTCTGGTTGCCCTTCTTGCTGCAGCTCATCAAGTGGAATTCCAAATATTTTGTTAGCAAGAACAGAGTTGCAGTTACTCAAGGAAGGGGAGGAGCTCTTCCTCATATCTTTTTGCAGCCAAAAATCAAAGCTGTCTTTTCTGTCAAATAAGAGGAATTAAAACCAAAAAAACACACTTCAGTGTATGCTGTTGAAAGCATTGATCTGTAACACAAAATGTTTTAATTACCTAATGCAAATACTCTCTAGTCTGCCTCCATCAGTTCACTGAACTAATGAACAGCTCTGTGATGACTCCTAACACAGCTAACTTGATAAATGACTATCACTGAGGTGTTCTGTCCAATCCTCAACAGAGGGATGAGAAGAACATGGAGAGCAGCAAAGGAAATACAGAAAATTCTAGTTACAGCATTTGCTAATTAAGCTCTAAGGTCCTTTGGGAGAGGTAGGTTCCTCAGTACCTCTCTAACAGTATTTAGTGGTCAGGCTTCCAGAACTCAACAAAAAAGCCTCTCAACAAGAAATGAAACCAGTGAATCCTCCCAAAACCAAACCCCAAGTTTCAGTGATATGATTACATATTTTGTGATACACAACTGTACTGTAATCAACTTCTAATATAGTTGACGTTTTCTGGTCTGCATAATAAAGCTTTCAACACCTGCATCAAATTAAAAGTTCTACTGAACATAAAAGCCCCAAAACTAGTTTCTAGATGCTCAGTGATACCGTTCTTCTATCATGCAGAAGCTCAAGCTTCACTGGCAAGTCTTTGCTTGATAAAGGATCTAGACAGATAACAAAGGTATCACCAGAGGCAGTGTAAGTCACTCAGTTAAACTGTTATCCTGTCAAAACCAAAATATTTCTTCTAGCAAAGAAAAAAACCGTCCTTTCAAAACAAATAATAAAGAGAAAAGAAAACATACTTGTTTAAATGCAAGCAATCACTTTCATAGAGGTTGACACAGCAAAGCAAACATAGAGCATGTGCTGTTAGTCAAAGCACTGCAACCAAACAAATTCTCTGTTTACTGATGGATAAATTCTAATGGATTAGACATCCTGAAATCCATATTTCCTTTTTTTTTTTCCAGTAAAACAATTTAAGAAACCTACCTCAGAGTACTTAAACAGCCGAGTTTGAAAAACGCTTTCTGCGCCAGCTGCCCTCACTGACCAAGCATTCTTTTGTCATTTATGGTTGTTTAAGATTATGGCAAAAGATCAGCCTGTAGTTCCTCATTGAAGAATAGCAGAACTCGATCAGTACTTCAGCAGTTAATCTGAAAATAAGGAAAAATATTATTAGACCATAAAGTTTTCAACAGTTTTAAACTCAGTCACAAGTCTAAACATCACACTGGAGGAATTCTCCTTGTCAAATCATCAGCTTCTTATTCTGAACAGGAAAGCATAAAGACCACATTAGCACAGCTCCTGAGAGAGCTCCCAAAACTGCAAATCCCCTTTTTTCACTTAGGAGTTAACCAAACTTGAAGTGAAAGTTATCATGGGACATCTAAGTCTTAACAATTTTTAAATAATTTGCAGACTTATTCAATCCTCTTCTGGAGAATCAAGGAGGGCTAAGTAGGTTAGGTAGAAGTGCATAATAAAATATTGAATGGCTGTAAAATTTTTAGAAGGATCTCAGGCACTGATTTAATACACCATTTTTAAACAGCAAGACCAAACCCAAAGTCCTAACCAACCAGTTTCAGTGGTACTGATCATCTTGTCTAGGAAGCTGATTACGTGTCCCAACTGCCAGATCAAAGTCCAAGAGATCATCAGATCTGGATCCAGGAAGCAACTGCCCCCAAGTCAGATTCCACAGAAACACCCACACTTGTGCCACCTTTTATTTATAATCCAGATTATCTGGACATTTTTCATGTTCTCAGCTCTCAAAATAGCTACAAACCACAGCAACAGCCTTTATCATTTTTTGTGGTATCAAAAAATTTAAGCTGCAGCTTCATGGCACAGTAGAGCTGATATAAAGTCCCAAATCAAAGGGTCACCTCAGCCCCTTGATCTCCACCCATCACTACCTGTTTATTTTAACTAAACTCAAGCAACTCTGAGTGGGCAAAACTAGCTTATGAGATGCACATACACACACACACAAAACCACAACTAGACAATAAAAAGGCTTCTCCCAGTTTTAAAGTTGTGTACTGAAACCTCCTGTTTCATAATTGGAGACTGATATGACTGGAGACAAGAACCTTCCCTCTCTTTGCTCCCCCACACCGGCTCTTGCTTCTGTTCCACATCAGAACAAATCAACTTCACCCTTGCTTGCAAAGTCCTGACAACCCACCACTGTCCTTTCAGTACCTAAATGCCTGTGACAACAGGAATCCAGAGGCTTTCCAACAGTTTGAATAAAGCAGTTTTCTTGCTCCCAAGCCTCCCTAAATGCACCCACATGTAGGGGAATAAGCTCTATACAAGACTGCTTCAACCTGCTCAGTGTTTTCTTGCATTTAGGCCTAGAGGAAAAAATATTTCAGGCTTAAAAGTGCTAAAGTCTTTGTCTATTGATGTAATGCTGACCAGTATTCTTTCCTGCTCTGTGTCATCTGTCTCTATCTGTTGTCTTGTATTACACACAGGTTGTAAATCTGTTATGTCTCACACAAGTGAATCCTGGTCTGAGATCAGGATTCCAGGTGAGCTGGCAATAGAAAATGAAGGGTTATATTGCAGTCAACAGGTTTTACTTTTTTGTTTGTCTGGAGGGGGTTTTTTAACCAACCATTTTCAAATCTGATATTGTGTACTCTTGATTACTAAAAGGTTATGTCAGATTCCAAAAGTGAAGCAGCTGCAATTCATGGCTCTCCTATAATTTCTGAAGGCTTTGTACAGCCATTTTGCTTAAAGTTTAGGTATATTAAGAGAAAGTCAACATATATAAGTTTTCAATCAATCCCAACATATCATTATGAAGATGCACAAAGTCT
Organism: Manacus candei; assembly: GCF_025592945.1. Lineage (NCBI taxonomy): Eukaryota > Metazoa > Chordata > Aves > Passeriformes > Pipridae > Manacus > Manacus candei. The sequence continues at coordinate 14,503,183 of NW_026138085.1, read as the reverse complement.
ACTTTCTCGAGTCATACCAAAGTCAGCCTGTCCACAACACCTCACACCTTGGCCAACTGTGGACTTAAGGGCAGCTGGAAGAAAATCTCTGATGGATCTGCCACAATGTTTTGGGCTGCCTTGCTAAAACCAACAAACCAGCCTAATAAAGAGGCCAATTCAGAAGTGATCACTTCTTTATAATTCAGCACCAAATGAAGGCTCTCGAGGTGCAGCTTTCTCAGCAGAGGTAACCTGGTGCTCAGTTCACTCAGCCACTTTCACCAGGTGCTGCAGACAAACAGGCTGCCTGAACATTAATTGCAGTCAGGAAAAAAAAAAAAAAAGAAAAACACAGATTTCTATTTTAACTGGCTTGGCAAAGCAACAATGAAGTTGAAAGAGCCCGGTTGTCTTATTGTTAGAGTAAAACCGGATTTACAACCCAAGCTCATACTTTAAACAAAGGTTTATAGGGCTTATCATCACCTAGAATTAGTGAAAGGCTCATTTTCACCCTCTCAGATACACACACACTTATACACACATTCCAATACATCATTATAGGCAACAATTCATTTACAAATCGTTTAAGCCTTTTCCCTTTTAAGCCAGGCTTTGGGATCTTCACAGGCTGTGATACAATGCATCTGGTATTTACCAAGCCTAGAAAAAGCTGGAAACTCTCAGAAAGTTATTCAACTTCCAGTAAGTTTTATTTCCTGCTATTTGCAACATTGTAAAACTGTTAATAATTAAACATTACATCTCCACTTTTTCTACGGATCAAAAGCTTTCCCACTTGCCCTCTCTTGACTCAGGAAGTGCAGCACTTCCATGCAGACATGTAAGAAAACTAGGACAAGACAGGGAACCTTCAGGATGATTTCTGGAGTTTTTTACAAACAGTCAGCATTGCTGTGGATTTTTTTTTTTTTTTTTTACTTTTTTTGCCATGATCAATCAACTCAGAAAACAGGAGCTGATCCATTCAGTCAGCTCTTACTACTTATGTCCATATTATCCTGATCCTTTCAAATATGTCCTTCCCCCTCCCAATTTCACAACCTAAATGCTCCACAAGATTTATCAAGAAAGAAAAAAAAAAAAACAGAAAAAAAAAATCACACAAAAGAAAACCAAATAGGTTATGTTTTATTATAAATATTCTGGTTGTGTCTTTCTCAGTCTACTTACCCTCCTTGTTACTATAAACATTTAAAGACATCCCTAAGCTACAATCATGTTCTACAAAATTTAAATACAGAAAACTAAAAATACATCTTATTATAACCACATATTATACTATAAGTTCATTTATTTACAAGAGGCTGAAAAAAACCTATTATGTCCTTTGCAACATGTATTGAGCCCAGGCATCTTAAATAAGGGTAAAACACAGTTTTGTTCTGCATTGAGAATTTTCGTGCTCTCACACATTACTAAAAAAACTTTGCTTTGTTTTGGTTTTTTTATTAAGGCAGGTTCTTCACAGAGTCTGATGGGAAAACAGCACCATGAGCTTCATTTTGCCATCATAATAGCATTCACTTATCTTGGCAATTAAAGAAGTATTCACACCCACACATGAAATGCCACTAAAGAAAACACAGCACACAGGGCTAACCATTAATATTTGAGGAATACACGGGAAAATTTAGACTTGCATTTAGTTCAGCTTTTACATTACTGACTGAACTACAAATAACACACGGGTGTCATTTTAAATTAAAGTCCTCAGGGTTCCACCACCTTTCCTTAAAACAAAGGAACGAAGCAACAAGTACAAATAAACAAAGGAAGGCTGCAAACTGAGACCGTGCCATAGGAATGAAAACATTCATTCTGCCTCTAGAATTTCTGCCACAAGTCTCAACTATTCAGGCAATTCTTTCATTTGGTTGTTTTATCTAGCAAGAAATTCATATTGTCTCTGAAGCCAAACCCAAAGCTAACAGCGACTGCTGCTCTGCTCTACTTTTAATATTTTATTTCGTGGCATTAGCAGACATTGCCAGTGATTATTTTTTTTTTGTACCTCTAAATATAGGATTTTTAGATAGGAAAAAAGTGTCACAGGGCAACAAAACAGCCTGTCCCTGTTACTCAGGAAATACACCTCAAGTTTTTTGGCTTTTTGAGCTTGCAGTGCTGTGACCCTGTGAGCCACCCACGAGCTGCACACAGGTCCTAAAAGGTCACGTACACATCCTCCAGTACAAAGAGGATCAATGCTCCTTTTCTGCAACACAAGGGGGTTTATTTACAAATAAAATTCCCCAAAAGCCATTAAGTGTCTCAAAGCTTTTAGTTCCTTATTCTGTATTTGATAAATAAAATATTAGGTTACTTATATGACTTACAACTAGACAAAATCCATGACCTCCTCCTGGATGCCTACAGCAAACTTACTGTTAAAGCAAAATAAAGAATTCTTTTTTTTTTATTATTATTTGCTAACTTTGAAATGTTCAAAGTTGTAACAGATTTTTACGAATTTCTAAACGATGGGCAAAACTTATGACACAGATTCCAACTTGGAATCACGGGAACTCTCCCCATGTAATGACATCATGCAGAGGAGCTGCCAGGCGTGAGTATGAGCAAGGAGGCTTCCCCAGGAAACTTTGGTGTACCAGCTCACTGTGGAACACCCAGACCATTTGGCTACTGCTGTACTACACACTGTTTCATTTATGATTAAAAAAAATAGCAGCCAGCTTTCTTCTCCTTACTTTTAAGTTTCGTCAAGATAAAAGGAAGCTGATTTTTTTGTAATGTTAGGTCAGGATTGTAACAGCTGACACTGGTTGATTTTGATGCCATTTGTATACTCAAATGACTGGGGCATTCCCAATGGATGAACTGCTGTTGGGCAAAAGAGCTTTTGCTCATCTGAACCCTACCACAAACCCAGGACACAGAAAAGGACAAACAATACACTTGTCTCAAGAGCACAGCTAAAAGCAAGCAGAGCTGTGCGAGTGCTTGAATAGGAACAGAATATCCTCCACGCAAAAAGAACAATCACATATAAGCAGTCACTAATAATTTGAGTAGTCAAAACAAAAATTATTTAAAATAAAAGTTTTAAACCCAGCAAGATTAGCTTAAAATAGATCTTAAAGCAAGATTTCCTCTTTTTGACTGCCAGTGAAATCAGCTATCGAGAGGTATTTCAGGCACAAGTCTGGACTGGCAAAGCAGACAACTGGGCTCAGTTATTACCTTAAATTTAACAAGTTGGTCTTAAGGATCCAATCCCCATCCCCACAAAGTCATAATGTTTGAAATTAAGTATAACTGCAGAATTTAGCTTGCACTGTTGAAGGAAACCATGCTGGAATAAAAGCCTTCTCAAGCAGATGTGATTCCCTGCTCCCTTCGTTTCTCGTCACAGTCACTGACTCTTCACTGCCCTGTTTGCTTTCTGGTTAAGTAGGAATCAGAAGGAAACAAGCTCGTTGCAGTTTTGCACACAATCACAAAAGGAGTCAGCAGAAGCATGAACACCAGCTCTTTAATTAATTAACTGCTTGCCTGTATATGCCTTCACATGTGCACTCACACACACTGAACCTCAACTCCATTAGCAGAAATTCCCCATCGTTTGCCACCAGCACTTCTGAGACTGCCTTAAAAACCACCCAACTGACAAAATGCTGGTTATACTGACAAAGCAAATAAAAGCACAAAAAATACAACAGAAGATTTAGGAGGATGCAATTATAATGCAATTTTTGTTTCCTGGAAATGCAGTAGTAGCAAGCCTTCTAATTTACAAATTAGAACAATTTAAATTAAGCCTTTATGTCCTTACCGTGGAAGAAAGCAACAGAACACCTCATCAAAGCTCCTCTGGAAAAGATATTAGTAAAACTAATAGAATTTTGTATTTTCTCGGGTTTTAAATTTACAAGGCAAGAAACCATAACACTGATTAGGATTCGTTTTCCAATCAGTATAGTTTAGTCTACAGTTTCAGCTGACAAAACCTGATCACTCTGTCTGTAAATAAGCCCATCAAAAACAGATCTTCATGACAGGTAGATGCTATTTATTAGTAAATCCTAAAATACAGTGACTGATTTAAGTATTCCAAACGTTGTGAAACAATTCCACATTCTAAAAGAACAAGCTGAGGGATCACTAAAACATTAGCTGGTTTTGATATGCAAAAATAACGTTTTATATTCACTTACTAGATAAAATCCAGAGGCTTTTTAGCAGCATTAGAGCAGCTCGTAATCCTTCTCCAACTCTATTGTAGCAAGAGGAATGAAATCAAACCACCAGCGATACCAGAAAAAGTAGATGTTTGCTCAGTGCCTCACACCCACCACCACACACGGCCAGATTTGCTCTCATCTGCTGCTGCCAATGCACATGTGCAGAATTATAAAGAAACTTCCTGCTCGCACAGATCCCATCACATTCTTAACAACAGTAGTTAATAAATAAAAAGGCTTTTGTATCTTGTGTAACAGCTAATTATAGTCATCCTACTCGCCACCCCCCAATGCAAAGCTCTACTCCACCAACCACACACGAATAATTGCCTCTGCATCAGATAATACAGAACTTATGAGCAGGGGCATTATAAAAGTACAGTAAGGCAACAGACAGGAGGAAATTATCAGTAAAAACATGAAACTTGAGAGGTTCGTGTTATAAAACCAAAGCAGTTTAACAACTGACACTGCTGTTAAAACAGAATTCAGAACAGAAGTCAAGCTACCTCAGAGGCACCAAAAAAGCAAACTATAAATATGTAATGCACTTGATTCATTATACATAAGTTATCGTATTACATACATTTATCGTCAGCTTGTTTCCCCTCCCTCACAAACAGGTAAGCAGAAACACAGGCTGGAAGTCAGCAGATTACAAAATGATTACACAGCCCATTCCCTATCAAAACACTGCCTCTGCCACAGCCACGAGCACGTGCCACCGAAACACACGACAGGCTCAGCATCCCCACTGCAGGAGTAACACATTTCATTCCGTTCTGTAGCAATGACTCCTTGAATTGCAAGGAAAGAAAGAGAAGCCAAAAAAAAGAAGAAGAAAAAAAAAAAAAAAGAACTGGTCCTGAGGTCTCCTCCACAACCAATTCCTGTGGCAACCTGATTATGACCGAATTTGAAGACACAACGAGAAATCATAAGGTTAAAAATTACATTGCAGACTAAATTTAAGTAATCTGATTACATTACAAGAGTGCCAAGGCAACAAAAGACTTCATTAAATGTGGAGTTCAGCAAAAAGAGGAGAAAACCTTTCAAAAACACACACACAAAAAAAAAAAAGAGTATAAAGGAAGGAAGAACCGCATTTGTAAGATTCCAGCTCTCACCTTTTCAGTTTTGTCCATGTATTATTATCCTACACAGCTGAGCACTAATTTTAATCCTGAACACTCTGCAGGGAACACTGAACACAGGAGACACGTGAAGAGCCACTCAGAGACTGGACCCCGGACAATCAATGCAGGGCTCCCACCAGAGACTCCGCTGAGATCCAGCAGCTGCCCCACCCAAACGTCCTCACAAATGTCCAGACAGTGAAGAAAATAAAAACCATTTAAACCTCTCAATAGAAAAAAAAAGCCTCTGCAACCACAGCCTTTGTTACAAGCTGTTTGAACACGAATATAATGAACTATCTGTATTTTAAGCTCTTTTGGTTTATATTTTTGGCTTGTATTTTTTTTTAATGCACAGGATTTCACACGTTCTCCGGTGAAAGACCACAAGAGTAATTGTTTGTTACTATCACAATAGAACTGTTTTCACGATATTCACAACACGGTCCCCCAAAATATCACCCATTTCTTGTAGAGAAGGACTCCACCCATACTTTGCAAACCTAACAGGTTTTAAGCACCATAATCACCCTCTTAACTATGTTTTAAAGACTTCAAAAAAAAATAAAAAAGCCCGGTAGAAGATGCAGTAACAAATACATTATGTTTTAGGCTGCAAGAATACACAGAATTCACCTGAATTGAAAGAACTTTCACAAATCCCAACACTTGGCTACCAAGACAGTATATAACTATGAAGACAAATCTGAATTTACCAAAGCCTTGAGACAGTTTGCCTTTCTCAAACAAAATTTTTGCAGGTAAAATCTGTAACTTACAGAAAATAGTCAACAAGAGATTCCAAGCTGAATGGCTCAATTTTACTAACTTTCCAGGGAGCAATGTGAAATTCTCTGCCTGAATCCAATTTTGACACGAGACATACAGCCTCTCTGCTGAAAAACTGATAGAGCCATCACTTTACAAACTGCATGACAAGCAACAAATCTCCCTCTTTCATAGCCCTTCACAGAAGATTTAATAGTCCTTCAATTCTGTATCTCCTCCTCAGATGTTTTGGATTAAGTGTTATTTTCTGGTCCTTAAATACCAGTCCTCACATCTGAAATGATCAATAAATGTATAACCAGGCCTGCAACACAGGAAAAAAGTTAAAAGGGTTTGCCATCTCTCACCCTTACAGATGCAAATGCTGAACTGCCCTGCAAGAAGTCAATTCACTCCCATCCAAATGGCCACTAGATTTCTGTGTGATAAAATTAACCTGGTGTTATGCACCGAATTTAAGGACAACTTAAAGGCATTCTCTTACCGACATCACTTCCTCTTCCCTATAGCTGCAGCTTCTTTTGTGGGGGATGGGGGGGAAAAAACCAGAACAACCACCCCAAAAGAAAAAAATCCAAACTAAAATAATCACCTCAAGACTTGGCAGGTTTTCCTCATTTTCCTAAAAAAGGGCATCACTGCTGAGCTACAATTCGACCAGAGATCAAAAGCCCGAGTATTTGAAAGGGAAAAAAAAAAAAAACAAACAAAACAACACCCCAAAAAGCAGGGGCTCATCACACTTACTGATGTCTGTTCCAAATGCTGGAATGTTTCTCCAGCCTCACCTGCCTTTGCAAACATGGCGTTATGTGCATTAGAAAGTAAAGCCTCACTGCTTGCAGAGGTCTCAGGCAAGAGCCACACAGGACAAACGGGAAGCCCTTTAACGAGCTCTGAGAAGATCCTCCCGTGTTACAAGTAACGAGAGCCCAAAATCACTAAGACTGAGCAGATAAAAACTATCATTTGCCAAACTCAGACGTTTTGACACATTGTCCATGTCAAAATTTGCAAGCATTAGAAGTTACCAGGAGCTCCTCCGAGTCAGCTTCTTTAAATGTAACCATGGAACACTCCGCTTGATTGATTTTTCTAAAATAATACAGTAACTTTCCAGTTTGATGCTTTCAAAACATTGAGGTATTTGATTCCTTATTGTAACATTGTCAAGGCAAGGAAAGGATCCCTATGGTGCTGCACAATGTACAAAACACAGACAAAGCAGATTAAAAAAGATTCTAAATACCTTCAAATCTATGCAACAAAGAACACATAAAGCAATTTACTAGTAACGAGCAGTAACAAAAAAAAACCCCAAACAAAATAGCTAAATTGCTTATAGTATAGGCCAACAAACCAGCTTTTTATTCCTTTTATGCTGGCAAGTTCAACTGCACGGAAGACAGAAAAACTTCAAACCTAAATGCTAATCCAGTTTAACAATTTGTTCCAAAGTCACATACTAACAATTCCATCCCTGAGGACACTCAGGAATACACGCCAGAAAAAAAAAAAAAAAAAAAAACACCACAACCATGTAGGTTTTGATATATTCGCTTGCTTTCTTTTTTTTTTTTTAACAGCCAAGAGTCATTAGGTGGCATTTACTTTCTTCATTTGCTACCTCTTTTCTCCACCTCGAGCCCGACAGCAGCACGAAATTTTGCAAAAATTTATTAAAACGCAGCCAGACTTGAGAATAAGAGAGTTGAGCATTAAAACCTGGTGTTGCAGCGTGTGATGGCAGGTTTTCTGTCGTTGGGTTTTGCTCTGGGGTTGTTTCTGCTGGTTTTTTTCCCAAACCTGGAAAGGAGCACCCTAACACTGGGACATCTCACGTTAAAGCAACTTTCTGGCAGCAAGAAACACTCGAATATTTCAGTCTCCCTAAGGAGCTTCCACGAACAATGGAGCCCCACACCGGCAGACCCCTCGGATGATACATTTGGGCACAGCCTGGCACGTTCAGCCCGTGACCCGGCGTTATCAACGCCGGCGTGTTCGCTCAGTGCCTGCCCTTCTTTTAACTTCTGGAAGCAACTTGGCTGAGGAGCTGCGGGGCCGGTGCTGCCCGAGCCCCCTCGCAGGGGGGATGACCCGAGGGAGGAGGGGACGGGCCGGGCAGGCAACTCCAGGAGGAGCCGGGCTGTCAGCGCTGCCCCAGCGGCAGCGGGGCAGGCTCGGGCCCCTGACAGCTCCCCGGGCCGGCCCGGCCGGGAGGGCGCTGCCGGAGCCAGAAGGTTCCTGACGCGCTGAGGTGACACCGAACCCGCCGAGCGCGGGCACCCCCCGCCCGCCCCGCGCATGCGCCGCGCGCCCCTCACCGTTGCCGGGTGACTCGCCCTCCCCGCCGTCCGCGGCACCGCCGGCAGCTCCCTCCGCCCCTTCCTACCCCGGGGGCCGGCGCGGGGCCTCTGCCCTGCCCGCTCCGCTCCGCTCGCAGCCCCTCCTCGTGCCCGTCCCGGCTCCCCCTTCTCGGCGGCCGCCGCCCCCCCCCGCCGCTGTCGCCGCCGCGGCCGCCGCGCTGCCGGCCCGGGCGCCGTCCGTGCGCTCAGAGCGGCTCCGAGCTCCGACCCGCGAGCGGGGGGTCCCCGACGGCAGCGGCGGCCACGGCCGGAAGTGACGCGCTGACTGACAGGTGCAGAGCGCGCACACCCCCCCCTCCGCTCGCCCCCCGCCCCCTCCCCGGGGTCACGTGCCGTGGGGCGGGGCGGGCGCTGAGGGCGGGCGGGGCCCGCGCCCTGAGGCGGTGCCCGCGGGCGGAGCGGGAACGGGCGGCCCGAAATTGGCGTTTTTGTCTCGTCCTCACCCCACACAGGGACTCGGGCACCCGCACAGTGACTCAGCCCGTGCGGGCTCAGGGTCAGTTAGCCTGGAAAACACGTCCTGAGATCACAGAATTACCCAGGCTGGAAAAGATCTCTGAGATCATCATCCTGTGACCCAACATCACCTTGTCTACTAGACCATGGCACGAAGTGCCGCAACCAGTATCTTCTTAAACACCTCCAGGGACGGTGACTCCACCACCTCCCTGGGCAACCCATTCCAATGTCTGATCACTCTCTCTGTAAAGAACTTTTTCCTCATGTCGGATCTAAACCTCTCCTGGTGCAGCTCAAGGCTGTGCCCTCTTGTCCTACTGCTGGGAGAAGAGCCCGACCCGCAGCTGGTGGCACCGTCCTGTCAGGGAGTTGTAGAGAGTGAGGAGGTCTCCCCTGAGCCTCCTCTTCTCCAGGCTGAGCCCCCCCAGCTCCCTCAGCCTCTCCTCACAGCACTTGTGCTCCAGTCCCTTCCCCAGCCTCGTTGCTCTCCTCTGGACCTGCTCCAGCCCCTCCATGTCCTTCCTGAACTGAGGGCCCAGAACTGGACACGGCACTGCAGGGGTGGCCTCACCAGTGCTGAGTACAGGGGAAGAATCACTTCCCTGGTCCTGTTGGACACACTGTTCCTGATCCAGGCCAGGATGATCATCAAACCCAACCTGTGACCCAACACCACCATGTCAGCCAGCATCATGTCCAGTCTTTCCTTAAACACCTCCCTGGGCAGCCTGTTCCAACGTCTGATCGCCCTTTCTGTGAAGAAATTCCTCCTAATGTCCAACCTAAGCCTCTCCTGGCACAGCTTAAGTCCATGTACTTTTGTCCTGAGGTGTGCAGAGAGGGACCATGGCCAGTAGTGTCACTGTGGAGGCTCATACCCCGCTAGCTTTGGTTGGACATTAGGAAGAATTTCTTCACAGAAAGGGCAATTAGACATTGGAACAGGCTGCCCAGGGAGGTGGTGTTCACCATCCCTGGAGCTGTTTAAGCAAAGACTGGACGTGGCACTCGGTGCCATGGTCTAGTTGGCACGGCGTTGTTTGGTCACAGGCTGGACTCGATGATCTCGGAGGTCTTTTCCAACCTAACTGATTCTGTGATTCTAGTTTTCCCTTTCTCACAACCATATTAAAATATTTCCTGTAAATTTTCTGAATTAAAGCATCAAGAGCCATCACTCCCAAACATTCCCCGAGTGTAAGCACGCCAGAAGTAATGAACTGCCCTTTGACAAAGAGCTAATGCATTTTGAAGCAGAAAATTTAGCACCCTTAAAGTAAGTTAGCATAAGTTAGTGAGGAGATGCAAGCTTACACCCGAAGTGTTAAAACCCGTGCCTGGCAGTCTGTGGTTCCCACATGCCACGCTGAAACTACAACAGCTTTTTCTGTCATGCAGTGCCAGCAGCCATAGGTGGTGGGTTTAATAAGGCATTTAAGGAAACTTGGATTTAGTTAGTAAAAATCCTCTCAGGAAAAGCTTTTTTTTTCCCCCATGAAAAACTGACAAAGAATATATGAAAGGGGGAAAAAAATGATACGACTAGGGTGGGACTAATTGAAACCTCTGTGTTTTCAATAGCTGGGAGGGTTTTGTTTCAGGTTTTCCAACATGGATTCTGAATTTTATCTAGAGATACATTTATAGGAGTCATTAAGAGGTTTTACATTTAGAATCCAAAGAAGGGAGAGTCACAATCCCACAGTAAATTAGCCAGGGTTTAATCAGATCTAAAACTCTATTTTCCTGCTGGAAAGATTTGGTGTCATTAGGAAGTAGCACGCAAAAGCAATAAAATGTGTAGGGTCGAGGGAAGTGGCCTCTCAGGAGGTCTGTGTGTGCTGTCTCCTCTCCTTTCACAGCAGATTTCTCCACTTGAACTGCTAATAAAATCTCCTCGCATCAGGATGAGGTTTCTGAATTTGTATTTTGTATACATCGCTGTGTTCTTTCTGATTCATTTAGCCTCATCAACAACAATAAAGATACTGAATCAGAACAAGCTGGCAATTTTGTTGATGAAACATGGGGGAGAGCGGACTCCAGCTGGCTCTTCAGCAGAGACGTTGGCCAGTTGACAGGAACAAAACTGCAAGAAACCTGACACAGAAAGCACACGTGGTGAGAGGAGACAGACAGCAGAGGCAGGCAGGTAGGCAGGAGCTGCACAGCACCTGTCTGCTGGTTTTGAGTCCCAGACAGTGTCTTCCCTCCCCTGAACTGGCTCTGAGTTCGCCATTTCATGCCAGCTTATCCCCCTTCCTTTCAAAGGCTTCCAACACTCCTCGCAGGGGGCAGACATATGCAGTCCCAGGCTGCCATTTTAGGCTTTTCTGCTCACTTTGTGTTCTCTGTCTGTCTCTGAAAGGTTGAGGACAACCTGAGAGTTACAGAGTCATAGAATATCTCAAGTTGGAAGGGACCCATAAGGATAATGGAGTCCAATTCTGTGCTCCTTGCAGGGCTAGCTAAAACTAAACCGTGTGACTAAGAGCATTGTCCAGATACTCTTTGAACTCTGACTTGCTTCTTTGACCACTTCCTTGATGAACCTGTTTCAGTGACCAACCACCCCCACAGTGAATCACTTTTTCCTGATATCTAACCTGAACTTTCCTTGACACAACTTCATTCTTTCCTGAACTTCTATGACTGGTCACCAGAGAAAGCAGATCAGCACCTCCCCTTCCATTTAAGGGAAGCTGTAGATGGCTCTTTGTAAGTCTTGTACCTTTTACCATCTTGGTCCCTCTCTGGTGCTTTGGCCACTTCTAAGACAGTAAATACAGAGGGAAGGGAGGCAACAACTTAATGAGTGGCTGCATGGTTATGCTCCCAAAATACAGCTGTTGAAGGCACCTGCCTCTCAGATCACTGCTAAACATTACAATGGAGAATGTCCATGAGCTGTCTCCATCTGTTTCCCACTGCCTCAGGCCCAGCTTCAATTTGATGGCAGCATTTTGTAACTCTCCCTCTTTGGTGCTGTGCACACTGTGGAGCTCACACAGGTTCATTTACCCTCTCCCAAACTCACAGGCATGTCCAGAGCGGGCCCAGCATGAGCAGGGCTTGTGCAGGTGCACGGCTGCAGGGTGGCACTGTCACCCACATGTCAGGACATACGACAGTGCACTGCCTTGTGCAGGGACAAGGCCCCAGTGTGAGGCTGCTCCTGAGCAGAAGGACCCGTTCCCCAGCTGCTGCACAGCTCCAGGAGCCTGGCAGATGCATCTGCCAAGAACTAAAGAGCCAGAGTGCTGTGGCATCCCCGTCTCCCTGATAAATCCGTGTCCAGAGCCACACCACAAAGGGTGTGTTTTCTGCAGCTCATTGTGTTTTCTTACAAGTCCAGCTAAGTTGCTCAGCATAAAAGTTTTGCAGAGATTGTCCTGCTAAATGCTCAAAGTAACTTAGTAGATCTGAAACAATTACTAGTGTAATTCCCTTTTTTTCAGGAAAAGCCATTCATGAGCACAAATCATTATTACCAGTATATGTCACAGAACCAGAGCCATATTTCCTCCATGTATCCCCGATGTCTTCAGAAGTATGACTTCAGAATAAAGATTCTCTGAAGACTTTAGCTTCCAATTAAGTCTAGTTCCAGCAACAGCCCTGCCTTACTCCTCATGACAAATTGAAGCAAATTAAAGAAAAATATCCCTATCCCAACTGTGCTCAGTGTTGTACAAGGCTTAGTACAAACTGAGCTAAAATACTCCAAAACTTAAATCAGCTTTGCAATCCAATCCAATCCTTGGGAGGGTGATAGCCTGCCATGCAATTCCTTACCTTCATACTGGGTTATTATCTTACTAGGAGCAAACAGGAATCTGATGTGTAGCAAAACAAGACCCTGTTTGCTGCAATACCTGTGCATTATGTGCCAAACACTTTTTACTTGGCGGGGGGGAAACTATCTGTATGTCAGTAAAGTATTTGCTTTTGGTTTTAATTGTTCACATATAAATTATTTGATACACTCTTCTGAACTTGGAAGGGCATAATGTTTCTCTTAAATAGATCCTATTGTCTCTTGCAAAAAATACTGACAAACATGAATCCTTTCAACACCAAAGAATTAGCAAACTAACACTTTCCAGCTGCAAAGTGCTTTCCTTTCCTGCATATTTCATCCAGAAACAGAGACATGTCTCCAAACTGAGCTTTACTTTGTTCCTCTTTTCCAGCATTACAAAATTTTCTAACCAACATTTTGTTTCAGGATGCCCAGCACATGACACTTGGCCTTGTTGGACATCCATAACTCTCCATGGAGGCTCTGGAATCAGCAAGTATCCAGTTCTTCTGACTCACAGTGTCCAAAAGGGCACCTAAGAATCAAAAAGTCCATTTTTAAATTAACAAATGAGGCTTCTCAACACTCAAGTAGACAGGTGAAAAAAATCTATTTTATAGAAACAGAAACTCCAGCCCAGAGAAAACCATTCATTTTTTCAAAGACTGTCAGCCATTACTAGACACACATATGTAAGGATTTTTAAAAACTGAATTCAATATCAAAGGCACATGTTCTGCGTAAATGTCAGACATTTTTACTCATTTTTCTACTAGAGTTCTGTGATTAAAATAAACATTTACAGCATGAGATTTTTTTTCCCTGCCTTTGAATACTTTTTGGATCTGAATCTTGCTTTTGGGAGATCTGTCTTTAAAGTAGAAATCTGGGAATATGGGTCAAATGTGGTTTTTAAGGCTTGTTCATATTTTAATTGCACGGTTACAGACTTAACAGGAGATAATTCTTCCCTTCTTGAAATTCAAGACATCGAAAGGTTAATTCAGTCTTCTCAGTTCCATTTCCTTCCGTCTGTTCCCCTTCCCACACTTCCCCCCCCATCTGTAGACAGCTGAGTTATTTGAATTTTATGCAAGCTTTTATTCATCCAAAGGGAAAAATCACTCAGTGTCTGCACCAGGCAAGCAAAAATTGCAATATTGCACACTTGCATTTTTTTAATTCCTATTTGCTTTTCTCTGCGTTCACCAACCCGGGCTCTGGATGTACAAGCTCATGCCCTAAAGATAGTCCCCACTTAAAAGTTAACTTGAATTAAAGCTTGAATGTCCCCATCCCTTTGGAATTCCCATTCTTTGCACTCCCATGGATCTGTACTCTGGCTGCTGTGGTGCTTTTACCTCGGGTTGAGGAGAGGCCACAGTTCACGTTAGCACAATTTGTCTGCTGCCAACACAATCACTCCTCTGCTGCTCCCATGTTATTTCATGGTGTGGCCACTCACACTCAAGGTACACTAACACCAGAGGAGTCACTTTGACAGAGCTCAGGTTAACTCTGTCATGATGACATGGCTTTAATCTGACTGATTTCAGCACTTTATATGTATTTGCTAGGGAAAAAAAAGCCATAAAACCAGTAATTGGAAACAGTCAAGTTTTGAAGAGAAAGATTTTCACTTCAGATGCCAGGAGAGGAAAATAGTCTCATCTTTTTTTTTTTTTTTTTTTACATTTAAAGAAAGATAAACAGCATTTAACACAACATACTTGCAGCTTCCATTTGAGCAGGCAGAAGTTAACAGATGTGGAACTTGCTGATTACCACTTTCTTACATAATTGTTGACCCTGTACACCGTATGGAATACCCGTGTGTTTGCTTAACAAGCTTATAAAACTGGAAAATGATTTTTGGAAAAGACAATGTAGAAATGCAAGTATGAATGTGAATTGCTCACAGTAATCAGCTAGAAAAGATACTTGGCTGCTTAGTCTGTTCCTCTGCTTCAGCAGCCTCATTCCCTTAAGCAGCTGGAAAACTTCAGAGTTTATCTTCTTCTCCCCAAAACATAAAACCACTTAAGCTACCAGGAGGTCCCAGGCTGTTGAAAATTGAATGATTTGGCGACACAAAGAGAAGTGCTGGTCAGGCACCCATCAAAACTACACCCACAGCCCTGTGTCCCAGGAGTCAACACCACACCACCATACCTACCCCAGCACAACACGGATTGTAACGACAGACCCACTGATTGTCCTTCTTCCTCTGGACAAAAGGAAAATCTGAAGGTAATATAAAGTTAGTAGATCTCTGGATTGTATTATCTTTGATTATCTTCTCTTGGATTATGTTGGTTGTCTATTTGCTGCACAATTTGAACTTCATAAGGAAGGGTGATGTTCCTCCTGTCTAAAGCAAAGAGAGTGAGAATTCCAAGAGTGGATTGTTCCATTCAGAGCAGCCAGCTACACTGAGAAGAGCTATCATGTGTTTGAGCACATCCTAGACTTCCCTGTCTTACTACTTCCCTAAAAGCTGCTGCTTGCAAGAGATGCCTCTGTCCAGAGACAGGGAGAAAAAAATGACTGTTAGTAAAGACTCAAAGTCATGCTAAACTTGTGTTTCTAGACCAGCATTCATCACAAACTGTCATGTGCTTGATAGCATTAACTCATGTGACTAAGATATCACATGCTTCTTTCCCCACCCTGTCTTTGGGAGAGAACCATGTGCACGGACATTTTTTATTAATTCTTTTTTTCCAATGCACACATGGGTCACCACATTTTGCTAGAAAAGGCCAGGCTAGAGCAAAGTAGTTTATGCTGGAAGACACACTTTTGGGTCAGTTCTCAAGAAAGCTCTGTTGCAAGAACCTCCATCTGGTTAAACTTTTAAAAATTCACTCCCATACCAAGTTTTATATCAAAAAAAAAGGGAGAGAGGAAATTTCTACTCCCACTAGCTTATGTTTTCTCTTCTTGCTCTTTGCTGCAATGGGACTCCCAGTATAGACTGTTTGATATCCTGAGCTATTCAGAAAACACAGGGTTAGAAAAAATAGCCCAAGGAGAAGGACTATCTACAACTGCCTCTCCTCCCCCCTCATCTTCTCTATGTACCTACCCTGAAGGTACAGTGGTCTTGATAAGGAAAATGAAACACCTTAGGTAATGATAAAACATACAGTGTAAGGCAAGTATGGAGTATTTACTCACTAACAGTGCAGCCTTAGAGCAGAAAGTCTGCCAAAGAGGGATCAGTGCCTTCCTTACACCCCCAGGATTCATTGTCTCTTAGCCTGGGAACCTGTCTCCGTTCCCAAACATGGATATTTTTTTTGGCAGCAAGATGGAACAAAAGGCACAAAGAGAACTAAGAAAACCCTTTCAGTGGAGCTGTAGTCTTTTTTTTTTTTCCTGTTCCCCTGAGGACGGGAAACCTTCTAAGGACAGCTTATAGCACACGCAATCCTGCTACCTGCCCAGGAGGTGCTCAGTGCTCACAGGGACCTGAAGGAATTAGGCCACGTGCAGATTCCAGCCCGGCTTTTGACCTTGAAAAATTAATCCCCTACCTTTAGCACCAAAAATACCACAACATTTTGGAAATGAAATCACTGTTACATTGGAGTGGGTGTGTTATTTCGAGACAGCACTGATGTGATTATAAAATCAGTTGTGTCAGCTTATTGGCTCAGCTACAGACACTGATCTGCTCGAGCGTCTGTTCCTCCCGCCGGCTGCTCGTTGGGGTGCTTTGTCCCTCCTCAGCTCCCCGTGGAAATGGATACGATCCGATTCCCACTGTTGCACCAAGGAGAAAGAAACCCCCTCTTTCTGGCACTTGCCCATCTCGTCTCCATGAAACTTGGCATTTCCAGAGCACCTCTTGTGCCAAACATGAGCACAGCGTCCCCCAGCCCGTGAAAGGCTACAGCCCTCATGTATATAATATATACATTGATGTCCCTGCAGCCCCAGCCCCACGTGGACTGGGCACATTGCTTCCAAAGGACAGCAGTCAAGGGAAAAGGCCAAGTGGCAGCAGGCTCCAAAAGTCCCAGCCTCACTCCTCAGACTTTGCACTCGAGCTCCTTTTAAACGTTTCCTCTCACCTATTACCAAATCCTGGTAGCAAGTGTTTGTTTTCCCCGGTTTCTCTGTGGGTGTCTGACAGACACTCAGTGCCTTGTGCTGCCAGGCATGGTTTGATGCTGTCAATGGCAGGTGACTCACTGGTATCAGAGGTGTCAGTTTGACTCAGCCCTTCATCTTTTGGCAGCAGATTGAAATAAAATGCAATTTCCATTGTATGAGGCAGCTTTTCAGGTACAGCCACACCAGTGTAGCTTTACATGCTTTATGTGTAGAACATGTGTAAAGATCTCATAGTTTGCATGCTCCACTGGCTTCCTGGTTTTTCACATTTATGTGTGCTGGATCATTCTACTGCCTCCGTGCTCCTCAAAGAAATTGAGATTTATTGCAACCACAGTCATCCCAAGGCCAGGGAAATGCCATGTTCCCCCTACTGACAGTGGTGACTCCAAAATCCTGCCATTAAAAACCTGACAAATAACTGCTTTGCTGCTCATATAGCAAAACATTTCCATTCCCAGTGAAAGGAAAAGGCATCTGAGTACTATATTACCTACCCATCTTTAGCCCTCCTGTGATCAGCCTCAATGCAGTGTGCAGTGCCCTCAGGCCAAATTCCAAACTTTCCATATGTAAACTGCATCCAGCTGCCTGTGCTGCACAGAGTATATAAACATGAGGTTTGAATCCCACATGAGCTGTGTTTGACCACAGGACCGAACTTAAAAGCTACAGAAACTTGACAGGCACTTTCTGCAGTGGTCAAGACGTTTGTTGCAGAGATGAGTATCTCCTGATTTCAACAGAGTGAGAACATGTAATTTCTCATCATTATGTTGTTTGGCTTAACACTGTTGCACCTTCCTCACAAACCCAACCCAATATCAATTAAGAACCTGGTCATCTTCAGCCTAAAACCCCAAACAACGTATCCCAAACTGTTTTTAATACTAGCTCTTCCAATAAATTGGGCAATTAAAGTGGTGGTGGTGAAAACAAGCGTGCTCACCCTGTCTTAACATGTTTAGAAGAGCCTGAGCTCTGCTGTGGATCCTGGGGCTGAGCCCATGACAGGACACAGAAAGCCAGAAGTGAGATTCTTCTGCTTTGCTGTAATATTTTGTTTGCTTCCTGCAACTCTGAGAACTCGTGCCAGTCTAAAAGTTTAAGAGGTTTTGCCCTTGTGGTCTCTCTTCATAATCAGAATTATATTTGTTATTTGTAAAAATGGACAAACATTAAAAACACTGAAACTCTTGAACTGCCTCAATTGATGAATCACTCAGATTATGTTTTAAAGTCTTTTCTGATCTTTCAAATCTCATGCCCAGCCTAACAAGAGGTTAATGCTTTCTCTTTATACAGACACCAAGACTGTTCAGTGCCAAATCTCAGCTACAGCTTCCACCAATATTCACCCAGTATCCACCTTCCTGCTTGTTCCCACAGTCTTTCAGTCAAGAACACAGCTTTCAATTTGTGACAACTGGTTGGATATATGGGATGGAAGCAAAGGAACGGAGCCCTGACATTAAATATGGTGCACACACACAGTGATTTTGTGGGGACAGTCAGTGCAGATGCAGTAACTGGCTGGTAACCAAGCCAGTCTGCAGAAGTCATTTGAGTTGGGAAAGACCTCAAAGACCATCTAGCCCAACCACAGACCTGTTCATTATTTGAATTTAAACAAAGAAGAGATCCTTAAGACACACTTAAACACATTAAAACTATTTTTTCTGTGCACATATATCAGACTCAAACCCACTCTACCTGAGCCTGTTATGCCAACAGGAAGATCCACAGACATCTCTGTCCCCCTGAGCCCATTGTCCAGGCTGCCTTACAGTCACTAGAGGGAACCAGGTACTCCTAGGGCTCAATTAATTTTATCCCAACTTACTTGCCTCCCTTTTGGCTTATCATGGAGTCTAGACAGGTAATTCAGATGGAGACATCCAAAGGTACCCGAGAGGAAACCCCACACCAGGATCTAGGAGGCTGCACACAGCCCTTCCCTTCCTTTCCCTTGGAAAGTGATTCCCCAAGTGGTTTTGTGCTGGGTAGCTGGAGCCACATCAGAGCCCCAGGGATGTCCCAGCCCCAGGAATGTCCCAGTCTCAGGGATGTCACAGCCCCAGGGATGTCCCAGCCCTCGAGAGCAGCAGCGCTGGGCAGTGGCTACAGGCCGTGCCCACATCTAATACCCAGCATGGCTTGCAGACACAGACAAGGGCTAACAGCCATTTTAAAGGAATTTTCTTAATCACATCACTTGGCACCTACACAATTCTCCCTTTGCTGCAGCTCAAGAGGTTCCCTGGAAGCAATCCATGTGTGATCCATGCCATTGGCACGGGTGGAGAACAGGGAATGGTCACACAAGCCAACATGGCTTTTTGCACAGTGAAGGCAGGAAGGTTGGCTGTGGGCAGCTGCCTGGTCCGGTGTGCAGAGCCACAGGCTGAGAGAGGCACCAAAAAGTGGGTGGATTGCTACAAAACAGAAGTGAATGGAAGATCCATTGTCCATCCTTTCAGGACACATTCCTGGTGTAGTGCTCAGGCTGTGCTAATCTCAGATCTGGCCCTTGATCCTGGCAATGGTACCACGGCTCTGCTTAGAGCCCTCCCCAGCCCCAAGCTCCTGTGAGCTTGGGCAGGTAGGGATGAACCCCAGGCATGTTGCTGAATGCACCTAAAATCTCCCCAAAAACTAAGCTGGCAGCAGCAGCAGCCCCCAGGCTCACCTTTGCTCCAAACCTCAGCGTTGGGAAAGGACAGGAAGCAAAACTTCAACATGATTGCCACGGCAAACAAGGAGAAAAATAAAAAAAAAAAAGAAAGATCAAGATGTATTTTGGCAGTTTTCCATGTCAGTTTTCCCATTTCCCTCCCTCGTGCACTTTCTGCAGGAGCAATCTGTCCTTTCCCTAAACGCTGAGCAATCCCAGCACTAAACTAATCAATATTAATAGCAATGGGCTCAGGAGGGGGGAGGAGGGGAGAGGAGAGGAGGGATTACCCTGACCTTTTTCAACTCACACTGCCTCAGACGGCCACCAAGCAGCTGAGGAGAGAGCAGCCAGACGGTAATGCCATGTGGTTTTAGTAGCTTTTCTTTTTTTTTTTTTTCATTTTTGGTTTTTTTTTTTTTCCTTGTGAATATTTACTTCTGTTGTCTCAGTGCAGATAGCAATGAAATCCGATTTTCTGCAGGAAGGAAAAAAATATAATTATACCAGCCATCTCCGGGCCAAGCCTCGCCTTGACGGGAAACTCTACTGAAATGAGGGGAATAACGCCCAGGCTGGATTTTAACTTGAATTTCTTATTAAAAAATGAATTGGATTAGGGAAGTTTTGACAGGTGAAGGGTTGAATGCTGGTGTGCTTTGTGGATTTCTCTTTATTATAACAGGGTATAATCAAACCCATTGAGCTGTGAGTGGGATATGGAGCGAGAGCAAACAAAGGGCTGAGGGAACCGGTCCTCTATTGTTACGCTGAAGTGTCCACAGCAGCTCAGGGGGTGGATGTGCTCAGGACAGGGGGCTCAGAATTTAAGACAAATCCTATTAATTAAAAGAAAATCATAACTGAAGCTCTTTGTTCCTGTTGGATTTGGGGTTTACTGTAGATTTTCTGGTTAGAAGCGTTTCTTAAAATAGAGGTTTGCGTCAGGAGGCACCGTGGATTACTGGCAATTAATGCATTGTCTCTTCAATACTGAATATTCTTGTTGCCATGTGCAAAATAGGATTTTTAGTAATTTCATATGAGAAATCTAGAGAAAATTATATTTATGCCTTTCCTCTTTTGCTCTGAAAGAGCCAAGCCTTGGGGGAAAGGTCCCAGATCGAGGTGTTAGATTTGTGGGGTTTTTTTGAATAAACATTTCCATGGTCTTTTCACATTTTTTTCTTTCGAGGAGAAAATGCTTTGCAGATGGCTGATATCACAGCACTAGCTAATGAAGCCATGGGTGTGTTTTCCCTTTCTTTGTCAGGACCCATCATGTCCGACAAACCAGATTTTGCAGAAATTGAAACGTTTGACAAGACCAAGCTGAAGAAGACAGAAACCAGAGAGAAAAATCCCTTGCCCACTAAAGAGAGTAAGTGCTTCTGAGGCTATTTGAACTGTGAGTAGCAAGGACACAATCTGTGTTGCAGTTCATATGCAAAATGAATACTAATCATGGGATTACAGGCTCAAACTCATCCCTGATTTTAAGTGGGGATAATACTAAGACTTGTAGCCTATGCTGGGCTTCCAAGGATGCCAGTAATTATAACCAATGGTGCATTTTGTTTGAAAAACCCTTTCTGATGGGATTGCTCTTGCTTCTGCTAAAAGCAAGACCAGTGTCCCCGCTGGGTGCTGGTAACAGGATCAATCTGTTTGTAATTACCATGTTACCAGCCTCTCTGGAGGCACAGGGGGACCCTTGCCCATCCCTGGCAGCCTCCCCAGAGCGTGCCTGGGCTCTGGATTTAATGTGTTAGCAGGCAGATGAGCTGCTGCCTCCCACTGGTACCTGCTGCCAGCCCTGGCCAGGAGACCTCCAGGCACCTTCTCTGGGAATAAGTCTGGAAGAAAACCCCATTATCATCCTCACCTAATAGGAAATCTTTAGCAAAGCACCCCTGAGCTTTACTCGTGCAGGGTCTTCTCCCCTACAGGCACTGTACACAGGCAGCCAGGTGAGGCTGCAATTCACTTCTACTTCAGGTGTGAAAGAGCATTTTGGACCAGATTTTGTGGGCAGCTTCCTTCAGAAGAGCATTGCTAACCCCTCTGGATATCTGTGCTGATAGCCATGGAGATGCACTGTCCCTTGGCATGATACCTGTTTTTTCCCCCTGTTTCATTATCCTTACCAGTGCTAAAGCTATAAATACAAAAGGAGGTTTGCACATCAGGAACTGCCCCCTCCTAGCTAGGCAGACATGGGAAGGAGTTGGCATTTCCAGGGTGACCAAAAAAAGCAAGTGTGGATTTAACCATTCCCTGGCTTTAAAAAAGACTGTAGGAATCTGTACCTTGTAGAACCACTATCACAGAGCTACAGAATGATTTGGGATAGAGGGAACCTTAAAGATCATCCAGTTCCAACCCCCCTGCCGTGGGCAGGGACACCTTCCACTAGCCCAGGTTGCTCCAACCCTGTCCAGTTTGGCCTTGGACACTTCCAGGGATGGGGCAGCCACAGCTTTTCTGGGCAACCTGTGCCAGGGCCTCCCCACCCTCACAGGGAACAATTTCTCCCTAATATCCCATCTAACTCTGCCTCTGCCAGTGTGAAGCCATTCCCCCTTGTCTTGCCACTCCATCCCTTGTCCAAAGTCCCTCTCCAGCTCTCCTGGAGCCCCTTTAAGCACTGGAGGGGTTCTGAGGTCTCCCTTGAGCCTTCTCTTTTCCAGGATGAACACCCCCAACTCTCTCAGCCTGTCTCCATAGGAAAGCAAAGTCTATAAACAGTAATGTTTATTGATGGTGTTTTTGTTTCCTCTGTTTTCCTGCCAGCTATTGAACAGGAAAAGCAAAGCGAAAGTACAGCCTGAGTGTAAAGTTCAAGATGTGACTGCTGCTTCTTCAGTGGGGTTTTGGCTTCTGAGTTGGGTTGCTGTTTTGTTTCGTCCCCCCCCAGCCCTTGTTTGTTTCCCATTTGTTTAAGGAAGCATTTGTTCATTTAATGTTCCCTGGAGAAGTTTGTTTTGTGTTTGTTGAAGAAGATACTATGTGTTTGTATTCTTAAAACTGTAATTCCAAGTTCTGTATCGACCCCATTACTTGCCAAAAAAAGCAATTTGCATAGAAATTGTTTTCCTAAGCCTCACAATAAACAGGTTTCTTCTGATCAGCTGTCTTTGAGCCTTGCAGAAATGGGGTTTAAACTCCAACTCTTCCTAGCATCCTTCCCACTTTGTTTCCATTTCCACAGTTACTCGGGAATATGGTCAGATCGGGAAGGGTTACCCCAGACACCCACAGGTTCCTGGGCTGGCACACAGCCCCTCTCCATCAGCACATTCATCTGTATCCTGCAGAATCCTGGAGCCCCAGGTGGCACCAACCCCCAGGAACCCCCAAGATACCTTCACAGCAGCCTGGAGACTTCAATCCCATTCCCTGTGTCACTCAAATGAGTGTTTCATGGGAACCCTGAGGGACAAACTGTGTATGCTGGCAGCTCCTGTGCTTTTAAACCCTCAGCTTGGCAGCAGGCATGAGTAAGATGTGGAATTAATGGCCTGCTTCAGTCCTGTCCAACAGTAGGTTAGAGGTCTCAGATACAAGTACTCACTTAGAAATTCCATGAAAAATTGATGGTTGGGCTCAGGAAATACTCAAATTAGTATCCCAGATGGAAAAAGGGCCACAGCACACCCTCCACAGATTTTTTTTTTCTCTTTAGCTTGCCAAGATCCAGTAAACCTTGGGGCAACTGCAGCACACACAGCCCTTGGCCCATGTCATATCAACAATACAAGAATGAGGGAAGGTGGGAGAAGGAAAGAAAATTTAGTATTGCACTGATTTTCTGGGATGAGACAGAGACCTTCAGCAGCACAAGGGCCTAGGACACAAACCTTCAAAGCAAGCAAGGACTCCCTAAATCTTCATTATTGGTGGTGCAATAACATCCTCACTGGTCTGCAGAGGACTTGGCAAAAATAGATTCTGGTACCAGCTCAGGGGACTCCCAATTACATGGTATCACAACACTTCTGGTATTAATTTCCAGTCTTATCAGAAAAACAAGTGCTTATCCTGGGCAGATAAACTGCTCTCCCTGGAGCTCTGGTTTGGTCCTGCTTGTGCTGTGAAATGAGAACAGCTCTGTGTACTTGAGCAGGGTTACTCTGGGCTTGCACCTGCCTGAGCTGAGGCAGAAAGCAGCTTTACAGGCTTCAGAACACAGAGCTGAAAGGTTGGGGTGGTGTTCAGAAAGCTCTCCTTTACTTAAGGGTTGTTTGACACTTGACACTGAACGGGAATAGTCAGGACTGCAATTAAACAGCACCAGGAGCCACAGGAGTGACCTTTGCTGGCAACAGAAGGTAACCAGAGGTGAGTAGGAGACCAAGGGAAAACACCCAGCACACAGGACTGGTGATCTCAGTCAGAGCTCCATTAATGTCAGTGGTGTCCAAAGGACTGAGGCTGCTGTTTCAATCCCCTTTCATCAGTTCAACATTGTTGAGGTTTTCTTTCCATGACCAAGCATTTTTGTACATTCTCCTTTTGAGGACCTCGTTGCCTTGTCTCCTGACTCAAAGGGGTGTTTTTTTTAAGGTCAGCTAGGTTTATTAATACTATTTTTTTATTTAAAAGGTGAGGAACATGAGGGGTTGGGCAACAAGGAAAACGGTTATTTTCTTTGTGACCCGTGCCCTCCCCTCACACCTGCACACTTCAAGGTCAAAGAGCCTTTGACATTATTTAAATACTTGCTTTGATGATGGTTCCTTCATGGAGGAAGAGTTCAGAGACAGCACTTGGAGAAACACCACCTATGGAAATCTGTGGAGTTCATTCTGCTCAACCAGATCCACCCAACCCGTTACTTTTCCACAGGGTGATTTTTAAGTACCATTTTGCACCCAGCAATGAGCCCATAGACCAGACTTTCTCCTTGGTTTTGCCAGGAGACTGTTTTGTTCCATGTGACCATCTCCCTCCTTCTCTGCCAGCTCAGAGCATCTGCCAACTCACTCAGCACAACATGCTGCAAATCACCAAAAACCTCTTTGGCAACACTGAACCAGTGGCCATGGCTGTGCCCCGAGTTCTCCCAGAAACCAAAGGTCTGGGCTGTATCCTCAGCCTGCACTTTTTGGGCAGGAGGGAAGGAAGGTCTGGACAAAGCAACAAAACAACAGAGACACTCTCCTCTTGTGTTTGCAGGGATAAAAAGGATTAGGAGCACTGCCCTAGGGAGTGATGCAAGAGACACCAGGTTTGTCCAAGCACTTGGCTCAGGGCTCCTGGTGCTGCTGCAGGGCTCTCTTTCCCCATGAAGCCTCCTCCCAGTTCAGCTGTTTGCATTTAAGGCCTGTCACCGTAAACCAAACATCTCAGTGCTGTTATCCACGTCTCACCACACAGAAAAGGCTGAGAAGAACTTTTATCTCAAGTTCCCCGCCCCTGGACCTGACTACGAGAGCTGCTGAGCTGCAGCAGAGCACGCAGCACCTGCACACCAGGAAAAATTCCTCAAGGTTAAAGGCCAGATCTTTCCACCTTTCTCCTTCCTGACCGAGGTAGAGCATGGCTTCATGGCAGGGCTTGGAGACTGCTTCTTTCACAGTTAGCAGTTAAAAGAGGCTTAAAGTTAAAAACACATAGCTGCAGTACCCTGATTTGAGAAACATCCCTTTCTGCTGCTGTGTGAGACCACTTCAGCCCAGGATCTGGATCAGGAAATTAAAATTTGTCAAGAGCAGGGATGGGTTTGGCTCCCTGTTATCTAAATCAAAGAGCATTACAGCCCTTATCAGTGGGGCAAGCTGGGGATACAGAACAGGAAACCGCTCATTTCTTCAGGTCGGGACAGTGAATTTTCATCCTTCCAGTCATTACACTAAGGAAATATTTGTTCTCACCATTGGAAGGGAGCTACAAGCCAAGCCAAGTCAAACCAAACACCTTACCCACACCTAGGAAACACCTTCTGGGTGTAAATCTGACCTTCACCCCTGGAAGAGCGTCCTCCAGCGCCGAGGCTCTGCAACAGTCACCCCTTCCCCAGCCTCAGGACTGATGGGCAGCTGAGCTGGAGACAAAGTCATCAGCAAACAGAACTAGCACCAGGTGGGAAACTTAAATATTTCTGCCAATTAGCAGCAGCCCCTTGCTGTTATGTAAGGGTACATAACGAGGTGTTACCTTGCAACTCCTCCAAAGGAAAAATGCCTTCCATGCTCATGCAGTTACAGCCAAAAAATCATTATATTCAGATAAACATTATATGCAGACAAACACCCACTTTCTTGGCATCACCATGAAGCCAGTCTTGCCCCCTGGATCCCAGGGACAGGGACAGCCCTCTCAGGATCCTGGCCAAGTCCACCTGACCCTGTGACTCACCTCTAATTGCACAGTCACAGCAAGCTCTGACCGAGCAGAGGAGATCTGCATTCCTGTCATTGTTGTACAGAAGTCAGTTGATTTAATAAATCTCATTAGGCAGGCATTTGATAGCAGTGAAAGCCAGGAAGGAGAAGCTCTAAGCCTAGCTCTCCTGGGAAAAGGACATGTGTGTTCCAACTCACTTGGAGCCTGGCTAAAAGCCCCTGGAGATCCAGCCCAGCTCCAGCCCCAGCTCAGATACCACAGCCGAGTCTCAAAGCACATGTGGGGTTTTTTTTCAAATATATCTGGGGGTTCTCTCTTATTTGGGCTATTAGCCCCATGGTTGCTGAGCCATGTCACAGCAAGTCTTTAGGCCCAGCTCTGCAGCAATGAGGACAATCAGGCTTGGCCAGTGGCTTGGTCACCACAACAGAGAGAGGCCAAGGCTGGAGAAGCCTTTGCTTGGGGAGAACACCTGTGTGTTGGTTCTGCCATCAGTGCTGCTCCTGACACAGCAGAGACCTCTCCTGCTAACAGAGGATCAGGGAAAGATGCGAGGGAACGAGGACACTGGCACAAGCTCTGCGGGATCGGGGGTCTGAACTGCAGGGCGTGGGAAGGAGGAGGTCAGGGGCTGGGAGAGCAGCCAGGGAGGTGCCCACGGCAGCACAAACTCGAGGCAGAAGAAGCCAGGGCAGCTCTTGTGCCTCTGCCTGGCTCACCCCTTGTTTTTCCAAAAACACAGGGTGAAAACAATAGCCTTTTCAACAGCCCTAACCTTCTGGTGCCAAGCTGGGGGAGCCTCCCACACCCCGTGCACGGGCAAACAGAGCTGCTGTGTCCTCCAGGAGCCCTGGCACAGGCAGCCAGCCCGGGCCACTCCACCTGCTCCCACCCAGCGTGTCCGTGGGGCCCTGGGAGCTCTGTCTGTCCCAGCCACCGAGGTGTGTCCCACAGCAAAACCCGCTCAGCCTGGAGGGTGGGAGGTAGCAGGGGATGGCTGGGGCTGAGCCAGGGTGTGTGGGAGCAGGTGGGTGCGTGTGCGGGGGCGTTTCTCCAGCTCAAACTGACAGCAGGGAGAGCTCTCATTTTTGGTGTCTGTGCTGGGAAAGGCGGCTCCCTGTGCTTTCTGTCTTGTCAGGAGAGCTGGCTTGGGAAGGAACAGTTGCTGGGGATGGTTCAAGCACATCTTGTAAGCTGTGCTGACAACAGCTCCTGACAGCTCCTACCACCAACTGCAAATCTCCCCAATGCTTCGTGTTTGCTTCAGGGCCCAGGTCCAGAATTCATTCAATCCACGGGGAATCAGTAAAAAAGGAGATGGAGGGGGGAGCAAAAGGAGGTTTCTAGCTCTTGTCAGAGAGACATACAAAAATGAAGCCTTCTAGGGCTCCAGCAGTAGGCACTGAACAAAAAGAAGGAGAATTTTCAAAATAAAAAAAACAATCTCAGGAATTTTAAGCTGGTCTCATGAATTCAAAGGCCAACTCAGTATCAAAATTTTTGGACTTGGCAAAGTTGCAATAACCAGGGAGGAAAAAAAAAGATGTGTGACTCCAAGTGGGTGTTTTCAAACAGCATCTTGTTTGGGGAAAATAATCCCTCTTGGTCTGTTTTGTTTACTCGTGATGCTGGAAATAATTCTCCTCCTCAGAGAAAAGAACTGGGGGGTTATTTTCTTATCAAATCACGGGAGCTCCCTCAGGTCACCCCTGACCACAGCTGGTCCTCCCACCCCTGCTGGCACTGAGGGGAGTCACCACCTCGAAGTGGTAAAGAAACACATGTGCAGGTCCAAAACCACACCTTTCACCCAGCAATGAAGAAATCAGCCTTGGTTGAAGGTGTGTGCTTTTGGGGCTGAGCCCAAGGGCAGGGATGGAGGCAGCAGGGATGGAGGCAGCAGGGATGCCCCCAGGGCAGCAGCTTTGCTCCTGGGATCCTTCTCTCCGGGGAGCAGGAGTAGCAATAGCTGAGAGTGCTGCAATAGCTCCATAATGGCTTTATAATTGCTCCAGCCTCTCCACTGCTCCTCCTGACTTGTACCATCTTATTTTTGTCCTGTCCAGGCTCCTCTTTCAGTGGGACCTGGGTAACCCCCACCACCAGGCAGCCCTGGGGGGCACAGTGGGGCAGCATCTCTGCTTTAACACACCTCTGGCACTGTTTTATTATCATGCTGCTGTAACATGCCAAGTGCAATGCACGTGACCAGGGCTCCAGTTTAATTTTATTTCTCTTTTAATGTGTTTCACGAATACCCAGGGAATTGGAAATGTCAGGACACCAGTATGGCTGTATCAGCTGCAGGAATCTGCCTCCCTGCTCCCAACAGATAATTGAGGACCAATTTAAACTGGAGCTGCCTCAGTGTGAGCGCTGGCTCCTCACGGTGCTGAGCCTGCCTTCTTTCATTTTCTAGCTGTACAAAGGACCTATAAAGCTTTAACTTACATGCTTTTATAAACTTCACGTGTGAAGCATTCAGTGCTTCATGGCCAAGGTGGAAATAAAAGAGATTAACCCAAAATAGCACTCAGTATTCAGAATGGGCTACTGTATATAAATCCCAAAGCCACGCTCAGATGGCTGGGCCAGCCAAGTTGAGCAATGAGCATGGAAATTTCACCACGTTCCTGCAGTGGGATTGCTGGACAGCTTTTATCCCAGCTGATACTTGAGCTGCTCAGATGGGGGGACTCTGCAAGCCTGTCCCACCCCTCTGTGTCCACCCGCCCGGCCTGACACTGTCACGGGGTGTGTGCGGGCTGGGCTGGGCTGGGTGTGCGGTGCAGGGAGGTCCCACAGGGGGGAGCCTTGTCACCAGCCTGCGGGAACACTTCCCGGGACACTGCCCCAGGACATCACCGCGGGCATCCCCCCGCCAGGCACCCTCTGCTCCCCACACTCTGCCTCTGGGCTCGGTCCTGGCACTGTGGCTTTGGCTCCATTTCCACCCACTCAGAGTTAACGGATGTAAAATGTCCTGTTCATCCTCCACAGGGATGGGCAAAGCTCCCTCCAAAACCACCATAGCTCCAGTGTTCAGAGCTGATCTGGGAATCACCAAGGGACTATGATCTACAAAATCTGTTTATAAAGGGTGTCACTGGGGAGAACTCACCCCATGAAGGGTCCTAATGGGTCTCTGTGCCTGCAGGATGCTGATGAGCCAGACCCCTGACCCAGATCCCACCTTACACATTCCCATCAGGTCAACTTTACACTGAACAGTAAAGGCCTAAAACTGGTTTAGTAAAGCCAGGGACCTTGCCAAGAATTGTAATCTCACTCTGACCTCAGATAACACTTGAGATGTCTCCTCCCACCTGAAAGATGAATAAGTGCATGGCATGACCAGACTGATTAAAGCAATATATGAACATGGCATCGATGCCCAGCTGCATTATGAAAAGGAAATATGCACCTCAACCCCTGTGAAAGACAGGCAAGGCAAGAGGAACTTCCTTAGGGGGAAGCAGAGCAAAGTGCTGGAGCCCCAGTGGCACCACGGGTGGAACAAGCCCCGCAGCAGCACAGGCTCCCCACTGCCTTCCTGGGCAAAGCTGGTGCCAGAAGCAAGTTTTCTCCTCACTTTGTTTCTCCCAGCAAAACTCGAAGAACTTTTAGAGTTGCTCACAGCCCAGCTTTCTGCAGAGGAAGCCTCAGCCTTCTGCACTCAGAATCACTTCTGTCCAAAGAAATAAAGATGAGTTTTAAGAAAGTATTTGTAGCTCAATCACCATTTTCTTCTGTGAGCCTCAAAACCTCCCACACTCAGTGTGCCATACACAGCCAGCAGCAACACACATATCATCCAGCCCAGAAACTAAGATATTTGGGCTTGTTCCGTTCCCTGTGACATGAAATGGGTGGGGGACAGGAAGGGTGACAGAACCACGGCTGCAAAGGGATAGTGCAAGGACCCACGCTGGGAAAGGACAGGGAGCACCACAGGAGCCAGGTAGTAATCAGTTAATTTAACTTGAGTTTGGCTGGGAATAATTAAGAAGGAGGTGATAATTTTCCTCTGTATCAAGTGCCCAATCTCTTCCTGGAAAGGCTTTTACCTGGGAAGTGACACTTTGCCAGGACAGAGATCTGGTCCCCGCATGCAGATGCCCAGGCAGTCACTTCTCTGCTGCACTAACACCGTTTGCATGACACTTCCTTTAAAGGTGAGGAAAACAAAACACTTCTCCCTACCTCATAATGCTGCTGTGTAAACAGCCCTGTAGGTTTTGGGGGACACACCTAAAGGAGGCAGGTGAGGTGAGGCTGATCAGGTCATGGAGCTGCCTCTCCAGGGCCGACTGGGCAGCCAAGTGCTCTCAAGAGCTTTCCCAAGAGAGAAGGGCACTGCTGATCACAGGGTGAACATCTCCCCTCCAGCCATTGCCCCCCAGTCAATTGGGCTGGAGGGGTCCTGACCCATCTCCCAGCCCATCCTCCCCACCTGCTTCACTCCTGACGCACCATGAGCCCACAGCCAGTTAAATCTAGCCCTTGAGCCCCTTGTCCTTTCTCTTGTTGATGAAATAACTGGTTTTTTCCTCCCTCATTTGCTCCACCTTCTCATTTCTATCCTAAACCCAACGTCCTGTGCACCCAGAGAGCTCCCAAGAGCTCCACAACTCCCATCAGGACATTCCCAAATCATCTTGACAGCCTTTGCTGGGAAGCATTTATGTCCCTGCCCAGCTTGTGGCTGGAAAAATCAGAATTTGGATCCAAACCTTGATTTTTTTTTCCTTCCTGAAACAAAAGGGTGTAAAGCCCAAACAGTGCACCTTACATCCTCCTGTGGTCCTGCTTTCTGGCATCCCAATGGCTCTGTGTTCTACTCCAGGACATGTTTCCCTCAGTAGCAGAGGCTCTTACCTTGGACTTGCTCACTCGTGGCCTCTGTGATGAAGTTCACTGCTCACCCCAGCACGCTGCACATGGGGTTGTGCTGGGAATCAGGATTATAAGTAAGATGGAAAACTTGGCTGCACTGGCACAGCTGAGGGGGACGAGGTGCTGCAGGGAGACAGGAACTCCACGGGGTAATTTTGTCGCTGGGAAAGCACATCCCAAGCTGGTTCTGTTGGGTGGTTTAACCTTGTTTTCAGTGAATATCAGGCCACTTCTAACTGTGCCAACACAGGCATGAAGAGCACTGAGCCCGTGGGGTAGGTGTGGCACAACACCTGATTCCAGTTTCACCTTCATTCCCAATTACCATCCATTAATTAAAACATATTCGTTATACAGGCAAAACTCCCACCAGCATTGCCAAGTCCAGGGCTTGGGTCCTGCCAGTGCTTGCTCCCAGTGGGAACTGCCACAGCCCACAAGGGACTGTGCCACAGGCAGAACAATGGGGACATATTTTCCCCAATGCAGGAATGTTGAGAAGGGTAAAAATAACAATTCCTGGAAGAGCTGGGTGTGCAGGAGGGCTGCCCCATGGCTGCTGTGCTCCATGGTGCAGTTCTGAGCAGCACAGGGACACATCCCCTGTGCTGTGCACAGACCCAGGGCACGGCATCACCCCCGGGGGCTCAGGGGCTTCCCGGGGAGACCGGGGTGGGAGAGCCCCATAAAACGTCCTCCACCTCGCCAGCCAGGGGGTGGCTTTCTAATTACCCAGGTGGGTTTCTATTGTAAGGAGGGCAGCAATGCAGGATTTGACGCCAGGGCTCTGAATGTGTCACCTGCCCAGGGCAATTTAGCAAGTGGCCTGTGCTTTATGTTCCTGCTGTCCACAGCCACGGGGCTCGCTGCCCTGGCAAGCCAGGACCCCACCCCTGTGGGACCTGCTGCCCTGATAAACTGATTTATCTCGTCTGCCTTCCCTTAAAACCCACACTGTGATGTGAAGAGGGTTCTGTGGGGCTGTGGGGCTGTATATACTACTGCTGTTTCTTTACTCAGGACAGGTACCAAAATGCTTTAAGATTTTGATCATCCCATGAAAAGCCCTGGCTGTTCAGTCACATAGCAAGAAAACAAGAAACAAAGCATCAGGATTTTGTCAGTGAAGCCAAGGGGCTCCAGCTGGCATTCAGAACACTGCTTTTCCAAACAGCCTGTCCCTCAGCAGCATGTGGGGCCAACGCAGGCTCTGGTGGTGTCTCCATGCTGACAGCTCACTGTGAGGTCCAAGGCTGCCCAGAAAGACTGACAGTGCATTTTCTGCATAACCAGGTAAATTCAACAGAATTTTCCTCTCAGCCTTTTTTTTCCCCATCCAAAACCAAACCAAAAGCTAGTTTCCAGGCAGCGGGGAAGCCAAAGAGAAACCATTTTCAGCAAAAAAACTACCTTTAGCATCAACACTACCTTCAGCATCAAAACTACCCTCAGCATCATCTCTCAGATGGGACCTATGGCTCAGGTGACCCAGAGTGTGACCAGGGGGCTGTTCCCATGGGTGATAGGGGAGCATCCAGCCCTGCAGCCCCCCAGAGCCTGGCTGGTGACTTACAGAACAAAGTACCAAAATCAGCTCCTGATCAGCTCTGCCACTGAGCTCAAAAAGATCACCCACCTCTGTGCCTCAGTTTACCCAACTGCAAATAGAGATGTGTTTAATCTCCTGTACAGCAAAGACGTTGCACAAACCACTCTGTAAGTGCAAAATTCAGTAACACAGCAAGACCAAAGTCTGCTTTTGCCTAAGGTGGGAAAGTCTAGCAGCAATCCCACTGGGATGACTGCAGTCCTTGCTGGATGACCTGCAGAAGTGCTGCCTCCTGCTCGTCAGGGCTGAGCTGTGAGTGTGGAAAAAACCTGCAGGGAAGCAGGAAGGCTTGTCCCAGCACGCTGCTTTGTTTGCTGACAACCAGTGCAAGTGACAACGTTATGAGTGACTTTTGAGATCCCTGTGACTTTAATTGGAAAGGACATTTTTAACAGCCCGAGAGCTGTGGGGTCCTGCTCACGCCCAGGGACGCTGTTATTCTTCTGGTATGTGATGGGAATATCATGTGTGAACTGACAGAGCAGACACACCAACGTTTTTTTAGCTGCACAAGCTCTCTCACACAAGAAAAAAAACCAAAACCCATCGATGCGCCCTCAGGGACAGCCAGGCACAAACCCCAAAATTACCTGTGTGCATATAGAAAATGCACAGCAGATTTCCAAGCCCTATGCATGGGTTTTAATCAATGAGCTTCCCTGATACATGGGAAACACTTCATTCCCAGTAATTGTCCTTTGACAGCTCTAACAAGTAGGATCTGTTCGGGATGGTAATGATTAAAATGCTGACTCACAGAGGGGTTTCCATGCTGGCGGGACTGCACCAGCTTTGTGCTCACTTGGAAGGTATTTTGCATCCCTGCTTTTCAACCAATCTGCAATTTTAATCCTCTGGTTGCAAACGGGTTGTTTGTGGCTTTGCCCAGCTGACTCCAGGTTTCCCTGCTGCAGGGTCTGGAGGGAGAGGGCTCTCCCCTGGCTCGAGGATGGGCAGCAGGACAGGGAGAGTCCCTTTGCTTTCTGCAGCCAGGAGCAGTGAGGAGCTGGTCTGCCTGCTCAGGGTAGGAGGGAGAGGAGTGACAGGTCCCAGCAGAGGCACCTAAGCCCATAGACCTGCACTTCAGACACCAGCACAGCAAGGTGTCAAACCCCAGAGCAGGTTGCTTGGCTCTGCTCTGCTGCATTTCATGGAGAGACAGCAAAGTACTTCACAAAGGTATTTGAGGTGCAGCCTCCTGCCTGCCCATACTGCCACTGGCTGCTGCTGCTCAGCTGCCTGTGAGGATGGGGTTCATCCCTGTGTGGCCCCTTCTGCTCATGGGGCAGCCCCACAGGTGCCACATGCAGTGCAGTCCCATTCCCTTGAACCTCACTTTTGCAGCCCCTTCACCAGTCCCCCTGCACCATCAGCAATTACCACAGGGAGATGGGTGTGCCCAGAGGTCAGGCAGGGGGCTGAGAGGAGGAGGAGGAGGAGGAGGAGGAGGAGGAGGAGGAAGGCAGCACCTCTGTCCTGCCACAGGGCCGTGGCTGGGCAGAGGCTGTGCCTCTGTGCCATGGGGCAGTGCCAGGCAGAGCCGGGGGGCTGTTGGCACTGCTGGTACAGCACAGCACTGCTGTGGGGCCAGGCACCCACACTGCCCCATGGAGCAGTCAGGAGCCCTGCCCAGGGTGAGCCAGCCCCCAGTGGGACCATCCAGCCACAGGAAAACAGACTCGGCAGTTTCCATGAGCACCATCTCCCGTTTCTCCATGTGCAGCATCACAGCACCTCACAGCCCTTAATGACACTGGCCAGAGCTATTAAAAGGCTTTTTTGGGTTTCCTCTGCTGAGGATTTTCCTTTCCTGAGCACAGCTGATGGCTCAGCAGTGACAGAGGCCCCTCGCTCTGCTCAGGCTAGGGGCAGCTCCCGCCTGCGGAGCGGCAGCAGCGGCCGTGCCTTTGCTGCAGCAGCTTTTACCGTAAGGAAATTGCCAACCCCAGAAAACTGTTCCCCTAATTACAGCGTTGGAGCAGGGAGAAAACCACAAAAATGATTCACACAGTGTTCCCAAGCTGCAGCCGCGTAAATTAGAGAGATCTCCAAGCGCTCCCGAGCCGCGCTCGCTGTTATCGGGATGGAAATGCAGGAACTTTCATCATAAAGAGGCGAGAAGGGAAAAAAACCTGCCGTTAAACGCATCTCTGCAAGCCAAGGAGACCTGGGAGGTCTATCCCCTATAGATCTTTACAGAAGGGTTGTTAAAACTCCTCGGGGAGTTCTCGTAGGAGGGAGCAGGCAGATAGCAGGGAAACTATAGAAATGCATCAGCTTGTTATTTCGGAGGGACATGGGGACAGAGCCTCTGCTGCCAGCAGAGGATGAAAAGGAGAAGGCAAGAGGACTTGGGGCGAGCAGAAAGGGATGGGTGGTGGCAGGGAAGAGAGTTAAAAGTGTCCCATTGTTAGGGAAGTTTGCTCTCCTTCAGACCATCCCGCTCCCAGGGACACCGCGCCGCCTTTTGAAGTGCGACCTTAGGCGGTTCCTTGTCACCCATTGGAGCGGGAGCTTTTTCACCACATTAAGTCATTGGGTAGCAAATGAATGGGGGGGTTTGACTATTCACAACTTCACCTTATAAATATCAGGGTTGGAGGTTCCTGCAGCTTTCCTCCATCCCCATAGCTCACCTTGGGAAGGAGCGGAGGGAGGCGGCCCTGCTTGCTTGGAGACCTGTGGTGCGGAGAGCTACGGATCAGCCAAAGGGATCCAACCCTGCTCCTTGTGGCAGCCATGAAGAGAAGCACCTTCCTCATCCTCTCCCTCACAGGGTTCTACAGTGCCATTCTCCACACAGCAGCATGGTAGGGTCCAACTCAGCGGAAAGGGCATTTTTTGGGGATGCTCCTCAGCCTGTGGTAAGCTGTGTGATTCATCTTCTTTTCTTTGTTTCAGGTCTGTGAATAACTTCCTGATGACAGGACCTAAGGTAATTAACACATGGACCGTCAGGAATTTAAGTGGGGTGATTTTGTTTTGCAAATGGGAAATAGTGCTTTTCCAAGGAACCAGGCTTCCCAGGGCACATCGGCTCCAAGCCCTGACAAGTATAAGAGGGAAAGGACCCGCAACCTGTTTATGTCTGTTTTCACTGATAAATGGTAAAACATGATGGATTTTAACCCTGCTGTTTCCCGTGCCAGGCTTACCTGACGTACTCCAGCAGTGTGGCAGCCGGGGCACACAGTGGGATGGAGGAGTGCAAGTTCCAGTTCGGGTGGGAGCGCTGGAACTGCCCCGAGAGCGCCCTGCAGCTCTCCACACACAACCGGCTCCGCAGTGGTGAGTGCACCTCCACCTGCCCCACAGCACCCCTGCCCCAGCTGGGATGTGCTCTGGAGAGAGCTGGTGCTGCCAGTTAAATTGACTGATGGAGAAGGGCTTTGCCGTCCCAAAAATCACAGTTGTTTTTCCTCTGTCTGGATTAGCTGGTGTCATAATTAGCACTAAAATTTTCCTAGGGACCCCAGGCTCTCTCTGGATCCCTATCCATGCTAGGCTAGAGCTCAGTCCTCCCTGCAATGCTGCTCCACGGGTTTGCTTCTGTCACTTTGAGGAGTACAGCATCCTGGGGAGTGCAGTGTCGCAGATACCCAAGCTTCCAGTGGGGAGAAGCACAGGAGAGACGAAGGGAGAAGCCAGAGATGTGCACTAAGAAACTGTTTTCATAAGAAAGTTGTAGATATTTTTAAATATTATCTCCTTCAAAGGGCAGGAATCTCCTCTTCCCCAGAGCAACATCTGTATTTGGATCTGTTCAGAAAGCCAAAACGAACTAGATCAGGAGTGTGGGAGCAGACAGCTCTTAGCACAGATTCCAAGGATCCATGATGATTTTCCCCAGGAGGCAAGATCAAAGCACAACATACCTCCAGGCAGGGAAGGACAGAGATGAACCGAGAGCCAGGTGAAGGGCCAACTCACCTTGGCCAGAGCACTGCCTTAAGATCCTACCCTTGCCAAGAGGTTCCATCCTCTGCATGGACACCTGCATAATATTCTGTGAAACTGTTGTAACCTGCAATGCTGCAGCCTGAAAAGATCCAGTCATGAGCATTTAATTTCTGTGGCAC
Organism: Manacus candei; assembly: GCF_025592945.1. Taxonomy (NCBI): domain Eukaryota; kingdom Metazoa; phylum Chordata; class Aves; order Passeriformes; family Pipridae; genus Manacus; species Manacus candei. Next base: position 14,466,689 of record NW_026138085.1, on the reverse strand, counting down.
TTTACCTTTTGCACAAACTTGGAGGGGGGTATTTTCTCCTTGCCCCTTTGCAGCACAGGAGATCTTCATCCCTGACAATCCGGGGCTGATGTCTGTGCTTGCATGTGACAGCTTTTTTCCCCCTCTCCCCCAGCAACCCGGGAAACATCCTTTGTACACGCCATCAGCTCTGCTGGTGTCATGTACACCCTCACCAGGAACTGCAGCCTGGGGGACTTCGAGAGCTGCGGCTGTGACGACTCCAGGAACGGCCGTGTGGGTGAGCTGCCATCCCAGATGGACTGACACCCTCTCTCCATCCCCACACGGGTTTCAGGGCAGAATTTGGCAGTTCTGTGCTCAGACTGTGTCTGCCTTGCAGGTGGCCGAGGCTGGGTCTGGGGAGGATGCAGCGACAACGTGGAGTTTGGGGAGAAGGTTTCCAAGCTCTTTGTGGATGCCTTGGAAACAGGACACGACACTCGTGCGCTGATCAACCTGCACAACAATGAAGTCGGGAGACTTGTAAGTCAGACTCATAATAATACTGCTAAATAATAATAATGTCTATAATGAAAACAAAATCTGAGTGACTGGTAGGCTGCTCAGGTTCCTGTTTCCAGTCCCCTGTGACAATCTAGGCCCTGTAGTGTTTGGATGGGGGAAAAAAAACACAGCCAGAACCTGGCCTTAAGCCTGAACACAGGGAACCACCATCAGAGTTGTTCCCACTTCCAGCTCCTGCAGCAGTGCAATGCAGTTAACTGCTGGCACACACCACTTAGTCAGAAATGCATGGGGTTTGTACTCACCTAGGCTTACCTGGTCTGCAAAACAAAGCCAGACCCACCTTCCTTACTTTCTTCCAATATGCATTTCCAAGCTCTTTGGCCGGGAAGCCAGGTGTGAGCTGGCCCCCCTCACAAGCTGTCTGCCAGACTGCCCCGTTCCTGCCTGGGCTGTGGAAGCTCTCAGCATCTTGCCAAACCTTCTTGTCTGCAAAAACAAGGACAGCAACACTTAACATACCTATCTCGTAGGGTGTGTCCAGGCTTAATCTCACATAGATACCAGTGATTGGGACCTTATAAATACCAGAGGGAGATAGGCAGATAATATCTGTGAAGTGCTTGGCCTGGAGGAGATGCAGAGAGGTTGGGTACGATTATTCCAAAGCAGTTTCACACATTTTGAATGAAACCTCTGAGAGGGATGCTGGGTTGATGCTTTGATGAGCCGGGTTTTTCCTCGCCTGGATTCTCCCACAAGGGCTGGGGACAATAGCTTGTGCCCACTTGTTATCTCTGGCACAGATGCTTTGCAGAAGCTGAAATAAGAACATCGGCTCATGTCTTGGAAGGACATGAAGTCATGCCGAGCATGAGCCACTTTTGACCCGTTGTCCCCAAATTATAAGCTCCTGATTTTGAGGTTTAAACGATGATGCTCTGCTGCTCCTAACTTCTCCACCTCTCCCACCGAGGCGGTGAAAGACACGATGAAACGAGCCTGCAAGTGCCACGGGGTGTCGGGCAGCTGCAGCATCCAGACCTGCTGGCTCCAGCTCGCCGAGTTCCGCGAGATCGGGAACTACCTGAAGATAAAATACGACCAAGCCCACAAGCTGGAGATGGACAAGCGGCGGGTGAGGGCCGGCAACAGCGCCGACAGCCGCGGCGCCACGGCACAGACCTTCCACCACGTCCACGCCACGGAGCTTGTCTTCCTGGAGGACTCCCCCGACTACTGCACGAGGAACGCCAGCCTGGGCCACCACGGCACCGAGGGCCGCGAATGCCTGCAGACCGGCAAGAACCTCTCCCAGTGGGAGAAGAGGAGCTGCCGGCGGCTCTGCACCGAGTGCGGGCTCCGGGTGGAGGAGCGGAGGACGGAGGTGGTGTCCAGCTGCAACTGCAAGTTCCACTGGTGCTGCACCGTGCGCTGCGAGCAGTGCCGGACGCTGGTGGCCAAGCACTTCTGCACCCGCCGCGACAGCGCCGCCGCCCCCAACCACATCAGGCAGAGGAACAGAGGCCACAAGAGATAAGGGGTGGCCACGGCACCCCAGGGGGACGCTTTGGGGCCCTCACGCTGGGGAAGGAGCGTCCTGGGCTCTGCAGGGCTCAGCGGGCACCGTGCCAGGGGATGGGGTCTCCTGTGGATGGACGCAGTGAGACCGGGAAGCACGAGGCGCAGGCGCTGAGGGGCCACGGTTCCATGTTTTTTCCTCACTATTTACCAGTAGCTTCTTTCTTGTTGGGAGTCACTTTATCTGTGAGACAGAGAGAAGAGTTTCATGTTTTAGGTGGGCCCAACCCCTTGTGCCCCTGCCAGCAGGTTTGCCAGTGCCAGCAGTGGGGCACCAGCCCTGCAGCCAGAGAGTTGGGAATGGGAGCTGGGGCCAAAAGTGTGTCCAGCTGGGTGATCCCATCCCAGCAACCCCAGGTCCCAAAGCTGGGACAGCCCCGAGTCCCGGCCCTTCACGCACAGAGGCTGCTCAGCAGCATTTCTAGAGGAAAACTTATGCACTTTCTGATGTGAGAGGAGGTTTGGCAGTGCCGTGGTGTGCCTTGCCACAACTGCAGCCTTTTGAGGGTTTTGATAAGTTTACAGCCAGTGTTTACAGATTTACCTTCCCCCTCCTTCTTTTTTCCCCCCTCCTCCTGTTTGAATTTTGTATTTTGGCACAAGAAGCCCTACCCCCAATAGAGAGTAGCTTCATGTATTTGTACTGGATGACATTAAGCAGTTTACAGTTCCTATACTTTTTTTTTTTAATTAGCAGCTAAGAATTCTGAATTCTTTATGCCTGGATGTTGTTTATTAATAAGTTGTATTATTACTTAGCACAATCTGTTTTCACTATATATTTTGAAGGTATCCCTTAAGAGTTAGATTTTGGACTGTATTTTGCAATAAACACCACAATGAAAAGAACTGGCTTTTTCCTTTCTGGCTTCCGAGCAGTATGACTTTGGGTGCAAAATTGTCCCTTTCTGTGTGAAACCCAGTACTTCCATGAATTTCTCATCATTAATCCAAAAGCCACCAAACCCAGGGAGAAGGTTGCCCTCCTAAATCTGGACAAGTTGGCTCCAGCCTCCAGTCCCTGGAGGGTTGGCTTTAGTACCTATCACCACAATCTCACCCTTCCCAAGTGCTGAGTATGCAGGCCCAGCCTGGCTAAAGCTGATTTTGAAGCTCCCAAAGCCTCTTTAATTTGCCTCAACCCGACATCCCCCAGACAATGCGAGGCTGCCTGGCTTTGATGTGGAAAGCATCAACATCGGCACTCACTGCAAATTTCTTGGAGGCACGAGAGGAACCCTTTGAACTGGGGCAGGAGAGAAAACTTGGGGACAGTTGTGAATGTGTCTGCTGGTTCCCTGCTGCTCCGGGTGCCAACAGCCCTGGAAAAGGGCAGGGAGGGCAGGAGGGGACAGCACTGGCTGCTGCTGTCCCAGGGTAGGTCCCACTCCTGAGGGAGCCAGAGCTGTGCCACCACCCACACCCAGGATGCAGGGCTGAGGATGCTCCACCAGGTTTGGTCTCCAGACAGGGGGAGGAGGAGGAGAGACAAGTGAAAAAACCACCCTGCAGCTCTGCCAGCACATTGCGCCCACACCACAAATGCTTTGATGCTATTTTATCCAGGTCTCCCTATGGCTCCTCGTGGAAACACAGCCTGGACATGCATGAGAGCCAGATCACGGAGCTCAAGGTGCAAAATGCACATTTGGGAAGCACAGCTGACTTCCATGCATTTATTTTATGCAAAGAGGGTCTTACTAAAGCTGGAAGGGCAATGCCATTGGCTAGGGGGGCTTTTTTGCTGCCTTCAGAGTAGCTGCTTCTAAAATTTCCATAACTAACAGGCCACCCCACCAAAGCAACAAACCCAAGGTTTTTGCAGTGTTGCCACAACAGCAGTTGCAACCCAACAAAATTTAGGCTGAGCTGGAAATGATAAAGACAAATAAAATACCCCTTTCCTGCATCTTGAGCATTGACTGACTTTGCACAAAAAAAACCCCAGACTCTCCTTTTGTAATACCCATTGTATTTGCTTGTTCTGTGCTCCACAGCCCCAGGAGCTGTAGGCACAGGATGCCACCAAAATCCCACAAAATGAGGTTACACAGAGCACAGGATGGTTGCTGCTGGTGTGCACTCAGAGGAAGGAAACTCTTTCACCAGGATAACTCCCAAGTCCACATGAAAACCTTCTTGCTGTATACAGACTGTTGGGTCAATAAACCACACAGGTAAATCCCAGGAGATAAGGGCTCCCAGGAGCAGGAATGGTCAGGGCATGCTGTGTGTCATCTCACCAGGTTTGCAGGTGCTCACAGCACCAGACCAGACCTCTGTCCCACACAGGCTCCATCCCAGGGAAACAGGGCTGCAGAGAGGAGTAGAGATACCACTACCAAGACCAATCCTTTTCCCAGTGAGCCCTCCCATTCCCACTGACCCACAGCCAGGGCCTTGCCAAGCCAGCATTCCTATCCACCATGTTGCATTCAAATGCTGGATACAAACTGTTCTTTGAATTTGTCTAATTGCTTTTTAAAATCCATTTAAATTTCTGGCACCCGGGCTCTCTAAGGCAACGAGGAGTATATCCTACACAAAAGCCAGAGACCAAACGCAAATTGAAGCAAACCCAAGAGAAAGTTACATACCATCCCATGACAACAATTTCCATTCTCTTTTTATACCTTGCAGAGACAACACTGAGACCAAACAAATACAAAAATCAACTCTTTGGCTTAGAGTGGCACCTTGCCAGAGATATTACAGTGCTGGAGAAGCTGAAGCTCCCTCATCCTCCCCCTTGTTGCTTGGATACAAGAGTCATCAATTCTCACTACATTCAGTACAAAACAATGGAAATTCAGGATCATCTTAATCCATCATGGCACTGTCAGGGAACCCCAACACCCCTGCCCACTGCTGTGGTTTCTGTAATAACCACACAGAACTGCCATGGGCACGGGGGGCACAGGGTAACAAACCCTGAGGCTGCCACAGGACCCCATCCATCAGGCTGAGCTCATCACTGCAGCTGGGATTTTACCTGGGCAGCAAACTCCTGCAGAGCAGTTCTCCAAACAAACACGAGCACACACAGCAGAGCAGAGACCTGTCACCGGCTGCCTTGTAAAGGCTCCTTCTCCAACTGCAGCCAAGGAGCATTTGCAGGGACTGGTGATGTCTTCAAACCTGCCCATGTTTGCTCATGAGCATCCAAAGTCAATTCTAATTTGGGACACTGATCCCAACCACCTGCAACTCACTGCACACCTGCAGGAAGGGATGGGTTGGCTCTATAAAACCTTGAGGGAGAACCTGACTGCTGCCCCATAGTAACATAACAGTAAGGTGACAATTCTAATCACAATGAAAAGGTAGAAATCTTAATCTGGGTCGGGTGCTGTATGAACTCCAACCAGACTCCTGCTGCCTGTCCCCCAGGAGCTGCCAGCACTGCTTCTCCCCTCTGAGACCAGACTCCACACAGTGCCGGGGTATTGGGTGTACCCTGGAGCAGGGACACCCCAAAGGGGCACTTCAGGCAGGGCTGTGGAGCTGCTTGGACAGACCTGGAGCAGCACCTGCATGTCTGAACAGCCACTGCCATGGACAGAGCAGCCCATCCCAGCACCCTCACCAGGAACAGCAACCACCAGTTTTCTTTTTGTTTTTCCTTTCCAGCATGTGGAAATGCCCTCACAGCCTAATTCCCCTTCAGGCAGGAGCATGGGCACAACTCCACATGGGGCCTTGGCTGGGGTCACCTCCATCCCTGCGTGGAGGGAGGTGGGCTCAGGTGTGCCCAGCCTGCTGTTGACAGGGAGGGACACATCCTTGGGGCAGCCCCGGCACACGGAGCTGGGCTGGTGCTGTGTTAGTCTGGGCAGACCCACCGTGCCACTGGTACAGGCTGGGGATGTCACCCAGCTCAGAAACTGGATCTGTGCTCTTACTTTTGCTCCCTCTCCTAGAAGAGAGAGCAAGGATGCCTCTGACAGGGAATTCACACCATCACCACCCCCGGGTGCCTCCACAGCCTCTCCCACCAGGCTGGCAGGGACAGGGATTTCTGCCTGAAGGTTGAGGTACCTGCCCCAGTCCCCCTCTCCTCAACAGGCCCTGTCACTGCATGACAACCACCTGCAAACACAGAATCAAATTTATTTAATTCACAAAGTGCAGGTTCTGGAGATCATCTTTGTAAAGCAGTTTGGAGGCGAATAGATTTCAGCCCAGCACTCCCACCCCAGCTGGGGGCTGCTCCCTCCCCTGGAGCCCCATCATATCCCACCAGCATCCCTGCTTTCCCCCAGCCTGCTTCCCTTCAGCTGTTAAACTCCCTCCCTGCTGGATTACCTTTAATTTATGCTGCCAGTGCCCTTTCATGGATTATAATTCTGTATGAGATGTTTGTGCTGTATCCTCCCCCCATATTAAAGTGTCAGGAGTACATCCCCAGGCCATCCATCTTCAGCACTTCCGCATGGGCTTGGCAATTCTCTGACATGAATATTATGGCTCTCCATGCAGAGCCTCCATCACTCAAGCTGACAAGTGTTAGAATCTCCTCTCTTGAACAGGGTAAGTGACCTTTTCATATGCAGCGTAGATTCCCGGTCACGCTGCATCTGGTGCAGTGAAACCAGTGAGTGCCAGCAATTCCCTAAAAGTCTTAAAAAACAAGTCACAGGTCCTTTTCGACTTGCAAAACCAACCCTTAGCATGACAAAGTTAAAGGGCCTTAAGCAGCCCCTGGTTAGCTGCTGCTAGTGCCAGTCCCAGAGAGGGGGATGAAAAAGCATCTGTGTGATGCCTTCTGTGGGATTATTGACAGGGATTTTCAGGGAAAGATGGGGGGATTTGGGTGCCTGGCTTGCTGGAGTGTATAGCAAAGACTTTTGTCACCAGTTAGTGACTTTAGTGGCTTGGAAAGCTCAACTCCAGTCTTAAACAACATATTTTTAAGTGAGGTGCTTCAAGTTAGATCCCTAAACCCCACTAGCCTGATTTTCAAAGCTGCTAAACGCCTGGGCTACTCACAGTGAGTGCAGGAGATTCCTTTTACCTGTGCCTAGAGAGAAGCAGAGGGAGAAACAACCTTGAAAGCCTTTCCAGCTCGGACTTTCCCAGCTGTGCTGCTGTGGGGACACTCCAGTCCACATTGCTCGACAGAAAGTGAATCCCCTGGAACTGAACTGTGCAGTAACTCAAGTTAAATCCCTCCTACAAAATTCAGGTGTTCCCCCAAGTCTTTAGCTAAAGTGGTGCCTATTTTTTTTTTCTTTAGAGAGCAAAGGTACTTTCAAAGCAACTTTGCCACCTTCCCCCTACAGAGCGACCGGTGGTGGCTCATCGCCAGCACAGAGCAACAGAAACTTGTTAACACCTTTTCGGCTCCCTCTTAATAAAGTCAAGGCAATTAACAGCTTCTCTATTTACAAAACAAATCCTCTTTGCAACACCTGAGAAAAAGAGTTACAAGTGTTTCCCAAACATTTCTCAGTTGGGGAGAACACCTACAATAACTGTCTGCTGGGATGTGTGGCATCTGCTTTCCCTGGAGAGGAAGAGTCCACGCTCACCCCGGAGCGCTGCACACACGGGATGAACTCACACTGCACTTCCACACAGCAGTTCTGATCAACAAGCTCAGGTCTACTGGGAAAGGTTCTTATCCAAAGGTTTCTCCAAGGAGAAAGAGGTGTGCAGAGAGCCAGGGTATGAAATTATTGCCCACTTGCTGGTCCATACTTCTGGTATGGCCACATGAGGTACAAGACATGGTGATAAGGTTGGTTGGCCCCCTCCAAAAGTGCCCCCAGGGGTGACTGGGAGGGAGTGGGTAATGTACAGCATATTTACCCCTCTGCAGAGGGATTCACAAGCTCCCCCACTTCTTTTTCTGGTTCCTTGCTCTCTCCTAGGATACACTCCATGCCCCCCGCTTGGCAAATCACTGCCCTGGCTTACAGTGCAGTAAATTCCCCCTTTTCAAACAAGTCCTAAGGAGTTGAGCCATATAACAGAAGATTGATGGAGCAGACAAAAATCAAATAAATATAACTTGCAATGTGCTTTCAAAATTAATTCCTTCCTCCTCTTTTCCTCTCCCATCCTGCTCTCCCTTTTCCAAGCACACATTGTGACACGTATTTTATAATCAAGAAAGTGAGGTGCTCCCTAACTAAACTATTATTTAGGTGTAGAGGTGACCGCTGGGACAGTTTCACACAAGAGTTCTCCCAGCCAAAGCAGACTTGGCCCAAATACTTCTGGAGATTAGAAAACACCCTGTTTAAAGCTTACACCAAGTCTTGGGCCCAGACTCATCCCTCCCAGAGGGTCCAAAATGCAGAGAGGAAAGGAGAGGAAGCTGGTGGTAACTCCAAGTGCAGTAAGGAGCAGAGATGGATGGCCACAGTTAAGAAATGCTCACCAAATATAGTTAGGATGCAAAGAAGAGTCACAATTGTGAGGCACACAGTGAGGCAGAGCCAGAAAACGAAAGAGAGTAAGTAAATCTATCACAGAAGGGGTGTGTGGGAGGTTTACATTCAGAAGGACATGATGGGAAATAGAGAGGGGGATCTCAAGTAGTATTTCAGCTTTTTTTTCTTTCTCCCTCTATTCTTTCTTCAGTGTCCCACACAGCATCAACTGAAGCCCCTTGTGGGCACGGCCAGGAGAGAATAGCTCGTCAGGGGACATGGGAGCACAGAGCCTGGACAGTATAGGGCCCTTCATTTCCTCCTCTGACGCTTTCAGCAGTGCATGGGATGCCATAAAAGATGATAATGATGAGCTCAGTGGAAAGACTGTAAAACAGTGGGGAGAGGCACAAGAGTTACCCCCCACCCCCCCGGGCTCAAACCTGGGCCATGCACAGGCTGAGCTTGCTGGTTGTGAGCCTTTCTGCTCTGCTCTCCAGGTCCCACCACGTGTCCTGGCTGCCACTGCCCAGCTGTGCTGTGACCAGGAATGTGGTCTGAAACGTTGGGTTGTGGTGCCAGTGGGACTCTCACTACTTAGATCAAGCCTGACAGTTCAGCTGGACACAGGCAAGGGTGAGAACAACTCTCCTCACATTTCTTCTCAATTCTACAGACTTTTCTAACTCACCAAAACTATGGCCTGCCATTTCTAGGGGGATCATCCATCCAGACTTGGCAGCCATCAAGAGACGGCAGTTTTAAACACAGTCATTTCTATTTTTCTCCCTTTTGCCCAGTGCCTTGAAGCCAAACCTACTCTGACCCAGCTCTTCATTCCCACTCCTGGCAGGCAGAGCCTTCTGCTGGCCAGCTGCCATCAGCTGTGATAGGCACAAGGCACCTCCTCCCTATCACTAAGTGGATTTTGCAGGCAATGAGCAAGAGAATAATTAAATTAACTGAGTCCCGAATTCCTCCCGAGGTGCCAAGCATTCCCAGCACTGCAGCTGCACCACAGGTGCCTGGAGAGCAGGTAATTCCAGTCAGGGGCAGGCTGCAAATGTGGCTCCCGGGGGCATCTCTGCTGGCACAGGAGCACCAGCAGCAGCCGGTCCTGGACAGGAGCACTGGGAAGAAATTCTCAGGATGGCTCTGCTCGAGCCAGCTCGGGTCCAGGAGTGAGGCAGCTACATTTGTGCTTTGATGTGCTTAAGTTAATAAGACTTATCCCAGGGCAAACACAGTTGTGCTTCCCAGCTCGGACTGCTTTATTCTCCTGGTTCTTCCTTGTTCCATAGGCTTTCCCATCAGGGTGCCAGGGCTGCCATCTCAGGGAGCAGCCTCAGCCTCTGTTTGAATGAACAGCCTGCTATTTAAATTCCCTGTGAAACATCTATATGATTTTGACTGCAGCACATTGATTTCTTTTATCCCTGATCTACTACAGGCCACGAGACTTGAATCTAGATTTGAGACAGCCCAAGTTTTGGGAGTGACCAGGTCCGAGCCTCCCCCCAGCTCCAGCTCCAGGGTGTGCATGGGGAGCTCTGGACAGGGTGGAGGCAGGGCAGAGGACACCCCCACTGCAGAGCTTTATCTCACCCATCACCAGAGAGGTCACTAATCACTGTCCACTCCCTTTCAAGCAGTTGGGAGCACTAAATTGTACCTCTTGTATCCAGACACCATCCAATCTCCCAGGACCAGGCCAGGGACATTGATAAGGAGATAGTGTAAACGGTCCAACAGGATGGAGCCAAAATTCACAATTTCCTGAGCTTTAACTTAGCAAGTGCCATATCGATGGGGGAGTCTTTTTTGGATTATCTCCCTTTCCAAAGGGGGCTGTTGTGGCCCAGGATTTGCCACTGTACTGCTTCAGTGAAGAGGATCTCAGGTTGCATGTGAAACCAAGTACAGGGTGCTCTGCACATGTTCAGCACAAATTTCATTACAACTAGGGTCAAATAAATATTTGGGAAGAACAACAAACAGTACTACAAAGAGAACAGCTCCTTCCAGCTCCTCAGAGTTTTAAACCCTGGATGGTCTTAGGGGCACTTCCACTCTGTTCTCTATAGAAGATGCAATTAATTTCCACATCACCCTGATTTGTTCAGCATCTTATTAACTACCCTGCCTCATAACCAGGCTAACCACTGACAAACCCCTTCAACTCATTCCACTGAAATTTGGCTGTAAGCAGACACTGACCTCACCCCAGGGAACTATTTTCCTGGAGATGACTTTGGGCACTAAAAACACAGTTACATCTTGGCAGGCTATTAAATCCACATGTGAAAATAAACTCATCTAACATCTTGTGCATGTGGTTTAGCTCCCTTTTAAGAAGACAGAAATGTATTAGAGCATCCCATTAAAATTTACAATAAATGAAACCAGAAAAGATCGTTAGAGAAAACCCAACCAAAATCCTTAAAGAAAGGTTTGGGTGTGCTAGTCTTCCTTCTTTATTCTGGCTGTGTCCCTACCACCATGGACACATTGGCTTTCACCCTGTTCCTCAGAGGTTTGACTGCTAATCCACTCACCAGTCCTCGAGGGAGAAAGCCCCTGGAGGTATCACCTGGGTTGGAGTAGTCCTCACTTCTAAACAACAGCACTTTATAGCCCTGGTTGCCTCTGCTATGGACTGCTTTCCATTGCAAGTCTGTGACAAATTATAAATTACTTAAAAAACACTCCTTCCACATTAATCATGTAACAGGAGCAAAATGTTTTATGCCAACATTCTGATACTTTCCCCAGAGAGGCACTGAAGGGGACAGCACTGCCCAGTCAATGTGAAGAGTCAGACTAACCCAAGTTGTTTAAAAGACTCCCATCTCTTCTCTCACCTCCCAGAGCTTTACTAACTGAGCTGAACGGGTTAATTGTGACTCATCTTATTATTTCTTCCAAAGAAAAGATCCAAAAAGTTACTGCATTCCCCTCAGATATCTGCACCTCCTGCTGTGGCCTGAACTTAAGACACCAGAGGAGCTGCAATATTAGCTGCACTGGAATGTTTTGGTTTTGCCTTGCAAAACAGGCCCATCTCTCCAAGTGCCTCAGTTGCCTAAACACACTTGGGAGGGAGGAAAAAGAAAAAGGAAATTTCCATTTTTTTGTATTTAACCAAATAATTCCCACTGTTGCTGAAAGCAAACAGAAGAGAGCATTCCTCAACACGTTCCTTTTGCACTGTGTACCAAGGCAAGGCAAAACTTTTAGAACACAATTTTTTCCTCTAAAGATTAAGCAAATTCCCATCATTAATGTGTCATCTGTGCACCAGTGTGCAAATCTCACAGCCTCCACGAGCAAAACCAGTTTAATGCTACACATGTGTGCACATAAAAGACACAATGTATTTCTGGAAAACTCACAGGGCACCAGACACATCCACATCCAGCTCTGTCACATCCACAGGTGGGTTGGCACATACAAATGGGGACTTCTGAAAATTATTCTGTATTTAAACCGTCTCAACCTTAAGGAAGAAAACCTGTGGCAGAAGTGTAAATTACTACTAGGTGACAATGAAACTATTGATTTTCATTGGAACTGGATAGATAGATAAATAAAGATCCGATTTCTTGTCAGTACAAGGGAGTGAAAATCAAAAGCTGCCAGTTTATACTGTCAGGACGTTACAATCTCAGGTCATACCCAAATTGACATAGTCTGTCAGCATTCACCACAGCAGAATGACACCAGATTATAGTACCCAAGGACATGGCCAAACATCATCTTCTGCACTAAATCTAAAAAAGCACTCAAAAAATTGTTCATTTCAACTTAAAAACATACTTTCCCTTACACCTTTTCCCTCATGGCAGCTCATATCAACTGTTTGTACCCAGAAAAAAAAACCAGTTAGAGGTGGAAAAAAAAAAAAAACAGCTAGAAATTTTAATTGTCTGTCAGGCTGTGCTCTCTCTGCCCAGGCCAGTCCTGCCTACACACACACAATTATCACTGAGCTGAGAAGAGCTCAGTAAGAATTTTTGCAAGCTGGGTGTCCCAGTTTTGGAATAGGGAGACATTTCATTTCAGTGTTGTTGGAGCAGAGGAAGATGCAGGCAGAGCAGAGGATCCCACCTGTCCTCACTTGGCCTTTTCTCTACCAGTTCTCTTTCCTTCACAGCTCTAAACAGGGTGTAAGTGAACACATTGTGTGTTTTCCCCTTGGATTCATCACCTTTAGTGGCTGTAGACAACAACACAGAGCAGAAAATAAAACAGCTGGAGATGCTGCTAGAGCACAGAACCCACAAATCCTCCCAGCCAGACTCATCTGTATCCCTGGCGCCAAATGAATCTCACCTCAGATCTGTGCTAAACATGCTAAAATACCACCTTTTTCTTTACTGTGAGACATTTTCCTTTACTATAAGACATTTCTGTAAGATGTTAGACCAACTGATTCTTTGAGGTTATTCTGCAATACATGTTATTTTTAAAAATAAGCCTTGGCTGGACTGGAAGAAAACTGGCCACTAATTTCTGACCACTGCTTTAGGAAGTCCAAAAGTCATTAACAGACTTGCAACAGCATTACTACATTGACTGCAGATTTCTTTATTAAATCATCAGACCACACAGAAATTCTCTACACATATTCAGGTAGAAAAGCCTCCAAAGAAATGATTCAAAACATGAGATGCCAAGTAATCCAAGCACCAAATGAATGTCAAACTTTGAGAACAGAGGTGTTAAACTCCCCATTCCTACCTACGAGTAGGTACTTAACTAGTGCTCATGCAGGAACCATCTGCTTATGCACTTGCCCATATTTTCCAACCTATATGATTCTGTGATTCTAGATCCTGCTGCTGCTCCAAAGGATGACAGGGAGAATCTTTTCATTTTTTGGTCCCTGACCTTCACATTTGTACCAGTTCCTTTGTACTGCATTGCCTCACCTACTGAGGAGAGATATTATAGAAATCATAGAGATATTATAGGCATCATCATTAAAACCATGTTTATGGATTACTTAAAATTGTTCATTCCAGAAATCCCACAGAGTCTTAAAAAGGAACATTTTGCAGAGAGAAAGAGTAACTGGTAAAGATAAATCATGGCTGCTTTGAGCTGTGGTGGCACCCTTTGCCACAGTTAATGATGAATTAATATCAATTACAACGCTAAGCTTGGAGAATGCCTCGGCACTGAGTCAGCACTCAGGTAAGGCAATGTTTTATTGTAGCTCATTAAAAGGGAAAAAAAAGCAATAAAAGGCTTAAGAACCATCACAGATCCTGACTACGTGAAGCTAATAAACAGTATGATAAACTATCATTTACATGAATAGGAAAAGGAATGGACATTTCATTTCCTAAGCCTTTGTTGCTCCCATTCAGTTGCACTGAGGGGGCTGTTTGGCCCCCGTGGTGCCTTGTTTACAAGAGAACTTTGCAAAACAAAGACAGTCACGGTCAAAACTTTGCTGGTCCATTCAGTATATTTACATGGAAGAGCTCTGAGGAAAACAAGTGTTCTGACATAGCCTCATGGGATAGTTCAGTGGAAGTGGTAAGTGGCAGGGAATGATCTCATGGCTATCTAGATGTGTGGTGCCCACAGAAAAAGCATCTGGTATTCAAACTTTCTTCATCCACGCAAAAACACTTGAGTAAAATGGAAAATGCCCAAGTGTTCTGCATGCAGGGAACAGTATTGTCCAAGTCTGGCTCCTGAGAAACTGGGCACAAGCTCCTTATAGGAGTGGAAAATGTGCCATGCCAACACCTGACAGTACATTCCAGACGTACGTCCACCGCACCATCTGAGCAGCTCCCAGGAACGATCCAATTTTCCCCCTTCCTTTTAACTGACAGAATGGAATTGCTCTGGATTTACAACGAAGCACAAACTGAAAGCACAGTTGGAGCCACTGTTTTTTAAGAAGACCTTGCTATGCCATAACTTTTCACGGTTCAGTTGCTAAATTACACATTATAAAAATAAGTAAGTGCAATTGAGGGACTGTGTCAATCTCAGAAGTTTAAACATCACCCTGTAATGGCTGCTTTATAGTGGCCCACAGTAAAGGGGTTTATGGGGCGTGCAGGAGGTTTGTCCGCACGCGTCCGTTAAACACTCCTGGGAATTTTCTCACATGGAGAGACGAGGCCTGACACAAACTAAACACAAAACATTGCCAGTCATTCACACGGCAACAGGAATGCCACCCAGTAAGAAAACACTTTACAACACCTGAAAGAGATAAGATCCACTGGCCAGCACGGGCAATATGTTGCTTTTGGAAATGCAGAACTTCCCAACCTGACAGTCAGTGCAGATTCTGGAAACACTGACAAAAACACAACTGTCCCCTTGTAAGGAAATGAGAGCTTAAGTGTTGATTATAAATAGATGATAAAGATGCACGAGTGGTTTGCAGAGGAGTTTACTAAAGCCAAGAGTATTTAAAGCCAAATTAGGTTCTTGTACATAAAAGTTCCCTGGAATTTAGGGTGAGTTCATTTGTGATTCCTTGCTCAGGCAGCCTGGGGCTGACAGAGTGCACCCAACTGCCCTTTCTCTCAAGCCAAACAGAGGATCCATCCAGGCTGACTCAGAGATCCCAGGTAAAAAGGCTTCTCAATCAACTAAATATGACGGTAATGAAGTAGCAGACATGGTATCAGTGTTGTGTTGTTTTATTGTTTAATAATCATTCTTCAGAATAGCACCACAGCTAAGCAAGGGTGAGTCAGTCTGGGGCTCTCGGGGTACAAAAAGCGATGCCATACAAGGCAAATGTAACCACACCCAGCAAGGCACCACCTGAAGACCTTTGTGCAAAAGCATCACCTCCCTCAGCCCTAAAACACAAGCAGTGAACTGAGGAGAATTCTTAATCCTTCGGTGTTACCATTATTAGAGTATCATTCACCCACTTGTCTGCAAGCTGCCTTCTTCTCCCACCAACTGCTTCGTCTCACAACAATGCCTCACTTCTGGCTCAGAAGAGCAACACAAAGCTCTCCCCTGAGCTTATGGCAGTGTCCCCATGATCACTTGGTGGGAGGCAGCATGACAATGATTTGACAGGCATCCTCCCAGGGAGACTCCACACATCAGTCACGCTGCTGACACACTCCACACCCAAAGGAGCTCATCCAGACTAGGGAACAGTGCTCCTCACTGACCATCCAAAAGCAGCAGGTTTTTCCATTTCACTAAGGGCAGAACCAGAAAGAACCTGTTTCCTGTGATGGTCCTGGTGACACTGCCACACTGGTTTGAGCCAAGTCTGCCAGAGTAAAGCCAAGCAGCAGGTAACGAGCACAGAGCACTAAAATCTTATTTCTAGTCCACGAACAAATCTACTGACTGGCATCTAAAAGAGAATAGTACTGCAAAAACAATCACAGTTATCTTTTTATGGTGATCTTTTTATGATGTGCAAAGAGCCTTTCCAACAAAATAAAAATAATTCCACTTCAGATTTTCTTAAAGGAAAGTTAAGAACCACAGTATTTTCAGAGGATGTGCTGTTGTTGGGTAGCACCAAAAATGACCAACATTTACTGTGCAGTACATGAATTATCTTGATCTGACTGCTCCGACTTAATGAATTAATGATGACCCTTATGTCTTCAAATGGCATCTCACTTTAATATGGCACCAAAAAAATAAGTGTTTGAGTCACTCCTTCCCTTCATGTACTGCCATGAGACAAACATCCATCAGTTTATCACCAGTGCACCAATCTTTCTCAGACAACTGTTGTTTAAAGGACAGTCATGATAAACAGCTTGAATAAAGGAAGAAACACAAATCCTCTTTTTCTACATGAGAAAAATGAAGGTTTGCAAATCTCCATGTAACAGCCTTAAATTTGCTGACTGGAAGTGCTGAGCTCTGCCCAGCGTCTCATTTCTGGAGCTCTGCACACTGGAATGCTCCAACATATGTGGGCAATGGGAAACTGGCTGTGATTGAGGCTTCTGCCATCTTTTAGGTATGATCAGGGTTCCTGGCAGTTCAACTGTTCTGGAAGATAATAAATCCCTTAGGAGACAGGAAGGCTGAACAATCACATACTTCAAACTAGCCCAACCTGTGTAGTTCCAAGAACAACTTCCAGTGCAGGTGATAGCAAGTGTATGATAAGTGAAGTTCCAGGAGAAAGCCAGTTGAAAAAACAGAATTAAGGGAAACAGACTGAACTGCTGGTTTTATGGACGCAGCTCAACTCCAGCACTCCGGCAATAAAACTAAAATGAACTCCCTCAAAGCTAAAAATCCCCAATAAAACTGAACAGGCAAGGTAATTATTTTGACTTGACAGAGGGAGAGGACAGGTCACTTGTTTCCACAGAGAGCACCTCACCTTGCTGACATCAAACAGCAAGACATCTTTCAGTTCTTCTGGGATTTCTCCCAAAGCTACATTTGCTGTGCCATGGATTTACCACACTGGCCAAGCCCGTACCACTCTAGGCTAAATAAGAACCTAAAGACCAAAAGAAAAGCAGCAGCATGTGCCCCAACAGCCTCTCCCGTGGTGTCACAGCTCCCCCACGGGACCAGGCTGCTTCTCCATTTCACATTCCCAGGACTGACCCTCTGCCCACATCCTGCTTATTAACGCAGGTTCCTCAGGATCTCAGCTGGGAGATTTGCTGAATCAATACCTGTCCTGTGAGGACAGAGTCGGGATGGCACCCATGGGATGAAGGGAACTTCTCTCTTTCCACCTTTCCCTTGGAAAAATGGAAGTGAACACCTGGTGTTAGCTCCAATATGAGAGAGTAATTCCATGACAGATGAACACTTGAATGACTGAAAATTTATATTACATGGGTGATAAAGGTGACATTTTCAACATCAGCTGTCTTTGCCCTTTCTCCCAAACCCCCTGGTAAGGACCCACCTACTCTATGAAGCTACAATTCTCTGCAGGTACAAAAGCAAAACTGGGAACTCCAGCAGTAACATAAAAGACATATTTATTGCCAAGCAGTATCACATCAAAGTAACCAAATGCCAAATTAACTTAAAAAATACAGCCAAATGCCTTATGAATTCACTGGATTTTCATTTTTGGCACCTTCAAAAAAGGAATTTTTTTTTTATTTTGCTGACAGGAAACCACACAGCACAACTGTCCTGTAATTGGAGCAATCAGACACACATGGGGACAAAATTTATAGGCAAAATAAACTGCTTGTGAACAGATCTGTTTGCTGTATTTCTAACCACCTCATTTTTTTTTTTCTTCACTATTCAAGGGTTTGAGCTTTCTTTTTTTTTTCTTATCCTAGAAGTCCCAAGATTTTTATGTCCTGGTACTGTAGGGACCAATTTTCTAAATGTTTATTCTCAGGGCTGGCAATAGTGGTTTATTCCACTGAGAGGATAAGTAATTCACTTAAACAAAATTTAATGTTACAAACAAATGACTTATGTTTCTGATAATTACTGAAATTGGGGGAGCAAGTTTTTTCATGAAACAAATTATGAAATTGCTTGTTTGTTTAGTATTAGTCAAGCATACCAATATTTCAGGGTTATGAAAATGACACTTTCTTCATTCTAGCCAGTCAAACCAGAAGATATTAAGCTTGAAGTTAACAGTATAAGTACAGCTCTTTGAAGAAAATCAAAAAGCCCCACATCCCCAAAAAACAGTTCATTTACTTCAGAAAAGGTAATAGTGTGGGATTGACCCACTGCCCCATTTTCTTGAAATTCTCAAATAGAACACACTAAAGTTCAAGCAAAACCAAAATTCTGCATACCTTTAGGAGCAGGAGCACACAGAAAACACTCTCAGGGTGAGCTGTTCCAGATAAGCACTTTGCTTGCAAAAAAATGTTGGAAGACAACCTTAGTCCTTGACTAAAATACATCTTCTTGGGACTTGTAATGGAAATCAAAGACTGATTTATAATCACTGTACCTTTTGCCATCGAGATGGGAAAGGTGCATTCAATGTACCTTCAACTTACATTCTGACAAAATAAATCATCTTTAAGAGTAACCTTAGCTCGGTGACATAATCAGCAATTAAAATTCCCAAGTTGCTAATATGCCTCTAGTAATTGTTTTGTATGTTACATCCAAGTACCTCCCTTCACAACTGAATTCCTCTCTGCTAAAAAAAATGCTGAAAAACCACTCTTGGTTTCACAAAGCACAGGCCAGGTGGGTGTCATTTGGGAATCCACACTGGTGTAAATAATTTTGTTCTCCCCACACCAAGAAAAATGGGGAAAACAGCAGTAAGTCACACCTGTTGAGAATGTTGTCTTTTTCTAATCACCCAAAGCCATAAATTTATCATGTAATTCTACATTCACTTCATCAATAGAGAAGCCACTAGAGCTACTTCATCCTGGTTAAGTGCAAGGTTATTTATTCCATGAAGACACAAGTAGTTATGAGAAATGCATTTATTTCAGATAATATTGGTTACACAGTCAATGGACACACTGATTATATACATCTGTAGCTTGAAATGCCTGACATGGTTTCCACTGAGCCCTCACCCCTCGATGCTCCTCCTCAGAGATGAAATTGTAGTTTAGGTTTATTAGGATTGTGTTCAATCAACCAGTCAGCAAGCCAAATCTGTGGACAAAAACCCCAAATGTTGTCAGTCTTCTGTTGTTTTCTACTAAATGTATAGGAGAATATTAAAAGCATTATTTGAAACCTCTGCTACAGATATTCTCCTACTGTGCTGCAAAATTAAGACCTTCCAGAAAAAAATGGACATAGAGATAACCTGCTTTTTCAAAATATTCTTTTAAATGTTCACAGCTTATATTGCTTTTGAACAATTCACGCTGACCTTTAGAAGACAACTCTTCCTGGCAGTGTTTATCTTTTTGTAATTGTAAGAACACTTGAGCCATATTTCAAATAATCCAGCCAGCTCTGCTTTGGAATGAGGCTGCAGGAGACACATGAAACTGCTTAATGAAATATTACTCCTGACAACACTTACAGATACCTCATCTAGTAATCATTCATTCAAAGTGCCAGCCTTCTGCACTCAAATCACTTTATAATACCTAAAACTTAAAACCAAAACGTGGTTACTTTTTGAAATTCATCTTGTAAGTTTTCCAGCGTGTTGTACTTGAATAAGAATGTGGGAGGCAGGAATGTTGTGAGTCCCAACTCCATCTGCCAGTCTGGGCCTGGCCTTAGGCAAATTAACCTTTTGCCTCGATTTCTCCACTTGTAAAGCAGAGTTTTTAACACATCCTTATTTACTTCACAGGCCTGTTGACGATTAGTTTCTGGAATGCTGAGTGCAACAAACTTCATACCACACTGTGAAGTGAAAGAACTGGTGGAATGGCAAACGAGGGAGGTCAGCAACACTCTCCCTTTATCACCACTGCAAAAAGGTTGGTTTGCAAAGGGAGAGCCAACAAGCTGAGCACCAGGACAGGTTAGTCAGAACAGTAGAGGAACAGTAAGAACACAAGACAGAAATGGAAAACAAACAAATAAAAAAATCTCAAAACACAAAAGCCCTTAGAAAAGCCACTTTGGGGAAAAAAATTAAAATAATTTGAACCCAATTAAATTTATCCTGTGTTACTTAAAGAATTGGCTGAGACAACCTCTGTACTGCCAGTAAGTATTTCTGAGTGCACAGCCAGTTTCTGATGCCATCTTCAAGAAGAAAGGAAAGAAGGAAAAAAAAAAAAAAGGATACTGGAAAAAACCAAAACACTCCATTAACAAAACATTCCATTCCCTCCCTGTGAGTCACCTACCAGGTAACAAACAGAAAAGCAACAGGCAACATATATTTCTGAAGCAGTATCAAATCGTTTTCCTGCTGTTACAAGTTTACAGACATTGTGGATGGCCAAGAAGGTGCAAATATAATGTTTTTAGCAAAGCTATCAACACTGCTTCATACAGCTTTCATATAAGCAAAGAAGGAAAGCATTGCCTCGATTAAGTTACTATTAGATACCTCATAATTGACTAGGAAATTGTGCTAAGAATGCAGATTAAATGAAACCCAAAACAATGAGTTAAAATAATGGGACTTGTAACAAGAAAAAAATCAGTTTTTAATAGAGTGAAGACATGAGTGAAGGGAAAGAAGATGGTAATACTCTTCAAATATGCAATAGGAAGCTGCAAAAAAAGGAGATGATACATTGTCTCCAGTGTCTTCTGGGGATAGTAAAAGGGGGGAAAGAAAGTAATGGGCTCAAAATTGGAGCCCAGGAGATTTAGGCTATCTTTTAGTGAAAGCTTTTAACTAAGTATAATTAAGCACTGAAACAGATTGCCCAGGGAGACTGTGGATTCTCCATCATTTGGGGTGCTAAAAACCAGGCCAGAGTTAGATACAACTGGTCTGGCCTTTGGGCAAAGGCATAGACTTCATCTCTGTTTTTGAGACTTCTATGGCAACAGTGCCAGACATACAGATAAAGTAAACAGGTTATAAAGTTGGAACAATTCAAAGTGCATTTAATTTGACCTCATGTATATCACATGTTCACAGAAACACCCCAAGTCATTTTTCAGGCTTTTTTTTCCGGAAATGTATCTTTTAGAAAAATGCAATGTTGATTATAAACCTGATAACAATGTAAAATCCACCACAACTGCCATCAAGTTGCCACATGGATTAATTATCTGCATGCTTAAAGAAGTAGCAGTGTGAACTAGTACTAGTAGAGCTTTAAAAATACAAAAACACATTTACCCTATTTTTCCAGATGAAAGAAAGCTCATTTTGTTTGGGGACTGAAAACACACCCTTGTTTCATCTCTAACAAACAAATCAACCTCTTGAAACCAAATGTTATTTGATTAGCTCATTAGCTAGTAGCTAAAACAGCACAGCTCTTCAGCAACAGAGTAGTTTTCCTACATACAGGGACTTAGTAAACACAGAGTAAATGTATCCCAAAGCTTATCCCAAAGCTTCCACTGTACCTACCATTGGGTCTGCTGGCTTCTTTTTGCACAGGGCAGTGAGCCCAGCCAGCAACGTTGGCTTCACATACAGGTTCAAGTAATCCCTTGCTCTTTGTCCAGTGGGAACTGGCTCCAGGATAGCTGGGAAGAGTAACCACAGGTGTTAGAAAGCAGCTTGTGGAGTGATTAAAACCCTTGCTCTTTCAAAGTTTGTTTATAGGTGAGCTGCTCTTCTCCTTAACAAGTTAATAATACATCATGGGGTTTATAGCTTCTCCCACAACAAACTGCAAAGAAACTCCCTAAACCTCTTTACAATGTCCCTGAGGTAATGTTACTAATTATAGTCTATTATGGAAAAGGAGGAAATCCCATCATCCCGTGAAAACCTGTATGCCTGAAGAGAAACAATATATCCCATGTTTAGCACTTTCTTCTGGCAGTGTGAAGGTGCTTTCTAAAGACCCTAAAGATCCCACCTTTAGCCCTGCTTTGTTGTCAGGGTGAGGAGAAGAGACATAACTTACAATGGGTAAGGTTTGGAGGGAAGTGCAACATTTTCTGCTAAATTCACTGATCTGCTTGACAAAAGCAGACATGTTTTTCCAGCAGTTGCACTTGCATCTTTCTGTCAGAGCAAAGCCTGTTACAAACAAGAGATCCTCTCCCAGCCTTTCCAGGTTCTAAGGCCCCTTTCTTTGGCACTTAACTTCAGAATTGCACTGTCATGTGAGCATCCAGCTGTTTTTGAACAGGAATTACTCAGCCTGAGCCCAAGAAGAGAGTCAGCTGAGAATTCTCAAGCCAACAGGAGTCTCTGGGGCTGACAGTGCCAGAAACACTTGGAGTGTAACAGCTTCCCATTTCCTCTCATTTACCAGCTTTGTCTGCTCCAGTTCTCTGAGTACAGAGTTTGAAAAGTGGAAGCAATCCGTGTAACTGTATTGGCTCTTCAGACAGATTTGGTAGCCTTTCATAGAAGTACCAGCTTATACATAAAGGGACCCACAAACAGCAAACAAACCCAACCTCTTCTAAATCAATTGTATCTGGAGTCTGGGCAGAGACAATACCAGGGAAGAACAGGAAAGGAATTTACCCTCCCCAAGACTGGCAATGTATCAACTGAACCATTTTACCTTCTGGAAACATGAATCGAATCTCTCTCTCTGCCGAGGAAACGCTGAGACTGCCATGAAGCCCATTCCTCAGCTCATCAGTCCCATAGAGTGCTCTTAAGCTAAAAACCAAGAAAAATAACTGCTTGGAGGGCAACTGCAAATCCCTCCCAGGTCTCTGGAGGCTGAGAGCACAGAAAAGCAATATATATGGACTAATTTACAGGACACAGGCTTGATTTTGTTTTAAACATAGGAAGTAGCTACCTAAAACTTCTGTTCAAGCACTCATCATTCCCTAGAAAAGAGGTGAACTCCACATAATAAAAACAAAGGTGAAAAGCTGCTACACAAAACTGAAGAGACAAGAAGCCACTCCAAATCTGTGTCTGTACTGTACAACAACAACAAAAAAAAAAGGAGGAATTCTGGTCTCAGTTAAGAGAATGACAAAGTCCTGCTGACTTCCCCAAGGCCAGTCAGTGAGTTACCTGTGAGGGTGAGTTATCCTAGCTCTCAGGCTGTTGGATGGTCCAAGCAATTCCTTCCAGTGTGAGATTGCACAATGTCTGGCAAGAACCATAGCAACCAAAGGGCCAGAACTCATATAGGCTGTTAAATTAGGGAAAAACACTTTCCCAAACTGGTCTGCATAGAAGTTGCTACATTGCTCTGGGCTTAACTGGAGCCTTCGTTTCTATAAAGTGTAAAAGACAAAAAAAAGAATTAAAAAATCTTGGTACATTAAAAGAGTTTAGAGCATTAAAAGACCTCAGAGAGGATACAGTCCTCTGCTGCAGCCATATCTTCAAGTGTAGAACACAGAGCAACTTCCAAGCCTAATCTGATTCTCCCAGATCTGATTCTCTTTGAGATACAGAGTAACAAAGAGCAAGACTTGTCCAACTTAATTAAGCAGACAGGCCATTTGAGTAAGATGTGATTTTAGTCCAGGCAAACTACAGCATTTTCTAACTGCCGGATGACAGTCAGGGCACTGTACAGAAAAAGTGAAGAGTGTTACAAGGGCAGGATTTCATTATTCAGCTGCTCAAGCACAATGTTCTACTTTTAAACAATTTTCTCTCCAGCCCACACTGTTAATTATGCAATTGTTCTATTTTTCATTCAGTACTCATGCTTTGTCACACTCCCAGTAGCTGCCTAGGCTGCAGGTGGCCAGGATCAGGACAACTCTGGGAGGTTATCAGAAAGCACAGGGCAGTCAAGAAAAAAATTTTAAAGTGCATTCTTAGAGCTCAAACTTACACAACAGAAGAGTACCATAAATTCAGAGCCCTAATAATTTTGCTGTCAAAAGCCATTGGAGACATCAGAAGACCCCATTAACATACTAGAATTAAATAAATAAATAAGTAAATATATCTAATTTGTTTCATCTTCTGATCATATCATATCAATAGAATCACGGAATGGTTTGGGTTGGAAGTGGCCTTAAAAATCATCTGTTTCCAACTTCTCTGCCATGGGCAGGGACACCTTCCACTAGCCCAGGTTGCTCCAAGCCCCATCCAACCTGGCCTTGGACACTTCCAGGGATGGGGCAACCACAGCTTCTCTGGGCAACCTGTGCCAGAGTTTCACCACCCTCACAGGGAAAAATTTCCTCCCAACATCCCATCTTTCAGTGTGAAGCCATTCCCCCTTGTCCTGTACCTCCATCCCTTGTCCCCAGTCCCTCTCCAGCTCTCCTGGAGCCCCTTTAGGCTCTGGAAGGGTCTCTAAGGTCCCCCCTGGCTGAACACCCCCAGCTCTCTCAGTCTGTCTGCAAAGCAGAGACGCCCCAGCCCACGGAGCATCTTCGTGACTTCCTCTGGAGTGCCTCCAACAGGTCCATAAATAAATAAATGCAAATAATAAACACAAATAAATAAAAGAACCATAAAGGTACCCAAAATACCCCACCCGAAACAAGGGGGGGGCGGAGCCCCCGCCGCCCTCAGGCGCGAGCGCACAGCGCCCCCCAGCGGCCAACCCGCCGGCACATTTACATATTCATAAACCATATTTAAATAATCATGAGCCAATTTACTCTAAAAACAGCGGAAACCAAAAAGAAGTCAGACTGCAACTGGCCAGCTATCGAATTCAATTAATTTCTACTATCCCCCTGCCTGCTGCACAAAACCTCCTGAGACCAGAATGATGTGCTCTCCAAAGAGTTACTTCAGAGAGTCCACACATCTGCTCCAGGCATTTGCTAAATCTTTTATTAACCAAGTCAGTGTTTTCCTGTGGTCAGCAAAACAGTTGGTCTGCTCTGTTCCATCCCATGCACCAAGAAAAGGTCTCCTTACAGAATCTGGTAGCGATGCTTGATGACATGAAAAATATAAATTGATTTTTGGACACACAAGCTTTTAGTTACTGGCTTGATTGCTGAAAGTTAAAATAAATATCGTCCTGACTTATAAGCTGTAGTTGTTCTCTCTGGAGCACAGCCTGTTACCTGAACGATCGTGAATCCTGATCGGAGAATGATATCCTCTATTTCTTCTTCTTTATGAATGACATCAGGTTTGATGATAGCTAGAGTCTTTTCCACATAAATCTGGGGTTCAGGCATTAACACCTCCATCTTGGCTTCTAAATTAGAATTCACGTGGCCCTTTTGTCCTGCAATGACACCACGACATTTGGAGTTTGTCTACTGCACAGTCCCCTGCGGTGACATCCACCATGTACTCCGGGAACAGACAGGGACACCCCCACCTCACAAAATCCATAAGATGTTCTCTGGACTGGTCAGTGCCCTGCAGTTCACATTCCCATTTTCAGTGCAGCAGCATTTTGTGGAAAGCAAGGAAAAGATTTAATGTTGTTCTTCACTAACTCTGACACTGTATGAGGAAAGAGAAGCATTATCACACACCTTGCTGAGTGCAGGAGCGAGCCAGGCTCGCGGGCTCACTGCATTCCCACACCCTCCATCCACCAAACCTGGGCTCCTCCAAACCCCAAATCTGTATTCTCACGCATGAAGACTGGGGAGCTGGTCCATCTCTGAGCCTCAGGGTATTTCTCAATCGTTATTTAATTGCTGTATTTATGGGCTCAAGACAAAGTGCCAGTTTTCTCACTGAGCGGATGTATTGGCAAGCCCAGAGCACAGAACTGTGTCGGGAATGGGGGAACTATTTTCAGGGTTTCCTACAGACTTGTGACCACTTGTGACCTTCTTCTCATCAAGAATGGTGTGGGTGGGAAGGGACCTTAAAGATCATCTCGTTCCACCCCCTACCATGGGCAGGGACACCTTCCACCAGCCCAGGCTGCTCCAAGCCCTGTCCAACCTGGCCTTGGACACTTCCAGGGATGGGGCAGCCACAGCTTCTCTGGGCAACCTGTGCCAGGGCCTCCCCACCCTCACAGGGAGGATTTCCTCCCAATATCCCATCTAACCCTGCCGTCTGTCAGTGTGAAACCATTCCCCCTTGCACTGTCCCTGCAGGCCCTTGTCCCAGGTCCCTCTCCAGCTCTCTTGGAGCCCCTTTAGACGCTGGAGCCTTCTCTTCTCCAGGCTGAACACTTCCAGCTCCCTCAGCCTTTTGAAGCGAATTTAAACAGCAGGATGCTGTGGGGGATCGTGTCCAACCCTCACAGAACCGCACACAACGACACCTGCAGCGCTTCCCTCGCCCACCGCCCGCTCAGCCCCACGCTCCCATCCGCTCTGGAGCAGAACCGGGCACGCAGCACCGGCCTGGCCGTCTCCCCGCTGCAACAGTCGCACGTAACCGCTCCGTTCCACCTGCCTCAGGACCGGGATGGGCTTTCCCAACCCTCTGTTCCTGGGGGATTCCCGGCGATCCCGGCCCGCCGTTGCCAGGCGATGGCGGGGCGGGCGCGGGACACAAGATGGCGCCCGCGGGCCTCGGCCGCGCGCGGGGCGGGGCGGGACGAAGATGGCGGCGGGAGCGGCGCGGTGATGGCGGCGGGAGGCGGAGCGGCCCGCATGGGCCGGGAAAGCCGCGGGCCGCGGGCTTACAGCTGGCGGCCACAGCTGCCCCGGGAAGGGCTCCCCATGTCGTGCAGGAGTACCGTGACTGGAGGGGACTCCCAGAAAAACGGCATTTCTCTGTGATAATAAAAGCTTTATGTCAGTTTTACCTCAGGCTTACAACCGCTGAGGGAGGGGATGAGGTCACAGCGAACGCTCGTGAAGTAACGCGATTTGTCGGGCGGGGGAAGAACACGCACAGAAGGCCTTTGCAGGTTATTTATCGGTGTTTGTGGAGGTTTCCTGTTTAGGTTCCTGCCCAGCAGCAGCGGGTGAGGGAGCTCAGGGCGCACAGCCTCCGGCACACCCGGCCACTGACCCGCCTCCACAGCTCT
Organism: Manacus candei; assembly: GCF_025592945.1. Taxonomy (NCBI): domain Eukaryota; kingdom Metazoa; phylum Chordata; class Aves; order Passeriformes; family Pipridae; genus Manacus; species Manacus candei. The sequence goes on along the minus strand of NW_026138085.1, from coordinate 14,439,844 downwards.
CTAATGGTGTTCTTCAGCACTGTTATTGAATTACAGTGTCTATCCGGTGCCACTTAACTCTTACGAGAAAAACAAACATATAACGAGTAGGAAACAGTTTTCTACATTAAGCCATGATGAGCTGCGCCTTAAGCAGAGCTGGGGAGCCACCATTCCCTGGGGGTTTATCCCAGATTTTGCATCATCACCTCAATACATTTGCTTTCTGCACACTCCCTGTTTCCTCAGCTCTCCGGGATCTCAGCTGGGAGCAATTACAGCACAGCCATGGTCCATCCAACATGATCCTTTGTGCCACAGCCCAAAGGGCTGGGCGTTGGGTCTCCGGTGTCGCCTCCGTCCCTGTTTACCCCGAGCTCCCGGGATGGAGCCCGGCCAGCTGGCCCCACGCTATCGGGGCGTGGGCCGGAGAGCAGCACCGATAACCCCTGGGCTGGCTCTGTCACCCTGCTCTCAAAAACCGTGCGATCCGAGGCGCTCTGGAGACCTCGGGCCCGCTGGCGAGTTCAGCCAAAACTGCGCTTGAACCCTTGGGGTGACGCTGACAGAGGGATGGAAAGAAAACACAGGAATATAAACATTATTTTTTTAATGAAATCAGACCAAAAGTAGATGCAAAGGAGGAAAGACAAAAAAGCCCCCCTACTTGGAGCCATAGATGCTGACACTGTGTGCCCTCGTTAGCTGAGGAAATAGCAAATTTACTGCACAAGCTGGTTTTAGTGTAGGAAAAATCCATTTTATCCTAATCTTTTTTGTGAGTCATGTAAATACTGTAAACATAGAAACAAGAAACAAAACAATGCAATTATTTCCTCTCAGCCAGTCTGAGATATGCTTAGAAACCAAAGATTGAAGTTATTATTCACATACCCTAAAAAAATGAAGGTTCCAAGTGCCTTAGACTGAGTAATTCAGATACAGGCTTTCCTTCACCGACATAGGCACATAGCATTTTTTAATTAACAGAAATACCTTATGCAGTGTTTCATTTGAAGACAGCGTAAACACTCCAGCTACAGAGAGATAATGGATAAACATGTTTTATTTTTTTTAAAAAATGCTGATAGAAAGAGTTCACCAGTTTTTTAGTTTAGTTCAGAATTAATTCAGCAAGAGTTGTTCCTTTTCAGTGAGCTCAAGTCGACAGCCCTAGCTTAAATTTAGCAGTTAGTCTTCCTCAGCCTGCATGAACACTTCAGAATTATTACATAAGAAATGTTAGATTTAATATCCATGTAGAACAGTTAACATTAATCCCTTGCAATTTCTTTATTGCGTGCATTTATTTTTTCTTACAGTTAACCCAGTTAAAAAACCCCCGAACATCTTTCTGTGCATCCTTAGAGGCTGCAGTTTGACTGGGAGCAGAGCACTGTGCACTTCTCTCCTCTCCACAGGCCCTGGGGCTGTGTCAGAATTTCTCCTGCTCGCTGTTTCCAGAAGCATTTCTGGAGGGCGGAGAGTGTCTAATTTTAGTTCTCGGAGAATCCTCCGCTCTCCAATGGGCGAGCGGCTGCATCTGGAGCTGCAGCCAATTACCCGGGGTTTCCTCCTGCTACACTTCCCACGATGGTTTAATAATGCAGACGTACAAATTTAAAGTGGCCCCACACATTAAGAGAAAATCATGTGTTCCCCAACAAAGACACATCTTTTTGCACCAGCAGAACCTTAAAGCTTTCTTTTAAAGCCTTGGATGCCATAAACCTGTCCTTAAAACTCTGTGTTAATAAATTATGTTTACTGTCTTCACAGTGCTTGAAAAAATACTTCTGATAACTGAAAGGCTGGTCTGAAGCATCTTCCCTAACTTCTGGAGGTCAGGGATGTGGTTTTAAGAAAAGAAAAAAACAAACAAAAAACCCAAAGTAAAATTATAATTACAATGCGATGAACCTTTGCAGTTCTGAGTACTCTGGGCATAGCTTGGCTGCTGTATCTTATCTGTTAAGCGGTTTAACAAGCCTTAGTTGTCTCACTTATTTTTAGCTGGCATGGAATATAACAACATGGAAAGATTGTGGGCTGCAGGTGCATTTAAATCCTAGCAACAACAGATAAATAACTTTTTCAGGAAAACTATTATTTCAGAGCTTTGTACTGCAAGAAGGTGCAGAGCAGAAACTAACATCTTGTAGACTGTTAAAAAAGGAAGAAAAACAGAATGATGAAAATAACAGAGTGAAGAAAAGCTAAAGAAATAATACCAACTAGTAGCATTGATTAAAAATGAACCTTGCACATCTTTTAGCTTTATTTGCATTTTGATGTTAAGTACAGAAATGTTTGCTTCAGCAGCAATGTCCTAACTACACATTTACCACACACAACTTTCATTCACCACTGACTCTTTTGTCCTTTCTTTTCATGATGAACTGTCATACCTACCCACAGAACCAGCTTACCTTCCCCACTTGCTTCATCCATGCTTGCTCTTGCAGTGCAAAGTGTCTCTGACGGAAATCCTGTGATCGAGCCAACTTCCTCTCCTGCACGCCTGCTCTCTCCTCCATTTCTGCCTCCTCACAGCCAAACAATTCTCCTTCTGCAGCTCCTCTGCACTCCTGTAATCCTACTGAGCTTTCCATTGCTGCTGATTAACCCTTGTCAGGCCTTCCTTTCTGCTGTCCTCTGCTTGTTATCTCACCATTTTCTTTAAAGATAAAAGTAATAAGTTAGTCTCTTGCTGCTTCCTCTGTCTACAAGTCTCTAAGTGGCAATAACAAAAGCTTATCTACACGTCTTCTGGAACTCCATCACTTGCCTCGTTTACTTCACTCTATATCATTTCCTGATCTTCCCAACACCTACTCCTTCATTTGCTCACAGCTTTACTTGTTCAGTCTGCTCTGACCCCCAGCACCCACATAGATATGCTTGTCTCTTTACCTTAAAAAAAAAAAAAGTTCCCTTCAAACTTGGTTTTGCTTCCTCTCATCATCTGAAGGCTTCTCAATCCATCTTAAACCACTCTCTTGTTTCCTCTTCATTCGCATTTAGCGTACCTAGATCGTGTCCTAGCTTAGTTTGTGCAGTTATTCTCACCTATTTCAGCTGGTTCAGCTTGGCTTGTCAGTCCTTTCTCTTGTGTTTCTTTCCCTTTTCTGCAGTGGTGCGTGCCATTTTTGACTCTCCAAGCTCACATCCCAATGGCAAGTGTAGGTGGGATTGCCTCTCAACACTGCCTTCCAACTTCAGGTGTCTCCGTTGCAATTCAAATCTGGGTAATGAGAGTGTGTTAGACAAACCATCTGCCTGAAACTCAACCCCTTTTCACTGAGTGATTTTACAGCCAACTGAGGAAAGGAGTGGGAACCTTACAAACGTGGTTTGGGCTCAGATTGCTTTGAACTGCTGGGGAAGGGTCAGCCAAGACATGGTCTTTGTTATTCATTGATGTGACTGGGGATTGTGCTCGAGCTCTCCTCATCTCACTTACTGATGACAACTTTTTCTCTGGCCTCAGCAGACAAAGCATTTGCTTCCATTCAGAAAGCCCTGCAAGGCCTTTTCCTTAGTTATTCAGTAACTATGTTAGTTTCCCACACCTTTCCAAAGAGAGGGGTCTCTATCACACACAAACCTGTTATTCTTCAGTTCCAAGCTCATTCATGCACTGATCTGGTTCTAGGTACCTTTTGTTTCACTCTGTAAAGGTATCTTCTGTGTCCTGGCCCTACAACTGAATTCCACTACTGCCCTTTCAAGTAAACACCTTCCTGCTTTATCCCATGTTGTTGCTCAGGATGAGCTCCTGTTGAACACCTGTAGAGGTTGGCACTGACAATTTGTTTCCTATAAAGCTCCTCCTCATCTGTATACAGACATTCTGTACAGATACTGCATATTGATATTAGGCTTCTACCTAAACTTTTGGATCAGAAACACTTGCAGGCATTTGCTGCTTCATTGTTCTACATAATGTTTAACATAATACTGGCTTGGATTACCCCTGAGGCCTCTAAGCTCAGGGATAAGTACCCAGTGTGATCCCATCCATGATGAAGAAATGAGTGTATGAGTAAACCAATAAAAATATTTTATCTAATGAATTACAAGAGGCAATCAGTTTAAAAAGGCTTTTTTTTAAAGCCAGTGCCTCCTCAAGGGCATCTTCTCTTCATCTCAGTTCTATGTTGCATAAGGAATCTTTTTTGCCATTCTTATTTTTAGCACTTACCTTCAGCCCTACCACTGGGGTTACTTGCATAGTTATTATTATTAATAAAATGTATTTATTTATGCTGTGTAAAGACTAAGACAGAAGCTTTCTATAGCATCTGTTCTATAGCATCTGTAATTGGTATAGAACAGGCAGTTTGTGGCCTGAGATGCTTACAATTAATATAGACAAGAGAGACACAGGGATTCAAAATTCAAGGCAGTGAATGATGTTTGTTCTCTTTTTTTTTTTTTTTTTAAAGAAGAGGGCACCTAGAAAAATCAACACAATGGAAATAATGGGAAAATGGAGAGGATGAAGGGAAGGAGGCAATGAAGACAGGTATGGCATAAAACTGGTATGAACAGTTTTCAAGGCAGGGCTTGGCATACACTGCAAGTTTGATAGAACAGCAAAATTAGGCCTAAGATCAGAAAGTCCATATGCAAGTAAAATTCAATTGAAATTCAGGCATTACTATGAATAGTAATTACAGGATTAAAAAATGGCAAACAGTGATAGTTTTTTTTTTTTTTCAGTGGTAAATGTGTCAGGTAAGGAGAATTACCACCCAAGAAGGTATGTGTGTACTTTTCTTTGATTAACCACAGGCTTTGAGTGGGGAGTGAAATGCAAGACCAAAACCCAAGTCACAGCCCTGAGGAATTTTTTAAAATTACTTGTGGCATGATGGGGCCTGGTGAGAAAAATTATAACCATAACAACCCATACTCTCAAGTTTCTCAGTCTGCCATGTCTAGATGTGTAAAGAATGACTTTGTTAGTTGGGCCAGGCACAGTTTTCAAACCAGGCTGCTTAGCCAGTCTACAACCACACTGTTATCCTGGTGTTGGACATGGGACACAGGAGGCATCAAACAGCTATTAAAATGGGATGTCTGGGAATCACAGAGAGCCCTGGGAGCTGCTGTTTGGAACTGCTAAGATGAGAGATGGAGATGGACTTGACCAGGAGAAATGGGCAGCTGGAAAAAACACAGCTTCAAAGAAAGCCCTGTTAAGCAGAAACAGGAAAACACTTGCCAAAGTGCCAGTGTAAGGGAAAGATGAGACAGGTTCAGCAAAGCAAGAAAGAGAACTGGGGGGAAAAAAAGGAGAAAAGGTAAATTTATGGAAAAGTCCAAGTGAGATGTCAATCATTCACATCCTTAGCAAGACTGTGAAATACAAAGCAGAGGTTATGGGCAGTGAATCTTCCAAGAAAATGAAGTAATAAATATATCATGAAAAGCACTCAGGTTACATCCATCAGCTAAGCCTAAACTTACCTGACAGACCCATGTAAACTCTGCAATTTTCATTTTACTCTCAGATGCTGGTCTATAAACTTGTAACTTGAGGGCAGGTATATTCCTGCAGTCACCTGCCAAAACTGCATCCACAAAAACCTGCAAAAGAAGGTGGGCAGAGCACAAGATCAGTGGTATTCACCACTTCATCAATGCCAGCTACAGCAACCTGCAAGTATCAGTGTGGTCTGAGCTCCAGGTAATCACTTAAGCAAATGTGTGGTATTTTCCAATTAAGCAGGCTATCAGCACCATGTAAGTGAATGCAGCCAGCTGACAGACAGTGGCTGAGCTGGTTTTAATCACAAACCACACCTTTTTGGTGTAAACCTGATTGGTTTACAATCTAAGCCAAAGCTGCCTGAAGAAGTCACAAGAAGCCCTCTTGCTGGATGTGGGGTAAGCTCTTCTGAGATGGTATAACTTATGATAAATATTTTAAGAAAAAATTATTTGCTTCTAACGTTTTATTTAAAGCTTAATAGAAGAAAACTATCTAAAAATATATTCTCATAAAGATAATTATCTTTGTCAGCCAACATCTGCAACCTGTCCTGAGGACGTTACAATTTTCAAGTGTACTGGTTAGGTGCTCTTTGTACTGTCTTTACTGCCCTGACCTGAGAGAACATTGTTTTATAAAGTTCAGCCTAAACTGTAATTTGTCTATGGGGTACCCTACCCTGTCAGCAGCCTATGTTGAGATAGACATGTCTGAAGTTCTGGCCTACTGTATTTAGGACAAAAAGAGGTGTAAAAGAAGGACCGCTAGGATATCAAAACAGAGACTTAACAAAATGTATCACCACTATTTATTTTTATTCACAAGTAGCTCTGTGCACTCCTTCTGAGTTGTAACAGCACATGAAAATACCCAAGTTGAGCCACGAGACATATTTGAGAGGGTGGAGCGGGCGCTACCACGCGCACTCATTACTACGGTAAGTTAGGTAATAATTACTACTTTTTGCCCACAAGCTAAGGACTTAACTTTTATTTTCTTTAAAGATGTGGCCGTGAGCTCTGGCTGCATGTCCAGAAGCCAAGCTCCGTCCCTTTGACATGGACAAACGGGACGTTAGGAGCTGTAAACTGTACAAGACCGTGAGCTGTGGTTACAAGTCGAGTTCTGCACTTTGCAGCCCAACTTTGCCAGGGAGGCTGACATATCCCTGGGCGAAAGGAATTAAGGGCTGGGCACGTGCTCGGCGCTCCGGCTCCCGCAGTTATGTAATATCCAACCTAAGTTTAAAAAAAAAAAAAAACCACCACCAAACTCCGGTCCCTCTTGGGCTGCAGAACCAGCGGAGCTGGAAACACGAAGCAAAACCTTCCGTGTCCTGAAGCAACGACCGACTCCGTGCACAGAGCGCACCTCGAGCTGGAGCGGCGGGCACTGGGAGTGAGCGCAGCACTCCCCTCACAGCCGGGTGGGCACAGCGAGCCCCAAGGGCCGCGCTGGGCCCCAGTCCCCATATCCCGACATCCCGATATCCCTATCCCGCCTCGCCCGCTCTTCCCGGCCCGGTCCCGCCCACCGCCGCAGCCCAGCCAACGGCGAGCGCCGAAAGCGCTGAGTGACAGGCGGCGACGGCCAACGAGCGCGTACCTTGTTGCGGGGTGGCGCAGGCTCCGGCGCTATAAAGGCGGCCACGCGTCGAGGGCCTGGGCCCGAGTACGTGTCTGAGGGGGAGGCGGCGGTGGCGGCGCGGCCGGAGCGGAGCAGCCGCGGGCAGCGCGATCGGCTCCAGCGCCGGGGCACTTTTAATCGGACTCCGGACGGCCCGGGTTTTATCGGGAGCGGGTTTTAAAGTGAGTACCGAGCGGGATGGCGGCGGCGGAAAGGGGGAGGGGTGTGAGCGGACCGGATCAGACCGGCCCGGCCGGGGAGGAGCCGCCGCGCTGACCCGCGCTCGTCTCTCGCAGGAGCCTCTCGTCCCTCTCCCTCAGCGGACGGGGCACCATGTCCGAAGCGGAGCAGCAGCTGGCGGCCGGCGCCACCCAGAACGGGCACGAAGCGGCCGAGAGCGCCGGGGAGCAGCAGGCCGAGAGCGGCGCGGCCCCGGCAGCAGCAGCAGCGGCGGCGGGGGCAGCGGGAGCGGCATCGGCGGCGGCGGCGGGAGCCGGGCCGGCGGCGGGCACGGCGGGCACGGCCGCCAGCCAGAACGGGGCCGAGGGCGACCAGATCAACGCCAGCAAGAACGAGGAGGACGCGGGGTAAGCGCGGGCGCCGTGCGCGGCCCGGCGGGCCCGGCAGCGCCCCCGGCCCCGCGGGGAGGGCGGCGGGAGCGGCCCCGCCGAGCCGGGGCCCTGCAGCACCAGCGCTTCCTTTGTTCTGGCGCTGCCTTTTGTTGGCGCCATGTGGCGGCTGGGGGAGGGGCGCCGAGCGGGGCTGGTGCCGTCTCACGCTGTAAAATGGAAGGGGATTTACCTCTCCCGCGTTTTTCCTCAGCCTTTTCCTCCCGAGCGAAAGGGGCGGATGGAAGGAGTTGCTTTGTGTTGCAGGGGGGGCTGGTTGAAACTTTCTGGGGATCGCATGACCGGCGTCGATGTAAATGCGAACGTGTTTTGTGTAACGCGCATAAAAAAAATAATCCTGGCTTTGGAAGGCGGTCGGGGTAAGCCAAGTACTTTATAAAAGAAGTAAAGGGAAAACGGGGACGATGGAGACGGTGCGCGGTGCGTTCAAACCAGTAAGGGCGATTTTGGTGTGCTACTTTGCAGCATTGTCAGAAAACGGCTTATGTCTTGTAAGTGATTTCTGGAGGAGTCAGAGTAGTTTCGCTGTGTTTTGGTCGAGGCATCCTTGTGTACAAAAGAGGAATTTCTTTCCTATCATAGTTTGTCTGTCTGTTTTCTCAGGCGGGTCTTTGTCATTCAGGCTACCCTACGTATTTAATTGGAACTCCCTTTGTTATCACTGAGCCGTGGACCAGAGGGTCAGATCCCTCAGGTCAAACAGAGAGCTGAAGCCAGTGTAATAGGTTTTGGCTGTAAAGGAACGAATAAGACTTGCACAAGCTTCCTACAAGCTGGAGCCGGATGTACCTTTTGCAGACATTAGAAGAATTAAAAACCAGGCCCTCCAGCCGCGTGTGAATTTTCCTTTTACTGTTTTTAGTGTTTTGCGCTGAAAAGAGAGGGTGATGCTCTTACTTTCCTGCACAGGAGGTGACAAGTTTCAACCCCAAATCCGTATGAAATGAAACTTCCAAGAAAAGCAGTTATTTTAGAGGGATTGATTGGCCTATGTGGAAAATGTAGTGCTGTGCTAAAACAAGAGCTGTCCAAGCCACTGACATTAGATTGTTCTGTTAAGACCTGAAACAAGCTTCGATTTAGCTGCACCAATTCTCTCAGGAGGGGAAAAAAAGACTATGTGTTAAGGGTGCCGTTGTCCAGTTTGTGGCCTCTGAAGACAAACCCAGATATTAGGAATTTGGCCATAGTTTCAAAGGCTCTATATTGTGTTACTTAAATACCTGTAGGTATCGGTCTTCCAAGTTACAAAACAAAGCACTGCAAATTGCAGAGTGTGATGTGTGCTGCTGTGGTAAGAGGTGAATTGAGTGTGTGGCAATGCCTGTGTGTGCACCACAGCCCCAACCCGATGGCATAAAGCAGCTAAAGCTGCCTCTGGACAAATCCTGTCATCCCCCAGCCACCGAGTTACTCTTGATCTAAGTGTAGTCAGTGATGCCGGGGTGTGCTGTGGAGAGCTGCTGTGAGTCTCTTCGGGTTATAGCTCGGTCAGGGAGCTGTGATGGGAAGGAATCCACCCAGTGACCGTCCTTTAACCTGGTATTGAAAGGCTTAATAAACTTTGTAAGGCTCTGCTCTAGCGGCTGCAGGACCCTGTACATCCTACTGCAACCACCAGCTAAGAGTGCACAGCAGGTTTTTCTGGAAAACACAAGGGTTTAGCCTGCAAAGGATAAACCAGATTTCATCCAGGTTGAGAAAAAAGGGCAAAACCCCTATAACACCTTTTTTTTTCCCTCCTTTTTTTTTTCTTTTTGAATATAAATGGATAGCAGTTCTAGCAAATCAAAGTTACACATAAGCCCCCAAAGCCAATTTTACTTAGGCACAGTCTAGTTTTTAAAGTGCTGATACCTCCTAGTGCCAAATCTAGGTTGCCTCTAAACAGTGTAATGACAACTTAAACTGCTTCAGTCTATAGTTAGATAAAAAGGCTCAAACGCTTTTAAAAGCTTAGTTTGTTACCTTGGAAACTCTGAAAATAGAAAATACAGCCGTGTTATTAATGTTTTCATTTGAAGTGAAGCATTTGAAAAATGCCTTATTGCCTGATATCACTGTTTTTGTTTTTTAGCTGAACTTGTGTATTGTGTCTCACTAGAATTTAGTTCTTTGAGATGCATCTCCTTTTTCAGAGAATGTTTTGTGTGGGAAAGTAGGCAGGGAAGGACTGTATTGGCCTTTTTGGAAGTAAAGGCTAATAGTGGAGAGGCTCCTGTAGTACTGCAGGAAGACAGAACTAGATTCAGTAACTAAGCAGGAAGAAGTGTACAACAGAGTAGTTAAGGCAGGTCCAAAGTCCCATCTCATGTATGTGACTGCTATTGGAGGTCATAGATACCTGGTTTAAATTTTGCAGATTGTTCCTAGGACTAAAATTTTTACAGCCATTGGACCAAAACGCTTAAAGTAAGGCTTTTAATGCCTTACTCTTTGCTGGATGCTTTCAGAGCAGTAGGAATGATCCTGGATTCTTTGCAAAAACTGAGTTGGCAGTACCTGATAATCAATACTGCTTTTTTGCAAACAACCTAAGAGCATAAGTTAGTGGTGAGGAATATTTCAGGCAATTTGTGCTGTTTCTTATAGCCTGTAATCAACTTCAGGGTGCATTGTGGCATTTCCTCAAAAAGAGGGGGAGAAACCCACCCTTGTGCACTCCTGTAGTACCACCAGCTTTAGACAAGAGGCAAGTGTTTAACTTGGACCAGTCAGTCGTGTTCTGACAATGCTGCTGAGGGGTGTGCCACTGAGCATCTTGCTGCATGGCCTTTGCTGTAGTCCTTCCTGAATCTAAATAGCTGTTCTCTTTGAAATTTCAGGAAGATGTTTGTTGGTGGCCTCAGTTGGGATACGAGCAAAAAAGACTTGAAAGATTACTTCACCAAATTTGGTGAGGTAACCGACTGCACGATAAAGATGGACCCTAACACAGGAAGATCCAGAGGCTTTGGATTTATTCTCTTCAAAGAACCTGGGAGTGTTGAAAAGGTGAATTTGAACTTCATATTTTGGATCCTTAACTTTGAGGGGAAACTTTTCAGCTTGAATTAACCATACCAAACTGTCTTTCAGGTTCTGGAACAGAAAGAACACAGACTAGATGGCCGACTAATTGATCCCAAGAAGGCCATGGCAATGAAAAAGGATCCAGTGAAGAAAATATTTGTTGGTGGACTAAACCCAGAAGCTACAGAAGAGAAAATCAGGGAATACTTTGGAGAATTTGGAGAGGTGTGTAATGTTATCCTAGTAAACTCTGAAACATGTTGCTATTTAGTTTACTAATACTTTGGAAGTTTCAAAGTAAATTAACTTCAGATGTATCAAGGCTTCTGTAACTGATCCAGAGGTTTCCCACCTTGAGAGCAAAGGTGGCACATACTACACTAGATGCTTCCAGTGCTACTTGGATACCCTTGCCTTTAACTCAAAAGCATTTTAGCTGATATTAAAATTGGTTTGAAGAGTTGTAAAATGGAAATCTCTGGTCTGAAGGCCAGTGTTAATATAGAAAGACTAATGCAGCTTTGGTGTTGCATAATATGCATAGAGAGGAAAGTTAATAGTTTTACTGTCCCAAATGCCTTGTACTTAAGTGTTCTGCTAAAATACAAGTCTGAAAATAGTATTTCATGTCTTCAGATTGAAGCAATTGAACTTCCAATGGATCCAAAGACTAACAAAAGGAGGGGGTTTGTGTTCATCACTTTCAAGGAAGAGGATCCAGTGAAGAAGGTTTTGGAGAAGAAATTCCACAACGTCAGTGGAAGCAAGGTAGAAACTTTGACTTACAACTTTTTGTCCAAGTTACTAAGCATAATACCACTACATCTGTAACCTGGAAAGGTTTTTGCAGACCTCTTGTGTCAAGGTACTAAATTTACAATAAGGACAGCTTTCAGTTTACCCTGCTGTTGTTTTGCCATAAATTCAGTCACAGATTCTTTGCCAATATTTATGACTTTAAGAATTGCTGTGTTCTAGGGCCTTTTGTATGTAAAGTATCTAAGTGCATTCATTACAAACACATGGAGAAACTGGCTTGTGTAGCAGTATAGGCCTTATCTGTTGATGTGGCTTATTTTCAGCATAGAGCCCTTGCATAAATGTAAGCCTTAGAGACACTAACTTTGTAAGCAGCTGGCTGAAACTGGCTCTGCCTGGCTGGGGGCAACTTCTGGTTTCTTCTCTCAGAAGCCCCTTCCTGCAGCCCCCCTGCTACCAAACCCTTGTCATGTCAACCCACTACAAGGATCCAGAAAGCAAATGTAAACTTTATGGCAACTTGTACCTAGTCAGCTGGTTGTGGGAACTATTGTAAGAGTGGTGTGAGATGCTCTGAACAGCTCACTGCTTATCTGAGGGAACAGCTAATAGAGGCTCATCCCTCAAGCTGATAAGGAGAGGACTGGAGGCAAAGGATGTGTACTGGCTGGAGGTGTCCCTCTTCCTTTGCTCTGAGGCCAATGCTGTCCATACACATAATTTCAAAGCCCTGTTACATTTGGTCATACTGTCTGGCACAGTGACTTAGATTGCACTTAGACTGGTTTTGACACAGCACAAAATAAGCTTTGGCAAATGTAATGCATTGATCAAGTCTGTTTTCAGGAGAGATGAATATCTACATGCCAAGGAAGCTGAGAAATTTCTGTACCTCCTAACTATGGCTTGTTGTGTCATAGTGATAATAAAAAACAGGTTACCTTAAAGGTCCTGTGGTGAAGTACTCCAGGCCAGACTTGCTCAGGTGCTGTTGTTCCTTTTGCAGCAGCAGTAGCTTTCACCTTGGACTGTGCACAGATTCAGGAACCAGGCAGCTGACTGACAGCTTGAGCTGCAGCCTGGGAACCTGCCTTGGAAATGTCAATTCTGGTTAGTTTTTTTTAGCTGTTAGTATTTGATAAGTGATGATTTTAGTGTTGGTAGGGGTACTGTACAGTCCAACCACATGCACAGGAATAGGGTGGGCAAAGGCTGCCCTCTCACCTGGCACAACCTCCAAGACAAGGCTGTTGCTATCAGACTTCACCTGAGCTGCACTGAATGAACAAGGCTCAGTCTTCCTGGCAGCCTACAGGAGTGGTGGCATCAGCACCTCTTCCATGGGGAGACTGATGGTAGGAATAGGCAGAATAAAATGCCCTTAAAGCAGTGGCCTCTTGGAAGGGCTGACAGTGACTTACCTTTGCCCAGGTGGCACAGTAACTGAGACACTTCTGCATTAGCACTGCTCACCTGGCAGGAGCACAGCGTGTCCACCTCCTTTGCCTCCAGAGGAACCTCTGGATTTCCCAGGAGCTCAGGGTGGGTGCTGCTGCTCTAAGACACATTACATACTCTTCCTTTTTTATTTTCAGTGCGAGATTAAGGTAGCACAGCCAAAAGAAGTGTACCAGCAGCAACAGTTCAGCAGTGGCGGAGGAAGAGGTAGCTATGGAGGAAGAGGCAGAGGTGGAAGAGGCGGCGGTAAGTACCACACACACTACTTTAGTATGGACACATTCTAAATAAGTTGTGTGTACTAAAATGGGATTTTGTGGATGGTTTTCCCTTCTATAGCTCAAAGTCAAAATTGGAATCAAGGTTATGGCAATTACTGGAACCAGGGTTATGGGAATCAAGGATACGGCTATCAGCAAGGTTATGGTGGCTATGGAGGCTATGATTATTCAGGATATGGGTATTATGGATATGGACCAGGCTATGATTACAGTAAGTAAAGAGAACTGTATTGGGTATAAGCAAACGTAACTAATTAGCAGTTTAATGCATTTGTTCTCTTGTTCATAGGTCAAGGCAGTGCAAATTATGGGAAGACACCAAGACGTGGTGGTCATCAGAATAACTACAAGCCATATTGATCAAACTTATTCAGGTATGCAGTGGCATGGTCTCTTTTGGAAAATGACTGCATAGGTTTTGTATACAATGCTGTAGATGGATACTTCAGTTCTGTACCAAATTTAACTTTACAATAAATTTCTATGGCCTGTTAAATGTGCATCTTACTTGGAAGAGCTCCCTGGAAATGTTTTACATGTTTAATACTTCAGATAACTAGTTGTCTAGACAGTGTGGTGTGTAAATTTCAGCATTGCTGAAGATATTAATTAATGATTTTATTAATAGGTTAAACTGAAACTGATTTTGAGGGTCTGCTTAAAGCTGCAGCTCTGCATCTAGGGACTGCCTCTTGGAGTTAACTATGGACTCTGCATTACTCCAGTTGTACAGAATGAGATGCATCTTAGGGAACCAGTGTCACTTTCCACCTTTTTATTTTGTATTGTTTTTGTGTCATACATTTCCTGTAATGGAAGTGTTAATTTTACTGTACTTTTTGGTACCTTTTTGGAATCTAATGTATTGTAAGGTATTTTACATGTGTTCTGATTCACCATGACATGGATATTGAAGCTATCCTAGCTTTTGAAATAAAAAAGGCGTAATCTAGTGTCTTGTGCCATTCTTCAGCTTATGTGTTAGTAAAACGCCAGTTCCTGTTCCCAGAACTTAGCTCATGGCAGTACCTTGATAGATGAAGAGTTGTGCTTAATGTTGTTAATCTTGAAACTAGAAGGCTGTGTTGGTAGTTGTGCTCACTTGCAGTTAAGTGGCAGCTGAAGCCTGCAGTGGCTTCTGCCTGGAGGTTGTGGAGGAGAGCTGAGGTGAGGAGCCCCAGCTGTTGAGGCTGTGCTGGTGAGCTGGTGGCTCTGCCCTAGGCAAGCACAGGGGCTCAGTGTAACTGTGTTGGTGTCTGCATTGGGCTCTGCTTGGAGGAGCCAGAGGTGTAGGTCTCAGGTAGGGCTTGGGAGCCTGGACAGCATTGCAGGAGGATGCCAAGAGGTGTGGAAGAAGCTGGGCTGCACTTCCTTCATGTTTCACTGTCTCGAGTCTGAGACTTGTCTACAAGTTGCTAATAGTATGTATATACCTGCCTTGAGAGGCAGGTTGGACAGACATTAAATTACCAATGCAAAGTTGAATTTTTGAAGCCTTTTTGTGTATCAGAAAAGGCTAAAAGAACTTCCACTACAGTTGTGGGTGGAAAAAAACATCTCTTTCTCTAGAGATGAGTGACCAGCTAGAAATAAGCTTTCCTTTTTTGAGTAGTTCACTATTTTAAGGCAGTAACTGTCATGTGATTTGCCTGTCTTGTTGTAGAATAGTCCCAGTCTCAGATTTATAAATAAGTAGCAAGCTCTGCTGCACAAAGTAAACTTCTAATATTTGTTGCAGTGATTAATTTAGGTTTTTTTCCTTTTAAAGATAAAACAGGACAATTTTTTTTCCCTTGTAATAAATTCTCTTTGATGCCCAGAATTGGAATCAAACCAAGTAACTAAGACAAGAAATAAACAGATGTTACTAGTGACCTTTTCAGGTTTTTTAGCAAGGGATGCAGCTATTTCTGCAGGGACTATAATCTGCTGCTCCCTGCTGGCTGTCCTTGAAAAGAAAAACTTGCTTGTAAAGTTAGAATCTCTCTGTAAGACTCTTACTGGGTTAAGTGGAAATCTTGAGCATTAAAAAAAAATGAATCAGATTTTAAATGTGATAGTTGAGAACTTTACAGCTTGACTTGTAACTTCAATCCCAACTTACTGACTTGCAAAAAAAAAATTTTGCAGACCACTGAAAGAAATGAGTACAGTATTTAAAAGTATTACTGTCTCAAGATGTAAAATTTCAGTGCTTTACTCTATTGCATACTTTTACTGGTTTTCCTGTGAAATAAGGGGTAGCAGACTATTTTTCTAGCAATCACCTGGCCCTCCAGTGGGAGGTTGGCACACTACCAGGATCATTCTGCTGCAGTCCTTCTGTGTCCTAGCAAGAGTTTGTCAGCTGGCTGTTACTGTGGTGGATTTTGGAAGTAGGTTCTCAGGTAATGCTTCCTTGACAGGTGATGAGGCCTTAGGCAGAATCTGATGACACTGGTACTTAAATGCAGAGCTGGCTTTTCCCTTTCTTCTTTGTATGAAAAGTTTATGATACAAAGAACATGTACTTGCCTGGTGAAAGCAAAGGCATGTACACAAGGTTGTTGTTTATGGCTATAATCTAATCTTAATTTCCTAATCCTGCTCGGATACTTCTTGAGGACAGACTTTGTACGAACTGGTTTGGGAACAGTGGCTCTCAGCTGCCTGTTCCTCATGCATTTGGTGTTAGGAATTTGGGACTGAAGTTTTTTGACTTAATCTGGTTGCTGAGACTGTTTGTTGAATATAGTGCTACCAGGGACCTTGTTATGACACTGGTGGCTGAGAGTGGTCAGGAGAGCCTGGGAAGGACTGGGTGTACTGGCAGCTAGACTGGTGTTTGCATAGGCAGCTGGAGGTGTAAACGAATGAGGGAACCCCTTGGGTCATCCTAACCTGAAAGAGCATGAATTTAGAAATTGTAGTTTATAGTAGCCATTAGAAGGATACTCCTTTATAATCAGTTTTAGATACAACTGCTTTAAATAAAAGGCAATTCCACACTGCCAGAATTGAGACAAGCTCTTGTAAAATTTATTTCTCCTAAAGATTTTACTAAAAACAAGATAACTGAAAATAACAAAATCAAAGGTGACTTATCTGATCTAAGACATGCTAGGATGAAGATTAAATGTGCATTATTATAGTAGAATAATGTTTCTTAGTAGTAGATCTTGACCATTGTTTGAAACCTATGGAAAGAAAATAATGTCATGTTTTTTTGTAAAAGTATCATTAAAAGAAATCTACTTCATTGCCTCATTTTCACTTACATTATATGTAAGTGTCTTACTAGTACTGTACTTAGTAAGAGCCTTTTTGCATTCTTGGTTTCCTGTAGAGAATAAAAGCATTTTTCTTGCTTAGTTTAGATTACAGACAAGCACATTAAGTCATTAGGCCTCTAAGTTACACTGGCACTGTTAAGTAATCTTTCTGTTCCTAAGAATAAGTAGTATAAACAGCTGTATGTCTTTCCATTAACTTGCTAAATAAAATATTAACACATTTTTCTTGTGCCTGCTATACTAATATTACACTGCACTAAAAGCACATTTCTCCTTAGCTCAGGGCTGTAGCACTGTGAACCTCATGGTGGTTGAGACCACCAGTGATTACAGGATCACAATGATCACATCAGGTACATTCCTGTCTGCTGTCTAGAGTTTTACTAAACATGGGGTTGTCTTTTAGTCTTAGGTTGAACAAGTACTAAATGGACCAAAGGGTGTTGTTATCAAGGTGTAACTCTAAGTGTACACTGTACTCATGAGTGTGTGGCAAACTTAAGTTGCAGATAGATGTCCTCTCTCAGCAACCTATGGAGGGACCTCAACAGATGAGGACTTAGGAGGCTTTAAAGACTTAACAGGACTCAGTCTTACTCTGGTGCCCCCAAACCTCTGACTGTAGGGGTAAATCGATGCTTAAGCCTGAGATACCATCCATGAGCCTGAAATGATCCCAACAAGTAGGGAAAAATGCTCAAGGGAACAGAAGGCAATACTATTTCCAAGTCAGATGTTAAGTAAAACACAAAAGCACCACTTACAGCTCTTCACAAAACTTTTAGCATAAGTGGAGGATCCCAAATTGTGGGATGCAGATGCCCTGACTGGCAGGCAAGGGGAGATCTGCTGAGAGGTACTTATGCAGCTGGACCAGCTTCTGTCTGGAGATAATGGCACTGAGCATAAAGGCTCTGTGTGTTGATGTGCATGTCGTTTGCATGCCAAGGGTTAAACCAGTCACTCTGAGAGCTTCCCAGACCAGCACAGCATGCTGTGGGGGTAGTCATGTCTGGGACATGTTGGACCTGGCTTAGAAGCAAATGAGCACACACACTGTTACTGGGAGTGTCAGCCTCTGATAGAAAGGAGCTGTGAATGCCAGATGTGCACAAGTCTGGGCCATGCCATGAGATTGCCTGAAATTCCTGCAAACTAACTTCAAGTAAAAGCACCTCTGAGGAGGCTTTACTCTGACAATGCCTGTGAAGTTACGTATAGGAATCTTGGCTTTTAAATAGTACTGTGTGACTAGAGATAAATACCTGCTCAGGTAGAACAAGTAGATGTTTTCTGTTGGTTCAGATGTCCTTTTTCCATATCTGGAGAGACAATAAGCAACAATTTAGCAAAGTCACGACTTTGAGACAAGGCTTTGTACTAACTTTGTTAGTGCTAAGTGTATAGAAATTGTATAAAAAGCTAAGTGGCAAAGGCACACAGATTATGGCTTTTGAGAATATTTGGACAGTTTTTACCAGCTGCCCTTGTTCAGATAGGTAAACTCTTAAACCTCAGCCAGAGCAAAGCTGTTTTAAGAGGCATGTGCTGCATCTGTGGAGGAAATAGTTTTGTTAGAAAACTTCAAAACAGAGTAATTTAGAAGAGAAGGTTCACCATCTGCCATCTTGGCTGTATTGTGCCTATTTTGCCTTTGAGGCAGTTCAACAACCACCCTCTATTTTTGAGGGTTTTGATCAGTTCTACCTGTTAGTATCTTGTCCATTGTTTCCACAACAAATTTTGCATCCTCCATATTGAAGCACATTGGGGGCTTGAATTTCAGCACATTTCTTCCTGGTCCATCTGTACTCAGTAGAATATATTCTTCCTTAAGTCTGGAAAGAGCAATAACAAAGAATGATTTTTACCTTTGCATGTAGTTCAGAAGAACTTGCAAGCTCCAGCATGGAGGCTGTCACACAGTGCCTTTCCCCACTGACTGGTTTTTTGGCCAGATTGTTGTATTGTAGTTTGTAGTTGTGTCCTTGCCTCCCACACTGAGGAACTCCATGACTGTCCCATGTACCTTGTTATCAGATACTCTGCTTCTGCTGGGGCTGGGGTCCTTTCTGCTTGGTCCTTGATTAAGTCCACTCCAATGAATAAGCCACAACCCCTTTAAAAGAAATAAAACCAGTCACTCTGTGTCAGAGGAAGGAACTGCAAGTGAACTAAAAACCAGGTTTTGGTAAGACCAGACCTTAACTGCATGAGAGTTACCTGATGTTTGGCTACTGATAGAAGAGGTTTTGCTGTTTTGAAGAAATGTGGTAATACAGTATAGACTTCTGTCTGCTTAGAATGGCAGCACAAGACAGGATGTTAAGCATGTTTTCCATCTAGCTCATCACTTTTGTACTTTGTGCACTTGACATAAAAGTTCAAACAGGAAAGTGAACTCCTCTAGTAGCTAATAAATTGATAAAACAGTACTGACCCAGTGGCAAAGTATAAGAGACTTTTGATAAGCTAAAGATTAAAATAATCTAATGTACAGCAGGCTGTTTATTTTTGCTGAAAACACAAATTTAATTTCTCAAAACATCTGTTGGACTGAGCTGTTTGACTGCACCAAATAAAAAAGTAGCTAAAAATGTAAAGAAGGCACTGATACCTGACATCACCAATGATGGGATGCTTGATTTGCTGCTCCTTGAGTAGCTTCATCAAGAAGTTGCCTACCTCTGTGGCATGAGCCTGAAGGTGTTCCTTCTCAATCACATCTAACACAGCTAATCCAATCGCACATGAAACAGGGTTTCCACCAAACTGAGCTCAGGAAAGGAGCACACAGAGCCAGGGAAAGGGAAGAGAGATGCAATGGGGTCACTGAAAGTGTAGCCTCAGTGATACAATGAGCATACTACCACTTTTATCAGATGGAGTCAGTAAAGAGTCATATATCAGAAAGACAGAGATAGATAGAAATAATACAGTAACACAGTTACTGTTTAGTAACTGTGTGATAAATATTAATAAAATATTACTAAATATTAATAACAACACTGCATGATTAATTTTTAAGAGAGTTTGGGCAGCTCTTTACTTACTGTATTAAAATACTCCACTCCTGTGGCTGCAAACGTTTCTGCAATTTCCTTTGTTGTTGCCACACAGGCAAGAGGGTGCCCATTTCCTATTGGTTTCCCCATAGTGACAATGTCAGGTATAAAGTCTTCTCCCTGAAGCTGGAATGCCCAGAAGTGCTTCCCAACTCTGCCAAAGCCAACCTGAATTTCATCAGCAATAAATACACCTCCTGCCTTATGCACATGCCTGTAACAGAACAGATTTTACTGTCTCTTAAGAGGAAAGAGAACGTAATATTTACTGATTAAGAACATGCAGAAAGCATTAGTTGGCAAACTTTCAGGAAACAAACTTGTACAGGCCTATGTTCTAGATCATGTGTTTAAAAACAGGTCTTTGCCATACAAAGTTCACATTCTAACATGAAGGCTTAGGTAGTTTCCTGCCTATCAGGCTATTTATTACAGCAGGCAGAGAAGTTCTCTCTTATCTATATTTAGCAAGTATGTTAAATTAAAAAGCTAAGGTAATAAATGACACTTACTGTGCAACCTTTTGAAAATAACCTGCTGGTGGAATGATTTGACCTCCCACGCTTGGTAGAGATTCAACAAAAAATGCAGCAATCTGAAACACAGGTAGCATGTGATGTTTGAACAGAGTAGAGAAACTTGTGGAGCAAGCTCTTTGTCCTTAGATGGTTTTTGCATTATTATGTGATCTTTTCTTTTTGACAAGCCCATACCACTTAGCTCAGTAACCCTAAATGGCATTGACAGTCAGGCACATTCATTTCTAAGGCAAAACAAGTGGTTAAGAAAGTAACTTTTTACCTTTCTGCCTCTCTTATGTGCACGCTCAATAATATTTTTCACTTCATCAGCATAAGCTGTCACTGAATCTTCGTGGTCTTCTCTGTAAAGTCCTCTGTATGTGTCTGGAACAGGAGCCTATGCAAAGGAACAATACCCTGTATTCAATATATCATAAATATAACTTCATTAAATTGACAGGTAATTGATAGATATAGGCTGAAGTACATACCACGTGGACCCATTCCTTTTGTCCTTCTAGATTTCTGAATTTATATGGGCTTATGTCAATCAAAGATGTCAGATGTCCATGGTAAGCACTTAAAAAACAATTGGCAGAACTAAACAGTAATTTCCTTAGTATCAAGAGTTCTTCAGGATTAGCATTACAGATAGTGAAGAGTATCTAGGTTCTGTCCCTTGGTAGGAAATAGTCACTTAAGCTGAGCTCTGCAGTTTCTATCAAGCTTAGTACTTATGTGGATTTTTGTTGGTGTATCTGAATATAAGGGATGCAGAAGGACAGGACTGGTCACTGGTGTGCCTGCACTGGTGACTGGAATCACAGCAGGGTAACTCAGGAGCAGTATTACAAGACTGCAGAAGAACTGGAAGGGCCTATTTTTGAATATCCTCCAACGATGGAGCTGCCAGTGTCTGTGGGCATCCTATTCTAATATTTGACCATCTTCATGGTAAAAGATTTCTTCCTATGTCTCATCAAAATTCCTCAGGTTTCAACTTCTGTCTTAGGTCTTCTTTTTGTCACTACACATCTTCAGGCCTGGCTCTTATCTTTTTTGCTCCTTCCCTTGGGACAGCTGTAGTTGCAGTAAGATCTCCCTGGCTGTCTCTTGCAGCTGAACAAATCCAGTCCCTCTTACTCCTGTGGCTCCCTACCCACTGTGCAGGTCACTGCTGGCCTCCCTCCAGCTGTCTCTGTACTGGGGAGCCCAGCCATAGTTCTCTGAGCTGCTCTCACAAATACTGAACAGAGAGAAAAACTACTCCCCTCAGCTTCCAGGTTAGTCTTTCTACCACAACAGGATTTCAGAAATGCTCTAAGCATGGGCTGAAACTGAGCCTTGTACCCCAAAGTAGATAAAACTGCCAGTGCACTTACTGATCTAACACGATGACATCCTCATGTTTTGTGTACTGTCGTGCCAACCTCAGGGCAAGATCATTAGCTTCAGAGCTGCAATTGAAAAATTCAGTAAATGTTTCACTGAGGATATGTCCTGAGTTCTGAAAACTGAACCTCCCTCGCAGTGCTGTCCGTGTCTGCAAAGAACAGACAGAACTCAATGCATGTTTTGCTCAGATCCCTTAGGAATTGGCACCAATTAGGCAGGAGTGCCCACCAGAACAGAATCCACCTTAAAAAGCTCAGTGCAGAAACTACTTTGGAAGCAGTTTGGGGTTTTTTTTCCCAGCTGTACCTTGCTTGAGATTATGACCCCTTTCCCCCTACCAGCAGAAATAATGCATTGGTACATTTAATTTTGGTTATAACTCCCAAGTCAGAAGACAAGTCAGACCAGAAACTAATACAGTAAATATTTCCATTGCTGTTTTGTAGTCCAAGGCATTATAAATAGAATAAACCCCTTCTTAAATAAAGCACTAGTTTAGTTCCCGGGTAGAGAGCTTGCTAAGTGCAAACCTCAGTCAATGAACTTCTGAAAATAAGCATTTTCTCTGAAAACCAGCACCCCAAACAATGTCAGTATGGAGTCACCCACCACACCATGCAATTGGCTGTTGATAAGCAAGTGTTGTACTTGTTTGTATATACCCAGTAAAACCCCAGTATCAATTCTGACGTACCCAACTTACCCAGAATTCAAAAAATAGAAGATGCATAATTTCTCAGGTAGCGTTTTTGAAAGTCTCTCTGCATAATCAACCAAGTTGTCATGAAGATAGCGAGAATTTGTATTTAACAATTGATTCTGTTCATGGGCTGCTTTAACTATATCGGGGTGACAGTGCCCAACTGCAAGAGAATGTGGAGAGTGGTTTGAGAGTTCTTCCCTGCTGCCCACATTGTTCATTCACATACCAACTTAATACTTTTATGATGACTGTAATTTCCTCAGTGGGGCCTTAATGATATTGTCAGCAGAAGACAATGTTGGTACACCTTGTAAAAACATGTTTTTGCCCCTCAGAAGGTCTGAAGTTGCCTGCTACTGTCCTTTAAGATTTGTAGTTAGTACTGAGAATTGACATGTTGAAACAAATAGTGTCTGATTTAATACTTAGATTTAGACATTTACATAATTTAGGAGTTTGGGAACGTGTTTTACCATCAAAGAAGTACTAGTCCTGGTAGGGCTTAGGTTTGAGAGTTTTCAAATACTGTAAGAAAGCAGCAATTACTCAGTAATACACAATTAAGGCACCACACTGAGCAGTAGTCCTGTGACTGTACACTTATCAGTAACTTTTACAAACACAACAAAATGTAATTTGTTAGTTTTACAGGGAGGTGCTTTACTTGAGCTTCCATGGAAAAAAATCTGAATGTTTTAGATATGTTTCTAGGAAAACAGAACAGGGAGCAATTCTGGAGAGCACATTTACACACAAAGAAATTCAAACAAACCATATTCCCTGGAACTACAGGCTCAAGAAAGATTCCTTCCACTTTTCCAATTAAACACCCCCCCCCCCCAGCACAGTGGAACAGTGGCAAAAGTACTGATTGTTCCTTGTTCTGCTTAGAACAACACAGCATCAAATAACATTTGACTTTAGCTTACCGTGAGCAACGTTGTTTATGCAGTCAAGGTATTGTCTTCCATCCTCATCATACATATATTGGCCTTTTGCCTTCACAATCTTCACCGGATCATTAGAGAAAAACAGCTTGCAGGAAGACCTGTAACAGGCATCAGAAAGCAAAATAAATCTTAGTGAGTTTAGTTTATCCTGCTGGTGATATTTTCAGTTCAGTCAGTTAATAAAGAGACAGACATTTCCCGTCTCTGTGGGCATGTGCTGTCATCCTGCTTCTGGCCCCTAAATGAAAGGCCTTGGGCTCTAAAACAATTCAGATTTTGTTTAGATTTACAGGGAAAACCCCCAGAACTGAAAATCCTTCTCTAGAAGTCTAGCCACAGCACACAACAGAACTCACCTCTGTCATTTCATCCTGTCTTTACTGTGACTCCTTACCTTACTCTGCCCTTCTCGTTCTGAAACCCTCTTTGGTGTCTCTTATCTTGTAATTGTTTTTATGATGTTCTTGCTATTGCCAAGGTCCTGATTTTCCAGAGAGTTTGGTGCAGGTGATTTTTACAGCTGTATAAAGCTTCACTTACCTTATTTAAAACACTCAGTGATATTATAAGGCTGAGTCTGCTTAAGTGCATTTGTTTTATTTCACTTTTTAAACCGACTTCCAAACAAGTGAAATTGAGACGTCTGTCAAAGTAGGAGCTGCAGAGATTTGACTCTGAATGGCAATGCCAAACTTCCATAGTGCATTTACTAAAAGATTGCTTATACAGAAATGATTTGACTGTGATTACAAAGCTATTGTCAAATGGACAACAAAAAACAATGATACAGTGAACAGCTGCCTCACTATCCCTCCCTTACAGGAATCCAATACTCTCTGTGTGAGCTGGCACAGAATGGTAAAACAGTCGGGGTTTCTTTTGTTACCCTGACTGTTCAAAAGATGCTAAGAAAGTGCTTCCAGAGGCTGGGTCTTTGTCACCAGTGGTAGGGCAAAGCACCTGGAAAAAAGATTAAATACCTGGAGTGGTATTTTTCAGGTGTGTGTAACTGGCACATTTCTAATTCCAGCATTTACTTTCAGCCCAACTTCTGGATTTATAAAACACGTAAAAGTAGCCTTATAGTTTTTTAATATATATGATATGAAAGTATTCCTAAAGTTAAATACAGTTGTGTGCTGCCTTTCCTGGTGGTCATTTACACAACCAAGACTTTTTTAGGTTGGTTAAAAAACCACCAAGTAATTGGAAGTTTGGAAGTGAGTCCTGTACTCCACTCTCTCAAAGTGGGCAGCAATATTTTGTTAATTATTTGTTAACACCACGTTTTTGGTGTACTAAGTTTTCTCATAGACTGGCTGTAACAGCAGGGGAGCCAAAGCCCCTCTCCCGGCCCAGCACGGCCTGGCAGCCCCAGCCGTGCTCCGCCGGGCTCGCAGGAAACGCTTTCTAAGCAGTTTAGAGTCTACACCGGCACGCTCGGTATCATACGGGTTTTATACTTGAGTTTCGTAATCCCCCTCCTTAAGAAAGGCTAATTACCGTTAATTACCCACGGTAATTACCCCGGTGCAGCGGTGCCGGGCTCAGCGCGGCCCCGGCCATGGCGCTGCCGCGGGCTCGGCCCCGCTCCCGCAGCCACGTCAGGCGGCAGCGCCCGCCCGTGCCGGGCCCGCCCGCAGCACTCACCCGATGAGCCGCCGCCGCTGGGACAGGGTCTGCTGCCGGGAGCGCGGCTGGGCCGCCCGCATGGCCGGGGGACCGGGCCGGGCCGGGCCGGGCGAGGACGGAGCAGAGGGCAGGGCAGGGCAGAGCGGGGCAGAGCGGGGGAGCGGCCGCCTCCCGCGGGGGCCGGGCCGTGAGGGGAGGGCGGGCCCGGGACTCGGGCACTGCCCGCCCTTATCGCCGAGCACAGCCCCGGCAACACCCCGGCACGGCTGGGGCGGCCCAGGGTCGGGAGCGGGTGTGAATCACCTGGAACTCACCTGGCCGCGGGGATGGCGCTCCCCTCACGGGCAGCAGCGCCCGGCGGGGTCCCCTCAAACCACTCACCTCACACACCGCCGGGTTCGGAGCCGCATCCAGCCCCAGGTCCCTCTGGGTTACAGCCTCTTCAGGACCATTAGTGCAGCTATAGCACTCTTCTTTTGAAATACACGCCGAGGAAGTGTCTTTTACGGTTGAGAATAATTTGAGGGGTTAGCCTGGGTGTTAGAAGTGAAGTAATTGTTCAACACGTGCTTGACTATTTAAGCAAAAGTAAAACCAACCATTCATATGTTGTACCTCTGTGTTTGGTCGGTGGCAGATAAAAGCAGACCTGACAGATGACTCCTTAAAAGCCAATCCTAGGACAGGCAGTAGTTGGGATTAAAAGAGGAAATGCTGTCGTCAGATTAGAATGGTTATTCCTCTGTTCCTGTTTGACTGGAATTACCTAAAGAAAAACAGGGAGATAACCAGAAGGGAGGTTCTGGGATGGGTTTTCTGCTGCTGTGTAGGTGTTGTATTCCATGATACAAATTCATGAACTTAGCCAGATTCATTCTAAAAAATGCCACCTTTTTTCCCTTCCAAGTACCTGTTCACATTTTTTTGCTGACAACATCTGTTATGATGTTTTTCTAAACAGAGCAGACTTTTAAAACGACACTTGACAGACTTTGCTGACTAGCTATAGCCACCAAAATCATCTCTAGTCACAACTACTTGATAAGCACAGGAGCAATTTAAACTTTGTGTAATATGGAGAATGCTAAACCAAATTGCTATGCACTTAAAAGTTAGATTGAATTTAGGAAGTCAGACCCAGTTGTTTCATAGAAGTCAGGTTTAAGTAACAAAAGACAGTGGAGAAAAATATAATAATGACTGTTAATCTTTATTTGAACTCTTGTCTGGTTAAGATATTTACTGGCTATTTATAATAACAACCTGAACATTTACAATTTGGAAAGTTTACTCTTGGTTACAAATGCAGAGTTCATTATACATATTCACACAACTGCAAAAGTAATCTGTACAGAGAGACCATTTTTAAAAATCTAGTCTTTGCTTTTATTAAAAAAAAAAGCACAAGAAAAATTATTTTTTGAGGTCTCAAGGTAATGTATTGTCCATTACAGCTTTAAACTAGAAATACATGATGCAGTACTAATTAATACCATTTTAACATGTTAAAACAATGGATAAGAAATACTGTTATTAATGCCTTCATTTTTAAAGTAGTTGTTCCCCAAAGAAATGAGTAAATAGAATACTTTTCATGGCACATACATGATTAAAAAAAAATCACAAAAAGTTTGCAAGTAGAGGTGTTAAGTACATTTTCTGTATTTTTAATATCTATATATAGATTTAGTCAGCTTTGTATAGAATACCATGTAAATACATTCAAAACAAAACTAATTTTGGCAAGGTGTCCAAACTGCACACACACAATCAGCCCTTTCTCCTCTGAACAGCCTCCCTGGAGTGATGCAACCACTCCCATAAATGAGGGACACTTGCATAACGTGGTAGAGGATTAAACTCTATCAGCATAATTTCAAAACAAATATGGGCAGAGAAGGCACACATTGCATGTATTTTTCTACAAATAAGTAACATTTTCAGTCAGATTTTAAGTAGCAGCAGGTACAGTTTTTCAAATGTTAGTGTACATGCAAGTTTTGTAATATTTCTATGTCCAAAGTAAGGGATATAGAATGAACATAGAGCAGGTTTTGACTGTGGTATTTTGTGCTGAACTTTCCTCATACTGAATTTTTTTGATTGGATTTTTGGATAGCAGAAAAAGAACTCCAAATAGTAACACAAAAAATAGCTATGTTATGAAATTGTCTGTAAAACTGCACTCTATGAAACAAACCAGCAAACACAACAGGACTCCAGCTCCCATTCTACGTGATGGCAGTTTACTACCTCTTGTACTAAATTCACAAAATTCAGTGGGTAACGTGGGTGCCTTTGCTTTGCAAAACCAGGTCCTAATTTTTTAATGTAATTGCAGAAATGCGAGTTTGATACAGACTTACCTGCACTTCATAAATTTGTGTAAAATACACTTTCCAAATGCAGTATTTAACAGTATATAAAAAAGCAGCAAGGGGTGTTAGTGTCCTTTACAGATACTTGGGCCATCTCCATTTTAAGTTTCTGTTCATTATCTACATTATATAAGAAACCACACACTGACACACATGTGAGTGACTGTTCCATGAAACTATGCAACTATGAGGCAACTTAACAAACAGGAATTAATTGTTGTCCTAAGACATAGGAAAAACACAAAATGTTACTAATCTAATTCTTATTCCGCTCTCTTGTCAATAATTCAACTTCTTATGCATGGAAAACTCAAGTTTCCCAGCTTTCCCGTGGTTTCCCCCAAGCTCTCTCCAGTAGTATACAAGAAAATAGTCTATTAAAGTCCTTCCCCCATTCATTTCTAAGTGTCAGGTTTTCAGCACTTGCTTTAGCTGCAGGTTACACAACAGTTACACACCCCTTTTAAGCACATGGAAAAGTTGCAGTAGCTCACCTGGGCATGTGAAAATACTTAATTTTTAGCTTACAGATATAAACGATCATCAGGGAAAATAAAGCTTAGGAAATGGATTTTTTTACTCACTGGTTTTTACTGCTTCAGTCTGCAGTAGATTCCCTGAAGCAGAGCTGTGAAGTATTTCAAACAAATTCACGTAGTTCAAACAAATTATGGCCAGGTTCAGTGCAGTGCCAGGGACACAATTAGAAGGCAGGTGACTCCTCCAGCAAATGACACTGAGACTGGACTAACTAGAGTGACCAGGTGTTTCCCTCTGCCCCCTCCTTTTCGTGGAAAAAAAAACTGAACAGAAAAAACCCAAAACAAAACCCCATAAATTAAAAAAAAAAACCTATTGCAAAAGAGTCCAAGAAATATTCTTACATAAACACTGTCCTGTAAGGTTGCCAAGGTCAGTTTGTGCCACAGTCATTGCCTGAGTTGAGCAAAAGTGTCTTTAGGCCTCTTGAAATTATGCAGGTATTTCATTCCTCTCACTTAAAAATCTCCCTGGTTATAAACACCAGGAAGGCTGGCTGGGCTGCTCAGCATGTCAGCAGGTAATGAAAGGTAAAACTCAGGAGTTCCAAATTAACTTGAGGTTCTACTCCAGCCCTGGACACCTGCTGAGGACACACTGAGCTCTGCTAGAGCACATTGAAACCAAACTCACCCCACATACCTGCAGTATTTGTCCAGGATAAGTAGTTTGGGGATGTTTCAATTTTTACATTTTTTCTTAGTATTTTTGCATATCTTAACTAAAAATCTGTTTTCTCTAAAGAAAATAATTCCAAGCTCTCATGCTCAAAATTTTAAAAATGGAAACATGACATGTAACCTACTACAGGTAGATTTAATTTGTTTAATTCTTTAAATTATCTGGGCAGCAGTGGGACTGAAAAAACAAGTGTGAGAATATGATGGTATTTCCCAAGAAAGAAATACCAGCTTTGGAAAAAACAAAGTTTCTATCTGTGTACTGCTGTTTTACAAATATCAATTCAAACCACAGAGTTATGCAAAAGTCGTGCCCATCTCTCTCTGTACTGCCAATTAAGGGACAGTTTCACAGCATAAAATTTGCATAAATTTGTATTAAAATATTTAAAAATATCTCCTCTAGAGGGCAGCATTGAATCACCATTCACTGAGCAGGAAATCTGTGCTCTGATACACCTTTATATACACATTATATTGACAGGCTAAGGAGGCACAAGGGGAGTTATTTATCAGTATAGAGCTGGAAATTTCTGCCCTCTTATAATTTGAATAAATTTTTTAAAAATAAATTTTATTATTAACTCTAATTATTCGTGCATTACAGTGGGTTCTTTCATTCTTGCCCAAGAGCCTGCTACGTTTGGCTGACTGCAAAACCATATCTATAAAAATTTAGCCTGGTTAGTGGGTTACTATAATAATCTTAAAACCGCAGGTCAACCTGTGTCATTCTCTGTGGATTATTTTGCATCATTGCATGGGATTCTTGAGCTGCTGAAACCTTCCATGTGTTTTGCTGGTTTGCTTAAGAATTTAAAATGCTGAATTTATGAAATTACAGAAGACAAAAGCTCATCTAAATGTTTTACCTGTTGGTTTCCTAAAAAGAAAACACATCAGAAAGTTGCTTACCATAGAAGAAACATTCTTATTTTTAAATACACAGGAGAAAAATCCTTATGGAAATCACCATTCTATATACAGCAAGTGTCAAAAGCAGTGAGTACAGGACTCCTCCATGGGAATAAAACAAAGCACGTGGCAACATCTTGATGATTTTTTTTTTAAAAGTAAAATCCTGGTTCATTGACACTTGGAAACAGTTCCATCTTGGAGTCAGATCAGGATTTCTCTGCCACCTGTTTCATAATCCAGAGAAATATTCCTGAACTCACTGGCCAAGCCACGATTCAGCTCTTAATTAATCTCGCTTGTCCCCATCAGCACAGGCCAAATCATCAGGTTCATGCTCTGGCAAGGGCCCTCTTGAGCTGCCAGCACACTCCCAGCACTGCTGGAGTTATTCTCCCCCAAATCCATTCTCCCCAGAAGCTTTAGGGAGTGCTCCCCATACTTAGAGTTGGGTGCAGCATCACCACTCCTGGGGCACCAGGACTGACACAGCCCCCACAGCCAGAGTCAGTCACGTACCACATCTGCCATGTCTCGTGGCAAGGCAGCCCTGCCTGCAGAGCTTCGTGGCTGAAAAACCTTCTCAGGGGTTTCAAGTGAGCTCTTGTGCCCTAAGGATTCAGTTTGGGAACTTTGCTTCCTGCAGCGTGTTAGAGAGAGGATGTTGGTAGCAACTGGAAAGATAATTGTCAGCCACAATTTTAAATAGAACAAGCCTTAAAGAAGGCTGCTTGTCCTCTGCTCCCGGGTAGCAGGCAGACATGGTTAGCTTAACCTAATGGAAACCACCATGCTTTCACAGGCATTTTAATTAGGGAAAGGAATTTTGGTTTGTAAACTAGAAAACAGAAATAAATTTGTCTGAGTTTCAGGTTCCCCCAAGACCAGTAACTTCAGTGTGTTACCCAGAATGTCTGTTGATGAATCCGTGAAGTCAATATACCAAATATTTTAGTGATCAAGAAAAATCAAGTTCAGGTCTCAGACTGACCCACATTTCATAAGCATTAGCAGCCTCCCTGTCAATCATCCTTATTGCTACTGACATATAGTGGTAACATTTTGCTGCACTTAAGAATTGCTGTAAAACAGTCTCACATTCTTTCCAACCAGAGGGGAAAACAAGAGAGGTTTCCTGGGGAAAAAAATGCCCTGTGCTTTGTGAGAGACTGAGAGCATGACTGAGTTGGAGCAAGACTGCCAGTAATACCTAAAAGTAAAATTTGTCTTTGTGAGCTATTTGCAAACTCAAAAGTATTCAAAAAGACCCACATAAACATTTTCATCTGGAAGGAGAAAATAATCAACTGATCTGGCATGAAGTTGCTGAGCAAAGCACATCTTTTTTTAACTCATTGCAATAAGATCATGACTGTTCTGTATTTAACAACCTACTCTTCTGGATATGCGTGTGTGTGGAAGGCACATGGAAGTCTAAACAGATTCCCTCTTACACTCTCTGCAATCCATAGAAAACCCAACAGTCCCTCTAATACAGTCTGTTGCTCTGAATGATATGATTGATAATCACAGAATGGTTTGGGTTTGAAGGAACTTTAAAGGTCATCTAGTTCCAACCCCCTGCCATGGGCAGGGAACCAGCTACACTCAGTTCAGAACATAAAGGTTAAATACATGATCTCAGCTGAGGACCAGGAGGGACTTCAAGTGCTGATCAGAACTTCAGCCCTGCCTGGGGATCCATTCCCTGCTCTGCTCTCAGGAGCTCTGCTCTCCACAGAGCTCCACAGCTTTGGTGGTGGAAGGGGTTGGTAGAGGAGATGTACCACCCACAGGCCTTGGAGACTGGTTAGTTCCTCATAGCCAAAGTGGCAACAGCATACAGCAGGATCCGTACCTGCCAGCATTCCTGGTGGGAATGGCAGTGGCAGGAGTCCAGAGAAGTGACTGAGCACAGATGGCTGATCTGTACAGGGGCAGTAAGTCAGATGTCCTGAACATCCCTCGCTGCTGCAGGTGCACGGATGAACCAACCCAAGGGTATTTGCCTGGGAGTTTCCAAAGGTGAGCACCAAAACGTTTGGCTGCTGAGGTGTGGCACTGGTGGGTGTTGGATAGCAGGTGTAGTCCCGTGCTAGGAAAATAATTCCAGCCTTCCTTGAGTGGTGTGGAAACGCTGTGAGTGGTCAGGCTGTGCCTCAGGGATGGGGAATAAGCACCCTGGTTCCGAGGTTTAGGTGATTCCAAACGAGCTCTTCCTCCCTAACAACCAATGTCCCGGGTGCTGTGGCAGCAGAGCTCTGTGCTGGGAGGGGGACGGTGAGGAGCAATAGGTAAAGCACTATTCTGGTATTCTGTATCAATGTTTTGCAGGCCTGGCAGTGGTCACAGTTGATGCCTACAAGCACTGGATATTCCACAAGTTGAAGACGGAATACTGACTTGTTTACCTGAAGATAATAGGACTTCGGGGTATTTCCTCAGAGAAAATATAAATTTTAATATAATTTCATAAGCTTTGGAGGTTAGCTTGTCTTGTAGCTTCAGTGATATCAAACTTCTTCAAGTAGGAGCTAGATAGAAAGCTGTTTAGTTTTTGCCAGCGTATGTAAAACAAGACTTTTCTATCTGCATTGTAGATTGTTTGTGGACACTTCCAGATTCTTGTGCTTTCTGCAGTCATTCTGGGGACTGAACTCTCATTGATACTGAAAGAGGTTCCGTGATCAGGACACGGGCAGGAATTTGAGTGTAGAAGCCCACAGTGTGGTTTGGAGTAGTGAATTGCTTTTAGTTTGGAGATGACTGTGGCAGATGGGAAGAGCAACTGTACATTAAGGGAACAATTACAGATCTTCCTGGAGACATCAATGAGAGATTTGCCTTCAACCTTTCACAGAAGATTTTTTTAGCTTTAATTTGGGACAATAAAGGGGTTTTTCAAAAGCACTAAAAACCAGTGGGAGCTTGTTAGCTGCTCCTTATGCCTTTAAAAACCCCTACACCAAAAGTGATAGCTAAGAACATGAAATGGAAGTAAATAAAATGCATTTTCATTGCTGTTTTGAGTTACATAATTCTTGTTTCTTGATTTGTTAGTTGATACGAATTTACATGGATTTAATCTATATGGTGACCAAGAGAATGGTGAGTAACTGGTGAAAATGCCAAGTATAGCCACAAGTGATGTGTAGGTGTAGACCCTAAGCAGCCAACAACAACAGGTAACAAGTCCACTGCCTACAGCCCTTAAGTCTTCTGTGTCCACACCCACCAAGGCAGATGGGCAGTGCAGCATCGACCAGCACACAACACACCCTCCCAGCTAAAGGGATGAGCTCAAGGACACCCAGGATCCAGTCACAGGTAACCCACAGACATCACTCAGCCTGCACGGAGCACAAAGCACATTCCCACTGTTCTTCAGAACACTGGAGCAAGAATTCCTGTAGCACTAGGTCAGCTTGTACAGGGCAGTTGCACCTGGACAGTCACATCCCTCTCTCAAGCCCTCTCTGGCAGTAGCTGCAGTAAGAGTTGCAGCGAAGCAAGAATTTAACAGAGGTTTTTGAATCTACTCAGGGCACCAAAAATGACTCCCTTCTGTATTCTTTAAGATCAAGGCCACAGAGAACCCTGATATCATCTGTTTGATATCGTGGTCAGGCTCTTCATTTCACCTAAGACGCCCGCACAGAACCCAGCAACTTGTCTGGGGCTAAAGTATTTCCTCCAGAAATGAACTGTTAAATCAAAAAGGCATTAAGGTGATGGGGATTACATCACTGGCCTGGTTGGGATTAATCAATCTCACCAATAAAAATCCACAGCTTGCTTATTTGAGTTTGTGTAGCTTCAGCTTCTGCCCGTTGGATGAATATTTGTACATGTTTCTCTGTTCAGTTTAAGAACTTGTTAATAGAAAGTATCTCCTCCCTGTAAAGGAATCTGGTTGCCTCTTGATCTTCATTGTAAGCTGAACAGACTCGGCTGTAAGCCATCCTTTTCCTCTCTGAAATAATTGTTTATGGCTCTCTACTGCACAGCCTCTGTTTTTTTCAACATCTTAAAAAATGGGAACTGAGGAATAGTTATTAATC
Source organism: Manacus candei (assembly GCF_025592945.1). Classification (NCBI taxonomy): domain Eukaryota; kingdom Metazoa; phylum Chordata; class Aves; order Passeriformes; family Pipridae; genus Manacus; species Manacus candei. The sequence continues at coordinate 14,406,488 of NW_026138085.1, read as the reverse complement.
GATCTTGCAGTGGCATATGCAGATATCAAAATAATAATCCTCTTATTCATTGCCCTGCTCTGCATGGGATGTGCCTGAGATAGTTTAAAGAAAGAGACTGAAAAGGGGGAGAGAAGGAAGAAGACAAGAGAAGTGTGCAGAGTTAGTTTACAGTTAAAACCATGTAAACCAAGAAAAAATAAAAAGTAAATGAAACCCACAAAACAAGACAATTAAATACTCCAAACTCCCAAGTTCTAGGAATCCCAACAGCAAAATTATGTGCTCTGTTGTTTAAGAAGGGACTTCAGCAGAGCTCTCCCTGTCCTGCAACTCTCTGCACTGAAAGTATTGCCACATTTTTTTGTTTGGAAATTCTCCAGCGGAGGCTTCCTGGGGAATTCAGCTTCCACAGTAACAAAGTGCTGGCACATCTTCAGGCACAGACCCCAGAACAGGACCCAGAGGTGCTTCCCCTTGAGGGGAAAAAAGCTTCTCATGGTTGTAGAAATAACCCTAGGCAGTCAGGGTTGTTGTGTTCAGCCCCAGAGCTGCTGTTTCCACCCCGGCAGCAGCGACAAATGGAGCTCGGCTTTGTCTCCTCTGCAGGTTGCAAGTCCTTCTCCTGTCTGACCAGACAGAGTTTACAGTAGCTCTTCCATTCTCAGGGCTGCATCCTCTTTTTCTTTGTTTTCAGCCAGGTTCTTTCACCCTTTCAGTGTGCATGTGCAATGCAGATACAGAGGTGAGAGCCAGACTAGGACAGGGTTTACTCCATGCGATGAGGCACACGAGCAGCTGGCTCAGTCCTGTTAGTTCACACAGCAGCACGAGCAGTGAAAATACTGTTCATTCCCAGCTACTGGTAGCAGTACCTTTATCAAATCCTGGTGTTACCATGCGTATTTTATGGGTTTGGGAGCTTTACAATATTTTCCAAGTCCGTAAATGTCAGAATCCAGTATAAAAAAAGGTCAATATATTACTGTCGAAAGTTTTTTTTTTCCTTTTTTTATACAAAAATTAAAAAGATCAAAATATATCACATTATTTACATATTGTGCTTCATGCTTAGGGATCACTGAAAAAGAACACACAGACAAACATTTTAATCAGATAAATGCTCCATTCCTTACACTTACTAATCTTACTGTTATTATTATAAGGATTGGCATTCAAATTTCTTTTAATATTAACAAGACATCCAAATGACTTACACATAATTAAAAACTTTGATGTACTGAGGGTGTGCTCACATTCTAACTGAGGGTTTGCAACCAGTTAGTAACATGCTTGCTGTTAACTCCCAACTACATCCACATACAACTGGGCTAGTAATTCCTCTCAGCTTCAGTGTCATACCCTTGTCAGAGAATGAGCATCCTCCTGCAAGTCTGAATTAAATCCTCATGTCCCAGTGGACACATCTTTCCTCATTCTCCCAGGCTGCATTAGCACATAACACCCCTGGCTGTTCTGGGTGCAGGAGATGGAATGAATTACCTGCACCCAGGGTATTGGAGCACTCAGCCAGTGTGGTGGCTCTGGGTTATAATTACAATGGCAGAAGAGCCCTTGTTTGGCCATAAATGTTTGTAACTCTGCAACAAAGCAATAACCCACTGTAAAATTCTCATCTAGAGGTTATGAGCTGAGTAAGTTGCAGGAGCACATCTTGCAGAGTGCTGCAGCCTTTCCACAGGTGGTTCCTAAGCTGCCTGGGCCATAACAAAAGCCTGAGCAAGCCTGTGAAAAGGCATTCTACTGACAGTATTAACAACAATGATTTTTTTGTGCTTAGCAAGTTCTTGGTGTTCCCAGCACCAGTCTAGAGCAGTGGGGAACAAGACATGAAGCTGCTGGAATCCTGCTCTCCCAAGGCATGACATCATGTCTGCCAGGCATATAAAGGACATGCAGCAGGGCAAACAGTCATCATGCAGCCAGAAAAATTACTTGGGGCCTGTTCAAGGATATACAGTTATTAATGTTACTGTACCTTATGCCAACATCCTGCTACTGGCAGTCCGTCTGGTCCCTGCAAAATTGAATTTACAGATTCAGTTTTCTTGACAGTGGCTTAAGTGTCAGACTCAAAAACCTGAAGCTCAGTTGTCACAACAATGAATAGTTTAGCAGCACTGTTAATTACCATGCAAAACCCATTTACTGTATATGCACAACAATAAATATGCAGGCAATGTAATCCAAAACTGAATAGACCCCAGGGTAAAAAAATTCAGAAATCTACACTTTCTGTTTTCCTTTAAACAAAAAAGAAAATGTGAACAAATATAAAGATTTGAAACCACAGTTCATTAACTTCATGATCTGTTTTATGAGGTAGTGGTTTTTGCAATCAGACATAAATATGGAAAGCATGATGTGGAAATGTACTTTCTGTTAAAATGTACTTTTCAACTGGGGGGGAGGTGATGTAGGTCTTTTTTTTTCCTGGATGGTATCCTGATTGTGTTAAATTTGATCCTGCAGTACTTAGTTTCTTTAAGAAATCTTGAGTTGCTGAACTGATTGACATGGGATGAGTTGTGGACTATGCAAAGAGAGTGAAAATATGTCATGTTCCAATGGAGATTCAAGAAGCACACAAAAACCAGAAAGCCAGAGAAGAGCTCACTGACCAGGAGGAGAGCACTGAAAAGGAAGGAGCCCCTTAGAAGAGGAATGGGCTTTGTATGACCAGCTCTTTCAAGACACTTTAGAAGAAATAGCTGACTTCAGCTGCCTTTTGTGATGCTGGAATTTTTTAAGGCTCTTGGATCTCCAATTACATTAATTTCTGCATGTAGAGCCACAGAGAGCACACGTGCACTGACCCTTCCCTCAGAGCCACCTCAGATTCCCCGGGGGTGGGAAGCCATGGGAATGTGTGTGCAGCAGAGGGAACTGCCAGTGCAAACAGAGGTCAAAATGCAATTTTACATTTTTTACTGTAAATGTCAGTCATCACATTTTTTGTATTCTGTATTGATTTTATATGTAAAATAGCCTATGCCCAATAAAACAGATGCAGTGAAGTAAGGTTACCCTCTCCAGCTACTCACAGTGTAAGAAGTCAAGTTATTTTCACATGCTTTCCTGTGACATTAGTTAGAAAACACACATTTTTCTGCAGACACGGTCAATATTTTGGTCCATAACTATTCATAAGAAAAGTGCAACTGGTACATTTGCCAGAGTTGTCTGGGGGTGAAGGGTACAGGGGACAAGTTGCAGAGCAGTCATTTGACCAAGAAACATCCTGACTTGCTGTTAAAGCACACCCTAACATGGATGGTCACAGAGCTGATTTCTGCCCTGTTTTTTTCTCCTTCCTCAAAATACTTAACTTTGGCCATCATAAAACTCCAGCCTTTCTACCACGTTTCACTCCAGTGATCCCAAAATGACTTGTCAACTTAAAAAGAGCTTTGTGGCCTTTGTGTAAGGCTCATGCTGATGCTCCTGGACTAAAAGCCATCACTGAGAGCCCAGAAAGCCTCCACCACACAGTGGGGTGGAGAACAAAGTCACCATTCCAACCAACATGCAACTGCCCTTCATATACCCAAACAGGGAGATGTGCAAGGGCTTTACTAACTTGGTCATGTTGTAGTTACATCTTGGAGAAATCACCTACTGCAGTTTACAATGCCTTCAATACACATAGGTCCTGTGTTTTCTGTACAGTTAAGATGGGAGATGCTTGGTGAATAGAACATCTCTGGGGAGTAAATATGGAGAGTTGGAGCGGGCCTGCTGTTAGGAATTGGTTTCTTTGACACATCTGAAAGTAATTTAACTTTTTGAAAGAGAAACAGCTTACTGCCCTTTTGTTTCTCTGAGGACAACTGCAAATCATCTGACATGCAGCATTTTCTGTGGTTAAAAAAAATGAAAATAAAACAATGACTAGTTGAGCAGAGCCCTTTTGGGGAGGAGAGCACGAACCTTCCTGCATAACCACTGGACCCAACCTGAGCTCTGTGCTGACACAGCAAAGCCCTTCTGATGCCCAGAGTGCTGGTGACCCTGCTCTGCAGGGCTGCCCCTTCATTTGGGGGAAGCTTTTCAAATCTCAGCTGGGAATGGGACTCACAGGGCTGCACCAGCACGAGGGGAACTAAACTGGGCCACAGGTGCTGAGAGAAACCGTAGCTAACTTTGAGCATCTGTTGCCAGGAAGGGACCAGCATCCTCTACGTGATCTCCCATGGTTTACACTCCTTATCTAAAGTAATTTTAACTTGGAGGAAGCAGGAACAAGACATTGGCATCCTTCCCCAAATACCAAAGTGAAACATCTCGTTCCAGCCCTGCTGCCTTGTGTCCTTCCTCTCCCTGGAGGGATTTGCTTCTCAGGACAGGGCTTGGCCACAGCAGGAACACACACAACAAGCCATGCAAGAAAGAGAGAGAGCAGATACTGTACCAAAGGGCAGGGCACGCTCAGCCCATCCAGGCCTGGCAAACCTGGCTCCCTTTTGCTGCCTGCAATGCTATGATCTCCCTGTTTGGAAAAACAACTGCTTGTTGAGAATGATAAAGGACCAGAAGTTACTCAGACAGATGCCCACGTTTCAGCAGAGGAGGAGAATGGGTCTAGAGCTTCACAGCTCCATTTCTGATGACACAGCAAGTCAGCAGAGTGGTTTTATGGTAGGGAATTCACAGACGCAGAGTCTGTCATCTGGGAAAGATCATCTATACACAAACCAGAGATTCACATTTGTAACAGTTCAGTCAGAGAGGTAAGGGGTAAATCACCCAACATGTTGAGGGAGGAAAAAATTAATGGTAGTTCACATTCAATCTCTGGGCAAAATAAAGCATATTGACTAAAGGAGTTTTTTACTGGTGTGGAGCTACACAACAGTTTTGGCTGCTATAGCTGTGCTGGCAGGCTGAGGAAAAGTCACACATTTAGACAAGAAATGGGTTTTTGGATCGTGTTAGAGCAAGTACCTGGCACTATTTGGTGCCTCTGAACTAAAGTCTTAAACAGGTACATTTAAGCAGTTTCAGTTCAATATTTGATACTTTTCATCCTGCACCCTTCAAAGCACTTTAGGGAAAGGATCTGTCTCTCTGGTTGTAGTCAATATATGAAAAGCAGTAATGAAAAGGAGGTAAATTTTACCGGGTCAAATAACTTATAAATCAGTCTAGATTTTTTTTTTTCCTGGGCTCTGTCAAGTGAATGAGAGGTTCTGGAAGTGCACTTGGGAGATCCAGGTTCCCCTGGCTCAAACACCCAGGAGGTTTCCTGGAAAGCCTGTCTTTGTAGACACTGCACAGTGGTGGCCCAGGATGTGTCTGACTGAGAAGGGACAGATCTGAGCCACAGGCAGAGAAACCCAGGGAGGTCTCTTCTCCCAGAGGCACTTCTTGGCAGCCTGGGGAGCTCCAGCTCCAGCTCATCCATCACTTCTCTTTGGCAGAACTATGATGGCATCAACTCTAAGACACTTCCCCAGGCTCATCCCTCGCTTGGTTTGCTGGGATGAACAGATAGAGCTGACCTTGTTTACAAATCACCTCCCATGCACAGCACCCAGTTACTCCCTGATTTCAGACATGCTTAGAAGCCAGGCCTGCAGCTTCACACTATCTCCTGAAGAGCTCTACTGAGGTCCATTGTTCCTGACTACAATAAGAAGGTCTTTACACAAAGATCCTTTATTTTTACTGCTGTGTCTTGCTCCCATCTGGCCAGTGAGGAGCCCTTAAAACGAGCAGTGAACTTCCAGCAGTGCAGATAAACCAGTAAGAAAAGTGAGAAAACAATAACCATCTGCTCTGATTTACTGCAAAACAGAGAACTCCCAAATCCTCCCTCCTTTTCCCTGGCTGAAAAGCTGTGGCTCCTTTTCAGCCCCAGCAACCCGAGCTGAGGATGAGGGAAATGGAAGACATACCACAGGACAAGGCTGATCCAGTCCAGGGGGGCCTGGTTCCCCCTTCTGCCCCTTGGCTCCTTTTCTCCCTGGTATTCCTCGCTCACCCTGTCAGCACAACAGGAAAATATCAGGAAAAAGGAGAAGGAACACCTTTGCTTTATGTCTCACAGCACTTACAGAGTCCCACTCCTCACCCAGAGTAGGGACAGTTGCACAAGTGTAACCTCAGCTGAGTAATTAAATCACTGTGAAAATCTTTAGTTAAAAGCTAGGTGGAGATATTGTAATAGATAACTGATTGACTAAAGGTTGGTATCTGACAGCAAGTGGGAGCAGTAGCTTCCAGCCACTGCCCTGGACGCAGCTGGGCATCCCTTTGTTTAAGGATCCCTGTAGCAAAACCTTTGCCTTGGGTCTATTTTCAAGGTCTAGAAACCAAGACCAGCAATTCTTTGCAGCCTGGAGCTGTCAGGCTGCTCCATTTCCCCACAGTGGTTGTGCTGTGGGTGGGGGTCAAAAGCTCTTCCAAGTGGGTAGGAATTAACTGCCTGTCCTGCCCTACACTGGGACCGGGCAAGGACTTGTGCTATGGAAAAGGCCTTTCAGGAATTACTCGAGAAACAGCCAAGAGAGGACCAGCACCCAGGGCAACCTGGCAGAAAGAGCTGCTTGTCCTGCCCCATGAATGTGCCTGCAGCCATAACGCACTCACCTTCTCGCCTCTTTCACTTCTCTCTCCTTTCTCTCCTCTGAGACCTGGGAAACCCTATCACAACAATTTTTAGGTAGGGAAAAAGAGGAAAAAAAAAAAGGTTTTGTAAGTTCAGTCTGTGAACATCATGGCATCTCAGTTCATCAGCCCATCCTGCCATGGTGAAGAATGACATTTTCTTCCTGTTTTACTTCGTGTGTCAGCAATTTCTTGGGAAAGCTGGAGTGCTCCCCCACACCCCAGTAATGTTACAGGTATTAGAGTTTCATTTGACTGAATCCCATACAAATATCCTCAGTTGGAAAGGAAAACCCCCACGGCACCTTTAGCCAAGCAGTTCCACTCTGCAGGGGAAGTATCCCAGCAACTGGTCTGAGTTCAGCCCTTTCCTACAGACATCATTCCATGGGCACTGTGTTTAAGGGAGAGTAGTCTGTACAATCTTAGCTGCATATTTTCCCAACAGTCTCAAGTTACATGCATGCTATTCATGTTTATACATAAATAATTAATGGTTTCCATACTCACATCCAATCCTGGCTCCCCCGGCTTTCCCTGCAGTCGTGAAAATAAAAATTAAGACATAAAATCAAAATCAAGACATGCTGTGTTGAGTTTGGTGCTGCAGACAAACTTATATCCAGTTGGTGTAATATGGTAGTAAGAGCACAGGCTCACTCAGCAGCCCCTGGGGTTGGAGGCTGCTCCTTGTGACCCACCAGGGTAGTGCTGGTCAGTCCAGCTCTGCAGCTCCGGCTGGACTCAGCCCCTGTTTTAGGATTTCACCCCAATGCCACCTCTCCTCTCCCACCCCAAGGATTACCTTCTCTCCTTTGGTACCAGGTAATCCAATGAGCCCTGGAGCGCCCGGGAGACCCTGAAGTTACAAAGAAACAGGGCATTGGGGTCATTGCTGTCAGGCAGGCTGCTGCCAACAGCCAGAAATGAGATTTGGGAAAACTACTCACAGCGGGTCCAGTGTCACCGTGGTCCCCCTTCTCACCAGTGTCACCTTTTTCTCCCTTTGCACCGTCCAAACCCTGCATAAATGAAATGGCATCAGCCAAGGAGAGCTGGCAGCTCTGCCCAGGGCAGCCACCCCACACACCCACCACCTCTCCTGCCCCCTTCTCTGGGGTGCTTTCACCCACACTGCTGGCCATGTTTTCCTCTTGGCCAAGTCATGTAAGAAAATAGTTGAAAATGCAGGTTGAAGCCTTTTGGTTTGGAAACCCTCACTCACATGTGCTGCCAGCCCTCAGGACTCTGTGCTGGAGGAGGGTTTTGGGTCGTAAATGTGTTTGGAAGGACAAACTGCTTGTTTTCTGGAACACAAACTGCTGAACAGTGTAACCAAGGGATTTGTTGTGACAACAGTGACCCAAAAAAAAAAAAAAAAGTCAGTCTCCAGAGCTGACAGGCCTTTTGTGAGCCTGTAAATAATGCACTGGCAGCTGGGAAACTGGGTGACATTTAATTTATTGACTTACTTTAGGTCCCTGGATTCCTGGAGGGCCCTGTGGGAAAGACAATGGTGCATTTAAAAAAACCCAGAATTTATAAACCCATCCTAAAGTTTCCTTCCCAAACCATTTCTTGCTCAAATTATGGTGTGGCAATGGCTGGCCAAATATTTCTTTTTGAGACAGGTGGCAGTTTATTTGGTCCTCTGATATCAAATTAGGGGGAAGGGGAGCTGGAAAGGACCACTTAGTGTATCAAGGGACAAATAAAGCTCTGCAACATGAGTTTTGGGGAGCAAGAGCCCCCCCAAAGTTTTGCTGAAGCAAATGACAGCAAGTTTGGGCACAGCTGGGACACCTCACAGGTTATGAAGGCCACCTGAAAAGCCACCTGGTTTTGACACATGGTCTCTCAAAGTGAATCTCAGATTCAGCAGAGACATCCTGGCCTTCCAGATGCCTTTGACAGCAGCCCACCATGGTTAAACAGAGCAAACCACCCTGGTCCTTGACTAATCACATGCAATAACAGATCTGCAGCAATCACTTTCCGGAGTCCTACCATAGGGCCAGGTAATCCAGGGGGTCCAGGCTCAGGTATGATCTATGGAAGGGAATTAAATGGCACGTTAACAAGGCTGGGCATAGAGACAAGGCAGTTCTCCAATGGAAACCTCACAAAACCCAGAATCATGTTTTAAAGCTCTCTGATTTAATGGCTTTAATCAAAGTATCTGCTAATCAAAGAGTTGCTTGTAGTATTTATAAATAAAAGAATCTTTATAAGCACACGAATAATCAAAGTAGCCTCTAAAGTAAGAGGCCTGACCAACACCACTCAGTGTATTTGCCAGTCATAAAATGGATGTAGTGATGCCATTTTTTGCACAGACTGGAGAAAACCAGACTTTTTAATTAAAAAAAAAACCCCGAACCCACAAAAGCCAACAAAACAAAACAACCTCCCCCCCAAAAAACCCCCCCCCACAACAAAAAAACAAAGCCTCAAACCAACACCCTGAACAAAATTAGAACTTTCCTGTCATTATTAAAAAACCCCCAAACTATCAAAACCTACCACTTCTTTTTTTATTAAGCAATTAGCATGAATAAGGAAAAAAGGATGCAGAAATCCCATATAACTGCAAGGAGCTTACTCTGTTTTGAGAACAAAACAATTATAACAGCAGTATCTCAACCATCAGTGCAAAATCTAAAGTAACTTCGTAGCTCAGTGTCCAAACTGCTCTTCCCTAACAAATAAACCCCATGTAGATGCTCCTGAAAGTTCTTGTAGACAACAGTTGGGTTTTGCTGATGGATACAGGACTGGCAGGTCCAGCCTGCACCCCCCAACTTTGCCTGACCCCACATCATGGAAGAGGCTTTATGTTGCCGAGATCTTACATGATTGTTCTGCAGACATGGTGAACCGGTGTCTCCTTTTTCTCCTTTGTCTCCTTTTGGCCCTTCTGCTCCCTGAAAGATAAAAATGTACCGTTGGTGTGGTGCATCTTCCAGCAAAGCAAAAACAAGAGAGAAAAATACGTTTGTCCCCCTCTAAACTCCAGCCTTGGCTCAAGTAAAGCTCATGTTCATCCCCGGGGGGCTTTGAAGAAAGATTTTCTCCTCCTTGGTACCTTCTGAACGAGCTGTTATCATCATCCTTAGAAATGCAAATTCAAAGCTCCTGCATTCATCGGCTTCCATGGCAACACGGTGTGGACAGGTCACTGCTTAAATCTGCCAACCTGGCCACGCTCTGAGCATTTGCAGAAGTGACATTAAAGAACCAAGCAGCAGATGGACAGCACAGAGAGGGACATACCGGTGGACCTGCTAAGCCCATTTCTCCTGTCTCTCCTTTCTGCCCCGTGATCCCTGCGCTGCCCTGGTCACCCTTTGCTCCTTTGGGACCCTGCAAGTTGACAGAAAACAACGTGCTTAGGAGAAAACTGTTAAAAAACCCCCCACCCCAAACACAACAGCCCCTTCTGCCTCTCCACATTTGCCTCCACATCGCAGCGCGAGCTCACGAGGACACGTTTTAATCAAACTCACGTAGGCCAGTCTGGTGGGCACAGTAGAATTTGGCTGGGTCACAGTAGGGATTGCAGCCATATAGGGTTGGGAAGTTTTATGAAAAAATTGGAGACAGCATCTGATGAACCACTCGTGAAAGGAGCCCCTTTAGCTCAGCAGACACGGCTGGGAGCAGCATCAGGATGGGGGCATCAGTTCAAGGAGACAGAGCTGACATTACAGAGCAGAGCTTGCCCCTGGAAGACTGGATTTGCTCTTCACAGACACACAGTATTTGTGTGTCTTTTTTATTTGGCTCCTGCAAGGCCTCACTCGATCCAGCCCAGCTCACCTTTTCACCGTCCAGTCCAGGTGGGCCCGGCAAGCCCAGCTCTCCCTGAAGGGACACAAGGAAAGGGGAGCACATGGTAAATTAAATCAGGAAATCATCTCAGGAAAGCATTTTGCAAGGAATGAGTTATTCACACACAACCATTGTGGTTATGGGTTTGCCACTGCCAGGCTCAGGACCAAGGAGGTGTCAGTGATGCACCAGCATTACTGGCTCATCCAAATATGAGACCTTGGGCACCAAAATCCTGTCCCATCTCATTCTTCCAAGAGATGCTTTTCTGCAAATTACATTCTTCTTTTAAAGAAACTACAGCTGACTGCAGGGTACAGACTCCTGCTTGTGAAGCAGGAAGGCAGTAAATGGAACACGGGAAGGGTGGGACTGAGGTGGCTCAGCACAGCCATTGGCATTGCCAGCCCCTCTCACAACTGCTTCTCCCATTTGCTTCTGCTTCCTGCCACAGTGGTCTCAGAGGGACTGGGATTTCACCTGTCAGGTGTGGGACTGGGAGTGGATTCCTTTCTGGGACAGCATCCTCTGGAAGAGGCTGGAGACCAGAGACAGATCAACAAAACTTTGGGTTTTGTGTAAAAACCTCCTTTTTTTCAGCCAGAGCAATTCCTTTCAGCCACAGCATTTCCTTTACCACACATAGCCTCACATTCCTCCTCAGGCAGCATCACCATGGGGGACTCCACATGGAGTGTTTCTTGGGAACACTGCATGGCAGGGGTTGAGCTCACCTTGGGACCTGGAGTGCCTTGGGGGCCGGGTGGCCCTGGGGGACCCGGTGGACCCTGAAACACAGCAAACAAAACAGGCTTGATCCTGACCAACGTGAACATGGCACATGATCCTCGTGCTGGGGGGATGAGCCAGGAGCAGCTCCCAGCCACGACCTGCAACAGGCTCTCAGGTGAATGGGGTTGCTCAAACACTGAGATGAGCTCCACTGACACAGAGACACCCAAGGTCCCTCTGGCATGGGGTTGTTCATGCAGAAGAAAACACAGTGGGAGTGAGCTGGGTGTACAGGTGCAGCAGCACATGGGTTAAGAGGCAAAATGCCTCTAGTGAGAGGTGTGGCCCCAAATCTGGTGGTTTCTTTTTGCATTCTGTGTGCTCCTGCCAGCTGGCCTGGGGAGCAGCATCCTGCTGGAAACAGCAGCAGCCAGGGAGGTGCAATTAAAGAGGGGAAACGAAGGAGTTTCTGTGAGCACTAACAGCACACTTAAGGAAGCTGTTTTTCATGGGCACTGGTGGGTGCAGAGACCACAAACCACCTTGAGATGAACATATATTTTCCAACTAGCAAATTATTTCAAACGGCAAAAGTTGTGGTCTCACTGAGATGAAAACCAAACCAGTATCATATCCTCAAGCACCTTTTTCCATGGCTGCACACTCGAATGCTGTTACATTTAGTCACACTGGAATCCTTTCCAAAGCCTTGCCCATGAGATAGGTCAGTGCACAAACACTGCAAGCAGCTAATAAGCAGGAAAACAGCAAAGTTAGCAAGGTTCAGTGATGTGCCCCTCAGCAACCTCTGCATGCAGAACATAGGAGAGGGTCTGGGCCCAGCAGATGAAGCCTCCAGACGTTTGATGGAGCCTTTCCAACCACTTCACTCCACAAACTCCACTCCCAAAAGCTCCACGCCATGCAGACATCTGGCAAATGGAAATTACCAGCACTTTGTGTATCCCTGCAGCCTGTTATAAAACAATTAGGATGGTTCTCAATTGTCTGTAATTAAGTATTTACTCTATTCAGCTTATTCCATCCTAAGGAAAAAGGCAGGGCTCTGCTCAGTTAGGCAGGTCAGGGCTTGGGTGCTGTTCCCCTTCCTCCTGCATCCCCAGTGCTGCTTGAAGAGGGTGTACAATGACAGTGACAGCAGCATCTCCACACCACAGGAATCACACCCTGCTGCCGGCAGTGTCTGAGCTGTGATGTGGCTGCTCACACTCACTGCATCAGGTGTTTGTATGGCTGTGTCACACTGCTTCTACCTGCAGAATATTAACCCACATCCCACACCGGATCCCACAAGCCTGAGCTCACAGCCCAGAGTTCTACCACTGGTTTTTGTTGGTACATCCTAAACATCCTCAGCCCCCAGGCGTAATAAGCTCTTCCCTCCCAGCCAGCTCTGTGCCAAGGCAGAGATCTCGGGAAGGAGACACAGGACAGGAAGAAGATATCACAACATCACCAGGGCAGAGCCTGGTAGGTTTTCAGTCCTTTCCCATTAACTGCAGGACTCTGCATGGCCTCGGTGCAGGGCTTACCTTGAGTGCATCCAGGATCCGGCCGTCATAGTCGATCACGACCGTGTCGCCCTGTTCCCCTTTCAGGCCAGGGGGACCCTGCAACCAGGGATGAATCCTATTCAATTTGACAGCACTGAGAGGTGGGTGGGATGAAAGCAAAGACCTGACATGCAGTGTTTGGGGGTTATCACCTCACAAACCCCATGGATTTAACCAGTCCCTGGTCTGACAGCTGGAACTGCCATCCAACCAAACCTCAAAAGGGCATCAGTTGGTGTAAGGGAGAAGTGCATGGAAATCCTCACTTGATCACCCCTATTCCCAGCTTCCCTCTTGCAAAAAAAAAAAAAAAAAAGGTTACAGGGTGGACTTGACTGATCTCCCAGAGCTATCTCCTGTGGCAGCATTTGGTACCTGCATAATCATTTGTTTAAATATGCACCATCTCTATTTTCTTGCACTGAACTGATCCTGAAGCAATTCAAACACATACTAAGCAGAAAGAGGTGGTGGGGAACAGCTCAGGTTGAGGCAAATACACAGCTCCAAACTGAAATCCTGAACATCCATACCCGGGGTCCAATGGAGCCAATTCCTCCCTTCTCACCGGATTCACCCTGAAAATCAAAATCACATTTTTGGTTCAAAGAGACCAAGGAAAATAGAGAATATTTATCCTGAAAATACTGTACCCACCCATAAGGATATGCTTTAGATTAAGTGTGACACCAAGAAGGGAGTGCTTCTCCCTGCAAAAAATAGATTCCACTTGAGAGCAAATATATTTTGCCACAAATAACGTTGGTGTGGGTTGGCTGACAGTGAGAGAAGGTCTCATTGCAGAGGGAGTGGAGTGGCCCACTGAGGGCTGAGCCCCCAGTATTGGTGATGTGCCACTTTCCAGCTCCAAGCATGCCAAGCTTTGTGTTCGTTCCACATGGCTGTCTTTGCTTTAGGCTGAGTTTTGCATGTGGAAAGTTTCAGCCAAGATGTTTAAACCATTTTCAAGGGCGAGTTTAAGGAAAAGGGCTGTGCCAAATTGTTCTTTTTTTTCCCTCCTCATTTTTTTTCCCTTTCCCTCCCTTTTTCTTTTTCTTTCTTCCTTTTTTCTATATTTTTTTTTTGAAAATTAGGGAGTTTCAAAAAGCCATAGTACTCCCACAGCAGTGACCTGAAATTCACTTCAGGATTCAAAAAACACCCCATTTGCCATACCCATGTAAATCCCTTTGCTGACCAAATCAAAGCCCTCCAAAAAGTAAAAAATGGTAAAAATGCATAGAAAACCCCCCTAAATTCAAGAGATACCAGGGGGAACATCTGTTACTATGGATCTAGAAAAAAAAAATTATTAAGAATCACCAGAGCCCACTTTCTTCATCACATGCCACAGCCATCAATCACATGAGATCAAAATGTGATCAGAGTTTTACCTCTCTTGAGGAAAAAAGCCATCCAATGGAAAACATTCCAGGAGACAATTTAAAAACTCTTCTACTGATCTCTGCTTGAACCCAGCTTGAAGTCACCAGGAAAAGGTAAAATACTCATAACATGCCCCTGTTTTGTGTCAGTTTTATTTACCTTGGGTCCTGGGAAGCCATCGGTGCCATTCTCTCCCTTGGGACCCACACTTCCTTTTTCTCCCTGAAAACAAGGCAATTTAGGCAAATGCTACACAGGGAGGGTGGAGAACAGAGTTCTTCAGGTTACTCTTTTCTTCCTTTATCTTCATTTTACTACACGAGTGAGCAAAGCTCTGCTTTTGGCCGTAAAACACATCACGTTGTCTGGGTGCAAATGGGCAGTTTTTAAGAGATAAAAATGAAGCTTAACAGTTTGGCTGTGAGTGGTGTGTTCAGCCATAAAGTTGGCCCCAGAACCGCAGTATGGAATCACAGAATGGTTGGGATTGGAAAGGGATCTTGAAGATCACCTCATTCCAAACCCCTGTCATGGGCAGGAACACCTTCTGCTCGATCAGGTGTCCGAGCCCCCGTCCAACCTGGCCTGGAACAATTTCAGGGATGGGGCAGCCACAACCTCTCTGGGAAACCTGTGCTGGGGCCTCACCACCCTCAAAGTTTCTGATCTTTTTTCTATGTCAGGGGAGAAATGTGCTTCACAACCTGCCCCCACTGTGATGTGGTGCCAAGGAACCAGACAGCAAAAGATGCTTCCAAACACATGCACCAGATGGACACAGAGCAGAACATACCTTAGGGCCCACAAGTCCTGGTTCCCCAGGGATCCCATCATCACCCTGGTGAAATAAAATGTAAAGAGTGAAATACACAGACCTTGTACACATTTATTAGGATCCAACACATCATTTGACCCAACTGGGTGTTGTATAGACCTGGAACCCTCTCAGGTTTGCAGGAGGCCAGGGGAGAGCTGCAGCAAGGAGCCCAGGAGGCTCCAGAGTGGTCCCCTGCTCCCACCCATTTCTGCCTCTGCCTCCCCTGCTCCTGGGAAGGTGGATGGGCATCTCCCAGAATTTGCTTACAGCAGGTCCTGGGAAAGGTGCTCTCCCACCTTCAATAGAAACTAGATATTTAATCCCTTTAAGGATTTTTTTGTCCTTGTAAGCTGCCACCCATCCTCATGGACTTCACCACAAGTCACCAACACCACCTGCCAGGAGGGGGTTTTCTTTTTCTGCTTGTCGTGCTTCATTGTTCTCCTGGAGTAAAACCACTTCATAGGTGCTGGAGAGATTAATTTTAGAGGCCAGTTATGAATTTTTTTTAAGCCAAATTCTGGCCTGAAAAATGCCCACGGCCACCTCTGTTTTGGTGCAGAGCAGTAAGAGGGGAAGGCTGAGCCCTGTCAGAGCTTTGGCTTCAGTTAAAGGCAGTGATTTATCCACGAGGAGAAAATGTGGAGAGCCTGGACATGTGAATCTCTCACAATCTTCAGTGCCAGACCCAAGCAGGCTGTCCCTAAGAGGGGCATTTCCCACGGGACTGCAGTTCTGCACAGGGATGCCCATCCCAGGAGCTTCAAGCTCCAGGCACATCTCTGTTCAGCCTGAATTATTGGAGCCAAAGGGCTCAAGACCTACTGCTTTGCTTGGCATTTGCTGTTTTATTCTTTGTCTAGTGGGCAGATGTGATTGCAGCTTCTGGCTTGCCTGTGGAAATGAAAGCCAGGCTGCAGGAACGGCTGTGCCTGAAATTTAGGATCACTTGGGTGAGAAACCCCAGGGAACACAAGGAAAGGGTTGGTATGGACATCCACGACCACAGCTTCTCCATCAGTCTTTGGCAATGATTTTCCTAGTCAAGCACAGAGCAAAGTAAAGAAAAAATAGAATAATTAAAAAAAAAAAAAATCACCATTTTACCTTTTTCCCTTGGACTCCAGGCTCACCCTTCAACAGCAATGTCAACAGAAGAGAAAGAAGTTAAGGGACATAACAGAAAATAAGATCAATTGTATGGATAGTCAAAATTAGTTGTAAAATTAAAATACTTGGCTTGTGTTGATCATCTTTATCCCCTCCAAAAAGCACATTCCCACAGCACAGCAGATTCCAGCCCCCCTGTGGCTCCCTCCACCCCTGTTTCCAGGTTTGAACATGGGCAGTGGTTGTGATATTGAGGAAGTGACACATTCAGACATTTACACCCCCAATCAATGGCTAATGCAATACCTTGGAATTTTATAGCTGGTATATACAGATGAGTGCACCCTCTTATGCAGCATAATTTCAAGAATTCACGTGTAAAACAAGACAGATTATCACCCACCTTTGGTCCTGGAGGTCCTCTGGCACCCTGTTGGATACAGGAGTGATTTACTTGTTTGACAAGTAAAAACATTTCCAAGAGTACTTAAATTCCATGGAAAAAAAAATTACACAAGTGCCAACTTCTCATCTTCCTTTATAAATTACACTGTTAAAGTTCTCTGTGCTGTCAAGTAAATAATATTCTTTTATGGCTCATGTATTTTATGTATAATAAGCACCTTTTTGTCCAACCTGAACCTTAGGGAATTGGGAGTACAATGCCAGGTGGCTTCAGAGGGGCAGAAACCAGGATACAGGAGCACCACATCCCTCCAGAAGAGCCAAGGGGACGAAATAACTGGCCTCTTTTCTCCCCAGGGCACAGGTACCCTTGGACAAACATCCATTTTAGGGCAATCTAAATTTCACATGGCTTTCTTTTGGACTCCATAAGCAACAACAAACCCTCTTGGCTGCAGTGAGGTGAAGGGTTGATGTAAAGCAAGGGGTGAGGGACACACACACACACACACACACACACACACACACACACACAGGTGCTCCTGGGCAATACTGACCATGAGTCCTTCCTCTCCTGGCTCGCCTTTGACACCCTGTGAAAATGAGAAGAAAAACGTTGGAACTATTACCTGTTACAGCCTCCAAAATGACCAGCAATAATTAAGAACATTCCACTGCATTATCCCTTAGCCTGTTTTTTCATTGAATAAGTTGCCAGTGGTCTGCAGGTTTGCAGCAGGTCACCCTAAGGCTGTGGATCGGGGAAGAGATCTCTGGGGTCTCTCAGTTAAAACCCCTGCAAATACCTGCCCAGGTCCAGCTCTTTGCTCCAAAACTTAAGACAGAAGATCCCTCCTCCTACTCCCTGCCCCAGAGCTTGGCTCCACGAGCAGCCATGGGAGCCCAGCAGTGGCTCAAGCTGGGGAGCAGTGGCTGGGGTGGCAGCACTGGGGAAGGGACACCCTTCACCCTCCTCTCCCTCGGGGGTGGGAACTGCCCGGCGTGAGCTCGCTGCGCATCTCCCGTCCTTACAGGGGAGCCTGGAGGTCCTCTTGGGCCATCCTTTCCCGTGTCACCAGGAGGCCCCCGGGCACCTGGGGGTCCTGGTGGACCGGGGGGGCCCGTGGCTCCATCTCGACCTTGGTCACCCTGGAAGAAGTTCACACAGACACGGTGAGATGAAGCGGCGTCGGCAAGCGGTGGCTGCAGGGTGCCCACAACACATGCACTGCATCCCTGGGCCACCAGCACCCTGGCCTCTGCTGTCCCAGGGGAATTTAGTTACAGCTGCCAACTGGGGAGGTTGAAAGTGAGCTCATGGCCAATTTATGCCCTTTGGGTCTGATTCCTTAACCTAGATCGTGCTCAAAGCCTTCCAACGAGCTTTTATCTCATTAAGCCCTTAGCAAGTGACTGTCTGCATGGAAACTACCAATTCAACAGCACCCAGAAATAACTCAGACCCACAACATGCTGGCCTGGAGCATGCACACACTGCCACAGCTTAGTGCACCACACCAGAAAAGCCATACAAAAAAAGGAGCAGTGCTTAGTCTCATCCTTTAAACACAGCCAAGGCCATATATTATCATCCAGAGTCACTCACACCCTGCATTGCTTGGGTGCAGAGGAAAAGCAGCAGCAGGATCTCTGTGTGGCTGTGAAGCTTTGGTGGGAGCATCCTGAGGGGCTCCATGATCGAGTATCCCAGCCCAGCCCCAAGGCCAGGTCCATCCATGTGGCTGCACAATGGAAAGCCTCATGGAAAGGCAGCCTCATAAATCTTTTAGCAACATCTGGAAGTCACCACCGAGGCAGTAAGAGGGCTGTATTTAATATGTGGTTCACCCTCAAATCAGGGACAAGTGTGGGATTTTTCAGAAGTCCTTAAGTGACTTAGCAGCACAAATCCCATGGCCTTTCAACAGGATCTGGGCTCCTAAATCACTTGCACAGTTTTTTAAAAAACCCTATTGCAAATGCTGAACACTGCAACCAATTATGTCAAGTCTCCCACTGAATTTTTCCTAATTAAAATGTCACATTTAGAGTATCAAGGATTTAGCTTACTCTAGTTTTAATGTATTTTATTTTACAGTACCAGCACTGTTCATATCAACATTTATAGGACTTTGCTGCTTGATTCCAAAATCTCACAAAGAAGCAAATGCTAAAACCCATTAGTTTTTTGTCTCTCTACTTTGACAAACACCTGCCCTAAACTCGGATGGGGTTTCACTCAAACACACCCCCACTGAGCATCTGTAAACACAGCCATGGTAGTGGCAATTTAAAATAGCAATGGGAAGAAACAGAAGCAGCTCAAAGAACCACAACAAACCAGCAGATTTGGTGTCTACCTTGAGCATTCGCCGACTAAAGACAAGCTGATCATTAGCCAGAAATCCGTGATTGAGGTGGGGGAAAACCATCTAGCCAGGGAAAGTGGGAGGTAGAAGAAGAAAGAGCAACAGTTTAAGGTGAAAGCACAGCAGAAGAGTGAGTTTTAAAGGCTACATCAATATATAACAATTTGTCTTTGATAATTAACTGATGCATGAGAAAGAAATAGTCTTGGTAGCCAGCAGTGGTGGTTTTAAGGTTCTGGATACACTGGACCTTGGTAAGCAGGACACAGACTGAGGGAAACAAGCATTTTTTCATGAATTTACTGCACAATAGGACATCCAAAGCAGCTGGGACAAGAATTCCCCTACTGCAGAATAAAGAGCATTATTCCAGTAAACCCCACAGGGGATATATCCCAGCATTTCCCTGAGACCAAATATTATATTTTGTTTTCAGAGGCTAAAATGAATACTGATGTATTCCCCAGCCTGCAAATTGCAGATAAACCTCTCAGATTTATATGATGCAAAAACAATGTATTTAGACCATGTCAGTAGTCATTGCTATTGTCTTTTAGCCTTTCCCCTCATCATCTAGGGAGAAACAGTAAGACACTTCCTTTCTCAGGGCACCACGTGCAACTCCCTTTCCTCCACCAACCCATCCCTGCACACATCCATAGGATAATCAAAGGGGTGGGGTGAAGCCACAAGAAGCCCTGGGAGAACACAGAGCACATCCTTCATGAGGATTTTTGGAGATTTCTAAGGAACAAACCTCTTTTTCAAATTGCCAAGGAGCTTTTAAGCCTTGCACACCAACAACAGATAACCCCAAACCTCAGTTTTAGTGTAAATAGTGCAAGGGCAAGGCCACCTCCTCCCCAGGCTTAGCCACAGGCATGCACAGGAACACTGAGCTCAGATGTTTTATCACCATCTTCTCAAAGAGAGAGGGGAAAGTAAAGTCAGATGGAAAAAACTAACCAACCTGAGAAAATAAACCCCTCCCAATGATTTTTTTCAAACTATAGAGAGAGGCTTCAGCTCAGCACTCAAATACAGCCATTTCTGGGAAGAATGTCACTGAAATCCTGACAAATTGAAATTAATGGGGACATAGACCCCTTGCACTTGGCCAGACCCTCCAGATACTACAGAAACCACCAAAAAGACTCTACTGAGAGCACAGGGTTTTGTGGTAGACACAAAAGACACAGTTTTATGGCTTATTATGTTCATAAAGATACACAAGGGCATAAAGTGGGATTTTCATAAAAGCCCACAGAGCAAGGCAGAGACTGAATTTTTTTCCTTGCCCCTCAGACTGGTGAGCACCATCCAAGGAAGGACATTCCAAGCCCAGCCCTAACTGTTTTAGTGTGAAATAATAATTTGTGTTTCCTCCAAGGCCAAACACCCCATATCCCACCAAATCCAGCCAGTGCACGTTTAATTTTAAACAGTTCCTGTTACTGACAGGCCCATGAAAGGTGAACAGCTCTGAGAGACATTAAATACAGACACCACTCCTGGTTCAAGAAATGCCCAGGCCACAGATAACCAGGATCCAGGAGAGGGGTTAATTGTGATGGAGCTTCATGTTCCTGCTCCACACTTCCCAAAGCACCTGGTTGCAAGGCACTGGGCTAACTGGCCATTGGGTCTGACCCCATGGAGCAGTGGAATGTTAGAGCACTGAAACCTTGAGCACTGGTAATTTCCAGCTTTAGACAACTCCATTCAGCCACTTCGACATAATGCTCCAAAGTAAGCAAACAATAAAATAAAAGCATCCAGAGGTGTCTGTTGACTGTCACAGTGAGCTCTGCAGGATACTTCCTATGCTGAGTTTTTATCTGCAATTTGAGCTTGGCAGGCACTTACAATTTTGCAGAAAGTAAGAGAGAAAAAGCTCCTTTTGTGGAGCAGAGCTGCAGAGCTGGTTCAGCCACACCAGCGTTCAGCTCCCCCAGCAGCTCAGGGTGCAGGTGGTGCTGGTGCCATCTCCATCAGCACTGGCCATCGAGCAGGCCCGTGCCACGTGGGCCACTGCAGGCAGAGCATTTCCCTCACCAGCTGCAGCCCATCCTCCCCCCCTCGGGAGCAGTGCTGGTGCTGCTGCCACAGGCACGGCGCATCCACCAGCCCAGATGTGCAGATTCATCAACCCCATCGTTTGTCTGAACATCTGAGCTGTCAGTAAGAACAAGATCACCCAGCTAAGGTCATAAATCCAGAGCAGTCATCCCGGCGCCGGCTCAGGGAGCGAGTCTGGCTTATAAAACCGGTCCTTTTGGGAGGTGTAGCAGAATACTTGATGTTGAGTGAGAAGTACAGGCACAAATACCAGGGCACAGCCTTGGCAGCATCCTGCCTCTACTGCCTCCATCCTCCCCAGAGCAGAGGGGATCTGTTACTGCTTTCTCCCTGTAAATACACCTCCATGAATTCCAGCAGTGTATTTGGGTACCTTTATTCCCCATCCTGACCTGTGAGGCTGCACAGCATCCTCCCTCATGCTGTTTACAAGAACGAGCATTCAGTGATTAAGACAACCCAATGTGATCTTCCTCAGCTTTCCAAAATCACCCTCCAACATCCACCACCAGGCACACTCAAACATGTAATAATCTGTATTTTTGTCCATGCTGGTGGCAGGTGTTTATTACAGACAGAAAGAGAAGCAGTGCAGACATGAACATATTCAGTAGCTAATCCCCAATTGCCATCACCTCACTCCCACGGCAGACAGTCCCTCCAAAGTTGCCCCAACCATTGTTCTCTTTTAATCTGTCATTCTTATGATGATATTTTAATGTTCACTGACACAGTCTATCCCCACTCCACCACCCATAGACATGAACATTTACGAGGGAGAGGGCACTGGACATAGTCCTATAACTATAATTTATCCTCCCATTGATGCGATGACTTGCATCTTTCAAAATCAGCTAAACAAAGCCACCACTGAAACTGGAGGAAGAAGACAGATTAAATTCAGAAAAAAAAAAACAATCTGGGCCAGATGGTATTAAGAAGTTTCGCATCCAATTCACAACCCTGAGTGTCTGGAGAGATAAAGGAAGCTATTTTCAAAGACAGGCACCTGTTTTTAGATCTACTTGTGCCTGGCTCTGCCAGGCTTGTTTCTCCCTCTTTCCTCCCAAATCGTTTTTGAGCCTTTTTCTTACTCTTGTGCAAAAAGACATAAATAAATCTACAACTAAAGCAAAATCTGGACAAATGCAGATCAGGACAAAAAACAAAACAAAGAAAAAACCAAAAAACCAAGCACTTTTTTCTTGGTAAATTAAAACATAGGACAAGTGTTACCTTGGAAGCTGTCACCTGCCCCACAATTCCAGATACAGCCTGTCCTGGAGCATCTCCCACAGCAGCATCTCCTCAGCCATCAGCCCCAGCAAAGGAGTGAAAACTCACACCCCTGTGCTGCTGAATCACCTCTTAAAGCCTTTTCTGAGTATGTGGGTGGGCACTCAGACAAAGTGGAGACTTTAAGCTGAGCCCCTCCTTAGCCACACAGGGCATAAATCTATCAGAGAAATTTGAGGGGCTCTCAGACCCCAAGGGTGACATTTCCCAACACGCCCAAGGCATTTGGGAGCCGCTTCAGAAAATGACGCCAACTTCCAAAAGTGACTTCACAAGGGAGAAAAATAAAGATGTCTCTGATGCATCTCTGCCTGACATTAACCACTGAGGCCCTGGTTGTGTTTCCAGCAATGATGTCTAACCCTACCAGCCAACTTTTTTACAGTTACTTTAAACCCTTTGTTTCTAAAGGCAGCCTGGATATCACCTGTGTGCCACCACGCTCCCAGGTGGGGGCTCAGCAAGACAGGAAGAACATTCCATCCTGCACAACACTGTGCCTGACCTCTCCTTGGGGCACCAGGCCCTACCATCATGCAGTGGTGCTCTAATGCCAACAGATAAGGAGCTCAGCTTCAAGAGAAACTATCTCTGACACTGGAAGAGGAAATCAGGGATAAGAAAGTTCAGTAGAAGTGAAACCCTTCACGAGGAACCCAAGGATCTTCAAGTCTTTTTTTCCTCATGGCCAAAGTGAGGAAAACCACCACAAAAGAGCTCCAAAGGCAAAATTAAACATTTCCAGAATTGTTACCATACCTCAGTTTGCAGCAAAGCTGCACACAAAGCCTTGTTTTGTGCAGTGACTAAACCCAACCAGATTTTGGAATAAATTAACGTGCCGTGTCACTACTTACCCTTGGGCCGACGTCCCCTGCTTCACCCTGCACATCAGGCAAAACAGCAAGGTCAGCTGAGAGTTCAAATGTCAACCCACAAGGACCAAGCACAGGGTCAGCTGGATGTGGGTACAGCACACAAGGGAAGTGGCAAGAGTGTTCTATTGCTTAATGTATTCAAAACCAGGGAGGAGAAGGGCTCGAGACAACACAATAGGGAAGGGTTCTGCCCTGGCAGGCGATGAGACACATAATAAATCAGAAATAGCAGATTGTTCCCAACTCTAAGGCTCCCCTAGCAACTGCTTATGTCCTACACATGTGAGAATTATCTTCACTTTCAGTACAGTAATGACTTCCTTTGGCCACTCTCATGTCATGCAAACACGGAGCGATGGAGCCCAGAGCTCCTGGAGGAGCCAAGAGAGATTTATGCCAATCTCGTGACCCTTAAGGGCTTACCAGAAACCCTATAGTGTGGGTGAGCTTTAAGACCACACTTATCCCTCCTAGTTTTTTGCAAATTCTTCCTGCCCACCCTCCTTCCCTTCCTGGGGCTTTTCCAAGAGCAACCTGAGAACCCACTGTCAGAGCTCCAGGTCCCAACAGAACCCAGCGTCACGCTGGCATACTGGGGCAACATGAACTGAGAAAATTACAGCAGCAGGAGGATATACACCAGCTTCCCCAAAAGCCATGTGTTAATGCAGCCTTTACCTTTTCCCCTTTTGGTCCTGGAGGTCCCTGGAAACACACAAAAAGGATCCAAGTTAAGGAACATCAGAATCATCAGTGCACGTGACACCAAACACAAGGAGATTGCATTCATCAATTCACAGACCAGAGCCATATTCTCTATTATTTTAAAGCATACATGCTATTCTTTTAAAGTTACACGCTGCTTGACACAAGCAGCACACTTCCAGAAGAGCACCCATGAGGTTCTGCCTGCTCCTGCCAGGACAGAGGATGGAGAAGGACCAGGGCAGGGCAGGCAGCATGACAGCCACTTGCAAACACGTGACTCCAAATAGATGAAAAGGATATCTTGAGGTATTAAATCACTTCTAGAAAAAACACATGCTCAGCATATCATTACAACAATTATACATCTGTTTGAAATAAACAGGGAGGACGGGCTGCTTTCTTTGGCCTATTTGCTGAAGGCATCATTCATCTTCCCTCTGAGCAGCTGCCTGTAAGACAGGCAGAGACACACTGCAGCCCCAGAGAGAACCCGAGAGCAACACTGTGATGTGCCTGCTCTGCATCCTCCTTCCAGCACAGAAAAATACTAAATCTCAGGGTTCAGACCAATTCAAGGAGTTTGCTGAAGCAGGACCCAGTGGGATGCAGTGGGGGAAGGTCAACAGAGAGGTCAGCAGTGGCAGATCTGCATCCCCATGCATCCTTCCCACTGTTAATTGCTCTCTAAGCAAGGCTGCTGGTATGGAAGAGATCATGAACAGTCTGCTTTGGCTCTGGCTGTTTGATAAATTTGCTTTTTCATTGAGGTTTTCCCTGTCCCTCACTCAGGGTCTCACTCCTGCCCGGTAGTGGCACCCTGGGTGCAGGACTGTGCTCCCAGTGTCCGACTGTGCTCCCATCACGGGGTTTTGCTGATTCAAAGCTGAGCCCTGAGCACCACAGTGTGAGCTGGCCTTCCTTTTTGTTTCATTTCTAATCCTTTATTTCTAGATTTTATTTACATTTGTTGTCTTCAGGGGTAGGATAAAAACCAACAACAGCAACGTACAGCTTTAACAGCACGTCTCCTACCTAGCTAGAAATAAGTGTCTGGAGTAACTTTTCAATTGCAAAGACTGAATGACTTCTGCCCACATTGAAATCCCAGCTGCTTTAGGACCATAACTATAAAAGATTTCAGATTGTGCCCTCTAGGAAAGGTAGTGCAAGAGAATGGGGTTTGGACACAAAACATGGAACTGTGACCTTCTGTAGGAACCATCCAACAGAAGGAGTTGGAGCTGGCCAGAGTTCAGCTAGCATGAAAGTAAAAAAGTCTGGGTTTCTGTAAAATAAGTAAGAAAAGAGTGGAGCACCTGAATATCCAAAGGGCTTCCAACAAAAAAATGAAGTCAAGAAAACAGCTCATAAAATGAAGTCCAGCTGTTCCAAAAAGTATTGCATGGACACTGTGCACTCTTCAAGTAGTTCCAACCTCAGCTCCTTTGGAGTGAAATGGAACCCACTTTGGGATCAATTATTTTTATGGTATCACTTTGTAGTGCCAGGAGCACACAACCAAGATTACTGACTTTGCTTCTTTGAATATGCTACTGGAGATTATTTCCCAAATTTGGCCTGATGCCCATCTGCAGTTTCTGCTCACTGAGCTGGCACAGGAGGGGAAGAAGCAGCTGAGATGAGCTGACAGGTAAAAAAAAAAAGGTCACCTATAGCTGTGCTGGCCAGCCCTGGCTCAGAATTCAAACTTGCATGTGTTACAGACCGTGGAGCTATTTCCCAAATACAATTTTCTCCCTTAAACTGTTATATATGTAGTAATAAACGAGTAGTAGTTGACATTCTGAATATTTATTGCAGAGCAGCACGAGCAAAGACATGCTATATTTGGCACCTGGTGCTACTTACTGGTTTGCCATCCAAACCAAGAGGCCCCTGGAAAAGGAAGGAAAAGAGAGTATTATTAAAATACATAAATAAATGATCAATTTACAAACACAACAATATCAGGCATGCTCTGAAAGAGGCTCTACTTACGTATAGCACAATCTTTGGCTATGATTCTATGATATACCTAATCCTTCATCCATGCAATCCAGCAGGAAGGTTTCAGGGAAGTACAGTAAGAGGCATCAAACAATTTGCAGATTATGAAGGAGCGTGAAAGGAAGCGACAGGATTAGTGACAGGGATGAGGTGACAGTGCCCTGGCACAACACTTGGGACTCCCTGAGGCTTGTAAAGTCAAAAGGAGTAGCAGTAAAACACCCCTGATTTGGGTAAACGGAGCAGATCCACGAGTGATTCACATCAACCTCGGACCTGAACCATTTGTTTTTGCCGAAGGACTTGCTGAATCTCTACCAATTTACCCAAGATGTGATGGGTGATGGTATCAGCCATCACTCTCAGTAAAGTCTCACTGATGGAAAGAGGTTTCTTGCTGTGGAGAAAGGGAAGGTGCATCTGCCCCACGGGCTGACAGCTCTGTGCTTTGCTTGTCTGCAGTGACACAAAGCTGCAAGTGCATTTGTAACTGCAAGACCAAGCACTTGGTTACCCCAGTTCTTCCCCAGGTCTCCCCTTCCTAGGGCTGCTGCCTGGTAAATCAACATGAAAAATGGTTATTTCCCTGCCATCTCTGGCATTTATGCCCTTAATTAATGTGAAGCCACTGACCGTGTTGGGCCATAGGAGACTTTGCTTTTGAGAAGGGATGTGTGTGGGGAGGAAGCACAGGTGCTCTAAGCTGCCCCTGCCCTCAGCTGCAGCTGGCACACAGGCACTTGGGGATGAAGAAACACCCCCAAGTTACGGTAAATCCCAGAACTGAATCCCCACCAATCCACAAACCTAACACCTTTCCTCATTTAAGCCCAAAGAAGGCTTAGCCCTGCAAACTGTCCCTGAAGAGACACAGCACGATGGTTGCGAGTCAGCAAAGCCCTCGGTCAAAGCTTTCACACCCAGATTTCCAACGTGTGCTCCCGTGCTTCCCTGGGCAAGGATCCACCCTGGAGGGATCAGTGTCCCTGTGGCAAAGTCTGACCCAACACCACAGCCCAGCTCTGGTGAGCTCAAACCCAACCCAGCCTTGTTCTTGTCCCCTACCTATGGCAAATCCAAGGGCTGTGCTTGCACATCCTCCTTCCAACATGCTGGGCTGAAACATCTCCCACAATACAACCCTGTCAGCTGGGGGGATCTACCAAAGCAAACATAGTTTGGACTGTGGGACAACACAAGGCTAAAGCACCAAAGGTCTCTGTATTTCTTAGGGAACTGATTAGGGTGACTCATTTTTAGTTTAGCTTCTATCTGTGATGGGGAAATTGGACAAAAGAGACAAAGGTGTGTAAGAGGAGGCCAATGGCTGCACTAAAAAGAGCATCCTTCCAGCTCACAGCCATTAACAAGGAATAAATCAGTCTGTAATGGCTATGGAATAGGAAATCCTGGGGGACACAGCTCTGTTAGGAAAGAGGTAAATCCAGGTGGCTGAACCCTGGGTAGGGCATCAGTACCTTGGTCATAAGGGCTGGGGCACCTGTATGAGAGAAGTTCACTTGAAAATAAATGGGCATTTCTTTACACACATGAGATTTCTGAAGTTATCAAACACAGTTTACATTCACCATGTGATGTGTATTATTTCTCATAAGGAGCTACCAGTGCAAGTAGCAGTAATGAACAATACAAATAAAGCAGTTGTGTCTGTCAGCAAGCAAAGGCTTGCAGGTCACAACCAAACTACTTCTTCTTCCCCAATGCCTCCTCCCTACTTTATTGAACCTCAGTTGCTTGGATTATAACACCTGGGAAAGGCATCAGGTCCATGGAGCTTCTTTTCTGAAACTATGATTGTTTGAGGTGATTCACCAGCAACTCCCTGTCCTCCAGAGGGCAAGACATGGGACCTGAGCAGAGAACTGGCTGCACATTCAACTTCTCAGAGGAGTAGAAGTCCCAGATTTTATTTATTTCTAATATACAATACCAATTCATCAGCTTTTAGCTATTCTTGTATCAGTCCACAAAAGGACATCCAGAAGGAAAAACAATGGCCTATTCAGAGGATGTTTGTTTAAGGGAAAGTATTTAATGCTTGAGAGAAACAATATCCATCAGGGTTTCAAAGGGGCTCCTGGCCAGCCATGGCACTGAATGGACAAGACTAACACAGACTTTTAAATGTCTTGTTAGTCTGGGCTGGGGATTTAATTGTCTCTGCTCTACCTGCCCAGCCAAATGTCTGTGTGAGCAAGGCAGGGCTCCTGAGAGGAGCCAGGGGATTGCATGAGTAGAGTAGGAGAAAGCATCTGAAATCTGGGCTGACTTGACTCCTTGTAAATCTCAGGAGTACCCATGTGTTGAGATCATTATTGTCTTTCATTTGAATCCTCCTCCACGTCATTTTAATTAAAGATTAAGCAATCTTCAATTTATTTAATAAACAAGGAACAGGAAAACAACGAGTAACCCCACATTCCCCCACTCAAAAAACAAAAATCACTTTCACTTAAACAACCAGCACAAAGTCTATGAAAAAGGTGAGTTTTCTGGACACCCCAAGTAAGGGAAAGCTTCACTGTGGCTTTGTGCTGTGCTTTTTGCCCTGGGGCAAATTTCACTCATCCTTCACCCACTCTTGATCACAAGTCTTTAAATCACACACACAGTGATCACACTTCACATAATTCAGTGCTCACTACTTCAAGGGGGGATGAATTTTCTGCCCAGCACAAACCTGATGCTTTAAGACAAGGCAGAGGAAAAAATTCAACCAATTTCCTCCAAAACACAATCCTGACCAAACCCATCAGTGCACTGGCCAAGTGGGACAAAATACATTGATCTGGGTGCTTTGAGGAAGATGACACTGATGGGTTAGCAGGGAGAGCTGGTGAATGGGGCAGGGGGGAGTGACAATTGCAACCACATGCCATGGTTTGACCCCTCACAGAGAGTTACGTAGGCACGTGGTGTTCCTGTGGGAATAAAGATCCAGTGGTGCATTCCCCTCTGCCATCACCTGGGTGAGGACATTATTTGTACAATGATAAATATTTTATGGTATACACTAATGATATATTATTTAATGACATCTTAATAACATATATCACGATGCTGAGAATGCAGACAGCTCTCAGCTGGAGCTTGAGCAGAGCTTGTTACTACATCATGTACTCTCCATGCATGCCTTGGTTTGGCCACACAATATTTCAACTTCAGAGTAAGGGGCTACATTTAGATATGTTTGAAAACAAATTCCAATATTTTTCTTCATTTTGTTTCACAGTAGGAGCTCAGAATTCTTGATATATAGCACCAAAATGCCACCCCTCTTTGCAAAAATGATGTTCACCCATTGCTGAGATCAGCTGAAGGCTTGAGGACAGCTTTGAGTTCACCAAAAAAGGACGATGGGGAGCTTGCAAGCTCTGATTCACATGCAAAAGCTCTTCCAATAAATAATAAGCATTTCCCACATATATCACTCACCTCTGGCTCAGAGCAAGCAGAGGTGCCAGCCTGGCTACCTGGCCCTCTGCCTTCCTCCTCCAGTGCCCTTCCTGCTGCTGGCAGGGAGGTACTTGCTCTAACAATGTCACAAAAATTTTAAAGGGAGGGAAATATCTAGTGAAAACAAAGCCAGAAATTATTAAGAGGACAATCCTTCTGAGTTTGGAAATCTTCTCTCATGGTTATTTTTAATGTTTCCTGCTCTGCTAAAAATTAGCAGAGGGGTCGGAAGGAACCCTGCAGTCAAATTTTAACAAGCTCAAAGGGCTGCCTTTCAATCTCTGTCTCTGTGGTTTCAAAAAGGGGTAAAATCTTACATTTTAAGGAGGAGGAAAGTGTCAGAACAAAAGAGCATGACGATATTTTAGTATCCCTGGGAAGGGCCCTGGGTCATTAGGCAGCATGGTCTGCAGCAGAGCCAGGGAACAGGGACCATCCCTTCCTATAGGCCACGCTGTAAATCCTCGGGGCGGGACAGTGTCTGCTGGCAGTGCGGTTCCTTGGCACATTTTTGTGTGAGAAGAAAGCTCTGGCAAAAGCTGTGGCCAAGCCTGCCCTGCCAGACCCGTCACAAGGAAAGTGCAGGAAGGCAGCCAGGTGGCTGTGGCTGTTCCCAGCTTCCCAGCTGAAGGGAAAGGGGAGAAAAGGCACTGGGAAATGAAGAATGAGCTGCGAGTCCTCTAAAGAGCAGCTGAGATTCACTGGCACCAACTGGGAATAAGCTGAGTACAAGAGACATGCTCTGGCATGTCACCTCACCCCCAGTTGCTGCTACCCCCTCCTCCCTCCCTGAAGCCTTCAGGTGCAGAAGGACCATTAACCCTTATAAAATAACACATTTCTACTCCATGCAATACCACCTCTGCTACAGTAAACATTTGACCTTCTAAATGCATTTAAGTTATTGCATTTTAATATAGTAAATATTTTTTATATTTTACTATTTATCATTATTATTTATGATCATAAATAAATTTACTACTGTTTTAAAGACCTGTGAAGGGTATGGAATTGGTCATATAAGGAATTATCCTCCACACACACTGCTGTGAGCCTGGACAAATCCTTGGTGGGAGGTTCCTCCTGCCTCAGCCCTGACCTCTGGGTCACTGGTGTGAGACCCCAAAATCATGTTAGTCTGCAGCACAACACAGCAATGGACCAGGAGCTGTCATATTTAAGCATTAAGATAACTTATATCATGATAGTTTCATGTTTAACTTTATATAGCATGGATGGCCTCACCAGAATGGGATGGGACTGCTGCACAGGGGAACAGCCCTGCACTTAAAAATAATAGTTTTTCAGCAAGAACAACATTATTAAAAATCCTTTGCTAATAATTTCCTCTGTCTCTTTCTTTCGAAAAAAGATATTTCAGTATTTTCAAGTACAAATTCCCTTTTGCTCCATGACTACATGCAAACCAGAAAACCACTTTTTCATTACTAGGTGACAGTTTTTGCATTGTTTAGGGGGAAAAAAAAACCCAATCAAAAAACCAAACAGCTTCTGCAATTTTCTTCCAAGCACTAAACAACAATGTTCATGGGACATGATTATTTTTTAATGTTTGCAAGACTAATTGTTTTCATTTGGAAATAATTTACACATGCAGGCCGCATCCTGCCTGGCCTCAGAGCCAGGCTCTCCTTATTCAGCTAAAAAACACTATTTCTTTTTACAAGGAATGGCAATTACGGGGTTCCCAAAATCCATCTCCCTGCAAACCACAGCTCTACATGTAACATCCAACTCCAGCCTCGGGGGAGATCCTAAAAGGGCTGCTCTGGGCAGTGGGATGAGCTGAGTCCCCCCTGCCCACAGAGTCCTCCAGCTGCAGCAGCTCTCACCCCTCTCCCAAATTTCTTTCCAAAAAGACCACCTGAGCACATCCCATGCATTGCCCACAGGATCTGGAGGGGCTCAGCATCACCAAAGCCTCAAAATCTCCTCTGAAACAATTCTCCAGAGGGAATCATGTCCCACAGTCCGGGCTGCCAGCAATAAATCCCCCAACAGAGGCATCAGGTAAACGATGCAGAGCAGCCTGATAAGAGCCAAGTGTGTGTTAACAAGGCAACCAAAAAAAAACAACCCTCACAAATCTGTGCTCTATTCCAAAAAAAAGATCTGTCCTCAGACTCCTGGGAGGCCTCTGCCCATTCTTTGATGGAAACGGAGCAGAAAGGAGCAGTAATTTGCTAAAAACTTCATCCATAATGCAAACCAGACGTTGGGGCTCTGCAAGGGAGCTGGGCTGGTCCCTGCTGGGCGTCCAGGGGCTGTGAGAGCCCATCTCCCTTCCACAGGGCACGGATGCTTCCAGCATTTCTGAAATCCTTGGGAAACAAACAAACAAACAAACAAATCCCAGAGAAAACAAACACAAGCCCTATCCTCAGAATGCTTTTGGGCCCTGTCCGCTGTTCAGCCCCTGCTTTGCATCTCCAGCGTGGCCTCACCAGAGCACTTCAGTTCCCAGCTGTCTTCCAGACATGACAACCACGTTCATCAGGGTTTCAAGTGGAGATAAGGGACCTTTTCCCCTGCAGGAGCTGCCTCTTCCTTAACCACAAGATGTGCCTTCTTCCACCTGTGCACAGAGCTCCCTCCTTGTTTTGCTGGATGTCTTCTCAAAGACGCTCAAGAAAATCGTCTGGAATCAAATCTAACACTGACTGGTGCAGAGGGGTGGGAAAAAAACACTGGGCTGGAGCTGCACGGGGCACTGCTTGGCTTTTTGAGGAATGTCACTTGGAGATGCCAAAAGAGAGCCAGTTTGTCCACTCCTGACATGAACTGCAGTGATTCCCGGGCAGATGTGCCAGCTCACCTTATCTGCTGCCGAGCACCAATCCAGAGGCACGAGCTCACTCGTCTGTGCATCACATTGCACCAGTTTTCTTCCAAAACAACAGAGTGCTTTCAGGAAAGAAAGAGTCCCCTGACTTCCCCAAGGTTTCTGAGGTTTAAATCAGTTCCATGTGTCCTGTGCAACTGCTTGCTTCAAGATCTGATGTCCAGTGGGGCTTTGGATTTATTTTTTTTAATGTCCAGCTACGAGAGGAGATGGCCTCTGTGGTGGGAACGCAATTTTTAAGTTGGTAAGCAATGGCTTTGGAAGAACATTGGCATTTCAAACAAACACTTCAGCAACTTACTGACTTTATGTTCTTTCCTCAGCAGTGTCAGTCCTGGCTGACAGCTGCTGTTTGGATTACCTCTCTTTGGTGGCTAATGAGCAGACTTCCAAGTTTTCCTCAGTGTCTCTCAGCCTACACACCAAGCCTCAGTACCACACAGCTGTGCCCAAATGTACTGGAGAGAGAGATGCAGATCCACCAGCTGCACTCACAATCAAAGCAGGGAACCAGAGGAAAAGCAGCAAAAGAAGCCAGAAACCAAATCCCTGCCTTGCCTGGGTGATTTAGGCAGCAAAGTTCTCCTTGCCATTGCTGTCAGCACCTTCACCAGGCCCTCTCCTCTCTTGTCCTGATCCAGAACCACTGGAATCACAGAGGATAAAAAAAAAAAATGCATCTGCAATTCCTCTACTGGGTGGGATATAAGACAATTTTTATTATCCCTGTGGAAGGATTAGCACAAATTCAAAAGGAAAATAAAGTGCTGCCACGAAGAGCTGGTCTTCACAAAATCATTGTTGTTTCCACATCAGAGAGCCAGTAAATGGATGTAGCAGGAAAACACAGTGGATCTGCTTTCCCTGTTTAAAGAGGGCTTTCCCTCTGGGCAAATAATTATGTGAATTGGCCACAAAACTGATATTAAAATAAAATTAAAAAGACTGGAACTACAAAGTTTACCTTGTAAAATGAATGTTTGTAACTTCTGTCTTTTGGGCCCTTACTGGGAGAGGTATGTGTGCAGATGACTTCACACACAGGAGATCCTCCTTGAAGTCTGAATATCTGTGAGTGAAGATACTACTGAGAACAAACACACAACTGAACCCTAAATTACAATTATGACCTTGATTAACCTGGCTAAGAAAACTAAATACCTTAGCAACAGAAACCTTCATCACACGACACAGTATTTGAAACTACCCAAGTCCAGTGATGCACAACCAGCCAAAACACCCATGTGATGTACAGGCAATCCATGTATGTGCATGAGCTACCACCCAAGGTCTGGAAAGCATCTGCCCACTGCTAAAAAAAAAAAACAACAAAAAAAACCAGGAAAAGTTTGAGATCCACACATGCCATGAGATCTGACCACATAGCACGGTCTCCCCTATCTCACATGGGATTTCTGGCAGCCCTCCTGAAGAGTTAAAACACTGCCTGATGCTCTGGTGTGGGCACAGAGCAATGCAGGACTCCTACAAGACACTCTCCCAGGCTGCACCCTGAGCACACCCAAGCAGGACTTGGAGATAATTGCACAGATGGAGGCAACACATGGAGTCATCAGGCAGTTCAATTCTAAGTTACTTCTACAGTTCTCTCGTAAAAGTAGTTTATTTTTAATGTCACATCTGGTTTTCTGTTGATGCCATTTCCAAAGTGCTCGGCTGAGCTTTGGAGCTTTCTGGTAAACTCTGAGGAACCACAATGGCACAGAGGAACTGCCCCCAGCAACAGGCTCAGGCACGTGTTCCTCGTTTCCCACACCTCATCCTGTCTGCATTCATAATACATTTATGGGTCACACACAAAAAGCTTGCACAGACTTTCCCTGGCTTAGTTGCCCACACTAACTGAAATCCTTAACGGCTGAATGGGGAAAAAACCTTGAACTCCACTGATTATGGCCAAGGTCTAGAGCTGTGATCAAAGTCTCTGTTCCAGTGCTCCACTGTGCTGGGTTCTTGCAAGTTAGGGAACCATCTTTCCTTCTACATGTGCTCCGTCAACCCTCTCACAGACATCAGCATAGAAAAACACATTTGGCTTCAATTTATGTATCGAAAATTAATTAAAACCAGAGTTTTACCATCCTTACCAGTTCATTTCTGGCTTATATGTTACAGCTGACTTCAGTGGATAACTGGATTTTCAACACTGCAGCCAAAGGAATACATCAGCTCCCTGTCCAAGGCTCCTAAAAGAAGTTTCTGGAGATGCTGACCTGCATAGCTCCAACAGCTCCTTAGCATGACCTGGACTACAAATACATGAACACAGCCTGTATAAGAGTATTTCCATTCCAACTGAGCAATGATTCCCCAAAAGGAGTGCCAGCCTTGAGCAATGCTTGTGCTGCGATTCTCTTTCACAATAAATCCATTAGTTGATTATATTGCTGTAGTTACCTGTGACTAGAAAAGGATGCAATTACTCATAGAACCATAACATGGTTTGGGTAGGAAGGGACTTTAAAGATCATCTCGTTCCAACTCCCCTACTGAGGGCAGGGGCACCTTCCACTAGCCCAGGTTGCTCCAAGCCCTGTCCAACCTGGTTTTGGACACTTCCAGGGATGGGGCAGCCACAGCTTCTCTGGGCAACCTGTGCCAGGGCCTCCCCACTCTCACAATAAAGAATTTCTTTCTAACATCCAATCTAACTCTGCCCTCTGTCAGTGTGAAATCATCCCCCCTTGTCCTGCCACCACAGGTCCTTGTAAGAAGTTCTTCTACTTCTTTCTTGTTGCGTCCCTTCAGGTACTGCAAGGTTGCAATTAGGACGTCCTGAAAACTTCTCTTTTCCAGGCTGAAGAATTCCAATTCTCTTAGCCTTTCCTGATAGGAGAGGGCTCTATCCCTCCAATTATTTTGGTGGTCTCCTCTGGACTCACTCCAACAGGCTGATGTCCTTCCTGTGCTGGGGACCCCAGAGCTGGATACTCAATATTCCATTATTTTGAGTAACGAGCCGCATTACTTCTAAACAAGCAGAATGTGAAGCCTTTTGTCCCTGCCTTCCCAAAAAGTTCCCAGTGCGGCAAGAGATGGGCAGGATGATGCCTGGGTTTTTCCAGGATTAAGAAAATTCAGAAGGCAAATATTATACACTGGAGGAGTATAATAACACACTGCTCAACTAAAAATAAATCCTACTATTCTAAAGAAAATGCATGAAATAGGAGACAACTCTTGTTTCATATCGCGCTTTTTTCCTACAAAGCCTCTTCCCTGCTCTGCTTTTTATTAATGAAGACATGCACATGAAGTAATTCCCCTCATTAATCAACTTCATTCTTTTGGTTTCTTCCTACTTCAAGTGACAACCCTCCATTTGGGATGTCACGTAGCAGTGCAGGCTGAGACTGATTTTAGGGTGGGATGAGTAGCAGAGGCAGATGAAACTCAAGAAACAGAGACTTTGGCTTCAAAAGGCCTCTCCAGTAGACAGGAAGAGGGAAAGGAATGGGTTCTAGTGAACCACAAATGCAGTATGTCACTGGGAAAGCGGAGAAATATCATGTAGGAGGAGAGTTGAGTAGTTTGAAGGCAAGTATAGAACCATCTCTGTGTGGGGCAGGGAAGGAGATGAGAGCAAGGCTGCTAAAAACAGTGCACAAACATTGCTCTTAGAATCACAGAAACATTCAGGTTGGAAAAGACCTCTAAGATTGTTGTGTTCAATCACCCAGCACTGCCAAGGTCACCACTAAATCGTGTCCACAAGCACCAAATCCACATATCTTTTAAATCCCTCCAGGCATGGTGACTCCACCACTGCCCTGGCCGGTCTGGTCCAACACTTCGCAACCTTTTTGGTGAAGAATTTTTACTAATAACCAATCAAAACCTCCCCTGGCGCAACTTGAGGCTGTCTCCTCTTGTCCTGTCACTTGTTCCCTGGGAGAAGAGACCAGTTCCCACCTGGCTCCCCCCTCCAGTCAGAGAGTTGCAGAGAGCAAGAAGGCCCCTCCTGAGCCTCCTTTTCTCCAGGCTGAGCCCCCCCAGCTCCCTCAGCCTCTCCTCATCAGTCTTATGCTCCAGGCCCTTCCCCAGCTCTGTTGCCCTTCCCTGAACACCCTCCAGCGTCTCAATGTCTTTCTTGTACCCAGGGCAGTGCTTCTCCCTCCTCACATTGTCTGATGCCATTGAACAGCTACGTAACGCGAAGCTCCCCCTGCTCTGAAAGGTCAGCTCAGAGCTCAGCTCTCGTCCCGGCTCTTCCATCTGCTCCTCGTTTTCCCCTTTTCCTCCTACCCAGACACAGCTGCCTGCCCTGCTCACGTCAGCAGCCCCTGCACAGCCAATCCTCCGGCTCCCCTCCCGGCTTTACCAGGACAAGTGACCCCTACAAGCTGAGGCACTGACGGCACATCCAGGGGAGGGGAACCACTCTGCAGCACGGGTGCTCCTCTGAAAGCATGAGGGACAACGGCCCAGGGGATCCCGGCCCCAGCGCCTGGTTCTGCCCAATAAGAAACACATTTCCACCAACATCTGCTTTTCCTCTTCTTCCAGCGTGCTCTCGTGCAAACCTGGGGCTGTGCTTCATTTTGGGGATGGGCCAGGTGGTCTTTCGGCAAAGGCTAAAGGTGTCCTCCAGATTTCCCTCGTTCTAAAGGCTGCTGTCATCTCACCAGAAAAGGTGGCCGTGGGAAGCACCAAAAAAATGCAGCTAAACCAGCAGTGGGTGGTGGCCCTCCTGCAGCAAATCCCTCCACGGCAGCAGGAAGAACTGAACACACATCTGGACCCCTGTAGAGCCCACAGACAGGATGACCAGGGCTCCACCACCACAACCACAGGCATGTTCCTGAGCAGGGGCTGGCAGACACAGCAACACCACCAGGCAGGGCTAACCAAAGGTAGATCTGTTTGCCCAGGACCTTGTCTGAAAACTGTCATTCTCTCTCCTGAGATGCTCATTCTCCTGCATTTTTAACACTGTGTTTTCCTCAGAGACCATGCCTGTCTCATGAATCAATGGAGTCCCATAACCATTCTGCAACTACCAATTATTCTGTGAATCTTGTATAAAAGAACTATTTATGCTGTAGTTTTCAGTCAGCAACGCTGCCAGTTCACCCCAGGACACCATCCACTGCAAACCTACGTGTCACTCCAGCCACCAGCACAAAGAACCAGAGGAACACCGTGGTGTGCTGCAAGAAGGACCACTCAGATGTCAGATGAGAAAAGCAACCTGCCAGTTCCCCTCCATCTTTGGGGTAAAGTGCTCTTCCCCGCAGAAGTCATTCAAGGTAATTTTCTCTAAAAGGAACTTCCAAGATCGGGTTTTTGGCATAAAAGAAGAGTAAAAGCCTCGCTGCTCTCTGGTGCATTCATTTCCATTCTTGCCAGTTCAGGAGCAGGAAGCAAGGCAGGCTCTCAGACTAAGCAGATTTGCACCCTAAAACCCAGGAGCTTATGATCACTGACACTTAGTGCAAATTACACAGGCAAGTGTTGTGATCCATGATCAATGGGATGTCAAAACCAAATCAAACACAACCAGAAGATCAGCACATCCCAGCATTCTCCATAGCTGCTACAGCGATGTTAGTAGAATATGCCACAGGATTAAAAATAGAAACTAAATCCTCTCTGGAGTTTCAAAAATAATAATAAACCTACAGAACTTCATAAAGAAAAAAAACTGTTTCTGCTGTAAAGTTTTATTGTAGGGCACAAACCCCTCCTCTTAGGATGTTGAGTATAAAAATACTGAAATCATCTTATAAAATCTGTTTTCCCTTTTGGCCCCGTTTCCAGAGCTCTGGATCACTTCATCCCTTTAAAGCTTCCTTTGTTTGCAGCTCAGTTATAAACCAGCAGCTTACAAACAAAGCACTGCTAGTCGAGGGATGAATGTGTCACTACACCTATCCCTGACACCAAACACCATTTAATATCCACCTACAACTTCTGCATTTGTGCCACATCCTCCTCCTGAAGCAGCTCAGAGTTTATTTGATCACCCTGAAGGGAACTAAATAATTAAATCAGTTTGACTACACAACTGGATGTAATAAAACCTGTTCATATACTTGTGCTGAATAATACTCTTAAGCCTGCTTTATGTTTAGTTTCCTCCTTCAGGTATACATCTTGGTTTGGAAACGCAATTATCCTCACCTCCTCATTAGATAAAGGTAATTAGTGCAGCCACAGCCATGTGGATATATTAATTCAATGTTTGCTGGGTTTCAAAGTCTGGAATAAGACCAGCCCCACAGCCCACCTGGACTGCAGGTCCTGGGGGTAAGAGATAAGAGGAAAAAACTTTTGGGGATGTTATTGCCATTTTCCCAGTGCAGACATGGCAACAGAGTCACTGCCAGTCCCCAACACTATCCAGGAAAGCTGGAGCAGCACCAAAAACCCCCAGCAGGAGCTGGGATGGGCAAAGTGCCAGGCTGCCCATGGGGACAGTGATGGTGCTCTGTCCTAGGGAACAGTCACAGTTTTCTCCCAGCATTTCTGGTTCTCAGAACTCTACAACTAAACCACACACACAGGCTTTGCCAGAATATGACTGAGACAGAGGAGAAGGGACAAACCTGCCATGGGCACTGCTAATCCTGCAGTGATTCACCGCATCCCACAGGGGCAAAAAGCCACCCTAAAACTGAGATTGAGTAGCCCCTAAAACTGCCGTTAAACAGCCCATTAGAGCCAAGTCTCACATCTTGATTTCCAATGAATCAAAATCTTTTTTTCCAGCAGACCACTGGTGCATCTGTACAACCTCCTTGCTCCAGCATCTCCGGGGTCGGGGCTGCTGCGGGCAGGGACCGCCTGAGGGAGACAAACCCCTTCCCTGGACACCAACAGCCCTGCTCACTCACAGGCTTCCAGCTCCTCCCTCACGCTAAACTTACCCAAATCATTTGGTGAAGTCCTCAGTACCTTTGTGTTAGGGATGCAACGGCAGCACAGGTTTATTCTGCAGAATTAACCCCATCTCCCACCTCTCCCCTTCTGGGAAACACTGCTGTCCTCCCCAGGGAGGCTCACAGGGGTCCA
Organism: Manacus candei; assembly: GCF_025592945.1. Taxonomy (NCBI): domain Eukaryota; kingdom Metazoa; phylum Chordata; class Aves; order Passeriformes; family Pipridae; genus Manacus; species Manacus candei. Next base: position 14,367,312 of record NW_026138085.1, on the reverse strand, counting down.
GGGGATGTGAAAACTGCAAACAGCTCTGGAATTCCCTTCCAATCCTTCTCCCTTGAGCTCCACAACACATGTAAAACTCAACAGATGTTTGGGCATTCAAGGAGAATTGGGCAGAAGGGCACAAAGTGGCAGAGACAAGGAGGGAGTTCTCCTGACACACTCCTTGAGGAAAAAAAATAAAAGAAAAAAAAGAAAAAGGTGTATCAAGCACAGAACGGAGAAGGCTATGATAGCCAAGAAGCCCCTTCCAGAGCATCAGGCAGTACAGGACTTGCTACACCCATTCAAAAAACAGGAATAGAGATGGAAACATGCTGTGAACATGGGGAACCTAGGCAGTGGTTTTTACCAACCCATTACACCAAGCATTGGGCCCCTTGGAGCTGGAGCACCACGGCCAACCAAGTGCGTTAGTGGGGATGAGGGGAGCCAGATGAGAGCCTGTGGTTTGAGATCCAGTTAGAATAAGGACTCCCACCTTCTGCATGTCACAGCAGGACATCTCTACTCCCCAGAAAAAATTTTTGGAGATGGGTAAATGAGGATCTATCTCAATACCTGAGGCTCTTTCACCAGTGTCCTCAAATTTGGCCACTTACAGCTCCAAGTGGGACAAATCCCAAAGCCTTCACTAACTTCACAACCCAGTGAACTCTTAGGTCAGAACATGAACACCACCATGAAAGGGCTCAAGTATTTCACCCCTATAAACATTATTGCACAGGCTTCTGCCTTTTAGGGCTAAATCCCTCAAAAGCTGTTGCTGATAAAGAAGGAGGCAAGAGGATTAAAAAAAAAAAAGAACTCAAAAAAGGTGAAGAAATTCAAGTCATGGGAAAAGACTGAGAGGACCACAGAGAGCAGATTAGAAGTGAATAAAAATAAAAGGAATGGTGGAGTTACCGGGTAACCATCACGTCCTGACTGCCCCTGTGGGGGGGAACAAGGGAGACAAGTCAGTCAATGCATCTGTAGCAGCACGAGAACACAGCAGCAGGCAGGACATGGGGCCATCAGCTCCCCAGCCAGCCCTGGCACTGAACTCCTGAGAAACCTCTCGGGGCAATTTTCCTATCCCAATGGTCACACCTACAGTTTATTTTGCCCAGATTTTCATCTCGTGCCTCCCCCCTTTGGCTACTTACCGAGGGCTTTGCCAACTCGCACCCATCCCTGCTGTCTGTGCTCTCTCCCTGCTGCCCCTGGAGCCAGGGATGTGCACGGCACACGCTGGATCCTGGCCATAAACCTGCCTTGGGATGGGGATACCAAGAGGTTTGGGGAGAGGTCAGGGAGGCTGTGGCTGCTGAGCCAGAGGCCAGGACAGCAGTCACTGAGCTCCAACCTCCTGTTCCAGCACTTGATTCAGAGGTTTCCCCCTCTTAGATCCATCAGTTTCCTCACAGGATGCAGCTCTCCCAGCTCACATCTAAGCTTTGCTTCACTTTGCAATGAAGCAGAAAGCACAGCTGATGCCACGGGGAAAGACCCTGCTCAAGTTGCCAGTAACACCTGCGAGATCAGCAGAAGAAAACGCAGCCCACTCAGGATATTTCACCTTCTCTGCTCCCCTCGGGAGGTTCCCAAAGGCGTTTACAGCCCGAGCTGCTGTTAAACATGCCGTGAGCCACAGCAGAGCCTGCTGCAAGCCAGACCTAAGGCAGACTCCCTGGAAGGAGCTGTTAAGTATTAGCTGGTACACAAGTAGGCAGTAAAGCGTGTTGCTGGTACAGCAATGTCATCTGCTACCACAAACACAGGTTATGTCAGCGTGCTGCGGGAGTCGGGCATCTCTCGTGGTATGGAACAGCCCCCTCCCTTTCCCTGAGCGCCCCTGCAGCCTCTCATGCCTCCTGCAGCACCCTCCTGATCCATCCAGAAACAGTGTTGACTTCGACAACCGCCTATTTAACAAATTACAGTCTCGGGATAAAGTGTACAGTGAGATTTTTATGGAGACGTATGGCACTGGAGCACACACGGATAAATCGGAAACACTTGTAACGCCCAGCCCTCGCTAATACATAATGTGTTTGCTAATATCTGGGACTGTAAATGTTTAATTACAGTCTGTGGTAAGTCTATCTTTCAATTGTAGAAATTTCCTACCCAGCATGTGATTTTAATACCCTCCGAAACAGAGATTTTTATGGCATATCTGAGCAGAAACCCCCTCACTCACAGACAGGACAATCAATCATACAGCAGCCACAAATCCTGTACCACAAATTCTAGTAATTTCATACACATAACTAGATTATAACAGAAAAAAAAAAATAAAATACCAGAACAACTGCTACTAGGGAACAACAGAATTGAGGATAAAGTTTGAGCAGTGTGATGCTGTACATGTAAGGAGTAATTGATTCCTTATGGCCAAAATCAAGAAACAAAGGAAACTAATAAATACAGTACTGCTGAAATAAAATAACATTGTGGTTCTGTGGGTTCTAGGACTTATATATTATGCTTAAAGAAGTCTCTGACAAATGCTGCTTATGCTAAAAAGCAGGATTGAAAAAAAAAAAAAAGGCAAAAAACCCCGAACCAAAAATGAACTAAACCAGGAGCTGTCTTTTAAAGAAGGGCAAGGGGAGAGAGGGGAAAAAAAAGATTAAAAAAAGTCTTGTTTGTGTTAAATCTCCCCTGTGCTCTGTTTGCAATTCAATAGTGCCGTGGGAACCAGGAAATGAAACCAACTAGAGACAAAGAAAAATTAATAGTGCACCATATGTTGCCTATGTCAAATCACATACAATAAACGTGACCAGACAGCACACGTGAGGCAGTGTGTGTAACCCAGCCGGCTGCGTGTGGGCTGATAACAGCCCCTGAGCAGAAGCAGAACCAAAACAGCCAAATACATCCATTTTAAATAAGCCAAAGCACTTCAGCCAAGAGGAAAACGTCCCTTAAAAGGTGTATATATGGAGTTTTAAATAGGCAACATCCCAGTATCCTCTTCACGTGTAACCTGACATTGAGTGAGAAATTACTTGTTTTCTTAAATAATTAGAGCCAAATTGCATGAATGGCATATTGGGAAAAAAAATAAGTAAGTGCCAGGTAGAAGCCCTGTGGGGACCAGCTCCAGCACCCAAAAGGCCTCCCTGACTCCACTCGTCTGTGCTCAGCCCCAGCAGATGCTCTCCACAACCTCCCAATTTGCTCCTTCAAAAGCCGCCCAAATAATCATTTTGCTCAACTCCCTCTTTAGTCTTTACATTAAAAAACGAACTTGAAATAGAAGCAAAAATTCAAAGGGCTGAAATCCCTTAACTAAACCCCCAGGTAGTGCTGCTGATCCCATGAGAACCGAAGCCATGGTGCTGTTACAACCCCAACACTTCCAGTACATCCCCAATCACCTTCTGGCTTTTAAACACATTTACAGAACTGGAAATGATCTAGCCCAGGAATAGTAACCAAATTTAATTTTTCCTAAAATAGTCCCTTTTAGCCCAGTGAGGCTCTACAGGAAAAGAACACCACGAAGAAACATCTCTGTTATTGTAATGACAGAGAAGGAAATGTGGCTGCAAACAGCCTGTACCTCCCCTCCTCCTCCTCCTCCTTCTGGGGGAAGAAAGATAGAAAACTTGAAGCACCTAATACCCATAATCTTTTTTTTTTTTAACAATCCCTCAGCAGCTTGGAGGGTACAAACAAAACATGAATTCTCACTCCAAAACCAGCAGGAGAACAACAGATTTGAATGTGGTGGCACAGCCGAAAGCACGTCTGAACACTTGGAAGGAGGAGCTGACACATTTTCAACTATTACCCCTTCAAACAACTATTTCCCCATAAATTTTCTCATTGTATTGGTAGAAATGCTCATTATTCTCCCCAGGACTTCAAAGAGAGAAGCAAGCAAGCTATGGTTTTCCCTCTAGCCCCCCTTGTGAGGTGACCAAATCTGTATTAAATGATGGAAACACAACAGATAAGAAAAGCAAGACAAAGCTTTAGAACCAATGAACCCACCAACATGTTAAAATATTAGTACAGGACTGTTTCTGTTAAATGGAGACAGACTAAAGAACTCTTTAAAAGGAGAATTCTTTTTTACTGAATATTTTCTGAGCTTAAAATTACTGAAAGTCCCTCAGGGCAGCAAGTTCAACATTTTAAAATTCCTCTCCCCCCCTTCTATTTGTCTACAATCATAAAAAAACTCCAGCAGCATCTGGTACCAATTTTGCTTCCAGACACACCTCTACCAAAAAATGCTGTGCTTTTGCAAGGACACTGAAAGGCAGGGAAGGGGGAAGCCTTAACTTTGTTGATCCAACCAGTAAAATCCACGATACTTACTGCAGGTCCTGGAAAACAAAAGAAAAACAGAGAAAAAAAAAAAGTCACTTAATTGCAAAGAAAAAGCATAATCTGATAAAACAGCACATAGCAGTAACCAACATGAGATCTGTTCAGGACTTCCCAGTTCAATTCCCACGGGATGACTTTCCAGATGCACTTAACACCCTCTGCATCCTCCTGTAGCAGGACCATCTCACCCGTGCTGCTGGCACAGCAGTGCAGACAGGGGTGCAAAACCAGTCTTTTCCCACCTTTTCTCCAGTGTGACTGGGGATTACAAACAGCAGCATCCAGGCTTCACGGTTATGAAGAGCCATCCCCTCTCCCCCCACAAGACCACGCACAGGACATGAGGGCCTGGGGCATCCCCTGCAACCACAGAGCAGTGCCAGCAAAAAGCAGGCAGATGTGGCTGGAAAAACGTGCAAATTTTTATGAATTAAAACCATATTTTCACCATGGACCTTATTTTTTCTTCAGGTTGTGGAAGGGGAGAGGGAGGCAGGCTTGCAAAAGCCAGAGGAGTAGTGCATTGGGCACCTGACAAGGACATTGTTACAGCTTCCACAGATCCCAGATGCTGCTGTTGCTTGGTTCCTGTCAATCCCTGACCCCAAAACACGTCACACAACCCCACAGTCCTGTGTCACTGCTCAAGGGCTCTGCTGTGCCCAGAGGCAGCCAGGGGGTTGATGCACAGTGCCTTTGATCCAGGGAAATGCCCCTCACATCTCCTTGAGACTTCAGGTGCCAGTGCCACAGTCTGACACTGTCATTCATGGCAGTAGAAGAAAAAGAACCAAACATCTCCCCTATATTCCCCAGCAGTGCAGGGCTTTTCACCACCTGCCACCCCAATTTCTACAGTTTTCCCTCTGCTTGCCCAAGCTGGTGCTACACAGAGGTGAACACTGAACCCTAATCCAAAGCAACCCACATTGCTCTCCTGTTCACAAGGCAGCCTATAGCTCTGTTCTACTTCTTCATGCTCTGATCAAAACCAGAAACTAATCACACTTAGAAAAGAAAAAACGTGAGGAAAATTAAAATAGAAGGGGGAAAAAAAATCAGCTTTGTTCATCCTAGGTTGTTCAACAATATTAATCAGGAAGCATATTTCAAACAAATGCCTTTTTGCAAGGTTTTTAAAATTAGTTTTAAAACTGAAACATCGTTAAATTGAATTAAAAAAAAAGAAAAAAACAAAGACCGAAAAACAAGAAAAGCTTGAGAATGAGGACTGGCACCAAGTAAAGACTGGCAATGAACCAAGAACCATCCTTTCAGCCTGTGTCTGTCACCTGAACAGTCAGTGTCACACACAGCCACAGCCAAGTGCACATGGAGGGCAGGAGGCAACCTCCACATCTCCCTCCGTGTCAGGAGACCATTTTCCTTAGTGCCAAAATTCACACAGGCTCTGAACTCACTCCCCTTGGTTTAATTTCTTCTGAATACAGAAGTCAGTGGCTCTCTGCCAGTTTATTAACTGAGAATCATAAACCCGATTTATTAACTCACTCACACCGAGCTGCCCACAAAAGCCCTTCTGTGGAAAAGTCAAAGACTGAGTCTCAAATAAGAAGCAGACAGGAAATTATTTTAATATGGGATTTCAATCATGTACCAATTATAATCTCTTTGGAATTTGTTGCCTTTTTGCCTTTTCTCGGCTACTGTTTTTAACCCCAACATGTGCAGGAAAGTGCCCTTTAAAGTGATTCCCTCTCAAATCCAGGAATCACTGTTGACTGGGGAGAGGTCTGTATATGGACCCTGTGATGTTCTCCAGCCACATCAGTGGAGTTACACTAATCTTTCACTGTGCTGTGAAACAGAGCTAGATAAATCTCCATTAAGGCATAAAGTGAAACCTATTGAACTAATCTCTTCTCCTCCTAGGAGCAACATCACTTTCTGGCTTGCAGAATGTGTTTTTCAACAGCCCAGCCACAAGACACTTGTTTCCTATGGAAGAAAGTCAAATATTTTGCAAGCCAACAATAAATAATGACGTTGATCATGTAGCCAGGGGCTGTCCCCCACCCAGCCATCTCACCAGTGTGGGCACATTGCATAAGAGGTATGATCTTCTCAGAGAAATTTGCCAGAATTTACTGCTAATAATTTTGACTAGTGAGAATCAGGAGGAATGAAACCACTTAGAAATTCTTCTCATAACAAATAGAAGTTGGAAGCAGCCTTTGTGTATTTAAAATTCCATGACAAATTAACTCAGGGGTTGATTTCAGAAGGAGGAGAAGAAAGACAAAATAATCTGCAAACACACAGATTTTGGTCTATGATTGATTTGCTCTGAAGAAGGATAATGCTGCTGTTCACCAGCAGTGAACACCTAGTGCCCAAGCCTGTAAGGGATGGAGAAATTTGGAAACACCAAGAGATTCCTTAAGAACATGGACAGCTGTGCTAGCAGGAGGTGGAAATCAAAACTCATTAAAAATAAATGACCCAGATTTCCTGATCAACTAACATTAATGTTATTTTGTATATCCAAAGCCCTAGCAGGTCACAGTGGCATCATCCCCAGCAACACACAAACACATGGGAAATGGCAGGCCACAGTCATTTATTTCTAAGTATTTTTGCAGCTTGGGAATTTTGGGATATCATTTCTGTTAAATGTGCAAATCATTCATCATGCAAGCTTTCCTGCCACGAGAGGGGAGAGCCAGGCAGGGGAAACAAAACCAGCCAGACCTTCCCAACAGCTCAGGAAGAGTCAGAGGGGACTTTGCTGCAGCCCTAATGGGTAAAGAGCCCATCCCCAAGGTGGCAAACATGTGTGGCCACCTGAAGATGTAGAAAATGCTAATTTAAAAACAATATGTATACAATCACATAAATATCTATATAAACACGTAGCTATGGGTATTTATACACACATACAGTATGTATATACATACATATAGAGTTATTAATTCAGGATGCTGTAAGGGGAGTAACTGAGTCATGGGCAGCAAGGAAGGAGAACAACTGCTACAGTCATAAGAAGTTACAGAGAATCTGGGAAAATGATTTGTCACTGTGTATTGAACTATTATCTAGGCAAAAAGCTAAACGCGGGACAAGTTAGATTTTTCCTGAAGTTCAGCAGAAAAAGAAGTCCTTGGGTATGAGAAATACAAGGAAGAGTGAAACACACCAAATAAATACAAATTTTTACATGATTTACCCACATACACCCAGACACGTGCTTACTGAATAAGAACAACTACACATTTGCACTTGTTCACTCAGTCACATGGCCAATGGGTTTAAAAGGGTAAATCTTAATGTGTAAAATATTAGATTTCAATCCATGTAGACCTGGGAGAGAGATAACATTTCCCTGCACAGAAATCACTTTGTGTTTTTTCTTAAAAAAAGTTTTAGATTCTTCCCTGTTCCAGGATATTTGTACAAACAGGATAGTTGTAAGAAAAAAAAACCACCCAAACAAACAAAAAAACCTCTGAATTAAAACTTTCTTAGAAGTTCAAATTAAAGCAACATTTGCAGGGCAGTGTAAATTTGGAAACCAGAAGTCACGGGTGGTGGGCAGAAGACTTTTATCCCAATTCAGCAGTTTCGACACACTCCCCCAACAAGTGTTACTGAAATGGAAAAACTTTGCAAACAAAACTTTTACTGCCAGAAACAAGCAATAGTGCCAAGTCAGTATTTTCCAATGAAGTTAGACTTCATTAAAAAAAATGCCCTCTCAGGCCTACCTGTAAGGGCAATTTTGTAGCTGTTCACTGTTGATGCAAACAGGGGCTACCCAACACCACAGCCATCAGCTTTGGGTGTTAGTGTCCAGAACCAGCTCTTGCTTCATGTGAGGAGAGCAGAGACATACCCAGAGACTTTCCAGACTGAGCACTTCATGCCTATTTTCTCCTGTTTTATCCTGAGGTTCAGAGCAGTTTTTGGGTCAATCTTCAAGCCAGGGGAAGAAAGCAGTGTGATGTTACAAGAGACACGAGCATCACCTCCCACCAACTAGTTATGCAAAGACTTTGAACAAATATTTAAACTAAATTCCCAAATCCTGGATCTGATTCATCCATCCTTCAGGAACACCCCGGTATGGATCAACCTTTACAAAAAATAAACGTAGAGCCCAGGGAGGGCTGCACATCCATACCCATCCTACTCACACAGCACCAGGTGGCAGCAAGAGGGGAAGAAAAACCTCCCAGGTCCCTGGAGAAAATCCATGTTATTTCACAAACACTCACTCCAGCAGTTGAACTGTGTCCTCACTGGGACATATCACGTTGAAAGAATAAGCTAAACATGACATTAAACCTGATTTTGCCTTTGGCACGGAAAAAGAACTGTATCTGAGACGTGCAGGCTGGCTGTCAGCACCAGCCATGAGTGCTGCAAAACCTTCCTTCCACCTCACACTCAGAGAAGGCTGAAAATCCCACATGAAGTTGTATTAAAATGGGTTTTTCTTTTTATACACCAGCTGTATCCGTGGGTGGGTGCCCGTGGGTCTTCAAGGCTGTGCTTAACTTTCCAGCTGCAAAAGAAATCTGATGACACTCATGTTCAGGAACAAGAATGTTGGGACCTGTGTGTTGGTTCTGGCAGGGTTGGGATGGAGCTTGGACGTGCTGGACCAGACCAAACAGCCACAGGGAGCTCAAGTATGACACCTCCCCAGGGAAGCTGCTGCTTTGAGTTTCCAGGCCTCATGGTAGCAACAGTGGAATAAATTGGTTATTAAAAGTAACCTCTTTCACACTGGTGGTGCCTGGGTGACTGTCACTGCAGTGACCAGCTCCGGGACACGTCTGCTGTTCCACTGCTGCATCAGTGATCCCCACAGGGCCAGGTGATGGAGAGAGTAAATAAAATGGGTCAGATGGAGCCATTTGACTCAATTACTCCCTGGTTTGTTCAGCTGGGCTGACAGCAGCAGAAACACTCCCCCAGGTACTTGATCTTTGTGTCAGGTCAGGGAAGGGATGACAGTGGGGACGACTGTGCCCACATAGGAAGCCCAGGGGAAGGCTGGGGTTTAGCACAGGCCCCCCCTTGCCCTCCGGGGCTTCCCATGGGGAAAACTTGTTGCCTTTATGCTTCTCTGCAACAAAATAAACTAAGCCAAGCCCAGAGTCAGGGCCCCAGCAAAACCCACAGCCTGCCCTCAGCAGGTCCCAGGGGCAATGGTGGTTCATCCCCATGGTCTAACAAGTGCTTTCTGCAGCACATCCAGCCAGACTTGTCCCACTTCCAAACATCTAAATAGTTAATTACCCCCATCCTCAGAAATGGTTTATGGTACGATGTCTTTCTGTGGTGGAGAGTGTGTTTTCAGGATGATGGATTCTTAGTTTAGAGAAACACAACTCTTGGATTAATATTTTTTTTTTTTTAAAAATCTGAATCCATCAAGGCAAAAGACAAAAAAACAAATTTAAGTCTTGGTTTAAATCAGTAGGAGGGATGTGATTTAAAAGGGACAGAAGTATCTCTTAAAAGTTTCTTTGCTTGTTTCTTAGAGATATAAGTTGAAAGTTTCGATATAAATCAGAAAAAAGTTTTTCAACGTGACCATTTTCAACAGTTGCCAGAAAAAATGCTCCCCTTGGCTGGGCTGAGCCTTCTGGCTCTCCAACAGCATTTGTCTGGAGTCTGTGAAGCTCCAACCAGGCAGTGTCCCTGGGGATGGACACCGGCATGCTGCACAAACAAAGTCTGATTCACATTTATCAGCTGTAGTGAAGGAACAAGGACCTGGTTTATGTGTGGTCAGGTTCTCAAACAAATATAGGAATATATATTCAAGCTATCTGGAAAAACAAACATCTGGCAGCTCAGCCAAGAGCAATACACAGCAGGATGCCTGCTCTCCGTGTGTCTCTGCAGCACAGAGGGACAATCCACAGGGACTGAGCTGCATTCCTGGGATTTCACTGCTGTGCCCCATCGAGCACATCTGAGTGTGCATCTCTGTGCTGCTGCAGGTGGTTGCTGCACCCTGCTTGATTTTCCTCCACAATTGCAAAGAAGTTCAGAAAAAGTTATTTAGTGGTTTGAATTTTTGTTTTGTTATCAATAATCGATTTTTTGTTTTGTTTTTGTTTTGGTTTTTTGTTTGTTTGTTTTGTTTTTTCTATAATGCTTTTTTTCTTGCTGTTTTTTCCTACCAGCTTTCTGCTTCAGAAGGATGCTCAAGTGGCATTTGCAGGCATGTCACAGCATGAGGGCAAATGCTGCTTTTCAAAAGCTTTTGGATGAAACAGGGAGAAGGGATTGAAGGGCACGTGCAAGCTCAGCACTGCCTCCCAGAATTTTGTATGGACTAGAGACACATCTTGGACAGCGTATACACAAATGCCTGCATACAAAATCAGATCCATTGGCTGACCTCTCCAGCTGCCCTTGGTTGAATGCTGTACTCCACTGTGCTTTTTGAAGCCATTAGTGACAGCTAAAAGCCAACCAAAAAAAAGAATCAAAGCTGTCTGGTGGTTATTCCTACAGCCCAAGGAAAATGGGGTTTAATGAAGCTGGCTGGGATCCACACCCCTCCACCCCCAACGAGTGCAGAGCCCATCCCTTGGCCAGGAGTAAATCCCTGATGCTTCAGGAACAAAAATATCTCAGAAAACACCTAATGCACTGAAATAGCATCAGTGGAAGAGAAGGGAAATGCCTGCCTGCCTTCCGTAAAAGTCAATCCACCAGTTCACATGCTGCTAGTGTGCAGCACAAAACCCCTCAGTTTCCTTTCCCCCAAAGTTAAAAAAAATTGTTTAAAATATTAGTGATCAGGGCTGCCCTTTTTGAAAACCCAGGCATGTATTTTCTATAGCAAGAGGCAGCAGAGAACAAAATCAGCTTCCCTGCTAAATGAAAATCTACCTGGTCCTCTTTCCTTCTCTCCATATTCAGGAACCCAAGAGCAGAGAAGTGCATAATTTAATCTGCTGTTTTCTCTCATACAGTTGCAAACCGTGTGGCTTTCAAGGCACATCCCTGTCTGACTGACTCCTTAGAAAGAGCAACACCAACTGCATCTCTCCCCTCTCCAACAGCACTCAGACCCTACAGCAGAATGTAAACAGCACTTCTCCCCAGCTGAAAGGGGGTTGGTGCTTTCCCATTTCACAAGACAGGGGAAAAAATACAAACCCCCACCAGACACACTGAAGTGACAGAGACACAATATTAAACAGTCAGCTCAAATAATAATTCCCAGCAAGGCTGCTCTGCAGCCTCCCCCGGTGTGAGGGCACACTGATGCTCAGGTGGCTGAGGTTTGGTTACCCCTGACTCTAAAATGCTGACACCATCCATCATGTGGCCAGCAGGCAACGTATAGACACATCCACAAGCAGAGAACAAGCCAGAGCACACCTCCCACCTAAAAATGGCCAGGGGGTTCTCTGTTTGTGTGTTAATTCACAGTCCTTCTTCAATGTTGGATGGGACAATAACAGGGCTGAATGCTGCAAGGGAGAAATGGAAGGATGGATAAAATATGCAACAGCAGCGGGTGTTTTGAGTTGGATTTGTTTGTTTTGACTGTTTGCTTGTTTTCCTTTATTTATTTTTTAGTGGTTTTTTGTTTATTATTTTAAGTTTTTATAGAAACCTTCATATCCAGCACATAGGGACGTGGGAAGCCCCAGTTCCACAGCCCATTAGATGAGGGTGAGCAGTGTCATTATCAAAAGGCTCCAGCACCACCCAGTGACACCCACGGGGCCCTCAGTGACGCTGCTGGGACAAGGTGACACTCACCGGGTTCTCCGCGCCGGCCGGGCTTCCCTCGCCTCCCTGGAGGACCTGTGGGGAGCAGAGAGCACAGGGTTAGTGATGCCCCATGGCCACAGTTTAGGAGAGTACCCACCACAAGTCCTTCCCTTCGGATCCAGCCCACCTTGTGTCTCCCCGCCTTTCCCAACTACCAAAAAAATCAGTAGGCTGCACATCTTAAACACCACTCTTTCGTAACATACAGAACTTTGGTGAAAAAGCCAAGGTCAGGCTCCTAGGCAAGCTGGGAAGCAGGTTTTCAAGTTATTGGTGTTGCCCACACAGAGGGAGCTGTCTTACATGCTTCAAAATTCTGGAAAAAATACTTTGCAGGGTGGGTGGCAGCGCTGTGTAGTTCCTGAGTGCTGCAAATGCCTGTAACTGGCTGGGAAATCACAATAGCTAAAGAATTAAAGCAAGGAACCTTTATAAACCTTTTGGTACTAATCAGTGTCTGAGTCAGAAATTTTTTTAGTGCAGACATCTGACACAGCCTAAATCTGGTCATACATTTCTGAATTTAGACCCAGGTTTCAGATGTAAAGCTTGCTTGTACTCTTACCCTTCTGGGAAGCAGTGGCCAAGGGATTGATAAAGTACCATAAATAACAAAATACCCTTAATTAAGGAAAAATGGCACTCAGACAACACACAGTTGCAGAACACTGCTCCAGCACACACAGAACATCCAGGTCCTTGACAAAGCCATAACACCGTGTCCTTTATGTCCATGTGTTGCAGCCTCTGTGCTGTAGCCAGGCTTCCCTGCCTGGGACCTGGCAGCATTCCCTCTCCCACAACAGGTGCATTGCCAGGTTGGAAGAAAAAGCCACTTTTTGCACCCTTGTGCAGCAGGTCAGCCAGCTCTGGTGGAGCATTTGCTGAGTGACAGCAATGTAACAAAAAACAAGGGCTCATTTTTTATCTGGGAAACTACACTGCTCCCTCTCCTCTCTGCTGGAAAAGGATGATAAACAAAGACTACTAAATATTTCTGTGCTCCTATAAGATTTTCCCCTGTTGCTTAAAGAGTTCTGTGCTCAAATGTGCAACTGCATCTCCAACAATGGGAATTTCAGCTGTGGGCTGGAGTTTTGCACTTTAAAGTTTGGATACACTGCCCAGCACTCCCCCTTCCCAGATCCCCACACAGTTCCAGCAGACCCTTTGCCCTCACAGGGGCTGCCGTGAGAGCCCCAAGCCCCACTTGGTCCCTTGCTATGGGAATGGCAACTTGCAGCCAGAAGCCCCAGGAACCTTCTCAAAGGATTGGTAGAAGTGTCTGTTGTAAATCCCTAATTGACTTCCTCACAAGTTTCTATGGGTGAGGCAAAATAACAAAAAAAATAAAAGAAAAAAAAAGAAAAAAAAAAGGCATATTTTCAGTCTCATTAATTCTTGAAACCACATTACACCCAGGAGAAAGGTTTACTGCCCTCCATCCTGAAGTCAAGCTGCTATGGAGAGCAACCACAATTCTGACAAAGCACCTTTTCCAACCTTAAAGACCAGAGGAGACTGAGTAATTAAAGTCCATCTACCTGCACCTCCCTCCTGGCTAATTATGGAGGTCTGACCCCCAGGCAGAGCCCAAGCCCCAGCAGCCTTCAGCCTCCCTTGGGGTGTGGAGGCTGCTTTAAACACCAGCTTTGCTTAATCCTTCCCTGGCTTTCGACAGACTCCTCCTGGATGTGTTTAGAGTGGCTCGCTCATAACCATTTTTTGCTTTACCTCTTCTGCTGGCAGCAGGCAGAAAGCACAGGGTGTTTCTTAGGGAGGAGGAAATGTCCTAATGAAAGTGTAGGAGAGGGAGGCTAAGTTTTTAAACAAGTGAGTAATGAGTTGGTAGCGATGCTTTGAGGCAATTTAAAGGAGGGTTGATGTCAAAGGGTGAACGCACGGAGCTCCCACATGAGGTTCAGGTTGGAGTCATTCAACTGAGAATGTGAGAAACCTGCAAGGAACCAAATATGCTGTACAAAATGGGAAATTAATCCTGTTTGTTTGGGGTTTTTTTTTAAAAGTTTAAGTGATTTCTTGATACTTCATGCCACAAGAGAAAAACTGACTTTTGCCTACATCCCAGGAAATATTCCCCATCCCAGGAAATATTCAAGGTCAGACTGGATGGGGCTTTGAGCAGCCTGATCTGGTTGAAGATGTCCCTGCTCATTGCAGGGGGATTGGGCTAGATAATCTTTAAAGGTCCCTTCCAATCCAACCCATTCTACGATCTTGTAACCTTTCCCTACAGTCCTTAAGAAAATCTGTAAAATGGGTGCAGCACATTGAATTAAAAATATATTTCAGAGATATTGCCTGTGGCAAGTGTGAGAGAACCAAAGTTGAGAGAGGAAAAACTAAAAATCCATTCTCATCTGTTTTACTTGTTTTTACCTGAAAGCAATTTGGTAAAGAAAGAGAGAGAAAAAAAAAAGAAGAGAGATGTGTTTTAGAAATCAAATCTAGAAACCTGCTGCCATTTAGTAGCTGGATTAGGAAACATGTCTGAGGAGAGAAATCTTAGTGGGGATTAAAAGAAAGAACATCATACCCAGTATCTACTTTGGGCAAGAGTTGCAAGTCTCAGCCCTGTGATGCAGATGTGGGCAAGCAGGACATAAAGCTCCCAGCTCCAGGAGTCATTAATGCTATCTGCAACCTTGTAAATCAATTGTCTGCACAATTGGGAATTATTATTTTAGCAATTTCTAGCCTATTCTGGGCGCTCAGCTTTAGATACTGTTAAATGAGTTGGGCATAAAGTGAATCCATATTAAACCTCTTGTTTCCAACCCCTTTAAGAGACTACAAAGCAAATTAAGGAGGCCTGAGAATTTGTTTGAAGCTAAATGTTCACTGTAAACTGTTACCTAATGACTCCATCTCCCAAGACCTTGCAGCCTGATGCTTGTTCAATGTAATTAAGATTTATGTTGCATTAAAGTCAATTTGGCAATAGCCAAGTCTTTTCTCCAAACTGTGCCAGCTCCACTGTATCAGTTCTGGGAGTCCTTTATTTACATTGTTATGAAAGGCAGTTTTGGAGAGCAGAATGAATACAAAGCATAACACAGTCTATTTTTAAACAACTTGTCACGTTCAAGCTAAACAATCTTAATCCAGGGCATAATATGCAATTTCTGACAACACCATAAGATCTCCAGTAAGATGATAGATTTAGTAACCCAAACCCAAAGAAAGACAATGAAATATATTGCTATTTGAAAATATTATGAGGAAGAGACGATGGATGCATCTAAATAATAGCTTCTCAGAAACAAGGTAGAAAGTTCACAAACAGGCTCACAATTGCTGGGTAGCAGCCACTTATGTCATCTACCGTGGGCAAGTAAATGAAATATTAAAAATCAACATCACTTTATAGCTCACACAAAATATTGACAAAAGCCAAGCCCATGTAATTGTCCACAGTGTAGTAAATAACCTTTGTGTGAACTAATTTACCCACTGCAGATTGGGTAACTACAAATTGGGCTGCTTGATGAGCACTGTAATCCATCAACACTGGGAAAGCAGGTCTATGGTACATGTGTTTATTGTCTTTTTACCCCTTGTAATTAAAGGAAGTCTGGTCCTTAACCCATGTTCCCATGGTTAAGAGGCTGCATTGCTGCCTCCCAGCCCTTCAGCTGCATGGGCAAATTGTGGCCTGGGCAAATTCCTGCTGGGCACAAGGCAAACCAATGTTCCTTGAGGACAGTTTACAACGCTGCTAAGAAAGAACCTGGTACCAGAAAAAACTCACTGAATACAGACACTGCTTTTTAAATGTTATGCCAGTAAAGCACATTTTACCCAAGAACTTGTGGCACCAGCTTGTGCTTTTCCTTTTACATTTCTCCTACACATCACCCTTTTCCACTGAGAACGTACACACAGGCACGTACCATGACTGGACACATCTCTTCCTTCAAGCCATGTGCTGCTTGGGCACTTAATTTTTGGATATGTGAATCCAAAGTAGCTAGAAACAGCATTCAAGTATAAACCTTGACCAAGTGAAATGAAGATCTATCTTACTGGATTCCTTAAATCAGAGGGGTTTTTTCCCCTTGCAAGCACGACACAGTGAGCTGATCATGTTGTGGCCTCTCAATGATAAATGTTAAGGTTACTTTTAGGACCTTATTTTCTAGAGGAGCTCATATCTAACATACTGTGCTCTAACACGCTATTAAGTTTTACACCATTGTTTACACCACTCCTGGTTGCATTTAATTTTGGGTTTTTTTTTTTGTGACCTTGGAATGGTTTAACTTGTTTCCCCTTCTTCCCTTTTGGCATTTTTCAAGTTGCTTTCAACATAATCAGTGTTTTTTCAGTTAAGAATGAATCGACCAGAAGAATAGCTTGAACAAATTGGTTGGTTCAGCCACTCTTAGAAAAGTTGATTTTTTTTTTTTTCATATGGCTTCACTTAGAAGGAAGGAGAACTTTGCAGCACAGCACCGTGGGGTCTGGTATCGAGCACGAGGAAACCACGGCCCCGGTCTAGCTGGCTGCTCCTGCACAAAGGCCAATTTACTTTCTTGTTCCCTGGGGAGAAGGTTTATGGTTCATGGGCAGAAGTCAGATTCTGAGATGCTTGCTCAGCTGATACTCATCAGGTATCCAAGTCAGGCTGTGGCTCCGAGACCACAGATCTGAGATTAAACAGTTTTGGGTCACAACACTTTGCGTGAACCTTCCTGGCTTTGGATTCCAACAGGCCCAAAGATTCAAAGCAAATATCAGAGGCAGATTGGAAACATGCAGCACCTACAGTCCACAGAAGTTTTCCAAATAAAACAAAATAGTAATATCTAGATTCATTTCAAATTTGGCCCAAGTGCCCAAAAAGCTCTCTGAAATCCTGGGCTACGTTTTGTGTTAGGAAAAAGCCACCCAGAAAGCAACCTCTAGCTGTTAGCTGGGGAAAGCTCCTTGCAGTTCCATAGGTGATGCAGTTGCTTTCAAGATTCAAAAGAAGCAAGAAGTTGTTTTCCTTCCTATACCCTCACACAGTCTTTCTGAGCAGGGACTCACACAAGCATCCTCCTCACAATATATCAGGTTGAGCTGGGCTCAATCTCAGGGGACAAAGCGTTTGCTCCAGGACCCAAACTGGAATATTGCTGTTATTACTGGGATAATAAAGGGGCAGTATTTAAAATATGTTTTGACTAAATCACCTCAGGACCTCGGCACTAAAGGTATACAGCCTCAAACTCTGCTTTACCTAGAGCTGAGCTAAAATGAGGGATATCCAGGAGGAGATAGGGAGCACAGCTGGGGGGTGTCTTAAACTGCCCCAACAGGATTCAGCAGAGCAAATCCAACTCCCAAATTTAACATTCCCCATCACCACTGCACACAAGGTGTATTAACTCGATATGACACAGCATTTCATGACCAGTGACAAATTAAGGGTGTTCCAGTGTTTTTTTAACTGTAGCCCGAGAAGTCCCCTCTTACCCTGGGTGGATGCATATTGTAAAAGAAATAACAGTAAAATTGCTCATTCAAAAGCTCATTCAAAGAGTGAAATGATACATTCACACCCACCAAAACTGAAGCACTGATTAGGCTCCATTTAAAACAACTGAGATGGTGCCACTCACTCCATACTCTGGATTCCACCTCCCCCACCCCTCAACCATTTTCTCTTTTTTTTTTCCCACACCCAGAGACAGTTTCTTCAAACAGTCAAGTGCATACAGCTCTTTTGTTTAGTCACCAGGGCACGAAGATAAACTGAATTTGAGATATAAATTAAGAAGTGACTGGAATAAAGCCACAATTGCACTTACATCAAACATGGGATTTTTCTCCTCTTGTTATGGCTGGTCTTACTCAGGCCATTTCCAGATAATACACTGGCACAGCTGCAGCGCAGGGCAGGAGCAGATGTTTTCAGCATACCCCCCCTCTATTTTTAAAACAAGAGGATGCATATTTTGGCAGCTGTGGGAACTGCTATATGCAAGGTAAAAAAGTTTTCGTGGCAGATTTCAGTTTCCCACATCTGCAGGGAGGCAGCTGCTCCAGGACGAGCCCTGGACAGAGATGGGAACTTTGAACATCTTTCACAAAGTGTCTGTGCACAAACACGCACACATATTTGGTTTCATGGTTCTTTATGAGAACAGTGACCAGCTCTGTTCATCGTCCCCGTGTGCTCCTGCACACTTAAAACACTTAGAAAGATAAAGACATTCAGGTCTCAGTCCCTTCTTTTCTGACATTTACTGGTTAGGCATGGTTGTATCAACATGAATCTGGAAAATGAACACAGAAGTCCTATTCCTTCTATGGACACAAGCTAGAAATTCTTGTGGTGATAGAGCTGGGGAACAGAAGTGATGCCAAACCCACCCTGGGGCCCTCCAGTAGCAATTGACTGAAATTCATCATCCTTTTATCTTCAGCACTAGGTAACAAAGCATCACTGCCCAGAACAGAAGAGCCAGAGGATCCCCTCAAGGTCTGTTTTCTCAGAGAGCATTTGTAAACTATTTTCCTGCTCAAATAATTACTAACACAAAGTCACCTCTGGAAAGAATCAGGAAATCACCACCAATAGATTTATTCATCAGACAGAGATGATCATTGAATCACTAAATCTGCCTCTATGAAACATCATCCTGTTTACCAACACAGGGAGCAGATGCACATCTCAGGAGCACCTCTCCAACATGAGATAGTTGTGCATTTCTTGCAGAAATAAGGTAATTTCCTTTTTCCCCCAAGAACTGCAAGACACTTCTGTAAGGTAAGCAAGATAACGAAGCACTTATTGCTTCTTTCAGTTTTCAGTTACAATCTCACATTTAAACAAGTTTGACATGTTGGATTACAAAATCTTTTGTGAAACATTCAGATCTGACACAAAGTACTTGGGTTTTGATGAATTGCATCTTTGGAGCACGGAAGTACTCAGAGCTAATGCGTCTTATCTACAACGAGAATTAGCCATTCCAGAGCCAAGATCCCACAGAGAAAAAATAAAATACTCTTTGTCATTTTCAATATGCAAAAACTGAGAAGAGAAAACAGCGAGTAAGGACTTTGAGAGCAGCTGAATAATGTGGTTTCTTGGATATCTAGAGAAGATCCTGCTAACTTTAGATTACAAGTGTATATAGAAGTTATATTAGAGACTTTAAGCAAAAAAATCACATCCCTTGTATTTAAATGTTATTCTCATACTTGCAGACATATTCTGTGGATAATGCCCCTTCTGGCAGGATTTCCCACCCTCATTGTTTCCCAGTTTCCTATGAAGGAGAGCACAAGCTTCCATGTGCAAACCATAAAGCATCCAAGGGACAGGGCCAAGCCCATCCTAAGAGCAAGCTCACAACCACAGCACAATAATATCACCAACAGATTTTCCTTCCACATTACAAATCAAATCCAACATAAAAATCAAAGTTTTCCTGTTTCCAAACTCATCCAACACTGCACTTACATGTCACAATTTCAGCATCTCTAAAAACACTGGTTAAATTCTTCCTCCTGTGGTTTACAAAAGAAACATTTTTCCCCTGTGCAACCCTCTCTCCACTCCAAATTTCCTGCATGCAGGAGGCATTTCCTCCACCTTTGTAAGAACTATCTTGTTTTCTACACGTTCCTCCACAAGCATCATCATCTTTATAAAGCAAGATCAGGAATACCCTGTCAAACAAATATGAAGTGAGCTTCTGGAGCTGTTTCTTTTTCCATTACCTCCATTAACCCTTGACCAGGGCTACATGATGCCATATGCTTCAAAAGACAGGGAAAGAGCACATCTTATTGAAACAAAACCCAAACAGCAAAATCCCTTCCACGAGGATGAAGCCTTGTTATACATAAGTAAAAGCTGCACAAAACAAAACTTCACGTCACTTTATCACAATGACAGCAGTGTCACACAAGTAAATGGCTATAAACTATAGATATTAGCAAGGCTGTTTCAAAATAGTTTTACCCCATATAAAACATCCAGTGAAACTCCCACACTGGGAATTTCAACAGAATTAAGTGATGGAAGATGGACACAAACAATCCTTCTCCCAAACTCCCAAAATGTAATTGGTGTGTGAATTCACACTGCCTGAATTATCCAACAGGTAGTTCATTTAAGAATCAGACTCATTTATGTTGGAAAAGACATCTAAGATCATCAGGTCCAACCATTAACCCACCATTGCCAAGTCCCTAAACCATGTCCCCAAATGTCACAGGAAGAGAGCAGACCATCTGCAAGCAGAGTTGCTGACCCAAGGAAAAAGAAAATTAAGTCCTCTCTCTTTTAGGTAGAATAAAATCTCAGTACGAATGTAAACTTGTAAATACAACTCACACATGCCTCAAATGTCCTTATTCTTAGTTTCTATTAAAATAAAAAATTTTTAGAACGAGCACGTAAATCTCAGTTTTGCTCTGTGATGAACAAGGCTGGGGCCACCCCAAATTTTTCTGGGTACAAGCTAAGGGAGTTACCAAATGGGAGAGGACAGGACATTTCTTGGCCTATGGGTTTTTCTTCTCCCTTCTGCTAATATATTTGCAATAAGCCTTAGAGGAAGATAAGCTCTAACTGTATATTTACAGCACAACTCAAATTCTTTGGAAATCATAACCTTTAGTGAAAGGGCAAGTGCATAACTGTATATTTGAGAGATACAGTCTGTGTCTAACAGGGTGTAGGAAATATTCTTTCTTTTTCATAGCTAGAAAGGTTCCCTTCTTGGTAGCATTTTTTCCTGAAGCATCAAAGTCAGTGGTCTAAATTTAAATGCCACAGGGCCACAATATTTTTTAGCTATTTGAAACATTCCTCTGTCCTTCCAACACAGTCCAAATGTGGTTGTCTGGAGGAGGAACTGGACAACTGAAAAATTAAGTTGCTCCACTTACAGCTTCTGGTTATCTCCTGTGTTGAGGAGCATCCAAAGTCCTTTGAAACCTCTACTTAAAATTATTTTGGGATATCTGCCTTGTCAAAAATTAAGCTTTTTCTTGAGGACTAGGGAAGTTTTGTTGCCAAAAGGCTTAATCATGGCTAATGCTTGGACAAGGGTCTCCAGTGTAGTCCCTGGTGGTCTCACAGTCATCCTTTGGGAAGAGGTTTCACACACTGGGAGGGTGTCCTGGGGAAAGCCTGGAGAGCAGCTGATGAAGAGCAAAGCAGAAGCAGGAGAGCAAGAATGAGAATAGAAGATCTGAGGAAAAAAAAAGAGCAAAATAAATCAAAAAACAATTACACTAATGGTCAGAGAGAACCTTCAAGTGCAATAAAATATCCCTACACACCATGTCAGACCAGCCTGGCAAGGATATTCCTACTTGAGATATCTCCTGGAGGACTGGAGGTGAGAAGCTGAGTTCTCAATCTTGTGGATGCTTCACACATCAGGGTAGAAATTATAATGGAAAAAAAATGGCAAATTAAGTGATTTCAGTCCCAGAGCAGCAGAAACAATATACTTTGTTCTCACAAATTGGGACCAGGTAGGTTGGCACAAGGTCTTTGGCAAAGAAACAATTTAGCCTCAAATTTGAGACCAGAGCAATAGTATTAGATCACTTACTCAGACTTAAGATGTGAGCAGCTGTTTGGCTTTTATTTCACACAAAAGCTTATACTGTAAAAGGAATTCCTGGCCCACATTCAGATGCTATATTTGCTCATAAGCAGTGTTTCTCATTTGAGTCCTGATAATGCAATGAAATCAGTGATGAAAAATTTTTACAGAAGAGATGCAGAGGGGAAAAAAAAAAGTATTTCTTAAAAAAAAAAAACTTGGGTTTTGTTGTTTGTTAAAATGCCATATTTAGACTTCGAGTTTTCGCCATGCTAAAGATTTAATTATTGACCTTCTCCTCATTTTAACTGAGCATATAATTAAAGTACAAGTGTCTTCTCTCCCTGCCAACCTTGGGCAAACACCAGATTGACTGTGTGTAAACAGTTTGCTTTCCCACCCATCTGAGATCCTTCCAACAAAGGAATACATAAACTCTTATGAAAAACATAGTTTCCATTATATAGACAGAAACAGCACGTGCTGCAGTCATATTCACTCCTTAGAAAGAATAGTGTTTCCTGTAGCAAGTGTGAATGATCAAAACAATATAATCCCTTTTACTGCTGTGTACCTAACCTACATTGCACAGCTTCCAGCACAAACATATGCTGAGGCAGTTGCAGTTAAAATTGCCAGGTGAGGTCTAAATGGCCACACTTATAAGCACTAATAAATAAAAGCAATTAATGACTAACTTAAGAGCAACATACATATCTCCATTTAAAGAATTAGGCTTCCAGCCATAATGCTAATCCCTGTCAAGTTTGAATTCAATTAACATGCAGAGGAATTGATTAATTAAAAAAAAAAAAAAAAAAAAGCAAGACCAGAATAACATCAAAGAGCACCATCACTTTCATGCTGGGCACGGGCAATTGTTGCACAAACCCATGGGCAGCCCCTTGAAGTATAAAGGAGTAGTCCAGAATTTAATTACAACTTCCAGCAGAAGAGAAGACAACTCAAACCTGAGATACCCTGGCCACAGAGACATGAAACCTCCCTTTGCCCACGCCCAGCCCAGTCCAGGCTGCAGGGACCAGAGTCAGGGTGCAGGAGAGCTCACTCCAGGCTGGCAATGTGGATGCTAAAGCATATGGTTGGCAATGGGACTGAGAATAAAACAGCTGTAGGAAGATCAGGACAAAAAAAAAAGAGGTGTATTAGTGTGTAGAAAAACATGGCTGAGACAGCAGAAAGCCTGCTGACACTTCTCTGGCACATGCCATGCCTCGGAGGTGGGGAACAGGCCCAATTAGTGCAATGGCACGAGCCAATATGCACGAATTTGCAAAGGCAAACTCTGTTACAGCCCCTTTCTACCGTGCTTGGGGCCTGCTCTGGCCCAGAATTCAGTGGCAATGGTTGTTTCTATTGAAGTGCAAAGAGGAGATGATATACTGCTCACACATCTGGGAAATGTTTCAGTAACAACTTCATTGTAGCCCAAAATCATCTTCTGGGCCAGTTCGTTGCACAAAAGCTGCTTCCAAGCACGTGGCTCAGCTGAAGGCTTTCTGAGGTGTGAGGTACATTGTGGAGCTCTGAAAGTGCATGTTAAATTCACCAATTCCCCAAATGAACACCGTAATTTGTGTGACCATGGCTCATCTGCTTACTCAATGCATCTCATTTGGTGACCAGTCTGGTTTATTTGGCTGTGTCAGGCTCACCAGTCTTGCAAAAGCCATAATGAAGTGACTGACTTTGCTCAGCTGCTTCTTCCAGGTGCTTAACTCATTACCATTTACCCAAATGCATCTTTCAGAGGTACTTAGACCATTTTCAGCTCCAGAGTTTCAGTTGTCTATAAAGCAATAGGTTTATAAATCTTTTGACCTGACAGCTAAACCTATTCTTTCCTGTTTTAAAGTAAGAAAGGAGGTTCACTAGGATACAAAGGCAGCAGTGTGGGAGATGTTCATGTTTTTTAATAGTGAAAAGCATCTTGAGGATCAGATGGAAAATTTAAATTATTTCTGACAATCCCAAGGTGCAAATTTTTACCTGCAGATACTTGAGTTTTATCATCTGTGCATTTTAGAGATCAGCTAAACAAATGCTGGATTGCCAATTTAATTTACCAAATGATATCCAGGAAAGGTTCAAAGGTTTAGAGGAGATGAGGTATTGTTGCTCTTTAACCACTGAGATGAGATGAAAAGAGAGAGGCAATTATTCTGTGCAAAGCTATCCAATATGTTACTAAGTTTGGATACTACCATCAGTTTCCACTTGTATTTTAAGGAGTCCAAGTTTGAGAAAAACCGTGCAAAAACATGGTGGAAGAAGGAAACCAAGCCAAAGACATATGAAAGGGAAATACAAGAAGCATCTGACTTTCTTTTGCTTTGGTGTTAAGGACAAGTGCAGTGGTGGGATCACACAGACCAAAGATGCAGATGCCTGGGCACAGGAAAGACAGCACATCCTTTTGGCACAGCACGGCAAGGGAACAACAGATTTGCCAAACAGAATCAAAGAGTAAGATTTCACTTCCAAAATATGCCAATTTTTGACTTGGTTGAAGCTTTTTATCATTTTATGAGCCACTTTACCCATAGACTGCTATTTTCCTAGTCATATCTCCAGGCACTGTACAAAGACTTCTATGAACTCTCCAAGCCTACCTTGTTCTTGAAAGGCAGTAGAAAATGGCAGGTCTCTCCCCAAAGTGAAGCAGCAGGGTTGGCCTTCATCTTACACTGATTAATATACAATGCCTATTGCTGCACCTTGCCAAGACTGTAACTAAAATCAGACCTGGATTTAAAATGCAACACAATAAGTCAAATCTCCTGCTTTCAATTTTGCTTTCTGGATTCCAGGATGCACTTTTACACTATTGATATACTGGATGTAATTTCACCTGAGGATCTAAAAGTATTTCAAGTAGAAACCTTGGGAGTCTTGCATGAATGTAGATATATTGCCACTGAATTGTGAAATGGAGATAAATGAAGCCTTTGGAAGGGCAGTTATCCACATATTGAAGAGTAAGAGACGGAAATAAACACTGAAAGCAGGGAAAAAAAAAGGAAAAACCATGTTGGTAAAAGTCACAGGATTATAATGCTTTCAAACCACTGCTTCAGATGCTGCTTTTCTCCCCACAGATTAAAATTTTCTATCACATGTGGCTCATTCCGCCAAGAATTGGGTTGGTATCATTTGATTATTAATCAATATTCATAATCAGCCTTTCAGCATTTACTGCATCCCTAGTTGAGTGATGTACAGCCAGTTTGTGTTACAGGATGGGACTCTGAGGGATTTAGGGAGTGCTGAGCAATGAAGCCCAGTCTGAAGGTGAAACCAAATCCCAACATCTCCACTCATTGTAGGGGTTAGAAAACATTCCAAGAATTTTCTCCCTAAGAGTAGAAATACCTATAGATCCAACAGGGTTTTATAGAAAAAAATACAGATCTGTAGAACTGATGTAAGAACTTAAACAAAATAACTAAAAAAAAGTATTTTTCCCCCTCTCCCCCCAAACCACTCAGTCTCAGAATCCGTTCTGAGTTTGGATTTTCCAGATAATTAGAAAGACCACAAAGCCAGTAAATTACCAAAGCACATTTTGCTTTGCAACCACATCTCCACATTATCTTGGTGCTACACCCGTTCAGCCCCATCCACAGCTGTGAATCCCCTGCAATTCCCACAGCCTCTGGCAGCCTGTGGTGTGGAACAACACTGCCATACAGCACAGAGCAGGTATTTCACACCACACAGTGCTCTGCCACCGGGAAAAAAAAGACCCTAAATTAATCTGACACAGAGAAATGACATCTGCTGGATTGGTGAACAAGAAATCCTGTGCCCAGGGGATACTGTTGAGGAACACCATGGGAATCTTAGGTCATGTTCTACATCACTGCCACATGCATGGGACTGGCTGCACAGATGCATAGCCATGAACCCCACTGAAACCATGTCCCCCTAAACCACTAAACTAAACTAAAATGTCCCCTAAACCACACGTTTGTTTGTTTGGGAGGTGTTCCCTCACCCCGAGGCAGAGGTGCAATAACCTTTGTTTCCCAGGTGAAAGCAAGCTATGAAGAATGGACATCTGGTTTCTGCACAACTTGGCTGTCAAACCTCTCTCTTGCTGATGTTTCTGTTTCTTATCTTTTTTACTCGTGTTTGGAGCTCAAACAAGTTCCAGCTGAGTGAAGGAGCTGGCTGCTGCAGGGGTCAGCCCTGATGGCCCCCTGCACCCCATATCCCAGCCAGGGAACTCCCCGTGGCACCTTCCCCAGGGTCAGTCTGGTGCTGGGCACCATCCAGTGTGCCACAAGCCTCCCCTAAGCCCTGGCACCACTTCACCTTTATTTTCCTCAAAAGTGACCCATAGTCTTCCTCTTGGAGATGAAAGCAAATCTTCCTCTCAGTCACAATTCCGTCTCTCCTTTTCACAGCTCTCTCTAAACTCCTCCTGCTGCTGACAAAGGCGATTTCCCACCTTTGTTTTCTTCTGGGGCTGTTGAATTATGTGTGTTTACATTTGCTGCAATACCATAGAGCAGAGTAAATTTCACAAACACTCTGCCTGAATCCATATAATAAATATATAATAATAAATCAGACCCACCAAGAAACTATGTGTCACTTGTATAAAATTGGAATGTCTAAAAAACCCCCCAAATTATTGCAGCTGCTTCTCCCCCTCCCTCCACCAAACTCCTCAATCCCCTCCAAAAACTGCTATTGCTCTGACTGACAGGGGGACACCAACAGCCCAACACCAGCTGACTGATTGACAAACCCCTTTCCTTTTGAATCTGATTTTGCTTGCTAAACCATTTGAAACATGTCAAACAAATACCACAGTTCAGCAGTTCCCTGTGAAACCTCTGCCAATTCCTTTCCCTCTGGAGAAGGCAATTACCTAATTTACAGGGGTTGGGGAATGAATGTCGGATTTCTTTTCCATAATCATTTATTAATTGTTCTCATATTGAAAATTTCGCTTTGGTGAAATAAATAAGATCCAGCCCTCGCTCATGTTGGTGGAAGAAAAATTAATTGTGCAGAAGTAGAGCAGCCCAGGGCACGAGCCAGCTCTCACTTGTCCACAAACTGAATTGGAAACTGTAGAAAGCAGTTAGTAAAAAGAGCATCTTCACAATGGGGAAAAAGAAAAGGAGAAATAAAGTCCCAGATTACAGAAATTCACCATTGCTCACTCTGAGAATTTATTGTGTTATTACTGTTATGGCAACCAGGAGAATTTTATTTTTTTATGTGTTTTGCAGAGTACAAGCACACAAGACAACTGTTCCAAAGACATTCTATTGGATATAGATGCACAACAAAAAAAAAAGAGTTTCAACAGGGAACGGATGGTATAAAGAAAAGGATAAACAACAACTAGAGTATGATCATAAATCTCCCATGGTCATTAACTCCAGCAGAAGGGACTCACTCAGGTTTACTGTACCATTTTACAACCATGAAGGAGAATTCACTCAGTGGTGTAGATGCCATCTCTTTTTTTCAGTTCTCAAATCACGAAAAAGTGCCTTTGAAATTTCAGAGGTACAATTTTTGCCTAAAAAAGAAGAGTTTGGTGCTTATGGGAAGGTTGATTTTATGCCTTTTAAAAAAAAAATTGTTTTAAACTACAGCAGGAAATTGCAAGAAACTAAAGTAAACTGGACACTTGACAATCACTAGAAAATATTTACACTAATATAACTAAAACTGCCCAAAGGAAACAAACAGATGCCAGAAATGCAACTTAAGTTGATGGAATAAGAAATAAACACAAGAATAATGAATGGGTTCAGCCCAAAACCCTCATACACATATGTTGAGCAGCCCCTTCTCCTCCAGTACTGTTCCTGCATCACCAGGTCCCCGATCCCACCCAAGGGGTTCTGCTGTGGACATGCCCTGGGATGTGTGAATGCCTCCATTTAGACCACTGAAAACCTCAAAGTTTGGCCCCAAGCTGCATCGTGGAAAGTTTAGATTACATGTTAAGAGAATTTCTTTCACAGCTCCATCCTCTTGACACTCTCCCTTCAATACTTATATACATTGAAATGAAGCATTTTACAGGGCCACAAAGACCTGCTGCTCCTACCACCCCCGAATCAACCTGCACAAACCCCAAGGGCTTCATTTACACCAAAACCCAAGCCTGAACCTGTTTTAATGGATGTTTAAGCAGAACCACTGTGACAACCTGAAAAATGGCTGAGACACTTCATTCTTGAAGTGCTGCTGGCCCTGCCCACAGTTTAAGAGGCCATTAACGCCCACACTGAGTGCAGCACACACCAGCATTGTCTCTGGATTTAGCTCTTGCTGACAGTGGATGAAGTCCAGATTTGCAGCCATGCATCCAGAAATTGGAGTTTGCATCAGGAGCCTGGGTGATTGCACCCTGCATTTTGGTTAAAACCCTGTTATTGGATTTTATGGCAGCAAGGCAAAGAGGACACAAGCACCAAGCCACCACTCTGGACCCATCCCACATCCCAGCACTGAGCCTTCTGGCACAGCCTGCCTGTCAATCCCGAGATACCCAAACACGAGGCCAAGGCCAGCTTTGTTTTGCTTGTGGTAGCTTCGTACCACAAACTGTTTAACTTCACCCTTTGTTTTCAGCCTCCTGACTTGCTCTGGAAGCTCTGCAGAAGATGTCATGTCTCAGATACGCAGTTTGCAAAAACTGAGGAATTTCCACCTTGCCCAGTGAAAAGGCAGAGCCCTTTCAGCAAGTCCCTCAGTCACCAGGGCCATATGCATGGAGCAAGAGCCAGCAGAAGAAATTAATTCAGCACATAAGGAACAAAGGATATCAGGACTGCCAAGAGAAACATTAACTTGTCTCAAATGTAAGCCTGTTTGACACTGGTTTAACCATACTCATTTGCATACAATGTGCATATTGTACAAAACCAGCAAACTAACGACAAAGTGAATCATTTCACAAAGCAAACAATGTCAGGGCACAAAGGTCATTTTTCATTGTTTGACTTCAGGTATTTGAGTCCCCACTAAGCAAACAAAGCAGGATCAAACAAGCCTGGAGCACTCTCACTTCCCACCTTAACCCGGACAGAACCCTGCTCTGAGCACAGGTAGCAGCTCTGTCATCCATCTCTCCTCACTCCACAGGCGCAAAATTCCTGAAAATACCACAGCTCGTTTGGAAACGCCTCGTCTGAAAGATGCCTGACATATTTCCATCTGCATCCTCACTGCCAGCAGCCCCAGACCCGCCGTCGTGCCGCACTAATCCCCAGTTCAGCCGTATCCCAACCTCTGCCTTCGCCCATTACCCCAACCCTGACCCGCCGAGTGGGGAGATTTAATCCTCCCCTGAAATGCTTCCAAGCCAAACTCGAGCTGCCAAGAAAAAGTCCACATTCCTCATTTTCTATCACCCTTGGCTATATATGTTTTGTTGGCTGAATTATCTTAATAGAAATAAGTGTTTGAATGTGAGCGCATGTTTATCCCTGGAGGGGAACCTGCCTTGCCCTGCAACCATTACACCTCAGGGAGACCCTTTTCCTCATGGTGCACTAGAGATTTGCAAATGAATCCCACCAAACCAGCTCTTTTCAGACCATTCAAAACAGTTTTTCTGCATAAAACCAAAGGCCTGTTTCTAGACGTGCTCCACCACTTCTGTACAGGTCACTTGAAGTTTCCTCCACATTTTCCTAGAAGGGAGGAAAGATTTTTTTTTTTCAGCTCACACTGAGTGTCCCAGTACATGCCCAGAAAAAAACCTTTCTGGTGGCTCAAGTCCAAATGGGTCCTCATTTTGACCAAACATTGGCAACACTCCTCTGTCCCTCCTCCTTCAAACATCTTGGACAAAGACGGCGAAGGAAAAGAGCCCAACTCGTGCCTCCTAACACACGGTTTCCAAGAAAAAGTCACGTACAAAAAACATCTGCAAAACTACTATAAGACTCAGACTTTCACGGCATCCTAAACAGATGTCTGCCACAGAGTAAACAAATATTTTTCTTGTTTTATGTCTAGCAGCACATTCTATCCAAGAGATCTACAGTGGCGACTCATGGGAAGGAGGAGTAGTGTTGGGAGAGATGGTGAGAGAACTGGGACCATGTCTTATGAGAAAAATCAGGAGCTCCTCTGTGCCCCAAACTGTACATTCAGGTCCAAATAAAAGTTACCTTTTTAAAGGTAGAGAAGGTTAGTTATCAATTAAAAACCAACAAAACAAAAAACAAACCCTGATGATCATCACATAGATTTAAAGTACCTGGGGAGTACTGGCGCTGGCTGGTGAAGGAAGATGTCCTTTCCAAACAGTGGCTTTAAAATTTTACTCCCTCCAAAACCAAATAACTATTTTTTAACTCAGACATCCCAGCCCTCCATATAAAGATGCAAACTTCACTAGCCTAAGGAACATGGGTCACTGAAGCCATGGAGTGCTCATCACAACAGGAATTTCTTCATGCCTTGGACAAGGGGTTCATACCATCATGAACTGGCAGCATCCCCACGAAAATGAAATGTGCTCCTTCCTTTTTTTGTGCCACACGCAACCTCCCCCACAAAGTTTCAAATTGTTTTTTAAACTACTTATTAAATTAAGCGCCTTTTTTATCTTAGAAAAGAAGTCTTGTTTATTTGTTTATGATTTCTTCTAGAGTCAATGTAAGAGATCAAATAAATTCCAGATGACATCCAGACTGTTTTGTATTTGAATTTTTGTAGTCTTTTCTTTTGAAATTAATTGAAAGGAACACGTAAAAATCACAGGAAACTGTAGTGATCTTTAAATCCCTGGAAGAGATGGTATTAGTTTCAGCTTCCATTTGTAACAGCAGCACTGTTATGGCAGGATCTGTGCTATGCAACACCAACTTCTGCTGTATGTGATTTAATATTAAATTTATTTTTCAATATATATCACAACACTCACTTGTTCTCACTACGTCACTGAAAATCACGTGATAACAGGAGTTGTGTCAGTCACATCCAAAGGTTTTTGCAGGTTAGCAGTTGTGGACATGAGGTTAAGAACTGGGAACCTGGAGAAGCTACAACGCACCAGTGGCAATCCCAATGAGCACATATTGCTTAGAGCCTTAATACTCACAATTCCTAATATTAGAACTGCTGATGGAAATGTTGAATATGTTTTAACCAAGGCTTGATTTCCTGACATGAACCACAGTTCTAAATAACCAACACAACTCCCAGAAGAAGTAACGTGTTGCATCTCAAAGCCAGTCAAATTTTAGCCCATGACTTGTAATCCTTAATCTAAACTATTTGACAATACAGGAGCATGGAGGAAACTCTCTCTGTCAGGTCTCTTTGACCAGGAAGGTCTTTGCTTGGTGGTCAACTGACTTTTAATATTGCACCACGCATTTTGATGCAACCAGGCTGAAGCTGAGGACCAAATGCTGGAGGCTTGGAAATATAATATTAATTAAAAGAAAAAATATTTGCCTACCCTCTTGCTCCGCCTGTGAACAGACTACAAAGGTTTTTCCTTGCTCAGAACTGCTGGTTTCCCAGCAATCACAAATTTTGGCCTCAGCTGCAGCTACTTCAAAGGCAATAGATATGGCTCAGAGAGAAAACAAAATTGGAAAGAAAAACGATGCTGGCATTTCAGCAAAATACTGGGCACTTAGTGAGGAATCCTCGGGATCTCTGAATTAATTTCAGATTGCTTGAAATTTATCTCCCTGCATCTTTTTGATGTGTCCCATTTTCTGCTGTGGATCTCTCCACATGATAGTTCTGTCTCCACAATCCCTGAAAGTTAAAAAACAAAATCAAACTGCCTCTTTCCAGTCATGCAAATTACAAGCCAAATAATTTGGATGTACAAGGTTTTATTTTAAGCGAAGAGTTATTATAAAATTAACACTAGCTCAGTTCCAGAACTCCTTCCAGGGCAAGGACACAGGTAGGTATTGGGAACACTGATATGAGAGTCCCAGGGAGGCTTTGGCAGAGCAGCACCTCCTGACCCTGTGATGCTACACACAAGGCTCAGTTCCACTTTCCCTGTGCAAATAGGGGGTTTAACTTAAACAGGGCTTGGGTACAGACCTGGGTTTGTGACAGTCTTACTTCAATCTTTACTGAGAAAAATTTGAACTGAATTTCCTTTCCAATTCCTATTTGCTTTTTCATCTCTTAAGAGCAACAATTGCAACAGCACAGCACAATGAACACAGGAGCTTCACGTTCACCTTTTGTAAAGCATGTATATGAACAGGCAGGTAAAAGTTCACATTTTGGTTAATGTCTCCGTGATTTTTTCTCTTCACCCTGTTGAAGTTTCAGACTAATTGCATCCATGCCCATATCTTAAACCAGAGATATAACCAAGGATCTAAGGAGGTACTCTCCAAGCCTTTCATATCTTTAATAACCCCAAGCTATTAAAGTCAACAGCAGAAGATTTAAGATGAGTCTTCAGACCCCCCAGTCATGTGTCTGCTGTCTGCTCAAGAGATGAGCCTCAGCAACCTCAGATATTCCCTCCTGGGTTGTACAAATGACAGCCAAACCCTCTCCCATGGGCACTGGGTGTTCTGGTCCCACCCAGCTGGGTGGGAGAATGGATGATGCCTGGGGGGGCTTGGATTAGGAAAGGGAGGGGAGGAATACTGGGACTTATCATGAACACAATTTGAGGATGTAGCTCAAAGTTTGCCAAATTCCTGCACAATTGCATGCAGCAGGTAAGAAAGCTGATGGAGTCGAGTAACTGCAAAGATTAATTTCCTGCTCTGTGGAGGAGATGGTGCTGACTGGCCAGGTTTAGGGAAACAATGTGCACGTCAGCTAGGTCATAAATTGGTTTAAATGCTAGAAAAATTATCTGTTGGCTGGCAGGGCTTAATGCATAACGAGCTGTCTGGTGTGGACACAAATTAATCATTGCTCAGAAATGGACAGAGAGCTCAAAGCTTCTCAGTGTGTCTGCATACACACAGCCATGAGGAAAACCTGGGATGTCATCAAACTGGATGAATAGCCTGGAGCACAAGGCATCAGTCTTGAGCATTTCCCTGTTGAGTATTTTAAACAGGTAAATGGTATTTTCATTGCTGTTATGATGAAAGCCATTAAGTTCAGCTTGCAGTTTCTAAAGGAGAGGATTGATGGCAGGGAATCAAGGAGCCACGAGTTCAAATGAGACAAGATTAGGTGCCAAAGCCTGAATTGCAGTATCCTTCTTGACTTACATTTTATGACAGTTTAACGAGCAATAACCAATCAATTCCTTGTTTGACTTGGAGAATTACCATTTCAACTCCTCTCACGTGCTGGGACAGCTCTCTCTCCAGTGCTCTACAGGCACAGCCACAAATCCTGCCACAGAATTCCCCCAGAATATTCACAAAGCCCACATTACTGCATCACTCCTTGCATTGTGGCATTTTTAATATGCCTCTGAACATACTGTGGAACGCAGACATTCAATTGTTGTTTAGTCACAGCTACTTATAGAATTTACTTTATTGTTAGCCACTTCTATTTGACTAAAGTAGAAAGCATTAACTGTGCCAAATTAATATTTTACTTAAAAAAAATAAAGATATATAAATAACTTAGCAAACTCAATTTTCAACAAAGGTTAAATCTAGCATTTAATATCAAATTCTTGGAATTTCCAGAGAGCTTTTTATGGGAAGAGATCAAAGAACATTTACACAATATTGTTATTCATATTTTACAGATAGGGAACACAATTCCCCAGCATTTGAGAAGTTTACCCAATAATTGCAGTTATGGACAGGAATAATGACAAGTTTTGGGGTTTTCAGTTCAAAAGGCAACTCTCATCCTGGGTACCAGCTGGAGTGCTTGTACTGCTCTGTTCACCACTCTAAACACTCTATTGCTGGGCAATTTAAGAGTCACTTACTTATCCCCCACCAACTGAATTCTAGACACAAAAAAAAAGAAAGCAAGTAAATTACTCCTTTGTGTTCAATATTCTGCAACTGTCTTTGCTTTTTATACTCTAACCTGACTGATGAAAACTAAGGGCTATAGTTTAGGAAAAAAACATGTAGAGTTTTCATATTCCACTCCTGTATGTTAAATAACTCTGCATCATTCTGTTAATTTGCCAGTGTCATGGTGCTGCTTCTGTAAATCAAGACATCTATAAAAGGTCAACATTGATTTAGGTTGTACTTCTGTCATAGGAAACTGAGACCAGACAATGGTCACCTTGTCTAGATACTGGAGAGAAAGTGGAAGTGTTTTCCAGAGAATGTTTTGATTAGAAATTAAATAGTCAAGAATTCAACAATCATTTACATTTCCCAATCAGAAACAGTATTAAAGCTGAAAGTATTCTCAATTTTGTAAAAAAATATTTTCCCTCTTTTCTTTCAGAACAGACAATGTCCAAGGCAGAGAACATTTTTATGAAGACATCCTGCTCTAGAGACTTCACTGTGCAGATGTGAAAGATCTCCACAAAGATCAACAATATTGTAGGGGTACCAGAGAGATATGAGACACAAGAAACCATGATCCCATGTCCTGCCAGCAGAGATCCAGCCAAGTCCTTGTGCTTGGCCACATGATCATGGCCATGATTTAGATTTGATTTAGATTTTCCAGAGGAGGGAAGACCAGGGAAGATGTGATGCCTGTCATTTGGGACAGGTTCCCTTTACCCATCACCATGGGTCTTCCCTCCTCCAGCAAATTTATTTTATCTAGCCATTTCCCAGATCCATTGAACACCCCTAGAAAAAGCAAACTTCAGAGAGAAAACTGAATTTTCTCCATCCCATCTTACACTACTGATTCTGAAGGAAATTCATCATTTTCAGCTAAAAAGAATGCGAGCAGCACATGGGCTGCTTAGAGCATTTTCATAAGATGACCACATTGAATTGATTTCTGGCATTAAGGCCCCAAAAGCTTGAGCAGCAACATGCTTCCACATTTTTTCCTCCCTAGTAACGAAGACGGACAGTGACAAACACCCATTTTGCATGAGGTACACATTAAAAAAAAAAAAAAAAAAGGGAATTTATCTGGACTTAATCGAAACTTGTCTTCATACCAACATGAAGCAATGCCTTGAGAACAGGACTCTTTACTACGAACATTTTTCTTTTTACCTTCAACTGATTATGGCTTCCTTGCTTTTCGAGCACTAGCTTCAAGCCATATGTGTCTCCACATCAGCTTATCTGCTGCTTTCAACTTCTATCAGCCCCTGTTTTTACTCAACAGGAAAGAATACAGAATGTTCTAGTTAAAGTCTATTTTTGAATATAATAAAGCTATGCGAGCCCATTTCCATTTTCTGGTGTCTCCAACAAACAGACTACCCAAGTTCATTAGGATGACAGTTTCTTGGCAATCAAGTCATTTTTCATTGTGTCTATAAGAACTCATTTCATTAATCCTTTGGCTCACTCACAAACCCCCATTCTCAGCACCAAACAAAAGGACCCACGTTCAGGTCCTCACCTTGGGCATCTTTTTTTTTTCCTCGTGTGTTGCTGGGGGTGGTGGGGCGAGGGAAGAAGTCAGACAAGGGAAGACCTACAGGTCAGCCTAAGCAGGTCTTCAGCCTCACCTTCCCCTGTGCTCTGCCTCTTAAATAACCTGATTAGGACTGGGGGTTTGTTTATTGGGTTTGGGGTTTTTGAGGGGGTTTTTGTTTGGTTAGTTGGTTTCTGGGGTGGATTGGGGTTTTTTTTACAGAGGAGTAGAGTAACACATATGCTTTTAAATGCCCCCCCCTTTAGCCATCCATGTTGGAATCTCTTCCAGAAAACAAAGCTGCAATGTGCTACTAAACGATAAGGAACATTTTCTGGAGCTATCTCAAACAATTTAGCCCACGACCTGCACTACTTAATCATAGAATGGCACATTTTGGTGCTATTGTGCAGCCCTGGGGTTTATCTGGGTGCAGTTTGGGAAAGGCTCAGGGCAAAGGCAGCCACGAGCCGTGCTGAGCACCCACCACAGGGTGGGACTGGGTCCTTTGGCAGCTCCTTCTGCTGAGCCAAGTGCAAAGCAGGGCACAGCCCTTGGCTGAAGCTTGGAGGCACGAGAGCAACACAAATGACAACTGCTTAATATTAAATAGTAATAAATACGCTCATACTAACCACAGTAAGAGATATTAATGTGTACATGTGCTCACCATACAACCGAGCCTTACCAAAGGGAGCACTCCCTGTCCTAGCCCTGGGCAGGAGCCAAAGCTCTAACTGGTTCTTGGGCTGGGCACTGAGGAGGCTTAGAGGCTCACACCACCTCAAACATTCTCATTTTGGGATTTTCTACTCACCTGGATTTTGCAAACAGTGCCCCTCTGCTGTTCCTGAGGTTTTATACTTAAGTTAACTTATAACTTGAAAATCAAATACTCTGGACTCCTCCATCCTTTGGGAGCACGAGCCTTCCTGTCCTGATCAGCAGCACAGCTGTTCCCCCCTCCAGCAAAACTCACCAGCCTGGTCCCTCCTGCTCACCAGCGCTGTGGAGTCACCTCTTTATTACTGCTTTGAGCTGATTAATTCATTTCCAGTCACACAAAGAGTACAAAATTCAATCAGTGCATTTAACATCTGGTTTCTTTCAGCACCCCTCAAGAG
The DNA here is from genome assembly GCF_025592945.1 of Manacus candei. NCBI lineage: Eukaryota > Metazoa > Chordata > Aves > Passeriformes > Pipridae > Manacus > Manacus candei. The sequence continues at coordinate 14,331,011 of NW_026138085.1, read as the reverse complement.
CCACCAAGGTGGCACTGCCAGCCCTAAGGACAGAGCTGGGTGACTCCAAACCCCTTTTGCTGTGGCTGCTGGCTCAGCCCTGTCACTCCCCACCACCATGTAAGTGTTAAAACAGAGGGATGTGTTGCCTTTGGAAACATGTTTGAGCAGAACATCCAGCTTTAGCAGGGGACCAAAGTAAGTTCTCAGCCCAACCTCCAGGGCACAAACTCTTCCCTACATACGTGGGAATTCAGAAGAAAGGACAAAAATAGTGGATAAACCACTGAAAACTGATCTTGCTTCAGTGCCCATTCCCGTCAAAGAGGGAACACTGCACGCAGGAAAACCTGGTCTTAATGTCAACCACCAACCACCACTCTGCCACACAAAGCCAGGAACGAACTAATCCAACACAGAAGGACAGCACAAAACAAGGTTTTGTTTCCTCAAGAGAATATAAGCCAGGAGAGACTTCAAAGTAAAATCCTCCTTGCACAACACCAGCAGAGCCCAACCAACATCGTGATGACTCAGAAAACCCTGAGCACCCCCATCCAGTGCTCTGAGGCTGCCCTGGCTGGGGCCAGGGAGGCTGGAAAGCTTGCCTGGACATGGATCACACAGGATGGGCACACCAAGGCTGGCAGCACCAGGGGGTGACAAGGAAAACCAAAAAGAGAACTTTGTGCATACCCTCATCATCAATAGGAAGCAGAGAGGCTCAGTTCTTTTTTTAATCAGCTGGTACAAATTCACCTCTAATTTATAATTTCATAAGCCAGAACATCTCTGGGAAAACCTATTTTTAAACTGATTTTGTAGTACAGATACTTTATCTGCTGCTGTTCCCTGCTAGAACATATATCAGCACACAACCATGCAGCAAGATTTCTTGGAAGGAAGCCTTTATATTCACAAGTATGATCTCACATTGAGCAAAATAGACTCATAAAACTGGTCCTTGTGAAGGATATCTGCTGAGAGACACGTCCTGTCCTCTCCCAGACCACCAGGCACAGGCAATGGACCCTTTTCAGATGAGGTCTGAGCACATCAGTTTTAGTTCCGTGGCCAGGAGACAAGAGAAAGAGGATTAAATTTTCTTCCCTCAAGCTGGGAGGGAAACATCCCTTTCAAAATGTTATTGAAATAATAAAACATTTCAATAACCATACAGCTGTGGAGCAGCAGTGCTAGGAGTACACACCACGTTAAAGACCCTGCTAGAATTTTATGAGTCTGCTAAAAAACAGAACCCCAAATCCTCTGCAATTCCAAAACATGCAGACACGCACGCAAAGCCCCCCCAGCAACAGCTGGCTCAAAAAAAAAAAAAGGAAAATCACACTGGTGGAAAACTTCCAGTCAATACCACCAGCACAGCCACTCACCCCTTTGCACTGACATGAAACCAAAGTGTGGCAACAGGGATGTAAGAGGGATGTCCAGTCACATTCCATGCCAGAAGGAGGCACAAATATCACAAAATCTCTCAGCTCCAGGCTCGGAGGGATGGATTTTTTGCTTTTTTTTGGTGGCTGCATTCTAAGAGCAACATCCACAGCTCAGAGCATCAGGACACCTGGTGCTATAGGAACCCAGAACCAAGACACAGTCATTGTCCCCAAAGCCTTACAGCTCCTTGTTTCACAGGTGATCCACGCAAAGGAGGGGAGAGTAGGCCTTTCTTATCTATTTTACAGACCTGCAAACCCAAATTCTCATTAGAACCAAGTGAGAGTGGATTATTTATGCAGGATACTGCCAGTGCTCTGGGACTCCTGTGGTGGGGAAGAGCTTTTCCAGCAGCTTCCCCATGATTTCTGATGCAGTTATTGCCCCTGGTCGTGACTCCCCCGGGGAGCCTGGTCGGGAAGTGAGGAGCTGCAGATGCCTCTGCATTCATCTACCAACTTGAAGATTTTAAACAAAAGAGAAAGGGTGGTCTCATCCCCGGGATTAACTGCAGCAGGGAGGTCCCTCTTCCAAGCAGGGTAGATAACATTGACTCAATTGCCGTGATTTCTCAAATCATTGCAGCCAAGTACTTGCAAAATAAGAGCTGAATCTCCCTGGTGTGGAACAGAAAGGCAGCCAGGGCCAAGCACTTGGGTTCTGCACAGCACCCATGGAGAGAAATCCCTCCCCCTACACCCAGCCAGCGAGCACAGCCAGGCTGCCTTAACTTCATCACATCAGGGAGCAGGGAGAAGGTGAGCAGACTGAAGGAGAGGGTCAAGACCAGATGATGGAGTTGTTTTTGTTGCTTCCAGCCTAGACTTAAGAATTTTGCTTTTTGCAAGTGTGTGGAGATGCCCCAGTGATAAGGATGCAGGGTCTGGGAGAAGACTGGGGAACTGCAGGTACCTCCTGAACAAGGACACCCACCCTCTGTTTGATCTGGAAACCCCCTGGCTTTGCAGTTGCCACATGTACTTCAGAAGAGCAAGGGGAGCCTGTGTCTCCAGTTGCATTACAAGCATGTTCTTCAGTGCTGGTTTCATAGAAAAAAGTCTGATACCTCCCCCCACCATCTCTTGATCCAGCACAGATGAGGTGCAGGCAGGAGTGCTGCAGAGACCTGGCCTGCTGGGGAGGAAATGAAAGAAAACCAGAAAAAAACAGATCGTGCTTTTTTTTAAGTGAAAAAAGAGGAAAAAAAAAACCAGAAAAAAAGTTACATAGACAAACACACCATACATGCACATATTTTGGTCTAAGAAGTTATATACTTTCCTCCAGTCAGAGTTTGTAGCTGGAGTGGTTTTGTCCACAGGACAAAGACATCCATATCACTGTTTTAAGTAGGGTTTTCAAACCATTGGGCACACAGCAATTACTGTTGAGGGGCAGTGCTGCCTAGATGATGAGCAGAAAACCACCCCACACTACAATTCTTAGGGGTTTGGGTGGTGCAGACCTGCTGCACAGGTGCTTGCACACAGAATTGGTGCCTGCTCACCTGCAGAGAGAGCTTTACACATCACACCTGGAGAAATAAGAGTCACAGTCTAAGCAGACAAAGCAGCCTTTTCCTGTACTCATCCATGCCATGGCACTTCCCTGTGCAATAAAGGAGCCCCAGCATCACCTTTAGGCAGCACAGGAAAACACAGGGAGACCTGGAAGTGGAAATGATGAGCAGGACAACAGCACGTTGGAGGACTTGGAATCTCCAAGCTCCAAGAAACCCCAAGGGACTCAGATTCCCCATCTGGAGCCACGTGCAGGATGACCATGGCTGCAACAGTTCAGAACTTTCCATAAGGTCTCCAGCCACTGCTTTCAAGATAAAACCAAATCACAGCAAATTCATTTCCTGGCACAATTTTGTGGGAAAATAATAGCATTTCCTTTCCAGTTTTATTGAAAAGTAAGTTCAAATTCAATAGTAACAAATAAACCAAAACCATTCATGGCTCTGGAACAACTTGCATCTCCTCTGCTTTTATTAACCTTAAAGCTGTTTGTCTGCTTTGACTGTGATATGTATTTATAAAAACAAAACCAAAAAAGATTAAACACAATGAAACTCAGTGATTTATGGTCCCATAAAGGTTCCAGTTAATAATCTGTAAAACCTTTACAGAAACATCCCCCCCACCCAAAAAAAAAGAAAAGAAGGTGGAAAACAATTGAAGTGGGAAAAGTTTCCTAATGTCCTATTTTCCTCTTAGCTAAGCAAACATTTCTACTGAAAGAATTTACTGAAACATTAGATACCTTGGCAAAAACACCACAAATTACCCAAAAGTCCATATTTTTCAAGGGAAATTACCAAAAGCTCATATTTTTCAAGGGTCTGTGTGTCTCCCCCATTCCATAATTGAGTACTGGAAAACTGAAGGAATTTCTCTGTGAATTGAAAAGCCTGGGACAGCAGTGGCTTTCACTTCTTGTATCTCATGGGAATCAGAGAACAGAATGGTAAAAAAGAGACTTTCCGCTAAATTTTGTTGCAGATTTCCTCATCTTGACAAAGAAATAGTTAATATCTCCACAATCCAGACCTCTCTGGTGCAGATTATATTCTATATCATACAAAATAAACTTAAAGCACCTCTCTGAAGCTGCAGGAGGACTCCTTATTTAGTTTCAATGTATCAGAACACCAGCACACTCCCCAGATTTCAGAGTCTGCAGCACTTTAGAGAACACTTAAAACATTTGAAAAATTTAGAGATGAATTCCATTAGGAAATGAAGTACCTCATTTTATATCCCATTTAGAAGTCAATTGATGTTTCCTGAAATTTTTTCAAGTTCCTGTTCTGCCTCTGTTATTAAAAACCCACTAATGATCCACAGTTTATGTGAAATTATTGTTCCAGGTGTCTTTCTTAGCAATCTCTTAAACAACATTGAATGCCATTTTAGAGTTAGTTCTTTCAAAAGTCAATGCAGTTTTCTTTTTTATCCCAATCTCCTCCTATTTTGCATGTTAATCATCTATGTATAATTCTTTTCAGATGGAATATAAAAATTTAATCTATTTTAGTGTAATGAACATAAGCAAACAGAGCACAGTTCTGTTTCCTATTAGCCAACATAATATAAAATAGAGGGATAGAGTTCAGCTCCCTGCACACACATACAAATGAGTGCAGGGGTTAAAATAGGTGCCACTTTTACACTGTGCAGGACACATGAACCATGCAGAGCAACAGGTTCTTTTGTCACCCACAGGTGCCTCTGCTTTCAAGGCTTTGATTAAAAGTTTCAAAGAATTTTGAGCCTGGACCAACAACAAGAATCTTTGGCCAGATTATTCACAACCCTAGATTAAAAAAAAACCTGCAAGCAAATAAACAAACAGACCAAAACAAATCCTGCTCCCTAAAAAACCAACAGTCACGCACCAATACACACAAGCTGACACTTTTAAAGTCTCGATCTGGCTCTTGGGATGTGCCCCAGGAGTATTTCATAGCATGTGAGCTTGAGTAACCTTGCACTTCACGAGCTTTTCCATCAGTGGAAGACAAGCTCACAGTCACGAAAGTACCCAGATAGCTCGCTCCTTTTACTGGTGACATGGAATAAATTTATTAAGTTTGTTTTTTTTTTAATTTTAAACTCGTTTACCCATCATTGAGTACCTTCAGGTAAAGGTATTTCTAATTTTTTCCACTTCAGAAGATGGTATTTCTGATTTCCTACATTAGCCATCAAAGCCAGCAGCTTTGAAAATATAAAAAACCAGACCCTTTGTATATAATAGCATCTGGGAAGAAAGCATCTTGGACAAAGCCATTGAAATAACAGTAACAAGTCTCCATTTTTATAGCCTTTGAAGATGTTTAGTTGCCAAGAAATAAAATAATTCTTATCTGGAAGAGATGATGCTTTGCCTTGGAAATCACTCTCATTATATCCAACCCACTTTGCAGAACCTCCCTGTACTGCAGAGAAAAAGAGTAAAACATAAAAAAAACCCCTAAACAAACTTGGAAAACTTTAAAGTAGAAATAAAACACTTTGATCAGGGCTTATCACCAGAAAAATCCACATTCTAGGAACGCTGCAGGTTTCTCCACTGCCTCAGTCTTTTATTCCCACACGAGTCTCTGGTGCAGATGGCAACGCACATGGGTAGGAAAAACATCTGAGTGGGACATACAAGTGGGAAATGCAGAGCTGGGACAGAACACACCCTGCAGCTCAAGTACCCCAGCACAAGGTAACCCTCAGAGTGGCGCCCATCTCAGTGCCACCCCAGCTGCTCTGCCCTGGCAGCAAGAAAAAGCCATGACAGCAGAGACAGCACCTCGAGGGAGGGAAGGCGAGGAGCAGAGCCACTGGCTGGGATGAAAGCCTGCCCTGCTGCCTTGGCCAGTGGCTTTCAGAGCAAATTCTGGTTTTTTATTGGAAAACATTCCAGTGGGGAAGGAGGCTGCTGCAAGTGCCGGGGCTGGATCGCTGCCAGCCACATCAGCTGTAATCAGATTATACAGTAGTGGCTTCAGAAAGCAGAAGCATGTTTATTATCAAGCCACTAACCAGACTGACATTAATTTGGTCAAAGCTAAGCTAAAACAGTCTTTAGGAATAATTTTCTGATTCAGATCACATTTACTTAGTTGATGTAACTATTTTTTGTAAATTATGTTTGGGGAACGATGGTGGTTACAGACAATTTTTCATTTGTGATTATACAAGTCACTGCCTTTCTGAAAAAAAATTTCCCCTTGATTAAAATCTACCCAATTAAATTACTACTTAAAAAAATAAAATCAGAGGGAATATTGTCCCTTAAGGGGGGACTCAGCACTCTGAGAATTTAAATACAGGCTTGACATCTATCTCCAAATCAGGGGAGTTTTACTTTTTTTATGGAGAGTTCACACTATAGATAGAACCTGAACAATAGGTGAATATTTTTACCTACTATCTCCATAGGCTCCACCTATTAAAGAAAAGCTTCTAAGATGCCTAATGATCAATGAAATAAATAAAAATAAGGTCCAAGTGTAGTGATGCAAAATTATTGTGCCAGATCACTATTGACGAAAGAATATCAGCCTAATCCCAAATAATATCTTTTTTTTGGCTGGCAGATGTACCACCCACAGCAGTTTGTGCCATGCAGGTGGACATGCACATGGTATCTGGGCTCCTGCAAACCTACAGGTGTGGGGAGCTCAGCACAGGCCAGGTTAATTTAGGTCCTTCACTACAAGGAGGTAAAACACATCCCGAGCCTCCTCTGCAGCAGTGTATCCAGCACACAAATCCTGTCTTTGGACACAAGCCTGGAGGTTCATTTCCCTCCTGACTTCATGATGAATATGAAAAGTTAGTGAAAGGGAAGGAAGAAAGTTAAAATATGGGGAGTCCAAACCACTGACTAGCACAGCTCCAAGTGATCCTGCTGGACACAACTTGCCCCTATTCAGCTCCACTCTTCTCCAGCCTCCAGCAAGCTATGACTCAATTTCATTTTCATCCGTGATAAATTTATTTTTTTTTCTTTTCAGAAAGGTTTTTTAGTGGCTACTTTGAGTAGAAAATGAAAGTGCAAGCAATACTTGGGATGATGCATCTTCTGCAAGCGGCAGATGGGAAAAACCCACGTGTGGTTGGGAATAGCTGCACTAAACTCTGGCCAGAGGAATTTCCTTCAGCCCATTTAAAGAGTCCCCTGCAATCTCAGTTGGACACTGTTTGTGCATTTATATTTTATTCCAAATCAGCACAGACTTAAATAGTCCCAAGCTGCATTTCAGTAGCAACCCAACATCTTTCATGCTGCTCAGTCACAGCCCGTGCAGTGCGTTAGGGTGGAGAGCTGTGCTACAGAGAGCACATCAGTGGCTATAACCTCTCCAGGCTTTCCTGACTTCAGGCTTTCCTGATCCCCTTTCTCAAGTTCCTACATAGATTGGGGTTTTAATAAAGCATCTAGAACATCTACAACTTACATTAGACTCCCGCTTTCCCTTCACGCCCCTGTGTGTTCTGAGCAGTAGCTTCCCTGTTTGCACAAAAAAGCCCTGAGTCAGAGGCCCACAGCTGGCATTTGCCCAGCCTGGAATTGGTGTTTCCCAACCACAAACACTGATTTTAAGGTTTGGCATGTAAACTGAGTGGCTTGCAGGGAGATGATGGAGAAATTATCTTCTACAGTAATTTCTGTGTTTAATTTCAGAGCATTAACCTATATATCAAGAGAGACTATACAAAGGAAGAGGTGGTTTGGGTATGGATTTTTTCCTTTAGAATACAGTTATATGAAACCATTCTGTTATAAAGCTATCATTGTCCAGCTCCTGCAGGCTTTGTACTTCCCAATTTAATAGGAGTTGAGATCAAACCACATAGTCCACAGGGCTGATTATTAACACAGCTCTGGTGGCATCCCTGAACACAAACAGGAATACAAAATTGCAATGGAAAGCTACAAGCCACAAAAACAAATCTTATTAGCTTGTATCAGATGTCAATTAAGGAAAAATCTGAGCTGAAGTCTATAACAATGAGAATAGATGTCCCAGAGCTTGTGAGAGAGGAGACCTGCTCACAGCACTTCTTCCAACCCTGAATATTGCGCATGAATTTAAGTCCAGACTGGTCTATGAAAAAAAATCCTACAAAAATCAACACATAAAAACCCAAAAAACCCAAAACCAAACACCAAAACCACCCCTCATCCTTATGAAGGACAGCAGTAAATCACCTGCTAGGGACCAGACTTGTCTCCAGAACAATCCCTCAGGAGCATCAGTCACAGGCCACAGCTGAAGTAGTAAACCAAGTCTGCCTGGATCATTTGGTCTGTTCTGGAAGAGCAGCTCCATTTCTGGAGAACACTTTCAGATGGGCACTTCTGTCTGGGCCCATTAAGATGGTAACTGAAGTGGAATAAATCTTTACTGATTAGAGTTTATTACAAGCTTAGAAACACCCACTGGATTTCTCAACCTGCAGAAGTAAAGCCCTTGGAAAACAGGAAACCAAAAGTCTTCCCACTTATCTTTGTTTAGAGAAAGTGACATTGATTCCTGCAAATTATTCCAGCAGGTTGAAAAATAAACAACAATATAGCTAATAACAAAATAAGAGACTAAACCCAAACCCCCAGCTTCAGACAACTCCATCTGCAAGATCCACAGTAAAATTCCCACATTCGCGACGGAAAAAGGGAATGACACACCAGAGATTTGGGCAGTCAGGTGCTGCTCTTGCCCACCATGCCCTGTTGCTGTGTGTGACATCTGGTAAGGAAATACCAGGGATCATTTAGTTTTAATTCTGACTGATGGGATGGAGAGGGCTCAACGTGCTGCTGCAAAGGAGAGGGAAGGTCCCCCGTGGAGTTCGATGCCGGGAAACTTCGAACTGCAAAGATCCTTTTCCCTCAGAGAAGTGAATAATCTGGTATCGCAAAGGGGGCTGGGGTGGGGGAAGAATAACAAATCAGGAGGGAAAAATGTACTGAAGTATTTACACAGCTGGTTTTTCAAGACACTGCTTTTAAGATGGGTTGTTTTTCAGCCACGTAGTTAAAAAAATAGTCTTTATCCATAAGCAGCATTTCCAGTGCCGTGACAGAAATCAGCTCAGTAAAACCTCTACATGGGCCATACATGAATTTGGCAGTCCTGTTTCAAACCCAGGTGTGTCTTGAGGACATGACACTTGTCAATTTAATCTTTGCAGATATTTTCTGGAAAGAACACGTCTACAGGTTGCTTCAAATTATTTCTGCACATCCTCCTGCCAAGAAACCGAGCTTCGAAAAAATTATTCCTTTAAAAAAAATATCAGTAGGATTTGCTAAGTGTGAAGGTACCAAAAAAAAAAAAAATAAAATTCAAAATGACTGAGTTACTCAAATGCAGGATAATACTGAAAATGCAAAGACCTGAAGTAATAAACTCACATCTGATTTCACTTTGGTTCTGTACAAATTAACGTCAGCACAAACACCGCCTGAGGGGCTTGGAAACACCATGGCATCTTCACCAGTGCCTGGACAAAGCAAACACACACCCACTTTGCTTCAAGGAGAGCCCTTTGGATCCACAACTGCCTTCTCACACTTCTCACAATCATCTTTCAAACTGTCCTCGGGAAACACAATAAAACTAAGCCAATTAAGGTCCAGAGAGAAGTCTGGCTCGGTGTTGCTTTCTGAAGGTGGCTTTTAGCTGAAACTTGTGTTCCTACTTTTATGTTTTACCCAGTGGGAGCCAGAGAGGAGCAGGACACTGGAGATCCAGCCTTGGCCAAGGGAGCAGAGGAGCCTGTCATGCTTAGCCTCAACAAAGACAGATGGGACAGATTGTCATCTACAAATACAGCACAAGGGAGACACGCCCAGTTTTGTTTCCAAAAAGCTGTTTAAACTATAGAAGAGAGTTGGCACGAGAATATTAAACTGACCATGAATAAGCTGATGTTAAAAATTAGGAGTTTTGCAACCAATGGAAGACCTGGAATAGTTTCTGGACAGATGAGTACAGACAAAAAAGTGGGTTTAAGACAGAGCTTTACTGATTTAAACCAAGGATTAAACAAATGTGATTGCTTGCTGCTGGGAACTGCTGCCAGGAGTTTGATGAGCACTGTGCAGTGTCCCCCTTCCTAAAGCATCTCTGATACAGAGGGAGCTGAACCACCAAGTTCCCCGCAGGGAATCTCCTGACAGTCCCCAGCCACCAGTGCTGAGCTGCATCAGCAGCTGTAAAACCCCTGACTCCTGTGGTAATTGGACTTCACATGTGTTACTGTTTCAGCACAGGAACTGACTGACTGATCAGAGGCTGCTTTTGCTGGATATCTCACTAAAGTGTTGGTTGACATCAGCTATTCCAGCGGCCTCCAGGCCCACTCCAGTCACACTGGTGAAGGCAAACAGAACACATCAACACGTAGCTACTGCACCAGGAGGATGCTGAGGGCACGTCTTCACAGCATGAGAACAGTACAGCAGAAGCTGTACAGGAGACACACCACCCAAAGTATATTTTCCCCACTACAGAGAGATCTCTCTAAAGGGGCTTTTTGTTGTCTCCTACGGATTGAGCTCAAAAAGGGCTTTTTGTACCTCCAGCCCTTTCCATTTAGTGTGTGTGCCCATGAAGAGTTTCTTAAAGGTCAGTGCTCTTTCTGCATTATAATTTAATATCAGGGATGCATGTCAAGCAGAAGACTTGCCTCCATCTGAAAGATGGGCTTACAATAATACATGGCTGGTTTTTCCAAGAGATTACAATGGCACGTCTCAAAAACAAACCACAAGGGGAAGCAAATGAGGTGTAATACAGAAGGATTACTCAGGCATTCCACATTTTAGGTCTCATCACTAAATTGATTTGTCATTTTATAAAATATTGTCTTATATGTAAACTTGCTAAAGATAAAACCAGCAATCTGTTCCAATTTCTTTATCGTATTTCGTTACTCTACTGGTTTGGGGTAATAGCACGCAAAATGCTCTACTTTTAAAGCAACTTTTCTTCTCCCCAGGCCTCTTAGCACACTTTCAGGCTTGAATCAGAAACACAATATAAATCATTTGAAAAAAGTCACAGACATTTTAAAATAACATGAAACATCAATGTATTTGTTTTTTTAAGCACGTGTTATCATTTGGAGCTGAAGTACATGACAGTAGCGATTTAAACAAAGTAAAAGGAACAGATATTTTTATTTTATGCATGTCCACTGACTCATTAGTATAAGATGAATAGATTTTTAACGTATGGTGTAATGGGATCGTTTGTTAGTTTTTTGAACCCTGTTGAAAAGTTTATCGAAGCAGCTATGGAAAGTTCAAGTTCTTGTAAATGGAAGGAACAGTACTCAAAAGTTTAAGATAATGTATCAGTGCTTTAACAAGCCTTCCCCTGAAAATGCTGATTAGAGCAGGCGATTATTTCTCTCACAGTTTAAAACTTTCACGTTGCTACATAAGTGCTGACACAGTGCCAAGAGCAGAATACATTTTTGCTGTATCCATTTCAAAACAGCAAATTTAGCTTCCACAGACCAAACACAAAGTTTTCAACAGTTGTCTCAGTTGTCCTAAATTCAGCTTAAAATCAACACTACCTAAGAGAAGAAGAAATCTCTGATTTTAAGCTTGGTTTGTGTTTGCCTGTATTTCCTTGTCATGCAGAAGGGAGAAGTCACAACCCTCACACTCTCAGAGCCACAGGCTTCACTCCAGCAAACAGTTTAATAAGCCAGCAAGGGCAGACATGTACTGAGGGAACTGGGACTTCATTGAAAAATTTGCAAAACCGGATCTATCTTGAGTTGGACGCTTTTGCTGTAGAAAGACAGCACTTGTGAGCAAGGATTACTGAGTAAGCAAGTTCATGGTCTTGGAAAGACCATTAGAGATAAGTACAGAATGAAATATTTTTCTTCTGGACACATACAATTTTAAACACACTAAATATACTGCTGAAAATAAAGAACTGGCCACAAACAAGAGTTCAGCGGTCAGCTCCTACAGGAGGGATGGATATATCACTACACAGACCTCAATTTTGCCCCAAGTTGTGTACAGAGGATAAGATCTTTTGGATATTCTTTCGCTGTGTCCACAGTGTTAAATAAACATCAGGGATTTTGTTGCTACTTAAACTGATAAAGCCCATTTTCAGTGGAACTGTGTAACGTCTTTCTGAGCTGCTCAGCTGAGGGCTGGAGGGAAGAGTTGCTGCTGGCCCAGCCAATCACCACAGCCACCTTCAACGGGGAATGGAGACAAACCCCTCTACAAAACACATGGCCAAAAAACAGTGAGGAGATCAGGCTTAGCCATCTTGTAGAAGCCAACAGAGCTATGCTGATTTACACCAGCACAGGATCTGGACCTTTTCTGGGGAGAAGTGCTAATCACCACAACCTGCCCACGCTTATTTTTTCACATTGTGCAAAATTAAGAGGAAAGGGAGGAAAACAAAATCTCCTCAGGACAAAATGCAGCTGGGGGAACATGCAGGACACTGATGCTAATGCAGGGAAACATCTGGCTGAGATGGGAATGGAACCCACATTAACGGGAACACATCGAATCCTGACAGCAGCTCTGTCCTGTGGAAATACCAGGGCTCTTGTCATCCAGGCAGTGAGGCTTGAAATCCTGACATCAACATCGAGGGGGGGTGGAAGGGAGGGGAATGACTCCACTACTTCTGCTTTCCATTGAAATAAAACAGTTTGCAACAAAAGGCAAGCGCATGCATGTGTTTTCCTCAGTGTGTTTCCAATCACAGCAGTGTGTTTAAGTAGTCAGGCTGCATCCAAGCCTTAAAGCTCAACAGTGCAGAGAGGGCAGATGACATCCTGATGGCAAACACGGCTGTGTAAATCATCTCCAAATGACAGTGTCATACACGGAGAGCTGCTTAATTTGGAATGTGCCAAACGGTGCTTTTCCTCATCTGGCATCATCTATACATCAGCCAGCAATTCCTTCGGGGATTGTAATTCTTGCCATAGACAAATGCACAACAGATGTTAAAAAAAAAAAATAAATAAAAAAAAAGCTCAGTCGAGGTAGCACAGCAGCCACTCCTGAAGTCAACAGCAAACTTGCAAACAGCCACGAGCCCCTCACAGGCATCTGGCTCCCAACCATCAGCGTTGCCCAGCAGCCACCGGGCAAGGGGGTGAGGAAGGACAAGTAAAAGATCAAGAATTCAGACCCTGCACAGTTCAAAGTTCCTGTTTCTGATTAAGGGTTTCCAGAATGACACATTTTAGAAGAATACAAATGCTAGTCAGTTCTCTTGTCCTTTTTTTCCCCCCCACAAATGACATTTTTGACACAAATGACATTTCCTTCCCACGCTGTCTTATGAGGTGTTTTGCCCAATTTAAAGTTATAAGCAGCAACATGAACAGAGTTAATTAAAAAAACATATGCTTTATGCTTCTCTATTATTAATATGCTAAACCAGCCTCCTTCTTCTGAGTAAGCAGCATCTATCCCAATGCATCTATATGATTTCAGCATGAACAGACTCAGTACTTCATCATCTTAGGTCAGTTCACGCATTTTGCCAGAGCTGTAGAAGTGACTCCGTGCTTTGCAGCCTCTGCACCTTGTAATAGGGAGATCAGCATTGACAAACTAATCTGCTTAATTCCCTATTTACCCATATCCATGTGCTCAGCCCTTTGAGGACATGCATACCTTCATTCAAACCATCTCAATATCCCATAACTGTGCAGGAAGCCTTCTCCATGTGTTAAAAAAACCCAAAATCAGAGGGATCAGTAATTTTTAAGGATAGTAGTTCCATACTGATAAATTTTCCAATTTTCCTCAGAAAAATTACACAATTATTTGTCAACCAGGAAGAGAACTTCCCTGTCTCTTACATATGCTATTTAATTTATTGGAAAGAAACATGAGAAGCTGAGCAAGGTGTGAGGTACACAGACACTGACAATGGAAACCAGTGTCCAAACCCACCAGCCCCACAAAGCAGTCATGTGGACAGTCAGAGTCCAGGGTGAAGCATGTGCCTTATCCAGGCACAGCTGTGATGACAGAAGACCACAAGCAGCACAGGGAGAAGGGACACTGGTACTGTCCCTGAATCTTGCCCAGTACATTCAACCTGGAAATTTTTGAGTGCCAGACTGAACTTCTGATCCTAAAGGAGCCAGAAAAGCTCAGTGATACCCACTTGCCTCAAGGATCACCTCCAGGGCAAGATGCATTTGGAGAAGATATTTTTTGTGAATGGTATTTAAGGTAGAAATTAATGCCAACAGATTTTCAGCTCAAACGAAGAACTGTCTAATCCAGTATGCTCTGTGTCCAAGTGAGAAGCTGTAAAAGCACAGGCAGAAGACACAAACTCACATGGCACTCTCAGGATTCAGTCACCTGCTGATTTTCAGAGGGATCCTCTCCACAGCTCTTTCAGGATCTTTGGGAGCGCCCCACAGAACATCTTGCTCCTCAACCACAACATATCACGTGGTTTAGGTCTTCCAAAAGGCCAGGACCTGATGTGATGGTTGACACTGTTCAGCACTTCAAAGCTTGGGCTGAGATTTGGTGCCCTCTCAGAAGCCTGTTATCTTTGGCATCCCCCAAAATTGAGGAAACATCAGAGTTTGGTTATTTTTGCCCCTGGCTTTCCAAACTAATATTAACAGCCAGTGTCCACAAACGACATCCTGAAGCTCTTACTCAATCCCATGGAAAGTTTGCTGGAAGAAGGGATGAGTAAAGGTTACAACATAGTTGTCTTATTATTATTAGGGACACACAACAGCTGTACATCCAAGCTTGATATTTTTACAAGCCAAAGAGCAATCACGCTTTTCTAAACCTTGGCACGTCTTTAGCTCTCTGTGCAAAAGTTCCAGGGGGCATGAGTCATCTTACAAACCCATAAAAATCTAATTATGGCTAATGATCCTCCTTTTGTTTACACTGTACGTAAAACACTAACTGCTTCTGATACTCACTGCAGGGGCAAGATTCACCATCAGTCTTGAAATGATTTTTATCACACCAACAGACTTAAAATGGCCCATTTAGGACAGAATAAAGTCCACACCACACATGAAAGGTTTTGCCCTATTTGCCAAAAACTTGATTTCTCTCTTATGCAGCTACTGAAACATTGCACACTCTAGAGCTCTTCTTGAATTTAGAAAGAAGTTCCAAAAACCACATAATTCAACTAAGTTCCAGTTTAAAGAAAGCAATGTGGGGCAGATGCTCTCCCAGACTGTCTGACAACCCACCAGCTTCAGACCATGCAGGGAACTGTTCTTCTGCTCTTACACAAACTCTTTGCAGCTCTTTGTGCTTCAGTGGCTGAGAGACACTTAACCAAAATCACATCAGGATCTGTTTGCCCTATAAAGAAAGTATTTCCTGGTCCAAACAGGACTGCAGGGAAGCACAAAACACCAAATAAGGAGGCTACTGGTAAAGGGATTTATGTTCCTCCCCTTTCCAGGAACAGGTGAATTTTTTTCTTAATTTATTTAAACTAATTTCAAACCTGTTTGCACAGCTCTTTTAGGAAAAACCATCCTCCTGCAAGCTTGGTCTGGTTTGAATGTGAACAACTCTCAGAGAGTCTGCCAGCACTACAGTTCTTGGAAAGCTGAACAAGTGCAGATGAAAGTGAGATTTCTAAAAAGAATTCCATCAGATCTACGTACTGCTCATAAAACAAGCCCAGTAGCTGGCAAATGCAGCAACCTTTCAAGGTTAGCCCAAACCATTTTTTTTCTCCTCAGCAACAGTTTATTTCAAGTTGTTTTTCACACTTCAGAATTACAGGTACCAGGGGAACAGCAGGTGGGGGTGCTTTGCACAGAGCTGCCCAAACCAGTGCAATTTAAGCTTGAGCACCTGCACAGAGCTGCTCACACTCACAGCCCATGCCATGGCATCCCAGCTATTGAAATCACACCATCAGCAAGCATCTGAGCGGGGGTAGAAGGGACAAAGACAATTTATCCCCACAAAAATGTTAGTCTAAAATAAGCGTCCCCAACAAGCGATCCTGTTGTCTGCACTCACAAATGCCAGCTGGGCTAAAGCAAGCCCTTAAACAACAGGCCTGGTTTTATTGCTCCCAACTCCCACTTCTTTCTCAGTAAGGACTGGTTGTGTTCTCTTCACTGCTAAGCTGGGAATTAAAGTAGCTGCTGCTATTCAAATGATAATAAAAGAGGGAATATCCAGTGGCTGGACTGTCCCCAACCCACAAAGCCCAAGGCAAAGTTGGTGAAAAACCTGGTCTTTGATGCAAGACAAGGGGCTGTGATATTGGTACATCCAAGGGAAAACTCCTCCCTCCTCTCCAGACCCTTCCCAGCTGCCCTCCAGGACCACCACAGAAGCCAACAGAGAAAACTTCCCACTCTCTGCCCTTCCTTTCCTCCTCCCAGCCTGCTGTTCCCAACCACACAGGCCTATGCACAGGCACCAGGGTAAGCAATGAGCTAAGAAACAAATGTCAAAGCTCTAATTACGAATTGGGATTAAAACTTTCCAAGGAGATGTGAAAATAAAATAAACAAACCTAACACCATCTCTGCATGAAAGAAAAAAGACTTGCAAGCTATTACCAGGGGCTGAAAAAACTCAAGTAAAAATAAGATCCTGAAAAGCAGTATTTCTCTTCCCAAAATATTTTTATAAGGAGGAAAAAAACCAAACCAAACAACAAAGATGACCCTATGAGTATTAAACTTCTGGCACCGTACCATGAATTTCTCTAAAGGGTTTCTTAGTGCATCTTAGCAATTCATAGAGGAAGTGACCCTCTGGCAGGAACACCCAGTTGTCTGGGCTTTGAAGTTGTGGAGGCTTCTTAAGAATGTCTGTATGACACTTACTCTGATGTCCTTCCTCTGAACACCAACCTTTGACCTTTCATCCCTAGAAAGACTTTCCAACTCCCAACACTGTCTTACAAGAGACTATTTTCTGTCATTCACTGCAATATTCCAATTTCTAAGGCTTCAAAAGAAGCCTTAGAAGTACTAAGGAAAGTACTAATCCATCCTTAGAAGGAAAGTACTAATCCATCAGCCTTTTGCTACTCTTCCACCCTTATGTGTTGGTTGTGGTTGATACCCACTTGTTTGTCAAATAAAAATAGACTTGTAGGTCAGGTACAAAATATCTGAGTGCCCCAATGGGAATAAATCACTGTGGAATTATGTTTTCCTTTGGGTTTTCAAACTGTCAGTTTTGGTCTCTTACAAGGTTCAAATGACACCATAAAGCCAAACTGCCTTTACAAGACTCTGCACTTAACCCAGGTATAATCCTGTCCTTCAGGACCAGAAAGTTTAACAGTTTCAATTGTTTCTACATAAAAGCAAATGAGCAATTTAGTCTTGTAACTACATTAACATCCAGTTACAACCCAAGGAACCCCAAACATTCATTGTTGTCCAAAGTAACAACCCTAACAAGAGCAGGCTCGTGAACAAACTGGTGCTACTTGTGAAATACCAAGAGACACACAGGAAAAACAATTTCCATATCAGTAGTATCTGGTAGTATTTGAACCTCTGCTAAGCACCCAGTAGAAGAAAAATAACAGCCTCCCTTCCAGGAAGTGACTAAAGCAGTAGATGATTCAATAAGTAGAATAGTAGGTTGTGTAATGCAAGATTTAACATGCTCTCCCTCTTTTGCCAAACTGTCACAATTACTTGAAGGCTCATTTCCAGCATTTCTCTTGCCCCAGGTTAGGATTAAGAACAGATTGTGAGTGATGTCTGCTGTAACACATTCTGGTTTAGGCTTTATGGCACAGGTTGCTCAAAAGCAGGGAAAGCTCACTTGCAACTTAGGATGTAATTGCAGGTCCAGGTGAGTGATGAATTTAAGCACTAATTACCACTTTTAACACCACCAGCACCATTTAGCACCTTCACACGCCTTTGTGGAAGCGGAAACCCCACAATGGAACATCTATGTGATTTTTTTTTTTTACCCTCAGAGAGCAGTGGATTCACACACAGATATTATAATCTACACATTGAGACCTGACACCAGCTCTTCAAACTCCCAGCTTCACTCCCATCCACATGACCCTGCCATTGTCCCCAGCCCACTGTGCTGCCACACGCTCCCCAAATCCACTTCCAAAGGAAGGGGAGGTTGGCTATTTGATGTCAACAGGAAATGTAGAAAATTCCCCATTTTTCATTGTCAACGAGAGACATCGTGCCCGAAAAGCCTGAGTGCACACACGTGTGGGAATGACCTGCTGGCTTTCCAGACAGACCAGAAAAGATCTTCTGTCCCAAAGGAGTTCAGAAGCAGCAAAAGTTGCTGGCAGCAAACCCTTATTATCAAGGGATCCACCACAGTCATTTCTTCTCAAAAACTCTCATTGCCTCCTACTACTGAGTCTAAAGAGGGAATAGTTTCCAAGCCCAAGGAAATAGCACATTAGAGTGAAGAATCGTGTAAAAGAACAGTAATTTGGAGTTTGTAAGTGTTGGGTTTAAAAAGAGCACTGAAGAGATTGAAAGAGTCAGCTAGAAAGTCATCTGAAGAGATAATTTTATCTGCAGTCAGCACAGAACTTCCCGCCTGCATGGCAGAAGTTTATCACAATGTGGAATTTGCTCCCTTTCTCACAGTGACTGATACTTTCAAAGTCAACATGAGCATCCCTTAGATATCTTCCCTTTAGAGGCTGCTTTGGTGACTAGTACTGAGCCCAGAAGTTGCACAGGCAGTGCTGCCCAGACCCTTACAGCCTCAGTGCAGCACTGTCGGGGGTCCAGTTTCACCCATCTGATTTTTCAAGTCTCCAGATGCCTTTCAGAACTCGGCTCTCATTTCACATGCTGTGCCTGCACATAGCAGCCATTGCACTTTTAATAACTTGGGGTTAGGGAATGCGTGTGTGTAACTCAGTAGCCCTGATGATTTGCACCATCAGGAACTGTTTGGAAAGATCAAAGTTTCACCCTTTCCTTTTAACCAGTAACACCTTCCCTTTTTCCCCCTCTAGCACAAGCTTTGGTTGTTCTTTAAGTAGTATTATCTTCTTCTTCAGTACTTGACAGTAAATAATTTGTGTGCATGGGTTTAAACCTCATTACAAAGTAAAAACCATTCCACATTTCTCCCAGAGATACCATTAAAGCTTTTAAATGGGACTAGACACACCATGGTGGAGCACACAGACATTTGAAACACGGGAAAGAAGAAAACACAACAGCCCAGGGGCTTATGCTGAGACTTAAATATGGAATTTATTAATGTGTTTGTGCAGCAGATGCAATACCCCAGTGTCATTTTCAAAGAAGGCAGATTTTTGTTCTTGAAAAGGGTATGTTAAGAGCATTATTAAAACACAAATTTAAATAAGCTATTTTTTCATTTGAGAGTTCAAACCACAGCTGAGGAGAGCTGCTAAGCTGGATTCCCCTCACTAGTAAAACCAGCGGCTCAAAGCAGAGCAAAAATCCTCCCTGCAGAACTCATGAGCAGCAGGGCTGCAGATCTACTGCTTCAGAGAGCTAATTCCTTCAGCTGCTTCCCAGCACTCCAGCTTCTCATTTCTTCTACACCAAAAACCTGGCTGAGAAAGGACAACCCTGGGAGACCTGCTTGGAGGTATCAGACTGGATTTATTCTGCTCGGAGAGGAAGGAGCTCAGCACATGAGATGTGTCAGAGATGTACAACTGAAGCTCTGATTTTCTCTGACCAGAAAAATTTTTGATTTTTCCTTTTGGCACATGCCTACAAGTCCTTGTATATGGCCAGGATAAAAAGGTCTGACTAGGCCAATATGGATAGCCACTAAACCCCCTTGGGTGCACCCAACACCACAAGCTGCAGCAGGAGCATGTTTCTTACATCAAGTTCTTTCCTCCTCCTTCCTTTCCAAGGCAGCATTTACAGATCTAGGATGTGGCTTCAAAACAGCAAACTTTTTACACCACCATCCCTGACAGTGAAGCTGTTCATGAAAACCAAGGAATATTCCCAGCCTGGAGTCCCCATGCTGCCACCCCCCATCCCTCCTCCAGCATCACCTTCTCTCATGGGATAAATGACTCTGTGTTTGTATTAGGCAAGATTAACTTATGTGGATTTAGCTGTGCAGCTGTCGTAAATCAAAATGAAAATATCTTAAGCATAATCTCTGTTTATCTAAAGTTTTCTGCCCCATGTCTCTAATTTCTTCTTTGCTCCACTCTGAAGTCCTTTTAGGGTTTCCCATCTGCTGTGGCTGCTCTGCCTGCCAGCCACAGCCCCATCTGAGTGCACTGCCCACAGAGGGAATGCCACAACCCACGAATGGCTTTATTGCAGGGGTCTGAGTGAGCTCGCTTGTCATCAGCCTCCCCCAGCATCTGAAGAGTCACTGAGGCTGCTTTTCATGGCACGTTCACACATCAGTGACCCGGCCCTAGCGGACCAGAGGGCAACACACAATGGCTCTTGTATGCACCCAGCACGTTTTATCAAACAGCCAAACCTAATCCTCATGAAAACATTGGCTGGTGAAGTGTATTGTCGTCCAAGAGATCTCTGTGGGCTGTTAAGCTGTTCTGTTCTGCATAGTTGTGCTTCCCGTAGCACACGAGCGGTGCCAGTGCCAGCTCTCCGTGGCAGCACAGCAGACAGAGCTGTCATTATGTGGGGGGGCCCTCCCAGCATGAAAACAGGATGGAGAGGTGCTTCCCCATCTTTTGCAAGTATCCCACAATAATCTTTAACTTAGTTGGAAAAACCACTCAACATGGGCTTAGTGTTTTATCCGAATGTTGGAAGTCTCACAGTGAGACTCTCCCAAACACTTTGGTGCCAAACACAAATCCAGAACCAATAATAAACCCATTGCTAAAGCACACTGTAAAAGATCCCTATAAACCCCACAAATACCTGCTGTGATTCATGTTCTCACACAAGTACAACAGTGAATGTCACAGATACTTGCACCTCCAAGACAAGGTTAACATTCTCTGGAGTAGAGTTTCTGGACAACTAATTCACTAAAAGTATATTACACTGTTATGATATTCAACATGGGTATGATTATGTTCCCAAGTCAGCTGCTCTAAGCCAAAGTTTCATCAGAGAAAAAAAAAAGCTGAAGTCCTGCTGGTTCTCTCATCCCAGTTATTTACAGTATGCTTTGACTCTCTAGTATTACAGCATCTTGGATTCAAAAGTAGATAAAATCTCTACCAAGTTGTCCAGTCCATCACAGACCTGTTCCATGCCTCTTGAGTCACAAAACTGTCATGTAGAAGTGGGTGAGAGAAAAAAATTACTCTTTTTTGAACACAGAATTTACTTTAGGTGATTTCTGGTGAATGATGCCAAGCAAGCCCACAGCTGGGGCATTTTCCACACACATCTCTCTTCCTTGTCTTTGAGGAGGCAACATGCTGTCACAACTTGGCCAGTGCTTTCAAGCTGAACCCAAGCCAACCTGGAGCTGCTATTGCTGGGCTTCTGAGCCTGAAGGAAACACTAACAAATGGCACCACTTCCAACTTAGAGATAAACGCCTGACTTCTCTGCCTTGGCTTTGCCACTTATATAGAACCAGCAGGGCTGAGGATGAAGCAATTTCTTTCTTTATAAAGACACTTCATTCAAAGGTCCTTCCCCTGCTTTTGGGAAGACCATGCAATGGAGTGAGACCAGAGCCATGAATGAAAGCCATGCATCTCAGTAACTACCCTGAGGCTGCAAAATAATTTCTGCACTTTATGGAAGGGAGACAAAGCGACAACAGTTTGTCAAGCTTTGTTCGGCTGGGCTTGAGGTAGAAACCAAAGCCAAGTGTTCCTGTCTCCTCTAGTCCAGAGCCTCTCTCCTTTCCCCATCAGCAGCACAGCTCTGCCAGCATTTGTGCATCTGTTTATCACTGGGTGTCACTGGGACACGAACAGCAGAGGGTAAACCCACAGGTTACTCCTGTGCATGAAAGGGCAAAAGCAGGAGAGATGTGGAGAGCTCACAAAAACTGAGATCGGAGCTAGACTGTTCACTGAAGAAGGAAAGAGTTCCCCATTGCCTTTTCCATCACAAGCTGCATGAATCTGACCTGAAGAAAATTACATCCAACCTGCAGGTTTCTCCCCTAAGGCAATAGGTGAATAACTGCCAATTAACTACGCTTTGAAATCTTTGTTTTTCAGCAAAGGAGTCTGGTTTTCCACACTGTGTGTGCAAGCACACACAATAAGAACCAGACCCACCCTGGGTGGTATGGAGACAGTAAACTCATCAGGAGCAGTGTACTCTACCATATGAGACATCGTTTTATTTGATGCCAAAGAGGAAAAGGGGGTGGGAGGAAGGAGGATATGTAGTGCATTTGCTCCCTCCTCTTTCTGCCTAGGCACGATCAATTTTTGTAAACTCCCAGTGGAGCCTGTTTCCACCCAAAGGGCACTCATACAGCTCTTAGACATATGTCCTATGTCTCAACAAAACACCATCAGAAACAGCTTAGAGCTAATGCAACAGCCTGTTCTCCTGAAATTTCTATTAGGAATATTATTGAAAGGGTTAAAAGTGATCAGTAAGGATCTGGTATTATTCTACAGCACTGAAAAAGAAAAAAACCTGTAAAAATATGTACAAACACAATATTATAAAGTTATGTTCACTTTGAGGAACTAAATCACCAGAGCCAAAATGCAGTGAGCAATTTTGTTCTCGGCACACTTCTACTATAATGTGTTTTACAACCACTTGACTGACGTCAAATTCAATAACACATCATTAATAGGATTTTTGTTCAGTTTATACTCAGATGTTTTTCCTGTTTTAAATCTCTCCTTATAAATCTCAAATTAGATTTTACACAAGCAGATTTATCAACGTTTAAAAGAAAATATGAACATAGCTGATGCTTGAATTGATACACCATAAAAGTGCAGCAGGATGCATTTTTATCACCAACAGGATGCAACTTAACACATCACAGCCCTGTGCTAAGGTTACTGCCAGGTGAGGCCAGCACCATCATTCCTAGCAACTTCTTCAAAGGGAGAAGGAAATCAGAGAAGCAGTAACTGCACAAGGAAAACGTGAATAAAAATAAATATCTATATATTAGAAAAAGGTTGCAATGTAACAAGGCTGCAAACAAGGAGCCAAGTTTTCTCATTTTGGTCTTTTCCCACCAGAAACCAGGGTGGCAAAGAATCATTCTCCAGTTCCTCTGCAATCACAATGTTATTTTCATACAGAAAAAAAAAAAAAAGACTAAGAGGTGGATAAAGGAAACCTGAAAAGGGCCTTGTAGCAAATTGACCAAGCAGAGTCACCAAGAGGACAGCTGTGATCCAGTGCATGCTGCTACCTGACCCCCAGGGAAAATGCAGAAGGTAAACTGTAGGTTGGCAGCAAGGAGAAACTTCCCATCAGGAGATGTGTGAGCTCACATAGGGAGAAATAGTAAAGCAGTTTCTTGCTACTTTTAAAATCACATAAATGGCTTTGTGGGAGGGCTCGATCCTGCACGGGACAAGCCAGAAGTGAGGTAGGACCAAGACCCAGCTTTCTGAAACCTCTCAAGCTGAGATATCCCCCAGCAGGAAACATGGGCAGGTTGCCCTGCTGCCTCCCGTGCACAGCCCAGCACAGTGTAGGGTGCTGGATGGAGCCCATCCTTACACAGAGCCTGGGAGAGGAGTGGCGAGGGAGGCACAGAATTAAGGAACAGCAGTAGGCACTTTGCATTTTACCTCCAGGTGATTGGTAGGGGGCCAGAACACATCAGAAACAACTGTATTTTTTTACTATTCAATAGAGATGGAAGTGCTTGTTAATGAGGGCCTGGCCCTGAGCCCACTGCCAGGGAGGAGCTGTCCATTAGTAGGGCCAAGACATCCAGTGGTAGGAGATGTAGAAGAAGCCAGGTCCTGGGAAAAAGCCAGTTTTATAATTGCAGCAAAAATCTTTGTTACAAGGTTAAAAAAAAAAGGCAACAAAAAATGTTGGTTTTGAGTCAGGATGAGGGTTTGTGGCATGATGGCAGGAAAAGGTACCTGGGAGCGGGAACCCCATCAAAATCAAGCCAGAACTCTGGCACACACCAAACCATCACTGTCTCACCACGACCAGCACCGTTTCCAAGTCAGTCCCATGAGAATGGAGAGCACATGATTTCTGAGCACCAACAGGGCAGTGATGACATAGATGTGCCACTGACTAAGTAGCAGAAATACCCACCCAAACACGCCAGCACCAGGAAAGGCAGTGGGGGATGACAGCTGCACCACATGTGACTTCTGCTGGTTTTTTTCACTTGGAGTCCCACCAGTCCCAGCACGAAACAATGATGGAGCAGCAGGAGCCCCAGGGGAAGATCAACCACCCCAGCACCAAGCATCAAGGTGCTTGTGAAGGTTGATGTGGATGGCTTGGCCATAACTCATCTTCACCATGTAAACATCACAAGTGAGAAGAGCCAGGGGAGGAAAGTGCTAATAAAACATCAAAAGCTTGGTGTTACAGCAAAAGGACAGCAGTGCCTCAGCCCCACAACTCATCTTTGCAGTCTCCTTCCCCCAACTCAGACCCATGCTATCTACAAACAAATGAAAACCAAACTTGGACTCTCAAATGACTAATTTTAGTTTGGGATTTGTTCCTCTTTTTATTCCCTCCCCTTAAAAAAAAAAAAAAAAAAGAAAAAAGAAAGAAAAACAGAAAAAAAAAAGAAAGAAAAATAGGAAAAAAAAGAAAAATAGAAAAAAAAAAGAGGAAAAGGAATACGGCTGTAAGGTATAATGAAAGCAGTATGTGAAAGCAATAACCAACTGCAGAGCAACCTAAACACCCACGTGTAGCTGATCTGAGTTATGTGAACTGGGGGAGATGCACAGCAGAGCTCAGCTCTGGCTCTGCCATGCAGCAGCACCCGAAGCAGTACCCAAGAGAGGCATGTAGCTGCTGCACCAGCAGCTCCCCAGACTGCCACATGCCAGAGGAAAGCAGAACACACTATTGCTTGGGTTTTCTTCCCCCTGCTACTGCTCACTTCATTCCTGGACACTGAGATGTGCTTCCCACCCCTGATGGCATCCTTTGGTAAGCCAAGAGTCCCAGTCCAGCTGGGGGGGCAGGAACACAGCTTTCCTTGGCAAAACTCATTTCCCTGTAAGATCTGACAGAGCTCAGACACCTCTGCTTGCAGTATCACACTAAGGCAAAGGTGTGGAGTACTGTGTCCAGAGCTGGGCCACCAACACAAAAAGGATGTGGACCTGTTCAAGAGAGACCAGAGGAGGTCACAGATGCTCAGAGGGCTGGAGCACCTCTGCTACACAGACAGGCTGAGAGAGCTGGGGGTGTTCAGCCCAGAGAAGAGAAGGCTCTGTGGAGACCTGACAGCCCCTTCCAGTGCATCAAGGGGCTCCAAAAGAGCTGGAGAGGAACTTCGGATAAGGGTCTGGATTAACAGGACAAAGTGGGAATGGCTTCCCACTGTCACAGGGCAGGGTTAGATATTAGGAAGAAATTCTTGACTGTGAGGGTGGGGAGGCCCTGGCACAGGTTGCCCAGAGAAGCTGTGGCTGCCCCATCCCTGGAAGTGTTCAAGGTCAGGTTGTATGGAGCTTGGAGCAACCTGGGCTAGTGGAAGGTGTCCCTGCCCATAGCAGGGGGTTGAAACTACATTACCTTTAAGATCCCTTCCAACCCAAGACATCCTGTGATTCTATACGTATATCTTGGATCTGTGGATCTTTTTTTCAGAGCTGCAGGAAGAAAGCTGACAGCACCATGGCACAGCCTCCTGCTCCATGAGGTGGAGAGGCTCAACTAGACAGCAGCATGTCTGTTCTTGCAGTCAACATGGGAGCCTTTCCAAAAGGAAAACCACAGAAAGCATGCCTCTTAACACAGGATACCCCAGTGCTAACAATAAGCTTTTAGCAATTAAAAATAAAAAAAAGAGCAGCTCCTAAATCCCCCATGTAAGAGTCAGCTCTGTATCCAGATGGTGTTTCAGAGATAAACTTGCTAATTTAGGTATAGCAGGTAAGGAAAAGTTCATCCCTTGGGTCACTGGGTTTCAGAATCCAGGCAATATTTTTACATACTGTGTGAAACATGAACACACTGTGCTTCAAGGAAATCAGATTTAGTGATTATAAATGCAATACTCCAACAACACTGAGATTCAGCTGAATTCCTCTCTCTGCATTTCCAAACAGTATGGGAATTATTGACTTATCAAGGTGAAGGACATCTGTGTATTTTAACAAAGGTAATACAGTTCTAGCAATGACTACCAGGACTGCAACCTAGAAGGACCTGTGATCATCTGATAACCTAAATAAGCCATCAATTCACCACATGGCCCAGGGCAGATTGTGGTGAGCTTCCCTGTGCCTTCGTCAGCTCAGCTGAAAATCCAAGTAAAAGCAAACTGAAAACCAGATGTAACTTCTCAACTGGCCTCTCCTGGGTAAATCAAGTGTAAGAGCCCCATTCACACTGGCACAGCTGAGCATCAGCCCAGCACTGAGCACTTACATCCACGAGCAGAACTGGCCAGAGAGCCAACCCCAACAAACCCTCTCTACCTTCCAAAATGCATCCCATTGCCACAGCAGCAAGTTTGAGGTTTTCAGGTGTTTTCTGTCTAGAAAACAAGCACTTGGCCACATTCAGCCTTGGTTACTCCATGTGGTAAGAGGGCTGCTGCGATTACCCAGCGTTCAAGACAAGAAGCACTTCCCTGGGTGGCAGCACCGGTGGCACCCGACCAGGGCCTGGCCCAGACTCAGAAGGGCCTTTTCCACATGTTATTTTTGGTAACCAAGTCAGTTCCCAGCCCGTCTCACCACGCAGAGCAGCAGACACTACTTCTGCTGGTATTGCTGCTGTGAGACGCACTGGTTGGGTGACAGCTTGAAATAACTCCCTTCTTCAGAAGGGTAACCAAGAGCAGACCTTGGCTCCTGCTTCCCCCTGCTCTCCTTTGTAGCGCTGGATCCTAAAATAGAGTGAGGGATGTGTTTCGAAGTTCTGAGGTTTTCGTTGTTGTTGTCTTTTAAACTCCAGTCTCAGAGTCTATTTACAAAACCACAGACCAAACATAAGCCATTCCACAGCCGTGATACTTTGTGGCAAGATTAAAAAAAAAAAAAAGTTTGGAAGGACCTCTTGGTAAACTACGCACACGGCATTTCAAAGCCACGTATAACTTCCATTATGCAGTAAATCAAAAATGACTTCAGCATTTAAGCGGCACAGTGTTCCACAGGAGAGGTTGAGGGGATTTTTTTAAAAAAAAAAAACATTTGTCATATTACAGAATTTACAGTTGTCCCAAGCGTGAAACATGGGCTGGGATCACGCGAGCAGATCTGCAGACCCAGGATGTGCACAGAGCATCCCCAGCTGCAGGGAGGCTCACGAGGACAGTGGGGTTTCCTCCTGTGATGGAGCACGTGGAGCTGGGGCTGTGGCCAGCACTCCCCTGCATGCACCTGCACTCCACCTTCCTCAGACCCTTCGCACTAAATAAGCGGTAAAAAGGCAGGAAAATAATGTTTTCAGTTTCTAGAAAGGTGTTCATTACAACACTCATATTTTTAATATACATGTATGGATGCAACTCATCTGCACACACACACAGAGACAAATTGCATCCACTATAAATATAAAAAAAGCCACATATGCATATGCAAGAGAAACACTTTGCAATATAATCCACTCAGGTAGGGGATGGTATTGAATTGAAAACATTTTCAATTGACTTTTGGCTGATAAAAATGGTACCTCGATACTTCATCCATTAATTCAAAGCTGCAGGCTATTATTCCTTCCTTCCTTTTCATGGAAAGTGAGAAGAAAATCACCTCCACTAATCCTCAATGATGGAGAACTCAAAGCTTGGGTCATCTCCCACCAGAAACACTTCCTGGCAAGCCCCAAAAGCCCACTACACAGTTCCTCCCCTTCCACAGCCTCCTGCTCTGTACTCCCCATTAGCATTTGCAAGATTAAACTCTGAGCAACCAGAGGGATAAAAGGAAGGTGCTCAACTTCCAGGTATCCATCACTGTCCCTCAGGATGCCCTGCTGCTGCTGAGCAGTCAAGGCTGCTGGCCCAGCTCCCTTTCTCTTGGCTGGACAGTTGGGAGCAGTGTGTTCCTGGAGTGGCTTCAACCAGATCATTTCTTCTTTAAATCAGAATATTTTATCCAAGATATTCAAGTAATAAAAATTTAGTGTCCCCCATCAATAGCACATGTACTATCACTTTCTTCCTTACAAGTCATCATGCCAAGGACTTCTGCATCCTTTTCCACCAGCCCACACAAGCACTATCTTGCTCACGTAGGTGCCTGGGCACAGCCAGCAGAGCTTCACACATAAGTAAGATTAGCATGCTAAAACAGGCATCATTTCAGATACAAAATGTCCTTTGTATTCTGCCTTACTGGGCCGTTTAAACCCTGACCTTGGTCTGCTGGACCTCTTAGAAACAGGGCCTTCAAAACTAATTCAGGTTTATTCCCTGGTGAGCTGCCAAAGACAACACCACCACCAAGGTCCCTTTATTGGCACAGTTTCTGGCAAGACCCTTGTAATTCCCCAAATTGTACGTTCTCTATGGATGAAAAGGAAAACAAGTAGTGCACCCAGGCTTTTTTTCTGAAAATGTCCTCGTTGGAAAACTATTGTGCTTGGAGCTGTGCCACTCGACTTCATCAGAGGGGAGAATCTGTTTATTTGCACATCAAGTACATCTTATTGTTTCTGGACATCAGTATGTAAATTGTCAAGTATAAATTTATTTTTCCACTAGCTTAAGTTTTCCTCTGCTCTATAATTACCATAATGCATGAAACAGCCTATGTTCCAAAGGGCTACATTTTAGCATGCTACATTCACAGATGATCAGAAAAATCTTATTAGAAAAATCTCCTACTGGTATTTAGAATCTTATTTTTCAGCTGACTCAGAACAAACCTCTCCTTGGCTCCAAGAGGTATTTGACATCTCTTAAAAATCTTTATTGGAAAACAAACCCCAATGATTAATGACTACTAGGTTTTCTTTACTGATGAAAACGTGCACACATATTCTTCTGGCAATGGCACCATTCCAGTGCTCAGATTAATCAATTCCTGCACAGTTCAGAAGTGCTTCAACACAGCACAGTTATCAGTTTAAAACAACGTACATGAAGAGAAAGTGAGTAAAATCAGAACTCCAAAGAGACAGAAGAAAATAGAGCCATCAGGAGGGGTTTGAAACAAAGAACAATCACTTGACAGAGTTCATTCAAGAGTTCATAGCAAGACACTTCTTTCTGTGCCTACTCTCCTTAGCAGTGTTTTTCATTTGGTAAATACTGATTTGTTCACAACAAGGCATACCTTCCTACAGTTTGGGTTGGTATCTCAGGCTCTGCAGTTCTTCACTAAATGCTGCTGCTAATAATGAAAGGATATAGACACAAGGAATGGACTTAATTTATTCCTTAGTTGTCCTCTTTTTTTTCAGTAATTGCACAAAAGTTCAAGGTTCTATGTGCAACTGAGGCAGACCCAGCTATCCCTAGACAGGGCACAAGTTTCTTTCAAGCTCTCAGGTTTTACCATAAAAAAGTAAATAATTCATTTAAAAAATAATCACAACGATGTGATTATGTCTTTCTAATACTCCAAAGATGTGGGCCTTGTCTTCTCACAGAAGGAAAATTAGACAACTCTGACACAATACCAGATTTTGATTCAGAAAGTAGATAACACTTGTAAGAGCACATAGCTGGGATTGAGAGCTGTTTATCTTTTAAAGCCCACACAATATTCTGCTTTCCTGCCCATTGAGCTGGACACTACAGCACTGGGGAAAGTCAAGAAGCCTTGGATGCAGTTTAGTGTGAGTCTGATGGGATTTCTACTGGCCTGTCTGGGACAGGACACTGGGGTATCTATTTTGGAATCAAAACCTGCTTTTCAACAAAAAACTCCACATTAAGAGCAGCTAGTAAGTCAGTATACAGCACTAAGGCTGGTGGGGAATCTGCTGTTGCATTTCATTGAAGGCTTTAGGCTCATCTGCAGCAGTGATCCATCAGATAAAAACTCACACTGCTTTTTTGTGCTCTTCAACTTCATAACCATAATGGCTTTGTGGAGGACTGCCCTCATACTTACATTCAAAACCCAACTGTTAGAGGCCTCTGCATACAAAAATATTTTCAGAGAGTCCCTTCTGGTAACAGGGAGCAACACTTCCATTTCAAAGACAAGACATGAGAATATATTTAGGAAAGGTCTTCTTTCTGCACGTAAGTTTAAAGCTCAGTGACAGAAATCATTGCATGCCTTGGAATAACTCACATCTCTGAGGCTCAGGAACACCAGCACTTGTAAGCTGGAGCATTCTTTTTATAAGCAAAGTACTTCTGCCAAGTTAATTTTGTATATTATGAAGTTATTATGAAGTGTAAATACTACATAGTACAAGCAAGACTTGAAGCTATAAGAGAAGAAAACAAGGTGGTTTTTTGTAATCAAAACCAAGAAGCAAATAATTTATTTTCCAGAGTTTTTCCCTATACAGTTCCAGTGACCGTAGGCAAAACCTAACAGGCCAAACATGTACGTTAAAGGTAACTGTACCCAACTTCAGATCCATGTTTAACAGGTTCTCACTTTAAAAGTAATTTTGTCACCACCTGAAGTGAAAGGAGAACAATTTCTTGACTAGTTTAGACTGCTGTCTGACACCATGTGTTAAAAATGCTGATGCTGGGGTAGAATTTTCCATAAAACCCTAAGCCTGAGTGCAAGGACTCAGACTACATGTATGAGTTTGTGATGTTTTCTGGAACTTATGTCATACATTAGGGTTTGGCAGTAGCATTACTTCCTTCTCATTTTCTGTTGTTTATTAAAACATGTTGGGAACAGTGCTTAGGTTGCTCATGTCTCTAATGCATAACTCTTTGCTTTAAATACTTCTCAGAAGGTGGGAAGTCAAAGGGAATTAAAGGAAAGAAACCTCTCCAGTGATGAGAACAAAAGCGTGCTTGGGGAAAACCATCCCTAAAGAAATACACCAGCAGATGTGTCAGATGTGCTGAGGACAGAAGGGCAAACTGCTCCTCAGCCCCTGAAAGTGTCTGTTCCTTAGGGGAAGAGAGGCACAATAAAGAGGAAAAGCAGCAAATCTGGTGCCAATTCTTTGGGAGTTTCTGTCGACAACATCTGTGCTCATGTCAGGCACTCAGACGCTATCAAGATAAACTGGGCTCTCCCACAAACAGCAGTTTGTAAAATCTAGAAAGGAAATCTGGAACAGGGCTGAGAATTAGCATTGGAGCTTCTCTAATCATCCCAGCTACAGAACAAATCCTGCTTCATATTTACCCATTCCCATGCCACCATGGTACAGCAGACAGCTCAGCACTGGCACAGAGATGGAGATGTGCTGTATTTCTGTCCTCAGCTCCCACTGATGACAGCTCCAGACTGTGTGTGATACGGCAGTTGTCTCTTCCTCAAAGCCATGATGCCACGCTTACTGATTTATTTCTTTATAACCACTCAAGGCTGTGACCATCTCCCCAGCCCCCAGTGCCTGTGACACTCATCTCCTCTGAGCCCCCTTCCCAAAGCCAACGTGTCAGGGCAGTTCTCAGGCACAGTTGCAGCAGCTCCAAAGGATCACATCGCCCTCAGCCAGCCCGACACGCGTCGTTCCCATGTAGAACAGTGAGGTAAAAATGCAGCTCTGTTTATTTACAGGCTTTGTACCAATGTGGTATGAATCAGCAAGGGGAAGGGGCACACAGCCATAATTGCTCCGGGAATAGACCGGTTTGCTTACCCCAAAGGAAAGCAGGGAATTTATTTAATGCAATAGGTCAGTTGTGCAGTACTACATATCCCTGGGGAAAAATTCTTCTCTATCAACCAGCAACAAAAATAAATAGATCATTCTGTCCAACAGTCACTTAAAAGTGCTGCAGCCCATCTGTACATGAAAGTAGATTTTAGGAGAGTTACCCACAATAAATTAAACTCCAGCTTCTCGTTTAGTAAGTTATAGTCCCTCTACCACAACAAGATAATGGGAAATGAGACTACAAGAATGTACTATAAACCTAGAAAGACTTTTATCAAACCCTAAATTATAAGGAGTATCTTCAAGCTGCATCTCACTACATCATTAAAGTAAGCATTTGATACTTTAATCTCTCAGAGCATGCCATTCATCAAAACTATGTCTCTGCTTAGGAAATGCAAGCAGTATCAATTTGATTCTTTAAATTAGAGGTACTAAAAAAAACATCCACACTGAACCAGAAAATAGCCCCAAACTACTTATTGAAAATGCTTGTTACATTTTACAGCACTGGACAGAGATTGAAATATTCAAGCCAACCCTGACTAACAAAGAGTCTGCTTAAAATTTATGGATTTCAACTTGTTCATAAGAGAATGCATTATTTAATGTCTCTAGAAAAACATTATTAGAATATGCTTCTTATTGACGAAATATGAGTAGAAACACACTGAGGGATTCGATGCATAGACAAACAAAGACCTACATTGTTCCTTCTGGAGTTAACTTCTGAAAGCACAAATGAAAACTCTTCATTGCTCTGAGTTTCAGAAGTAACCCAAAATACAAAAGAAGTCCTGATGCTTGTATCTTTCCCATCAAAACCCAAATACAGCTCCCCTGTGCTTTGTCATTGATGCCTCACAGCTTTCAAAAGCCTGCTAGATTTTAGGGAAAGCAGATGAAGCCCAAGAGACAGGGCTTGGGAGCACACAAACAAGTTCCTGATAATCCACAGGAAAGGAGATAAGAGGGCTCAACCTGGACCCCCTTGAGAAGAAAACAAGAGGAAAGCCTCCTTCAACACCACTCCCTGAATCACAGGTTGCTCCATGTACCATCACAGTGGGCTGGCAACAAGATGTTTCAGCAAAACAAATAACCTTGGAAATGCAGCAGTTTTCAAGGCAGTTTCTTCCTGGAGCTGGAAAGGGAGGAAGGGGAGAAGCAGACAGGCCATGCTGAAAGGAGCATCTCCTGAATCCTGGAGATCTCATACCTGGAGTCCCATCACATGTTTTTGGGTTGGACCCTGGAGACTTTGCACCATGGAAGGCTTTACCTGAACCAGATGAAAAGAGCAGAGAACTCAACACTGACTCTTCATCACCACTGGCTAGAGAAGCCACAGGCACAGTGTGAGCTCCAGTGGGCTCAGAGACTGAGAAACTGCTTAAGTGGGAAATAAGGAGAAGAGTTCCTCTCTCCACTTCACCTGCACTTAAAGAAAAGCAAACACAGACCTCCCATCACACATGTTTTTATCTCCCTGCAAGTCTCACCTACTGAAGTGGTCCAAGACAGCTCTTACTTCCCCAAGGTTGGCACATCCCCATATCTCAAGCTGTCACTGCTCATGAAACTACAGATAATCTCTTCATCTATACTTGGTCTCATATTTGGCAGCATGAAGAAAGAGCATTTCTCCTCAGAAAACATTCCCCAAAAGAAGCTTGTATTTGGTACAAGAGGGTCCTGAATCTTGCAGGGATCTCCCTAAATCTTCACCTTGATGGTAAGAGCCACTTAGCAATCAACATCATTTTCAACAGGAGTCAGACAAACCCATGGAGAGACATATGATGGAAGACTTGCAGGAACAATCAACACATCTTTTTGGTTATGTCAACTTTTTAGTTTCATGGTAAGAACAAGGAAAGAAGGCTGGAGATGACACTCCATCCTAAAGGGAAAACTAAGGCGCAGAGATTTATCCAGCTGAAGTACAAACTCATAAATCCACGGGCAGGAACCCAGGAATTCTTAGTGATGTTTATTATTCTCTGAATACTTTCTAATAAATTCCCTCTTTACTACAAAGCCTGCCTGATCCAACTGTACATATTTATTTAGTACTCTCTCAAGTGGCTTACAGACTGGCTCAAAAAAAGAATCCCACAGTGCTTTTTCAAGAAAAGCTGGATTCCCCGGTTGGATGCAGCGGCAGATTTCTTTTCATTGCACTCCAGATGGTCCTGATCCTGAAACCCACATCTCCCAGACTCACAAATTTGCAGAGGGTCCATCCATGCAGCTAAACCACTACACAGTTGAGCATTTAAAATCCTGATACCTTGGGGCAGAGATTGCCAAGCATAAGGGAAAAAAACCCCTTTGTGTAGTCTCAAAAGAAAAAAGCAGCAGTAAAACATGTGCTCTCAGACCCATCAGTTGTAGATCATCTTATCCCCTGAGCCAGCAGCGCTTCTTCCTCTCCAGTGTGTTTTGTTTGTACCTTCATACAGCAGAACTTTTTATCCTCTCAATTGCATCTGCTGAACAGCAAATTAAAGAAGAAACTCAAACCTGAATGCATTGGTAAATTTGACAGAAGCACCTGGGTTACAGGTACATAATTTTAACGAGTAAATCCATAACTAACACAGTTCCTTATGTGGGAGAAATAATTTTTGCTCTTACTGGCTGCAGTTTATGGAGGTGTTTTAAGCTCCCTGGGCTCACTGAAAGCTCACTTCCACTTTAATTATGTTGGCATAATTAAAATCAATAATCTTCTCCCTGAGAACTTCAGAAAGGGTCAGTCACCCACCCCACAGCACTGCTGACAGATGCCTGAAAAAAAACAACCAACCAAATAACCCCAAAACCAAACCAAAACCCCCCACAACTCAGCTCAACCACACTCCTGGAAAAGCCAGACCACGTGTTGTTCACCTCAGGGTGAAGAAGAGAGGAAGTCTCAACTATTTAACAGACTCAAAAATTAGGATGACAATCCTCAGTGCCACATATGGCAGCAAAGGTTACTTCACTCGAGCTAAAACAACGTGTTGGGAGCTTCTCCCCCCCACCCTCAGTGCAACATTACTTAATGGATGAATCAAGGAGAGCAACCCTGAAGGGCAAACTTCTCTTAACCCTGCAAAAGGCATGTTAAATAAGTAGTACAACACTTCTGGGATGCATTCAGCATGTCCTGGCCTCAGGCCCAGGAACATAAATCTCTTCCTTACACTGGATTGAGTTCGCTTCAGTCTTTCCATTGGACACGGTCCAAAGCCCTGTCCATCCCAACAGCAGCATCTCCACACCCCTCCATCATTCCTCACGTTTTTCAAGGGTCTGGTCAGCTACAACTTCTTGATTGCCCCAGACTGAAGTCCAGGCCCCAGAGCTCGTCATGCCCAGTTAGCAACTCCTGAGGCGTTGTCACCATCAGCTCAGGGAACCTGGACTGCTCTCACATATGGGAACTGTTCAGAACATTCTTAGCAAGAAGGAAACCTCTTCAGCCCATGACACCATCAATTACACTCAACAGCAGTGGCAGTGGGGGGAAAAGAGATTTCTCAAGGGAAGAGAAGTCTGAACTCACGTTCGTGCAGACAGGCTCATCATCCCCTTTTCTTGAGTTTCTTATTATAAGAGAAAAATATAAGCAAGATCCCAGAGGTTCAAAAGACAAAGTGTCAGTGCCAGATGATTCATGACCGCCCAGTTCCTCTTCATTTCAAGAGTGACAAAGTAAAATAAATTAAACCCAGCTGACTAAAACAAGCCGTTCTAATTCATGGATGAACCAGGAGAATCAAAAGCGTATGACAGTGTTAGCAGGAAGGCCTTCTTTTACATGCAAACAGCCCTCACTGTGTAAATGGCCAATTAATTTATGGGAGCCAGATGTCCCTGTTTAGGGCTGTTGTTTACCTTACTGCTCTGCCCTTTGATGGATTGATGGATGTCACGATTTTTCAGCAGCAAGTGAGCAGCAGGGCCACTGCCTCCCAAGCAGAAAGCCCTTGCTATCCCAAACCTGATAATTTTCCTTCTCCACAAACTACATTCTCCTATTTCCAGACTTGGTTTGTAGTGAAACATGTTTCCCTTAGTAAATGAAATGAAAGATGAGCCCCCTGCTTTTAACAAATTCTTGTATAGAAACTAAAGCCAGACTCTCCCCATATCAGCTGGCTCCTGACATGCACCACAGAGCTCCAGCAGTGCTGATGCAAAATTTCAACACAGGAAAAATGCTTCCCCTTAATATATTGTTTATTAATATTTAATAGCAACAAAAATGGGGAAAAAAAACTGAGACATTAGATATAGCTGCATCACAGCATCAAGATAATAAGCAGAGCAAATTTTTCTTTAAAGATGCACCAAGGTTTTGCAGAATCAGAAGCCAGTTTTATATTTGTTGTAGGATATAAAGTCAAATCTAAGCCTAAAGACAACTAGAGAAGTATAGGAGGTTGACAGCAGAGAGAGATCAAGCTGTTCTAAACTCCTTGGTTCACTGTTTAAATCCACAGATAAAAATAATCCATATGATAAACAAAAGGGGAAGAATAAAAGCACCTAAATGTAGAAGCTAACTAAAGAGATATATTGTACAATGTGACTGTCCATATCCTGTGCTAACCACTTTTAGCAGTTTAATATGCAAAATGAACTTGTGAGAGGAGTTGCCATAAATAAATATCAATACCCTCGTGCTCTATCGTGGTTAAAGATCAACGCACACAGAGCTGCTCCCTGCACGCTCTCACACAGCAACACAGAAAATAAGAGTTCAAGATGGGGAAAACGTATCTCACATCCATCAAAACAGAGAGGAGATATCTCATCAGCGGTGGTGTACCCTAAAAAACACATCTGCAGTACATTTCCAAATCAATATGCTGCTCTAGCCTGCATGGCAATAACTGTGCTCTCAGCAGTTCCCCTCTGTGCCAGCACCATCCCTTTTGGTTACCCTGCCTTCCTGATATGGAGCAAGTTGGAATCCCACAGTCCTGAACCAGTAAAATATAGCAAGTTCTCCCTCTTAGAGGTTTAGCATTCCCTCCCCCTGTTTTAATTTTTTTTTTTAGACTAAACAGAGAGAAAGGAGCCGACTGCATTGAAGATCACACGTTCTCTAGTTTGGGGTGCTGTTGTTGCTGTTGATTTCTTCTTTTTCCTTTTTAACGCTGTTTTTCTGTTTGTATACTGATGTTATCTATAGCTGTGCTACAACACATTTTGATCTCAGATTCCTTTGCATTGACAAAACACCCACTTTGAAGCAGGCTGCAAGGGAGGTTGTTTGGCACCTCCACATCATGCTTGGAATCCTAACAAATTCTTCAGGACACTGAAGCCCTGGATCTGAATCACACCCGACATCCCCATCTCCCTACCCCCAAACCACTGCAAAGTAATTTACCACAACACATGCCTTTGAATAGCAGAGGTAATCTCTCTTCAAAAGCCCAAGGCTTGTAAGTGTCCACGCAATTTATTTCCTTGATTAGTTCATTTTTTTCCCCAGTGGTCTGTGTAACAAAACAGGTTTATTCATGGCCAAATCTTGAGGCTTTCAGGTCAGATAAAGCTTCTATTGCTTCTAATCTGCTCATAGTAAGAGCTGATAAATTGAACAGAAACAAGAATTGAGCCCAACACTAATAAAGGAGTGCTTGATAACACGAGCTCCCTCAATCTGAACGATGTTTCCACTTAACATGATACAGTTGAGATAGGACAGAGACCTAAGCCTTACTATAACTTTCTATACCTGCTCACTTAAGTGGCATTCATCAGGATTAACACAAAGCTTCATTTCTTTGTATGATCAGAGCATTATTTAATACTCAGACCAGTATTCTCACTTCATTTTTTCCTCTTGCTACTGCTGTATGTGGATTTCTGCAACTGCCCTGTCAGTGCAAAGCACCAACTGCAAAGAGAAGGAAAGCTGTGTTCGTTATTTCCCACAGTCTTCTAGGTTTAAAGATCAATATTATATTATATTTTCCTCTACAGATTTTCATCTGTTCTGTCTTCAGTTTGAAATGTTCTCAGCAGTGAACATCTGTTAGAAAATCTCTTACAAAACCCCACTTAGTCTATGGCCCTTTAATCAAAGAAGGGTGAGGGTATTAAGAATTTAAAATAATATATCCAAGTTTAAAAACAAATACATGTGTTTTCTATTTGAGAATGTGTG
This sequence comes from Manacus candei, assembly GCF_025592945.1. Lineage (NCBI taxonomy): Eukaryota > Metazoa > Chordata > Aves > Passeriformes > Pipridae > Manacus > Manacus candei. The sequence goes on along the minus strand of NW_026138085.1, from coordinate 14,293,028 downwards.
TTATTACTTTCACATTCTGACCTGTTAAGTACACATGCTCTACCACAAGTCTCTCTGGAATTTTGGCAAGAACCAGCATTTATTTAATAAAAGGCCTTATTAATCGTGGGACTATATCGTTGATACTTTGCATTTACACAGCACGTTACATTTTCAAAGCACTCCAATGTTAAATAATTCAAACAGCCTGTACATTTGCATAGATGGATGCACACAATTGTAAAGGAAATTATGAAACGTGTTCACATGTTTCTATATGAAAGGAGTTATAAAAACTAAATTCTTGACTAAATTGAAGATAGTTCGCTATTTTTGGCACCACATTACGAGAGAAAGCCTCAAAGCAAAGCAGAATTATTCCAGCATGTTTGATAAGGATTTCAGGCTGGGATTTCTCTCACCTGCCTTGACTTGGCTTTGAAGGAGAGTTTTCCATTAGAGGTGCTCATCCCGATCCCTTTAAAGTCCAACCAAAGGATTGGTCACAACTCATTTTCTCTTGGTGACCCTGGAGTTTTAACCAGCTCTATCCTGAGGACTCAGACCCAGGCAACAGGTGCATTTTGGCATTCAAAGTGCACATTTAGGCAGATGAATTCAGCTCAGTGTCTGCCCATCTCTGGCCCATTTAATTGGAAAACATTAATTAGAAAGATGAACGTAGCACATGAAAGGACCAAAGGCATTTTCTTGTTAACAAACACCACTAGGAAAATACACATGGGAAATTATTCTGAGACCATCATTGACACAGGGCTACTTATAAACAAGGGGTTTTTTCTTCCAATATACAAGCAAGTTTTTAAGAGTCCAAAAACCTTATGTGTCTTAAATGTCTCCAGGTATCTTACACCAGGAAGATTCATAAATTATTCCTTTATTTTGGTATGGAAAGACTTCTCTTCACAGACAAGCAAGATCAGGTCTTGGGTCAAACTAAGACATAACCATTTGTCTTGCTACATGATTTTTTTTATTAAGACCAAGAAATCTCACCTGCAGTTGCTTTAATTTGAGATGTCTTTTTAAGAGGAAAAAAAAATTTAAAAAAATCAAACAACCAAAAAGCACTCATGTAACTTCAGACCCCATGAGTTCTAGTGAAATCAATTGGAGAACTTCAGTATTTCCTTGGTTTGGGTTGCACAATCACACAAAAAATAGCTTCAACAAAAACCTCAACAAGACTTATAGACATATCTCAGAAAAAAAAGATTAATTCTAATCAGAAAATCACAATGGGATTATTTACACGAAAAGAAAAAGTTCAGTGAATACCCAAAACAACCACCTCAAAAGTTTGCTGACAAAAGCTTTTTCTAAAGGACAGCTACTACTCCAATGCTGCCAACCTGTGTAAGGCTGTGGTGGGAGCAAGGTGCTCACTTTTAAGCTGGCCCACAGCTGTGAAGTGATTTGCCTGGGCAAATGCTCACGTGCCATCACGACAGATGGTCTGCCAAAGCCACAAATCCAGCTTTCTCTACAGTGGTTGATATTGCATGCCATGAGGATGAGATTGGGATTCTGTGCTGCACGAGGGAGCACAACTGAGCTGGGGGAAGAGAGTGTTACATGGGTCTGCTCTTGTCAGTCCTGCTGGTGCACACAACAGCATTAGTAAGAGGTTGAAACATGAACATGTGTGAGATGACTCTCCTCTTTATTATTAACCCACGTCCAACGGCAGGGACAGAGAGGATGGTTTTCCCAGGTTGAGATCATCATCTCTTGTGCACTTGCACCAACTCCTGTGATTAGCCTGGGGGCAGGAATAAACTAAGAACTGTGCTGGGGAGAAATGTGTTTGGACTCTTTTCTGGCTAAGGACCCAAGTCATGCCAACCAGAACAGCCAGGGGACTCCTCCTGCTCTTGGGCAGGTACTTGAAAAAAAAAAAAAAAAAGGCAGGAACTGCCTATTCAAGGGTTCCTTTCCACCCCGAAACTTTCATCATCCTTTTCACCCTCCTCTGCACACTTCCAAGGTCCTTTTAGAGACAGGAGAAAACACACATACTGTTTCAAGATGTAGGTGAGGCCTCCATGTCTCGTCTTTCCCAATCATTACTCACTCATCTCCCACACATACAACTATTCATCTGCACCACATTTCGTCTGTCGTTTTATCGCCTGGCACTCAAACAGCTGTTGGGTAATTTCGACACAGACACACCACATGTATCTTGTCATTGGAAAACAACCCCCAAGACCCCCACACAGTGGAGCAAAACCCCAACCCAACCACACCCAAGTTCTTCCCAACACATGTTCAGCTTTGACCTCAAGGAAAACTCCCTGGAGAGCTCTGGACAGACGTGCCCTGCAGGCTTGTCCTGCTTTTATAGAAACTGCTTTCAAGTTACTGTGACAGCTGTATCTTAAGACCTTTGAGGGAGGCTGGTTAGGAAGAGACAAAGGAGAAACCAAGATTGACCAGAACCATGCATTTCAGAGAGATACTTTACAAAAACCACAAATAAAAGAGATTATTATTTGAGAGTGATGTTCAAAGTTGTCTACACAAAAGTTAACTCCTAGATGTCTAAACATCATGAGAGTTTGTATCTGTTTCTGGACAGATCACTTCTGTATCTATAAAAAAATGTGCATTTATATATATTTAAAAAATGACAAAATTCCAACCGAGGAATACAAGAAATAATTAGTTAATTACAGTACGATAAATCAAGTTCATGGCACATCTCACTTTCTTCAAAGTCCACAACTGGATTACATCCAACCAATACATTCTCCAAGAAGTCTGAGTCTCTTTTCCCTTGTTATTTCCAAGAAAAGCACTAATCTTTCACCCATACCACACAGTTTGTCCACTTCACACTGCAGGATTACAGTGGTTTACACCATAAAGGGATCTCTAACCCCCATTTTTCACAGTTTATCATCACAAGAACTCAAAGCAACTCGCTTTCTATGCAAGTCCACAGACCTCATTTCTCAATGTGAACATGAAAGTGCACTTCAGAGCAACAACATTCCTGCTACAAAACCTAACACATGAATATTTGCAGAAGACTTTAAACCACGCAGTTGAACCATGTTCTCAATTGGAAACAGAGTCCTGAGTAAATAAACACACATCTTGAATGTTTCTATTTTTTTTCCCATAAAATAAAATAATAAAAAAAATTACCAACACCCCCCCCCCCGAACAATTCCCAGACTCCCTAATCTTTGGCTAACAGTACCCTGATGTGTGGTGGTATTCATCATGGAGACAGAAGTCTGAGAGCTTCCCCACACAACATCCCAATGTGCTACTACAGTCCTGCCATGAACAGCACAGCTCCAAGGGAGGGACTGTCAGACAGAGGTTTACAACACTAATTGACCCCAAGTCCCCAAGTCAAATCATCATAATTTTCTCTTTTATGGAGCCACGCTAGGATGTTAGTATATACCAAAACCTCCCTAATTACTGTGGTTTCCCTTTGGATAATAATCAGGAAAATATACGAGTCCATGAAATCTAAATGGTAAACAACATGCAAAGGGAAGGAAAAAAAATGGGAAAAGCACTCATATTCTTGCTCTTATTTGTGTATGTAAAAACCTTCTTCTGGGACTAGAGCCTAAAATTCCATGTTTACACTGCTTATGAAATTCAAGTACAGAGAGAACATACGAAGGGACAGATTCCTTTAAAGATTTTATTGCTTTGAGTTCAGGTCTGGCAGAATTATGAAGACCTTCCTAAGGAAAATCAATAAAGGCTTTACAGCATCCTGGACAGTCGGAATGTTTGTTTTTATCTTCTTTCTAGCCTTGTTCTGCTTCTCCCCCTTTGAAGTTCGCTGCAGAATAGAAATGTTTCGGTGTTTGATGGCACAAGTCAAATAAGGTTTCTGCTGCACATTGGTAATAAAATTCACTAACCCTTTTAGAAAAGGGATTGTACGTAAACATAAGGATGACTATTGGAGTGGAGTCATTGATCCCTCTGTCTTGTCTGCAGGGTGAAATAGCTACTACTGACAAGCTGCACCAAGATAAAATTGGTTTGGACCCCAGAAAGGAAACCCGCCAGTGCCTTCACAGCACCAGCCACTCTTCCTGTGCAAACAAGCACGGCCATCAAAGGCAGCCAGCAGCTGAACATGGAGTTTCACCCTACACAAAACACAGAGTGCAGGAGATTTGGAGCCCTCAGATAGTGGGTGACCACCTGTTTCTCGGGCAGACACGTCCCGTGCGGCGCTCTCTCGCTCCGGCGCGCTCTCGTTGGGGATTTGGTTTCATTGCCATCTGCACCAGCCATAAATCACAGCGAGAGCCTTTTGGTTAGTGTTGTTAGCACTGAGTGCTGCATTTACATCTGCCAACCGCAGGAACAGTTGTGGTGCTAGCGGCACACGGTTCCTCACTCTCTTCCAAAGGAAAAAAAAAAGGTGGACTTAAACAAGTAACATAACCTAACGGGCAAGAGCCAAGCCCGGAGCTTGAATTCCTCCCCTTGCTTTTGATCTGCTGCTTGCATTTAAAGACCTCCCAGGTTATGAAGCTGTCACATCAAGAGCATGGAGAATGACAGCTGCAAACCTCATGCTGCCCATCAAACCCAGCCCAGAGTCCGAGAGCTCGTGAGAAGAACTTTGCTTATTTTTATTGCAACACACAATATTTTTCTCCTGTGTTTATTCTCCCAAGTCCTCCTCTCCGTGCATGTGTAACTGACCTCTCCATTGACTCTTTGCTATTCTGGAAAACTACTGCTGAGACCACGAACCACAGATTATATTACAAACACTTAAAATATCTTCTAGAGTAGAGTCCTGACTGCTTGTTTCATTCTTAAAAAGTCATTCTGATGTTCAGCACTGGGAGATCAATTAATGACAAGGAAGTATCACTGCACTCAGAGAAGACAAACTGTTTCCTCCCTGATCCTTCAGGAATGACTGCTCCCTCCTCAGCTGTGAGTGTCCTCAGGAGAGAGCAGCTTTAGCAACAAAGATGTCCACAAGATCTGTCCTGGCATTGCAGAGCAGGAGTGAGAGCCATCACACAGCTGTGCCAGTGGCTTTCTCTCCAGCTTAACCCATGGCTCCATGTCAGCCATCCTCAAAACCCAGCAACAAAGAGGGAGGAGGAAAGTAAAGATCTCCTCTGGTGGTTTTCCCAGTACAAAATAATGCTTTCAGAGAAGAAAAGCAATTCCACAGATTTAGGAAGTGAGTATGCCAGTACCATCCATAAGGAAAATCCATTGCTCTCTTTGAAAACTAAGGAGCTGCCAGCCAAATTTTACCCTTATTAGAAGTTGCTTGTCTGTTTTGGTAGTCCAGTGTTATCCTGCCCCAATCATTCACAACAACCATGGCAAGTGCTGCACAAACACACTGCAAATTCATAAGGTAACAGCCCAACAAAACCAAGACAGGAGCACAAAACCCCTTAATGACCAACATAGTAACAAAGTCCCACAAGCCAAGCCTTTCCTTTTATTTCTTAAAATCTTGAGAGATTTATGAGTGGGACTGAGGATGGGAACGATGAGGTGGTTTTGCAGGTGCCTATGTGCAGCTCCTCCCAAGCATGAAGGTGCTTGTTTGAAAAAGAATGTGAGAATTGAGCAATAGAAGAACTGGCACCAGCTCTGTGTTATTTTTGATGAAGATCATTTGTTTTTCTATGGAGTTGCAACACAAACCGAGGTAATCAAAAATGTGTTTGCCCTATGAGATGATTTTAGAACTCTGCATCTGCACACTGAGCATAAATTTCTTTCTAAATACAAGTAGAAATAAGCTTTTGCAAATGTTGACAACCAATTGTAACCTAATGTGAGTCTGTGTTTAACAGACCAATAGGACAAAATAGCTCCCTATAAGACCAAGGAGTACTTTACACATATGCTATTTTAAAAAGCATTCAGTACAAGGCCACAGGAGAGTTTGTATTCAGGGATATTGGAGGAATATCAGCAATTTTTAACCACTCCTTTGGAACATGATAATTAAGTAATAAAAATCCCATACAATTATACTTGCATCTACGTAAACACAAGAGGTCAAAAAGTGGCATCCTATTAAGAGAATGCAATGCAAGGCAGAAATGCAACTTACTCTTCCAAAAAGTCAATGGAAGTTGATCTGCTTATGCCTTGGAAAGTCTTCCTCTAAGATAAAAGAATCTCCAATTTGACAGAATCACCAAAACTGTTCTTACCTATTTTTATTAATTCTTAACCTAATAGTTTACAAATATCTGCTATTAGCAATGCCCCAAAAGGCACATTACATGCAGCTTTTCTTTTTTTTAGGGTCTACAATACAAAAATCATAACAGAGTGAAAAAAAAGAAAGGAAAGAGCATCTAGTAAAATAAAGAAGCCTGAAATGTTTCTGACAAAAAATATGTGGAACTAAGTTAAGTAATTCAAGCCAGGAGAGAGACCTGGAGAGCAGATATCCAATCCATTACTCATAAAGGAGAACTAACCAAAACTCTAATTGAAAAGCCCACTTCCCTATTATTTCAGCCCATGAGGAAACGAAGTAAACAAAAAAAAAAAAAGGAACAAAAAATCTTGATTTCCAAATTTTTTTCTGGTAGTTAACTGGAGTTCTCACAAGATCATTAAATATATGGCAACAAAGCTTCATTAGCACTTGGGGAAAAACATCCTTGTAAGGTAAAACTCTCCAAGCTTCAATCTGTCAGCACCCACAGGGCGGGTGCACCCACCACGCTCCAAGGCTGGGGAGCAGGGATGCAAAATAAACAAACAACTACTGTTTGCAATTGCTGATACTAAAAAAGCAAAAACCCCGAGGACCATTCTTCGGAGCATTTTCTTAAACTTGCACCCCCCCCTGCAAAGTAGGACTGGGCAGCCCCATCTGCCTCCTGGGGGCAAAACAGCTGCAGCACATCAACGAGGTCATCTCTGGTCATGCCAGAAGCTCATCACTTGTCAGTCCACCCTTAAACTGAACATCCACACATGTCAAAGAGCCAAATAACAGCCAGTCTTCTAAAAGGGTGGAGGTGGACCTGAGAGGGTCCCTTTTGCTGATCCAAAAGAGGTTGGGTTGCACAGAGAGGACAAACAAGTGGAAGTCATGGATGCAAATACTGCATGGGCAGCACAGGATGTGGATGGGCCATTGGATGGGGCCAGGCAGGAGCAGGGGGTTGCTAAAAAAGAGCCATTCCTGTTCTTCAATTCCCTGTTCTCAACCACACACCCCAGCCCCTGGCACTGCACACCTCTCCACAATCCCTTGTCCACAATCCCATTTAACTGGTTTTAACGTGCATCACACACTGGCACATTACAGTGCCTGAATAAGTCTTAGCTTAAACTAAGGCTCAAACTGAGGGAGGCCTCTTCCATCTCCAGTCATGCCCTGATGAACTGTGAATCCTTTGGGAAGCTGCTCAGAATCCCTCTCTAGTGACTCTCTGAGCTCTGTTGCCCAACTCCAGAAAATTTACATGGAAAATATTTAGAAGTATCCTCTCATACACTGAATATCACTATGAAACTACAAGAGAACATTTGTAGTTTGAGGCTCAAGTTCTCAACAGTATCTTGCAGTTTTTCATGACAGCTGATGGGCAAACTCAAGAGAGCAACAATGACACAGCTCCAAAGGTATATACACCTTTAACGAGCACCCAAAGTTCAAAACAAAGTTATACTCCCCTTTGGAAGGGTTGGGCTATGAACAAAATGAATCTAGAAATATTTCTAAGCATGTGCAACATCTTCTGCTTTTGTGCCCAAGCCTGGAGAGTCACTGCTGGCTTTCAGCAGGCGGGTCCTTAGCACTCCCCAGGCACCCCTGACCTCCCAGCCCCTTCATTTCCTGCCCTGACTTCAGAGATAGCTGGCTTGAGAAAGCAGCAGGACAGGGGAAAAATAAATAAAATAGGGTTCCCAAAGCTGGGCCTCCCTCTCCGTGCTCCCTGGGAACCCCCAGTGCATGGCTCAGGCTCCCTGGGAAGCAGCTTCATAGAGGGGATCAAAAAAATAAAAAAAAAGAAAAAATGCTGAGGGTCTTTGAGCTGGTGTTATTTCTTGTGTAAAACTGAACAGGCAAACAGCAAAACCCCCAGAGGCAGAATCAGGCACGCACTAATGAAGGACGTGTAGCAATTTGTAAAACCCTTATCCTACTCCCTATCCCCATCAAAAAAAAGGGTATGGGGTGACTGTGCACATTTTTCCCCCTCCTCCTGCTCATTAAGAGACCACTCAAAGCCCTTCCGTTCCAGCTAACATGTACCACTGCAAGTGAAAACCCCATAAACACAGGAGCCAGTCTTACAGAGCAGGATTCCTTCTGCCAGGGAAGGCACAAGCACGTCACAGTGAAGAAACGAAAACACACATCCCTATTATCTCTGGTATTTGTGGTGCTACGAGGCACCCCAGCCCCAGCTCTTTAAACACTGTAAAAGCATGCTATAAAGGGGTTTTGTGCTTTTTTCCATGAGCACAAAAGCACAGGGAAAGTTATCTCCTGTGCTTGTCCCATCTGGTGCCACACCACCACCAGCACCGGTGTCTCGGCAGCACCAGGGGACCAACTCAAAGGCCTCACCACCAACAAGGAGCTGTGCAGCCCCAGTCAAACAGGGTTTTATTTTTATCACCATTAGCAATCACAGTTGTTTTTCAGAATCTTATTCCAGAATGGGCATTTTCCCCCCAGACAGCGGTTCCTGAAAGCAGGGTGTTGCATAACAATCCCAATTTCCACTAGAGAAGATTCCCATCCCTGTGGTGAAAGCTGGGAAAAGGAGGACCTGAATGCAACAGGCAGGGGTTGAGCAGCTTGAAAACATTTCAAAGATGTGCTTGAACTGTGGTGAAAGGCCATGATTCTAAGACTTTGTGATTATCAAAGTCCCTCTTTGACAAGCTAAAATTCAACTACAAGTAGATAAATATTTAATACACAATGAATATGAATTCTGCCCTGCAACCCTTGTGCATCACATCTCTGTGTGGTGGGTTGGCCACGGCTGGATACCGGGTGACCACCAAAACTGCTCTGCTACTCCCCTCCTCAGCTGGACAAAATATAACAAAAGGCTCTGGGTCGAGATAAGGACAAGGAGAGTTCACTCACCAATTGCTGTCATGGGAAACACAGACTCAGCTTGGGAAACTAGTCATGGCCATGGCTGTCATTCTCCAAGATGCTGGTGGAAAGGGGTATGGTTTAGGAGCACAGGGGAATACCAGAGGAAAGGAGGGAAACTGTGTCGCAGGAGAGCAGAAAGGAAAGCCCTGATCAATTTTCTCCAGTTAAGGAGGAGGCACTGGGAACATACCACCCATTCCATCATTTCCTTGCCTTCTATTCAGTAGAAAAATTGGATTTTTTTTTTCTTTAAGCCTTTTCTACTGGAAAAGGCACATAGAGCACATTTCCTTAGCACTCCAGCACCTTGAAATCCAGGACACCATCAGAACATCACTTCATCCAGCCCTGTCACTGAACTATGGAGCAAAAATCACTGGGGCAACAAGGTTAAGCTTAACGATTCCCTTTGGGAGATGGAGTCTGATTTCATATACGTGCCCTAAACCACCAGCCTCCTCCAGATGAAGACAGCCAGCCACCACTAAGGGCTATAAAGAGCTTCCTTTTCAGCAGAGCATTCACATACCCTGCACAGATCAGACCATTCTTCATGTAGGTCACACTAAAAGCATGACAGTGTTCCATCCTTTAACCCAAAACACAGGCGAGGACAGGAAATGCCATACAAACTCCAGGCTCACCCCAGCTGAAGAAGAGACAGATTTTACTCAAAGGCAAAAGGAAAAACAATTTTGCCATCCTTGGCATAGAGTTTAAAACAGGGACAAGAACTGCTTGTGCTCTTTCTCTGCCCTGCAGAACCCGACCTGTCCCATAAGCTTCTTGATCATTGTTTTATCCTAGACAAGATATTTCTTTCATTTAAAGCTTATAACTTCCTCTCAACACAGTTTGGAGTTGCAAAGTTTAGCAAGAAAGTGCAAATAGTTTATATTCTGTTTGCAAAACAAAAGTAAAGCTCCAAATGATTAAGTTTCTCTCATGTAAGCTTTACAAAAAAAACTCCAAAACAATCTAAAAAAAAAAATAAGCCCTTACAAATCCTGCCATTATGGTTTAGGGTTTTGTTTGTTTATTTTGTAATAAAATGTTAATTATTTGAATTGCTAGAGACAATTCTGGGGTGTCATGCAAGCCCCAGGCTGCTAACCAGCCTCTGAGTAGGTTGTAGTCAGCTTAATAACCAGCAGTGGGCCAAGGAACATTGCCTGGCTAATGCTGATGACATGAAATGAAGCACTTCCAGGTCTCACACTCTGTGGGCCTTCTTGTATCATCCTTTCCAAACTAACTGCTTGTTTTCACTTAGCAATTGATTTTGTGATGAGCCCTTTAAGGCACAAGGTCAACAAGGACAAGCCTGTGAATCCACCAGAGCTGATAATGCTGAGTGAGGTCTTTACCTTGTGTGTGGCTTGTCCAAGTTTTACTGATAGTCTGCTGCTGCTTGTCTGTCTGCACCACTGACCCATCCAGAGAAATCCATGCCATCCATAAGAACTTCTTAAGAACCCTACTGCTGTACAGAACTCTCACTTGCTGTGTTTTGAGAACAACACGGCCCACCTCCCTGTGTAACTCCAAGCCTAGGCTACGCACCAGCTCAGAGCACCAGCACTGAATCAAACAACTCAATTCTTACAAAGTCCAAGACACGGTTCCTTCCCAGAGCAGAGCTGAGCAGTTACGGAGAGAAAACAATGCCGTGGGTCCAGCTGGCACTCCTGCTCGGGGGCATGTCTGTGGGCAGCAAACACAATCCTCCCAAATTGCATTGCAGTTGAAAGCAAGCACAACAATGAGTCCATCCCCAGCCGGGCAGTGCAATCCCTGCCGGGAGGCTCAGACACGGCCCCACGGCCACCAGCGCGAGGCTCTTGCACAACCACCGGCCCCGGCTCACGCCACCAACGCTCCCTCTGAGAGCTGACCTCCCCAGGGCCCAGAGACTTCCATCTCAGGACATCCTTTCTGGAGCCGACACTCTCTATTTTCCCATGATGGCAAGGGCATGAAGCAGCCACTCGTGACTTCAACGATTCTCTCCCCACGATGCCAGATAAGATTTCAGTGTTTTTGAGAATTTGACTATTTTCCATGCCAGCAAGCAGAAACTTAAACAAGAGACTGAGGCATGGGGCTGCTGTCAGCCAGTGAGACCAAGAAAAGCCTGTAAAGACCACTGCAGCTAAGATTTATTTGAAACAAAAGCAAAGCCAAAAAAAAGAAATCATTAGTAGTCACTTACAAAAGGTTCAGAGAACTTTATACAAAAGGGAAACTCAACCCAAAGTCAGTTCCTAATGACAGAAATTCCTGTGAAGAAAAGTTCTTTGTCCAAAGAGCAGAGAAGAAAGATTCTTGTGTCACTAAACCTCTTTCTCCAGCTTTTCATCAGTCAGAAAACACCTCATTAACAGTTAATATCTGCATAATGGTTGTATTTTACCAGCACCTGATTTTTTTAAGCTTACCCAGCCTTGTCAGTAGACACTACAACTTCAACCACTGCACTGTCTGTATAACCTGTCTGCCAAGGTTGCCACCTTTCCAATACAGCTTGAGACCATCTAAGCCCCTCTCGTCCTTAAATGACAGCCACTTATGCCCAACTTAAGGTTAAACTTTTCAATTTGTGATCAGATACCTTTCAAATCCCCACAAAACACGAATCATTAAAAACCAGCAAATAGCACAAATGCAGTTTATCTGTCAATGAACAAGTAATACAGCCTTTCCCCTTTGAACTGCTCTATTTCTCTCCAAGGGCAGATCGAACTTTCACTGAAAAAAAATGAAGTCAAGCCTGTTGAATTCATGTTTTTTTCGATTTTAGATCTCCCTCCCTTACCAAACTCCTCTCCCATTGGCACCATGACATTCTCTGGCAGTGACATGTTGTTATGTCACTGCAGTTTCTCACTTTTCACTCAGGAAATCCAAAAGCAGCTGCTGACACAAGCTGGGACAGTTGTGCATTCAGTTCAGCACGAGCTGCTTCTTCATATCTTCTTATGAAAGTGTTTAGGATATAGTAAAAGATTAATGAAGAAAGTGGTAAAATTTAAACCCACATGTCTCTGCATAGATTAAATCCCAAGGAAAGGACAAAGAGATGCTTCCAGGCACATTTTTTTCTGGCCGTGCTTTTCCCATTATTTGTGATGCACACGTGGGAAAGGGATGGGTGAAGCAGAGCTTTGACACCTGATGTGCAGCACCTGCACTCAATCCTTCCCAAAATCCCAGGTGTATTGCTCTACTCTGTACTCAAATACACACAGAAAATGACAAGGCAGCTTCTGTGCAGCCATGCAGGGAAGGAGGCCCTTCAGATGAGCTCCCCACACTGAATCCACCAGGCTCCAGCGGTCTGACTTTGCCAGATAAGCTCTGAGCAAGAATGTGAAGCCTGGGTGCTGCTCCAAACCCAAATCTGAAGTCTCTGCTGCTGGGCCATCACTGTTTGAGTAGTTCAGCCTGTGATTGATGACTTGCCACTGCTTGGAGTCTTACAGGAGATTAGATACCTCTCCAAAATGAGAGGTTTTAATCTGTTTTCTGGAAGAAACCCTGCAGTGGGAGGTATCAAACACAGATTTAACAACCCTAATAATTCTTTCTGGCCTTAAAAAAAGTCTAATCTGTAATCTGGGGGGTGTCAGGCATCTGTTATCCAGAGCTGAAATTACAACCGTGCTGCTCCTCTGCAATCATATAAACCTACATAAAAATCTCTCAAGACTTATCTCAAAGGAAAAGAGAGGATAAATATGAAATGTTTAATAACTACTGACTTGCTGGTCAACAGATGGCCACTGCAAACTACGGTGCATCTGGAGCTCTTTTATTCCAACAATCCAGACAAAGTTTGACTAAGCAACCACCAGAACCTGCACTGTGTGCCTCCCTAGCTCCATCCTTGAGCACCCAGCTGGTGGGGTCAGGGAATCCTTACAACCACCTATTCCTCTGCACAGCTCAGGGCAATGCATACCCCTGCCCAACATGCCAGGGACATGCTGACCTTCATTTGAAGATGACACCACCTTTTCAGAGATGTGATATCATTCCATATTACCCTACCTCAAAAGAGGAGCTGTGCAAGACTGTAGCTCACATGAGCTTTATCTAGTGAAGAATGACTAATGCCAGATAAAGACAAATTAAGAAATCAAGTGTCCATGTTACTGCTTGGACTATTTCCCCAAAGTATTTCCCCAAAGTCACCACTGCACCAATACAAAGGGTGCAACAGGACGGCTGGAGAGGGACTTTTGACAAGGGCGTGGAATGACAGGACAAGGGGGAATGGCTTCAAACAGAGGGAGGGCAGGGTTAGATTGGATATGAGAAAGAAATCCTTGACTGTGAGAGCGATGAGGCCCTGGCACAAACTGCCCAGAGAAGCTGTGGCTGCCCCATCCCTGGAAATGTCCAAGGCCAGGTTGGACAAGGCTTGGAGCAACCTGGGCTAGTGGAAGGTGTCCCTGCCCATGGCAGGGGAGTTGGAATGAGATGGTCTTTAAGATCTCTTCCAACAAACTATTCTGTGATTCTACAAACTGGATCAAAAAGTTCCTCTCAGAGCCAGCCAAACTCAGCAAAGCCTGCATGAGGATGCAGAACCTCCTCCCTTAGCTGCTTAAAGATCTTCCAATCTGTGGGCTGAATCTGCTCATTCTAATACTCATTTCAAGTGAAACATTTAACTGCAGAGTGACACTTTGATGCAAGCTGCTGCCATAAGAGCACTGTAAACTTGATGTCATCACTAAATAAAAGCTTCACTTTGAGTTAACATTTCATCAAAATTTCTCAAAGGACTCAGTCTTAATTAAAAAGAGCTAATTCTTTTCATTATGCATGTTTCCAAATCACAGCCCACCATAATTTATCACTTCTTCTAGGTCTTATAAGCAACTTCTCATATAGAACTCACAAATACCATCTATATTCTGGTAATTCTCTTTCCATGGGGTGTCTTAACCTCTACAGTAGTACAAAAAACCATTTCTTTTCCCCAGACTTGGGGAAACCACACCCATTGCCAGTCCAGGTCCAACAACCTTAACCCATTACCAGAAACATGCTCTCCATACATTCTTCTCATTGCACGGAGACACTGGGCAGCACATGAGCTCTGTCATGCCTTCCTCAACCCCTGCTGAGCAGGGAGAAGGCTTGGAGATGCTGAAATTCTCTTACCCTGTTATTTCACAGCTCTGATTTTGAGCTAACAAAGTGTAACCCTATTACTGAAGGTTTCATTACAGTAGTGCTTTTACAGCCATAGATAGTGTATTTATCTATCTAGATTTAAAAGGCTTAACACTACATGGAGGAGGAAGAAAGGCAGAAGACCACATCAAAGGGACTGCCAGGGCTTCATTTCACATTAATTACCAGGGGGACTAGTGCCAAACGTGCAAACAGCACCGAAGAAATTCGCTGTGGAGATACGGGGCCGCACAAGGTGTTGTGGCACAAACACTGCTGCCACTCCCCTCTTCCAGGGGGAAAATCCCTCTTTCACAGCAGGCAATGGGAGCTCTGGGGCTCAGCTGTGCAACCAGAGGAGCCAAACCTGCTGGGAGCACCCAGCAGGGCAGGATACAGACACCAGCGACCGCATCCCTCTGTTCACCAAGGGTTGAGGCAGCTTCAAAACACTCCTCAGGGCTTCCTACTTAGCTCAATGAGCACGGATAAGTGTGGCTTCCAAATGTGCTAAGAGCCTGAAACCTCCACCGAGTTCAGCCAAGCTCTGAGGTTCAGCACCTTTGGGATAGGAAAAAAAAAAAGCCACCAAAGTAATTTCGTGTTTTAAAGCAGGCCTTACATGTATTATGCACATTTTGTTCAGGCCAAACCCCGTCCTCCAATGTGCACAATCATCTCTTCTAGAGAACACAAGCATTTATGAACAGTCAGACTTTTAAAGATGGGCCTTTGATCTTGTTCCCAGTTATTTATTGAGATTCACCCCAGAGAGCAGTAAAATGTATGAACTAGTGGGAGAAGGCAGATTTTGCATTTTACCAAGTTTAACAGAGCAGAGAAAGCCATATGCATTTTAAATATTATAATTTACACCAGTTCTGTTAAAATACAATCATACATTTTTGAGCAGAGAAGGTCCAAAGCATTTCTAGCCAGTTGGACTATTTCTGCATATTTCAGAGCCCCTCTGCTCTCCTTCTTTCACCTCCAACCCCCAGCAATACTAAATGCCAAGGGAAAGCACGGAGATGTATTAGACTTAAGTCCAAGCTGCTTAACAAAATCTGCTCCACTAACACAATTACACACAGGGCTTTTGCAAGACCAGAGATCCAAGCAGGGTATTAGCTCTTCATTTACATTCAGCTCTAATCTAACATGTCATGCAAATGGCACAGGAGGGAAAATGAAACCAAAAAAACCTTCCAGCCCCTCTCTTACCCCTGAACTACCAGACCAGCTGCAGTTTCAAAGAAATTCTAGCAAGCACAGCTCAACATCTGCACCTCATTAAGACCTAATTTGAAACAATTGCTATTCCCTATCTCTCTTGTTTTTCCTGGGTAGAACAGCTTTGATGTCTCCCAGTTGACAAAAAATACATAAGAAATAGGCATTACAAAATATCAACTGGGAGGCAGGAATTCATTCACAGGAACAACAGGTATCAGTGTTCAGCAAAGAGAAACCAGAGTCCTGAGTTCTCACACCTCCCTCGGCCACAACTACTGTACAGGGCAGGCAGATGCTGCCTCTCTTCATCATAACTCTCCTGCCAGGAGTAACCACACTCAAAGGGCCTGGCCTCTTCCAGCCCGGGATTGGGAATCAAGGATTCCCTGTTATCCCTGGAACAGCATTATCATAACTTGTTTTGCAAATCTTCACGACAACAGCAAGTTTGATTTGATATAAGTAAGAAGTGGCAAACCAAAATATGAACCCAGGCGATTCATCCCTTGAGGATATAAACTTCCTTTTTTCTTCTCGTTCCTCATACCTCGATATGACTTTGGAAGTCTGGAGAAAACCTACATTTTGCATAAGTTGCTCACTGACATTTTAAAGGAAAGGCAATAAAATCAAAATGAATTAGTTTCAAGTATTTTAATCAGCAGGGCAATAGCTTTCCACCTTTTTTTACCTGCAAGAGAATATGAGTGTGTTATGAAAAATCATTCATCAGCTTCTAAATAATCCATGTAGCTGAAAAGCTGACATTCTCCCCATGTGTTTAATCCTATGTGACTCATACATTTATTCTTATAATGAAATTATTATTACTGGAAACCTTCTCTTTGCTAAGTCAGTCTCTGTAGGTGCCACACATGAGTTTAAAGCTTATGAAGTCAAAGAAGGCCTTTGGTTTTCAAGCTAAGTCAGCTGGTGACCAAATGGCACATGTAGCCTTTAAATGCAGATTTCATAAAACAAAGCAGTTGCTTGCCTCTGCAAAACTTTGCCCAAGCACAGGCTTGCTTAGCTAAGCCAGAGGTGGCTCCAAGTGTATTTAGCATATGGGAATTTTCTGGTTTGTTTTCATCGGAATATGAATAAAAAAGACTGATCCTTGTGCAACTGTGGAAGAGAAAAACAGAACCAAACAGAAAAGCCTCAAGGTTCTGATGAGCCAGAACAGACCTGCAAGGAAGCACAAGACCAGAAACATGGGGTGACAGTGCAGCAGCAGCAAAGGATGCAATCCAGTTTGTGCTTGGCTCTGTTATCCAACCCCCAGCACAGCAACCACTCTGCATTTCACACTGGAAAACCATTGCAGAGGAAGGGCTGGATGGAGAAACACCAATACACACCTGGGGAAACCAGTGCCCTGCAAAGCTGCTGCTCTCCAGGGACTGAGCAGGACCACCCTCCCCTACACAAGCACTGCTGGGAAGGCCTGAGCTCCACCAAACCACAGCACTGCCAAGTGCTGAGACCTGGCAGAACTTGGGGGAACACCCAACTCATCCCTGCTGCTCCCCCCTCAAAAGCCCCTGTTACACCCTGACTCCCCCCACATCAGAAAAGGAAACGACCCTCTTGTTTTGCAAATCAGTAGAGACAAGAGAAGGCACTTCCTCACAAAATACAGGGGGAGTGCTAAGGGGGCACCCAGCACAGGGTCCCCCAGGAAGGGCTGAGGTCTTTGACCCTGCAGAGCAGCTTCTGCAGCCTCAACCCACACGACATCCTTCATGGTAATGGAGAGGGGGGAAGCGGGATGTGTCCTGTGCTTGCTCTAGCTGGGTTTGGCAGAAATCCAGAAATTTAAAGGCCAGAGGGAAAGCAACTTAAGGAGATAAGATTTACAAGTAATTGGAAGATCTTCCACCAATTCGACAGATGAGGGACCAGGTCAAAACCAGATGTGACTTGCCAGTAATTTTCTAGCATCCCCTCATCCTCGCTGTGCAGAAAGGCACTTTTCCCAGAATTTTACACTAATGTACACAAACTTGAGTAGAAAACCCCCTCAGTAACAGTGCTTTGGATTAAACCCATCACGGTTAGTTTAATCCAGTTTTAAGTTGCACATTGTGCTGGCAAGCGTGTTTTCCCAAGTCGTAGGTTATAAATATTTACAATTTCTAAAGTAACAAAATGTGAACAAATACTGCATACAGCTCATCAGGAACGATGTTTAATGCCAGGCACAATGGCTTGGACATGCAGTAGTTTCATTTTTTTACCCCATGGACATTTCAACACATTATTTAGCCTACTGCCACCATTGTGAGAAGGGTTTAATCCAGCACTGCCCCTGGAAGAGGCTCTGCTGCTCCCAACTCCAGCCCCATCCAACCCTGTGCTGGCTCGTTGCCGGCACGACTGCAGGGTGAGCCAGAATAGAGATTACTGTGGACAAAGAGGGAGAATAAAGTTAACTTGAATCCCCAAAAGTTTATGCTAACAAAGGGGACAAGATGGTAGAGGGACAAGAGCCAGCACAAGGTCCAAGAAGCACAAAGTTTGGTGGCAACATGAGTGGATCTGGTTCACACCTGGGAAAATGTGTTGAAGAGAGATTTCATGATATGTCTAAATCGGTCTAAGAGCATGATTTCTCAAAGAGTAGCCCCTTTTCCCTATCACAGGACCTGGGTAGAGATCAATGCAAAGACCCCCAATTCCAAGCACACCATCATAGACAGAGGGATGTTGCACCTTTTGGTGGTAGCTTATTTTTCATTGATTTGTTGCAGTGTGAAACCAGACTGGAGGCTCTCCCTGCACTCATGGCTGAGGTGCCTTCACGCAATGACCCCATAAATCTGTACACATGCATTTGCATGTGTAAACACATCTGCAGAAAAATAAATAGACAAAACTTGAATCTGGCAGAAGCCTCAGAGTTGTTCTCCTTGGAAGGCTTCAAACACACCAAATCTGAGCAGGATGCTCAACCTTGTCTTTCCTCCCCAAAAAAGCCTGGAACACACAGAGCTCTAAGAGACCAAGTCTGCTTTAAAATAGGGTATTTTTGAACTGTAATCAAGATGAGAACAGATACCTCAAAATATAACCAACCTCATGCCTAGAAACAGGCAGGTCAGCCCCTGCCAAGGCTGTGCCTGCTCAAAGCTGGGGAACACCATTTGCTGAGGCATCTGGTACATCCCCAGCTCAAAAGAAGCATTAAGACTAACAGTAGACACTCTTCCTACCTCTGTGTCCCCAACAAATTTTGTCAATGGCAACTGCAAACTTCCAGGAAAGCCAGAGTGTTTCATGAGAGCAAGGACATTTTCAGTTTACATAACTAAAGTTGACAAATGACTGGGTGGACTTCTGAAATCCCCCTGTAAACTCACTGAGGCAACTCAGCTCAGAAGTATCTCCTAATTAAAAGCACCAGTGAACCAAGTTTCATGCATGGCTATAAACAGCCTGAAGAACCAGCAGCTGCAAAAGAAAAGACAATAAACCCAAACCCCCCCACACACCTTAATCCTTCTTTCTTGCTGTTTAGCATCTGCTCATCTTTTTTCCACTCCTTTTAGAAAAGATATTCAAGGGCAAGATGGATTATTTTAGGACTCTTGTTACTTGGAGGTATTTTTTCAATCATTTTAAGTGCACAAGGGAAACCTTTTCCAACCACATTTTGCCCTCCCATGACATGGGAAGAGCAAGCATCTCCCTCTTGTCTCCCTCTGCCCAGGACACCAAGCTGCACCAGAGGCCAAGAGCACCTGCAAAAGGGCTGAAAATGTCTTGTCCTGACCCAGCTACCCACCACAGCCAGGCATAAACAAAAGGTGAGTCCATGCCCTCCTTTCTGATCTGCACCCAACCATCACATTACAAACAGTCATATTTACTCTTTTTATTAAAATACTTAGAAAATTCTACAGTTATCAAATAACACTCCTCATTCTTCTGTAGGAAGTGGAAGTGAGACACTGGCCCTGTTTCCTCTGTAAGACTGGTAGCCCCACACTTGTCCCAGCCAATTGATAGTGAATTTGGAAATGACATTGCACTCTATCTTCAGTGATTCCAATTATCTTATTTTAAACAACAGCAAAGCCATCGTGCATGACACCATTATTGGGAATTTATCAAATACAAGGAGCTTCCACACAGATACCAGACAGCACAAAGCCAGGTTTTTGTCATGAAAATATTTCCAAGGTCCTGGAAATCCGGGGGTTTTCCTGACATTTGTGATCCCTCCATACTACAAGAGAGCTCTTGTAGTCCAAGATTTAGAGTGAGAGCTACTCTTTTCAGAAATGTCTTAAGTTGCACTGTTTGGGATCAGTGTGTACCATTGGATTTATCCTTTAATTTTTTGGATGGTTTACTCTCAATCACAAAGTCTGCTTGTAGCTGTCCTGAACCATGCAGCTCGTCTCCTGGGAAGCAGAGTGCCATAAAAAAGGGGTAGCAATACCAGGGCCACCAACTGCCTCCTGTCACCCACCTACACCGAGTTAAAAATAATAAAAGTAAAAAAAGTCCAAGCATCTCTTCATCTCTGACTTGCCCTCAGGCCTGAAATGGGATGCAAGCAACATCTTCCTCCACAGAAAGCTGGTCTTTCAGCTCATGGCCGTGGCAGACTCAGATGTGAGCTGTAAATGAGTGCCATTAATTCTGCCCCAGAGCCGTTTTTTCTCCTCTCCCCCTCTCACACTCTGCAGAGCTCAGCCGTTCTCCTGGTCAACCAAAGCTTACCTCCTTGTGTGTGGCAGAGGATTCCCTTTATTGACACTACACCTACTGTTGCAGCACAAAGCTTTATTACTGCTCAAAACATTGTTCTGCACAGAGATAGCAAGTAATGTCTCTGAAACCCACACACTTTTTTCAGCAGTTCAGTGATGTACCAGGGGAATTTCCAGCTCCAAAAATGCAGCAGCTCTAATGGCTTGACATTTATTTGCTAACCTGAATCCAAACCTACTCCAGACTTCCCTTCAGCATTACAGCTGGCAGAGCTGCACTTCCAATAAGCCTCACACCTTCTCTCCGTGTTTTATAGGATGTGTTATTGCACTGCTCTGACAGAACAGAAATGGCACTTTACGGCCACCCAGAGCACCAATCGTTCAACATCCCACTGACTGTTCAACACTGAAAATGTTAAGGTTGCAAAGAAAAATCACTTTGGACTCAGGATATTCAGCCTCCCGAGTGAAGAGCTGGTGGTACAAGCAGCAGCGTGGCTATGGCAGTGACTGAGTACGGCTGTGAGGGGAGGTCTCTGTGGGATGGAAATGTGTGTGTTCAAAAGCGGGTCTGTCTTTCCTAAGCACATCTTCTGCAGCAATTAAGAGACACTGCCTCCCCCCTGCAGAATACATTACTGGTGTATGATGAACATACCTGCATCTCATGAACCACACAGAGACCACATTTCTCCCAAGGAGCACAGGACAAGAAATTCTCTGCTCAACAAAATCTGTGCAAGCACAAAGCTAATTATCTCTTTAGAAGTAGTTTGTTATTAAAAAGCCCTGATCAGTATTGTCAATGCACTAGTTGGACATGGAATCACACAATGGTTTGGGTTGGAAGGGACCATCAGAAGGGTCATCTAGTCCAACCTCCTCGTGGTGGGCAGCAACACCTTTCACTACATCAGGCTGCTCAGAGCCCTGTCCAACCTGGCCTTGAATAGGGATGGGGCATCCACTATCTCTTTAAAGGTGGTCTCTAAACCCAGACCTGCAGGGTTTTAACCACCTGGTTTCATCCTTTCTGGCCAAGCCACCTGGTGAGGGAGCCACGCTCAGCCCAGCAGCTCAGGGCGGGTTTGGCATCTGTTGTTTCCTTCAGCAGACTTTGGCTGTCACCAAAGCAGTAATTAGGCTGTCCTGGTAACAACAAGCACAAAATGCAATGTATTTAAGCTGAGTTGGTCAGGCAGAACCCCCTCAGGGACCCTCTTAGGAACCTGAGCTCTTCTGATCACCCAAAATGATTTTACAACTCCCAGCCTGAGCAAAGAGATGTAAATGCAGACAGAGACCACTGCCTGTGGCTCCCAAGCAACCCAGAGACACTGTGAATGGTGGCACCAGTGCCATTGCCCACATGTCAGAGTTCAGCATGTATCAGACCAAGCTTTTTTTAATGGCAAGCATCCACCTAAATGAGTAAGAGAAGTGTTTTATGGTCCTGATTAAAGTGCAAGTTTCCACCACCAGCTGAACATTTGCCCCCCCTTTTAAGTTCTGCCAAATGAGGGTTTCAGGCTGACACGACAGTCTGATTCAGTATCAGCCACCACCAGGCAGAGGAACTGGAGTGCAGTGCCATTTTTTGGTTGATTTGGAAAGTGCTCACAGTCAAAATAGAAAACCTCTACTTTAATGTTAAAAGAACTACTGCAGAAACACTCAGCAACAGCAACTTGTACCCACATCAAACCACACACCACAGTTGTGATCAACAAATTGAATGGTACACGCCTCAGCTTTTCTCTAGTTTTCTTTTTTCATAAATTAGGTTGATTAAAAGCAGAAGGATGCAGTGACTAATCCCCAAAAGCAAAGAAAAGGTTGGGTCAAATTGACATTGGCAGAAAAAGGCCATTGAGGGACAGGGTGATTTCAGCTCCACAGCACTTGCGCTTACCGAATTGTAAACTGTCATTTCAGATTTGGACAAAACCACAGTTGTCCAGTTCACAAATTTTTACTTCCTTAAACTACTAAATTAAGTTCCTCAACAAGAGAAATTTCTTTATGAAAAGACAGCAGCAATAGCACCACCTGAACCCATATATGTTAAAATTGCCTTTTAAAATCGACTGAGCAAGAGACGTGGATCCAAACAGACCTTAAGGTACTAAACTCAACCCTGTATTAATTTAGGAACTAAAACAAAAGAGACATTTCTGTATTTCTTGTCTTTCATGTTGTGGATGTGATTCATCTCTTTCTCAGGATGTAAAATGAGAGCCCAACCCCAGGTTTTTATTGCAATCCTCCATCTGCCTCAGAAGACATCACGGAAACTTCGCTGATGGCGACAGTTCAGAGAACAATATTCACTACTCCATGTTCACTCTGAGCTGTCAATAGTGTAGTTGTGGCCTTTTTACTGACAAAAAGAAAAAAAAAACAGCTAAAAGACTGAGAGAACGAACTTTTCACATGGCTCTGTCCTCATAAACTGCAACTACTCTTGTGCAAGAAAAGAACTTTTTTTCTATTTTTAGTTGCCTGTGTGTTTATGGGCAGCTCTCACAACCACAGATTGAAAAAAGAACATTTAACAAGAGTCCAGTATGGGTAGTCCATTCAGAGTGCAAGCACCTTAAATGCCATAATTCTGTACCCTTACTGATCATGGTCATTTTGCAAACTATTTCCAAGAAGATACTTTACTTATATATGCCCCTAAATTTAGTTACATGTGTCACTCCCAGCTTCAGTTTAAAAAAAATGAACATATACTCAACAGCCAAATGCACATCTCGAAGCCAGACATGAAGAACTTTGTACTTAATAAGTATTAATACATTTTCTATGTTAACAGCAAAGTACTGGTGCAGCTAGTTCCTCTTTCCTGATGCCTACATATCCAACAGAGCACGGAAATAGTAACATTTTAAAGTATGTGAGTCCAAGTAATGCATGTGAATGTAATTGTTGGGGCATTTTATGTGCTGCAAGGCTATATTGCAAGATGATTGATTTCTTATGGTTGGAACTGTCATGTTCAGGCAACATTAAGCTTTGAGTTATGGTATTTAATCTGCAATGTGTCACAGGTCCTAGATTAAAGAGGACAATTGCATATTCATTTCCAACCCTCCAAAAACTCAACAAAAATACACCAAAGGCAACAAATTACGGAACCTGTGTGTTTCCTTCCCTTTCCTGGCTACAAAATACCACTAAACACGTAACTCATTCTGTTTGAGGAGTCAGAGGAGATGAAATACATAAGTCGCTGTGGGAATTTATCACTCAGAAGCAACAAGGGGAGGGAGAACATTTCCCTCTCAGACCCCCCCCAGAAGTTTAGGGTTGTGATATGCTGCTCTGGCCCCATGTGCTAAACTCCCACTGAGAATGAAATATCAAACCAAGATCAGCTGAACAGGTTTGAAACACCAAATTATCTTTTTAGCCATCAAATGAGCTCCCCACTGAAAGCACTGCCCAGCACAGCACAGGAAACCAGTTTCCACTCCATCCTAGAGCAGGGATTAGAGTCACCAGAGCTGTGTTTTAAGGTCTGCTTCCAAGACCAGCTTTAGTTCACAGCATTTGGTAACTTAATAGGAGGGTTTCCTTTAGGGAGCAGCTACTTTCCTCAGATTTCTAGGTTGTTTATAAACCTGAAAGACTAGATTAACACATCAGTTGGATTGTACAAACCAAAACCACCAAAAAACTTACTGAAACTAAAACCAGCAACAAGTCAGAACTGGGGGACACGCTGCCAGCATCAACACCAGGGTGATGCACAGGGCGAGGAGAGACTGGCAAAGAACTGCATTATTGGTTCTACTAAACCCAGAGAAAACCCTTTCCTGGAGGACATCAGTGGTCCTTGATGCCCATCAAGATGCCTGCTGTTTCTCAGTCCTCTCCAGAAATGCAAACCCTGAGGTCAAATTGGCAACCGAGGGCTCAGAGATGTCCCTTTAGAGGCAGATCCACATTGCCTGGTACAGCATCTGTGCTCCACTGTGCTCTGCATCTGTCAGTCCCCATCACAGCCAGAGAACTGGCTTAGTTAAAATGCTCTGATTTCACTTAAATAAAGCATATACCAGCTTTCTTCTCAGGTTACCAATTTAAAGCATGAGGCTAAAACGCCTCATAAAAAAATTCTGCGAAGTCTGGAAGTGCCAAAAGCCATAAGGAACGAGGGAAAGCAATTATCCATCAGTTTATTTAAACTTGTTCACTGAAAATATTTAAGCAGGAATTTCACACAGAGATAAGCCACTCAGTAAGGCAGGAGGTTATGGTAAAGATACAAGGTATTACGTGTGTGCGGGCATAGGTTAGGGCAGAGAGCATTAGGATTGGGTGACATTTCCAATTTAATCTGCTTTTTCAGTTGCAAGTAGCTTTATTAAGCAAATTTTGCAAAGGACTAAAGTTTTCCATGCACCATCTGAGCCCAAAGGCAGTTTTCCTTGTAAAACTTTAAGCAACGTTAAGTCAGAGCTATGAGCACTAGAAAATAAGAAAACACAAACCAGGTTTTAGAGAACTCATTGGTTGAAGAAGGGGAAAAATAAACTCATGGGAAAATTTACTCACAATTATTTTTACTTAAAAAAAAAAAAGTAGAATACTTCTGAACATATGGGCATCAGCAATTCCAACTGGGAGAGGGGAAACCTCTGGGCTAGATAGTCCACACATAATGAAATACGATCCCTTCCTCAAGGGCCTGACAATCAGGGCTAAGTCCAGAGACCCAGAAAAGCCAGAAAAACTCAAAATCATTCACCCCCAGCCCAGATTTTTAAATATGGGGAAAAAAGAAAAGAAAACATTAAGATAATTAACACACACTGAATCAAGTAAGGACAAAGTTAAAAGATTCTTATTAAAGAAAGGCAATATCACAGCCACAAAGCATTTAGGAAAGAAACTAACAGCTCAAGATAACTCTTAATTCCCCCTCAAATTTCATCTTTCTAGTTAATATTTTGCAATTTCCTTCCAAAACAGCAAGCAGGAACCTGCCATTCCCCACAGCTCCCCTTCCCTCTCCAGCCCCTTTCAGGAGAACTGTGAGAAAAATGTGATGGGAAAAAACATTTCTAAGGAAAGCAGAGCAATGCTTTCACATGCATTTCTCTCCAGTTATTCCTCTTCTCCCTACATTACAGTGTAATTTCCTCTCTGAGGTATTCTTTATCGCTGGAGATTAAAGGCACATTTTGTGGCTGTTTCATTTGGCCTCTGCTCAGATAAACAAGTAAACTTCAGGAACGCAGAAGTCGACAATCAAGATCAGTTGAGTTGACAGCAACTAGATAAAAAGAAGCAGGTCAGGGTCTGGTTTGCTTCATTTTCCTACACATTCTCTTATCCTGCTGCAGACAAGGCTCTGGGAGGAACTATTGCTCACTTACACAAAACTACCTTTTTTTAAAAAAAATAAAAGAATTAACTTCTGGAAGAAAATTCACAGCATTCAACAGCACCATATTTTATAGTTTGCTTTTTGCTGGAAATTGAATAAATAAATCAACAAAGGGAAGCTCTTTCACCAAGAAATTCACATCACGGGTAGTGATGATTTTCCTGCCCCCCCTTCTGCCTTCCTCATCTGCTCTAAAGAAAAGACACACTAGGGCACGTGCTGTTCTTCACTGCTCTGAAATGACAGAAGATGCAGTGGGAAAGATTTTGGAGAGCCAGCACTTGGAATAGGTGATCTGCCCCCTTTGCCTCCACCACTCTATCACACACACAGACATCCACCACAACCTCCACTACCTGCTATTCTACACTAAACCAGACATCATCACAAGTTACAAGTCAAATTTCAGGAAATAAGTGTAAAAACCACCCCAAAGCAGCCCTACAAAATAGAGCTGGGGCAGCCAGGAACAGCAGCACTCATTCTGCATTGGGTAAATTTTAATTTTCATCCCAAAAAGGGCCAAGGTGACACACAGCTTGTTTCAACCCAGTTATTTACCACAAAAATCAAACCACTAAAAGCTCAAAAGTTTTGCAGATTTGATTAGCTCTAGAGGATTAAACTTCCTGCATCTCCAAAGACAAGTATGGCAAGCTGCCCGTTCTTGGAAAAGTTTGCCAAAAGGTATTTTAGGGCCACTTCCTAAAGTTACTCATTCATAGTTTTATTATTTCTTTTGGGTTATTTTGTTTCAGATTTATTTAGGTTTGGGGTGGTTTTTTATTTATTTTTGGTGTTGGTGTTTTTTTTTAAATAACCATTCAAGAAAGGGAGCTAGCAAAAAACTTAATTTTAGGTTAAAAAAATAAACAATAACTGAAGTTCCTGTAGCAAGAAGTTAAAGAGAGGCATTCATGGTGTACTGCACTGGGAGCTTTATTGATGGTTAAAGATGATGTTCAGTTCAGCAGAGCTGAGAAAACATATAATATCATTCATAAAAGAAAAATTCAAGCTGAGAAAACAAAGCCTATGAATTTGCACTTATCCTCATAAATAGTATAACTGGGGTAGGTGTAAGCATAGAAAAGAGAGAAGTGGTTTTTAAAAGGATAAGAAACAAGAAAACTTCTTGATTCCTAGTGGATTTATGCAGAGCCTGTTGGCTGGTTGGACCACATCACAAACAGAAGATGAGAACTTCAGGAAAGTGGAAAGAAATTGAGCTCTAAGAAATAAAGATCTTGCTTTTATTATTGGATTACTTGTGCAGAAGACTCAGCCAAGAGTAATAGAGGAGCAGTTTGGAAGCAAGTCTTTTTGAGACCAGAAGGAGCTTATAGTTCTCCCTGCTGTATCATGAAGGGTTTATGCAGAACACAGGGTTGAGCTCTCGGCTCGTGGCAGATCTTAACACACTCCAAAAGGGGGCTTTTGCAGCAAACTGCCCACCAGCCTTTTCGAGACCCCACCACCCAGGGCAGCTCCTGCACTCTGCAGGTGTGCTGCTGGCAGAGACCACCAACAGGGGCATTGGGTGTTAATGCACACTTAGAACTGTGCAACCCCTTCAGCCTGACCACAAAAATTTATGTGTCTAGTAAAGGCACCTTTAGGCCACTTTAAACCCACTGGTGGTGTCAATATTGGTGTGGGATGCAACAATAAACTTAAATCCCACGGGTTTTCCCACCGTCCACCCACGAGTGTGCATCAGGAGGAAATATAATGCTAGGGACCAACCCAAATCCCCAGGGTCCAGGTCCTGAGGGCATCTGCCCTGCTGTGCTTCACCCTGGGGACCAAGAGAAAGGTGGAGGGGGCACAACAAGTCAGGGGAGAGACAAAAAGCTTCACAAGAGCCATTAAATTATTCAGCTGTTGCCAGGGAGAAGATGAGCAGGGAGCTGGGGACACAGGCTGAGGAGGAAAATTGTCTGTTTAGAAGGAACAGAATTCAGCCAGAAAGAATGTAAGAGAAAAGAAAATTATAGGAGCATTTGGATGGGTCTTAATTCTCTCCCTAAACCAGCTTCCATGGATGGTTCCTTGAACTGAAGTCAAGGAATGATGAGTCATTAGGTTTTAATACCTCTATTAGTACAAATGGATGTACTGGAAAACCAGAGCTGAGTTTCGCCCTCCACTAAACCTAAATGTGCATTATTTTGAAGAGAGAGCACTTTTCATTTCAGAAGTTTAAAAAAAAAAAAAAACTCACTTCTTTTGAAACCAGAACATAATAAAGTGAACAAGAAATACCCAAGCAGCATGATGCTCATTTATTTCTTATACAGCCCAGATGGAATGTAATTTAAAATGTGAACTTGGGCAATTCATCACAAGGTCTTTTCAGACTACAGAATTTTCAAAGAAATCAAGATGACAGAGATGTTTAATGCTGAGAAGTGCCTACCACAAACACCAGAACTGTCAGACATAAGGATATTTTGCCTTAAATGCCCCAAGTTCAACTCATCTCTGGCACAGCTCTCCTGACTTTAAGACAGGCAAGTCTGGCATGGTGTTCTGAATACACTATTTATATCATCACATCTGAAATTTCAACAGAATTATACAGAAGAAGCTTTTTAATGAAAATACTTATAGGCTGCATGTGACAGAGCAATTCAAACTTGTTGGGTAGAGCATGGCTATGCAAAACCTGTGCAAGAGTTAACGTGAGCACTCTGTTGGATAACACTGAAGATTTGTGATAAATATCTACACAAAGGGCCTATTTCTGAGCCCACTTTGCTTACACAGTAATTGGATGCATAGAAATAGAATTTTCATTTCAGTTTTCTTCACCTGGGACAATTGCACTGTCCCCTGGACCTGGAGGGTTATCAGGAACATCCCAAGCCAGAGCTTCTCCAGGCAGGATAAGACACGACAAACCACTGCACAAGTTGGTTTTATGTCACCACTGATGGAGGAACAGTTGCTTTTCCATGGGATATGTTGAAGCAACCCATTCACTGCTTCCAGTTAAAATTAATAGGCAAACTTGCCCTCCCTTATCTAGGCAGTAATTACTTCCTAATATAAGCAGGGAAGTCATGCCAATTTTGCCCTCTGGGCCTCACAAAGCACACGGCCTAATTCACATTATCCAGGAGCAGCCAAGCCAAAAAATTTTTTAGAGGCAGAGATAGTCTTATATCTGCTCTCATTAAGCAATTTCCTGTGGTATTTACTAAGTGGCTACAGCCTTGCCAGCGTGCCTGACAGCCAGACCCCTCCCAGCCTCCCAAGTTTTTAAGGTGTCTTTTATTATTATTATTTTTAATGGTTTTTTAGGGACTAACAGTGATGCCCAAACAGCTGAGAAGTCTGGCCAAGAAAGCACAACCCGACTGTTGCCAGAGTTATTCCTGATGTTGGCTCTGCAGGAGTCATTAAGAGTAAAAGAAAAGATCCCTTTTAAAAGTAAACTGCTAGAAAACAATGAGAATTAGTGTCAGACTTATGTCAGGCAAACAAACTCCTATTTCTCCTGTGATTTGCCAAGTGTACCAACCCCAGCTAAACTTTCAGGTCTCCTACAAGTCACCGGTCCAATTTATTTCACATCTTATCCATCACTTCTCTGCAACTTTTTGAACACAGCAATGCCCTTGCTCATTGTTTGGGGGTGGCAATATTTCACTCCAATGTCATCTTCCAGAAAAATAATAATAAAAAAAAAAAAAAGAGGCAGAAGTGACTGGAAACACTCATGTTTTACAAATCTTCTGACATTTTAAGTTTTTTTTCCAAAAATCAACTTTCTCTTCTTTGCCATTGTGAGGTGTAGACATGCACATCCAGTGAGAACTAAATTTCTACTGCAGCTAAACAGAGTAGTTGAGAGGGTTAATTAAACATCACAGCACTTAAACTCCCAAGCATGCATTGATTTATTTTTATTTTACAAGCTACAAAAAAAAAAAAAAAAAAAGAAAAAAAAAAAGACTGTAAGGAAACAAGCAGAAATCCCAAGCTAAGCATGAGTTGGATTGAATTAATTTAAGTCAGCCTGGGCTTACTTGGTGACAGCCTCTGCAAAGGGACTGAATCTATAAAAGCCTCATGAAAATGGTAAAATTTGAGCTAAGCTTACAAGATAGCTCCAGTAGACTGTTTTTCACCACTACAAATTATCATAATTTTCTCTTATTTCTCTACAAAATATCTATTTTCTTTCTCTTTTAGAGACTCACATCATCACTCTAACCAGTGTGGTTACATACTCCACATCAGTTTGCTGCCAGAAGTGGTACAAAGAACACCCTTAAGATATTAAAAAAATAAGCCTTTATCTGAACAGAAAAAAGCAAAAGCATTTTCTCCACGTTAAGTGGTCTTAAAGATGGGATTTGAACTGCTCTGGAAGCATTTATATAATTGAATTATAATTAGCTTCATTTAGGCTTGTGGTCTCTTGTGCACTGTCCAGTGCACAAATCAGGCATTTTGTACAATTCAATTACAAATATACCCGGGAACCTTTTAATCTCATATTAGGTTTCATAATTGATTCCTGCTGTCAGCATTCAGTCTCTGTGTTTGGTGAGGTCTCTCAAATCATATGCAAAATCTAATGGTGAGCTATTTCAGATGTTTATAGGTTAAAAAAAAAAAAAAGATACAATTAAGTGTAATGCATAGGTTAAGGCAGATTTTAGGGACCAGATCATAATTACAAAAGTGGGCATAAATCCATCCATGTGTGCAGAGTGGGAATGTTCAACAGAGCAGCAGCAATTTGTACTTGAGATACTTAAGCTCTAGCTTATCCTTGGAAAAAGAATAAATACACACTATTGAACTGTAAGGCAAAATGTAGAGTGTAATCAGTGCTCTCCTACTAGAAAACAGAGTACTTGTATTTTTAGAAACTGGAAAAATCTCACAGTAGTACATCTGTTAAACAAACATGTTAGAACTCTTGCCTAAAGTAATGGAAAATGTCATGCTCTGCTGATAGAGCAGCATAGGCAACAAGCTCCTTTAAAAACTAAAACCAGGTGTTACCACTCTGGATTTTAGTGAAACTAAGCCCTTCCCACATCATTTACAAAATCTGAGTGAATCATAAGAGTCTTTTTCCAGAAAATCCCCACTCCCCCCGTTCTTTGGTCTGTCCAGGCAGCACGGGAGAGCTCACTTCCCACAGAAGCCCGTTCCCTTTCAAAACCATCTGAAAATCAGAGATTGTGTTAATCAAAATGTTTTTATACAATGGTAATAGGTTCAGTGACCAAAGGCAATGCCAGGGTTTTGAATTACCTATCAATTTTTCCATGGTATTTGCTGATGTGTAGGCTTTTGCAGGAATCTTACCTTATTATAGAAAAATCAGATTATAGTTAAGTGATTAAAAAAAAAAAAATCCTAAGTGCATACCAAAACATGGAATTAGCTTAGCAGGACCAAAGCTTCACAGGGCTATTATCCTGTCTTCAGGTTACAGCTTCAGCAGAGCAGATCCAACTTTGTTCCTAATTATACCCAGAATCATGGAATCAACATTAAGGCTGGAAAAGTCCTCTTAGATCACTGAGTCCAACCGTTCCCCCAGCACTGCCAGGTCCACCACTAAACCACGTCCAAGTGCCACATCTACATCTCTTCTGAGCTCCTCCAGAGATGGGGATTCCACCACTCCTCTGGGCAGTTTCTTCTAGAGCATGACAACCCTTTCAGTGAAGAAAGGTTTCCCAATATCCAATCTAAACATTCCCTGGAGCAACCCAAGGCAGTTTCCTCTCACCTCGCTCCAGCACCTCAATGTCTTTCTTGCAGTGAGGGGCCCAAAACTGAACGCAGGATTCAAAGTGGAGCCTAAGCTGCAAAAATTCTCAGGTCTTGAGGGAGTCCTGTGGGATTTACTCTTCTGTAAATCACAGCAATATTACATTAAAGCCAAACCCCAGCAGCCTCTGGGGTCAGTGTCCTGTCCCACCTCTGCCAACGTGCTCCAGCCCATCCATAGCAGCTGCCACCTTTTCACAAGCTGATCACCTTGAGATGTATCTCCCTCTCCTCTTATTTCCTCAACTCTTGCAGAAATGCAAACTTTTGAATAATAAAATTTCATAATATGTAGAAAATGATGACCACCACACACTGCCCTACCCAAGTGACACAAGGCACTACTTTGTGCAAACCGAGATGGACACGGTGGGAAAAACTGGCAGATCCACAGAACATTGGGTTTGACAAAAGCAGAGACTTGCATCCAGCAAGCATCCACTTCAAAGCCCAGATTTAGAATGACTGGTACTCTTTTTCCCCCATTTGTTTTGTTTTAATGGCTCCTGCGTGCAGTTTCATGGAGCAGCATCCAGTTTTTCCCTGAAGGCTCTTTTGAAAACAAGCCAGTGAGAGGGAAACCTCTGAAGCCACCTAAAGTGAACCTCCAGAGTCACCACAAGTATCAGACTAAGTTTTCCTCTTTTATACTGGGGTGGGATCACAGAAGACAGAAGCTTTCCACCTTCTGCAGCATGTGTTGCACGTTTAAAAGACAAAAGTATTTTCAACACATGAAATTCATAATCAGACCACATCAAATAATTATAAATGCTCCTTCAGCTTAAGCACACTTAAACAATGCTTTTTACAAGAGAATTAAACTTCTGTGGCTTATCACAACATAAAACCCAGTAGCTCTGGTGGAGTCCACAGACCTGCAACAGCTTGTGATATGCAAAAAATGGGGGAGAAAAAAGCCCCTCCAGCCTTGGGGGGCTGCACATCTGGACATGTGCAAGCACAACTGTGAACCTAATGGATGACCTCGTGTTCTCTCACTGGCATTTGAGGATGTCCAAACACAAATGATGGATTTTGCAAGGCAGACTGTTAAATGTCACATCCTTTGACAGCCAGGCTTAGCCTTACAAACCAATATCATGACCCAGGGAGGCACAGGGTGGGGCTGGATGGAGGACACCACATCCACCGTGGATTTATTGGTTTGCATTGCTCAACAGCACTGTGTGGCTAGTGGATTGAGGGCAGCACTAACCCCCCCTCTGCTGAGGCTGGAACAGCTGCAGATTAAGGCTGGACACAGCTTTGGAGCCCCCCGAATCAAGGGGGATGTTGATCCAACCCTCCTGCACTGGAGTCTGGGCAAGAGCCCCTGAGCAACCCCTTCACACCGACGTTTCTACAACTCACTGTTCTCTTAGGAAGAAACAACAGCAATTCCAAAAAGTTTAAACCAAGACTTTTCCTGGGGTGACAAACTATTTTGCAGTCTTCTTAACAGCCTCATTTGAGGCACTTCAAAGGCCCCTGCCCTGTAGCAAAGCGTGCAGCCCGTGCCCCTTTCAAAGGGGAAGGCCTGCACACAGATTTTATTGCCACGAAGCGATTGTTCACTTCTGAAGTGTTTTTTGCCACTCTATTATAGCTACAAGGGCTTTAACCAAACCAATAAAAGAACATTTAACAGCAGTTTTGGGAGGCTCATCGCTCTGCCCAAGTGAGACAATCTGGATGGTGCAGCTGTTACCACGACACACCAGTTCACGCTGCTGTGATCTCATTCAGGATGGCCTTGGCTTGCTCATTTTGGAGACCTTATTCTGCATGTTGACTTTACCAAGCCAGAATGTGATAATTTCTATGCCTGTATCTCTTGATTAGAACTGGACCAACTGAGTTGTTCATGTCACCA
Source organism: Manacus candei (assembly GCF_025592945.1). Taxonomy (NCBI): domain Eukaryota; kingdom Metazoa; phylum Chordata; class Aves; order Passeriformes; family Pipridae; genus Manacus; species Manacus candei. The sequence continues at coordinate 14,259,690 of NW_026138085.1, read as the reverse complement.
AGGCTTTTGAAGCTTCTCTATTATCCCTCAGTTTTAGTGAAGTGCACAAAGAGCAGATACTTAAAGGCTTATCTGGGGGTCTGACTCAATTTCAGAGTTAGAGATAACAAGGAAAAAGGTGATTCAGCTCCAAGTCCCCCAAGATCTAGAAGACAAGTTAGATCCTTCCTACAGAATGGGACAAGATGACAGAATGGTACATGAGCCCAAAAAAAAATAATTCCATCTTCCATTTAACTCATTTCATCCATTCTTAAGAAAATGCTTCTTTAAAAAATTCAGATTACAGCTGTGTCCACTTAAAAATCACATGAAGTAGGTCCTACATCACAAGGCAGGGGTTCAGCAAGTCATCTCAAGTAGATGTGAAGGTCACATTGCTCTGCTTATTCAAAGAAAAATGTGATGCAAGAAATGCTATTTTCAAAATAAATATAAAATAGAATATAAAATTTTGAAAGAGGCAGAACCAAAAGCATGCATTCTGTGCGTCTCTGACTTCTAAGTCTCTCATTCACAACAGCACAGCTTTCTCCATGGCTGAAACATCACCAGAATTCACTGTGCTTTAAAAAAATCCATTTTTTTGTTTAGTCCTACTTGTCTTTCTGGACACTGAGCTAGAACTGAGTTTCTAGACATGGATTTTAATATTACAAATTTAATGTACATAGTGAGGGACAAAGGAAAGGCCAACCCAGGGCAGCAGAATATTCCCAGCAGCCCATGTTGTGGAGAGGCAGCCGAGCACTGCAGCACACACCTTCCAAAAGAGGCCCAGATGGATTTCCTTCCCTGCTCTTCACCCAGGCCAAGAGGATGGGCCAGATTGTCAAAGAACAAGTACACTTGAACACATTGCTCTTACACATAATTACACTGTGAAGTAGAATGTACACACACAGGACAGACAGGAGTGAAACATCCACACACGTTTCTGGCAGATTTCATTTTCCTCTTCTGCAGTTTATGTCAAAAAACAATTTGTCAAGTACTTTCTACTTTGTTATGCCACACAACCAAACACCAAAATTGTCAGAAACTATTACTCACTTTTTTTTAACCTGCCTCAGTAACAGCCAGGTGAGTTACAAGCCTTCAGGTCACTTCATTTCCGGGGTATGTATAATAATGGTCCTTAATTGAGGTTTCTGGGTGCCACATCTATAACACTATATGTGCAAGAACTGCTACAAAAGAAGAAATAATAATGCATACATTGCCTCTCCCAAAACATACCCCCATACTCTACAAATTCCAGAGCTTCAGGATGATTCACTTCAACTACTGATCCCATTGAAGGCTTTTGTAACAATTAAAATTACTCTGTTGTCTTTTTCTTCGGGTTCAGAAATATCCAGGTAAGCTCTGAGTGGACCTGCATTTCTACATTCAGACACAGCATCCCAGTCCATCAAACCAAGACCATAAAGTTTGCAGGGAAATCATTCCCATGGAAGTTATTTGGATTTCCCATTTACTCCTTCCCTCCATCCCAGCTGAGGCTGAAGTTCCTCATGAGTGATACTGGGATATCACCCATGCTCTCCAACCTCAAATACCATGGACAGGTTTTTCTGAGTGCTCCCATGTTAACACAGCACACAGCCAAGAAAAAAAAACGTGTCTGGAAAATTTCTCACTGGAAGTGAACCATGCACAGGCACGGATATTCTCTGCAAATGGGAGCCAGTTGGTATCACACTGTAAACATGTTCAGTGCTCATCATAAAAGAGGGTCATTCCAGAGGAAATGGACCTGTGATTTCAGCCATGTTTTACAGTTGATCTGGATATTTTCCTACCAGGAAACCTCTTCCCCTGCTAAGGATTCTGAATGCTTTTTGTTCAACAACATTATAGAGACGGGAGAAAAAAAAAAGCCATAAACAAAGATTTAATTGAAGTTTTTCTATCATTCAAGATATTAGTTATTACCCAAAACTGCAAGCAAATTTTGTAATCAAGTCAAAACTGAAGCCCAACAACTAATTCAGAAAAATAATGATGAAATTGAAAATGTAATTTCTTCTGTGGTTTGAGACAGAACTCCCTAGTGGGGAGGGAGTGGGAAACACACAGATAAAAGTCACTGCAGCTTGCCAGAAACTCAGGTAGCTGCTGTTTCAGTGCAATATATTTAGGCATCTCACTTGTGAATGAAGACCCCAGTGTGGTTTCTGCTGCTTGCAAGCAAAACAAAGACTCCTGAAGTGCTTTGTCTTACCCAAGTCCCCAAAAGGTATTCACACACCAAGTGGGAGAATCTGGAGAAGCCTATTCACTGATTATCCACATTCAAACATGTTTTTGCAAGGCAGGCTAACCCAACATAAGCATTACATTTCTGCTACAGATGATGATGATATTGAGTTTCAGAGCAGCCAATCTGGCATCAAAAACCCACTGAAGAATAACCACATAAATCAGAGTCAAATATATTTGACAAAGGACAGATTTTTATGTTTTAATCTAAATAAAGATCTGATCTTTCCATTCGCATGGACACCTGCTAATTGCACTGCCAAAAAAACTATAAACCTGTTAATGAGCAGACAGCCAGCTGCATGAAGAAATATGTCAGAAATAAAGTCATTCCATTTTCTAAATTAAGAGTTCCTAAAATGAACCACAAAGACAATCCCTGGTCAGGATTTGTTTTTCTGCAGTTGATCTATGAAAATGAACTTGATTCTGTATTATGTTGGTTTTTCCACGTATAACTCAATTAGCATGAAAATCTGTATGAAAACCACATCCTGATGTTTGTTGGCTGCAAGAGCATAAAATCACTTATGCAGATCTCAAGCTGCTCTGGCCAGCAGAGCTCTCTGTCATTTATTTCCAAGGTGCATGGCATTCTGGCACAGCACAGGTTAGGGTTTCTTAAGACGTCTGATTTACTTCAAGGGTACCCTGAAGAGTCAGCCTAGCATGAAAACACATCCAGCTTTCATTAAGGTCATTCAAAAGTAACATCTGCTATTGATTCGGTCTGAAAACTCACAACTAATCACTATAAACAGTTACTTAAAAAAATCTTCTCTTCAGTAAAAATCACTCAAAAGGAGTAGTCCCTTTCCATGCATAAAATTATTTTGTTATTCCTCCCCTAATTACAGAGGTACTGGGAAAAAAAGGACTCTGGTTAGAGAATTATACCAGTCCCATCAATACAATCGTGGCAATGTCTCTCAGGTACAGCCATCATTTAACACTTGCCAAATTTCAGTTCAGGTGGGCAAGTTCAAGAAGGGTGCAAAGGTGAGCCTTCCCCACCTCCTTTCCAATTCACCCAAGGAGGAGGAGGAAGGATTTGAAGGGCAGACAAGGCTTGCTTTTTCAAATTTGTAACAACCAACCACCAGGGAAGGAAGGAACATTTACCACAGTGAAACCTCCGTGGTGATCAGAGGCACTTTCAGCAACCTAAAACAACTCCACCTGCTTTGCAGCTGAATGTGTGAAACCTCCTAAAGGGATTGTGGGAGCAAGGTGTGAACCTCCTGACAGTGCTTCTGCTGTGCAAGTTTTCAGTCTGACTCACAAGCAGCATTGTGCACTGCCACAGCTCACACGTGTGCTGGGACAGACAGATGTAGCCCCACATCATCACTGCTTCCATCTAGAAATTCCTGTTTTGTCCCAATGGATAAAGGACCTGCCTTGTCACTCATTTTACTTCCAGTTCCCTCTCTAGTTCTGCACTTCCTAAGGAAAAAAAAACAAGGGGCTGGGGAAATAAGAGGTGTGTTAATGTAAAGAGGGATGTTTTCTAGCTGAAACTATTCCAGCCATTTAGAGCTTTCCAAACAACCCCAAACCTTTTTCCAAGTGATTTTCCTCGTGGTTAAGCAACAGACACACAGATTAATTAAAGCATTCATTTAACTCAGGTCAGAATTTGTTGAAGGCCTTTTGGTGCTCAGAGGAAAGAGAAAACTGGAAACCATCCCAAGCAAGTTATTCAGAGAAATTATTCAGTCACTGGATTTCTCACTACCTGTTGCTTTCTGGGGATAACTCCTCATAAACAGCCCTGAGACTTACATGTCTCAGCACGTTTCTGCAGTCCTCATAACAAGCCAGGTGACTGCTTTGTCCTTCAGCCTTGGTGGTTCAGGAGATTATCATAGGCACAAAGATCCTAACTCAGCAAACTCCTCCTGGTTGTAGACCCTGCTGTGCCCTCCCAAAGCCCTGCATGGGGGCAGCTCACCTGAGCCCAGGTATGTTATTACACAGATATTTAAGGACAGTTGATCTTTTCTCCCCAGTTACAATTACCCATACATACAAGTTCCTAAAAGACAGTCCAGTCTGAAACAGTTGGAAATATTTTGTGATAACACACAGTAGACCTGGATGCCTACTCATTGCATTTGCAGGTTCTTCCATAAAAGAAGTCAATATAGAAGCAAGACCTTCTTGCTGAGTTTCTCTCACTGTTGAAACACACTTTTTATGCACCTACCCAGCAGTGGATCCTCTCACATTTTTACAACAGTCTGGCTCGAGCATCACTCCCTAAAGGGAAAAGCACGTATTCCTTATTTTTTAATATAACTGTGTACACATATTTACACACATATGTGCATTATACACACCCCACTCAAAGGCAATCCTATGTAGGGAGTTGTGAGAGGAATTCACTACATTTTAAAGGCAGAGAAATCAGTCCGTGCTAAGGAATGCTCCACCAGGGAAGGTATTTACAGTGGAAGTGGTCACAGTGTCTACAAGCATCAGTGTAAAAACTCAGTCTGGCACAAATGTTTATGGTAAAGTGCACAATAAACAATTGGGTTTACAAATTTTAAGTATGTGAAAACCCATTAATATGTCTGCCTGAAAGATTCCAGGGACAGCCATAAACACTGTGGACACGATAAACTCAATTAGTTGAGTAAACAAACAAGTCACTGATATATTCACTTAGGAAACATTTGGTGGCATGTTATCAGGCTTTGAGTCATGCATTTTACACTAACAAACAGATGGGTTTGCATGTAAAGATTCACACTGTCCTCTTTAATCCCACAGCTACCTGGAATTCCTCTGCGGCAAATCCCATGCTCTTGGGAAAACTTCTTAATCATGCCTGTGGAGCAGAGACAGCTCTGATCACAGATTCATGCACCAGTAGGCTGAACTTCACAGGAACATTGTTCAAATCGTTATTTCCAATCCCTGCTCCCAGCAGGAATCTTGCCTCTGGCTTCCCGTCACAGGCGTCAGCTGCCCATCAGGCTGCTGGGGCTCCTGGCTGAAGGTGAGCAGCCACTGCTGCTGTGCCCACAGCTCCCTGGGAGCCAGGACATCATTAAACCCCACAAAACCTGTTGTACCTGGGGGGGTAAGACCCTCTCATGCCCAACTGTACTACCCAATCTGGCTTTTTCCAAGGGTCACACCCCGGGCACCGCTGCCCTACAGAAGATGCACCACAATTTGTTGTTGGTTCTTTCAGTAATCACAATAAAACTGTGTGAGCACTAAACTTGGATAAATACACCCTAATTCTGTCAGGTTTTCATTCACCTCAGTGGTTTATATTTTTTTTATCTTAAGAAAACAACATTGCTGATGAACTTCACAGCAGAGCATCCTCTCTGGAGACCAGAGCAGGAGCTGCATGAGAGGCTTTGAGAGGCTTCTTGTGCTGGTGGCAGAGGAGGTTGGGCATCCCTGCTCCAGTGAAACAAAATCCACATGATCCAAGCCAAAGTACACACTCTCCAAGCCACAAGTCAGGGCCAATATAAAAATCTCTCCTTTTTGTAAACATCAGAATGGAATTTTATTAGGTCTAAACTACCTGTGTGAAATCCCATCACCATCCCATCAGGAAGCAGAATTTAATCCTCTCTTCCCAGCAAGTGTAAGAGTTGATGTTTTCATTGGCAGTCAGGTTTGTTTCAGAAACACATATTAGGAAAACCACAGCTGGATGGAGGTGAAAAGGTGCATTTTCAGTGCAGATCCTCTCTGGTATATGTGGCAGAGGATGAAGCTTGTTTCATCAACATGGAAAACCCAGGCCATCTTCCAGCACTCAAGAAATCAAGGACTTGATGCAACAACAATTTCAGATGTGGTCATCCAGGAAACATCCTGTTGATGCACAAGTGGCCTTGAAAATTCAGAGCTGAGGAGGCAAATGTTCTCCTGCTCCCCAAACACAGGTCCCCTGACACAGTCACCACCACACACTGACATTTAGTGCATCTTAGATTCCCAAATCCTGATTTACCAGGGGATGATTCACCAAATTAATTAATTCTAACTAAAGCAAGCATGCATCTTCCCAGATGCATGAAGTCAACATTAAGTTCAGTTCAAACCATTTCCAGCACCTTCCCCACTCGAGGAGGTGTTTCCCAAGGACATTTGTGCCCCTTCCTGCAGCCACACATTTCAGCCCAGGGAAAAGGAAGGGCAAAAAATTGTGCCTGCTGAGGAAAATATATTAAAACTGATAAAGAAATCACTCTTTCCTTGAAAAAATAAACCACACAATCCCACATAGGCAGATTTGAAGCTATATGAGTTTCACAGTAAGGGAGGAGGCTTTGTGCACACACAGCCAGAGCCTGATGCCACCCAGGGCAGTTTCAGAGCTGCCTTTTTTTTTTGTCCTTGCTCAAGGCATACTATAAACATAATAACAATTAAAAAAGAGAACAGAAATATTTTTACTCTCTGGGTTAGACACTGGCTGCTAAAATGCATGTTTGTCTCAGTTCAGGGCATGGAAAGTTTCTGATTTTAACAGGAATTAATCTGTTTACCACAGCCTGTATTAATTAGGGTTTATTGCAGAACCATATTCTGTGCTAGAAAAACACCACCACACATTTATCAAATTTTAACCGTGATTATTGTGTTTTATTGTTTCATAAACTTTCAAAATGTCATGTCATGATCTATTTCACCTCAGACTTTCCTTTCCATCTAGAAGCCATTACATATGCTCCAAGGAGAAGCCAGCCCAGCTGCACACGTATGTGCTGCAGGATCCTGTTTGCAATGAAAATTATCTGCAATTGATTCTCATGGAGACCAATCTTCACAGGCATTTTGCAAAGCCAGAGCTAAATAACAAACAGGGTTTGTGAAAACCATACGTTTTCCTGTGGGCAAAAAGGAAAAAAAAACAAACAAAAAAACAAAAACCCAAAAAGGTCAGGGGGAAATACAATTAGTGCAGTAATGGCAATTCCAAGCTAATGAAATTTTGAGACATCAGCAAAGCGCCAGAGGTGCCTCGCTGCAATTTCAGATGTTGGACCTTTGTGGAAGAGCCCAGCAGCCACAAAATCACCAAGTTTTAGAAAAATATTTAACTGGCACCAAAGGCAAACCACATGGTATAGAGCAGAGAGGGACAAGCCAGAGGGTCTTGTTGGTGCTTCTGCCTCCATAAATAGTGCTGCTGGTCCCAGTGCCCTCAAAGGGGTATGATGAGCTCCAGTATCCCAGAATGACAGTGGAGAACCACGACAAGTGGGCTAGCTGTGCCACTGGAGATCTGAAAAATCCAAATTTACCCCCATTCTCCCCCCTGCTGGCACTAAACTCACAGAAATGTTTCTTTGCTTTGGTACTTGAGCCCCCATGAGCTCCAGACTCCCTCACCTACAGCAGTGGCCATGTATGCATCAATACTCCCTCCCCATTTATTCCAGCATTCATGTTACCACCTAGGAATTTAATTTACAGCCCCTCTATGGTCACTCTGTGTTCACCCATCCCTCTTCTGAGGATTTAGTTAATTCATCACTTCAAACTCTGTGTGATAAGGTGAAGATGTCTGGGTGGGGTTTGGATCCTCTTTGAGCCCAATTGCAAGGGTTCCATGTTCTCTATCTTTCCCTAATGGTTTTCCAGCCTCCACTGAGACAGGGAAGGTACTTGGACAGCAAAGGCTCTGTCTGTGGATGCCTGTAATTCCCCCAGGAGCTACTGAGCTAATTTGACACAGAGCTCAAAAGGCAACGTGCTTCAGGCAAAGTCTTGCTTTGCTCAGCCCCACACAAGCATCCCCTGAAGAGATGGGCAAGGCCATCCCCACACTCCTGAGATGGTAACTGAGCTCAAACTAACAAGCATTTGACAATCAAGGCAGGCTCTGCAGCACAGGGTGCTTTCATCCCACCACCCAGGAGCAAGAGGTTCCAAGTGACACAGCTGTGACCCCACAGGAGCAGAGGAAGGGTGGGAGATGCACATTATGGATCCTGACATAACAGTCCTTGCCTCCTCTGCACACCAATTATTGACCACTGACCTCAAAGCTGTTACAAATCAGCAGATACTTGACTGTCAGGGATCCTCTGACCCTCTATCCCACCAGGGTCAGGAGCCACTGCCTCAACATCTTCAATGCCAAAAGGATCCAGCACAGAAACAGGAAAAACCAATCCATGAATTGCATTAAAACTCCATTTTTGTCTCCCAAAGCCAAGGGAGAGCCCCACCATGCACACACAGGGTCAGGACGTTGCTTTTAGGGAAGAAGTCCCTCAGGAGCTCCCTCCATCTCCCCAGACACACTCCAGACACAGGGAGGACAGCTCTAGGGCTGGGCTGGCTGCTCCCAAGGAGCTTGTCCATTACAGCAGACAGACTCAAAAGAATCCCCAAACCCTACATAATTGATTTTATGCATATTTTGTAGATTTTATGCATATTTCCTATCTTTCCTGGCAGCAGAGTGGATACAAAAGGAATCAGGACCAGTACTACTTGCTAAACAGATGGAAAAAGTCTGTCCCCTGCAAGAAAGTACCACTAAATAAAATTCAAAGCAGCAGTGCTAAAACCATAACATCTAGGCCAGTCTTGAGCACCAATGACTGGATCTCTGCCTCCCTCTGACCTTACAAAAACCAAACAAATGTCAGAAGCTCCCTATTTCTTCAGCATCAAACACACCACTTCATGTCCAAGAAGTGCCTCCACCACATCTCCTCCTCACCATTGATGCAACACTTATCCTGTTTCTTATAAAGCCTGGAGAGATTAATATTAGCTGATAAATTGTGAAACAATAGGGTTTACAAGTGCAAGAAACACTTTTTTCCCCCCCTCTTTTAAGCTTAACCAGTTGAAACAGTTTGCTGGGATCTCTGCCAGGACCTGGTGGAAAATTTTCACATCTGGGCTCTACAATTAAAATGTCAAAGCAGGAGATTATTTAGTGTATTGAGAGTAAATCTAAAGAAAAGCCACACATTTTTAAGAGCCATTCTTCACTGAATTATGCCAAGACTATCTCCTCATTCAGTGTGAGCCAATACTCCATATACTATTGCAACTATTACCAGGATCTAGCCAGTTTTTAAACTCTTTTTGTCACTTCATCCCCTCCCCACCCCAGATTTCTTCCTCTGCCCCACCAGCAGCAGTACCTCGAGCATCCCTCAGCAGTGGCACCAAACCTGCTGCCAGCACACTCTGTTGGCTCTGCTGGATGAGAAATTGGGATTCAGGAGGTGAATACCTGCAAAAAGCCTGGTCTGTGAGGGTCTGACATCAGATGGAGAAGTGCACCTGTGTCACTCGCTATTTGATCACTCTTGGATCACTAGGAGCTGTGTTTCTTGAACTCTCAGTAGCAGTTTCAGATCAGAGCTATTGCCATGCAAAATAAAGAAGTTCTGCTGTTCAGGGCAGCAGGTTCCCACCTTCCTTTTGCAGATCTGCCCTGGAGTCTGCAGACCTGAAGCAGGATGCTGACAGCAGACCAACAGCATCAGAATAATGCACTCAAAGAAAGTGAATACTCAAGTGTGGGATTGGAGGGGAAGGGTTGTTTTGTGGGGGGTGCATTGGGTTTTTCCTAAATAAATCCATCACAGGGACACCTCAGATCCCAGGTTCATGGTTTCCACACATTCTTCTATGCTGGCATGAGCTGTAGAGGAGATGCAGTCCCAGGACACCAGCAGCAGCACTTGTCCTGCTCCTGTGATGTGACTCAGTGACCTGCAAGGCCAGAAAACCCAGAACACAAAAGCAAGCTTGGTTCCTGAAGGGCCAGTCACTCATTTGGGCTGTCTTTGTGTGTAGCAGGGATAGGGGAGTGATGAACTCGAGCTTAAGTTCTCTTGTGTCAACAATTCTACATTTTCAAATAGAATTTTTATCCAGAAATTCTGGGAAAATAAAATATCTTTTTCTACCAAAATTAAATCAATTTATTTCCTCCTGAAAGTCCCTCCTGCCAGTCGGGATGTGCTGTGGACCAGTGCTGTCCCCACACAGTACAGGGATGCAGTAGATGTTTTGTGGAGCCCTCCAGCCCCCCAGTGGGGGTGACCAGTGACAACCAGAACCACTGCAGTTTCTTAAAGAGGATTCACAGAGGCACTACATCCCAAGCTCTCCAGTACACATTGGCATGATCCAAATAAAACCAAAATATTTTTAAAAATACGCTCATTTTTCATTGATGGGACTGCTCAAACCAATCCTGCATCTCATTTTCTTGGTACTTTGCCTCGGGCTGCCCAAATAATCACAAGTTTCACTCAGCCTGAGCGAGGGCCAGATTTGGACAGCAGCATCCTTACCAAGAACTGGAACTAATGGCTTTGCAATTTGATAATGTGAACCAGAGCAAGGAGGAAATTATTTTGGCAGAATGGAGCAGAACCGAAACCGAAAGGTCAATCTATTTAAGGAGTGGTACCACAACATTACAGAATCTACAGTTACACCACCTGCAGGAAATATTATCATCTTCAGGATGATCTGTTCAGAGCACTGGACAAATCAATGCACACACAAGCCTAATAAAAATCTCTACGTCCTAATAAAAACCTTTCAATCCTAATAAAGAAAAACACAATCTGTTAACAATAACCAGAATAACACTGAGCAATCAAAAAACTAGAACCAGGATTGACTGCATCCAAGGATTTGAAGTTCCATTCCCATAAAGAGCTACCTTGGAATTACAACTGTCTTGTTGCATAAAGCAGAGAGAGCAGGGATTCACTCAGCAGTGCAGGGCAAGGCAATGGCTCAGCACTGAAGGCTGTGGGAGGAGGATGGGCTTGATGACTAAATCAATGTCCTTAATTAACCTGCTGCAAAAATACATATTCCTGTCTAGTTTAATCATTATGGTCCCCCTCCTGCTCTTTCAAGGGGGGATTCAAGAAAGGGCAGCAGGTCCAGCAGAGCATTTAGCAAGAAAGGATGAGATGGGACAGAGGCAGGAGCCAAGAGGGGCAGGTTCCCTTTCATGCCCAGGTAGGTTGTCTGTGATGTTTGACTTACAGGCTTCATCAGTCATCTTTCCCCCAAAATCGTGTCTAACTCAATGTGAAAGACATTTATGATGGAGATTTATCTCCTTTTGTTTCTAATTATTAATATGCAAATCCATTTTGGGAAGGGGCAAGACCACAAAGGAAATGACATGTCAAGATACATAAACTGGTAAGGAAGACAAGCAAACCAAAGAGGGCTCCTCCAACCAAAAATATCCGCAAACAAATAACTTTAGTTATTGCTATTCCCAATTTCGGATGAATAATTCACAGATGAGAGCTGAAGAGTTGCATGTGAACAGAAATTAAAGACTTAAATGATAACACATTAACAATGCTCATACTCCAGGCCAATCCATAAGAAAGATGCAATGGGTCATGCTAATCTCTGATGTATTTTCACCTGGCTGAGGTGAAAGGAGCAAATTTTGGCTGAAGCTCTCCAGCTGATCAGAGCTGTGTGTGATGCCTGGCACTGAAAAGCTTCAGCTCAGCCCCATTTTGTACCACTTATGGCTCTAACCAGCAAATCAGTTTGTGTTGCTTAAAAAAAAAAACAAGCAACAAAAAAACCCCCCCCAACTTTAAGAAACTAAAAAAACCACATCCAAAAAAACAAACTAAGCAAAAAAAACCCAAAAAACAAACACCAAACAAAACAAACAAAACCCAAAAGCAAACAAACAAAACCCCCCCAAACCAACCAAAAAAACCTAACCAAAAACCCTGAACATCAAGCAAAGTTTGGCTCCCTTAAAACTGCCAGGAAGGACCCTTTCCCTGCAACAGTCCCACAGAGGTGTTCAAAACACAGACCTCCCATTTTCCCCTCTCTGGAAATGACAGCCCCGATTAGGACTTGGCTGCACAAACCCGATGAAGCAAAACAAAAACATTTCACAGCCCACAGCATTCCTGGCTCCCTATCAAAATGCTGGCAGTAGGGAGAGGGAAATCAAACCCTCTGGTCCCGGGCTGAGCCTCCGTGCCTTCACCTTCCAGCTTTTGCACTTCAGGCTATCAGATAAGTACAAATTGCCTGCAACAGGCATTATTATTCAGCATCCCAGGTGCTATCAGGGGTGTCCTAATTTGAGTGGAAACAGCTTCAGTAAGTGGCTTTGATGAGAGGGGTCCCCCCTCTGCCTCCCAGCTGAGGGCTATATCCCAGCTGGCCCCAATCCTTCGGCTGTTGGTGACTCCTTGGCAAGGGCACAGCCCCAAGCAGAAGAGATTAGTGGCTCAAACCCGGGGCCCCATTTCACATTAAGCCAGGCTATTGCTAAATTCTACCAAGCACTGAGGTTTAAGAGCAGAATTTGGCACCAACCCCACAAAAGCTGGCACCCATCAGCAGCGACCTCGGCGTCCCCCAGCCCCACCAACAGCCCCCAGATCGTGCTTCATCAGCGTGGATGAGCAGCACAACAGCAATGAGCAGTCACTGCCCAGCACAGGGAAAGATGACCCTCCAAAGAGGGCCTTGGTTTGTGGGTTTCTCCCTCCCTCTCTTTTACATTTTGTGACACCCCCAAGACATTCTTTCCTTCATCAATAAAGGTCAGTCTGCTTCCACGCTGCACCAGTACAGGCATTCCACAAGGAAACCCCCAAACAAAACAAATTAAACCACAGGGAACAAAAATACTAAAGACAATAGTGCAGTCACAAAACTGAGTTGAGTTGGAAAGACTGCCACAGACAGAAGCCAATTAGTGCTATTACCAACCTTCCCCCCACTGCCTGTTGAACATTTTTATCTCTAGGAGCCCCCTTTTTGGGATGGTATCCCAGTGTGCCATCTGCCATTCTCACACAATCCCATGCTGGTGTCTCACCAGGGCCAGTAACCAGGCTCAGCCCCTGCTCCCCACCAAGCCCTGAATTCCACAGATCAAAATGGAAACCTGGAATTCAGGGGACAACCAGCTCAACAAAAGTTACTGACTTCTCAGCCACCTCTCCTCTTACAGACAGACCAACCAGCTGGGTTACAAAGGGTTACTCACAGGGAGAGGTGAAGCCACTTGCTCGGAAGGGTGGAGGAATACCCTGGAATAGCTGCACAGCCTGTGTGTAAAAGCAGTGCTTTATACAAGAAAAACACCAAAAATAATAGCCAGGAAGACTAAGACCCCTGAGAAGCATCCTGTGGTTTAACATCTTGAAGTTGGGCCACTTCATTCTCCTACTCAGGATTTCTCCTCAAGGTGCACATTTGTTAGACATTTCTCACATTACAGCACAGTCAAGCAGACACCCAATTCCAGAGGAGGTGGGCTAAAACAGGCTTCAAAGTAACAAAAGTAACAAATAACACAAACAGGCTTCAAAATAACACAAATAACAAAATCTGTGCCCCTGGTCAGATCAAAAGCTCCCCTGCAGCAGAGTACCACCTCCAGCAACAAAGAGGCACAGAGTTCTGCCACAGTCTTGCACCTCCAAAACAAAAATGTAAAGGACTTCTCGAGAGGCACCCAGGCTGCCTCAACAGCCACCCACACACAGACCTTTACGAGCTGTCCTGCACACACGTGCATAAATATACACACCTCTGCTTGCCTACTTCACTCCAGTGCATCTTAATCCCTGCCCCATATTGCAAAAGGTAAGAGGAGTCAGATATTTTAAAGTCACCTGCACAAAACTCTCATGCCCAGGCTGACCAGCAGTCCCACCTCACACAAGAATAAACATACACTTCCAAATTGTCCCTTTGCTGCAGCTTCCCGAGAATTGAGAAGGAGTAAATGCCACAAGACTCACCTCAGCCACAGAACCACATCCCACCAGCCTGGGGCCCCCTCCGTGCTGCCAAGGCATCCCACAAGAGCTCAGAGGACAAACAGGAGAGCACTCCCTGAGCCCAGGCTTTGTAGAAGAGGAGGAGCCCCCCCCCCAGACACACCTGTGGTGAGGGAGGTGCATCAGGAGCAGCAGCTGTGCCCAGTTACCAGCACAGGCAGGTGACAGTTCTGATTCTTCACAGGCTGTGTCTGCATCTTGCACCCCTTGGCAAGAACAGGGGGAGCAGTGCTATTGCTTTTTCTGTCCCCCTCCCTGAGACATTCAGAGGAGGGAGAGAACTTCCAAAATTAGGTATTAAATCAATTTCAGTGCAAAACAGTTCAGCAGACTGTTGAGTTCAAGCAACACATAAACCAGGATGGAGCTTAAACCAAACCAGGATGGAGCCACCTAGTTTCACTCATTCCCCACAATGAAATTACCTGGGGATGAGCTGTTGGTGCAGAGCTGTCAGCCAGGGCCAGTCTGGAGCAAAGAGGACCTAAAACCTGCAATAAGCAAAGCCCAGAATAAAACCCAGTAAAAGAGAGTGGGCATTTAGTCACCAAGGAGAAGGAATGTGTTTGTCACTCCCTAGTTTTTGTTGCATTTTGCTTTGCCACTTAAAAAGCACTAAAGTATATACACACACACATATATATGGGATTATATGTGGGAAGGGAGATATATATAGATATAGATATAGATATGTATGTATGTATTTCTATAAAAAACTCCTTCTTAGGAGGAAGGCTGAAGAGGAAGGGGCTCTTCCCAGAAAGGGAGAGGGTTGGAAACATCCACTGATCTGATAGGGTGAGAGGGATGGAGAAGGGATGCTCCAACTTCAGACTCCCTTGTTAATTCAAAAAAGTGAGGTTTGGTGGTTTTTTTTTCTTGCTAAATCCCAAGTCCCCACTTTAACAAGACACAGCCTCCCCTTCTCCACTATTTTGCTGTTTTGTTTTGTTTGTGTGTGTGTAAGAGCAGCGAAGCCTGGCTTTCATCAAAGGCCTGAATGTGTCTTTGTGTCACTATAACCGAAGGGAACCAAACCAGGGGGGTGGTTGTGCTGCTGCTCCTCCACACAGTCCAGACCTCATGTGTCTGATTGTCTCCAGCACGGCTGTCTGTCCCCGGCACCGGGGCACGACCGAGCGCCGGGGATGCTGCGAGGCACTGGTGCACTCTGACCTCATGTCTGTGTGAAGGAATGGCTAAAACACTGTGAACCTTTTCACTCTGAAAACGAAGCAGAGTTCCTTAAAGCCAGGCTCGATTCACACTAAAGCAACCCTCGAGGAGCTCAAATACGGCGCTTTTATCCTTAAGGACAACCGGTCTGCACAAACTCCCAAGTGGAGTTGAACACCCCTTCTTGGGGAATTTTACCCTATCTTTGGAATTCAAATAAGGCTTTTATGTGGTCCTGATCTACAAAATGGATGGATTCAAAAATTAAAAGAAGAAAAAAGAAAATGCAGCAGAAAAGAAAAGCACATGCTAATTCTGGACGGGGCATCTCTGTCTTCCTACCGTGCTCCAGCGTGGGAGTGACATGTGCCCAGGATGAGGCCAGTAGCCAAAATGCCAGGACTTCTCTTAAGAAATGGGACATACATTCCCAGTTCCCTATCAGGGACCATTTTTGCCACCAGTCATGCCCTCAAGCTCCTCTGGGATGGCGCGTTAGTCCCTTGACAGGGTTTCTGCGCAACACGGTTGAACATATTTAAATGTTTGCACAATAGGGCCCCAGAAGCATCATTATTTGGTAGTAGTTACTGCCAAAGCTTCCCAAAATATGAAGCAGATCGTATCAATACCAACTGTTCTCATCCTCCAGACAGATCTGCTGGGGGGGAAAAAAAAAGAAAAAGAAAAAAAAAAAGAAAAAGAAAAATCTGTTCAACATCTTCTCCAAGATCCTCAATCTCTCTTAGCAGCAAAGCAGCCCAAACCTGCTCAATCCTCCTGCACCGAGTGGGCTGGAATAGCACGAACAGGGGCTGCTCAGAGACAGCACAAAACGGGGAGAAAACCCAGACAAACTCGAGCCAGAAAAAAACATTTCCAGATGTACTGCACTGACAGATCTCATCTCTACCAGTATTTTTTTTTTTTTTTTTAGAAGTCTGACCACAAGCACACAGATGGTCGGGAACATCATCGAACCTATTTAAATTTTCTTTGTAAATACTTCCATCTCCATCATGTCACACTTGCTGGGAAGCCACCCAAGAGCCTGGGGCATGAGGGGTAAAATTTTTATGTGGTGCAGAGTTTAATGGGTCCACCCAGGGGCCACTGGCCTCTGCGTGCTGCTTGTATGGCCAACATCCACGGATGTGCTATGAAGAGCCAGAAGCAAAGGGACAGACATCACATATGGGCTGGAGCCAAGTCCACCACTGGAGTTGTCTTGACATAAATGGTCCCAGTCAACTTGTACTGGAGGGGACCTACTGATGAACAAAGTCCCGTGCCACTGGGAGTCAGTGGTTCCTGCCATGGGGTTGCTCTGGTGGGTTAAAAAGCAATTTGTGTCACGCAACCATTCCCAGGCACAGACTGGCTTTACTTGGCCTTCAAATCTTGACATGATTGCAACCACTGTGAAAAAATAAACCATCCAGGGCATTCACCATTCAGCAGAAACCAAGTTCTGTTAATGCCTTCAATGCATAATTACATAAACAGACCCAATTTAAAAGCGTGCAGAAACATGGACAACAGCTTCACATGCAACCAACACAGCCCTAAATCCCTGCTCCACCCAAGACTCTGCATGGTGTACAAGATGAATGTGAGGTCTTTCACAAATACATCTCCAACTCAAATTTGTGAGAAAAAAGTGGATTCCTGCCACGAAATCAAGGAGCCCCCTCTATCAGTCCCCTGGCCACACTCAATTCCTCCTGCATATGCAGTTTTTTCTCCTCCTTGCCCTACTAGGTCACATTAAAAAAAGCAAACACCCCATGCTGGGTGGGCAGGGGGTCACTGGGGCCCTGCCATTCCCTGCATTTCCACAGCTTTCTGCCTTGCTCCCACAAAAGGCCATGAGCTCAATCCATCTGCCGCAGGGATGAAACCCAAGAAGCACATTGTACTGCACAGGCTGCCAAATCCGCGTGTGCAGGGGCATCTTGGCACCAGGGTCTCTTCTGCCACATGATAAAACAGAGACTGATGGTGACAAACAAAGAACAGGTGGAGGTTTAATTAGGTCATTAACCATGTGAGTGCAACTTGTAAGGCTGCATTAACCCAAACTTGCACCCACCAGACTCTGCTCAGGCTGGAAGGCACAGCCTGCAGAGACCGTCACCTCCTCCCAGGCTGGATGCTGGGTGGGATTACCATGGGGTCATAGCTGGGAAATGATGAGAATTATTGCCTCCTGGGTCTGATTTAGAAAAGCAGAACAGAAATCCAGCCTTTTTACTGTCTTAGTTTATCATGGCAGGACAGGTGCAATTAAAAAAAAGATCAGCCACTGACTCTGTCTCCTCATGCTGCTTCTCCTTGCAGTGTGTCCCCACAAGGACCTGCCACTCCAGGTGGTGGTGTACCTTGTGCACGTACATGGTGAGTTCATTCCATGGTTCCTGCACATCCAGCACCAACCCCAGCCAGGCACAGCTCCCGTGTGCATCCCTGCCACCCCACCCAAAACCACGTGGTTTGGGTTGGAAGGGACCTTGAAGATAATCTTATTCCAACCCCCCTGCCATGGGCACAGACACCTTTCACTAGACCTTCTGATGAACAGGTTGCTCAAAGCCCTGTCCAACCTGGCCTTGAAAGCCTTGGGCAAAAGACAATCCTGCCTCCTTCCTCCCTGCCACTGCCTTAATTAAACAGCTCACTCCAGCCAACTTCCCAGGAAGTTCTGTTATACAAATGTTTAATGATCTAAACACTTTTTTCCCAGACTCATTGGAGGTGTGATCCACTCTCTTTGCCTTCACTGACTCCAAGAAGTGCCTTGAAGTTATTCACCACGTTTACAGGCTTCCCCCTTGAACTTCACTGAATCTTCCCAGAGAATTGTGGCACATATTTTGAGAAAACAGACAAAAGTTTCCTGATCTCTCTCTCCTTTTATGTCTGAAATGACACCTGGAGTTTTAAGTACAATCCCAGCTGTCATGATCAATGCTTGGCTTGTGTTTTGGGTTGGTAGTGGAGGGGTAAGCGATCCACACTCGCGGCTGGTGTTTGGATTCACACCCTGGGCTTTCCAATCCAGGCAAGCCACATTTCTCAGTGAGCAACTGTTGCAACATAATTACTTGATTAAAATCCTGTTAGGATTCTCAGCTATGGCCAACTAGGGGTTTCGCTCTCTGGTTCACCTTCCTCCCTCCCATGAAAATATGATGGTCAAAGCATGAGCAAAATTTGCGATGTGAAGGCAAGTTGTTCAGGGGCTGGTGCTCAGAGGAATGCTGTCCTTTAAGGAAACTCTATTTAACAAGTGCTGAAAGGCACTGTCTTGCCCAGAAATCCTTAAAATAACTGAAAAAGCTATTGATAGATTTGCTAATGTTTTAACCCCAGCTGGGAACTAAGTACCACACAGGCACTCGCTGCTCCAGCCTTTTTGGAGTGTCATGAGTGATGGAGTTATATTTGGATTCTTTAAAGGTCACTACACCTACTGCCCCTGCAACCCTACAAAGTAAAACACATGACCTTGTCTTAGAGCAACCAAACAGGAGCAAACAAACAGCACCAGGGGAAGGGCAGTGTTTCTGGTCGTGGAATGGCATAACAGGAGATAACACAAGGTTTACGTTGTCCAGGACTTCTCAAGTGGGAAGCCAAGGGCAGAGGCTGGTGGGGCAGATGAGGCTGTTTGTCCAGCCTTTGTCTGGGCTGGCACTCCCCGAAAGAGGCCAAAGGGAAGGTTTGTTAACAGTACCTATTGGTGAATGACCCAGTGCAGGGAGAGCAGGGGGATAACAGTTTTACAGCCCTTCTGCTACAGTCTGATTTTGGCTGCTGTTACCTACATGCTCCCAGCTGCATGCACAGGTGATGGTGTTACTGTGCAGGGTGTATTTGTGCAATGCAAGTCATGAAATGTCAGCCTAGAGCTTCTTATGTCAGAGAAATAAGGTAGCTCTCACTCCAGGAATACATCAATGGTAGCTAACTGCCTCAAAATAATTTCTATGCTAAAACCTGCTTCTATCCACACTGCATGAATGATAAGATCAATCTAAAGCCGGCTGGGTTTGTGACACATTCCCATCCTGTTACACCCAGGGTGGACAGGAGATGACAGCACTACTGGCTCAGTGAGGAAGCATGGAGATACAGGAGGTACCATGCCAGCACCATCTATTTTCAATAATGGGCTCTGCAAAGCCAAGTCACTGCTCACAGGGTGATATTAATCCTTCATTTGAACAAGAAAGAGGAGGAAACCAACTGGAAGCTAATGGGAAACTCCCAGGTGAGTCAGTCCATGAGCACTGAATCAACCCGCTCCAGACCCTCTTCTCTGGAAAGGCAGCACTGAAGGGGTTGGCAGCAAAAAATATCTGTGCCTGGATAAATGACTTCATATGTCGAGACAAAGATAAAGTTACACAGAGCCTCTCACAGAGGATATGGTCATCGGGTTTATTTTTGTAGTTTTCATTACACTCGAAATAACTTTGGCAGACTTAGAAAAAATAAATTTTCAAAGCCTTCTCCTATTGATGTCACCAGTTTTAATTAATTTTTGCTGAAGTGGTCTAAAGGCAAATGCTGCTGGGATGGGCTGGTTCCCGGTGTACTGCTCTGGGCCCCTGTGTTCAAACGCTGGGGCTGCACCAAATGCCACCAGGACAAATCCTGCCTCATCCCCACTGGAAGGCGGCTCCGGCCCATTTCCCTGCGACAGTGGTTTTGAGGCCAGACTGCCTTTGAGCTCGTGCTCCGACTGTGTCAGAGGCGCCGTCAGCTCTGGGAATAACGCTGGTTCCACGCTATTTCCTGCCTCTGAAAGCCGCGGCCACAGCCAGCAGTTAAAGCCACCTCGGTAGGACGTTAAATGTCACTGCTGGCTGACACAGCAGCTGGTCTGTGGGGTATTGTCTGGGTGGGTGTTGAGCAGAGGACGTGCCTTCCTTCAGATGCCAGCACGCTGGGCAGCTCGGTCTGAGAGCAGACCCCTCATTCCCAGACTCAAACCTGCCCTTTGCTGCACACCTGGCTGTCACCTCCCGCTCCCACCACCACCACGAGCTGTCAGCAGGTACCCAAAGCGTAAGCAGAACCCCTCCAACAGTGCCATGATATATCTGGCTGCTACCACCATGCCAGCAACCCCCTCTGGACACACAGCAGCCCACAGGACCACCAGAAAATCATTCCTCTGCTTTCCAGGGGGACTTAGGGCTCCTTCCCCATTGCTGGCTGGCACCCTGCAGCACACAACACATGGCTGGGAGGAGATGCCAAACCAAGCAAGACTCCCTCTCCTCCATTTATTTCCATCTATTGCAACCACTCAAGAAAACAACCCCTGACCTAAAGGCTTCCATCAACAGAGAGTCTTGAAACCAGAGTTCCCCAGAATGAGATGGGGCCTCTTTCCAGCTGCTTTCCAGCACCTTCCAGTAAGAGGATGCAGGTTATCTGTGCCCATCCCAGGTAGCTCCCGGGAGAAGGAGCTGGTGGGTCCTGCACATGTGGCATGCAGAGACAGCTCCAGATGTCCTTGGGGCCTTCCACAAATATCCAAAAGGGACTGGGGTATGGTCGCCAGGAAGGACTGATGGAAGGTAGCCAGCAGTCATTTCTATGCTCAAAGAGCATTTTTTCCAAAAGCTGCTAAGGTCTGCAGATTGGATTTTTGAAGGGGTAAGATTTGAAAACACATGAAACAGAAAGTAAGTGCCTGCATTTAAATGGCACCATTTGTCAAAAGCCCTTCTCAGCCAGTTGTCCTTCGTTACTTAGATGCTTTAACACTTGGCTTCTGGCTCATTTTTTAAAATCCTGGCACCACTTTTTCTTAGCAGGAGAGAATTCTGATTGCATTTGTAAGTTTAGTACAACAAAAAATCCTGTTTATGCTAATCTGCAATTCTGATGTTCCAGCCTCCTGCAGGCAAAGGCAGATCGAGAAAGCAAACCCTGTCGAAGCAAAGTGATGGGAAGGGTACAGGAAACTGAGGCAAGGGGGATTCAGGAGGCATTTTAATACCTGAAGATGGTATAAAGTTCATTGTCTGACTTTTAATTGCAGAAATTACAGAAAAATACTGAACTTTAGTGGCTTCGGTAAGCAGAAAAGTGTGTCTTAAATGTCTATAAGGAATACTTCAGTGGTTTAAGCTGAGTAGGTGCAAAGCAACTCAGAAAAGCAGAGATCACTACTAATTTAAAAAAAGAAATATTTGCTTTTATTTGATATTTTTTATTATCTATTGAACTATTCTGAAGGACTCATGACTCAGAAATGCAGCACTACAGGCCCAGATCCTGGAGATGCAATAGCAGAGCTGCTATCACGCGAGAGTGTGAAACAAAGAGCCGGCATTAGCAGAGCTCTGCACATCCCATTTGGCCTCCTGGAAAACATCTGCCGTTTGTCAGGACTACAAAGCCAGCAGAGCCCTCTCCCCCTTGATCTCCAGCAATTAGTGAAATTCTGTTGTGCTAATTACCTGGGGAGACAACGTGGAGAAGGCAGATAGCGAGTGACACTTGAAGGGCAACATTTACACCAGTAAAAATTAGGCAGATATTTCAAGTCACTGGAAACCGCAAAAAGTACTGTGCCAGACTTCCAGAGCAAGCTGGGGAACGCTGATCTCTGGGTATAAAGTTAGGGTAAACACTAAAATACTACTACTAACAATAATAAAAATAAAATTATATAAATGATACAAGCAGGAGAGTCTCTGGAGTTGCTGAGTCTGCAGGGGTAGGGAGGGTTTTAAAGGATCGTCTCCCCCAAAGTACACATGGTTTGAATTGCTGAGAAGTGGAGCAATCCGCCGTCCTGCCGGCTGGAGCACCACTGCGCTCCTCCTGCTGCCAAGCCATTATTGGGAAATATTTGTCACATATTAACTGGAACATCAGATTACTACACTCGACATTTAACACTGGTTTAGAATATACACATACGTTCAAAAGTGTATGACACCGTCCCAGTGTGAACTCGAGATGAAGGCAGGGATGTGCCCCGTCCAGCAGCCAGGAAATTTGGAGTTCAGGCTCAGGAGGTGCTGTTAAATAAAAAGGCACGTGGAAACACAAGGCGTAGGTTGAAATACGCAGTGTGAGAGCAGCCAACAGAGCTGGAGCTTTTCACACCCTCAGTCCACAACACAGCAAGGACCAGCTGCTGGGCAAGGCATGCTCTGTGGACTGGGGCTGGTTTTTGCTCATTTTTACTGGATTGAAGAGGAAAATTTGTTCTCAGGCTCTAGCAGGGTGCATCCAGCACCTTGAGCTCTTATGGGACCTTCTCACAGAGCTTAGAGACTTTTGGCGTGGCAAATACTGCATTTAACAAGAGCCTTTTGCACCTCATGTTTTAAAAGACTGCGTTGAAAATATAAGGTGGAAAAAATAAAAAAGAATCCTTAAAAAAACCATGTATGAAAAGGCATCCAATGCTCACACAACTGATAAACAAAGCGTTTACAAGCACGAAGTTTTAGTCTTGCCTTCAACCAAGTGCTTATCAGCTGAAGGCTGTCCTAAATGCCATATACACAAGTGTTCCTGCACCTGCTGGGTCTCATCCTGCAGCAAAGGCTGCGTGAGGATCCCATCAGAGAAAGAGGATGAACATGAGGGGATGAGGGGCCTCTGCAAAGTATTACAGGCCTGGTTTAGGGAATGACAATAATACAAATACTGCACTGCTGTTTCCCAGTGAGACAATGTATGGGGACAGCCTGTCCTGGCCCTGCCCGGTGCCCACAGCATGGAACTGCTGCCACCCTGTCCCAAATGGCTCAGGAGACTGAAAGGCCGTATTTGTCCCCAGAGTGGGGTCACCAGCCCATCACAGCATTCCAGAGCCTGACCCACACTTGGTCCAGCTGCCCCAGCCCCCCAAGGATGCTCTTCTCTCCCTCAGTCACAAAAATGCCCAAACCACAGAGGACCCAAAGTGACACAAAGCTGTTGTCATCATCCCCCCCTCCTTTTGGTTGAACGAATAAAGCAAAACAAGTCAACTCAAAGCAGCACACAGATGTTCAGAGCAACTACAGAGGCAACTTTTTGCAGCGTGCCCAGCATTAGAGACAGATAGCACTATTTTAAGCTGTTAAAATTTTTTTAAAATTTTTTTTTTTTTAAATTGTTATTACTTTCAAGGTCAGGTTGGGTAGGGCTCTGAGCAACCAGATCTAGTTGGAGGTGTCCCTGGCTACTGCAGGGAAGTTGGGCTAGATGACTTTAAAAGGTCCCTTTTCCAATCCAAACCGTTCTGTGATTCTATGATTTTTCTTGATGACCGGGATGTCTCCGTGGCCCTGGTGAAACAGCCGGGCCCCCTCTGCCGGCCACCAGCTTCTACTGGCCACTGGCCCCTCTCCACAGCCCTGAAAAGCCCCATTTAGAAGCCAATGAGCTCTGCAGACAAACAGGTGACATAAAGCACAAAATGGGTCAGTTTGTGTTGGGGTTTTCTTTTGGGAGGGGTGGGTATTTGTTTTGTTTGTGTGTTTTACAAGCAGTGATTTAGGATGCTGTAGTCAAAATAATTTGACCCTTATTTAACTCTTAGGTGGATCCTAATCATCGTGTCCCATAAGTCAATTCTACCAAAGCAGTGCCCCAAAAGCAACCTCCACCCCCTCAAATCCAAATGACCCCCCAAACTGACTGACTTCTAGGAAAAAACAGGTCTTATTTAAAACAAGCCCAGCTGGCAGGGCCAGTTCTGAACATGTGGTTTGCTCCTGCCTCTGCCCATGGGTGGGTCTGTGAGGCTGCAAGTCCCCCCTTTCCCAAAGAGGCAGGGAGGGAGGGACCGCCCCAGCATGAGTGCAGACAGAACTCTCACCAACAGCTCGCCAGTGGCTCTCCAGCTCTCTGTAAATCCAGTGGTAAGAAGGAATTCTTAAGCTTAGCAGGGTTTCTGGCAGAGGAAAGCCCCCTTCAGCTCACATGTTCAGGACACCCACCAGATTCCAGCTGCCCCCAGGAAGCAGGAGTGGGGCTGGCACCACCTCCCCATCCCCTCCACGGGGGAATTTTCTTTCCCGCAAGGGCTGTTTTTTCAGTGCACAGAGGCAAATTGAAGCTCAGCTGTTAAGCTTGCATCCTGGGGTAGCCCAGCAGGGAATGCCAGCGAGGGCCTCAAGCTCTCGGGAGTTTTCCAGACCAAGCTCTTTAGGTACAAACCAGGAGACAATTCAGCCTTCTTCAGGAGAAAGAGGGAAAAAAATTAAACACATGTAAAGATTTCTTTGATTTGTTCGAAAATAGCTGAAAGGCTTCAGGACAGTCCAGCAGCACATCCTCGTGTAGCACAGCACTGGGCTCCCTGCAGGATGGGACGTTTCCTACCCACCAGGAAATCACTTCTCCTTCCCTGGGCTCACAAATTACTTTGACGTTACTAATGAGTGTAACGAGTATTACAGCAGCACGTGGGAAAACCTTTCCCTTTCCTCTCTTCCCCCCATCTCCCAAACACAGCAACCAGCAAACCCAGTGACCCAGAACAGAATTGGGACTTTCCTGGACAAAAGGAGCCTCTTCAATCCCAATTGCTTTCCACAGAGCAAAGGAAAAGCCTCTTGACCACTTACGGACACCAGTAGTGCCCTGATTGCCTAGACCAGGGAAAGACGCAGCCCCAGAGCCCCGTGAGGTGGATGGATTTGTTGTGTATCAAAAGGGAGGAAACTGTTTTGAGTTTGTTTTGAGAGCTGAAAATAAGCAGGATTTGTGTCTCAGCTGATGGGGCTTGTTACCAGGCAGTGAGGCACACAGGGAACCCACAGGAGCCTTCCACTGGAAAAGCAGCGAGTATGTTTAAGAGCATCATTAGTGAAACGTTTCTGAGGTTATTAAACATAATCTCATGGGGGGAAAAAAGTCCATTTCCGAGGTTATTAAACATAATCTTTTGGTAAAAAAAGGTTGGTTTTTTTTTCCTCCTGTGAGTATGGACTAATGCTGCATGTTCCGGCAGGAGTCAGACCCAGGAGGGCAGGAAAAATTGAGCCTGTTCATTTGCCTATCCTGCATCTCCATGTAGCATTTATGGTTTGTTTGTTTTCTTTAAAACTACAGTGGAACTACCTGCTGCTTGCAAGCCCTTGTAACACGCCTGTGCATTCTCCCCCATCAAAGCACTGCACATCTTTCACCCATCTTTTGCTACTTCTGTGAAAAGGAAAAAGAAAAGGCTTGAAGTGTCTCAGCTCAAAGTCATTTGCCCCGTTCAGTGTGACAGCAGAGCACTTTACAGAGCATTTCTATAAATGAGGTTCCTTTACAAACTAATCTGAGCTGGTTTTTGTCTCCAAGGAGCATGCACTTCCACAGAAGAAGAGGTTTTTCCGCAGAACAGGAAGTTTTGACGGTTTTAGAAGTTCATTAAACTCTGTGAGGAAATTTAAACAATCGGTGACAGCTTTCCTACAGCAAAAGAAGTTGCTACCCTCTGAAAAGGCAGAGAGGCTGCAGCTTTTAATTATAACACTTCCATTAAGCCCCAGTGATTGTGTTACTACTTCTAAATTGTTTTGGCCCAACACCCAGGACCCACAACCCAGTCAAGCTCTTCTCTCTTTTATTCTTATAGCCAAACGTCGCTTTTGTCCAAACCTCAAGCTCCTTTATCTGTAAACAGGCCAAGGCAAGGCAGTGGGAGAAGTTAACGGTCTCAAGCACAACAGAGTGCTTCAGCTTGAGAAAAAATACTTCATAACACATTTTCCTTGATAAAAAGGAACATATAAAATAGGAGAGGTGGAGCTCAGTGGCCTCAGAGCCTCTTCAGTGGCCTCAGAGCCTGGCTCCCAGGCAGCTCCCAGGCAGTCTGGCGTGGGCTGTGCTGGAATGTTTGCACCTACCTGGGGGGCACATGCAGTCTGAGGGAGCCTCTCTCGCTGTCCTCAGCTTTGCTAGTCCTTCACCCAGTTTCTGTTTGGAGGAGGAATAAAAACAGTCATTTAGAGAGTACATTATGTCTAAATGCAGGCTGTGCACACGTGCCAACAGCCAAGCCATCCAGCACACTCCCTTCCAGGGAAGCGTAATGGTTTCATCCTGTTGCATTCAGCCTCTTTGGATAATAACCCATGCTTTAGTAGCACATAAATATTAAAGATTTCTTAGCAAGTGGCCAGTCTACAGCTCTCATATGGAACAGGCAGAGACTCCTTCTGCACATCCCAAAGTCCCTTTAGCCAAGCTCCATTGGTGGGATTCATCCTGAGCTCCTGTTACAAGTCCTGTGTTCAGTTGTGCCGTGATCTGGCTGATATTGTACTTAAAATTCATGCTCTGTGGAGTATTAGAGGTTTCTTTGGAGAGGGATGAGGAGGGGAAAGACAGTCAAGACTGGAGTGCTCACCCACAACCAGGTCTACCAAAAGCACAGTGTTTCCATCTCCAAGGTGAAAAACTCGTTGATGGGACAACTAGAACTCATAAAAATTCACAAAACTCAAGCAGTGTCTACGTGGCATATTGCAGGCAGATGTGAGCACACTCTGCCTGCTCCCTAAGCCAACCACACTGTTCGTGCCTGTTTCCAGGACACTGCCAAGCCCGAGTTAATGAGCCCTGTTGACAGGTATGTTACATTAACTCCAGCCTAGCACTTCATGGCTGGGGCAGCCCAGCAAGGGTGGGAACAGCTCATCTTCACCCACAGTCCTCACCCTCAGTCCTCCAGGAATGCCCTGTCTTACCTAAAGTACTTGCCAAGAAACAAACCAACAATCTGATAACTGGAGTTCCTACATTTCAAAGAAAGACTATTCAAAGTACCTATTGATTTCAGGGTGTTAAGACTTCAATTTTATACAGCCAATGACCCAGTCTCTGTTCAAATATTTGAACACTGTGGACCATTGAGGAATTAGGCTACCTGTGAATTAGGTTATTTTCCTTTTATTCAGAGGATTAAATAGTTTATCTGTTGCTGAAATCCTATGCATTCCTCTCTAGCTGCTAGGATGTGATGCTAGGAGATCCTGAAAGTATCGATATGGTTTCATAGCACCTCACAAAGCAGTTGTCCTAAGGGCAGTACAAATGCCAGAACAATTCAGCTGCCTTCTGCAAAACACACACCTTCCTTGAGAAAATGTGGCAAAAAATTAGCTAAATGACTTTTCTGACCTGCAGTCTAAATGTCACAGAGTTGCTCAAATTCTATCTGTTTACTTTTAAAGTAATTTGGATGATGAAGATGTTTGAGGAAATGAAAATAAGCTCTTCCATCCTTTTAGTTCCGCAGGCATCACTGGGAACAGCAGAGGAGATCTGAATCCTGGAGCCAGTCCTCTGTTCTCCCATTGAATTGCTCTTGTCATGCAACTGATTAATCTGGACACTGTGGACAATAAATCCTTTGTGAACAAAACGGTCCAGCTTTGTTTACAACAACTGGATGTTTCTATAATCCTCCCGTTAATATTTTCCCTCCAGTGTGAAAACTACACGCTTCGAGCTGGGGCTTTTGACACAGAGCAAGTGGAGATGCTGCCACGTCTGGCCCACGCTGTTGGCAGTGTTTCAGAGGGTATCAAAGCAGGAGCCTGCAGCATGTCCCCCTGATGGGACAGCCAAGGGAAGGGCAAGGTCCTGCCACAGTCAAATGAGCAGTTTCTCCAAAGTTAGAGGGATGCCTGTCACAGAGCCAGAAACTAAATCCTAGTTGTCCAAATTGGTTTTCATTACCTTAACTACACACTCAACCTTCCTTTACTGTTTCCTATCCTCTTATACTTGCCAAACATTTAAACAACACTAACAGGAACCGAGCCAGTGTGTTGATGTTGTGTTTGCTGCTCTTTACACACAGTTCTGCCATAAATTATGCCAGCAAATCACTCGATTGGTATATGGAGTAATGCTTTTTGGGTCATGGCAGAACAAAGGATGCTGGGTCATGCACAGAGAGAGTATGGAGCTTTGGTTTCACTTCTGAAATACTGTGGTAAACTTCAAAGGAGGACCAACACAGAATTTAACAAAAAAACTGACCCCAGGCATCAGTTGATGTTCATGACGATGGAAATATTCTCTCGCTCTCCAGAAACTCCCAAGCACAGAAAGGGCAGGAGTTGCCTGACAAGCGAGCCATCTTATGTTACAGAGTTTGGTCAAGAAACAGACCCTTTCTGAAACTTTACCATAAATTAATAGGTTCATTTGAAATGGTCATTAATAGATAATCACAATCTCTACCATGCATTCTTTGAATTTGTTACTTGATTCAAAATTTGCTCTAGTACTGACAAAAGTTTTGCCATATTAAATATTTCAACAAGCTCACTCTTGCATTAGAAACACAATTATCTGGTTTTACTTTATTTTCCCCTGTACAAACTCCATCTGAGCATTCCCAGTACAAAACAAGCTTTCCACACTTAACTAAATCTCAGCAAGAGGTTGCACATGATCTTACGCAGTGCCACAGAAACCATTCCCATTGCTAAGCACATTTGTTGGAATAATTGGAACAGAACCACTGCCACGACCAGCAGGCTAATTCCTGCCTGGAGAAAAGATGATAACTCGAGTCTGTGACTGCGCCTCACAGGCACCCCTCTGGTCTGGTATTCAGGGGTTTCACAAAAATATTTTTAACATTTCACTTTTATCAAGGCACATCAATGCAACTCCGACAGCAACAAACAGCATGAGGAATTGTCTCCCCATGCCCCCAGCACTGCCTCCATCCCTGCTAACAGCCCCAGAGCTGGTCACAGGGCATCACATACAAGTGCATTTTTGCACGACTGAGGC
Organism: Manacus candei; assembly: GCF_025592945.1. Taxonomy (NCBI): domain Eukaryota; kingdom Metazoa; phylum Chordata; class Aves; order Passeriformes; family Pipridae; genus Manacus; species Manacus candei. Next base: position 14,230,651 of record NW_026138085.1, on the reverse strand, counting down.
TTCATGGCTGTCACAGTTTTAATGCAGCACCGTGTTTTGCACCCCAGTCATGCCATTAATGAAATCCCAGTGTAAAACCTTCCCCAGATGTCAGAATCGATCACTTGGGGTGTCCTTGGGTAGCCCCGTAAGCCGTGTTGAATCTTGCTGAACTTTAGGAACTACTGTTTAAACAAATCCAGCAAATCAACTGTGGGATCTTCAAGCATTTCCTATGAGTGATGGAGCCGTCCCTGTCCCCCCGTGCCTGCAAAAAGCCCCAAACCTAAACACCAGAGTCAGGAAAAAGATGATCCTGGAATCAACTAAAACTTCTTCTAGAGATTTGGTTTAGTTACAGAGAAGGGCATCAGTGTGCATAATAGTTCTCCAAGTAGGGGAAATCTTTCAGCACAGAAATATTTATTGAATAATTTCAGAAAACCCTGGGACTGAAAGTTAAGTAACTAGTGGCGAGTCTCCTCTGACCGCCGTAAATCAGTTCTGCACTGCCAGACCACAATACGCTGGGAGAGACAGTCCAGATAACAGGGATCATGTTCATAAATTTCTAACAAGGAAATTATGGTCCATTACATCCCAAGATAAATAGTATTTAAGTACTCGGGTTACCTGTGCCAGTGAATAGAATGAGAGGGGAAAGTCGCATGCCCTCAAACCCTGAACTGCCCGCCCTTCACCTGGGGCATTCTGCCTTGTAAACCAGACGGGCACTGCCACGCCTGATTCACGGAAATGGCAGCAAGAAGGGGAAAGTTTGGCAAAAGGGAGGAGAAGCCGGTGACACTGGGAGCGAGCCCCGCGCTCCCCGCGCCGGAGCGGAGCCGGGAGCGCCTTCCCGGTCCTGCGGGCGCTGCCCGCCCTGCCCGCCACTCACCTCGTGGAAAAGCTGCTCCACGCGGGGCTGCAGCGCATCCAGCAGCGGCCCGTGGGCGGCGGCGCCCCGCTCCTCCAGCGCGGCCAGCCGGCCCTGCAGCTCGGCCGTCTTGGCGCCCAGCAGCAGGCACACGGCCACGGCGGTGAGCGAGAGCAGCAGGCACAGTGCGGAGGTGGCGGTGCCCGCCGCGGCCGCGGCCCCGCTGCCGCTGCCCGCGCTCATCGCGCCGCGCTCCGCGCCGCTGCGCGGGGTCCCGCTCGGCTGCCGCCCGCCCCCCGCCGCCCGCGCATCCAGCGCCGCCCCGTGCGCCGCGGGCGTGGGGCCGGAGCTGCGGAGCGGCCGCTCTCCTCCGCTCGCCCCGCCGGCCCGGGTCTTAAACGGAGGAAGCGGGGGGTGACGGCTCCCCCCCCGCCGCCTCCCCCCGCGCTGGGGAAGGGGGGATGCTCCGAGCGCGGCCCGCCGCCCCCCATGGGGGATTACGCGGAGCAGATCCCACCCTCGCTGCCCGGCCCCCCGCGGGGACCGCTCCCCCTCCCCGCACACCCCATCCCGCCCGCCCGCCCGCCGGCCCGCGCCCCCCAGAGATCCCGGTGGAGCCCCGCGGCCGGGGCACGGCCAGAGCCGCTGCGGGGTGCGGGGTGGTCTCGGGGCGGCCCCGCTCCGGTCCCCGCGCCGGTCCCGGTGCGGCAGCGGGGGCGCAGCGCAGCCCGCGGGCCGGGCGCCCTCCAGCGGGATCCCCCCGCCGGGAGCGAGGGAAGGAGGGAGCGCGAAGGATGTGCCCGGCCGCGGGGACACGGAGCCGGGGAGCGGCAGCGCTCCCGGAGAGCGGGACCTGCGAGAGGCGTCACCCGGCCAGGAGGTTTGTGCCTTCTGCGCTACAGCCCGTCTGGACCGCGGTCTGTTTTAGGGAAGAGACCTTACTGGTAACCCCACGGCGCATTGTAACTCACGATGTTACCGCGCTGAAGTGCCCCATACACTTTAGGGAGCCCATGAATGAGAGAAACTGTGCTCATATATAACACTAAGTATCCCCACACTCTGCCGTGCCTTTTCCTCGCTGTTACAGTGCTTTACAACTCTTAACTTACCCGTAAAACAACCCCTGGTAACTTCATGCCTTACTGCCTGTCTAGACTCTAAGCACATAGCAAGTCCAAATGTATTCTTTGCCCACTGACCACAGACCCTGCCCTAGTAGGAGTAATTCTTACTTCTAGAGTAGATGAGTGAAGCATAGGACAGTTAGGAAATGCTGTTATGTCAGTAATGATACCAATGTCAGATTCCAATTAAGTTTGTCAATAAAACACACACATGTGCACAGCTAGACGGCAGTGCTGCATATAGACATGATTTCGTAGCTATTTCCAAAGCAGTTAGCCAGGCAAATCTGTATCATTTGCTAACAACTATTTCCTGCTCTCTTTCAGGGCCTGAAGACACAAAGAGCCTCTTCCTTACCTCCTTCTCCCCCTCTCCTTCCTCTGAGCCTGCCAAAACCATCTTTGCAAGCTCCATGAGATCAATTGCAGACTCACAGCACCATCACACTGAGGGAGAAGCATCTCATCCTAAAATGTGCCCATGTGACCCAAGCCCCCCCTGACAGCTCTGATGCCCAGAAACTGAAGCAAGAGGCAGGACTGATCACTCCTGCAGCAGCTGAGCCCCTGCCCCAGAACTCCAAACCCCTTTCCTTTGCTGTTTATCCCCCAGCTCAACTCTTCCCCCACTTGGATGAGGTTCTGAACCTCTGGCTCTCCATACACTCTTTGCCCTTCAGCAGTGTCCTTCTCTTGGAAGACAGTTTTATTCTGTCCCATCATCCATGTCTAGCGAAAGGTGAGACTGATCCATGATGGAAACACACTGTTAGTCTGCCTGGCTGACCCAGTCACAGACCAGATTTTTAAGGTACAATAGCTAAAAATCGGATGTGCAGAAACAGACGTGAATGCTCCTGTAATTATTTAACCAACAGCCATAGCTTGATCCAAACGTGTAAAGATTACAAACTGCCCAAACTACACTCAGGTATAAAGATGACAATGAGGGTGTGCACATAATCTGTCTCCTACTGAAGACACAGGACCAAGGGCAGCCCAGGAGACACCAGAGCCCTGGCCCTGGGTGCTGCTCAGCTGCCAAGAACCCCACTGAGCTTCACTGGGGAGTCCAAGGGCCCTGGACACGTGTCCCTGCAATTTAACACTCCTGTACACACTGCAAGGCCTGCAAAGCCACTTGGCACCTCACTGCAGACGCCACATTAATTGTGATAGTGGTTTTTTAAAAGTTTACTGGAAGAAAGTCAATTTAAACAGGGCTTTGTATGTTTTTCTAGCCTGTATCTCCTTGATGCAAGGCATTTCAGTACCTACAAGTACTCTGTAAGCAGGAGTACAGTGTCTTTGCCTCATTTTGATAGAACTGTTTTATGGTTACAGTTTTATTGTTATAGCAGCATATAAACTTTTCTCCCCCCCATCTGCCTTTGATTTGCAGTGTTTGGCTGATACACTCAGCCAAGTCCTTGCTTTGCCCCTGAAGCTGTGGGATGGGAAGTAGTGTGGGAAGAAGGGAAGGAATTTACTCTGGTCCTGCTCAGCCCCATGGCGCTGACCTGGACGGCACCAACTGTTCCATCTTCTGTCATGCAGAGCAGAAACAATGTCACCAACACCAACATCCAAGGAAAGGGGGTGGCTACGATGGGCTGTAATCAAGCCCAGGAGGTGGCACTGGTTACAGAAGATAAGCTTTCAAAGCCTGTCCCAGCTCTATTCTACCCCCACGATTCAAAGATATGCACGTCTGGAGCCTCTTGCAAATGAAAACTCATTCACATCAGTGAAACAAGGACATCAGTTTAAAATCTTACTGTGCATTAGGGCTAACTCAGTAAGCACAAAACCTGAAGTCAGGCTCCTGTGGAGCTGGAACAATTTACTGTTACCACACAAACCTTCTTCAAAGGAAGGAAAAGTCAGGACTGAAATAAAGAGCCAAAATTTGCTTATTGCAGCTACCCTGACAGACAGCCTGAACACTTCCATGGAAGGTTCCCCTCCTACTGCTCAGCAAGTCAACCATACTGTGTCAAATGGATTAAGAGAGTTGGAGTAAGACCAAGAAAACATCAACCTAGACACGGAAGAACAAAAACTACCAAAGTACATTAATGGGTCTTTGAAACTTGTACCATTTCCTTCTCAACTCAGCACCTGAGTTCAGGAGTCACAACTGAGAACCCGGCCTTTTTCTTGTATAATCCTGATGCCTGTGTTTCCCAGTTGCCAAGGTTACTTCATTCGTCAAGCAATTAGAAATCAAGCTCCACAGAAATATGCATTTGAAGACTTCAGAACGATCTCCTTACTATGGCAAGGGCTTAAATATGCCACAATTCCGTGGCACACTGTATTCCTCTGCAGCAGTACAGTCCTCCTAAAAACCTTATCACAAAAATCTTCATCTTTAATGACCCAGAACAATATTTAAAATAGGAAATGCTACTTTTCAAACCTCAACTAAAAAGATTATCTATAAATACTTAACACTGAAAGCATCAGACAAGTTTCCAAGGACTAACTAGCCAGCTGATTAACAGAAAACCTGGGAAAAGGTGACTCACAAAAAATACCTATTTAGGATAATACACCACTTCCAACCACGTTTCAGAATGGCAAAAACTGTTACACATTGTAACTAGGTGGCCCTAGTCCTTCAAATCTTTTCTTATGACTAATGAAACAAAGCATTTTTTTTTTAATGTTTCTAGATCTTCTTCAGCCAGTTCAGACTCCTCACCTACAGGCAGGTGGTCAACCAGCCTCATCTGCAAAAGGAGAGTGGCACAGGTTCAGACAGAAAACAGTTTTCAAAAATGAAAATTACTTTATTTTTCACTTTGATACCGATAAGACTACAACTGCTCAACAAGGTAAACATAACAGTTATACAAAACATATGTAATTATTTACAGACTTAACTGTACAAAATAATTTAAAGCTTACAAAAGTTTCATGCAACCTCTGCTGACTGACTGACACAGTCTAGGAAATCTCCTGGAAGAAGCATAAAAGATCTTTGAATTTATTTATTTAATGGTTCAAAGAAAGGATGCTGCAAGGCTTCATCAAGAGTAATTCTTTTGGCTGGGTCATATTCCAGCATCCTGCGAACAAGGTCAAACAGACTTTGATGATCTGTGTCCTGGCAATGCATGAATTCCTGAAAGAAAAGAACAGGAGGTATTTTAGAGAGTTGTTTCACAACTGCAAGTCTAACAGAGCAATAAAAGTGTTGTCTCCTACCTTTAAAGGCTTACAGCGCCTCCTGACATACCGGCCTGCAGAGCTGTGCTCGTCCCAGTCCAACTGGTCATGGTGGAAATAATGCTTCCTGCATGACAAGGAAAATCACATTAAGACAGTGCCAGTGCGCAAAGCAGGCAGATGCTTTTCCAAGTCTTGAAACACCATAAGGTGTGCCTGTGTCTATCTCTGCATTTGGGAGTTAACATTTCTTCTAGTGCAAATTTATAGAGTTTATACAAAAATCAATGTCTAATACTGTTCTGGTGACCATTCCAAACTTGGTTTTTAAAGACCTAAGAACATTCATACTCAGTTACAGCTCGAGAGCCTGACAATTCATACTAAGATCAGAAAAAAGGACTGTCAACTATTTAATTAATCTCCATCTGACACAACTTCTTGCAACAAACTGAGGTAACAAAAAGCCTGTGAGTCCCTTTGTTGATCTTCAGCAGCTCATAGCTAACAATGGCAACTTTACAATTTCTCTTGTAATAGGAAAGTATGAGGCAACTTACCACTTGTATAGTGAACATACCTGGATTTCTTGATCATGTGAGTGGGCAGAGGCCCCAGGATTCTTTCCATCATTGCCAGGTGTTCTTTACTATCATGTGTCTGTGTGAAAAAAGCAATGAATGCACTTAGCACATTTTTCTCCTCTTAGCCACTTGGTAACAACGTTCAACTACAAACAAGATGTTTGCCAGAGTACTGTCCCAGTACCTTTACATGTTACCACCTCAAATTATTAAAAACAGATTATGCAATGCAGATTATACAACACTTTCCACAGCTAAGATGGTCCTTGAACAACAGAGTTTATAAACCAAGTTTTGTAAAAGTGTTTTCTTTACTCTTAGTTCCAGCAGTATGAGAGATTCTACACAGGCTTCTTCAACCAAAATGCCAGAATGGACAATCTTAGACACTCTAAAGGAGATACTTAAACATCTTATTTTTATATGCATGCTGGCTTTACAATCTCATTTATATAATCCTTAAGAAGCCTGTGAGGTTGGTTATGTCTTTTACACTAACAGTTAGGTACATTATTAAGGGATCAAAACCAGTAACCTGTAACAAACACATTCTATTTAACTTTATCTACCCACCTGAAACACTGTAAATCCCAGGTAATACTCAATCAGAATACAGCCAATACTCCACACGTCACATGGCTGTGACCACCCCAGTGCTGCAAAACAGGCAAAGTTCATGGTTTACTTTTCAATACATTCTCAATACCTGTAACCCACAAAGCACATGCCCAGTTTCCACACATTTACTGATGCTGATCTTACCCCTCCACGACTCCCCAAACCTTAGTGGGAGAGAGTGGGAAAGGAACATGTTTGGACTTCTGTTTTTAGCATATTTCTTCTACTGTTTACTCTCAAGAATTACAACACCACCATCTGTTATGGTGATGGTTCCATGACTGGTTATCAGAACCATGAGCAATTCCCCCAGTCTATGAAGTAAGGACATCTGAATGAACTGCAATGAACTGTCAGAAGGTTTAAGATTCTTTACTGACCTAAAATAACCTCAGGTGCTCTATAATGTCTTGTAGACACTAATGTGCTGTGATGCTCATCATCAAAAGTTGCACTTCCAAAATCAACCACTTTGATGTCAGTGTTTTTTAAAGTGCGCTCATCTCGCTTCTGCAAGAAAATCAAAATGCTGTCTTAGTATTTTTTAAAAGCATGCTCAGGCAAAAGGTATTCATCACATTATCTTCAAAGCACTAGCTACCATAAAATGCTAAAAATTAAACCCCTGTTAAAAACCACTTCTTCCAACTACATCAATTCCTATTCAGCTCAATGATCCAAGAAAGAAGAGTGGGTAATAGCTGAGTAAAGACCTTTCCCAGAGTAACAAGAGTTTTTTTCCTCTTTCCTTAACTTTCAAGTTAACTTCAGTTACTTGTTATCTCCATCCTGTTATTTTTTTTTTAAGAGAAGTTCCAATGAAGACAGAAAACAGCACAATTCAAGTTGGGAGAAACAAAGAACAAACTTACCATTTTGGCATTGTACTTCACTATGTAATCAGACTCCACAAACAAGATATTTTCAGGCTTTAAGTCTGTGTGAGTTAGTTTATTATGGTGTAGAACTAGAAGGAAAAAAAGAAAAATATTCCATAATTTATAAAATAACTTCAAAAAGGAAAAACCAAAAACCACTCACATATTTGATAAGGGTATAGAAATTTACTTACAGTTTATGGACTGGCAAATTTGATAAGCCATGTTTCTAATGTCATTAATATGAAATGGCAGAAAGCTGTTTTCCTTAATAAAGTCATAAGTACTAAGTCCCAGTAGCTCAAAAACAATGCAAACATGGCCATGGTGATCAAACCATTCCAGCATCTGGACACAGCGGCTTTAAAGAGAAAACAAAAAAAAGAAAAAAAAATGAAAACACCATTCATTGGATAATTACCTTCCTCAAATCCTTGGTAAATTGACTAATTTTATACTTACAAATTGCTGCTTGGATCCATGTTGTTCAAGTGTTCCAACACCTGTATTTCTGAACGGGCTGCCTCCCGGTATCGACCAACATTTTTCACAATTTTAACTGCTACATGCATTCCTCTCCTTTAAGAGAAAGTAAAGCATCACAAACTGGATCAATTATTGCTAAATACCCACGACTCCAAAGCAGCTTGATTTTAATAAGCGAAACACAGGAAGATTAAAGGTCATGGAGAATTATGAACTGGATTAGGGGAATTTGACTTAAGCACGCTGCACTCAACCAGAACAGGTTTTATGAAAAATAAATGTAATACTGAGCTTTCCTTTCTCAAATACTCATTGTATATGCTACACTAACTACTTCCCAGTGTTCTTATCTCATCTAAAGCAGAATAAACATCAGGAATCCACCTGCAAAACAATGAAAAATATTCAAAAAGTTCTAATTTGAGCAAAAGTATGACTTTTTCTCCTGCAACTTGCACAACTTGTTCTAGTTCTTTCCCATTGCTCCTATGAAATCAGGGCAATTGAGTAACTTCTGAAGTTTAGGTTATGAGTATTTCATACCAGTGAAAGTTGCCCTGAATTGACTGTAAAAATTCCAACTGTAAGGTTATTACTTAAATGGAACACAGACAGACACAGGTCATTCTGTGCCATTCACTCTCAGACAAGTTTTAATTGTCTCTGTAGAGCTCTTTAGATTGTAACGACTTCAGAATATTGTCTGCCCTCACACCATGATCTCAAGCTCCACAACACATCTAACTTGTGAAATGGCTGAACAAACAAATCAAATACAGAGGAAAACATATTAAAACCACCTCACAGAACTGCAGACATAAAACATACAGTTAAAATAGCTTAACAACTGTTAGAACATAGAGAACTATTGGAAATACAGCAATTTTCTTCTCCTTCACCAGACATGCCATCACACAGAAGTAATCATTCCATAAAAAAAAAGGACTGGATACTAGATTACTGTTTATTCAAAAAAACTTTTAAAGGATAATTCTGATTATGGAGACTGAGGAAAGCAATTTACAGCTCGACCAATTCCAAGCAACTGCTTTCATTAAAAACTAAATCTACTCAGTATCTCACTGCAACATCTTCTGAAAGTCAGTCTCCCAAACTAATTCCACACTCTTTACCTATTCTAACCTTCTCTAGTTATGGCAGCAGCACTTACAGAATCAACAGAAAAATGTGATGAAGCAAAACATAGTTCTCAGTCACTAAAAAGGGTGCGTGACTTCTACTTAGTAGTTTGCACCCTGTGATTAGACAGTTTGTGCAGAAAAAAAGTTATTAAAGGTTTATTTTTGAAAGAAACCCTCTCCAAACAGATGTTTCCCAAGACAAATGCAGTTAAGGAAGTTTGTTAGAGACAGATTCTCAAAAACTTAAGAGGAAAATCCAAGTATTTCTCCAGATAGCATCTTGTATAAAGTCAATACTATCCTAGAGAGTTCACAGAGTAATAGAAGAAACAAAATACATTTATACAGGCAGAGATGACTGAAGCACCTTAAAAACAACCAGGGACGTGTAGTATCACCTAAAAGTCCTTAACAATTTTAAACCAGGAACAAGCTTAGTTTTCAAAACCAGTATAATTGCTTTTCTTAAATATACTGCATCACTTCATTTGAATTGCTTTCTTTTAAAGAAAATGTCCCTGAGTTTTAATTTCTGATCTAAGAAGTGCCATTTAATTTCTGATCTAAGTAAGAGATTCACTTAAAAAAATAATCAACACTTACATATCATGATCTATGCATTCCACTACTTTTCCAAAAGCTCCTTCTCCTAAAGTCGCAACAATTTCATCTAAAAAGAACAAAGATAAGTTAGAACTATACAACTACTTAAAAGAAGAATGAATATTATTAATGTAGATTTAAAAATGTGCCATTATAAAAGCATAATTACTTTAAATTTCAGCATCTGAATGCATTACTTTATTGGACAGGTGTCATGAAAACAGTTAGCCAAAAAACTATCTCTTGTTCTAATCTCAAGATTCAAGTTCATTTACTAATTGGAACTTCTCGAACACAGTATTTAAATTCTACAGAAAAGAAGATATGCAAAAAAACAAAAAAGCACAAAAAAAACAGAACAAAAAGAGCAATGAAGATTTCTTTAGCCCCCCTCCTCTGACATACTATTCTAAACAGATTTTTTTCTGAAAAGTTTTTTAAAAGTGTTGAAAAATGTTCTATACATCTTGCTCTTAGAACGTCTCCACTTTCACAGATCAGGTGACCCTCCTCATCATCCTCTACACTCCTGGATCTTTTCCTTCGGTGACTCTTCTGGGAACGGCACCAAGATCGTCCAGCCAATCAATATATCAGAGTGAATTCAGGGCAGAATACGCAATTCATTCAGCGGGGAGATATTCAGGCATTCAGTTACACACCAGGCCACGAACAGTTGGCAGGAGCAATTTCAAATTCAGTCCCCAGAAATTCACAGGGCACAGTTTATGTTACAGAAGAAAAACATGGCAAGGAACAGATTTTCAGATAAATACTTAAAGTGATACAAGCAACAGAAAAAAAACAACACAATTTTGTCTCTCAAACAGTGGCTTAATTGAAGACAGATTAAGACTGCAACATTGCTATTTCTAATCCTTTGCTAACAAATAGTGAAAAACAGTATTTATTTGCATATCTAAGCTCTCAGTCAGGTGAAATGTTTCTGTTCTTAAAACATACAGTTCATGTAACTGATTTTACTTCCCTCATGTTTAGAGAGAGAAGAAAAAATACTCTCAAGTCCTTAATTTGCATGGGATAATCTAATACAACTTGCTGTTTCTACTGCAGAAAAGTGACATAAAACACCTGGATCTGCAGATGCATCAGTGGGCATCATGCCAATCATGAGAAATTCAGAGGGCAAGCCTTCAAAGAAGGCAAGCAGCAAACTTCTCCCATCTAAGACATTAGGTGCCATTAGCTGGGCTCACACCTTATCAAAGGTTTTTTGGAATTAGGTGCAGAATTGTTCTTATCAATTTACCAGACATGCACATTCATACTTCCAATTAAGCCTATGTTAAAAAGGCATGTCATGTCAATTACTCTGAGTAACGGGATGGATGGCATCTCAGTCTACCTGGAAAAGCACAGTTCACTATGCTGTAAAACTGCCAACCATACTTTACAATAGGATAGCTACCTGTCTTCAATTTCAATACAACATTTTTCAGATCAATCCCAGCGATTTTGACTACCAACCACCTACATTCCCAGTGTCCAACTTGTACTGATAATAATCCCACCCCCCACCCAACAGTGATACAAAAATCTCAGCTAAGAACATATTCACATGCTCCACAAACGGACTCAAATACAACTCCTTTTTTACTAACATATTTCTTAACGTACTGTGGATCAGGAATTGAAGCTCTAGCACTCACTTAAGAAGTCTATTACCACTAATTCATTAATAATAAAGTTAAAAATTACTCATACCGAATGCGATTGGTGACTGGAGCAATGATGTCTCTTATGCTTCCTTTTATGACTACTTTTCCTGCTCCGACCAGAGGATTTGCTATAGTGGTGATGGTGACTCTTTTCATAGTCTCTGTGATAATGCCTGTGGTCATACACTTCACAGAAGTCATTCCTGTACTCCTCAACATATCTCCGGTCATGATGGTCTCTTTCATTTATGGCTCTATCGTCCAAATAATGACTGAAAATATATTTTAAGTGAATGTTCTCCACTTCAAAAACTTGAGCTTCCAACAAGATAAGTGACTTGAGCTGAGTTACACAGTATCTGTCTTTACAGCAAAAATTGACTCCCTCCCCAAAACCAGTGGAGCTTTTGATGTTACTTTATTAGGAATTTAACAACATTGTCAGTCTCAAATACATAGCAGGCGTCCACAGGAACAATATATGATCTGTCCACAGTTTGCACTCTAAGTAAGAAACTCAGACTGAAAAAGGAGAAACACTTCCTAAAACATACTGACCAACTCCATTACAATCTTAGAAGTCTCACAGTTAGACACTTTCAATATAGAAACATCCCTTTCTACACTTTCAAAGTTCAAAGTGTTAAAGAAAAATAAACCCTAGAGACTAAGAAATGTAGCATCGTTCTTAGTGCTCTGCAGTGAACATTAAAAACTCAGAGATCATCTGGAACATGGATTCTTCTGCACAGGAAACAGACCTTTAAGAAAGCTGCTGAGGCACAGAGTCCCCTTACTGCTGTACACCTACCCTTCCAGCATTTTATAAGAATGAGTATAAACAATTAAACAATTCCATTGGATCTTCTTCTCAAGGGAAAAAACCAGAAAAGCACATCTTTACAGTGAAAGCAGTGTGGGAGAAAACATCAACCACCTCTAAATTAGTTAAGAGAAATTCATACTTACCATTGTATTTAATGATTAAACAAATGTTCTCTTCTTCTTGTTCACATTAAGTAAATTAAAATGCATTCTTTTTACTTGAAACTTAACATTGATTGTATTCAATACCAATATTTAACTGACACCACTGAAACAAACTAGTTACAATTGCTTGTTTTTATTAAAGAACTTCTATTTAATGGGTCAGGTATTATGTTAACAACTACCCATTAAGCTCGTCTCAAGTGAGCCAAACCATAAGGAACTGATGATTCTGAGCACTCAAAAACTCTTATCCTGAAAACATTTATTTTAGGCACAGCAAGAAACATTTGCACTACTCAATTCAGAGTCTTATACCTTTCTGAAATGCGACTGGGTTTATAGTGCTTGCTTTCTTGGCCGCTGCTCTGGGACCTCTTTCTGCGTTTGCGGCTGCTACTGTGCTTCCTCTGATCCCAGCTCCTCCTGTCATCCCACTCAGGACAATGGGATTGCTTTGAATGCCTCATCTCCCACTGGAAAAACAAAACACATCAACAAACACACATGTAGATGCAAGTCAGCTACTGCAGTCTGATCAAATATGACAGAAGTGGAAAGAATCGTTTCCTCAAATAACTCTTGTGCATCAGCCTCCCCCCCTCTATTATTTCAGTTTGGCAGCAGACACAGCTCTGTCAGCCCAACACTAACGCTGTTATGAAACACAAATCAAGATTAAATAGGCCAACTCATCTTCACTTAATAGCTTCAAACATGTCATTAAAGCCCGTTCTAAATAAACTCTCAAGTGACTAAAGAGAATCACTTCCTTAAAGAGCCTTCTATTGGAAAAAAATCCTTCATCTCCAAACATCCTCTCTGACAAAAGCTGGATTTAGCTTTTCATGCTATATGGTGCATAAGTTACTACGTGAAAATTAAGTATATAAAAATCAGTCTAAAAACTTCTCTCACAAAACTCTTCACAGATCCCAAAGCCAAGCCACAATCTTTGAACCCTATTAGCATTCGGGTCTGCGGGTGTTTTACAGTTCAGTTGATGTGCCAAAGACAAAACCCACCAGCTTCTCTTGCTGGATGTTAGGTGGAGGAATTCTTTGTTCAAACAGGTACATGCACAACTGAAAAAAAAAAAAAGTAAAGTAAAACAGTGGTAGAAATAAGGAATATAACAAAACCAATTATTATCTGTTTACTGATCTTTGGCAGGAGTTTTTGGGAAGCAAAATAACCTTACCTATCTATTCCAGTATATTCCAAAGAATTAATTTACACAAGAAAAAGTTTGCATAGTAAATAGTGACACTGAGAACAGCAGTTTAGACACAAAGACAGCAGTACAATAGAAAAAATGATTGTAAATCGTGTGAATTCTGCGAATCTGTGTAAATTTACACAGAACAATGTTGGTTGCCTCTATACAAAAGAGGAGGCATTAAAAAGGAAAGTCCTAGAATATGTAAATGAAAATATCTATTCTGAAAAAAGAAGTTTTCTGATATTTTCACAAGATTTGTGAGAGGTTGGTAGTTTAAAAAATCCACAGCAGACACCTGCACCAATACTTTTTACAGAAATAGGTTTTTAAACTACCAATACAATGTAAATAGAGTGACAAACTCTGCAAAAATGAGTGACTGGCAAACCCTTTGGGTCAGTCATGATCTAAGTCTCAAAAAATCTTATTTACTTATGAAACGTTAACAAAAATTAAAAATAATAATGTGGCAAATGCCAAACCAAAATACTTGAAAAATTAAAACCGACTTGGTGCTTCATTTATATGCTTGAATTTCTTCTCTCCTTACACAGCTCCGAAGTCATTTTCCTCTGTTTTCACCTTATGCAACTCGGGTTCTGAAGCGCACTCAGGTTTCAGTTACTCAACTTTTGACGTGCACGAACACTGAGTTACAGGTGAAGTGAAAATTTTACTTATGAGTGCTTGCTTTCTCATTCCTTCCCCATTGGGTAGAAGGCAGGCTATACTAGGGCTCTGTAGGGCAATAAAATCACCATTAAAGGGTCCTGCAGAGCACGGCTTGGGGGTGGAAGGACAGACATTTGACATGAAAAACTGGAGAAACGGTTTTGCTGAAGATTAACTGCTGCTTAACTACACTCAAATGCTTATGGCATTACTGGAATTAAGATACGAGTTGCAAATTCTGTCCTTAAAGGAGCAAAGGAAACGCGAATGAGGAAGAAATGGTCAGAATCGGTCTGAGTCCATTTTACAGTGAGAGCCACCTTAAGATTTCTGACTATTGTGCTCTCCCCTCTGAATTTATGCGCCGAGGAACTTCACTTATGTAATCCTGACAGCTGCCACGAACATATGCATTCCTGTAGCATATGGATCTAATCCATATCGCAGGCAGTTTTCGCTCCCACATTGTGCCATCAGGTTCCTCAAAAGGGAGCCGCGGCCCGTTTGCAAACGATCCACGCACGCCGAGGCCGCAAAAGCCGCGCCGTGAGCTGCCTACACAGCAATTTTCAAATGCCTCTCCTCCAAAACTTGGCAGGCGGAGGAGGTCAAAGGCTTATCCCTTTGGGATGGCCAAAGTCCGACACCGCCGTCCCTAAAGGGGACACCCCCAACCCCAGCCCTCGGGCATCGAGCCCCTTCCCCGCCGGGCTCCCCCGGGACGGCTCCGGGGCCGGCGGGGGGAGGAAGGGCCGGTGCTGGGCGGGCGCCAGGCACGGAGGGCCCGGTGACGGAGCACCGCCCGCCCCAGCCCCCCGCACAGACTCTCACATGGCTCCTGTGCCGAAGAGTCCCCTCCGCCTCAACATCCCCTCACGCTGCGCTCGGCGCCCCCCGCGCCGCGGAGAAAACGCCAGCACCCACACGCCCTCCTCCCCCCCCACCCCCCCCGCGCCCGCTGCGCTTCCCCGCTGCTTCGCCTCCCTCGCCCCCCCCGCAAACAGAAACGAGAGAGAAGAGAAGCAAAGATGAAAAGCGGACAGGGAACAAGGGTGGCCCTCACCACTCACAGCTGAAAAAGAAGACGAGCGAGCCCCGTGTCCGCCCTGCGCGCACAGACAAAATGGCGACGGTGACGAGCGCGGAGAAGCTGCTTCCTCCTTCTCCCTCGGCCTCGCGGCGTCTGTGCGCCGTGACGTCAGACGCACGGCGTGAGAGTGGGCGGGGCAGGGGGCCCGCGGGGAGGCCCCGCCCCCGCGGCTCTGTCGCTGAGGCGGTGCCGCCGCCATTGCGGGTGCTCTGAGGGAGCGGTGCGGTGTCAGCCCAGCGTGCCTCGGCATCGGCTTTTCACACATCCTCCGTGGGTTTGCGACCCGAATCCATGGAGGGGCTCAAGCGGCACGGCCGAGTTCAGCGGCCACCCCCGAGCTGCGGGGCTGCCCTCTGCCGGTGCCTCGTGAAACGGGTGTAGCAGTGCAGAAGTCACCGTTTAGTCTCAGTCGCCAATTCATTGCTTCTAATGAACCCCCGAAGCGTAACGTTTGAACAGTGTAGAAATCACCAGTTAGTCCCGATCGCCAGTTAATTCTTTCTAATGAAGCTCCCAATCGTAGCGTTTGAGCAGTCCGGTGCCCGGGCAGATTCCACAGTTAGGCCCAGCTTCGTGCTCCCCATCAGGAGACTCTGAGTTGTTCCTGCGTGACACAGTAAAACCCCGATAAAATCGGTTATCTAACCAAGTCTGCAACTCCCAGCTGCCCCCTCCTCTGTGAGGAATTGCTCTGATTCCTGTGCAATTCCTGGTTCACACCTGAACTCGTGTATGGTGGTGAATCTGGTTTAGTCATGTCCTGGCAGAGACAAAATCCATACTCCAAGGAAAGCAAAACTCAGCGCCACAGACCTGAATTTATAATGGACTCTACAGTGGGATTAATCCTGAACTGTACGGTGGAAAAATACTGTTACCAACCCCTCTAGATGTCAGTCAGACAGAGAGTTCAATAAGCCCAAAGAGACTGTTTGCAAGTAAACAAAAGCAAACCCCAAAGCAGGGAAAAGTGGAACTGGAATGCAAGCTTCAAATTTAGCAGCTCACAACGTTTTGTCTGGGGAAAATCACAATCCATGAGGGTTGATGGGTAAATTGAAAAATTCCTGCACTCGGTGACTCTTTCCTAGAATAATTTTAGCAAGTTTTACCTCTAATACAGCAAGATTTTGCAGCTGAAGCAAAATCCAGAATATCTAAGGTGTAGTGTACTTTTTATTGAATGAGTGTCGGTGTCTTTTTAATGTCAGTACCCCAAAACATTAGCAAAAAGTAGTTAAATAAAGACATGCTTTTGCATTTGTGGTTTTAAAATGTTCATTAAAATTTGTTTGCCAGAGAGCTTAAGATAACCATTTAAACCTGGTTTGCACTAGAGTGAAAATCCCGTTTCTCTTTTTTTTTTAATTTATTTTTTTTTTTGTAAGGAGAGAAACTAAGATGTGGGGCATTAACATCTGTTTGTTGCCACCTGTTTTTTAAAAAAACCTCCTTGCCTCATCAATATTGTTGTATACCAGATCTGTTAATGCCAATTATGGCTTTGGTGCCAGTGGTTCACTATTTCTCACTTAGTATCTAAATGATTGATTATTATTCATAAATCTAGTGATAACATCTGCAAAGTGTTAAGAGTTTTCACAGCATCCACTGACACAGCCCCTGTCTGAGGAATTCTCTCAGACTACAAGCAGCAGAAAAAAGACAGAGGCATAAAATTAAATACACAGAGTGAGTGTGCACACGTGAACAGGCAGAAAATATCTGTGTACCTGACACTCGTCAACTGTACCAGATAATTATAGTTTCTCACAGATTTCTTATTCCAAGAGATGTGTCCAGGAAGAATATCTGGATTTCACAGAAAGTTCCTTGCTGAAAAGCTGGTGACAAGCCAGTGGCTGGTATCCCTGGCAGGGCAGAGGAGATGGGATGTGACAGGGTCACACTATCTGCCTTTCTTGCCTCGCTGTCTCTTCTAGGGTTTTACTGGGTTTTACCTTTGCTATTTTTGTATCCCCTTATAAATAGATGACAGGCCCTTTAACAGGGTATAGCAGCTCAGGGACAATTTGGGGAAATTACATTTAATGAAAAAAAAAAGCTAATGCTGAAGAGACTGTCAGAGCTGACTACCTTGAAGCAGGAAAATTTTGGTTCTAGGGTCTTTCGGTTCTCTCCTGTCAAGAAGAAGGATCTTCAGCCTGGAATAGAAGGGGTAGAAGTAACTAATGTTCATTATGAAAATGAAATCAATAGCAGCTGTAAAAATTTATTGGTTTCAGTCAGAGGTTTTCAGCTGACAGTTGAAAGAGGAACAAACCAGAAGTGAAGAATCAGGCCTTTTTGAAGAAGAAAAGCAGTGTATAAAGGCTGCACCCCCTTTATAGCATATATACATAAAGAAATTTCCCTCTGAAGCAAAAGCCTTACAACAGATTTCGTGGAACAGATTGCAAGGCAGTTTCAGCTACTGCTCTTCATGCTGAACAAAACACTCTCAAAAATACCTCTCCAGGCATGCAAAAGGAAAGCAGACTGGGAAGCAGTTAATTTTCCTTCCTGTTCAGGAGGTGGCAGTGGAGACCCAGCAGTGGAGGGATGTCAGCTGGAATTTAAGTGGTGTCTCAGAGAAGGATTGAGTCAGGAGAAATTCTCTGGCCATAACCGGGTCATGTAGCACAAAGTAACAGCCCCTCTAAAAATGGCCATTTTTAAGACAGCAATAACTGAACAGTGTAGAATCAAACTAGAGAAATTTAGCCTTTACAAGACTGGGAAGGAAACTCATGTGACTGCTGTCAACCCTTATGGTGTTTACTTTTGTTTATATGAGATATTTCCTTCTTTAATTAGATTTGCAACACCAAATGCATGCACAGCTTGAGGAAGAAGTAACACACAATGCAACTGTGTTTTAGATTGCTTTGTACAGCAGAATATATTACGATTCAGTGTTACTGTGCTGGTGTGTGAGTGTATGAAAAGATACCTTCAAAACATTTGCTTCAAAATGCAATTTTGTAAGGTCCCTCTTTCAAATGCCTTCCCAGAGTAGGTGATCCATCCTCACAGCAGCTCTTCAGGAGACGTAAATCTCATTTAGTTTTCTCATTGTTTGGATACAAAATTTAAAGCAGGGGTTGACTGCCTTGCCCAAAGCCTCAGAAAAACTCCTCGCCAGAGCCAAAAATTCCTGGCTTTCAGTACTTCCAGTGCTGTGCTTGCTTTCTCTTAATTAAAGATGTATTGGTTTTGTTTTTCATCCCTCTGGTTACCATCAGAGGGTGGCTGATTAGCAGTTGTGTTTTGCCTTTAGTTGTTTATGGATTTCTGCAGTTCCATGGTTTGGTTTTTATACTGACAGAGAGAATTTCTTGGGCCCCCTTGATTGGGTGGGAGCAGCTGTAGCTTTGCTTGGGAGCTCAGGGACAGAGTAATGACAATACTGTCTGTTTATAAGGGACTGAACTGAATGGGGATGGAAAAACCTCCAGGAGCATTTCTAAGATGTCTCAGGGAAAATACATTATTAATTTCACAAATCACTATAACTACTGATCAAGGGAGCCAGTGTCCCAGATTGTTGTGGCATATGTAAATTCAGAGAGATAATAGGAGCTTGGATGGGTGGATCAGCAGAAAGGCAAAGTGAGAACCCACTGACAGTTGTATTTCCACTCCACGAGAGTTTATTTTTGTAAATGAAGTTTTTAATTATTATTTTTAGATTACACCGTAGAATAGGAAAAAAAATGCAAATATTCAGCCAGGTGAAAAAGAACAAGATACGGTTATGGCTTAGGGACACATTTTCCTCCTTAATGAATTATTAGAATTTTTCTTAGAAACGCAGTGGCCCAGAAACTTTGTGTGAGCGTGGGCACTTGTGCCCATTCACATATGCACTGGTGAAAAGTCGTGCCAGATGTGGTGGTTCTCTCTGAGCTGTGAGTGGTGGCAGACGGGAACAGCCCACACTGCCCTCAGCACGGTGACACACTGGCAATGGGAGCACAGTGCCTTGAAGAGCTGGCAGGTCACCACCCAGGCAGGGTTTGTTCTCTGCAGTGGTTTGACTGGTTTGCACTTTGCTAATGCACAGCCCAGCTGGGATCACCTTGGGCTGAGCTGAGCTGATCCACCCCCCTTAATCGCAAGGCTCACAGGGATGGTTGAAAAGTGGACTTTTCTCGCTCTCTGTGGCACAGCTGGGCCTCCTGAGGATTGAAATGTCTCAGCCTAAAAAAGACTTGGGGGCTTGACACGGGGAAGCCCTAAAAAGCCACAGTTTACAGGAAATTCAGCCAGATGACTTAACAGTCCTATTTGGCAAGAGCTCTGGCACCGTGAGTAGGAACACTGTGCTGAGAAAGGAGGTTGCACATCACACTTCCACAGGCTTTGGAGCCAGTGCCACTACTTACATGGACAGAAGTTCTCACTTGGTGACAGCAGGCAGGACCAGGCTGTGCTGAAGCAACTCGGTGTAGATGCCCAGTGTTACATCAAGGAAACCACCACTTATGTCTACAAGAGTTTCACCTCTGAGCCTCTTTATTTAAAAGAATTTTAAGCTACTTGCAAGGATGTCTCTTACTGTACATTGTTACTGAAATGGGTCCCTCATCTCCATAGAAGCTCTCAGCTTATTATTTGTATTGCCCTCAGCAATACAAATATTAAAAGAACATATTTAAACATCACTTGTACCATGGAGTTTTATAGGAACAAACTAAATACACTCAGGTCCAGTCTTAGCTTTTTGCTCTCCTTATGACGAAGTTTCCATTCTGTGACTGCTATTTGGGAAAATGCTTTATTATGGAAACTGAGAATCTCTTTTCCTTCAGTGCAATGTTCTGAATGTGTGAGGGTGAAGAGAGAAGCAGCAAAGTGGAAATGAGGAAGAGCAGAAACCACAGATACATTTCTGCCTACAAACATGTTCATGAATTATTGTGCAGAGTCAGGGACATCTTTGTTTTTTAGAGTTTCAAAGCAACCTGAATTTCTTTGCAGGTTATTATGAAGATTTGCAGCTGTTGAAATCTCTGCTACAAAACTGAAGAACAAAACCCACACAGCCAAGCCGTTTGGTTTTGGTTTTAATTATTATTCTTATTTGACACTCACATTACAAAATTTAGAAACCATAGACAGTTCAGGCAAACTGTTAAAACACAGTATAAATTAGGGGGGGCTTAATATATAAATTCTATACATAGGTAAGTTAGCTGGAACATGACTGACAAAAGGAGTTGATAACAATCTTACCACAACTGTATAAAAAGGCATGGGAATAGGATGGGCACTACCATCATGAATGCAGGTTAAGACATTTTCCACAACAGCTATAAAGCGTAACAATGACCATGCTATGCTCGCAGTGGTTATGTGGGGTACAGAATGCATATTTACCATTAACATTTTGCAAGATCTATGTACAGTCACAAAATCATAACAGCCACTTTCAAGTAGCTTTGCCGTTTCCTGCCTGTGCAATCAATAAATTGTTGGTATTTGTTCTGAGCACTTCGAACAAAGCTACGTGGTTTGGGTGTTATGGATGGGTTAAAAGTTGGACTCAATGATCTTTCCAACCTAAATGATTCTACAATTTTATGATTCTAAGGTAGAGGGATTTCAATTTGACCTGAAAACGCTAATCCTAACATGAAATTGTTTAATTTAATGAAGAAGGTACAGGAAAAGCACAGTTCCTCATTGCTATCACTCACGTAAGTATATACCAGTCTTTTAATCCGTATTTATTTCCTAGCTTGATTCTTTTTCAGAACAAAAGCGATAATTTAGTTCCCATTTTTCTAAGCACAGTTGTAAAAAGGAGTTACACCAGAAGAAATGCTAAACTAAAATTTGGATAGTTTTATGGGGTAATCCTTTGAAAGCACCTGCTTCTCAGGTGACTGAGGACGTGTCATTCAACCTTTGAATTTCTCAATCTGAAAATAAGGACAGTTCTGCTTACCCATTTTTACTCTGTGCTTTTAGGTCTGTGACTAAACAGTTTTCGAATAGCACGTTCCTGGAGTGTAGGTTTCAGACAGCTGATAGTCAGTGTCACTAAAAGTGGAAAAAAACCCTTAAAATCTGATTTTTGACCTTTATAAGATGATGAACACTTGCTAAGAGTTCTGAAACCCAGAGGATAATTTATTTTCCATCTGTGTTGTGTACCAGCAAACGGTGTTTCTACAGACAGACCCCTAAGGGAAGTACTTGCCCATTTGTAAGAATCATATCTTGAAACACTTGAATTTAATAGCCCTGTGTGTGCATCTTTTGCTAAGTTTTAATAATTAGGAGGATTCTATTGGAACAATTCCTTCTGGTTCAAGGAGAGGACAGACAGTAAGTGATAACACAACTGGGGCTGCTACAGAAATACATGTGATGTCAACTGTCCAGACTACAGCCCCCATTTTCTCAACTCTGTTTGCCCATGGGCCAAACATCAACAAACCATCAAACATTTGTTTCAAAAAGACTGGAATTTTAGAAGCATAATTAAATAATGAAAGCAGGGATATAGTACTGACCAGTAACAGTTCACTGAGAAAGTCATGTTTCTCTGAAAGGTAGTTGGACTATGGAATTTTCTGTTCAGAACTCCATTAAATGGGCTTTGCACCTTTTAGAAGGAAGTTTCCTGTACAGACATTTAATTTGTAGGACTCGAGTTCTGAACTTGAAGTCTTTCTGCATTCAAGAAAGCCTGGGAACATTGCTGCACTGCAGTATTAATCTGGGTTGGCAGCTTTAGGGCCACAGGGATGAAAACAGAGAAGGACTCCTATTCTATTATGACAGATCTGGAGTATGATTACAGAGCCTTTGTGTGGCAGAGAGCTAGAAAAATGTTCCTTTGGCATTTTGCAAGAGCTGTTTATGGAGCAAAATACCACTTCTGTGGAGGGAAAGGCACTAAGGGAAAAGGGAACAGCCTAAGCCACTGTGAATTTACAGCACTACAGCCTGTGCCTGGACAAAGAGCAGGGCAGGAAAACCGGGCAGGAGTTACTCATATTCAGCTTTTTTTTCTGTAGCTCAGGCTGTAGCCTGAGTTTCAGAGTCTTGCACCCGTGCAGAGTGTATGAAATACCACCCATACAAGCTATTGGGTCCCCATCTACATCTTGCATAATGTAAAAATGCAGGATGTGATGCCTTTATGAGCATTAGCTTTAATGAAAGTGGTTTTTGAATATCTGAAAATATGCAAAATATGTAAAAAGAATTGTAAAAGAAATGAATACAAAACATATTAAACTCCAGATCAATAACAAATTCTTCACTGTTTCATGTCCACTAAGAAACCTCTTTTAGTTCAAAAGAATTTTCTTTTACTCATTCTGTTGGATGGATAAGGAAGTGTATTAGCCTTTGTCCCAGGTGGACTTGCAAGAACTTTCTACCTTTCAAAAGGGACATGTCCCAGGATCAGAAAGCTAAGAGTGCAGGCTCAGATATGACTTTGTACAGGATCATCTAATCCCCCCTGTGCCTCCATTAGCACACGTGCCACCACACAGACCACAGGTACGTGTGTGCTGTTCCCCAGCCACGCTTCAGTAATGCCCTGCACCAACTACAGAGGAGATTTCACTCAACAGGTAGTGTTAGAAAGGACAAAAGAAGACAGCTTTGGTCCATAGTTGGGCCTCTGAGCAGTAACAAAGGGGCTTTTCCCTGTTTCCTTGTCACTCCCTAATCCCATTCTGCAACTACAACAATGGCAATAATCAGTTCACAATCAAAGGGGTTTTAATTTCCAATGACAGAATCATCTGAGATAGTATGGCTAATTTCTACCAGTCTAAAAAGAGAAAAAGGTTCTTAAAGCCAGAAAGTCAAATTCTGATCTCAGACATGAATCAATCCATTGGATCAGATTTAGTCCTTGAATTTGCTGCTGAAATTTCAACAATGTCAAAGAAAACTTCAGATAAGGCTGGATTTTCTCCCTATTAAGTGCACCTCCCATCTGAGAGTTGCACCTGGCACAGGGACTATACCAGTTGTCGATGCAGTTTAATCCCTATCGATAAGTAAAAACTGTAGTACAGTTAATAATTGCAGGACTGCTCCAAAGCCCAACACAATCAATTGGGGTTTTTCCTCTGGCCCATCGCTGTGCTTGGGATCAGTGTCATTCCATGGAGCACAGTCATTGCTAAGCCAGAGACTGTTAACTGTGTAACATTTTTACCCTGATAATGCATAACAGTATCTTTTCTACTAACATGTCTTCCTGTTGATAACTCCAATTACATATTCAGTAATCTTAGCTCTGTTCTAAACTGGATTTACAGTCATGTGCAAACCAGCACTCATGTGCTTTAAGAAAAGGTGCATAAACTATTGCAATAAACCACAACAAATTAACCAAGATATCAGTAAGGGACAGGCTTGAGCGAGTATCTTATCACCACTGACCACATCATAAAATATTTTCAAGCTGAGAAAAATATCCCCATGCTTCAAATGTTACTTATTTGAAGTGCTTTAGTGTCTGTCCACACTTTGTTAAAGTGAAACCTCAGCAGTTTGCTTCCGGATCTGCACGTTCCCTATCCACATGGGGAGCTTCCAGAGATGTACAACAGGATTGTGTTCACTGCCTAACAGAGGGAATGACGATAGGCTAAGCTCAGGATACTCTGGTGCACAGGATTCTTGTGCGATTTACTCATTTTGAGTTTTGCCCTGAAAATTCAGTCTTTTAAAATACTGCTGTATACCAGAAGCTAAGTTAATGCTTCTGGAAGACTGTACATATTCACATCTTTCTAGCTTAGGGGTTTGATACCAACACTGCAGACCTGCAGGTCTAGTTTTGCTCTGTTCTCTGTGTAGCATTAGTTCAAGCAGCTGTCAGGGAGGTGAATCCTCTCAAAAAAGTGGAATTAGAAAGCCATGACATTACTACTAGTAACTTGTCTAGATATTAGTCTAATGACTACATGCCTTACAGGGGCTTAGTGCTTGGATACCTCTATAGCAAGAAAAATTAATTACTGCACATGGGTTTTTTTCCTCATTTTCATGTAATACTAATACATTTTTGGAAGAAATCTATTCCCCAAATTGTCATGCTTTGTTTTCAGTCAGTTGTACTCGTGCTTCCTGAGCCCTGCTGGTGAAGCAAGGCTGTAACCACTGTCCTGCCAGGAGCTGACACCCTGGCTAGGCCAAACATGAACTAGAAATGCAACCCACAGCTGTAACTTAAGGCTTACATTGTTTCTATTTACATCCAATAGGATTTCAGCTACAAAATTCTGTGAAGATGACCTATGATTCCTGAAGTCCATTTTTTAAAAGCACTGTCTTCTCATTTGAAGTTGTTCTGCACTCTCATCTCCAAGTCATTCTGCAAAGAGCAGTGAGTGTCTCTGGACATCAAATACTACACATTAATCTGCCATGCACCTCTATAAAGCAAGTCACATTACTCCCCAAGAGATGAGGATGTTTAGCACCTCTGAAGAAGACCTTTTAAATGTGTGACTACATAAAGGCTTAAGGATATTTAGTGCTTTTGACAGTCCCACTAAGCCCTTAATACCCACCCAAATCTGACCTTTATGCTTCCATTTTAAGCACTGAGGTTCGAAAGTTTTGGACTATGAAAGTGGTTTAGTGATAAACTTGAGGACATCTAATGTAACTTATACTTACAAAATAGACTGAATTCCTGGAAGGTTCCCCAAAATATAAAGTATTATGATGAGAAATCACATTTTAATTATCTTCAGGGTTTTATAATCTCAGCTGTACCAGACTCTATTGGCTCATTAGAAAAGGAGTGAGGATTTCAATTTTAAGAAGCAGGTTTTAAGAAAAGGCCCATCCACCTACATTGCATCTCAGATCAATAAAAACCCTACATTTCCACTATGAAGTCACACTGTGCCTGTTAAAAAGATGCAGATAGCAAGAAAAAATGACAATTTAGCAAACACATTTAAGCATTAGCATTTTTGTAAATACGTTTATGGTTATTGCTCTGGATTTGTCTGGAATTTAACAGGCTTTTAATGGCTTCATTTTGGAAATGGTTCTGCCTGAAGGAAAGGCTATGTGTGTATGTTCCTCTGTATTGCTCTCAGCTCATGTACAAAAATTGACAAACAGCATATTGACAGTATCAGCAGAACAGTCATCATTCCCTGGCTGAAATGATGTTGTACCATCCTTACACTTAGTTCTTCCATACAAAGCTTGAATAAACACATCAAAGTTTTATGTCCCCCCTGCTTGAATTCATGCACTGATGGACCTGTAGGAAAGGGAGACTCAAAGTTCTGCTTCAAGCCCCTGTGTAAGCAAATGTAGAAGCACCTGCTCAGCTGAGCCAGTGCAGGAGCAGAACATTCCACATGGCCATGATCCAGACTGGCCGGGTTTCCACAGGTCACAACCCAACATCAGAACTGCACTGCAGGCACAACAGACCTGCAGTGTATCACACAGAGCGTGTCTCAGCCTGCTGCCCTCAAACACCAGCTCACCAATGCTCACAGGTCAACAGCTCACTCAGGCATGGGTAACTTGGAGGCCTGGGAGAGGGCAGGAACAGTTCCAGTTTCTTGGCTAAATGCATAGGCCAACACAGCCAGGTTTTGTGATTAGCCTAATTTTTCAAAACACTACAGCCACTTGGAATCACTCTGTACTGAAATAAAACTATTACTGATCTCAAACAAAGGGTTACAACCTTTTGTTGTAGGCAGAGAAAGACTGGAACATCTGAAAAGGCCAGCATCAAGTCAGTAATAAAAATGAAAAGTTCAATATCCTGTGCCATTTAGCTTTCATTTAAGCTTTTTGAGGTCTTTCCTGGGGCAGCTAGAAACATTCCTTCCACACACAAACAATTAGTCTATTGTTAGGGCTTAGTTTTCCATCTAATATAGTACATTATAATTTAATATATCTGTTACAGTAGCACCTTGATTATTGTACAACTTTAAAGACCAGACATAGTCGCTATTTCATATTATCTGTAAGGTAGTGGTGAATGTGGTTTAGATCCTAAAAGTAAAAAAGACAAAAATGGTTATCTGCTCATGAATAGTGCATTCATTCTAGTCTGAAACCCTTTCTCCTTTTAAAGCGTTCCCAAATTCAAAGCAATTACCCCCACCTCCCATCCTCCTGGCATCCAGTTGGAAAATAAACAGTACTGTGTTAATTGGAACCTGATAGAAATGGTAATTGGTTGGTTGTTTTGTTTTGAGTGTGATAAAACCCTCTAAAAGATGCAACTCGGCATCAGTGAATTTAGGGAATACACTATGTACATTAAATAGAGGTAAGTTGAGTCCAGAGTCATTTTCTTCTTCATTCAACTTCAGAAGTGGTGGGGGGGTGTCTTTAAGCAGCACCATCTGCACTCTGTGCCCTCCTCAGACCAGCCAAGATTCACAGTAAGAAAAGCAACAACAGCCATGGGAAGAATAACTGAGCAACAGTCACACTTGAGATTGTTCTCTGCAAACTCCGTGGGGTCTGCGGGACTGTCCCGTGCTGCCGTGGCCTATTTGTGACATACATGTATCCCTAGGAGTGATGTCAGCCTTCATCCCTGCAGCAGTCAGTGCTTTGTTCAACAAGGCTGGGGGACTGCAATTGCAAGGTGAAGTTCTTCTTTCTTCGTTCAGCAATTAACCAGATTGCTGCTGTGTCTGTCTTTTGATTTAATTTTACAAGCCTCAGAGGGTTTAAAGAGCCGCTGCCTGAAGCACCTGCTTCTGAAATACTCGTGTGTATTTTTGCTTTCCTTTTTTACACTCCTCCATTCTCTGCTGCAGTTCCATGATGCTCTGTGCTCCTGGTTTTCCTGCGTTTTCCCTCAGAGGCAAAATTACAGTGATCCTGACGCAGTTTGGGCACAGCCACAAATAGTCTGTTTGTCCTTCCTCTCCGTGTCTCATAGCTAGAAAAGCATCATTGTGCACACAGTCCCGTTGATTTCAGTGGATGAATCCAGTTCATCCATCGTGTTAGGCAGTCAAAAAAACCCAACGAAAAACTCAAACAAAAGAAATTGTCTAAATCCCAAACAGGCATCTTTGGAATCAGTAGTGCAAAATGTTTGCGGATTTCTTTTCCTTGACCTACTGCAATAATCTCTTAATCTTCAAGTCTTTCCTAAAATAGTGGATCTGTAAATTTAAAACATAAGGACAATGAAAAAAAAAGGCAAATGTAAAGTGTTTTGTTGTTTTTTGTTTGTTTTTTTAAATCACTCTCTTCAGATTCTCACTTATATAAAACCATTATACATCTCTTATAAAAGCTGTAAATTGTTGGAAGATCCAGTTAACCTGGGGTATTCCTCATCTACACCAGGCTTTTGCATGGGTACAGCAAGCAGAGGGTATTCTTTAAATGGAGGATAATTTGAGATTACAATGAGCTTTTATCAGGGCAGCCTCAGCTCTGCAGATTAGTTTTAAATGGAAGAAAGGTCCCTCAAAGGTCACAGTTTAAATGCCTTCACTTCACAAGCTTTGGCTATCAGTGCAGCACTTTAGAAATGAGCTGATAAAATGAGAGGTTACCTTAAGGATTTCCACCTGTCTTTTTCTGTCTGGTTTTCCGGACTTTCACTTTCATAGGAAGCCAGATACAAACCTGGAAAAGGTAAATATGTGTTATTCCAACAACATCAGTAACTCCTCCCATTTCTCTGCATTCTTGTGTGTCCTTACATTGTACCACACAGCAACAGAAACTTTAAAACTTTATGGTCCATCAGGTGGCTGGTAATGAGTAGGACTGATGTTTAGCTCACATGTCTACCTTGGAAAGTTGTAAGGTTAATTTTCATGGAACAGTAAAGGAGTCCAGAGTTAAAATATGTTAGCGTGACCTCCTTTTAACAATATTAAGTAGCTGAATGGTCTCTGGTTTTCCATATAGAGGTCTGGGCCTATTTCCTTCATCACAGCACTGCTACCAAAGAGTTACACAAACACTAAAAAAGACAGACAGAGCTGACAGCTAAACACATAAGTTTTTAAAAATTAAGGATAGTCTCATCATTTAACACAATTTTATCTTCCTCAATCTTTTTAAAGCTTATGGGAACATGGATACACAACGCCCTTGAGGTAAGAGTGAGTTCCAGAAACCAGAGAAAGAATGCAGTGGAAGAAAATAAATGTCCTTTTTTTTTTCCTGCAAATTTTTACGCTGTAGGATGCATTTTATGACACCAAAATGTGTCTAGACTGTAGAGTTTCCCTTGCACAAGCTGGCAGTGCATTAATATCTCACTGTCTTCACAGAATCATGGGCTGTGATTTGTGTTCACACACATTTCCTCATTTGACTGTTTCATGAGGCTTTATTCTTTAATGCTGGAACCATCTCACTACTGAGGTCTGTGCTACAAATCAATTGCCTTTTAATACTCCAGTGCTGGCCCACGGTTCCAGCACGCTGTGACATGCACAGTGCAGCTGCAGTTCACATGCCACTGCTGCATCTCTCCCATATATCCTCCCACCTTTTACTGAGGGCAAGTCCTTCTACTCTGCACTTCCCCTGGGTAAGGGGGGAGGCCTCCTGTGGCTTCTGCAAAGGGCATCTCATGAAAGCAGTATGAATATGAGGAATAGCATGAGACAGAAAATCTGCAAACAATTAGTGGGTTGAGGTCACCCTTTTTCAGTCCAGTAGCCTGAAAACTGTGCTTTTACCCCTGACTTTCCTTTTCTGTCCCTATTGAGCCCAAAGCCAGAACAAATGCCTCCATCCTATCTCCTCTTGATAACACATGACTTTAATCACATTAATTATTCTGTTCCGGCAATTATTCTATTTTGGCAGTCATTCTTCTTAGGGTTTAGGCAGGATTTTAGAAGCGGTATTTTGTGTTCTGAAGTAGTCTGTGAAATAAAAACTGTCTGGTCTGGTTACCTTGGATTAGCACAGAAAACTGCCTATAGAATCAAGAAAAAATAAACCCAACACCAGTTTAGCTTAGGGGAAGGTGTCTATAGAGAATTTGCATGACAATGTACCGAGAGGCAGCTAACAATAGGAAATGACACAGTCTGACATGCTGGATACCAAACTGAAGAGGACAGATGAGTACAAAAAGACAATCAGAGAAATATTTTCAGGGCTTTCATAGCTACAGTTTAAATTAATTACTGGAAAAGGTTTTCTTAAAAATTCTTTTCCGTGGATAACGTGTTTCTTTGTTGGAGAGGAGGAGGTCAGCTGGACACCGTCGCCTTGGGCTGTGTTTACTGAAGAGATGACAGAGCTGGCTTGTGGAAGAGATTAGCTCTGGCTCCATCAATCACAGAATGAGTGGCTAAGGGACAGCTGACATTCACAGCAGTCCATGACGTGCTTGTGTGGCCTCTTTTTGTGACTGCAAAAATAGGGCCACAATGGCAACTTCCCAGACAGAGCCTCATAGAGAGGCTACAGACAAGAGAAAAGCAGCAGCTTTGTGTGCTAGAAGGTTGTATTTGCAAAAACCCATGGACAGACTGGGGATGAACAAGCTGTGTGACAGGAAAGCTAGGAAAGAACTGGGACTGGTCAGTGAGAGAGAACACCAAAGCATGGATCAGGGTGTTAATTAGTAGTGACAAAGAGACACATTTCTAATGATTAGAGATTGTACAGAGTCTTACCATCTTCAGTAAAAATGGGAGCAGTATGCAAGTAGTGGATGATGTTAGGGTCTTGCTCAAAGGGACATTCCACTTGCTTCCATGTTATAAATTCTCCTACTTGCTTAGCCAGTTCCAGAAATTTCTGTAAACATGAAATCATTCCACTCAGATTATCTCACATTCAGTGTTTGTTGGTCTGCACTGAAAATTGCAGGCAAACTGTCTCAGTGCTATCAGAATGGAATAGGTAAAAACATTGTTCAGATCTTACTTCAAAGTTGACGTGTCCATTTGGAAGGCGATTAGCACATCCTTCATTCAAAAAATAAATGTCTTTGATCAATAGGCTGAAGAAGGGGATCACAATCTGCGAAGAGAAATGACATAACTATTATCTTTCCAGTTCAGTATTTTCTCTGCATGAAAGAACAACTCAATTGGGAGAGAGGAGAATAAAGAAATATTAACTTTTCAGTGTGCTATGCACTTAAAAAGCAGCACAATAACAGGCAGGCAAAAGGGCAGTAGTGTATAGAGAGACCTTCAGCCATCAGGAGAATGTATGCTGAGATGAAAGTGAATGAACACAACGTTCACTGAGCACAATGACATGACTAAGAAAATGCTAACAATCCAGTTTATTATCAACAGCATCACTGCCTGATGACAAGATCAGACAGCAAAGAGCAAAATAACATTTCACAACTCTTCCCTTTTCTGTTGTGTCTTTGTAAGCAAAGATGCTGAATGCACAAACCAAGCAATTTAAAGACAGCTGGGAATCAAAGAATCAGTACTGTCCCTGAGAGGAAAGGCAGAATAAAATTTCATGACCAAGGACTTGTCTACAAACAGTTAATGGGAAGCTGTTTCATGTTCAACAGCTCCATGCATGGCTACCTCTCGAGGCATGTAATTTCCTTCCTGGTGCCTGATTAGTACAACCTGCTTCTCCAAATTAACCCACAGACAGTAGGATTGAAAATATTAAGCTGGTTGACAGGAAACTGCCAACAGTAGCCAGAGAGACCATTGTAGTGCTCAAAATTAGCCCTGGCCATCATCCAGGGCAGAGTGGCATATGCAGTGATCCAAGCCTTCCCCCTAACCAACCAGAGGTGGGTCATAATTTGCTATAAAAGAAGTCTAAGTAAGACTCTTGAAATTAATGGAATTTCAACAGGGATAAATTTGATGCCAGATGTTGTACAGCAGAACACAGTAACAATGCTCCTTAAGTGAATCCCCAGCATTCCAGCAGAGATCCAGAGTGAAGCAGAGTCATTCCAGGTCCTCTTGTGAGACAATTCAAAGAAAAAAGAAAGGTAAGACAAAGGGCCAGTCCATGACAAGGCTGACTCCCAGGGCTCTGGGGTTTGATAGTCAAATCTCAGTCTCTCCCCACCTCTCCAGCAGTGACACGCAACAGAAAAAGGCTGCTTGGAGGGTTTGAGCTGTAAGGTCAGCAGCCTCTGAAAGCATTTTCCTGAGGCAGCAACACCTGTCTTTTAAGCCACCAAGTATAAACTTAATCACCATGAACATGAAGGAAAGCACAGTGCATGGCAGTGTCCAAATGCTTCCACTGGTCTACTTGTATATTAACTGAACTGTAGCTTGTTATCAGCACCAAAGCTAAAGTGCCTTCATGGCAAATAAGACCAGCCAAGGCAGCAATCCTTTAGTTAAGTATTTAATGTTGCACTGTTATTCCATCTCATGCTGTACATCAGCTGTAATGGGATATGAAATGGACCTAGAACAGGATTGGCAGCTGTTATTTTCCAGTTTACAGCCTTCACGTTGCTAGGAGTGCAAACGAGTCACAGACATGAAAACACTCACTGAGGCAAGGAGTCCACAAGCCACTACCAACACGTGCTGTGAAAATGGAAGCCAACTTCTGCTCCAGCTAAAATACCACATCCAGTAAACAGCTAAAGATCTGCATCTCTGCTGGCTTTTTTATGGCACAGATAAACTCTGTAATGCCACTGCAGTACCCATAAAAAAGCCTGGACTGACACTCCAAGAGCCACTGGCATTATCCTGATAAAATTCAGAATGAAAACAAAGCACATCCTATCCCCCTGAAATGCTGAGCCCTCCTATCAGGGTCAGGTGGAACAATTTCTAGGCAAATTGAGGTAAGTGTGTTTCAGGACTCATTTTCACAATATTCAAACTAAATCAACAAACCTACAGTAAACAATATAATTCAGTCTGTGATTTATTTTCTACCAAAAATGGTGATGACCACTGTAACCACTGTGGATAGATAGAGAGCTGGAGCCAGACACTGATCCACAGCTAGAAATGACTGCCAAGTTCTGTCTACATATTTTTTTTGCAGGCAGATGCGAGTTTGTCCTGCCCTGCTCCACACTGCCTGGGAGCAAGGTCACCACCATTAGTGGTACTGAACAGGAGTGAAAAGCCTTGCTGAGAGGGAAGGTACATGAATGTGGGCTCAATGCCATGCTAATACAGCTACAAAGCCACGAGTCAGCTGAGAACATGGCAGAGCTCGTTCTCATCTGCATCCAAAAGGTGCCAAAGGCATACTCGAGGATACCAGTTCTTTACACATTTTCATGGGATTTCTGTCTTTGGGTCACCATTTATTTCCCCACTAAAAATGTATTATCCAGTATGTTTTGCTTTCCAAATTTATGTAGGAAAACCAACAAAAGTGGTTTGGCTTCAATCCAGGCACTTTACTAGCATAAAATCTGGGTTAGTGCCAGAAACTCATATTTCTCTCTGTTTTGATCCCCTCGCCCCGTGCCATCCAACCCACCCACATGATGAAGCACAACTGCCTCCTGCAGAAAGAAGGAAGTTAATGAGATCCAACATGTTCTTCCTCCACAGCATCAGACAGCAACAACACATGGCACTGCACTGTACATACTCCCAACATTTCAAAGCCAGGGACAAGTCATTAGCACAGTGCAGGGTTTCCCTGTGGAATGACTTAATTTTAGAGGTGTCACAGGTCGTTTGACTGCATATACAAAACCAGACTTAGTTACTAATGAGTAACACCCCTCTGCAAGCACAGTTCAGTTTGAAGATAAAAATTTTCTTCAGAGTGAGCTTTGCTATGTGTTTGCCAAGAAGCAACATAACATTTTCTATCAAAAAAGCGATCGTGTTCTTTCAATTTTCTTCAAGCTCATTAAAACAAATAAGTCTTGCTTATAAAAAGAAACAATATTTCTTAATCCTACAGCAAGCATTACATGATCTGCTTTATCTGACACTGTAAAATACTGTTTGAATAGCTACCAAATCATATCCTGGAGCATGTTCTTGAACTAATATTCAGAAAACAGAATATGGCTTTTTCAGATGTAAAGTAGATTCCTTTTGATCTAATAACCTCTCTGCCCTCAGTATTAACCAGCTAGGGGTAGAAATATGACAGAGATTGCTGACTTCACAGGAAATTAAGTCAAACTCTAAAGAATTGGTTTGAATATCTATCATGGTCACAGAAGAACTAAACTGCAAAAGCACCTCAGACTGACAGATCCTCACTGCAGTACATGAGAGTTAAAAGAATTTCTTTGCCAGTCCCAAACATCCAAAGCCATCATCCCTCCTTTGCACAGAGAAGTGCTTTTCAGAACAACTCAGTGTACTCCCAGTGCAGCTGAGTCAGCCTGCCACCAGATGCTGATCTCATTTCACTGTAAATGCTGGGACATTCCATTAGCTTCAGCAGATTTACATCAAATTTACAAGTGTGTGAGATTAGCATCTGGTCTGGCTCCTCTAGTGAATGAATACTAAATTCCATATTATTCTTGTTCCTGCAGTATCTACTTTACCTTTGCCATGCCCTGTGCAGAGATTACCCATTTCTGACTATGGGCAATTGTAGTGTTAAATAAAAACCCTCTTCCATAAAACAAAAAAAATAGAGAATTGAGTGGAGAAATAAGAAAATTAGCAAGAAACACACTGGGGCACAAAACAGGAGGATCCTGCACTCCAACATCTTGTCAGTCTGATTTTTGCAGCATCAGTGACATGTCAGAAAGCTCCGTATCTGCCCTGAACACTTGATGAAACACTTCAATTCTTGCTCACTGAGATGGCAGCAACGACCAAACGAAATGAAAATTCACAAGGACAGAATATCACTCCAAATTTGCTGCAATGGATTCAGACTAGACTCCTTTGCAGTGCTTGTGGTAAGTCATCTTTCCCTAATGTAACTGGAGAACCACCTCATCTCCAGTGCTGTGCCCTCTCTCTCCATCTCACATCACACTCTGCACAATAGGGGCTTGTCTGCCAGAGCCTCAGAGCACGGTTGTACCAAAGCACAGTTCCACCTGGGCCTGCCAGGCTGATGCTGCATACCAAAATGAAAGTCATTTTTAGGCTGGAATACCTGTTCCATCAGGTTTATCAACCTAAACAATGTGAATTTCCCAGGGATGTAGAGATGTTTGCAACAACATCCTCCACACTGTGTGTCCTGTCCTCTCCAGCCCCCCGGTGTCTGAGAGCAAGTCCACAAAGCCCTTGGACCCACTTCAGACTCTTTCAGCCACAGATTTACATTTCCAGTTGCATTCAGCAGCGCACAAGCCTCGCACTGGTGACCCATGGAAGGGAGGAGAACATCTGCATCAAGCCTTTGAGCCACTGGCTCCCAGCAGCAATGCACTGCACCTCTGTGGAGATGGATGAGATGTGGTCACACCCACCTTCTCCCTGTTGCTGTGTGCTGTCAGGGACCTGTGGGCAGCCCCCCGCAGCGCTGTTCGGTAGTTGTAGAAGTTACCAGTGGGGTCCATCTGGTGCTGGATGCACAAAAGAAGACACTGTTGGTTAGAAGGCAACCCGGGTCCTCCAAAAACAACTTTACACTCAGTTGTAGCAAACCCTGAGCAGAGCTTAGCCTACATCTTGAAAAGGTACGTCTTCAGAATCCACACACCCGCAGAACTCCACGCACCAAAGACACAGTGAGAGGTTACAGCCCATGGCTGTTCACACCTTTGATTTTTCTACTAACAGCTTACTGAGCTTTTATGTGAAAGAATAAGGACTACACACTTTATATCTGCCAAAGAATCTTCAATACAAAAAAACCAACCTTGGGCCATTGTTCACTCAACATCCAAGGTACAGACTCGGAACTTTACATTCAGCATCAATGGAAGCACTATGGCATATATGCTCGTATTTCTATTTTTTTTTATTTCTCCTATTTATTTGAGTGTCTGAATCCCCTCTACATATCAGCAGCTTCACACCTTCCTCACTGCACCTGGGAAATTTCAGCTTAGAATCTGGCCCTCTGCCTGTCAAACGTGTCTTCAAACATCTCATACCTGGCTAATAATGTGAAAATTCCCAAACAAAAAAATCCAGAATATAATTCAAGCAGTACATCAGCACCTTTCTTTAATTTTTCTTTTCTTTACCTCGAGAATGAAAAATTTGGCTGTTTTCACTTTTGACCAAGTCTTCTTTAGCCTGGAAACTGGGCTCATGTTCATTCCAGCTATGAGTGAGAGAGAAAAAAAGAGAGCCACGGATAAGAATTGGGTTTCCTTTTTCATCTGCGACAGCTGATGGAGAGACCTGGTTAGAAGCTGTACTTACAAATGATTGCCATCAGCGAATTAAAATTCCCTATGTTAAAGCACTCTCGGGCAACATCAATGAAGAATTCAATGACTTGTGCTCGCTGTTTCTTTTTTGCAGGCTGTAAATTAAAATAAATGAATATCTGTAATAAGCAGAGGCAGAACTGGAGGCCATCCTAGGCATTTGTACCATGTACAGCATGGTTCCATGCACAGTTTGGACCATCTGCTATTAGTCACTGTCCCTAATTCCGTTCCAGCAATCCAGTGGATGCTGGTGACTGGCAGCCTCCAACATCAAAGCTCTCATGGCAGTGACACAGAAGAAACCCACAGCAATCCCCAGGCTGGCCTCAGTGACTGTTCAGTGCTGGAACAGGCAGCCCAAGCAGGGCCTCAGCTCCCTGCTGGCCTCTCTCCAGTCACTGGGCACATCAGCACAGACTTTCCTAAGGGCAGGATTTCACACCCATATAACAGCAGCATCCTTGTCCCAGAAAGAGTTTGTTTCACTGCATTAATCCCTTTCCCCTCTTCTGTCCCTTGCAGCAATACAGTCAGGCCAAACGGTAGTGTGCATTTTAAATACACATTTTAATTGGACTGGAATCACCCTCCCTTTCCCAAAGATGATCTTCAGGTGGTAATTCTTATGTGTCATGGGCTATCCAGGCTCTTTAAACTATTATTATTCATCCCTTTCACACCCTTTTCAAAGGGGAAAACATTAATTGCATTTCGACGGGGCCAAATTAAACAAACTAAAACCATGACCAAGTTAAGAAACAACAGTCACAGCTACAGTAGTGGGCAATGGGACAAAGAGCCATGCAGTGGGAATTTACACACACAACAGAGCTTTAGGATGACAGGTAACACATACAGCTCCACCAGAATCTTTTCCGGCAGAAATCTCACAGGATAATTCGAGGCATTTTTTCTTCTCTTTTTCCCTGCAGGGTTCATTATTCCACACTGTGCTCCTACTACATCAAGAGAACAGTGCATCCCTCGTGTGCTGCCGGCTCTGCTTTGCAATACATTTGTCATTTATCAGGTCGCTTCTGCAAGTGCAGTATCACTAAAACTTCCCATCAGATGCTTTGCTGGGTCATAAGAAGTAAATCCCCAGGTTTGCTTATTAATGTAAGATCTCAGAGTGGTACCTCAGGCGTGTGGTAAAACACGCCACATACTTTTGACTTACCATGCAAATTTCTGTTGCTACCAGATAGCAGAGCCTGTTGAACCATTTCACATAGGCCTCAAGGTTACTCGTCTTCTTCTGTTCACTGAAACAAGTCTGGGGGGTGAAAAAAAAGCACAGAAAGATCTAACTGTGTTCCAGGTAGCTGGCTGATCACTAAGATAAATGCTGCACAAAGGTGATGATGACTGGCCACATCTCTCTCATGCACGTGGTAGACTGTGCACTGAGGGCCCCTTTTAAAAGTCCCTAGGTGGGTGGGTGGGTGGCAGAGGGGGGTCCAGCTGAGTGTGTCACACTGCTGGTGTTTTCTGTACCATTCACACTGGGGTACAGAAAACAGCCCGTTTTGCCTGCAGCAAGTGTTCACTGACACTGGCTGCACTGACCCTTGCTCACTGGGATATGATCAGCTGGGGCATTGCAGGCTTCTGACAGCAACAAGAATATGCAGACAAAATAAGACAGGCACAGCCTTCCACAGCATGCCCAGTCTGTGGCCTTGGTTCTGGGACTCCCTTCAGTAAATGCAATCACCCACAGCCCTTCTCTGGAGGGAAGAGACTGGAATTTAGTGAAGTGTACAAGAGATAAGCAAGAGAAAATACAGTTCTAGTTGGTTCTTTATGAAAAAACACCAAACTATTTCCCTGATTGAGTTTTCAGGAAAACAGGCTCTTAGTGAGCTCCTTGAACAGGTGGCTGCACTTGAACAGGTCACTTCAGAGATAAGAGCCATTACAGGAAGCACATTTTTCACTTACTTATATACAACTGAACATAAATTCTCATAACTGATACAGGCTGTGGGAGCAGATACTTGGCTGAACTCTTCCAGTTTCTTTGTCATCAACAGATAATTTGAATTCAGAGGAGTGATAGGGCAGCTTGCACAGCCTGAAGATGTTGCTTGGGATTATAAGAATTCAAGTCCTTTTCCCAGCCCTAAGTTGTTAGACAGTCCATGTAGGACACACAGCTCTCTGGAGTTCACAAGATTTGTTTGAACATTCATTAACATCCACTAGAGGGTACCAGAGAATACTGATTTTTTTTGTTTTATTAGGATGATCATTTCCCAGCACTACTATAAACACATGTCATTAAGAAGAAAATCACAATGCATAAGCACAGATCCATTAATGTCAATGGGATCACTCATATTATGTCAGGCAAACAAATGACTAAGAACCCCTTCAATAATGAGGCTTAATTGGATTCCCAAGGTAATTCCAAGTAAGAAAATATTCACCTGTGATTCTGTTTACAGGCGTGTTTAGAAACAGAAATCACAGTTACCATGCTATGGAGGAGCAAAGCTTAACAAAGCTGGAATTCTGAGGTACTTTATGAATACACTACATATACAGTAACAGTGTATTTTAAAAGCATCTCAAAAGTAAATGTCAGCAAGCAGCATGCAAATACCATAAAACCCAAAGGAAACCCAAATCAGCCCCAGTCTACGCACAGCAGCTGCTTTTCACGAGCTCTGTTTCTTATTCCCTGTTACAGCAAAAAATACACAAAACCCCATTTTTGTTCCAAATATGGTATTTCCATCTCAGCACTGTTGTCCTGTGCCAGGGTGTAAGGACCACAGATAATAACACAAAACTTGTGAAAAATGTGCAGCAGTTAAAGTTGAGACAGACTGCTTTTTAAAGGTTAAGCTTTATAAATGGCAGCAATATTTAGCACCTCCCAAGCATCTTCCATCTGCAACTCAGAATGCTTGATAAACATTCATAAGTGAAGCCTTTTGAAACCCTCGCACAAGAAAGATGTTTAATATGATCTTCAGCTGGAGGGAATTCAGACCTGAGCCAACTCCCTGTGCTCAACAGGGGTGTTCTTCACAGGTCAGGGAAAATGTGACTCCACGTAGAGGGTTTGTGCTGCTACACAGGGCAAAGGAGCTGGGGAAGGGTCTGGAGCACAAATCTGATGAGGAGTGGCTGAGGGAGCTGGGGGGGGGCTCAGCCTGGAGAAAAGGAGGCTCAGGGGGGACCTTCTTGCTCTCTAAGACTTCCTGGAAGGAGGTTACAGTGCAAGCGAGGGGTTCCTTCCTAAAGAATGTGACCAGTGCTCAGAATATCTGGAAATGAATCTCTGTCATTTCCCTCACCCTGAAACCAACTGCAGAATCTCTGTGGCTCTAAGAAGAAGAATGCTGCACTTCTCATCCATCCATCCATCCATCCATCATCTTTTCACCATTACAAGCTTTGTGCAGCACTACAAACACATGTTCGGCATCCAGTGAGGAAATTCTGCCACTGATGTATGATCTCAGTGGGAGCCCACATGCAGTTCAGGGGAAGAATTTTCCACCCTCTTTCTTTTCAGACAATATGTGAAATCTCTGACTCTCCCTCTCCAGCTAGGAAGTCTCTTTCCTCATTGAGGCACTCACTGAAATGCTGCTTCAGACCCCAGTGGAATCAGTGGAAAGACTCCAAGTGGCTTTCACAGCCTTTGGATGAAGCCCTGGTCAGGCACTCCACTCCCTGTGGTGCTTTGGGTTAACAGCTGTTGTGTGGAGAGAGAGGAGTACGTTGATTCACGATGCACTGACTCATTACTGTGGTGTCTGGGCACACACTCTGGGCATTACATCACATCCCGAGCCTCTAAGCCTTCAACAGAGGGAACAGACATTCCCTGGATGTGTAAAGCCACAAACCATCCATCCCAGTCAAAGCAGGTTGGGAGGAACAAGCCAGAAAACAGAACATCAAGGTGCTGGCCAGCCTTTTACTCTCACCAGGAAGGAATGGCAATGACCTGCCAGGGCAAGCTCTGCCAACAGGTCCCATCCTTGATGGGAGGACACAGGTCACCACTTGGCCTGGCCTCGGTCAGCACGTGCCTCAGGCCCTGCTCTTGGGGACCTCATCACACCAGTTCACCTGGGCAAACATCACAGGAGACACTTTGCATGCAGAGAAACCATACCTTGGTGCCATCCAGAGGGTCTTTATGTACAAATGCCTGCACAAACTCCTCGGGTCCAATGTGACTTAACCTTTCCTGTTG
Source organism: Manacus candei (assembly GCF_025592945.1). NCBI lineage: Eukaryota > Metazoa > Chordata > Aves > Passeriformes > Pipridae > Manacus > Manacus candei. The sequence continues at coordinate 14,191,045 of NW_026138085.1, read as the reverse complement.
GGGGGGAAGAGAGAGGGAAAAAATCAGAAAGCACCCCAGAATCTCCTATTTTCCTTGCTAAGGCATTGCCATTATCTGTCACCTCTGAATAGTGTTAACTGAGCTGGTAGACAGCCAACCAACACTACACATTAAAATTCATAAGAACAATTAGAACTATTTCAGCAGAAAGAAGAAAATGAGCATAAATATGTCTCATTACTGACAAGCCACAGTAAGAGTCCCCTCCACTGTGCTGGATGCACAGGGCTCTATCTGGGAGCCAGCAAATCTCAGTTCTGTGCTTGATGCTGCCTCAGACCTGCTATGGTCCAGCAAATAACTGTTTTAAATAAGCAGCAAATAATTCTTACTAACAACTAAGCATCAGACAGTTTCAGTGCAGAGTACTTGGTGTATCACATGTAGTAATGAAAAAGAAGGCAGAGAGCATTGGTTACAGTACAGTGGAATGAAAACCTCTAACTGCATCTGTTTTAAAAAGGCAGTGATGCCTCAGTTACAGGGAATCTCCCCTTGGAAGACAACTGTACTATGGAGGAAAAAAACATAAAAGCAAGAAAAAGACTCCAGGCAAAAGGAATTCTACTCTCTGGCTTAAGTTACATAAAGCAAAGAGAGCCAAGCCTGCATGTTCTGAAAACTAACCTAGGTGAGATGATCCTATATTTGGGATTTCTGAACCATTCCACTTCTTGACAATAGAATATCAACTACCTTCAGAATTCCCAAGGCTAATTTCATGATATTCACTCCAATCCACAATCCATTTCATGGTTTGTTTTTCCAGCCTTCCTTTCAAGGATGAACAGTGTCCACAGGACAGGCAGCAGGGAGTCATCAGAGCAACAGGAGATCTGCAGAGGGCAGCAATGTTTTACATTCTCCTGTGCACATCCAGGAGGTCTGCAGGGAGGACCTGACCCTGGGAGAAGGGTGTGCAACACAACAGGCTGTCCAGTGTTTTGGCACTGCAACTGGAGTGATTACCAACAAGAGCCTGTTTGGGAGAGGACTGCAGCCCAACGGGGGGAACAGCAGGACTTCCTGTGGGTGGTATCTGCACACCCAAAGGGAAGAATGAAAACCATATCAGACAACTCAGATACTTTGTGTATCAAGAGGAATGGATTTGAACTGCTAAAATTCCTTCCAAATTGACAGAAGGGTTAATGACCAGCCATTTCAACAGCACCTGCAGGTTGTGGGGCTCTGAGCACCTTATAGAAGTGACCTTCCTGGGACTTGATCTTCCTGGGACTGTGATTCACATTTCACAAACAAGCAAGCTGAAGTGCAGTGACCCTCCCCAACACGCACAGGAACACTGATTTACAGTTTTCTTCCCAAGCATCCCTTAACCTGTCAAACCCTGCCTCCTGCTGCAGTGCTGATACAGCATGGGATGTGCTGCAGCAGTGCAGACATTTTTTAGTTATGTCTGGAATACTTAGCAGCTGATGGCTTAAAATAATACCTCTGGCTGCAGAAGTTGGGAACCATTCCCACTTACCAGCTCCACATGTGTCAGCTGCTGAGCCAGAGTGTAGGGGTCACTGCAGACACTCAGGATTTCTCTCTGAATTGATGGGGGTTTAGTTTTAAAGGCAACCAGCTTGTCAGAGACAGCAGCACTGATCTTGACAATCCCTTCTTGCCCATGGCTGAGGGTGGCAAGCTTCTGATTCAGGGTTTGCAAAAGCTGATTCATCTTTTTCCAGTAGGCCTGGAGAGACAGGGAGAGAAAGAAACATAAGCCACTTAGAAAATTTGACAAAGGAGTGTTTTTGTGCTGAATTTTCCCTTCTGCAAGATACTCCTAAGCCAGCAACAGGTCACCATTTTATTTCCAACAAGCCTATTTCAGAATAACCAGTTGGCTTAATTACAGTTCTCTGCTCTGGACCACAGAAAGAGACTGCAGTCAAGAGAAGAGGCAGGCAGGACTGGTGGGTTGGGCTGGCACTGATACTCCCATATTCCTGCCAACATCAGGGTCAGAGGAGAGGGAATGCTACAACATGAGTTACTGCAGCTTTCCGGAGCACAGCAGCATTCAGTACCTGTCCTTTATACCAGCTACGTGTTGGCTGAGAACTCTACCTGTTAATGGTGCCTTGTCAACTCTTATTTATTAGGAGTAAGAAATGTTTCTAACACTATTCTCTCCATCCTTTTGAGCTGAATGCAGCAGGAGCATGCTGCTGCTGCTGCTGCTTGCTACCCAGGTGGAGTGGTTGGAGCACTGTGTAGCTTGGAGTATTTAACATCCAAAATGTTAATTGCTACTGAAGGAAGCTCATACTGTATTCTGAGCACAGCCATGTGCTCAGCAGGATGATCATTACTAAGGTGCCCAGGTTGTTCTCAGAGCTGGAGCAGCTCCTTACAGACAATGAGTGGAGCTGCTGGCCATGGAGGATGGGCAGAAAGAAATTACTGCAGCTCTTCATGACTGACAGGTGCAGACATCACAGCACTGAGATAACAGAGAGAACAGGTAGATGGGCTCTAAAGACAAGGATTGATTGGAAATGCCCTTGGCAAAAGCCATACATGCAGGATGAAGTATATCCTGCTGAGGAATATGGTCCTATGGGTTTTCCCAGCCAGAGAAATGAGCACTGGGCATGGGTGCTTGCCCAATTTCAAAGAGCATGGTCACTTGGGAGAACAGTTTACAGGCTGCTGACTACCAGCAACTCTTCTGGCACAAAGACACACAGTGGAGAGATCCCCTGGCTGCTCATGAGTGGAATAACTCCTCGCTCCCCATCCAAACAAGATTTGATAATGACAAGTTGTCAGTAACATCAGTTTGTCATCTGTCAGTGAGGAACCTGGGCTGGCAAGGAACCAGAAGGTTTCACATTGCTGAGGACCCTCTCCTTCCACTAAAGGAAGACATCCTCTTCAGCTGGCCCAGAACGTGGGCCAGATAAGCAGGATGCAGACAGGTTTTTTTTTTTTTTGAAAAATAAAGCTGTTAAGTCTGAAATGAAGCAAGCATCTAGAAGGCAAGAGGACTTGTCTTGGAGAATGACAACACAGAATGTATTTGGAAGCAAATCACACAGGAAGAGTGAAAATTGAGTGAGGAAAATAAAAGCCCACCCTCATTTTTTATCTGTTATGGATGTGTATTAGCTCCAAGCAAAAGAGACTACAGGCCTTCTTCATGTAATTCCTCATGCAAACAGGTGGCCACACTTTTGATTTACAAAGACTGTTCCGGACTCAAACTACTGACCACCATCTAAATATTTCTCTGTTTTACATCCAGGTGTGTTTGCAAATCTGCTTATGAACACAATGTTATTTTTTAGTGAAAACTCAAATAGTGACATATTTGGTTTTTTGTGAACAAATTTTGTAAACAGGGAAATTAATTGGGGAGGGGGGGTGGGCAGGCACAGCACTGAAATCCAAGTTTTCTAATAAATATAAAACATCTGGCTAAAAGGCTTAGCTGGAAACCCAGTTATCTTTCTAAAAGGAATTTGGATGAGAAATCTTGGACCAGTCATGTCTGTGCAGCATCAAATTCTTCACTGTTTGGATGAAAAGCCAAAAAGCAGCACAAAATTGCTTGGAAGACATGTATATTAGCCAGTCTTTCAATAGATCCTTATCAAGAGATCTAGTTTCACTTGGTTTTGTAGAGAATATGGCACAAAAAACAGATATAGACAACAGTAATCAAAGACTCAGGTAAGCCAATCACTTAATAAAGAATGAAATGAGAGAGACACTTAAGGGACACAAAAAATTCCACAGAAATTAGACCTCTTGAAGATACAAGTGGTTGGGTGCACCCTTGCCCAGAAAGCTTTTCTGTGTGCATTGGAGGAAAAATTACAAAAAAAAAAAAAATTAAAAAAAAAAAAATCCTGCTTTTGCCCTTGTAAAAGCATTTCCTGCCTTCTTTAAACCACATTCACTAAGTGAAAACAACATTGTTCATTACCTTCAATGTGTTGGTAATTATCTTGCCACAAAGTGACCCCCCACTGTACAGGGGCTGCATGCTGGACTCCATCAACCAATTTCACTTCACTGCCACATTAACAGTCAAAAGAAGCAACTACTGTTTAATATTTAAAGAAAATGTTTCGTTCTTAACTAGGAAAGTTCCTCTGAAGACAGCAGGCCTCAGCAGGTGGTTTAGGAGCTCAAATTTTAATTAAAATTTCTAGCTCTAAATGCAAATCACAGCACTTACTCAGAAATGCTTCTCAGCATGGACACCTTTCTAAGCACATCACAGAGCCTTCAGAAAGTGGACTCTACAAAGGACAGGAGCACACACTGCAGGGGAAAATCCTGCACTGACCTACATGGACTGCATGACATCACAAATCTTTCAGTCTTTATTTTCTGTGGTTCACAACAGGAACAACTTTCTTCCGAACAACTAACGGGCACCACCACTCTTCTGTGCTGTCCCTTAAAAAAGGAAATTTGCATGGTAGGATATGAGCTGTTTCTTAAATTAATTATTGATTTTGCTCAGGCATAATCACTTGCAATCACAGTGCCTGGTAATATCTGAAAAACAATGATTTGAGACTAATGTAGTCGAGGGCTCCCAGGGCACCCACAAGCATTGGTACACAGCCATGCACTCTCCAGAGCAAAGGTGTGCAGTGCTTGCTCAGGTTAGACAAATAAAACTATTGTTTTGTATGCAGAAAGTTGATTTACTGTATTTATGGCTCTTCACCAGGGCAACTACTGCTTTTAAAGAGCACACACAAAGCCCCTCTTCTTTGCCCTTTGGCTGGTTCCGTCTTCCCAGTGGACATGATGTTGGTGGGTCTGTATGGGTTTCTCTCACTGATGCTGAAGGGCTGGAAGGCACCTTTTGTGGTGGTTGGCAGGAGCAAATCCATTGCCTCTTCCCCTAGAGGGAGTTTCACTACTCTAGTTAATGGAACTGAAGCCACCTGGGCTCTTTTCTGAGTTTATTTTTGTTCCCTTCACCTCCATCACTGTGTCACACAGCTTCCCCTTCCCACCCCTTCTCTCCCACGGGCTGGCCAGCCCAGCCAGTGGATCCAGGCCAGCCTACAGCTCCCTGAAAGTGCCAGACATGATGCCAGCCCAGCCCAAGGGCAGCTGTTCCCATTTCTGACATATTTCATGTGCGTAGGAGGGCCCAATTTCATTTCTGTTGTGCTGCAGCCCTGCTGATTCCTTCTCTCCTCTCTCAGCCTCATGGGTATGTTCTTGTTGTTCTACTGAACTGCAGCCCTCTGTGGCTTGAGGCCAGGCCTTCATGTAGCCAATGGAACTGAATTCTTCCACATCCCATGGTTAACCTAGAAGTAATTAGAGACTCTCTGTGTACTATTTGCTTATTATTTTCGTGGACTTTGTGGTCTTTTTAATGTTTCTGAACTAATTTATGGGGTTCACCCACCTGAATTTGCAAGCACGTCTCCCAGAGACTCCATTCACTGTGACTTACTCTGCCACACACACAGCTCATGTTTGAACACTGAGACCATACAGACATCTACCCTGAGCTGCTGCTCAGCAGGCCACACACTGCTGTCTTCTGCCACCTTCATGCTCCCAGAGAAGCTACATGTTCATTAATATTTGCATTCTCTTCAAACACAAGAACTTAAACCTAGAGAAGCTGTGGATGCCCCATCCCTGGAAGTGTTCAAGGCCAGGCTGGATGGGGCTCTGAGCAACCTGGTCTAGTGGAAGGTGTCCCCACCCATGGCAGGGGTATTTAAGGTCCCTTTGAACCCGAGCCATCCTGTGATTCTGTGATTCTAACCTGGGAGATCACAGCTCTGTTGCTATTTGAACTGTCACCAGCACATTCAGTCTATGCTATGCCTTCATATATTCCTTCTGTAAAATGGGAATATTGTTATCCTACAATTCGATGTGCAGTAGATAAATTCCACTGATCGCTCTGATGTGTCCCCATGTCACTGCCAAGGAGTACCCAAAGTGAGAGATGTGGCTTTCAGGGAAGCTACTGCAGGTTTTTCCCATTGTAGGAGAATAAGACTGTGAGAGTATCTGGGAAGAGGCATGGAACAGAATGTGGCAAAAGGAGGGAACCAAGTGGAAAAATGAACTTAAAATCTTAACACAACATCCAAGATCAGGCATCCTCACCTCATCACACGGGGCTATCCTGTGAATCATGTCTTTCAGATGGCCAATCATCCGCTCTTCCTGAAAGTCATACGGGAATGTCTCTGTCCACTCCGTCAGCAGCTGTAAGATTTTGGGTCCAAATTTTCTGATTCGAGCCTGAAATGGAAACCATTGAATGATGGACAGGGATTGAAATGTGTTTACTCCTTAAAATCTCCCAGCAAATACGTGTGTCACTGAACGTGGGGCCAGATTTTCAAAGAAGGCATTTATGGTTGCACCTGCAAAATCTGCCACATGCATACAAACAGTGGGGTGCACAAATTATACACTTGGGCATGCAAAATACACCAGCACTTAGATGCATGCACAACTGTCTGTTTTACATGCAGATTTAAGTATTCTGCACATGCAATTGTCTGGTTTATGGCTGGGTAGACATTTTGTTGGGTAGACATTTTGTTGGTGCAACCTTTATACCTTTTTCAAAAACGTCTGGCCTTTTTAATGATTTGAACCATTTGTTCCCTTTCGTACTTTCAACCCTGCTACATTTTCATCCTTCTCTGAAAAATTGATTGGAATGAATTTCTTTACCAACCAAGAGGTTTTTTTTTGCTTCTTTGCTTTCTGGCTGTATGAAAAAACTACTTAGTGACCAGTGGCAGATGTAAGATGAAGAAAAGACCGACAAAACAGCAGCACTTTAGTAACTTGACCTGGGCTACTGATAATGTTGCTCTCTTCCCATATGAGCTCAAGGTCATGATAGGACAAGGACACTCAGTCATATAACACACAGCTGATATCCACTTTACTTTTGATGTAGATTTATCAGAGGATGCAGCAGTGGGAATAGTCAGGATGATATGGGGCAAGGAGGGAAATGTGGGGAATAGCACAGTTGGTGCATTAGTGTTATCTCAAAAGATGGCCAGCACAGCTGCTCCCAAAGCTTTCATCCTCTGTTATCCAAGAACATGTGAAAAGAAAATTGTGTTAAACAACAAACTGCATTTTTATTTACAGAAAACAAGACTGAAACAAACAGCCTTCTTCTGTATCCTATGTACTGCAGCTAAAGTGTACCCTGTAATCAGGAAAAATTATACTCTTAAGCTCCCCAGCTCTTTGTTTTTCAACCAAGGTGGTTAAAATGCATATTTCAGCTTTCCACCAACAACAGGTTTCAATGAACCACATCTCTAAAAATAACTGCTGTCAGCTAGCATTAAGCTCAGGCTCAAAGACCAGCAGGTGGCTGCTAAAGGGAAAGCTTTATTGAGAACTACAAAGGTCTGGGGAGACATTTGCTCCAGCTGTGTAAACTGTATTTCCAATCGATGGAGGGGACTTTGTGCAAGTCACAGGACACTGAGGATGGGAGGTCTCTTGTGTGCAAAGTTTCAAAGTGGGCCCCACTCTCAGGAACACAAAATCAGTTGTGTCCCACCCACCCTGTGTTACTACAAAACACAGATTCACTCCAGGCAGATAAGAGATCTTTGTCATAAGATAGCTTTTCTAATTTCTTGAAAGTGTAATGAGCAGCAAAACTGTGCAACGCTCACATTTTAATCCTCCTAAACTTGTATCTGTCATAGAATTAGAGAGCAGAACCTATCACAGCTTATAAAACCTGTTTTGCTTGGTGCACTTCACAAAAATATTTCTATTAACAAAGAGCGTACGGGCAATCCAAGTCTCAGATTGCTGAGTAGTCTGGTGAATGGCTCTCCACAGTGAAGGCAGAGCTCCTGTTACTCATGCAACCAGGTGCCTGTGCAAAAACAAGCACAGGTGTTCAGATGTTGGTGACTCAGTATTTGATGCCAAAACCACTGTTTCAAAGCTGGAAAGGCTGATCCTGAGAATCATTTCAGAATCCTGGGGGTTCTGGAAAGTTGCAACTAATGCATGTTCTTTCCCCCCCTCTACTGCTCTGAAGGTGCATCTCCTGCTCCAGGTAATGCACAGGACAGGTCTTCAATGTACCCAGGAAAGCTTGGGCAGAATCCAGCACTGAACAGGATCCAGTGGGATCCGTCACCACCGTGGCACTGCCAGAGGGTGCACATGTGTTGCTACACACTGTATCAGCCTGCACAGTCCCTGGGGCAAAGCAGGAGGAGTGCTGAGGCAGGAACAGCTTGGATTTTCTCATCTGTTTGCCTGTCACAGCCTCACTGCTGTTTCCACTCGTTCCTGGTGTGCCAGGCAGTGCCGCCGGCGTGCGGCCAGTCTGTCAGCACTGAGGTGAGTGGGTACCTGCACACTGTTACAGAGTGTTCAGAGGCACAGGGAAGGCCAGGAGGAAATATTACTGTGCCAGAAGCAAGAAAGGAAAAGGGCAGAGGCATTGAGTAAAAATGGGAGAGTGGTGTGTTGACATCTGCAGCTGACAGTGAGTGAGGTTCACGTCCTACCTCCTTGCATCCCGCAGGCTTCATCAGAGCCTTAAAGAAGTTAAGAAGGAAAGTCACCTGGGAAGACTGAGACGGGGGAAAGGGAAAATTAGAAGAAGATTTGAAGTGATTAGTGCCTGGAGCACTGCTCTCAGACATGGATACTAGGACGCCTCAATGTCAGGATTTCAGCGGCAGCCGTCATCCTTTGTGAGAAAGCTTCATTCAACCCAAAGGGAGGCAAAGGATACAGAGCAAAGCCCCAGAATTCTCTGCCCATTGGAAACACCTCACATTTTTCTGCTGCAAAGGTAAACTAACCTTGTCCAGCACGGGGTCGTCCAGCCGCTGCTGCTCAATGCACTTGTGACAAACTCGGGACAAAAGCTCATGGGGTTCGATGAAGAGTCTGGAACTCAGCAGGAATGTAAAGATATAGGCTTTCTGTGGGAGAAACACAAGCAGACCTGCTGTAAGCAGCCACACAGTGGGTAATATTGACCATAAAAGCCCTGAACTCCACAGTTTTTGCGTTTTCACTGGGCAAGGCCTTTATGTCTGGAAGACATAAGGATTCCTGACCCTGAATATGGAACTGGTTATACTGGGCACAGGAGGCAGTGGTATCTCTTCTCCACAGCATCCACTTCCAGCCCTTGCTTGCCTAAATATCCAGCAAAGACAGTGTGTAGGTCACTCTGCAGAGGCAAGCCCAGGTACAGCAGACAGCACAACCAGGATACTGGGAGCCAGTAAATCTAAACGTGCAGACACTCAGGAATCTCTGTGTTGTACTGGGTTGGGAGCTGCAGACACCCCCACATTAGCCACATCTTGCTCCTGTCCTGCAAATTGCATCCAGCCTGTTTTAACCAGCATTTCATTTATTCTACTAACTCCCCAAAATTCATTTCTATCAGCCAAGTCACATCATATGCAGTTCCACATCTGTGAAGCTGTGGGAAGCAGGTCTGCTGGATAAATCCTTGGATTATTTAAATTATCCCAGCAGTGAATTTAAAATATATGCATGAAGCCTCAGTTGCTTGCATCCTGACCCTGCCTGGCACCTGAATTATCTTCTTTCCCCCAGCCCTAGCCATGCTCCTGAGCAGCAGGTATAATATTACATATCACACATTGCTTAATGAAAATCTCACAGCCTGATCTGCCCATTACCTATTTTTATTGCCTTTCTATTCCTTTTTATTTTTTTTTTTTAATTGAGATGCCTCTTCATTACTTACTTTTAGCTGATCAGAAACTGAGCTCCGGGTAATTTAAAATATGCTGCCTGCTCTGCATTGATAACTTTCCTAGTCTTCTAAAGTGCCCAGAAGTCAATGCTACTCTGTGCTTTGAAATACAAGCCTTTCCATGGAGATATATTAGCACTTAAAAGTCTTCCAGTCAAACTGTGTCTGAATTCCAGGGAGGATGTGCAAAATCCAATGAAGTCAATAGCTTGCAGGACCATAAACCTGCTTCCAGTTTAGATCCTCACACTGCTGGTGAAGAAAAACAATATTCACTGACAGAACAAGGATTAGGATCTGGGCTGTGCTGTCCAGGGACTGCAAAGCTGGTGTGACTGGAACCCCAGGTAAATTATGAACCCATCAGAAGAAGCATCTCTGTTGTCACTGAGGGAATGCTTTGCACATAACAGGCAAACCTGGCTGACTTCAGCAGCCACTGAAATTCAGCTAATTTAATACCAGTTCAGACTTGGAAGTTTTTTGCTCCAGTGTTCCTCTAAACCTCTCTGGGATGCACTGCTATTTTTGAACTGTTCCAACTGCTACATCACTAATTCATCACCAGGACAGCTCCCCCCAACCCTGCTCTCTTATTTAAAGGCAGTATCATCTTTGGGATCTGCTTTTTCATGGGAACAATTATAGAGCAGTGAAGCAGCATTTAAAGCAATGCATCAATTTACCAAGCTTTAATTGTATGCAGCTTTTAAATTAGCCTTCTTAATTCAAAATTTAACACATTTGCACTTTTTGCATAAAGTGCTGCCCCAATTCATCAGAATTAAACCGTTTATTATCCCGTGAATTGCTTACTTCAGGGTAGTAATCAGTGGTAGGTATCAGATGCTGGATTAGAGCATCCAGAGATGCTGAGGTAAGGTTTCCATCCTGGAAGATCAGTCCTCCTTGTTCACCTTCTTTCGAAGTATGTAGATGAGGGCTGAAGCCACATGGGGTAAACATACTGGTAGAACTCAGCGTTTGGGGCATGCCTTCCTGCAAGAGAGAGACAAGACCCGTCAGACTCACGGCCACTTCTGTCTCCTGGTTGATTTGAAAAACACAAGACACCAACGAGAGTTTCTTGTTCACAGAATTAACACAGTCCCTTCATGATAACTGCTTTTATTGTTGGCATTGGCAGATCATGCCTGTGATGGGAAGCACACAGGAAAATGTGACATTTTGAGTTGGTTTTGGGCCAGAAAGTGATGGCAGCTACTTTGGGCTCCCAATCCCAACAAGAGTGTCTGTGGTGATTCCCTTTCTGCTGCCATCCCTGGTCAGTCCCACATAGGAGAGGAGAGATACATGGGACTTGAATTCAGCAAGTTCCTGAGCAGAATGGAGCAGTTTGTTTGAACCTCTGCCCTCCCGAGAATGAGGCAGAGAGAACTGAGGGAGAGAGAAGTAGAGAACAGAAGTGCCACCTCAGGCTTGCTCAGGATGGACCTTGAAAAGTGCCCTGTGGCTCCCATGGGACAGAGGAGGTGTCAGAGTGAGCAAGGAGGTGGAAACAGGAGCAGAAGTCAACTGGGGGAGGATGGAAAAATGAAGTAAGTTGGAGAGAACAGAGATAGTGGGAGCTGATGAAGAGATTAAAGAGCAGGGAAAAGAGAAATGAGGAAGAGGGAGAAGGCAGACACCTGCACTATATTTGGAGCCTGAAGTTAGTCAGTCCTAGATCTATACTTAGGTACTAAATAAATGTTTCAAAGAGATCCTGAGCACTCATCCCTTTCACCAGAGATGCAGAGTCCTCAGCACTTTGGAAAAGGAGGGCAGGCAGACTCCAAGCACATAGCCCAGTTTCAAGCTCCCTGTTTTACGGTTCTCTGGGTTTATCAGGCTGCATTCTAGGCTTCATCTCTTATTTTGAGGTTTACAATCAACTTTAAATGTTCCTTCTGTTGAGCAAAGTTGTTTTGTTTTTGAACTGATGCAGAGGTATGATAGATTTTGCCCTGAGAGCTTTAAAGCATCTCAAGCTGCCTCTAAAATCCTCCCTGGAAGCTGCTCCTCAGCTAAAGGCAGCATTACAGGGCATGGACTGGGAAAAGGACAGTGCATGCTCCCTCACAGGTCTGCAAATACATCATCCTGAGCAAGGGACCCTTCTGGGACCTGACTATTTGGTTCTGTTTGATTTTACCTCATGCAAGGGAGGATGGGAAACAGATGAGGGGTGGGAAGAGTACCAGAGCCAACCCCTGGTGCCCCGAGCAGCTGCAGAACTTCTCCCAGGACTCCAGCTCTCCCTTCTGAGCACAGCCTCTGCCTGCTGGAAGAGCAAGATCTGCACCCCAGGGTCTGCTGAGCCAGCACCAACCTCCCACATCGGAAGGGCCACAGGCTGGCAGTGCCTGTTGCTGCACCTCAGCCTGTCGAGGCTCAGGCACACTCAGCCAGCAGACACACCTTAGTTTTTAATATATCTCTCTGCCCTTTTCTGTATTCTGTCCCATCTGCTTTCCTGCCTCTTTACCATCCCATACAACTCCAAAAGCTGCCCCGTGGATTTGGCTCAAAACTTTGAGTTTGCTTTTCTCCCTCATGTATCGGCAGCCGTGCTGTGACCCAGACAGTCAGCTCAGCTTCAGCTTAGAGGTACAGCACGTTCTGGTCACTCCTGTAAAACCCTCTCTCTGCCTGGCACAACCCATCTACTCCTCCAGTTCAGGCTGCTGCGCTTTGCCAACTCAGAGCCACCCCGGGCCGCCCAGGATGAGAAGGGCAGTGTCCTGTGAGCCAGGCAGGGTGTGAAGCCCTGGGAGAGGCTGGGAGCTGGGTCCCAGCACCGTGGGAGATCAGGCTTTACAAGCAAAACTTGGGTGACTTCATCCTTCAAAGGAGGGACCGTTCCCTGGAGCCAGCGATTTGATCACTGCATCTTATCTCCTCCTGGGAGGCTCACACGGGCTGCCTCTGGGATCTGCAAGCACCAAAAAGGAACCAAAATGCCAAACCCAACAAATTCCTGTGACTGAAAAATAAAATACACGTTGGATTTTAGTTTAAAGACCAGAATATCTGAATGTCATCCCAGCCAGGATGGAAGCTGAAGTATCTGGTTTTAATGAATGTGCAGATGTGCCTGCTAATAGGGTTCTGAGAACAAATAATTGCTGCTTTTTGTACACAGCTTAGACTCTGTGTAGTAAATGGGAAGCACTGCCAAATCCCATTTGTTACTTCTAACATGCTCTATGTTATTGCTTGTTTCTATGGCAATAATCCCAAGAAGGATTTCATGTCCACACAGATCAAGAAATAAATCTCATGGACATACAGCTGTCTAGATGAGGAAAAGAGAAAGTTGAAACAGCTGTGAACTTACAGGACACATCCTGGCTTCAGCATGAAACAGAACTCACAAGTAACGATTTATTCGGTGCAATCCCTCACTGTCAATGCCATTTTTATTAACAAATAGAAACACATCTAAACAGGATATTGCCTGAACTTTTGCATCTTATTACATGAGAAATCTTGCCGAAATATATAGTAATGTTTTTGAAAAAGAAGTTACCTTTTTTTTTTTAAACTGAAATGAAACAGCTGTACAACTGTCACTGGGACATCCATCCTGGGTGTTGTCAAGAAATAAAATTTGACTTTTTATTAGAAATTTCTTGGTCTAATCTCAAGTTTTCAGGCAAGGTCTGTGTCGTATCTGAGCTGGCACCTGGTCGCTACCTTACCTGCCACCAAAGAAGACCCGAGGGTTTTAACTACCTGCCTTTTTGTTCTCTGTTAACTGGTACTATTATGCTCACAGCAGGATGAGGCCAACTCTACAAAGACTAAGAACCTCTTGCACTACTAAGCTTGAAAGTAACTAACATTATTATTTGGCAGACAGGAACATAGGACAGGGACTTCTCTGCTCACAACACCTAATGTCTTTTTTCTGTTCATGCATTTCCAAAGTTTTCTTTTCAAGAGTATTAAATAGAAACAAGATCTTTCTTTGAAAGAGCCCAAACACACAGCTGCTTGCAATAGGCAGAGGATAAGGCTCTGCTGTCAATCACTCCCAGAATACAGAAACAAGGGAAGCACTGAGAGGAAAACAAACAAGCAAACAACCTCAAGGAGATTTGTCTTATTGTACTGACGGTGGTTTGGATGATGGAAAAGGCAGGTGGTGTAGACAGAGGCAAACCCTTCCCAGAAGAGCACAGTGACAGGATGAGAGGCAGCACCCCCAGGCTGCAGCAGGGAAATTACAGCTGAAGAGAAAATCATCCCCTGAGCACAATATGAAATTGGAACAGGGACCTGGAAAGGATATTCAATTCAAAGAATTTTCAAAACTCAGCTAAACAAGACCCTGAGAAAATGTCAAGCCCTGATTCAAGCATGAGCTCAGACTAACGACCATGAGACATCCCTCCTGGTTCTCTGTGATTCCAATACACACCTATCTCAAACTGTTTAGTAATGCCCCCATTCTGAGCTTTATCATATAAACCATGGCAAGCAAAAATGGAGTCCAGATTATCAGATATTTGTAAAGAAGTCCACCTTGGGCATAAAAACTTTTTTCCACTTTTCCCGGAAACAAAAGCTCACATGTGGTAAAAACGTCTCAAAACCTCACTTGAAAAGCACTTGAAGTTAAACCTGAAGTCAGCAGATAAGTGCTTCCATGAACTTCAGTCCAATTCAACACACAGTGTTTTGCTGTTCCTCTCATTTCAGAAGGAAATCAGATTCCCATTTCAATTGATAACTGGTGCTCTGGAGGAGGTGCTGTGGGTGAGATGGTAGTGAAGGGCAAACTTCCACACCCCAACATGCAAAATGACTGATGATACAGGTGGCTGCCCACACATGGCATTTAAACTATCTCTGTGCTCTGAAGGACTGAGATCTGGAGATGGGAAAATGTGTCTGCACTGCTTAAAACAGCAAAAAAGAAAATCCAGGGGCAGACACTTTCTGGGACTGGTCTCCATTACACAGGACCTCCCTGTGTGGGAAAAGGCAGGGCACATGGCTCCTTCCTTGCCTACAGAAAATCAAGATAATGAATTGGAAACAAGAGCAGATTGGTCTCAGCCTTATCTGGACAAAGGGAACACAAAATGCTGTTTAGCTGGTAGCATTTTGCACTAATTTTACCAAAACATTGTGTCCACCAGCAGTGGCACAGAGCAATCAATAACCCCAGCTCTGAGCAAGTGGTGCTGAGCAAGGTGGCACAGGAGAGGTTCCTCCTCACTTGTTGGGGTACTTTGCAGTAAGGTGTCCTCATGACTCCCTGACCCCAAAAATGAGGAGGACAATGGTGTCACACCGGATCACAGTGGGCTCCCAAGTCTTGGGTTGTATGTTCAGTTCTCTGATTTAGCAATGCAACAGCTCAAGCAACAGCTTGTTCAACTGTGGCTTTTTTGGATGATAAAATCTGGTTTTCTGGAAGTCAGCCTATTGCCACCCCAGAGGAAATGCACTTCTGGGATGTTATGCTAAAAACTGGAACAGGAAACCTTCTCCTGTATTTATTTCTACCTCTGCTCTTTTTTTTTTTTGCTGTTCTGTTTAATTGCTCATCATTCATGGCTTTTATTGGCTGTAACAAAGTGCTCTTTTTTTGCATTCCTTTGATATATTTCATATGTTCCTAAGACTGGAAATTGAAAAGTAATGGCAATAACTGCTTTTAAATCTTTCTGCACTGGCCAGCGCAGCTCAGCATTCCACCACAGTGATGAAAAGAGGCAATCCATAGACACTTCTCATTACAAATTATGCTGCTTACACAAAAATATTTAAGGACTTGATTCACTGAGCTAAAGCCTGGAACTAAAGGATCACCACACAGGTAGATGTACCTATCTATATCTGCAATTGCCTTAAAACCTCCAGAAAACCAGCGCCCAAACCTGCAAAACCGAGCAGGGCATGGCTTAAAGGGCTGCACATAATGCCAGCCCACTGATCTGTGGAAAGAGAGGTTTGAGGTGCTAGAGGATGGCTGCAGGCTGCCAGCTCTGCCTGCCTGGGGCCAGGCAGGTGACCTGCAGCAGGGCCACGAGGGTAAATACTCACCAGCCTTCCCCAGCTCCACCACCTGCTGTTACCAGTGTCCCCATGGCAAGTACAGTTAATGCTTACGTGGACACGAAACGTTCAGGAAACATTTAATGTGGTTTTCAGCGGCTTTGATGTGATAAGTGTTTTATCCTTTATCAAAAACTTAATCACGCTGTTTACTTTTGATCCTCATTTCATCTCTGCCTTCCATCTGCTCTGCCTCTCTCAAGGGGAAACAAGAGCTGGTACCATGTGACGAGTGGAGCGGGGCTGCAGACTTATCTTCCCACCCACTTAACTTTCGGATTAACCAAATAAATAAAAGCCTTCCCACTTCAGGGATGAAAGGCACGAGCTTCTGACAATCTCCCAGCAAAATTACAGGAGCTAAAGAGGATGGTAAGGGAAGGTGTGGAGAGTGGAGTGTCCAGCTGTGCCATGAGGGGAGGTCCAGTGAGCTCCTCCTGACAAGAACTCAGAACGTGTAAGTCAATGCTCAGTGAGCACAGGCAGGGGATAAACCAAGGGTATAGGAGACTCAGGGTCAAGCATTACTTTGGTAAGGCACAGACTTCAACAAACACACCTAATCCAGAGTGAATTGGACTCGTTCCTACTCCCATCTGTGAACCAAAATAGCAAACATCTCCCATCCTGCCTCAATCCTGCAAAAGTCTTACCTGATCAAACATTCACAAAACCCACAGTTCAAGGAAGTGGAGACAGTTCACAGTAACACACTCTTGAAAAACATCCTGGAGAAATCTTGGACACCTTTAGCAGCCAGATCTACTACCCAGCCATCACTACATGGGGAACAAATCCTGCTCCAGGTTCTCAGCCAGGACAACACGAGACACACTCGGGTCTCATCTGCCTCGGTACCTGCCTACCCCTGTCACACAAGCCCTACATACCAGTGAGCTCAGCAGAAGCTTCACTAGCAGATGCTCATTTTTCTTTACATTACTTTCAGTAATTTTCCAGCTATTCATCTTTGCAGAAAAATATTCAGAAGATAATGATAACGAGTTGAAATTCATATTTTTCTCTGCTTCTTTTGTAGGGAGGGAAGCAGAGGAAAGAGGAAAAAAGAATTCTAGTGTTTCAGAATACAAAAGGAAAACCACTGCAAAGTAATTGCTTCCAGTTGTCAAGGCCATGGTTATAAACATTTTCTCAGCAAGAGTACCTGGCATTAGCAAACTCAGAGTATGCTGATGTAATTAGGAAAATGGTAGCAGATGTAGCTTTCTTTTCACCTTTTCAACAGCCCCTAAAACATTCAATTTACAGCCCACAAAGTTGTGAAATTGCTGAAAACTCAACCTGTCAATTCCAGTACTGTTGGAAATGGTTAAATAAGCAATATAATGAAGTTTCTACATGAGTTAGAAACACAGAGGGATCACAAGGGACAAGAACGGTGGGACGGGAAAAGTAGGGAAAAACACTTAACTGCAATATTCTCCAAACCCAATAACAGTAATTACATCTCAATGTGGGCTTCTTCCCCTTTCCTACCCATTCCTTGCAGCAGCTGAGGCACTTTACTGACACTCCCATGAATGAGATTGCAAGAGCAGCAAGTGAATTTAAGGCTTTGGGTATCTAATCAGAATTAGATGACAATTCGATTTCCTTTGATCCCACCTGGTTCTCACCTCTTACTCATCTGCCCTCCCAAATCACTTCCCTAAAGAGTTCACCCATGTGGAGCCTTCTTTGGGTGGAGGGGAAGGAAACCTCCTGACAAATCTACACCAGCAATCCCAAAAAGCAGCCTCGGGTAAAGGAAAGGGAGTAGAGCAGTGGAGAGGAGAGGACGGTTCTCCCACAGCACTCCAGAGCAGGGGAGGGATGTGGGACAGGAGCCTCAGGGTGCCCGGAAACCTTTACTTCTTTTTCTTCTGTAAAAATCAAACTCCACAGAAACTACTGGGCTCTACAACTCACAGAATTTACTCCAGGCTAGAACAAGAGCTGTTATTCTCTGAGATAAGCCCACGGCTACACTGAAAGCTGCAGCAGAGCCGAGCGTCTGTCTGCCTGCTGAATTTATTCCATCACGTCAGTAAAATGATCATAGAGGTAAAATGATCTTGTACTAGAGGTTTATGAGAAACGTCTTGCAGTCAAATCCTGTGGTGAAATAACAACTAACCAATTACCTCAAAATCTGATGGACAAGCCTCAGAAAGAGGTCCAGTTATAGGTAAGGAGGCATTAAATCAATTACCAGCACAGTGCAAGCAAGAACGAGGTCACCTTGCTGAAGGAATATTTCTGTTTATGCTCATGTCAGAGTATTTTGCTCGATAGAGAAAAATGAAAACCTGATTATCATGAATTTGGTAGACTGGTCTGAAGCAGAACGTAAATCAGAAATGAGGAGATTTATGGCCAATTAAATTGAACTCCAATCAAAATCCCATTCAGGCAACAGTTCCCTGGAGGCTTCAATTTGTTAGTGCCACATTTTTTAAATAATTTTCTTTTTCATGTAACATCAGCAATAATAAAAGCCCTTCAATAACAAGCAGAGCCATGAACACATTATTTATCTTAAAATGCCATCATCGCCTGGAATCAGACAGCATTGAAAGGATGTGCTGTAACTGCTCAGGAACAACCCCCCCCCATAACACTGCAATGGTGTAGAGCTTTTTTTTTTCCTTAGTCTCAGAGCAATTTCTCTTTTCATAAATCTGGTTCAAGTCTGAAGTATTTCTCCTGAGTAAGAGGGAGCTGGCGCTGACCCCGCCATGAGACCCAAGGCAGCCTCTGATGTCTCAGACTCTTTCCCAACACTGGGTGTGCACGTGACACACACGGCCCGTGGCGTATCTGTGCCTCATCATTAGCAGATTTTTAGTATTATTAGAAGGAGGACGCCTATCAACATATTCCAGATGCCCTTGACAATATTCAAATGTATGCCAAAGGCAGCAGTCTGGATTTCTCTCCCTTTAAGCTAGGAAATCTATTTTCTGCTCTAATGTGCCTCTCTCCCTCACGACTCCTCCTTCCTCCCAAGTTCCTGGTATCCTGGTAAAACCCTCAGACAATATAAAAATTATTCTTGTGCATAGAGTTGGGGGAGTTTTAAAGAAAAAGTTATCTTTGCTTAGAAATTATCCTTTATCCTTTTCCTTTTTTTCATTAAGGAAATAAAGAGGATAAATAGAACATAAATGGAACAAGGAAAATGAGAGTGCTTAGGGTGGGAATGAGTTACTGTACCTTTAGTTAAACACAGAATTGTAAAATCAGCCCTGAGTGAAGTCAGAGCTCAACCAGGCATGGACAGAGAGGGAAATCCCGGAACAAAACCATGCAGGCAGCATTCCCAGAAACCACTGACATCAACAGGAGCCTTTTGGCTCAGTTCAGTCGTCGTTGACGGGCCACCACTGTGACTGCCTGGAAGTCAGTCAATGGTTGGATTTTCTTGTTTCATCAGTGGAAGTGGTGAGGAGAGGAAGTTACTTAAGGATAACTAACACTTGTCAACCTGCGGGGCTGTGTGGTTTTGTAGGGCAGTCTGGGCTGTGGCATCGTCGAACTCACTCTTAAAAACGAGAAAGCTGCTGTGGGAATTTTATTTAATAACTAAATAGCCGGGCACGACATCACGACTGCCCTCAGACCTCAGCAGCCGCCTCCTCTCAGGAGCAGCTTCTTCCAGGCCAAACCTGGAGGAAATCAGGGCAGCTCAAAAGCAGCACGGCAGAGTCTGGCCCCCGCAACACCAACAGCTTTGCATGAGCAAGGACGCCTCCCCCCAGCCAAATGAATGCTGTCTCCACCGCATGCTGTCAGAATTACAATGGAAGGCCCGTAAATAAAACAAAAATGCAGATCTCAGTCCTCCTCTCATGACATCTTGGTGAGAACAAGCCCTGACAGGAATAAAAAAAACCTCCCACACTAAGCAAAGCAATTCTGCTATTTATGCAGAAGGAAGAAGGAAAGCTGTATATCAAACAAATAATTACAAGAGCAGCTTTATCAGTCCCTGCTGATTACTCTCAGCTCGGTTTGATGATTCTGCCAGCGCTCCGCAGGTTGTTCAGAGAGGTGGATGTCACAACATTTTACTTGCAGTTCTTTCATTTATTAGCACCTACTGCTACCTGTCTCTTAGTCAAAAATCTTGGCATACATTTAGAAATTGGTCTCCTGGAGTCTGTCAGGGAGGTTTAAAAACCTATAAATCATATTTTTATATATACACATACATCCTCAGACAGACTCCACATGTGAATATGAATGCATAATGATGTATTTTGGGTGTTACATATGTATATGCAGTTATATAGAGGCACACACGTCTTTATGTAAGTGTACCCCTCCTCCTCAATATGTAAATACAGAAATTCAAGTGACTTGCTTGCCACTGCTCCAGTTTGGGTGGGACAACATTTCATTTGACTTCTTTTCTTTCCCAAATTTGCTAAAATATTAAATGGAGGAGGGTCTAATTTTTATCTGGCAAACATCAACAGCTTCTGAAGAGCAGCATAAGCTCTGACTGTCACCCATGTCAATGTATCACCCTTGTTAATTATACTGTATTTGAGCAATGCTCAGTTATCAGATTAGGAGCAAAAATCTAAGAGACATTTGTGCCAATTGCCACGGTCTGGAGGCATCCCTGAGATTTATGTCCAACTGCAAGACATCCTTTGTTGGGAGCACCTCTGTGGCCTGGTGTTCCCAGCCAAGGGAACAGACAACTGAGCACCTGATTCATGGTGCTCACACCCTCTGTTCTCAACTCACCTCCCAGAGCTGTGCCAGGACTGTGGACAGGAAAACCAAGAGGTCAGAGCAGAGCCGTCAGTGATGGATGCAGCCATGCAGGCTCCCTAGCTAAGTCCCACCTCTCAGCCCTGGGCAGGAGAGGCACTGATGATGACACTCAGACACACAGGACTTCCCTCCCTGGCAGGGAGGATGGACAGAGCACAGGGGCTACACCAGCACAGCCAACATCTCCTGCTTAGCTACCGATCCGGGTCATTCCGCCCAGGCAGCCTGGGAGCGCTCCATGCTGACGAGCAGGCTCCAGTGCTCTGTGGGTGACATATGGATGCGTCTCCCTAAAAGAAACGAGCTCGTGAGCTTCTGGATTTCCCCTTCTGGAGCACCATCTGTGCCCACTCCCAGTGCCACCACCCGCTGCCGCGGCGTGACCGGGGGCAGCCGGGCCCGCGCCAGCCCCGCGCCAGGCAGCAAAGCAGCATCTGGAGCTGCCCCCAAATTTAAGCACGTTCTCCCCAGAATAGGCTCAGTCCACACAAGCTCAACCTTCGTTTGGGCATGCAAAGAGTCTTCTGCTGACAGATTTTTCTCTGGCTGCGTTAAGTATTAAAAAAAAAAAAAAAAAAAAAAGAAGAAGAAGAAGAAGAAGAAAGAAGAGACTCTGCTGACATTTAGGATAACGCTGCAAGTCTGTAGCTGGAAAATAAATCCCTCTGCTCCAGAAAGAGGGAATTTGAGCTGCAGCCCAAGTGCTACTGCAGGTGAGGGTGCTGGGCCCACACCTGCTGGGGCTCCCACACCCCAGGGAAGCACCATGCTCAACCCCGACCACCTCTTCCCCAGGGGCAACTGGCAGGGGAGAGTCACTGCTGAGCTGACTAATTGCTCATTAGCCGAAATTAACTCTGCAAGACAATTCTGTGATCACTGCTAGAAGTCTGTCATTAAAAAGGACTGCAGACATTAGTTCTGAGCTTCCTATCAAAGCAGCAGCAATGTGATGCCCTGGCTTAGGGATCAACAATCTGCTCTGAGAGAACCACGGGAATCACCTGTGGTCCATCCACCCGTGGTCCATCCAGCTCACCCGCCTGCCTCCCACTCTGGCCACCACTGGATGCATCACTGAAAGGCAAGAGCACTGCAGAGGGCAGAAATACAACAGTTTGCTCACTACAGCAGCCTCTTTCTGCTCCTGAGTTAAGAGACCAGTTCATACCCTGAAGCACGAGATTTAATATCCATCCAAAACCTGCTATTGTTAGCGATTCTCAGTGCCCATATAGCAATTATAACCTTCAGGAACCAGCAAGCAGAACCCTTCCTAGAGCTGTGGTAGGGAGCTCAATGACACACACGTGTGTTGGAAGAGCTGACTTTAAACATTAGGAGAATAATTTTTTTTTCTTGGCATCATTCCACTGATTTTTGTGGTATAAAACCCAGGGGTGAGTATGGTCCAAGATATACACAAAATGAGCTAAATTCTGAACTGCACTTGCTGACCTCATAACTCTTCAGCTGTTGAAATGTGGGTTACAAAGCCAATTTCCATAAAGGACGTGCTCCGTTAACAGTGGGAGACTGTGCTGACTCGAGCTGTGTGAGCACACTACTGAGACATTTCCCACATAATCTACATTCATTCCATACTTTTTGGAAGTGCTCCTCAAAAGATGGTGTCAAGGGTGCAAATCCTATAGATCAAAAAGATATGTGACCCGTCAGAAAGCACAGAAAGCAGAGCTTTCTTAACTCGTTATTCTGGTGCTCTGAAAAGCCCCAAATAACACACATGGTTTTTTCTTCCCCCCTCAGCCTTCAAGGCTGCAGGGCACCAGCTTGCCTGGGGTATGGGCAGCCCAGACTGGGGGACACACACATCCCTCTGCAGTGCTTGGAAAAGGACATGCTGTACAGGGACACAGTGAAAATCCCAACCTGCATCTACAGATAGCACCCAACACAAAAAACTATATTCATTCAGTCATTTTGCTTGAGCAACAGTGAGGTTTTCAAAGCAGCAGCTACCACTGTCATGAAATTGTACTATTTTAATAATATAACAAACTGCCTGATACAAAATTTGAGTGCACACCAGAGTTGTTACCCTGTGGCTAAATGTCTCACCCTGACTTAATCTTCTAAGGTTCCAGACCTGCACAGACAAGAGACGTACACACCAGGACTTTAAACTCCGTAGGGGAATTTCTGGTAAAACTATGCACCTACAGATATGCAAACATGTAGGATTTGCAAAAGGAAGAGTCTAATGTCACCTGTAATCTCTCGAGCCTGTAGATTTATACATGCAATTGAAGAAAACCCTTGACTTTCCACTCTGCATGGGAAATTGGATGAATCACATGCCCAAATTAGGTCTGGCATCACCACATATCTGATGGCAAGATGGCTGTATTCTTGCCATCTTATTTCTGTTCAGTGGCCACAAACCCAACAAGCCCTTGAAATCAGTGTGACTATTCCAAAAGTATGTTCCTCTGGATAAGGGGAGGCACCTTTGCTCCCCAGATACAACTGATGGCTCACGTCAACACTTACAGAAACAAGGTTAGAGATCCCATTTAAAAACTCAGTCCCTGGTATTTGCAAATTTTCTAAGAGTGCTACTATCAAAACCAGAAATGTGCAACTTTTCTTGAAACGTTTATTCAGCTAAATAATTATTTCAGTTTGAATAATTCTAAAGAAGCTGAGCCAGCAGGCTGCTGCAAACAAAGAATATTGACAAGAACACTGGTTTATGCTCAATTTAAGGCAATAACTAGAAGAGACATACAGCCCTTTGTCAACTGGATATACACCAAGCAGGAATATATGATAGCACAGAATGGCCACAAAGACTATTTTAGGACTACTTAGAATTTAAATGATCACAGAGATCAGGGGTCAAGCCAGCAGTGTGTCCAAAACTTGCACGTGTGGATTCCCAATGCAATACACCCTCCATAGATCCAGTCTTTGAGAACAGGGCTCAGGCTGTACTCACACAAACATTTACTGTCACAGGAGTTTGCAGAAGGATGGACAAGGACAGGTGAAGATTTCAATGCTAAATGCTTTGCTGGGATGACTCCGGCTGCAGCTATGATGGACACAGAGTATGGCAATCTGACTCAGAAACAATCTGAACTCTACAAAGAGAAAACCATGGAAGTGAGGAATGTAATAATGTGAGCAGTGTTCAATGCAACCAAGAAGTGGGGCTGACTGTTGGTTTGTAAATAGTGCTAATTAGACCAGAAAATGTAAGAGTGGCAGAGCCTCATGTAATGCTCCGTTAAAGTTTCCAGCAGCACAGCTGAGGAGCTGAAACACCACATTCAAACAGCAGAACCCCTTCTCCTGGCTGCACTAGGACACTGTCCTTCAGATGTGGTGTATGGTTATTCTGGTTTTTTTGGGATGACACTTTGAGATCCAGGACGCTCTCCTCACACTTCAAATTTTCAAATTCCCATTTCAGCAGTCCCTGCTGTACTTTTAGGCAGCACTGAAGTTTGACAGACTGTTCTTCCCTACAGAGAGAATCTATTTAGGAGGGAAGCAGGGAGGTAACCAGCTGGAAACCCATGATGAAGGAAAGACTACTTGTTACCTCCCCAAGGGAGATGGAGGAGAGTAAAAGTTAATGGAAGGATAATCGGGAACTCTTCAGGGATATCAGTTTATAGGCCAGGAGCACATATAACTGAGACTTGTTTGCATATCAAGAAACTCCAGGAGAAGGTGTGACAGCCAAATGCAGCTTATGAAAATATGGCTATCTGAAAAGCTGATAGCTTCCTCACATGTGAAAACACAATCCTAACACTCAGCTTGGCAAGTGAAGGCTAAATAACATCAATACGTCTGCTCTGGGCAGCCATACAGTGAAATCGCTTCTTGTGACTGTTTTCAGCAGACATGCCTGGGACTCAAAGAAACAAGCTGGTTTTTTAGGGATTTCAAGGATCCCTGCTTAATATATTCACAAAACCGAAATATTCAAGCTTTGAAACAACACAGTGAAATCGGGTGCCTTTAAACAGTCGGTAAAAAAAAAAACCCAACAGCTCAGAAATTGCTCGAAAACATCACACTGTGCCACAAGAACAGGACAAAATGCAATTCAGCTTTAGAAAGAGCCCCGGGTATTTAATTTCTTCAAAGAGTTTTAACAGATGAAACTCCAGAGAAGCTGTAGTACCAAAAAGCAGAGATGTAATGGCTATTTACCTGCTCGGCAGTGCATGTCTGCAGTCATGTCACCTCACCTGGAGAACTCCCTGCATCCCAGCAGGGCCAAAAGTCAGTGACAGTGACCCTTTTGGGACATAGGAGGAGTCCACCCATATCTGAACTCCCTCCACACTATAAGAAGCATTTTGTTCAAGTACTGTCTCTAAATAGAGGTATCTGTGAAGATCCCCCCTTCACACCAGTGGTTCCCATTCACTTCCACTCCACACATTTAATAAAGGCCCCAGTTGGTCCCTGCAAGTGCCACCACACTTGGGCCAGATCTGTGCCCTGACCTTCCTGCCAAGGCCAGCACAAAGCTCTCCTTCCCTTCCTGCTCCGGGCTGGTTGGCAGTGTCACCACAGCCTATTAAACACTATGAAAAGGAAGGACCATGAAAAGTCCTTTCACTGACATAAGTGATCAAAAGCAGGACTTTATTATTAGGATATGTTTTGTCAAAAAGGAGGATATTGGCCAAGATTATCTCAGTCTGTTTTGTGATCATTTCAGTGAAATCTTTCGCACTGGCCAAATCCGGAAATGTGTGGGAAATTAAGTGATTTAGCCCATTATGTCTCTTTTACCACATTAATGACCAATATTCTTTTTTGTCCAGGGCATTTTTCAGTGTGTGCCTGCCATTCAAAAACATACAATTGCTTTCTTGTTTAAAATTTTTCTTAACATAGTGAGTATTCAGATGGCTACAACAATTACCTGGGGAGAAGAAAGTTCCATCTTATATACGGCACAATCCACCACCGTTTTTCAGGACTGTAGTCCATTTTACCAACTGAGTGACTTCTCAACGAGAACTCAATTTCAAAATTCCCAAATCCTCCACTTTGAAAGCTTCTCATGTTACACCAGCTCTTCGTTTCGCTCCACTGCCACCCCACACACCATGAGAAGCCAGAGTCAAGAGGTTATCCTGGAGCTCAGTCCATTGCTATTCAATGCTCATTTCTACAAAAGCCTCCAGGAGCTTCCAAGTTCCAAACGACCCTTCCACAAAGAAAGGGGTTGGTCCAGCACCATGTTTCCATCCTCTGTAGAATCTTGAATATTTTTTTTCCTCTTTCTCACAACTGCAAATCTTTGATAATTTTCACCTTCTCTAGGCAGTTCAATGACACTTTTGATTTGCAAGCTGAGTTCAGGAAAGAATTTTACTGGGTGAGTAGTTTCACTATCTGCATTTTGCTATCACATCAGCACTGGCTTTCTTCCAACCAGGAGACTCAGAAGAATCCTGAAGAGGTCTTTGTATTCCGACCAAGCCTTCTGCTGAGCTGCGGGCACCATCTGTAGAGTGACTCTATGAAAATGACATCACTGTGTGGCAAACGTGTTCTTCCTACAGTAAATTTGTTTGGCACACAAAGTCAAAACCGAGCTTTTTCAAATTGTCAGCATCTTGAGCTCAGTCTTGCAGCTAAATACCACGTTGTCTTCTTTCTACTCCATGTCTCGCACTTCAGCAACAATACCATCTCGGCAATCAAACCTGAGCTGGCATTTTTTGGGATGACTCACAGAGCTGACTACAATATAATTGCTCTCCCAGACCTGGGCTGGCTCAAAATGGCAGCGAATGTATCACAGAGGTGTCTCTTAATTCCCCACCCTTTGTTCAGAAAATTAAACACACACACGGAGAAGAGACAGATGCAGCAACGGAGTGTGCATTTTGCCCTCATTTGTAACCAGTCCAACTCTTAACTAATGGGGCTTAATGTGGTTGTACATTATGGTTTCAGACGGGCGTCTTTACTCACACTGAGTTATGCACTTCATGAGCGGCAGCAGCAAAACCACGTGCTCACCAACCAAGGCACTGAGAAATAAGGCTGGAGTGAGACTCTGTAAGTTAAAGTGACATTTAGTAGCATAACAGCCACATAACCTCCAGATAGAGGCTCTTAACCCACAGCAGACTTATTTCTAAAGCTGTGTTTGTCACAGGTGACATGCAGTTACGTGCTCCCCAGACAGCAGTGACACACAATAGAGAAACCTTCAGTCTCTCTCTGAAGGCAAAAATGTTTGTCCTTGTCACCCAGTGAAAGATGGCAACCCCAGCCTGGTGTGTGCTGTAATCACACCAGCACAGCGAACCCAGGGGGAGGAAAATGAAAGCAGCCAAGAGGCAGTGCCTACCTTTTGAAGCAATTTATCTCAGGGCATGCCTGTAGTCCTCCTCTGCGAGACACCACTGCTGTGAACCGGCAACATCGCTGAAGTAGGCAACAAATATCGACCTCTAAAACATCAGCCGGGCTGTTCTGTATGAACCTTGGATGTGACTCAGCGTGGGAATACATCTTCAAAAGCAAGAGTTTCAGACAGCATTCTCTTAAAAGAAAAAAACCCAAACCAACTCCCAAACAAACAGTTCCTTTCAAATCACTCTTCCTTCTTCCTTTTGTTTTTGTTTTTAATTGCAGCAGGAATGAGCTTTTCTGGGGTGCTATTTTAAAAGTCTGGGCCTCAGAAAAGTTCTGCCAAGTCCCAGCAAAACACAATGTAATTTTAAAATTACAGTCTGACAAACTGCTGCTTTGAGAGAACAATCATCTTCTAAATGACTGAGCACACTGCCTCAATCGCTGCTTTACACAAGCTAGAGAAGGGGCTACAAGAGCACGTAGTGGTCACTGCTCTAACTCCATGCAGGCCATGGACTTCAACAACATCTGAGCATCACCATGTTGGTAATGAAAATCCCAGGGAATTTCTCTGCACCATCTTTGTTTAGCCTGATTTTGGTCACTGTGCTGAAACATCAGGATGGTACCACAGCAAGTCTGTACATGTCTTGTTACAGTGTCAGATTGACACCACACAGCTCCATCAAATAACTGTAAATCATGTCTCATAGATATGACTGAATTAATTTGTGTTACTTTAGTCTGAGCAGGACTGAGCACTAGAGAATACTATACAGAGACAAGGCATACTGTGTATAGCACTGATCACCTGAATGAGCCTGATGCTCCAGACAGCAACCCAGATTCAAGCTGCAAAGGCAGTGACAGATGATCTCTAGATCACCAGAGATGGAAGAATCATCTATTTTCATTTGCCCAAATCCTCTGCAGCTTTCAGACCTGTCAGCAATAAAGCACTGCCCAGCAGGAGCAAAGCAGTCCAGGATAATCCTGCAACATAACTCTTCCTAATAAACTGGAGTGATGGGCAATGGCACCTCCACTGTCAAACCTCACTCTGGAATCCCACTCAGCACCTCTGGGACCTCAACATCCAGGGAGGATTTGGGAAACTGTCAAAGGGCAGAGGAGACTCAGCACCACCAGCCCTCTTCTCTGCACAGCCACACTGCAGGTGCCACGATGACACCCAGGACAGCATGATAAAGGGCAGGGAGCAGCTGGCTGAAACCAGACCAAGCTGCAGAGATGTGATGCTACCCTGCAAAGAAAAGTGGTTTGGAGAGAGTTCCAGCCACAATGCTGTCTTTTAGTCCAAAACAAGCCCATGCCCAGCAGTCATCCATCCCAGGAGGGACGGTGTGTGACATGTACCCCATGGCTGACAGCTGTGCTGGCAGGCAGTGAACAGCTTTGTGCTGCTGGATGTGAACCCACATCCTCCAGCCGACTGCCCAGAGGCCGTCAGACTTTGAACCTTTATCACTGTGTCCCTGTGGCCAAGGCCAGCACAAGCCACCTGCAGTGCCACCCCCAAGGTGAGCCAACATCAGCAGCACAACTCGGGGCCACCCACACCACAGCTGCTGCCTCCAAAGGAGCTGGGGGAGAGGGTGAAAGCAAGGGACATACCAGTTGTCTGGTGAACATTAGATCGTGGCACAAGCCAAATTATCCAGGGTGGAATTCACCCCTGAATTTGCCCCATGGGGGAAAGATAAATTCACTTTTAAGAGTTTACAGACTTGAAAAAAACTCCAGCAGCTGGACACACTACAGCCCACAGCAGGTGTGTGTCCCTGTCTTCCAGCTTTAGCAATCCACAGCTCTGCTTGCTGCTGGCTGTAACCTAGAGCATTAACTGTACAAGATTTATGTTTAAAGCGTATTAGTAACATTTTTAAATGATGGAGGCATTTTAGCAAACAGTAAATTCTGCAGAAGCTCTTTTTGGCAGAGTTATCAATAATCCTATTAATGACAAGGTGCAATTTACAGCAAACTGGCAGTGGAAAGGAGATACAGGACTTATGTGAAACAAAAAGATAATACAATATTATTCCATTGACTGTGCTTTCTCTTAATTGCCTTGTTATGTATGCTCAGGGCTCACAATCTATCAGGGATGAAGTTGTTTGTTCATAAAGCAGCACACAAGAGATTTTTAATCCAAGATCCCTCTAGCTGCATTTCAAAGTTGCCTTTAATTTTGCTATTTTGTGTAAGTTTATCCTAATATTAGCAAGCACTCCTCTGAAAAGAAATTGCTGTGCTCAGTTGTGCTACTTGTACTGGATTATATGACTGTGCTTACTAAGGCTTTACTCACTAAGACTGCACAAAGAGACATAACTTGCAAAACAGACTGCAGAGCTCGTGTCACTCCTCCCTGTCCCCAGGTTTGCAGAAAGGCTGCTGGCTCAAAGGACTGAATCCAACTAATATTCATTTGTGCATGTCCAAGTGACTCAGGCTCAGTGCATGTGTTATAACAGAGGCACCAAGAATATCCTTTGCACAATTATGAAACAACTCTACCAAACTGAATGCACAATTCTAATGTAACAAGCAAACTTCGCCTCTAAGAACATATCTATCCTATTAACACATGAAAAAGAACACACTGGAAACTTTAAAGATTGTAGGAAGACGCATTTGAGGCTTTAAATTATTTAAATTGTTTTCTTTTCAACATTATCTCATCTTCAGGTGTCTGTGTGGGAGGGCAGACAGATGGTCACTCAGTTGAGGAACTTGAGACAGTTCTTTGTACAATGGCAACAACCAGCAGTCTGGAAGGAACATGGGCTCCAGACCAGGCCAAAGTCCAAATGCAGGAGAAGAGATTGTGGAAACATTTACAGGAACTGCTCAGATCTAGCTTTTGTGTGGTTTTGCTTCAGCTTCGATTCCCAAGACTCTCCCAGATGGATTTGGTCATTACGCCATGAACAGCTAAAAAGCCCAAGGTGCACATTTTTATACCATATATAGTGGTAAGAATGTCAGCTATGCTGGGAATGAAGATGATGATGAATGCACTTATTTTATTTCTAGTTTTAATTATCGGGTAAATTCCATTTACCACCTAGAATGTGAAATGTGTTTTATTACAATAATATGCTTCCGGCATGAAGCCAAGACAGAGCTTCCAAGCAAGGGGGAGGGGGCATTAAACCGTGCTGGCTGGTGTTGAAAGCACTTGACATTTCTCCATTTCATTTCCTAGGTGCCACATCATAAATAAGCTCAATAAACTGTTGCTTACAGCCCTGGCCAATTTGAAACCCTACCTGACAGATTTATTTCAAGTATACCCTGTCCTCCAAAGCTGCTGGGAAACAACAACTTATCACTGCCAACCTGTTATTTCTAGGTCCAACATTGTCTGTAACATCAGCAAAGCCATTTCCAGTGCTTGTTTGCAGAGATGCTGAAAGTCACTGGAAGCTGATGGCTGCCTGCACTCATTGCTGAAGACACAGCAGATAAGCCAAGTGACATTTAGCTGTCCTACATCACATGCACTGCCAAAAAAGAAACCACAAAAATGAAGAAATAGATTTGGATTTTTTACAATTCATATTCCACAGTTTAGGAGAACCAGAGAATCATTTTAATTACTCCCTGCTAACCCTAACAGCATTGGCCAATCCTTATCTATAGCTCCACTCACATCACAGCCAAGTTGACTTGCACCAGAATAACTCAAGTTTCTCAGAACTTTCTCTCACAAAAGCTGTCAGCTTGGCATTACCTGCCTTTAGCAAATGCAGAGCAAAAACCTGCTGAGGGTGTTTCTCTAGCTGTGTGCTTGCTAAAATACACACATGTGGCTGGTGTCCTCCATGCAGATGACTGATGGGAAGACAACTGGGATGTTCCAGTCTGGGGAGAGCCTTACCTCAAAACCAACTGGAAATGAGAGCATCATGGTCTGCTCTGTTAGTTCAGGTACACAGTGAAATCAGTGAAACCAGCTCAGTCCGGGGTCTGATGCCTCAGTGACAAGCAGTGCAATTGTTCCACACAGCTGATGTGAGCAGGGAGCTCACATCCCAGGAACCATCTGCAACCCACACCTTTGGCTCTCTGGCTCAGACATATTTCACACTCACACTGTTAATGCTGCTCTGGCTGAAATTTCAGTATGCAAATCAAACCTCACCCTGTTCGTCCTCTGACAAGGCCATTTGCCACCCACCACCCTCTGCATGCCCAGAGCCCTTCAGCAGCACTTCCTTCTCCCACATTCAGTGCAGCAGTCTGGCCTGTGATCCCGGCTGGAGCTGCTGGGCAGGAGGAGACAGTCCAAGAGATTTCCACATTATCATGGCTCTCCATGAATGACTTCAAAGGAACACACAGATCCTATCTTCAGGAGATTAGCTGGAAGTGAACCGCCTGTGTAGGCAAGCTTGTTCCAGTCTTTTATCCTGTAACTTGCAGGATCTCCATACAGCAGAGACAATCCAAGCCCACATTTGCCAAAGCCTCCCACACTGTGTCTGCAGGATGGTCATTTCCGGCTGCCAGGGCTATAAGGGAGGACAGGATAACACTCACAACCTCTCCTATAGGACAGAGATGTTTATTCCAACCTACACAGCAACTGCCATTGTTTTGGTTAATAAGCATTCAAATCTTGTCCTGTTGTGAGTTCCAGAATTACTTTTACTAGTTAGTTTACACAACATACATAATTACATTTCCATGAATACAAACCCCCATTTCCTGTCGTGCCTTTACATTCAGAAAAAACAGCTCAGCAATATATTAATGCCTGGCTGAAGGCTACCAAGTCCCTGGGAGCTTTGGGTGCATCCTTACAGGAAGGAGCTTTGCCTGCAAAGTGGGGAACAGGAGTTGCACCTGCCATGGACAGTAAACAACACTGTTCTCAAAAAGTACTGTGTGGGCTCCTGTGTGCAGCTGTGGAGCCCAGGGGAAGCTCCATATGCTGTTAGATGTCCAGTTAGTGATGTCAGACAGAGGCTGCTTGGCTCTGCACAAGCTGCTGTGGGTGGGTCTGGGACAGTCCCTGCTCCTGGCTCTGTAGGAACACAAGTGCTCTTCCACAAGGCAGATTTCCAGCAGCACTGCAGCAACTGCCAGGTATGCAATGGAGTCACCCACACCAGTGCTGTCGGGTGCACTTGTGAATTTTCAGAAGTGTCTCAGTGTCTGACAGACTCCCTGGATTCCCAAACACCCCACCAGGACAGCACTCGGGAGCCAGCGACAGAGAAAAGGGCCACTTGCAGCACATTCAGCCATTGCAGAAGTTATCAGAGAGGTCTCTGTGAAGGAAACATAAGCTGAGCTTCACTTCCACATCCTGCCAGCTGGAAAAGGAAGGATAGGGTAGAGAGAGAACAAAAGTCACATGGTTGTGGTTTTCTCCCAACAACTTGAGCTCGGTGCAGTGGCAGGCTCCAGGCTGGCGGCTGCCTGCCACCCCAGCTCCAGAGCCAAACCCCTTCACTCCTCCCAGCCTGGGCACACTCAGGGCTCCTGGCAAGGCCTGCCTGAAGGGTGTTTCTGTTCCCTCACCTAAACTGAAATGTGAACAAACCTCAAAGTTACAGGGTGGCAAAGATAAACATGGTGCAAGTTTCCCTCTCCTGCATGAAACATCAGGTTGTGCCAACCAGTGCTGCATTATTATGCACATCTCAAACTGCTCTAGCTCTGCATTAGCATTCTGGAGCACAGCTTTATCCTCCTGCTTCAGAGACCAGCCCCTGCTTTACATAAATCTTTAATGAAACGCTCTGCCTCAAGCACCGATGCCTATGAACAAAAGGCAGAGTTGAAGGAAAACAGTTTTACCTCCAAAAAACCAGAGCAGTTCTACAGATGGCACATCGAAATTACACTTACTACACCAGTCTGGGATCCCTGGAGCACCACTAAAAAGAAGGCAGAGCATCAAGAAACGTGAGGAGCTGGGAACAACTGGAAGTGCTCTCCAGAAAGGCAGGGAGGAGAGTCATTCAGCTGAAGTCCGTGCTAAAACACTGCAGGACCCATCCAGTCTCCCAGCACAGGTGTCTGGCTGATGCCCACATGGGAGGTTGTGAGGCTGTGTGTGCCAGGTTGGCATCAAATGCTCTGCAGCAATGAAAGAGCCTTTCCACTGATCAGGAGACTGATGTTAAAACCTTGAGACTTAAAAACACATGCACAAATCTATCAACTTTCTGTTCCCTTTGGGGGTCTGAGCACTTATGGTTAATGCTGTCAAGTGTTTCAAGTGCTTTCTTCACAAATTTAAAGGTTGTAAATGTTCATCTCCCCCTAGAAGACAGGTTAAGTAGAAATAAGACTAGAAACTGAAACTGTACTGATTCAGGAGCAGGAATTGTCATTTTAAGATAAAACTAGGTACCATGGAACTAAAGACAAAGTTGCAGGGGCTGGCAACAGTGTGACAAGGACAGTCAGGATCCTGATGCAAAACAATGACCAGGAGATGCTACAAGGCCCTCAGAGCTGAGAATACAGACTGCAGTGCAAAGACATCCAGCATTTAGGACTTCAAACTGGAACACTCCACTGATGTTCCTCAAAGCAGTCTACAGGAGTTAAGGCATGTAACTTCCATAAAACTTAATGGAAAATGTTTGTTTAAATCCTCAACACTGCATCGAAAAGACATATTTCAGCTTCACAATCTGGACTGGATGCTTAAATTTTCATTTTTAATATTCACATCTGCATGTAAGCCCCAGGTCAGTAAATCATTTAAATGCGTGCTTCAAAATGCAACAGCCAACGAGGCTCCTCGTGTGCTCAAAATTTAGTAAACATATAAATGTCCCATCCAGCAGAGATGAGGTTGCTCACATGGTTCTGTGTTTTCCTGAACTGATGCCTAAAGCCTGCAGAGGCTGCCATGAGGGAGTTACCATTTTGCTAATAAATACCATAGTGTTACCACACTTATTCCTACAGCTCAAGAGAAACAACAATGCCAGAGACAAGACTGATGTCTTGGAGACATCAGTTATTTGTGCATTTTGGCCTTTTAATCCACATTTTGGGCTCCCTAATCATGGATCCGAACTAAGTTGAAAACCTGGACCCAATTGGACATTTTTCAATTATCCCTTTAGTTTTAATGAGCAGCAAGAATGCTAGACTAGGTTTTCTGCATCACAATCATCTATTGTGAAGGTGACAAATAAAGCAAGAGGACCCTCCAAACCCCAAAACCAACACCCTAAAATAACAGCAACGTGCTGTAGGACAAACCCTCTTCCCCAGCTCAATTTCAAATACTCAAAATACAGAGGGGCTTTGGCAATTCAAAATACCTTCAGATTTGGCTCCCCCTTACCTTTGCAGGACACCATGGGATAACCAGGGACAGGAACTGAACTCAGGACCTTGAGCTGAAGGCCCAGAGATGGGCAAGAAGGCGTTATGTCCTTTGGGATTAGACATTTTGGGAAAGATCACCATGAACATTTGGACCTAATCTCCAACTTGGGAACTGAGGTTTCTGAAAGCATGGAAGTATTTGGATCCCATGATCTGATTCTCACTTATACCCCGATGAGCCTAAGTCTGACAATAAATTAATGACTACATGCACCCAACATTTAGCTTTTCAAAGCCAAACAGCTTTTTGTGGCTGCATTTTGAAACTCAGAATCCAACAACAATCATATAAAAGCTCAGCAGTTTCCATTTGCAGTCCAAGGTAAGAAGTAAGCAAGACAGCAGTTGGATGTTAATCTGGTGTGACCACATGCAGCAAAGCAGAGATCTTGCTCTCCCATCCCTGTTGCTTTCCTTGCAACAGAGACAGCAACTGGCAGAAAGTGGGGTGAGTCTGTTCACTCTGCTGATCTAGCAGAAAATTAACACACCAAGAAGTAAAAAACCCTCCAAGAACTGCCCTGCCCCTTATCAAAACTGAACATTGCCTACAGAATGAGCCCAGGGAGCCCACTCCTGTCAGCCACACAACCTGCAAACCTGAGGCAAGGGAGAGGGAGGAGATGCACAGCTCCAAAAGAGGAAAGAGCTCCCTTTTGGCACCAGTTCATGGGCAGGGTAAAACCTTCAAGCCATGCTCTCAGTGAGCAAGTAGCATCCAGTACATGTGGGGGAGGAGACAACATGATGCATTTTTGGGTCTAGTCAGCAGACAGAGGCAGGTCTGCAGAATAACACATAGCAGTGCACGCAGAGATGAGCACATAAAAATCCCAGCACATGGCTGGCAGTGGGCAGGATTCCTCCCCACAGCTGTGCCGAGGCACGCTCAAACGGGGGGGCACATTTGGCCTCCCCTCTGTACAGCTGTAAGCCTGGACAAAGTCCTGCCAAGCACAGAGGAGCACCAGTTTCCACACCAAATCCCTCCCTGCTCCCTGCAATCCTCTGTGTATTTCTGAAAACTGGAAGGAAGAACATGTGTGAGAGAGGCAAGAGGACTTGTCCACCCACTGTGTGTTGGCGCTTCAGTGCTGAAGGTGTGAGGACCCTTTGCATGGGGACAGCAGGCTCCTGGCAGCAGGTACCAGACACAGCAGCTCACTGCTGGACAGCTGCACAAAATTCCAGCTCAGGCAGTGACCACAGTCTGAGCTGTGCCCACATTGTCCTGGAGACACTCAGCTGAACCCAACCGAAACCATCTTTTACCCACTGCACTGGTGCTGCCGGCAGAGCAACAGCAAACTGCAGGACTCTCTGCAGCCCTTTATTCATATTCTCTCAGTTAAGGGTATTTCCCTGGCTCTTCTGCAGGCAAACACCTTCGGGACCCACAACCTCCCAAACATACATAGACCCCTACTCCTACATTACGGAAAGACAAAGACTTACATGAACAGGTACTTGGGTCACAGCACACCCTGCATAAAGAACAGGGTTTCCTTGAACTCGTTTCTGTGTGAATGACAGCTTCATTTTCAGAAAGAGAAGCTCATTTTGATCCTTCTGAGTAATTCCACTGATTGGAGCCACCGGTAGATTGCTCTGTGGCTCATTGATTAAGCTCAATGTGAATAATTGCATTACTAAAATAGACTGGCTCAGGCACCACTGGTGACAAGTCAGAGCAGCCAGGGGTGGCAGAAGCAGCGCACCCACCTGACACTCCAACTCCAGGAGGGCAGTAGAAGGTGCTCGTGTGGCTGCAGAGAACTGACCTCCAGAAGGTCAGCAGCCTGCCTGTTCTTCCCTATGGCTGCATCTGGCTCCCAAGTGGAAGGACCACTTCATGCCGTGGTCCCAGACGTGAATTTAGTATGCATGACCGTGTTCCCGAGGGCAGCGCCTACGCGGAGCAACGCTGAACATGCTGACAAAGGCAAGGGAAGTGACCTGGAAATGACAAAGTGAAGCAAGGGAAGGAGCAAAGACGAGGTGGCTGAGGAGAAACGTCTGCACAGTTCTATCCATAGAGCCCGCTGGGAAAGGCGGCGAGGTTTGTCTGATACGGTTGGCGCAGTGCAGGCGCCACTACGCGTCTTGGGGTTTGGGCAAAGCTCTGTAGATTGGCAGCCAGAAGACTAATCTTGTACCGCCCAGAAGTGGTGGGGGATACACAAGGAATCAAAAAAAAAAAAAAAAAAAAAGCTACTTTAGTTTTCCGTCACGTAGAATATTACGTCGAACGGCAGAGACGCACTGTCCTGAGCACAGCACCAGCTCCTGGCAGCAAGCACAGAGCTGCCACACAGTTCTGAGCAGCTTAAACTGTAATTCTCAAAGCTGAGGTCCCTTCTTCATAACAAGAAGTAGCAGAAAAATTGCTTTTAATAGGCAGAAGGAATCACTCATAAAATCAGAGATCAATTCTAAAAAACTAAAGTGCTACTTCTCTCTCAAACACCGCAAGAGAGAAGAAACTTCCCTTAAAAAGGTGCCAATTAATTAATGAGATTTGGTAAATGAGTGCATTTCCTGTGCAACAAACTACAGGCTTCCACTTCCAAAGTACATTACGTTAAATTGGACAAAGACTCGTTATTCTGGAATAAAAGATTGCCCACTGGAGGCTTCACACTAAAGTAAGTATTCCAAGAATATCTTCATCCAGGAATACAAGCAGTGTATTTGCAAGTGGAGACGAGGCAACTCTTAAATATACTAATATCTCCTAAAGGAGTTAGTACAAAGATTTAGCACTTAGCAGACAAAGGAAACACAGTAGCTCAGCCTATTGGTTACACAAAAGCTCAGGAGACAGAGGGATGAGCTGCCTCCTGTGAACAGAAGACCCTCAGGGCATGTCTGTGATATAAAGCAATGAACTGGCTCCACACCCTGCACTACACCACGGAGACATCACATCTCAGACTGTCTCAGTACCTGGGGACCACTGTGTACTTTTATTTAAACAGTGAACTACAGTGTGAGCTGCTTTGTCTGGAGTTAGCTGAGGGTTGGGGCAGGAGCCCAGGTCGGGGTATGGACAGGACAGGAGAGCATCGTTAGCACTGTGCACAAGTCCCACAGTGGATTTGGGCACCATCAACACACGGGTGAGAGCACAGCTCGAGCACAAGGCAGTGGTGGAGACCACTTCATACTTCACACTGGAGGTCCCCCTGACACCCTAAACCCACTGAGAGGTGGCAGGATGTCACTAACAAGGTCAACAGAAGAGACATCAGTCACTAGACCAGTGTGGTTTATAGGGACTGTGCCCAGCTCAACCTGTAACACTCCCAAAGCCTCCTTCTCCAAATTCCTCCCAAAACCTTGCCTACAAAAAGCTTTACAGCAGCAGGGTGCTCAGCCCAGATGAAGGGACACTCACTGGTGCCACACAGAGGGTTCCTAGCAGGTAAGTCATTTGGGATAGACAGCATCCAGATGTTTGTTCCCTAGACCAGCTGATGACAATCCTTAGCAGACCATGTGCTACTGATACAGAAAGACTATTCCAGTTGTTCTATGGAATAATAAGCATCAACCTTGCCTCTTCAGGGGTATCTCTCAGCACTCTCACAGTGAACAGTCAGAGTCAACTCACCAGGATGCCCAGCTCTTGACTTTCATTATGGTAAATTATTCACAGCAGAAGTGTCACTTTAGCAGGGCACAAATTCTTGTAATCATAAATATTTTCATACCATGACTTTCCTTCTCTTATACCTGTGGAGTCTTAGACCACACTGATTCTTTCACCTGTGCAAAGCTGTTCCCACACAGAGGACAGTCCTCAACTTCCTGGAACACAGAAAAAAACTCACAAGGACCCTCTCCAGATTTTCAGAAAGCAGCATTAATAGTAATTTCCTACAGCACTTTCAGGGATTTTTCCCATTCCTCAAAATAAATTTCCCTTTCCTACCACAAGACCCATCTCTGCACACACTCCCCCTTCAGTATAATCAATATATTGATACAAAAGTGAATGCCTTGCCATACATCTTTTTACTGCTTTAATACCCTGACTTTTCCCTATGGCTGTGTGAACTAACTCCATTCTAAACCCTTAACTGTATTTCTGTACCAATGATTTCCAATTCAAAGGCTTTGCATTGCCAATTACACACATGCACGCACATACCTACATGTGCATCTTCTGTTAATGCTTTAAGCAATACTTCAATCCTTTAATATTCTCTTCAAGGCCTCTTACAATTTTCCCATAATGCTATTGAGGCCAGCAATTAACCCCACTGAAACATCACTGCTAGCACAGTGCAGTGGGCAGAGACAGGACAATGTCACAGAAACGTGCATTCACTTTCTCATACACAGGTATGAAGTCCTGGCTTGCCTATAACCATGTTTTTGCCAACTCATCTGGGGATGAAAACACTTAGTATCAGTTATTCACAACTGTACTTACCCACCTCTGTTTTGGTAGTTCAGAGCAGGAGTGCTGAGTCATGCCAGGAGAATCATCCCTTTTTCTTCAGTGATCTGCCTGCCACGGCCAGTGCCATCAGTTGACACAGATTTTGCCTGCTGACAGAATTGAGCTGGGCTGTACAGCAGTAGGACAGCAGGAAGGTCTGCTACAGCAGCTGGGGCACATCGAGCCCCTCATCTCCTATATCATCCACCCCGAAATGGCAGCAGGGAGGAGCACTAATTTCCATCCCCAGGCCTGCTTTTGTACTGCCAACCACCTCGAGGTGTGGACACGGGCAGCAGATTAACCTGTCACAGACAGGATATGGCTGTATCCTCCCTGCAGTTTGTGCCAAGAGAGCTGGAGAAACTCCAGAAGTGGAAACTTGGATGTTCCTCAGAACCTCAATTTGCAATCAGCCTTCCAAGAAACTACTTGTGTGTCTATAAAGTCTCCAGAACCATATTGGTTCTCACCTGTAGGAAACCAAGAGTAGAAACAGTCCCTTCCACAAGCCCTGGTTGATAGCAAATGTTTGACTTCTCACTCTGGGTGGTTTTTAAGCTGAAGTCACCTGCAGTGTCCTGTTTGGAAATGAACTTTTGTCTAATGGGATAAATGCACACTTCTGGTTAAAAAGTGAGACTTTTTCCTGATCAAAGAAACCGGAACTTACATTGCATAAAGCAATACAGAAATCAAAATACACTTTTCCTATTTTGAGCAGGAAAAAAGAAACCTTCATACATAAACATGACAGAACAGACACTCAGGTCACACACTAAGCATTTTACAGCGGTTTGGGAAAGAAAAGAAATACAAAATTTGAAGTTAATATTTCTCCTGGAATGAGATTAAAGATATTATTTTACGCCCTACTTGAAACATCATAGTAATTTTCATCTGCACTAATAAAAATAAATCAGCAGCTGATCTTCCATGCATTACAATTACCATTTCATGCAACAGTCACAATGTTTCTGAGATGCATTTGCCCTTTGGAACTCCTGCCACAAATAGAGCTGAATTTAGGGACTGCTGTGTGCACAAATTTATTACATCAATTCTTTCCAAAGCAGGACATTGTCACGCAGAAAATGCAATGTGGGCAGCTCGAGAAAGGCATCCAGCACTAAGTAAAGACTTTTAAGGGGAAAATAACTAGAACCAAACAACTGAAAAAAAAAAAAAATCATCTTGCATGACACCAACTGTTGGGTGAGCAGCAGAGCCCTGTTTGGAGCACACCCATCACCCAGACATGGATTAATGGATTCACAAGCAGCGCTCCTGCCCGCAGCTCAGCCTCTCACAGAGATGCTCACGTGCAGAGCAGGACACAGCCTGCTGTTAGGCAGGAGAAGTTCAATATTCATTAAGCAAAAGAGCCCTCACTCTGTGCTGCTGCCTGCAGTACAGATCACCTCCCCATGGGTTTTGTCAATCCCGTGGGGAACGCTGTACCTCGAGACACCACACAATGCACCAACACCTCAGCTGGGGTGTTTGCACAGCCAGAGTCCAAAGCTGGGAGCCTGCAACTGCTTTTCTGGAGCAATTCAAATAGAAAATGCTGCAAAGACAAAAGGTTTAATCTCAAATTTGCATATAGCAACTTACCCTCGCAATAGTTCACTCCTCGAAAGAGAGCTACATGAAAAGGGAGGACTGAAGCAGGCAGCTGCACGGTGGGAGATTTACTCCCAGAGAGCCTATGGAGGCTTTCTTTTACAGCCCAGGACAGTAATACATTCAACTGTGCTAAAGCAAAAGTGTCAGGCACAGAGATTTAAGGAGATAATATAGGGAAGGCTCAGGGACTAGATAAAAATCATAAAAAGATGCAGGCAAAAGCTGCTTCTTCCTTGCACTTTGCTATCAGTTGTCCCTGTTGTACTGGATGGGGAAGGCAGAGCACAACAGCTTCAGCAGGAAGGGTGGCTGGGGCAATTTTCTCTTCAGTTGCCCACAGCACACTCTCATGATCCAACTCCAAACCCAGCTTGCCCCCAGGGACCCTTGTCCTTCTGGCTCAGACAAACCCAGCTCTGGTCACCAATGCAAACACCTGCATTCAGGTGTATGAGGCACCAGATGTGCACAGGTTCAACCTGCTCTAGCCAGCACTGTCAGGTGGAAGTCTAACTTGCTTAAAGAGGCCAACCCTGACCTTAGATTCTTCTGTGTCTACAGTTCTACTACTGAGCTCCACCTTGGCACCATCGAGATAATCTGAGAAGCTCAGTAAAACCACGGATAGAAAATAGGAAGGTGTGGTAGAGACCCAACACTACATAAGCTGTCAAAACCCCCCTGCTCTCCTATCTCTGGAAGCCATGCAGAAAAGATCTTCATAGCCATCTGCTTGGTGCCTCCAAGCACTTGGTCCCACAGGTCACACTGGAAAAGCCCAGCAAACTGGAAAGCCCCACAGCCATCTTTCCAGCAGCACATGGGCTGAAGTCTGCTACCCCAGCACTGGCCACGCATATTTGTCTCTGCTCTGTGCCTGAAAATGCTCTCTTTAAGACACAGCTCTGCCAAATAGGCTTGTCACCATCTTCCAAATAACTCACATGAATGTCTTGCATTTTTCAAGTGATGTCATGAAACACAGGGCTGCACACACCACAAACACTGACATATTTCACTAATACAATCCAGGAGCAGCATATGGAGAATATTTATACAGGTCTTTATTATTTTTTATGAAAGGTAAATGACCCTTTTGGGGAAATGGTGATTGGTGCTGACAGCATTGTTTCTAGGAAAAAAAAAACCAATGGAGGAGGCTCAGAGGCTTTGCAAATCTAACTCATGGGTACAAACTCCTCCAGTTCTGTTGAAGGGAAAAAACCATTCTCTTCTTCTTAAGATTTAATTGTCGCTCCTCTTATAAGCTGGTCTTACTAAACTTGTTACTCAACACAGTAATTAGCAGAAATAAGAAGATACGTATAAATAAAATTCAGCTATTGACTCTAATTAACTCTTCTTAATAGCTGTTTTACTAATTGGGGTGGAGCAATTTTGTCATGATTTTAGCTGCTGACGAACAATTAAGTAGAATGCAGCTCTAATTCCTTCTTGATCTCCTGACAAAAGCCAACACACGTTCAAACTCATGTGAGAGAAAGCAAAACTAAATCAGAGCAATGTGACATTGGCACATGTTGTCTCGGCAGGTGAAAAGCAAAGCTGGGACGGTACCGAAACCTCCAAGTCTTTGCACTTGAGCTTTCCTTGCTGACAGCAGTAACACCCTGGTGCAGGAACAGTGCCAGATTTGTGCAGCATTTCTTTGCCCTCCCCAGGAAGGGAAAGGCACAGAACAGCCCAAAGGAGGTGCAATGCATGACTCAGGAGACCAATGTGGCTTTTAGGGTGCTAGCACTTAACCCCTGTGCTCTGATACATCTCACAGCAGCCTCTAGACAAGGCCCATAATCTCACTGTCCCTGTTTCCGTCCATCAGAAGTGGATACCAGCCTGTCTCCAACATGGAAGGACGCCTTGATAAATGCAGTAATTATCACCAGACACCCCCACCCAGCAAGCAAGAAAATAAAGGCCATTTATTTGCCCGTCTAGTTACAAAACCCCTACCAGAAAACTCTGCAAATCAAGGCCCTGGAATCTAATTTAATTAAATCAATGAGAATTATATCATTAATTTATCAGCAAGCTCAAACCTAACAGGAAATTGTTTATATTGACCACAAACTCCTTCCACGGAGCCGCTTGTCGGTACCTCTGCTATCGAACAGCCCTGGCAGCCCAGCTGCACCTCTGCTGCTCCATTTGTCATCTCAGTGCACCATTTGTTCCTCCCAACACAGATCATCTTGCACAAAGCAGTTGTCATGCCTTTTCCTAGTCCCCACCATCTCAAGCACTTTACACATTCCCCTCCACACGTGCTCAGAAAAATCACTTGCCATAAGAGTTTTTAAATGGGGCTTGTCAAAGCATCAAGATAGAAGGTGTGCAGGCAGAACCTCCTGTTTCTTGTGCTTCTTGCTCAAACACTCAAACCCACAGCCTCGTACACAAACTTTTCTTTCCACAGCATACCACTGAGATATTTACACGGGGCTTGTAAAGAAGAATCCCGACAGAAGGGAAGGTGGGAGAGACACAACAATCTTAAAAGGAAACTTCATGCATGTAAAAGCCTACCAAAAGTAAAACCTGGATACCTGCAATGTAAACGATCAGGAAGTGATTTAAGGCAATTTGGAAACACGTCAGTGGCTGGTTGAACACCTCCTTTGGAACACAAACATTTGTCAGGCTATTTATAGTCCAAGGGGAAAAGCTTCTGGTTTCCCCCATCCAGGCACAGCAGAGCACAGTCTGTTCTCAGTGAAGAACATAAATTTTGAGCAACTCCAACAAACATGAACAAGTCACTGGTTTCATCTCAATTTAACTGATTTCAGAAAACTTAAAGAAGTGATACTCAAGATGAGGGCTCTCAATCTGAAAGACACTCAAACCCCTACTAGACCTTCTATTGTGTAGACAGCAACTGCTGATTTATTGACTGCCAAATGCTGTGGATCAAGCCTTAGTATTTGCTAATATCTCTCCTGAAATTGGCCTTTAATGGCCTAATTCAACTCCCATTAGTAAGAAAGGAACAGCACCTATTCTCTTCAATGGAATTGAATAAGTTGTATCAGTCAGCAGCTGACCAGGAAAAATAAAACATTCAGACCAATTAGTCTTTCTGGCTACATTTTGTCTGATATGAAAACTTCAAAAAGGCTAAAAGGAAGAAATTATAGTGCCATTTCCAGATTAAAAAGAAAGGTGCCAAGAAGAGGAAATCCACCTCTCATTCACTTGGGTGTAATTCAGAAGTAACCCTGGCGAAACCAGGGCAGCTCCAGGAACACAAATACGAAGTGACAGGGAAATCCAGACTACTATTCACATCACATATTCCATGGTTCTTTCTATTTCACAGTAATACACCAAGTTAAGCTGCTTATTAGACGGGCACATTCTCCTAACAGCAGCCAGACTTGTGTGTTATGTTGGGCTCGCCATCAGC
Source organism: Manacus candei (assembly GCF_025592945.1). NCBI lineage: Eukaryota > Metazoa > Chordata > Aves > Passeriformes > Pipridae > Manacus > Manacus candei. Next base: position 14,147,143 of record NW_026138085.1, on the reverse strand, counting down.
ACTGACCGCCCCGTAATCATAATTCTGCTGTCATTTGTGGTTCCACTTCAGAAGATCCTTGCTTTAACACACAAATTAGATCACTGTTAGCACCATTACAGCCCAGAACAGAGGCATGTGAGTAATGCCACGAGAGGGACTCCTTGTAACCATCTCTGTTTATACAAATCTCTTGCACGTTTTCCTAACAATCTGTTCCTTCAAATACTTCTGTTGGATGCTGTGGCACATGCTTCCAAGCCCTACAACACACCCATTAGCAAATAATGGCCTTCCTGAAATTACCTAATAACAGCCACAAAGAATAAAAAGGCTGTTGGATAGAAAATCTTCTATAGAATAAAAAAAAACTACTAAATTTTTATTAGCAGAATCACTAACAGACACATGGTTCTCACGTGATCGATTTACTTTTAGGAAACGCCTGGTATCAGATAACGAAATTATCCCACAAAACAAAAACAACCCCCGAACCAGCCATTTCAAAAAGCACGCTGCAGTCTGGCAGCTCATGAATGAAACACTCCGTAGGTGTTTGTGTACATTTATAATTTACTACACCACATTAAGAAATAAGACAACTGCGAACGACGAGCTGATGCTCTCCCAGCTGTGTACACTATGTAATGATACCTTCTACCAGGGCTCAGCCAGCCTCACTACCAGCCTCTCAGTTGGGAGACAGAAGGATCCAAATCAGTTCCAGCAACTGAGTAATGAATGGCAGCCACTCTGCTTTTATAAAGTTCTAAAGCAATACACACTGAGCATCTGAAATGCTGCTTAGCATATGCACATGCCAGGAACAGAAGCACAAATCCCATCCCCGATGCAACAGAAGAGCACACAATACTGGCAGTCTCCATGGAGGCCAGGAGGAACAGGAATCTCTCCTCCAGGTCTTGGCACAGCAGCAGCCACGAGGGACACTGCTAACCTTGTCCTCCAGCAGTGCTTGGAGATGGGGAGCACTAATTGCACCTCTCCCTCCATCCCCTCTCCTTGGAGCAGGGCAGAAAGTGCCAAGACACACTGCTCCTCAGCAGGGACAAGCTCCACAGCCTAGTGCCCGGTTCTCACCTCTCTCATGTTGTGTGCACAAGGCACAACTGGTTCAAAGTTCTCCCCCAGGTCCCATCTCACCTGCTCCAGACCTTGCTTTCATCCTGCATCCCAAACTTGCATAAAATCACTGCTAATCTCATACAGAGGCAGACATCTATACCTGGCAGTTCATGCAGGACCAGGTTCAGCCCCTCTGGAACAAGGCACCAAACACAGCCAGCCACACACTCAGCTTTACACATGCTCCCAGCTCAAGGAGATCTCCAGGTGCAGTTTTCAGCACATAAGTAATCCTATGAAACATCAATGTAAGTGCACAATGCTCAGAAGTGCCTCATAGCATCACAGGATAATTTCTACAATACTTTCACCTGCTCTTTATCTTTCAACCTGAATTTCTCCACTGGACCTGCTGTTCGCAGTTGCATCTGTAACCCTAGTGAATTATTTCATGCTGGGCCATCCTAAAGGTTGAATCATAAGTGACCCACATAACCATAACCCCAAACTCCTTTCTGTGCACATGGGTAAAGGAGGCTCTGGAGAGTTTCAGTTCCATGAACAATGTGACAGATTTGAATGAAGCGATGGAACAGATTGAAGATCCTGACAGTCATCTTTGCTCTCTGCAGATCCTCTGACTACACGCAGCATCTTGCCTGTGTTCCAGTTTCAGTACAGCTGAAGTCTCCTGGCAGCAATCCAGGGACAGCCATCCAGACCTTATGCTTTCAGAGGGCACCTCCAGTCCACAGGGCAGAGCAAGGGACTGTCTGAAGATGTTCCTGAAGCCTGTTCTCTTGCCTGACTTCCATACCCCAGCATGACCCTCATTCCCGTACCCTATCCTGAGCTCCAGCCCTACAAAAAGCATGAAGCCTTTTGCCCGTACCAGTGTGGTTTGTCACAACTTCCTGCACTTGTGGCTTTCTCTTCCACTTGTTTTAAGTTGTGGAAGGTATGTGGAACATGAGCCCCAAGCCAGGTGACCAGGCTGTACACGGGATAGGATGTTTATCCACACGCATTGGAACAGCCAACACGTACACGTTCAGAACTGCTGTAATCAGGAAATGAGCCATGAAATGTGTAAGCGGCGGCACATTAATAATCTGTTTTATAGCTTAAATTAGAATCTTTGGAATTTCACAGCCAGACACTTTTAAATAGGTCAAAAATGTGGTAATCACACTTAATGATCGCACTGCGATGTGCACCGCATCAGAGCTGGGAGCGAGGAAACCTGAGCAGCATGGATATGAACTACTGGCACACTTAGAGAAGCATTGAATGAACCTCAAGAGCAAACCAGATAGCCCAGGTCAGAAGTTTGGTTTTTTTTTTTTTCTTTTGGTCCTGCTCTTCAGAAATAAGGTCTGAGATCTCATAGATCACAAACAACAAATGTTGTGCCTCTGTATTTTCCTTTTAGTTAACACTGCAGATTAGCAAAGGATTTGACCACTTATAGGTAGAGAGAATTTAATGATGGAAACAAAGCCTTTCCCAGCTGAGGACATGGGTTTGGCACACGTCACCCCCAGTACACAGAGTTAAAATACATTCCTGGGTATCAGCATTTTGATTTCTTTTAAAGAAGAGAACAAGAATTGACAGATTGATCACAGTCTCCAAACAGTCTCCAAACCAGGGAAACCCTTCACAATTTTTCTAAGTTTAGACACATGACTGTGGTCTCTTTACAACAACTTGACTTTAGGTACAATAAACCTGATGGGAAAATTGAGTAAAGAATTGAGAATTTCAGCAAAAGAGGCAGTTGTTGCTAATTAATCCTGTCCTGTCAAGCTGCTGAGGCATAACCAAAAAGGTAAACCAAGGAAAAAAAAAACAGCTATATTCCATGAAAACAAAGTCAATGTTTGTCTACTGTGAAAGTACAAAGTCAGCAGGGGAGACTGCTTGGAAGCTTATAAGAAAGCAGGAGAGAAATGTTTTTTTGGTTTCTTTTTTCCTCCAGTCAAACTTGGTTTCTTCTAAAAAAACAAAGCAAGGCAAAAGATGAAAGGCCTTCTCTTCTGAAGCCAAAGATGAAGAATACAAAGAATATTAATGACTAACAAGTCTGTCTGTAAATGCCATGAGCTTAGCTGTAGTAGGGACTAAAAGGAAGAACAGTACTGCTATTAACTAATAAGTTTCTGATCTAACAAGCAATGATGAAGGCTGATTGGGTCATCTATGGAAGGGAACATGAGTTCTGAAGAACACAGGTTCCCTACAGAGGATAAAAGGAAAGAGGGAAAGATGCCATTATGTACGTGTAAAAGCTCAGGAAGGTTGTGGTTCATTCACAAAGCATGCAAAGGCAGTAAATTCCCAATTAGGGCTTGTCTGTCCCTCACACATGTTTGTATGCACAGGTACTGCTGTCCTGTGGGAAACTCCAGAATTGCTGCAAATTTGTCACTTGCCTTGTACTACAAAACACTGGATTTTGATAAATTGAATTTTATAAAGGGAAAACTCAAAACACACAGAAACTTGCCTTTGTCACAGTTTATTGAACCCAGCACGAGCCTGCCTGGGCCCCAACAGCTTCCCAGCACACTGGCATCCCACTGTGGGTCTGGGAAGCTCTTATGGTCCAGGGGCAGAGCAGCAAGGGAGGGAGGCAGGCACTGGCCTCTCCCCCCTGCACTGTCCTGCATGAGCACAGCCCTGCAGGATCAGTGCAAAGCACGTTCCTCTAGGTTTGAAGTTAACCCATTCTCTCTTGAGAAATTCTTCTAATTTAAGAAATGAAGCACAATAAAACCAGGAAGAAGAAGAAGAAGAAAAAACAAAACACCTCGGAGCTCAAAATGACAGGATGCCAACTTCAGATTTGGGAACTGATTCATTTGCCAGCTCACAGGCACGCACACCTAGTGTGTCTATATTTATATGCATGGACTTGGGCTCCCTGCTCTGTAGAGGCACTGAGTATTTTTAAATCAGTGAGAAATCAAGAATCACTGCACTTCGAGAAGATGGAAAAAATCCCCTTTTTCTAAGCTCAGATAAGAGGAATCTTGACGCAGCAGCTCTGCCTGCAACATCCAGCAAGGCTGAGAGCCAGCACGGACACACAATTTTCTCTGAGATTCCTTCCCTTAACAGGCCACTGCTCACTCCTGTAGACAGACTATTTTGCATTGGAGTCTGACCCAGCAGATAATACGAGAAGCCTCTGTGTCAGGATGCAAATCTGGGGAGCATTCTGACCGTGTGAAAGATGGCAGAAAGAACCCAGTACTGCCAGAGAGCTGTGCTGCTGCCCCTTCCTGCTGCCTTACTGGGCTGGGAATTCAAAGCTCCAGGTTCAATGCCCAGCTTTATCCATAACCCACAGTGGTCTCACCAAAGATCACCAAACTCTCTCAGCATCCCCTTCTGGAAAAAGGGGATAACAACACGTCTCAGCAGCATCACAAAGGTTTGTTAATGCTTGCAAGCACTTCGTAGATAAGGAACATCAAGACGGCAGTTAGCAGAGGGATTTGGGGCACAGACAGACATAAATCCAAAGCACTCATATCATACACTTTTTAGACAAGCATAGCAGTAGATCTGCTCCCTGCATTTAGTGGTTGTGGGTTCCATCCTCTCAACAGACTGAGCGCTCTTGTCTTTGATCCAAAAAATGAGTCTGTGGAGAATATTCACATGTTTAATGTTAATCATATGCTTAAATCCTCTGAATCTATAAAGAGGGTAAAGGAGAAAAGTGTTCCCCGGCTCCAAAACAAACACACATTCCCAGAAGTTATATTTAGGACATGAGTAAACATTTGACCAGCAAAGGCCTTCACTATACACCTGCTAAGCTTCTGCATCCCTGAGGAAACCTGCAGGTAGGGAAAATGTCCAGAGGGAGTTTGCTTAGACAAAATCTCTCAAACACAACCAGCATGGTGCTATGTGATAGAAGTATCCCAGAGCATATGAACTACTATTCCACAGGCAGAGCAGCTCTTGAGAAAGGAAATCAGAATCCAGAATAAATGAACTAAGGAACTCAGCCCACGGATTTGAACTTGTGATTCTGGATTCATTTGCAACTATTAATTCCCTCATTTATTAACTGTCTATTGTGAGGGAAGAGGCCTTCTTCTGAGGACACTATCTGAAACATCTAACTCAATTTATATCGGGGTAAACTCCTGGCCAAGCTAATGGCTTGGGGCTACCAGTCTCCTAAGCCAGCTGGCCAGGGTGTCCATAAGGCTCTGCTCTTGCATCGACCCCCCTTTTACTCAGATCCTTTCCTGCAGATGGATCAAGTCAGTGGAGTGAGGGTACAACTCCTTTTGGACAGGTTTGCTCAGCAGAGCAAGAGCAGGTACCTGCAGCACTAGGATGCACTGAGCTCCAGACACTCCTGCAGAGCAAAGCACTCCCAGCCACATCCACTGCTGCAGAGTGGACACAGCCCCGGCCAGATGAGCATCTGCAGCATAAACATACAACTGGCATCCAGAGATCATTTTCAAAGCCCTGTCAAACAAGAAAAGCCTCAGGCAACCAAAGGACCACTATCCAGAGCTTTGCTGCTATAGCAGATCTGTAAACATTATCCAGCTTACTCACAGCAACATCACATTTTGCCAGCAATGTGAAAAGGACAAATCACTCTCACCAGAGTAAATTGTCCAAGATGCTAAATAAGGCTGCTAATTACTTCTGAGGATTTTTAAAGAATCCTTTAAGATTACTGTCCTCAAATTTGATTAAATAATGCTATAAATCTTTTCAACTGAACATCATCAGATGAAGTTGACTTGATGGTATAAAAGAAATGTTTTCTCCTCAAGCAATGGCCTTCTGAGAAGTGCACTGTATTTTTACAGTACACAGCACTAGACCAGAGGGAGCTGTTCCATTTGCACCTTGCAAAGGGTTAACAAGGTGTTTATCTTCCTTGTTTGGCTCAATTAGAACTATACAAAATGCCAATGTATTTCTAACTTCACCTCCCTGAACCAAGAACCACAAGGGATGGAATCACATTGCTGGGTGAGGCTGTAAGAAGTCCAAGGGAAGTTAACACAGCACTAGAAATGCTGGTTATGCTTCTCCACATCCTTTGCAAAACGCTTTGCTGCTCCAAGGTTTGCAGCTACTAAAGAACAACATGAAGTTAATTGCTGTTGCAGCTCATCAGCACGACCTGGCAAAGCCCACCACTGGGGAAGCCCTCTGGAGAGGACTGAAAGCCCCAGGTGACACCACCATGACTTTATCAACAATTCCACGGAGGAAGAAGCACTATCTCTTATGATAGGGTAAGGTACAAGGCATAACTTCTCAGAGAATCTCTCACAATAAGCTAAGACTTCTCAGACATCTCTGGTGCCTTTGTGTTGTTTGGTGCCTCCATTAATATCACCCAGCAGGTCAAACTTCATTACCAGGCACTCTTCCCTGGCTAGACCCTTGACTCTCCCTTTGCTCTACCAGTTCTTTGTTGGAATATGTGAAGTGCCAGAGGGTAACAAAGGAATGCTCTCCCCATCCTCACCCCTTAACCCAGTTGTCCTTCCCCATTCCACACAGGCAGCCCACTCCTTCTCCCATCCCTGACAAAACAGATGAGATTAAAAGAGTCCTGGAAAGCAGAGCACCAGCATGATGCATCTTTCAGTGCTGAAGAGGGCAGACACACCTTCAGGCACAAGGTGCTCCTGGCTGCACCACAGAGCACAGGTATCCCACATCCAGGACTGCTGGAATACACCTTTTACGCTACATTGGCTTGGGAACGATAATTAAGTCCCAGACTAATTTCTTTCTGATCAACACCTCTAATTCCTGAGTGATTCCCATTAAGTCAATTCCCAATGCCTTAAATAAGGAGCCCACGAAGCTACTAAAACAATGACAGTCTTTTTATCTGGGAAATAGCTGTCTAGGAAATTTCTCCTGTGCAATATAAGTGTCAGTATTTTAGGTTTCAGTAACATGATAAGATGTGCCATCCCCAGCCTACTCAATACAGGCAGAGACCATCAGGTCTAGAGAATACAATTCAAGCACAAGTGGTCCCTTCACTTCTCTTTTTCCCCTCATCTCCCAGTGTTTCATCCTGTGCCAGAGGGATCAGTGCCCAGTGCGGGTTCTCACAAAAGCCACCGAAACGCCCCAGGCTATACGATGTCACCCAGGAACACCGTGGGTATTAAAGCCACCACTGCGGGATGAGGTCTGTGCAGCTGCTCCCCTGTCCTATTAATTGGGTACTATGGACACGCTCCCGCCGTAAGCACATCTTTGACATAACATAGCATGACAATTTCTTCAGAGTCACAGAAATGCAGAGCATACAAATAAACCTGAATGCTGAAACCATTTCATTGTTCATAAGAACATGCACGTTGCACCTGTTAACGACCAAGGGCTGTGTCTGTGCCTTGGAGCTGATTATTTCAGCCTCTAACAAGCCTGTCTTGGACGACTGTTAAATTCCAGGAGTAAATAGAGCAACAGCAAAATTATTTTACAACAAGAAATCATTACCGAATATACACAGAGAGAGGTCTTTAAATCCCAGGCAAAGAAAACAACCCTCATACTGACATTTTACCCCGGAGCTTCTCACAACCGCTGAGTCAGTTTAAATTAAATTTGGCTGAAACAAAATAACTCCGAGACTGATACTGGTAAAGTCCTACCCTGAAACAAATGTTCGGGAGCCCAACTGCACGGGGACTCCGGATAGACAGGGAGGCAGGACGCTGGCGCGGCAGAACCGGGGAGCGCTCCCCAAAAAACCCCGTCCCGGCGGGAGGGACCGGGCGGCAGCGCCGGGGGAGCCGCGGCCGCCGCCGGGAGCAGGTGGCAGGGCCGGTCCCCGCAGCCCATCCCATCCCATCCCATCCCGGCCCGGCCCCAACACGGGGCGAGGTGGGGGGGCGATGTTTTCCGCGGAGAGAGGGACGCGGAGGAGCGCGGGAGCGGCGGCTGCGGCAGCGCGGAGCGGGCAGGGCAGGGCAGGGCGCGGCGGAGGGGACGGGGATGGGACTCACCGAGCTACGCGCGGCTGCTGCCCCCGCTGCCGTCCATGGGGGCGGCGGGGGGACGGGAGCCCGCTGCGGGCCAGAGCCGCCCCGCGATCCGCCGCATCTGCCCGCCGCCGCGGAGAAGGAGGAGGAGGAGAAGGAGGAGGAGGAGGAGGAAGAAGAGCAGCCCGCCCGCCCCGGCCCCCGCACAGCCCGGCCGCAGAGCGCCGCCTGCCCGCCGCGCTGGGAGGGTCCGCGGCGGCGGGGGGGGCCCGGCCGGGGGCAGGTGCGGCCGCCCGGGGCGGGGGGCGGCGCGGGGATGGGGCGGGGGGCGGCCCCGGGGCGGTGCAGCTGCCGGAGCGCGGAAAAGGGCGGAGGGGGAGAGGAGGGGGTGGAAGCGCCTGTGCGTAACGTGGCCCGGCGCGAATCCGCCCCGCGAGGGCTTTTAATGAAGTACAGATGTTCCCTAATATAATTATGTCGTCCTCGCCCCGATAATTGGCTTTGGCAGCCGCGCCGATCGAATCCCCCCTGCGCGGATGCTGTGTCCCCCTCGCCCGCCGGCATCTCCCCCGACACCGCGGCCGGGCACTGCCCCGGGGACCCCTCTCCAGGTGTACCCCGCACGTCCAGCACCCTTCTCCTGAGAACCCCGTGCTTAGGGACCTGACATTGCAGTGGATGCTTTTGGCTCGGGGCAGGTGAAAACTGAGGGGCAACGTTTGTTTGCTTATTTCTTGAAGTGCGTGTCCTTAGAAAGCACGGGCTGGCTTTCTAACTGGGCTGCTCGCAGGCATGGAGGACAAAACGCCCCGGTTACATAAATGAAAGTTTATCGCACACGTTGGGAAAGGGCCGTGTGATTGAACAGGAGCACGGCACTGCTTTAGGGTGGCAGCAGAGGGTGTCCTGGCTGGCTGAGCAGGACCAGCACACCCTGTGCAGCTCCCTCGCTATACCTGTGCTCTCAACGGGCCAGGTGAGTTGCAGCTGGTTAAAACACCCCAGTTCTCCCCAGCTTGGTTTGTCTTTAGGGAATTTGCCAGTGAGGACACGCTAATACAAGCCAGATGTGTGGGTGTTTTATGCATCTATGTGGGGAAAATGGATCAAGCCCACAAATTCATCTTGCAGAGGACAAGCAGCCAACACAAGGTAATGATTTCTAGTCACTACAGGCCCCAGACCACACTGCTTTCACCCGATGACTCAAAGCCGAAACCCAGCCATGCCATTCCTGCTGACACTTGGACACTGTGAGGAGTGTAAATACTTCAGATAAGCAGGATTAGGGAATTCTCCTAGCCCAGGGCTGCAAAGGGGAGCCACAGAGAGCCTGCACATCTGAACCTCTCTCATGTCAGCTCGGGCAATGTCTAAAGGGTTGGGCATTTCTGTGTGTTAACACAAAATGCAGGTTGGAAGTCAGCTCCCCCCACCCCCAAAAAAGAGCACATCCTGCCCACTCCTTTTCCACAGTCCAGGTTTTAACCACCAGATTTATCAGCTTTTTTTTTGTGTTTGTTTTTTTTTTTAAGTGAAGGCAAAAATTACAGTCCTTTCAAGCAATTACCAACTTCTCAGCACAAGCCCACAAGCATAGTCACGCTCCCATTTTATATTTACCAGTGGCACCAAGGTGACACCTGTGGACTGAGAATCATTTTGTACCTATATGAAGGGTAAAGGGGTGGCTCTACCCGAAGACTGGGGCTACATCAGTGTTAACTTTGGCCTCAGCACGAGGAGCTCTGCCTTTTCCTCAGCAGGAACACTAAAATGCTCCTTGTTTTTACACCTGTGCTCTACAGATTTCTAAGGGACCCAAGCAAACAGGGCTTCACAAGCTGTGCAGGACAGGTAGTATCCTTGGTTTGCCTTAGACTGGGCCCCTTTGGGGTTTTGCTCACCCCCCAATACCCCCATGGCTGCTCAGATGACACAATCACAGAGATAGAAGTGATGCCATGTTTCCAGCCACTATTTTTCATATTGTTCTTGATTCAGTTGTGATCCCCAGAGAGCAAAGGCATGGGGAAGGTGTAATGTCAGAGGCAGCCGTGTGTATTCCCTGAGCACAGTTGCCTCTAGAGCTGATGGCTTAGGAGGCAGGATGGGGATGAAGAAACTAAGATTATCCTTTCCTCTAGTTTAACTTTAGCCACAGTAGAATCTTTTCTTAGGAGGATATAAATACAAAAGAGGTGAGGGAGGCACAAAATCAATACAGTCTGGAACAATGTGACTTGAACCAGAGGACAAGCAGCCTGACAGACTGACTGCAGTTTCTCTCTTAAGGTCTTTTTCCGAAATGTTAATTTTTTTATTTTAAAAACCAGCCCAGCATAATTACAGGCTCTCACTTAGACTTCCCAATCTTCCTCTAAAACCTACATAGAAATAACTTCAGAGAACTACCTAGTTTAGTTTTCCCTCAAGGGCAGATGTAGGAGAACATTCACCCTTAATGGGGGAGTCCTCCAACCTGAGAGCTCTTGAGTGAAGATACAAGTAAAACTCACACACTTACCTTATTGGCAACATCCTTGGGTTTTTTATGCTTCATGGACCTTTCAGCAGGAGTCTTCTTCTCCCTTCAGGTCTACAGATCAGTACTTTTCAGCTGCCCCTCATTGACTCAGTTTTTCCACCATCTTCCCAGGTGTTAAGCTGATAAGTGTGTGATTTCCAAGGACCAGCTTTGTCAAAGAGAGGAGGAACAGTGTACTCACTCCTCTCCGACCTCTGTTATAGTTCTCCACACGTTATTAAAGGTTCAGAGCTGGCTTCAACTTGTTCCTTAGATATTCCAGGGTAATATTCCTCAGGCTTTGCCTTTTTGAGTGTACCTTTTGTTTCTGTGCCCCTCTGCAAGCAGGTACTTGCTGTTTCCTGAAGTTATTCTCCTAGAAGCAGAAAACAGGGAAGCTTAACGTAAAATTCAACCACTAACAGGTCAATCACTGATTTTGTTCTTTATTTCGTCCCACTTTAAGAATAAACAGTTTCTTAAAAGAAACAAGGTAACATAACTGTTTGATCCCGAGCAAATAAGAACAACGCCTTTCTCCCCCTGGGATAAGGCACCTGTCCAACATTTTATTAACTTTGCTAATTGCATTAAGCATCCTGCAGTGCTGAACAGTCATCAGCTGCTAATTCCCAGATCTCTATAGTGGAGTTGACTGTTAAATGAGAAAAAATTCATAGCAGGAAAAGAAAAAAAAGGGCATTTTAGACCCACAGTAGTAACCAAATTATCATACAGTTCTGAATTCTGATCAGGTCCCAAGTAGTGATCATATTTTATGAACTACTGGAAGATGATGTTAGGACTCACACAATAAATATGAGCTATGTGGGCACAAGTGAGATTGATAAATAGATCTTACATGTTGAGACATTTCTACAAACAAGAAAAATTAGGTTTCCATATGTGAATATTTTATGCAGATTTTTATGCAGATAATTTGTACCTGCTCTTTCATTTTGTTACCTGTAGTACTACATGTTAATGTAATAATAATCTAAATTTACATACACAAATTACTGGAAGGTCTGGATCTGGCACACTGGGGAGTAATTTCTGGCTGGAAACATTAGCAGTGTGATAACTATTTAGACAACTATATGAAATTAAATAAGCACTTGTCAAAGGAAAAGTGCATTGTTATGAAAACTGGAATTGGTATAGTCTCAACTAAAAATGTAACCTGTGAAAAAGAGTTAATTAGAAATTCTCTCCTGCCACTCTCCTGCCTTACTGCTTTTCCTGTTTCTTTCCTGCCTTTCCTGGGATGAAGTCCTGCCCCCCAGGAGCAGAGAGCTGGGGAGGCAGAAGCAGCTGTACCTTGCTGCAGACGTGGAAAAGCAGTAAATCACAGCTCAAAGTGGAGGGCTGGCAGGGACCAAACATGCCTGTGCCAGAGGGGGACCCTGTCCAGGCTGTGTGTGACCCACACACAAGGACTGGTGGTACCTGCACAGTAGGTTTGGCATGGGAAATGTTGGCCTTTAATTTTGGTCCTGACAGTATTGAAGACCTGAATTCTGCTCTGCACTAAGGAGAAGCAGCAAGGTTAGAGGGGACACATGGAAGAAGCTGCAGCTGTCCTGCAGTCACTGTCAGACAGTGTTTGCCAGTTGACATGTATCCACATTTTCCATTTTTAAGAAGCACAAGGGTATTTTGACCATAGTTTTGTGAAAGTAATATTATTTCTGTCTTTCATTATTTGTTCACCAGGGAACCCATTCTACAGCCAACCAGAAGAGAACTGTATGGAAGGAAGCAGGAAAAAAAAGAGAAAAGAAAGAAAAAGCCAGTCAAGCTACTGCTAATCATGTTAATTTATATATGTTGTTTATAATTAGCCTGTTTAAACAGGCTTATTTCTTTTTTCAGTAAAGACCACATCTCTCCAGGACTCTTGCCATGTCCATTGTCTTTGTGACAGAGAGTAGTGATAGGTACCAATTACTTGGCTGTTATTTAGTGAGTACTCCAAAGTACTTTGATGCAGCAGCATTGTAAATTCTCAGTAGCAGCTAATTGTCTCATTTTAATTCATTTTTAATGAGACACCTGGGAGAACGAAGAAACATCACAAACCCACAAAAAACCCAGAATATTCTTGAGTCAGTCTCCCAGTCTCTCCTCATTTCTGCCTTCCTACAAAAGGATATTTTGGTACTAGCACACAAAGGTGCAGCCCCTTGGCTTCACCCAGCTGGGTGACAGCATCATTCCCTGACACATCATAACCTTCTCCCACGGGCAAGGGAGGACAATGGTAGAATCTAGGAAACACCATGGCAGGAATCCAGAAAGAAGAAGCCTCTGGTCCTCAGACATTCCACATCTTCATCACTTCTGTCTCTCTAGACAGCCAAACCACATTTCCACAGTCGCCAGCAGGCTGTAAAAGGAAGGGTTGTCACTCACCATCATTTGACATTTAGATGTTGTTCTCAGATGGAAAGAAGAAAAGGTGGCAAAGGGGTATATTTGCTTCAGCAGCAGCTGACTTGTTCCATACTTTTTTGTGAAAGGGAACGGTGTCCTCTGACAGTCACCAGCTGTCCTTAGTAAAGAAAGACACACACCCTCTTGGTTCTCACTCACAGGGCTTAGTGCTGCACTCTGTGTTAACTTCAGCATCCACATTTTATTGACTCAACAGGGGAATTAATTTCAGTAAGACAGAACTGCCCAAATCTCTATCAGCAGTCTGGCTTCAGGAAGTCACTGGCACAGCATCCCATTGGTCTCTGCTGCTCTGGTGGCTGGAGGACAGAGGAGCACGCTCCAAGGTGGCCACTAACCAAGCCACACAAGGAGCTCACAGATCAAACCCAGCCCTGCCAATTGCACCCAGGAGAAAGAGCACTGGACACTGAGAAATGCATGTGGTATGTTCTCACTTTAATTAGAAAGGTACCTGTGGTGACAGATTGGCCATGTTTTCACGGAGGGATTTATCAGAAATTGAAAGGCACACCCAGTAAACCATGTGGTTTCACTAAGATATTCCCCTCTCAATTTTGGTAAACAGCTGTGCTCTTTCCTTAGGGTTGTGATAATTTTTACCAGGTGAGGCCTGTCAGCAGCCACAGGGTGTGGCTGGTCCACAACCACCACAGGAGTCACCATCCCTGGAGCAGTGTCCCCACTTGCCCCCAGGCTCAGTGTCTGGAGCTCTTTGTTGTGTGGCTAAGCCCCACCCTTGCCCCACATTTTAACTGATATTCCCTGTCTTTAGCTCTGACACCTTAATGAGGGTCTGGCAAAGCTATCGGGGCTATGGGAACATCCACAGGTTTCAGCAGGGGCTGGAAAGGAGCTGTGGATGCTGTTACACAGAGCTGTGTGCACCTCTGGTTAGTGCTGGCCTGCCCAGATGCCATAGCCTGCAGTCACTAACTGCTCTAGCAGGGGAGAACTCCAGTCCAAACTCAGTATCCTTGATGTTTAACAGTATAATGACATTCAATACTATGAGTATGCCAAAAAATTGTTGTTGTTTTGTTTTTTTTTTATTTTTGGCTATAATTTAGTTGCTTAATGCATAAAGGAGCCTTGCACATTTGGAGTACTGAGATAAGGGGCTTGTTGATTCCAGCAGAAGAGCTCTCGAGCCTGTGGTACAGCCATGGTGGAGGGCACAAACACTCGAGTTTTATCCTGCTCAGCTGCAAAACTCCCCTTCAGTTTTGCTGCTTCTGGGAAATGCCTAAGAGTAAGGTGAGCTGGCTCCCTTGCACAGAAGGCTGCCAAGCTGCTGAGTTTGTTTGAAGCAAGGGACTGGGGGTCATGTTGTGACCATACGGTCAGGGAGAGCGTCACTTTTGGGAAATGGGCATTCATGTATTGAATCTACTATTACAGACAAAAAAAGAGCTAAAAATCCCATAGCAGTTAAGAGCCCTTTGTTGATGAAGATTATTTTGACAAGAGCTCCAGGAGACGTACTTTCCCACTGAAAACCCATTTTCAGGCTATTTTTGTCTTTACTGTATTTCATCTCCTTTTCTAAGATGGATTTTCTTCACCACAGATGAGATCCCAATTTCTTTTCAGACTTGGACAATGGTGCAGTTGAAGAGGGTGACAACAACAAGCTGCTTCTCAAAGTACCACACAAAAGACTTCAGTCAGGATATTTACAATAAATACAGGCACCAAGTGTCAGTGCTCCCGTTTCCTGGCAGCGTTGCCTTACGCAGTTTTTTCTCTGGAAGGAATCTATTACATCAGTGGCCTCGGGAATGTATATTGAGATGGTTTAATCAGAGTTGAAAATCGCAGTACAGAAAGGGGCTTCAGTTCTTCTGGCTGGACAGAACATACCCAATTTGGGAGCCACTAAGGAATGTCACTGATATCACACAGTCTGTAGCTCATCCCTGCCCAGCGTTAAAATGGCATTATGGCCCTGATTCAGCAAAGCACTGAAGCACATGTTAAGCTTTAATTTCTTCAATTAGACTTAAATACTTGCTTAGGGATGTGGATAGGCCACAATACCCACAGAGATCACAGCGCTGTTCAACAGATAATTTGTTTCAGCCACTGAAACCCTCTGTAGATAAAAGTTCTGTCAACTTTCCCGTACTCCTGTCTGTTGCTTGGATCTCCCTGTTGACTTTATCCCTACACTGCCAGGCAGTCTTTCAGGACACAACACTTCCTCCTCATTATATATTCCTACAACATCAAGTACAAATAGGGTTGTCGTTTCTATAGCTCTCATAACACCCATAACTACAACAGGAATGGATTTAAACATGGGCTTTATTGTCCTCGCAAATGGAGGCTTATATTTAGATTCTTTATCTTTCTTGTGTTTTCCTCCCTGTGTGAAATGGGTCTTTACTCAACCCAGCTTGCTTTAGATCCCCACGAGGCAAAGTGTCTGTGGGTGGAATGACATCCATTTGAAGGGAACAATATTATGTGAGGAGTAAAGATTAAAAGGTCTGGAAAACTTCTAAGACTTCAGATGACATATTGAGTAATGCCAAGGTTGTGGCCAAGTTCCTATGTGGCTTGGAAGCCATGGAAATGCAGAATGTTTGTGCAGCAGTTAATCTGCTGATAAGAACCTAAAGCAGAGCTAATTACAGAGTAGGTTCAAGGGAGAGCTCGGCTGAGCCCACAAAGTCATTGCACAGAGATACAGCTTGAGGCTGGAAAAGGAACTATGGAAGGCAGGCAGGTCACCTGGGAGAGATGGGCCCAGGCCCACTGTGCTCTGACAGTGTAAAACTGACTGTCAGTAGGAGCAGATCCAGGCTGATGATTGTCAGTGAGTTCCAAGGAGTGCTGGAATCAGCTGCTGAACTGCGTGAGAGCTGTGAGGGAATGACAAAGGTGGATCTAACTCATCATCCAGGGGCAAGTTCTAACACTGCTGGACAAACATTTTGCTGAAGGGTCTTTCTTAGCTATCAGGTTTTTATCTGAATTCTATCGACTGCATTCCTCGGAGGAGGAAAAAAGCTTGCAAGAGCAAACCCTCGCCCAGAGAATAGTGTGTGTTTGACTGACAGTCATGTAGTTTTTGTTTGAAATTAGATTTTTCAAAGGGGCAGGGTCAAGGGCTTTCTCTTGCAGAAGATCAAAGGTTACATCCCTTGCTCATCTAAACCAACTTGGCTTCAGTGACTCCTTTGTTGATTTGTAGAGGCTGAGTGTCTACCAAAAATACAGCCCAGACACAGAATCAGCAGCACACCCATGCCTGCTCTCCAACTGTGAAATAAAACATGATTCATACCCCAAGCACAGAAGTGGAATGCAAAAAGCAAACAGAAGACAAGGTGAAAAGTAATTACATTCCCTTAATTGCAGATTAAAAAAACCCAACAAGTATAACACCAAAAATTGTTCATTAGATTCTTTCTCTTTAAAACCTATAAAACATGAAGGCAGCCTCTTTATTGAATCCCGGGTTTTGGCAGAAAAATAAATGTTGCTGTAGGAATTATTGGAACACATCTAATTAAAATCTTCAAAAAATGCACTGTAAATGTAAAAGCTATTAAGCTGGCCCAAAATATATAGATCATGTTTAAACTGGAAGGAGGTAAATAATCCATTGCTCTTTATGTGATTGTCATTGGCAGAAAAGAAAATAATGTGGAATTATGACAAATGGTGCAGCCAGTAATGGAAGCTGTGGCTAGCATTCCCAAGGGAGACACCACCCACAAGTGGCGAGTAAAGAAAGTAGTAAAGTAAATAAAGTAGTGGCAAGATTGAAATCACAGAATCTATTTAATAAACCACAGGTTTGAATGTGGAGAGAGCTCTGTTCTAATGGCTGGGATCACAGGACAGAGCTGCACTGGGGTAGCAGAGCTTCATCTGAGTCGACCTTACGATCTGCTACCATTTAATCCTGCTACGTGACTCTGCGTGTGTGTTCTGGGGCATGGACTGTTCTCCATTTCAGCCCAACCTGGGAGGTGATGGTTGGCTTTAATTACTTTTAACTGGTTCAAATTATGTAAACATTGATTTCACACTTACAGGTTGAGATAGTAGATACTGTCAAAAGAAAAATTAAGAAAAAAATGTGTGCACAAGAGTAGGAAGGGCTCAGCAGCAGAGAGAAGAGAATTCTGCAGAGTCTGAGAGATGAACACAGCAGCCACCTTCACCAGGTATTGCCCAATATTAGCATTTCCTTAATGAGAACAGAAAGTGATTTTGATTTCTGCCACAGAAGACATTTAGGCTCAATGTCCGTGATGGAGTCTGCGTGATTTGAGAACCAGCAGAATAATACTGTGTGTGTCCAATATCCTAAACCACAATTTATTTGCTTTTTCCATCAAAACACACTCTGTTCCTGTGGGGGCATAATTTTAGAGCTCAACTCTCAAACTGGCTCTGAAACCTTCTATTAAGACAGAAATCTCCCAGATAATAGAAAACTGTCTCAGGCCCATTCTCTTGCACATCAGGCTCTGTCAGTCCATCCAGGAGTTTATAGCAAGCTCATCTTTGCAATAATAGAGACACTCTAAAGGAGGTCTTAAAAGGCCAATGCTTTCCAACAGCATCCCTGTCCCCTTCCTTCACTGTTGTCTCTTTTTCCTCCCTCATCACAACAGGTCAGTACCGGGAAAGAGAGAGCTCTTGCACTGAGTTTGGAGGGTGTCAGGATTGTTCAGACAACAGTGAAAAGACTAAACTAGGAGTCCTGAACCAAACCCACTCTGTTACCAAAGCTGAAATCCCCTGGATTTCAGCAGTAGTTTGTGCCTCCACATCTCCCTGGCTGCAGCCAGGCTTTCCCTAGAGGGGGGGATCACAGACCTTGGGCTCTTTTACAGAAAGATGAATAAATAAAAGAGAAAACAGGAACATGGCAGGCAGCTGCATTTCATTACTTTCTGATTTAGTCATCCAGACTCACAAAGTGATAGTAAACACTGTTATCTCCATGTACTGGGTGGGTGTGAAATATAACTTGAAGGACATGCTCTGTTATTGGCTTCCTTTATGCTGTAGACTTTTCTAATAGATCTGGAATTAAATTCTCGCTGCTGTATCACAGAAGGAGACTGGGCTTATTTAATATCCAAATATATTGACCCAAACAGGTGGCAACACTGCCCTCCATCAGCAGATGGAGAGGAAAAATACAGCCCTGTTCTTTTGTCTATTTGCTTTAGCGTTTTTCATTCCCAGCATTCAATTAGTCAGCAAGGTTAATCTTTAGCTAGAGCTCGTTGCAAGGACTGTGTTTCTTTCCTCTGTTCTGCTGGAGTTCCTTGTGCATGGAGCCTGAAGTTTGTACATCTGCAAAGGTGGGGACTGACCTGGGGAAAATGCAGAGGTGTGTCCTTGTTCCCCAAATTCTCCCCAGCCGAGTAGGCAACACGAGGCTGCGTTAGCACATCCCCTCTGTCACCACGTTTCCCACTGACCCAAACCTAGCCCAAAACAACAGCCCAGCCAAACCACCAATGATGTGATATTTGCTCTCAAATGTCAAGCTGAGGAATTTGCTCCAGTCATGTCGCTTCCTGTGCTGAAATCGAATTTCAGCAGCAGCACTGTCCTCACCAGTCAGAACTGGCTTCAGTGCATTTCTGAGTGGGTTTGTTGCAGCTCAAAGCTGTCGGGAGAGGCAGGGCAGAGACACTTCAGGAAAAAAAATGTAACAAACTGCAGTCATACTTCACATATGAACTAATTTTTCTTTTTTTCTGAAGAAGAAAAAAAAAATCATTAAACCTCAGAAGAAACACTCCAGATTGTGAACTTCAGATCTCTTCCCAGCAGAGTTCCCTTATCTTGCCCCAGACTGAAATGCAGGTGTGAGAGCACAGGACAGCTGAGATGGGATCACTCCTTTTCCTTTTGTTATGCGGAAGTTATGGGAAGACCAAGCCAGGACAGATGATTTGTCTGTGCATTAGTCAGCCAAAGAACTCGTACTCTTGCAAAACAAAACCACTACCAACAATAATTCAGGCTCCCCAAGGAACATGTCAGGGAATGTAAAAGCTGGAGACTGAAAGACAAGCTGGGAGGAGGGGGAGTACTTGCCTCCCTTTGACATGAACAAAACATTCACATCACTCAAATCTGATGGTGCACCAGGTCGAGGTCCATGAGCAACCTCTGAGCAAGGCTAAAGCACCTCAGGATAGAGCCACACTAATCCCAGAAGCTGAAGTTTGTGGAGCTACCTCAACTGAAATTAGGTGAGACAACAACATCACTCTTGATTTCACAGTACAGTCCTGTGCCTTTGTATCTCAGAAATGCATTTGGGTATTTATCTTCCTTGATACTTCAGAAAAATAAGCTCTGCAAGACATTGTTTGTTACACACAGGGTGCAAAACATCAAACAATGTGAGAGGATTTTAAAAGGCTCTTTACAAGAATTTGTTGTAGGTCCTCAAAGCAAGGAGAATAACTGGACTATGAAATAACTAGTCAATACAAAAGGATACAGAGAGGCCAAAATCCTGGTAAAGGATTTTTATCCATCCAGGCAAACTAAAAAACAACATCAGGGAAAATTAGATTGGAAGTCTTTGTTTTTGGTGCTGAATCGAGTTTTTAGAGCTGAAGCGTATCCAATAGGGAATGAAGTTGTACAAAATTTGATCAAGCAATACATGGGCTAGACTGAAGTTGGACAGAAGGGGCAGAGCAGAGCACAGGCTAGAGAGATTTTAAAGGCAAAGTGCACCAACGGAGAAAAACGACCATCTCTGAACAGTAGGCAGGCAAGATCATTTTCCAAAGTACATTATTCTGCAATTAGATGATAAATCTGGTCATGATGTTATTTATTCCTGACAACATCCAAAACTTTAATCTGCGTTATTTACAAAGTCCACAGCTATTTGGCAAACAGGACAGAAGAAGTGTCAGCTGAAAGGGGCTCCTCCTTTGAAGACAAATAGACAAGCAGACAAAGAAGTCAAGGAAGGGCTCTAGTGTTTCAGCTGCGTGGCCAAGAGCCACTTCTTTGTAGCATATGGCACACACTAACAGGTTTATTTTCCCCGAGGAGGATGTATAAACTGACTGCAACTGCTCTTCACACTTGTCACTCTAAGTCAGATAATTTTTCCGAGGCATCCTGCAAAAAACCAGCCCCCCAGTTGAAGCTGAACAAAGAATTTGTGGGTTGTTCAGGGAGCAAAGGGCTAAGGCTGCACAAGCAGAGTGCAGTGAAGTGCACGGGGAAGTGTGTTGGAGAAGCCGACCAAGGCAGACGGATGAGATATGAAATGAGAGCAATTAAATGAGGAGGGGAAGGGCTGGAGGGGGGGCACTGCTGGGAAGTAGAGTTAAATTCGGGTCAGGGAAGAGAAGCAGCAAGTGGCAGCATGTCTGCAGCTGTCCCAGCCCTGCTGTGGTCCCAGCCCAGCGAGGTCTCGTCTGCGCCAGCAGCCCTCGGGCTCTCTCCTTCCACCAGGCAGTGGCCGGTGGGTGCGAGGGCTGGCCAGCACCTGCTGCCAGCCCCACCGAGCTGCAGCCTGCCCCGAGGCCCACTGCACACCGTGATTAATATGCAGAGACCGGAGTGACTGGCAAAGATAATTACACAGCGAGTCAATTGGCTGGCAAAGTTAATTATGCAGGGAGTCAAATGAGTGGCGAACCAAGTGACTGAGGCAGAATAAAGAAACATTTGGCAGTGACAAATGGCAAAACAAGTTACTCAGACGGGGTCAAGCGTGCTGGACACTGGGTGCGTTCTGCGGCAGCAGGAGCTGGCACGGTGTCAGCGTGTGCTCGGTCCTGGCAAAGCCGCTCCCGGCGCAGCTCCCGGGGCAGGGCAGGAGCGCAGCCCCGGCTCCGGCGGGACTCGCACCTCCAGCAACCTCCGCTTCAATTACTCCGCAACCTCGAGTCATTTAACCTCCCTCCGCCTCAGGACTGCTCGCTGTCCCCATTGCGCCACACGAGGAAGTGTTTTGCATTCTCTCCAGCCGAATGCTGAGCAGACGTATCGACCTGGGAGGGGAAAATATTAACTAACCCCGGGGCCGTTTGTGTGCCCGCCCTCGCTCACAGCCCCGGGGCCACCAGCGGCAACACCCTCCCGGCACAGGCAGAGCTACAAGGAAAAAAAAACGTTTTCCTTCTGCCATTACATTGGAAAGCAGGAAAATCGCACACGCTGGGACAGAGGGGTTTCCACCAACACAGACCAACAGGCCACATCTTATCTGGAAACCAGCTACATTTACTTTTCCTGACTATGAGCAATGGCGTATTTTTCAAGGACTTAGTGAAAGAAGATAGCACAGAGCTTTGAGATCCCTTTGGGAAAGGTTACATTATTTCCATATATATTATATTACAAAAATAGTAAGAGCCCTGAAGTGACCTGCAAAGGGCTAAAGGGAGACAGGTAACTGCGACCTTTTTTATTCCTTACAAGGTATAACCAAATCTGCAAGTGTTGAGATTCTCAAGTCTGTTCCTTGCTTTTTTCTACATTAAATAACTTACATGAATGTCAGAGCTAGAGCCCCCCAAAATTATGTCACGCCTAGAAATTACTGAAACAAAGTTAAGCAACTGAAAAAAAAAGAATGTTTAATCCTTGTATCTGCAACAGTTTTGGGTTTGTTAATGTTTACTTCGCTATGCTGGGCAGTTGGCATGGTTGGGCAAGGGAGAGCTTTGAGACCAGATCTGCTGGGAAAGCTTAGCTATCTGTAATGCAAACTTACACACAAGTTCTCCAGTAAAAGAAAAGAAATTAAAGTCAACTTTAGTTAGTTGCCTACAAAAACAGTTTTCCCAAACTATATCTAGTAGTTGCCAGATAAACTCTGTTCTTTACATGCAACATTTTCATATCTTCCTTGAGCATTTTATTTGAAAGCAATGTATTTCTTCTGCTGTGAACTATGCTACCATAATCATGAGGGGGAAAAAGGGAAATAAAAAGAAGGAAAGGCAACCTCGAAACACTAGGCGGTTTAAAACAAAGAAGAACAAATAACAATAGCAAAGAATCAATGTGGTACATGAAAAATAAGTCCTTTCTAGGTCACGCTTAAATTTGCATTAATGGCCTTCTTGTCAAATTATCTCAGGGGAATTTAGGATTAGCATGCAAAAGAAGCATGATACAAACTAGAGCAGTAATATTTGTTTTGTTTATCAGACCATTTACTCCAAAGGAACTAAATATGAGAATTTTGAGGAACTCGACTTTCATCTTTTAAAAAGGAAGTACAGAAGTTAGGAAGAGCTCACCGTAATTAGGAGCTATTCAAATAATATATAATTCCTCTCTGTGTTTACTTAGCAATGTGTACTTTAATCACGGCAAACATTAAACTGACCCAAGCCATCTCCTTCTAGAGACTGGCTCAGGAGCCCATTTGTTCAGCTCTAGGATCAGCTCTTAAGAAAACAAATCTTATCAAGTGCACTTAAAAGTAAACACAGGGAATTCCCAAATCCGCATCTGAAAACATATTTGATAAATACGATAGAGAGTGGAGGGGGGAAAAAGAAGTCACAAGCATTTAATCTGCCAGTCCAATGTGTAATAGAGGTGAGGTCACCTAAGGGTTGTTGCTTTTGTTTTGGAGTAGCAGGGCGGTGTATTGACAAGATTTGGGAATTAATAGAGATACTGGCTTTTATTATTGTCTGGTGTGCCAGTGGGTGGTGAGTAACCACACATTCCTGCTGCTTCAGCAGATCCTGTGGGATAATCACCACATCGGAGTTCTGATTCACAGACTCTATCAGCATTAGATGGTCTGGCCCTCATTGTCTTGTCACACAGCTGGGCAGAAAGTGTTTGTTGAGGATGCTCCACTGCTCAGGTGCTGGCAGTGGGTGGAATGTGGAGCTGGTTTTACACTGCAACCTCTTACCTGGTGGGCCATGGTACCACCCAGCTACTAAGCTTTTACTTAGCAAATCTGTGAAGGTTTACTACATAACCAACCTCCTGCTTGCACAAAGGCAGCCTGGAGATAACAAATGGACTTCTGCACCCAACTCTGAAGGGTGTGTGAACACACTGATATAAAGGCTGTCTGACCTATAAAGGGAGTATCATTCGTGCCATCAAATCTCTGCTGTCAGAGCAAGGAACTGTACCAGGAAACCTTTTCTGAAATCCTGAAATCTCACCACTGGCCCAGCAATATAGCATATACAAGAACACTGCCATTATCATTACTTCAGGCTGAGAAAATTGAAACAAATCTTTTGAATTAACAGTCATCTTTACAAATAGCCCGGAGCTGCCAAGTTCTTGGATTTTCTTGAAACTCTTCTGAATTTTAAAGTTCATCGAGACTTTGCAGCTGGAGTGGGAGTCGATAATCCAGCTGAGCCAGTGCTATGGGAAAGAGACCCAGCATGATGAGAGAACAGACATCAAACACTGTGGCTGGTGAAAACTATTACAGCCACTTTATGGAGTCACCAAATGTTACAGGGGGCACGAGGCTGTGGAAAAATCACGACCAAAGGAAATTTAAGGCACCCAGGGCAGGACATAAGCAAGGTGCTAAACACTTGTTTTTAAAACATGCCACCTACAGTGAATACACAGTTACCTGTTTGCATCCTGGTGTATTCAAATGCTGATTTTCAGAATTATAAGGCCCACACATTAATGTGGTTTGATCAGCAGTTTTACACAGCCCAGCCACGGCTGCTTTCATTATCTGCCACCCATCTGTACTGTTGGTATGCTTGGCTCTTTTACAGTGTTGATCATGTCTGATTTAACATGCCAGGTTACATTAACAGCTCTGAAACCCAAATGGCCCCACAAGTTCTGAAAAAGCAGTCGGGCTGCTTTGCTGTTGTTACACATTATATTCCTCTTCTCATTGTCACTAAATCCAACTGGAGAAGCACTTCTAGGGGGACACCATTAGCCACCAGACACCCCAGGGCATCACAGCAGCCCACAAAGCTGATACTTTCTGCCAGCTGACCAGCAGCTCTAAAATGTGCAAAGTTTGTAAGGTTCCTGGGCACCCCTCCTCCCCCCAATTAGTCATACCAGTGACTTGTCTGTATGAGGAGTTAGGAAGAGGGAAAAAAAATCAGCTTTTCCTCTGGCTTCCAATTTAATGAAAGGCTTAAAAGTTCAGTGAATTCAGAGAATGTAACCTTTGGGGCTCTCATGAAGAACAATGAAAATAATGAGAAAATCTAATGTTTCACATACAAGTATATCTCTTAAAACTCTTACAAATCTTAGCTATTTTGGTAGAAAAAATTTAAACCAGAGGTAGATCAGAGTCTTGTCAGCCTGCTATAAGATTAAATAGTCTATTAATCAAAAATCAGATTAACAACACTTTGTTAAAGCTAATTATGTGAGGAAAGCCAGCTTCTTGTTGCATTGCCAAAATATTGGATATAATTTTTTTTTTCTTATTCATTGCATCATTTTAGACCAAATGTTTTGGCAGCTTAATTAGAGGCAGGTGGTGCCATTGCCATAATTACACAGAAGTCCTCATATTTTGTCATCATGCTTATTAGAGTCGTTGATTCAGCATGAAAGGGAAGCATCCTGGCCAACCAAATATTGCAGCAGCCTTTGTGGGAAATGCAATGCACCTTTAGATGAGAGCTGCCTGATTTAGAGGAAGCCAAATATTTATTTCAGCTTTGGGACAGCACTGCCTTTTCCAGTAGGAAACAGTTAAATGGAACTGAAAGCTCTCAGCCCCAAGTGAAACCCAAACCCACTCAGTCAGTGGCAACATTCCCATTGACTTAATTGGGACCAAAACCCAGCTGGCTTTCTTGAACAGGATAAGACTGATTTATATAGGATGGATATGGGACAAGTCTACAAATATAACTGAGATCAGAATTTGGCTCATTAATCTCCCAGGAGTTGGGCTGGCTGTGGCCAGGGGAGGCAAGGCTGGATTTGGCTTGCAGGACACCACAGGATCACAACACTTGGCTTATTCTGTTCTGAAAGGGGACAACATTTTTTTTTCCATGAGGACCCAGTAAGGATTTTGCTGAGGCTGTAAAGAGAGTGGCCATCTTCAGTTCAGGGTCACAGTCTACAATTCATTTACCTACAAGTCTGAAAAAAGCTGATAAAGCTTCAAATGCTATTGCCACCTTCTCAGAGCCTTGCATTGCACCAGCTGGTACAAATGGAAAATTCACATCTCATGCCAACCACATGGCTGATTTTTCAGAGTGACAGAGCACTTGTAGACAGCAAAGTTACAGCCTGTACATCCCTAGGAATCAAATAACCTCTCAGCCTTGGGTGGTCCTTCTGGGATAGGGAAATTGTGTCATGGCACGCAGAGGAGTGGCTCAATCTGCATCACATCACAATTTTCAGCACCCCAGATGCAACTCCATTCAGATGTACCAGGGCAGCAACCCAGACTAACACCTCTGAACACACAGCATGCACCAGGGCTGATCCCAACTGAAATGGATCTAATCAATACCTGCATTTTTAACACCTTTACCCTCTTCCCCATTTCTGCCATCCCATTTTTTACAACTGCAGAAATTACTTTATGACTGTGCCCCTTAGACCGAGCTCTGGGGTCTCTGTGTAGATCATGTGCAGAGCTCCCTCTGATCTGGATATGGTGCTTCAAGCATTAGAGAGCGATTAATCAAAATCACTGCTATGGAATGTAAGTAATAAAGTTCTTTAAGCACCACATTTCCCTTAAGCCTTCTCATTTATCCCTGAGATCTTACCCTGCCTGTTCAAAGTTAGTGACAGGACTCAAGTTCCCATCTGTGCTGGCTAATTTCTTGCTGATCTTAGAGGTTTTAGGCCATTCAATCTATATAGATCTTCTACAGGGAATAGGGCCAAGCTCTCATATCTCAAAGAGCAGACAACAAAAGTCACTGAGGAAAAGTGCCCAGTCCCCCAGGAATTTGGTCACTTAGGAAACAATTTGAGGAAATCAGTGCTACACTTCCCTCTACTTCTTTGAATTTGGAGCCCACCTCCCACTTAACATAAGAGAGGCAGATCAGTACCAGCTTAGGTGATATTTTGATTCCCCTGTCTCCAGCTATTTCTGGGAGCCTAATTCTGTTAGTGCAGAACTGATGGGAGCTCAGCTTCTTATCAGCAAAAAGATCAGGGTTTTCCCAGTTCATCTGGGCACAGTGCAGTCTTAAAAAACTTGTGAATGAATTCCAGCACAATCAATACATTTTATCTCCTTTCTAATGTATGCAACAATTTTAAAACCTTGTGGGTACTGTTATATTTAATGCCAATAACCTAGCAATAATCACCTTATAGCTGCAGCATCAATGATGTACTTAAGATGTCACAAAGTGCAATCAACTCAACAGCCTGAGTAAAAATATTACAGATTATCAGATTTTAGGGTGTTTTCTCTATACACAGCTAATAAATGCTGAAAGGTATTAGAAAAGCCTAACAACAAATCAAGATTATGAGGCTATAAAAGACCTTATTTAGGATATTTTTGCAACTAAACAAACCAACAAGTGTGTCCTGGTCCCACATGTAAACTGTGAAGCCTGCAATGAAGAGAAGAATCTCCTAAAATGAATCCATGGACTTTTAGGTTTTCAGGAAATAGAACAAGCTTGTTGACAGCATTTACCTGAAATGAGTGCTCAGCCAAAAACAAAAGCAAGATTAAAGTCTTGAAACCAAAACTGGTGTTTGTGCTCATATGGGGAGAAGGCATGGGAGGACAGGATTGAGCAGTTGTCAGAATCACAGCTTGGTCTGTATTTCTGCATTTCTGTTTTGGATGGACTCCAAGCTCCAAATGAAAATGCTTTGCCCAGTACTACAAGGGAGTTTAATCCACCCCAAATTTAGCAGCCACAGCATCTCTTCCCCCGTGGCACTGAGCATTTAACAAAGAACTACTGCAGTCATTTTTCCCTCTTTTCCCAAATCCACCACGCTGCAGAGAAAAATCTCAGTGTTTCATTTTTATTATTTTCCAAATGAAATGGCAAGGAAGTTTCCCTAAGGGAAAACTCACTGCTCAGTCCCACAGCCTGGCTGGTTCAGCAGGCAGCTGAAGAGGGGTAAAACCACTGTGAAGGCTCCAGCAGGAATAGCAATGCCCAGGAAAGGCTCAGCCTGTGCTCCCAGACACGCTGGCACAGCTCTGCTCGGGTGTTGTGCTGAGGCCAGGCTGGTTCAGGTGCTCCCAACTGTTGTCTGTGAATCCAGCCTGGGTAGTTGGATGCTTCCCTCTGTCTGTTCACAGAGCTGAACATCTGCAGCCAGAGCAGCCACGGTGGTGAGTGGGTAAAGGGAGCTTTGGGAACCTGAGCTGAGGGGAAACAAGACTGTAACTCCTTTAATTTCTGGGGAGGGGAAAAGGAAACATCAAAACTCTGCACAATCATAGCTGGATGGCACATTCCTCGCTACAGCATTTTGCTTGCTTTAATTACCCAGACCTTTTCTATTTAAATTAAAGGTGTTTCCTGCAAATGGAAGAACTGCAGACACGACTTAAGATTTTTTTTTTGTAGATTTTAAGATGCAACTTGTGACAGTCATAGCCAACCTAGTGTAACAGGTCAGAAACTCTCCACAAAAACTCTCAGCTTGTTTGGACAACCAAACCTTTGAAATATTTGAATTTGTCTGTAATTGATGGAGAACCCAGCCCCTTCAAAGGCTCTGATCAGCCCATCTAAAATAGCACATCTCTATTTTCTCACGTTGGAAACTTCCCAGATAAAAGTAATTTTCGTTCAATAGACACATGGAAGCCCAGCCAGCAATAAGGCTGATTTCCCTCATGGAAGAACCAGAAGCAAAGGCAAACATTGTGCTAAAATCCACGAAACACCCAAGTGAACCAGAATGTTTGTTATCCCTCTGTCCACTGAGGTTTGGAACATGGCACTTCCTGAAAAGCCCAAATTCACACATCAGTGCAAGTTGCTTTACACTGATTCTAAACCCATAAATTACTTTAAATAAGAAAGACTCCAATAAAGAGAATAATTTTGTATGAAAACACATCTTGCCTTGCATTCACCAGGGCTCATTGGTTCCAGCTAAGCTCAGCCCTGGGTCTACAATCTCTGCTTGAACTACACCAGAGGAGCACCTGAACCCAGCTCTCTCCCACCACTTGCAACTTATTTCTAGTTTCAATTTTTAGCAACTCTACAGTGCTCTATGAAATGTCTGGTTTTCCCTGGCCATTATGACACCTGTGCTAGGTAAGGTTGGATGGAAAGCGCTTTCATCTGAAAACCAATCAAAGCAGAACGATCACTGTCAGTTTTATTCACTCCATGTTTGATAGGAAGAGAGAGGCCAAAGCATGTGTTGCTTTGGCAATCCTTATTTCTCCTTAGATAGCTTGAAGAAAATCAATCACAGCCAGTCTGCAGGTGTGTTCTGGGTTTTATCATCTTTGCTGGTATGGAAGAGATATTCCATGACTTAGTGTAATGTTCTTATCATTAGTATTCACCCTTTGATCATTCATTTTTGGCTTTTATACTGGTTGATTCACACACCACCTCCCCCAAATAAGTAACAATAAAGAGCACAGGCTTTTCCTTGATGAAGGCTTTGTCACAACGGTGGCTGTTTGCTCATCCTTACCCAATCCTGGTGGCACTAGGAACTCGTGGGAGGATGCAGGAGCCATTGTCTCCCTTTCTGTTGCAACCTGCTGCTGGGAGAAAAGCCAGCTGAAGGAGTTGCAGGGTGCATGGGTTTGATTGTGAATGAAGGTTGCTTCTGATCATGCCACTACAAGTGGTGCTTGAAACAGCCACGAAGAGGGGAAGATCTTCAAAGCGCGTTCAGTTCTGGTGTTTCACTGTTCAAGTCAAAATGAATTAAGGCCATTCTTGATGGTCCACTTGTTTTTTCTAATAGTTTTTGCTGCTGCTATCCTGGTCCAGTGCTCCTTGACACAGATAATACAAGTTCACAGGACACAAATGCCCATGACACAGGAGTGGCTCAGAGGCATCTGCTTGTTGGAAAAGTAGCACAGACCTGGCTGTGACAAAATAAGCCCCTTCCCATAGCGAGCTAGTGTGGGGAGATGGGAAAGCTTCAGAGCTTTCTGTGTTTACTGAACAAGGCTGTTACTCAGCAGCACCCTCAGACTTCAGGGAGTGGACACTAGTCCTGCAGGCACAAGCTTGAGGAAGCATGGAGGCAATTTTGACAGGGACTGCAGTCCTGACTGGGAGAACTTGGGCCTCCCACTACCCCAAGCCCTGTCTCTGCCTGTTTTATACTTCGAAGCTTTCAGCTGTACTTCAAAGGCTTTTACCCTACAATCCTTAATCAAGGAAATCAAAAGGAATTTTGCTAGATTAAATCAAAAGCAGATCTACAGGATTAAAGGCTGTAGAATCAGGAATTCAGGTTGAAAAGGAGAAACTCTGAAGTGTTCAATGTGCAGTAAAGAAATATAGTTTTCCTCGTGTCTCTAGGCTGGGAATTTCCAGAAGTGTGATGCAGGAAGGCACCCAGATCCCACTGAAATTCCTGGGAGCCTGGCACCTAATTTCATTAGGGCACTTTAAAAATCTCAGTCATGCTTATTAACTGTCTGTCATAAAATTTAAGCGATACATTTGCCCTTCTGTTTTACAAGGCAATAACCCAATTAATGTGTGGATAAACTAGGAGGCCAAAGGGAATTGGATTATGTCTGAGGAAAACAGAGGAGCAATTAAAGTATCACTATTATAGGAGACATTGAATTAACATAGTAATGAAAACATTCCTCCCTGTTTGGGAAATGGGGACTAGGTCTCCAGTTTTGTGCCTGGGGATTATAAGCAGCAAGAGCCCCTTGTAATACTCTGTCAATTGACATCACAACCACCATTTCATTCACTGGCCATACAGGGGGACTGAAAGAGTAGGGATTAAAAGAGCAAAGATTCTTGCACCTCTTCTGCCCCAAAGCTGCACCTTGCCACCAACCTCAGCCTCCCTCTCACATCCAAACCCAGCTGCTGCTGCTCTCTTGCTTCCAAACAGTCCTTCAGGTTTGAGTTCAAGTGAATGTTTTAATTAACAGAGAGCAACTTCTACCTGGAGCAATCTCATTAAACCAGCAAATGCAACATTGGTCAGGATTTGCCCTCAAAATTAGAATGGTGCCTCCAGGAAAACATAAGAGTGCCTTACAACCTGCAGAAAACTATAACCATAAACCAAAATGCCCTGGAGTAACAGAACAGCCTTATTTTGCCCAGCCTGCCAAGCCTATGGCAGGCCTGCAATTCTAGTCCATGAGCGCGTTTGTCTTTACCAAGAAACAAGTGAACACCATGGTTATTGCCAGTTTATGGCTTCTCTTCCCCTGTTGTGCAAGTGCCAGGGTCAGGCTTACAGCTCTGACAGCAATATTGGTGTGCACAATGGTGGAAAATGAGTTATTACTTGGTGTAAGAGGATGGCTTCTGAAATCACGATGATAATGCTTAATCGTGTACTTCACAGACCGTGTTCCCCAGAGTCATAAGGATGCAAAACTGGAAATACATTAGCAAGAGAAAGAAGGACTTCCATCCCTCTTACAGCTTTGTTAAACCTCTGCATTTTGCATTATCTTTTCTGGGGATGTGAGTTTAGTCCTGGGAATATTTAACAAACTGACAAGCTAACGAGTTTTGCCAATGAATAGGATTTCAGATTTGAGGCTAAGGGAGGGTTTGTTTTAATTGAGGATTTTGATAAAGCTGTTTTCAGTTGTGTGCTAAAAAGTACTTGCTTGTACACCAACGTGGATTATTCGGTTACTCAAGCAGAAAAGTAGTAGCAGAAAATTACTACTCATACACCAACATGGATTATTTTATTGCTCAACCAGAAAAGTAGTAGCAGTACTGCTAACCCACTTGTGTTAGCAACACTATAGCAACCATAGAGGAACTAGCTGAGATCATGTGTAAACTAGTTGGCAATGTTTTTGTGTATGTGGGTTTTTTCTTTGCTTGGGGACTTATGTTTATCTGGGTGTTTTGGTTTTATGAGGTTTTTTTTCATGTATTTGGTTGGTTTGGGTTTTTTGGTTTTTATTTTTGAGTGTTGTTGTTTGTTTGTTTTTTTAAAATAAACAGGAGCTCATTTTGGTCCCTGTGCCTGTTGCATCCCCACATCCCATGCAGGATTTCAGTGGCAGTAGCTCAATCTGTACTAGCACTTGTACAAGTAAACTTTGAAAAGCAAACTAGAGTAGAAGAGAGGCAAATTTCTTGCTCAAAGTCCAAGCTAAACAAGAACTATATATGAATAATACTACGAGTCCAAGGCAAACATTCCCACTCTCTTCCACAGAACACGATGCATCTGTAAACAGACTTTCCCATCTGTATGCTGCTGGGAAATGAAATGTGGGCTTCTCAGGATCCCCAAACCTTACAGCTGAATGAAGGCTGTCTGTACTTCAAATATTTATAAGACCCTTTCCATATTTTTAACTCTCCCTGTTAAACTCTTAAACCTATCTTCCTAATCCACACTGATTAACAGCAAAAGTGTCTTTAATCACATGTAATCTAATTGACTGCTTTCAATATCCACGCATGAAAACCGTGAAACAATCTAACATTACACACACATTGCAAAAATAAAGATATATGGCCACCCTTCCAGGCAGTCAGCTCAGATCTGCACCCAGCACAGGATATCTGCTCCACAGATCACACTGCTAACCTGGAATAATCTCACAAAAACTAAGCCACTTCACAGTACACAAATCTTCCTTGCTAGCTCTACTTCCCAGTGTAGGAACCACTAGCTGAGACACTGTCTCTGAAGGCAGAAGTCCTGCTCTCTGCCTTGCTTCAGCTCTGACATTCTCTGGAACTTGTGCTGAGCCAACCCTGGGGCAATTCTGCCAAAAAACCCCACCACAAAACAACCCACAAACCAAAAAAAAAAATCGCACACAAACCCCCCAACCAAACAACAACCAAAAACCCCACATCCCTTTTGTGGGGGAGAGGTTAATTTTCTAGTGGATTAACAAATGGGTCCAGCCCTGTGCAGGGTCCAAAAAGCACCAGCTCCAACATAACATGGGCAGAGAGAGCAGAAAGGAATAGGGCAGAGGCCAAGCAGTCCCTTCCTATTTGGCACCAGTGGGTTGGACCAAGGAGAACCTGCCCCTTCCTTTCACATGTGGCAAACACACACAGAGACATCCCAGGCACTCGCCCTTGTGCCAATCTTGGCAAACAAACATAAACTACTTCTTACTTGAGATGCCCAGCAGTGCAAACTTGCAGCTGATGCCTGTCCTCACCCCCACAGCCACTGTGTTATGCCAGCTGCAGGCTTCATTCCTGAGCACTGCTCCATCCCAGGGCTGTGCCCTGTGCTCCCAGAGACAGACATGGCAGGAATTCAGCCTCTCCCCGAGCCAGCAAACACCACCACAAAGATACTGCTCTTGCTTTAGAGCTGCTGGCTTTGCCCTTCGTATTTAAAGTTGATTTGATCCCACAGGTTACAGCATTTGAGAAGACTGCAGGGGATGCAGAAGCACTGGGAGAAGCCATCCCTGAAGATGCCCAACCAGAGCTGAGTGATGGCTACTGAGCAATAAGTATAGAAGTTGATTAATTATTGAGGGACGAGAAGCCTTTCTAATGCAAAATTTCCTTATCAAAAGGAAATCCAATCCTGTATCACCCACTGCAACCCAGACATTTGAGCACTTTATCTGGTTTTAGCCAATCCCAGTTCCTATCAATACATCCACTGTTCCTAAATATCCATCAAATTTTGGATCCAGTTGCTGCACTGAGACCATTACCAGTGCAATTAGCCTGGGCATGTGCACACCAGGTCCAGTGTCCCAAGGCAGACATAAAACACCAATGCTTGTAGAAGCAGCCAAACAAATTTTCTGGCTCATTTGATTTTAAAGTGTGCAACAGGAAGATCTGAAAGGACATTCGTTTTTCCTCAAATTGAAATGCTTTTAATCTTCCTTGGAAAGGAAGTTCCTTCAGATTCATTCCTTACTTTCTTCTCTGCCTCCCCTTCCAACAGCTGCCCCTCTGCTATTTTAACAAGCTCTCAGTCTCTTAACACTTCATTGCGTTCAAACATTTCTTAACAAGTGCCTAGAGAGAAAACAGGAAGAAGAAAAATTATTATTTTCAATCCATTCCCCAGTCAAACTCTTACATTTTAACTGCAGTTAAGCTGAAAATTCATTAGCAAATTATGGGTAAAGGATTCAGAGTAAGATTCAAAGCAGCTTTCTCAGAGATGATTCCCTGCAGTCTGGTTATTGAATATAAACATTTGTCCTTTGAAAACACTTCTAAAAAAAGCTATTCCTCTGCAACAGCAACATTTTTCTTTAAATGGTTAATATTAATAATTCACTAGTACTGAAGGGATTCCAGCATTTTATTTCATTTTTAAGCTAGAGCTTTGGGTTTATTTTTAGGGGTTTAAGTCAGCCAGAATGTAACTGAGATTATATTCACATAACAAGACAAAGATCATTCTGTGGTTAAGGCCCTACTAATACCCAGGAGCTGTAAGTTCAATTCTGCTTCTGGAGTATTTGTGAGACCATGGGGAAGTCATTTAATCTGCTTGCTTTCAAAGGCATGTTTCCTCCACCTTTCCTGTTAGATGATAAATAGAATGTAATGGTAAACCAGACTTTAAGAAACAAAAGAAAGCAAAGAAACTAACAATAAAAAAATTTCCAGGTCCATTTTTGGCCAAGACCCCCAGCCTTTTAATGAAATTGAAAACTTTTATTATTTATTCAGTTTACAGGGGATTTTGGAAAGACTGGGGCTCCCGGGAAAGCAGGAAACAGTGGCTGTTCAGGCATGGATATGCTCTGTCAGAAGTCTGGGAAGTCAGATCATTTCCACAAAACTCAGGTTCAGTAACTGGAAAAATTCCTGTTCAAGAAATTCCCCATGGGCCCTGCATACAAGTTCCAACTATAACTTCTTCAGACCAGAGATGAACTCTGATTACCCAAATATATGGATATTTTCACCGGGGATGCTTGCCAGTGGTTGACACCTCCACATGCTGAATGATCACGTGTGCCTGATGAGGGACAGCATTTTTAATATGCAAGATTTGCCTTATGGAATTAGGAGGAACTTTTTTGGCAGCAGCCACTCTCAAATGTCTCACACACACTGCAGAAGCTGCTGCTTCCTGTAATAATTGGGAGGGAGAGGAGCTGATCCTCTGCCCCAGGTGCCTGTGCACAAGCTCCTGCCAGATCAAAGCAGTCACCCACGGGGGCTGAGGGGAGAACTTGGCCCCTGGCACTTCCCAGAGGATGTGCTGGGGCATGCCTTGTGCTTGGTCAGGACCCAGCACGTACCTTTGATGTGTGATAACAGCCAGGCAGGTAAAAGCATAAGGGGAGAGCTAACAAGTAATAGCATAGGTGGGAAAGGCAGTTACAAGTCCAGGGTAAGTTGAATGAAACAACTTTTGTGCTTCTCTAGGAAAGCCCAGACACCTCTCAGCCGTGAAATGGTCCAGACAAAGGCAGAAAAGCACAGGATCCAGAAACCTGTGCACTGTTAATGACCATGGAGGTCAGATGAATGACCTGAGAACTGAGACAGCTGTGGTTGGGGCAGGGATCAGGAGGAGGTGGTTGAAATACAGGCCAAAAACCATCCCTTTCATACACACAGAGTAGAAGCTTTTAGGGTAGCAGCTCCTTGGAGCCGAGGTGGTGGGACCATAGATGGGTGTAATTCATTACTGACCAGGCTTTGTGGCCCTCAAGACAACAGACTGTTTCCACTTTCACTAATGTCTGGAATACTGGGAGCAAACTGCGTGTGAGCAACGTATTTGTTATAAGTTTAGTATATTTGCATCATAAGATTTCTTCCTGATGACAGAGACCTGGTAAAGCCCTTAGGTTTTGGAGGTAGTTTCTGTTTAAAAATGGTGAGAGACAGTGCAAGGCTGAGCCTAACCATCATCCACATGGCAGATCATGTCTGAAATTCAAAGGTTTAAAAAAGCATGTATAGTCCATCTTCTCTCTCTTTTATTTCATACATCATTCTCCTAACTCAGATATTAGCAAAGACAGGAAACAATTCCCTCTACCAATGTTGTAAGATATCATTTGAATAATCTTTATTAAGATTTGAGGAAGGGAAAATTTCTGCCTGGTTACACATATTTGAAGTCTGGGATACTTCAATGTGTAATAGTCATACTTATTTTCCACCTACAGGCTCGTAGCACAGAAAAAAATATAAAGTCACTGAATCGGTGAAGTCAGTTTTCTTCTCTCCATTTCACATTTATTGTTAAGGAAAACACATCCTCGTTGGATTTTTTATATAAGGCTTAAATAAGCACAGTAAGATTGTTCAGGGGGTCGTATTTGTGCATGCTGTACATGTTTGAATGGCCAAAATAAGCTACTACGTAGAAATCAATGCTGTTATGCACCTAGCAGAAAGCTAAAATAACCAACTTGACCTGATTAGAATGGGTTTATATTTGCAGGATGCCTTCAGCAAGCTTTTGTTCACCTTTGACTTTACAAGGAAGCAAATACAATAAGACTAGAAGATGTTCCTCTGAAACTTTTCTGTGTCAGGGAAACTGAGATTTTAAAGTCCCTAAAAAAAAATAAATTAATAAATGTTTAGTCTGCTTGTGAAGACTCTTATTTCCTAAATAAATTATTTTCTGCTCATCTCAAAGATGTGATTGCTTTGATAGATAGAATATGACTATTGAATGCACTTGTTAACATCTCTGAATCAGCCTTCAGCTTGTTTAAATGTTGCTTTAACTTTCTTAATCCTTCAAATATCACCAGCAAGTCTGATGATTTTGGCCATCAGCATCACCCCCAGGAGAGGAGGGAGAAAGGCAGCTTGACAACATGGTTGGTAAATAATGGCACTAGATCATCCCTGCCTTTGATACTGAAAAATTCCTGGTACAACTGCAGTTGTCACAGTGGATGGCATTTTTTTTTTCTGTTAATAAATTGTGATACCCTGACAAACTTCAATTTCAGACACAGAGTTACAAAAGAATCCTAGGAGACTATTCTGCAAGAGTACAAAACTAATTATAACCTTGGCCTTGTCCAATTAGCTTTTAAAACACAGCTTTTAAACCACAGAATAAATTTGTCTGAAAGGAAAAGGATTTTTTAAATAACAAGATGTCTATCATACAATTTTAACAAACTTCACACAAAAGCATGCCAACACTTTTCTGAGCCATATGTGGATTTCTGTTGTCAGTTAAAAATCTTGAATACCCCATGCAGGAACTACTGAATAAAGCTGTTTATACCATAGAAGTAAACAGAAAAATTTTGGATGATTCTTTGCATTTCATTGTTATTACCAACTTAAGGCTCTTTCAAACACGTTAGAAGTTTGTATTGTTCAGAAACCATCAAGTTTTGTGAATAGAAACAGGCAGAGCATTTAATGTGATCTTCTGAGCCAGCACAGCTGTAGTTGACTACAGAGCTCATGCTCCTCAAGCCAAGAGCCATCTCTCCACGTTGTGATTATATAGTGCCTCACACCAGGAGTTTATCCTTAAGCCCCCAGCTCCTCCAATGGAGGAGTTTACCCTTTAGGATCAATCTGACACAGGGCTGACCAGCCCCATTTTCCACTGAAGCAAGTTCCTGTGACCCTTGTGTCCCAGGAAAGCTGAGGATTCAAACTTGCCATCACAGAAAAATCCTGAAAATGAGCTACCCCAGGGTGTCAGTTCCTTGTTCAATCTCCATCATCAGAGAAACAACAGCAATGGGCCAAAACCACAGCTCACTTGCACTGAGAGCTGAAAGCCACAATCCAGCTGCTTTGGCTGGTGCAGCCCTTTAATATCTCTGGAATTCCCCAGGCACTGCTCTTGCCTTGGAGCAGGATGAGCCTGAGCAGCTTGTTTGTACTCAGCCTAACACTCAGCACACAGCCTCCCCAGCACAGAGAGAGCCAACTCATCTGCCATTAAAATCCTTCCAGAAAAGCAACCCAAAGAAATACCATTTTCCTTCTAAATTTCGTTATCTGTGCTTCTGTTTTCCCGGGAAAGCTCAGCTCATCTATAGGAGGTCTCTGAGGGTGCATCCAGAGCACTGGTGCAGGTGACACTGGTAGCTGCAGAGTGGCACGTTAAGTCACTATCCTGGCAGTGTCAGAGACAGCTGCCACAGCACTGATGAACTTTCCAAACACAAGAGGTTTTGCGGTTAGTGGTGGGATTTCAGCAGAAGCCACTCCTCTGCATCAGTGCTCACCCCAGACATGGGGGCAGAGTTCTGCTGGAGCAGGCAGGGCTGAGATTAAGCAGAGCTTTTAAAGGTCTCAGCTCATGTTTTGTAGGATGAGAGTACTGGGATTAGCCTCCTGGTCGATACCTGGCTCTGCTGCCTGTGCTTTTTCCTGTTCTAACTATGCCCTGTGGTTTCTGGGGGATGTGAATGGGTCTGACCTGTGCTGGGCAGTGCTAATTGCCCCAGCTCTGGTCCAAACTACAGAAAGCACCACTCCTAGTTACCTTCTTGGGCTGGGTCTAATGTTTCTGAGATGCTGCTGGAATGCAGATGCTTTCAAAACAGGAGCACCTGAGAGGCCACTTCAGGCCTCCCACAGACATTTTATGTGCTTGGTCACACAACCTCCTTCCACCACGGACCCTCCTCTTCCTCCAGGGCACAGCTCAGTGCTTTGCCGAAAGACTGCCCTTCCTCACTTCCCCATGTCTTCTTTTCCATCCTCAGAAATGCAGCTGCTATGAACTTCCAGCTCTGTGTAGCCTTTGTGCACTATAAGCATGTTTTTTTTTTTAAATGCCAGCAATATAGCAAGGGTTTTATACCATACAATGGATGTTGCGGTGGAAAATGGAAACTTAAGAGTTACTATATCAAATTCCTCTCCTGAACTACTAAAATCACTCTGAATTTTCACTTTTTAAAGAATTTGCACTGACAACAGCTTCCTTCCTTTAAAAAGGAGTATAATTTTTTATCAAAACCTACTAAAATGCGAATCAATGAATCTTTGCTATTTTGGAGAATGATCGTTATGAGTTGACAAACAGTCTACTCACCATCTGAGAGAGCTTGTCACAACACACATAAATTAACCCTCCCCCACACACAAAGTACGGTAATCTAAAAAAAATGGATTTTTCCTTTCTTCAACTACAGCCCATGGAGAATTATCTTCTTTGCAGAGCTTCTTGTGATGTATTGCTGCTCAATCATGCATGCACCTTTGAAACAGCATCACAAGTTCTTCCTGACAGAAAGGAATGTGTTCCTACTCCAAGGTTACCTTTGTTCAAAATATACAATAGAAACTAGATGCTAATGAGAAAATAAATGCACAGTGCAGTCTTTGGAAATGGCAGTGCTGAAGCTATCACCTTGCCTGAAGCAATAAATTCCAGGCGAGCATAGACTGTATTTTTAAAATTTATCACCTCACAGACTAGCAAGCATTCATTGATTATATGTTTTTCTTTGAGTAATTGCCAATATCATTAATATGTTCAAAATTACACTTTAAAAGAAAACAGATCATGAATGCTTTTACAAAGGAGAATATGTATGAAAACAAAGACTAAAATTCTCTGCCAGAGGAGAATCCTGACACATCCCCAACTTCAGTTAACCGGGACAAGCATGGTAAGGAAATAAGATGGTTGCTGAATTTCAGAGCAGTGAGAGATCAGGCCCCCAGCTGGGTCAGCCATCACCCTCATGTGGCACCCAATTCCCCCTGTCCAGGACCTCATGGAGAAACAGTGCAGAAGTTCTGCAAGTGCTTCCAAAGCAGGAGACAGCTCATCTCCCACTGCTCCTTCAACTTTTAATTGAAGCAAGTTTTGTTTTTCTATGACAACATAATTTAATCCAGTTAGCTTAACCAGAAATGATTTAGGGGCCTTCTTTCCCCTTCATTTGGTACAGAGAAGCCAGAATAAAACTCTCCTTCAGAACTGTTCCCACAACAGCAACCCCTGAGCATTTAACACTTTGCCAGCGCAGCCTTGCATTGAAAGCCAAGCCAAGGGCAGGGCACAGCAATGGCTCAGTTCCCAGTTGCTACCAGGAACACCACAGGAAAAAAGTAAGGAGAGGAAAGCACCTTGTTTTCTCTCTGCATTTCAGTGATGTTCCCTGGTCACACCAAGGCATATCTGTACATGACAACCACGTGCCTCTGTCTGGCTGTCAAAGGATTGACTCCTGAGTAGTTTGGAAGATACTAGTTAAAATTCCAGTTCAAGCAGGCTCCTCACCTCTGGGAGAATTGAATTAACAGTATTTCCCAGGGGAAGGGCTTGCCCTGCCTTCTTCAGGAAATTCTGGAGGTGCCCCTGTGTGAGGAAGACAGGCACAAAAGCAGAGTCTGTGTGGAAGCCTGGCTTCATAACTGTTTTACTCTAATCAGAAGGACCCTTCTTGATCCTCCACATGCCTTGCATGCTTCACCAGGGATTTTAGAATCAAAGTGAGACCTGGATTAGCATTTGTGGCACCCAGGTATGTCATATTTCTCACATTGCCACTGTATGTTTCTACCAAGATGTTTAAATCCCATCTCAAAGAGGCAGCAAAACCAGAAAAGCTCTGGATAGGAATGACAAATTTTTCCCCACACAACATTATAGATAAGAAATAAGCTGCTCATTTATCGATTGTCACCATTGTACCAATGCTAAAACTCTTTCATTTCTGAATATCATCATTAAACATGTCCTGAACAATTAACTGGTATTAAAGAAACAAAATAACCAGAGCACAGCGCAGATAAGAGAAGTATCTTTGTTGAAGAGCAGCCTTAAGAAATCTAGAGAACATTAGATATATATCACACACATTCTAAATTTAAGATCGAGGGTAATTATTTTAGTGTGGAACTTTAAATCACTGCTCACCCTACAGAGCTTCCCCATGGATTTGAGTTTGAGTAATGTAGCAATGACAGCATTGCCACTTGTAATAGAAAGAATCATTACAGCATCATTATCAAGAAATTACTCTTGCAATTAGTAATAATTCCCACATTCCCAGTCAAATAAGTAACACTTTCCCCAATAATTCCCACATTCCCAGTCAAATAAGTAACACTTTCCTTATTAATTTCATTTTCCCTGTAAGTCCAGAGTAAGCAACTTTTCTTATCACTGTGGTTTAATACACCTGCCCGCTCCTTTGTCTAAATAGTTCCTAATCCTCTACTTTTGAAGAGTGCTGTGTCTACTCAGATAATTTCACAAGGATCGAACGACATGATCTGTCAGGTTACCAGGCAGGTAAAAAAATGAATTCCTCATGTTTGACCTGGTTCTATAATGTACTCTAAATGGAAATCACGCCCTTCAGATGCATTTACAACAGGAGGAGATTGATAACTGAGGACAGTGTAAAACATCAGCCTGTGTGCATCCAGTTGTTTGCAGTGGCTCCTAACTACTGCTGATGAGTAGTAGCTCACAAGTGTTGCTGTATAATTAGTGGGAATACATTCCCATTTGCACAGGTTGATCCAAAGCCTGTTCAAGTATCCAGAAAAGCAGACCAAGTTCAAAGTTAGTTCAGGCCCAGACAGTCTGCAGGGAGGGTTTTTGTTTGCCTCTTTTTCTGAGCACACATAATGCTCCAGGGAATCCCAGGTATTGAAGTGTTCCACCCTATTTTATCAGCCCTTCCATCGTGGAATTTCAAGGAAGAATTTAGACCTGCAAATTTTATAACATCATAGAATCATTAAGGTTGGAAAAGACTTCCAAGATTGAGTCCAACCATTAACCCAACACTGCCAAGGCCACCACCAAACCCTGTCTCTACATCTTTTTGAACATTTTCAGGGACATGGATTCCACCATTTCCCTGGACAGTCTGTTCTGATGCTTGACCACAATTTAAGTGAAGGAATTTTATTTAATATCAAAACTCCCCTGACACAACTTGAGGCTGTTTCCTCTTGTCCTATTGTTTGTAACCTGACCCCCACCTCGATACAACCTCTTTTCAGGTAAATATGTGCATGAGGAATTTCTATTGCAATGAACCATTAAGGCTCTAGAGCATTTCCTTTCTTGAGACAAGAAATCTCCCTCTTACCAGTACAAAGCAAAGAGGCAATACAGTGCAGAGGAAGGATGAGAGATTTTTCTGGTACTTTCAGTGATCCCGCTGGCAGTGGTTCACTTACAGAAATAGCCTGATGTTCCCTGGTTGTTTATCCTGGGCAAGAGTTTGGCAACTCACTCAGATGAAGTTTTTCATGCAAAGTTTTCCTGCACTGTGCTGTGCCACATCAGTTCTGCTGAAGAAACTGCTGCAGAACTCAAAACACTGCACTCCCTGGGTACTGTAAGTACCCAAAATGCCTCTAGCCAGTCACCCTCCCACCTCAGGCACCAAGGAAGGCCTCATCACATATCTGTGCTCTGTTCCTCTTGGCTGTGATGAACAGCTTTTCTCCTAAGGAAAAAGTGCCGAGCACAGCACTCCATCTGGGACCCTGGCTCCTTTGTACAGGGCCTAAGTGGGAGCCAAAAATCTTACCTTAGATATTGATGCTGAATTTCTGAAATACTTTTGAAAGTTCTAAGCACGCAGAGAGAACAAAACAACCAACCTTATGACACAGCCTGTGAGCACGTTGGATGGATGTGCCAATCTTATGTATAATTCTATTACATTCCCCTTTATCCCCCAGCTTAACTCTTTGCAGAAGCCTTCCTTGGTGAGATCTTACAGCTGCTTTATATGAAAGCTGATGAATACATTCATTGTTCTTACACAACTCCAAGGCATATAGTTTCTTAGTAAATCAGACTTTCAATACACAGAGGAAAACAGTACAAGGCAGAGGAAGAAGTACTTGGATTACTATCAAGAGTTAAATAGAAACCTTTGGTTATTAAATCTGCTGATGTTCCTCATGCAGATTTTCCCCCACTTCACTGATGTTACACAGTCTCTTTATTTCAACTCATATTCCCTTAGGTCTCTTGAGCCACCACAGCAATTCTGCTGTCATGTGCTCCAATGCTGTGCAATCCTTTAGATACTAATCAAAGGCCAATTTATGGGTATTTCAGGTGCCTTGCCTGCATACTGTGTGCCTTTTCCTGATCCCTGCCGCTCTCATATTCAGAAATCTCCTTGCACTCAAACTAAATTTACCTCAACTGGACTGCAAGTTTTCCACTCTAGTGCCAATAATAGAAGTACCACAGTTGTTATGGAGCAGGACTAGAAGAAAACCAAAGCCTGCAGGGAGAGGTAACATCTTTTATTAAATCAATTTGTAGAATGGGAAAGCACTGGGCAAACTTACAGATGCACAGGTCAACAACAGAACTCTCCTCCTTCCTGCTATCTATTCCTCTTGCATTTATAGCCAACAATCACATTCTCTCCTTAGTTTTCATGTCATGAAGTAAAAGCGAAGCTGCTTCTCCTGTGAGAGCCTCAACCTCTTGTTTTAGGATTAGAGATTGTTCTTCATAACAAGATCATCAGCCACAGCATTCCTCTTCCAGACTAGGATGGAAATCTACCACTCTGCTCTTTCAGTGTCCAAGAGACAGCCCAGAGGCCACCAAACAATCCTACCTGGAGGAACCAGAATTTCAAGCATCCTCCAAAATGATTTTTATTTTTCACATTATATTTACACAGTCTTATCACAAAGGAAAACCGTGATATGTTTACATTAACAATTCTAATATCAGTAACAGATGCCTGTTGTTTGAGCCTGAGCAATGATTTCCATTGCATGATACTTAAAACAGCCCTGAGTGATTTGCTTCTGCTTCTTAATAGTATTCATAATTAGAGATCCACTTCTTGCCTCTCTCATTGTGAAAAACAATGTTTCCCAGTTTTAGCATTGATGGGAAGGAGTGGTGAAGGGCCTGTCACAAAAGTGATTAATGAAACAAGTAGGGACTCTGTCCCCACATCACTTCTACAAATGAATATGTAGCTTCTTTCATAGGAAGTTCTCATTCCTGGATGATTCTAAGTCATTGTGCTCTGTAAAGCCCTGAGGTCAGGTAAGTTTTTTTGCTACAAGTGAATGAAAAAAACTTGGCATTCCTCCAGTCATAGTAAAATGAAAAACACCGAGATCTCTCGGAGCAATTTGTTCTAGCAGAGTGCTCAGACTAAGGGACTTGAGCACAATCCTGCAAGTCAGAGCTCTGCAAACAAAGCCTTGTATTTATAGCAGATCTCCTCCTCCCAGTGTTGCAATTCTGGCTCAGAAGTGTCATACAAGGACCCAGCTCTGCTATGAGATGCTCCTCTTTCCTACTCCTGTGCAGGGCAGGAGTGTTCATGGCACCACCATACCCAGAATCCCGGAACTCAGGTGGAAGGAAGATGGAGAATGTGCTTTGGATTAGGCTTCTCTTCTTAAAAACAAACAAACAAACAAACAAACAAAGGAAGCCCACGCCCAAAGGTGTGTGAAACAGTGGCCTCAGTGGCCACTGATTTTAGCTCCAGAACAAGCTGAACTTGCCTGCCCCAGAGTTCAAGCTAATAAATCTTATTACAAAGCACTTGGTTGTCTGCAATAGGAAACCATTACTGCTCTGCAATTGTTTTTCACAGCTCCAGCAAGAGGGGGGGAAGAGGCTGAGAAGTGCTGGAGACTGTTTGTTGTCATATTTGTGTTGCAAGTATTTTGTTTACAGGGGCAATCACTATGCTCAGCAGGCCAAGTACAGTGTAAAGATCATAAGAATTTGCCATGAATTAAAAATGAACAATAGTTAAAGATGCCATTTTCCTATTCTCTCAGCAGCATGCAGCACAGCAAGGTAACTTTTCAAAGAAAGCCTCATCAGTTCTGACACTTTATAAAATGCAGAGCATGACCTCCTCAGCATTTACATAGTTCACTGATCAATTAGGATGCA
Organism: Manacus candei; assembly: GCF_025592945.1. Lineage (NCBI taxonomy): Eukaryota > Metazoa > Chordata > Aves > Passeriformes > Pipridae > Manacus > Manacus candei. Next base: position 14,103,139 of record NW_026138085.1, on the reverse strand, counting down.
GCACTAAACAGCAGTGCTTGGAACACAGATATTCTCCACCTTGGCCCTCTTTGACCTCCTTGTGCAGTAATGAATTTTCTTCCTGCTTGCCCTGCAGAATGGATCAACCTTAATTATCCCTCAAAAGACCGGCGTTGACCCAAATTTATTAGAAAATTGAGGGACTGTCATACTAAACTAGAAGTCTGATGTCACATCAGAGTTAGCTCCCAGCACAGTTACACATCTCTGCAGCCAGGACTGCAATGTGAGGCTCCCTCAGACTGAAATGCAGCCCCACAGGGAACCAACAGCCCAACATTGTCAGCAGTTGGCTGTTCTCCTCTGGTCTACTGTGGGGTCCCAGCATCCTTCAAAGTCCAACCAGATCTAAGGTCTCACTAGAGCTGCTGAGTGTCATGAAGGTGAAAAACAGCATCTACAAAAATCAACCTTCCTGGACAACAGGGTGTGTCCACAGGTACGGTGCACTTGACTCACGGAATGGGAGCCTGAGGAGCACAGCAGTGGTTTGGGATTGGGAGACCAGGGCTCAGAAGGGACCTTGAACAAGTCATTCACCTCCTCTGTAACAAAAAGCTGAGATGATCTTCACCAGCTGCTCCGTTCCAAAATCTAATCTTATATTAATTAAAGCCAGTGGCTACAAGGATATTTCCATGTGCAGCTTCTACCAGTGTGTGTTAGGCCTAGTTTGCAAGACTCTATTAAGTATATAGGTAGGCTCCAGACAAGGGAAGTTAATTAAAACCCAGTCATAAATCACTGTAATTAGAAATAAAATAAATGTGGGAAATAGCCATAATGAGAGAACTCTTCATGAATACAGAAGAGACAAATTGTGCAACTGGGTCCCAGCACAGAGAGATCCTGCACTGCCCTATGAAACACATTTTTCAGTATTCAAGTTGCAGCTGAGGTTTTTGGAAGCATAAAAGCCTCTGTGGGATTTCCTTACATTTTTGGGTGCCATGCCTGTCCTCATACATGCCCTGAGCAGTAGCAGCTTATAAATATAAACAGTATGGGTTGATGCACAGACAGCCATTCTATTTTAAGTATTACATTTTCCAAGGCATTGCTGGGACTCAAGAGTCAAGCTGGAGGATGGAGGCAGCTGCACAGCAGATCTGTGGTACAGAAGAACTTTCTGGGAAAATTCATGGTCTTTTATGGATGAAAATGAGACTATGTATGGAATATCAAATGCATACAATAAACACAGCTTACTGACCAAGGGAAGTACCATTGCTTCAGCACTGTTCTGCCATGCAGGTAGAGGTGCCTTGATTGAGCAGTGCTTTTTCTGGGAATTGATGGGAAATCATAATGTTCAGTGAGTGAAATAATCTTTGCATAGAGGGTCATTCAAGTGAAAGGTGACAATTATATCCAGATCACAAAGAATTATTACAAATCCTGTTCCTCAGACAGAATAGTATTTTTTTCTTCAAGGAACAAGCATTCTGCATATTGAACCAACAGCATTAAAATGCATTGATGAGTCTGCCTCTGAATGAGACCCTGAGCTACCCTAACCCTCTGCTCCTGCTGAACCCAAGGAGATACTCAGACCCCAGTAAGTTACATTTCAAATGACATCTTAGGACCCAGTGAAGTCACACAACCCAATACAGCCTTAGAGCTGAGGGATGTCCAGTCCAAGGACTTCAAGAGAATAACAACAATTTATCATGCCAAATGCCAGCTCTTGCTATGAGCCAAACACATATTCTATGAAATAGTCAACAATAAACCCCTGGTCCCAGTGAATTAGCACAGTAGGACTCAGACATGCTCCACAAACTCCTAAGGGGCTTTTAAACAGCATTTGGAAGACTTATTATTTATACTGTGGCAGTACCCAAAGACTTGAGTTAGGATTGGAGTCCTACGGTGGTAGATACTGTATAAACATGTTTTCCTCTGTGTCTTTTTCCTCAAGGACCTGCAGTTTTTCTGGAGATGAATCTTGGAAAACACTGGAAACTGCCCTAATGGGAACTCATAGACTGCAGCAATGCAGATGTACAGCCCAACAGCTCTGAAATGCTGACACCTTTAAAGCAACTATATAGTACATATCAGCAATCCCTGCAGATCTGTGAACTACCAGATCTACCCTTTAAGACAAGGACCCACTTTGAGTCAAACTGCAAAAAATCCAAAAGCATTTTTTTCAAACTCTAATTCAGTCTTCATTAGTGATTGTTTTACAGGGGAAATAATGGAGCAGGAAAATGATGTACTTAATATACCAAGTAGCTAACAAAGTAGCTATTTAAATTCATGTGCTGCTCAGCTCCAACCCTAATAGAATTTGTTTCTTTTTTATTTTTGTCAGCTTCTTTCCTGGTGTGTATCAGTGTAACGTCCAGGGGGGTGATACCCACTTCCATCAGATAAGAACATTTAATGATATTATCTGCTTGCCTGGAGGAGCTGGCTAAAAATCTGACTCCCATGGGTCATTCCAGTCTGGAGAAATAATTAATGGTGAAGTCTGATATGTTTGACACAATCCTGTTTGCTTTCAAATTATGTACAAAGCCTTGTTTCGCTTCACACACCAGGAACGAAGCAGCAGGAGAGAGCTCCAAGTCCTTTTTTAGCCAGCAAAAAGCTGCATTCAGCATTTTCTCAAGGCTGTGCTGCCAGTGCTTGTCTCTGGCTGCTTACACAGATGATCTGATGCTGCTCTGCCAGGACACAGAACAGTGCCTTGTGAAGCCCCTACAACTCCTCTGACTGGTGAGTTCAGCTCATGGATTTGGTGGATGCTTTGACATCCAAAAGGGACATCAGGTAGCTGCTGTATTTTTCCAAAATGCAGCTATTTCCAAAGTGCAGTAACAAAAGGCTACTGTGAGCAGGCAATTACTGGATTTCATGCAACACAGAACAATACAAATTATACTTTCTATATAGCCCATTGCACGAACAGACAGAGTGACAATGCTGAGTGGCTTTCAGGTCACTGAAGTGCTTTGGGGTGTGGGCAAGTATTAAGAACATTGCTATAACACTAAGATAGGACCTATTTTCTGCAGCCTGAGATCTGATCCCAGCTACTCCCCTGGCCCAGTCTGACCCTGGAGCAGGGAGTTTCACTGCAGCCCTGTCTGCTAAAAGGCCAGTATTTTGGCATGGTAACTGGCTGACTGAGGCTCTCACACACACACAAATTCAAGGCACCCAGCTGCCTGGCACCAGAATACAGGAGTTCAGAAGCACTGCATGGCATGTACTGCTTCTTTGTGTTCAGCTCTGCTCTTCTCTTGACACAAAGTGCTTCAAGGTTCAAACCTTGTCGCTGGCTTTATTTATATATACACTTTTTATTGTCATCATGTATTGTCACCATCCCAGTTCCATTATATCCCACATGCTGAGGCAGCATCCCACTGTTTTATTGTTTGTTCCCAGACTATGGACTGCGTCTCTCAAACATGCACTCACATGCACTGAAGTCAACCTTGCACGAGTCTCTGCTGCCCTGTGCAAGTTTGTTCAGGACCATACATTCCCCACCACCCCACACCACTGTGTTTTGCACATGGAAGACATTTGCATTCAGACAAGTCTCTAAAAGCCCTTTTGCATTTGTTATAGGAGACATCATTGGAAAGGTGATGTGAATCAATGTGCTAAGGGTGGCATATATTGATTTCCCTCTGAGGTTTATTTGAAGCGTGGCTGAAAGACCTAATATTAAGAGGCAATAAATTGAGCCATCTTGCCATTCAGGGGCAGCATGTAGAGGGTTACAGGGGTGCAGGGGAAGTGCAACAAAACAGGCACAGTGTTACCTGCCACCAGGGCATGAGAGAAACACTCCAAAATACAGAAAACATCCAGGAACAGGAAAGGATTAGACCCTGCACTAGGACCATCTCCACACAGCAATGGGCTACACACCAGAGGAAACGAGGTGACTCTCATTGTTTAAATATTTCCTTTGTTACATTTGCATCAGGGGGAAGAGCTTCTCTGTGACTGCTCCAGCAACCCTGGCACTGCCAGCCCTGCCCATGGCTCCCAGACCCAGGACATGTCCCCATGCAAGGAGGGGAGAAGAGGATGGGCACAGCCCAGCCGGCCCTGCTGAGCCTGACATCGATGGGGTCCTGAGGGCACAGTGGGGAGCAAGGGCAGGACAGGGCATCTAACCCTGCCAGAGGGGCCCTGTCATGGGGAAGGGGTCTCCTCCTGGTCCCCAGGCAGAGGGGACAGCCATGAGTCCCCCAGAGTCAGCATCTCAGTACTGTGACTGCAGGGAAGGCCCTCCCTTGTGTAAGAAAAGCACCTTTTTCCTGTTTTACCTACATTTTACTTTACTCAGGAGTGAGCCAGTGCCTTCCTCCTGAAGGCAGCTGTAGCAGTAGATAACAAGGCTGAGCAGAAGTGGTAGTAGGGGAGTTACCACAGGTAAAGCCAGAAATGTCTTCTCCATGAGAACACAGAGATCTCCTCTGTTCCTCCATCACATCAGCCTCCTTAGTTCCAAGGATGTCTCCGGCCAACTCAGGGCCCCTTTCCAAGCTTGGTGGCTCAGCCTGTGCACCAGGAAAGGTCACCCACCATGAGGGCAGGGATGTGCCAGAAACTCCAGCACGGGCCAGTAGCAGGACTGGGGCAAAACCTCTCCCAGCCCCTTAGATGGGGCAGTCCTCTTTCCTCTACAATCCTCCTTTTTAAAGGGAAAATGGGATCGTTGACTCAGTCCTGGAGGAAGAGCTTGCAGGGAACGCCTCCCTATGCCAAGATGGATGTGCCATGTCCTCTCAGTGAGGAAGGAAAACCAGCTCCAAGATCAGCACAGGGGACACCCTTCAACTGCTCCACAGGGAGGCAGGAACGCTGCCAGGGGCTGAAACGTATTAGGCCGTGCAAATGTGGGTTTTAGTCTGTTACTGCAGGAAATTAATTTTCACTCAGTTTTGCAGTTTCCCTCCTGCTCCTTGGGCCCTGTGACGGTCATTTGTCACCGCTGCTCAGAAGAAAGGCGATTTTCAGGGGGGCAATGAGGCATTCGACAACTTTCGAGTTAAGTGTGGAAACATCACACGCTGTCACATAATAACGCTGTAAGCAGCAATACCTCTCAGACAAAGCTGTACGGTCACACCTCTAGCTAGTAATGAAAGCTCCTTTTGTTAGGTTAAAGAAAAAGCTCAGGGAGGATATTCTCCAGAGCAGGAAAACATATGAATAAGCAGGAGATGATTAGACACCCAGTCACACAGACAACATGCAAATAAATTGGTGTGGAAATCAGAAACCCCTTAATAGAGTAAGTCCCTCAGCCTACCCTCCCTGCAATGGTTCAGCCTTAGGTCACTTGCTGGTGATATTATTGCCTTGCCAGTTTGATAATCCTCCTTCCCACGTACCCCAATTTACATAAGCGTATAGACAAACCCAAGGACGTTTGCTACAAACTTTCCCAAAGCCTATATTGAATTAGCTTTTCTCCCCAGGCAGTCCAGGCCCCTGTGTTGAAATCCTGCATCATTTCCTCACAGAGCAGCTGAGTCCTGTCTGACATAACTTGCAGGTGTTTATATAACGCAAGAAATAAGCTGCGATGAAAACACTGCCCTTTTGACCTTGTTGAGTAAAGGGACTGCAAAAAAATTTATAAATATTCTTTGTTTCTAGAGTAATTAATTTAATAGGGACCACTCTCCTTGCCAGTTAAAGAGAACAGGACTCACTCTCAGCAGCATGGGAACACAACTTCCACCTACCAGTCTTCTCAAGCCTGCTGCTCTCCCATTTTCCCATCTAAATTACTCCATCACAAGCAAGATTTAATGCAGAGGTCAGTGGGAAGATACAACATCATATATGTTCCGGTAGGAGTCAATGAACTTAACACCTTGGCTCCAGTGGAGAGTGAAATCTAAAAGGAGGTGCAGCCTACTTCAGTCAACACTTCCTTATCCCAGCTTATCTTTCTAGATATAATCTGCTCTTCTGGCTCTTCATACAGAACATACTCCTGCTCAGGTAGAGTTTTGTGGTTATGTGGGAGTAATTGTAATATATGTGGCTGTCAACCAAGGGGCAACAAAACTGGTTTAACTAGCACACCGAGGACTCTGGCAGAAGGTGCAGGTGACACTGGTTTTGGCTTAGTTCTGAAGTTACAATTGTCATCTCCATCACAGTTTACTGCGTTTTCACCCTAGCCAGCCAACTCTTTCCAATTCTGAAAGGATAAAATATAGGGCTTACTTCCATGATGCCTTTTGCAGTTCAAGATCTCCTTTTGTAAAGCTCACACATCTCAGCTGTTTTCCTTTCACGTTTACCTGTGCTTTCACATGCATTGCACTGGCTAAAGTCTGAGGCAAATTTTGAAGTTTGTGATAAAAAGCAAGATGCTGACCCAGGATGTCAGAATTGTTTTTCTCAGGAGCTAAAGAGCCTCACAACCACCCCTATCTCCTAAGCAAACTACCAGCTCTGTATTTCTCCAGGCTGACTTCAGGATCATCCAAAATCCTGTCTGTAGCACAGCTGAGAAGAGATGCAGAGAGACACAATGAAGCTCTCATGCCAGATGCTAAACAATTCACTTAGGGTTACAGGAAGAGGCTCTGACACTGTTATTGGAGGTTTTGGTAGATTCTACATGGATAAACATAGAAAAAGGGAGATTCAGAGTGCTCATAATGATGTGATCACTTTTTGTTCACATCCCTGTTTAATTTGGCACTAAATGGAATGTTTTCTACTTTAAGTTTCTGACATTCTATCTATAGATTGAGGTGTAAAAGCCACCTGAGGGCAGCCAGTATTTTGCATGGCTTTTGCTGATTCTGACTGCTTCCAGAAGAGATCTGGTCCAACTTTATGCCCATGTCTTGTGAACAGGTAGGTTTAAAGATGGAAAGAAAAAAAACAAAGCCTATCAACAATAACAGTAGCTGCCTGGAGGAATTAAGTGGGTGTACCTTCAGACTTGAAGGCAGAGAACATATATGGCTTTAAATGACTCCAGAGGAGAACATTTCTGAAGCTCTTGAGGAAGGAATGTTGAGTGTATTTTACACATTCACATTTAATGAGTTAAAGATTTAGCTACCTGATCTAGTTTGTTCCCCAAACATCCACTAACTCTAAAGTGGTCCTGCAGCACATGAATGCATTTTGTACTCAGTTTTTAATCTGGATCTTTACAACAACTGAGAACCTGAGAGAAGGAAAGGCAGGAATAGAACACGTTGGACTTGCTTGTATTTCCATTTACAGAAATTTGTTGTAGCTCCTTTCATTTCAGCAAAAGCTGGATAAGGTTCAGAACCACCAGTTCAAACTGGGACAGTGCTTAAGCATGTATTCACTGGAGCTGGCACAGCAGAAGCATCAGACTTCCAGCTGAACACATCCTTAAGTGTGACTGCAAGGTGAATATCATTACAGAACTCCATGAGAAGGGAATCCATCCCTCTAATCTCAGACATCTGTAGAAGTGACATCTTTTTTGCCCAGGGCAATATTATGGGTTGTCTCAATTTTTATCTGTTTGCACTCTGAGTGAGGCTTGTCACATTTCCAGCTGTTTAGAACATCACATCTCACACTGAAATAGCCATGAAACAAGACAGCGTTTGTAATAATTTAAAACAGTCACTTACCCCTAAGCAACTCATTTGTCTCCGACCAGAACACCAGAGTAATAACTGGGATTAAAGATAGAGCAGTCAAGACAAAAAAAAGGTAAATCAATCACTACATTAGGACATTTGAAGAATCATTTGCATGCACTCAGAAAGTATGATGCTTGCTATTAAGCTCAGCTGTAGCAGAGTCACAAATTCATAAATATTCATCAAATAACCTTTTAGCAAAACTCCTCCACTACGATGGTGGCCAGCTACTGAATTCAATCTAATTGAAAATCTGAGAAGTAATGAAATGATTGCATGTCTGTCTCTTCATTAAATCAGTGTGCAAATTTGCATAGATTAATTTGTGTCAAATTAATAGCTCCACTCTTGGCTTAGAGCCAAGAGGACTTATGATCAATCTATAGTTTTAATTCAGTTCTGCACTCCAAAAATGTTGGGTGGTTTTTGCTATTTTAGAGACAGAAAATCAGAGCTGAATATGATTTTCACCACTTCTGTCGTTTCTCCCCCTTTCTTGTGTTATGATGATTAATTATAATAAAACGTGCACATGATTTAAAAGCAAAAAAGAAACATGCAGTCTCAGCAATGGAGAACTAAGGCCTGCTTTGCTTCTCTGGAAGCTGGAAGGCTCGAATCCTCAACTACACTGAATTCACACACAGCATGGTGAAAGTCTGGGGTTGAACAGACAACTCATAGGCCTGTTTTATGGCCCAGAGCACTCCCAAGACTGGTGGGGCCCTGTGTGTTTTAGCACAATCCTGCCTGTCCTTCATCAGGTCCCCAGCCCATCATGCTCAACCTTTCCACAAAATGCAGGATTTGCTGTACCTATGCAACTGCTTGATCCCCACAATGTTTTAAATCTATTTAAGCACTGTGATGTTCCATGTGCTGAGCTCTGTCAGGAAAACAGTGATTCCTTCAGCCTTCAGTTTTGTGAAGTTAATAACAGGGATAGACAGTGCACGCGTTTACATTGTCAGCTTGCTTTTATTTTTTTAACCCACTTCTTTAAATGGAAAAACAATCAGGCTTTAATTCAGGACATTTGATTAATCAAACTCAGACCATCTGCTGCAGCCCTGTCTCCTGCTGATCTGCATTGCCTGAAGTCAGTGACATGATTCAGGGCTGCAGTCTCACACTGTCTCTTCCCCTGTCAGCTGTTTTACTGCAAATCTGCTCCTTTCATCCAACACACAGTGACTGGGCTTTGTTTACTGTGATGACCATTTAGGATAACCACAGTGCTAGACAATTTGTATCAAAATACAGGACATGTGCAAACACTGTTGTTGTACAACAAATTGTTCTGTCTGAGTGAAAATAGTACAGACCAAGGAAATCACAGTAACCCTAAGAAATTCTTTATTACAAAAAGATCTCTTCATAATTCAAATACTTCTAGTAGCAATGCAATTTTGGTTTTATCATAGTTTACACCTTATAGCAATGATGGATATTCTGCCTTCAAGCATTATTTTTTTTTTTCTCTCCTGTGTTCAGAGATGTATTCAGGAACTCAGAGCAAAGAGCTCAGCAGTATGGACCTGCACATCTTGGGGATTTTAGTGGGATTAGTTCAGTTTTAGTCTGGCAGAACATGCCCTCATACTGGATTATAGCATAGATAAGAGCTGCTACTGCCTTGTGTTTGTGGGTGTAAACACTACACCAACCATCTGTATTTGGAAGGAGAAAAGGAATATGGCCCTTCAGCAACTCTCCCATCCAGTAAATCCATAGCATTTTTCAGAGGCATGTGGGGATAAGCAGCATGGTTAGATGGCAATAAGGGACAGGAGAAAGCTCAGTCACCATATTAGAACTTTATTTTGGTGACATACAGGCCTTCTGCAGATGGATGAACTTCATCTCTGTTGACACCAGATGTTGTAGTTAATCTCAGAAGTCAAGTAGGAACAGCACCGTGAGAGTCAGCCCTCACTTTGTCATCAAAACCAGCAGTCAGATTACCAGAAGGCATCGGTGCATTAGATATTGAAAATTTGGTTATATTGTTTCCAGGGTTAATTGCTGATTGTCAGAGTATCAAAACACCAAAAAACTGACCTGGATTTTATTCTTGTCTTGCCAGTTACCTCCAAGATACTTGAGCCTGTTGGGTTCCTGAATCTCTGAATATGGGACTCAGCACACAATTGTCAAGTCAGGAAGCTCTCCCAGAGATTTATTGCTGCATTATCAAAGGATCAGGGCTCTGCTGAATGCAGCATGGAAGAACCAAGCCATGCCCTGCCCTTAAAGCCCATAGGCTAAATAAATTGAGGGCAGAAAATAGGAGCCCAGGAAGGTGAAGGTTACAAGAGGAGTGATAGCATTTTTGTCTTCAGAGGCAGGGACTGGTGTCCCAATACATTGTACCTGGTTGTGTCCTTAGAAGCTGTTTTACCAACAGCATCTGCAGCAAAGAAAGGCACAGAAGTCTACATCACACAGACCAAATGAGGGAACAGTGAGAGGGGCTTGTCTCTCTATCTAATTATTAAAAAAATAAAAAATGCATTGCTGTTTTTTATTTTCAACAACAGTCATCAGCAGAGAATATGGGTCTCTCTGTACCCCCAGAGCACTTTGCCAGCCAGAAGCACAACAGTCAAGCGAAGCACAAGATTTCCAAACAGGTTTCCAGTTTAAACAGGCCAGGAAAATACTGTGGGCATTGAATCCGAAGCCTCAAACAAAGCAATGCAGATAAAATAACTTCTAGCAGTGGTCAGTTACTGCCATGGGCCCAGCTCTGCACATCCCTGGGTGTGAGCCAGCCCCTCCTGGTACCCGTGGAGCTCCATAAGGAACTGCACACACTGTGCTCCTTGCAGGAACAAGACCATGGCTATTTGAATGCCTTCAATAACAAGCATCCTCCAGCTACTGACACTGATGCAATAAAGAGAATTTCATTTTGGCATGTGAAAAACCAAGGGAACGACATGATGTATTGGCAAAATTTTAATCATAGGAGGCCAAAGAGGCAGCTTAAAAGAGTTAGGCCATTATTAATCGTGTCACAGTGATGCTGCATTTCAAAACAGGCTTAACACCTGCTAATTTCATTTCAGTGCTGCTGAAGCTGAGTCAGCTAACAAAGCCTCTTCTGGCTCAGGCACGTTCAGAGCAGCAAAGAAATTCCTTGCCTTCGTGAAAGTGCTTTCCTCTCTTTGGTAAGGACACTAAGAGGGAATAGGGGAGAAAGAATGACACACACACCCCCTTTAAGCCTGCCAATAGCCTGTACAGCTAGAGCTGAGGGGAAAGAGGATGAGAAACATCATGGTATTGAAAGAAATCCTTTAGATCAGGGCTATTATATTTGCTACACTGGTGAAGGTGAAGAAGTATTTCCCTTCCCCTACAAATGGGGAATTGAAGCAGCCTGAGTGAGTTTCCCAGAGTCAGAGCAGGTCAGTGAGAACAGGAACAGACTCACTCCCTGGTCCCTGCTATTGCAACAGATCAGACTCTCATTGCCCTCTACACCCCCTGCTAAGGAATTATCTCCTTGTTCTCCCAAGTACCTTTACCCTGCCTTTGACTTTGGGGAAGACAAAAATTGAGCTCTAGATTGCTGCAGTGAAAGCAAGTTCCTGCCCTAGAAACAGAGTGAGAGCTGACATGCCAACCAAGAGGTGCAGAAGCATCCAAATCATTTCTTCCACTACCCAAAACCAGCCCAGCAGGACGACCATTCCAGTGGGATTGGGCAGCCCAGTTCCCTTCTTTCTTACAAATGAACCAGTGAAAGCCATTTTGCATCCCCAACTACAAGATTTGCTATCAGTGGGAATGATAATGCCAAATCTGTGTAGTAGCTCAATGGTTGGTAACACAACATACACCTCACCCTCCCTGACAAAAAGGTTTAATAACAGCAAGACGCAGCCAATCAGCCATAAACTGAAACAGGACACACTTTACCAGGACTGGCACTTACTCCAGGCTTATATGGTCCATTTACATTGTACAAAAGACAACTGTGAATTGACTGGAAATGTAATATGGAAGAACATAACTGGGCTTGCTGGAGACAGATGGGTGGTCATTTATGAAAAGCAACTGTCAGAAACAAAGGTTGGATTATCTTCTCATTTTCAGCAAGGTAAAGCAATGTGATTATGAGAGCAAAGAAAACACCAGGTATTTACTGTCCAGAGAGCTTAAGCTTTAAGAAATAAAGCACTTGTTTCAAGAGATAAACTTTTTGGATCCACCCCCCCCCCCCCCAGTCCTTGCCAGCTAGCAGGAATTTTAACATTCTTACATCTGACTGAAGTCCAGAATTCTCACAAAGTACCTGACTCTGATGAATTACTTATGTTCTTCTAGCCAATACTTTTGGTGCTTATCACACATTTCTTTGTTCTTCAAAACTAGATTTCTGCTGTCCTAAGCAGAGGAATGTACTGAACATCTCATATGAGGTCCATTTCTAGCATCAAAACAGGAAACTTTGGGTTTCTAGGCAAAGACCTCAATTTTTTCTTTCTGATGTCATTGAACCAGAGGTCCTAAGCCAGGTAAGGAGAGTTATAGCAAATATTGAGGTCACCTGGTAGCCACAAGTTGCCATAGACCAAGCAACACTTCACTGCCAATTACACACACCCCCCATCCAAGACACTTACTGAGTCACAACAAACCTAGGGAAGGTTTACTTCTTCCCCAAATGTTTTTTCCTGCCCAGAGTCCCCATAAGTTATCTATTCTCATACCAGCATGAACAACAACAAATTACTATGACATCTACCAAGAAAAACTCTCATAAATAAAAGGAAGACCCGAATAGCTTAGAAGTTCAGAGTATTGGGAAAGAAGCCACAAGAAATCCCTTTCTTATTTCAGGTTCAAAGCAGGTCCTTCATGTAGCCCTCTGCAGCGAGAGACAGCTCACAGTGTCAGGAGATGCAGCAGACACAAAAGGTCAAGTGCTTTCCCTTCCATCATCTGTTCAACTTCTTTTATTTTCTGAGCTCTCAGAACAGTACATGTGGAGTTGTTCTGAAAATCACTAGGTGCCTGTCCACCAGGAGCTGCTAAGTACCTTTATAAGTTCACCCTCTTTCCAAGTGATGTTCATAGACAATATATCAAAGTTCAAATACAAAGACTGTGGGCAAAACACCAATAAAAGCATAACAAAAATATTCCAGTAATACATGAATTAACTCGACCATATGTCACTAAGCTTTTTTTTTTTTTGTATGCCCAAGTAGTAACTGTGCTTAGTTTTACAAAGGATGATAAGCAATCCCAACAAAAAATAACCACGCAAGTCTCATATTTTTTAGCAGTCCAACAAGAACAGGAGAGCCTCAGCCCACCTTTACCTTTACTGGGACACAGATCTGCATCCCTGGCAGATGGTCACAGGGAACTCTCAGGAGGCTGGAAGCAAACTGTGGGAAAACAACCCACTTGATCTCATCCACTTCAAAATCCACAGAAGTGAAACACTGTAACTGGCCCAAGGGCTGCTGCTTACCTGGGACTGAGGAGCCACACATGCTGTAAGAGAGCTTCAGAAAATGCACAGTGAAGTAATAAGGGGGGGAAAATCCTTCTCAAACACACGTTAGAGCAGCTACAGCCCCTTAACTGATACCTTTTTAGGGAATGGCTGTAAAACTTCTGGGATGGGTGTGTTGCAGGATGGGGACAGTGCATACACCGGCAAGGATCCAGGGCTCCTCATCAGCTGAAAGATGTTTCCTCTCCACTGGAGGGAGGGTGGAGTGACCCAGGTGAGGGGCTGTTTCCACCTGGGATAATTTACCCAATTAGCAGCTCTATGAAGCAAAATGTAACCCCTCTTTAGACTCATCAACACAGAGAGGGGGGGTCTGCTCCAAATGCAAAGGCCAGACTTCTGGGGTCTCTGTGTGTGTCTGGCTGTCCTGTGGAGCAATTAGAACAGCTAAAGCTGAGACACAGCAGCTGACCTGGTTTCCAATACCAACTTGATCTCTGGTGTTTTATCACCAGCCTGAACTGCTGGACAGCACAAACGAGGTGCAGCAATGAAACACAAGCAATAGAGCAGCCACAAACATTCCTTTGGGAGATTTTCTTTCAGTTTCTATAAGAACAGACAAGATGTGAATGAGTGTCCCTTCAATACTACAGATCTGCCTGGGAGCAGAGAATTCCTGGAAGAAACAAGCTGATCTCTCCAGGGGAAGATTTCTTTTTTTCAAGTGACATTTAAAGGCCATGTGGCCTCTTTGTACTTTAAATACAATAGCTAAGCAATAATATTAATGCTTTGAATTGGAACTTCCCACCAGCAGTCCTAGCATGCTTGAAAAACACGTTAAGTGGCCTTTTCCAGAGCATCTGTAGGAATTAGAAGTGTAAATCACAGGCTCTGCAATGCTTTAAAAGAAATTACACTTGTAATGTTAACTTCCTTCTTGTGGTGCTTCTGTGACTTTGGTGTTATCAGGGCCAGGGTTCTCAATGCTGATAAAACTGTGGGCCTAAAATTAGGAACTAGATTTCAGCACCTAAATAAATATCTAACTCAATAAAAATGGCCTGTTTATTTTAGGATTTTTTCATGCTATTGTTGTGGCCCAAGAGAAAATCCTTCTCTTCACAAGGTGATTTAAAGTCTGCATCTTTTCCAGCTTGAGGGTGAACTTTATCCATCAGTCATAAGAAAAAACACCACTAAATAAATTCGAGTTTTTGTTTTCAGAGCTATTTAAGGACACTTCATGCCTCCACCAGCCCATTTGCACTAATGGTCACAGCTCTAAAATTAAAAGCATGAGCGGGGAGGCAAAACTTGATGCAGAAACCAGGAGCAAACCCAGGCAGGATAGCAGTGTACAGAGCAGCAGGTTGTGTTTTAACCAGGTGGCTGTTCATTGAAAACTAAATCCATGGAAAGGTGACAGCCTGAGCCCCAAGTCCTGCAAATCTGTTTGGGAAAGGGCTGACCAAGCACCAAGAAGACATTTCAGCTGGCACAAGGCTGTGTTCTTTATCCACTGGAGCCAGAACACTGAATGACTCCTTCAGAGGAAAGTGCTGGTGCAGTACATATGAGATGTGGTGCTCAGGGCTCCTCCATAAAAGCACTGTCTTTTCCTGCCATTTCCTGAGGGGGGACTCTGCTCCCTCTCTTCCCACTGATGGAATAGCCAAGGCCACCGTGGGGATCCCTCAGCCCCCGCTGCAGCAGCCAGGCCTGGAGCAGTGCTAATTTATCCCTGAGTTTAGGGACAGGGAGCTGCTGCCTCCCCTGACTCCTCATTGCCACGGCCACAGGTACAGTCACTGCTGGAAAAGTGGTGACTCCCCACGTGTCAGTGGCCTTGGTTGCTCTGCTGGATCAGGGCTCTGCACGGAGCTGGGAGCTCTGGTGGGAGCCAGACCTTTGCCAGGCTAATTTATATATTTTGTCAGCATGCTGGAAAAGCAGACTTTGGATGTATTTTCAGCTCATGTCAAAACACCGCACGTGTTTTTCTGATCCCAGCACTTGGGTTCTAAAATGCTTTAAATCTGCCTTCGTATTTGATATTTTTAAAGAAGGCATGTTTACATATACAGCACCATGGCGACAGGAAAATAAAAATAAAGTCAAGATCAAAAATGCACTGGTGCATCAAACCCTGCTTAGAACACATACACCATTAACATATCTAAATTAATCAGCAGGATCCAGATGTCTTGTGACTACCACTTAGATCAATAACAGAATAGTGATGATGATAAACTCCCATTACAAATACCTTACAGATATTAAGGCCTCTGTCCAGTCCATCAACAACCACCCTATAATTAACCCCAGAGAATATCAATCAATCTCTTCCTCCAGCACTAGTTCCTCAAGGTCATCCCCGTCCTGAAGAGCCCCCACCCTCTGTTCACTGGTGTTAAAACACAAACTAGAGCCCACAGGAGGTGATGGTTCTTTCTCATGACTTGCTGTTGGGACCATTCAGGCTCCTAGACCTGCTGGCTGGCCCCACTTTGCTGGCTGCTCCCACTGCTGTCTTTCCAGAGGTCTTCAGACCTCAGGCAGGAGCAGCTTCTGGTCCAGATAAACCCTTCCAGCAGCCCTGGTCCTCTTTTTTGAAGGACAGCTGACCATGTTTGCACGTGAGTGGAGCTCCCTGTGCTCTAGTAACACAAACAACTCGGGTGGATTTATTTTATAACATGAATATTTGCAAAACATAAATAAATACTCTTAAAAAATTCCCAGGCATCTAAGCGAAACTTACTTTCAAGACAGTTCTATTTTAAAACACGAGAAATCCAGAAAAAAAAGAAAAAAAAATACTACTAATAAAAAAAGCAGTGCTCCACGAAAACCATTTTCATTGAGCCCTGAAAGCAAATTGACTGCACTCACAGGCAATACTTATTGAAGTCTGGTAACAGGATTGAGAAAGCAACAATCCTCTTCCTCCCACTGCCATTTATTATGGGAGTAGTAGACTACAGTTCTACTACTTGGATCTCTGCTATTGAAGTCACAGCCCCCGAGGGCTGTAAAAAGTTGCTGCTGTCACATATAAATCAGTCTTCTTTGTAAAAATGACATGGTTTGACATGTAGGGATAATATTATAAGGTAACTACCGTGGAGGTTTCATGCTTGGATATGTTCAAAAAGATGTTTCTCTTTATCCCTGACCACAAATACTTGTTGATGGTTTCTTGTCAGCTGTTTGAAAGCTTTAAAGAACTGCTATCTCTGCTGGGGTCTGCTCCTTGGCTGAACTTTTCATTAACCTTTGATCATTCTTCAGAGCATTTTTTTTCCCAGGCAACTGAAAAATTTCAAGTGCTGCAGTGCCTTCATATGTGTGTGGGGGAGAAAAAGGGGAAGTAAAGATTTTTATAGATGTACATGTACATCTTGTACCAATATACACCCAAGGCCTTAACCCTGACAGGATTAGAGGAAACACAAATGGGTACTTCTATTTTTAAGACTTAGCAGAATCAAATGGGAGAATAAAGAGGATTTATTGTCTCCAGTTAATTTCCAGCATCTTCACTCCAGGGAAAAGAACAGGAATGGTTTAAAGAGACTTGACATCACTAT
This sequence comes from Manacus candei, assembly GCF_025592945.1. Taxonomy (NCBI): domain Eukaryota; kingdom Metazoa; phylum Chordata; class Aves; order Passeriformes; family Pipridae; genus Manacus; species Manacus candei. The sequence continues at coordinate 14,086,409 of NW_026138085.1, read as the reverse complement.
ACTCAGGGCAGAGCAGAGGTCTTCTCCCGGTTTGGACAGAGCCTGGCATGAGAAGCTGGAGGTGCTGGGAAGGCTTCAAGCACTGCTGCAGTCTGTGGGGACACTGGTGCTCTACCACTCTACTGGACCTTTTGAAAGGGCATGAAGATACCAAAATCCAGCATGGCCCCTGTCCCCTTTGGCCCCAAAGTGTGGTGGGGTTTCTCCCCCCTTGCCACGGAGAGGTGGTTTTAGTCCACATCTCACCTCGGGCTCCTGCCTGATCTCACCTCCAGCAAAAGCCTGTCCTGTCCATGCTGGTCTTGCAGACAGGGAGGCTCAGAAAACACAGTGGGTTTGATGCTGCTGCTGAACTCCTCAGATGCAACCAGCACTGCAAACCTAATTAACCCAGCTCTTTTTCTCTGCTGAGCTGGTAATCACCGGCAAGGCTGATTCTCCTCCCAGACTCCCAGGTTTGCAAAAAGCTAAACTTTCCTACACACCTAAATAGTACCCAGCTCCATCAGGTAGTTTGGGAAGGATGGGCGAGGTGCCCACTTCCCTCCCGGGACACTCGGTGTGCCCCGTGGTGGCAGCTGGTTGGCAAGGCTGGCCCTGAGCTTGCCAGCGACGCTGTCTGAAGGCAGCAGCACAAAACCCCTTGGTGGGGGGGTCAGCACATGTGTCACAGAGCTGCAGCTTGCTGGCATTATCCCCAAAACACCGAACATGGGTTCATTCGTTAGGTGGAACAGCTCCTCACTGCGCTCTGGGTGCAAATACCCATCGTGATATGTTTTAGCTTTTGTTCTGCTCCTTTGGAAGTTTAACTCAAAGCATTTTCTCCAAAGCAAACACACCCCACTAACGTTTGTTCACAGAGGCGCTTTTTTTGCATTTAAGTGTCTTCCTTTGATATCACAGTATTCACTGAGCCCTCCACAAGTCATTTTTAGTGTCGCTTTTCCTCCCGACAACCAGCACGTCGAACAGATTGCAAATTTTCACTAGCTTGAAGTGCAGGGTAATCTTGCAAGCTGGCAGCTGCACCGAATTTTCAGGAATATGGAACAGCTGTGGTCACAATTCTTCCCACTCCCTCCTGTTTTGCTAAGGCAGGTTAATTGCTTCTTCATGCAAGCTGTCACCCTGGTTCCAGAAATTCCATAGGATTCAGTGCATGCTGGGTGCTGTAGTCTTTTGGGAGGTTTGTGTTTGCAAGGAGGATACAAGACTTTGCTGCAGCTTTGAAGGCTCCCCCTGATTTGTATTTTTAGGTGCTTGTGTTTTGTTTCACTAAATGGGTTTCTCTATACCAAGGATATAAATCTACATATGTGTCTCTGAGTACAGGAGTGTAATGAATTTAAAATGCCTGAAAATAAACATGGCTCGTCTTTTCACAGCAGCTCTGCTGTTTCCAAAGAGGATTAAATAAATAACAGCATGTTACTTAATCATAGCAAAATGTGAAGCTGAATTGATTTGGGGATTTGAGGGTGTTAATTTTGTTTGAGGAAATGCCTAAAGAGAGTGCCATTAAAGATAAATAAATGGTTCTGATCTCTAGCTGGCTGCTGGAGAAGTGTATAAAGGTTTCAGGTCAGGTTTTTCACTGCTTGCAGGCTTTGCTTTGGGAAGTGCCTGTGAGCAGCAGAAACAGCCTTTAGCTCTGTCTGAGGATGTGGTTACAAGGACACATTCCTTGTCTCCACGCTGGGGGTCGATGCTCCCCTCTGATGTGCTGAGACATGTGTTTTCAGAGTGCTGGTTTTAATCCACATGGATCATATTCATGGGGCAGCCCCCCCTTTCTCCCCCCCCAGGTACACGTGAGGGGATGGAAACTGTACTTGTGGGCAGAAACAGGTCAGGAAGGTGGGACCATCTTAGATTGGCTTGGTTCATAAAGAAAATGCTTGAATAGCTGCACCCAGAGTTTCTTTCTGATGGGAAAATGGCTCTATTTTAATGATATATTTGATACGAAAGGGCACAGTGCTTCAGTGCGTAGCTTGCAATAAGAGGAAAGCAGATATGACAGCTGAGGCTTCACAATGTTAGAAATAGGCCTTTCAGACTCCAAGACAAGAAAAACAAACACCGAAGGACAAATTTATGGCTGGAATAATAGACTGGTAGGTTTGGGGGGACATGCTTGAAATAAGCTTCTCTTGACAGCTTCTATATTTGTCTCATGCTGCCTACTTTTCATGCAGCATCCCCACCCCCACAAACTCCTCTGCTCTAGGTAGAGCTGAAGGTTTAACTAATTCCTCAAAGCACAGCTAAATTGTCTTGGGAATTATCACTGCAAGTGCACACACCGTGCAGCAGAGCAGGAGACAACCACCTCAGAACAGCTTGGCTTTGCTCTGGCAGGATGTGGGGTGCTCAGGATGTAAAGGACCAGAACTAAAATACACAGAAACTTATTCACAAAAGGTAGCAAAGTATTTGTTGGTCACTGACCAAAAAAAAAAAAAAAAAAAAAAGTGAAAAAAGCCAGCTTCTATTCAGGGAGGGAACACAGAAATGGGAAACCAGTTTAAGAATCTGAACTCACTATATCAGAACACTGTTGCCTATATTTATATATTGCAGGGAAAGGAAGACACATAATATATATGTATATATATATTTGGAGTTGCTTGGTTACTCGGGCAGTTTGACAGTCAGGCACAGCTTGGCATCTGTGCCTTTGGGAGGCAGGAAGGACATGGAGAGATGGACAAGCATTTGATGGCAACAGAGGAGGAGAATTTCTTCACCACTGCCCTTCCCTGCCAGGCACTCTTCCCTTCCACAGGTTCCCCTGGACATATGTCGTGTTGCTCTGCATTACCATTAACCCCAGAAATTAATTGGTGGTAGCTCTCTCTAGTACACTCAATATTCTATTTACCTTGGATATGCTTCTCTCTTCTTTTTATCCCATCGAACCCTGGGGACATTGTTAGTGCTGAAAGTCACTTAACCTTCCCTGTCTTAAACGTGACCTGTCTATATCTGAGCACTGCCTTTTCTACACATTGCCCAGTCTTAGCCATTTCAATGCCTTCTAACATACATTAGAAGAAAATACACCATTATGGATTTCTTTTACTAAGCTTTCGCTTTCTTCTCAATTTATTTTCTCTCCAAGAATCGTATATCTGCCTTCACTTGCCAAACCCTTAGCTTCAGGTTACTGACTCTTCAGACACATCTCTTGATGAACTAATTGCTAAATGTTCTAAAACTGAAGAGAATATCATTCCAGTTCTTAAACATACCAAGAAATTCCTTTCACGTTGTAGCCTTTTTAATTAATGACGAGTTTCATTTCCATACAACCACACAAAGCTTTGTAAAGAAACTGTGTCATATCCTACAATTGCACAAAGTTGAAGGGGTAGAAAAACTACCAGGATGACTGCTGAATAAATGACTGTACAAATAAAACAGCTCAAGCATATGACACACTCAACTCCTGCTATGCAATAGAGAGATTTCCACTTATATCTCTTTTCTATCTGGAGCCACCATAAAATTTTCAGAGTTACTCATTCTCAGCTTTTGTTTGTTTTTACAAAACAAGATTTTCAGAGAATGTGACCTTACCTCTCCTTTTGCAAAGACTCACACATTTATTCAGGTACTGGGAGACCTCTGACTGGTTCTGATTTTCAGGATTGGGGCCTAAATATTTCAGGCTGTTTCTTTTGTCTAACAGAGGGATCAGAATACAACAGCAAATGTCTAAAGATGAAAAAAACCACCACCACAGTTGGAATTACTGAAGGTTTGCTTTCCTTTCCTGGAGATGTTGGGGATCCAAAGCCAGTGAATTCACTGCACTTCCAGTTTTCACCCTTACCATCATAAATGTATTTTTCAGGAATGCAAATGCACTGAATCCAACAGAATGTTTTATGTAGTAGTGGCTATTTACAGCCAGGGGAATATATTTGGCTGCTCTTTCTGCTGCCCTCTCTGGTTTCCTTTGACTCCAGGGAGTCTGTCCACATTGTGTTGACAAAGCAGAGTCAGTGTGGTGCTTGAGCAGCCAAACTACTTGAGGTTCATTTTAGTCTTCCTGCTTTCTAAGATTACCCATATGCTTGTGATGAGTTTTAACCCATATCCTCGTGGTGAGTTTTTCTGTTGGACAAACCTGAACATGATGCTGCAACCTGTGTCAGGAGGGAGAAGCCCAGAAACTGCCTGAAACAGCAGTGCCCTTCAAGGACAGCAGAGCCAGCAGGGAGCTGGGGGCACACTGCATCATCTTCCCAAGCAAAGGACTGTACATGCCAGAAATATTTTGCTTTTGTAGTATTTGATTTGGGCTTTCGCTCTTCCTAGGTATTCACTCTTCATGTCAGAGGAGACGAGTTAGTGCAATGGGCTCTGTTTCCAGGGCTGAGGGCAAGGAGACCTAAGCTAATGCTCCATTCCTGGGGGGCACAGCCATTCCCTGGGAATACTTCACCCATGTGGTGGGAAGTTTGACTGTGCCTGAGGACAGGTGGTGTCAGCTGTAATCTTTATGGCAGGATTTTCAGCGATGTCTTCCTTAAAACCAATCCAGGATGTGAGCTTTTCAAGATGCAGCTTAGATACTTTAAAGGACTGATGATGCAGGGCTATTTCAGCATACTTTTATGTCAGGAAACCCTGAAAATACCTTGTCTTTTTAAAAAACCTCTTTCTTACATAAGTCCTTATCAAAAAATATACTTAAACCTTTCAATAGCAGCAACCAAAAGCTAATAAGAAGTGAGTGCATCAGTTCATCTGCTGTTGTGATAGGTAATTTTATATATTGGCTTGCTAAATAATAAAGTAAAATAAATTAGTTCCTATCAAATGTTTCCTGAATGCATTTCAACCAGAGCTTATTGTTATTTATTCATCTGTTGAGTTGCATTTGTAAAAGCCAAAGCTGCTTTGAGAGTGTATGTGACTGGAATAGTCTAAATGGAGAAGCCGTGGGTTGGGAACGAAGCCAGCAAGTCATTAATTAAGGAGCTGCACAGTTTGCAGTCAGACTTGTGTGTTGTGAAAACTGCCTAAACTCAGGCTGAATTCTTCCAGTTGCAGAGGTGTCACCACTGGTGTGGCACCACTGGTGTGTCACCGGATGGGCACAGGACTGGTGGCCACAGTGCCATGGAAGCAACCACAGCAGGGCACAGGCAGCTCTGGGAGCACGAGGTGGAGGAGCCAGAGCATGGTGTGAGTGCAGGGGTGCTGATACACGAGTGTCATGTCCAGGGCTGTCCACAGGATTGAATCTCATGTGGTCCCAGCATCTCCCATCCCATCCCACGAGCCTGGGCAGGGAGGGCTCAGAGAGAGCTACACTGCAAAGGATCAGCTTTCTGCTTCCAGCTTGACACGGCTCTTTCTTCCCATATTCTTTGCATCCCACGTACGCTGCCAAGTCTGCATTTCTGGCCACGTCTAATGGACCCCACTGCAGAAATAGCTGAGAGGGAGATGGGGAAGCAAATGACACAGCAGCTGTACTTTAAAAACTAAAACCGTTTCAGATCCTCCAGGTCTTATTTCATGATGTTACTTTTCTGGCCTCTCTCAAAAAGCCTTGTGTAACTCAGTAAGAGATGTGCCTGGATAGCAAAACTGGCCTTTTCTGTGTCACACCAGTTCAATGGCACTGGAATTATGTATTTAAATAATTCTTTATCTTTAACTGTAATTTGAAATATGTACAGTTACTTAGCCAATTTGCATTTGGAAACAATGGAGTGGAAGATTCACTGGAGAACAACAGCTGCTCAAACAAATGAAAAGTGTTTTCTTCTTTTATTTACCCTGGAACAGTGAGTGCGGATACAGCATCTGGTCTTCCATGAGGTCTTTGCTTCTTGCCCAACATCCAGCTGGATTGACTGAGAGTCAATGTGATCTACTGACCTTCCTCAAGGTCTCTAGTGATGCCACCCAAAACAGAACAAAGCATCCTAGCTGGATGCCTTTCATGCTAATCCCTGAATCAATACATTTCCAAGATCATTATTGGCCTTTCATGCACTGCCAAAAGATTGTGTTCCAGCAGTTCTCTCATTCCCTGTGTTGTGTGTCCTTTGGAGTGTTCTACTTTATAAATCATTTTAACTTTCATTATATATTGCACTCCCCTTGTGTAATAATCAGAAATGTGGGAAACCATTTCTTCATATCTTCCCAAACAGACACTGGAAACATTGAAGATAAAGGAAGATGGAAGAAGTTGAAGCTCAAGTCCTTTTTAGTCCTTGAAGTGAAGGCAGTGTGTTTGGAAGATGCTGCCTTGGCCTCACCTCCTGCCACATTCCTGCCAGGAAAATCCAGGTTTTTTGGTTGCCTAATATAAAGGCACTTGAATGACAACTTCCCCCAGCTGAGATATTTGTGTTTAAAAAACCAAAGACATGCTAAAACTTCAACGTCTTACAGGCAAGGAGTTTGTTGCAAATGCTCATCTGTTCACAGAAGGGGCAAATCCTCCACCTCCAGCTCTGAACCTGCACCCTCGGGGTGGTGACTCTTGGCAAAAAGACTCGTGGGAGGTACAATCCCATCGTCTCCTGGGACATCATGGAAAACCAACTGCCTGCTATTGTGAGGGAGAACAAAGTACCGGAGAGCAGCAGGCACCTTTGTCTTCTAATTAGCACTGATGGCTAAAGCTCTTTAGAGAAGGGACTTTCCCACTGTGTGTTTGCACAGAGGGAGCTGATCCGATGAGGGCAGCTGAATGCTGCCGTATAAATAATGAACTACACAATAAACACTGTGAGACTGGTTCAGTTGAGGGAGAAAAATAAACACAGCAAACAAAGACGTTCATCATGTTAGTTACAAATCCCATATCAAGACCCAGCAGAAATTCTTACAAACCTCCTCAAAGAGTCCAGGTTATAAACTTTATTCCCTAAGTTTAAAAAAAATACTTTGCACACCAAACCTTGCAATGTCGAGCATCCACCCAAAGGGCAGAATAAGAACAGATTTCCTTTTCTATCTATATTTGCAGTGTCTCATGTAACTCTGACCTTTCGAAGAACTGGCTTTGCATATTCTTTCCACGTGGCACAGAAGAATTACTGCTTGATCTCTCCTCTAGCCAGAAAAAAATTAACAAAGTATTTCTTTCGACAATGGCTGTATATTAGCCAGCCAGGGAACCTTGTGATGTGCAGGGAAAACATTTGTGTTGTAAACCACGATGAGGGCTGCAAATGCTGCCAGTGCTGCAGAGCTCTGGGCTCAGAGCCACTCTCCTGGCTTCGTTCAGATGTTGTTATTGATCTAATCTACAGTGAGATGATCACAGGAGATGCTCCTTACATTATTTAACTTGGATTTGGGGCTGGATGGGGATTCTTTTCTTTGCTTTCTTCCTTATTCTTCATTTCTGTTATTATTAATATAACACATCATTAGTGAATGTCATAGGTAAGTGGTTCTTGTCTCTCGTGACACATTATTAATCAAGAGTGATGAAGATGCTGCACCCCTCACACACTTGAGCTATGTGACCAACCCCAGGCTTTTAACTACCTGCAGGGATGAGCCACGGCAGCACACAGGTGACAGGGGCATGCAGGAACATTTTGTGGGGCAGCAGCAATGCAGGCAGGGTCTCCTGAATCCTACATAGCTCTGAACTGAGCAGGAGCCAGCAGCCCTACTTTATGCAGACACAGAGAAGCCAGAGCCAGGGAGGATATGAGGGATGTCAGCTCTCCTAGAGATTGATATCTGACAGGAGGAAAAAAACCCTACCCAGACAAAAAAAGATCTGCCATTCTGACGCCCTGCCTTGCAGAGATGTGATACTGGCCATCTGTTCATCTGCACGTGGGTGCTTACCAGTCCAGAACTGGTGAGTCTCTGCATGCTGAACCCATTATTTGGGTCTGGCATTCCTGCCCCTGCTGCCCTCCAGCCCAATTTACTCATTTTAGGCACTCACAAGCAAGATTTTGATGACAGTTGCCATCATAACACCATAGATGTAGGGGATAAACAGACCAACTCTTACTAGCTATTAGTTTTTGTTTATTTTTCCAAACAAGCATTTCTCACTGGAACTCATCCTGGAAGCAAGAAAATCCACAAGACTTCCAGAAGCAAAGGATGAAGTCAGGCTCTGAGGATGTCCCTTCTGGCCTTGTTACTGAGCCAGTTGGCAGCCTGTGACCCTGGTTCAGGAAAGGGTAGAGTTTGTTTTCACATGTGCTCCCAGGTAAAAGTGGAGATTTAGCAAGAATAAGAGGCACAAATGAGTTGCTGCAGTTTAACAGCTTACCACACTTTGTGTATTGGCTGTTTGGAGGAGTTTAATGCCACTGGGTGGTAGAGCACTTTCTCTGTGGAAGGCCCTAACACAATACCTGTGCTGCCATGAGACCTCCCCTGCCTATACATACATCCCAAAATGTCAAACTCATCTCCTGAGGTTGTCAGAAATAGTTACCATCACAGTCCGAGCTCTTGAGCTTGCGAATGGTAGTGCTGAACTATCCAAACAGGAGATGTCATCCTGTCACCATGAATGACAGATGATTATGGCTCCTTCTAGATGCCTGTAATTAATGTTACTTCTTAACTTGGACATGAACATCCAGAAGCATGGCAAATGGGGAAATCCTTCAGAAGCTTTGGCTTTCTTTCCCTCTCCCTGCTTATTTACCCTAAGGTCTTTCAATAAATTAAAGAAATCACTAGCTGTTGCCTATAAAACATCATAGAAGGGAAGATGAAATTCAGAGCTCCAGATAAATACATGGATATGTATCACAGCTAAGGCTGAAGGTGGGGGTCAGACACACTGTCCTTCCCTGTCAGTGTTCACACAGGAATAACACAGGGAAGGGTGCCTCGGAGTCAGGCTGTTATCTTGAAAATCAGGATTGACTGCTACCAATCTCTCTCTTTGCCCTGTGACTCCTCATATCCTCTGCCATCGCTGTCTTTTATCACCTTTTTGCATCTATTTGTTACCATTTTCGCTCCCAACCTGTGGCAGGAGGTTTTGTCAGGGCGATGCAATTTAATATGAGGTGGATGCGCGGTGTCAGCGCTGGGCTCGGGTACCTGAAAGTGTGGTTAAGAATAATAAATAACTCCTCGCTGCACATGCTGTGTTGCTGTTTAACTACATGATGCTGAACATCAACCAAGGAAGGATTTGACCTTCCTGGTAATAGCTAAACAGCAAAATGAACAAGATATCCAAGCTCTTCAAATAAAATCACATATTTTTAAGTCCGTGGAAATTCAAACCAAGACTCAGCCAGAGAACAGGGAAAAAAAAAAAAGGCAAAACAAAGATTATTGAAAGCTTATGTTTAAACAGTTTCAGCCCAAATATTTACTGATCACACACACACACACAAATGCTGTATGTTTCACAATAAAGAACTAGGCCCTTTAATAGCATAGGACGCCAGGCTTGGGGATTCAAGAGAAAATAAACATGCCCCCTGCAGAATTCACGGTAAAGACTTTACATTTATTTACATTCCTATTTTTCTTTAACCTACATTCCCCCTGACAGAGGAGTTGTTTTTGGTAATAATCTTTTCATATAGGCCAAACCTACAAGAAACTATTTGCAATTCATTTAAAATATGGATTTTGGAATCTACTGTAAATCCCCTTTGCTAAGATAAAAAAAGCACAGAGAAGAAATAACATGCCATTTAATCTTTGGGCTCATCAACTCCTGGAAGATTATTTTGACAGTTAATTTGATGTATTTAACTGAACTTCCAGTCTACTCTGCTTGAAGAAAGCCATCATTTATGACTTGCTGTTGTGTAGGAGCATCCCAGATAGCTGCAGTGTCTTTTGAAGAAATATTTAGGAGGGGAAAGAGCATATATTAATGCTTCCTTGCTGTTCAAGCTCAGTTCTAAAATCCTCAGTGCATGCTGTGTGCCTTTTCCCTGGCTCATATCAGCTGCTCCCCCCAGGGAGAGGGTGGCCCAGGATTGCCAGTGGATGGGTAGTGGAGAAAACAAAATGTGTGCCCTCAAAAAAAGGCTCATCTCCCCATGGGGACTGCTGCAGCCATTGGAACATGGACATTCATGGTCATGGGATGTTGGTGCTGCAAACCCAGAGAGCTCTTCACTGAGGCACAGTCAGCCTGGGCTACAGCCCACAGGAACTGCTTTTGCACTTCCACTTCCCCCCTTCTCTTCTCTAATGCAAGTGTCCAGTGATGCTGTGCAGGGACTGAAGAGGTCCTCCACCCCAAGGGGGGTTAACCATCTCTACCCTTTCAGAAGCAGGTAGAGGCTGTGACCACACAAAGTGTGATTTTGCAGAATGTGTTGCTGAGGGATTGCACATTTGGGTTTTGGGACAGGAAAGGCAACAAACCCCAAGCCCTGACAGCTTGCCTGCAGGAGGGATGACTCTGAGCTTGGGTGCAAGGAGAGACAGGACAGAACTGCCAGGCTGGGGACATGTCCTGGTCATCACATGTGCAGCTAACATCAGCCTCCAATAAACCCCCCTTTCCTTTCCTGGGGGGCTTTTCCAAGGTGAAGTTCACTGTGGTGCGAGACACCAGGACTCTCCTGGGGCTGCCCTGGCTCTCAGACACCGAGTACTCCTGCAGCAGCTCACTGCAAGTCAGAAAACAAGGGAGGCTTTTGTGTTACAAATAACAAGAAGTAGGTCAGATCCCACAAATGCAAACAGACAGGGAGGAAGGCGCTTGCGGTTCTTTACACTCATCTTTGGGAGCAGCTTTGTAACAAGCACCAAAAAGCCTCAAAGGAACAAGAGGGCCAGACAAGTGATGAGGTGGGTGAAGGTTCTTCTGGGGTATGGCCACATCAAGACCTCCTCTGTTAACAGGAAAAGAAGGGCAGTTGTAATGGAAGACAGAGGAACGGAGGGCCTGATACGCAGACCAGACCAACTCACAGGGAAGTCTGCTGTCTCCCAGGGGCCTGGGAAAGGGACATTACTGGAAAACTCCCCAGTCTAATAAGGCCCTCTGATTACTATCTGCTATTGGTTGTTCAAACTGGGAGTGATGGAACGTCTTGTCTGTGGCTGCACCAAGGCATGGCTGGCTGGCTCCTGCCGGGGTATCACTTGTGACTGGCACACTGCCCTTGCACATACAGGCTGCTCCAGAGCAGGGAGCACACTGCCACCCTCGTGTGAAGCTCCAAAAATAAACCACATCAGACCAGAGGAGCCAAGGCCAGACCCTTCCCTTGGTTTAACAGAGCTCCCTGCTCACAGGGGATGCTCTGCAGGGCAGCCCAGTGAACAGCCCTCAGAGAAGCACGAGCATTTGTGGGCAGAGAGAAGCAAACCAGGCTCAATTTGCAGCATTTTTAAAATCCAGCTGACGAAGTCATGTTATCACTCTGTCACCTTGGGCTTGAGATGTGAGGAGAGCAGAAGACTGCCCAGTGATTTAACATGTTTTGGATTGTGCCTGGCATGGTTGTGGGGAAAAGACAGGATGGTACCAGCCCAGGCCTGAGCCTGTGACTGGAAGCCACTGTGTCCCCCTGCTCTCTGTTTTACTGCATCTGCCTCATTCATTTGCCATTTATACCCCTATAATTCCTGGTTTTAGACAAACTCATCCCACAGCCTCTAGGCACAGGCAGTGCTGCCCAGGTGGGACTGAGGGCATTGTCAGCTGACTCTGCTCTTTGCAAACCAGCTTTGTGTCTTCCTAGAGACCCAGAGAACAGGGTGGATTCAGAGAACCTGCCATCAGCAGAACCAGGGTCATTCTCCTGAAGCTCAGCCAAATGCTCTATCCCCTAACTGCATTTTTAGGTAATTTTGGTGAGCAAGTTTTTTACTATGTGTATTCTTGTCCTTTCCTTTCCAAGTGCACGATTTAGAGGAAATAAGGTGATGATTTTCCCAGGCAATATTAAGACTGCAGCACCATTTAATTAAGCTGTTGTTTTAAATGCGCTCTGATGTTTTACCAGCCTGTTGAAGACCTAGGAGACAATAAATACTTGTCTGCAACCTCTTTCTGTGTTCTGAGAGCACATTTTAATTACCACCCTCCATCCCATTTGCAGCCAGACAGTTTACAAGCTCTCTGCTGTGGTGCAGAGGAACGACGGTACTTTTTGCCCTCCAGGTGATGCCAGGCACTCACCTGGGAAGCAGCTGAACAAAGAAGACTCCTGAAGAGAAATAATTGAGAGCACCAAACAATTTACAGGACAGCATCCCACAGCCTGTCTGTTCACAACATAATAAACCCATAAACGGGTCAGATCTTCTGATACAAGAAACTGGTTTGGTTGTATTAAGCAAGGAAAATAAATAGGAGCCAAGTAACTGTGTGTTAATCATGTCCCCAACAATCTTCTGTCTCAAAATCTTGAGGTCAAATGGTTTTGTTGCCAATCTTTGACCTCCTGGCCCCAAATCACAGCAAAGCTTAAAGTGCAATCAGTTGCAATTGGCAGAAACCACCGCAAATGTGGACACTCCCAGGAATGTACCTCTCTTGTGCATATTTTTCCTCCAGACTCTGGAGTATCAAACAGTTAAAGAAGGTACAGTGTACTGTAGGTGCAGTGGTATGAGAACAAGCTGCACAGCAGGTATTGACCCGGCTGCAGCTTTCCTCAGTATGGGTATCCCCATTCCTCAAGCCTGGTTACAAAACAGTAACTGCAGCAAGAGAAGTTGAAATTCATGAAAGGCAGCAAGGCAACTGCCCCCAGAGCATGATTTGAGATGTTGGGTCACCCTGACTGGCAAAAAACCCTATGAGTTGTCCTCCCACACCACAGACACTTCACAGCTTTTCAGGACCAGAGTGAGCATCCAAGGGAGCTCTGTGACTGCCAAGTGCCCCAGCAGTAACTGAGCCCCAGGAGATTTGGGAACACAAGCTCCTCTCATTTCCTCCCTTACTTTACGACCTTTCCTATCTATGGGTGCCATGGCAGGTGCCCAGAAACGCTCACAATGAGATTTTCAAGGGGCATGACACAGACAAACCCTTTGGCTTTACTGGAATTACAGCAGGGATTTTCACAGGTGAATGCAGGGCTGGAGGCAGAGGCAGGGCAGAGGTGGATTTAACCCTCAGAGCTTGACTCTAGTTTGCACCTGCACGAACAGGAAGGACTGACACCCACTCACACCATGGCATGAAGTGTTTGGGTCCTGAGCCTGGCAATAGCAGTGGAATTATCCTCACTTTCTGCTGATATAACTGAGCTCAGAGTCAGTCCTTACATTTGCTGGTCTCTGAGAACTGCTTAACATGCCATGGCACTAAGAGGCAACCAAGAGGCTTTAATTTGCCAGTTGATCCAGGCTGATCCCAGTTTGGATCACCACACCATCAGCAGGGCTGGGAATCCCCCTAGTGACATGAAATCTACTGTGATTGATCTCATTTTCCCTACCAGCATGAGCCAAATGACTCAACATATTTCCAATTAGAAATTTAGCATATTCTTACCATAATGAAAATATGCAGTATTAAAAAATAAATGCCTTTTTTTCCCCATTATTCTTTGTGACTTAACTACAACTGCCAGTTACCTGTCTGCAGGTTGACTGTTACATTAGCAAGTGGGAGCTCATCTGCTGGAGTGGACTCACTTCAGACCTGATCTAAGCCCACTAAAACATCTTTCTGCTGTCTTGAGATTATTTTGGATCCAGCTCTGCTGGTACCAAGCAGACTCGAAGCAAGGCAGTGCTGTCTGGCTGAGAAAATAGACCCTTCCTAAGGAACATGCAGAGGCCAAAATCACACCTGACAATTCTGCTGATGCTCAGAGAATAATGCCAGGAAAGAGTTGGGCTTGATCAGTTTAACTTTCATTGTGTGCATCCCTGGGAAGTACCAAATTGGTTATTCACAGAAGCAGGAAAAGAAAAAAAATTCTCATCATAAATATTCACAGGATCACATGCAATACAGAAAATCCCGTCTAAATGAAGGAAAATAAATTAGGGGAAGATACTGGCCTGCTGATTAAAACTTAACCCACCCTCCCCACGATAGGCTGACATTTGCCTGCTCATCAGACACAGCAGTCACACAGACAGCCCCTCTGGCTGCTGGTGACATTAAAGGATGAAATTCCCTTGGTTTTAGGAGGAACAGGTACAATGGGATCGACGCTTCCCTGTGTTTAGTTCTCTGCAAGGGAGAGGTCATTTGTTGTGCAGCAACACCCAGCACCCCCTGTCCCCTCCTGTCCCTGGGGGACAAGCTCTGGTGCCACCTCACCAAGGAGGGATGGAGCTACAGGAGCACAGAGCACCTCACCCCTGTTAGAAATGAGGGAAGAGTCATGATTCAGTTCACTTTGCCTTTTCTAAGCTTCCTCAATACACTCTGAGCCCTGGGAAGGGTGCAAAGCTCAAATCCTGTCTGTACCAGGGCAGAGTATCAGGGCAAGGGAAAACTTGCAGGAACAGGCAGGGCCAGAGGCACCAGCTCAGGATTGCCTTGCTGATCCCAGAGACCCAGAGAGCAGCACCATTCAGGTAGTGGATTTGCTTCTGAAACTCATACCCGAGAAATATCTTCAAATATTAATGATTGCTGGACTTTAAAAAGCTTGAAAACACCCCTTGGTGCCTGCCCATACCTTTTCCTTATTGTAATTAAAATCACACTTGTTGGCAGTTGTATCACTAGACCCAAATTTGATTCAAAGAAAGCAAAATGATGAAATAGGAGGAAAAGGAGCACCCCTTGCACTCCCTACCAAGCCCGGATTAATTTTTCATTTACAATTATTTTCTGCGCAGCCCTGGGGAGTTCAGGTAGTAGCATTAAAAATTCCCTGTGCCCTCAGCTTTCCCTAATTAAAATTGACAACCCTCATTTTGAACCACAAACATAATTACCCAGTCCTCCTCACCGACTTGATAGCTGAGGTTGTTTGTTGATAATTTATGAGCGTTGGAGAAGATGAATAACAAAGCCGAGGCTCCGAGAAACCTCTCAGTTCCTGCCTTTGAAGTCACAAACACACCAGCGGCAGACAAAGCTGCTCAGAGGGTTTGTGTAGGGTCTCTTCCTGAGGCTGTGCCTCTCACCTGTGCTGGTGACACCCACAGGACTCGTGGTCCCGCTCCAGGTGTCGGGAAGAGATCCCTCTGAACTGCTCCTTCGGGAGCGTTCACAGAAACATCAGAGCAGATCCTCAACTCCAGCTGTTTTGGGGCATGAAAGCTGACCTGGGGTGGCTCAGGACACCCCAAAAGGTGAAGATGTCACCTGTGTGGGCACTTCATTGTTTCCCTGTCCCTGTTTGAGAAGCTCCTGCCATCACCCCAAGCCAGAAGTCCAGATGAGCCGTGCTTACTTCAATTGCATCACACCACACGTGTCAAGTGACTCTTCCCAAGAACAGTCTGAAAAGCAGTTTCCCCATGCTAGAAAGTGATAAATTCTTTCCCCCAGGTTTTCCAGCATTTCCTCACCACCTACAAAAAAGCCCATATCTCAGCACCTGCACAAACTCCTGACCACAATGAATACTTTTGGTTTGTGGTCCTGTAAAACCAGCCCCATGCAACCCATCCATCCCTCGTCATCTGGGGTTTGGGGAATCTGAGTTTCCCCCTGCCCAGGGACACGATTATACCTTTATACCTGCGGCACAGCAACACAGCCATCCCTCCTGCAGCTGCAGGCAGAAAACAAGGCTAAGGGGTTCAGTGGTAATGGCACACTGGGTGTAGGTGGCTGGCACCAGGTGTTGGCCAAATTACTCTTTATATAAGATGTGAGGGGTAGGGAAGCAGTGAAAAGAGAAAGAGTGATGCATTACAATAAGTGTTTGCTGTCAGGTCTGTTTAAAGAGAGCTTTTCCCAGCCTTGCTCTCAAGGAAAAGGGTAGAATCTCATTTTTGGGATGTGAAATTCAAATGGTACTTAAAGCAGAATGGCAAAGCTTTTTCTCCAAGAAAAGCCTCTATCTTTCCTGTGTTTAAAGATGATGAGAACATGGTGTTGTTTTGTCTATCAGCTCTTGGACAGCCCAACCTATTGCAACTGCCAGGAATGTGGGGACTGGGGGTAAAAAGAGAAAAATGGAGAAGAGGCAGAAGCACAGAGCAAAGATTATTAGAAATGCATGTATAAATGAAATAACATGCTGAGAGCCAGGCAGCACTACTGAGCAATGCAACATGCAAACAGACAGAGCAACGCATTAATATTCCCTTTATGGTCCAAGCCTTCTATACAGTCACAGTAAAACCAATTCAAGTGCACTCTGTTCTCCCCTGGACTTTCCCCCAACCAAAGGATGTTGTAGATCTGCAACTTTAAAGAAGCTGTATCTCTCTGCTTGTAAAAAGGGCAAAAGAATCCAACACGAACAATTTGGTTCTTTCTGCTGTTTCTAGGAAATGTAACACATTTCACTGAATATGTACCTGCTCATGGCTCCTCTCTGAACCACGGATAGCACAGAGTGCCACTGCTGTGAAAGGGGTGTTGCCTCCTCAGTGGTTATTATATCCTCCCTGCTATTATTATATCCTCCCTGCTAATTTGGAGGAGTTAATAAATGAAAACCTACCTGGGGAATTAACACTCCCCTCCCCTGAGCTGGCCCAAGGTGATCATAATGATGTTTGGTTGGCTTCAGCACACAACAAAGTGCCATCAATTTTATCTGAGCTCTGTCCACTCAAGGGTCCAATATCCATAAATCCACCATTTCCACTGCAACAGAGTTCATCCCCAGCAGAGAAAGTATTTCCATGTTTTTTATCATTTTAGTTTGTTTGCAATCCCCAAAAAGAAAGCAAGTGTGCTGCAAGAAAAAGGCAGAAAAGAGAAGTTGCAAAACTTTCAGGAATCAAACACAACCCTCTTCTCTGTTTAAACTAAAGTTGTTTTGCTCTGCTCTCAATTTGGGGCAGAATGAGAGTTTTTGGGGGGTTCCTCCCCCAAATCTGTGGGTTTCATAATAAAAGAAATAAAGTGAGTGCAAGAAAAGTAAAAATGGCTCAATTTCTGAAATATTGAAATAATGTTTTGATCTTCAGAAGAAATTTTTCTTTCAGAAGTGGTATGAGGCAGCAGCATGGTAAGGCCAAGAAGAATTGTGGAATATTTGGATATTGGTAAATCTACTGGAAAATTTCAGCTTAAAAATGCAACATATTTCTGCTTCCAGCCACTGTAGGGTTTTTCCTCTGACTTCAGGTTTTTCCTAACATTCGTTTCTCTTCTTTTGTTTTCTGTCACTTTACGGATATTTCATCAATAACCAACAGGAAAAATGACAAACTGCCAGAGAGCAATTAATATCCATCCACTGCCTTTTGCAGTAACAAAACACCCCATTTACAAACCAGCTCTGCATGCTGAACCCAAGGCATGTGCCACGATTGTGCCCATTTGTCACCAACCCAACACCTGCTCAGGGAGGGAGCAGGGACAGTGAGAGTCCCCAGGGTCTAATCCTGAACCAGGATGGGAATCTCAGCCCCTGGGGAAGCCCATGGAAAGATAACAGTGAGATTGGGGTGGCCCAGCACCACCCCAAATAAGGTCTGGATGAATCAGGACTGGGATTTCCTCTGGAGACATGAAGAATGTAGGTTTGTGCAAGTGTCAGGGTGTAGCTCAACATCCAACTTCTCTGTGCTATCGATCCTGCACAGGAGAAACTACCAAGATCTGTATCAGAGCTGAGGAGGAGAGATTTTCCTTCTCAGGCAAAAACTAGGACAGCTAGAAGGCCACAACAGATGCTTTGCTTTCCCCACCAGAGCATAAGAGGTACAAAGGGAGTTACAGAGGTTTATGAGATGGGCACGGGCAGGTCCTGGGAGAGTTTTGGGAAAGAGGGCTTTTCTTCATGATCACATGCCTCTGTTGGATTAAAAAAGCACACAAGTCCTTGTGTGCACAGCTGCTGACACCAGCTCTGATCACAGGTTTGCCACCAACAAAAAAACCCAGCTTTTAAGAACATCTAATTCAAAACAAAGTAGGATGGGATTTCCCCAGCCCACAAAAATAAATTACACATCTCTGCTCCTGCTGCGTGTATGAACAAAAGAGCTTCTTCCTGAGATTGTGCTGCTACTGAAATGTATATTAATATGATTGAAAAAAATACTCCCTGAAGTTAAAGCACAGAAAGGGAAGCAGAATTGGGCTGCAGAAGTTCACGTCAAGGCAAGCCCTTGCTCACAGTGAGGTCCTGGCAGTGACCTCCCACTGCTCCTGCCACACTGGGGACTGAGCCACTCTGCCCACCCCATCACTCCAGCTCAGAACTGGAAACACTTATTCAGAGTTTTATCACTGGCATGGTTATCAGAAAATCCTTTTATTTTTAATTCACCCTGTATGGCATCTCACCTGTGCTAAATCCAAAATGCTGCTGCCCCCAGATCTCAGGGGATTTGGCAAGGGGGGCACAAGGAGAGTGATAATGCTGCCACTGAGGCAGGAGTGCAACCTCAGCATCTGTTGTTTATGGATGGAAATAAATCTGTGCTTTTGTGCTAATTAAATACATGTATTTTATTTTGTTGTTGATGCTTAGCTGTTACTGATTTTAGACTACATTCTCTAGTGAGATTATGTTTACTTTGTGCTACTGAGAGGGAAGAAAATGCACTTTTTAGTTTTGATCTCATACTTACTCTGCTCTTACAATTAAGCAGAATGCCTTACCAATAACTTGTGTCTTTCCACTCTCACTGTGAAGTAGGAAATCCTTGTCTCTGACAAAGGATCATGAACAAAAGCACTGGACAAACTCAGCAGTTTGCAGGGCCGAGGGACTTTTGGCAGCGCCATGAGGGGAAAAAGAAGATTAGAAGCAAAATCTGTGAGACTTTGTGCTGTGGGGACCCCTCCAGTCCTGCCTGGCACTGTCCTCAAGGCTCCCTGTGCCACTGACAGCACAAGCCCTTGTGAAGTAACTCCTGAATCAGAGTTTACAGCCCAACATAGGGAAATAAACTGGCAGCAATTTTGTGCAGTTTTTATCTGCAGAGCTGTGAACACCATTTTCCCACCATGAGACCAGGGTGACAACTGAGTCAGTGAAATGGGCACAAACACCCTCAACCCTTCTTAGGGCTGTGGATGAGAAAGGTGTGGTGAATTTGGGGCACATCCATCTCTTACTCTGCCCCTTTCCAGACAGAATTTTTTTGTGCTCCTCCCTGGACAAACCTGTTTGAGCAACTTTTACCCCGAGGGCATGTTGGGCAACCTCCTCATGACTCAAGGTCTGTAGGAGTGCTCCAAAAGCATCATTCACTGTGTCCTAGTGAAACACTTCAGTGACACATGACATTTACCTACCCCCCAGGAGCTTCCCAGTCCTTCTCCTGAGCTGGGAAGGCCAGAACAGGTTCTCCCTGCCATGGACCACATCCTGGTGTTTGCCACAGAGTTGTTTTAACCCAGCTTGGTCTCATGTCTAATGGGCAATGGCAAATCCATCTCTCCACTTCTAACAGTCCTATTTCTGTCCCTCCTAGGGAAAGCCACCCTCCTCAGACCTCAGCTTGGGAAACCATCAGTGAGCCAGACCTTGCCCAAAGCAGAGCAACTCAAGCTCTGGAAGCTCATTTAGAACCTCAAGTTCATTGAATTGGCATGTCCCAAGGATGCCAGCCTCAGCAAAAGCCTCCCACATCACCCCTTGCCCTCCCCCTGCAGCCTCCATAAGGTCTGTGTTGGGGGAGGAAAGTCCCACAGCACATTGGTACTCACACTGCACCAAGGGACAAGCAAAACAAGGTGACATTGGGGTATTTGGAGAGCAAACAGCCGGCATGAAGTTTGTGTGAAAGATCCTGTCCCTCATGGCCCCATAGCACAGGTCAGCCCTACCCCAACCCACACATCAGCACACACCAAACTGGGGCTTTTACGAGTCAGGAAAGAATGAAAGTTGCTGAAACTGCTACAATCCCAAACACCAGGACTCCTGTGGGTGGTTTTCCCTGACAGGGTAAGTCACCTCCTCACTCCTGCCCAGGGTAGGATGACATCCAGTGTGTCCCTTTGGTGGGGGACAGGCTGTGGGCAGCCCAGTGCCCAGTGTGGAGATTAGAGCAATTTGGACCTGTCACTTTGATGCACAGTGTTTTGCTTTGTGGTCACAGGCCTCTTTCAGTAAATAAAATCGGAGGTGATTTCCTTCACCCACTGGGATTTCTTGGGCTACAATTAGCATGAGAGAAGATTTTAAAATGCAGGAGTGTAAATTTATAGACACAGCTGTCAGAAAGGCTAAAAAACCCTCAGCCCATAAATTATCAGTATCCTTGGCTGTTCAGTGCTGATACAAAACCACAGAAGACACTGCTGGCAGTGCCATTCCCATGTCCTCATAACAACTAAGGCAGGATAATATAGGTAATACAAGGAAAACTGAACATAATGCATTCTTCACGGTTATAGTTTCTTTTAAGATCTACACCACTTAGGCTTTCTATATAATTAAATCTATAGATTGCCTTTGAATGCTTACCTTGCAAATTCCTTGAGCTCTGATGAAAAGTATGCTGTTCACAACGACAAGATTTATTGCATCTAGCACTCTATATTATAGCTGCTCTGCTAACCACAATAAACAAGATATGAAAAGCAATCATACAGATAATGCCATGGAGGAACAAGCACCAGCTTTGTCTTTAACCCTTTCACCTGCCTTCGTGCTGGAAACTCCAGTCAATGTTCCTGCAGCCCCATCCAGCCCCGCTGGATTTTGTTTCTGTAGTAATAGACTCAAGGCTTGGGTTTCTTCTCCCTCCCCCCCATTTCTAAAGCACCAGTATTGTTGGGAGAGCTGAATTTCTCTCTGCCACTATCAAAGGTCACAGTCCTCATCCAGAGGAAAAATAACTAAGTAGAGCCAAGCCAGCTGCTGTGGTGGGTGCTAGTAAGGAGTGACAGGGCAGGACCATGGCTGCCCCTGGGGTACTGAAGCTTTGCAGTGCTTCAACTCACATTTAAACTCATTGTTTCTGAGTTAAAAACCCCCTTTCCAAAGGCTGGAGGTAGGTCCCAAGCAGGGCAGGGACATCCCATCACTGCTGTAGGCTCAGCCTTCCTGCCCAGCAAGACACTGTCAGCTCAGGACACAATAATTTCATTAATGATGCTTTGCATCACAGAAGCCTGGATTTGACCCTCGAGACTTATAAACATTATTTAAAGGTGGAATTTCAATGTGAAGGTCAAGTAGAGATATATAAGCTTAATCAAGACAGAGCTCAAATGTAATAGTCCTTCAATACCCACATGCCTGAGAACATTTTCTCAAATCCTGCTCCCCCCACCTTTAAATCTTGATCAGATCCAGAAATAAACACTCCAGAGGCCAGAGTGGCAACCAAAGGCAAGAGTAGCACTGATAAAAATCTATTTATTTGCCATTCCCGTTCATGCAGTGTAAACAATGAGTCCATATTCTTTGCACCTAATGAAATAAATAAAGCCCTGCTAAATATTAGCACACACGAGGACAGGGAAGCAAGCAGTCACTTGTTTTCTGCCTTACACACAGAAACCATTGGCCATTTCAACACAGAACAATGAGAAATGCTCCACAAGTGGGAATTCACTAGTATTTTCTGCCCCAAAACCCCATTCACAAACAGGATGGAGACTGCAGAAGTGCTTTATTACTCCTTTGTGTAGGGACAACTGATTTCCTTTTTCTCCTGCCCATTTTTTTTCCCGTTTTAAGTCTGTCTCCAGCCAGCCAGAACACAAGTACCCTGGAATAATAAACTCCTTGTAAGCAATGCCAAAATCAGGCAGTGGCAGGAGAGGGGGCAGCAAGGTCTTGGGTTTAAGAACAGACCAAATTGTTCTATCCAGGGTAGAAAAATTAAAATATGCTGGAAATAAATGTAAAAATAGACTGGGGTCTGCAGTCCAAACAGAGCATATATTTAGTAGTTGTGAATGGGAAAGAGCAGAACATTCCTGGAAATTGCTCAAAAAGCATCTAAGGAAGAGTAAAAGATTTCCACGCAGAGATTTTTAAGGCAGGTTACCATGGATGCTGGGAAGGGTGTTAGTCTCTGACCCTCATTACAAAATATGTTTCCCAAAAGCCATTTTTTTCCAGGAATTGCAAGGACTTTAATTCTGGAGACTTCCAAAAAAGAAGTAGTTTGGAACACAGCACCCTGGCATAACAGAGGTCCTTCACCAGTGATGACAAATAACCCTGGGAAGGAGCAGGAGAAGTGACCTAACCCTTTCCTTAGGCTGTCAGTCAGGGAAAACACTTCTGACAAACCTTATCCGGTCTGCTCATAAGAGTTTCCTGATGGAGACTCTCTCATCCATACCAAGGAAACCCAGTCTGTGATCACACTTCTTCTAATGCCCAATATATGTCCCACATGCCCCAGCTGATCTCTGCTGTTCCCTGCCCCACCCACCAGGTATTAGCAAAATCAACATTTATCTAAATAGGTAAAATACATTTTTTTCCAGGGTTGGGGCAGCAGGAGACTAATCTACTGGGAAAGTGACACTAATAAAGATCATTATTTTCTCACAATTATTTTTTTCCCCCCATGTTGCATCCCCTAAGAAGATAAGCCTTTGTGGCATCTGCTGCTTTAACAGCTCATGAGCACGGTACTGCTGCTGGAGACAGGACATGTGACAGAGGGTGAAAGGCATGGCAGGTCTCAGAGCCCATCAAAACCTGTCAGTGCCCAAACTTTTGCCATTACAGACATGGCACAGAACCATAGAGTGGTTTGGGTTGGAAGGGACCTTAAAGATCAAGTAGTTCCAAGCCCCTTGCCACGAGCAGGGGCACCTCCCACTAGACCAGGGTGCTCAAAGCCCCATCCACCCATCCTGGGAATAAGTTCAACCTGTTGATTTTTGCCCCAGCTGAGAAGAAGCCCAAGATCTGAATGATCAGTATTCAAAAATGAATACTGTGATGTTAAAGGATTAGTGGCAAAAAAGTTGATGGCAGGCCATGGGTCATTTGGGCTGCTCAAGGACAGTAAGTGCATGGCATGTTTGACACTTCACCTCAGGCAGTGCCTGGGCATTGCTGCAGAGGTGTTTGAGCTGTTCATGCCCCACCATGGCAGGAGGCACCAGCTTGGATCTGAGATAAAACTGGCATGATAAGAAAAAGCCTATGCTACAACCAAGGAAAATTAGACACTTAGGACAACCTTCCTGGGGAGAGAACATGCACTTATTGGCATGAAATGACGTATGGCAAATATTTGCATGAACAGCTTTACCAGAGTTACACTAAATACTCCAGAAAACAGCTGATTTCTCAGAATAGGCACAGAGGCAAAGTATAGTATTGTTCTTATAGCCCAAGGAATGAAAAAAAAAAAATCAGCCACCGCAGGGAGCAGTAGTGAAGCTGATGTTGACAGAAGTGCATGTGCCTATTTGACCAAAGTGCTCCCACAAGCATTTGTCCTGGGCATAAAAGCAATGATCACTGTCACCTGGTTTAGGGTTTTAGTCTATTTGTAATTTAATAGAAGAATTTCACAGAGATTTCTGCCTTATTGATTTTGCCTAATGGAACAAGCTTGTTTCCTGGGGCACCGTGTACTGCACTCTGCACAACACATCTAAAGGGCAGGAGAGCCCCTCTGCTCCTATTCTAGTAGACTGTCAGCATTTAATTAATCCAGGAGCTGCAGGGCAAATTCTTCATGCAACCAAAAAAAAAAAAAAAAGTAAAGACAAAACATCAATTTATGCTCTGAATGTCCCTGTGCATTACGATCGTACTCTTGGAGCATTTAAACTGGAGGCTACGAGGCTGGACTGCTTGTAGCACTTGAGTGCCTGTCAGATTTTCCCCCTTTAAGGCCTCTGCCAGATACTCTTTATCCTTTATAACATCAAATGCTTTCAGTAGGAGGCTCTCTTTGATGCTGATTTTCTCTCTGATTCTCCAGGTATAGATAAATGAAGGTTTCCTTTATATTTGGAAGTGTAATGAAAGCCCTTAGCATTTCATTACTTGCATTCACACACAACACAACAGAGGTGGGCAGGTTCTTTGGGAGCATCCCATTGCACACCAGTGGATCAGTCCTGGATACCACCACCAGGAGTACACACACGTGTCATCCCTGAGCCCAAATCCTGCACGGATAATGGGATGTAGATGATCATGAATGTGTTATTTGGCTTCACACACATTTTTCACTGCCTGTGAGATCACTGCCCAATTGTGTCACCAACTAAGGAACATCCCCACCATCTTTTAGCAACTTTGAAGCTAAATTTAGAATACTAACCTTTGAAAATTACTTTTGCTTTGGTTTTGGTTGTAGGTTTCACTCCCTGTCAATGCTACACACTGTCAATGGCTTTGCCACTCCAGTCTCTCTTTCTTCGCACCCCTGCAAATAAGTCCTGTCCAAGTGGATGTCACTGGTAAACACACTCATTGGGTTCACTGCAGGTCAACCAGACAAAACACAATTTTTAAAAGAAAATACTTTATAAGCTGCAACAGCTTATGCATCCAGGAGCAAAGCTGCTGCCTCCATATGCTGCCAGGAAACCCCGCAGATCAGGCCAGTGTTCTGTAAACTGTCCAGCACTTTGAGGTCCCTGGAAACTCCCTCCCAGATGCACAGAGCTCTTGGCAAGTAGAATCAGCCAACAGAATGGCAAAAACCTTGACAGGGACACCCTGGTGCCCAAATCTGCTTTCTGTCAGTCCGAGCACAGGGTTTTTGGAAAACAGTAGGTAAACACCTTTGGAGAGGAATTTACCAAAACAGGAGAGAAACCCCTGTCAATACAACTTTGGCTTCAATCTCCAAGACTTGACAGGGAATACATAATCTACATCCATGTCCAGGAAATAAGTGATTTTGCAGCCTGACATGGCACATTCCAAATTTAGGTGACAATAAGCCTTTTTTGGCACAAAACACAGACCAGAATTTGACATTAGTAGCTGATTCACTGTGAAAAATGGGTGTTGATTGACTTGGCTTCTTCCAAACACATTGCTACCCAGAGATTAAAGACCACATGGTGAGGATGCACAAAACTGAATTTTATGGGAGCATCTCTCAGCTGCTGAGCAACAAAAATAAAGTCTCTGCCTTTAGAGTTATCAAACTTGTTTGCCCCTTTCTAGACTTTTAGAATTCAGAGGTCGGGAAGGTGTTAGGGGTTTTTTTAGCCTTTTTTAAAATGTGATAGCAAAACTTATCCCTACACTGCTGAAGGGAGCTCAGAAGAGGGTTGTTTTGGTACCTGCAGGCTGAATTCTCTCTTGTCTGGGCCACTGTCATCACTGCACATTTCCCCACAGAAAGTCTTCATCATTCTTTGGCTTTGGGAGGAATAGGGCAGAACAGGGACCCACATACAGGAAAAGGCAAACAACCAACGTCCAAGTACAATTTGTACTGTTAAGAGAGTTCTTTGGTTCAACACTAGTGTCTTAATGGGACCATAAGAGCCTTATTTTGGCTAAACCTTTATTCTAAATGTTGATTGATGCACACGACAGAGTCATGCTAAGGCCACCAATTGTCATTAAGAATTCCTCCATGGGGGTCCAAGGATGGTTGAGCTACTCCTTCAAAGGTTAACTTTGTGTTTTACCTCTTTTTGAATGTTTTTGTGTAGAGAAGACATCTCATAACTGCACCTAAGAGACCTTGGACAGGAAACAGAGTTGTCGAGCATCGTGGGAGAGTGAGCCATTAGCAACCAGATCTTCATCTCCTGGCCACTGGCTTGGGACAGGCTGCTTCACTTTATGCTCTGTTTGATGAGACAGCAAGCACCTGCACAGTTTAGAGAACTGAGACAGCTCAGCCAATGCAGACATGATGCCCAACAGGGCTGCCACAATCTCAAATAAAATATCGTGGAACATCATGAGTAATAACATGAAACAGCGAGGAATTCCTGGTGTACCCAAAAAACCCTCCTGCTGTCCATCATCAGCACTGGTGGAATAAATGGTTAAAACTGAGTATTGGGTGCCTGATCTTTAGTTCTTGCTTTTCAAGTGGATGCAGCAAGTGAGAGAGCGTGTAGAAAGGTGCCCTACCCCTAGCAAGTGCTTTGCCATCCATCTGCCTTCCCACGTGTTAAATCCTGGAGACGCCACCAGCGTGCAGATAACTGGATATTGGATTGCAGCCAGCCCTGCACAAGTAAAGGCACATTCAGGCCCAAGATGTTTTCTGGCATCAGTATCAAGCTTCCTTTCTAGCAACTGAGGATGCTTAAAGGGCATTATAGTAGCTGCCTGAATATCAGAGACACTCCCTTCACTGTTTGATTTCCTTGTGCAATAACGTGTGGTCAGATTCACACAAGGTTTGCAAAGGATCAAATCTGCTCTTTTCAAAGACAGCTGGGAATACCCCTGGAAAAATGTGAAAAACACAGCATGTGTTGGGACCGGTGCCTCTCCCTCATTATTCCATATAAATACAAGCAATCTGACCCCTCCAAAGAGACTTTGCATTTCTCAGAAAATGACCATCTGTCAGGCAACAAAGGGCGCTCATTATTTAAATTAAGAATCTATTCCCTGCTGCCATTTTCGCTCACTTCTCATTACAGCAGAGTCTCTCAAACACCCCATTCCCTTAGCTCAGTGAGCTGAGATCACAGCTTACCCCCCCTTCCCCAGCAGCCATCACCCATAAAGACCCAACTACAGGAGGCTACAGTCTGTGGGCCAAGAGAACCCTGGATTTGCCATCCAGGGGAGTCATGTGAATCAGAAAATATACACGAAGGGCCCCATAAACTGATGGTGTAATGGTGATTTTAAGCATGTTTTTATGAAATCCAAGTTTTCTTGAGGCGTGTGAACATGAGTGGTGGGACCACAGAGGGTGGGGCTGGCAGGAGCTGCCCTTGCATGCTCTGTGGGCTGCTGCTCCTCAGCATTTCCAAATAACCTGCACTGCACTGGGGAAAGGAGGCAAGGCCACCCAAATATTGCAAGTCATCACCTCTGAACCACAGCAAGGCCTTCTGTGCAGCTGCAGAAACACAGAGGTGGAGGAAGTTCAGGAGAGCCTCAACTCCCCCACAATACAATTGCAAAGTATTTGCTGCTGAAGAAAAGAGATCTGGGAGAGTTTTTCTTGCTAGTTCTTGTTGTTAATCAAGATGCTTTCTCCTCTCCCCCCCCGCCATCGAGCCAAAAGAATCATATCAACAAATCCTCAGCTTGACATGATTTGCTAAATGTCACTTGTCACAGGGCTGCACAGCTCAGGGAAACGTGAGCGAGAAGCCAGAGCAGGGATGAGGCCACAATGCCAGCAGACCTCTGTGGCTTCATGGCTCTGCCTCAGGCTCTGGGAGCAGCCTCCTCCCCTCTCTGGGCCTCGATTCCCAACTAGACAAGAGGCAACGTGGAAAAGCCTCATGCCCTGTGGTCTGGGGGGGAGGTAAGTAAACGAAAGGTTGTAACACACAGAGATACTTCAGTGGTGCAAATAAACGAGGCTGCTCTTGGAAGTACCCAATTCCTGCTTGGCTGGTGGAGTAGGTCCAGCTTCTAACAGGCTGCTGTCTCCATCACAAAATACCCAGAGATTTAGTGGGTATGAAAATGCCTGACTTCCCTGCAGCTGGAACGACAGCGGGGGAGGCTCGTGCCAACCACGATTAGAGAGCGCCGGGGTTCGGGCTGACAATTCACATCGTCTAGAGGTACTCTGTGAATTAAGAACTCTCTTTGCTAGAGGCAAGTTGCATGGCCAGACACCGGAAAGGATTGTGAAGTACTCATATTCTCTGCTGGAAAGAGCCCTGGGAGTGCAAACTATTTATTAAACAATAAACCCCATCAAACTGCTTTTAATATTTTATGTGAGGGGAAATGGGTTTCTATTATTTTTAATAAGGCAAGTTTTAAACATCTTTGGAGGAAAAGGAGAGGATCTATTCAAAATAAGTGCAGATTCTCCACAAGCAGTCCCAGCCTGTGTTTATTATGGATGCTGTCACACTGCAAGATACAAAAATAAGGATCAACAAAGCACAGCCTGTTGTGTCAAATTGCTTTAAATACTTTAAAAAAAAAGCCAAAAGGGAGGGCAAGCTTTAGGAATGCTGCAATGACATCAACTCCTCTCTTGATCAAAATCAAGCCTGAACAAGTAGAAGTATGTGATCTTTCCAAGTGCTGAAAGCCAAATGACCCCATACCAGGAAATTCTGGGAGCTGTATCATAGATTGAGCCTGACATTTATCAAGGAGAAGCAAAGGAACATTTAGTGACTGTGTGGGGGTTGGCTGGAGCCAGTAATAGGTGACCATGAAGACTGGTCAAACTCCAGCATAGCTGCACAGCTCAAAAGCATGAGAAGAAATCCCATTAAATGTGACTAATCAAAGATTTGGAGGGGAATGGTCTAATAGCGCCTGCTGTTTGCCTCTGGCATGGCTTTTTCATGCTGCTGGATGCTTTTGAAGCTCTGCAACCTGGTCATTTGTGTGTTCAGTGTCTGGCCACAAAAGCACCCTCTGCTTGAGCTTGTTCCTGCTGCTGCCAGCTACCTTCTGGGGGAAAACAAGCAAGCAAACAAAAAAAATCTCCGGTGCAAATTTAGGAGAGCTGGACAAAAATAAATCACAGAGCTCGTCTCTGGAGCACGCTTCAAAAGAAATTAGTTGAAAGTAAATCAAAGGCTCTCATCCAAGAACAGCAATGGAAAAACATCAGAGAGACACCAATTCAAGCAGTCACTTCAAGAGATGGGCAAGTATTGGCAGGAGAATATGGCACTTTGTGCCTCCCCTCTGGAAGTCTTTGTTTCTGTCACAAGATGCTTTGCCCCAGGGCCTGCCTCTAGGAACAGGCTGTGGAAGATACCAAAAAGCCCCAACTGCACACAAGATTTATTTCTTGATGGCCCAGATTGTCCACACCAGCAGCCACAGGATAAAGCCTTGCTAAAAATGTGGGCTTTCTATTGCATAAACTGGAACATAACCCTAAAAAAAAAGGGATTTACCTTCTGTTTTGCACTGGAAGAGCCTCAGCTTAATTATTGTGTCTAGTAGGGCATGTCACAACAAAGCCAACAGGTCCAGAGGAAAACAAAAACTGCCTGAAAAACTCATGGAAGAAAGAGTGAATGAAGTGGGACTACTGAGTTGAAAGAGAAAGAGCAAGCAGGGAACATAATGAGCTTCAACTGGATAGAGGGTTTCCCTGCTAGGACTGAAGACAGGACCTGATTCCCATATTTATGATGGATCAGCTGGGAAGAAACGAGCTTGAACCAGAGCAAAGAGGATAGAGGCTGGATGTTGGGGGAGAAGGTCTTCCTGGAGCTGAGGAGAGCAGAGCACTGGATTAGATTAGAAGGTTGTGGCATGTCCAGCCAGAGGATCCTGAAGCAGAGATGGAATGGGTGACTGTCAGCAAAGGCAAGTGTAACAGGTCATCCCTTTGGGCAGGGATTGAGCTTCCAGTGGCCATTCCCTGTGCTCCCACACACAGGGGGAAACCCATCTCCAGAGATAAGGTTGGCAGTGTAGCTTAAATTGCTAAAGAGCATTTCATAGAATGGATTGGGAGGGACCTTCAAGATCACCTTGTTCCAACCACCCTGCCATGGCCAAAGACACCTTTCACTAGACCAGGTGGCTCAAAACCCACCCAACCTGGCCTTGAACATTTCCAGGGATGGGGCAGCCACAACTTCTCTGGGCAAACTGTGCCAGGGCTTCACCACCCTCACAGTCAAGAATTTCTTTGTAACATCCAATCTAAACCTACTCTTTCAGTTTAAAGCCATTCCCCCTGGTATCCTCATTTCTCAGCAGTGTCCAACCTGCAGCTCACGAGCACAGGGGACATTGTTCAGAGTCACACACAGCCCTGCAAGGCTGAAGCCCAGCCATGCCATGCCCATGGTTTGGTATCAAGGTCACTGCAAGTGGGGACAGGTGAGCTTGGACATCTCATATCACAAGAACCCCTTCCACCTATCTCACAGCCACCATCTACTGGGTACAGGTCCTGTTTTCCCAAGGAACTGGAGGGCAATGTCTGGGTCAATCCATATCCATGTCCCTCAGGACTTGCAGCTTTCTCCTACTTCTGCTTTCAGTTCACATTTAAGACAGCAGCACTTTATATCTCCGAGCCAGCAAAGTGCCTTCTAAATTGGTGTTTAAATGAAAATTCAAAGAAACATTTAAAAATTTCATCAATGCCACTTGGACATATGCCTTCAGGCTGTTTATCTTTAACTGAGATGTCACATGTAATTTAGTGGCTATATTAAGTATTGTTTTTCACTTTTAGCTGCATTGCTGTGGGCAGCCCTGTATCAGTGCACACCTTCATTCTTCATTAGGGGAGATAAATGAAAATGGCACCATTTTTCTGAATTAAAGTCCAAATATCTGACACGTCAATACCACCTAATGGAACAAAGCACTACAGATTCCTAGAGCAGGTGTTTAATTTGCATGTTATTACTGACAAGCAAGATTAATGCTTTGCTAAATACTCATACTGCAGTAACAAGAAAAGCAGAGGGGAGTTATGCTTAAAATGGCAAACAATGACAAAATATTGTGAGTTCCTTTCTCTCCTCAAGTGATTCAGCACAACAGAACTAAAATCTTACAGCTTTGGCATTTGTTTCTACCCCCATGCTGCATCTTGTGCATTTTTGGGTCGTGCCACCCAGAAGTCTCATGAGTTCTCCCAACAACCTAAAGCCAAAGCTATGGGATGGCAGTGATGCTCACAGTGGGAGCACTGCTGTTACCTGCCTCCCTCAGGGAAGGACTTGGGAGGACTTGTGAAGAAACGAAGTTTAAACCTTATCCCAGAGACGCTGAGCCCCCCCAGGATGTTTCTTTCTACACCATAAGCTGGCTCTTGCCAGAACGTTTTCTACGTGTGCATTTAACAGCATAATATCACAGGAATCCAAACTGCTTCTGGAATACTAACAATAAGAAAAAAAAAAAACAGAAATGCAATTAAATTACAGCCCAGGGCTGTTTGCTGCACAGGAACTCTTTGCAAAGACTTGCCACAAAAATTCATCTCGTTCTGAGCAATGCTGTGTGAACTTGAAGCCTCTGCCACCCTTCAGGAGAGCTACTCTGGATTTGTCCCACCACCAGCACCATAATTTTGACAAAGATAGTGGGAAACACACTAGTTTTCAGTTCATATATTATATAAATTTCAAATCTGTAATGTAAAAGTTTACATACATTGGGTATCCAACTCCTGTTCACCACTGACCAAACTAGATAACTTGTGCTTCATCAGACGTAGGAAAACCTACAGGACAGGATTGGTGTTGAAAACCTGCTGGTTTACAGAGAAGACATCATTTGCCAATCAAACCGTGTGCTTTCCCTGCAGTTTCTTGCATTAAAGATCTTAATACTTCTCACCTGGCATCTCCTTAGGGTGGCTCCAGGGTACAACTCTGCAGCTCCACAGGCCTTCTGCCCTTTAAAACTTGCAATCAAGACAAAAATCTTCAGTTTAATAATACACCACTCAGCCCACCTCCAACCTCAGCCATCCTTCAAACACTGAATTATGGGGGCTGCCCTTTATTTACACCCACACCAGGGCCATTAGGTGGGGTGCCAAACTGTAACGAGCTCATCCCTCCTGCTGGGCAGCTGAGAGCAAATTGGGCAAAGGCTTTGGGGGATTATTGGCCCTGAAGTGATTAATTCAGCTGAGGGCACCCCGGGGCAGGGGTGCAGAGAGGATCCAGCCCCAGCAGCACAGGTGTCCTGAATGTGTCCCTTGGATGGCTGGTCCAGGAGAGGTGTCCCTGGTTAGCAGCACTTTCCCCGTGTTTACTCCATGGCTTTATGAAAAGCCTCCTACACCTGGGGAGGAAACTCAGTCAACAACCAGCTCCTTCAGCTTCTCCTCTGTGGCAGCCTCTCAGCCCGTGGCCTGGCAGGGAACTGCTGCATTCAGAGCCACTAAATAAAGGAAAAAACCTGTGTTGCAGGGTTCCTGCTGCATTACATATCATAGGAAAAAAAATGAAGAAAAAAGCTCCACGTTAATTACTATTGATTTAAATAAATGTGCTTTGTTTTCCCAGGGCAGCAGCAAACGGTTGGTGACATGGACACCCCTCCTTGGAAGCTGCTGGGCTTCCCAAGGACTCAGCAAAACGTAGAGACAAATGGGACATTCCAGGCTCTCAGCCTTAATGAAAACAGAGCTCATTAATGTGATCAAAAACTTCAGTGTCTTCAACCTGTTCCTCTCCTGAGTGTGTGCTTTCAGAGGTTGCTTTAATGTTTGGGAAGGTAAAAATGGTTTTTACCCAAAGCCTTCCTGGGCTGTGGCACTGATTTCTCCCTGGAGCTCCCATGACAGGGTGCTGGTGGCTGCAGAAGGCACTTTGATAGCCATCAGTCATTCAGGTTATTTTATTATCTTGGATGAGCAAAAATAGCATGGCAAATAACTCTGCAGCTTTGGTTGTGGGTTTCGCTTTTATTTTATTTATTAGTAATTACAGACAGAGAAAAATGAAAGATAGCACGTGGGCTCTATCTAAATAACTCCTTTGCCCACTACTGCGCCCGTGCTATAATCTGCAGGCCTGTCTGCACTCTCAGTAAACTCTTTAAAGATTTAATCAAACAAATTAATCCCTTAACTCGCCTGTTCCCTCATAGCTGTCATTCAGGAGGCAGCTTATTTTCTGATTTCTAAGAGCCCGATTTCTGCCAAGCGCAATTTAAAACGACACAGTCCTTAAAAAAATGCCCAGATAAAAGATTTGCTCTGAAACCCCCGGTTTATATCCTGGAGTTTGCTGTATATGAAATTGAGATCCATTTAAATTCAACCCCACGCCACCGAGCTCTGCGAAAGGCGGGGTCTGTGCGGAGCTGTGGGAGGAGGAGATGGGATTTAGCAGGATGGGATCTCCTCCCAGCCCCACTGTTGGCTGCTCTGACCTTGGCCAAGCCATTTAAACACTCCACACTGTTTAGTCATCTGTAAAATTAATATATTACTATTTACCTACCTCCAAGAGATATAGTGAAGGTCACCATTTGTGAAATACCTGGAGACCCTCGGGGGAACAGACCTTATGTCATGTCTGCTGGTTCCCAAACAGCCCCCTGGGCCAGATCTGGCAAATCCCAGGTCTTTAAGTGACCCTGAGGGAAGAGACCCCAGTGCCATGGGGTGAGCAGCTTCTGGATGAGGCCCAGCAGCTGAGATGGGTATTTGTCACGTCTGGTAACAAAATATTGTTTCTTGGAAAGTAACCTGGATCACCTCTGCAAATAGTTCTGAGCTTTAAGTCATGAACTGACCTATTTTCACTTGAAATGACAAAATAAACAACTTAGGGCTTGTCAAAACCCTGTTATGTTCATCATTTAAATGTGAATGAAAATGGAAAACCTTTAATTGGTTCCACCAGCCATTTTTCCTGGAAACATGTGCCATCCTACAGTGCAAGAGCACTGGTTGAATCACTGATGAGAACGGCCTTGGTACCTGATGTAGGTGGCAGCTGCTGAGCCATTTCATAGTTCTTCCTTTTTACCCAGATATTTAGGATGCAAAGAGATGCTAATACCTGCTAATAGGCAGAAGAAAATGGGGGGAGAGGGGAGCTTTATATAGAAAATTTAAATTTAAATTTTTGTGCTTTTGGACCTTTCAGCCTTTTCTTTATAAATGCACCCAAAAGTGATGCTCAAAGAGATGAGCTGGAGCCAGATGTGCCCAGTTCAGTCCTCTCACCCAGCCTTTTGCCAGTGCTGAGGTAAAGTCCTTGTCAGACAAGCAAGGACTCATCTGGGTGAGATTTAGGGGCTGAAGTGCTTGAGGGAAAAGCAAAGGGTTGGATTAAACTGGACAGAAACCAATACATGATGGAGGTGGGCAGGCATATGATAAATAAGAGAAAAAACCCCCCCACACGACACAGGTGGGCAGTGCCTGGCACTGCACTGAGCCCAGTCTGCCGAGGGCTCTCCTTTATCTCCAGTGGGCAAACATGGAAAACAAAATGCTGAGGAGGCAGGTTAATAGAGCCACTGCTGGCTTCTCACCTGTGGCCCTTTCTTCCATGCATTAAAGGCAGTTGTCACCATCTTTCATCCCATGGGTCACTGCTGGGAGAGCATTAGACCAACACAGTGTATTTTCCATCCAGCTTCTCCAGAATGTGGGCAAGAATGAGGAGACTTTCTAAGCACAGAAATCCTGGATAAAATGGTTAAAACTGAGCACAGTGACACCAGCACCTGCCCACACCCACCTGTCTGTGCCCAGCCCTGTGGGGCTGTTTGCAGGAGCTGCTCCATTGGCAGCACGGAGCCTCCCACAGAAATTGCTGTATCATTAACCTGAGCTTGGCTTTGAACCAGGGCTTTAAGAGTTTATACAAGTAGTAGCTAAAAGGCATTTAATAGCACACTGCAGCCAGTAAGCAATGAATTATTTAGAATATTTTACTAAGAATAATTGCTGTTTTTAAAGAGGTTTTTTTTTTTCCCTTTCCTCCCTGGGGCCTGTAAGTGCTTTCACGGTGGTAACAGCGAGTAAGAGAAAAACCCCAAAATACAAAGCCACCTAATAGAGGCTGCCTGGGATCAGCTAAACCACGATGCAGAGGAGGAAGAGTATCTCAAATGTGGTTTCAGCATTTGTTTATTCATTAAAATAAATACACAACCGCACACAATAAAGCAAATGCACTGCCAAGAGCCAGGCTCACAGCCCAGCTAGTCCGGGCAGGATCATGTACACTCTCACACTTTTAAATTTGTTGTGGCTCCCACAAAATGCTAAAAAAAAAAAAAAAAAAAGTCTTGTTGAGGTCCTGCCCCCTGGCCTGAGATCCAGTGGGTGCCCCAGGCACGATGCCCCCACCACAACACAGCCCCTGCCCAGCCCTGGCACAGCTCTACATCAGCTGAACCATGGCACAGCTATCCCCAAACACATTCACTGCATTTTGTCTTCCTTTTACCTCACAGAGCCATCAAAAATAAGCAAAATAATTGGATTTTTTGCAATTAATTGTGTGCTTTCCTCTCCCCTGATCTATAACTGCTGTTTGCAGGGGCTGGGCTGGGGGCTCTGAAGCTGAATTTCGGCACAGGGCCATTTCCCAGAGGTCCCAGGGATGAGTGGCCAAAGGCCATGGCACAAACACTGCCTTGGATGGTTGCAGGAGCTGGGGATGGTGAGATGCCATGGCCCTGATGGCAGCTGGGGGGACAACAAGGCTTTTTCCTTAGGGTTTGATGCAAGTTCCTTAAACTGGATGGAGTCAAGGGTGGTGTTCAATACACCTGCCTGGTCCTGGTTCTGCTCAAGCCAGAGCTGAGGCTTCCAGCAGCACTTGGAGGATGCTGTGCCTGCCCAGAGCCCCCTCTTCTGGAAACTTGTCAGCTGCTGTTTGCAAAAACAACAAAAACATTTGTTATTTATGTGGTTTGTTGGGTTGTGAGCTCTGCTGGGGGAGAGGGCACAAGGGAGGAGGATCAGAGGTTTGCTGCCCAATGATTTAAGAAAGGGGTTAAACTCAAGCACAGCTGCCCCTGGCTTTTGCTCACATGTTTTGGAAAGTCATCCTCCCTCAAAATCTCAGGTGAGAAAACTCTTTCTTCAAAGCACAGGTGGGAAGGAAACGCTTCACTCAGGACACTGAGGAGTCCAGAAGTGAAAGGGAAAACAAATCCACCACTAACAACTCAGTTAAAAAAAATCCAAGTATTTTCCACCTGCCAGTCATTTCCCCTGGATTGCAAATGTTTCCTCTAATTAATAGTACTCTGCTCTGGGAGTGTCTACTAATGATGAGCTCCAGGCAAAAGACCCAGAGCAGGGAGCTCTCCATTGATCCCAATATTGATTTTTTTATCTTTTTCCCTGTTGTTATTGCACATGCAAATGGCTGGTAATGACTCAACATTACGACCACTCTCTTCAAGTGACATTTAGGAAGAAGTGATTGAGTCAGAGGGTCTGACATGGCTTTTGTCCCTCTCTGTGCCCTGTGGTCAGCCGGGGTGACCCTGCAGTGCTGGCTGTGCCTCAGTCCCCTCCTCTCCAGCAGCATCAGAGAGCTCCTACCAACACAAAGCAGAAGAATAAAATACCCAGAAGCATCAAATAATTTTGTTAGAATCTGGCTAAAAAGGAGCCCTGTAAGAAATGCTGTGTTTGGGTGCTGTGGGAGAGCAGGACACCTGCAATCTCTGATGCTCCTCCACTCCACACAGCTCTGGACGGTTCAGCTGGAAAGGCAAAGATGACAGATTTTCTTGGGAAATTCCTGACATTTTCTCCCTCTGGATGGGCCAGAAGTTATCGTGAGAGCAGTCTTTCCTCTGTTTTTTTGGTATTTCTTTTTTGGGAGCCTCCTTGTCACAGGCAGAGCCAAGTTTTCCCTGTGGCATCCATCGCCCACAGCTCAGCTGGTCAGGAGGGATGGCACAAAACCCACTTAGATCCTTGGATTTCCACTCAAGCAAGTAAATACTTGTTAAATAGTGAGGGATCATTTGGTTTTTCTTTTTTTTTTCAAAAATTTTGTAATGTTTTACAAATTGACTCCTTCAGCTGGGTGATGGTTTATTCTTGCCCTGAGGAGCAGCCTGGCTCAGCAGGGGTTAGGGAGACTCAGCTCAGGAATAGTCCCTGGCAGAATGCCCTGCTCCATCTTGGGGTATCCCAGTACAGCAGTTTTGGGAGCAGATGGAAGAGCAACTTGTGGCTGGGGAAATTTTGGGAATGGGGTCAGACTGTGGCTTTGTTCCATCTCCACCACCCTAAGGAAAGGCCCAGAGAATGGGACATTGGATCTGTCCGACCTCCTGACAGGGTCTGTCCAGCTCCCACAGCCTCAGCCCTTCTCGTGGCTGCTGCCCTGCTGGATGCTCAGCCAAAATGAAGCCACCACATCCCTGCCCAGGAGGATCTGCAAAGAGCCATGAAATTTCAGAGCAAAGGTGTCGACGAGGTCAGTGACACCAAAAGAAGGTCATCATCATGTGCTGTGATTCATTGGAGAGGTGACCCCTGACAGCCAAACCCGGAGAGGAGAGAAAGCAATAGGCAGAAAGCAGGAGCCCTTTGGAGCTGTGCAGATCCCTGGGGGAAAGCTCACTTTTCCCAGCTGTCTTTAGGGAATGCAGAGCTGTAAACGCAGAACGCACATCACATTAGTCTGATGACTCTCTGAGATGTCTAGACTGCTGTTGGAGCTGATAGGAAGCTGGCAACATCTGAGCTCTTTGAGCTTTTCTGGCCCTTTTTTCTTTTTTTTAACTGGTAATAAGATTCTTTTCATATTATGCACTGCTGGAAAGTCCCGTTTGCATGCAGACAGCTGCTGTGTTTATAGACACCATCCAAAATGCAGCTAAACACAACAGCTCGCTTCAAGCAGAGCAGCAGGCATTTGTTAGAGTGATCATTTCCAGAGGGATCCCAACATTTTTGCTGTTTTAAAGTCAAAGCCTTGTCCTTATGCAAAGACAAAAGTCCCACATGGAAGCCTGCCTTGGGAAGAACCTGAAAGGAAAATAAAACCCTTAAAACTAAACGACAGCCTGAAAACCAGCAGCTCCCATTAATGTTAACCAGAAATACAGATGTTGAACTAAACGGGCTGTTCCCTGTGAGGTTTTGAGGGTCATTTTGAGAGCAAAAGAAAGCCTTGAGCTTGCCTTTAGTGCTGAACAAACCCAGCACTTGAAATTCTTCCTTCCAGATCTACAGAATTAAAATAAAACCAAAACAGGGAATTGCATCCGAACTGCCTCCATTTAAATCTGAGTCCACGAGACAGGCAGTTTGGGAGGGTTCCTTCCAATCAGTTTTCCTCCATTGTAACACAACAGGTGTTAGTGTACAGCAGAAAACAAAGGAGGAGAGAATAAATTCGAACACACATTTCCAATGAAACACCATTTCCCCCAGATGGAAAGCCGACATTAAAGCAAACAGGTAAAATATGGTTAAGATAAAAAATACAGATGAGGAGGGAGAAAATCAGCTCAGATTAAAGGTGTTTGCATATATTTGGCGAGGATGCTTTTGTTACAGAGGGATGCAGGTGCTGCCCAGGCTGAATCCCCGGTTCCCCCCTCCTCAAACCAGCAGGGAATGGGAAGAGGAGCAGGGAGCAGCTCCGCACTCCCAAGCTCTGTCCTCGGAGCTTTTCCCCATGGAATGGTGCTGTGTCACACCGCGAGGGCAATGGGGTGCCCGCTCTGCGGCTGCACAGCTCTCCACCTGAAATACGCTCATCCCAGGCACACGTTCCCTTGGATATAGCAAAGTACACAGTGCCCTCTCCTGTCAGGCGCCTGGGTTTTTCAAATATTCCCCCTCACCAGCCTTTCTGCCCCCTTTTTAAGTGATGTGAATTATTTTATGGCTTGTTTTTTGTACGATGTTGGTCACAAACTGCCAGAGAGCTTGAAAAAAAAATGGTGGGATTTTTCCTCTCCTGGCGTTTGGGCTCCTGCAGCTCCGGACCCAGGAGCCCCAGCCCAGACCCAACTGTGACATCTAGCGGGTAAGCGGCTGAGTACAGCTGGGGAGGAAAGGAGAAAGGTCATCCTTCCCTTCCCACTCATCCCTGTACTCTGGCGAGAACAGCCCCGAACATCTGACAGCGTCTCCCAGCGGGAAGGGCTCCGGAGCCCCAGCCGGCTCCAGCCCCGCAGGGTTGCAGGACCATGACCCGGCCCTGGGGGGGAGGAGGGCGATGCCACGTTCGGCTCCAGCTTGTGACGAGCAAGAGAAGCTAAAAACCGCTCATGGCTCTTTGCTGGGGTCGCAGGAAGGAGACTCCAACTCTATTTTTCAAGCAGCTTCCAGCTGCCCAAAGGCAAGAGCCCTCGCTTTCTGTGATGCTGCCTGGCTACAGACCTCTGTATTTAGGCACAAAAGCATTAAGTCATGCACACAGGCAATATCCAATATTCCTGACAAAGCCAAAAGCTTGAAAAGCTCAGCTCCTTGTGGAGCTGAGCCACAGGCACCTCTTCCTCCTCTACTGGAATGTGGCAGCACCTCTGTGTAAGAAGGTGAATCATAAAAAGGCAAACTAAGATTAAAAATGTAATCAGCTTTCAAAATCAAGTTATGAAAGTTTGCTTTTTATTATTTCATTTCTATTTCTTTTTTTTTTCAAAAAGATTGTGATCAAAAAATACAGGACCGATGCCAAAAGTTTAACAGAGCTCAGACTCAGGACATCAGAAAGTGTCTGGATCCAGAGCCTGTCCCAGCCAAGGCTGGTCCATCCTGGGCCTCTTTCTGAAGGTGCACAGTGAACATTTTCTTTGTTTCCCTTTATTCACCATGTTTAGCACAGTAAATATTTCATTCAGAATTAAAAAGCCCAAGTGGATTTGGAAAACAAAAAGCACAGGGAATTGATACTATTTTTAATTCAACTGCAAGAAGAAAACAAGAGATGAGACTATGGGATACACTATTCCAACACCATGGAAGTTCAGGCTGAAAAAAACCCAGCAAGAGCAAAACTTTCAATTCATTAATGGCAAACCAGGAGAGCATTAAAGTCAAATTTAGATGCAAAACATGTTGACTACAGGTAGTCCAATTTAATACAAAAATGAGTTCATGCCTTTTTATTGGTTCTAGTTTCCAAACACAGCTCAAGACAAATCATTCTGTAAAGAGTCAGTCCATGAGAAGTCTTCTTTTGCATTACAACACAGTTTAGTCTGAACAAATGTGTATAAGCAAACAACTCCTGCAAATGTTGAGGACCTGACCTCGCTCCAAAGTAACCATTAATACATCAAGTTTAGCAGAGATGCCCCAGGGTGAGTGTGTCATTGTTACCAAAGAGTTAAAATATTTTCCCAAAGAATCTCTGAAATTATTAAACTTCAGCCCCATCCAGCCTGGCATCCCCCACACAGCTCTGACTGCTTCCTGCTGAAGAGGGCAGCAGCTCCCAGCAGCGTGTCCCCACATCAGGACACGTTCTCCAGCCCAGCTGCAGGAGGGTCTCATTGAGAGCATCAAGGTGACTCAGGAGCACAGTGCTGGTTTTCAGGTGTGGCCAAGCCCAACCATTGCAGGTACACCTGCATTTGGAGCAGCACTTGGCTGCCTGCACACACCACATGCAGCTATTTTAACACGCTGGGAGAGCTGAGTCCAGCACAAGGAGATGCCCTGTAAGCTGTGTACAGATCACTCTGGTTTCTCCCTTGATGGCAGCTGAGCTCATCTCTAGCCCCAGCCTGAAGATGAGAAAGTGCTGATTAATCCAGCAACAGTCCAACTGGGTAGTGGAGAGGGACTTGGACAAGGGCGTGTAGTGACAGGACACAGGGAGTGGCTTCAAACGGGCAGAGAGCAGGTAGATATTAGGAAGAAATTCTTCCCTGTGAAGGTGGTGAGGCCCTGGCACAGGTTGCCAAGAGAAGCTGGAAGCGTTCAAGGCCAGCTTGGAGCAACCTGGTCTAGTGAAAAATGTCCCTGCCCATGACAAGGGTTGGAACAAGATGATCTTCAAAGTCCCTTCCAATTCCAACCATTCTGTGACTCTCTATCATGAGTTTTTGTGTGAAGGAAGTTGTGAGATTTTAGGTAGACAGTAACCTCAAACATGCACGTTCCCGGGGCTGATTGACATCCCTTTTCAAACAGTCACATCTCCTCTGTCCGCAGAGCAAATGACACCCCACAAGAGGCAGAGTAAGGGTACTCTGGTCTCTATTCTGCAGCTCAGAGGCAATGCAGGGGAACAGGCAGCTGGCACAGGACCAGAACTGAGGGAGACCGAGTCCCACAGCTCGCCTGGAGGAACTATTTCAAGCATGTTAAATTTTAACCACACATGGCAGCATCTCTGCGCTCCAGGGAGAGGTCATCACAGAGAATCACAAGCTCCATCCCAAGTCAGTCCAAAATAAGAAACAATTTTTCAAAACATCCGAGCTCTCTGCAAGCTGAGAGTCTGGAACAGAGCTCTTCCTCTGCCTCAGGGCAAAAAAATACACAGCTCTTTTCATCGCTGACCTTTACATTGTCAGGAAACTAATACAAGCAATCTTCCCAGAGAAGCCATAGGGAAGGTGAAAGGAGAACATGGCATATGAATAAATGTAAATCCAGAGTGGTGTGGGAGAGGAAATCAACATTATATGGTGCTGTGCATCAGTGAGATTGTAATTAGGAGAGGAAGCACAGAGGAGATGAGGCTCCAGCTGTGATACCCTG
Source organism: Manacus candei (assembly GCF_025592945.1). Taxonomy (NCBI): domain Eukaryota; kingdom Metazoa; phylum Chordata; class Aves; order Passeriformes; family Pipridae; genus Manacus; species Manacus candei. The sequence continues at coordinate 14,045,168 of NW_026138085.1, read as the reverse complement.
TTGATGTGCTCTGATGGACCTCAAGTTCCTAACCTGGAGCTTGGCAGCCACTCTGTAAAAGAGGCACAGGAATAAGGGCTGCTTGTTCCCAAGTCCCAGCCTCATGTGCTGAAATCTGCTGCCTCCAAAGGGTCTCCCTTGTAAGAACCACTTGAACCAGTTCCAGCAGTACATGGGCTTGGGGACCATGACCAGAGGTGAAATGCCTTAAGCACAGCTCTCCCCATTTCCTATATCCCATTGACCTCCCTAATTTCACCCACATCATATTGTTATAACTGCAAAGGGGCCCAGACTCCTCCCAGTCCATCTGCTCTCAAATGGGGACCCCTTGACTGTCCTGCTCCTCCATCCTGGTTAGGCAGAGGTGACTGACCAGCTCCCCACCAGTCTCCTGATGGCAGCAGTGCTGGAATCGCTCCCTCTCCAGGATGTGCCTGTGGAAATCAGGTTTGTGCAAGAGCAGCTGCTGGTCAGCACAGCTGTGCTTTCCTCTGGGGTGAGGAGAAAACAGATTAATCAATGAAACTGAATCCGATTCATCAGAAACTACAGCCATCTGTCAGCTTATTAATAGTCACAGGACTCCTGTAAAGCACAGTAATACTCTGGGAAGATCTTTTTCTGGAGGAAAAGTTTAGGTTGCAGCAACTGCAGCAATGGGTGGGGAGCAGGGGTTGATGGTGGAATTTAATCAGTTTATTATTTTACTTCTGCAAAATCGAATTAGAGGATTTCTCCCCACTTTCCTCCAGTACAGCATCTCCCCTCTCAGACAGCTAAAGCCTTACTTTGCTTTTACATACTCACCTCAGGCTTTCTTTAGATTCCCAAAACATTCACATGCCTGCTAATTTCTAAGGACCCTTCTGACTGATGGGAAAGGTGGAAAAATGCCTCAATAACCTCCCAGACCCAATTTTTGCAGGGAACACATCCCAGCTTTGTCTGGTGGGCAGAGGGAAACTGAGGAGATTTTCACAGAGAGGCCTTGAAAACACTTACAGAAACACAGCAGCACTTAAATAAGCTCATTTTCACATCTTGTATCATGAGACTGAACAGGTGGGGGTCGGGGAGAGGAAACAACTTCTCAGATTATTTTAAACCATCTCCATTATTTTTGAGATACGCATTTAAACTGCAAGGGTTGCTCTTCCTTTAGTTGCAGTCGAGTTATTTTTGTGCCGTGCTTGATTCTCTGGTGAGAACAGGCAGCTAAAATAAACACTGTATCTATTCACATCAAAGAATGCCTTTCCAAGAGGAATGGGAATATCGCTGATGTGGCCTATTTTTCCTTAACCTCCAGCTTCTTGTCCTTGGAGCATCGTGACCGGAGGAATCGGCCGAAGCCGACGCAGCAGACGCTCCAGGGATGAGCCATTTTACATCCATGCAATTTTTGTCATGCCTGACCAGCAGGATACAGCACAGCCAAAACACATTACATGTCTCCCTCCTAATACACGTGAAGGGGAATGCAGGGAGCCTTCTCCTTGCAGCAAAGCGGGCCCTGCACAGGCCTGGGACTGGGATAACGCTGCAGAATTCACCTCCCAGCTCGGGAATGAAACCAGTTAAGGGTGGGCAGCTCTCAAATGGGCCCCCTGCAGATGTCAGACAAACTACAGCGAAGAGAGTGGGGGTAGGAAAGCAGCAGTAGCTCCTGGAGGTGAGAATAAACCAGCCATGGTGACAATGGGACTGGACAGCAGAGGGGTGCAGCAGTTTGAGCCCTCAGCCTGCTGTGTACAAAAGGCAAAGCTGGAGCCTGAAACAAGATCCCAGCCCCAGCAAAATGGACCATTTCCAAGTATTTGAAAAGCTCCAAACAGCTGTGGGGAGGAAGAAAACTCTCAGAACCCGTGGCAAGGCAGAGCAAGACAGACACACAGACAAGGTCTCCTCTGGAGCAGAAGAGGCACCGAGTGGGTGCGAGCGCTGGAGGGCCCGGGTGGGGCAGACTGGGCAGCTCCACAGGCTCCTGCTGCTGAGCCATGTCTGAGGAAAACACTCCTCTGAGATACTTGACAAGACTTGCCCACCCAGAAGACTGCCAAGAAACCAGTGCAGCTGTGAGTCCTGTTCTGCGGGAGCAGGAAGACACAGGACACATCCCAGGGGACGGCAGTGACAGCTGTGCTTCCTCCGGGGACTCACCAGCAAACCCACCCTGCCCACAGCACCACCCCGCAGATCTGAGGATGCTGATGGCCAGACAGAAGGCTGAGTACGAATCTAAAATTGCAAGGTAAAGGATTTTAAAAGCTGTGAGGCTTCAGGGAAGGGATCCCTTCCTACTGAATGCAACCACTCCAAGTACAGGGTCTATGGATGCTGCTGCAGTCAGTGCCTCCACATACCACTGGGAATGGCACCAGGATCCAGCATTACAGGATTAGGTAGGGAATTATTCAGAGTTATCCCAATTCTTTTCATGTGAGGTGCTTGAGGAACTCCAGAGCATCTATAAGATTTTTTGCAGGGCTGTGCAGAGCTCTTGAAAAGCCTCTGGTCTATTGTGTATTTTCTCTTTTTGCCTTAATCCAATATCAAGCATTTCTCCAGGGAATAATGTGCAGGCTGCTCAGCAGCATTAGCAGTAAGTCATTATTCTTTACAAATTGCAAGCCATGAATTTTAACAACTCTGAAGAAAGTGTTCATAAGTATTTTCCCAATTTCTAAGATTAGAAACTGAATAGAGATTTAGCCATAACTTGTTATCAAAGCCAAAAGGCAGCAAGATTTTCAGGCTCCACTTTCCAAATAGTGCTGCTTTGCTATTGTGCAGTTAAAATGAATGAACTTTTTAAATATAATATTGTTAATTAGTTATAAGTTACAAGCATGTCATGTGAATTGACATAAACCAGAAAATGCCTCAACATGCAGCATTTCAACAGATGGCAGGTGGGTAATGTTGAATTACACTTTGCCTTGTGCAAAGAAAAAAATCCATTTAATCTTTAATTTCTTGAAGTATTCATCAATTTTTTTCTTAGTGAAGGAGCTGTTCCTAGGATTTTAGTGTGTTTTTTTTAATCTCTTTGCTGTATTCTACTTCTAGTTTTCCTTCCAGTTCAAAGGAACTGCAATATAAGCACAATCCTCAGTGTCTCCTAAAATATGTTGCATTGCCATTCATTACTGTAGTATTCTACTACAAAAATAAAACCCAAAAAACCCCAACCAACCCCCAAACTGACTCCTTTGGCCATATGGTTATTTATATTTACTGTAAATTAAGATAACTAAAAATTGCAGCTTCTCATGTATAACACCATAAATTGGAAAAGTATTGGGGGTGCCAATGCTTGTATTTACGGGAACATATGTTTAAAAAGGCTAACTTAAAAAAAAAGACTGGAGCTTTTCTATAAAAAAAGAAAGAGGGAAATAATCTTGTACTTCACAATATCTGTGTTTCCAACAGGCTGGAGCAGCAGAACAGAGCCCTGCAGCTGGAGATCCAGGGGATGCACTGGAAACTGGGACAGCAGCGTAAGTGGTACAGGCTGGTGGAGATGAAGATGAGAAATGCAGAGAGAGCAAAGGAAGATGCAGAGAGAAGAAATGAAATGCTCCAAAAAGAAATGGAGGAGTTCTTTGAAACCTTTGGGGAAATGAACAGGTGGAAATAAACAGGAGTGTGTCAGTTCTGAATGGAGCTGTGGGAGAGAGAAAGGCCTCACCTCGGGTTCAGAGGTGAAATATGAAACCTAAACAGGAAAACCTTGGCTGTCAATTATATAACAATGGGATCCCTGAACTCCAGGATTTTCTCTTACCACTGGAAAAAACTTTCAGATCCTTTGCAGTACCTCCTCCCAAGCCAGCCTGTGCAGTGTGCTGGGGAAGCACTCTGGTATTTTTTGGGTCACCCTGAGTGATGCTCTAAATGCCTGAGTGATGCTCTAAATGCCTGAGTGGTTTTAATCCAGGGATGTCAGGCTTGCTGGAGTGTTTTACCAGCCACCCCGGAGGTGCCAGTTATTACATGGGCTTCAAAAGGGTGCTGAGCTCTCACCTGCACGCCAAATCAGCTGTTTCAGTTAGAGACAGAGAAACAATGAGACACATACTGCATCTCCTTACAGCACTCTGGGATCCAGAGCTCCTGTTCCTCTCACTGAAGGGATATTCATCCATGCAGAGGGAGGAGATCCCTTACAAAGCCATTTGCTCCTCTGGATTACAACTAGCTTCCCTACAGCACTCACATAAGAACACATTAGTCTTAAGACTGTCACTGGTAGGGTCCCTCCCTTCTAAGCCACCTCTCTACACAAGAATTGTGTTAATTATCTTGATACAGCATTAATGACACTTACACAGCTAAATATCAACAAAATAACCACTGTTCTTTTAACCTATTCCAGAAGTTTCATGTGAACAAACAGCATCTCTTACTTAAAACTTAAGTACCAACTTAAAATTATACTTTGTATGATAAAAACACGTGGTACGTTATTTGCTCTTCCAGCAAGATTAAATGTAAGAGTGGCCACCTACCTGAGAGCTCAGTGTCTCCATAAAGCAGCTGATGGTGTGTAAGCAGAAACCACACAGATGTTTCTCTTCTTCCCCACAGAAGAGCAAGCAGCTTGTTTTAAGATCAAATACGAATGAATCAAAAAAACCAGTCTTACCCCACAAGGCCCACAGTGTGACAGCCCTGCTCTATTCCAAGCCCCAGGCAGTGTTGCAGGCTCTTCATTCCCAAGTGCCCCCAGCCAACCCCTTCCATACACTCGTGCAAATGCATCACTGAACAACAGCCTGTTTCTTTGCCACCTTACCTTCACACCAAGCAAGCACAGATGAGCAGGTTTTCCATCAGAATTCCATGCACTTGCATTCTTCTTGTTTCTTTTTCCCATCTTTTTTTTTTGTTTTGAGACCTCATTGCTATGAAAAAAAATCAATTTCTGAAGTCCCTCAAAAAATATTTGGGTCTTGTTTAATCACATCACTCCCTCCTTACCTTTCTAAAACTGCCCTGCCAGCTTCAAGAACTTGCAGGAAATGTAAAGGAAAGGTATGGCATAAGCAAGGAATGTTTTTGGGCAATGCTTTGTAAAGCACTTTGTAAAACACATCATCATCCTGCTTAATTCTTTTATTGCTGTTGTTCTGTATTTAACAGATTAGATCTTCTGTAGCTGAAGAAGCACCTGAAAAACATCCTATCATCCAATATAGGGATGCTTTGGGATCTACTGGGCTTTATCCAGATATTCTCTTGCAAAGCCTGGTAGAGAAGAGGCAAAAATTCCAAGTTCTCCATGCAAGAAAGAGTAATGTTGCTGTTAAAAATTATTTCAGTTCCAGATGAAGCTTTCACAACACCAAAGGCTGGCTGAGAGCCCCAGTCCTGGCTCTAGGAAGGCAGCTGTTAATCCCTCCTTTAATATCAGAAACCCTCCATTAAAAGCCATTAGATCAAAGTAGCAGTTGAGTTTTGCCTCCCCTCCCCTGGAGTTAGAACAGTGAGTTCAGTGAGGTGCTTGGAAACCTCAGCACTGTCTTTGCAAAAATACTTGTGTCATCCCCAAAATAAGCACAATGGAACTATTTTTTTCAAGATTCTCCCATTTAAACAAGAAAAAAACAACAATCAAATTTCAAAGCACACTTGGCAGTAAAACCAAGCGTTGTTAAAGTGTCCAAATGTTCCAGCTGATCAGGAAAAAGCTGCTCCAACCAATCTCTTAAAGCTTTTCTTCATTCATTTTTCATGCCAACATTTATTTTTTGGTTAACTGGAAGCTGAAGTGGTAACTGAAATATCATGTTTTGAGAGAACTGATCTATACATCTAACATACATAATTTTGTTTACAGAAAACATTCTACAACACAGGAAGAATCAAGAAAAAGAAAACATTGCTACAGCAAATAAGACAGACTGCTCAAATCTTTTAGGTATACATATTTATTTGTCATTTTACAGTGGCTTTAGTACTGTTTTACGATAAGATTTTTAGAAAGAAAACAAAAACCAAAAAAAGCTTCAGAACAAGGCTTTAACTAGAACTACAGAACTAGTTATTGACAGTTTTCCTTATGAAATTCTAATTTCCTAAAGAGTATCAGTCCAAAAAACCAAGGAAGCATGACTGCTGTCCATAAAAAAAAAACCAAAACAAAAAGCTTTCTAGTCATCCTAAAAACAAAGTCCAGCATCAGACAGAATAGCCACTGCATTGAGAGGAACATGTTCCTATTGCACAAGCATTGAGAATGAGATATGACAATCAAAGCCTAATTTCATAGGCAGAAGAGGCCACATGTATCTATAGAATTAGACTTCAAAGCACATTTTTCTTCTGAAATTACATACCATACTGCAACTAATATTAAGGCCATAAAACCAGAACACTGTAACAAGGGATAGGGCTTGATGCTACTTTTTGTGACATTTGGTAAACAGAAGGTGGGAAAGAGGACCAAAACAACAATGGATTCTGAGGGGAGTTAAACTTGAAGGCATTTCAAAAAAAATTCTCCAACAACTAAGTTTTGAAGGGGGTTTATTTTGATTTATTGGATAAAAGTGGATTTGATAATAAATCACTCAATGAGCCTATTATACTCTTTAATAGCACGTGTTCTGGCGTACACTAAAGAATATATTCTCTAGAATTAACATTTTCATTTGTACAAAAACAGTTAATGATTTCTACTTGTTATTCCCTCTTTAAAATAGATGAAGATTTGTATAATCTTTATAAATTATCTTAACAACCAGATAAGGCTTCACTGCACTGAGTTAACTGCACACAGGTATCTCTGGTTTGCTCTTAATTAGGCATCTTGATCACACTGAACTGCTAAAACCACCTGGGGAACCACAACATGTGATTTAAAGAAAAGGATAGTTTGGTATTGCTGTCTGTTCTAATTGTGTTCATTTTATTAGTGTATAAAACACCTGAAAGCTCCAAAGAAGCAGTAGCTACCATGGAAGATAAAACATTGTACTTCAGGAAAATCTGGGAATCTGATGAAGCTGAAAATGCACATTAGTCATTTTATAAAGTTTGGCTTGCCACCAGTTAAGAAAATATAGGTATCAAAAACAGACAAATACACTGCTAACCATCTGTTACATTTTCTTTTAAAAAATTAGCACCAATTTAAGCATCTGAATTCATAGAAAAGCTCGTGACACAACTTGGGTTTTCAAAAAAAGTTTTTCCCCATCAGAAGACAACAGCAAATGCTCTTGGGCACTGAGGAGCTCTGTGATCAGTAACTAACACCAAAGGCTCTTCATGCCTGATTCCTTTCTCCTCTGCTTTTGTTATCCCAGGGAGTTACAGAGAGCTGAGCTACAGACCCAGCCTGGGAAACAAAGACACAGGTACCTGCTTAAGGACACCCCAGAAAATATCAGGGCTTGGGTTGAGTATTTTAGAGCAGGGACAACATCTTCCTGTGGTGCTCACAGAGCATCTGCTGCAGTGGAGTCCCACAGAGCAGATGCTCTGGCCTTACCACAGCACATACAACTACTTCATGATGCATAGCCAAAAGTTCAGAAAAACATTTTTTTTGTTTATAAAAAGAATCCTAGTGCTCACAGCCGGCTGACCCTGCTATAGGAACAGACATTGCTGTGTCTTCGTTGTGTCTTTATCAAATAGATGGCCAGGTATTCACACTGCTGATCAAGTCACCCAGTTACAGGATATTTCTCAAACAAACAATCTCTTACCATCTGCTAAATTTCAGCCCATAAAAAAAAAAAAGTCTGATTTCAAATCTCTGAAAACAGGTTTAAAGAAACATGCTGATCAAATCGATCAGAATAGCAAAGATGGCAACCAAAATTTAAGCACATTAAACATGTTATGTCATTCCTTTTTACATGATATACTGGTTGTATTTAGAAGAATCCTAAAGTGCTTCAAACCCAGCAATTTATAAAGTTGATTTCTTTTTGTGCAAAACTGCAAGCACCTTTTCAAAAAATAAGCAGCAGCATCAAGGAATAAACTTAAATAGTTAAATGTATTTTCTCCATTTTGTTTTGAATTCTTGGACCAAAATGATTTGCTATGTTTTCAACAACAAATTGCAGAAGATTGCATTTTATTAGTTTAGTTTTATGCTGGACTTGTTATACATGTACTGTTTGAAATAGCGGACCCAGGTAAATTTATATCCACAAAGCAACACTGTGGGATTGAAATCCAACAACTGAAATTTTAGCTACAAAAATAGTTATTTTATAGAACACAAACAGAAACAATGGTTATCTCTCCACTTTCCTCCAAAACTCATATGAGAAAAGATGGTTTACTTAAAACATTAGTTTAGCTCCAGACATTTTTAGCATGCAGAGTGGGTAAAAAACAAAACTCATTTGATAAGTTGTGTAATAAGCTTTGAGAACATCACTGTCACTCATGTAATAGACAAACTAAAAAATGTAAAATAATGAGACAATACACTTTTTCTGTCATATTTTGACAAGTTAAAAAAATAGTCAAAAAAAATAATCAAAGACACTCTGGAAAAGCAAAGAAATCATTCGATTCATCCATAGAAACTCAAGTCCAAATTCTGCATCTGGGTGCAGGTGCCCCTGGATCAAAACCAGTTTTGAGCAGGAATTACACCCTACATACCCCAGGAAAGAATTTGGTTCCCAGTATATGGCATCACTAGGTTTAGCATCAAGCCCTGGTGGAATCCATGTGACATGTGTAGAATATACAGACAAAGGCTGTTCAGCACTTCCCCCCACGCTGGGTCGCTGCAGGACTGACCCCGCACTCCCCAACAGCATCACGGGCATAAACATTTGTCTGCACTCCAACCTCTGACCTCCCCACACCCAGCTGGAGGGTGGCCCTTCTGACAACACAAGGGTCACCCACCCAGCTCTTGGAGACTCTGTATGTCAGCTGTATTTAAATGTCTAAATCCTACTTCATCCATAAAATTATAATTTTAAGGAAACCAATTTAGCATTTAAGGTCCTTCCTTTAAGAAAGAAAAATTAAATGTATGGAATCACTTTTTTGCTTTTAATTGATTTTGAATAAACATGTATGCTCTGTTAGGATGTAAAAAAAGTCAAGAGCCCTCTGGTTCCTAACAGCTTGGGAAACACCCCAACCAACCAGTTAATTTCTAGCTAAGGTTGAGTTTTTCATTATTTTGACAAGAAAACACAAACCCTTACTGGAAACATTACAAAACCTCAAAGGCTGTTTGCAAACAGTAGTTTCCAGCCCTTAAACTAGTTCAGTTTGTATTATCCATGCAGACAAAGACTTAATTTTGACATTCATTTCTTGTCTTTTTCAATAAAAACCGACACTTGTCATATCACTGTATTTCCTCAAAGCACACTTACAGGCTGCTTATCCAGATTGTAAAACACCAAGCTTCCCTTTCTAAGGTTTTATTTTTGAGGAAAAATGATATGAGCACAGATGAAATGAACTGTTTAAAACATACTCCATTTCTGCAATGCCATTCAGCTACTCAGTGTTCATATATTTGACACGTTTCTGGTAAAATATCTGATTGACAGCCATAGATCCCTCTCATTTTCAGGTGAGCAGTTAAGATTACAGATTGTATCTATGTTGACCACCACTTATTTTAGTCATATTTCTTAAATTGTATACTGCAGTAGTGTTAACACTATACAAAGCCTCTCAAAGGAAAGTAACATTCATGTTTACAAAACTGAGCAGTTTCCTTAATATATATGTATACACACACATTCTTAATCTTTAAATACATATAAATATTTATAAATGCCAAAGTGCAAAAAAATGGTCAATTGCATCACTTTACACACATGATTTTTAGTATTAGGAACACAAGTGATTGTATTGCACACCAAACTCTCTAAATTTATAAACCCCTGCCAAGTTACACTGCATTTTGCTTTCCATCAGTGAGGATTCTCATGGCACTGACAACCATTTCACAAGTGTGGCACTGGATTTCCTCTGCAGCCAGGAGCACAGAGACATGTACAGAAGCTGCATGCAGGGCATTTAGAGCCTACACATGCACCCTGGAGTAGCCTGGGAAGTGCAGCATGCACCTACTCTGCACGGGTTTGTGTGAGTATCACCTGCAGATTTGCCCTCTGGAGATCGATGTGCATTTGCAACTGGGTTTTGAATTAACCTGGAATCAAAATCCACAGTATTCACAGACATTTCATGCATGTTTCAAAGGCATTCTGTGAAATTCTAAAGCTTCATTGTACGCCACAGCAAGAAGACATTAAAAAAATAAGGTATGAGACAGCTTTTCCTGCAAGAAGATTTACAAATAAACTCAGTTAATCTCAGGGCTGTTTGGGTTTTTTTTTGTTCTAAGAGTACATACTCAAGCTAACAGTATATACTAGGAGAAGGTCAGATACCAGTTCAAATCATGGAGATAGGACAGTTGTGTTAAAAGCATTAAAAGACAATTTGAATCACAGAATAATTTAGGTTGGAAGAGACCTGGAGGTCATCTGGTCCAACCCCCTGTTATTAGAGCAGTCCAAGTCCAAAAGAAAAAATGCAAATACCCAAACAAATATCCAAACACAAGAAGAAAAAGAAGTAAATCTTTGTTAAGTCTTCTAAAGCTCTAAGTGTCAAAATGAACACAGCCCAGTACAACTTCACTTGAACAATCTGTAAGTCTTGAAAAATGAAATCCAGTAGATGACTTCCATAATGGATCACTCATGTTCATTGTGAACAGGTGTCTTCAGTAATTTTAACTCACACAAATAACAAGGACCAAAAAAAAAAAAAAGATGCAAAAGAACACAACTTGTACTGTTCTGCTATATGGTAAATAGGTATTTTTAAATGTTTTTCCAGTGACAAAAATGCACTAAAAATATTTCACATATACTGTCAGCATCCAGAGATAAAATTAAGTTATCCGTAGGTTTAAAACCAAACAATAAGAAAGAATCCAAGCCCCAATATCCTACCATTCAATTAAATAGAATTTTAAAAATCAGAGACTCCAGATGGCAATTCTGAAGTTAATATTAACTACTTTCTTAAGTTTTATTTCTTTTAACCTTCTGGGACAGTAAAACCTTAATCTTTTTGCTACAGCAAATTAAGCTATTAAAAAGGGGTACAATTTTAATATAAAAGCAACATTTGCATAAGGAGAAAGTGCTGCTTTCCTAATCATAAGGTCAGGAACAATGCATAACTTTCTTTTACAAGAGAAATATGTCAGTAATGCAGTGGCTGTCTGGGCCAGTATATTTTACAAGTTCTATTTATATATTCAAGTCAAGAGTATCTGGATTGATAGCTAAATATAGTGCCTTTAAGAAAGTGGTGTTTTACCTCATCCTGTACACCTCTTATTACTCTTCTATAGTTTAGTCACACACATGCACACACAAGACCCTTTAGCAAAATGTCACACCTGGGCACTCCAAAGTGAACGTGCACAAACTCACAAGAGTGTGTCATAAAGCAATTTAAGCCCTACTCTACTGCAAACACATTTACTAATTCAACAGACTGTGCAATGTAACAGGCAACGTTTCAATTATCTGATTCTGAAAACTGTATTGATAAGTCTGTTTGCTGTTTCAATTCAACCTCCTCCTCTTCTCTGACACTGTATCTAGAAAACATGTATTAAATATGATTTCCTTCCCCAGTACAAATAGAGAGGTTTCCCTAAGGTGAGAACAGAGCTGAGCTCTCTTAACTAAATACTTAATTTACAAGTGACTCAAAACTATGGTATTTTTATTTCTTTTAACTACTTGATAGATAGAGTGGACCCATTAAAAAAATGGAAAATATTTATGCAGCTTTTTAGGCTGCAAGTCTCTCCAATTCATCTCTCCTTTTATCAGAGTTTGCAGTGAATGAAGAGCATCACAGATATCATTTCCTTCTCTGTTTATGCTTGTTAAAGGACCAGTATCACAAGCTAGAAAACACAGAACATTTCAGCACACTCTCCTCTTCCAAACAGGCACTGCTGCACAGAAAACTCGCTCATCCTTCCTCCAGATTTATTTAAGCCACTGTATCTTCCATGCACAGTAAAAAAACTGAAGAACTTACGAGACACATAAGTGAAACACAAAGTAATGGCTGTATTCTTCAAACTTCACATTTATCTCTTCAACAAGAAGATAGAGCAGTTGGAAAGGGAAGATAGAAAGGGCTCAATAAAAAAAAAAAAAGTGCTACATGGAAGAATGAGTGCCCTTTAAAGGTAGAATTGAGAGCGTTCAACACGTGAGCTCACACTTACATACAACACTCCAGTTAAATAAAGCAAACTGCCACAGTCACACATTAAAACAACCCTTCCTAGAGATTATACATTCAAGAAACCTATTAATGAGCAATACTGTACTAAAATGTAAACAACCACTGTGTCACAGAAGCCTGCCAGTGGGGACTGAAGATTGATGAAGCCACTGAAGAGGAGTTATTGGCTAAAGACCTATTGTAACTGCTCACCTGAAATAGGCTGAAACAAAGAAAAGCCTATAATAGTGTCTAAATTCAAATTTTTTTTTTGTTCTTTAGACATTGATTTGCTTTCATTCTACAACATTAAGCAGGCAATTTCATAACAACTGAGTAAAAAAAACAGGCATTACTTTAGCAGAACATGCAGAACATGGAGTTTTTCTACTTGGTTCCATTAACTTACAAGCAATTCAGGCCCAATGGAAACAAGAGCTTTTTTTTTTTCCCAAAGTCAGGTCTGCAATCACGGCTGATCATCGACATCCTTCGAGGGGTCCTGTCAAGGCATCGAGGCTGCTGTCTGTGTCTGAGGCCAAGGTTTGCTCTGTTGACATGGATGAAATGTCATTGATAGATGATGACTGGGAAGGACTGGTGTTGCTATTCACTGCTGCATCTGTGCTAAGAAAACCAAACATAATAAAATCTGAGGCAAGACAATACTGCAGACACAAATAAGCACAGTTCTGGGCTCCGAGCAGCTCTTTCCCCACAGAAATCCTTAGGAAATCAAGAAATTATTAAAGAGTGGAAAAGCAAGCACTAAGGGCCCTAGCACTCAAAAGCTGAGGTGACCTTTAAGAGATTTTTATTTTTCTCCCTTTCTGTGGAAGAAGGAGAACAAAAACTAACAATGTATAGTGTGAATAGTGACCTGAGTGCCAAGAAATCTAACAGATATAAGTTATTAAAGACAGCACAATATTCTAATCACTGAGCTTTGAGAACAGCAGCAAACATCAGGGATTCAATCATTGGCATAAATACTTTGCACTATTAACTGCTCTAAAGGAGCCCTAATGCTGTTTAACCCTGCATGGAAGGGGTTCCTGCAGAACCAACATAAAAGTTACCTGTGCACCAGGTGATATAAGATGGTAGCCATTATTTCATGTGAGGACTGAGCCCTTGGGGAGAAGGTAGCTCAGGCAGCAGGACACACAACACTACTCAAGTTTTCCTACAAGTTCACAACAATTAAAAACTGGAGCACGTAGGTCTCCAAAGGCAAATCAGTCTCAAGAGTCCTAAACAACAAAATTTTGCCTACCTGGATTATTAAGCAGGATTTCTTAATTTACCAGTGCCACGGGCCAGCACTGTGTGTGACAGTTATAGGAGAACAACTGAAACAATGACTAACCTGAGGGCTGATCTTTTACCACACCATTCTTGCTCCTTTCTTCCCAATCCATAACTTCTTTGTATATTAATTCTTATGAGAAGGGCCAGAGGGAAAGAAAAGAGAGACAGAAAAAACCACTGTAAGAACACATAGGATTTGTATATGTCACATATGTATCAAGGTAAAAGGAAATGGTTAAGGGTCTGCCTGGAAGTATAACTGTAGAGATATTTATTTTCTCTCTTTTTTTTCAAAGGCCTATAGCAATTTTAAAAGAATTCTACAGGTTTGGATTTAAAAATCTGATTTTAATTAAAACCCCTATGGATATTTTACTTTGATAACAAAGCCATACACAAACATCTCTATTCTTGAAGAACAATCTCTGTGGATGTATTGAGCAAAGCCTGGAGATTTTGAAGTAGGGTAAACAGTTAAAATACTGCACTAAACCCCTCGTTTACTAATCAAGGATAACTCAGGGTACAGGCACCTAAACAACAACAACAACAAAATCAGAGCTGTAACTTAAATCACAGAAGCTTGTGTATGCACCCATAGTCTTAATGTAACTAAGAGTAACAATATCTAAATAGATTAAGATCTTTTTAATTCTGGGTAGCAATTCAATTAGATTTAGCTAATCCATTTAATTTTCTACCTTGCAGTAATCAAAGATAATTTGAAGTGGGCCTACCTGTGCTGGCCCTAAGGATAATATATGTCTATATAAGCCAGAATCAATATCTGAAATCTATAAAGCTGTTTTACAAAAGCAAGTAGCTTTCAAAGTAGTCAGCAAGGATGTCTATAACCCTTGGTCTTGTGATAGCACATGTTTAAAATTTGAACTGCCTCACCATTTAATGTTTTTGACTAAAACTATAAGGTGGAATTGATTTCAATACCACAGTGCTGTCTTTTCTTTTGTTTAAGTCAACAGTTTAACCTAGTTGGTCAATAAACGAGCAATCAGAGGAAAAACAAACCCTCACCAAAGAACTCTTCTGCTATTTAAGACTTGTAGAACAAATGAACTAGTAAATATTGACAAGAGATGTGGCTTAAATAATGCACACTGAGAAGAGGCATGTTTTTTTTTTCAGAGAATTCTCTATCAAGGAAAAAGCTATATAGATTACAAACACTTAAGAATAACAGAAAGAGAAGAAAAAAAGAAAATGCAGCTTTTTGTTAACCAGACTTAAAATGTTACATTTATATATGAACATATACACACCTATCTATGTATTTACACCACACAGAACGTGTTTCCATTATTGATTTATCTTCCTGTTGCCACAGGCAGTACTGCTTATTTGTAATAGTGGGTTCCCCTCAGTTACACAATCCAGCACATGTGTGCTGTGGGCCACACGTTAATAACACAAGATATTACAATAAATGTAATTCGACGTGCTCAGTTCTTACCTTTCCATTCTTCAATTGCATGTTCTCTTTCTTCCAATTGTGCATCATAGATTTGAGGTGGAGGCTACAAAGAAAAGAAAAGTCTATGTTCTGTCTACTGCATCAGGTCAACACACCCAGTCATAACTAAAAAAATGTAAAAATGACAACTTTTTTAGCCTTTTGTTACCTTCACTGTTGGCAGTTTATTCTCTATACCTCAATGACATTCATTTTACAACTCCAGAATTTGCTTTTAAGTCCTGCCTCCCACTGAAAGGCTGTTAAAAAGTATCAACTAAAATTAAACTCTTTTTAAGGCTTTGTAGGGCCTTAGAGCAAGTCTCTGTTTCAGACAGCCCTGGATTGCCACCAAAAAGGCACCTCTTTCTGTGAAGTAAATGGAAATACCAACAACCATTTTCAGTGTTGATCTGAAGGCTTTATGTGTGACTTCTGCTTTCCAGTGAAGGAGTTCAAAGCATGCTCTTGACTAAAATTAAAGGTATTTTTTTCAAGTTATTAAACTGGTATATTAAAAATTTATTGTAATTGCAAACTTACAGCTTCTGCTTCAGCTGGATCATACCAGACAGTAATATAAGGATGACGTAAGGCTTCATCTACAGAAATTCTCTTGTCTGGATCTACTACAAGCATTTTTGACAATAAATCTCTAGCTTGGCTGGCTAGAAAATAAAGGTGAAAAGAACACACATGTAAAAGAGCTGTAGAGTTTAATATCTGACACAGGAAACAAATACTGGGAACAGAGGACATGCACAGTAACAGATTTCCTTCTGGTCTAGAGAATATAATAAGGTGGGTTGGTTTTTTTTTCATTTTCTCAGTAATTATCTGAAGTTGAATTAAAGCCAAAATGAGCTGTATGCACACAGCAGTTAGAGAAAGATAATCAGCAATAACCTCCATAACAAGTGTTGCTTTAGGAGAACATGAAGTGACAGACATTATTCAATGGATTAAAATTAAGGGAATTACACAGAATCCTGGGGATGGGGAAATAGTCTGTATTTAGTAACTGCTACTAAGACTCCAGAACTTGTCATAAATGAAAGAAACACAAGGTATAAATCTTTTAATGTTGACACCTACTGCAATAAACATTTTATATTAGGTTTTTTAATTAGGTGTAAATAACATCATAAAAAAAAAAGAGAAAAAACTCGCCTTACTTTTTAACTTGTCACGATCAGATTCTGATGGAAATATCCAGTCTGGGAAGAGCTCTTCAAATTTAATACCAGGATATTTTGGCCTGTTTTCTACATAATTCCTCACTGTAGGCTGCAGTTTCTTCATGAATTCTGCTGATGGTGTTCCTAATTGTTCAATAACTTTATTCCATTGATCAATATCTGCACCAGATCTTTAGGAAAATCAGCTGAAGGATTTGAAGTCTGCACTATACAAAAATAGCACTTACAAAATCTGAAAAGTTAGTGAAAACTTGAACAAAGGACATAAATAAGAACTTCATTCTAGCACTGGCAGTATCCTGAGCTGCCATGCAAAAAGCTACACTGACAAAAAAAAAAGATTCAGATTTTAATCTGAAGGACAGGCTGGAAGTGCTGCACAATACATTATGCTTAGGTATCTCCTCCTAATTATTATCTATTGGCTAGTATTGAAAGCAATACTTTTTTGGAGTCCAAAAGAAGCTTTATTTGGCAATTGTATCCAGAGCAAAACAACTCTAAGGACAAAAAAGTAAGGCTGCTGTGTAATCTTCTGAAGTGCCACATGAAGGTGGGGGGAAAAATACACAAAAACCCCTAAAGCACAAATAGATCCCATCCAAAGAAAGGAATTTTCTACCTGTCTCCTAAGGAAATTAAGCTTTGGGTTGTAGCATTTGGTGGCAGGGCTGGTTGGATGGTTGGGTCAGGTTTTTTGTGGTTGGTTGAGGTTTTTTTGTTTGTTGTTTTTGGGGGGTTTTTTCAACATCAGAAAAGGTTCAGAGGGGTTCTGAACAGCAAATCCAGATTCCTGTAGGTTTTTAGCAGGTTGGGGTTTTTTTAAAGTGTATCAACCATGGTAATACTCACAGATTACTCTGTTCTTAAATCCAAAATTTAAATATCTCAGAGGTATAGTATTTACAAACCACAAGTTGAAATTGTGCCTCATGTTTCTTCAGGACTGTCCCTTCTCCCTCTTTCAAGTGAAGGAATTTCCCCCAGACAACATACCAGAGCCTGCTCTGAACTTGGGGTAACAAAGCTCATTTATCACACCAAGAAGACACTGCATTAATATTCCTGATATTTAAGTCTACTCTGATTTATACTTCAGAGTTTTTCCTGATAAAAAGAATATGCAATTCCAGCTGAGCCTATTCACTGACCTTGCAAACATTCATAGCTAAATTCATAATCTAGCACTTCAACCTATCTATTCTCATAGACAGATTATGCAACAAAACAACAAGTATGCTGTACTTTGAATTAAGATGTATTTAAAAACATTGAGGTGCTTTTATTGTAGTTAGTGTGCCAAAAATACAACTAGGAATATATGTATTGTCACTGTTTAATGCTAAGACTTTAGATTTAGACTTCTGATACAAAGATTGAAAATTTTATTTACTTATTGAATGCATTCCAATGGAAAAGCTGTTATTAAAATAAAAATTAAGAAGTGAATATTGTTAACTATCATGCTAAAACAAAGCACAGACAAAGAATATTGACATGTATAAGGAAATTTTGTTCCTGGTCAAGAAATTGATTTTTGTGAGATCTCCACCAATCTAGATTCAAGAAGATGTTTTTCTTTTGAGTAACAGCAGCCTGGTTAATCAGGTAATCATATTAGAGTCCAGTCTATTGAGGTCTCAGAGCACCGGGGGGAGGGCAGAAAACTTAATGACCTATTCAATTTAGAGGTAAAAACTGGGAAAAAACAGTGTTTCAGTTGGACTGTTTCAAAGTGCTTTACAGATGGTGAAATTCGAAAAAAAATTCTCACTATAGGATGGACTTGAAATAAAACAAACCTCTTATCAGAAACCCATGAGGGATTTCAGGCTAAAGCAGCCAGAGCAAGCCCTGAATCACAAAATCACCCTTCCCATTCCAGTGACTTCAGGGTCAAAAGTAACCAGCAGTTTAAGCCATGCCAAGTACATTTGTCTATTTTTGGGGGACTCTGGAAGAAAAGAAGTTGAAAACAGAGTCCTTCTTACAATCACAGTAAAGCATGACTTCTCCCAAGACAGCCTGAACACCCCTCATGCTTTTTTCATCAGTCAGGCAATTAATTTCCTTCACCATGTGGGCAGGAAGAGCATTAAAAACACTCTGGTGCTGCCACATTTTTCCATTATTTCACCTTAGGTATCTTGCCTGGTTTTCCTGCATTTCTCCTTTCCAGTCTCTCAGGCCTCCAGAGCTCCAGTCAGGAGCAGGTTCTGTGCCTCCATCACCCTGGCAACGCAGAGCATTTCATTCCACCCAGAGCACTGCTGCAAGTATCCCAGAAATCCCCAGCTGCCATCTGGGAAAAGACAAATTACTGAGTCTGAGGGTAAGTTTTCCTGAAGATAGTCAAGGGCATAGCACTGGAAAATATGCTGAATTTGGCTCTATCCTCTATATCTGCAAATACTAACACATTTTAAAATTTAACTTGAAAACAAACAAAACCTCAAGAAGCTTCAACAACACAAATTGTCAGTATTTCACATTAAAGAAAACTGAAACTCTTACAAGAAGCAAAAATCCCTGTAAACACAGCTATGTACTTCCATACCAGGGGAAAAGATCCCTTGAAACACAGATTGGTGGAGCTTCAGTGACCCTGAGGGAATCACAAATGGTAACTTATTCAAAAATTATGCACAAAATTTCCTTCATTTATTCATGAATAAATTGAAATAGCCCATGCTAACAACATGCAGGTGAAAGACACATAACATACATGAAGAATTGTGTTAGGTTGGTCTGAAGGCTTCAAAAGGTAAAATAATAAGTATAGAAAGGAAGAAAGGTAGGAAAAAAAAGGACTTATTTAACATTAATCATTGGTACTACTCAATAATGCATGATCAACTGCTGAAGATTAGTGTCATGAAATTTAGCATTACAATTGGAAGTCCTCCTCTATAAGATATGTAGGTATCTGTGAACAGGTTCTTGATATTTTTAGTGGTGGACTCAACTGCTTCTTGCTGATGAACAAAAATATTATTCTTCCTTCAAAAACTTGGAGCACAAGGAGCTACATGAGACCCACAGCCACAACTGACAATTGTGGTTTGATTTTGTTGGCTGGATTCTATTTATTAACTGATCCATTTTGACTGTTTGGTCCTACAACATTAGTATTTTATAAGAGATTACCTATAAAGGCCAAAATTGATTTTCCTTCAGTTTTTATAACTGGAACTTGATAACGAGTCAAATGTTTTAAATTTTGTTTCTAGGGAAATATTTTAAAACATAATCAAAATCTTCAAAGAACATCTTTATTAAGGATCACTTCTGTTCACTTAATACAGTGTGAACACTTGTTTGTGATCCAGTGATGTATAATTGAGTTTTCCAATCTCTGAGACCTAAATATATATATATATATATATATATGAAAGTTTGTTTTTAATACAGTAAAATTTCCTATTATACAAGAAAGCAGAATTTTATCAAGACAGGTTGCCCAGAGAAGCTGTGGCTGCCCCACCCCTGGAAGTGTTCAAGGCCAGGTTGGATGGGGCTTGGAGCAACCTGGGCTAGTGGAAGGTGTCCCTGTCCATGGCAGGGGATTGGAACTAATGAGCTTTAAGGTCCCTTCCACCCCAAACCATTCTGTGATTCTATGATTTTATGAAATCTTGGTCAAAAATATTGGAGGAAGAAATGGAAGAATAACAATCTCATAGAAAAAATAAGCCTAAAATCAAATTTTCGTAGAATGAAACAAAAAACCTCCAGAAAGAAAGTTTTTCTTTTTGTATTAAATAATAGGAATAAAAAAAGATCTCATGCAGTGTGCTTGCCATTGGGACACCTTTGCCCAGCAAACACTAATAAGCAGGAAAAAAATCTGATTGAAACTCAAAAAAATTGTGCAATAAACAAAATTAGTCTACTATTTGAACAAACAGTAAGTAAAATCCATGCACAGTAAAAAGTAACTTTGTAGGTTTTTGCTTATAACACTTATCTACAAAGAACAAGAGCAAAAAAAAAAGCAGTAAGTATATTTTCTGGTTTTTATACCTAACTGTTCCCTTTTTTAAACTACAAAAGCTGAAGTTTTTAATATATATTCCATGGATTCAACTACTGCAAGTTACATTAAATATAGTCTACTAAGAAAATAAAATGAAAAGCTCAACAATTTGGTTAATGACACTAATTTCAAATAGTACAGCGGATCTATTACAACATGTTATTGAAAATACTGTTTATGCTTTTATACTTATACAGATCAAAATAATTGTGTCTCTGTTGGAAGTGGAATGGGATTCAGGGATGACTAGGGAAGGATACGATCAGTGCCTTGGAATATCACACAACCTTTCACCAATTCTCCCATGATGCACCCAACTGACCAGATATCAACTGAAAATAAAAGTGAAATGATCAAATTATGAAGTATCATGAACAAAAGTGAGGAAAACAAACAAAACCATCTAAGCATCTACAATAAAACACAACAATGTGGAAAACCAAACTGCTCACATGAATTTTCAATCATATCAACACCAACTGACTGTTCCTAAATTTTGTCATGAGCTTTTTGTAAAATGTAATCAGTGTTTCCACTTGTGAAACGACTGTGAAGAAGGATACAATCTCTTCCTGGGAACAGGACTTTATGGAGCACCATTTCTGCCATAATGCACCCAACAGACCAGATATCCACTAGCACATGTTAGGTGCAACAAGGACAAAAGATTAAAGAGATTTTTTTAAAACACCACAATTACTTATTTGTAAGCTCACCCTTTATTCCTACAGTCCTGCAGACTATTTCTGTCCCAACCAGAATAGCCTCTACTAAAGTTCTGATCCACATCAGCACTTCCTGTATGACAAGCTGCCTTGTGCATTAATTAAAGTGTTTTTTTCCATTACCAAGGGCCCAATCAAAGTCCCTTGTTTTACACAGTCAAAATTACATGTATACAAACCCCATGGTATCCCCAAGCCCTTGTGAGAAAGCAAAAAGATTTACTAACATGCAAGTCCAGTGCCAGTAAAAATCAGCAGGTAAAACCCCCAATAAAGCAAAAGTTCCCCTGACAACAATTTTGTTGGCTCAATGTTCAATATCTTACAGCTGTGTTGGGTTTAATAATATAACACACACCCACTTTGAGTGCTATGCAAACTTGAGAGTAACATGTTTTATGAAGGGATCTGCAGGAGATTTTAATAATCAAAGAGGGAAAGGGGGACACTGTCAAAGGTAAATGCATCAGAAGAAAATCATATTGATTTAAGGGTTTATTATTTATGTAATGATGTTTTTTGATTTTGGGGGGAGGTTTAAGATCAGCCAGAATCAAGTGTCTCAAGAGGTCTTCGGAAAATAAAAAAATGGCAAAAAGATAATAAGTGAACACATGAAAAGATATAACAATAGCAGGGGAGAGGGAGCAGCATATGTTAAGTGCAGAAAGGCACACAGAACAGCAAACTATTATATTCCCCACAATTATTACAGTGTAATTTTTTTGTTACTTCCAATACCACGATTAGACACGACAGGGGAAACCAGCCCTCCCTCCTCCTTTCAAAGTTATGTTCCAAGAGAGACATGCTTTAGACAGAAGATTTAAAGCATTCCTCCAGCAACTTACCATTCTCCTTATATCCCATTCCAAGGATAACCTCTGGTGCTCTGTAATACCGTGTTACTACATATGGAGTCATCATAAAGTTAGTACATGCTGTTCTTGCCAGTCCAAAATCAAGGATTTTTAGGGTACAATCTGATTTTACTACTATGTTGCTGGGTTTCAAATCCTAACAAGAAATTACTCCAGTTAAGGAAGGATTAACATTCAGAGTAATACACACACACACACCCCTCCACAGTCAATATAAGCCAAAAATTCACTTTACTAACGACTGCATTTTCCTGCTCTGGTGTATTTGCTTCTTTACACAACCCCTTCCCTTCCTCCCTGTTTCATAACAACTGTGTTCACAAAGAGTATTTTTAATGATCTACTACTACCTACTCTGTGGATGATACCAGCTGAGTGGAGATGCTTGATACCACAAAGCATTTGGTAAAGTAGATAGGACATTCTTTCATGATCCAATTCCATATGAATAACCTGGCACAAATTTGCATCCATCAGCTCCATAACCAAATATCTAAAGCACAAGAAAAGAAAGCATTAAGGAAACTCAAGTCTTCTCATATGAGGTTTAAGCTTAGCATAAGAGATGTTTAATAAAGTTCACTACTTTGCTAACATAGGTGTCAAAAAGGTTAATGATAAAAAAGTCCATGCAGTTACAAAATTAAATTATCTATTCAAATAGTCTGTTGAAAAATGAAGTGTTGAATAGTCCATCACAAGACAGCAAAATTCCACTAGTTTTATAAACAGTAACACAAAAAATAATTATGACTTTATGCAGCATGAAAAGCTACGACTGACTAAAGTTGATGCAGAGATTGCAGATATTGCAATGTAAATGCTCCCTTTCACTGTATTTTAATCTAAAACATTAATAAGAAAATTAGGATAAGCACAGTAAAAACTAAGAATCATCGAATAATTTTCAAGTTAAAGTATCATCTGCTTACCCACCTGAGACACACACACTCCCTCATTTACTCAGGAAGCCCATTCACAAACCATAACAGCATATTCCCTGGAACCTATAGGAATATCCCACCAATCAAATGGCCAGGAATCCTTCCTAGACCAATTGACACAGCTTGAATAAAAAAGAAATATATTCAGTTCTTAATTGAGTCCAATAATACTGTTGTGCTGATGTGATTGGTACAGCAAAAAAATGCTCTCAGGTTATCCAGACCAAGTAATTATCCTGAGGTGATCCCCGTAGCTGAAGGACCATACAAACCAACCAGATACAAGCAGCAAAGTATGGCAGACAGCTGAAGAAAAGGTAAATATCCTTTTTTTTATTTCCCACTTCAGGGTAGCTTTTAGCTACCCTTGATTTTCAAGGCATGAAGTCTGTAGGATACTGGAAATACACCTCCAGTGCTTAGGCTAGTATTTATCAGAGAAAATTAAAACATAAATCTAGTACTTACACATCCTGAAATTCTTCTAGTGACTTCTGTGGTGTAAATACATTCAATAAACTAATTATCTATAAAATAAAAACAAACATTAGAAGAAATCTCTGCTTTAATTCACATAAAACTCCACTATTACAGAAGTTACTATTCAAAAATCAAGTGCACACTGTTACTGTATACAACTTGAACGTTACTTGGCTGCAGTTAATTCACATATGCTGAAAAACTGCCAATTCAGAAACAGTTCCAAACTGCAGCATGTGTGCCAAAGGAACCAAGACAGAAAAAAAATCATCCTTTTTTTTTTTTTAAAGTTATAAGACATTTTCTATTTCCCTCCCCAGTGCCATTTTTTTCCCCCATAAATAATAATCTCTTATTTTAAATCACATGTTGGGCAAGGAATTTTAGCCAAGGCTGTCCAACACCACGTGCACAGAGGTGCCCCACGCCATCCCATTAAACTTAGATTATGATGTACTATTTCCAGAACTGCTAAAATTACTGTACTGCCATCCTTAATAACCACCTTGCTTTCATTCTGCTACATCTGGGCTTCACCAAAATCTTACTTAAAAATCAACCCTGAAAGGCTAATTATTCCAGAAAGTTTGAGACCTTACTGCACTACTTCAGTGACCAACGACGTTTCTAGTTCATGTTAGTATCAGAACATAGCAGCCACATAAATTTACATTCTTGCACTTGAAAACTGAATTATTGACATCAAGGCTTATTTTAGAAGGTTCACAGACTTTAAAATTCACAAGTGTTGGCCATAGTATTTCCCTTTTGTTTATCAATAAATTGTTAGACAGTGCTGCACCTCTGCAAACCCCATCAGTTAAACGCTGTATTTAATAAAAGTCTTGCCTAAGCTCAGAAGATTTAACTACAATGCAGTTACAAGGGTCAAATCCCCAAACCATCCCACTGCTAAATAAGCTTTGCTGCAGTAAAACTTAAAAAGGGATATGGAACAGAGCAAGGCCAGCTCTGTAAAGCTGACACTGATGGCAATCTATACCAACACCAGAGCAAAACCCTCCTCCCCCTGGCACTGCACACCCCAAACAGCTCACCCAAAAACTTAACCATACATCGTAGAGAACAGCAAATTTTTGCAGTCCTTCACTATTTTTCCATTACTTTGGTTACTAACAACAAGTGAGGGAGCCAACCCAGAGCTTTTCTGACAAGTGACAGTAACTGAGGGAGAGAAATACAAAGGCCAACTTACATTTTTGTGATTGACGCATTTTAAAAGAACGAGCTCTCTGTAGGCCCTTTTTGCGTGGGTTTGGTTCTGAAAAGGACGACTCAGCTTCTTCACAGCAACATTGATTCCAAGGACTGTATCAAAGGCAGCACTAGAAGTGTTCAAAGACAAACAAGTTGAAGTCTGTTTGAGGGAAAGGAGGGGGCAAAAGGGAGGCAGGAGTGAGGAAAGAAATCAAGAGTCGAGACAAAGCATACCCACTAACCTGCTTGTACTAACTTCATCTAATTCTAATTCAGAAAACAAACATCCTTTAAAAACTACACAGCCTTTAATAAATACAAATAGGTCAAACAGAAGGTGCTGACATTCATCAGAAGTCTTCCTGCTCTCCTTTCTGTCTTTAGACTGAATCTGCTGACTCAAGACTCACATTCAAAATTGCAAGATCTAAAAATATTTTAGGTTTATTTGAAATCAAGAAGCATTTCAATTGCCTAGTCTGTATATTTGGAATATTTTTGGACACTTTTGCTGACTGACAACCATTTAGTATTTGCAGTAGATATTTCTCTTTGCTAAAGGAGAGTCACAACCATGTCTCTACGATCCCTTCTGCAGACATCAATATTCTCCTTTCTGTGGATAGTTTACAATGATAGAAAATTTTAGTGCCTAGCAGAAAATTACCTTCATCATCTGCTTTTGGGGTGGGGGGGGGGGGAAATCCATTGAAGAAATATGGAAAACTCAGACTGAAGGGAGCAATACAAGGGTTTAAAATTGAACATTACCATAAATTTTATCCTATTTTTCAGTTTTGATTGTCCCTTCCCTCTGCAGTTTGAGGTCAAAGTGTAAACTTGCTCTAATAGTTATAAGAATTTAAAGCTAAATAATCTGTATAAGGAGAACAAGACAAAAGTGGGAATATTTTTCATTTTTTACACATAGACTATTTGGCAAAATATACATGAATTCATAGCACATGCTACTCAGGAGTTCCAGTCTTTAAATAGTTCCAGTTTTAAATAAGGATTCCCACATTGCTCTATTTCCATTTAATGTTACTTTCATAGGGTAGGAAAGAATTCCCATTCACATATTTTCCAAGCACATTTAAGCTCTTTATGAGCTCCTTTCCTACCTCATCATGGTACATACAACACCAGAATTAAAAAGGACCATCACACAATGGTACTCCTACAGAAATTACAGCTCCCCTGCGACAACAACAATACTCAAATTATATCAAGTTTACCAGCACAAAGTCCCTGCTTTCCCTCCCTCCTGGAAAAAGCCCCACCACAAAGCAGAGCTCACGCATGAGATATTGTGTTTTCTTGGAGCCATGCCCCAAATTACACGTCCCAAACGTGAACCAATGTGCCACTTGCACCAAAGACCTGCTAGTATTTATTTCAGCTTAGCTCTGTGAAATGCATAAGTCACTATTCAGTGCCAGAATCGCTCTGAGATTTAAAGCCTTTATGTCTGTGCAAAAGAAAACACACAGTGGGAGGAAGGCAACTGGCCAGACAGTTGGAGAAATTATTTTCCTCCCAAGTATGAAAGCATTGATGTTTCAGTATTCACTTCACCCAAAAGATGTTATATATAAATTAGGGGAGTTATATGTTAATGACTTTGATGTTTAATGACTTTCATATGTTACTGACTATACTGGCAAATTACTATCAGATCAGTAACCAACAGGGTCTGCACAAATTAGGAGGCAGTCACAGGTCAGCAGTGGACAGAGGAGCAATTTTAGGGGAAGTGTCCCTCTGTGATCTGACAAATCAGGTGTATGTCAAGCCTCAGTCTGAGCAAATGTGAAGAACTCCACTGAACCTCTGATTTTGGAGATAAAAAAAAAGAAAAAGAAAAACCACAACTTGTCTGATACCTGCATAATCCAAGAGGAAGAAATAAAACCAGACTGGTAGAGGTAAAAAAAAAAAAAAGGTAAAAAACTGTGTGAGCATTAATTCTTTCCTTTGGTAAATTAAATAAGACAGAAAATAATCTTTATTGCCACCAAGACCCCACTTCTAAATATTACCTCATTTTACATAAATACACCAAAAAAATCATGAGTGTAATTTGTGTTAAATTTCTTTCCCCATCCCTGCTCATTTGAATTCAAGACTTTTTCATCATGGCAACTGTTTAAAACAGCAGATTTGCCAAAGCCTACCCAATTATCACCTTGGCTGCTAACAAAACATCCACAAATTATTTCATTGCTTGATATCAGAGAAGAATCTCAGTGTCTACCCCACCACGCAACAGTAATTCCAATGTGATTCCAGTAAACTGTAACTAGGTCTTCAGGGCACTTGTGGTAGTTTTCCAAAAAGTAACAAACTTATCCCAACTGTTTCTCCAAGTGCAACTGTAAGTAAAGTTACCAACACAGTCAAAGCTGTGCTATTTATAAGATCGTGGGTTTGCCGCATTGCAGGACAAAAGAAATTTGCTGGGACAGAAAAATTGGATTCACTAAAAAATGTAGGAAATCAAGGACAAGAAAGGAAAAAAAAAAAAGGCATCAGGAAGTTGAAGACAAAAACTATTTCAAAAGAATGACTGTGCACCTAATTGGTCAGTTTGAAATAGATTACAAGACTTCAAATGGATGAATACTTCGGAACAAAGAAGTGCAGTGAGTTACATATACGTGTACTTTGTATATAAAATACAAAACATATATCCAATTTCTCTCCTAACCTGTTTTCAGGGTGAGCTAGAAATACCCTCTACATAACACTGAGTTACTTTTTCACCTTCCTAGAGCTCTCATTTACCGTTTTTCCTAAGCATGTGTTCTCAAAAATACGTATTTTCCTACATTTTAATACCAAAGATAAAACTTCACAGAAGCAATAAGAATGGAGTTTCCCATTAACATTTTGGGGGGAAAAAAGCAAATTCAGACCTCTCCTAGCTGAAGTGACACACGTGGTGTTAAAAATTTCTCATAGAAGAAATGAAATCCAGACACAAAACTCCACAAACACTTTTTCTGTTTTTTATGTTAAACACTGGATGACAAAAAAAAGCATCACATCCCACTAATGACTTGACAAATTTTCCAGCCAAACACAGCAGGATAGCCCTCATCTTACACTGAGTTTTCTACATTTTACATTCTAGTATTTTGTTTCTTTCCCTTGTGCACTATAAGAGACTTTAGGAAAAATTAAGATTCTGCACCCTCTTCAACCTGAAGTATTTCACAGGAAGATGAACGTTTTACACCATGTTTCACTCTGCTACTTCATAAATCAAGTAGTTTCAAAACAAGTCAATAAATCAAATCATTCCTTCTTCCTCCCAAAACATTGCCCTTAACACTACCTGAACTTCATTTTGAAGCAGAGACCTAGCTGAAGTAATTTGGTTTACAAATTCATTACTGCTAATGAAAAGAGAGAAGTTTACAACCACCCTAAATTCCTGCAGGCCCTCTAAAACAAGTATAACTCTGAGAACATTTATACCTGAAAAATGTCAGCACTACACTAAATCTTACTCAAACACTAATGACCAGGATCTAGGATGCATGTCCCCCCACCACTCAACCCACTGAAGAAGAATGAAATATGGTGTTCTCATTTGGCTTATTTTTCACCTATTAGCAGGGCAATAGGGGTATCTAAATAATCTAAAAATAAAGGCATGCTCTCACAAAAAATGCACTGTTTTCCCACTTATATAACTTATTATGTGTATGAAAAGGGCAGGATGACATGGGCAGGTGCTGTAGAAGGAGTTGCTCACAATACATGAGTCATCACAGTTATTCTGCAGATTTCATAGATGAAGACAAACTGCAGGCTGGATTTAAAGCACGAACAGCCCACCATGTGTTGTGATTAAGTTCAATATCAGAGAGTTCCTGAGTGCATCTGTTTGTTCCCCTGCGTTTGGAATTAAAAACCGCATCAACAAACATTTCTGCTGTTACCAAGTAAGTTTTGCCCGACAAAATCTGGGCTGGAACCAAGTTGTGCAGAATGGATTGCTGCAGTCTAAAGAACATTTGAAAGTGTTTACCTTTAGCTGGCCCAGAGGTGTGGTGCCACACAAGAGACTAAGGTTCAGGATCAGCCTAATGGCTCTCACGTCCTGGGCCACTGGAGGCTGGACACAAAGCTGGGGTGACAGGAAGGGCTGGCCAGCCCAAACCCCTCACACAGCATCCCATGGAGTGACAATGACACTGATCTGCCTCATCCTGCCAGTTAAGGGCAAGGCCACTGCACTGATGGCTCCTAGAAATGGACAGGAGTGATGGGGAATAAAAGAGGGGGAAGAAAGGAGGGGCTGTGACGAAGAAACGAGTAAAACCCAGAGTCTTTCACAGCTGCTTTGTCAAACCTTACACTGCAATGTCACAACTGCAAGGGGGTGGGAGAACTAGAAACAGAAACAAAGTGGTTAATGAGAAAGGAATAAATTTGTTGACCATTTTAATTTAAGCAGTTACATTAATTTTCCCTAAAAAAAAAAAACAAAAAAGAGGTTTGCAAGTGAACTATAGCTAGCAATTGGTTTAGAATTTATTTAATCCACAACCCTGTAGCAAGAGAATTTATCATCAGTATTTGCATTCTGGTGCCTCTATGAGGAATGCATTACAATTTTGTTTCAGAAATACAGTTTTTTTATATTTAAGGGAAGTATTTATTACTCACCAAACAATGCCCTGTGCCCCTGATCCTATGGGCTTCAATTGCTGGTAACGTTTTAGTACAGTGAATGTTGAATCTGCAACTTGAACACTGTAAAATTGACTATCACATTTACTGTCAGTCATGGTGTAGTGTCATGTAGTTTCCTCTCTTCAGGGCCTGGTGAAGTTTTCAAGATCTTAAAGAAAAAGAGAAGAAACAGATGTTCAATTTCTCACTAATTTTCAGGCAGACAAGATGGAAAATATATTATACATATTTTAATACATATGAATTTTTCAACAGCACACCATTAAACAAACATTCTTTCAGTTTCTTGTATTACCACTGCTAATGAAAAATACTTGCAGACAGACAGCAATTAGAGCCTTCACAGCTTTAAGGAAATCCATGTTCAAACTCCAGTTTATAAACCAAAAAGGTAAGTAAACAACTGTAAAAACAAACAAAAGCACCCAAATCCAACAACTCTCTACTCCTTGAAGGCTACTCCATAACTTAGAATTACTACTGTGTGCTAGGACTGTATTAATTTCTGTATTACAAAAAAGAAAATTAAAAATTATGTTTTTTTCAAACACTGAGAATGCAGATAAAAGCAACAGCAGAAATCCATGGAGTCTGTGGACAGAAGGAAACTGGGTTTTAATAAAAAACTTGATTAAAACTGCAAAACAGGTTTGAAACAAAACTGCCCCCAAATCCCTGTGGCTGCTGCAGTTTCTCCAACATCCCTTTCAACCTAGTTCAGTAGAAAATTCCAAGGGGGTCTTTGCCTCCTCACCTCTGCCAGGCAACCCTTCCCTGATCCAGACTTATCCCAATACATTCTCCCTCCCATCTTACACACACCATAACACCCCTGATATATATATAGTGATACAGAATTACAGTTCTGAGCCACAGTTTGGAGGAGACTTTCCTGTTCTGAGCCACAGTTTGAAGGAGACTTTCCTGCCACAATAGAGAACAAGTTATATCCATCTGTCAGGAATGAATTAGAGGTAAGTAATTACATCAGAGAGCACAGTAATGGACTGAACCTCTTTAGCTCTGAAGTGCTACAGTAACGAGAGCACAGACCGCCAGTTTTCCTGGGCTTCCATCCCTCTTCCAAACCTTACAAGAAAATTACCTCAGTAATTACTGAAGAGGTCTCTAACAAATTCTCCCATTTTTAATTTTGCATTCACTGTGACAGATAGTGTCATTAGAGCCTGGAGTGATTTGCACAGGCAAGAGTTCCTTGAAACAGGAAATGAGAGCAGCTGTGTCCTGTGTGGTCTGGTTCAGCTACAGAAAGAGCAGCTCAGCCCCCTCTGTTGACTGGTCCTACAGAACATTTGTAAGCCAATGCAAAACAGAAAAGCCTCAAGAGCAACCCAGACACCCACCCTAGAAGGGCACAAAGCCACACAAATTAATTTGGGTTGCTTCAAGAATTAGAATTTGGACCTGCCTCTTCCTCAGTGCACGTAGGAGGAAGCAAGATCTTTTCCATGTTTTAAGCCAGTAGATGAACTCCAAGGAATCTGCAATAAAACTAACTGAAGACCTACAAGTCCTAATAAAGATGGAGTTTAAAATCAAACTGCTAGTAGTTAAGTTAGTCTTAAGACATTCTCAAGAAATGTCTGGAGTCCTTTCCACCTTCTAGTTTCTCAAAATCTATGCAGCATTTTAAGAAGCAGATATTCAACTGGGTCATCTCCAGCAGCAATTTAGACAGTCAGTTTACTTGGCATTTCCCCTTAGTAGCTTAAGAAAAAAGCAGAGGAGAAAGGACCAGCAAAGGGAAAATGTGAGCTACCACCTTCCTGCCTCTCTCACAGCAGTAACAGAGGGAAGGAGGAAGAGAATTACATCCCCTACACAATAATTTTAGGGGCAGTCTGATGCAGTTCCAGCCAGCTCACACCAACATGAGACCAAAGAAATGCCTGAAGAGGTGCTCCAGCCTTTCCTAGTACATCCTAGGAAAAACCCCACTCTTTTTTCCAACCTTTTTTGCTACATCAAAGCTATGGACCTTGAAGTACCAAATTTTTTGACAAACAGTCCCTGGGCAGCCATGGTATTTTCAGTGAATCTTCATTACTGGAAGAAAGGTACAGCTGGAAGGTCAAGATCCTCTCTCTGAAAGGGCTTACAGACAAAACCAAAAAAGCATAGATTTTGCATAAGCTGGGTATCAAATTGCAGGTTATCAGCCTGTTTGTTACACAAGAACTATGCTGTACCTGAGATCTTCAGGGGTTCATGAAACACTTGTCTATAAGAGATACAAAAAAACCACAGTAAAATGAAATTATCCTGAACTAGAGAAATTCTCCCTTTTAGGATCCTTGTCTGCATGAAGCCAACTTTTAAAAATCACTTAGAGATCTGGATAAACTCTTTAGACAAGACCCAAAGAGGGAACGAGGCATCAGAACACACAAGTTTTATGTATTCTGACACCCTTAGCAATTCACCATGCTAAGTACCTCTCCATAAGACTAGTCCTAATTTCTACTTGGGCTGCAAGTTTCTCGGATGCATTAGGATACATATTATTTCAGACATACACTTTAGTGCAGAAAACCTCCCCCTATTCTCTTATCCACCTTTGCAAATGCACTTCAAATTCAGGTGTGCCTTTTTAAGAACTACCATCCAACAGCGTTGGGCTCTTTTTTTAATCTTTACAGGAACGTATATCAACAGGTAAGAGTCCAACTACAAATCAGAGCGATTTACCTCCTACTCCTCTACTCACAGCCCTTGAACAGCCCGTTACAAACCGAAAGTGTAACAAGGCAGTCGCTGAGTAATGCCAAGGGATTACAGCAGTTCAGAGGTTCTCTGTAGCTGTCAGCTCTTGGAAAAGTCGACCTTCCTCTTTAAGCAACCCAAACCACTACCGACCAAGCAAAGATTTTACCACTACCTCTCACGGCATCACTCCGCTGTTACACACGCACTGCAGGCAAACACTGCACGCACCTCAGCGCTCTGCCAAGGCAACTTGGTGGGAAGAGGGAAAAACTTTAAACGTGCCGTAACCTATTTCGCTGTTTATGTAAGAACCGAGAGAGAGTAGCTTTCCCACGTCTTCCTTAAAACTTCTACTGAGGAACTGCTTCGCCTCCAAAGCCGCGGCTCGCCCCGGCCGCACCGAGCGGGACCTGCAGTCCCTGGTCCCGCTCCCTCCACCCTCCCGGCTCCGGGAGCCGCCGGGCACCGGGCACGGAGCGAGAGGGGAGCAGGCGGAGGGCAGGCGGCTCCCAGAGCAGCGAGGGGGGCTCGGGGCAGGAGGGAGGGCCCGGCCCCGCCGTTGTCCCGCGTTCCTCCGGCGCGGCCAGGCCCGGGCAGCGGCCCGCGGGGCGCCCCGGCTGTGCCCGCGCCGAAGCGGGCGGGGCCCGCGGGTGAAGCTGCGGCCGCCCCAGGGCTCGTCCCGCCCCGGTTCCAGCCCCGCCGCCCCTCGCGGCCGCCCCCTCACCTGGGTCGGAGCGGCACCGGCCGCGGCCGCCGCCTCCCGCTGCCCCGGCCACAATGGCCGCACGGCGCTCCGCACGGCGCGCCCGCTCACTGACAGGCACGCGGACCAATCGCGATCCTCCGCCGGCGGAGCTCAGCCAATCGAGCCTCGGGGGCGGGACCTACCACCCGCTATATAAGGGAGGGCGGTGAAGGACCGCAGTGGAGAAGGGTGGGCAGCTCGGCCCCGCCCCCGCCGTGACGTCATCGAGTTGAATGACATCACAACATACGTCATTTTGGCAGTGTGGTTGTGACGTCACTTCACAGCAGCAGCACCACGACATGGCCGGTTGGTGGCTGGTGGCTCCTCACAGCTGCAGGGAGAGGTCCTTCATGAAGGAAACACCTCCCCTGTAACAAGAAGCCCTCAGAGCAGCACAGCGCAGTGATGTCACATGTGTTGGTTTTCAACCCCACTCAAAAACCATAACCTTTCCACCCTTCACCATGCCACACCCCCTTGACACGAGGACTGCTTGTTTTTTAAAACAGGTGCTGTCTAAAAATAAACTCAATTTTCCACCTCTCCCAGGACTAGTGAGAGCTTCAATTCCCGTGATTTCTATTCTAACCGATGGTTTTAGAAAAACACACCCCTAATTTTTTTAATAAGTCAATTTAATGTATTATATAGACTAGATGACATCAGTATCCCTTGATGGTTTTTTTAAATATTTTTATAGTCTTTTTAATACGAAGAGGATACTAATTCTAGACAGAGAGTAAAAGGGGCCTTTGCATTACTTACCAAAACATGTCAGATACATAGTTACATGTTCTTGGGACCTAGGTCAGACTAGCTTTTCTTTATGATCTGAGCTCTTTTATGTGGTTATAAAAAGTACTATACCAGTTTCCAATAAGTAGCTCCTATTACAATCCAGTGTGATACTCTCAAGCTCTTAACCTACACAAGCATTCAAAACAACTCCATTAAGAACCCAACCTGCAGAGGAACAGCATAAAGAAACTTTTACTGGTCAAGTTTTTAGTTAATAAAATGTAGAAAAATTAAATATTATGCTTTCTGACCATTTGAAAAAAAAAAAAAAAAGAACACTAAAGAGTAGAGGACTTCATGTGTGAATCTACCTTATTTATTTGGAGGTTTATAAGTACTTCCCTACTGGAAGTTAGTTCACAGCTAGCACAGTGTGCTTTTGCAAATGTATATGTTAATAAATGGGACTTTATCCCTAGCTGGAAGATGTACTGAGTATTCTCTTATGTGCCAGTATAGGGTGCTGGAGTTTCTTTTATATAAATTCTAATATCAGGAGTTTAGATACTATATATTAAATGCAAGTTTATGGCAACTTTTTCCTGGCCAAGGAGGCAACTTTATGACCATGAGCAACATATGTAAAAACACAGGCACAGAGTCTCTTTTCACCTGCAGGAAATTTCTTTCCACATTCATCTACCTCAGCAGAAGGTAGAAAGCAAAGGTTTAATCAACAGCTGGTGTGAACAACAGTAGAACCTACAGGGATGACACTGCTGTGTCAGTACACATCTGGAAAACATCTCAGATCTGAGATGTGGAGTCATCAAGTTAAAAAAACCCAAAACAAAAACCAACTAAGCAAAAACACACACACACAAAACAAGAAGAATTATATCATCTTTTAATAGCATTGTAATTTCATTGTACCCTCTTCAAACAAAAATATCACTTGAAAGACATCCAGTTCCCTTATTCTGTTACACCGTACATGTTATGCAAAAAAGAGCTAGGGTGGCATAGAAAACAAATGTTGTTCTAGATGTTCAAATTAGTTGAAAGAAGCAGAAATTTAGAACATAGCTGGGAATTTACAGCCACAGAATAACTTTGCAAATGACTGGTTAAATATGAAACACAGATGTAAAGGGGAGGAGAGAAAGGTGGGGAGGAAGAGGGACAACAAATTTCCAGTTTGAGGCTGAAGAAGAGAAATCCCCAACAACTGTACATAAGTGTCAACATGCTCAGTATTTACATTCTGAGCATTAACAATGTTACAGATAAGCAATGTACTAAAAAAATAACTTAAAAAAAAAGCTATACAATTGTAGTTATAAATACTATATCTTTAAAACTAGTTAAGTAGTGTAGGCTAAAAAAAATGTTCACAGTTACTCTGGAGAGAGCTGTACATATATATATATATTGCACAGTAGAAAAGTTCATTCAGTATACCGTGTGTAAACAATTTTTATCTTCTTTGGCAATTCCAGGACTTAGAGGAATATTTGCTGTGAGCAAAAGCACTTGGGTACAAGGCACATCAAAAGCTTTTTAAGCTGCAAGGTAAATCCTTTTGACACTTTCCAGTCAGCACTGTCATTCTCTTTAGAAAAAACATGTACCTATCAATTGAGAACAATACATTTCTACAAGTATAACTCAGAGGTCTGGTGACAAAAACATCAGCTGTTCTTGGCTGTTATTCTACAGTAACAGATTTGGCCAAATTTCTTGGAAAGTCCACCTAGAATGAAGAGACAGACTTTCAGTATTGACAGAGTAATACTGACATTCTGCATTTGACAGTTCATTTAGTGTGTTTTTTCAGACTTCCTAATGAGTTCTGCTTTATTCTAGGCACATTAACACACACAACAGACTATAGATCTGCAGATAATGACTTCTAGCTGAATTCATCCTTGCTTCCAAAACCCTCCTAACAAATACAGATTTGTTTTGCTCAGGGTACCCCTCCAAAGCCATCATCATTATCAAACTGACACACCTACACATCAGCAAACCAAGCAGTAGAAAGCATTGACCTATTTTAGGTTAAACTACAATGTCACATTTTAAGATTTAGTTCTCTAAAAAGTCCCATATCTATTCTTAACTAATCAAATTAACAAATGATCTTTATCATTTTTTAGAAGGATAACAATTTAAAAATTACAGAACTGAAGAATTGGCACTGAAATGCCACCTGTACCACCGTAGTCATGATAAGCTCCTCTAACTGTTATCAAAGTCCTCTGCTACATATGCCATACAACTGGGTCTCTCACTTTACACTGGTAGGAGGAAGTTCAAAACTGCACTAACTGGACTGTTAAATATAGAAAGCACTTACATCATATCCTCTGAGAACAGCCAGGTGGAATGAAAGCAACTGAAGAGGAATAACACTCAAGATTCCTTGAAGGCAGTCAACGGTATGAGGGAGCTCAATGGTTTTGTAGGCAAATTTTGAGCTTTCTGTGTCTTCTTTAGAACACAGAATGATTGGACGACCCTGAAAATACAATTTTGCACTGGTAAGTGAAGAGCCAACCTAGAACTGCTTTGAAATATTGGTTCACAGCATGCCTGTCTATGTTTGAAGACACTCAAGTATCTAACAAAGGCAATGCCAGTCTAATGACTTCTGCCTTTCACTATATTGTGAGACTTGAATGTTTTCACCTTGCAGAGTTTTAACATTATTCCATTTGCTTCAAAACAAAAAGCTTAAACAAATAAATGACCCACATGCTATCTTTTTCACTGCTGGTCTTAACCTGTAATGACAACCCACAATGCAGATGTAGTACCTTATTTATAACTTTATAATTAAAACAAAATCAGCAGTACATCCTTTTTTGGAGGCAGAGCCAGCAGCAATACAACCTCTTGCACAATCTCTTTTCCTCTGACACTGTAGTAGTTAAATATCCTACCTGCCGAGC
This sequence comes from Manacus candei, assembly GCF_025592945.1. NCBI lineage: Eukaryota > Metazoa > Chordata > Aves > Passeriformes > Pipridae > Manacus > Manacus candei. Next base: position 14,008,750 of record NW_026138085.1, on the reverse strand, counting down.
AGTGACCTGTTGCAGAGCATTCTGGCACTTGGTGAAACAGGGATCCTTCATTATCACCATGATAACAGGCATTTGTTTATCTATTAGGGCTAATGGCCCATGTTTCAGCTCACCAGCCAGGATCCCTTCAGAGTGCATATAGGTGATTTCTTTTATTTTCTGGAAAAAAAAAAAGAAAAAAAGAAATGCCATCAAGTTACTGGTAAATCAGAGGAGAAACAGCAGCCACAAGAAGCAAAACAGCAAAGTTGTACCTCTGCCACTTCAATGCAGACATGTGGTATCAAGTTGGTATTTTCAAAGATCAGTTATTAGTGATAACACATGGGCTGTCTGCTGGGATTTCCAGCAGGCTGTGGGTGGAAGCAGAGCTTGCCCAGGCACATGCATTTGCAGATAAAGAGCTGGAATAATCAACAGGAACTTTAAGAACCAAGCCCCCAGCACAACCTTGGCTGATGCAGTCTACCCTTAACACTTCAAACTCCTCTGAGAGATGGGTATGTGTCCATCCACCAGAATGCTCATAACATAATTCATGAGTTTCCTTCACAAGCACCTCTTCTCAACACCAGCACATTGGGGTTTTCTGATCTTATTTTCAAATGGGTCAGTAGTGTAAACTGTTAGGTTTTTGGTTTTTAAATAGACCCATTAAACGCTGCATTTATTACGTGAAAGAAACAAGAAACTGATGTTGTATCCAGGTTCACCTTATGTATGTGTTCAATTAAATGCTCCTAGTTATAGATAACAGCTTTACTCCAGCAGAATTAAGTTGTAATAAAATATTAGAAATAATCTATGTTGCAGAAGCCACAAAATCTCATTTTAAATAACATTCTACAATATTGAGAAGTTCCTACCAAAGCTCCTTCCAGACAAGTGGCGTAATTATACCCACGACCCATAACCAGCAATGATCTTTGTTTGTACAGTTCAAGAGCCAAATCGTGTATCTTCTCATCCAAGGACAAGACTTCTTTAATCATCTCTATTGAGGCACAGAAAAAAAATATTAAATTTTTTTTAACTGGAAAAAATAGTTTGCTTGTAGTAGCGTGTTCTAATTATCTAATAGAACAAATACACTTAATAGAATTCAACCACTAACTTAGTAACTTTGACTGCAGTTTAAGGATATTTTCTCCAGCCTTATTTACAGTAATAAATTTAAAGATACTATTGGATTAAGTAGTGCTCATGCATCCCATTTGAATTTTTAAAGGAAGTTGTGAACATCCGTTTTAAAGTCACCTTGAATTAGTTTCCTTTTATCTATCCTGATTTAAAGCGGAAGGCTTTAAAAAATTCAAACTGTCAATTTAGGAGATCAAATAGTATTTCTCATACAAAACTACTTTACTGTAATTAGAAAACCCAGCCCATGAAAATTCCAATCTTCCTGCCAAGTTTCTTGGAAGGGTGCTTGTAAAACTGGCAAATGGTGCAGAAATGAGTAGTGCATTTTTCTCATATTGTCTCCCTTTCAGTAGGTGGGGGAGAGTGAAACTTAAATGAGAAAGAAAAATCCCTGAGGAGTATTTTATATTGCCAACGTCCCCTATGCCTCCTCAAACCCAAAATATCAATATACCTGGCAATGATTTTAGTCCACTAATGATCTCCTGTCTCCTTTTCTGCAAGGAAATTCTGTCTTCAGACATCATTAGGCCAAACATTACAAGAGACACGAACTGGCTGGTATAAGCCTGCAGACAAAACAAAACATTTAACAGCTAAGTCTGCAGAGAGTTAATATGATCTCAGTTTGAAGTGCTACAATTAAAATTTTAATTGGATTCCACAGGGCTGAAGCATGAAAGTCAGACACTGAACAGCAATTACCTTTGTGCTTGCCACACCTATCTCAGGTCCTGCATTGATATGTACCCCACAGTCAGTCTCCCTGGATATTGAGCTGCCAACTGTGTTTGTGATGCCAACTGTCAGAGCACGATGTTCTTTACAATACCTCAAGGCCATAAGTGTATCTGCAGTTTCACCTGGAAAACATTTGCATCTTGACTTCAGGTTGGCAGAGGATAGCAATGATTCCTGAAAAGCATAAAATTCTGCATAACTGTATTCACACCCACACAGTGCAAAATGCAATGGAAAGCAATCTTACAGCACACACTCAACAGTAAATGTAGCTCACCTGACTGGCTTATGAAAAAGCACACATCATCCCTGAATACAGGGGTGTTTCTATCCAGGAAGTCACTGGCAAGTTCCACCATCACTGGTAATTCAGTTAATTCTTCCAATACTTGTCGAGTCTGTATTCAAGCAGCAACACAATATTTGTTACTATTGCCATTAATGTCTGGGCATCTTATGAGTCAGAGATAATCTAAATGGATTCTTATGAGAAAAACTGATAATAACAGCTCACCAGAGCTCTAAAAACCAAGGTGAAAAAAGTCAGCTTCTAGCATGGCAAGTTAATAGGCATTGGAGCATTAATAAAGAACATGGCACAAAGAAAAATTAATAAAAGGGTGAGACCCCTCAATGAAATACAAAGTTTGAGATAGAAGAAAAAGCAAATGAAGAGCTGTTGTCTAAAACCCCAGCAATTAAGAGTTACATGTGCATTTGAGCCAAGGCTGAACATACAGCTACTGCAGCGTGGTAACTGGTCCCACAGCCAATAATGATCAGTCTTCGGCACCTTCTGATTTCCTTCAAATGATCCTTCAGCCCCCCCAGCAAAACTGCAGACAAATAAATATGCATATATCAGTGGTGCATTTTATTTTCTGATTGGTATATTTACAGTTTTTAAGCCCAGTGCAGCCTGAACACCTGCTCTGAGTTACCTGTGCTGCTCTCGAAATTCACCCTTCCTCTCATCGTGTTGACAACTGATTCTGGCTGCTCAAAGATTTCCTTCTGCATGAAGGCACTGAAGTTACCTGTTTACAAAAGCATGACATGGTAAAGAGAACTTTTAAGACAACCTGTTGTAGCAAGATAATTTGACTGTATCAGCTTAAACAAAACCTTAGGAATAGGCAAGAAGAAAGGGAGGACTGGTAATTCACTCTGGTTGGTTGGTTTCATTTCCCAACACTGACAAGGGAACTAAATTAGTTTTTAAAGAAACTTTTGTGTTCTGCATAAATTCTTAGTTTACAATCAAACTCTACCAACAATTACAACATGTTAACATTAGTTACATTTTCACTAAATACTGAACTGAATAGAAGCATCTTTGACTTTTCCAAGGCTAAAATGGACAGAGTGCCAGACTGCCCATCGTCTCAATCTTAAAATTTGGAAATGTCAGCTCCCAGTAGAAATAACCTAAATATAATTTTCAAAACAAATCAAGAGTTTTCTGCCTTATCTACTTCACAAACAGTAACCAGCCATCTTTTATGATATTCATTTACAGACGTTTCAACCCACCCTTCATGATTTGCTGCAATTCCATCTGCAAGGTTTGGATGGCCCGGGAAGGATCATCACTGGCCGAACGCTCCAGACGGTGAATTGAGAGCTTCCCATCAGTTACTGCTGCAATGTCATCATCTTCTAGGAAAATCACTCTGTTGGTGTGCTCAATGATGGCACTGCAGAAAAAAACAGAAACAAAACAAAACCGGACACATCAGAGCTTGTAATAGTAAAGCAATTAAATATGTCACAGCAGCACTTCCAGCCGCGCTTCCGTCTCTTCCTTTTGGGCACAAATGCAGATAGAGTCATCTCAAAGGCAATGGCTCCATCTGCTGCTCCTCCTGCACTCTCACAGCAACCCAGAGGAGGCGGCTCAGGAACCACTGCATCAGTTCCTGCTGCTCTGGTCTTGCCTCCCCCTGTCCCTGAGGGATCCCGCCAAGGTCCCAATCTTGTTTCTGACATAAATGTGCACCTGATGTCCAGGTATCTGCCAAGCTTGGAACCACACCACTATTTCCTCTTCTGACACCACAACCCAGACTAACCTACAGTCTGCCCAAATATTTAGCTGATATTGTCCATTTCTACCCAAATTATTTTCCTGCACTGGATGTATTTCACATAGAGGTCAGCAGCTGGCTGCACTTGTTTGAAGCTCAGATGCTGGTGACAAGCCTTCACATTTTTCAAGTACCTGAGCCTGGGGGCTTTATGAAGTTACCTGAATTAAAAGCTATTCTATCAGAAAGCAATTGTACAGCAGCAAGACAGCATAAGATTTCCAGAACTATCTCACTTCTAAACAAGAACCAGTATTTTCAGAAAAGTTTAAATACTTCTACTACCTTGCATCTGAAGCAAAGAAGAATTCTACTGCCTTATCCCCAACAGCATGAAGGCAGGTTGAGCTGTCCAGTCTTTTCACTCGGGAATTGCAGATGTTCTTCACATTCTCAATGTTGCCTGTTAAAGAAATCAGATATTTTAAATGCAAGACCAGTTCTGTTCAAGTCAGAGATTACAGATCATACAGGTTCAGGATACCACAGTAACACAAGTATTTTGGGGGATGGGTCTTTTACATGAACTGCACATTCAATAGTATAAAAATATAATAGCTAAGAAGCTATTTGGGGCATCAGCTGGTACTTTTACAGTACAAAGACCAATTAACCCAATTTCTAATTATAAAATAACAGTAATTTTAGTTCTTAAAAATAATCAACTTACATGTTCTATACAAAACAGGAATCTGTTCAGTTGAAAGCTTGTACTTGCTCCTTACCCCGATGAGCAAAGGACTCCCCCTCCTACAAAATGGAAAACAAGAAAGTTCATGAAGAGAAACGTGCACACAAAGAAGTCAAAGGACATCTGTGAAGTTGAAAGACAGTATCCCATCTAGTTTCCTAAGTAGAAAGACCCTCCTCAACCATGATCCTAAAGCCATTACATGGCAGGAGTTAAATCAGCTTGGCTTGCTTCTGTAAGATTTGCCAAATCATTACTGCACCTCTGAAACTGTAGAGTATGAAGGCAATTTTTTAATTATGTGGGTCACATGCCACACTGAAGACTCTGTTAAAAAAAAAAAAATCACAGGAATAAAAGAACAAGTCACCCTCCACCATCACCTCAGAGTACAAGACTAGCTTCTCTAAATACCCTCAGTCCTAAAAACCCAAACCTGAACCACATATAGAATAGTTCATTTCAGAAGATGTTCTCCAGCTAGAGTGATGGTACAGCTGGCTGTTCCACAATTTTAATGCAGTCCTATTTTAGACCACAGAAGCAATGGGCTTTTGGGTTATAGTATAAAACAGGCTTTATTTCCCACTGCCACTTCATTTGCTATTTTAATATCCTTGCATTTCCTGAAAGTTGTTTTCCAAGTCATAAATAAAAGTAGAACTTAAAAAGAAATCATAAGTGCTATGACAACTATAGAACACTATTTGTATAACCTATTACTCTGATGGCCTTTTAACCAACCTGAGTATACCTATCTCAGTCTTTACTCCATGTGAAGTAAAATTGAACAATATCCTTTCTGTCCCTTTTTTGATATAGGACAAATGCCAGCACACTCTTAATACAACTTCATAAACAGAAGATACGCTGAGTTTCTTTATTGACTCACTGACTTTTGCTTAATTAAGCACTTTACACATCAATATTCTAGTATCTTTAAGAGATGTTAGCCTTTTTTAACCTACAGCATGAATTATGTATAAAATTGGACTTTTACTAACCTGGTAGCAACAGCTTCACCTGGGTAATGGATGCTCTTGAAAACCAATGCAAAAGCACCTTCCTGGAAACCATGAAAACAAACAAACAAAAAAAGACATCCTCAGCAGCTTATCTCAATTAGTTGCATCCCATTAAACTGGGGCCTCTCTCCCTGAAGAGGCTCTGAAGGAACACTCTTTACTGCTATCAGGAATCTCTTCCTGGAGGGCAGACTGCACCTTTAAAGGAATTGGCCATGGAGCAGAACAAGCCAACATGGACATTAGCAGTGCAACGGCAGAAAGATCAGGAAGTGAGCACTTAGCCTCTCTTTAAAAATAAAAACAGCAACTTCTAGGGTTATGAAAGTGTCAGAGATGTTACTCATAATCAACATGAAGACTGTTAGACATTTACTTTTAGTAAGACTTTCAATAAGAATGTGCATGTAGTGCATTATCATGCATTTTCAGCTAAAAATGTGGAGTTACTATTTCCAGTTTAAGCAGCAAATTCTAGTTAATGGATTTCAGAAACAAAACGCACACCAAAAAAAAATCCAGAACACAAGAACAAAAGCCAGAAACATCTCTGTAGTACTAACACAGCTGGCAAACTGGAGGAGTATTCCAAAAGCAGGAGCAAAGGCCCCCACACTTTGCAAGCAGAGGAGAGATGGTGACATTCCCTCCTCTCATGGAAGGGCTCCAGTCAGGCTGTTCTGCCCTTGTTTTGTGGCCAGGTGAAGCCACCCTTCCCCTCAGCTATGTGGCTTCACCACTATTCCCTCCTGACCCACACAGGCCTTCACTCCATGTGTATTCCAGCCCTGCTCCAAGGAATCCTACAGAGCTGCTTTAAAGAGGAGACAGGGGAGGTGAAAAGAGTGTAAGAAACTGCAGGAAGGGGAGGGAAAACATCTGCCCAGGGACTGGGGAAGGAAACAAAGCCAGCTTTCTCCAAGTTTGCAATGCAGCTATCAAAGTTTTCAAGCATTCACATACTGAGTAACAGTAGACTCCCACTTCACAGTCTGGAAATCAGTACAGTTTGTCAGATCTAGTTCCAAATAGGGGAGCCAAGGCATTGGCCAAACTTGAATCACAGCAGTGTTTTAACATGATCAGAATAGCCTTTAAGAACACACTGCCCTTTATGAAAGATTTCAACCCCCAGAGGCTCCTATTAATTTTTTTTTTTAATTAAATTTCTTCACTAAAAAACGGCGATAATCTCTTGCTTAAAAAAAAAAAACAGACAACAAAAAAACCTCAGCAAACCAAACCTACTGCTGCTACAATTTAAAGATTTAACATTGAAAAGCCTTTGAAGTCTCCAAAATTTTAATCTCATTTCTTGGTCTATTAAGCATTGTTTAGAGACCTAGAAGTGTTATCTGCAGCACCTTCTAAGAATTCCTGCAGAGGTTCTAAATGCATAAATGCAGAATTTGCAGGAACCCCACAAGTAGCTTGTAAAGTGGTACAGGAAAAAAGCAACATCCCACTTACCAACTGTTGAATAACTCTTTCTACCAAGGCTGAAAAACTGGTGTCCTCACTCTCTCTGTTGTCATACATGTATTTGATCAGTTTGGGGATTGTTTCTGTATCTGTTTCAGATTCAAATTCGTAGCCTTTGCTCTCCTGAAATATCATATAGAAGAGTAAAAAGCTTGTTCATCTTCAGACAAGAAGCACTGAAGAGTCTCAGCTGCCTCTCACTAGAAACTGCACAGGCAGAGCACTACATTGGACTAGTGGATAGAAATCACTGTAGGCAAAATATAAAGACTTATCCTGCCATAGAATAAGTCTCTTTGGGAAATAACATAATAAGACATGTAGTAAGACTTGCTTAGCATCTGTCAAGAAACAAAGAGACAGGAGGGAGCCCACTCCACACACCCTCTCAAAGAGTCTGAGAGCACAAACTGCTACTCTACTCATAAATACTTCGCATTGAGGATTACAAGAACATATTGCACTTCACTAGTTACTGAGTATTTTTATTAGGTATTAATATTTTATAAATTATATTAAGAAACTTGAGTTCAGGTTCCACCAAAGTCATGAAAGATCTGACAGTAGTTGGTGGAGCATTTACTTTCTAGTTTTAGAACCAAGTTGGCACAGACTCACCAGAAATTTTCTCAGGTCCTTATAATTTGTGATGATTCCATTATGGATAACAACGAATTCTAAAAGGAAGAATACACACATTCATCAGCAGTGAATAATTAAGATATTTAACTCAGAACACAAAAATAAAGGGAACAAAAAAGCCCTTAAGAGTACACTCAAAACTACCTCTTCTAGCTTTCAAACCTACAGTTTATCACAACATGGAGAACAAAAGCAGAACCTTACAAATTCTGACCACATATGAAGGCAGTTCCAAATCATGAAGGCAGTTCTAAACTACACCTATTAGAAGAGAATCAAGCCATCTCAAGTAAAAAATTATATGAAATCTCTCTTTTCTGGGCCAGGAAATATTAACCACTTCATTTTCAATCTTACCTTTCATAACGAGAATGTTGTACTTTGACTAGCTTGCAATTTTCAGAAAAGAGATTTCATTAATTTTTTACAGTGTTACTTTAGCCTGAGAAGAGAATATTTTATTGTGAAAGTGTCCAGAATGGCAACAGCTCAACCCCAGTATAAAAAATAGATACCATAACATTAGTAATAACATATGTGCTATGTGGATTGAATCATTTCAGATTCATACAGTTCAAGTGCTGCAGAGATTACGTACCATTCCTTTTATCTGATCTCTGGGGGTGACTGTTTATTGCACTTGGTACACCATGGGTTGCCCAGCGAGTATGAGCAATTCCGAAATGTGTTTCAAAATCTGTTTTTGAATCCAAGTCATCTTGTTCTATAAACGAGAAATTCAGTTTACTGAATATTTAATGCGCTCTCTCTCTCTCTCTCTCTCTCACACACACACACACACACACACACACACAGAGTAAAACAAAGAGAATTCCCACAAGCAAAAATCTAAAAGTTATCTTCTGGCTTTTTTTTTTTTTTAAACCGTTTGCTTTCTCCACATTGCACTTCAGAAAGTTCAAGCTACTGTGATTAAAACTTTGTTTGCCAAGACTGGGGCATTTTCAACCCATACCAACAGCCAGGCTAACAGACCCCATTACTACAAATTATAGTGTAAACGTATTAAAACACAGCTTCAGTTCTTCACAGATGGAAGCACTGCATAAAGCAGATTGTGATGACAGCCAGCTGCTTAAATGGTCGTAAATTCTGTCACAGTGCATGTTTCAGCATTTCAGCCCTCCAGCACAGAAGTCACATGAGTAAAGCACCAAAGGAGCCCAGGTTTTGAACAAAGAAGCAACCAAAAAGAGGGGAGAGTAGACTGATAATTTCACAGTGCTGTATCTAAATATCAGCTTGCTTTTAAAGTGCAGGTTTGAGGGGCACAAACAGTTTAACTGATATTGGATTTCACAATGCAGTTATTTCTGATACAAAATCATAACTGCAATTTTACAGTCTGGCTTTCTGCTGAGATGCAGATTATATCTGACTGGGAGGCCAAAGTAAAGGGGTCATTTTTAAGACACTTACTGTACAACTCTTCTTCCAGGGCCTTTACTTTTCCTCTTTTCTTAACTAGTTTAATGAATCTTTCTTTATCTTCATTATTATTTCCATCAATTGCCACTCCTGCAATATAGGACACAGTCACAAGTGTTATTTAAAACATTAAATACACTGGATGAAGAAAAGACTGAAAAAATACAGACAAGTACACACCACTGAAGCAATACTTTTTAAATTATCCTTGAAAGGGATATATTTGAAGTCTGTTGCAAGACTTGTGTATGTTCAAATGAAAGTACATGAAGCCTATATCCACTGCATAGATCAAAACATACATGAGCCATCTCAAATTTTGCTTAAGGACAGTCTGAAATATTTTGCCTGATGAAATGAACCATCTCAAACTTAAATACAAGTTTAATCTTCCCCATCCTTTCACTGGAACTCACATGCACAGAAAAGGCCGAGGCACAAACTATATGGCCCTGTACAGAGATCTTCTTCCTCATACCCTGTTTGTTCTGCTCATGTGTACTAAACCTCAACCATCTAATTACAGAGCTAAACACCCCATTTAAAGTCCTGAGGAAAGCTGAAGTACTCCAAGAATCAAGATAATTAGTTTTGATCTGGTAATCTGTGAAATAAAGAAAGAAAAATCCAACGTGCCAGACATTGAAAGTACCCAAAAAAATCATGCAATGAGCTCCTAGTTGCTAAAAATTAATTTGTTGAGTTGGTTTACATACCTGCAGAGTCATATCCTCTGTATTCCAGTCTCTGTAATCCTTTAATCAGGGTTTCATATATTTCCTTCCGAGTACGAGGCACTCTGTAGTTCAGATAAGCAAAAATTCCTGTTTAAAGAGAAAAGGGGAAGGAGGGGAAAAAAAAAAAAAGCAAAGATTTTTTTTAGAATCTGCATGCCTTCAGACTCAATTTAAAACCCTTTAAAACTAATATCAAGGAGAAGCCCTAGAGGCACCCAACCTACCACTTAGTACAATTCCTCCTAATGCGTTTTTGAATGGAAAGAGTTCAAATACAATAAAGGACTCGGGACCCTCATTTTCACCACACAAAACATACACTTTCCTGGCCAGTTTCCCTTTCCTCATGTTACCCACCAAGAGTTAAACGGTGAGGAGAGGTTAAAAAAATTCTACTCTTCACGAAAACCACAGCTGAAAATGGGAACATTGTGATCTATTTCATATCCAGACATTCAAAGAAGGGATATATTCACCAGGACTAACACAAGGAGACTTTTGTAATCCAAGTCATGGCCTTAAATACCCATGGGTAGGTACTACGCACAACATCCATTTCTGAAAGGCTCCAGCTTAATCCTCCACACAACAGGCACTTCAGCAGCAAGAGAATAGGGAAGAAAACATGAAGGAAGGGCAGAAGTCAATAGGATAGGACAACAAAGGAAAGAAACAGAAGGTACAAAACGGGGTCACCCAAAAAACAAGCACTCGCCCTTTGCGCTGCCTCAACACAATGGTGCTGCCAAACCAAACTCTGAGACACCAGATCCCTGTGCCTGCCCCGTGCTACTCAGGTCAGGTCTTACAGAGGCATCACAGGGAATGACATGAACTCTCTCCTTGCCTACTTGGCAAACAGAGCCTGGAAGAGTCTGAAAGTCTGATCCCTCTTCTCTTGAATAGAGCAGTCATGGAACAAGAAGAGGCCTTTTTAGTTTTGGGGTTGGTTCCCCACCCTAATTCTTTTTTTATTTTTTTTTTTGGAAGGCAAAAGTACACAAGCTTTTTTTTATTAGAAGGATTTTGTGGATGTTGTTTTAGATTTAGAAAAGGTATAATAAAGGGTCACCTGCAAAGGAAAACACGACCATTCCTTTTCTCTGCCTACTGCTCTTCCTGGGACTCTGATATTTATAAGGATACATTAGATTCTTTTACTAAGTTTGGCAAATCTGTACCCCAATGAAACAGAAACAACTATTTCAATAGTTTCTTCAAGCAACAAGTCAGGACCGGAGACCACAGTTAGAAAAAAAACAGACTTCAAGAATTCAACAGATAAGCAGTTCAGACAAGTGTTTTAGATAGGGAAAGCCTTTGTTTGAAATTTAACACCCTCTTCCCGTTCAATTAAGGCTTTTGAACTGTAAATGGTTGTAGTGAAGAAGCTGTTATAATGATACACCAATAAATCTCCCTTATAAATATTGTTGTGAAGTTGGTTACTCCACTGGTTTATAAGCTGTTAATACTGTTGATTTGACAGTGAGACTAAGAGACTATTACATTTGCCTCTGAATTTACTTTGGAAAGATTAGAGCGTGGAAAACGCTTTTTGCTTTAGAAGTGAGATTTATGAGGAGTTGAGCCTAATTATTTCTAGAGCACACAATGTGAACAGAGATATTAAGACAACAGTTGCATTTAAGGAGGTATTTGGGAATTTCAATAGCTAAGTACTGCTCTTCATGGATGCTTTGAAAAATAATGCCTCTGGTTATATAGTCACTTTAGACTGAGAGCCTGTTGATAATTTTCCCGGACAGATATTTGCTGTTCTCTGGCACTGACCACGAACCTCAAGAGCAGTATTCTCCAATTCCTTCAAATACAAATTTCTCAACATCATTCCAAAAAATTGCCACACACCTCTCTTCAGATCCAACTCTACTTTCTAGGCCAGATTTCACAATGAATTTAAGACTCATCAGCCTCGTATGTTCCATGTGGCCTCCTTGACTACAGAGAGCTCCAGGAAGAACCTTCCTTTGGGATAGTCCTTACAATGCTACCAGTGTGCTGAGACTGTTAAAAAGATCCTTGTTTCCAGGGAATTGTAGCTGCACTTCCACACTCGTGAATTGGAAGATGCAGAAGTCACCAGAGGCCATTTACAATGAAAACAATAGCTGCAGCCTGACTTCAAGGAATATATTATAAACTCTTCCAGTTAAAGGAAATCAATCTCACTGTTTCTCTAATACGTTTCTGTTTTGTGATTTATCCACTTGCATGTTTCTTCCCTCCTCAGTCATTATTTTGGTCAGATTCAAAGCACATTACTCAACTTATTTAGAAACTACTTCTGATAAAGACTTCTTGTAGCTTCATTCCTTCTGGAAGCACACCAGTATGACTGAATCCTAGTTGAATCATACTCATGATAAGAGTTTTGTGATGCCAGCAAGTTACTTTTTAATGACCTCCCCAAGGTATTAGATCCCATTTCCTGAGCTTGCTCCCCCCTGAGGACACTCAAGTACATATAAACATAACATCCAATGAAAGCATCTAAAAAGTGTTTTACTGGGGCATTTTTCTCTTGATCTGAGCAAATCTAGTTCATAACTTTCTGTACTTGCAGAGTTTGCACAGAAGCATGAACTAGGTCGATCATGTATGGCTTACCTTTAGAATGGAACTAAAAGCAGAAACAGAAGGTTGTTAAAACATCACTAAAAACAGCTTCAATCAGATGCAAACACTGAAAGCCAGACTCTCCCTTTATATTTCCCCTTTCAGGATTGCAAGTAGAGCATCAAGAGGAGGAAAAGTTGTTGGTTTTTTTTTTTTTTTTTTTGGTGGGAAAATTCCACAAGAACTCCTGCGGTAGCAGGACTTCACCAAAATCAAGAAGGGGGCAGCCTATGATTGAAGTTTGAACAAAATTATTTATTTTTTTAAAAAAATAAAATTGTGCCTCTATTGGGGTAAGCAGTGTTGGTGCCAGAAACTTAGCTTTGAGAAAGTCCCACTCCGAACTTCACATCCTGATGAAAATAAATTTGATATAAAATAGGTAGATCATCAGTTCAAGAGCATCTTAACTGTTTTTTAAACCCTGCATTATTTTGCTATACTGTCTGCTTACATATGAGTGTGATAACATCTCAATTTTGTTTTCTTAAGAGCATGTTTATAGCTTAATTTATGACCTACATATGTTCAAAACATAAAGCAGTGTATATAAATCTTCATGTGCTACCTGAAGTCAGACAAAACACAGTAGACTGCATAATCAGCACTTAAACCAGGAAAGATATGCAAAACTAAAAACAACAAAAACAGTAATTTAGAAACTACTGGTTGCAATCTCAAGAGCTCCTGCACTTCCTACAGCAGATCAGCCTAGCAAGCTGGGGGACGTTTTTCATGAGAACAAATGTCACATAAATGGTCTCTAAAAGTTGACAGGAAAAAAACCCTAGCACTACTCTCACTGCACTTCATGGATTGCTGCTGTTTGCCATTTCGTACTGACTCAGTTACTCCACCCCAAGTCAGACGTTTCACCAAACTCCTTTAAACCCTGTTAACACCCTCATTTCCCAATCATCACACAGTCCAGATTCGCAATTTTTTTTTTACATTACCACTACATGTCTCACTGCTTAGTGCTTGCCATCAGTACCTTTGGGTGGCTTAGGCACTGAGCCACGTCTCTCACCTGAAGGGGTTTTGTTTAGAAGACACCAGAGTTTGTCTCACTGATAGTGATCTGTCACGTAGGAGCTCAAACAATAGGAGCTCACACAATATCACCTCGTGTTTCCATTCCAGAGAAAGAGGATTGCTGAGCTCCTTGCTCTTTCTGAGGTTACAATCAAAGAGGATGTGGAGGCAGGGAAAAGATATCTAACTCGGAAAGCACAATTTTGGGAGCAGTAACTCAACTCACTTTCAGTCTGCATCTCACAAAAGAGGTTTTGTTCATGACGACTAAGTACAAGTGCAAATTTTTCTGCTTTCAAGAGAAGTATCCTTCCAGACCTGAGTGATGTCAGTGACGGGATAGGCAAAGTTTCACTGAAGTTTCCTCTGTAGCTAAATACAATTGCATTACCAGCTTCTGAACCCACACTTTGATTTTAATCTGATCCAAAGTGTATCTAAGCAACTGTATACACGACGTAGGAATTATCTTCACCATCTCATCTTCATTAAAGGAAGGTGGATAAAGGCACATCAGTTAAGAATTAGGCTCCTTCACTGTCTTTGTTTGAAAACCACAAAACTCTCGCTATCGCCGCAGCTGGGAAATGAGTCACGACTAATATCTAGTCCTGGATTAGGAAAGACAGAGCCCAGAGCCTCCAGCAGCCCGTTCCTCAGAGGCAGCGGGACCAGGAGGAGCAGAGGTTATCCACGCAGCCGGACACCCCCGGAGCAGCCGGGCACTGGGAACAGGGCGATTCCCATCACAAGGCGCCAGGCACGGAGGGCACGGAGGAGGGAGAGTGGGGGGAACTGACCGACCACCACCTCTCCCTGGGAGAAGGGGCGGGTGAAGGGGCTTCACCTTCACCTGCCAGGCGCTCCCTCTCCTTCCCACCCTCCAAACGGGATGCCAGTCCCGAGCGATCCCGCAGCCCCAGCGCCCCTCTGCTCAGGGACAAAGCGGCGCTTGTCCCGCACCCCGGCAGAGGAGGCGCCGGGCTCTGCCCGCTTTGTCTGGCGGGCCCGTCACTCACCGCACATGGTGACACCGCACGGTCCTCCCCGCTCCCAGCACACGCAGCTCCGGCCACAGACCGGCTCGGGGCCGGCGCTCCGGCTCTTATAGCGCTGCCTCCCCGCCCACCGGCCCGGCCCCGGCGGGGCCACAGCCCCGGAGGGGCGGTCGGGTCCTGCCCCTGCCCGGCCCGACCCTTGCGAGGGCTGCGGGGAGGTCTGCAGGGCTCCGCACACGGAGAATCACAGAATCCGAAAGACTGGAAAAGACCTCCAAGATCATCGAGTCCAACCTTGGACCGATCACCACTCTGTCAACTCAGCGCCACGTCCAGTCGTGTCTTGAGCACCTCCGGATGGGGACTCCACCACCCCCCTGGGCAGCCCGATCCGATGCTTGGCAACCCCTCCCATGAAGAACTTCTTCCTGATGTCCAACCTGAACCTTCCCTGGCGCAGCTTGAAGTTGTGTCCTCTCGTCCTGTCAAGACAGGATGAATTTCAAGTCCTTATGTCATGCCATGAGGTGACTCAGGCTGGCTCAGGGATTTTTGGCATGGCAGTAACACCAGTGAGACCTGGCTGTGTGTCCATGGACAGCATAAGGGGCGTTTTTTGTGCACTAATTCCAGTTTTCCACCTCCCAGTTCCATGGAGGAGCAGGACAGGTGGTGAAAGCAGTTCCTCCTGTCAGGGCAACATGGCCTGGCTTGAGGCAGAGGGGCTGGGCAGCCCCTTTCTGAGCTGGACAGGGGAATGTGCCCCCCTTTCAGCCACAAGCATTTACAAACACACACTCAGCAGCCCAGTTCATCTGCACAGGCAGGACGGGCACCACCTGAGCCCGTGCTCAGCTGAACGTGGCCACTGGGCTCCACCTAAGGGAGAGCCAAGACTCCTGCTCAGCCTCTGAGGTCTCTTGCATGTACTTGGCAAGAAAGAAACTGCTCCAGGAGCCTCCTCCAGCCTCTGCTTCCCCAGCCAGCCTCTCTCCTAGAGGCAGACACCACGAGGATGAGGAAAAAGCCTGGCCAATATTTTCCTCAGGGTACGCCTGAAACTTGTCTCTTATCCCAGGGATCCTCCTCTAAGCAGCTTTTAAAGCAAGTGCCTTGCAGCACACTTGGACTGCCAGTGTGCACAGAAGTAGCTCAAGCTGCTATTTGAACAAACAAGATTTTTAAAAATACACAAAGTTTCATGATATAGTTTTTCTTCCTTATTAAAAAGGACCAAAATATTTTATAGACGTGATCCTGGTTATCTCATAGAGTTATTGAAGCTCAAGCAAAAGGTGTCTTATTTAATCTAGAACTCAGTGGTTCATTTTCTCTTGCATTTTTTTGCAGGTAATTTTTTACATAAAGTAGTGATTCCTTCAAACTTTTTCACTTTTTCTCTTGATGGAGAGGTTGAATGAAGGATAAAGGTTGGAACATCAACATTTCAACTACAAAAAATCCTTTTTGTGTCACTTTAAGGGTGTCTCAATTTTAAGGTTAAAACCAAGATTTATAAATATTTTCAAGTCATAAAATTAAAGAAAACAGTGTTAAAACTCTGCTTTAAATTAGTTTCCAAAAAGGAATAAATTAAGTGTATTTTTCACTGTGTGTGCGAAACAGCTATGACACCATGCTCAGTAAAAACCACTATTGTTTTCCTTCCCCCAGTCTCCCAGAATAAGACCAAACAGGCCCGTGATTTGTCACCATTTCAGTCCCAGCTCTGTCACTGGTCTGCCATGTGACATCAAGCAAGTCATTTTGACACTCCATTCCAGTTTTTCTTGTCTGTTTGGGTAACTTTGCTTCTCCTCTAAAGTAATCTCTGATCTTGTTTCCCCCAGTGCAGCCTGAGCAAAGGGGGACGTTCCTAATCACAGCTACGTGTGATAAGTACCACTGCTATTTATATCTATTTATATTAAATTGTATACAATTAAGGTAAACTTTTTACTTTCTCCTTGTGAAACATGCATTTTAACTAATGAATGATGCAGACAGTAGGAAAGAAACACTTTTTTTTTTTAACATCACTGCAATACTAATTGCCACAGATCACGAGCCAGAGCCCAAAATTCCACTCATGCAAGACATTTCATGTTTCCATGTGACATTCCCAGGGAGAAAACTAAACAAAAATGAGACTCAACTGCTAGTAAGAACTGCATTAATTAGTGATTAATGTGTCACTTTGATAACTTATCAGTCAACACTTCCCAGACACATCTGTCTGATGCCATTTGGTTTTTTCTGTGACTTTTTAGAAGTGCATTAGAGAGTACAGTAATTCTTTTTACTGGTGGGTTTGTCTGGCTCGAAGGACATACCTTACAGCACTCAGTGGGATGGGAATCAAACTGATCCCATCTCACCTTACAACTTCTTAAAGTCTAAAGGCCAAAATATGTGAAAGTATCACTTAAAGTATTCAACACAAAGAGGATCCAGCAATTCTGCCGTACTCTGGAAAGGTGCTCTTCTCAGGAGAACATAAAAAAACCCAAACCAAAACAGATAGTTTTGACAAAGGGTTTGTAAATCGAAGGTTTCCATTTTCCTGCCAGAAGAGACAGGCAACAAAGAGGCCAAGTGGTGCAAATTCCACCAAAGTCTGAACATAAATCTGAAGTGACACTGTAAGAATCAGGAATTTTTGCCCAACTACATCTTTTTTGTTTTTTTCCCTCACAGAAGTGATCAAAAGTAGAAGTAGGAAATAGTAGGGCACAGTATGGAGAGCACTGTATCACTGTTTTAGCGTCAGGTAATGAGGAAGTTACCTGGGGCATTAGGAAAAGGCAATGAAAATCATCATGTGGTTGGAAAGAGAAGGGATTTATGTTTAGGCTCCCTCTGAGCCTAACACAGCTCCTAGTTCTTACAGGATCCATGCTCTGCCCAGAAAAGCAGCCAGTAGCAGTTTAAGGACAGATATTCTAAACTGCATTTGCATACTCAAGAGGTTCAGATACATATCTGAACACCTTGGTCTGTTCCTTGTTCCTGGACATCCAAGGGGACTGAATTTCCTGCTGAGGAGTTTCAGTGAATTCACTTGTCCCAGGGAATGAGAGGACCAAACCACCCCCATTAGCAAACAGGGGCAGGAAAAGGTAGTGGATGTGAACTGCAAAAGGGAAAAACTATGATAAATATCAGGAAAAAATTAGGAGGAGCAGTTATGCAATGGAACAGGCTGCAGAGGCTGGTTTATGGCCCTTTCACTGGGGACTGGGCTGGAGTAGACCCTGTCCTGTGAGGCATCACTGAGTGAGTGATCACTGTGGTGTGAGAGATGAGGGGTGACCAAATGACAGTCCCTTCCAGCTCCTGCACTTCCATGATTATAGCTGGGTTATAAAACTCCTTTTAAATTGCCCTTTTTGGACTGCTGGTTGACTGGCTACAACAATTTCTGAGAACTAACAGCCTGTTGCTGTTGCTAGATTCATACTAGAATACACAGCACAAGTTCTTACGTTAACAATGACAATCCATTATTTTAGCTTATATTATGTATTTAAATATTAGATATAATTATATATTTAAATATTAGATATAATTATATAATATGTTATTTTTTATATATTTAGTGTTTTTCTTGCTTCAAAATGTGAAAGCTGAGGGCCCAAAAGTAGCCATTACAGATCATCATCTTCCTCAACTAGGCTCCTGCACTTCTGCAATATTTGTGTGTTACTCTGAATAAAAATACATAAAACATTGAGAAAATCTGAACACTCACCATCACTTTAATTTTGACAAAATAGGACAGAGTTGTTCCCTACCAAGGCTCTTAAGAATATCTGGGTTGATCTGGATCTCTCCAATTTCTTCCCAGTCTGATAACGGTGACTGCAGTTAACCAGGAGTTACTCCAGTGAAGTTGAATTTCTCCAGTAGCATAAACAAAAGTAAAGGGGGCTGACCTTGCTGGCACGTGAAGGAGGTCAGGCTGTGCATGGTGAGTGCTGCTGTGCTCCAGAACAGGACCCAGTTACTGAGGAAAGGCCACCCTCCACATCCATCTCAGCTCCACAGCCAGTTTGGAAGACAATCAGCAAGTGTCTTTGAAGTGAAGACAGCAACACCTTTCTTCTGCTGAGAAGTTCAAAAGAGAGGAAAAAAAATCTCATATTGATGGTTCTCTCGCTGGAGGTGTCAACTACCTGCTCACTTAGGATCTGTCTAGGGCTAAGAAACTGGTATTTTCAGTTTAAAAGTAGGTAATAGTAATTAACAGCTTTTAATTTGAGAACAGGGGAGAGTTGATGGTCATTTGTCACTGCCAGGTGGTTGTCTTTGAAATGATAAAAATTATGTGTGCTAGGAGGAGTTACATGTAAATGTGAATCATCATCACACCTATGACTGAGAATTAGGTAACCTTGATTTAATTCAGTGATGGCTTTTCGGCTGAATTATCATGAGGAACATGTACAATATAAAACCAATCCAGCTAATTAACTCTATTTTAAATACCTTAAAAACACAAAGGCGCATTCAATAACAACTGATCTAAAGCATCTTGTTTTAAAGAGCATTAAGTGGTTTCCTGAGGTTTTGATGTAAATTCCTCTTAACGGGAGCTGCGAATAAATTAAAGGCAAATGTCAGGGAGAAAAAGAAATGCTTGGAAAAGTCTGTAGGTTCTTCAAAAGCAAGCCAGCTCTTGGTGCTGGATTAGTTTTCTCAGCATGTTGTGTGGTCCTTCAGGGCAAGAGTGAGAAATGCTGACAGAGCAACGCAACTCTCTGCATACCTGCCCTCCCCTGCCCCATTTCTGGGGATCAGGACCATCTACTCAATATTTTCCATAAATACAGGATTCTCTCAGATTACCCGGGGTTGGAGGGAGCAAAGTTAGCTACTCACAGGAGCTGGGAAAAGAATGCCCATTTAAGAAATCAAAAAGCTTAAAAGCCAAAGATAAAAAAAAGGCACTACAAGAAATCAATTCTCTCCAGTAATGCACCAAAACAAGGCTTCAATCGAAATGTTTGAGGAAGGAGCTGATTGTAGAATCAAAAAGGTGCTGCAGCTGCTCCATATGGCTCATACAGCTACATCACACCACACACCAGCCACAGCATCACCTCTTCCTTCTCCACTGAAGGAAAGCCTCACACTCCCTCCCCAGTTCCCATAGAACCCTCCTGGCAGCAACCACCTTCCACAGGCAATAATTCGGCACCTCCCCAGCTGCACTGGCTCACTCAACACCACAGAGCAGGGTGAAGTGTAACTTCTGCACTGCTCTGGTTTGTTTTATTTCTGAGCATATGAACCTTGCTATTGTGGTAAGAACAATTTCATTCTGTTCTTCTCTTGATTTGTTTTCACAGCTTTAATGCTTCAAGGATTTACACTGGCCTTTGAAAAGAATATCTCTGAAGCTAGAAAACACTTTTGCTGCTGGCTGCCCTCTGGTTTGCCCTTTAAACAGCTCTCTGGCAAGAAGCTTCTGATTTTGCAAATTAAAACTTGTTGTTTTGCAGGACACATACCTGTGTTCTCCACAAAGCAAGGCTAAATAACAGTCCAGTTTTCTTCACCATCTCACTCCCAACATTGTTGCTGTCACTACTGCCCACCAAGAAGCTGTTGCAGCAGCAGCTGGAGTGGACTGAAGGGAAGAAAAGTGCTTGGAATATGAGTTGTTTCCATACAGCTCCAATTATCAGCAGTTCTAGGCTGAAAGAAAACAAATCCAGGTTTCTAAAAGCAGCCCATATAACAAGATGCATCTGGCTTTACCTCACATTCAAATCTGCTGTCCCTATCACTTCCTTCTAATCAAGATAGGCATCAAAGGACTACATACTGGGAACCTAAACACCACCTCTTCTCCTTTTTCTCCCATCTGTGATTAAAATAAATAAATAGGAGAGAGCCAGATTCAAGTAACAACAGTAATTTTCAGAATTGGTGTATTTAACATTGCAGATGCAGTGTAACTCTTTATTTTAAAACAGGCTGAAAGTAAAGTACCTGGAGTCCAAACACATGTGACCAGGGTTTCCCCAGCTTTAACAAATACTTTAAGTTATGATAGATGTGTGATGCTATTATTTAGCAACTGATACAAGTTTGAAGAAAACTGTTCTAAGAGGTGGGTTATTTTCTGTCCCAGAGTCGCAGCTATTGTGCTATGTTTGCTCTTGCCTACAGATTCTATATTTCTCCTTCTTATGAGCTTGACACAAATCACAGCTACAGTTTCTTCAAGTTGTTTTTGTAACAGCTTATGATCTTGTTCTTTTGGCAGCTTATTCAAGAAAAGTGGCATAAACTATGGTTAAATAGAAGCAGTAATTTTCTTTCACTGGCAATGGCCCATCTGTATCTCTGTTTCTAGAGTTTTGGGGTTATTAGATCTGCCATAATCTGCCTGATGTGAAAATCAGGTTGGGGCGCATTTGCACACAGGGGATTCCAGAACAACTTTTCTATCACCAGACACATGCAAAATGTTTTTTGTGCAATTCCTCTATGCTGGGGACTAGGACCCACTTAAGAAAAATTATGCAGGGCACAGGTTTATTTTCCTGACACATAGTATTGCTATAGGACAGGGTGATAGAGACCACTGAGTAGAAGCCACATGTTGATAAATTAACAAAAACAGCGCTGTACAACCTGTGAAAGTGTGCAGGATGCTACCCTTAAGTTGGCATGAAATGGAGGAAAAGTTGTGCAGTGAAATGGCAGCTCCCCCACAGCATCACCTCAAGTGCACGTCCCACACCACCTACCTCTGCCTTGCTGCCCAAATCTGTCCCTGACAACTTCTGCCAACTACACAGTGAAACAACTCTTATGACCGAGCTATGAATTGCACTGTTTTATTGCCAGTAAAAATTCCTTGTATTTTCTTCCCCCCCTCAATATAGTTTTCCTTCTATTAAGCACAGGACTTTTATATTACAGTAAAATTAGAAAGCCCCTTCGGGGTTCACTCACTCAGATGGACTCTATCTACTCCTAACAGCTCCAATTACTACATGGATTTAGAACTTCATGTTTAGGGTATCCCATGAGATGCATGAAAGGGTGACATTCCTCTGAGGATATTTATGCTCTTGCACTGTAAAGTTGCCTTCAGCAACCAAAGTTCCTGTGGTATTGTGATTGGGATCTGGATCCTTTGGTGTGAACATACCAGATGGGGTAAGTTGAGGACAATGTTTTGCTTCAAAACTCAATTTTCTGCTTTCAGTCAACCTACCATTTACCTCATTGCATCTGGGCAAGAGGGACAAGGATGGTTTTATCTGTAAAGGTAGTACCTCCACTTTTAACTGTGCTGCTTTGACTTGTGTGCTGAAACTGAGCACATTTCTTAAATGCTTCCTATTGCTTCTACAATTTAGAGAGAAAAAAATAATTGTACTAAGTCATGGTAACTGGGACAAAATTTAGGGAAGAATTTGGGGAGCAGATGTAAAAGAAAGTTGCCAGAAAACTAAAGAGGAACAGATGTTTCTGTTTTCTGTATTTTAGTTACATCTTAAAATGAAGTGATTTTACTCATAAAAAACTCTCTACCTCAGTTATAACATGTAATTTCAGCCCAGGTCTGACACCTTTTTTTATGTGCTGTGCACTTTGACAGCAAAGACAATTTTTTTTTTTTTTTCAATTCAGTTGACCAAAACTGGCTGGCAAACTTGAAACCAAAGCAACTAAATCCCTTATTTGTACAGCTGCACCAGGCTCTCCTCCACCCCCCTAAGAGATCATGTTGCAGGACATCAACTCTGCACCAAGGCAGTTACCCCCAGGTCCTGCAGCAGGACACGGGATGGTCACAAGTCTCTTTTGGCTTTACAAGCTATGACAGCTCTGCCCTTGTTTTGGAGGGAAGTAATGCTAAAGTCTCCCAACCATAGCAATGTTTAAACTGGTGCTTTTACAGCTACAGATACAACATTGCTGCAGCCTAAGAGGGATCTGAATGCAACACAGTCAATTCAGGCTCAGAGCTTGGCCTCAGATATGTTGCTGTAATACAGTTTGATTACATTTAAATTAACTCAAACACAGATAGGTGTTGAATTAGATTACCAACACTTAACAGGAGTGTGTGCCTTTATGAATCCACCTGCCATGAAAAATTGAAATTACTTCTATAAGAATGCAGGTTTAACTTGGATGTTCTAAAACCATCTTAAGTCATGAGAAATTTTCAAATAAGGAGCCACCATATTTTATATCACATACCTTCCGGGTTCATTTGCAACAAGCAGCAGTAAAGAAGGCAGAAGGAAGAGCTTCACAGTCTGTTTTGCATCTGCCACCGGATTTTCAATAAGAATTTCCATGTTAGGAACCAAAGGGAAGTGTGTCAGTTCACAAGAAAGCACCCAGCACCCTCGGCACCAAGGACCAGAAATTTGCTACTTCAGCTTCGCAGTGATTTCAATGAAGTGTCATTTGCCTTTGGAATTGGGTCATGCTAAGGAAATCCCAGATAAGAATCTTTGCCTTTTCCAAGAAATGGAGGATTATCATCTGCCATAATTACAGATTCTGGTTTACAGAAAAAAAATCCCAATTCCGTTGTCTCTTAGTCACTTTGTTTACTGGCTGTCTCAGTGCAAGGAGCACAGATGTTAAGTGAAGCAACAAGCTGCAGCACTTTCTCTACATATAGACTCAAGATGTGGGCTGCCAGGGGCTTAACTAGTCCTTGGTCTGACTGGTAAGAGTCATCATCCTGTCTGGATACAGGCAAAGCTTTCTTGTGACATCACTTCTGCTTCAAGGCTGCTGTGACACACTGAGTCTGCTCCCCCCTGTCTGCATGGGAGGGTAACACCTAACACAGCCTGGAAATCCCAGGGGACAGAGAATGAGAAGCAGAAACGGGGATTTTTTTTTTTTTTCTTAAAAAGACTGAGTCCCCCAGTTCCAGAGAACTTTACCCAACACTTCCGAAGCCCCAGGCAAAGCAGTTTTGTTACCCTGTATTTACATAAGGCTTAAAGGCTTTCCCAGGCTAAGGTGTGTGTAAGCCACCTCATTCATGGGCAGCACAGCTTCCAGAAGCTGGTGTTGAAACATCCTTTGTAGCACATCCATAGCGTGTGCTGAAAGATTTTAGAAGAAATGGTTTCACATGCCTGTTTTCTCTCTCCATCTCCCCTTTGCTCTACAGAAAAGAGGTCTCTCCAAGGCCCATTATTTGTTATGGTGTTGCTTGTGTTTGTCATAAAGCTGTTGGCCCTGGAGCAGAGCCCAGGCCCTCCCAGGGCTCAGCATCACAGGAGTGCAACAAGATAGGAAATATTTGTTGCCTGAAGGATAATGGGAAGTAGCACAGCAGGGAAGGATGGATCCTGTGGCAGGCTTGGGGCACAGGATCTCTTAGAAAACACTCTAGAAAGAAGCTGCTGGAAGCTGAGACGATGCAATTGCCCCCCTGAAGAGGGAAAGCCTGGAGCAACAAATCTAGGTGGTGGGAATGGATGAAAAGCCTACAGAGTGGAAGAAACAGACTCTGAGGAAGGAGAGCTCCAAGCAGAACCTGTCTAAGAGCTCTGCCAGGCCAGCAGCAGGCCTGGTGCCCACATCAGGAGGGCTGCAGCACTCCTGTACTTTTACTCATGCAAAGAATTTTTCACTCCTGCCAAAATAATTCCACCTTCAGCTTCTTCCAAGCAGTTGCATTATAGAAATGCTGCAGTCTGCTCTCACTAAGTGCCCAGACAACAAAGTCAAACCAATCTGCCCCTGTCTTGAGCCACAGGTTAACATTTGCTGTGCAGTTTTTATTCCTGTGCAAGAGGAAAAGTTCCCTGTAGGAAAAACTACACAGTTTGAACTCTTCAGTGAATAAATTAACATCACTTCTCCTGTCTCCTCCCCTTTCCTTTCCAAGGTTAGCAAAACTGCAGGCTTTAATAGCAAGTATCATGTTGGTGTTCTCCAAATAAACCTGAATTCCAGAGTTCTTAGTAGCTCCTCTTCTCAGTAAAGGTTTGCTGTCATAGATAAAGCAAACCAGGAAAAAGAAATTTTCAAGTGTTTGATTTTTCTGTCCAGTCACTTCTTTAGTGAAAGAGAGCAAAGAAACTCTTTCACACCCCTCACTATGAATTTTCAGCTCTGTTTGCTTTGACTTTTTGTAGCTAAGCCAAAGAATAATAAAAAAAAAATAATAAAAAAAAAAACCAAACCAAAACCAACAAACCAACCCACGTCTGAAAATTTCCACTAATGAATTCCAGACTTCTGGACTGCAAAACCATCTGCTTTCTCCCAATTCATGTTGTCAACAACTAAGCACAGCTGTATGAAGGGTAACAAAATATTACACAGTTACTTGTGTTTCTACACCCCCAAATTTGCAGGGCTATTCAAGAACAGTAGAGAAGCCCACTAGGTCTGATGCAAGGCTTTATCACTACCTTTACCTTTGCAAAAGACAGTAGCATTACCCTGATCACATTAGGTAGACAGGCTACATAAGTGGCCCATCTTCATTGTTTTTGCAAAATCCTATAATAAGGAGCCAGGGGATGGCAAAGCACAGTATCAGGGCTTTTATCCTCCAGCCTGGGAGGCAAGAGGATACTGCACATTAGTGAGGTTAAATAGCTTAGTTCCCCCTGTTATACCCAGGCAGCCCAGCAGCTGCAAGGAGACAGTAAGCATGTGAACAAGAAGAGGGTCCATTGGGCTTATGGTGTCTCTCAAACCAAATCTTTGCATTAACATTGCAAACAAGACAAATTCTTCTCTCCAGCTCTGAGGCCATCAGGGACATCCATCTACAAGTCTGCTACTGACTGTGTGCAGTGCCAGGGCAATAGCTTGGTGTGCTACCTGAATGTGCTGCTGACACCTGGAGCACCCCCTGCAAGACCAGCAACCATCAGCCTCCCCCCCATTTGATGCAAAGAACCTGATTAAAGCATCAGCATTAACTCCTGTCCTCTCTCTCGAGACACTGTGGGCTCTTCAGTGACTCAGAGAGGATCAGGCCCACCTTTCTACTCCTGACCTGCAGACAGCAGCTCCAGAAGCACAGGGCTCCTGGTCACTCATTGGTTCAAGGCAAGGGCATCATCCCTGAGACTTGACAGCAAAGGCACCAGCCTGAGCCAGCCTCTGCCAGTAAAGCACATCTTCCCACCACAAACCACACCAGGCAGCCTGATGCTCCTCTTGAATAGGGCAAGAGCTTTACTGTTTGCCTCTGGAAGATGGTTTCTAAGTAAACTTTCTTCAGATGATTCTTCTTCTCCTTACCTCCAGCCCATTAAACACATCCTCACCAACTGCAGAGGCAAATATGGAGAGGTAAATAAAGTTTCAGCAAACTCTAATTCTCGTATCTTTAGGAGCTCCATCCCTAATGGCATCTTCTTCCTTAAAAAGTCATAGATGCATCTACAATTTTTAAAGAAACACAACTAATCAATAGAATTAATATAGCAAATTCAATGCACTGAAAAGAGAGCAAGGAGAGCTGACACTGTGGAAGGCTTCCTATGTGCTTCTAGAATGTTTTCAACTTTTAAGTTTCCTCACTTCCTTTCTTACAGCCTTTTAAGGCAGAGGGGAAAGAGAGGCTTTGAGATAGACATTTAGGAACTGAAACCACATATTTAACACAGAGCCTGTCAAATATTTCAAGTCGGAAATATGCAGGAATGCATAAAGAGCTTGTGCTTCAATTGTTACAGCCTACACGAAGATATTTTTTCCAGATAGGCTGGGAAAAGGCACAACTCAGAATAGAGCACATCTTTCCTCCTAGGGACAGAGCTCCTATAAATTTCCATGAACAAATACTATTTCATTTATTTTACTGACTAGCGAAACATAAAACTCAGTCCCAAGTCTTCCTCTTCCTTTTCTGTTAATGGTGTAAGCCATAGCTTATTCACTGCCTTGAATCTGGTAGGTCCCCATTTGGCTGTTAATACTGAATCAACTTTAGCTTCCTCCTTATCCTTTAAATTGATGGATATAAATGTACAAAAAACACCAATCAACAAAAAAACCCCAAACCCAAACAACAAAAAAACCCACCTCTCCTTCATAGGCATAACCAGTGAGGTACAATTAGAGAGAAAGTAAAGCCTACAGTCCTTAAATATAGCCAAGGGTCACCCACAATTAAGAGAAGTTCAGCCACACAATAGAGTGATTTACCTGATTTACAACAGCTGAGAGCAGCTGAGTTAATTCCCAGATGGAGACGGTCAGCTTTTCAGGGAAAGATCCCAAATACACAGCTGCTTGGGGAACCTTAGTTTCATTTTCCATCCAGATGCCTTAAGGAGTTAGGACAAGATCTGAGCTTTTAGAAGCATGAACTGTGTTTGTGAATGCTGCATCCATCAGGCTCTTCCAAAAACCACTCTTCTGTAAACTGTCTCAAAACTGAGCAGCTCTCATGGAAATGTTCAGAATGAGCAGTGGCACATGCTGGGCACTGCTGCACCAACCACCTGGTTTTGGCTTGCAGCTACTGGGCCTGGCCCCAGGGTTATTCCCTGTATCATCCCTTGAGTTAAAATAGGCAAGAATGAAGCTGGAGCATATTTCTTCCTTTTTTATTCAGATTGGTGAATCCTTGGGTTTTGTTGCTTCTTATCACCTCTGGGGCAGGTGGTCACTGACTTCACCTCAGGGAACCTCTTCCCACTGATAATTTGCATCCAGTGCCTGTGTGTCTGCTTATGCTCATATCTGTCAGCTTTCCTTAGATAAGCAATCAGCTGCTAGGAAAATTCCTAAGAAAGCAAGCCTTTATTGCTAGAAACTTCCAAGCACAGAAGAATAATGCTGGGGGGAGTACATACACCTTTGGGTGAGGGCAAGGGCTGCCTGTTAAGGGCTGCAATCTCAGAGAGGGGCCTGTGGCTTTCAGTGAGCAGAGATTTATGTAGGACTGATTATTCACAGCACCTGCAATTCAACATTTGCATTTAGGTTTAACAGGGCAAAGTGTCTGTTGAGGAGATAAATAAAGTGATAAATAGATACTGTTTCTCATGGAATAAAGGACTTGCCAAAGGTCCCACAGAAAGCCAGAAACAGTGTGTGATGCTGAGGATGGAGCCTCTGTAGTGTCTCTGTCCCAATCACAAGCCCATCTCTCATTTCTCAGATCACACTTGAAAACAAAAGGTGTTGAAATATTTCATTTTTCCATACAAAAGGTCTCTCAAATGATCTAGTCAGGTAGAGCCTGCCCTTTAAACATTTTGCTTCTGAAGACTCCAGCTCTTCTTACCTGGCAATTCTTACTGACAGGTTACTCTGCACTTGAGGAAACATATCCAAGAAGAAGAGACTGAATGCTTTTGTTGCAGCCAACAAGAAAAAAGGAACAATTCCAGTCCCCATCTCCTCTTTGCCTATTCTTGCTGTCCTGTGATGTGCATTGCTAGTGAAACAGTACCAAAGTGCACTTAAAGCTTTTCCTTCTTTAGTAACCTCTTGGCAACAGAAAGAACTAAGAAGTATCCCCTACATCCAGTTCTTGTTCCTTTTCATTAAAGGATCACCTCTAAGGAATAGCTTTTAGTGACAACTTAGAGGGGGTTTCAGTAATGACTGGAATGATGCATCTTTTAATGGGTCTGAGCTCTGTTTACTGGGCAGAAAATTAAAAGGCAGGTCTGCAAAATTAGCAGGAAATATATCCTTTTCTGGCATGCCAAAATACAATTCCTTTCTACTAAATTTGGCTTAGATGTAACAAAACATATTACACAGATGGAGATTTCTTTCTAAAACAAATTAGCCATCCTAAGCTAACCAAGATTTAATGGTTCTGGTAGGACAGTTAGACACAAAACAAACTATCAACCAATATTAGTTGTATTTTTAAGTTGATGTATTGTCTGTCAGTTTATTGTGTTTTATATGGTCATAATTGTTAGACTAATAACATAAGTTCAGCCTATGAGTTTATGAAAATGTTTATTTCCACTATTTGTGGTACAATATTTTGGCCAAATGGATTCTATGAAATAAATTTCAAACTGTTAGAATACAGATACAATGAATTTAAATATGCTTTTTCCCTATGTGAAATTTCTGATGAAGCAATGTTTGTACTTCTTTGAGAAGACATAAAATTTTCCAGAAATCAATCTTTAGCCATTCCAGTACTCAGCCAATTAATGGTCTTGTGCTAATAAGAACCAAGGCAATTAATCTTTTTAATAAAATTTTGTTGTGTTTATTCCCCTCTAGCCTCATGAGTATGGAATTAGTTAGGTTCCTCTGCTTTCCATGTTTTGATTTATGAAAAGAAAGAAGCTGGTCTTTTGATCCTGCTCAAAATAAAACTAAACCCACAAAACATTTTGCCAGGTCTTTTGTGGTAAAGCAGTATCCTCACTGTTTGCAACAAGCCTTTCTGCTTCCTTCCACAAAGTGAGACATCAGAAGAACACCACTGGGAGACCAAGCTATCAAAAGGAAGGTATCTTCAGGGAAAAACAATTCCTTTTTCAGACTGTATTTAGACATCTAAAAAGCTTTCAAGGAGATGGCTTAGCCCATGCATTATATCCCCACTGTCAGCAGCTGCCTGCAGTGTTTCAGCAGTCATTCTTTAGGAAATATAACAGCAATTTTTATTGAGACAGTGAGTATCAATGGATGTAGACTAGGAGCCCAATTTACTATAAACCTCTGCTCCCTCCATGATTTTCCTTCAAAGCACAGTCCCAGTAGCCCAGATGTTGAAGCTCCCAGTCTGCAAACTGTTCAGAACAGGCTCTGAGCAGCTGATTTCCTGACCTTCACAAAGTGCTGTGAAAGCAGAATATACCCCTCAGGGGACATGAAATACCTATGGAGTTTGCCTTCTACTTATGGGTTTCTCCAAGGTGAAACATAGAACTAAACTTGTGGCATTTTCCTTTAGTTCTAAAGTACCAGGGGAAGATGGTTCAAGGGTTAAATGGGTTTTAGCTGATCCCATTTGAGTCTCATGCTCCATCATTATTTTTTTATATAAATGTAGGTAAGCCACTAAAGTCCAGATCATTAAAAATACCTGAGAACCACTTTCCTTGGTATTATAATGCCTCATGCCTAGGCAACTTGGGAATTTAAGTCCTGAGGCCCTAAAAGCAATTCAGGAGCACTTTCAGCCCTTGGTAGCCACATTTCAAGTTGCACATGGGAAAAGCCCACTTAAAGAGGGTAGGATGTCTTTGGGATCTGGGAAATAAACTCTGGAACATCAGAGCTACCCACAAGTGACCTGATGTGACAGATGTTCAGATGATAAAGCAGATGCCCAGTACATGTCTGTGTATCTGAGACAAGGAGGAGCAGTTCCCTCAGCCAGAATAGCTGTGAACCCTCTCCCAGATGCCTGTGTGTACATACCATATCCTTGCCCTTCCCAAACCCAACTCATGCTCATGCCCTCCTGGAGTGCTCGGTGTGCCTCCAGCTCTTCCTTGTGTGGGTGCTCTGTCTTATTCCTTCTTCATGTAGGAGAACAGATTCTGGTCCCTGCCAGTGGCCGTTTCCCTAAGACACCCTCTGCAGGAGCCACACGAGTTCAGATAATGAGGATCCATCTGTACAGAATGTGTTGGGCTCTGTTCTGCTCTTGCTAGGCATTACTTCAGCTCTAAAGCAAGGCTGAATTAATCTGTTCATTGCAAAATCATCTAAATGTTAAATTCACGTCCCTGAACTGTTTCTGAAGTCTTTTGGTGAACTCTAGTCTGGAAAACACTTCACATGACCACGCCAATAATGTCTCTAAATGTTCTCTCTAGCGAAAGGAATGACATGAAAAATTTAATTCCTTCCTAACTACTCACTCTGCTGCCTGCCTTGTGTGTAGGAACAGAGCAGTGATGGGATCATGTGCGTCTCAGTGACACACAACTGAGCTAATGCGGGAGGAGGTTGTATCAGGACGGAAATGACCCGCTGAAGTTGTAGCGTCGGATCTTGCGCTGTCGGGAATCACATTCCATAACCTTCTGCAAGAAATACAAGCTCAAGAATGGAGGCAACTGAGCAAGAGGCAGAGAAAAGATAACCTACAGAAAGTCCATCTTCCAGCTGACCAATTTACATTAAAATTGGCAGGTTTGAGCTGATGAGTAGAATTGTCCAGATAAATACGCAGCTCCCAGAGACTTGCAGAAGACCCACGTAAATACGCAGTGTCCTATGTGTGTTTGCTGGAAAATTACTTGTGTTACTGGGTTGCCTGTGGAACCTCAGAGCAGAATCCAACTGATTACTGATTACACAGAGAGGATGAGCTGTCCGGTGGCATCTCCTTGACTTTTACTGGCCGTGAATTGGCTTTGTGCAGACTACAGCCCCAATTCAGGGAACCTGGTCATCTTCTGAGTCTTCCTTACCAAGTTATAAACCTATCTAAAGAGACAAGCAGTAAATGTAGCTGGGCTAAGCTAGTAGCAGAGGTTGAGCCTTGTTTTTAAAGACAGGGCCTCCAAGGAAAAGCACTGAATAGCACAATTTGGGAAAGACCTAAAGCTGAATGTTGTGTTTTGTTCCCAGTGTTCCTAATGAAGACCTAAAGTAGAAGACTTAGAAATGTTTGTATCATCTGAGTAGGACACTGTGGGCAGTTTTAGGATTCTGCAGCAGAAATGGATCCTAGAACACAGCTAGAGAGGTGATTTCAAGTTTCACCATCTTTAAATGCTCAGTTTGAATCACTATCCAGATGAAAACACCTCTGTAACACCTGGTGTTTCATTGTAACTCCAACTCTCTAAGATCATCACTGCCTTTGCAGAAAAAGGTGTTGAAGGTAACAACAAGGACATCCTTTTAAATAAGACAGCAGACAATACCACTAAGTCTGAAAAGCTTCTGAGAGAGACCCCAAGTTTACAG
The DNA here is from genome assembly GCF_025592945.1 of Manacus candei. Lineage (NCBI taxonomy): Eukaryota > Metazoa > Chordata > Aves > Passeriformes > Pipridae > Manacus > Manacus candei. The sequence goes on along the minus strand of NW_026138085.1, from coordinate 13,977,202 downwards.
GGTCAGTCATACCTGACCCTAATTGTAGCAGGTCACGACTTCTTCAATAACATTATACACAGAGCTAGATTTTGGGGGTGGGAAAGCTTGCATTCTGACAGCTCAGTAGGTTTCATTTGCAATGCAAAACCTATCAGATTTGTTTTTTTAATCTAACACTGCAGTTTTGACCCTCATAAAAAGAATTTTCTTCTTAATCTTCACCATTCAACTGAACCAGTCTTAAACTTTCCCAGCAGGGATGAAAACAGGATGTGATAGTAGGTTCTGCTTTCTGTACAAATCCAGACTTGCACATTAGCTAAACCATACTTGCTGCAGGGGAAGAATCACTGATTTATTTTTTTTTCCTTCCCATCCCATTTTTTCTTTTCTCTGGGACATCCATCCTAACATCTCATCCTAACACTGAACAACATCAGTGCATGCATGACGCCACTGGTGAGGCAGGGCCCTTATCAGGAACATCAGCAGCAGCCAGAACATTACCTCTGAGAGGAGTTACTCAGTGGCCATCTGCATATTTACACTGAATGTTTTCTTTTTCGACTTCCACGAAGGGGTGTTTGTTTTTATCCACTCCTTTTATTTTCTCAGTAGCAGCAGAGATGTTTTGAATAAGGCAAGGGAATACTTCTGATTGTTTGGATTCTGTTCAAGATGGACAGATTTATGTGTTTACCCTGGAAATGACTTATTGAATCATACTTCTGAGCAGAGCCAGGGAGCCCCCTTGCCTCCACCTCCCCCAGCCAGTCCTCAGGGCTCTGCCATAATGTGGTTCTCATTATAAGCAGGAGCATTTTCTTCCTTACTACAGTATTTTTCATTATGCACGGAGGAGAATAACTAGGAAAATCAACCTCTGTTAAGGAAAGAATTGATTAAAACTATTGGGGGGATAAAGGTCTTTTAGGCTCTTATGTGTGTAATGGTGTTAAAGACGTGATGATGGAGGCTGAGGGGAGCCTTTTTCTGTGTTTATAGTGCAGCACTGTGATATAATAAGGATTCATTAAGAACAGACCTCACAGCTCAGTTTGGATTCCTTGGTGTGCCCAGGTTGTTGCTGCAGTTCAGTCATATTGATTTGCTTGGGTTACTTTTGGTGGTGATCTTACCAAAGAAACACTTCTTGCCAGCTCACCACCTCAGGGCTGCCCCATGCAGCTGAGTGAAAATGAAAAACTGCTGCTAGAAAGATGAAGATGTTGAAGAAACTCCTTTTCAGTTGCAGCTTTTCTTGGGCTCTACTTTTTTCCTGCCTTCAGTACACGAGGGTTAATCAAACCCAAGATATTATTTCTGCCATGTCCCTATGATGAACTCTGCAGGAATACCACAAGGTAAACTGTACTCTATTGCCTGGAGGAGGAGAGGACAGAGATCCCACGGGTGAAGAATTATTTGCCACTTTTTGGTGACAAAACCATTCATCCCACTAACTTGCTGAGTGGCTGAGCTCTCACAAAGCTTTTTTGCCAGCTTCATTCATGTCACATTTGCTCTGCCATGAGGGATTAGAGCCCAACTACCTCCTCAGCAAACCATTCTTTAGTTGTAATACCTGCAAAAAAAGCCGTGACACCAACAAGGAGATCAATCCTGTGCATGTCAGTCCTGTCCACCCCAATTCCCACTGGTGCTTGACACAAGTGTCCACCCACAGGACACTGCTTGCTGCAGACCCCAGGGGATGTGGGTTGCTCTGAAGATTTCAGCACAGTCTTTTGCCCTATGGAAGTGTCCTAATAAATCCCCAAAATAGTATCAGAGCTTGGAGGGATTCCTACCTCTGCAGCTCCTTGATATATATCAGTTTCAGAGGCTGATATATCTCGAATTACTGGTGTTAGCATCATGGTAGAAGAGAAATTCCACCAGATGACAGAAAGATCTCCTGTTACCCTGTTAGAAGGAGAAAAAGTGAGGGGCTGTAGGGCAGAACTGCTCTTTGACATGTCAAGTTACAGCCACAAGAGGTTATCTCAAACATCTGCTGTTGATTTGCGTGACCCTGGAAGCAGAGACATTTCACACAGCAACTTTGCTTGTGCATTTGGTATGCCTTCCTTTAGCCTTCTCTTTTTCTTTTTCATGTCTCACTCCATCAGTGTGAGTTAATTGGGAGGAAGCTTTACTGAGTGATTTCCTGTTTTATATGATATTTTTGCTTCAATGAGGATGAGAGAGGATGAAGCTGAGCAGTGAACAAGTCTATCTGAAATTTTGAGGTTTCCATGTGAATTCCTGGTGTGGGGTTCATGCACCCCTCCCACAGCAGTCAGTGGTGAGGAAGTCTTTGATGCATGAGACATGACAGAGCCACCTTTCCACAAACCAAGACATTTCCAAATTCTTATATTTTCTCTCCTGATACTTCCTTTCCAACTGTGACCTTGCATGAGATAACCCCGTTGGTTTTTTAAGAAAACAAAAAAACTAGCAGATATAATGACTGAGGATATTGAGCAAGGAGCCATTTACCCAATTGTGACCACTTGAATCATTCTCCAGATGTACCCAGAGCACCCCTACCACATTACATGAAATTTTCTGTGGCAGAGAAGAGCAGCTGCCATGTCTCTGACAGAAACCGCACTGCAGAAACTCTTCTAGAGACATTTTATTAGACAATTTCAATCTAATAGTAAAGCTTGGAGCAGTGTGACATTTCTTGCTTTGGGTGGGACGAATGATATTTCATTAATCATTGCTTGTTTTGGAGTTACATCACTGTCCATAAAATTGAAAAACAGAGTATGTTGTGTAGTTTCAATAGGCTTGACCATCACATTACGCAAGGCATCAGTAGTAGGGAAGTGGAACAGGTCGCCCTCATGGTTACAACACCCAAGAGTGGGGTTTTTTTCCCCTATCTAATGTCTTTTTCATCTGGAAGTGGCTGTGCGTAAATGACACTGAAAATGACACAACTGAAATATTGTGTCAGGGACTTCAGCTTTACCAACAACGATGCTGAAGATTCAGTCTGTCCCAGCAAAAAGACTTCTGTTTTTCATGTGTTAAAAATCAGACCTGGAGCTGCTAGAGCGAGCCCTGGTTAAGATTTGTCACAATATTTTAAATAACTGACATTAGGGAGCTTTGAAACTTGCCATATTTGTACATGGGAAATACACAACCAAATTGCCATTTCAGCTGTGACCTTTGCCCACTCTTGGGTATTGCTCAAGTACAGAAAAATTAATACCAAAAGGATGGATGAATTCCTTGTGGGATCCAAGCTCTGCAGCGTTGGGTACCCGGATCCAGCCAGCTGCCCTTTGCAGCAGGGGGTCTGCATAGATGTGGGCTGTTCTGGACAGAGCATTTCTGCATGTGCAGCAGAAGTCAGGATCCTACAGCAGATGCTGGAATTTTCTTGCCAACCATAAGCCTGGAGAGGCCAACAGAGCACTTGGAGATTTGGCCCATTCTTGTTCCTGTTGAAGTTAATGGATTTTGAGACCATTCTCAATGGGCAGCACAATCAATCTTCCACGGGGGGGGTTCTCCCCCATGTGTGATTAAGTGTGGGTACAAGCTCCTGAGTCAGTATTTCATCTGTTACTCCTTTAATTGAGTTTGTACTTTTCAGACATACAAAATAAACATTGATTTCCTTTGTTAAATGGAGAGCAATAAACTGGGGTTGCATACTTTTATTATCAGGAAACAGTATAATACTCAAAAGTCAGGAGAGTGCAGTTTGGTATGCTGTGCACTAACCCTGGGATGGAAACTTCCCATTATTGGTATCAGAAAAAGACTTTGTACAACAGTGTTCATTTGCATTTGTATTTACATTTGTACATGAAGCAAGATGTGGCCAACCCATAAAAATGTAGAGAATGATAAAGCAAGAGAAACAATATATAAAATGATAATCTACAGTATTCAACTACATCTGTGTTGGATCAGAGTTTGGCTGCTGAGAATGAACTTTCAGAATATGCTGTTCCCATTTTTGGTTCTTTAGGGAATTGGGGAGCTTTCCCCCTGAATTTTCATAAGCTCTTCTTTTTATATGACAAAGAGTTCAGCAATTACAGAGTTACAGTGTGGTAGACAGGCAGGAGAAAATGTGACATGGAATTTTATTTTTTATATTTCTGTAAATTCCATGTGCCCACAAGGACTTGAGCAGAAAGCTCCTCAGCACATAAGCATTAATGGCTGAGAGGTAGATGCCCTCTGATTTCTAAAGTGGAAGAAGCCAAAATGTTTAGAGCCCAATATGCCACGCAGAGACCAAAAGAAAAATTAGTGTATAGTGTCAACCCTGAAACTTCAATATCCAAATATAGTCTGAGACTCTACTACCACTCCAGGAATGGAGCTGGGAAGTCCCTGGAGTAGCTTGTAACAGAAATGTCTGTTGAGAGACAAGGGTTGAAGTAATTAAAGAAAATATAAAAGCCAAGAGTACAAATAGCTGGCTACATTTTAAGATTTTGAGACCCAAGACTCAGAATACACCATCTGTTGAATAAGGATTCACAATGAATTTCTGTACAGTCCAGTTCTTATCCCACTTTGAAGATCTATCATTTACTAGATACAGTGTCTAAGAGCTCATTCTCTTGCATTTGTTTTCCATTCACATGACTTCATGGCCAACAGCTGACCATGTCCATTGCAGCTGCTCAAAGAGGGAGTCTATAAATTAAAAATGGCCAATTTCTGTGTGTTTGAGGGCACACTTCATTTCTAGTCCCACATTCACGTGGCATTTCATGTAAACCAGTAACTCCTGCCTGAATCTGCAGCAGGCAATATTCATTGGGGCCAAATCAAAACCCCCGGCTTTTCAATGTCAGATCTACCTGCTTCTCCTAAAGCATAACTGTATGGTTGATTAGAATTCTGCATTTTAGTAATTGGGGTTGTGCACTGAAGGCCATATCTAGGAGATCTCCTTCAGTGTGATGCAATCAGCCCGTGATAAGCACAGGCTCACAGCAGTGCTGCTGGAGGCACCACAACTGCAGTGCCAGCATGGAAGGGGTTTCATCAGGAAATGTTTTCAGGGTAACAGTGAGGGGTTTTTTTTTCCTTTTTTCCCCCTTGTGTTATTTTTAATTCTTTTGTTCCTGTGGGAGGTCTTGCTGGGCTGTTCCTGATTTGGAGATCGGTGCTTTGCATCATTTCTCTTCTAAACCAGACTCGCTCTCTCTGTTCTGGTAAAGCAGTGAGGCATTATTGTAGTTCACATTTGTTTAGGTTTGTAGATTTTTTTTGGTGGTAACTACTTACACATCCCTTTTTTGTAGCAGCTGTTTTTCTGTAACTTGCATCTGTGGCATGTTTTTGAGGCCAGGACATAACAGATTTGTTGCTGAATGTAGACATAATGTATGTTGTCAAGGCTCATAGGCAGTGAAAATCTGCATCGCTTCAGAATGCACCAGGGTTTATTTGCTTTCTCGGTTCAAACATCCCTCAGTGAGCACTTGCTGGCTGGAGTTTGGCATAAATTCTGTGGCAGGATCAAGGGAGCTGATAGCTCAGGAATATTTGAATCACTAAGTCAGTTTGGGACATTGGCAGGGGGGAATTTTACTCCTACAACTGTGGTTTTTTTAATGTAATAAAGCATAAGATTGTAACAGGACACTATTTGGTTTCCTAAGACACTAAGAATATTCAGCCTTAGCTAATCTGTCCTGGTCAAATGCAGCACAGGGTTTGGATGTGGTCATATGGCAAAGCCAGAGGACAACCAGCCAGATTCAGACCTCACTGCAGAAGTGCCTTCCCCTACATCTCTGAAGAAGAGTGACATTCAGCCCTGACACCTGGGCAGTCCCTGCTGGCCATCAGGCACATGAGGTAGGACATAAGAGCAGTACACAAGAGCACAGATGAGCAAACCTTGGTTTGTACCTACAGAGAAAGAGTTCTCTGGGCTTTGTGGAGCCAGAACGCTGTGCACCAAGTGACTTGTGTTACAGGATGTCCAGAGTGACTGGCACAGGCAGCAGCAGGCAAGAGAGACAGAAAACATTCCCATTTAACTTATATCAGGTTGGCAAAACTGTGCTGAGCCCTCCAAGGCCCACAGTGAACCCAACATGGTTCCTGGGGCTTGGATCTGGTTCTCTTCCATCTCTTTGGCACAAGGCAGCTCTGACCAGTGATGGACAGATCATGTTCCTTCCACCCCCATCAGACACGGGCAGAGCCTCCTGCTGCTTATTTTACTGTTCTGAAGTAAGAGCATTCATGTTTTCCATTGCAGCATTCCTCCTTGCTCAGCTGGCACCAAACCCCCCAGCTTGGCAGTTCACCAGAGAGGGGAGGGAAAGGTGACCAGAAAAAGTGTGAGAAATGGATGAATATAATGGATTTTAGGGGAGGGTCTCCTTCATCTAATCTACAGTTTCATTTACCCTGTCAAGACTCACAAGCCTTGGCATGTGTCATGCATCAAAAGAAAACCTAAAAGGACAAACACAGATTTTTTTTTGTTTTTGCTTACCCCAATCCAACAGAAAGGAGGATTTTCTTAAATTTAACAACTGAAGCATTTTCATTTTGCTTCAAACCTTATTTCCTGATGTTTTATCTATCTTCTGGAGGATGCCCACATTTCTCTCCTTCAAATCTCCAACTTTAATCACTGCATTTCATACAAGGAATAACCATTATAGCACCTGAGTATGCCTGAGGTGTCATTCCACATTCAGATGAAGAAAAACAGGATGAACCCATATTGCAAGTTATCAAAGGTAACACTGGTTATACTAACAGAATCTTTCTTTGGTATCTCATTTCCTAAAGAGCAGGAATGTGGTAGATCTCACTTAGCAAGACTTCAGTAAAGACTTTGGCTAGGTATCACCTGGAAAATCAAAGAAACTGGAGGAAATGGCTATTAGTAAGGAACTGGTGATAAAATAGTTGCCTCAGCTAAGAAAAAACACTGATTTTGCACGGAAAAAGGAAATGGCAAATCAGCAGCAGAAAAAGGAACCACTGACTGCCCACGTCACATGGAGAGTTCCCCAAAGACAGATATTGAGAAGTGACATCCTCAGTGAACTCGAGTGAGAATGGACAGGGATTGATTTCTATAAATACTTGGAAAGATAATGTCTGTGAGAGAGAAGAGCTATTTGAGAGCAATTTTGGCAGGGGAACAGATGAGGTTAACTGACCACAGACCAGTTCAGGCTCAGAATCTGGCACTGTCTGTGCAGTGAAGTTCTGGAATAGCCTCCAACAAGCAAAAAATCCCAGTAACTGCACCACATATTGTGGCATTACCTGTGCCAAAAGGTGAATTATTTATTCCCAGATTTGTGCCACTGTAAACCCCTGCAGTATGTGCCACAAAGGTGGCAGCTGTTCTTTAGCCCTACAGGTACCACAGACTCAGCCACAGTGGGTGATGCTCCTCTCCCAGTGCCCTGGTGTGTGCACCAGCCTCTAGGAATGGCTGCTGAATCCACGCTCTGGCTCCTGCCTCCTGCAGCACAGAGGTGTCAGGTTCCAGCCTCTGAAAACCTCAGAGAGAAACTTCTCTCTAAAATAGAGCAAAACTGAGCTCAGCGATGCCAAAGGGGTAAAAGTCCTTGTGTGCTGCTGGCATTCTGGAGGCAGAGGAGGGTCCTCAGGATAAACTGGGGGTCCCTAGGGTCCTTCCTGAGGACCTGCACAATGCAGCCTGCCATCCACCCTTTCTACCTTCTTCCTCCCTCTGCTCTCCACATTTCTTTCTGCTGTTTTCACCCAAGGGAGCAAGGAAGCAGACAGCACAGGGATGATGCCTAGTGCAGAGATAGACGTGGCATTCTGGAGAGGCTGTTTTCCACCTCCTTTGTGAGTGGTGTAAAAGGTGAAATGAATCTGCACATCCTTCCCAGGCAGCGTGGAGCCAGGGCCAGCACTCTCCTTGGCTGGCTTCTTGTGGGCACAGTGTGCCTGGGATGGTGGGTGCTGTTGGAAAGGGCAGGAGGAGAGACATTTCCTCAACTCCTGAACAAGGGTCACAATTTGACCCTTAAAAGCAAAGAATGTGAAGTCAACTTGTGAGGATTAGAGATGTCAGGATTTGATTTCTTCTGAGTTTTCTCTGTGCTTTAAAAATCCCACAAGCACGGAGGAAAACGAGCCTATGCTGTCTGAAGTTCCTTTGGCTTCCAGCTCAGCTCGGGATGACTGTGGCACAATGGATTCCAGATGCTGAATTTCCGGCAGTGGCTCACACACACACACACACGCACACACACACTCTCACACACAATTCCTTAGCTCCACAGGCTCAGACATAATCCCAGACTACAACAGACGGCAGAGGCTGGCAGCATGAGAAACAGAGACATTACAGACTCCCAAACTCATTCCCCCTGGACCTGAGTAGCACAGGCTAGTCAATATTTTGGGTATTTTTAGGAGTGCATTAGTGAGATGACGTTCCCTGCTCATGGTAATGACAGAGGAGCTGCATTGCACCAGGAGCACCAGTTCACAGAGTTTGGAGCAACGTCATTTCCACCCCCACGGGATTGCAGCCGGGATCAGGATCAGGATCAGACCTCCAGAGGTGTAGCTCAGTAACTGGCTCGGAAGTGGCTGGTTAACCTGTTGGTGGTTGTAGGCAGAAAATTAATGATCTGATCCCAATTATAAATATTCCAGAGAGGGCTAATGATGATTAATCTGTTGTTACTGAGTTAGTCTTTTATAACTTGTTATTTATTGCTCATATGACCGTGCTCACTAGTGACACCTGTTCCTCTTGGAAACATCTATCACCTATTAAATCTTTGTAAGTAATTTAGTAGGGTAACCATCATGTATAAATAATATTTATGTCACTTTTTCATATGATGAATGACACTAGAGATCAATTGGCAATGCATAACCCAAATTAACAGGATCAAAGCCACCAAATACATTTTACATCTTGCATTTTCTCAGGCTGCTGCCCAGCACCACTAACAAGAAGCAATTAAATCACAGTATCTCTTTGGTGTGATGAGGGAGACTGTCTCCACTCCTCCCATGCAACACAAATTTGCTGCAGACAATAGACTCCAGGAATACCCACAGGCACAGGCCCTTGCTGGGACTCAGCACGAGGTCAGAGGAAAGCTAATTTTATTAAGAATTTTTACTATGAAGATATAAACTTGCAATAAAATGTTAGTGACTGCTTTAGGCTGGGATTTTCCAGAAACTTAAGGGGCAATAGGTCCCCAAATCCCACCAAACTGGTACTGCACTCTTACAGGCTTCTCTGAACAGCCCAGCCTTCACTCTGACTCATTACCCATACCACTGCCATTATTTCTTCATAAGCTTTTGTTTAAGTTATTGTGCTCTCAATTTCCTGTTTCACAATCCTTTAGTGATGCCAGCAAAATACATTAATTCAGATTTCTGGATTTGCATTTGAACATTCAAAGGATTAAAATTAATCACAGCTTCTCATTGGCTCAAGGAGAACAAAGGTTCAGCGTACACATTTTAGATTAATATTTCTCCTGACTGTGATTTGTCAAAGCTCAAGTGAAAAAAAAAAACCAGAAACCAAAAAGTAAAAAACCCAGGCAACTGGATCTTTACCAGCCATGTAAATACTGAGACAAACCCAAGTGTAGCATGAGCAGGTGAATCTCCATTAATCACAGTGTGGATGTGCTGGCTCATGTTCAGGTTGATCCTAAGCAAGGAAGTGCATGGACAGAAGTCAGGCTGAACTCACGGTGAGCAATGCACTCCCTGACTCAGGGGCTCTCTGACTCAGGGCTGCTTCATTGGCACCCTCATTATTTTATCATACATTAACCCTCTTCTTTTTCAGCAAGAAACCATTTCTCCCAATAGATGGAATAAAAGCAGGTTAAGTGGGCGTAAAACTGGGCATGAACAAAAGATCTGTCAGCAGAAGTATCAGGTTTGCAGGGAGGGTTTGGAGACACTCCGACATCAGGATTTGCTTCTGACTTGCCTGTGCCTCCAGAGTCTCTGTTATGCAAGATTTCTCTATAGCGTGCCCAGAAGTGTGAAGGAAAAAAAAATCCAATAGCTGTGGAGCATCTGGACTGCCAGGAACATCTAATTGCAGAATAATTCAAGTGCCTCCAATGAACCACACAGAACAAAGGTGACCTGCCCAGATCACCCAGCGGGCTCACGGCCAAACAGGAGTGAGGATCCCAGCCTCCTAAACCCCAAATGGCTGAGTGTGTCCCCAGCAAAAAGATTTTTGTGGATGAGGTGGATTTATTTAGAGTTCTTCAAACAGCTTTTTGCCCCTGATACGTGCCCACTCCTCCCTTACCAGTTTAGCAATGGAGTCTGGCCCTTCTAGTTTCATTTCCATTGCAGATTAGCAAACATCTTAGTAAAGAGTCTGGTGTCAAGATGTTTGTTGGGGTTGATGGTTTGGTCAGATAGAAATAAGGGAAGTTAATTCTCTAGGGGGATCTGTATGCAGTCCTAATTCTTTCTTCTAACCATGTGTCCGGCCAGACAAATCCACAAACATGCAAGTTGGTAACAACTGCAGCCAACTGAATTTTTCTAATTATTTTTCTGTGCACAAGATCTAGTGTTTCTGTAGCTCAGATTCCATTCCAAGTGTGTTCCAGTTGATGGAAAGACTCCTGTTGGCTGCAGCAGGCTCTGGGTCAGGGCCCTGGGACAAGAGGCAGAGCAGTGGCTCCACTTGCTTTAGAAATTCCACCCACGAGTGCAACACTTGTTGGAGGAGTCCCATTCCCTCTCCATGAAACAGCTCTCAGTCCTCTGGTCTGTTGTTCCAACCACTGCTTCAGCAAGTGACATTTTGGGTACATAAATAATTACCCTTTGTACTCAGAAGGTATCATTTTCCCTGCCAGCCACCTCCTGCCCCTTCCCTCGTGTCCAGCACTGATCTACAGACCTTTTGTGAGTCTCAGGTGTGAAAAACAGGCCAGTTCCAAGGCCTCAATGGAAACTGGAAAACAAACCAAGCTAAATAAAATATCCAAGCCAGGTATTTTGTGCATATGTAGCAACATGTGCTGCTATCCAGAAAGTCTGAAGCCTCTCCTCAACTCTAGACAATGACCATCTTCACTGAGGATGAGAGTCATTTGAGTCAGTTCCCCAGCACTGAAGAATGGGGATCAAACACAAAAGAACCACTTGTTTTCCAAACTGATCAATATTTATAACCTTTGTTTTCCTAGTTATGGTACATGACTTTTTTTCCATTTTAGGATATGCCCTGGAAGGTGTTGACTGTTGAATCTTGAAGAGGGAAATGAGCTGCATTTCATAAAAGTTTCACTACATTTCATAAAGATTTCTCTTACAGGTCTTACATCCATGGTTGTTAAAAGTCAGGTGAATTGCTCATTTTTGTGGATATTTAAATTGATAAAATTTATTGCATTTATAGTATTAATAAAGCTAAAGCCTATAAAACAGAGGTATTTTTAAGGGAAAAAAATCCTCCTGAAAATTTAGTTAACACAGGACAGATGTTTCTTCTCCTACTGACAGTCAGAAGTTCCTAATAATGAAATTTGCTCCCTTCTTAATTAAAAAGGCCAGTGTTCACTGAAAGGTGAATAAGAATAGATGTTTGGCAAAGGCTTTTAAAGTGTATTTTGAAGGAGGTCTGTTTTATTTCCAAACTCACAGCTGCTCATAAGTCTAAATTTCTAAGCTGACTCTGTTGATTTCGTAATTAAATACGATGTATCCCCTTATCTTCTCACTTTAGAAACCACTCAGCTTTGAACACTCCATTGTGCAATTCATCTGCTCCCGGGTGGGTGAGGAGGGGGAATAAGGGATGGTTTGGGTTGGATTCGTTTCACTTGCTGGAAAACAACTGGAAACAATTTTGTATCAGTGTCACTCTTCGTCATTTGACATCAGGCAGAATCATGAGACTTTTCCCTCGAAACGTCACCAGCAAATGAGACTGATACCTCCTGGCTCCAGAGTGAGAGTCTGTTCATGGCCCTCTTCCCTGGCAAATCTGCCTCCATGGGAAGAGAAGACAGGACAGGATAGGACTGGGACAAAGGACAAGAGACAAGGGGCAAGGAGAGAAGAGAAAGAGGAGAAGAAGAAGAAAGATAGGAAGAACAGGGAGAGGAGAGGAGAGTGAGGGTCAGTACAGGAGAGGATAAAACTCCCAAACCAGTGTGAAAAGGCTTAGCCCTTAAAAACCAAAGGGGAACCAGTCCCT